>NC_137840.1:21684375-24127500 GCF_948465745.1 Chenopodium album | reverse complement strand
TTAGCCGATAGGTCAATTAAGATTCCAAAAGGTAAGGTAAAAGATCTTCCCTTGAGGGTCGGAAAGATTGTAGTCCTAATAGATTTCCTTGTCAACAAAATTGATGAGGATTCCAATATCCCTATCATTCTTGGTAGACCCTTTCTTGCAACATCGGGTGCCATTATTAATGGCAAAAGTGCTAAGATTTCACTCAAAGAAGGAGAAGATTTTATTGAATTTGATTTGAATTTAAGCATGAAATATCCTTCATCTTCACTTGAATATTGCATGAGAGTCGAAATCTTAGATGATATTGTGAAATCTATGGATGAGAACTTGTTCACCTCTAATGATATACTTGAGTGTATTTTGTTGAACAAAGAAAAGATAGGTGAGCATGGCAAGGTGTAGACACCAAAAAATGTCTCCCCAAAACCAAATCCGAAGATGAACAACCTTTCACCGCCATTATTGGTCGGGTTGAGTATTTAATCTTGAAGTGCTTAAATCCATATTTTCGTTTCATAAACCAACCCAATTCCTAGCCCATTTCCCCAAACCATAACTTATTTTCCTCTTTTTGTGCCTTTAAACCCAAAATAATTCATTTTGTGTCCTTTAAAATCATTTATTTCATGTCCTTTTTATAAAAACGTTTAATCCAATTTATTTTGGTCCATTATCTGGGTTCAATGATTGAATAGTTGGATGTGGCTTTAAAATAGCTTTCCAACGATATATTATAAGCCCAAATTCGAGTTATAACGAATAAGTTATGGCAAAAATATTAAACTGAGCCCGAACCGAACCTAAGCTCACCTTACCTACGACCCAATGATCATGTGGAGGGTCCAAATTATTTAATCCCATTCCTAAACCAATTAGGATTAATAAGAAGCTTATATAAGTTTTTAAAGATCTTAATTATCATTTTTAAAAAGATAAGATAAAAGAGTTTAAAATTGAATAAAACTTTTCTTTTTGAAAATCCTATTTCTATCCGAATTGAAATACGTTAAAAGATAGAAAGATATTATTATCGTGCCTCATAGTTTTTATCCAAATTTTATATGGTTGTATAGCCCTTGAAATTACCTTTCCAATGATATATTATAATAAAAATTCCGAGCAATAACGGAAAAGATATGAATAAAATATCAAACTCTATCCAAAACTGACACTGTCTCACTATTTTGGCCATATTTTTTGTTCTATAAAATATTTTATTCTTATTTAAATTGGGTTATAAATTATACTTCAAGATCTTTCCAACAAAATCTTATTCATATTATTTCGATTTTTGGATCAAAAGAAATGATAAAAACAAAAACTGCAAAAATTGCAGTCTATCGAGTTTTATTCTGATTTAATTCGGATCTTATCTTGTTTTTTTGTCCCTTCTTTTTTCTCTATAAATAAAGGTCATATCTCCCCTTTTTCAATCATCAATAAGCTTGATCACAAAATAATTCTCTTCTCCCTCTTTAGCCTAAAATCTAGCCATCCTATTCTCTCAAAATACTTCCTTTAAGCACTCCAAGGAGTTCATAGTTAACCCGAGGTTTCGTCCTTAAACCAAGGCGTGAAAGGTATAATTAACTGAGGGTTTGGACCAAAACAAATCTACTTTTTATTTAATTTAATTGTTTTAATTTAATTTATATTTTAATTGAAGTTACTAACACTTTATTCATGATGTAGCAATTCAAAGAAACGTGCGGAATGTGAGTAATTAATTAATTCAATTACTATTATTTTATTTTAATATTGCTAGTATTATGATTATGGTTTTTTTATATTTGATTTGACTAACGCTATTATTGTTAAATTGCTTCCAATATTGATGCTTATTTTATTATTATTTATTGGTCACCATATTGCGTGTTTAAAGGGAATATGTAATTCAAAATAACGTCTAATAAGATAATTTGGACAACCGGTTTAGGTTCCTTTTTAATCTTGTTATTAATTAAGCGATCACGATATTTTAGAATTACATGTTGCATTAATATTCAACCAATTTAGTATAATAATAGTTTGGAGCGAATTGAATATTTTGTTTGTATGCCTTTGAGATCGCAGGAACACTTTTAACTATAAGAATCGAGTAGAGGCCAACACGGGTGAATGGGACTCCATGACTCACTTCGTACCATCATCCCCGATCATCCTTTTGTGGTTCCGAACCATATGGAGTTAGTCATCTCATAGATTATGAATGGGGTGTAACCTTCACGGGTCAATCGTTGTTGCCTATCGTTGTCCCTTTATCGTGGTTGCCTTTTATGATCCGTGAACGGTTTACAAGTTCCTTAAAAACTTGTTGGCGGATCTCTACTTTCCTTGTCCCTAATAGTATTATGTCAATTCCAACTTCCTATGAGTGCCAGGCATTTTCGCCACATGCTTCGTAGGCGCACTTCAAGCGACGCCTACAATTTGGCGATTCCACTGGGGAAGATTCTTGGTTATTTATCGATTTGAGTGATTGGTATTTAATTGACATGAGTGGATGAGACTTGAAAGATTTTTGAAAATTATTCATGTGATTTAATTGGCATTGTCACATATGCATATACATTTTAGCTTACCTATTTATCTACAATAGTACGTGTTCTACGTATGTGGCTAGCCCAGAGGATTTATGCTCTATCATTCTGAATGCGCTCATGGCAATAAGGGTTCATCCAAGTTTTGAAATCCACCCAAACCATGGAGTGGAGTTCCATTTCATCACGAACTCACGGAGCCGCCCGTTGGCATACACCCTCAAGGGAGGCTTCCTTGCTAATGCGTCCAAACTCTTAACCATGGTACCCTTTGACACCAAAAAGCTTTACCATAGGCCAACATAAAACTTGACTTTAGGTTGCGAACATCATTGAATCATGCGTGACGATATGCTTATACGTGCATTTTTTTTTTTGAATTTTTTGAATTATTATTTTCTCTTATCAAACTATTTTTTTTATTAGAGTTGAGTCATAGAATTTGTTTTTTAATTTTTGAGTCACCCAGATTTCTTATTCTCGTATCCTGTACAAGAGTCAACATATTTTGGTCATATCTAGAGTTGGTGTCGTCCTAATCAAAGTAACAGATCAAAAGTTATAACCGATATACTACAGCCTGTCCAGTTTAGGTGTCTTTTTAGTTTCAACTTTTTCTTAATATCTTTTCGTGTCAAGCTAGTCTTAGCCAATTCCTTTAAACCGTGTCCACTCGTATAACATAGGATTATAGATTTTTCTTTTTATTTATTTATTTTTTTATACCCATGAGTCATTACTCTTCTAGAATTCTAGTCCTCTTCTGTAATACCCCGTATTTTTAATGTTTTTTATAAATTATTTATTCAATTATAAAATATATTTTAAGTCAAACTATTTTAATTATGGAATTATAAATAAAACAAGTATTTATATTTGGGTCATTAAGTATTCAATCCAAACGTAGCCCATCTTTATTGAACCTAATTGTTTTGGGTGTTTTTGTCCCTCGGGAGAGTTACGTCACGAAGTCTGGTCTGGCCGGTCTGTACCTGCAAAATAACGGAGACTCCGGGTAGTTGGAGCTCCGCCTCCGACGGTCAAGTTAGTAACTTGAAACGGAATAAAGAGTACGGAAATTTAGGTGGGGATCTGCTTGGATTCCAAGCTCAGGTGTTTCTCTGATGTAAGAGAATACAGGTGTAATAAATGGTAAAAACGTGCCCTCAAAATGAGGGACATCTCCCTATTTATAGGGTCATTGGGAATTGTGCCCCTGATTAGGTCATTGAACCCTAATCATTGGTGGGCTGCGCCGTTTTGCGGCATTCTCGGGATTTGGGCCTGAAGGCCGCCTTTTCCCTTGATTTCTGGAAGGACACGTGTCGAGCAGGGATTGGTCCATTTTGGACCAATATGGGGATGACACGTGTCACCCTCTGATTGGGCCACGTGGCAGGGTGAAATTACCCTAAACATTTGCCCCTCACAGATGTGACGTGGCACGCCACGTGGCATCTGTGACACATGTCACTCTCTGGTTGGCGGTAATTTTACCGTTACATAGTAACCGTTCACCTTTCGGGTAAATTACGGAAATGCTCCCATATTTACCGTCTATATATAGCCGTTTACCCTCATAATTTTGTACTTTTACAAAAATTTTCTAGATAGAAAAACTTTGAGAGAGCAGAAGTCATCCGTTTGAGTCAGGCGCAAGCAAGAAACTTTGTTCTTCCGCAACCCAGCCGGACCCGCCTTCCTTCAGATATCAAATCCAAAGGTACCGTCTCTGTCTCTCTCAGCTCTTTTCTTTTTTCACCGCTTGTACATATTTCTTGCAATAAATGGATGCATCACCAACACACACGGCACAACCTAGGTTAGAGTCCAGCCGGTCACCAGGGACGACTGAGTCTAGGACTAGGAGTGCCGGCTCGGGGTGTTGGGACCACCCTTTGCCATGGATTCCGACCAGTTATGTGTCTGTGCAGGACACCATGGCTCGGACTATGCAGACGGCCACAGATCCAAATTACAAAGGCGAAGGCTCAGGCGGCCAAACGCCTGAGGGAGAAACGTCTGGTCAGGGAGATCAGACAGCTTTGGAGAGATCCCCTCCGCGCGCCCCTTCAACCCCCACTGACTCTTTCTTAGAGGAATGTGACCAAGGCGGCGACGAGGCCGCCTCTGCCCCCTTGGACCAAAGTGAGGGTGAGATGGAGAATGACAACTCCGCCTCTACCCCTAAGAGCAGCAGCGACGACTTGCCCCCTCTTCCGGATAGCGAGGAGGAAGAAAGGAAAAAGTGGAGTGAGAAGGACGATCCCTTCAGCATCCACGTCTCCTCCAAGGACCGGATCCAAATGGGGGAGAACTTAGAGAAATTTAAGCAAATGCACCCGCTTGGAGACGGGTATAAGATCCGGGTGCCGCCTGAGCTTGGCACCATCGCCTGGGGGGACGATCAACAGAACGCCAACAACTATTTTGGCTATTATGAGGCGGCGTTCAAAGCCGGGCTTCGCTTTCCCCTTCACCAGGCGATGAAGGCAATTTTAAGAGGCTACGGCCTTAGGCTCTGGCAACTTACCCCCAACTCCTGGACCAACATTCTGGGGTATGTTGCCGCCTGCGAGTTCCAAGGGCTTAACCCTGGCTAGGAGGCTTTTGCAAGCATGCACTACCTCAGTAGGAGCCCAGGCGGCTGGAGGGCGTGGTATACTCTAACCACACAGCCGCAATACATGATGACCTTGGACAAGGTATCCAAGTTCGATGGCTGGAAGCACAGGTTCTACCTGATGTCAGCCCCAACCAAACAGGAAAATTATGAATTCCGTCTGTATAATAAGAATCCCGACTTGTTGGGCAGGAAGTGCGCTCTTCCCCGGATCCTAGAGGAAGACTTTGACAAAATAATCGAGGCAGACTTTTTCGGCCTCACGGACGCAACTCTGTCAACCGGGGAAACAATAAAAGTCCCTAAGAACTTGATTCCCAAGAGCGCCTGGTTCAGGGATGAATGTTTCTTAGCCGCCTGTGGGCTAGGGCATATGTTTAATAAACGTATGCACCTGAGTTCATACCGCCTATAGTATTTTTCTATCGGAATTGTTTTATGATGTTAACCAATTTCTTTCTTTCTGCAGAAGAAGCGTTGAGAATGCTGCAGTCGTAGAAAACTCCCAGGCGGTCTTCTGCAGCCATCCGCAAAGATCTTGCGGAAAAAGCTGCGGTCGGACTCAAGGCCAAGGTAAAAAGCGCCTGACTTTTTCTTAAATTGATCTTAAGAACTATTTTGCCCGGATGCTAATTTTGACTTTGATTATTTTCACAGGGGGGAGAAGTTGGGAAATCATTTGAGAAGAGCCTCAAACGGGCTAGAGAGGAGGCCCTAGCCGCTCTTAACAAGATAAAAAAGTCCCCCTCTGCGTCATCTCCTGGCGCCTTAGCCGGGGCTAAGACGATGCGGATAGCGAGGCGACTCGAGAAGGTAGGCGGCAGCCTGTGCCTTGATCTTGTCAACCCGTCAGTAGCCGCGAGGTTCACCACGCCTGCAAGCGTTTCCCGCTTGGCCGGCTCTGAAGGTAAGAACCCTTTTGAATCCCCGCTTGAGCTGGGGTGGCCTTTACGGGTGAAATCCCACTCCCAATAGACGTCATCCTCAGACGGCCGACTACAAATAGGTGCCGCCTTAGTTTCGCACTCATCATCTATTGATTGTGGTGCAGATCAATCTCCCCGCTGGCCAGACGTCCAAAAGCATGTCAAAGCCATGCTGGAGGCCGTCCGGAAGAGGGATAAGGACAATATCCCTGGGATAGAGACGTTCAACCTTGAATGCATTCTATCCCTTCTGGCTGAGGTAAGAAACTTGTCAATTCAATGTTATTTTTTCCAAGTGTTTTACCCCGCCTGTAATTCTTATACCGCCTGCTTTTTGCAGGCCATGCTGCGGGTGGACGGGCTCAAACGTCCTTATTCCCGCAAACGGGAAGAGGTAAAAAGGGCTAAGAAGTCCACCATAGACGCTGATAATATTGCTTTCCACTCAACTATCGTAAATGAACTTGAAACTAAAGCAATAATTATGACACAGGCGTCTAGAATCCAGTAGCTGGAGCTAGATCTGAAGGCGGCCGAGCAGCGGGTAACGGATGCTGAGACGGCCAAGAAGGGGGCGGAGGAGGCCCAGAAGAAAGAAGACGAGAGCGCCAAACAGACTGAAGAGGCACTCAAGAAGACCTAGGCGGACCTTGGCAAACTGAAATCCAAGGTTGAGATGCTGGAAAAGGATGCTGCTCAAGCTCAGAAAAACTTTGCAGGAACCCTGGAGGCGGAGCAAAACCGCCTTGTTGCTGAGAGTGATGCTGACAACGACGCCCGTATGAAGATTTCTTGGGCTGCCTTGTACCCAGACGCGGATTATAGCATCTGGGCAATGGCGCACAGCTATGCCGAGTACGTGGTGTACTTGAGAGAGCAAGGCGAGCCAGAGCCTGCCTCCTTTGAAGCCTGGCTGAGCAACAATGAGCCGTCCGCGTCTGAGCTTCTTGGTCCTGATGAAGCGCAGGAAATTCCCTCAAACGATGAGCAGAACGGAGAGGACCAGGAGGCTCCGTCTGCAGGCCAAAAGTGACCCTTCAGCGGAAGTATGCCAATCTTTTCTTTTAATTCTTTTTATTTAGCGGCTGTATGCCAAAACTTGCTTTTTCCGGCCTGCGTGCCGAGTATCCTTGTATTTACCGGCTGTGGAGCCGTGTTAAATTACAATTTCTTTCTCCCGGACGGGGTCCGGTTAACATTTGATCCATTACAACCGTTTGGTTGGATGGACTTTTTATGAATTGCACCGACTAAGTCGGTTTTGATCATTTTGCATTTTGCATTTGAATTTTTAATTTTTGCCTATCTTATAAAAAGCATGCGGCGATTTTTTGCCTAACTAGTCAATAGTCTGGCTGTCCTTGCCCCTGGACGGCTGTGTGATTGGTTTCAATTGGAGCTGGTTGATTGACTTGAAAACGTCTGATGCTGCAAAGAGCATGATATATTTGTAAGTCAATCAATCACAGTAGTGATTGCCCCAAACCAAGTGCACAGCCATACACCAACAGGCGTTTCGGTCACTACACAGACGGCGTATGTCCGTCTTGGTAGAGATTTCATAGCCATTGAACTCTTGCCCCTATTTGGGTGAGGTGCAATTTTGCAATAAATAACCTAAGTGAGAACTTCAGCCGGTGACCGACTGATGCCTATGGGCATCCAGTATTTAGGAACTTGTTCGTTTTTCGTAGGTTATTTTGGTCAGACGGCTATGAGTTGACCAATTTGGTCGTTCAATCTTTGTCGTCTGCATGGATACGTAGAACCGACAGATAATCTGTTCTCTGCGACGATTGCACCCGGAGGGGTGTCGCCGGACGCATTTGTCCATGTTGGGACAGGCGATTTTATTAAAGGAGCAACCATCCGGCCATTTTAGCCTCTGGTCTTGTTTGAGACCGGTTGTGTAGCCACTAAACGTTTTTGTGCTTACCTTCTTAATCAGTGTTGAATTTACACTAAGTATCAAACTTAGTTTTTTAAGCAAACGAGTCTGTCTGAGTATTACCCAGATGGTCAGATAAATGTAGAATCCGTCTGAGTAGTACCCATGCGGATAGTCAAGCAGTTGAATAAACAAAGTATCCAACTTAAATAAACAAGGTATCCGAGTATTACCCAGGCGGTCCAATGTAACCTTTACTAAGTGTCAAACTTAGTTGAGTAGAGAGGGACCCGCCTGGGTATTACCCGGATGAATAATCAATCCAAAAATAACTTAATCTTGCAAACGTCTAATTTTGTTTACAAAAAATTTACATTCTCAGAAGTAGTACTTTTTCAGATTATCTACATTCCAAGTTTCTAGGCAGGCGCCTGCCGTCTGGGGTCTCCAGGCGGTAGGTGCCGTCCCTTACTTATTCATAGATCCGGTAGGGGCCTTCCCAATTTGGTGTCAGCTTTCCCAGCTCATTGGCCCTACCGGTTGCCTCCATTTTTCGTAACACTAAGTCATCAACTTTCAAAGGACGCTTGTGTACTTTTTTGTTGTAGGCTCTAGTCATTCTCAGACGGTAAATCTCATGTCGCAAGGCGGCATTGCCCCTGCGCTCTGGGAGTGAATCCAATGCCAGGCGCATTGCTTCCCAGTTTGCCTCTTCATCATATAACAGGACTCTAAGAGTCGGCTCGTAACGTTCGATGGGCAAGACGGCTTCAGCACCGTAAACCATGAGAAATGGGGTTTCGCCGGTTGCCCCTTTTTCTGTTGTCCGGATGGCCCATAGGACATGGATTAACTCTTCTGGCCACAAGCCACCGGCTCTTTCTATTTTCTTCTTAATTCCGTCTGAGATGAGTTTGTTGAAGGCTTCAACTTGACCGTTTGCTTGGGGCCGGCCAACAGATGCAAAGCAGCTTGAGATCCCCTGATCTCCGAACAAAGTTTTAAGTTGAGGAGTCTCAAACTGAGGACCATTATCAAATACCATAGACATAGGTACCCCATACCGGGTGATAACATTCTTCCAGATGAGAGAAATTACGTCTGAGGTCATGATGTTTTTTACTGCCTCAGCCTCAACCCACTTGGTGAAATAATCCACAGCCACTAAGATGTAGCTCTTTCCGCCCGGAGAAGGCGTGTAGGGACCTAGGATATCCATGCCCCATTTTACAAACGGGATTGGGCTGTGGATGGCCGTCAGATCAGTAGCTGGGTGATGAATAAGTTTGCCAAACTTTTGGCACTTGTCACATTTCTTAGCCAACTCCTTGGCGTCTGCCTCTAGAGTGGGCCAAAAATAATGTCGTCTAGCTTTGACGGCTAGGGACCTGCCGCCTATAAGAGAGGCGCAGAATCCCGAGTGCAAGTCTTCGAGAACTTCCTTCCCCTTTTCCGGGGTGACACACTTCAACAAAGGCCTAAGAAACCCCGCCTTGAAGAGCTCTCCATTTCTCAACTCAAAGCTTGCAGCTCGCTTCTTCAGGACGGCTGCTTCCTGTGGCGAATCAGGAAGTGTGCCGTCTGAGAGATAAGCCCGGATGACATCCATCCAGGTAGAACTTCGGTCCAAAACTCCAATGGGATCTTCATTGATGCTTCTCTTTTCTAGAACTTCCCAAAAGCTGGACCGAGGCGTATCATGGAAGGCGGAAGATGCCAGTTTTGACAACGCATCCGCCTGGTTATTTTCAAACCTAGGCACTTGGTTCAGCCGGAATCTTCAAGTGCCCCGGCCTCCTCTTTGACCGCCTGAAGATATTTGATCATAGCCGGATGGGTAGCCTCATAACTTCCCTCATACTAGCTAACAACCAATTGAGAATCAGAGTAGGCGTCAATTTTCATGGCCCCCGCCGCCTTACACATGCGCATGCCGGCTAGCAGGGCTTCATATTCCGCATCATTGTTAGAGGCCTGAAACTTGAAGCGCAGTGCATACTCCAATCTGTCTCCTTCAGGAGACTCATAAATTACGCCTGCACCACAGTCGTTCTTTGTAGAGCTCCCGTCTACATACACTTTCCAAACCAGATCAAGATTATCCGGAGCCACCGGACGAGTCATTTCCACAATGAAGTCGGCAAACGCCTGACCTTTCACTGCCTTTCTTGGTTCGTAAGTGATTTCAAGGCTTTGCATTTCAATAGCCCATTTCAACATTCTCCCGGATGAGTCCAAGGTAGACATTGGCCGCTTGAGTGGCTGGTCCGTGTAGATCACAACCAGATGTGCCAAAAAGTAAGGCTTTAATTTTTTAAATGCCATTTACAAAGCAAGGCCAAAATTTTCAACCATAGGGTACCGGAGTTCAGCATTTTTAAGAACATGGCTAATGAAGTAAATCGGGAGCTGCACGCCGTCTCGCTTAGCAAGAAGAACGACACTGAGGGCATGGTCTGAGACGGCTATGTACATGTACAACGTCTCCCTAGGCAAAGGACTGACCAACCTAGGCAGAGAGTGTAAATGCTCTTTCAGCCTCTGGAACGCCACCTCAGCATCATCCCCCCATTCAAATCTGGTCTTCTTCCTGATTACTTGGAAGAAGTAGAGGCATTTGTCACCTGACCGGCTGAGGAATCTTCCCAAGGCGGCCAGGCAACTGGTGATTCTCTAGACTTCTTTGACAGAGCGGGGTGACTTCATGTCAATCACCGCCTGTATCTTCTCAGGGTTAGCCTCTATCCCCCTTTGATCAATCAGGAATCCGAGAAACTTCCCAGACTCAACACCAAAGACGCATTTCTTAGGATTTAACATAACCTTATGCCGCCTGAGTGTAGTGAAGGTTTCTCGGAGATCAGCAAGGTGATCCGCCTGCTGCTTGGATTTGACTATCATGTCATCAATGTACGCCTCCACATTCCTCCCAATCTGATTAACAAAGACCGTATTAATCATACGTTGGAAAGTGGCAGGCGCATTTTTCAAGCCAAACGGCATCACAATATAAAAGAATAACCCATGATCAGTGACGAAGGTCGTCTTCTCTTTATCTTTCTTCCACAGGGGTATCTGATGGAAGCCGAAATAGGCATCCATAAAGCTCATTAAGGCGTGTCCGGCTGTAGAGTCGACCAGACTGTCGATTTTTGGAAGCGGATAACTGTCCTTTGGACACGCCTTGTTGAGGTCTGTGTAATCAACACACATGCGCCAGGTCCCATTCGGTTTCTTAACAAGGACCACATTGGCCACCCAGTCGGGAAAATTACAAGGCCGAATGAACCTGGCGTCTAGCAGCTTTTTTACTTCGGCGGCTGCCGTCTGACTTCTTTCCTCGCCGTGGTTTCTTTTCTTTTGCTAGATGGACTTCTTTTTGGGATCCACGACGAGTTTGTGCACAGCGAGATCCGAGATGACGCCTGTCATCTCTTCCACTTCAAAGGCAAAGATGTCTTTGAATTCCTTCAGCAGGAGGTGCAGGCTTGCACCCAAAGTAGCATGAGCAACTGTCCCAACCTTAACAGTACGTTTTGGACGGCTGTCATCCAGAACGAGATCAATGCTTTCGCCAGCCGGTTGGGGACGGAGCTCATCTGATCGCTCACCGGTTAGTGATTGCTATTGTTTCTCTTTGTTCACCTCCACCAGCAGAGGTGCCTTTCTTTTCTTCCCGGCTGCTGGTGGGACGGGAGCCGGATCGGCATCCTTGACATTGTCAAGGTCTATTGGTTCCTGACCGCCTGGGGCCACAGTATCTCGGACGGCTAAGAGATAGCACTCCCGGGCCGTCTTCTGATCCCCATTTAAGGAACTGAAAGAGCCGTCATCCCTCTCATAATTGATGAGCATGAGAGACGGGATAATTACTGCCTTGGCTACGTTAAGGGTTGGCCTGCCAAGGATGATGTTGTAAGCGGTCAACTCCTCAACGACCAAGAATCTGACGACAATGTGTCGTCCCTGGCCTTTCTCCCCCAGCCGGATGGGTAAGTCAATTCTCCCGGCTGGGTAGACCATCCCACCCCCAAAACCAACCAAGGGGTGGGTGACCGGATGCATGCTGCTGACATTGTATTTCAGCTTCTGCAGGCACCGGAGGCTGATGATGTCTGATGAGCTGGCGGTGTCTATAAGGATCCGTCCAACCAGCTAGTTGGCAACCTTACATTCAATGACCACCAGGTCATCATGCGGGCGGCGGACACTGCCCCTATCATTCTCAGTTATCAGGACGTCTGGGAAGGAGGAGCTGACTTCCGCCTGCTCATCATCATCTTTGTCCATCTTTCGAAGATGGCTCTTGGTGCCCTGGATGGTAGGGCCACCACATGAGAACCCGCCTGCTATAGTGTAGACCGGCTCCTTGTCGGTATCCGAGCTACTAGCAGGCTAGGGGGTAGTCTTGGAGGACTGACCCTTGCTTTTCTTCTTTGCCCCGGCTAGGGACTTAGAAATGTAGGACTTCAGCAGCCCTTTGTCAGCCAGACGGTCCAACGCCCGCTGAAGACTAAAGCAGTCGTTGGTGTCATGGCCAACTTCCTCATGGAACTGACAGAATTTATTTTTGTTCCGTGACTGGACAGAACTCTTCATAGGATTCGGCTTCTCAATGGACAGCCGGTCCTTTACCTCCATGAGGATGGAGTTGCAGTCTTTGTTAAACTCGTACTTGGGGACGTACGGTTTAAACTCTTTCTTTTTCTTCTGGGACGGCTGGTCAGAGTCACTAACCGCACAGACTTCTTTTCTCTTCTTGCTCTCTTCTTTCTTTTTTGCCGGCTGAGCAGGCCGGTTGTCTTTCTGCTTTTCTGATAAGGTCAAACTTAAAAGTCGACCCGTCTCTCAGACCCTTAAAAAAGTCTGTAAAAGCTACCTCATCAGACAGCCCCTGAATTTGAATTCTGATCAGGTTGAACCGCCTAACATATGAGCGCAGCCCTTCTCTCTCTCCCCACTTAACAGTGCTTAGATCAAGGCTTGTTTTCTTAGCAGGGATGTTCATTGAGAAGTTAGAGGCAAACAGGAAGGCAAGCTTCCTGAAGCTGTCTATGGACCCGGCTGGCAGATTACCAAACCCTTGTTGGGCAATGCTCTTCAATGTAGCCGGGAAGCATCGACACCAAGTGGCATCATCCAACCCCTGCAAATACATGAGGTTGGTGTAAGCCATGAGGTGATCTTCCGGGTTGGAGGTACCGTCATAGGTACCAACCAACACATTCTTAACCTTGGCCAGCTGAGCCGCCTCGGTTATCTCCAGAGTGAACGCCAGGCGCAGCAAACAAAGCTGCCAGTCCAAAGGCTGGACATTTGGATATGTCGCCTGACCCCCAAAGATGGCCGGCTGCATGAAGTTAGGAGGATACTGCCCGTAAGCCTGAGTAGGCACATACGGGACAACTCCAATCATATGAGGGCCAGAATGGATGGTATTACCGCCTGTCTGACTCTCATGCAAGGAGGGTGCACTCCCTGCAGAAATGTTGTTGAAGCTGTCTGGAAAGTTCGACGTTGAAGCCGACTCAGACAACGACTGATTTCTCTTCCGGTTGATGATCACCCGGGCATCAATAGTTGATTTTTTGCTTCTCACCGGCTGCTGAGGCCGGCGAGTGTTGGTATTGTTCCCAAGAAGGAGAATCTTTGACCAATCAATGGTCCCGGCTGCCTTCTCCTTTGGATGGGGAGTGGGCTGCCGATTTCTGAATGACTTCCCCTTACTTGGAGGAGTCTTCTTCGCCGACTGTCCTTTACTTGGACCAGCCCGGCTCTTAGTGATCAGCTCTGTGATTTCACCCTTGAAACTCGTCATGAATCTCATGAGTTCGTCTCGGGTGACAGGGGCTGATCCTGCTGCCGTTTGGGTTGCCCCATCCGGCTGCCCAGTGGGCCTGCTCGGACCCGCTTGGGAGGCACCCCGCTCCAGAGTTTCCCTGGACCGGATGTGCTTGACTCTGAGAGAGCCGTCTTCGGCTGTGGAGGTTTGGACCTGAGGATCCTCATCCTCCTCATGGTCTGTAAAAACTTCTGGGTCTTCACCCAGACGGTTAGGAGGTGGTACAGACTCTTGAACCATCTTCGAGGTACTCTCCCCACAGACGGCGCCAAATGTTTTGGGTGTTTTTGTCCCTTGGGAGAGTTACGTCACGAAGTCTTGTCTGGCCGGTCTGTACCTGCAAAATAACGGAGACTGCGGGTGGTTGGAGCTCCGCCTCCGACGGTCAAGTTAGTTACTTGAAACGGAATAAAGAGTACAGAAATTTAGGTGGGGATCTGCTTGGATTCCAAACTCAGGTGTTTCTCTGATGTAAGAGATTACAGGTGTAATAAATGGTAAAAACGTGCCCTCAAAATGAGGGACATCTCCCTATTTATAGTGTCATTGGGAATTGTGCCCCTGATTAGGTCATTGAACCCTAATCATTGGTGGGCTGCGCCGTTTTGCGGCATTCTCGGGATTTGGGCCTGAAGGCCGCCTTTTCCCTTGATTTCTGGAAGGACACGTGTCGAGCAGGGATTGGTCCATTTTGGACCAATCTGGGGCTGACACGTGTCACCCTATGATTGGGCCACATGGTAGGGTGAAATTACCCTAAACACCAATAATCTTATTTTTACTTTTGAGCCACCTACTTCATCATTTAAGTCCATTATATTTTATGAAGCCCAAACCTACCCTAACCTACTCTACACTATAAATACTCTACTTATCCCCAAAATTTTACCACCCAAAAAGGTCAAATGGTCAAGGTAAGCTATTTTCTTTTTCTTTTTATTCTTTCTTTCTTCTTTTCCTTTTTCCTTTTCTTATTCTTTCTTTTTATTCTTGCATTTACGTGGGTTTTGGGGGACATAAACCCACCACCTTGCCGGCACCGACCCCAGCCGCCGTCAGCCACCTTCAGCCGCCCAGCAGCCGCCGGCGACCAGCCGACCACCACCACCACCACGGCTCACCTCCTTCTTCCCTTTTCTCTCCTCTTTTCATTCTAACTATTTTGATGATTTTATTTATGGGTTTTTGTTTTAATTATTCAAAGTATGTTTGATTAGTATTGTAATTATGTTTTGATGATTAAAGATTGTAAATTTTAAATAATAAAGTGTTTTATTTTCAGATTTCATAAAATTAAGTTAGGGTTTTAATTATTAAAGTGTTGATTTTTAGGGTTTTTATGAATAATTGATTTAGGGCTTTTATAGTAATGATGTTTTGAAATTTTGGTGATTATAACTACTTATTAGTTTAACTTAATTCCAGACTTTTTTTGAACATGCAAATTCATGTTTCAATAATTAGATTTCCGTTCGTTAATATTAATCTCGTTTTAATCCCGGTCAGATTCTAAACTCCTCCGATTTTGATAAACAAGTAGTTTTTTTCGAAGCAGTTTTTGATTCTAAACTCCTCTCGTGGCCAAATTCAGCCTCTAAATACGATTTTGGAGCAGTTTTTGATTTTTAACGAAGTTTTTTTTTTTTATGTTTTAAATTGTATCTTTGAGTTTTAAAGGGGTAAGAGATAATTTAATGTTTCTATGGATAATTTAAGTATAAAGATGTATTTTGATGAAGTTTTAAAGTATTTTTGATTAGTTTAAAATGTTGGAATTTTATTTAAAGTAGTATAATTGTGATTTTAATAAAAGGGTGTGATTATCCATTAAAAAAGAGTTTAATTAGGGGTTTTTAAATAATTTTCAGATTATTATAAGTTATTTAAAGTGAGTTTAAGTTGCTGGAAATTGTGTATAGAAGGGTAATTAATATAGTATTATTGTCCCTTTATGTAGGAGACTTGGTTCGGGAATTGTTGTAGTGTAATCGGCTACTTTAAGGGCTTATTTGAGGTACGCTCTCGTACTTAGCATATTTTGATGATGTAGAATCATGCTAGGCTTGATTTCAATTAATTACAAGTAGTATCATGCTAAGGTTTATGTATGGAATTGTGAATTTATGATGTTTGTGGTTGAATTGGGAAGCATAAATTATTTGTGACGATTATAGATTGGAAGATTATATTTTTGGCATGTTGTGTTTGAACCACATTTTTATTTATGGCATGGTAGAAGGCATGATTAATTAAATTACATGTTTAATTATGTTTGGAATATTGAAAAGGAATTTTATTATGGTTCAAATAATTTTTATTGATGCTTTAAGCATGAGGAAGGAGCTATATAAGTGTCTATGTACACAAGGAATAAATTGTATGTTGGTGCCTTTGTGCACTTAAGGTGTTTTTAACACCGAGGGATAGGATTTTTAGCGCATTATGCGTTTAAGGTGTCTTTGACACTGAGGTAGAATTAAAAAGGGTTCAACATTAAATAATATGTGGTCACTAATTATTCAAGAATTAAATTGGTATGTTTGCTTGATTGAATAATTATTGTTGATTGATTTATTATGCTTTTGAGTCATCACTAAGTCTAATAATATGTAAATAACGTAAAGTGAAAGAGATTACGCACCAAAACTCTTGGAACGTATATACCTTGAGTATGAACAATGGGGGGGGGGGGTTATTGGGTTTTATATTTAACCATAACTTCCAATGGAGTACAGGACACTGTATATTCCTTTTTATTATTTATTATGCGCAGGAATTCCGCCACCTTTGTGTGGTTTTGTCGCTGGCACGGTTAGCTCCCGTGCCAGTTAACCTCAAATTTATTTGGGGGAGGTTAATAGGTGGAAACCCGTTCGATGCGTAATCAATGCAAAATGAATTAATTAGGGTCTAGTCATTTTGTTTTGTTGATTGGTGTGTTTGTGAACAGGTGCAATGAGGTAAGTGTGTGTTGAAAGGTGAAAGCATGTTAGTATGTTTAATTACACTTATGTACTCAGCTTTGCTGATTGTGTGTGTTTGTGTGTTTGGCCATGTCTTTACTTTGGCCTTACGATGACCCATTTTCTAATGGCTAGTAGTGGGGACAAGTAGAGAGGAGGTTTTCAGGTGATGAAGCATATTCATGAATGGGCATGGGTGAAGAGCAAATCATGCTAGTTTCTATTAGTATATGATGTGTTTAATGCTTTAATTATTTATGATATTATTATCATGCATGACTAACGCAAAGGTTTTAAAGTTGGTTTGGTTTTAATAAGGGCCTACAATGGTTCCAAGTTGTAGGATGGTTTTATTTTACTTCGTTTGACTTTGGTTTTGACTTTACTTTCGTTGGTTGACTTTTCAAGTTGACTTGTTTTGAACGGTTTTGAGGTTAGTCTTCCGCTGTGTGTCTTTGATGGTTTCCTAAGCCGTTTTCACGGTGGCGGTAATATCTTAGGTATTCCTATTTAAATTTTTTAAACAGGGCAAAAACAGGTATTTTAAAAGAAAGAAATTTCTAGGGTGTTACATCTTCCTAGTTTCTTGTGATCAATTTTTGTGCTAACCTTAACATGTATTCTTTGTCTTTGATTGTGGTTGATCTTATTTATGACTAATGATTGCCAATGGACCGTTTTCACCTAGTAAATAGCATAAACATTAAAATTGGACAAAATTAATCAAGTTAGTTTGTCTATTAGTCTTCCGTGCTATTTGGTCATTGGGTCCTTTGTTTTTCACAACGTCTTCATGTCTAGCCATGCAATCATACCACGAGTCTTAATAAACTCACCTAATCACACATTTTGAGTCATTGCACGCACATTGTCTTCGAGTAATGTACTATATTGTTTATGATCGTATACTAGGACTATGCATGCATAGTTTTCCGTCGTAACAGAAATGAGTGGAGTATTTTCCATCAGTTTTCAAAATCGTTTCATAAGCTCTACCTTTTCAATCCGAGTATTGAGTGAATGCATTAAGTGAGTTCTTCCTCACACAGTACATGAGTCTAAAATAACCAGGCAATAGTTAGAAGAATAAGGGAAACGTCACTCCTTCCTTCTTTCCTTCCAATCAAAGCATCAACAACAAGAAACTATTTTCCTCAGCAGGCAGCTAGAAGTAACTAATAAATAGCCATGAAGACAAAGCACGATGCAAGCTTCACACCAAGATTTCATGTTTTATTCTTCTATTGTTTCAAACCCTTACCCCTAAAAAGCCTAGCATAGGTTCTCCTTATCCATGTGTATATGTGTCACATTTCCTACCTTCTTCATAAACGAGAATCTCTTTCTTACATTCGATCATGTGATTAGCAAAAAAAATAAAAAATTAAGAATAAAAATAAAAAATTAAAAAATCAATTGCCGAAGCAAACATAAGGTATACCAATGATTTGAGGTACCTTTGCAACCCATTCATTCCCTATTAACCGTTCAATCACATTCCATTTCTTCATCAACCACTTTGATACTCGTCTAATGTTTGGCGTTCATTTCCTCAACTCACATTCACTTAACCCTTGGATTGGAAGATGTGTAATTGTATAGAATTCAAAAGGCAAAAAAAAAAAGCAGCAAAGCGACAATAAAACAATGTCTAAAGGCAAGTGTTCCAATGTCTTTGATATGAACACGTCTCAAATTGCGTCTCTCATCGAGTGCTTGATACCGTGCCTGAGAAACATGAATGCTAAGTGAGTGATGGACCACATGATCTGAGATTTCCTACAATGATTCAAAAGAATAAAAAAAAAATTCAAAAAAAAAAATTTGAATATAAACTTGCAAAATACAAAATTTCCAAATTCACAATTACACATCTTGGGGATTCTCTCTGGTCTTGAGCCTTGTACCCTTTTCTTCTTTAAACCATCAACTTAACCATATTACTACCCTTGAGAGACCTCTTTGAGGTGTACACACACTTGTGCAATGTTCGGTTAGAGCTACGTTCGGCCTGATTCCTTATGGATACGTAGGCAACCTCACATCGAGGTGCGGCCACATTCATATTCATATCCATGCATGATCGAGTCAAAGAATATCTAATGCTTACCCCTACCCATTTAGTCCTAGACTTGGGGGCTTGAACCCACATCACATTAGATTACCCAGCCTTAAGTGTCATCATCATTGACTCTTCTCACATATATTTCCATCACCATAACCCTTGCAGCCAGCCTTAGTATCACATTCACACACTTCACTAACACATCCATATCCGTATCGGGCATCCTTCCCTTTAAGAACCCTTTATCATGAAATCTTGTTTCCCTACCGCGCATGCTTCATCATCTTTCAAGACAACATTCATTAAAAGAAACATTGTATACTTGCTTATCTTCCTGACCTGAGAAATGTTCATTGTTTCATACATCGCATAATGTGCTGAGCAACATTTATATATCAATGATTTGTAATCATACAAAGCATATCGTTCTTAGCTCCTTGACCTAAGCAACATCTAATAATCACTTTATCTATATACGTGCTTAGCTTTTAGACCTAAGTGACGTTCAAGATCGTTTCTTTAAACCATATATGATGCTTAGCTTTATAACCTAAGTTCATTCATTTATTGTGTCACGTGATGTAATTGTCCTTAAACTCCTGGCCTAAGAGCATGCATCATGCATACATTATTTTAAAGACAAGCAATTCAATCCATACGATTCATTTTGTCTTGCTCAACGAGGAAATTCAAAACTTCTTCCCAATTTCATATTTTTTCTTTTGGGGTAATTTAAAAAACTTTTTCAAAATTTTCTCATCGAGGGAAGTTCGAAAATAAAAGCTCTGTTTTCACGTCTTTCTTTTTCAGGAGAAAGTCGGTACCCTCTACTCGTCTCATGACAAAAATGACGGAAATTTTTTGCTTTTGCATTTTTGGTTGTTTGTGCACTTATACACACACAATCACAAGTCATACACATGTCATGTCGTGTCAAGTCAAGCTTGGTCAAGTCAATCATAATCTAAACGAGTCCCTTGGCAAATTTTATTTTGCAAGTCCCAATTACAGCCCATGTCCGAGGACAAGCGGACCATCTACAGCCCACGTCCGGGGACAAGCGGACCATCTAAATCCCACGTTCGGGGACAAGCGAACCATTTACAACTCACGTTCTGGGACAAGAGAACCATCTACAGCCCACGTCCGGGGACAAGCGAACCATCTACAACCCACGTTCGGGGACAAGCGAACCAACTACATCCCACGTCCGGGGACAAGCGGACCAACTACAGCCAATGTCCGGAGACAAGTGGGCCATCTACAGCCCACGTTCGGGGACAATCGAACCACCATCGTTACATGATGCAAGGTTCTCGATACACATAGACTTGCAAACTCATCATCTGTCGACTTTCCTCAAGCATGGAAAGTATTATCCAGTGGATTTCTTCAAGCATAGAGTTTAAATGATCTTAGATGTCATTTTTAAAAAGATAAGATTAAAGAGTTTAAAATTGAATAAAACTTTTCTTTTTGAAATTCCTATTTTTATCTGAATTGAAAGACGTTAAAAGATAGATAAATATTATTTTCTTGACTCATAGTTTTTATCCATATTTTATATGGTTGGATAGCCCTTGAAATTATCTTTCCAATAATATATAATAATATCAATACCGAGCTATAACGTAAAAGATATGAACAAAATATCAAACACTATCCAAAATTGACACCGTCTCAATATTTTGGCCATATCTTTTATTCTATTAAATTTTTTAATCTGATTCTAATTGGGATAGAAATTAGACTTCAAGATCTTTCCAACGATATCTTATTCATCTTATCTCAATTTTTGGATCAAAAGATATGATAAAAACAAAAATTGCAAAAACTGCAGTCTATCAAGTTTTATTCCAATTTAATTTGGATCTTATCTTATTTTTTCGACCCTTCTTTTTTCTCTATAAATAGAGTTCATATCTCCCCTTTTTCAATCATCAATCAGCTTGATCACAAAATAATTCTCTTCTCCCTAAACACTTAACCTGAGGTTCTTTCCTTAAACCAAGGCGTGAAAGGTATAATTAACTAAGGGTTTGGACCAAATCAAATCTACTTTTTATTTAATTTAATTTATAATTTAATTGAAGTTACTAACAGTTTATTCATGATGTAGCAATTTAAAGGAACGTGCGGAATGTGAGTAATTAATTAATTCAATTACTCTTTTGTTATTTTAATAATGCTAGTACCATGATTAGGGTTATAACACTATTATTGTTAAATTGCTTCCAATATTTATGCTTATTTTATTATTATTTATTGGTCACTATATTGCATGTTTAAAAGGAATATGTAATTCAAAATCACGTCTAATAAGATAATTTGGACAGCCGGTTTAGCTTCCTTTTTAATCTTGTTATTAAGTGATCACGATATTTTAGAATTATATGTTGCATTAATATTCAACCAGTTTAGCATAATAATAGTTTTGAGCGAATTGAATATTTTGTTTGTATGCCTTTGAGATTGCAGGAATCACATTTCACTATAAGAATCGAGTAGAGGCCAAAACGGGCGAATGTGACTCCATGAATCACTTTGTACCATCATCCTCGATCCTCCTTTTGTGGTTCCGAACCATATAGAGTTATAAATCTCATGTATTATGAATGGGGTGTAACCTTCACGGGTCAATCGTTGTTGCCTATTGTTGTCCCTTTATCTTGGTTGGCCTTTATGATCCGTGAATGGTTTACAAGTTCCTTAAAAACTTGTTGGTGGCTCTCTACTTTCCTTGTCCCAAATCATATTATGTCGATTCCCACTTCCTATGAGTGGCAAGCATATTCACCACATGCTTTAACGTAGGCGCATTTCGAGCGACGCCTACACAAGGAAATGGCTTTCTTTGAAAAATTCATTGATGAGAGTATGGACAAGAGTGATTATAACATTTGCATGGTAATTTCAAGCTAAGATGCATTGCAAGTAGCCTCAACCAGGGAAGATAAAGGTGTGCTGATTTTAGAGCTCAAACCTCTACCATCACACCTTAGTTACGAATTTTTATGTTCCAATTCTACTTATATCGTCATTGTTAGTTTCTTTGTGAGTGAGAGTCAAGCTCAAACATTATGTGGTGTATTGAGGAAGTACCAAGGTTATTTATGCTATAAAATTGATCACCTCAAAGGTATAAGCCCGACTTTATGTTCACACCACATTACTCCTGAGGAGGGGCCTCATTTAGCATTTAAAGACAACGAAAGCAACACTCTCAAACGGGGGAGGTAGTTAAGAAGGAAATCACTAAGCTATTGGATGCGGGAATCATATTCCCCATCTTTAGCTCTAGATGGGTTTCCTCAGTTCATGTTGTCCCAAAGAAATGAGGAATTATCGTTGTGGATAAAGAGAAAGGTGAGCTCATCCCTACAAGGACGGTTACAGGATGGTAAATGTGTATAGACTATTGACGTCTAAACACATCCACAAAATAAGATCATTTTCCCCTTCCCTTTATTGATCAATGCTTGAAAGACTAAAAAGGAACAAGTACTATTGCTTTCTTAATGGATATTCTTGGTTTTTCCAAATTTTTATTCACTCGGATGATCAAGAGAAAACAACTTTTACTTGTCCATATGGAACTTTTGCTTATATGAGAATGCCATTTGGGCTTTGCAACTACCCCGCTACTTTCCAACGATGTATGATGAGCATATTTGGAGACATGTTGGAAGAGGAAATGGAGGTGTTTATGGATGATTTTTTGATAGATGGAGTTTTGTTTAAGGCATGCCTTGAGAATCTTGAGAAATGTTTGGCTAGATGTGAGAAGGTGAATTTGGTTTTGAATTGAGACAAATGTCATTTCATGGTTTAGGAGGGTATTTTCCTTGATCAAAAGATCTCTCACAAATGCATAGAGATGAAAAAAGCAAAGATTGAAGTGATTAAGGAGCTTCCACCTTTGATTAATGTGGAAGGGATAAGATCTTTCTTGGGACATGTCGAGTTTTATTGATGGTTCAACAAGGATTTCTCTCTTATTGCAAAACCTCTCAATGATCTTCTTCAAAAAGATATCATATTTATGTTTGATGATAGATGCTTAGAGGCTTTTATCAAGGTTAAAAAAGCTTTGATCTTCACTCCCATTGTCCCCGAGGTGGTATTTGCATTTTAAATTGATGTGTAATTCTAGTGACGCGACCATTGGAGGTGTTTTAGGTCAAAGAGTAGACAAACAGCATCATGTCTTCTACTATATGTCAAAGACCCTTAATGGAGCTCAAAGGAACTATACAACAACGGAGAAGGAATTCTAAGCAATAGTGCACGCTTTTGAGAAGTTTCATTGTTACTTATTTGGGTCTAAGACCATTGTTTTCACAGATCATGCAGCTCTAATATATCTCTTTGCCAAGAAGGAATCAAAGCCAAGGTTTATCCGATGGGTGATCATGCTTCAAACTTTTGACATTGAGATTAGAGATAAAATAAGGAGTGGAAAATGTTATGGCGGACCATCTTTCTCGCCTTGACGATTCTCTAGTCCAAGATGATGATTCCCCAATTGAAGATAGGATTCTTGATGAATCCTTGTATGTCGTTATTGTAAATGAACTTCCATGGTTTTCCGACTTGGTAAATATCTTGCATGCGAGGAGTTTCCGCCTTCATTTTCCAAAAACCAAAAGAAGAAGCTCAAGAGAGAGGCTAGGAATTATTTATGGGATGATCCCATCTTGTACAAAAGAGGAATCGATGGCTTGCTTAGACGTTGTTTTCCAAATGACGAGGTGCCAAGTGTGTTGAAAATGTGCCATTCGGATCCTAGTGGTTGTCATATGGGTGTTTTTAAAACCGCCACTAAGATTCTTTAAAGTGGTTTTTGGTGGCCTCATCTCTTTAAGGACACATGGGGTTTTGTTAAGATATGTGATCGATGTCAACGCACCGGAAATATCTCAAAGAGCAATGAAATTCCTAAACAACTAATCCTTGAGTTGGAAGTATTTGATGTTTAGGGAATTGATTTATGGGACTGTTACCTTCTTCCTATGGGAACCAATATATCCTTGTGGCGGTGAATTATGTGTCAAAATGGGTTAAGGTCATCGTTTCCCCATCAAATGACCACAAGGTGATGATGAAATTGTTTAAGAAGATCATTTTCCCAAGGTTTGGTGTTCCCAAGGCGGTGATTAGTGACAATGGCTCATATTTTGTGCATAATGTTTTTAGGAAAATGTTGAAGAAGCATGTATTTCATCAACGTCTTTGTCTCCCTTATTACCCTCAAACAACTGGTCAAGTTGAGGTGTCAAATTCTCAAATAAAGTTGATTCTTGATAAGACGGTTGCTAGAAATAGAAAGGATTGGGCGGACAAACTTGATGATGCCTTGTGGGCATATCGAATGACATTTAAGACTGCTATTGGAACCACCCCATATTGTCTTGTTTATGGAAAATATTGCTATCTTACGGTGGAACTTGAACATTGTGCTATTTGGGAAATTAAGAAAATCAACTTTGACTTGGCGAGTGTAGGAGAGCAATAGTGGTTAGATCTTACTGAGTTAGAGGAGCTTCGTCTTGATGCATATGAGTGTGCTAGCACCTTCAAAGCGCGTTCTAAGGAAGCTCATGACAAGCTTATCGAGAAAAAGGGGTTTTGTGTTGTTGAAAAGGTCCTCCTCTACAATTCCAAGATTATGTTGTTCCCCGGAAAGCTCATGTCTAGATGGAGTAGTCCTTTCATAGTGTCAAAAGTCTTTTTGAATAGATTTATGGAAATTTCTTCAATGGATTCATCATCTCATTTCAAAGTGAATAGCCATCTGCTGAAGAAGTAATATAATGGTTTTTTTGTTGGCCTTGTTCATAGAATCACTCTCTTTGACCCCCCTTGAAAAGGTGCGGAGAACGTCAAGCTAATGACATTAAACACGCGCTTCTCGGGAGGCAACCCGACTTTCTAACTTTCTTTCCATTTTCCATTTTGATTTTATCTTTCTTCTTGATGCTTATTAACTAACCTCTTTTCTTTATTTATTGTGATTTTAGGTAGTTTTGAGATGATGTAGGTTGGTCTCCCAACACTCTTGGTAGTAAATTTTTAAGATTGAAGTATCCTTGTGCTTATTGGAAGGTTTTAGAAGAATTGAACTTTGGTGGATTAAGGTTGGTGGGCACATGAATTGTAGATGTTGAACCCACTAGAAATGGGCTTTGCAATTGCCTAACTTCGTGTTCATCATCATCATGGGCATCGTGCGCACCGATGTGCGCACCAAAAAGTAATCAAGCATAAGGCAACCTAGAAGGCCACAAGCGTGCGCGACTGGTGCGGGCGCGCATGGGGATGGCATTAGGGATGTCAACGGGTCGGATCTGGACCGGATCCGATTGGATTAATATCCTGATTTATTTTCAAACCCTAGATCTAGATCCGATCTAAATCAGTCGGGTCTAATTTTGAGAGATCTATATCCATATCTACTGGACCCTACGGATCTGGGTCCAAAATGAATCTTAAATGGATCTTGCATATTTTACCTATTTTTAACAATAAATCTATTTTTCAAGTAACAAACACTAAGATTAATATACTATTATACTCCATTTCACAATTAACAAACACTAAGATTAAGGTTCAGATAAAAATAACAAAAAAAAAGACAAAAATAAACATATAGCAGCTTGCGAACTTGTGAGTTGTGAGCAGCAAAGAAATGAAAGAGCCCACGTTAAGGATACTAGAAATCACTATGACTTGGAGCAGTTGGATTTTTAGTGGGTGGTATTGTTTTACTAGTTTTAGGGTTGTTTGGGGATTTATTGTAGTCAAACTTAATGTCTTAGTTGTAATGTGGGCTGGGCTTTAAAAATGAAATTGTTAAAAAAAACAGATAAACGAATCCGGATACGGGTATTTTGGTTAGACCCGTATCTAAATCAGTTTTTTAGTTAGGATCCATATCCGAACCGGATCCGTCGGGTCCAGAATTTAAACATCCATATCCGTGAAAACGGATATGGTTCCACGGATCCGGATCTGATACGAATCCATTACTATCTCTAGTTGGTGCGGTTGCACGACCTAGTTGCGTTCCCCTTAAGCTCACTCCCTTCTCTCTCTTTCTCTCTCCAATTTTATTTTGCTTCGAATTTTTTTAGTAGTGTTCAAGCATTTTCTCTATTTTAGTTGCTATATTTCATCATATAGTCATTATTTTCAATTTTCTTTGTTGATAATTACTTCAAATTCTCACTTTTATGCTTTGAAATTATGTTCTCTCTCCAAAGTTGAGAATTTGGGTATTGTTGATTAGGGTTTTTGAACCTTGCAAGTTTGGGGTTAATTTCTTGAAATTTTTCTTAGTACTCCTTTTCATTTGAATTAGAACTTCACTCAAGGTATGAATTCTCTATTTTTTTTTTTAATTTCATGTTAAATTTCACACATTGTTTTGTGTAGTTGAATTTGAGTGTTATGATGTACTATTTAATGGTTATTAAAATTTCACTATTATATAACCCCATATTTTCCGTCATGATGATTACTAGTGAACTTATGAACCTGTGATGCCATAAGGATGATTGTTGATGAACTTATTTTGCATTCATGATGATTGTTAGTCTTCACCTTCTTTAATGTGGTCATAGGGCTCATGAATGTTTCTTATCCTCTTTGTATGTTGTTGTTCCTCACTCCTTGTTCTCAATTGATTTGTGAATCTTTGCTTCAATTGTGATTTGAATGTGTTTACATCCTTGGTATGTGACTTATTATTCATTTTAGCTTAATGATTTTTTAGGATTCATTTATTTTGTTTATGCAACTTGTTGTGAGCACAAATCTTTCATACTGTAGACACCCATTTGTGTCTCCCCAAAACTAAACCAAGTGATGAGTACCTTTTCACGTCGAACCATAATCGAATGAAGTGAAAGTGTGGAAAGTCTAGTGTTACGATTAATTTTTATTTCTTTTCTTTCTCTCTATTTTTGAAAACCTATTCTGTAAAAATAACCAATCTAGTTTGGTCTGGTCCATGGCAAGGGTCCAATATAGTGTAGTTGGGTCAGGTTCGAAAAGAGTTTTCTAATGATATATTATAAGCCTAATTTCGATGAATAATGAAGAAGTTATGACCAAATTACTAAACTAGGCCCGCTTTAATCTTTATATGCGGCCCAATGATTTAGAGGAGGGCCTATTATTGATTTATCATTCCTAATGTGATTAGGATTGATTATAGTCTTCTAGAATCTTATAGAAGGTACTTCTGAATCCTAATTTTATTAGCGTGGATGAATTGACTTTTAAGAGTTTTATTAGAATAAAAGAAGTGTTTTAAGGAAACTACAGTTTTATCCTCTCGTACGCTTAAAATTGATCAAAGTAAGAAAATGCGTGGAAAACTTATTACAGCATCGTACGACATGTTTGTCGCCTGGTGACAGACCTGGTGTCTGGCGACACGCTGTAAGGAGGGTGATCCGATCGTAAGGGTTACTCTCCTTAAATCCTCTTGGCCACTTTAAAGCCTAGGACTTTACTCTTGTTAGGGTGTAGTTGGATTAGAATTTCTGACTATTTGGGAGACCTTATATAAGAAATGATACTCTCATCACGCCTTTTTGTAAGAAACAAGTAAGAGTCGCCAATGAGATTTAGGAAAACTCATAAAACTCGTTCATGAATTTCTTCTATGTGGATTTCATGGAATAATTAGAATGAATCATAAGTTGACCCATGCCCAAATTGGTATACATAAACCAGAAATGAGTTCGGGAGCGAGGGTACTAAAATAACGTTCCTTTTAGGGAGGAATCGTTATTCTAGCCCTTGTACGACCTCCACTAGCTCTTCCTTTTTCACAATTTTATTACCAAACTATGTTAGTTGATTTTATTTAAAAGCATTAATCACATAGGAAGCAAAAGTCGTTATTCTTATTTAATAATATTCGTGAAAGAACAATAAATAAAAAAGATTCGCCTTGTCTTAAGTGATAAAACAACAAATAATTATTCAAATTCTAGTCTTGTTTAACGAATGAGTGCTATGTAAATTATTTAATTAATATTATGTTTAAAGTGATCAAACAACACTAATTAATCAATTAAAGTTATTTAAACAATAAAAGAAAAGTGATTTATCTAAGTGCTCAGGATACTAACCGTTCTTCTTTTATGTTCTTCGTTTTAATGTGTCTATGGACTTTCTTTCTTCTTCGTACCTTTAAGGACTTCAATGGAATCAATTAGGGTTTGAAATTATTTAGGACGAGAGAAGAAAAATTAGCATGATAGTAAGAGAAGTTGAGAGATTAGGGTTTTGAGATTACTAGGGTTTTAATTCTTAATTTTTCGGTCCTCGTAATGCTGTAGGAAGACCCCTATTTATAGGCATAGGGATATAGGTTTAGGGTTTTAGAGCTGCGCGGTCAAGTGGCGCACGCAACTCTCTGAGTCGCGCGCAAGGCGCGCGCAACTGCTTGAGTTGCGCTGATTTGCGGTTTTCCTTATACGAAAACGCGTTTTTAAAACTGCCATAACTTTTTATTGCAGATTCGGATTAAGGCGTGTCAGATATCATTGGAAATCTCTTAATGTCTAATTTTTAATTCCGTTTGAATTAGGTTAAAATATTTTATGGATTAAAAGTTATGGCCGTTGGAGTGCAAGAGTGTCAGTTTTAGGGTCCTGTTTAGTGTTTTGATCATAACTTCTTTGTTTTAGCTCGGAATTGGGCTTATAATATACTGTTGGAAAGCTCTTTAAAAGGGATATTGATATGTATAGTCCTTGCATGGGAATTTGATTGTTGGTTTACCTGTTTGGATTATTTTTTCAACAATGTAGTTTCCATTGGATTAAATCATTGCATTTGACATATTTGGCTCCGTTATTAACCAAGTTTAAACATGTATGAACTTGTTTTAGGACTAATTAGTAATCAAACAAGGCTCTAAGATAACTTGGTCTTAAATATGGGTTTCAACTTACTTCATTATTCTTTACATAGTCCATAAACATTTCAACTTTGATCTAACATGAAGAACGGATTTTTGTAACGTTATCGCACTTCCTTTTGGGAAAAGAGGCCAAAAGTACGTGTCTACAGTTAGCCCCCACTTTTATCGAGTCTAGAATAGAGAATTTTCAAAGTAGTCATGGAAATAAATCCAAGACTCATTCTGTGAAGTTCCCTAAGAATAGAGAATCTTTCAGAAATATTAAAGATGTCGAAACGATCCTTGGTTCGCTAAGTGTTTGAAACAAGTAGCTATTAAGGCTAGAAATTTTTTTTCTAGTCTCAATGCGCTAAAGAATCTAGATTGATCCTTTGCAATTGTAGACAAGTAAAGGTGTTCTAGGTGATGTCAAGTCATGAGAAGAGATCGGTTTTAAAAGGATAAAGGGGGAAGATTTCCTCTCAATCGTGTCATCGTTGGTCTAAAGTCCCTCGATATGTCATTGAAACTTTGGCCTTACTTTAACAAAGTAAAAGATGAAAAAGGGTTTTTGGTATTAGAGCCGAAATAGTCCGGTATTCGAGAAAGATGTCAACAAGATAGAAATACATGTCACAAGACTGGAGGCATATATCCAAATTCAGTGAGAGAGAAGAAAGTCAGCAACTCTCTCATCAATTTTGTCCACAAGATGAGTACACGTGTCTCAGGACTGGGGCACATGACTACATAGGCGTGACATCATCTCGTCGCTAATTTATATATGGGATGAATTCGACACCCTAACTGTCCGGTAAGTTAGTCAGCGCACTAACTACGGTATTTGCTCCCATTCAAGAAGTGCATGTTCCTGAAGGTTCGGCGCGCCTGTTGACTCGTAAGCTAACGCCTACAGTAATTCTCTACCTTTTAATCCCGAGAGGTAGATCTCGCAAAGCTTAGGCTGAGTGAAATTTTACCCAACACCTGCGCCGTACAATTTTGCGCCGTACGATACGCCATTTACAGTTTTACGCTACCTGAAAACGCCTTCATTTTTGCTTCGGACGTGAAAAAAGAAGAAAACCCAGACATTTGTAACGTCAGTACAATAAAATGACAAACCTGTCTATAGGTGCTTTTACATAAAGGACCACCACGGAACGTCTTAAGGCACTCTTATGAAAAACGTTCAAAACGTATGCTTGGGGATGGCACAAACCACGGTGTGCATGCAATATGATGCGAAAAAAACTAACAAAAAAGAAAACAAACTACAATATGCAAAGCAATTAAAAAGATTTTGATAATTTGTGCGCCATTACTTCTAATAACGAGCAAAAATCATTCAAAAAAATGATAAAACAGAGCAAAATATGGATACCGGTCATTTTAGTGACCAGTATTCGCGCGCAACTCTGTAAGTCGCGCTGGCCAGGCACGCGCATCATTCTGAGTTGCGCTGGTTTGTCACGCACAACTAATTCAGTTGCGCGTGACATTTAAGTCAGCAAAAAGAGAATCGTTGAGCGTGATTTTTCATTTCGCTTTCTCTCTCCTTCCTTCACGATTTTCGCTTCTTTCTCTCTCTAAAGAGCTCGGATTTTCTTATTTTTCAAAGCTAACAGAAGTAGGTCTCGTCCCTTATTCATATTTGCCATAATTCTTTCATTCTTGGCTGAATTTGGGCGAATTTCGAACCGTTAAACCCCAAATTCTACTTTCGAACCGTTCATTCTTGGTTTTTTATTTGACTTGTTTTCATGAATTTGTTTGTTTGTCGTTGTGACAAGTTTAAGCAATATATTGCAACAAATTTCATGTGAGTGATAAAGTATTTATCCTGTATGTGCATGCCAAGCATATATATATTTTTTTTGTTCTAATTTTGATTTTGTGCTTGAATTTTATTTCTCTTTTGTTTTGCTCACATAGACTATACTTGTTAATGTTAATGTAAATTGAAGTGTTTATAACAACAAATATGCATTAAAATTATAAATGAATTTTTTAACTTTTATAACAGCTTAAATTTTTTCTTGCGACTCATGTTTATTTTTTCATGCGTAAGTTTCAAAGTTGGTTTTATCAATAATAAAGATAACCGACGATTATTATTATTCACTTATAAAACTGTGATCTCAAGACTTGCACAAAACAAGTTAGTTTAGGGAATTCTTGAAGACATCATCGAACTAGATTAGTTTGGCTATACTTCGGGCTTTTGAGCCCCCATTTTATATTGTCGAATATTGTAGCCCCTAATGTTGGGTGACTTCGATGACTTGTTTGTATTTTAATAATTAGACCCTTTCATGTTGCTTGAAATGGGTCTAGAAATCCTGTGTTTCGTCTTATTATGATAACAACTAGGATCTTGGAAACGATTAAACTAGTGTGTTTAAACCATTTTTTTGACTATTAATAGTTTTAACAAAGAAATTTGCTAATTCTAGTAATATTGGTCACTCATTAGAACAAGTAAGGGAAAAATGAAATGTTGTTCCAAATTTTCGTCTATTCTTGCTACATTTGAATTCTTTTTTTTAAGTTCAAATTTTTCACTGTTTTAAATCTCGAGAAAGTAGATGTTATCCTCCTTGAAAAATTCCAATGTGTGCAATAATGGAAAATAATTTTAAATGAAGACTCCTTAATTTAGAATTTAGGAGTCTTTTGTTTATATTCTAACTCATGAAATTGTTTGTTTTATGTTAAGATACAATTTTCATGATGAATGATTAAGTACTACACTTTCATATGAGCAAGTATGTATCATGATTTTGTTTGTTTTGCTCTATACTAGTTATACTCTCTAATCTCTAGAGTAAATTGATGTATTGAAACAACAATTATGCACTAAGATCAGTTTTTGAAGTTAAACTTGAAAATGGCTTGAGTATGTAACCTGTTTAATGGCCAATTTTAGTTGCAAACTTAGTTTTCAAAGGAACAACATGATTATTATATCATTTTGATTCATTTGAAAATTTTAAGGCTCGAGATCTACGTAAGCCATTTGTAGTTTATGCGATTCTCGAAAGTAGCTCGAATGGCATGAATATCTCTTTTTTTTTTTTTTTTTTTTTTTTTGTTGATATTGGAGCTCCATGTGTCTGGTTATGCGCATTCTTGCTATTTCGCAAGTCTTGGAGCCCTCAAATGGGGGTAAATTCTAATGACTTGCTATTATTTAGGCCATTCATATGATATCGAGATGGACCTGTGTATATATCCTATTTTTGTTTTTGAAATATTTAGGACAGTGATATGGCTTCCACATTTTAGTTTAAGTTTTTTTCAAGAAAGCAAGTAAGTTTTTTGCTTGTTTATAGACCAAAAACAATTGTGTTTAAGGTTTAGTAATCTTACCTAGTGTCTAAACGTTTGTAAAGATCTTTGCGGTGATTTTATTCTTCAAAGTTGATTTAGAACATCAAATATTTTCTTTGTTCTTGTCAATCTTTGATTTTGGTCTTGTAGGTGGTTCGTTTACAATCCCTTTTCCAATAAGCGAGAACAAGTTCGAGTCAAGAAGAAGTCGAATCTTAATTCATTCCTTTTCGAATATTTATGTATATAAATGTATTATCCAAATAGTTATTGAAAATTTTAAAATTTATTTATTTTGAGAAAACAAAAATTCATAAAGGAAATTTTGAATACTATTTTTATTAGAAACATGTTGTTTCGAATAAGAAATCAAAATTTGAAGAGGGTCCAATACTTTGGTTTGAAAAGCAAATTTTTCTAGTAGGCAAAAATCATAATCATATTATTTTCAAAACTGGACCCAAAAAGGAATGAAAAGTCTAGCTTGTAATTGAGTGGGACTTTTTTGTCCAAGATTGATGACTGAAGGTAAGTTTTAACTCGCACCTTATTTCAACAAAGATATGAAAATGTGAGCAAACTTTTGTATATCTAATTTTGTTTATGTTCTACTTTTTAGTGTTTGTCATCATTGTCATATTTTGCTAATTAAAAGTGAAGTTCTTTCAATTAAATAAGCACTATAGCCTGAAAATGAATAATTATAAAACTTAGGTTTGGTGGAGTGCTAGAATAATTTATTAAATTGTTCTAATCACTTTCCAAAATGTAGTCTCATTTTAGGAAAATTTGTTGAAAACCATCTTATAAAAACCAAATTTTGTTGAAAACCATCTTATAATTTTTTTTTTTTTTTGTAAAAAAACACCTATTTTATAATTTTTTTTGTTAAGTCCCACCACTCTCCAGATTCCGACGATTGACTTATATTTCCGGCGTTGACTATAGCATGTGCACCTCAAATGACCCCTAAACCTTCTTTTTCTTTTTTCCCCCTTTTCCTCTCCATTCACTTCCTTGTTTTGCTATTTTGCTACTTCTGCTCGCATCTGCAACTGAAGCTCCGTAATTCCCCCTTAAATTTGAAATCAATTAGGCGACCTTTTCCCTCTTTCTTTGTTATTTCGCTGCTACTAGCAATTTTGCTGATTCAATTTCGCCAACAATTGGGGTTATTTCGCTGCTTCAATTTAGCCAGCAATTGGGGTTTGTATATTAAATTGAAAACCTAACTATGAAACCCAACTATGAAAAAAGTCAATTCGATACCTGGGTATTTGTATAATGGTGAATTTGGTCCCCCCATGTTGTCTTCTTCCTTCTACAAGTTGGAATTTGCTTCAGTTGTAGAAAGGAGAACCCAATTGATTTTGAGCAGAAGTAGCAAAACAGTAGAACAGGGAAGTGAATAGAGGGGAAAAGAGGGAAAAAAGAAAAAGAAGGTTAAGGGGTCATGTGAGGTGCACATGCTATAGTCAACGCCAAAAATATAAGTCAATCGTCAGAATCCGGGGAGTGGTGGGACTTAACAAAAAAAATTATAAAACAGGTGTGTTTTAACAAAAAAAAAAAAAAAAAAAAAAAAAAAAACAATTATAAGATGGTTTTAAAAAAAAATTGGTTTTTATAAGATGGTTTTGAACAAATTTTCCCTCATTTTAAAATGAAAGTTAAGGTGAGACTAAAATTTTAATTTGAAGCCCCCAAGTGTAGACTTAGGTGAATTTTGGAATTCATGTATGCATATGCTAGGGGATGTTTCTCATGTGTATTTAAGGCCCCATGATTTGTATTTTCAATTTACAGAATATTGCGTATGTTTATCATAAATTGTTTGATCAAGTAACATAATTAATTATCTTGGTCAAATAATAGGAAGTGGTATTCTTCCCTTTGTCATTTAAAGTTATTAAGATGGTTCGTAATAAGCTTTGCATGACATTAATTTTGCAGCATAAATAGCGTATTCAAATTTGTAAATAGAGAGAAGTTGGGATGTCCTGGCTTTTTTAAGCCCCCAATTTGAAGCAAAGAGCGAAAAATTTATACTATTTCCGAGTATTTTAGTTGCCAAATAGGAGGGATCATCCCGACTTACCCCCTAAAAAAGAAATGAACAAAAAAGACGGATTCGTATAAAAAGGAAGGTGAATCCAACTTTCCCATAGAAGAATAAAGAAAGAAAATTAGACATGTTTTTGAAAAGCAAGGATTATTGACTTAATATTTGAATCGTCATAATGACTTGGCAGTGAGGTATACGTGTAATAGTGATAACGATCATTTTTTTCATATAGCTATCATGTTCAATGAATGTTCCTTGCTTAGAGAAGATGGAGATATCCCACGCAGGCGCACATATTAGTTGCTCATGATAAGTGAGAAGACCAATACTCAAGAGTTGTAAAAGACATCTAAAGTTGTCGTCAACGCCGTCGATATATCAAATCAATTTATTGTGTTAACTCTTTTTCAATCTAGGCAATGTATATAGAACCTGAATTACCTTGGTAATAAATAGCCCTATTATTAAAAGAAAAATAAGATGATTGTGTTTTTATTTTAAAAGTGATAGTCATCTCATTTTTCTTTGGCAAAGGATATGGAAAACATCGAGTTTAGTTTGATTCGATTGCTTTACCAACATGATGTAATTAAGCCAGTGGCTATCAAATCATCCAAATTATTTGAATTTATTTTATATGATCTTGTAATCATAACTCAACACTTCATGCATTTTATATATGGGCATGACTACTAAATAGTAGGTCCATATGTGCAAAGGCCTAAGATTGTCCATATTTTCATGGAATGATGATTTTGGTATATGGTTATGGTCTACCTCAAGGAGGGCCTTTCCAAGGTCGTAACGTGGCTAGGCTTGGGGTTATGAACAACGGACAGGCTCAAGTATACTCCCAAAATCCCTTACTTTTGGTGCTTCTAAAATTTAAACCTTTCTTCTTTGTGTGGACACTTCCTACATTAGGTGCCTTTTCCTTGTCATCTCTCTTTTCTTTTTTTCTTTCTTTTTTTTTTTTGTTTTTTTTTTTTTTTTTGACAAGTTTTGTTTTGGGTTTAGAAAGATTTTTTTTTTCTTTTTTCTTTTGCATTTGATCTTTCCTTTTGGGTTTAGACTAACTTTGTGTCCCCCTCTTATGTTTCCTTCCCCCAATTTCCTATTTGTATCTTTGCACCATTCACATCCCAAGGTATGGAATAATGTAGGTTGAATAACTAAGGCTTCGTTGACGAGGCTCAAAAGGGCTGCCAAAAAGATGGATTTTCTCTAAGGTTAAGAACATGGGATTATATTTATGGAGTTTCAAGTTACCTGTTGTGTTGGTGAAATCATCATATCCTTTCTTTTTGAACCTAAGATGGGCCTCTTTTCATTCAATATATCTTGTAAGCCAAAGCTCATCAAGATTCTTAAAGTGTTGAGTATGTATGCCTTTTGATATTGCCTTTTTATATGTATACATTTTATTTAATTCAAGTCAATAACAATAAAGAGATTGAAAAGAGAACAAGATAGACGTACTTGAAAATATTTTTTTTATTCATTAATTATTGAGAGTACAAAATAAGTAGATTCGACAGCATGAATCCCTTAGTCTATCATAAAGCAAAGTAAAGAAACAAAATAAGACCTAGGGTGCTACATCTTGAATTGTTGACAACTTCTTGAGATTGCGTCTTCGAGCTTTGTCCGTTTCCGATGTAGGTGAAATCCTCTCTAAAAATTAAGTCCATCTATATGATTCATGGTTTCATTTACCAAGTCCCTTTCAATTAATATTCCCACAGTATAGACTTTTTGAAATGTGTCTAAACCAAGGTATTGTAAATTGCAATTATATAGTAGAGACATATTGTTTATAAACTTTGGGACAAGTTCATGATCCGGAGGTCTTTGTGGAATAAGAGCACCCTTTTATCGGCACCTAGAAAAGAATTTAATGAATCCTTCTTCTTCCCCTTGCTTAAGCAATTCGAGATCGCACAAGGTAGTTGTGAGCTCGATGTTTTCTCCATATTAGGTTAAAAATGCTTTTACAACGTAACTCCAAGTGGATGTTTGATTTGCATTGAGGTTATAAAACCATGATCTAGCATTTGGGTCCAATGAAAGAGGAAAAGTACATGCATATAGGCTTGGCTCAACCCCTTTCAATGCCATAATTCCAATAAAGCTCATTAAGTGAGTCCTAGGATTGTCTATAACCTTAAAGGTTGGCAAATCCGTAGTTAAGAACTTTTCTGGGAGAGTCTTGCCACTAGGTTGTGGTGCAAGCTCATAATTGAAGTACTTATTCCCTGAGTTAGCTCAAAGGACAAGTTTCTCCAAGGCCTCTACTCTTTCGGCTCTTTCTTTTTCTTGTAGAATGTTTTCTTTTTCTTTTTCTACTTTTATTTTAGCATTTTCTGCTTTTTTATGAGCCTTCATTTGGGCTTCTTCTTTTCGTAGGGCCTTTAGGTTCTGGAGTATCTCTCTAATTTTCTCCAATGCTGCTTTGTCACCCATGATTGGACTAGTATGCAAATGTGGAGGATGATCTAGTAATGTGTATCACGAGAAATTGAGCGTATTCACTTAAATCTTTTCTGCCAAGCATTCAAACAATGAACCAAAGTCAAATTGATTGTTTTATTTCCTTTTTACAAATTCACTTTAAGCAAGTTTGTTGATAAAGAATGTTAAAATATTCACGAACAATAATTAATGGAATGTCATGATTTGTGTTGACTTCAACAAGGTAATTGTTTTCGAAAAAGGTAGAAGAGAAAGAGAAGAACGTTGGATTGAAAGTGCGCATAAAATTTTTAGAAATATTAATCGACCCGAACAGACTCCTTAAAATGATCAAATATACTATAGTATTTGGTGATCATTTAGATTACAATAGAGATAAATATCTTTTTTTTTTTTTTAATTATGATTCTCATATTGCTTATCTTTAAACGATAATATATTACTATTTGTTTTAAAAGAATGATGGCCTCCGAATGTAAATTCCAAGAAATAATTAAATCATTTTCTCGGTTTTATCATTTATTATCTTCTCTCTCTCTTTTTTTTTGAGGATAATATATATTTTTTTTGTATCATACTCTCTCTTTTTTTTTAAGAACGACATTTCTTTTCTTTTTTTTTTCATTCTATTTTTCTCTCTCTTTTTTTTTTAATTTTTTAATTTTTTTTTTTTTTTTGTGTGAGGCAATAATCCCAAGTAAAGTTCTCGGGATTTTCTTATTAAACCATAGAAGAGGTAAATAAATTATACTATTAAATCAAGGTTGACCAATTACAACTTAAAAAAATGATGGATACAAAAATAGGCATGTTTAAGAATAAACATATTGATGGCGTCCTATTAAGAGATGCAAACTTCTAATGACGAACCTCATAAGAAAAAATGTCATTAGCTCGATTATCAAGTACGTAAAGGAATCATCATAATAAAAAATAGTATCGCGCGCAATTTATCATCTTGCGCTAAGGTGGAGAGTGCATCTTCAAGAGTAGCATCTACCACATGCGGGTTTATTTTTTTTTGGCGAAAATGCAAAAAGAACAATAATTTTTTTTTAATTTTTTTTTTGCGAAAACGTAAAAAGAACGATAAAAAAAATGTTTTTTGAAAAAAGACGATCATAGTAAAGTTAGACAACTTTGTTCGCCAAAGGGATATTTTTAGCACCTACTTAACGATTAACCTTGAAGTAGTAGTATCGTTTTCTCCATATGATATTGCTCGTAATGAGTCAAAGTCAATGTTGAACAGTGGACGCGCGCATGAAATAGAGTTGCGCGGAGGTGCCGCGCGCAACTTCAGAACTTGCGCTTGGTGGTCTTGCACAACTTAGACAGTTGCGCGTGCCACCTGGTACGCTCGACTTTTTTTTATTTTATTTTATTTTTTGTCGAACCATAGTTTTTGCGAATTTTTTTATTTATTTATATCTCTAGGTAACAAGTTGGAATTAGTTATATAAGACACGAAGCTCATATTCATGTAGTCACATAAGCACATAAAAGGAACCGTCAAAGCATACAATGTCATTCTATGGTCAAGGCTTGGGTGTCCAAATGTACCATATCTTAAGGGACGATGCACGAATCAATCACTCAACGAGTTGACCCACGACATAGCCCTACCAACATTTTGTTGGCGATATGGGTGGGATGATTGTTATTGATTTTGGGATAGAAGCGTAGTGTTGGCAACCCCTAGTCAATGAGCCAATCCCCAATGGTTAAAGTGTGATATGCTTATGCATGATGCAATGTTGCTTGTTTGATTTTTACTTTTGTGAAAAAGGAAGATATTATGCGTTCGAGTCTCGCTCTCTAACTATAAATTATCCAAGTTAGTTCTCGTTATAATCCATAAGCAACTAAATGTTTGATACCTTGAACCATAACTACGAACTAATCATGTAACCTCTAAGTCCCAAGTGGAGTCGCCACTGTAAGGAGGGTGATTCCATCGTAAGAGGTCACTCCTTAAATCCCCTTGGTCACTTAGAAGCGTAGGACTTTACACTTGTTAGGGTGTTGTAGGATTTGAATTACTGACTGTTTGGGAGACCTTAAATTAGAAACGATACTCTCATCACGCCTTTTTGTAAGAAATAAGTAGAAGTCGCCGATGAGTTTTAGGAAACTCATAAACCTCGTTCATGCATTTCTTCCATGTGGAATTCATTTAATAATTAGCACGAATCATAAGTTTACCCATGCCCAAATTGGTGTACATAAACCAGAAATGAGTTCGGGAGCGAGGGTACTAAAATAACGTTCCTTTTAGGGAGGAACCGTTATTCTAGCCCTAGTACGACCTCTACTAGCTCTTCCTTTTTCACAATTTCATTACCAAACAATAAATGCAACGTGATACCTAAAACTATGTTATTTGATTTTATTTACAAGCATTAATCACATAGGAATTACATTGCAAAAGTCGTTATTCTTATTTAATAATATTCGTGAAAGAACAATAAATAAACAAGATTCGCCTTGTCTTAAGTGAGAAAACAACAAATAATTATTCAAATTCTAGTCTTGATTAACGAAAGAGTACTATGTGAATTAATTAATTAATAGTATGTTTGAAGTGATCTAACAACACTAATTAATCAATTAATTTATTTAAACAATAAAAGAAAAGGGGTTTTTCTAAGCTATACCCCTAAGGTATTCGAGTTTCTAAGGTGTACCCAAGCTTTTTCATGTTTCTAAGTTGTGCCGCTCAACTCACTACCATTACTGAATGGTACCCTCCTTGAGACTTCCACGTCACCTAAAGTTAACTATAATTTTAATAGAAAGATGATAAAAAGGTAAGGAAATGGTAGGAGAAAGAAATCTTAGCCACCGCAACCCTAATAATGAAAACTAGTGCCACGAAATCACACTCTAAAATAACTTTTATACAACTAATAAGGGTACATTTTAGTATTGATAAGGAGTTGAAGGGCACATTTTAGAAACTTGAAAAAGCATGGGTACACCTTAGAAACTCGAATACCTTATGGGTACAGCTTAGAAAAACCCAAAGAATAGTGATTTATCTAAGTGCTCAAGAAACTAACAGTTCTTCTTTCATGTTAAATATCCGTTTTAATGTGTTTATGGATTTTCTTTCTTCTTTGTACCTCCAAGGACTTCAATCGAATCAATTTGGGTTTGAAAGTATTTGGGAAGAGAGAAGAAAAAGTAGTATGATAGTAAGAGAAGTTAAGAGATTAGGGTTTTGAGAATACTAGGGTTTTAATTCTGAATTTTTCGGTCCTCGTAATGATGAACGAAAACCCCTATTTATAGGTGTAGGGGTACAGGTTTAGGGTTTTAGAGCCGCTCCATCAGGTGGCGCGCGCAACTCTCTGAGTCGCGCTGGATGTCGCGCGCATCTCAATGAGTTGCGTTAGTTTGCGGTTTGCCTTATACGAAAACGCTTTTTTAAAACTTCCATAATTTTTGGTTGCGGAGTCGGATTAAGGCGTGTGAGATATCATTTGAAAACTCTTAATTTCTACTTTCTAATTCTGTTGGAATTAGGTTAAATATTTTATGGATCAAAAGTTATAACCGTTTGAGTGCAAGGGTGTCGATTTTAGGGCCCGATTTAGTGTTTTGATCATAACTTCTTCGTTTTAGCTCAAAATTAGGCTTGTAAAATACCGTTGGAAAGATTTTTAAAAGGGATATCCATTTGTTTAGGCCTTGCATGGGAATTTTATGGTTGGTTTACCTTTTTGGCTCGGTTTTTCAACAATGTAGGTTCCATTGTATCCAATCATCCCATTTGAAGCATTTGGGTCCGTTATTAATCAATTTTAAGCATGTATGAACACGTTTTAGGCCTAATTAGTAATTGGACAAGGCTCTAAGATAACTTGGTCTCAAATATGGGTTTCAACTTACTTACAAAGTTCTTTTTATAGTCCATAAACATTTCAACGTTGATCTAACATGAAAAACGGATTTTTCTAACATCATCGCACTTCTTTTCGGGACAAGAGGCCAAAAGTAGGTGTCTACACATGCGCAGCGTCTGGCGACAGCGTCGTGTTTTATTCTTTTTGAAACTCTGATTCGTTTTTTATCATATCCGGCTAATTTTCTATATAAATAGCCTCATAAAACCACCGTTTTGAATGACAAACTCTCATCAAGAAATTCTTGATACTCTTTTTCTCTCTCTTTTCTAAACTAGATTTTCTCAAATAAAATTCTGTATGCACAAGATCTAGATACACCTAGCCATATTCGAAGTTGCCTTCGCCCTAGACATTAAAGGTTTAATTTCTGAGGGTTTGGTCCCAAATCTCTATTTCAATTATATAATTTAATTGTTTGTTTTATATTTTCCTTATAGTTACTAACCTGTGTATTTTGTTACTTGAATGACACAATGATTCCTAGTATCATGTTTAGAGAAAAGGTTATAATATCAAATATGCTTATTATTATTCATGCGATGCTTAATACTTGTTTCTTAATATTCATGTTAGTATCATGTTAGGGGTATATATTTGATCTTTGATGTTTAATGACAAGCTAGGGTTTGTTATTAATCTTATTAGTATCATGCCTAGGATCTTGCTATTATTTTGATGACTATGATTATTTGGATTATGATGATGATTATAATTATGATGATTATTATTATGTTGCTTGATATTTATTGTTATTTCTTGATCACGCCTTTTATGCATGTTTAAAGGGAATTGGTACTTGTAATTATGCTTAATAAGATATAATAATCTTGTTTAGGGTTGATTTAATTGTAATTTAAGTGATCGCCAACAATAGTTTTATTTGTACATTAATATTCATCCAACATAGATTAAACAGGTTTAGGAATAATCCTAATGATTGCATGTTAGTCAGAAAGCGCACATGAATACGATCTAAATAAAGTAGAGGCCCATTATTAAAGAAGGTTCAATCTCTTTTAGGTTGGATTTGTACCTTCATCCCCGAACCTCAAGTCATGGTTCTAGACCTATTGGAGTTAACGATCTCCTGGATCGTTAAGGGGCGTAACCTTCACCCTTTGGACGGTTTACAAGTTCCTAAAACTTGTTGGAGACTCTTTTGCTCTAGCTTCCTTCCCTTTGGACGCCTTCATGCTTAAGTGTGTGATCACAGTGGGGTTCAAGTTTGGGGTAATGCTTGAAATATTCCCTACAGTTTTTTGGCGACTCAACTGGGGACGATTTCTATTTTAATTCTTAAAATTTATTTTGGCAATTATTTAAAATGAGTGGATGAGACTCGAAAAGTTCTAAGTATTTCATGTGCGTAATTTTGATTAACATTATTGTCAAATGCATAAAAAAGATCTCATTGGAAAGACCATCCGTAATGAGTTAAAACATAGGATTATTACAAGTAGGAAATTTGTGGAATATCTTTCACAACTAGGATTAAAATAATGCTGCGAAAAACTGGAAAATTTTATTGAACATAGAAAGTTGTTGAGCCATGTAGGAATTGGCGTCTAGGAAACAGAGTCTGTTGCCGATAATTTGTCTCTGACGCCAGGCGACAAGAGACAGAACCATATTGCGGTGACGGCCTCTAATCGCTGGCGCCAAGTTCTTCCAATACCGAGCTTGAAATATGAGTTCTAATTTTGAGCAGTTTTTAGCACTGTTTGCTCGATTCTACTTCCTGATTGAGTTTTTCTCACTTTTTTGAAACCCATATGTGTTCTACATACGGAAATAACCCTCTGGGAATTCATGCTTCATCTACGTGATTGAACGCTCTGTGCAACAAAGGGCACATCCGTGAATGTTGTATTCACCAAACCGTGGAAGCGAGTTTTTAAATCGCAGTGTCCCATCCACTCGCGCCAACCGTTCAAAAGGTAAGGCTTCCGCTCGGTGCATTTGGAAAATTAACCATGGTCCATCTTTGCCTAACTTATATCCCGAATTTAGAGAAATAGAGCAATTGTTAGGTTGAAAACTAATTGCATCATGTTGTGACTACTTGACTAATTGTGCATTATTTGTTGTGCATACTTTATGTGTTTTTTCCTAATCGTTTGTTTGACCTGTTTTTAAGACAAAAATAAACTAATTAATGACTAAAAGGGATTTTCCTAATTAATTAATTAATTAATTTGAGTAATTAAAGTCTAATAATATAATCAGAATTGACTTAGTACGACTTTAGGCATGACCAGTAGGGTTAAAACACTGAAAGTAGTCCCAGATTAATGCTCTAGTAATGACACCACAATTTGGGCTGCAACGCCACACTATGTTGGGCAACGCCTGGTGATATCGCTGTCATCTGGCGCTGCACTGCAGAGTGCGGAGACAGTCTTGTTGCTTTAGCGACAGTTCTGCATTTTGCTTGAGTCATCACGACGAGTCCAATTAAATAGTTTGCTAATTAGTTCGATTATTTTGGTAATGACCACTACCTTTGATAAGTCCTTAATTGAGTCTAGACACTAAGTACCATTGCGTTACACAAGAGTCAAAGCATGTCTCTTACACTCACATATAAAGCACATACTAATATGTATATACACTTTGATCATGTCTAAGAGAGTCCTGTATGCGCGTGTTTTCCGTCATTTTTTTAGGGGGGTAAGTCGGATATTAATCCTCCAATTAAACCACTTGTTTGAACCCTATACTTGATTCCAAAAATATACACCCTATTTTTGATTTTTTCTTTTTCTTTATAAACCAGTATAGTCAATGTCAATTTGAGTCACGTCATTAAAATAAAAATGGTTTAATTCACAGCGCGTGGTAAAGAAAGGAAGGGGGTTTGATCATAGACAATCTTTTCGTTCAAGTACAACTTTTTGACAAACCAATTGCTCGAAAAAGAAAAGCCAAGAAGATAATGGCGAGTCAAGAATAAGTAAACTACCTCAAGAAGTAAATGGCTAGTGTTACTGAACTACAGAAGACCTTAACCCTCCAAATTAATGACCCTGTGAAGCAACAACAAATGGACCTTATGCAAGAAAGCTTGAGCAAGCTATCTAGTGACTACAAGTTTAGGGGATTAGTTCACAAGGGGTCTCGGTGTACAAGGAGATTCTTCTGCAGAAGTTCAATGCCAACGACATCCCAAAATTCAAGGCAACTGATAACCCTTATTTTCATTTAAGAGCTTTTGAAACAATAATGAGTATTAAGGGTATCGATAAAAAAGTATTACCTTCTTTATTTTACTTATCTCTTGAAACCGTTTACCAATAATAGTTCTTCTCCCTTGACAAAGAGAAAACCTTTACTTGGGAATTAATAGTAAACGTTTTCATTGATAGGTATAAGTTTAATATTCAAGTCGAAACCGATTATAGACAACATGAGGTGCTAAGAAAAAAAGGGAATGAAGGCTTTACTTTTTTCATCAACAAATAGAAAGAAACCTCTTCTAGGATGATTGAAGTACCAAGTGAAAAAGAATTTGTGAGGTTATTCATCAAGAACCTTAAAGAAAAGTACTCCAAGCATCTGAAATATCAAAACAATCTACACACATTCAAGGCCGTCTATGATATTGGGATTAACATTGAAGACGACCTTGCAAAACAAAAAGTTTCTAACAATAACTCCAATAGTAGCTGGAAAGGCAAGAAGAACGACAATCCTTCTTCTTCCAAAACCACCCACTCAAACAATGTTAACACCTTTAATTTGAGGGAAGTATTTTGCTATGAACAACCAAGGAAAAAGAAACCATTTACGAGGAACTTTACTACTATTGTTATGAGTTATGACACCACATTTGATCGACTGAAAGAAAAAGGTCTTATAACTCCTATCGGACCATTTGGGGACCCACTAGTTGAAAAGAGGACAACTAATTGGAACTCCAATGTACACTGTAAATATCACAAAGGTAGGGGCCATCTCAATGAAAATTGTTGGAAGCATAAGGAAGCTATTCAAGATTTAATTGATAATAAAAAAACAACCATTGCCCCCTGCCAGTAAGAAGCCAAGCATCGACAATGCACCTCTCTCTCATTCTTTTGGCATCTTCGATGAAGAAAACGATGTTGATCCCTCATCTCTCATCAAACCTGTTAAAGAAATTCATGATATCGAAGAAGAGGAGGAAACCTTTTTTGATGCCATGGATGACTTTTCAGAACCAACAAGCAAGGAAGATGTGCAAATGCTGATATGGTCCATGTGGGAGGAAATAGACTTACTAGGTGAGGCTATTAAATTTGCAAAGAAACAAGGCGAAGAACTTAAGAAAAAGTGTTATAAAGTTCCACCCATGAAGAAGAAAACATTCCCTCTCTAGGTAATTGACAAACATAAAAAGAGTAATAAACTTTATACACCAATTGGGACTACCTATGCTAAAATGTTCAAAATGTTCTCCGAGAATGGTAAAGTGAAACCTCTCGAACCGAGACCATTTGAATCCCTAAAGAGGACATACTGATTATAATGTCCATACCATTAATCAGGAGGGCATACCATTTAAAGTTGTTTTAAATTTAAAGATTTAATTTAGAAGATTATTGATGATAAGAAGTTAGTTCAAAACCCACAAGAAGAAGACATAAGCATTAATGGGGTTTGGGACAACAATGATGAAGACGTCTACCTAAAACACATGGGACAACCTCCACTTTCAGTGTTGTATTCAGTGGGTGATTTTTGGGATGAAGAAGATTCACCTATAGACGTCACAAGATCTGGGAGAACGCAACCTCCCAACTCTACACAACCTATTCCAACCGTGCAGAAAGTTCCCATACCTATTATAGAAGACAATGATATTGTCAAGCAATTTAAAAAGACCAAGGTCGAGATGAATGTATGGAAACTTCTAGCTTCGTCTCGAGAACATTGGTTGGAGGTAATGAATGCCTTGTATAAGATAGGGGTTGGCTAACTTCCTTACGAGTGATCTCCCTAGTCCTATCAAATTGAACACCTTTTCTGACAAAGATTTACCTCATGAAGGTGACAAGCATCACAAGGCACTGAACCTCACAGTAGTTTGCAAGAGAATGAATGTCCCAATGACTCTCGTAGACAATGGATCGGCAATTAATGTCTGTCCACTCAGAATTGCGAGAATGTTAAGCATAAGGGATGAAGACTTAATCCCATCAACACAAGGAATAAGAGCTTATGACAATACTTGTTGCCAAGCTTTTGGTAAAATTACTATGAATATAACGGCGGGAGCAATAGAACATGCCAATACCTTCCAAGTTGTAGATATTAAAGCCTCATTCAATTTACTATTTGGATGCCCTTGGCTTCATGACCTCAAGGCTATCCCATCATCTCTTCACCAACAGATAAAATCCATAGTTGGAGGAATCCCCATCACAATGGATGCTTAACCTATGAGAATTAATGCTATTCAAAATCCGGTCATTAATGTGGAGCATGACAAAGATGATGAAGACTTGTGGGGCTTTAATGAACAAGTCTCCTTAATCGAGGAGGATGAAAGGACCCCTCTCTTTCACGACCCCCATTCTAATATGACAGTAAACGCTATTCTCAAGAGAGAAGGACACTTTCCTGGAATGACTCTGGGAAAGAATAAGGAGATAGCAAAAAAGTTGGAATTACCTAGCCTCCCTAAGCTAGATACTTTCGAACTTAGTTTTGAACCGACTCGGGAAGATCTTAAGCGAGCCTAGGAAAGGTCTAAGGCGCGTAGGAACGCTCGCACCTAAAAGAAAGCAATTCCAATGGACGAGTATCCTCTTACCCTCAATGGACAGTTCATAAGAGAAGAAAAAGACTATCCATGCTATGAATTTCCCAAACCTTTTGTTTTAAGTGGCATAAGACAATCGGGATTCGAAATTTTTTTGGATTGCTACTTTCTAGATGAAATCCCAACTCCTGTTCACAAGGAAAAAAACACCCTCATGCTTTGACTTTAATGTCATGGGATTACTATTTGGGCGAGAAAAAGATGAGCCGAAATATACAGAGGATAATTCCTCGCTCATCCAAACGGTCCTACAAAGCGAGAACTTTGACCCTTCAAAGCTCATCACTCCAGCGGATGGGTTATTACACGGGTGGCGCAAGACAGTCAAGGTTACTACTCCAAGTGGAAGGAAAATCTCCATAACAATAGGACAAGGCCGATGTTCGAAGAGTCGTTAGAGTCAGAGTCATAGTCTTTTCTTGTAGAGTCTTCCAAGTCTTTAGCTATGGCAACCCCTACTTCTTCTATTTCTGCTCCTAGGATAGTTAGTAATCAAGTCGCTGAGGACTTTTCCCGTTTTGATGTAATGATTTCAGAGTTCAATAATATGTCTCCTTCTGCTTACTCCTTATGTTTTTCATTGACCTAAGATGACAAGCATTGCTTAACTAAAAATGAAAACGACAAAGAAATTATTAAAGCAATGAAAACACTTGAAAAGAAAAGACCGATAATTGAAGAAACTAAGACGATTGATATCTCAAATGATTCAACCATTAAAAGAGAAGTTAAAATCGGATTAACACTTAATGAACAAGAAAGAACCAATTTAATTAATTTACTTAAAAAATTTATTGATCTATTTGCTTGGTCATATGAAGATATGCCAGACATTAATAGAGAAATAGCTCAACACACTATACCACTAATTCCAGAAATGAAACCTTTAAAACAGAAGTTGCGTCGAATGAAACCTGACGTAGCTCTTACAATAAAAGAAGAGTTCAAAAACAAATAACTGCAGGTTTGATCAGGGTGTCTAAATATCCCGAATGGGTAGCCAACGTGGTCCCAATTTCAAAGAAGGATGGAAGGGAAAGCTCTTGCGATATGTCATAAGCTCCAGAGGAATACAGATAGACCCAACTAAAATCAAGGTGATCATGTCAATGCCACTGCCCAAAACCTAGTAACAAATTCGATGGTTTATTGGCCGGTTGCAATATATAAGTAGGTTCATATCGAAATTAACAACGATATGCGAACCAATATTCATGAAGCTCAAAAAGAATGTACCTGTAATATGGGACGACGAGTGTCAAAAAGCTTTGAAAAGATCAAAGCCTATCTCACAAATCCTCCCATATTAGCACTTGCACTTCCAGGGATACCTCTTAGGTCAAACCTAACAATCACTAAGGAGACAATGGGAGTTATGCTCGCACAAGAAGTAGAAGGTAAAGAAAATGCAATCTACTATCTAAGCAAAAAGATGCTCAAGTATGAAGTACACTATGCACCGCTTGAGAAATTGTGTCTCGCATTGGTGTGGGCCACAACCAAGCTAAGACATTACATGCACGTGCATACAGTCTTTATAGTTTCCCGAATGGATCCACTTAAGTATCTATTCAAGAAGTTTACACTCAATGGGCGCATATCAAGGTGGATGGTTAATTTAGCCCAGCTCGATGTGAGATTCATGCCTTAAAAGGCGATCAAAGGATCCGTGGTCTCGGATTTCCTAGCGGATTTTTCAATAGAAGATTCGACGCCAATACATGATAATGAATTTCCATACGAAGACTTGATGGTCACAGAAGATGATACTTGGACTTTATACTTGGATAAAGCCTCAAACCAAAAAGGATGTGGCGTCGGAGTACTATTAGTATCACCTAAATAAGAGCACGTTCCAATCTCCATAAAGGTAGATTTCGACGTTACCAACAACGCTGCTGAACACGAAGCATGTGTTGTAGGCCTTGAAACAGCTTTGGCATTTGGAGTAAAGAAATTACGAATATTCGGAGACTCTTCATTGATCATCAATCAGATTTCTAACAGATGGAAAGTAAGGAGTGAAAGTCTAGCCCCTTACAAAACTTATCTGGAAAATCTCACCAATCAGTTTGAAAGGTAGAATACACTTATCTACCTAGAGAGGAAAACCAATTCGCTGATGCTTTGGCAAGACTAGCCTCAATAGTTAGGATTCCTACGAAAATCGAGAAAATGCCTCTAACCATAGAGAAAAGGCATAAACCGGCTTATATTCAAGCCATAGAAGACGATGAAGTAATCCAAGATAAAGAAGAAGAAGAAGAAGAAGAAGAAGAAGAAGAAGAAGAAGAAGAAGAAGAAGAAGAAGAAGAAGAAGAAGAAGAAGAAGAAGAAGAAGAAGAAGAAGAAGAAGAAGAAGAAGAACCGTGGTATATGGATATACTTAATTACGTCACCAAAGGAGAATATCCTCCTCATGCTGACAAAAGAGCAAAACGAGCATTAAGACTCTTGGCTTCCCAATACGTAATCATAGACAACGAGTTACATAAAAGGGTACCTAAGGGCCGAGCTCTTTTATGTGTAGGGAAAAAGGATGCCCAAAGAGCTATGAGGATAGTCCACGAAGGCATTTGTGGAACCCATGTTAATGGCAAAATGCTTGTCCAAAAGATAATGCGAGAAGGGTACTATTGGACTACCATGAATAGGGATTGTCATCAATATGTAAAAAGATGCCCTAAATGCCAAATATATGCCAATCTACAACATCTTCCTCCATCTCTTTGACACCTACACTTCACCATGGCCATTCTTTACATGGGGAATTGATATCATTGGTAAAATTACCCCTCCAAGAGCTGAAGTTCACGAATACATCCTAGTAGCAATTAAGTGCAGCAGTTGAGGAAGCTAATAAAAATCTAAAGACTATTATCGAAAAAATGACAGAAAATTACAAGGATTGGCCTGACAAACTCCATTTCGCACTTTGGGTTATCGCACGTCAATTCGCACATCCATAGGAAATACGTCATTCTCCTATGTTTATGGAATAGATGCCGTATAACCTGTAGAGCTAGAGATACCATCTCTACGCATTGGATTAGAAAGTAAACTCGATGAAGTCGAATGGACTAGAGCAGGGTATGAAGACTTAATTCTACTTGATGAAAAGCGACTAGAAGCTTTGCATCATACCCAATACTGTCAAACCCGTATGGCTAAACATTTTAATCAGAAGGTTAAGACGAGAAACATTAAAGTTGGAGATTTGGTGTTAAAAGCATTAAGAAAATTGTTTTGGATCCAAGAGGCAAATTTAGGCCTAATTGGTCCGGGCCCTATATTGTCAAAACAATCCTATTGGGAGGTGCAACAAAACTAACTGACATGGATGTCAATGAGTTCTGAAACATGACAAACCTTGACCAACTGAAAAAGTACAACCCATAATTACTTGAGTAAGATACTCAAAAGAGCTACGTTTGGCCTAATTCCTTAGGAAAGGATACGTAGGCAACCCTTTACAGGGTGCAGCCACTTTAATTCTCACAAACCTCGCATCCCATAAATAAAAGAAAATCGACAAAATGGTAGCGTCATAGAAAGAATTCTGTCGCCGGCCGACAGACTACAGCGCAAGGTGACAGCGCCTGTCGCCGGCCGACAGACGCTAACATCCGCCGACAGCCGCAAAACGGCGGCGCTGCTCTTCCTGGATTACTTGGGCAATTTTTGGTGTTTTTCGGAAAAATTTCGACTTCCGTACTTGAAAAAATTTCTGGAAAATAAAATTTTCTTTTTTCATTGTTTTAATAAATTCAATTTAAGGAAGTTGATTTAATTAAAAAGCTGAAATTTTATTAATAAAATAAAATAAAAATTACATTATTAATGGAAATTTAATGAAAGCTTCATAAAACATATTAACTTTAAATTTAAAACTAAGTCTAATAAATTGGAAGTTAAGCAATGCTTCAATCTTTCTTTTCTTTCTTTGCTCGTTTCTAATTTTTATCTAAATCCTCTTCATCGTCCATGACATTAGCTAGTAGGCATCCTTTAAAGGACCTACATTCAATTTTACAGTAAATGGTTTCTCCCTTAGCTAGGACTCCATGTTTCTTTTCTACCCAAACCTTCTTCTCTGGATTGTATGCTTTTCTTTTCCCTTTACCCTTTGTAGAGTCTTTGTTATTAGGCATCATAGGTGTTCTGAATTCAATCTTTTCACCCAAGCGTTCCGTAACAGGAATCACCTTGTCACCTAGAAGATTCTTCACATTGGTTTTACTCTGATTCTTCTTCATGTCCTTTGAAGGTTTTTTGAGAAGCCATCTCTTTACATCATTGGGCAAGGAAGGAGGAAATTTTTGGGGAATAGCTTTCCATAATGGTCTAGCGCTCCAATATGCATCAAATTTTTCTACTTCTTGTAAAACATAGAATTCATTGAGACGACGAAGATCCCAAGAAGGAAATGTTTGAAGTAGGCTGTACTGTTTTTTTTACCCTACAAGGATAATAAAAAGTCATCTTGGTTAATCTTGGAAGACGACAGAAAGGTTGCTTATTGACACAAACCAGCCTTCTTCTCATTTTCCCACCAAGGGATGACCCATTTGATAGCAAAGTTGCAAGTGGCAAAGACTTTATTCCACTCATGGCGCCCCATCTTAGAGAAGCGTTTCTTTCGCCTCACAAAGCAATTTCGAGTACATTTTTCAACATTGTCAGGAGGACTAATTAATTCTAGTCTCTCCATTAGCCATATCTACAAAAAACAATTCAATGAATATTACTATGCAAAAATATGTTTTTAATTTCTGTATTAAAAAACATTATTTTTCTACCTGTAATAAAATTGGAGATCCTCGAAAAGGTGCTTTTGGATTTTTCTTCAATTCATCAAGACTAAGCATAGTCTCTCCAACAATTAATGGCATAGGATTTCTTCCAGATTTAATCTGCTCCAAAACAATTAATATAATTGCTTGACCCTCATTAGTTTTACCACTAGTGAGAAGATATTGGTTAAGCATGCAAAAGAAAAAAGCCCTTCTTCTATAAACATGAGAAGATTTAGAATAAGGTCTATCAAAGTAATGGCGCGCAAAATTATTTAAATTAATTACACAACCATCTACAATATTTGTTAGATCTCTATCTCTTAAATTAAAGAAGCGCTCAAAATCATTATAATAATATTCATTTATTCTAGGGATTAACGCAAGATCTAATGAAGGGAAGTCTAAGATGGAACCAAATTCTTCCGGTAAAGGGCTGATTTCATCGAACCCTAGTCTAAAACAATGAGTATCTGTGTCCTAATATTCTAAGGCGGTATGAATAAAATCTATATCAAGATCTACTCCCTTAACACCATAAATACCTCCCATGTGAAAAAATTCAAGTTCTTTTCTCTTTTTAGCAGTTAAAGACCCACACTGTTCACGATTGAAATTGGTAAAACTCTTAGTAACTAAAGACATAATTATTTGTTGAGAAACTAAGATTATGATTAGCCTGCTGGAATTATTAAGAAAATCGATGCAGTTTTACTCCGGAAAGGACTCGGAGTCAGCACACTGCAGCGCCAGACGACAACCCTATCGCCTGGCGACAACACCAGCGTTAGGCGATAGCGCAAAACAGGTGGCGACACGCGGCGCTGCAGCATTTTCTCAGCGTGCTATGCAAACTGGGTTTTTCTTGCTATGATTCGAATTCGTACAATGGCTTTACGATTTTACTCCTTTCTACAAAAACCCGTACATATTAATTTCATTTATTTTCCTGCCATTTTTCTTTTTTGGATTTATTCAGACTTAATTTAATTTTAGGTTTGTTTCAATACCAATTTATTTTTCATTTTTTCTTTTTGGGGGAGAAAATCAGATACCCTCCATCAATAATAAAAATGACAGAATTTTTAGCGAAATATTAATCACAATTTTATCACAATTCTTTGCACACACAAAAATGCACATAAAAATGAAAAACAAATGCAAAAATAATACAGTCATAATAAATAAAGTCTGTATATACAAATATGCCTAACAATTAAGTTAATCAGGCAAAGTCCTACAAAAGTCAAAATAAATAAAACACAGGTACAGCTACGGCGCTGGAGGTCGCAGATGATGAGGGATGTTCATCATATAAAAGAACTACGCAGAACAAGAAGTATGCTCCCTAACAGCTCCAGCTCTAGTCTCTCCACGAGGAGGAAAACTTAGCTCAGGATCTGTCCACCCAACGGCGCCCTGGTGATGAATCAATAGAGGTTGAGGCTGCGGAGGCTGCTACAACGATGAGCCAACCTCGTATGTCCCACCACCTCTCAGAGCCAAAGTAGCCGCTCCCTGGCCCATTGGCCCAACATGTGAATCTGAAGATGAAGAGCCCGAGCCCTCCACCGCCTCGGTCTGAACCTCAAGTCTCGTTCGGGTACGGGAAGGAATAGGCTGTCCCTGCAAGAAGAAACCAATTTAGAACAATGAAAGTAGAAATATAAACAATGCAGAAATAAAGAAAAGTTACTTCCTGAATAGCGTCGTCGCGACGATAGGAATCCACGTTCCTCATCCGCACGTGTTGGCTCCAAAAGGCGTCTATGCACCTCGCCATCGTCGAAACCACCTCACGCGAGAAACTGTAAAAGAAATAAAATCAGTAACAATACAAGACAGATATGAACAAATAGCGAGAAAACAACTCACCCGAGTCTAGAAGCGAGGAATAGATCGCTCCACAAAGTGTTGATCCTCGGGAGCCGGTGGAATCATCTCCTCGATAGGCCCGTATGTCCCGTGGTAGTGGATGGACATACGAGGTAGCACGAACTCAGTAGGCCCAGCTTGACAAAAAGCAAACTAAAGTGAATAAAATATTGCTTGGGGGCTACTTAACAAAAGGTAAAAGACAAAAATCATACCGCTGTCTCCGAAGACAGAACAGGGCCCGGAGCTAACAACTACAACAACTCCTCTTCGTAGCATCACCTTGGGATCGCATGAGATCTCCAAGGGGTACTAGCAGGAGACCTATCCGACATGCTGAGCAGCCTCACGTCATTGAACTTGTGACGTGGCGGAGGAGTAGGGACGATATGGAGCTCCAAGGAGTGCTGAATAACAACTCTATCTCCTAGGTACGCCGCCGCCCCATATGTCCCTATGAAGTAGTGAAGCTCAGCAGTGTACTGCGTAGCCAGCCCAAGGATAACCAAACCGCCCCATGGTCGGTATAGCACCTCAGGCTCCTGCGAAGAATGCCTATGAGATAAAGATCTACTAAAAAACAATACAAAAATGTTTACTATGAAAAAGATCATACCGAAAGGATCAGCTCTCGAACATGGGCAATAGTTTCCCGGCTATAGCGACCTCCCCAACAGGCGCCAACAAGAAACTCGCGTGGAGACGGCCTCGCCGGCGCAAGTGAAGGAAAGTACTTGTAGAACCAAATCTACAAAAGACAAAAGATATCAGCAAATACTAACAAGGGCTTAGAGATAACTTTGTAAGAGACGAAGTATACCTCTACAACTCTCCAGAAGCCAGAAAGAGCGACGTCTCCCGTATAAAATCAGCGTCGACAGGAGTCTCGCAATGGGCGCAAAAAGTCAGCATAAGCCAAGTTGGCCCACTAATAAGTCCTGATCAGATGAAGATCGCGGACAAAAGGTTGGAAGTAAAGCAGCACCCTACTACCCTTGTCAGGGGATAACGTCCCTGACAGCAAAATAAGCGCAAAGATGCGCAGCCGTTGCTCTCGGATGGTCGCATCATCCTTTAAAGCTGCCGCTAGAGCTAAATCGTGATGGCTCCACCTTAGCACGGGCCCGAACAGCAATAGGACCCAGCAGCTCCTATTTCGGACCGAGCATGGTGCTATCGAACGGTAACGCGGTAGAACTAAACTACAGTCCCGAGATGAGACTGAAGTCAGCTGGGGTGACCATCATATCACCTTAAGGGAAGTGAAAAGTTTTGGTGGTGTCCCAGAAGAACTCCACTAGAGCACGAACTACGCGGTGACCCCCGTAAAAAGAGCTCACGGTCGGTGTGGCCTGAAATAGGGAAGTCAGCCCACAAGACTCCCAAAGAAGCTGCAAATCCTCATCGACACTAAAAAACGTGCGGTACAGCTTGTCGAGGGTGTCGTTACCTGAGCCTTGGCAACGCGTCCTGCCCCATGTAATCCCACGACGCACCCTCTTAGAAATGTGGTGGTTATGGGCAAAGTACAATGTCCGCTCATCCCACTCGGGGAAGGGACCAAGAGAAGTGGACGGGTCGACGTCCTCCTCAAGGGGCTCATGCTCCCGTCGCGTTTCTCGGGACCGTGAACCTGAACCTCACTGTCTAGTTATACTACATTGTGCAAAAGTTAACAAAAATTAAGTACATATAGTATCTAAGATTCGCCTAGCTGCATGATACTATGTTCGCAAAAAACAGAGTACGTAATACTAGAATAGAGAACAATTTCAATACAAGCATATACGACATTTTTCAAGTATCCAAACAATATCTTGCAATACTATGATAATTATTGTGAAAAATTGGATACGAATCGCTAGCAAATAATTCAAGAACGAGCCACATTGTTTTCTCGACCTTAAGGGGTTTAACAATGGTGAATTGCTCGTTTCTTCACCAAATTGAGTCAAACAAGTCTCAAAATACTCTCCAGGCAATATACAAACATAATCAAGCAATTTCATGGCATAAAATTTTACAAACAAAGCAAATTAAGCTATATAAGTTTTTAATTTTCAAGAAATTCGAGAACAAACATGTGTAAAATTAAACAAAAATTTGAGTGAGTTTGGAAAAAACCTACATAGATAAGGAAACTAGATGAACAAAGCTTTGATCTGCAACAAATTTGAGCAAATTTGGTTGAGAAACGAGCAAGATTAAGCAAATTGAACTCTTGCGGCGAACTCGAAAAAAGAAGAGCAGTAGCAGCGAAATGAAGAAGAAAAGGGGATTTATACGGAATTCCCAATTCAGGCTCAGAACGACAGCTCTGTCGCCTGGCGACATAGTGCAGCGTCTGGTGACAGAGCAAAATCGTGGCGTCAGCGGCGTAGCGCACAACAGAGCATGAAGCCACTCAGAATGGTTATTTTGACCTTGTACAACAATATTGGGTTCCTGGGTATGCTAGTTAGCCCTTATAAGCAATTAAACATGATTTAGTAATCAGCTCGATTACAATCGCATTAAGTGATGAACCTGATAAATGATTGTCTCATATAGCTTAAAGCGCCTAAACATTGGCTCACACCAAAAGCACCGACATAATGGTTATAAACAGAAAATACACCGACATAATGGTTTAATATAACAAAGGCACCAACATACTAGTTTACAGTTCAGAAGCAACAACATAATGGCTCAAAAAGCAGCAAAGCGCCAACGCACTTTTATAGCAAAAGCAAAGGATCGACAGGCGTTAGTCTTCAATGATACTCTTTAGGGTATTATCGCAACAAATGAAGATAGCTTCAGGCGAAGCAATCTTCGGTCATGTTCCCTGGCTTTCGGAAGATGGTCACAAAGCGCTAGAAGGATGTTTAAGGCGAATCAATTTTCGGTGGGGTTTTCTAGCTTGTAGAAGCCTATCACGGCGGAATTGGAGGCAGTTACAAGTGTAGTAGTGTTCAGGCGGTATTCTCTAGCTTGCGGAAGATCGTAAAAACATACAGCAGGATGGCGTTACCTAGCTTGTGGAAGGTTGTCAGAACAACAATGCAACTGTAGGGAATATTTCAAGCGTTAATCCCTAGCTTGAACCCCACTGTGATCATACACTAAAGTACGGTGGCATCCAAAAGGGATGAAGTTAGAGCAAAAGAGTTGCCAACAAGTTTTTTAAGAAACTTGTAAACCATTTACAGGTTGAAGGTTACACCCCTTAATGATCCAAGAGATCGTCAACTCCATAAGGTCTTGATCCAAATAAGGGTTCGGGGATGAAGGTACAAATCCAACCTAAAAGAGATTGAACCTGCCCTAATAATAGGCCTCTACTTTATTCTGATCGTATTCATGTGCGCTTTCTGACTAACATACAATCAATAGGATTAATCTTAAACCTGTTTATCTATGTTGGTTGAATATTAATGCACAAATAAAACTATTATTGGCGATCACTTGAATTATAACCAAATTAACCCTAAATAAGATTATTAATTATCTTATTAAGCGTGATTACAAGTACCAATTCCCTTTAAACATGCATAAAAGGCGTGATCAAGCAATAACAATAAATATCAAGCAACATCAAAATAATCAATATAATAATAATTAAAATAATCATGATCATGTTAAAGCATGATAATAGCAAGATCCAAGGCATGATACTAACTAAATTAATAACAAATCCTAGCATGTCACTAAGCATTAAAAATCAAATCTTTAACCCTAACATGATTCTAACAATCATAAATATTAGGAAGAACATAAAAGGCATCATACTTTTAATCATACTTAAAATTAATGTTACCCTAGACATGATACTAGGAATCATAATAACAACCTAAGCATGATTTCTACATCATAACATCAATAAAAACCATTAAAGTACTTACTTTGATGCCTCGTACCTCTTTCTAATAATAAAATACACACGTTAGTAACTTCAAGGAAAATAAACAAAACAATTAAATTAAATAATTGAAAGAGAGATTTGAGACCAAACCCTCAGAAATTAACCCTTTCACGTCTAGGGGGTAGGCAACTTCGAATATGGCTAGGTGTATCTAGATCTAATGAATGCGGAATTTTTATATTTGGGAGAAGCTAGTTTAGAAAAGAGAGAGAGAGTAATCAAGAGAATCTTGATGAGAGTTGGTGAATGAAAACGGAGTTTTTAAGATATTATTTATAAAGAAAATCAGCCAAAAAGATAAAATATCAAAACAGAGTTTTGGCGCACGTAAAACTGAATTAGCGCCAACGCTAGCTATTGGCGCCAAGTGCCAATGCTAGCGCCAGACGCTACAGCTGGCGTTTGGCGCTGATTTTGAAAATCACGTGTTTTCTTAAAATTATATAAAAATTGTCGTACAAGAGGATAAATTCATATTTTCCTCAAAAATGCTCTTTGATTTTAATTAAAACTCTAAAAAGTAAAAAAAAAGTCAATTTATCAATGCTAATTGAATTAGGAATGAAAAGAATCTTCTAGAAGAATCTAGAAGACTAAAACCGTTCCTAATTGCATTAGGAATGACAAATCTTTATTATGCCCTCCCCTAGACCATTAGGCCGCATATAAGGCTCAAACCGGGCCCAGTTTAGTAAATTGGCCATAACTTCCGCAATATTCATCGGAATTGGGCTTATAATATATCGTTGAAAAGGTCTTGTCAAGCCCCATCCAACTACATTTCTATTGGACCTAGATCATGGACCAACCAAACTGGATTTGATATTTTCTTAAAAATAAGTTTTCAAAAAAAGAGAGAAGAGAAAAGAAATTAAAACTATCCGCAACACTAGACTTTCCACACTTTCACTTCATTCGATTATAATTCGACGCGAAAGGTACTCATCACTGGGTTTCGTTTTGGGAAGACACAAATGGGTGTCCACAGAAGCCCCCAATTTGACTGAGTTTGGTGAAATGCAAGTTTCGAAAACAAAAGTTAAAGTATCGATAGGGACGGAGACTGATTCAGAACATTCTGCGATCCTAAATCATTCTTGTAACGCCGATACTTGCAAACTAGCGTTAGTTAAACAGATAAGAGAGTTAAGAAACGCGTATCTTGCACCGTCGAGCACACGTCTCTGAAAGTAACCGATTTACTGCCGCATTGCCGTTGTTTTGATGACCTCCTTTCAAGAGAATGCCATCCCGCTTGAAAACTGCTACGCTTGTAACTATTCCCAATTTAGAAGATTGCTTCGCTTGAAATGATCCTCTCTCGCTATGATAATATTCCACGCCCAAGGGAATACTATCTAAGATTACTTCGCTTGAAACAACCTTCATCCGCATTGATAATATTCCATGTCTAAGGGAATATTATCGAAGATAATTTTGCTTGAAATCACCTTCAGTTGTTTGTGACAACTCTCCACAATCTAGGGAATGTCGTCGAAGATATCCTCGCTTGAATCCATCCTCAATTGTTGCGATAATTTTCCAAGGAAATTACTAAAGATCTCCGCCTGTCGATCCTTACAAGCTCGCTTGAACTTTGCTTCTGCTATGCCTGTACGTCGGCGCTTTTGTTGCTCTTGAACCTGTACGTCGGTGTCTTTTGCTAATGAACCTCTATGCCGGTGCCTTTTTGTTAATGAGCCAATGCTTAGGCGCTTTAAGATAAGTGAGATAATCTTTTATCAGGTCGATCACTTTTTGCAATCAAGCTGATTACTAAAAATTATGTCAAATTTCTTAGAGGGGCTAACTGGCGTACCAAGGAACCCAAAATATATTGCAAAAAGGGTAGAACAACCTCGCTGAGCGGCTGAGTGTCCTGGCACCGCTGAAATAACGTCAGCGCCACACAAATGGTCGAAGCGCTAGGCGCTAGGATTAGCGCCAGTCGCCAAGCCTAATTGTTGACGCCAAGGTCTTGCACTTGGTGCAAGAATGGGGTTTTCTTAAATACCCTTTCTTTATTTTTGTTGTTTGTTCATCGCGATTTGGCTCGAAAAATTCCAGAATTTCGCTTGCTTCGTTCTTGCTCATTTCTCAACCAAATTCACTCAAATTTGTTGCAAATCAAAGCTCTTTTCATCCCTTTTCCTGATCTATGTAAGTTTTCTTCGAACTCACACTAGTTTTTATGAATTTTGCACATATTTATATTTGAATTTCATGAAATTTCGAAACTTAGAATGCTTAATTCTGTTTGTTTGTCAAATTTTATGCCATGAAATTGCTTGATTAAGTTTATATATTGCATTGGGAGTAATTTGAGACTTGTTTGACTCAATTTGGTGAAGAAATGGGCAAATTGCCATTGTTGGACCTCTTGAGGTCGAGAATGCAATGTAACCTGTTCTCGATGTTTTTGCTAGCAATTCTTGTCCAATTTGTCACATTAATTACTATAGTATTGCAAGAAATTGTTTGATTGCTTGAAAAATGTCGTTATGCTCAATTTGAATTTGTGCTCTTTTTTAGTACTACGTACTCTGTTTTTTGCGAACATAGTATCATGCGGCTAGGCGAACCTTACATACTATAGAACCTTAATTTATGATAATTCTGCACAATGTAGCATGGCTAGAAAGCGAGGCTCTGGTTCACGGTCCCGAGACACTCGACGGGAGCATGAGCCCGTGGAGGACGACGCCGCACCGTCCACTTCGCTTGGTCGACTCCCCGAGGGGGATGAGCGGACCTTGTTCTTTTCCCCTATCAACCACATTTATGAGAAGGTAAGACGGGGCATTTCCCTTGGGAGGACGCGTTATCATGGCTCCGGCTGTGACGGCTTGGGCGATCTGTACAAGATGTACATCGCCAAGGATGTCGAGACGAGACTCCTATGGGAGTCTTGCGGCCTCGCTGCGTTGTTTGAGACCTCTGAGGCGATGGTTGCCTCCAGTAGGGGTCACCATGTAGTGCGTGCTCTAGTTGAGTTCTTCTGGGACACCACCAACACTTTCCACTTTCACGTGCCACTACCGTTTGACAGTGGGATCGACGTCTTTTCTCCTGAGGTCGAGGAGCTGTTGGGGCCGATTACCATGCGGGCCCGAGCTGAGGTCGTGTCGTCTAAGTTCAGCGCTAGGGGGATTCGCCGCTCGACTCTTGCAGCGGCATTTGACGATGGTGCGACCACCCGAGAGCAACGGGTGCGCATCTTTGCATTTATTTTGTTTTCAGAGACGTTCTCCCCTGACAAGGGTAGTAGGGCGCTACTTTACTACCTTCCTACCGTCCGCGATCTACATCGGATCGGGACTTATGACTGGGCCAGCTTGGCCTATGCTGAATTCATTCGTGCGCTGAGGGATTCGTGTCGACACCGGTCCTTTGGGACGAATGTTGCTTTGTCCGGCTTTTGGAGAGTCGTAGAGGTAAACATCATTCCCTATAAATTTTAGCTCTACACTTTTAGCTAGCACTTACTGATAATTTTAACTCCTTGTAGATCTGGTTCTACGAGTACTTCCCTTCCGCTGCGCCGGCGAGCATCGCTGCGCAGGTTTCCGGTGCATGCTTCCTAGGGCAGCCGCCGTGTGGGGATGTCCACCGCGTATGTCCGAGACTGGATCATCGCGGTATGATTCTTTTCTTATTTGCCATTTTATGATGCTTTAGATAGACTTTCGCCTAATAGACGTTCTTTGTAGGAGCTTGAGGTGCTGTACCGGCCGTGGGTCGGCCTGGCAGTCCCTGGATTAGCCACACAGTATTCTGCTGAGCGTCGCTATTTCATGGGGACTTATGGAGCGATCGCATACCTTAGAGAGAGGGTTGCTAGAAAGCATTCCTACGTTACCTTTGTCGTTCCTGCTCTCAACCACGTCACATGTTTGACGCCGCGAGGTTGTTAAGCATGTCAGAGGGAGTTGGTTCCCCTTGGCGGTCTTGCACGATCCCTGGGCGATGCTATGCGAAGGAGTGATGAGTGGCATTTATGCCACTCTTTTATCCTTTTTCCCTAAGGATTTTCTCCTCATTTGCGCTTGTTTGGCCCTTTTTCTAAGCATTTTTACTTAGTTTTGCTTCCTCTGTCCTTTTCTCCCTTATCTTCCCTTTTCTTAGTCTTCTCGCTTTGTTTTTATTTTGATCTCCATGCTTTGGTTTTGTAGGTATTATGCGTCGAAAGAAAGAGGATATCAAGAAGCCAAGTTATCTGTTGTGTGCGGGGTGCTGTGCGGCTTATGCGCGAGCGCACATGTGAGGCTGTGCGGGCGCGCATCCCTGTCAGAACCCGCACAGCCAGACTGAAGAAACAGAGCAAAACCAGAGAGTTTGCGCGACCCTATGCGCGACCACTGTGCGGGCGCGCATGACTAATGTGCGGGCGCGCTCGTTTTCCCCGTACCCACAAAGTTGCGGCCGCACACTACGATGAGAGGGCGCACACACATTGTGTGCGGGCGCGCAGGACTCATGTGCGAGCGCGCACGACTGGGTTTACGATTTATTTGCGCCTTGTTGTCCAAGTCTCTTTCTTTTGTGTGGAGCCACATATATATAGACGGGACTCTTTGTAAAAAAGGGCGATACTTAGTACTAATTCCAGAGAACACTAGACTAATCTAGAGAGAGAAAAGAGATTGTTATTCAAGCTTCCTTTGTATTCAACTTTGCTCAAGTTTTAATCTTCCATCAATCAAGCAAGCACCAAAGTTTTCATCTTTCTTCAATCCTTTCTTTAGTAATATCTTCTCCTTTCCTTTGGCATTATTTATGTGTTTTTTTTGTTACTTATTTTTGTCTATCTTATTAGCTCATCTTGTTGTTATTGATTTCATATATTTCAATCATGCCTTGCTTTGAGTTTTTTGTGTTTATTTCTAGTTTTGATATTATGTTTAATCTCCCTTCTCTAGGCTAAACTCTTAGCTAGGGGAAGGGGGTGGAAGATATGTATTGAATGATGGATGAATGATGATGGTTGGATCGAACTTATGCCATATATTGATGAAAGACATGATTTTTATTAGCTTGGGATTATTGTTGCACTCTAGTTAATATTTTCTAGTTCAAATGCATGAAAGTGATTTAAATTAGATTAGGATCACCTCTATTTTAACGATTGCATGAGAATGAGTTATTAAAGTGGAGTTTTTATGGATTGTGCTTGTTTATTCCCTTGATTTGGTTATAACTAATAGGATGCATGAGAATGATCCTTATTAGGGGAGACCTCTTTCATTGATTTGCCTAGACTATTGCATGACAATGAATTGTTTAGGTAGAACCTTGAGTTATGTGGCATATGTTTCATGACAATCACCGTTATTCTCCTCTTTCTAATCATATTGGACACCCCCGAATCCCTAGCGTAATTTTCTATTGATTTTATTCATCTTTATCTTTGCTTATTCGTAGTTTTAGTGCTTTTTATCCAATATATCAACAAAAACATTTCCCCTCTTGACTCTTGCATTAGTGATACTGATGTTGGACGAGTGAGCTTCCTTAGTGGTTCGACCCTTTACTTGCCACTAACTAGTTTAGTGTAAGTTTAGGCATTATAAATTGTTAATTTGATCAGGGTCAGTAGAACCCGCACAGTGGTAGCGCATATGGTCACGCAAACTCTCTGGTTTTGCTCTGTTTCTTCAGTCTGGCTGTGCGGGTTCTGACAGGGATGCGCGCCCGCACAGCCTCACATGTGCGCTCGCGCATAAGCCGCACAGCACCCCGCGCACAACAGATAACTTGGCTTCTTGATATCCTCTTTCTTTTGGCGCATAATACCTACAAAACCAAAGCATGGAGATCAAAATAAAAACAAAGCGAGAAGACTAAGAAAAGGGAAGATAAGGGAGAAAAGGACAGAGGAAGCAAAACTAAGTAAAAATGCTTAGAAAAAGGGCCAAACAAGCGCAAATGAGGAGAAAATCCTTAGAGAAAAAGGATAAAAGAGTGGCATAAATGCCACTCATCAAGGAGCTACTGCCGTTGTTAGCTCCAGTTCCTGTACCAGCTGAGGATGTGGCGGTACGATTTTTCAGCTTTTATTTTTCGTTAAGTAGCGCCCAAGTAATGCTTTACTGACTTGGTTTTGCATCATCAGGACGATGCTGCTGAGTTCGTGCCACCCAGTATGTCTATCCATTACCAAGGGACATACAGGCCGATTGAGGAGATGATTCCTACGGCTCTTGAGGACGAGCGCTTTGTAGAGCTGTCGATTCCTCGCTACCATACTCGGGTAAGCTTTTTTATTTGCAACTTTTGTCCACATATATTACGCATGTTTACTAACTTATTTCCTTGACAGTTCTCGTGTGAGGTGGTTTCGGCAATGGCAGATGTATAGATGCCTTCCGGAGCCAGCTTGTCTGGATGAGGAATGTGGCTACCTGCCGTCGAGACGACGCCGTTCAGGAGGTAGTTTTTCTTTCATATGTTTTGCATTACCGCTTCGATTTTTCCTTATTTATGATTTTAATTCCTTTTGCAGGGTCGGCCTATTGCTTCTCTTACCCGCACGAGACCTGAGGCGCGGAGGGATCCGGCGAGGTCTAGCTCGAGGCATCGCCGCACTACTTTGGGAGGTAGAGGTGGTCGCTCTAAGGCTGCCCGTGCTGATATGGTAGAGGGCTCGGGTTCTTCCTCTGAGGGTGCTCATGCTGCGCTGGTTGTCCAGGGAAAGGCTACATCGGCTCTTAGAGGTGGTGGGATGTACGAGGTCGGCTCGTCATCGCAGCAGCCTCTGCTTCAGGTTGATCTCGGGTGGACTGGTCCCACGTCGAGTTTTCCTCCTCCTGCTGAGACTGGAGCTGGTGGAGAGGTTACTCCTCGTACGGCGCAGTTTTACGAGATGGTGGGTGTACTTCCCCCGGCGCCGTAGTTTGTTCCTGTGCTTTTTTTATTTTGACTTTGTATAGAACTTTGCCTTTTAGTTAGACTCATTTTTTAGACATATTTTGTATGTACATAGTACTATTAGTTTTTTTTATTATCATGTTTTTTCATTTTTTATTTATATTATTATGTACATGTTTGTGTGTACAAGAAAGTGTGACAAGTAATATTGCAAAAAAATTCCATCATTTTTATTATTGATGGAGGGTATCCGACTTTCTCCCCCAAAAAGAAAAATCAAAAAGAGAAAAATCAAATAAAATGTTGGGTTTATAAAAACTTGAAAATTAACCTAAATAAAATCCAAAACAGAATAATATAATAATATAATAACTATATTTATTAAAAAACGAATAAAAAGATATTTAGAAAAAGATAAGGAAGCCGTAAAGTCATTAGCGGACTCGAATTAACGCGACTTTAGAAAGCGCGTATGACGAGGTAAATTGGCGCTAGCTGGCGCCACGGATTTTGTTGTAGCGCCAGGCGCTACACTTAGCATGTGGCGCCAAGCCTTGCGTCTGGCGCTAATAGCATCGTCTGGCGCCAAATGGCGCTGAGTCCGTATCCTACCCCGATTAAAACTGCTCCTAATTCGTGCATTAATAGCCCCCTGCCTAGCCGATTTTTTTCATAATTTAAGCAAATAAAATAATTCCTGACCTTAGCAAAAATAATATCATGAATGGTGTCGGTCTCTTAATACTAAAGAAAGAAAAGAATTAGATTTGTTCCACTTGGGGGGAATTTATGGTATCAAAGGGGTAGATTTTGACTTAAATTTTATTCATACCGCTCTAGTATATTGGGATGTTGATATTCATTGCTTTAGAATAGGGTATGATGAAATTAGCCCTTTGCCGGAAGAGTTGGTGCTATTTTAGGTTTCCCTGCAATAGACCTCATAGTAATCCCTAGAATAGATGCTTATTATTATAAGGATTTTGAACGCTTCTTTAATTTAAAAGAAAGGGATCTATCAAAAATAGTAGATGGCAACATAGTTAATTTGAAAGAATTTGCTTGCCATTATTTTGATAAACCACTCTCCGAATCTTTTCATATATATAGAAGAAGGGCTTTCTTATTTTGTATGCTTAATCAATTTTTTCTTAGTAGCGGTAAAAATAATGAGGGTCAATCAATTATAACCACTATACTAGAACAAATTGAATCAGTGAGAAATCCAATTCCATTGATAGTTGGAGAGACTATGATTAGTCTTGGTGAATTGAAAAGGAACCCAAAAGCACCTTTTCGGGGTTCTCCAATTTTATTACAGGTAGAAAAATAATATTTTTAATTACAGAAATCAAAGAATATATTTTTGTATAGTAAAAATAATTTATTTGCATTGCAATTTTTTTACAGATGTGGCTAATGGAATGACTAGAATTAATTAGCCCTCCGGACAACATTGAGAAGTACACTCCAAATAGCTTCGTGAGGAAGAAGAAACGCTTCTCTAAAATGGGGCGCCACGAATGGAAAAGAGTCTTCGAATCTCACAATTTTGCTATCAAGTAGGTCGTCCCGTGGTGGAAAATAGAAAGGATGGTTGGTGTCAACAAGCAACCTTTCTGCCGTCTTCCATGTTTGTCCCGTATGACTTATTACTATCCTTGCACGGTAAAAAGACAATACGACCTTCTTCAGACTATTTCTTCCGCAGATCTTCGTCCTCCCTACGAGTTCCCTGTCTCCCGGGAAGTAGACAAATTTGATGCTTATTGGAGTGCTAGATCTTTATGGGAAGTGATTAACCAAAAGGTTCCTCCTTCCTTTCCCGATGATGTCAAAGGACTTGAAGAAAAATCAAAGTGAGACTGATGTGAAGAGTCGTCTAGGTGACATGGTGATTCCTGCCAAGGAACGCTTAGGTGAAAGAGTAGAATTCAAAACATCTGCAATGCCTAGGAAAAAAATTACTACCAAAGATAAGGGAAAAGGAAAGCTGACGCCACAGAGAAAAAAGCTTGGGTAGAAAAGAAGCAAAGAGTCCTAGCTGAAGGGGAAACCATATACTCTAAGATTGAATGTAGGTCCTCTAAAGGATGCCTACTAGCTAAGGTTATGGATGAGGAGGAGGAAGCAGACAAAAATTGGAAAACGGTTAGGAAAGAAAAAAAAAATAAGGAGCATTGCTTAATTTCAAATTATTAGACTTAGTTTATATTTTTTATTAAAAGTTAAGTTATTTAAGCTTTATTAAAATTCCATCAATAATGTTATTTTTTTTTTATTAATGAAATTTCAGCTTTTAATTAATTATTTACTATAAATTTATTTTATTAAACCAATGAAAACCGAAATATTTAATTTTCCAGAAATTCTTCGAGTGCGGAAGTCAAAAATTTTCCGAAAAACACCTAAATATTCCCATAATTTGACTGTGAATTGGCGCCACTTGTCTGCGGATGGCGCCGGTCACAGCAGTCTGGATTAAGGCGACAGTGTTGTCGGCTGGCGCTGAAGGTCCTTGTCTGGCGCCAGATTTATTTCTGCGACGTTGATATTTCGCCGATCTTCTGTCGAATTTTTAATTAATTCTGAGACGCGAGATTTTTGAAAAAAAAAGTGGCTGCACCCGTAAAGGGTTGCCTACGTTTCCTTCCTTTAATAATCAGGCAAAACGTAGCTCTCTTGAGTATCCTACTCAAGTAATTATGGGTAGTTGTAAGCATCGCTCGAAGTGTGCCTACGTAAAAAGCATGTTGTGAATATGCTTGACACTCATAGGAAGTGGGAATTGACATAATACGATTAGGGACAAATAAAGTAGGGAGCCGCCAACAAATTTTTAAGGAACTTGTAAACCGTTCACAGATCATAAAAAGGCAACCACGATAAGGGACAACGATATGCAACAACGATTGACCCGTGAAGGTTACACCCCATTTATAATCCAAGAGATTACTAACTTCATATGGTTCGGAACCACGAAAGGAGGATCGGGGATGATGGTACGAAGTCATTCATAGAGTCAAATTCGCCCGTATTAGCCTCTACTCGATTCTTACATTGAAAAGCATTCCTGTGATCTCAAAGGCATACAAACAATAATTCAATTCGTTCCAAACTATTATTTAACTAAATTGGTTTAATATTAATGCACACATAATTCTAAAATATTGGTGATCACTTCAATTAATAATAAGATTAAAAGGGATCCTAAACCGGTTGTCCAAATTATCTTATTAGGCATGATTTTCAATTACATATTCCCTTTAACATGCAATATGGTGATCATAAATATAATAAAACAACATTAATGTTTAAACCAATTTAATCACAATTCCAACAACATAAAATCGTTAGAAAAATAATAAAAATAAAAGGAGCATGACTCTTACTTTGACTCTGTTTGTTTGCAACTACAAAATAATAAACGAGTTAGTAACTTAAAGGAAATAATAAAACGATGATTAAATTAAATTAAAGTTGATTTTGGGGCCAAACCCTCAAACAGTTCTACCTTTCACGTCTTGGCTTAAGGACAGAACCACAAGTAAAGTATGGACTCCTTTGGGTACTTGAAGAAGGAATTTTGAAGTGAAAATGGTAGGCTAGTGTTTAGGCTAAAGCATAGAAGAGAGAAAATAAAATCAGAGAATTACCCGGTGCCCCGTTCATAAAAAATGAGGGGGTATTTATAGGGAAAATTTACTGAGGAAGCACACGGAACCCTAAAATGATAAAAAAAACCCTAAAAAAGTATCCCGTGACACGGTCAAACTGTACCGTGACACGGGAAGCTCCACCGTCAGACGGCACACGTTCCCGTGATACGGTACACTTTTGGTGTGACGCGGGAAATTTTCAGAAAACGGGATAGAAAACGCGTAAAGGGTTTACGCGGAAAAGACACGGAATGTCCCGTGTCACGGCAGACCTCCCATGTCACGGGAAATCCCACCGTTAGACGGCAGGGATTCACGTGACACGGTAGGTTCCTGCCGTGGCGCGGGAAATTCCAGCCTGTTTTTCCGTCTAAATACATTTTTAACCCTAATTTCCTTCGGCATTTTAAGTGTCGTTTGATAATTCAGGCCTTTTATCATTTGGGCTAAAATAGGAAAATAATTAAATAAATATAAATAAAAGGTTTGGGCCAAAAATAAATAATAAAACAATAAAATAAAAAAGGTTTGGGCTAAATTAATTAATAAGTTTGGGCTAGAATTAAAACTATGCTTTTACCAAACATCAAGAGTAATCCATGGACTGTTCAAAAATATGAATTTAATAAAATACGATTTTTTAAGCACTCTTGGGATTAAATACTAAACCCAACCAATAGTGGCGGTGAAAAGTTGTTCATCATCGGGTTTGGTTTTGGGGAGACATTTTTAGGTGTCTACAGAGGTGTCTACAGAAGCCCCCACTTTGACTGAGTTTGTAGAAACGTCAGTTCCGAAAACAATAGTCAAAGTAGCCGATAGGGACGGAGAATGATTTAAGACGTTCTGCGATCCTAAATCATTCTGTATACGCCGATACCTGCAACAAAATGTTAATTCCACAGAAAAAAGTAAAGGGATAGAATACGTATCTGACACCAGCGTATTGGTGACAAACGAATTTGGCAGCTTCCTAAGCTAGAAGGAATCCACCGAGTAACATTTGTTGAAACGCTTTCCATGCTTGAGGAAAGCCGACTGAAGAGTTTGGTAGTTTTCTAAGCCTGAAGAAACCTACCTTATGAATTTGGTGTTATTCTATGCTTGAAGAATTTCACTGATAATGCCTTCCATACTTGAGGAAAGTCGACAAAGGAATTTGGCGGTTTTCTAAACTTGAAGAAAAAAAATCCACCGATAACGCTTTCCATGCCCGAGGAAAGCCGACTTGGCAGTTTTCTATACTTAAAGAAAAATCCACCGATAACGCTTTCTAAGCCTGAGGAAAGCCGACTTGGCGGTTTCCCATACTTGAGGAAAAATCCACCGATAACACTTTCCATGCTTGAGGAAAGCCGACTTGGCGGTTTTCTATACTTGGAGAAAAATCCACCGATAATGGTTTCCAAGCCTGAGGAAAGCCGACTTGGCTGAAATTTATAAGTGTATGATGGTTTGATTATCCCCGAACGTGGGCCGCAGATGATTCACACCTTTGAGTCGATTATCCGACCATATTAAGTGCTTAAAATGCCGAAAAATAGACTTCGAAGCTTGCTAGGGGTAAAATGGTAATTTTAGTCCCCTTTAAGTATCAGTTACCATTTTCCGCATAATTCCAGCGAAAAATAACTGTCCAATTTATTTAAAAATCGTGCAACTTCAGTCAAAATGTCAGAACATTCGCAAATAACTGTACAAAAATCGTCGTGTCACAAATATACATTCCCGTTGCACGGGAAGGACCCCCCGCCACGAGGAGCTGCTTCCCGTGACACGGCAAGGGGGTCCCGTGTCACGGGAACCGAATGGCTGAAAAAAACGGTAAAAAAAAGCATGTTTGCCTAGTCAAAGTTTATGCACCACACAAAAATCTGACCGTTACATGGGAACGGGGTCCGTTGCACGGGATTTTGTTGATTTTAAATATCAACATTTTCTCATTTTGCTCATTCATTTCTTTCGTCCGATTCTCATCCAAACAGCTCAAAAAATATTTTTTTGGTTTGTCGTGCCTCGTCGACTGCTCACCGGCGCTTGCTTTTTGTTCGCGTCGGCTAGCTTTCACCACTGTGTCGCGGCGGTTCTTCATCCGTCCTCCCCTTTTTTTTTAATTTTTTTTTTGTTTTCGCTGTGGGTTGTTGCTGTTATTCGCTCTGCCTACTGCTGCTTCTGTTGCTGTGTACTGCCTGCTATTGTCGTCGGAATCACCGGAGCTCCGTCACCTCTCAACCTCACCGTGACACGGGACCGAGTCCCCGTGACACGTCATCCTTTCACCGAGCCGCGGCCAAGGGCAACCGTGTCACGGCGGCTGCACTATTCTTCGAGGTTTTTCGAGCTTTTAGAGCTCAAATTTCCACCAATCTTGCTCTAATTTCTTGCTACTTTCCTCATTTTTGACTCTTTACAAGGATCCATGTAAGTTTCCTTTGATTTTTGTCTCGAATTTGCTTCAAATAAGTAATTTCATGAAAAACCCTTAAAAAAATTCAATTTGGGGATTTTTTATTTTGAGGTTTTATGTTGAAATTCTTGCGATAATTTTACTTGTATATGTATGTATGTGTGTTTGTGAGAAATTTGAGACAAAAATTGCATGATTTGATGGAGAATTGAGCAAATCACCATTTTTGGGTACTACTTTTGTGAAATGATGTTCATGTTACTTCTCTGTACTTGAAATGGTGAAAAAATGATGGTAAACCTTGTGAAATATTTCATGATGTGTTGATTCATTGTTTTTGTGCAACTTCAAAACATATTATGCGTATGTACTATATTGTCATGGAGAACACAGTATCATGCGGCTAGGAGAACTGTAGTATTAGTTTGTCATGGAGAAACTAAATACCATAATTTTGCCAATTTTTAGCCTGGAGGTAAAAATTTAGCGTATAATTTGATAAATAACTAAATAACTTAGGAAATGATGCTAAGCATTTAGATCTTTATTTTTATAGAAATGCAACTTGAATAAAATGTCTTAGGAAATGATGCTAATCATTTAGATTTTTATAATAGCATGCTTAGGCGACGAGATTGCGATCTTTCTACCCACGGCCGGCGTCGGGCTTTTTGAGAGGACACTCCCACTATTCCTGAGGGCATGGACGACGATGCTTTAGAGTCCGAGCCTCGGGCATCCACGAGTAGAGGTAGGTGGGTTCCACCTCCGTGGACTCCAGACTAGTTGGTTTTCTGCCGTGAAAACCATGTCTCTCATCGCCCACTCTCCGGCATAGTTGATGGCACGATTCGCCACCACGGTTCTGGAGCCGACGATTTGATCCCTCGACTTCACCAGATCATTACGAGGGATCCTGCTACGAACGCCTATGGGAATCGGCTAGTTTAGTAGATTTCTATACGGCAGTTGTAGGGTTTCGCAGCCCCCGGGGTTGCGGTGCGACGGTTGTTCGCGCATTGTTGGAGTATTTCTGGGATAGTACCAACACTTTTCATTTTCCTTGGGGGGAGATGACGGTGACCCCTCTAGACTTTAGTATGATCAGCGGGCTGCGCTTCACCGACCGGGCTGTAGCTCAGATGTCTGATCTGTCTTGGGGATCGGCTGAGGCAGCTGATTTGTTGGGTCCGATCGTTCAGCACATCAGGACCCGACCACTGTCTCGAGGTGGTCCTAGGAGCGGACGATCAGAGCTGGCTTCAGTTTTAGCTCGTGGCTTCGACATGGAGGATACGACGGCTGAGCAGCGAGTGCGGATCTTCATCCTAATCCTGATCTCCATGACCCTTTCTCCTGATAGGAGTTCACGCGTACTCCTTTGCTACCTCCCCGCTTTGGTCAGGATCCATGAGATAGGATCCTATAGTTGGGCCAGCCTTGGATACGTAGATTTTATCTTATCGCTACGTCATGGCTGTCGGCAGCTGATTGACGAGTCTCCCATCACCGTCTATGGTCTATGGAGAGTCGTAGAGGTGATTATCTTTTCCCTTTTAGTTTCACTTTAATTTGTTCGACTCATGTGCTAAAGATTACTTTTAATGCACCTATGGTTCTACGAGTACTTCCCAGGCTTGGCTCCTCGCCGGCGTCGTGGAGCGGTGCATGATTTCCCTGTCAAGGCCAGCTGGCGTGATCGAGGAGAGTCGCGGGTGGAGTCCGTCCCTACACTGCGGGGGCTGCTACGCCGAGGCACCTCTTCTGTCGACGTAAGAATCGGTTTTGTTGCTGTTATTTTCCCTCTGACGTTGTTTCCGTTGTTTCACGCCGACTTTTATGGTTTTTAGGTTACCATTGATGTCCAGTATTGTCCTTGGGCTGGGATGACCGATCTACCTGAGGCCTTGCGTCTTTCAGCGCATCGCACCATTTTGGTTGGTACCAGACGCTTTGTCTGGTATTTGGGGGAGCGAGTCGTTCGTCACCATAGCGGCGATCGCTTTATGGTGCCCTCATCTCCACCAGAGTCGATGCTGGACTCACGGTTGATCAGAGAGTTGATCAACAGGGGAGAGCGCTATACTTTTCCATGGCAGGAGCTTGTACACATGGAGAGTGACTATGCGCGGGACTTGCTTCCCTCTCTAGCTCCTCCACCCTGTTTTCCTGAGGTATGATTTCTTTTGAGGATCTTCTTTACTAGTCTATGTTTTAAACAGTCGAATAACTTGATTATTCGATCATATTTTCAAACGACTATACGCCCTGTTGGGAGGATCGAGATTCCTCCTCAGTCTGTCCGCTATCCAGGGCCGATTGGTATCACCGAGGACCATATTGCTGACGCGCTAGAGGGTTACAGACAGGCGCAAGAGTCTCTACCCGAGGTCTTTGAGCCGGTGAGTTTTCTTTGATGCATTATTCATCCTTTTAACACTGCTTGTTACTGACTTTTATTTGTTTTATCCTCAACCTAACTGCCCGGAGATGATAGGACTCATGAAGCTGGTTGACGCCCTGAAGTATTGCATCATCAAGCTTCGGCGTGGTGCGAGTTTTCGGAGCTCTAGCGACGTTCTTGAGGTATCATTCATTTTTTACTTCTACCTTTTGTTTTATTTTGCATTGTTCACACCTTTTGATTTTGTATCTTTTAAGAGCGACGGAGGTCCCGCTCGCGCTCGAGGCCTAGAGGCTCGGACGAGGAGGAGCTTGGTCGTGGTAGACGATCTCCTGAGATTCACTGGCGTTCTCACTCTCAGCGAGAGCCTCAGACTACTCAGCCATTTCAGGAGGCTCAGTGGCAGCAGCTTCAGTCTTCCAAGCGCTTTCTGAGCCAGAGTCGGGGGCAGCGGCAGTCGTTTTCACAGCCTCCACAGCCTGAGCTTGGGTATGTTTTGACTCCCTTAGATTGTGGTTCTTTTTTATAGCTCCATTGTCCGGGATTCCTTTACCGGTGTCGGGCTTGTTCTCAATTCCAATGTACAAGACGATGCCTTCACCGACGATTCCAGTGTCTTTGGGCCAGTCTACACCGTTTTTCGGTTGGACAGGTCCTGCTTTGAGTTTGACTACTGCTGGGGTCACAGGGACTAGTAGGGACACTACTCCCCGTACTCGGATGATGGAGGGACTCTTCGGCTCACCGTTCCAATATGCGTAGGGTGGAGATGATACTGATTCAAGCTCTAGAGACTTTTGACCGAGGGTTTTTATTTGTATATACTCTGATGACACTTGACATGTTTATTTATTACGACTTTTTTTGTACATTATTCCCAGTTTATGTATTATTGTGTGTTAGTGTGTGCTTGAAACTCATTGTGTGCGATTGTGTATTTATTAATGACGCGACAAAAAAAAACAAAAGTGAAGTAATGGAGGGTACCGACCTTCCCCAAAAGAAAAAAGAATAAAAAGCAAAGCAAAAATAACTAAAATGCTAAAGAAATAAAATAAATAAAATTACCTTCCCAAAAGAAAAAGAAATAAAAGACAAGCAAAAATAAATAAATAAGTAAATAAATAAAAAAAAATTACCTTCCCAAAAGAAAAGAAAATAAAAGGACAAGCAAAAATATATAAAATGATAAAGAAATGAAATATTAAAGTGATGAATAAATAAATAAATAAAATAAAGATAATAATAAAAGAAAAAAAAATAATAATAGAGATAAAAAAAGTTGAGAATTTTATTAGAAATAAAACTCTCAGAAAACCAAAAGATAAACGGTGAAGATAAAATTCCATACAAAAATCCGGATAGATACGGGAAAAGATGAAAAAAGAAAACGCGTGGGGTGCCGTGACACGACACTGTTCACCGTGTCACGGCAAAACTTGTCGTGTCGCGGCAAAGGTTCCCGTGACACGGTAGGACTTGCCGTGTCACGGTACGCGTATTACTCAGTGGTGTGTTTTACGCGTATAAAAGGATAAATTCTGGGCAGTGTCGAGCGCTTTTGCTATAAAATAAGACCAATTTATTCATAATATGCATAATTACGAAATACAAAATAATTTAGAATTTCATATTTAATTAATCATGTCTCAGAATTTTGATAATACATTGCGTGACTGGTCTTATTCTTTGACCAATGCTGAAAAAAGAGAGTTAGAATTATTTCATAGCAGGGGTTTGCTAGCCCTGCGACATGTAGCTATTGAACATGATTTTCTTAGGGATACATTATATTATTGGTGTCCAGAAACACACTGTTTTAAATTTGATTATGATGAAACTGTCCCCTGCCGGAGGAATTCGGTGCAATCTTTGGATTTCCTGCTAGAAATCTTATTGCCATGCCTACCCTACGTGAATATTATTACCAAGATTTTGAACGCCATCTAAATCTAACAGATCCAGATTTAAATAAAATTGTTTGTGGTAATGAAGTAGACTTAGAAAAACTTGCTAATTTATATTTTAATCGCCCTATCTCTGAGTCTTATCATGTATATCGTAGAAGGGCATATATTTTTTGTATGTTTAGCAAGCTTTTATTTGCAAACGGCAGGGTAGGACATGCTTGTCTAGCGTCTGTGCTTGAGCATGTCGAATCTGGAAGATCTCCTATGCCGACGTGCCTTGGAGAAACATTTCGTGGCCTTGACGAGGCAAAAGCTGGCCGAAAAGCTATCAAGAAGGGCTCTCTGGTACTACTGCAGGTAAAAATATGCTCCGAGTAGCCCCCATGATACAAAACAGGCACCATGTCACGGTGGGTGTCTGCCGTGACACGGTGAAACCTGCCGTGTCACGGGAATCTAATTAAATTTTTTATTATTATTTTTTATTTTATTTTTTTTACGACTGATTTTTTTTCTTCTTTTGCAGATTTGGTTGATGGAGCGTTTAGAACTATTTGAAGCCCCCGACGATGTTGAAAAATATGGCCCTAACGACCTAGTCCGCAGGAAAAAGAATTACTCTGCGAACATGTCGTATGAAGATTGGAAAAATTTCTTTGCAAAGAGGGAATTTTCCATTCGTTGGGTGGTGCCTTGGTGGAGGCTTACTAGGATGGTTGGCACAAATGATACTCCATATTTCCGTGTTCCTAGTATCTCAAAACTGACCTTTTATTGCCCTTCTCGACTGATGCGGCAGTATGGACTTGAACAAGTAATTCCACGCTATAACGGTAGTCCTGGTGAAGTATCGTTGCATGAAAATAACGTTCACAAGTATGAGACTTATTGGATTGGAAGACCTTTGTGGACTGTTTCCTCCTCCTTTATCTAGTGCATACAAGGCATGGTTGAACCCTAGAAGTAGGAGGGAACGATTTGGATCGCGCAAGTCTGATGTGAAGAGTCGTCTTGGAAATAAGAAGGCCCCTCCTAAAGATCGTCTAGGTCCGAGAACACAAGGGATTGAGTTTAAGGCTCCTATAATGCCAAGAAAGAAGAATTATGTTAAAGGAAAAAGGTAAAGAAAAGATGGTCTATAGGGAGAAATAACCCAAAAAATTCAAGAAAGGTGAAAGGGTGAAAGTTCGACTAGGGGTGTGACGTTTCGGGCTACGAAAGACACAATAATGGTGAAGATCGACCTAATTGACCAAGAAAAGGATGTTCCTAAAGAGAAAAGAGATTAGATCAATAGTGCTTTTCTTTTTATGATTTATAATTTTTATTTAAAATAAGGCATATGATGCCAATACTTTTAGTCGCATTTATTTTAATACTAATAGCACATTTATTTCAGCCTTAAAAATAAAAATTACAATGACTTTTATTTATTATTTATTTATCCGAGTCAGGGAGTCGGACGCAATGGAAGAATGAAAATAAAAGAAACTCAAACAATGAATTCGCAACAAATGCGCCACTTAAAAAAACGGAAAACCTGAAATTCCACCGTGTCACAGTGAAAAAATCCCGTGACACGTTACAAATTCCCGCGTCACGGTAATTTTCCTGGTTGGTTAAATTTCTTGAGTTGATCCAAGTTGGTTAAATTGTGGAAACCATTACCGTTTATGTCTACCAATTATGCTGATCCACCAGACAGGATGGCTTTAACAATGTACAGGCCTGACCAATTCAGTCTGAATTTTCCTCTTGGATCTAACACATTTTTACGAAGTGCCTTAAGCACTAGGTCACCCTCTTTGATGTTCCTGGTCTTGACTTTTTTATTAAAATGTCGCGCCATACGTTGTTGGTAGGTTTGGACATGATGCAAAGCTGCCAAGCGTTTTTCATCAAGTAAGACCAGTTCGTCGTATCTTGCTCTAATCCAGTCGACTTCATCTAGTTGGCTTTCCAATGCGATTCGAAGAGAAGGGATCTCGAGTTCAATTGGTTGTACAACTTCAACTCCATAGACCAAAGAGAAAGAGGTAGCCCCTGTTGATGCACGAACAGAGGTTCGATAACCCCAAAGGGCGAAATGTAGCTTACTTGGCCAATCCTTGTAATTTTCTGTCATCTTTTCGATGATAGTTTTCACAGTTTTGTTGGCTGATTCGACTGCACCATTTGTTTGTGGTCTGTAAGGCGATGATCGGTGATGCTTGATATGATATTTCTGTAATAATTCCGCGCATTCGGCTTGGAAATGTGTTCCATTATCACTGATCATCTCATGTGGTACTCCATAGCGACATATGATATTTCTCTCAATGAATTGAGCTACATGTTTCGCCGTCAGCTTAGCATATGAGGCCGCTTCGACCCATTTGGTGAAATAGTAAATTGCTACAAGAATGAATTCATGCCCCCCTTGTCCTGGTGGTGTTACTTTTCCAATGATGTCGATGCCCCAAGTGGAGAAAGGCCATGGAGAAGTATATGTGTAGAGAAGCGAAGGTGGAACATGTTGTAAATTTGCGTAGATTTGACACTTCATACATTCCTTGACGTAGTCGTTACAATCTCTCTCCATAGTAGTCCAATAGTAACCTTGTCGTTAAATCTTTTGGACTAACATCTTTGCATTCATATGTGTTCCACATATACCGGCATGAAGATTTTCCATGGTTTTTTGTGCTTCTTTCTTAGCTATGCATAAGAGATTTCTTCCCATTGGAGTTCTCTTGTGGAGTTCTCCCCTGATGAGCACGTACTGTGAGGCCAGGAGCCTCAAAGCACGGCGTGCCCTTTTATCAATATTAGGAGGGTATTCTCCTCTTGTCACATAATTAAGGATATCTTTATACCATGGCTCTTCGCCTTCTTCTTGTGGTTCTTGTTGATCGTCGAGTGTGTGAACATAAGACGGCTCGTATCTTCTTTCTATGGTCAATGGCATTCTGATTGTATCAGTTGGAATTCGCACCATTGATGCTAAGTTAGCTAGCGAGGCGGCAAATTCGTTTTCTTCTCTTGGCAAATACGTATATTCCACTTCATCTAGTTGCTCCGTGAGAGTTTCTAAATGAGCTTGATACGTAGGGAGACTTTCACTTCTCACTTTCCATCTCTTGGAGATTTGGTTAATGATTAGTGAAGAATCACCATAGATTATGAGTTTCTTAATTCCCAAGGAGACAGCTGTTTCTAACCCCAAAATGCATGCTTCATATTCTGCGGCATTGTTGTTGACATCAAAGTCGAGCTTCATGGAAATTGGGATGTGCTCTTCATTGGGTGATACGAGCAAGACTCCTACACCACATCCCTTTTGGTTCGAAGCTCCATCAAAATAGAGCGTCCAACTATCATCTTCGGTCATGAGTAAATCTTCGTCAGGGAAATCGTACTCATCTTCTTCTTTTTCAGCTTCTTTTAGCGGAAAGTCTGCTAAGAAGTCAGAAACCGTAGAACCTTTGATGGCTTTTTGTGGCACAAATCTCAAGTCAAATTGAGCAAGATTGACTATCCACCTTGATAATATGCCATTGAGTGTTTCTTTTTCGAACAAGTATTTGAGAGGATCCGTCTTGGACACGACATGCACTGTATGAGTGAGCATGTAATGTCTTAGCTTCTGTGCGGCCCATACGAGTGCGAGACACAACTTCTCAAGTGGTGTGTATCGCGTCTCATATCCTTGAAGTTTTTTTATCAAGTAATAGATTGCATTTTTCTTGCTTTCGATCTCTTGTGCTAGCATTGCCCCCATCGTTTCTCTTATGCCCGTAAGGTAGAGTCGAAGAGGAAAGTCAGGTATTGCCGGCGCTAGCACGGGTGGGTTTGCCAAATACTCTTTGATTTTTTCGAAAGCCTTTTGGCAATTGTCATCCCATGTGACTGGGACATTTTTCTTGAGCTTCTTGAATATAGGTTCACATATCGCTGTGAGCTTTGATATGAACCTACTTATATACTGCAACCTTCCAATGAAACCTCGAGTCTCCTTTTAATTTTTGGGTGGTGGCATGGCCATGATCGCCTTTACTTTTGTAGGATCTATTTCAATCCCTCGAGAACTTATCACGTATCCAAGTAATTTGCCTGACGTGACTCCGAATGCACATTTTGCTGGAGTCTTTCAAAGAACTTGCGAAGTGCAACAATATGGCATGGGCGATCTTTAGACTTAACTATCATATCATCGACATATACCTCCACTTCTTTGTGCATTATGTCTTGTAACAATGCTGTAGCTGCTCTTTGGTAGGTGGCAACCGCGTTTTTCAACCCGAATGGCATTACCGTATAATAATATGTACCCCATTGCGTGATGAATGTTGTTTTTTCCATGACTTCTTTGGCCATAATTACCTGATTATATCCGGCGTAACCGTCCATGAATGACATAAGTGCATGGTTTGTTGTATTATCGACCAGAATGTCGATGTAAGGTAGAGGGAACCCATCTTTTGGGCTTGCTTTATTGAGATCCCTGTAATTAACACACATTCTGACCCTTCCGTCCTTCTTTGTAACTGGAACAACGTTTGATATCCATTCCGGATATTTGGATACTCTGATTAAACCTGCGGCCAACTGCTTCCTAATTTCTTCCTTGATTTTGAGAGCCACATCCGGTTTCATACGGCGCAGTTTTTGTTAGTCAGGCTTCATACATGGAATGAGTGGTATCGTATGCTGAGCTATATCCCTATCAATTCCTGGCATATCTTGGTATGACCAAGAAAATACATCAACAAATTCACTAAGCAAGTTAATTAGCTCTTTGCGTTCATCTTGACTTAGTGTTAATCTAATATTTACTTCTTTAACAGTCGTATCATTGGAAATGTTAACTGTTTCTATATCTTCAATAACTGCTGTTTTATTTTCGTGTTCTTCCATTGATTTTATTATTTCTTTGTCATTTTTATCATTAGCAAAGCAATATTGATCAGGGCTAGGGGAATGACACACATCGTAAGAAAAGGTACTCATTTTATTGAATTCATTGGCTAATACATCAAGAGGGGCAAGGTCAGCTGCGACTGCACCGGAATTATTAGGACTAGAAAGAGAGGACTCAACAAGAGACTCAGGGTTGAACTCTATAGCAGAAAGAGGGTCGGCCTCAGACTCTAAGGACTCGTCTACAGACTTAGACTCAGACTCGGACTCGGACCCAGACGACTCAGACTCATCAAACATAGGACCCTCGCCAGCGGTTATTTCCAACTTTTCTCCACTCGGTGTAGTGATCCTCAATGTCTTGCGCCATCCCCTTGAAATGTTGTCAGCTTGGATGATTAACTCGGAGGGGTGAAAATCCTTGTTTGCTATGACAGCTTGAACGAGCTCGGAGTTATCATTGCGGACCGGCTTGAACTCATTTTTCTCCATTCCAAAAAGGAGGTTGATTCCTAGATCATCAGAGTTCACAATCGAGGAACACCTCGAATCCTGGTTCACGGATCCCATCGTGGACGAATGGCTCAGGGAATTCATAGCATGGGAAGTCTTCCCCTTCTTTGATGTACTGGCCATTGAGGGTGAACGGATATGGATCCATGAACATTTCCGTCTTCGTGATTCGAGCATTATTGCGAGCCTTCATCTTCAATAGAGCTTGTTTCAGATCTTCTTTTGTTGGCTTGAATCCCAAGCCAAAAGTATCCTTCTTGAGTGCACCAGGATGGCCCCAAGATTCAGTCATTTTCTTCTTAAGTCCAAGGGTCATTCTAGGGAAATGACCTTGCTTCTTCAGAATGGCATTGATACTGGTGTTTGAATAGGGATCGAAGTCGAGATGACACTTTTCCTCCTCTTCAATCACAAGAACATCATCCAGTGAAAACCCCCAAAGATCTTCATCTTCTTTGTCATGTTCAACATGGACGATAGGAGTATCAATAACTTGAATGCGCATAGGAGAAGCATCAATAGTAATCGGAACCCCTCCAACTATGGCTTTCACTTTCTGGTGCAGCGATGATGGAATCGCCTTTAGCTCATGAAGCCTAGGGCGTCCAAATAACATATTGAAAGAGGCCTTAATGTCCACCACCTGAAATTTGGTGCGACGTTTAATGGCCCCATTAGTTATATTCAGTATGATATTACCCACGGCTTGACGACGAGTATTATCATAAGCGCAAATCCCTTGACTGGAGGGAGCCAATTCTTCATTCTTTATGTCCAACTTCTTTGCAGTACGGAGTGGGCACACATTGATTGCAGAGCCATTATCAACCAGGCTCATGGGAACATTCATCTGCCTACACACCACAGTGAGGTGTAAGGCCTTATTATTTTGGTCCCCTTCCGGGGGTAGATCCTTATCAGAAAACGAAATCAGATTGCTAGTCCTTGGCAGCTCAGTAGTGAGAAAGTTGACCATTCCTTGAGGAGTCTTATCATCATCAACTCCTATTTTCACCTGAGCATTCATCACATCCTTTCGATGCTCGTGGGAAGTGGCCAAAAGCTTCCATACATACATCTCCACCTTGGTCTTTTGCAGTTGTTTAACCACATCGCTGTTCACAGGGTCGATGGGATCAACTATCGGTTGTGATTGTGGTGGAGGTGGAGGTTCGTTAGGTTGTTGAAACCGTCCACTTCAGGTGAGAACCTTGACCTAAAACTCCCCCCAAACATCTTCACTGGTGCCAAGAGATGAATAGGCTATATCCTTGAGATAGACGTCTTCATCATCACTATCCCAAATTCCATTCACTTCTTCAGTACTTGAGATAAATACAACTTCCGGCAGAGGTTCAATCACAGGTTGAATGAGTATCGACGGATCAAAGGAAACTTCATCTCCCATGATAGCCAAAGCATCAGAAAGAGGACCTGTTTGAATGTTAGGCTTCTTGCCCCATGGAGGGACAGGAAGTTCATTAGCATCGATCAAGTCTTGGATTGCATCTTTCAGCCTCCAACACTTCTCAGTGTTATGAACCTTGCCTTGATGAAACTTGTAATAAGCATTGGGGTCATAGCTAGCGGTCCTATTCTGAGGTCGAGGTTCTGGAAATGGTCCGATTGGCATAATTAGTCCCTGACCATGCAAACTGTCATAAGCAGCATCATAAGTCATTCCCAAAGGCGTGTAAACCCTCCTTTGCCTTTCGAATCTTTGAGGAGGAGCATCGAAGGCCAACACATCATTGATGTTGATATTGTTGGTAACATTATTGGGATTAGAAGACGAAGAAGGAGTGTCGTTGTTCTTGTTTTTCCAAGTGCTGTTATTATTGTTGCTAAAAACAGACTTCATCGGATCATCCTCGATATTGATTCCAATATCGTATACAGCTTCAAAGGTACACAGAGGCAGAAACTTCAAGTGTTGCTTGTACTTATGAGTCAGATTGGCAATGAACAAGCGAACAATTTCTTTCTCCTTGGGGGGATCCACCAGGAGCGCAGCTGTTTCCCTCCACCTGCTTAAGTAAGTGGTGAAGACTTCATTCTCTTTCTGTTTGAGAATGGAGAGTTCACGTTCAGAAGTCTTGGCCTGGATGTTACACTTGTAACGATTCATAAAGCTTTCAGCAACATCCTCCCAGGTCGCGACATGTTTGGATTCCAATGAATAAAACCACTGTTGACATGCATGCTCTAAGGAAAGAGGGAACACCGTAGGGAAGAGTGTCACATCTACTCCCTTAAGAGCCATAGTTGCTCATCTGTTCCTTAATCTTGTCCATTGCAGCGGTAGTTACATTGTTTTGATTGTCTTGTTCTACAGTGCAGACTCTAGTGGTGAGTGTCTGCATCATGTAAGACAATCTTTCAATTGTCCTGTTGAGGTTCTTAATGTCTTCCTTAGTGGCCATTGGTTGAAAGTAAACTGGAGATGGATCCCATGGAGATGATTGAGGTGGTTCCCTTGTACGCCTCTTTGGTATAAGAGGTTGTTGAGGTATGGACTCGAACCGTAACAATCTACCCCTGCTTCTTGACCAAGTGCTGTGACATTCGAAACAAACACACCTTTAATGACCAAACTTAACCTTTACCCATCCGGATTAAAAGGAAAAAAGGAAAAAAGAATTTTTTTTTATTAAAAAAAAAATCTATAGTTTTGAAATTCTATTTGTTTTTTTTTTTTTTTTTTTTTTAAAAAAAAAAAAACATATGGGAGGATACCATCCGACTTACTCCGGAAAAAAAAAATGACACAAAAACAAGACTTCCCTAAAATACGGTTAAAAAGTGGTGCACGACTTAAAGAAAAAGTGTGTGAACACGATATGTGAGTGACTAAGTGAGGTTGTAGACGCGTGTTTTGACCGTATAGCTAGACACGACACAAAACTGGACACAACATTCGCACAAAAATAAAAAAAAAGACTGACATGACACTTTCCTAGGCACCGTGTCACGGTGCAGACTGTCGTGACACGGTGCAGTCTACCGTCATACGGTAGACAGTCCCGTTTCACGGCACTGTTCACCGTGGCGCGGCAGAACATGCCGTGACACGGTGCGCAGTTCCAGGTCAGTTTTGTGATTTTTTCCAGATTTTAACCGATACTATGTGAGAAAGAAAACCCTCGGTCATGGGTTAAACAAAAGAGCAAACACATGAAGGTAGCACAAAACAACCACATAGCATTTAGGCACGATGATGTAAAAAAAAAAAGTTCGCAACCTAGAGTCAAGATCTATGTTCAACTATTGGTCAAGCTTTGGGTGTCAAAAGGGTACCATGGTTAAGAGTTTGGACGCGTTAGCAAGGCAGCCTCCCTTGAGTGTGTATGCCAACGGGCGGCTCCGCGAGTTCGTGATGAAATCGAACTCGACTCCATGGTTTGGGTGGATTTAATAACTCGGAAGAACCCTTATTGCCATGAGCGTTTTTGGGTTGATAGAGCTTAAATCCCCCGGGGCTAAGACGCATGTAGAACACATACATTTTTTCAGAAAAATTGAAGGAAGTCGGCTGTGAGGAAAAAAAATAAGCCACCGGACTGATTTAGGACTGCCGTGACACGACAAAAATTCCCGTGTCACGGTACAGCACACCGTCTGACATTTTTTCTGTGGCACGGTGCAGATTTTGTCGTGGCACGGCAGTCAGAAAATCTAACTGATGCCCTGTTTTTCCATCGCGCGCAACCAAGTTATCCAATTTTTCCTACAGGACAGACCTGAATGCGACGTTAAAACGTCTATGCAAATGCAAAAATGCCAAATTAATCACAGGAATATTTTTTCAAGAATCATTCAAGTCTCATCCACTCATCTTAATTAAATATCGATCACTCAAATCGATAAATAATTAAGAATCCTCCCCAGTGGAGTCGCCAAATTGTATGTGTCGCTCGAAGTGCGCCTACGTAAAAAGCATGTTGTGAATATTCTTGGCACTCATAGGAAGTGGTAATTGAGATAATACGATTAGGGACAAATAAAGTAGGGAGCCGCCAACAAGTTTTTAAGGAACTTGTATACGATAAGGGACAACGATAGGCAACAACGATTGACCCGTGAAGGTTACACCCCATTCTTAATCCATGAGATTACTAACTCCATATGGTTCGGAACTACGAAAGGAGGATCGGGGATGATGGTACGAAGTGAGTCATGGAGTCACATTCGCCCGTATTGGCCTCTACTCGATTCTTTCATTGAAAAGCATTCCTGTGATCTCAAAGGCATACAAACAATAATTCAATTCGCTCCAAACTATTATTTAACTAAATTGGTTTAATATTAATGCATAAATAATTTTAAAATATTGGTGATCACTTCAATTAATAATATGATTAAAAAGGATCCTAAACTAGTTGTCCAAATTATCTGATTAGGCGTGATTTTCAATTACATATTCCCTTTAACATGCAATATGGTGATCATAAATATAATAAAACAACATTAATATTAAAACCAATTTAATCACAATTCCAACAACATAAAATCGTTAGAAAAATAATAAAAATAAAAGGAGCAAGACTCATACTTTGATTCTGTTTTTTTGAAACTACAAAATAATAAATGAGTTAGTAACTTTAAGGAAATAATAAAACGATGATTAAATTAAATTAAATAGAGTAAAGTTGATTTTTGGGCCAAACCCTTAAACAGTTTTACCTTTCACGCCTTAGCTGAAGGACAGAACCACGAGAAAAGTATGGACTCATTTGAGTACTTGAAGAAGGAATTTTGAAGTGAAAAGGGTAGGCAAGTGTTTAGCCTAAAGCATAGAAGAGAGAAAATAAAATAAGAGAATTACCGGTTGCCCCATTTATCAGAAATGAGGGGGTATTTATAGGGAAAATGTGCTGAGGAAGCACATGGAACCCTAAAATGATAAAAAAAAACCCTAAAAAAGTGTCCCGTGACACGTTCAAACTGTACCGTGACACGGTAAGCTCCACCGTCAGACGGCACACATTCCCGTGACACGGTACACTTTTGGTGTGACGCGGGAAATTTTCAGAAAACGGGATAGAAAACGCGTTAAGGGTTTACACGGAAAAGACACGGAATGTCTCGTGTCACGGAAGACCTCCCGTGTCACGGGAAATCCCACCGTCAGACGGGAAGGATTCCCGTGACACGGTAGGTTCCTGCCGTGGCGCGGGAAATTCCAGCCTATTTTTCCGTCTAAATACATTTTTAACCCTAATTTCCTTCAGCATTTTAAGTGTCGTTTGATAATTCGGGCCTTTTATCATTTGGGATAAAATAAGAAAATAATTAAATAAAAATAAATAAAAGGTTTGGGCCAAAAATAAATAATAAAACAATAAAATAAAAAAGGTTTGGGCTAAACTAATTAATAAGTTTGAGCTGAAATTAAAACTATGCTTTTACCAAACATCAAGACTAATCCATGGACTGTTCAAAAATATGATTTTAATAAAATATGATTTTGTAAGCGCTCTCGGGATTAAATACTAAACCCGACCAATAGTGGAAGTGAAAAGTTGTTAATCATCGGGTTTGGTTTTGGGGAGACATTTTTAGGTGTCTACAGTAGTATTTCTTAAGTTGGTCAAGATTTGTCATGTTCAAGAACTAATTGCCATCCATATCAGTTAGTTTTGTTGCACCTCCTGACAGGATTGTTTTGACAATGTAGGGTCCAAACCAATTAGGTCTAAATTTTTCCCTTGGATCTAAAACATTTTTCCTTAATGCTTTTAACACCAAGTCTCCTACTTTGATGTTTCTTGTCTTGACCTTCTTATTAAAATGCCTAGCCATACGAGTTTGATAACACCGAGTGTGATGTAGAGCTTCTTGTCGTTTTTCATCGAGTAGAATCAATTCTTCATATCTTGCCGTAATCCATTCAACTTCATCAAGTTTACTCTCTAACGCGATGCGTAGAGATGGAATTTCTAGTTCGACTTGTTGTACGACATCCATTCCATAAACCAAGGAAAATGGCGTATTTTATGTTGATGTACGGAGTGACGTGCGGTAACCCCACAATGCGAAGTGAAGTTTGTCAGGCCAATCATTATAATTTTCCGTTATTTTCTCGATGATAGTTTTTAAATTTTTATTAGCTGCCTCGATTGCTCCATTTGCTTGAGGTCTATAAGGGGAAGAATGATGATGTTGAATGCCATATTTTTATAACAGTTCTTCACATTCGGTTTGAAAGTGAGTTCCATTGTAACTTATCATTTCATGTGGGACTCCGTACTGACAAATGATATTTCTCTCGATAAAGAGTGCTACATGTTTTGCAATGAGTTTAGCGTATGATTGCGCTTCGACCCACTTTGTGAAGTAATCAATTGCTACTAAGATATACTCGTGGCCTCTTTTTCCTGGGGGAGTGGTTTTGCCGATGATGTCAATTCCCCATGTAGAGAATGGTCATGGCGACGTGTAGTTGTAGAGCAAGGATGGAGGAACATGTTGTAAATTGGCATAAATTTGGCACTTAGGGCATCTTTTTACATATTGATAGAAATCCCTATTCATTGTAGCCCAATAATATCCTTCTTGCATTATTTTTTGGACTAACATTTTGCCATTTATATGAGTGCCACAGATTCCTTCATGGACTATTCTCATTGCTCTTTGTTCATCCTTTTTTGCTACGCATAAGAAAGCTCAACCCTTAGGTATCCTTTTATGTAACTCATTGTCTATGAGTACATATTGGGAAGCCAAAAGTCTTAATGCTCGTTTTGCTCTTTTGTCAGCATGAAGAGGGTATTCTCCTTTGGTGACATAATTGAGTATATTCGTGTATCACGGTTCTTCTTCTTCTTCTTCTTCGTCCTGGACTACTTCGTCGTCTTCTATAGCCTGGATGTATGCTAGTTTGTGCCTTTTCTCTATAGTTAGAGGCATTTCCTCTATTTCTGTGGGAATCCTAACCATTAAGGCTAGTCTTGCCAAGGCATCAGCAAATTGATTTTCTTCCGTAAGTAGATATGTGTATTCTACCTTCTCTAACTGATCGGTAAGAGTTTCAAGATAGGTTTGGTAAGGGGATAGACTTTCGCTCTTTACTTTCCACCTTTTAGATATTTGATTGATAATCAAAGAAGAGTCTCCGAATATCCTTAACTTTTTTACTCCCAATGCCAAAGCTGTTTCAAGGCCTACCACACATGCTTCATATTTAGTAGCATTGTTGGTAACGTCAAAATCAAGCTTTATGGAGATTGGAACATGCTCTGCTTTAGGTGATACTAGTAATACTCCAACGCCACATCCCTTTTGGTTTGAGGCTCCGTCGAAGTACAAGGTCCAAGTATCATTTTCAGTAACCATTAAGTCTTCATCTGGAAATTCATTGTCTTGTATTGGCGTCGAGTCTTCTATTGAAAAGTCTGCTAGAAAGTCGGACACCACAGATCCTTTGATAGCTTTTTGTGGCATAAACCTTACATCAAACTGGGCTAGATTGACTATCCTTCTCGATATGCGTCAATTGAGTGTAGATTTCTCAAATAAATACTTGAGTGGATCTAATCGGGAGACTAGGAAGACGGTATGCACTAGCATGTAATGTCTTAACTTGGTTGTGGCCCACACCAAGGCGAGGCATAACTTCTCAAGGGGTGTATCTCGTGTTTCGTATTCGAGCATCTTTTTGCTTCGATAGTAGATTTCATTTTCTTTGCCTTCTACTTCTTGTGCTAGCATAGCTCTAATTGTCTCTTTAGTAACCGTCAAATATAACCTAAGAGGTATTCCGGGAGGTGCTGGTGCTAATATGGGAGGATTTACGAGATAAACTTTGATCTTTTCAAAGGCTTTTTAACACTCTTCATCCCATATCATCAGTACGTTCTTTTTTAGCTTTTTGAAGATTGGTTCACATATTGTCGTCAATTTTGATATGAACCTACTTTTGTATTGCAACAGGCCAATAAATCCTCGAATCTGTTTCTCAGTTTTGGGCGGTGGCATTGACATGCTTGCTTTGATTTTGGTTGGGTCTATCTTTATTCCTCTAGAGCTTATGACATAACCTAAAAGCTTGCCTGAGGTGACTCCAAAAGCACACTTAGATGGGTTCAACCTCATATTATATTTTCTTAGCCTTTTGAAAAATTTCCTTAAGGCTACTTGATGGCCTAGACGGTCCTTTGATTTTACAATCATGTCATCGACATATACTTCAACTTCTTTATGCATCATGTCATGGAGTAAGGTAGTTGTTGCACGTTGGTAAGTAGCACCCGCGTTTTTCAACCCGAATGGCATTATTGTGTAGCAGTAAGTGCCCCATGGTGTTATGAAAGTTGTTTTCTCCATGTCTTCTTCTGCCATGAGAATCTGATTATAATATGCGTACCCATCCATGAATGAGAGAAGCGTGTGATTTGCTGTGTTATCTACCAGAATGTCGATGTGTGGTAAAGGGAAGTCGTCCTTTGGACTTGCCTTATTTAGATCTTGATAGTCGACACACATTCTTACCCTTCCATCATTTTTTCGAAACTGGGACGACGTTGGCGACCCATTTGAGGTATTTGGATACCTTGATGAAACCTGCAGTTATTTGTTTTTTGGACTTCTTCTTTTATTTTAAGAGCTACGTCGGGTTTCATTCGACGTAACTTTTGTTTTACAGGTTTCATTCCTGCAATTAGTGGTATAGAGTGTTTCTCTATTAATGCCTGGCATATCTTCGTATGACTAAGCAAATACATCGATAAATTCTTTAAGTAAGTTAATTAAATCAGTTCTTTCTTGTTCATTAAGTGTTAATCCGATTTTAACCTCTCTTTTATTGGTTGAATCATTTAAGATATCAACCGTTTCAGTTTCTTCAATTACCGGTGTTTTCTTTTCGAGTGTTTCCATTGCTTTAATAATTTCTTCGCCTTTTTCATTGTTAGTTAAGCAATGCTCGTCATCTTGGGTTAGAGGAGAACACAAGGAATAAGGAGAAGGAGAAATATTATTATACTCTGAGATCATTACATCAAAGAGTGATATGTCCTCAGGGACTTGATCACTAACTATTATAGGAGAAGAAATAGGAGGGGAAGGTGCTACTACTAAAGACCTAGAAGACTCTATAGGGAGGGACTCCAACTCAAACTCAGACTCTTACTCAGACGACTCTTCAAACATTGGTCCTTGCCCTGTTGTGATGGATATTTTTCTTCCACTTGGAGTTGTCACCTTGATAGTCTTGCGCCACCCTTGTAGTGATCCTTCAGCTGGAGTGATTAGCTTCGAGGGATCGAAGCTTTCGCTTTGTAAGACTATTTGAATGAGCGAGGAGTTATCTTCTCTGTAAGTTGGCTCATTCTTTTCTCGCCCAAATAGTAATCCCATGATGTTAAAGTCAAAGCATGGGGGTGCTTTCTCCTTATGGACAGGAGTTGGGATTTCATCTTTGAAATAACAATCCAAGAAAATCTCAAATCCTGGTTGCCTTATGCCGTTTACAACAAATGGATCGGGGAATTCATAGCATGGATAGTGTAGACACCTAAAAATGTCTCCCCAAAACCAAGCCCGATGATAAATAACCTTTCACCGCCGCCATTGGTCGGGTTTAGTATTTAATCCCGAGAGTGCTTAAAATATCGTATTTTATTAAATTCATATTTTTGAAAGGTCCATGGATCAGTCTTGGTGTTTGGTAAAAGCATAGTTTTAATTTTAGCCCAAGCTTGTTAATTAATTTTAAGCCTAAACCTTTTTATTTTATTATTTATTTTTGGCCTAAATATTTTATTTATTTTTATTTATTATTTTCTTATTTTAGCCCGAATAATAAAAGTCAGAAAAATGCCCGAAATTATCAATCGGCACTCAGAAAGCCGAAAGAAATTAGGGTTAAAAATGAATTTAGACGGAAAAGTGGACTGGAATTGACCGTGTCACGGGAACTCTTCCCGCCTGACGTGGGACTTCCCGTGACACGGGAGGTCTGCCGTGACACGGGGAGTTCCATGTCCTTTCCGCGTAAACCCTTAACGCGTTTTCCGTTCCGTTTTCTGAAAATTTCCCGGGACACTCCAAAAACTGACCGTGTCACGTGAACTTGTACCGTCTGACGGTACAGTCTAACCGTGTCACGGTACAGTCTGACCGTGTCACGGGATACTTTTTTAGGGTTTTTATCATTTTAGGGTTCCGTGTGCTCCCTCAACACATTTCCCTATAAATACCCCCTCATTTCTGATGAACGGGGCAACCAGAATTCGATTATTCTTATTTTTTCTCTCTTCTATACTCTTAACCTAAACACTAGCCTACCCTCTTCACTTCAAAATTCCTTCTTCAAGCACTCAAAGGAGTCCATATTTTACTCGAGGTTCTATCCATAAACCAAGGCGTGAAAGGTAGAATCGTTTGAGGGTTTGGCCCCAAAATTAACCTTGTTTTTATTTAATTTAATTTAATTGTTGTTTTATTATTTCCTTGAAGTTACTAACTCGTTTATTATTTTGTAGTTGCAAGCAAACAGATTCAAAGTAAGAATTATGCTCTTTTTATTATTATTTTTCTAACGATTTTTCTGTTGTTAGAATTATGATTAAATTGAATTTTTTGTTTATATCGATTTTATTATATTTATTGATCACAATATTAAATGTTAAAGGGAATATGTAATTGAAAATCACGACTAATAAGATAATTTGGACAACCGGTTTAGGTTCCTTTTTAATCTTGTTGTTTAATCAAGTGATCACCAAATATTTAAAATTATGTGTGCATTAATTTTGAACCAATTTAGTTTAATAATAGTTTGGAGCAAATTGAAGTATTGTTTGTATGCCTTTGAGATCACAGGAATGCTTTTCACTATAAGAATCGAGTATAGGCCAATACGGGCGAATGTGACTCCATGACTCACTTCGTACCATCATTCCCGATCCTCCTTTCGTGGTTTCGAACCATATGGAGTTAGTAATCTCATGGATTATGAATGGGGTGTAACCTTCACGGGTCAATCGTTGTTGCCTATCGTTGTCCCTTATCGTGGTTTCCTTTTTATGATCCGTGGACAGTTTACAAGTTCCTTAAAAACTTGTTGGCGGCTCCCTACTTTATTTGTCCCTAATCATTGTCCCTAATCGTAATGTCAATTCCCACTTCCTATGAGTGCCAAGCATATTCACAACATGCTTTTAGCGTAGACGCACTTCAAACGACGCCTACAATTTGGCGACTCCGCTGGGGAGGATTCTTAATTATTTATCGATTTGAGTGATCGGTATTCAATTAAGAAGAGTGGATGAGACTTGAAAGATTCTTGAAAAAATATTCCTGTGATTAATTTGGTATTTTTGCATCTGCATAGACGTTTTAACGTCACATTCAGGTCTGTCCCATAGGAAAAATTGGATAACGCGGTTGCGCGCAAAAGCAAACAGGGCACCAGTCAGATTTTCTGATTGCCGTGTCACGGCAGAGTCTGCCGTGTCACGGTATATTGTACCGTCTGACGGTAGACTGTACCGTGACACGGGAATTTCTGCCGTGTCACGACAGTCCTAAAATCTGTCCGGTGACCTATTTTCTTTTCCCACAGTCGACTTCCTTCGATTTTTCTGAAAAAACGTATGTGTTCTACATGCGTCTTAGCCCCGGGGGATTTAAGCTCTATCAACCCAATAATGCTCATGGCAATAAGGGTTCATCCGAGTCATTAAATCTACCCAAACCATGGAGTCGAGTTCGATTTCATCACGAACTCGCGGAGCCGCCCGTTGGCATACACCCTCAAGGGAGGCTGCCTTGCAAACGCGTCCAAACTCTTAACCATGGTACCATTTTTGACACCCAAAGCTTGACCAAAAGTTTAACTTAGACCTTGACTTTAGGTTGCGAACTTTTTTTACATCATCGTGCCTAAATGCTATGTGTTTGTTCAGTGCTAACCCTAATGTGTTTGCTTTTTTGTTTGACCCATGACCGAGGGTTTTTATTCTCACATAGTAATTAGTACGGAATTAAAATCGATTAAAATCTAAAAAAAATCACAAAACTGACCTGGAACTGCGCACCGTGTCACGGCATTTTCTGCCGTGTCACGGTGGACAGTGCCGTGACACGGTAAAGGTTACCGTCTGACGGTAAGTCTTAGCCGTGTCACGCCAGTCTGCACCGTGACACGGTGCCCAGGAAAGTGTCCCGTCAGTCTTTTTTCTCGATTTATGTGTCCAGTATTGAGTCGTGTCTAGTTATACGCTCAAAACACGCGTCTATAACCTCACCTAATAACTTACATGTTATGTCCACACACTTTTCTTTTTTAGTCGTACACCACTTTTGACCGTATTTTAGGGAAGTCTCGTTTTTGTGTCGTTTTTTTTTCGGAGTAAGTCAGATGGTATCCTCCCATGTTTTTCTTTTTTTTTATAATATTAAAAAAAAAATAAGTAGAACTTCAAATTTTTTTTTTCTTTTTCTTTTTTTTAATCCGGATAGGTTAAGGTTAAGTGTGGTCATTAAAAGGTGTATTTGTTTCGGTGTCACATCGCTTGGGCAAGAAGCAAGGGTAGATTGTTATGGTTCGAGTCCATACCTCAAAAACCTCTCGTACCAAAGAGGCGTACAAGGAAACCACTTCAGTCATCTCCACAAGATCCGTCTCCAGTCTACTTTCAACCAATGGCCACTATGGAAGACATCGAGAACCTCAATAGGACAATCGAAAGGTTGTCTGACATGATGCAGACACTCACTACTAGAGTCAGCACTATAGAGCAAGACAAGAAAAACAGTGTTACTACTGCTGCGATGGACAAGATCAAGGAACAGATGAGTAAGATTTCAGAAGAGTTCACTTATGTGGAACAGCCTGTCACTTCCTCGTCCATAAGAGAGTAACTCCCTGAAAAATTTTCCACTGCTGATATTCCCAAGTTCAAGCCTACTGATAACCCACTGTTCCATTTGAAGGCTTTTTCTGCAACTATGGCTATTAAGGGAGTAGATTTGACACTCTTCCCTACGGTGTTTTCTCTTTCTTTAGAGCATGCCTGTCAACAGTGGTTCTATTCCCTAGAATCCAAGCATGTCGCTACCTGGGAAGATGTTGCTGAAAGCTTTATGAACCGATACAATTGCAACATTCAGGCCAAGACTTCTGAACGTGAACTCTCCATTCTCAAACAGAAAGAGAATGAAGGCTTCACTACTTACCTAAGCAGGTGGAGAGAAACAGCTGCACTCCTGGTAGACCCTCCCAAGGAGAAGGAAATGGTTCGCTTGTTCATTGCCAATCTAACGCATAAATACAAGCAACACTTGAAGTTTCTGCCTTTAAGTACCTTTGAAGCTGTATAAGATATTGGAATCAATATCGAAGATGAACTGATGAAGTCTGTTGGTAGCATCAATAACAGCAGCACTTGGAAAAACAAGAAGAACAACACTCCTTGTTCTTCGTCTTCTAAGCCCAATAATGCTACCAACAATATCAACATTAATGATGTGCTGGCCCTTAATGCTCCTCCTCAAAGATTCCAAAGGCAAAGGAGGATTTATACGCCTTTGGGAATGACTTATGATGCTGCTTATGACCGTCTTCATAGTGAGGGACTGATTATGCCAATTGGACCATTCCTAGAACCTTGACCTGAGAATAGGACCGCCAACTATTACCCCAATGCTTATTGCAAGTATCATCAAGGCAATGGTCATAACACTGAGAAGTGTTGAAGGCTGAAAGACGCAAACCAAGACCTGATAGATGCTAACCAACTTCCTGTCCCTCCAGGGGGCAAGAAGCCTAACATTCAAACAGGTCCTCTTTCTGATGCTTTGGCTATCATGGGAGATGAAGTCTCCTTTGATCCGTCAATACTCATTCCACCTGTGAATGAACCTCTGCCAGAAGTTGTATTTATCTCAAGCACTGAAGAAGTGATTGGGATTTGGGATAGTGATGATGAAGATATCTATCTCAAAGATATAGCTTGTTCATCTCTCGGCACCAGTGAAGATGTTTGGGGGGACCTTGAGGTCAAGGTTCACACTAGAAGTGGACGGTTGCAACAACCTAACCCACCTCCACCTCCACCAGAATCAAATCCAATAGTTGATCCCATCAACCTTGTGAATAGCGATGTGGTCAAACAGCTACAAAAGACCAAGGTGGAGATGAATGTATGGAAGCTTTTGGCCACTTCCCACGAGCATCGAAAGGCTGTAATGAATGCTCTGGTGAAGATAGGAGTCGATGAAGACATGACTCCCCAAGGACTTGTCAACTTCCTCACTACTGAGCTGCTGAGTACCAGCAATCTGATTTCCTTTTCTAATAAGGATCTACCCCTGGAAAGGGACCAACATAATAAGGCCTTACACCTCACTGTGGTGTGTAGGCAGATGAATGTTCCTATGAGCCTGGTTGATAATGGCTCTGCAATCAATGTGTGCCCACTCCGTACAGCAAAGAAGTTGGGTATAAAGAATGAAGAGTTGACTCCCTCCACTCAGGGGATTTGAGCTTACGATAATACTCACCGTCAAGCCGTGGGTACTATCATACTGAATATAACCACTGGGGCCGTTGAGCGTCGCACCAAGTTTCAGGTGGTGGACATTAAGGCCTCTTTCAATCTGTTGTTAGGACGCCTTTGGCTTCATGAGCTAAAGGCGATTTCGTCGTCGCTTCACCAGAAAGTGAAAGCCATAGTGGGAGGGATTCCGATTACTATCGATGCTTCTCCTATGCGCATTCAAGTTATTGATACCCCTATCGTCCATGTTGAACACGACAAGGAAGATGAAGATCTGTGGGGGTTTTCTTTAGATGATGTTCTTGCGATCGAAAAAGAGGAAAAGTGTCATCTCGACTTCGATCCTTATTCAAACACTAGTATCAACGCCATTCTGAAGAAGCAAGGTCACTTTCCTGGAATGACCCTTGGGCTCAAGAAGAAAATGGCTAAATCTTGGGGCCATCCTGGTGCAATCAAGAAGGACACTTTCCGCTTAGGATTCGAACCGACAAAGGAAGACTTGAAACGGGCCGCCTTGAAATTGAAGGTTCGCAACAATGCTCGAATCACGAAGACAGAAATGGCCATGGATCCATATCCGTTCACTCTCAACGGCCAGTACATCAAAGAAGGGGAAGACTTCCCATGCTATGAATTCCCCAAGCCATTTGTCCATAATGGGATCCGTGAACCAGGATTCGAGGTATTCCTCGATTGTGACTTCCTCGATGAAGAACTCTCCACAGTCGAGAAGTCAGCCAGCCTGAACTCTGATGATCTGGGAATTAATCTTCTTTTTGGAATGGAGAAAAATGAATCCAAGCCGGTCTGCAATGATAACTCTGAGCTCGTTCAAGCGGTCATAGCAAACAAGGAGTTTGATCCCTCCGAGTTAATCGTCCAAGCTGACAACATTTCAAGGGGATGTCGTAAGACATTGAGGATCACTACACCAAGTGGAGAGAAGTTGGAAATAACCGCTGGCGAGGGTCCTATGTTTGATGAGTCTGAATCGTCTGGGTCCGAGTTCGAGTCTGAGTCTAAGTCTGTAGATGAGTCCTTAGAGTTTGAGGCCGACCCTCTTTCTGCTATAGAGTTCAGCCCTGAGTCTCTTGTTGAGCCTTATCCTTCTAGTCCTAATAATTATGGTGAGGTCGCAGCTGACCTTGCCTCTCTTGATGTTTTAGCCAGTGAATTCAATAAAATGAATACCTTTGCTTACGATGTGTGCCATTTCTCTAGCCCTGATTAATATTGCTTTGCTAATGATAAAAATGACAAAGAAATAATAAAAGCAATGGAAGAACACGAAAATAAAACAACAGTTATTGAAGATACAGAAACAGTTAATATTTCCAATGATACGACTGTTAAAGAAGTAAAAGTTGGATTAACGCTAAGTCAAGATGAACGCAAAGAGCTAATTAACTTGCTTAGTGAATTTGTTGATGTATTTGCTTGGTTATACCAAGATATGCCAGGAATTGACAGGGATATAGCTCAGCATACGATACCACTTATTCCAGGTATGAAGCCTGTCAAAGAAAAGCTGCGCCGAATGAAACCAGATGTGGCTCTCAAAATCAAAGAAGAAATCAGGAAGCAATTGGCCGCATGTTTCATCAGAGTATCCAAGTATCCGGAATGGATAGAAAATGTGGTCCCAGTTCCAAAGAAGGACGGAAGATTCAGAATGTGTGTTGATTACAGGGATCTCAATAAAGCAAGCCCAAAAGATGGGTTCCCTCTACCTCATATTGACATTCTGGTCGATAATAAAGCAAATCATGCACTCCTGTCATTCATGGATTGTTATGCCGGATATAATCAGGTATTGATGGCCGAAGAAGACATGGAGAAAACCACATTCATCACACAGTGGGGTACATATTGCTATACGGTAATGCCATTCGGGTTGAAAAACGCGGGTGCCACCTACCAAAGAGCAGCTACAGCACTCTTACATGACATGATGCATAAAGAGGTGGAGGTCTATGTCGATGATATGATTGTCAAATCTAAAGATCGCCCAGGCCATATTGTCACACTTCGCAAGTTTTTTGAAAGACTTTGTAAGTACAACATGAGATGAAATCCAGCAAAATGTACATTCGGAGTCACGTCCGGCAAATTACTTGGATATGTGATCAGTTCTCGAGGGATTGAAATAGATCCTTCAAAAGTAAAAGCGATCATGGCCATGCCACCACCCAAAAATGAGAAGGAGATTCGAGGCTTCATTGGGAGGTTGCAGTACATAAGTAGGTTCATATCAAAGCTCACAGCGATATGTGAACCTATATTCAAGAAGCTTAAGAAGAATGCCCCAGTTACATGGGATAATGACTGCCAAAAGGCTTTCGACAAAATCAAAGAGTATTTGGCAAACCCACCCGTGCTAGCGCCAGCAATACCTGACTTTCCTCTTCGACTCTACCTTACTGTCACAAGAGAAACGATGGGGGCAATGCTAGCACAAGAGATCGAATGCAAGGAGAATGCAATATATTACTTGAGCAAGAAACTCCAAGGATATGAGACGCGATACACGACACTCGAGAAATTATGTCTCGCACTTGTATGGGCCGCACAAAAACTGAGACATTACATGCTCACTCATACAGTGCATGTCGTGTCTAAGATGGATCCTCTCAAATATCTGTTCGAGAAAGCAACACTCAACGGCAGATTATCAAGGTGGATAGTCAATCTAGCTCAATTTGACTTGAGATTCGTGCCACAAAAGGCCATTAAAGGTTCTGCAGTTTATGACTTCTTAGCAGACTTTCCATTAGAAGAAGCTGAAAAAGAAGAAGATGAGTACGATTTCCCTGATGAAGATTTACTCATGACCGAAGACGATAGTTGGACGCTCTATTTCGATGGAGCTTCAAACCAAAAGGGATGTGGCGTGGGAGTCTTGCTCGTATCGCCCAATGAAGAACACATCCCAATTTCCATAAAGCTCGACTTTGGTGTCACCAATAATGCCGCAGAATATGAAGCATGCATTTTGGGATTAGAAACAGCTGTCGCCTTGGGAATCAAGAAGCTCAGAATCTATGGTGACTCCTCACTAATCATTAACCAAATCTCTAAGAGATGGAAAGTGAGGAGTGAAAGTCTCGCTACGTATCAAGCTCATCTGGAAACTCTCACGGAGGAACTAGATGAAGTGGAATATACGTATTTGCCAAGAGAAGAAAACCAGTTCGCTGACGCACTAGCTAAGTTGGCATCAATGGTGCGAATTCCAGCTGACACGATCAGAATGCCACTGACCATAGAGAGAAGATATGAACCAGCTTATGTTCATGCACTTGATGATGAATAAGAAGAAGATGAAGAACCCTAGTATACAGACATCCTTAATTATGTGAGAAGAGCAGAGTATCCTCCTAATACTAATAAAAGGGCACGCCGTGCTTTGAGGCTCCTGGCCTCACAGTATGTGCTCATCAGGGGAGAACTCCATAAGAGAACCGCAATAGGAAGGAATCTCTTATGTGTAGCTAAAAAAGAAGCACATAAAACCATGGAAAAACCTTCATGCTGGTATATGTGGAACTCACATGAATGCAAAGATGTTAGTCCAAAAGATTCAATGACAAGGTTACTATTGGACTACTATGCAAACTTACAACATGTTCCACCTTCACTTCTTTACACGTATACTTCTCCATGGCCTTTCTCGTAGCAATCGATTACTTCACCAAATGGGTTGAGGCAGCCTCATATGCCAAGCTGACGGCAAAACATGTAGCTCAATTCATTGAGAAAAATATTATATGCCGCTATGGGGTACCACATGAGATGATCAGTGACAATGGAACACATTTCCAAGCCGAATGCGCGGAATTGTTGCAGAAATATCATATCTAACATCATCGATCATCACCTTACAGACCACAAACAAACGGAGCAGTCGAATCGGCCAACAAAAACGTGAAGACCATCATCGAAAAGATGACGGAAAATTATAAAGATTGGCCAAGTAAGCTACATTTTTCCCTTTGGGGTTATCGAACCTCTGTTCGTACATCGACAGGGGCTACCCCCTTCTCCTTGGTCTATGGCGTCGAAACTGTACTACCAATCGAGCTCGAGATACCTTCTCTCCGAATCGCATTGGAAAGCCAACTAGATGAAGTCGACTGGATTAGAGCAAGATACGACGAACTGGTCTTGCTTGATGAAAAACGCTTGGCAGCTTTGCATCATGTCCAAACCTACAAACAGCGTATGGCACGACATTTTAATAAAAACGTCAAGACCAGGAATGTCAAAAAGGGTGACCTAGTGCTTAAAGCACTTCGCAAAAATGTGTTAGATCCAAGAGGAAAATTCAGACCGAACTGGTCAGGCCCATACATTGTTTAAGCCATCCTGTCTGGCGGAGCAGCAAAATTGGTAGACATGGACGGCAACGGCTTCCATAATTTAACCAACTTGGATCAACTCAAAAAATTCTATGCCTAGTCGTATGGGTTCATGACCCAATAGGGCTACGTCTGGCCTGATTCCTTTTTAGGATACGTAGGCAACCCCTCAAGGGGGCCCGGACAGTTTAAAATAAAAAAAATCCTCCCTCTATTGATTAAATATGTGCCTGGTTCAACATTGCGTCACAACAAAAAAAAAAAAAAAAAAAAAAAAAAAGAAGGCTACATATGCCGCGACACGGGAAGCGTTCCCGTCTGACGGGAGAAAATCCCGTGTCACGGCAAAATCTAAACAGCAAAAAAGAACAGAGTGCCTCCCGTGACACGGGATTTGTTCCCGTTTGACGGAGAACTATTCCGTACCACGTCACGACAAAAAAAAAAAAAAAAAAAAAAAAGTTTTGCCGTGACGCGGGAACTTTAACCGTGACACGGGACCTTTTGACCGTGACACGGCAGATTTTCAGTTTCCCGTTTTATTTATTGGCGCATTCGTTGCGAATTTCCTGTTCGAGCTTTGTTCTTCCATTGCGTCCGACTCCTTGACTCGGATAATATATAAAAGTCATTGTAATTTTTATTTAAGAGATAAATGCGCTATTATTATTAAAATAAATGCGACTACAATATTGGCATCATACGCCTTATTTTAAATAAAAATTAAATAATAAAATGCAAAGCACTATTGATCTAATCTGTCTTCTCTTTAGAAACATCCTTCTCTTGCTCAATTAGGTTGGCCTTCACCATTAGTGTGTCTTTTGTAGCCCGAATCGTCACACACCTAGTCGAACTTTCGCCCCTTTCACCTTTTCTTGAACTTTTTTGGTTGTTTCTCCCTATACACCATCTTTTCTTTACCCTTTCCTTTCACATAGGTCTTCTTTCTTGGCATCTTAGGAGTCTTAAACTCAATTCCTTGTGTTCTCGGACCTAGGCGATCTTTAAGAGGAGTTTTCTTATCTCCAAGACGACTCTTTACATCAGACTTGCGTGATTTGAATCGTTCTCTCTTGCTTCTAGGGTTCAACCATGCCTTGTATGCACTAGATAAGGGAGGAGGAGCTTGGTCACTTGCAGAAACGGTCCACAAAGGTCTTCCAATCCAATAAGCCTCGTACTTGTGAACGTTACTTTCATGCAACGATACTTCACGAGGACTATCGTTATAGCGTGGAATTACTTGTTCAAGTCCATACTGCCGCATCAGTCGAGAGGGACAGTAAAAGGTCAATTTGGAGATACTAGGAACACGGCAATATGGTGTTTCATTCGTGCCAACCATCCTAGGAAGCCTCCACCAAGGCACCACCCAACGAATGGAAAATTCTCTCTTTGCAAAGAAATTTTTCCAATCTTCATACGACATGTTCGCAGAATAATTCTTCTTCCTACGGACTAAGTTGTTAGGGCCATATTTTTCAATGTCATCGGGGGCTTCAAATAATTCCAAACGCTCCATAAACCAAATCTGCAAAACAAGAAAACAAAAAGAATATTAATCGTAAAAAAAAAAAAAAAAAAAAAATAAAAAAAAAACTGCAGATTCCCGTGACACGGTAGTTTTGACCGTGTCACGGTAGACCCTAACCGTGACACGTTTACTGTTTTGTGTCACGGGGGCTATTCAGAGCGTATTTTTACCTGTAATAGTACTAGAGAGCCCTTCCTGATGGCTTTCCGGTCAGATTTTGCCTCGTCTAGGCCACGAAATGTTTCTCCAAGGCACGTTGGCATAGGAGATCTTCCGGATTCTACATGCTCAAGCACAGACGCAAGACAAGCATGTCCTACCCTACCGTTTGCAAAAAGTAGCTTGCTAAACATTCAAAAAATATATGCCCTTCTACGATACACATGATAAGACTCAGAGACAGGGCGATTAAAATATAAGTTAGCAAGTTTTTCTAAGTCTACTTCATTACCACAAACAATTCTATTTAAATCTGGATCTGTTAGATTCAGATGGCGTTCAAAGTCTTGGTAATAATATTCACGTAAGGTAGGCATGGCTATAAGATTCCTAGAAGGAAATCCAAAGATTGCGCCAAATTCCTCCGGCAGAGGACAGATTTGATCATAATCAAATTTGAAACAGTGCGTTTCTGGACTCCAATAATCTAATGTTGCCCTAAGAAAATCATGTTCAATAGCTACATGTCGCAGGGCTAGCAAACCCCTGACATGAAATAATTCTAACTCTCTTTTTTTAGCATTGGTTAAAGAATAAGACCAGTCGCGCAATGTATTATCAAAATTCTGAGACATGATTATTGAAATATGAAATTCTAAATTATTTTGTGTTTCGTAATTATGCATATCATGAATAATCTGGTCTTATTTTATAGCAAAAGCGCTCGGCACTGCCCTGAATTTATCTTTTCGCACGCGTGAAACAAACCGCTGAATAATAAGCTTCCCGTGACACGGGAAATTCCACCGTGTCACGGGAACCTTTGCCGTGACACGGCAGGTTTTGCCGTGACACGGTGAATAGTGCCGTGTCACGGCACTTTACGCGCCTGCTTTTTTCTTCTTTTCCGTATCTATCCGGATTTTTTGTATTTTCTTATCTTTAATGTTTGTTTTTTTTCAGTCTTTTCTGGGAGTTTTATTTCTAATAAAATTCTCACCTTTTTTTTATTTTATTTTTATCTTTATTTTACGATTTTATTTCTTTTGCTTTTTATTTTTATTTTTCTTTTGGGGAAGATATTTTTTTTTTTAGTTATTTATTCATCATTTTATTTTTATTTCTTTTCTTTTCTTTTCTTTTGGGAAAGGTAATTTTATTTCTTTTCTTTTGGGAAAGGTCGGTACCCTCCATTACTCAACTTATGTTTTTTCGTCGTGTCATTAATAAGTACACAATCACATACAAAGAGTCTCAAACACACACTAACACACACAATGGTAGATATATAAACTGTAAATAATGTACAAAGAGTCGTAATACATAAATGTATCAAGTGTCATCACAGTATGCACAAAAACCCTCGGTCAAAAATCTCTAGAATCAGAATCAGTCTCATCTTGTCCCTGTGCATGTGGACCTCCCTGTGTGTATGGGAACGGCGAACCAAAGAGTCCCTCGACCATCCGAGTATGGGCAGTAGCGTCCCTTCTAGTCCCCGTAGGCCTAGTAGTAGTCAAGCTCAAAGCAGGACCCGTCCAGCCGGAAAGCGGAGTAGACTGGCCCAAAGATACTGGAATCGTCGGCGAAGGCATCGTCCCATAAAGAAGAACCGAGAACAAGCCCGACAGTGGTGGAGGAATCTCGGATAATGGGGCCGAGAATGAACCAGGATCCAAAGGAGACCCAAACTCAGGAACTGGAGGCTGCGAAAATGACGGACGCTGAGAAGACTGCCCCTGCTGCCACTGGGCCTCCTGGAACGGCTAAGTAGTCTGCGGCTCTCGCTGAGAACACCGGTGAGCCTCAGGAGATTGTCTACTACTACCAAGCTCCTCCTCGTCCGAGCCTCTGGGCCTCGAGCGCGAGCGGGACCTCCGTCGCTCCTGAAAAAACACAAAATCAAAAGGTGTCAATGATGCAAAATAAAACAAATGGTATAAATGAAAAAGTAATAAGTGATACCTCAAGGACGTCGCTAGAGCTCCGACAACTCGCACCACGCCGAAGCTTGATGATGCAATACTTCAGCGTGTCCACCAGCTTCATAATTCCCATCACCTCCGGGCGGTTTGGCTGAGGATAAAACAAAGAAAAATCAGTAAGAAGCAGCATTAAAAGAGTGGATAATGTGTCGAAGAAAACTCACCGGCTCAAAAACCTCGGGCACTGACTCCTGCGCCTGTCTATAACCCTCCGGCGCGTCAGCAATATGGTCCTCCGTGATACCGATCGGCCTAGGGTAGCGGACAGACTGAGGAGGAATCTGAATCCTCCCCACAGGGTGAATGGTCGTCTGAAAATATGATCGAATAATCAAGTTATTCGTCTATTTAAAACAGAGACTAGTAAAGAAGATTCTCGAAATAAATCATACCTCGGGAAGACGGGGTGGAAGAGCCAGAGAGGGAAGCAAATCCCGCGTGTAGTTGCTCTCCATGTGAACGAGCTCCTGCCACGGAAAAGTGTAGCGCTCTCCCCTGTTGATCAACCCTCTGATCAAGCGGGATTCCAGCATCGACTCTGGCGGGGAAGAAGGCACCACAAAGCGATCGTCGCTATGCTGACGGATGACTCGCTCCCCCAAATACCAGACGAAGCGCCCAGTACCAACCAAAATGGTACGGTACACTAAAAGACGTAGGGCCTCGGGTAGATTAGTCATCCCGGCCCAAGGACGATACTGGACATCAATGGGAACCTGGAAACCATAAAAAGTTAGGCGTGAAACGACAGAAACAACATCAAAAGAAAAAAACGCAACAAAGCTAATCCTTACGCCAACGGAAGAGGTGCCTCGACGTAGTACCCCACGAAGCGCCGAAACAGACTCCACCCGTGACTCTCCTCGGTCACACTAGCTGGCTCCGACGGGGAAGTCATGGACCACTCCCCAACGCTGGCGAGGAGCCAAGCCTGGGAAGTACTCGTAGAACTATAACTGCAACAAAAATAACATTCATCATACGAATCGAACAAGCCGAAATGGAACAAGAAGGGAAAATATCATCACCTCTACGACTCTCCACAGGCCGTAAACGGTGATAGGGGACTCGTCATTCACCTGACGGCAGCCATGACGTAGAGATAGAAGAAGATCCGCGTATCCAAGACTGGCCCAGCTGTAGGATCCTATCTCGGGAATCCTGGCCAAAGAAGGGAGGTAGCAGAGGAGCACGCGTGAACTCCTGTCAGGAGAGAGGGTCATAGAGATCAGGATCAAGATGAAGATCCGCACCCGCTGCTTGGCCGTCGTATCCTCCATATCGAAGCCACGAGCAAGAACTGAAGCCGACTCCGATCGTCCACTCCTAGGACCACCTCGTGACACCGGACGAGTCCTGATGTGCTGAACAATCGGACCTAACAAATCAGCTACCTCAGCCGATGTCCAGGATAGATCAGACATCTGGCCTACTGCCCGGTCGGTAAAGCGCAGCCCGCTGATCATGCTGAAGTCTAAGGGGGTCACCGTCATCTCCCCCCAAGCAAAGTGAAACGTGTTGGTAGTATCCCAAAAATACTCCAACAACGCACGAACAACCGTCGCGCCGCAACCCAGGGGGCTGCGAAACCCTACAACCGCCGCGTAGAAATCGACCAAGCCAGACGACTCCCGTAGGGCGCTCGTAGCAGGATCCTCCGTAATGACCTGGTGAAATCGAGGGATCAAATCACCGGCCCCGGAACCATGATGGCAAAGTGTGCTATCGACTATGCCGGAGAGTGCACGATGAGAAACTTGGTTTTCACGGCAGAAAACCAACTGGTCTGGAGTCCACGGAGGTGGAACCCCCCTACCCCTACTCGTAGAAGTCCGAGGCTCGGACTCCAAGACGTCGTTGTCCACGCCCTCAGGGACAGTGGGAGTGTCCTCCCGAAAAGCCCGACGCCGACCGCGGGTAGAAAGGTCGCAATCTCGTCGTCTAGGCATGCTATTGTCAAAATCTAAATGTTTAGCATCATTTCCCAAACATTTAATTCAAGTTGCATATTTATAATAAAATCTAAATACTTAGCATCATTTCCTAAGCTATTTAGTTGTTTATTGAATTATATGCTAAATTTTATTAAAATCTAAATGTTTAGCATCATTTCCTAAACATTTTAAATTGCAAAATAATAATCTAAATACTTGGCATCATTTCCTGAGTTATTTAGTTGTTTGTTGAATTATATGCTAAATTTTTACCTCAAGGCTAAAAATTGGCAAAAATTATAGTATTTAGTTTCTCCATGACAAACTAATACTACAGTGCTCCTAGCCACATGATACTATGTTCTCCATGACAATATAGTACATATGCAAAATATGAATCAACACATCATTTCACAAGATTCACCATCATTTTTTCACCATTTCAAAGCATGAACATTATTTCACAAAGTAGCACCCAAAAATGGTGATTTGCTCAATTCTCCATCAAGTCATGGAATTTTTATCTCAAATTTCTCACAAACACACATGTACACATATACAAATAAAATCATGGCAAGAATTTCAACATAAAGCTTCAAAATCAAAAACCCCCAAATTGATTTTTTTTAGGGTTTGTCATGAAATTGTTAATGTGAAGCAAATTCAAAGCAAAAATCAAAGGGAGCTTACATGGATGTGTGTAAAAAGTCGAAAATGAGGAGAAGATCGAGAAATTACAACAAAATTGGTGAAATTCGAACTCCAAAACTCGAAAATATGTTCCGGTCACCAGCGGAACTGCCGCGACACGGGCAAGACTAACCGTGTCACGGTCAAGAGCAACCGTGTCACGGCAAACCTTCAAGGCTGATGGAGCTCTGGTGAACTGGACGGCAGTACAGGAACAGAAACAAAAGCAGCAACGAAACAGCAGCAGCGCAGTAGCCAAACAACCGCAGCAAAGTAAAAAGAAAAGGAGAAGAAAAAAAAAAAAAAAAAGAGACTAACCGTGTCACGGTCTCCGTTACCGTGTCACGGCGAGTTTTGAACGGCCGGCGGTTAAACCCAGGCGTAGCGCGGCAGCTTTTGGGAAAAGAGAAGCTAAAATGGTGAAAGCAAGTGTGAAAGCAAGAAAAATGTGAAATGTGAAATGGTGGAATGGTGCACGCGGATTTAAAGGCAGAAAAGGACAAAAAAAGAGCCGTTGTTGACTTATTCAAACAACAAAAAAGGAAAAACAAAAAAAAAAAAAAAAAAAAGTTGTCCCGTGACACGGGATCTCTGTCCCGTCAGACGGGAAGCGTTAACCGTGTCACGGCAACCTGCTTACGTGGCGCGGCAAATCTGAGCCTAGTCAGGGAATATTCTTAGCTTTTTGACCAGTTTGACTGACTTTCCGAGTTTTTTGGGCGATTATTTTTCGCTACAGTTACGCAGAAAATCCTAACTGATGTTTAAGGGGGACTAAAATTACTATTTTACCCCTGGCAAGCGTCAAAGCCTATTTTTCGGCATTTTAAGAATTTAATATGGTCGGATAATCGGCTTAAAATTGTGAAATATCTGCGGCCCACGTTTGGGGATAATCGAACCACCATACACTTATCAATTTTCAACAACCGTCGGCTTTCCTCAGGCTTGGAAAGCGTTATCGGTGGATTTTTCTTCTAGTATAGAAAACCGCCAAGTCGGCTTTCCTCAGGCTTGGAAAGCGTTATCGGTGGATTTTTCTTCAAGTATAGAAAACCGCCAAGTCGGCTTTCCTCAGGCTTGGAAAGTGTTATCGGTGGATTTTTCTTCAAGTATAGAAAACCGCAAAAATCCCTTTGTCGGCTTTCCTCAAGTATGGAAGGCATTATCGGTGGAATTCTTCAAGCATAGAATGACACCAAATTCGTTTGTCGACTTTCCTCAGGCATGGAAAGTATTATCCAGTAGCTTTCTTCAGGCTTAGAAAGGTACCAAACTCTTCAGTCGGCTTTCCTCAAGCATGGAAAGCGTTTCAACCAATGTCACTCGGTAAATTTCTTCAAGTATAGGAAAATACCAAACTCGTTTGTCACCGACACACTGGTGCCAGATATGTCCTCTATCCCTTTACTCTTATATATGTGGAATTAACATTTTTCTGCAGGTATCGGCGTATATAGAGTGATTTAGGATCGCAGAACGTTTTAAATCATTCTCCGTCCCTATCGACTACCTTGACTATCGTTTTTGAAACTGACGTTTCTACAAACTCAGTCAAAGTGGGGGCTTCTGTAGACACCTAAAAATGTCTCCCCAAAACCAAGCCCGATGATAAATAACCTTTCACCGCCGCATTGGGTTTAGTATTTAATCCCGAGAGTGCTTAAAATATCGTATTTTATTAAATTCATATTTTTGAAAGGTCCATGGATCAGTCTTGGTGTTTGGTAAAAGCATAGTTTTAATTTTAGCCAAAGCTTGTTAATCAATTTTAAGCCCAAACCTTTTTATTTTATTATTTATTTTTGGCGTAAATATTTTATTTATTTTTATTTATTATTTTCTTATTTTAGCCCGAATAATAAAAGTCAGAAAAAAGCCCGAAATTATCAATCGGAACTCAGAAAGCCGAAAGAAATTAGGGTTAAAAATGAATTTAGACGGAAAAGTGGACTAGAACTGACCGTGTCACGGTCAAGCTTAACCGTGTCACGGGAACTCTTCCCGCCTGACGGTGGGACTTCCCATGACACGCGAGGTCTGCCGTAACACGGGGAGTTCCGTGTCCTTTCCGCGTAAACCCTTAACGCGTTTTCCGTTCCGTTTTCTGAAAATTTCCCGCGACACTCCAAAAACTGACCGTGTCACGAGAACTTGTACGGTGTGACGGTACAGTCTAACCGTGTCACGGTACAGTCTGACCGTGTCACGGGATACTTTTTTAGGGTTTTTATCATTTTAAGGTTTCGTGTGCTCCCTCAACACATTTCCCTATAAATACCCCCTCATTTCTGATGAACGGGGCAACCAGAATTCGATTATTCTTATTTTTTCTCTTTTCTATGCTCTTAACCTAAACACTAGCCTACCCTCTTCAATTCAAAATTCCTTCTTCAAGCACTCAAAGGAGTTCATATTTTACTCGAGGTTCTATCCTTAAACTAAGGCGTGAAAGGTAGAATCGTTTGAGGGTTTGGCCCCAAAATTAACCTTGTTTTTACTTAATTTAATTTAATTGTTGTTTTATTATTTCCTTGAAGTTACTATGTCGTTTATTATTTTGTAGTTGCAAGCAAACAGATTCAAAGTAAGAATTATGCTCTTTTTATTATTATTTTTCTAACGATTTTTCTGTTGTTAGAATTATGATTAAATTGGTTTTTATGTTTATATTGATTTTATTATATTTATTGATCACAATATTGCATGTTAAAGGGAATATGTAATTGAAAATCACGACTAATAAGATAATTTGGACAACCGGTTTAGGTTCCTTTTTAATCTTGTTGTTTAATCAAGTGATCACCAAATATTTAGAATTATGTGTGCATTAATTTTGAACCAATTTAGTTAAATAATAGTTTGGAGCGAATTGAATTATTGTTTGTATGCCTTTGAGATCACAGGAATGCTTTTCACTATAAGAATCGAGTAGAGGCCAATACGGGCGAATGTGACTCCATGACTCACTTTGTACCATCATCCCCGATCCTCCTTTCGTGGTTCCGAACCATATGGAGTTAGTAATCTCATGGATTATGAATGGGGTGTAACCTTCACGGGTCAATAGTTGTTGCCCATCGTTGTCCCTTATCGTGGTTGCCTTTTTATGATCCGTGGACGGTTTACAAGTTCCTTAAAAACTTGTTGGCGGCTCCCTACTTTATTTGTCCCTAATCATTGTCCCTAATCGTAATGTCAATTCCCACTTCCTATGAGTGCCAAGCATATTCACAACATGCTTTTAGCGTAGGTGCACTTCAAACGACGCCTACAGATAGTCTCCTCCTTCTTTTATGAATTAACCATTAAGTGTGAGAGGGTATTGATCCATTGGGATTTCTTTCTTTTGAGTGGGAGCGTCTCTACGTGCCTTTGATTTTTCTTGGGCTCGCTTGAGATCTTTCCGAGTCGGTTCGAAACCAAGTCCGAAAGTGTCATTGTTTCTTCTTTCCTAGGGTAATCCTAGGAAAATGTCATTGTTTCTTTAGAATAGCATTTACAATCATGTTGGAATGGGGGTCATGGCAAAGAGGGGTCCTTTCATCCTCCTGGATTAAGGAGACTTCTTCGTTAAAGCCCCATAAGTCTTCATCATCCTCGTCGTGCTCCACATTAATGATTAGATTTTCTATAGACTTGATCCTTATAGGCGAAGCATCGATGGTGATAGGAATTCCCCTAACTATAGCTTTTACTTGTTAGTGGAGAGATGAGGGGACGACCTTTAAGTCATGAAGCTAAGGGCGTCCCAACAGCAAATTGAACGAAGCTTTAATGTCTACAACTTGGAAAATAGTAGCATGTTCTATTGCTCCCGCCGTTACATTCAGGGTAATTTTTGCCAAGATCTTGACGACGAGTGTTGTCATAGGCCCTTATTCCTTGTGTAGACGGAGTTAAATCTTCATCCCTTATGCCTAGTATCCTCGCAGTACTCAGTGGACAGACGTTTATGGCCGATCCATTGTCTACAAGAGTCATAGGGACATTCATTCTCTTGCAAACTACTGTGAGGTTTAATGCCTTGTATTGTTTGTCACCTTCTGGAGGTAAATCTATGTCAGAAAAGGTGATCAAATTAATTGGACTACGAAGATCACTTGTGAGGAAGTTGGCTAACCCCTCAGGAGTAGTGTCAGAATCTATCCTTATTTTGTCCAAGGCATTCATTACATCCAAACTATGTTCTCGAGATGTCGCCAAAAGTTTCCATACGTTCATCTCAACTTTTGTCTTCTTAAACTGCTTAACGATATAATTGTCTTCAATGATAGGTATGGGAACTTGTTGTGTGGTCGGCATAGGTTGTGTTCAAATGGGAGGTTGCATTCTTCCGGATCTTGTGAGGTGGTCTATCGATGAGTCTTCTTCAGCCCAAAAGTCATCCATGGCGTACGACACAGAAGGTGGAGATCCTACTATGTCTTTTAAGTAGACGTCTTCTTCATCACTGTCCCAAACTCCATTGATGGTTGCATCGTCTTCTTCTGGAACTTGGACTACTTTCTTTTCATAAATCATTTTCTGAACTAAATCCTTGAATTTGAAACAGTTTTCGATAATGTGACTCCCTGATTGATGATACTGACAGTAATATCTATATGTCCTTTTCAATAATTCGAATGGTCTCGGTTTGAGAGGTTTGATCTCGCCATTCTCGGAGAGCATTTCGAACATTTGTGCATATGGGATCCCAATCGGAGTGTAAATTTTATTACTCTTCTTGGGTTTTTCAGTGATTCGTAAAGGATAATACTTTGCCTCATAAGTCGTTCTAATGGGTGTGAATTCTCTCTTAGGTACATCTTTCGGGAGTGGAACCTCGTCATATTTCTTTTGAATTTCCTTTATAGCTTTGAGAGTTTCACGTAGAAAATGCGACCCTTCAATCATAGACAGTGTCAGCGATTGTATGTCTTCTTTACTTGCTTGTTTCGGAAGGTTATCCATGGCGTCGAAGAATATCTTCTCGTCTTCTTCAATGGCATGGATTTCTTTTACATGTTTAATGAGAGACGAGGGGTCAACCTCGTTTTCCTCATCAGAGATAGCCAAGGCATGAGCGAGAGGTGCATTATCAATGCTTGGATTCTTACTGGCAAGGGGCAATGGTAGCTTGTTGTTATCGATTAAGTCTTGGATAGCTTCCTTAAGCTTCCAACAGTTTTCGGTGAGATGGCCCCTACCTTGGTGATACTTAAAGTGTGCATTGGGGTTCCAATTAGCCGACCTCTTTTCGACTGGTGGGTCCCCAAATGGTCCAATAGGAGTTATAAGACCTTTTGCATTTAATCGATCAAATGCGGTGTCATAACTCATGCAATAGGAGTAAAGTTTCTACTAAATGGTTTCTTTTGTCCTTGATTGTTCATAGCAAGGACTTCACCTAATTTAAAAGTGCTAAAGTTGTTTGAGTGGGTGGTTTTGGAAGAAGAAGGATTGTCGTTCTTATTTCCTTTCCAGCCACTGTTAGAGTTATTGTTGGCAGCTTTTAACTTAGCCAGGTCGTCTTCAATGTTGATCCCAATGTCGTAGACGGCCTTGAAGGTATGGAGATTATTTTGGTACTTGAGATGCTTGGAATATTTTTCGTGAAGGTTTTCTATGAATAACCTTACAGAATCTTTTTCACTTGGCATGTCAATCATCTTAGTTGAGGTTTCTCTCCATTTATTAAAGAAAGAGGTGAAGCCTTTGTTCTCTTTCTTCTTGAGGATTTCAAGTTCTCTATGGTAAGTCTCAACTTGGATGTTGCACTTGTATCTATCAACGAAAGCGTTTGCTATGGACTCCCAGGTAGAGGTCTTTTCTTTCTCGAGAGAAAAGAACCATTGTTGGCAAACGGACTCGAGAGATAGTGAGAACAGAGAGGGAAAAACCTTCTTATCGATACCCTTAATACTCATTATTGTTTTTAAGGTTCTTAAATGAAAATAAGGGTTATCAGTTGCTTTGAATATCGGGATGTTGTTGGCGTTGAACTTCTACGGAAGAAGATCTCTGTCCACCGAGACCCCTTGTGAAGTAAGCCCTTGAAACTTGTAATGGCTAGATAGCTTGCTTAGACTCTCTTGCATGAGGTCCATATGTTTTTGTTTCACGGGATCATCGATCTTAAGTGTGAGGAGCTTCATTGCCTCATTCACGGTAACCAGTTGGTTCCTAAGCTCATTGACTTCTTCTTGTGTTGCCATTATGGTCTTAGCTTTCCTCTTACGAGCTATGGGTTTGTCGAAAAGTTGGACTTGAACAAAAAGGTTGTCTTTGATTAACCGTCCTTCCTTTCTTGACCACGCGATGTAATTTAAACCATTTTGTGTTTTAATTACTTGACTCAAACTGACTTGACTTTACGGTTTTTTAAAGAGGAAAAAAATGGGTGTATATTTGTAAGAGCTAAGTATAGTATATTTTTTTTATTTAGAAAAAAGGGGGATTAATATCCGACTTACCCCCCCTAAAAAAAATGACGAAAAAAATGTGCATACAAGACTCTCTTAGACATGGTCAAAGTATGAGTATTGGTGTGTTCATTGATTGTAAGTGACATGCTTGAACTCTTGTGTAAGACCATGGGACTTAGTGCCTAAACTCAATTAATGACTCAACCAAGTACTATTGACAGCGAAAATTAACCGAATTAATTAGCAAACTGGTTAATTAGACACTAGGTGATGACTCGATCAATAATCCGAACTGTCGGCAAAACGACAGGACTGAAGTCGCACTGTATAGTGTAGCGCCAAACGACAGAGCTTTCGTCAGGCGCCACACTCCACAGAGTGGCGCTACAGTCCAGACTTTGGTGCCAATGCTGGAGCATCGATCTAGGACTGTTTTCGGTGTTATTAATAAACATGGGTATGTTTAAAGTCGTACTAGGTCAATTCTGATTAAAATATTAGACTTTAGGTCAAACTGGTTAATTAGGCAAAGTCCTGTAAGTCATTAATTTATTTAACCTCAACACAAGTCAAACAAACGGTTAAGCAAACATATAGTATATGCATAACAAAAAATGCACAATTAGTGAAGTAGGCACAATATGATGCAATGAGTTCGCAACCTAACCATGGCTCTAGTTCTCTAAAGTTTAGGATATGGTTTAGTCATTAGAGGGTCCATGGTTAATTGTCCGGATGCACCGCGCGGAAGCCTAACCGTGAAGGGTTGGTACGAGTGGATGGGACACCGCGAGTTTTAGAAAAACTCGTTTCCATGGTTTGGTGAATTCAACATTCTCGGATGTACCCTTTGTTGCTCAGAGCGTTCAATCAGGTAGATGGAGCATGAATTCCTAGAGGGTTATGTCCATATGTAGAACACATATGGATTTTAGAAAATTGAGAAAAAATTCAATCAGGAAGTAGGATCGACCAAACAATACGAAAAAATGGTCGAAATTAGAACGCATATTTCTTGCTCGGTATTGGAAGAATTTGGCGCCAGCAATCAGAGATTGGCGCCACGTTTTAGTTGTAGCGCCTGGCGCCAATGCTGGCGTCTGGCGCTACAGTTAAAATTCTGGCGCAATTCCTCTGGTTGCTGACGCTAATTCCTACATGCCTTAGCAGCTTTCTGTGCTCGATAAAATTTTCCAGTTTCGCGCAGTACTAGTTCGGTCCTAGTTGTGAAAGATATTCCTCAAATTTCCTACGTGTTAAATCCTTTGTTTTCTATCTCATTACGGATGGTCTTACCAATGAGATCTTTTTTATGCATATGACAATAATGTTAATCAAAATTACGCACATGAAATACTTAGAACGTTTCGAATCTCATCCACTCATTCTAAATTATTGCCGAAACAAATTCAGGAATGAAAATAGAAATCCTCCAAAGCGGAGTCGCCAAAAACTGTAGGGAATATTTCAAGCGTTAATCCCTAGTTTGAACCCCACTGTGATCATACACTAAAGTACGGGGGCGTCCAAAAGGGAAGAAGTTAGAGCAAAAGAGTCGCCAACAAGTTTTTTTAGGAACTTGTTAACCGTTTACAGAGTGAAGGTTGCACCCCTTAACGATTCAAGAGATAGTCAACTCCATAAGGTCTTAAACCAAATAAGGGTTCGGGGATGAAGGTACAAATCCAACCTAAAAGAGATTGAACCTGCCCTTATAATAGGCCTCTACTTTATTCTGATCGTATTCATGTGCGCTTTCTGACTAACATACAATCAATATGATTAATCCTAAACCTAATCCTAAACCTGTTTATCTATGTTGGTTGAATATTAATGCACAAATAAAACTATTATTGGCGATCACTTGAATTATAACAAAATTAACCCTAAATAAGATTATTAATTATATTATTAAGCGTGATTATAAGTACCAATTCCCTTTAAACATGCATTAAAGGCGTGATCAAGCAATAACAATAAATATTAAGCAACCTTATAATAATCAATATAATAATAATTAAAATAATCGTGATCATGTTAAAGCATAATAATAGCAAGATCCTAGGCATGATACTAACAAGATTAATAACAAATCCTAGCATGTCACTAAGCATTAAAAATCAAATCTTTAACCGTAGCATGATACTAATAATATTATTAGGAAGAACATAAAAGGCATCATACTTTTAATCATACTTAAAATTAAAGTTACTCTAGAAATGATACTAGGAATCATAATAACAACCTAAGCGTAATTTCTACATCATAACATCAATAAAAACCATTAAAGTACTTAATTTGATGCCTCGTACCTCTTTCCAATAACAAAATACACACGTTAGTAACTTCAAGGAAAATAAACAAAACAATTATATTAAATAATTGAAAGAGAGATTTGGGACCAAACCCTCAGAAATTAAACCTTTCACGAGGCAATTTTTAATATGGCTAGGTGTATCAAGATCTAATGAATGCGGAATTTTTGTATTTGAGAGAAGCTAGTTTAGAAAAGAGAGAGAGAGAGTAATCAAGAGAATCTTGATGAGAGTTGGTGAATGAAAACGGAGTTTTTATGACATTATTTATAAAGAAAATCAGCCAAAAAGATAAAATATCAAAACAGAGTTTTGGTGCACGTAAAACTGAATTCGCGTCAACGCTAGCTATTGGCGCCAGGCGCCAACATTAGCGCCAGGCGCTACTGCTGGCGTTTAGCGCTGATACAGAAAATCACACGTTTTCTTAAAATCAGATAAAAATTGCCATATAGGAGGATAAAATCGTATTTTCCCCAAAAATGCTCTTTGATTTTAATTAAAACTCTGAAAAGTCAACAAAAGTCACTTTATCAATGCTAATTGAATTAGGAATGAAAAGAAATTTCTAGAAGAATCTAAAAGACTAAAACCATTCCTAATTGCATTAGGAATGACAAATCTATATTAGGCCCTCCCCTAAATCATTGGGCCGCATACAAGGCTCAAACTGGGCCATGTTTAGTAAATAGGCCATAACTTCCTCAATATTCATCGGAATTGGGCTTATAATATACCGTTGGAAATCTCTTTTCAAGCCCCATCCAACTACATTACTATTGGACTAAAATCATTGACCAACCAAACAGGATTGACTATTTTCTTAAAAATAAGTTTTCAAAAACAGAGAGAAGAGAAAAGAAATTAAAACTATCCGCAACACTAGACTTTCCACACTTACACTCCATTCGATTATGATTCGACGCGAAAGGTACTCATCACTGGGTTAGGTTTTGGGGATACACAAATGGGTGTCTACAGCAACATAAATGGATTAGCTCTAGAGACGTGTGCTCGACGGTGCAAGATACGCGTTTCTTAACTCTTTATCTGTTTTAACTAATGCAAGTTTTGCGAGTATTGGCGTTAAAAAAAATGATTTAGGATTGCAGAACGTTCTGAATCATTCTTTGTCCCTATCGACACTTTGACTTTTGTTTTCGAAACTTGCGTTTCTCCAAACTCAGTCAAAGTGGGGGCTTCTGTAAACACCCATTTGCGTCTCCCCAAAACTAAACCCAGTGATGAGTACCTTACACGTCGAACCATAATCGAATGAAGTGAAAGTGTGGAAAGTCTAGTGTTGCGGTTAGTTTTTATTTCTTTTCTGTCTCTCTGATTTTGAAAACCCATTTTTTGAAAACAGCCAATCCAGTTTGGTTTGGTATATGGCAAGGGTCGAATAATAGTGTAGTTAGGTCAGGTTTAAACAGAGCTTTCCAATGATATATTATAAGCTCAATTCCGATGAATAATGAGGAAGTTATGGCCAAATTACTAAACTTGGCCCGGTTTGATCTTTATATGCGGCCGAATGATCTAGAGGAGGGCCTATTGTTAATTTATCATTCCTAATGCGATAAGGATTGATTATACTCTTCTAGAATATTCTAGAAGATTCTATTGAATCCTAATTTGATTAGTGTTGATAGATTGACTTTTAAGAGTTTTATTAGAATAAAAGAAGTGTTTTAAGGGAATTACAGGTTACTCTCTCGTACGCTTAAATTTTATTAGAGTAAGAAAACGCATGGAAAACTTATTGCAGCGCCGTACTACATGACTGTCTTCAGGCGACACGCGCAGCATCAGGCGATAGCCCTGTCGTCTTGCGAGAGGCGCGTGTTTGGCGACAACGTCGTGTTTTATTCTTTTTTAAACTCTGATTCGTTTTTTATCATATCCGGCTGATGTTCTCTATAAATAGCCTCCTAAAACCTCCGTTTTCAATGAAGAACTCTCATCAAGAAATTCTTGATACTCTATCTCTCTCTCTTTTTCTAAACTAGCTTTTCTCAAACAAAGTTCCGCATTCACAAGATCTTGATACACCTAGCCAAGTTCAAATTTGCATTCGCCTAGACGTAAAAGGTTTATTTTTTAGGGTTATGTCCCAAATCTCTATTTCAATTATTTTATTTAATTGTTTGTTTTATATTTTCCTTGAAGTTACTATCGTGTGTATTTTTTTATTAGAAAGAGATACGAGGCATCCAAGTAAGTTCTTTAATTGTTTAATTGATATTTTGATATAGAAATCATGTTTAGGTTCCTATTTTGATTCCTAGTATCATGTTAGGATGTTTATCTTAAGTTGATGTTTTGTTTGACAACAATGGTTCCTAGTATCATGTTTAGGGAAAAGGTTATAAAATCAAATATGCTTATTATGATTCCTGCGATGCTTCCGACTTACGTTCTTAATATTCATGTTAGTATCATGTAAGGGCTATATATTTTATCTTTGATTTTTAGTGACATGCTAGGGTTTGAGATTAATCTTATTAGTATCATGCCTAGGATCTTGCTATTATTATGCTTTAACATGATTATTATTTTGATGATTATGATTAATTGGATTATGATGAGGACTATAATTATGATGATTATTATTATGTTGTTTGATATTTATTGTTATTGCTTGATCACGCCTTTTATGCATGTTTAAAGGGAATTTGTACTTGTAATCACTTTTAATAAGATAATTAATAATCTTGTTTAGGGTTAATTTGATTATAACTCAAGTGATCGCTAATAATAGTTTTATTTGTGCATTAATATTCAACCAACATAGATTAAACATGTTAAGGGATAATACTAATGGTTGCATGTTAGTCAGAAAGCGCACATGAATACGATTATAATAAAGTAGAGGCCTATTATTAGGGAAGGCGCAATCTCTTTTAGGTTGGATTTGTACCTTCATCCCCAAACTTCCAATCATGGTTCCAGGCCTATTGGAGTTAACGATCTCCTGGATCGTTAAGTGGTTTAACCTTCACCCTGTGGACGGTTTACAAATTCCTAAAACTTTTTGGCGACTCTTTTGCTCTAACTTCCTTCCTTTTAGACGCCACCATGCTTAAGTGTATGATCAAAGTGGGGTTCATGTTTGGGGTAATGCTTGAAATATTCCCTACACATACCTTTGGCATTATGTCTTGGTTTGTTTTTGTAGATGGATCCTTTTCGTCGTCCCAAGCGAGCCCGTGGCTCTGATTCACGTATGGTGGTGCCACCACCACCGAATATGAGTGAAACTTACAACATTGAATATGCAATGGGATAGATGTGGGATAATTTTGTCCGTCTCTCTTCCTAAAAACTTCTATCAACTAGATTCTATGATCGTTTAACGACTACACATCTTGTTATTGATGATAAAGTTAGGAGATTGGCTAGAAATCTTGGGTAGGAGGACATTATTAGTTTGAATGCACCGACTTATGCTCGCCTCACCTTCTAGTTTCTTTTCTCTCTTTAATTACATGAAGAAAAGGTGGATGTTGAGACTATTTGTACGTTGAAATTACAATTATTCAACAATGACCATTCCATTCCTCACTCCTTCTTCAATGAGATTTTAAAGATTCCCATTCCTCCGGATGCTAACGACTATATCTATCCGGCTTTTGAGAAATTCCAAAAGAATCATGGTTACAATGAAGGTCGATGGTGGCGCCAGATCTCTGTTGAGGATTCTTATCGACCTTAATACTCTACTGTTGCCTCGATAATTCACCCAGATTTGAGATACTTTAGTTGGTTTCTCACTTATTCCTTTTTTCTCAAAGGAGTCTCTTGATGCAATTTTGAGAGGTTGTTTTCTAATGATGATTATATGATGTTGGTCTGTTGTTTGATCTTTGTTTCCTTGTTGGTTAATTTTTTTCTTGGTAGACGATTTTTCTCTCTTCTATATGATTTCATTTCTCTGGTTCCATGATCATGTTCCTCTCTTTTAGTTGTTTTGAGTTTTTGTTTGGAAGTTACTAACAATTTCTTTTTTGTATATAGCTCTATATTTCTCACTTTGATTTTTATCCTTGCTTTTGCTTATGAGGTATCATGAAGGTTTATGCTTCTTAACATTTCTACTCATTAGCTTGGCTTGTAGTACCCGTTGAGATTTTTTTATTTCATCTTTTTCTTTTTCTTTCTTGATTGCTTAGAATAGATTTAGTTTAGGACGAGTTGATTGTTCGAGGATGTTTGCTTTGTAACACCATAGGGTGTTTGGGGTCATTGGCAATGTTGCCGAATGACCACTTGTTTGTCTTGCTTGTAATCTCGCGCTTTTCTTTTTCTTTTCCTTTCCTTTCTCTTTCTTTTTCCCTTTTTCTTCCAAAAATGAAAAAACAAAAAGATTTTGAGGGTTTGTTTTCTTTTTATTAGCTTAGTGTTTGTATTTAGACATAATACCATCCGAGCATTTGCATTTGAATGAATAACTTCCTATGTCGTATCGGTGTGCAAGTTTTGAGAGTATCTATGGTTGATTCTAGGATAAGGTATGCAAAGGTAGTTTTTCAGACCATTTCGGGCCTTGAAGTCGTATTCTATTGGTTTGTGGTAAGATGGAGTTGCTCCCTTTCGTTGATTTGAAGCCAATAGTGAGTTTTTGCTACAACCATGTGAGGATTTATTTCTTCTTTCTTTCAACACTTCTTGTTGAGTAGCGTATGGATCCTTGGCTATTGTGTACTTTATCTAGAAGTTGTCTTTTATTTCTCGAGATCAAGACCAGCCCTTTAGGAAGGACAATGACATCTTTTCGAGGTTGTAAAATTTTATTTTCTAGGATAGTTTTCATTTCTTTATTTTGGGTGTACATTTGCCTTCTTGGAAACCATTTGAGCCTTTTATCCTTTTTTTAAAGCCAAATCTTTAGCTTTGAGCCTTTTGTTTCATTCTTGTTTCCATTTTTTGTTTTTGTGAAGCATTTGGTCTCTATTGTTGGTATTTTGGTGGGTAAGAATGATTATTCGATTCTTTTAATGAAAGCAAGTTTGTGTTGTATATATCTTGTGAATAAATTGCAAGTGCAAAGTTGAAAAAGCCGTTCTTAGTTAAAAGAGGTGAGGATAACGAAATAAAGTGAAAAAATGAAAAGTTGAAAAAATTAGAAAATGCAAAGCGATTTCAAAAAGAATTGGCAAAATTGAAAAAAAAAAGTGAAAAATGAAAAGTTTAAAAATATTTAAATGTAAGGGTTTTTCTCCATAAGCATTGAGGACAATGCTTTATTTTGGCTTATCGGGAAAGCATTCTTACGTTTTTGTATATATGATTGTGATTTTGATATAGGCTTTGAAATAAGCTTAGGGGTGTTGGTGTTTTTGTTTGGTGATTACTTGGTGTTGGTGTTGAGATTTGGCCAATCTTTGCTTCACTATTTAGGTATACCACCGAATTTCAAATTTTAGCCTACCCTCACCCTTCTCGCCCTTATATTAAAACCCTTTTCAAGACCTTTTGACCTTTGTGTTTGAGTCACAAGTCGGTGGAGGGAGATGCAGGTCAAGCTTATAGAGCAGTATGCAATAGTCGAGTCGAGTAGCCTAAAACTTCTGTTAGAAGGTAGATCTGAAGCTAATTGGGAGAACGCGGTAAGATTGGTTGGGATGAAAAAAGATCGTGCTTCCTTAATTCTCTATGCTTAGCATATCTTATGTTTTAATAAACCTTATATATCTTGGAACATGTATTCCCCTATCATATAGAAAATTGTTTGTTCACTTGCATTTGATCGTTTGCAAAAGTCTATGTCAAAAGCTATTTGTTTAAATTTTTTATTTTACTATCTTTTTACGATTTTGCCTCATTTTTACCAAGAGTTATAGGTTAAACACTTAGGATACCCTTATGAGACCCCCACTAGTCCTCATTGGCGACTTTGGGGTTTAAAAGGCTTGTTGTAGCTAAAAACAACCGTGATTCCTATTAAAGTTAGTCTTAGTGTATATTCTTATCTCTTTCTTTCTTTTTCTTTGTTTGAATAACTCTTTCATCCTATTTCTTCTTTTTTTTTTTTGCTCGAGGACGAGCAAAATTTTATCTTTGGGGAGTCTGATAAGTATCATTTATAGCATTCATTTAACTTATTTTAGGATGATTTTACATGATTTTTGCATTTGTTTTATCACATTTTCTTTAGTTTTTTGTGTATTTTCTTGATTTTCTAGTTTATTTTGCATTTTCTTCTTTCCAAGTTTGTTTTTCTTTGATTCTAGGAAGTGGGTTATGTTCGAGAGCCTCAATAGCATTCTTCTTGGGGTTTTCAAGCCAATGGGATGTACAGGTTTCTCCTTTTGAAGCACAAAATTTATGGAGTTCAAGAGCAAAGTTTTCAAGTTTGCGCTCTCATATAGTGTGGGAAAGAAAGGGTGGTGTAAAACCCACTAAGAGAGCTCCTAGAGATTTCCTATATCACCATGCCTCATTCGGAGCTCACGGGATCACTCTCGACCGCACAAGAAGATGTACCCTGCTTCCATGGCATAGGCGAACGCGCAGGAGGAGCAGACTCGCAGGCCATTAGGGAGGCCGCACACGAGCTAGGAGCGGTTGCGCTCTCTCTCTTCTTTGTTTCTGTGCTCATTTTGTTGCGGCCGCACATTGGAGTGAGAGGCCGCGCCTCTTGAGGTCTCTTTTGGACGTCTAACTAATTTCCCTTAGTTAGTTTTACTATATATAGTTTTCCTTCGTTTTTAGACAGGGAATTAATTACAAAATAGAATTAGAATTAGTTTTTGATAAATCATTACAGGGAGAAGCTCTAGATATTGATGGTTGTTCTTGGATTTTAGAGAGAGAAACTTGATGATGTTGATGAATGCTACTTCCAATCTTCTACCTTTTTTATTTTGATCAATGTTTTGTAAGAATTCTTTACTTCTAATGCAATTTGATGTTTGATTCTTGAATTTTGTTGAATTACTCGTTGTTTGGTTGATTAGATTTCTGATAAGTTTGAGCATATTCTGATTACTATGATGATGTTGTAATTTGTTATAGAATAAGCTTTGTTGTTTGAATTTGCAATGAGTTGTGAGTAGTTTAGTTGTTAGGGAGAGAGTGAAGCATGAATGAGTGATAATTCATTATTAATTGGGGGAATTTGATTGATCATCATTGTTATTAAATTGGTTAGTGAAATCTGTGCATGTGTTTGATATCTTGAGTGATCAACCTCAACAATTGTGCTAGAATGGATAATAGGTTTCAATGACAAGAACAACTAATTTTGAAACTATTATTATCAATTGATCTTAATTTGAAATTTCCTTTAAGTTCATTAGTAAAGACATCTAGCTTGACCCTAGGAAATAGCCTATTGTGTGATTTTGATTGCATTTCTTGCTTTCCCTCGCTTTTTATGTTTTATCGATTTCTTTCTTAATTAACGTGTGTATCTTGAGTCTATGTCAATTTCGACTCCCTAGCATCCTTTATACCTTTCTAGTAGTTGTTTAATTGCGTTGTAGACTTGTTAGAACAACCATCAACACTACTAAAATTCTGCCCGTTTTCGACGGAAAATTTCCGTCAAAAACACCATGAGATTCTTCGAAAAACCCGTTTTTGACGGAATATCCGTTGGAAAAGGATTTGTAGGAAAAAGGTCCCTTCCAACAATTCCGACGGAATTCTTCGTCAGAAAAGATTTTTCGGCACAAAAAAAATCCATCGTAAATCTCTGACAAACCTTATTTCGTTGGAAATTTGTGAGGGAAGTTCCGTTAGAAAATTATAAAAAAATAAAAACAAAAAAAACCTCCCACCACTCCCCACTGCCACACAGACCACCATCTACCACTCCCTACCATCAGCCTAGACCACCAACTACCAGCTACCCTATACCCCAAACAGGGCATGTCCAAAGGACTGTTGCCCTCTTCCAAAGATCAACAACCTTGTCGACTCTACAGTCGAGCATGCCTTGATTATTTTTATGGATGCCTACTCCGGCTTCCATCAGATACCCCTGTTGAAAAAAGATCAAGAGAAGATGGCCTCCGTCACTGATTAGGGGCTATTCTGTTATACGATTATGTCGTTTGGCTTGAAGAATGCGCCGACTACTTTCCAACGGATGATTAATGCAGTGTTCATTAATCAGATCGGGAGGAATGTAGAGGTGTACATTGATGACATGATAGTCAAATCCAAGCCACAAACGGATCATCGTGCTGATCTCAAAAAAACCTTCACCACAATCAAGCGGCATAAGGTCTTATTAAATCCCAAAAAATGTGTTTTTGGTGTTGAGTCTGGGAAGTTTCTCGGATTTATGATTTATCAAAGGGGGATAGAGGCTAACCCCAAAAAGATACAGGCGGTGATTGATATGAAGTCAATCCTTACTCTCAAGGAAGCTTAGAGGTTCAACAGTTGCCTGGCTGCGCTTGGGAGATTTCTCAGCCGGTCATGTGACAATTATCTTTACTTCTTCCGAGCAAGAAGGAAGAAAACTAGGTTTGAATGGGGGATGATGCTGAGGCGGCCTTTCAGAAGTTGAAAGAACATTTACACTCCTTCCAAAGGCTTGTTATCCCTCTACAAAAGCTTACGCTCTGTATGTACCTATCCGTCTCAGATTACACCCTCAGTATTTTTCTCCTTGCTGAAAGAGACAACAATCAACTCCCGCTCTATTTCATTAGCCATGTACATAAAAATGCTAAACTCAAGTACCCCAAGGTTGAAAAATTTGGCCTTGCTCTTTACATAGATGTTAAGAAGTTGAAACCATACTTCTTAGCACATTCGCTGGTGATCTGCACAGATTAGCCCCTCAAGTATCCAATGACAACCCTAAATTCATCCGGTAGAATGTTAAAATGGGCTATTGAAATGCAAAGTCTTGAAATCACCTACAAACCAAGAAAGGTAAAGGAGGGTAAGGCGTTTACTGACTTCATTGTCGAAATTACAAGACCGGTTGCTTCGGATAACCTTAATCAGGTTTGGAAGGTGCATGTAGACGAGAGCTCTACTATGAACAGCTATGGTTCATGCCTAATCTTTTAATCTCCGGAAGGAGACAAATATGAGTATGCACTACGATGAAAGTTCCATGCCTTAAATAATGAGGCGGAATATGAAGCCCTGCTAGCCAAAATCCGCATGTGTAAGGCAGTAGGGGCAACAAAAATTGACACTTGCTCTAATTCTCAGTTTATAGTTGATGATTATCATTTATGGCCACTCATAGGGTTTTGTTTTAGGATATTTACACTATATTTGTCATGATTTTCTTTTATTCTTTTGGTCATTTCTCCTTTAGTTTCTCTGTTTCTTCTTACTTCGTGTTTTACTTTCCTTTATGTGCTTTTCTTCGTGTTTTCCTTTTATATTGACCTTTTTCTCTTCTATTTTCTCTCTTTGGTTTCTCTTGTAGAAGTTTAAGGACATAGCTTAAGAAGGGATTCAAGAGGAGGAAAAAGAGTTATGCAAAGGAGCTTTAAGCCTCTTGGAGAGGGCTTGGAGAGGGTGCTCTGCTTCTTCTCATGGCCACGGGCGCGGGTTAAGTGCATCATGTTGGTGATTTTGGGCTGGAACTCTCCGCGCCTTGGCCGCAGTCTAGCCGTGGGCACAGAGAATTTGGAGAGACAGCGGAGGCAAGATCTTTAATTAAAGGTTTCAAAAAAAAGCCAAGTGAGAGCCTCTATGAAGCGTGGGAGAGATATAAGAAGCATTACAGGGAGTGTCCTCACCATGGTACTCCAACCTATCAAATTATTCAAATTTTCTATGGAAGCCTAAGTCCCCGAGAAAAGTTATGCTTAGATGGAGGAGCCGGAGTTCCCATCATAAATAGGAAGGAAGAAGAAGTGGTGGACATCATTGAGGATGTTGTGAGGTACTATAGAGATTGGAAAGATTGTGAGACATAATCAACTAGCAAGAGTAGCTCTTCGGTGTACTCGGTTGATCATTTAAATGCAATCAACAATCTCTCCTCATAAATGGAAAACTTGGGGAAGAAAATGAGTGCAATCAAGGAAAAATTGGTGATTTCTTCTTCCCAAGCTCCAAGTCTTCCTTCCCATTTTAAGGGGAAAGGTACTCCTTCTAACTCTCATCCCCCTCATTCTTCTAGGAAAATACCTAGTGGTTGTTTGTTTTGTGATGTGTGTGGTTCATATGATCATGATTCTAGTAATTGCCCTCATGTTTTTCCGGATGTGAATGATGATTTTGATAATAATGAGAGTGAACATGAGAACTATGTGTCAAACAATAATAATGTGCAAAGGTTTGATAACCAAAGGGGTCAATGGAATAGAAATTACCAAAACCATGGTAATTTTGACAATTATAACCAAGGTGGTGGTTATAGGAACTGATAGAACCAAGGTTCTCGAGGTAACTATAACAATCAAGGTTATAGTGGCCAAAATCAAAACCAAAATTATGGTAATCAAAACCAAGTTTATAGAAATAATAATCAAGGTGGTGGTAACCATAATCAAGGTTATGGTCAAAATCAAAATAGGTGTAATTGGAATAATTAAGGGAGAGACAATTTTTAAAATAATGCTCAAAGAGGCCCTCCAACCGGATTTTCTCCAAAGACTCAAGTTAATAATACCTATTCACAATCCCCTTCTTCTAGGACTAATTTGGAGGAAATCATTGAAAGTTAATCAAAGTTTCTGAGCGCTTACATGGCCGTAAGTGACAAGAAACTCAATGAAGTGATGACTTATAATAAGATGCTTGAAAATCAAATTTCTCAACTTGCCAATGCTTTGAAAGACCATGCTAGTCCTTTTTCTTAACCTTCCCAAGGCTTAGATCCCAAGAGACCCGTGAATGCTATTGTTACAAGAAGTGGTAAGGTTCTTGAGGAGAGTTTGCCTAAGAAGAGTTGAACTAAAGAGGTCCCCAAGGAGGTCTTGGTAGAGGATGAGGGAAATGGTGCATCTTTAAGTGAGGTTGTTATTTAGAGACCTAGAGATGTGAGAGTGGAGAAAGAAATTGTGAAACCCAATGTTCTATATCCAAAAAAATTCATGAGACATAAGTTGGATGAAAAATTTGGAAGATTTATTAACATGCTTAAGCAACTTTATCTTTCTTTACCTTTTACCGAAGTTGTTACCAAATGCCCAACTATGCAAAATTCCTTAAAGACATTTTGAGTGGTAGGAGGACTTCTAATATGGTGGAGACGGTCAACTTGACCCGGAATTGTAGTGCAATCATAAGGAACAAGATGCAACCCAAGTTGTAAGATCCCAGAAACTTCTCTATCCCTTGTGCCATTAACAAGATGCAAATATTGATAATGCCTTATGTGACTTAGGAGCTAATGTTATCTTAATGCCATATTCGGTTTATCAAAGACTTGATTTAAGGGAACTTATTCTTTCCAAAATTACCTTGCAATTGGCCGATAGGTTAATTAAGATTCCTAAGGGAAAGGTTGAGGATGTTCCATTAAGAGTAGGGAAGTTTGTAATTCCGGTAGATTTTGTGGTTCTTGAAATGGATAAAGATACTACCATTCCCACTATTCTTGGTAGACCATTTCTTGCTACCTCGGGTGCTATGATTGATGTTAAGAGTGTGAAAATTTCACTCAAGGTAGGAGATGAGGTCATTGAATTTGATTTGAATGAAAACATGAAGTATCCATGTTCTTCCTTAGAAAATGTAATGTTGATTAATTCTCTTGATCTTGTTGTATCTTCCATGCATGAGTACTTTCTCACTTCTAATGACCCCCTTAAGAATGTGTTGTTGAACAAGGATAAGAAAGGAGATCTAATCAAGGAAGTGGAAATGTATGAGGATTTGCTAATTGGAAGCATTGAGGAAGTGGATGAGCATACGTGCATGAATATCTCAAGCTAATAAGCTTTGCAAGCCGCCACTTCAAAGGAAGGTAAAGGTGTACCAATGGTTGAGATAGAACCTCTTCCATCACACCTTAGCATCAAAGGATCAAGATGGAGCAGTCCCAATTCGGCCAAGAGTGTTTTTCCAAATGGTTTTGTAGAAGTCTCAATGAAAGATTCTCCTTACCCGTTCAAGCCTAATGGCAATCGTCGAATGAAGTATTTCGACGATGCTTTTCTTTGTTTCGTTGAATCATTTTTTCTCCAACAACCACCTTAATTGGTGGAGGACGTCGAGCTAACGACGTTAACCAAAAGCGCTACCTGGGTTCTTTTCTTATTTCTCTCTATTTTGGTTTGTTCTTTTGATCCTAGGTACCATGAGATTGGATCGGAGATAATTTCCAACATTTTGGGTGAACTTCAAGATTTCATGAGGTTTGGTTAAGCTTAGAGGAAAGGGTTCGTTGAGGTTGTATATTCTCGTGTTTGCATTCCCATCGATTTTTATTCATGTTCAAACATATTTTGGATTGTTTCTTATGAAATTATTGAGTCCTTGATCATGACATTCGATAGGGACTGTGAGAATGCAAACACGAAAGCATCATTAAGGGTGTTTTTCTTTTTAGAGCCTTCCCGATTTACATATGGTGAGCACGCACCAGGCTGAGCGCACGCACCACAATGATCACCCGCGGGCGCGGATCTACAGGCCGCTTGCGCGGATGTCTGCACATCAAAAATCACCAAATCCGACTAGGAACTCCCCGCGAGCACGGCAATATCAGGAGCGGGCGCGACCTTCTATTGTGCGCACGCACCTGCTGGCAGCCCTTATAACCCCAAAACGCACCCTACTCTTTCATTTCTCTCATTTTTCCCTCCTAAAACCCTATACCCTCTATTGCAAAATCAAATCTATTTGACCTCTTTTGCTATCATTTCAATATTAATTTCAATAACCACATCAAGTTTTCAATTTTAAAACCCAAAATTTTCAAATTTTCTTGCCCAATTCAATAAAAAATTAGGACTTTTTCAAACTATTGAATTTTGTGTTGAGGTTTGGATCTTATTTTTGGTAGTCTATATATTCTTACATCTTCATTTTGGGCATTTTACGAGCATTTCAAGGCTTCATTGAGGTATGGTTTTTTATTTTCTATTCATCTTCTTCCTCTTTGTCCAAGCTTGTAACCCTTATTTTGATTTCATGGTGGAACTCTATGGTTAGTTCTTTTCACTTGAAATTTGTGTTGAATGATATCATTGAGTGTTGAATTGAAGATTCTTCATGGTAGATGTGTAAACTTTGATTGAATTCTTGAATAACCATTGTTGGCTATTTTCTCTTTCATGGGTATTCTTTGTGATGGTTTTATATAAATGATAATTCATTGATTGAGATTATTTTTCTCAATTGACTCATGATTTGGTCTCTTATGTTCAATTTTGCCTTTAATTCATGTTTATTTTCTTAATATTCATGATTTTATTAATGGCTTTGTTCATTTGACACCATCTCTTGCTTCTATTGTGATATAATTTCATTTCATGCTTGACTCTTGAACAACTACATATACTAAGTCTTGATACTTTTTAGATGGCCACACTACGTCACAAGAAGCGAGCTAGATCATGTTCAAGCAAGCCTAGGTATGTTGTTCCACCTCCACCCGTGATTGAAGAAACTTATCACTAGTAGGACAAACGTTATGGGAAGCGGTTCAAACTCCCTAATGGGAAGAAGTTCAAACCCCCTAATTGGAAGCGATTCTGAACCGCATGGGTTTAGGGGCTTGCCAATTGCCATGTAAATGGCAAGCGGTTCAGAACCGCTTCCCATTTGGGGGGAATGGCAAGCGGTTTGGCGCCAAAACCACTTGCCATTTGTAATTTTTTTTATTATTTTTTTTATTTTTATATATATAATAATTATTAATAATAATAATAATAATATTAGTGACCTGTTTTGATATGCACATTTTTCTGTAATTTTTAAAATTATTATTATTAATATTATTGTTAATTAAAATTAATAATTAATAATAATTAATTAAAAATATTACATATTTTGGAATAATAATAATTCAATAACAATAAAATGCATAATAATAATAACATATATAAAACTCATAAATAATATATAGTACTAATTACAAATAAGTAATATAATGTACATATGGATTTAATAAAAATAAAAAGATATAGTAACTAAATATTAATTGTTCATAAAAAAAAAAAAATCAATCTCATTCATTATCTAACTAACACATATATATTATATATTCTACCTAGATGCCATCAAATGTCACAAAAAAAGCCCACATGTTGCGAATTTCATCAACTTCTTCCTTTGTTAAAGGGCCTTCCCTTTGAATCTTACAAACCTTTGGAAAGAAAAAAATACCAAACATTAAACATCATTCACATATTACATAAAATTCAAACTAATAATTACAAAATAATAATGTATATATGTTAAATATTTCAAACATCATTCTAACTTGCCCGATTTAGCATTCTACTAAGTTTTAGGACGACTTTTACCAAAAATCGCCTATTTGACTTCTAACTTGCTTGATTTCTACATGTCTTATCTAATGAACTATTTCTTTATCATGACATGTCAATTATAACTAGTCTTAGGTGTCTAATCTTTGAAATCATAGGAAATTAGTATTCTACTAACTTTGCATCTGTTCTTGCAACTCTGCGCGTATCTCCTCCTTAATTGATTCCTTTTCCTTCTCATCAATTCGATGTGGCGAATTAACACTTGATCTGCTTTTTGCTGATTTGGTGTATTCTGAAACCATCACCTTCTCCCACCCTAGTTGTTTCCCGCCAAAACCAATTACTCGCCCAGGGTGGTATGATTTTCCCAAAGCTAAGGTGAAAGGATCATGTTCGATGCTTGGTGTCAGCTTGCCTTCAATCACTTCCGAAGTATGCTCGAGCTTTAACAACACAAAAATTTATCAGATCTAAGTATAATGTACTTGACAAGGAAATATAATTAATAAGTAGAAAAATTTTCTTACAAGTGCATCTGCTACTACTTTCTTATCCGGTTGCATGACATACTTGCCAGTTTTCTTGTCCATCCCATGCATAGCACACTACCAGTCAATTGCACGATTAACCAAAGTTGTGACTGTGGAAGATAGTGGTTTATCAGTTGATAACATTATGGATTTGGGGTATAGACCCTCTTTAACCCACTAAGGTCTTGACTTCGCAAAGGTCTTACAACCCATATGATGGCTATACAATTTCTTTCCGTCATTGATTCTAGCTTGTTCGCTTTTTTCCTACACATTCAGAAATATATGTTAGCATCAATCATTGTAAGAAACTAAATATGAGTAGTCGACTCTATTGATAAATAAAAACATACAAGTGCGGTCCTAGTGGAAGATTTTTCCACAAACTTCTCCCAATCCTCCACCGTTAATTGTGGATATAAATCCCACGGTTTCTTATCAGGTTTCACTTCTTCTCCATCTGCAGGCACATTTTTCTTTGGTCTTCTCTTTCTTCTCTTATGGATCCATCTCGTCCTCAAGTAACTCTTGAAGTTTTAAAATCTCTCTTGTACAAAAGCTTCAAAGAGTTTTCTCTTGGTCGGCTTATCAGGAATATGGAACATACTCTGTTATTGGCGCAAACATCCAGGTTAGGCAAGAGAAAAAAAAATGAAAAAAGGGGAAAAAAACCCGCAAATCGGGGCAGGCAGCAGCGGAGACAGCTGCATCAGCCCAGGCTGCTGCCCGGGCAGCTGCAGCAACCCAAGCAGCAGCCGAGGCAGCTGCAGCAGCCCAGGCTACTGCCTAGGCAGCTGCAGGACCCAGGTAGCAGCCCGGGCAACTGCCGGCTGCAACCCTCGGGTTAGTCCCGGGGGTTGGTTTTGTAACTTTTTTTTTATTTTTTTCCAACATATATATGAATTTAAAATAAAAGTGTGATTGAAAGAAATACTTACCATAGTATCGTCCCAAAATGTTTAAAGCAACCCGTGAGGTATTTCGGCAAACTCAAGTGTGATTGGTATTTTACGAGTTAGAATGCAAACTTGACTAGAAAATTTGTTGCGCCATTGGCCAGTAGGTTGACCTAACTCATCAAACTCAAGCACTATAGGAACGCCGGGTTTCTTGAAAGCTTTAGTTGCACCCCTACTCCTTCTGTTCACCGCTGGCTTTACCCCTTTGCATTTGAGTTTCACAATGTTAATCACCTACAACTTCTACAACCACATTATCATCAATAGGTGGGGCAGTTTCAGCTATACGCTCTAATTCATCAAGCTTATGTTGGAACTGGTCATAAGCTTGGTCTTCCGGTTCCCCCATATCCGTCTCCTTATTAACATCATACAACTCGTCACCATCATCATCATCTATATCCTCATCAGAATGAAGGTTCTCATAAGGATCCATGATATGTGCACACCTACAATAAACAAGCAAAGCATGTTGTTAGTCATCAGTAATGGCAATTAAATCTGAGGCACGAAGAAAGACAAACACTTACCTAACTTCTTTAGTTTCATAACAAATTCACATATAATCCTCTAAACAATTCATATATTTAGTTCATATTACATGCTTATACGTTGAAAATGCAAAAAAATAAAACACTTCCCAAAATAAACAAGGTTGTTGGAGCATAAGATATTTAGTAAATAAAACATTTATTAATAAAATTACTTCATTCGTGTATTCCCTCATTGTGGTTAGATCGAATATAAAGAGCATCGTCATCTACATCAGTTGCTACATCTAGTGTAGGAGTAGTGAAAGGCGGAGAATCATCAAATGCATCATATTCTTCCTCGTCCTCAACCACTCCAACCCCTAAAATTCTCCTTTTGCCAGCTAGGACGATGGACCATTTTGGATCGGACGGTTCAGTTACATAGAACACTTGCTTAGCTTGAGATGCAAGGATGAATGTTTCAAGACTATCCCGCAAGTGGCCAAGATCTACAAGAGTGAAGTCATCATTTCTCACGTTGCACCTATTATTATCGACCCATTTACACTTGAATAGACCAACCTTGAAGTCACGATAATCTAGTTCCCATATTTCCTGAATTCTTCCATAGTTCGATAATAGTGCGTCAACTGGTGATGTATCCTTCGCACTTGCAAACTCTCTTGATGAAGCCACAAAAGTGACACCACTATTTTGAGTCGATGAGGATTTCTGGTCCCGACTTTCAGTCCAAAATGTGTACCCATTTATATCATATTCCTCAAATGAATGAACATCTTCCTTTGGACCATAAGCTAGCCACTTTATTGTATCAGACACAGTCTCATCTAATTGACGCATCACACGATCATGGAACAACTTCACAAACATCTTATTATGTAACTACATTAGTGCTCTTTCCCCTTTTGATGGATACTTAACACGCAAACTACCAATGTGCTCTTCTAAATATGGGTGAACCTCCGCAATATGATGAAGCACAAATAGGTGAGCTTGCATGATTTGATCTCGAGCAGCCCAGATCCTTTTTAACCCAATTGTGCAATGACCATAAAGTCTCCCTTCATGTCGGGAAGTGGGAAGCCCAATTGGTTCGGCAACGGTAACATACTCTGCCACGAAATTCCCAATCTCCTCGGACATAATTCCTTGTATCATACTGCCTTCCGGATGGGCTGGATTTCTTACTTTATCTTGTAGTGTACCCATGTGTCGTTCAAAACGGTAGCACCACCTCATAAATACTTGACCGCACAACTTAATCTCACGAACCAAATGCAGAATCAAATGCACCATTATGTCAAAAAGTGAAGGTGGGAAAAACATCTCAAATTTACACAAAGTTACCACAACAGTCGCCTAGAGAGCATCAAGTTTAAAGGAATCAAGAACTTTGCTGCATATAGTATTGAAAAACCCACAGAGGCTTGTTATACTTTCTCTCATGTGCTTTGGTAAAATACCACGAAGTGCAATCGGTAGGAAAACTTGCATCATCATGTGACAATCATGGTATTTCATACTTGTTAACTTCAATTCTCCATTTAAGGAGACAAACCTTTTCATGTTTGACGAGAACCAAGATGGAAGCTTAATGTCATACAAACAAGCACAAAACCTCTGTTTTTCTTCCTTTGATAATGTGTAGCAAGCTGGAGATGAATACACCTTTTGGTTCTTTCCTTTTCCATTACCTTTCTTCTTTGCGATACCCGTGGCCTTTTCCTTGCGCTTCCCCTTACGGTTTTGACCACCATCTTCGTTTCCCTTTTCCTTAACCTTCACCATCCCGACCTTAGCTTGAATCCACAACTCCGGACGAACACCCCACTCTTACAAATCTAACCGCGCACTCTTGTCATCCTTCGTTTTTCCAGGAAGGTTCATAATTGTCCCCAGAATTGCATCACAAACATTCTTCTCTATATGCATCACATCGAGACAATGTCTAACATCATGTTCTTTCCAGTACTCAAGCTTCCAAAAGATTGATTCCATTTTAAAGAGAGCATGTGGGTCAATTGGTTTCGTTGTTTTACTAAAAACACATGGAATACCCTTCACTCTCTCATAAACCTCCTTTCTACTCAATGGCTTAGGCGCAACCCCCTCTTCAACTTTCCCATCGAAGGACTTTTTCTGCTTACGATACGAGTCATCGCGCCTAAGAAATCTTTGGGTGCTCACGTACACATCTTTGCCATAGTGGTCAAGGTACACGTTCGGTGTGTCATCAATACAAATGGGACATGCTTTATACCCTTTGTTCTTGTACCCGGACAGATTGCCATATGCAGGAAAATCATTGATGGTCCACATAAGGGCAACACGCAAAAGAAACATCTCGTTCTTATGGGCATCATAAACGATAACACCTTCGTCCCACATCTTTCTGAAATCAACAATAAAGGGCTCAAGGTAAACATCAATGTCGTTTCTAGGTTGCCTTGGCCCCATTAACAAAAGTGAAAGCATTATATATTTCCGTTTCATACACAACCACAGAGGCAAGTTGTAAATCACTAAAAGTATCGGCCATGTGGTATGTTTAGTACTAAGAGTGCCAAATGGATTCATACCGTTCGTGCACAACCTAAGCCTTAAATTTCTAACTTCACGACCAAATGCCCTAAACTTCATATCGATGTTCTTCCATTGTGCAAAGTCAGCAGGATGCTTCAACAAACCATTTTTCTTTCTTTCCTTAGCATGCCATCTCAGGTTCTTGGCGTCTTTTGGTATTGAAAATAGACGCTTTAACCTTGGAATAATAGGAAGATACCACAACACCTTGGCAGGAGGTCCTTTACTACCAGCATTGCAGCTTGATCACTTGTAACGCGACTTACCGCAACGTGGACACTCCTCTAACTCTTAATATTCATTTTGATACAGAACACAGTCATTAGGACATGCATGTATCTTTTTATACTCCAAACCAAAAGGACACATTAGTTTCTTTGCATAATAATAGGAATTAGGAAGTTCATTCCCATTTGGCAACATATCACATAACGTAGTCAACAGAGAAGTGAAACTAGTGTCACTCCAGTTATGCTTAGACTTAATGTTAAATAGTGTAAGCACGGCTGAGAGTTTTGTGTATTTTTTGGACCCGGGATACAAAGGCTTTTTGGCAGCCTCTGATAATGACTCAAATACATCAGGTTGGTCACCAAATTCACCTTCAATATCACGCATCATCTCATCCAAGTGATCATCACCACCACCATCCTCGGTATCATCCCCTTCACCACCATCATCACTCCCATTTTCTTCTTCAACATGAATCTTGGCACTTTCAACATGTGTCTCATTACAAACAACATTCTCCCTATACGATCCCTTCTCACCATGCCAAACCAAAACATGATATTGAGGCCTAAACCCATGACATTGTACATGAGCCATGATGGTAACCACACTATTGACCCTTATGACATTATTACAATTGACACAGGGACAATAAAGGTAATTGACACCCGTTCTAACCTGATACTATGAAGCACTCTTGCAAAACTCTTGAACCCCATTAAAAAATTCCAATGTATCACGCCTACCATACATTTAACCGCGATCCATTGACGCTTTAAATTGCCTTTAAACATACCAACACATTTCAAACAATGATAAATGTAAGATATATTATGTAATTAAAGTACATAGCATATATATCATCCATATATCGTAAAAATGAATGCTCCCAAAAGGTCCTTATCACTCCAACCTAACCCATCCTTGAACGTCTAATCTCACTAGTGAATGTATGTCAACTTTTCAGTTTTAAGGAAAATCCGGCAGCATTTCCCCCCAGTTCTCCAAGTACACGATGTAGGTAATAACTTACCTACATATGTACCCAGAGAATATGGTGAGAAAATGAGAAGCCCGGATATTCCTTAAAATCGAAAAAGAAACATACATTCACTACCTAAGTGAGATTAAACGTCCAAGAACAGTCCCTACTGGGGACTATTCAAGACTTTCTCCTATTGAGAAAGACTCGAACGGGTATCTAGGAAAATGATGATGCAAGCATTAAATTATTATTTGCATTTATTTGACATTCAACAATAAACAAGTTCATTCATTTAAATAGGGCTAATAATTAAATTAACGTACATACAATCAAAATAAATTTACTTATATATATATATATATATATATATATGTGCGTGTGTGTGTATATATATATATATATGTGTGTGTGTGTGTGTGTGTGTATATATATATATATATAGCAATCCATTATATTCGTACATTGCTATTTACAAACCACATTTAACATACTAAAATGTTTACTAATATATATTCTATTCATAAATTTCATTTAAAGCTACTCAAATTCAAACAATATATATATATATATATATATATATATATATATATATATATATATATATATATATGAAACTTGGGTTAACTACTTGGACTCCTAACTTGAAATTTTGGAATAACAAACAATTAATACTAATTAATACATATTAAACTAAAATTTAGCAAGAACTCACCCTAATTTGAGAGTGAGAAAGACAAAGATTGAGGATGACAATTGGAGGGGGAGAGAGAGAGAGACAACACCCTCGAACACCACAACCAAGTGCACCTACGAACACCACCAGCAAACACTGGCAGCCTCGAGCAACCACTAACAACCTCGACTAACCACCAGCAGCCACGAGCAGCCTCCACCCACGACCCACAACGCAACTTCAATTCGCAATTAAATAGCCAAATTAAAAAAAATAAAAAAGTATATGAATGGAGTGGTGGTGGTAATGGATGGAATCTGAAGAAGTGAGAAGAGAGGTGAGGACAAGGGAGACATAGAGGAGGAGTAAAGTGAGAAGAAGTGAAGTGATGAAATTTCAGGGAGGAGAAGAGAGGGTATACCGTTTTATTTTAAAAAAAAATTGTAAGCGGTTCGGCCTTGAACCGCTTGCCAATTTAACTAATGGTAAGCGGTTCAAGGACAAACCGCTGGCCATTAGTTAAAAGGCAAGCGGTTTGCGCCAAAACCGCAGGCCAATTCACTTCTCTCTTTTTTTTTTTTTTTTACTTAAATGGGAAGCGGATTTTGTAAACCGCTTTCCTATTATGGCTTCCCATCATATTTATTCTACTAGTGTATATGGCATCGAATTTTCAAAAGAATCACATTGGGATTGTTTCAAGCGTCTATCTAAGGGGAAGCTTAAACCAACGAGATTTTACGATTAAGCAACAACCAAGTTTCTAGGAATAGATGAGGATGTTTGCCTACTTACGGAGGGCCTTGACCTTTTAGACTTTTTGGATTTGATTGCCCCTACTTATGCTAGGGTGACTTATGAATTCCATTATTCTATTGAAGTTGTCCATGAACGGGGGGCAAATTACTCAAAGATTTTTACTTTCCAACTCTTCAAAAATGATCACTCATTGACGGATGCTCAACTATGTTCATATTTCAAGTTTCATTGGGCCGGGAATCCGGATCATTATATCTATCCGGCATAGAGTACAATGGCAAGTGATCATGGGTATGATGAGCAGCGTTGGTGGAGGAGTATCTCGGAGGAAGGAAAGTATGACCCTCAAACTTCAAAGTCCGCTTCCATGATTTATCCGGCTATGCGGTATTTCAACCAAATCGTCATGTACGCTCTTTGCTCCAAGGACTCTTTGGGAGCTTTCTCCCGTGAGGAGCTTTGTTGGTTATGGATAGCAGGCCAAATTGACTTTGAGATTGATTTAGTGGATTTCACGGAGCATTTGATCACTCGATTCTAGGATATTCGTGATGGAGTATGCCTATCGGGGTGCATCCAATTGGGTTGGATGATTTCTATCCTAGCTCTTTGCATTAATGATGACAACAAGACTTTGTTAGATGAGCTTCCCCCGATTATCAATCCTCAAGAAAAGTCTCCCTCTCATTTCCTCAACATCTCCGCCCTTGTGAATCAAAAGTTTCTCCATTGAACTAGGAAGGATGATGTTTTCATTTGGAAAGTTTCTCAGTTTAAGGAATGGTTCCTCATCCCATGCAAGGAGGCAACTACCCGACCCGAAGAGAGATATTCCTTGTATTGGAGGCCCCCGATGCGAGATATTAATTCTTTTATCCGACGAAGGAAAAATTGTACAAGAGGTTGTTCAACCAATGCGTGCTCATCAAATGCTCATTCTCTTCCCCGGGTTGAACCGGTAGGTACACCTAGTCTTTCCCCCTCTCCCACTCCTTCTACTTTCTATATGTCAACCATTCATGCCAAGCTTGATTCTATTGCTAAAGTGTTGTACTCCATGCCTTATATGCAACCCTCTTCCCTTTACCGTATGTTTCAATTATATGATTTGCTTGTTCGGAGGGGGGAGATAGAACCTTATGTAAACTATCTGTACCTCCCGCTCCAACAGGGACTTGTCCCTCTATGGGAGCGTTTTAATCCTACTATAGGTCCTAGACTTTGTTACCCTTCTAGGGAGGGCCCCCATGTTCACCCTAGTTCTATCATAGGAACTACTTCGAGCACTTACGACTATAGGCGGCCCGATGGTTGTGATTATGCATATGATCTAGCTAATCCTTCGCCTTTTTCGGACCCCGAGACTTTTGGTAGGTGGGGTAGGTCGGGTGAGCCGGTCTTAGATGATTGGTCTCAATATTTTGAGGTTGATAGAATTAGGAGGGAAGGTAGGTTATGGGGTAAGGCTCCTATGGAGGTGAGCGAGATGGCAAGCTCTAGTCATTAGATGGATACCGGTCAGTGGAGTTCTCATTCTATCTCTTACCATAGTACGGAATGATTCTACCATGGCCCCCCCTTTCTATGTGCATTATATGATGTTCTTTATTTCCTATGCGTCTTTAGGATTAGAGTTAGGGGGTGGCCCATTTTAAGCTTGGGGGTGTTCTATGTCATTTGTTTTTGTGCTTCGTTGTTTCCCTCCCTTGATTTTGTAGTTCATTCCTGGTCTCGTCTACTTTTGGTATCGATCTACAAGTCCTTTGGTTTTATGATGATGATGTTGTGCTTCTATTGATTTCTCTGCCCGGCTTTTTGGCCTTGATGTTTGATTCGCTAATCGTTGTCTGATGTTTTTCTATGTATCTCTTTTATGATGATTCCTGATGAATATTATCTTATATCTTGTGTCATGTTACTGTTTTGGTCTGATGTCTCATTGAATGTTATTCCTGTTACTATTACTACTTGTTTTTCCTTTAATTTCATTATTTTATTTTCTTTATTTTCTTCTTTTATTTTGTTTGGAAGTTACTAACAATTTTCTTTGTATATAGTTCTTTATTTCTCTCCTTGCTCTATTGCTTATGCTTTAGATTTCGACGATTCGTAAGGTGCTCTTTCACCTTGTTTTTGTAGCATAGCTTTGGCGCCGGTGAGATCTTTGTATTTCTCTTCTTTTTCTTTTCTTGGTTGCATTGTTTAGGATTATCTTTAGGATGAGTTGAATGGTTCAAGGATGTTTGCTTTGTAACAACTAGCGTATTTGGGGTCATTGGCGTTGTTGTCGAATGACCACTTGTTTGACGATTGGGTATTACTTATGAGTGCTTGCATTCTTGTGCTTTTCTCTCTTTTATTTTCATTTTTAATTCTTTTATTTCTTTCAAATACTAATAAAACATTTTTGAGGCTATTCTTTTTCTTTTTGCTTGTTAAGCTCTTTTCTTTGGACATTCTACAACTCCGAATTTTGCCTTTGCATGTATGCTTTCTTATGTTTTATTGGTGTGCATGTTTTGAGAGTATTTGCGGTTTACTCTACAATAGGTTATGCTAAGGTAGCGGTTTAGACCTTTTGGGGACTTGAAGCCGGATTCCTTTGGGTTTGTGGTAAGACGGAGTTGCTTCCTTTGGTTGATTTGACACCTTTAGTGAGTTTTTGCTACATCCATGTGAGGATCATTATTTTTCAAACCTTCAACATATATTTGCTTGGGATGCATGGATCCTGACTATTGGGGACATAATCTAGAATCTTGACTCATAATTCTCAAACTCAAGACCAAACCAACTAGGGAGGACAAAGGCATCTTTTCGGGGTGGTAATATTTTTTTATTTTCTAGGATTTTTCTTTCTTTATAGTTCATTGGGTTTACATTTGCCTTCTTGTTAACCATTTGATCATTTTCCCTTCTTTTCAATCCACATCTTTAGATCTTAAGCCTTTTGTTTCATTTTGGTTTCCATTATTGGTTTTTGTGATGCAATTGATCATTATTGTTGGAGTTTATGGTGAAGAAGTTTGGATATTTGGTTCTCTTTAAAGCTAATTTATGTTGTGATATTTGTGTGAATAATGGCAAGTGAATAAGTAAAAGTCGTCCAAAGAAAAACAAAAGGCAAGGACAATGCAATTGGAAATTTGTAAAAGTCGTCCTAAGTTTAAGAGGCATGGACAATTGTTTTGATATAAATGAAGATACAAAATTAAATCAAAAAAATAATGAAGTGAAAATGATAAAATTTCAAAAATATTTTGATGTAATTTCTTTTCCCTTTTCAAGCATTGAGGACAATGCTTTTAGCTTGGGAAAGAAGAGTTTACGCTTTTTGTATATATACTAGTGGATATAGGTTTGAATAAGCTTGGAGGTGTTAGTTTGTTTTTGTTTAGTGACTATTTGATTGTGATTCTAAGAAAGGGCCCGTTCTTTGCTTCACTTTTAGGGATACCACAAAATTTTAAAATTTTAGCCTACCCTTAACCTTTTGCCCTTACGTTACAACCTTTGGGAAAGTCCTTTCGACCTAGTGGTTGAGTCATATACCAAGGGAGGGAATTATGAGTTAAATCCTAAAGAAAAGGGATTCAAGGTCAAGATGTCGAGAAACCCTCAAACTCTACTCTTTTTCCGGTTCCTTCGAGGAACCATAGAGACACTTACTAAGGGGAGATTTGAAACCATAGAAAGAACGCCGCTAGATTGGTTGGAATGAAGGTGGATTGCGCCTCATTAGTTATCTACGCTTAGCTTACCTTATGTTTCAATCAACCGCGAATATCTTGAAGCATGCATACCCATTTCATATAGAAAAGTGTTCATGCATTTGCATTTGACCGTTTGTGAAAGTCCTTGTCAAGAGCTATTTGTTTAAATTTTTGTTTTACTTTCTTTTCTTTTTAAATGATTTTGCCTCATTTTATTTCAAAGTGTTGGTTGTTAACTCTTAGGAATCCCTTACGAGACCTCACTCATCCTCGTAGGCGACTTTAGGGTTTAAAGAGCTTGTTGTAGCTAAAAACAATTGTGATTCCTACGTTAGTGAGTATTAGTGTATATTCTTCTTCTCTCTTTTTTTTTCTAAATAAGCCCTCCTTATTCCTTTTTAGCTTTTGTTTTGCTCGAGACGAGCAAAAGTCTAGCTCGGGGGAATTTGATGAGTGTCATTTGTGGCACTCAAAGGGTAGTGTTCTAGGATATTTTCACTATATTTCTAATGCTTTTATTTTATCATTTTGGTCATTTCTCCTTTAGTTTCTCTATTTCTTCTTTCTTTGTGTTTTACTTTCCTTTATGTGATTTTCTTCGTGTTTTCCTTTTGTATTTCTCTTTTTCTCTTCTATTATCTCTCTTTGGTTTCTCTTGTAGGTGCTTAAGGACATATCTTCGCAAAGGATTCAAAAGGAGCAAAAAGAGCTAAGCAATGCAGCTTCAAGCCTCTTAGAGAGGACTAGGAGAGGGCGCGGGTTAAGTGCATCATGTTGGTGATTTTGGCAGGAACTCTCCGCTAGGGGTGAAAGTGAATCGGTGTAAAACCGAACCGAACCGAAAAACCAAACCGAATAAGGAATGTGGTTTGGTTTTTTGGGAGGGTGGTTCCGTTTCGGTGTCAAAAATAAAAAAATTTCGGTTTTCGGTTCGATTTCGGTTCGGGAAATTGAAAAACCGAACAAAACCGAACCAAACCGAATTATAAGCCCAATCCTACAAAACCCCTGCCTGGCCCAAAACTAAATGCCCTAGGTATATAATGAAAAATAAAAAACCATAATTCCTCTAATCCTCTCAGCCTTTATCTACTCTTTCATGCCCTCTCCTCTCTGACTGTCTCCTCTGAGTCTCCGACCACCGTCCAGTACACCAGGGCACCAGGCGACCGCCGTCAACAGTCCACCTGCTTCTCTCTCTCATGTCTTCTCCTACTAATTAAGATATGCACTATGCAATTTGCGAATTCAATTTGCGATTTTAATTTGCTCTACTACTTGCTCTGCTAAAGTGCTAATCGTTGCTCTACTTACTTGCTCTCTCCTGTCTTCTCCTACTAAATACTAATCGTTGCTACTTGCTTAAATCGTTGCTACTGCATGTTCAATTGTGAATTGCGATTTTAATTTGCGATTTTACTTGCTAGTGCGATTTTAATTTGTGAATTGCGATTTTAGTTTGTGCTAATTTGTGGGAATTTTAGTTTTTACTAATTTGTGGGAATTAATTTGTGGGAATTTAAGTTTGTGCTATTACTCTGCTTTGCTATTACTCTGCTAGACTGCTAGACTGTTATTGCATGTTCATCCACTTCCTTTATTAACTTTATGCTCTTATGTTGCTGTTTTTTATGTCCTAGGCCAATGGCAACCAATGTGGGTGTCAATGACCACCCTGAACTCGAACCTGAGACTGACCAATCTGACTGTAACAAAAAAGAAGAAGGTGTAAAAAGGAAGAGGATGAAAGAGCGGTCTGAAGTTTGGGGGCATTTTGTGAAAGAAGACTTACCTTCTGGAAGGCAGGCAACTTGCAAGTATTGTGGGATGAGCTACAAGTGTGGGGCAAAGAAAAACGGCACTAGTGTGTTATGGGCTCATATTAACCGTTGTCGTAAGTATCCCTATAACACCCCTAAAGATTCAAAACAAAGTTTGCTTTCATTCAAAAGTGCTAAAGTAACAAGTGTTGCTTGTGGTACTAGTGGGTTGACATACCACTAATTTGATGCTCGTTGTATTAGAAAAGCTTTGTCGTATATGGTAATTGTTGATGAACTTCCATTTAAGTTTGTTGAAGGTGTAGGTTTTAGACACTTTTGTGGTGTAATGGAACCTAGATTTAATGTTCCTTCTGGAATTACAGTAGCAAAAGATTGTTTTAAAACTTATTTAACTGAGAAAAGAAAGCTGAAAAATCAATTAAAGAAATGTAATTCAAGAGTTTCTTTAACCACTTATACTTGGACCTCTATACAACAAATCAATTACATGTGCTTGACTGTCCACTTCATTGATAATGACTGGAAATTACACAAAAGAATTATGAATTTTTGTCCTATTTCTAGTCATAAGGGTGATGATATTGGCAAAGAAATTGAAAAATGTTTGCTTGATTGGGGGCTTGAAAAAGTCATGTGTATAACTGTTAATAATTCTAGCTCAAATGATAATGAAATTGGGTATTTGAGAAGGAAAATGAATGGATGGAAAACTGGGGTTCTTAAGGGTCGTTTCATTTACATGCGTTGTGTTGCACACATTGTCAACTTGGTTGTTTCTGATGGGTTGAAAACTGTTAATGAGTCTATTCAACGTGTAAGGCATGCTGTTAGGTTTATAAAACAATCTCCTGCTAGGTTGCAAAGGTTTAAAAAATGTGTTGTAGATGAAAAAATCAACACTAAAAAGGGATTGTGCCTCGATGTGCTCACTAGGTGGAACTCCACCTATTTGATGTTATTTGCTGCTATTGAACTTGAGGATGCTTTTGAGAGGTATTCTAAGGAAGACCCTCTCTATTTACTTGATTTTAGTGCGAGGGATGGTAAGGGCAGCCCTGATGCTAATGGCTGGAACAATATGAGATGATTTTCTGAATTTCTGCAAGCTTTTTATGATTTGACCATGCATATCTCTGGCTCTTTATATGTCACTTCGAATCTGTTTTTTCATGAATTGGTGAGTGTTAGTATACTTTTGAATGATTTGGTGTCAAGTGATGATCCGGATATGTGTCTTATGGCTTGTAGAATGAAAGATAAATATGAAAAGTATTGGGGTGATCTAGAAAAAATAAACCTCTTGATTTTTATTGTCGTTGTCCTTGATCCTAGTTATAAACTTGATTATGTTAAGTGGATGATAAATGAAATCTATGATTCTATTGTTTCATCAATGTTGGTTAAAAATGTGAAAGAAGCTATGAATGCTTTATATGAGGATTATTGTGTTTCTTCATATGGTGATGGGAATAAGGTGGAAACGGCTTCAAGTAGTGATGATAAAATTCCAATGTCTCCCAAACATAAGAACATAGAGGTCTTGAAGAATAAGTATAAGAAACACAAATGTGAGAGAGATGGAGATGCAAAAATAGAATTAGACAAATATTTGGAGGAGGATACGGCTGAAGATGTGGATGATTTTGACATTTTGAGCTGGTGGAAGTTCAATAATTTAAGGTTTCCTACTGTTGCTAAAATTGCACGAGACGTTCTTGTTGTCCCTGTGTCGACAGTAGCTTCCGAGAGTGCTTTCAGCACTGGAGGCAGAGTTCTAGATCAGTTAAGGAGTTCATTAACTCCTCGAGTTGTGGAAGGTTTGGTATGTGCTCAAAATTGGTTACGTGCTGCACCATTCCCAAGTATTAAAGAGTGTTTAGAGGAAGTTGAGCATCTTGAATAAGGTAAAATATAAACATTTAATAAAAGTTAATTATTTTTCATTATGTATATATATTTATTTTAGTTTCTTATCTTGTGAATTTTATAGAATTATGATAGAAATGAAGAATATGGCGATTGGTGATGCTAAAATTGATGAAGTGGTCAAAATACTTGAGTGATTGCTCTGTGCTGCTACTGCTGTGTTGATCTGCTGCCACTGCTGTGTTAATCTGCTGCTACTGGCCTACTGTGTTGCTGTTCTACTACTACTGCTTTGCTGTTCTGCTGGCTGCTGCTACTGTTCTGTTTTTCTGTTGCTACTGTTCTGCTGTTCTGTTGCTACTGCTTTGCTACCTGCTGGATCGATCTGTTCTGCTGGTTGCTGCTACTGTTCTGCTGTTCTGCTGGCTGTAATGGTTTTGAATGTTGATCATTTTATGTTTAACTTAAGTAGTTCTGTTAAAACTTGTTTAATTTAAGTTTGTATGGATTGATTGGTTTGATTTAATACTTTGTTAGTTTGTTGTTTAAACTGAAAACTTAAGTTTGTATGATTTGGATTGGTTTGTACTTTGTATGAATTGGACTAAATTTGTTTGCTGTTATTTTGTTATTTTGCACTACTTGCTGTGTTAGTAAGAATAGTGACTTAGTGTGTTGATTAATGAGGCCCAATTTGCAAATTATTGGCTCAAATAAAAGAGGCCCAAAAAAATCGGTTTGGTTCGGTTTTTTATATTGAAACCGAAATAAATATGGTTCGATTTGGTTCGGTTTCTAAAGTAAAGTGGTGCGGTGTGGTTTCTAAAATCAAGAAACCGAATTAAGGTGGTTCGGTTTCGGTTTAGGCAAAAAACCAAACCGAACACCGAACTTTCACCCCTACTCTCCGCGCCCTGGCCACGGTCTAGCCGCAGGAGCAAAGAATCTAGAGAGACCGCTCTAGATAGAGAGACCACAGACCCCGTGCTTCTCCTTGAAAAGGGCATCTGCCGCGCCCTGAGCCGCAGGTGCAGGTGGCTTTGCTGCGGCCGCGGGCACGGGCTACAGTATCCGCGGGCGGAAGTCTTGCCCAGATTGCCCGTTGAGTTAGTTATGGGTTCCGTACCCATTTCTGCGCGCCCGCGGGGTCTTCTTGGAGAGGGCGTGGCCGATTAGTTTTTATTATTTGTCCAGAAATACTCTTGTAAATCCTTTTGGAGGCTAACTTTTAGATAATATTTCATTTTCTTAGTTTTTAGAGAGAGAAAGTAGAGATTGTAATCCTTGGATTTGATTCGTAATTCAACATTGTTTTTCAAATCAAGTTTAGAATTCTTCTTCATATCAATGAAAGTTTGTAAGATTTATTTCCTTTGAATTTACTTCAATTGCAATTTTGTTTTATGCTTGAATGTTTGGTTTGGATTTTTATTTAGTTTTGAGAATTTGTTGATTGATTGTATTTCCTTTTGTTTTATCTTGAGATGAATAAGTTTGTGATTGAATTTGTTTTGGCTTTCAATTTCACCATGATTAGTGAGTAGATTAGTTGCTAGGGAGAAGGTGAAGCATGCTTGATTGGTGATTTTTGCTAGTTGATGATCATTGATTGATTGAATTGTTGCAATTAAATTGGTTGACATAGTTGTGCATGTGATTAATTAGGCTAGGAGTGATCAATCTATAAGATAAATCTAGATTGCATTGCAAATTTCAATGACACAAACAATTGATTTCAGAATGCTTTAATTGATTGAATTTCATTGTGATTCTCCTTGTTAGCCATTCATAGTGAACCCTAGCTTGGTTTATTGATCAAGATTAGGTAGGTCGTTGGGACTACTAACCCTAACCAAATTAGAAATTTATAATACCTAAACTACCCTAATACGAGTATAGGGGTAAGTAAAGGGTCGAACCCAAAAGGACTAAGTGTATCAATCTATGCTAATTAGACTACTAGGAAAGCTTGTGAGGTAAAGAGAGGTTCAACTAAACACTACTAAGAGAAAATAACTAAAACTAGGGAAAGTGGAATCCAATTACATCAATGCATTCAACAACATCAAACAATTAGATGAAAATGACCTCAATTAAGACGATTAACACATTTAACTCACTCTCGCGCAATTAAGCATGTTAATAATCCTACTAAACTAATTCACTCTTGTGCAACTAGCCTAGCAAAGGTATGGAAGAATTTAGACCCTCAAACAACTCACTTTCGCACAATTGATTGAAAGCACGATTAAGAACATAGAATCAATTAGCTAGAAAGATTCTAATCCATAAAAGCATCATCCATACACAATAATCAAGAAACAATTCCATACTAACCACAATCAATCATTAAATTAATTAACATAACCTTCATCCATTTCCCTAGAACAAAACCTAAGCTAACATGGTGAACAAAAACAAGAAAAACAAGGTAAAATAATAATAAAAGCAAGAATCAACCACTAAACTAATTAATCTACTCAAATAAACAAATAAATAAGCAAAAACAATAGTAAATGAAAGCAATAAAGGTGAGAGAAAGTTAGGAAAACTCATTGAATTTATGAGAGGAAAAATCCACAAAATGTTTCTTCAAAATCCTAAAAACTCCATGAAAATTCCAAGTTTTCTCTCTCTAAACTAATCTAACCCTAAGAGAGAGAAAATAAAATAGCGAAACTAATCTAAAACTAATCTAGGGTCCATTAATGTTAAGTGAATCTCCCCTCTAAAATAACTCCAAAGGGGGTATATATATTACAAGCTAAAAATAATAAAGAAAATAAAAGAAAACAAAAAAAGAAAATAAAATAAAACAAAAGAAAAGAAAAGGGAAAAATAAAAAGGGAATAAAAATAAAATAAAATTAAAAAAAAATAAAAACCCCAAAATCCCCAATTCCCTCAGCAACCCGATTCTTCTTTCCTCTAATTCACTGCTCTCATTTCTTCATCAACATCACCATCCACGCATCATCAGCTCTCATCACCACCGAAAATCAGCATTATCATTATCTAGCATCCAAAATCGTGGCCGTCCAATTCTCATTAAAACATCACGTGAAAAGCTCGTGATTGACCCACGATTGCGCACCCGCATAGAAGACGCACACAGGTCGCGCAAAGCTTTTGCCTCGAATCTGATTTAGGACTCCATTTTGTGCGCTTTCTGACAGGGTTGCGCGGCCGCGAGTAGCAGCTCTGTGAGTTTGGTTGTTGGGCGAAATGCGGCTGTAATTGGTGAGTAATTGGGTTGGATATTTGGGTGGTTAATTGTGGGTTAAGGGCTGGTGGTTTAATTGGTGTTGCGAGGGTCGAATTAAGGTGGTAATTGCTGGCGGTTTGATGGCAAAATGGGAGGTGACGGTGGTGTTGGTGGTTTAATTGGTGAGAATTGGTGAAGGAGGCATGTTGGGGTTTGCGTGGTGGCGCTGCTGGTTGTTGTAAATTGCTGTTGCTGTTGCTGTTGGTTGCGGTGGATGCGGAGAGTGTGTGGGTGAGTGGTTTGGTGGTGATTAATGGTGGTTTTGGCGGTGGCTGGTGTATTGGTGTGATTGAAGGTGTGTGGTGGTAAGTGGTGAGCTGCGTGGCTGCTCTGTTTGGTTGAAACAGGGGAGTTGCGAAGAGTGTGTGGGTGAGTGGTGGTGTCGATTTGCTGCTATTGATTGTTGGTGTTGTGGGTGAATTAGAGGAGCAGGGGAGGTTGGTTTGTGGTGTTTGGCTGGTGTGGTGGAGGATAAGGTGTTTGTGGGGTGAAGGTTAAGGCTGGCAGCAGTGGTGCTTGTGCATTGTGAATTGTGCTCAAACCTTGGACCCCGAACACAAACTTGACTTTGAAACCCGGAACGCCTACAACCAAAAACAACACGAGGGGAAATCGGAAGATAAAATAAAATAAAATAAGATAAATAAAGTAAAATAAAATAAAATAAAATGCTAAAACTAGAGAAATAATAAAATAAAATGAAATAAAATAAAATAAAATGAAATAAAACAAACTAGAAACTAAAAGAAAATAAATAAAACGAGAGAAGAGGGAAATTATTAACTAAAACTACAAAAATAAACTAAAAACTAATAAAAAGGGCAAAATTACACAAAATAAAAATAAAAGACGAGAATAATAAAATAATAGAAATAAAGGATAAAAAAAAGGTGAAATTATAGGAAAATAAGCCGGAATACGACTCAATAAACACCCTAAAAGTGACATCAAAGTCGCTTATCATTTATAGGAGATAACCTTTGAATTCCTTTGATTGCAACTATTGTTTGTCCCTTGCAATGTTTGAATCAATTGGGTGATCTATCAATTAGCATGATTGTTGAGCTTGCATGTAGAACCTATATCCCTAGTGTTTAGGATATAAATTGAATTCTTTGATTTGTCCTCATTCTTGTTATTCTAGTTACAAAACTCAACCATTGATATTCTTCGATTTAGCTTAACATTAGACTATGGAATAACTCCGATTCATTCCATTGCGTTCGACCCTTAACTTATCGCGCACTAGTATAAGGTTTGTTAAGTGTCTACAAATTTAGTTTGACAAATGGAGAATTAGATGACGACCTAGTTTCACCCCTTGTCAGTAGTAAGCCAATACCATGGTGAGTATGAAGCCACCCATCCAGCTATGATCAAGTATTTGCAGGCAGTTAAAACTAAAGCAGGGAAACTTGAATAATTTCATCTAAGTCAAGTGCCCCGGTAACAAAACAACCAGGCGGATGCTCTATCAAAATTGGCATCCACCGCCTCCTATGATACGCCTCGGTCCGTATTTCAGAAAGTTTTGGAGAAACAAAGTATATCTGATGATGAGCCCATTGGAGTACTGGACAAAATTTCTACTTGGATGGATGGCATCCGGGCGTATCTGACAAACGACACGCTCCCTGATTCACCCTAGGAGGCAGCCGTGTTGAAGAAGCTTACAACAAACTTTGAGATGACAGAAGGAGAGCTCTTCAAGGCGGGATTTCTAAAGCCCTTACAAAAGTATGTTATCTCGGAAAAGGGGAGAGAAGTTCTCGAAGAGTTGCATGCGGGATACCGCGCCTCTCATGCAGGCGACAGGTCCTTAGCCGTTAAAGCCAGACAGCATTATTTCTGGCCCACTCAGGGGTTAGATGCCATGGAATTTGTTAGAAAATGTTATAAGTGTATAAATTTTGGAAAACTAATCAATCGACCAGTAACTGACCTGACGGCAACCCACGGCCCAGTCCCGTTTGCTCAATGGGGCATGGACATTCTATGTCCATATAAGCCTACACTAGGTGGGAAGCGCAATATTCTTGTGGTTGTAGACTAAATCACCAAGTGGATGGAAGTAGAGGCGGTCAAAGGCATCAAGAAAAAAGATGTCATCTTCTTCATTTAGAAGAACATTAACACCCAGTTCGGGGTACCTATGTCTATTATCAAATACCATCACACTGTTTTGCACCAGTCGGCTGACCCCAAGCAAACGGCCAAGTTCAAGACTTCAATAAACTCATCTTAGATGGTATTAAAAAGAAAATTGAGAGAGCCGATAGTTTATAGGCTAAAGAGTTAATTCACGTCCCTTGGGCCATCTGGATAACTGAAAAAGGGGCAACCGATGAAACTCTATTTCTCATGGTATACGGTGTTGAAGCCGTATTTCCCATCAAGCATTATGAGCCGACTCTACGAGTCATGCTATACGATAAAGAGGCAAACAGAGAGGCCATGCAGCTAGCATTGGACTCACTCCCAGAGCGCAGGGCAATGCTGCCTTGCGTCATGAGATTTACTGTCTGAGAATGACTCATGTCTACAACAAGAGAGTCACAACAACCCTTAAATGTTAGGGACTTTGTGTTACAAAAAATGGAGGCAACTGGTAGGGCCAATGAGCAGGGAAAGCTAACTCCTAATTGGGAAGGCCCCTACCAGATTTATGAAGAAGAAAAAAATGGCACCTGCCAGCTGGAAACTCCAGACGACATGTGGCTTCCTAGGACTTGGAATGTAGATTACTTGAAAAAGTACTACTTTAGAGACTTGTAAATTTTTGTAATTAAAAAGCTTATGAATGAAAAAGTGCTCTTTGTTTTTAATCTTAATTTAGTTGGTTTTTATATATACATGCGCAACAATATAATACTTGTAGACACCCATTTTTGTCTCCCTAAAACCAAACCCAGTGATGAGTACCTTTCACGTCGCATCATAATCGAATGAAGTGAAAGTGTGGAAAGTCTAGTGATGCGGTTAGTTTTTAATTCTTTTCTTTTGCTCTGTTTTTGAAAACTTATTTTATGAAGATAGCCAATCCAGTTTAATTTGGTCCATGGAAAGGGTCCAATAATAGTGTAGTTCGATTGGGTTCCAAAAGAGCTTTCCAACGATATATTATAAGCCCAATTCCGATGAATAATGAGGAAGTTATGGCCAATTTACTAAACTGGGCCCGATTTGATTTTTAAATGCGGCCCAATGATCTAGAGGAGGGTAAATGATGGTTTATCATTCCTAATGAAATTAGGATTGATTATAGTCTTCTAGAAGGTTATATTGAATCCTAATTTGATTAGAATTGATAAATGAGTTTAAGAGTTTTATTTATAATAAAAGAAGTGTTTTTAACGAAATTACAGTTTTACCCCTCGTACGCTTAAATTTTATCAAAAAAAAAACGCGTGGAAAATCTGATTGCATCACCGCACTAAATTATGTCGCCTACAATAGGCCTGGCGTCGCAGCGACACGTTTGTTGCCTGGCGACAGGGCATGTTTGGCGACAGCGTCGTGTTTTATTCTTTTCGAAAATCTAATTCTTTTTTATCATATTTGGTTGATTTTCTTTATAAATAGCCTCCTAAAACCTCCGTTGTCAATCATCAACTCTCATCAAGAAATTCTTGATAAATTTTCTCTCTCTTTTCTAAACTAGCCTTTTATCAAATACAAAATTTCGAATTCACAAGATCTAGACACACCTAGCATAATTCAAAGTTGCCTTCGCCCTAGACGTGAAAGGTTTGATATTTCTTAGGGTTTGATCCCAAATCTAGTCTAAACTTTCTTTAAATTCTCTATTTCAATTATTTAATTTAATTGTTTGATTTTATATTTCCCTTGAAGTTACTAACGCGTGTGTTTTGTTATTCAAAAGAGATATGAGGCATCCAAGTAAGTACTTTAATTGTTTAATTGAGGTTATGATATAGAAATCATGTTTAGGTTCCTATTTTGATCCCTAGTATCATATTAGGATGCTTTTCTTAATTTGATGTTTAGGGTGACAACAATAAGTCCCTAATATCATGTTTAAAGTAAAGAATATAATGTCAACCGTAATTTCTATGATGCCTTTTATTGTCTTTTCTAATATTCATGTTAGTATCGTGTTGGGGCTATATATTTAATCTTTATTGTTTAGTCACATGTTAGGGTTTGTTATTAATCTTGTTAGTATAATGCTTAGGATCATGCTATTATTATGCTTTCACATGATGATGATTAATCTTATGATTATGATTTGTTATATTTATTATTATGATGATTATGATTATGTTTCCCGATATATATATATACATATATATATGTACCCGTTCCTGTACACATACACATGTCAGCGTAGGTAGCTGTGTCACGCACACGCCGTAGCGAGTGGCCAGCTTCCACACAATCCGACCCCGCCACCCTGTAGATCTCAATCTAATGGAGTGAAACTTTCAACTGATCAAGGTGAAGTTTTGGTACCAGTAGTACGATAACGAGTAAGCAAGGATTGGAGAAGTATACTTGAGTACCTCTATATGTATATATATATATGTATATATATATATATATATATATATATATATGTATATATATATATATATATATATATATATATATATATATATATATATATTGAATTATAATCAAATTAACCCTAAACAAGATTATTAATAGTTTTTTTTGTGCATTAATATTCAACCAACATAGATAAACAGGTTTAGGGTTAATTTATTGATTGCATGTTAGTCAGAAAGCCCACGTGATTACGAGAAGAATAAAGTAGAGGCCTATTATTAGGGCAGGTTATTTCTCTTTTAGATTGAATTTTTACCTTCATCCCTGAACTTCCAGTCTTGGTTCCAAGACATATTGGAGTTAACGATCTCATGGATCGTTAAGGGGTGTAACTTTCACCCTGTGAACGGTTTACAAGTTCCTAAAACTTTTTGGCGACTCTTTTGCTCTAGCATCCCTCCCTTTAAACGCCACCATGCTTAAGTGTATGATCACAGTGGGGTTCAAGTTTGGGGTAATGCTTGAAATATTCCCTACAGTTTTTGGCGACTCCACTGGGGAGGATTTCTATTTTAATTCCTGAAATTTATTACGGCAATGATTTAGTATGAGTGGATGAGACTCGAAAAGTTCTAAGTATTTCATGTGTGTAATTTTGATTTATATTATTATTATATGCATAAAAAAAATCTCATTGGAAAGATCATCCGTAATGAGTTTAAAACATAGGAATTTTTACACGTAGGAAATTTAAGGAATATCTTTCACAACTAGAATCGAAATAATGCTGCGAAAAACTGGAAAATTTTATCGAACAAAAGAAGCTACTGAGGCATGTAGGAACTGGCGCCTAGCAAACAGAGCCTGTCGTCGACAATATGGCTCTGTCGCCAGGAGACGGGGCTATATTTCGGCGACGGTCATTGTTGGTTGGCGCTGCGTTCTTCCAATACCGAGCAAGAATTATGAGGTTTAATTTTGACTAGTTCTAGCACTGTTGGCTCGATTCTACTTCCTGATAGAGTTTTTCTCACTTTTCGGAAACCCATATGTGTTCCACATATGGACATAACCCTCAGGGAATTCATGCTTCATCTACCTGATTGAACACTCTATGCAACAAAGGGTACATCCGAGAATGTTGAATTCACCAAACCATTGAAGCGAGTTTTTAACTCGCGGGGTCCCATCCACTCGCGCCAACCCTTCCAAAGGTAAGGCTTCCACGCGGTGCATCTGGACTCATAACCATGGACCCTCTTTGACTAACCCATATCCCGAACTTTAGAGAACTACAACCATGGTTAGGTTGCAAACTCATTGCATCATATTGTGCTTACTTGACTAATTGTGCATTATTTATTGTGCATACTCTATATGTTTTTCCTAACCGTTTGTTTCGCTTGTGTTTAAACATTAAATGAACTAATTAATGACTAAAAGGACTTTTCCTAATTAATTAATTAATTAATTAGAGCAATTAAAGTCTTATAATTTAATCAGAATTTACTTAGTTGACTTTAGGCAAGTCTTGTAGAGTAAAATACTGAAAGAAGTCCCAGATTAATGCTCCAGTAATGGCGCAAAAATTTGGGCTACAGCGCCACACGCTGTTGTGCAACGCCGAGCGACAACCCTGTCGTCTTGCGTTGCACTACAGTGTGCGGCGACAATCCCGTTGCGTTGGCGACAATTCAGCATTTTTTCTTGAGTCATCACGACGAGTCAAATTAAACAGTTTTCTAATTAGTTCGATTATTTTGTTAATAACAACACCTTTGTTTAGTTCTTAATTTAGTCGAAGCACTAAGTCCCATAGTCTTACACAAGAGTCTTAACATGTCACATACACTCACTAGTCTTAGCTTACACTTGTATATGTCATAATGACCATGTCTTAGGTTCATACATGAGTCGGTTTTTGAGTTAGGGGTACATTCTATTCCTAATTTTTTCATTTCTCTCCATATACATCATTTTTTCTATCCCCCATATCACAATATTCATTCTTCCAACCTCCTTCCATCCATGCATGTTGAATAAAGTTTGAGACAAATAATTGATAATGAACATCCCTTATTTCCCTATCCACTATACTTGGTAAAGGAGAGAAGGGCAATTAATCAAGGACAACACCTTCGTTTAAGTTAAACTTTTTGATAAACCAGTGAGTTGGAAAAGAAAAGCTAAGAAGATAATGGCGAGTCAAGAAGAAGTCAATGAACTCAAGAAGCAAATGGCTGGTGTTACTGAGTTGCTAAAGACCTTAACCCTCCAGATTAATGACCCTGTGAAGCAACAACAAATGGAGCTCATACAAGAGAGCTTGAGTAAGATATCCAATGATTACAGGTTTCAGGGCATTAGCTCACAAGCGGTCTCATTAGACAAGGAGCTTCTTCCACAGAAGTTCAATGCCACTGATATCCCTAAGTTTAATCCAACTGACAATCCTTACTTTCATTTAAGGTCCTTTAAAACTATAATGAACATTAAAGGGATTGATAAGAATATTTTCCACTATTTATTCTCGCTGTCTCTTGAAACCATTTTGTGAACACTGGTTCTTTTCTCTTGATAAAGAGAAGACCTCTACTTGGAATGGAATAAAAAATGCTTTCATTACTAGATATAAGTGTAATATTCAAATTGAAACCGATCATAGGCAACTTGAGATGCTAAAACAAAAAGAAAACGAAGGGTTCACCTCCTTCTATAACAAGTGGAGGGAAACTTCCGCTAACATGATCGAAGTCCCTACTGAAAAAGAATCTGTGAGGATGTTCATAAAAAATTTACAAGAAAAGAATAAAAAGCACTTAAAGTATCAACACAATTTGAATACTTTCAAGGCCGTCTATGACGTAGGCATCAAGATCGAAGATGACCTCGCAAAACAAAAAGCTACTGACAATAGTAACCATAGTGGCTGGAAAGGAAAGAAGAACGACAATCCGTCTTCTTCCAAAAATGCCTTGTCTAGTAACAATGTTAGTACCTTTGATCTCAGTGAAATTTTAGCCATGGCTAACCAAGAATCTAAGAAGCAACTAAGGAAATACCTCACCCCAATTAGGATAAGCTACGACGCTTCCTTCGATTGACTCCATACTAAGGGACTCATTACTACCATTGAACCTATTCAAGATCCCGCACCTGAAAAGAGATTGCCTAATTGGAATCCAGATGCACATTGCAAATACCATCAAGGCAGGGGTCATACTACTGAGAGTTGTTGGAAGCTAAAAGAGGCTATCCAACAGTTGATCGATAATAACAAGCTTTCCATACCTCCAACTAGCAAGAAGTGCAAGTAATGATAAAGCAAACGACACAAGACAAGAGGCGAGCTTCAACGACACGATTTTGTGACCTCTTTTTTTTTTTCCTATTTCATTTATTTATCCCTTCCCTAATAAGTCTAGCATAGGCAGCTTTTTATTCCCCTTAGATTTATTTTGTAAGATCATTCTTTCTTATTCTTTAATAAAAATGAGCATTTTAGTTCTTGCATATGATCCTTGCATTACATCACATTCAATTTCATAAAAAAAAAAAAAAAAAAAAAAAAAAAAAAAAAAAAACCATGTCGAACTAAACACAAGGTATACCAATGATTTGAGGCACCCCTTGTAGCCACATCATATCACCTTTCACCCTTAAAATATGCAATCTTTTTTTGATAAACCACTTTGAGCCTCATCTAACGATAGACCTTTCGTTTTTCAACCCATATCTACCTAACCTTGGGATGGGATGGTGTGCAACTTATGCAATTTTCAATTTCATAAAATGCTTGAGTGACTTCAAAAGATTAAAATAGCAAAAAGTAGGTAAAAAAATAAATTAAAGTGTACAAAAGGGCAAGTGTTCTAATGTCTTTGACATAAACATGTCTTTGATATGAACACGTCTCAGATTACGTCTCTTATCGAGTGTTCGGTACCGTGCCTGAGAAACATGAATGCCAAATGAGTGATAGACCGCATGATCGGGATTGCCCACACTTATCCAAATATTAAAAAATGCAAAACCTAAAAGAGCAAAAAATATAAAAAAGAATTCAAAAATGAGAAAACTCGAGCATAAAAATTCAAAAGCAAGGTTGCACACCTTGAGGGCTTATCAAGGGTCTTCATCCTTTATCCCCTTCTTCTTCTTCTTCTTCAAACCTTTAGCCTAACCACGTACAACCCTTCAAAGACCTTTTTGAGGTATACACACACTTATGCGGGTTCGGCTAGAGCTACGTTAGGCCCGATTCCTAACGGATACGTAGGCAACCTCACATCGAGGTGCGACCGTAATAAAAATTCATTCATTCATATCTAATTTCATAATTGATCATATCAAGGGATCTCTTATGCTCATCCCTATCTAATTAGAGCTAGACTTATGGGCTTGATCCTTACATTATTAGCCTACCCATCCTAAGAGTCACCATTATTTGACTCTTCTAAAAAAAATATCTTTCCATACACTTACCCTTGGCGGCCTAACCTTAGTGTCACTTTCACACACTACACGGATACATGACCAAATATACTTCCCTTATGAACCCTTTGTCATGAAATATTAACACAACATTGAATTATACTTTATCATAACAAAATCACACATCAATTATCATTGCATAACAACTTACGAAGTGCTTAGCCTCCGTGCCTAAGTTACCCAAATACTTTCATCATTAAGTCAACAATGGAGATAGCGTAGGATGAATTAATCCTTGTTGCTTCAGAAATAGTATCAAACAACATTTGACTAAGCTCATTCAACATGCACCACGAAAAACTTCTTCCTTTTTGTGTCTTTCTTTTTCGGGAGAAAGTTAGTACCCTCCACAAAAATGACCGAAAATTTTTGCTTTTTGCATTTTTGAGTCGCACGATAACATTACAATGCACACAGAAGTCATGTACATACTAAGCCATGTCAACACTATGCACACACAAGTCACACGAAGTATAAAGAATGGTTCAAATAGGCGTATTGTATACTCAACTATAGAGAACGGTTGTGTGTAATCACCGTCCTCTATTCCCTGCTTAAAATTAGAAAATAATGAAGGAAAAGACAACGGTCATATTACTTAACCGTTTTGTTTTGCTTTACCAAAGAGAACGGTTTGATATACCAACAGTTCTCTATTCCTTTTTTTTTAATTATAATAAAAAGGAAAAATGGAAACTAAAAATCCAACCTTTTCGTGGTCTGACAAAAAAAATCCAACCTTTAACTAATCCAGCAAAAATCCAACCTTTGCACCCCTCCTTCTCCTACAGATCCAAAATACTTGCTACCTGTTAAACAAGTAAACCTTTTTCTTTCCCTCCCAAAAAGTTAAGTCCTCCTGTCGAAATTATCTTCTTCTTCAACGGTTTTTCCCTGAAAAAAACGAACACCATTTTCAAACTTTACAAAAGCTTCAAAAAGTCCATGTTTTTGTAATTCGAAGGTCGTAAAGGTTTTGTCTTTGAAGGAGGAAGTGAAATTGGGCTGAGGATTTGCGTTTTTCATTAAGGTAAATCGTGAAACCCTAATTTAGCAATTTGAACTATTTTGAATAATTGGAACGATTAAAGTGGTTGATTAGTTTCATATTGTAGTTTAATCTTCCTTTAAGTGAATATAATTGTTGTTATGGGTGATTTATGCCTGAAAATCTACCATGGGGGTAAGTTTAATTTGGGTAAAAATGGTGTGTGGGTATATTTGGGAGGGCAGTATAGAACCTTTAACGTTGGAAATGAAGAGTTGTGCTGGTCTTATATGGAAGAACTAATTGCTAAATGTGGTGATTATGGAGATAATTACATACTATATTATTTGTTGCCTGGACTTGAATTTGGGGAAGGGTTGAGGAATTTGTGTAGTGATGCTCAGTTCAAAACAATGGCTGATGTGATTTCTTACAGTAGGCAAGTAGATTTGTATGTTTTGCATGATGATGTTGAGCCTGATTTTATAGTCCAATCCCAAAGTGGATCCAATGCAGTAAGCCAGCCCATATATACCCATGGATGGAAGCCTGGTAAGGCCAGTAAGCCCAAAAAAATGATTCCTAGGAGAGGTAGTACACTGACCCAAGAACTAGTTGATGTAGGAGATAAGATTCCTTCCCCTAGTTTGAATATTGAAGCAGCAACTAAGCTGGTCCCCACTCCCATAGTCAACATTGAAGTACACCCAGCACAAAAAGATAATCTTGTCCCCTGTGTATCAACCCCAATCACTTCCCATCCACCAGAAAACCCTATTGAAGAACCAGATCCCCAATTTCAGCCAAAAACCAAATCTGCATCTCCATCCAATTTTGTCAGGTCTGCTGTTCCTGATGATTATGAGTGGGAGGATAACAGACCAAACAGTCCTATCCCATTAGATACCTTGTTGTGGGGGGTGGTTGAATCAGGTGATGAAGAGGGAGATGATGAGGGTGATAAGGACTTTGTAGTGGATGATGAGCATCAATGGGATACTGATTATGAAGAGGAGTGTGAAGAAGACTATTTGAATAAGGAGAAATTAGTTGATTGTGAAGAAGAGGATTGGCAGGGGGATGATAAAATATATGAAGCAAACTTTGGATCTGGTCAGGATGATAGAGAGACCAATGACCTAGAGCTGTTAAAAGATCCTGATGTGTTTGATATAGACAGCAGTGATGATGAACAACAGGAAGCCAGGGAGAGAGTTAGGGGTTTCAATGAGAGTGTGATTGAATTAGCACATAAACTTCAGCAAGAAGCTGGTAGGGGAAATCTTTCTGCACAACAAGAAGGGGGTAGCTTAGTTGAAAGAACTGCTGAAGGGGGATTTATTTCTGAGTATGAGGAGTCAGATGATGAAATTCTTACACCTGTAGGTAGTGAGGATGAGGATACAATTGAGGAAAGAAGAAAAAGAAGGGGGTTGTTGGTAGGGGCTGATACAGACTTCAAAGCATTCCAGTGGAAGGTTGGACAAAGGTTTGGAACTAGAGTAGCATTTAAGGAGGCTGTAGCTAAGTATGCTGTGTTTCAGGGTAGAAACTTAAGCATTGTGTCAGGAAATAGGCCTAAGCAGCAGAGAATTCTTGTGAGGTGTTCAGCAGGGTGTCCATTTAGATTGTATGCTTCTTGGGATTCTGGGAAGGGTTCATTTGTGCTGAAATCAGTTATGGGGGATCATAGTTGCTTAAGGAATATGGAGAAAAACAAGCAACTAAAGTGTACTTGGTTGGCTGAGCAGCTTCTTGATGTGTTCAAAGCAAGACCACATTGGCCTGCTAAGGAAATAATAGAGACAGTAAGGAGGGCTTACAGGGTTATAATTAAGAGAGATTTTGCTTACAAAGTCAAGTACCATGCCCATAGAAAGCTGCATGGTTCTATGAGGGAACATTACAGTAAAGTGGGGAGGTATTTAGAGGCATTGAAGAAGGTTAGTCCAAACACACACTTGGACTTAGTTAGTTACATGGAGAAGAAGAAACCACCTGAAATGTTTCAAAGGTTGTATGTTTGTTTTGAGGGAGTGCAAAAGGGTTGGAAAGAAGGGTGTAGGAAAGTCATATGCATTGATGCATGTTTCTTGAAGACATTCTTTGGTGGGCAGTTGATGTCAGCAGTTGGGAGAGATGGGAATGATCAAATGTATCCCATTGCTTGGGCTGTTGTAGAGGGTGAGAACAATCTGTCATGGAAGTGGTTTTTGGAGAACTTGAAGAAGAGTCTTGATCTTGGGGATGGAGCTGGGACTATCATTGTTTCAGATGAGCATCAGGTAACAACTGTGTCCTCTTTCTTCTAGTTTTAACACCTCAATTAAATTGTTTTGAGATGTGTTATATGACTTAATAACTGTATGCTTTGGTTTATCTGTGTCAGTCCATCTTGTCTGGAGTGTCAGAAGTGCTCCCAAATGCAGAGCATAGACATTGTGCAAGGCACATTTTTGCTCATTGGCATAAGAAGTTCAAGGGTGATGACATGAAACTTCTGTTCTGGAGCTGTGCCAAATCTTATAATGAAGCAGACTACAATGATAACATAGCTAAGTTGGCTACTGCAGACCCACTTGCAGCAGAAGCATTCAAGAGTTACAACCCAAAGTTGTTCTGTAGAGCATTTATGAAGACTGAGGTGAAGTCAGATGTCATCACAAGCAATATGGCAGAGACTTTTAATGGTTACATTATTGAAGCTAGAGCTAAGCATCTGTTGTACATGTTGGAGGATATAAGGGGGGCATTAATGAGGAGGCTAGTTGTGAAGAAGGAGGAGATGTCCAAGTGGAAGACTAAACTATGCCCAAGAGTTTAGAAAAAATTGGAGAGGGAAAAGGAGGAAGCTGCATTTTGTGAAGTGCTTCCATCCTCACAGACAGTGTTCCAAGTAAGTTACCAACTGGACACTTTCTCATTTGACTTACAACATAGGACCTGCACCTGCAGAAAGTGGGATATGTGTGGGGTGCCTTGCTGTCATGCTGTGACAGCCATATTTTTCAAAAGGAAGATTGCTGAAGATTTTGTGGATGACAGCTACAAGAAGGCTACTTATTTGAGAGCCTATGAGAACTCAATACCACCATTAGAGGGTGAAAGGCACTAGCCTTTATCAGAATTGGTGTTGGACCCACCTCCTATCAAGATTGGCCCAGGTAGGCCAAGAAAGAGTAGGAGGAAAGATCCTTTTGAAGACCCTAAGAAGCCTGGAAAGCTTACAAGGCATGGTATGGAGATGACATGTACTGTATGTCATTCAAAAGGGCATAACAAAAGAGGTTGCCCTCATAAAGGGACTTCATTACCACAGCCACCACCTGCAAAAAGACCAAGGGGGAGGCCTAGAAAAGAACCTGCAGAACAGTCTGCCCAACCATGTCATCCACCACCACCTTCACATGTTACTGCAACTACAGAACCTTCAAGAATTGGAAAAGGTGGCAGGGTGATCAGTAGGGGAGACAGCAGTAGGGGAGGAGGCAGTAGGGGAGGAGGCACCAGTGCACCACCAAGGGGAAGGGGAAGGCCCACAAAGGATGGTAGCAGGACACTGGATACCACTGCAGGGAATGAGAGTGTCAGGGGAAGAGGAAGGGGAAGAGGAAGAGGAAGGGGGGCTGCTAGGATACCTAAAGGCTTTGGAGTGTTTGTGTCACAAGATGGAAACTCCTATGTAAGGGATTTCACTTAAACTTAGTAATTACAATGCATGGTTGTTGTTTCTCCTCTATTTAATTTAACCCTATTTATTGACTTTTACATACAAATTCATGGAGGTGCAGGCAAAAGCAGTGCTACAACCACAAGCTTCCAATACAGCTTCAGTCAAGGCTCCACTTCTTAGCTTAATTTAGTTAACTTAGGTCTCTAGTGAAGAATGATCATTTGTAATATATGTTGGAACCATTTTGTTATGCATGAGACATTTGTTTTCATTTAAGTTTGGTATTTGTATGGATTTTTTTGTCACTTTTGAACTTGTATGGTTATGAGCATTCAATTTGCTACTGTTAACCTTTGCTTTTCTTTGAAAATTCTGATTCAATTTTTTTTTCCAAATTCTGATTCAATTTTGTTAACCATTTTGTTATCACTAACTTAAGCACTCACAAAACACACACAAATCATATAAAGCAACATCATATATTCATATCATTGAAATCAGTTGCCAAAATGTACAAGGATTTTTTTTTTTTTTTCCAAATTGGTCCACATCTGACCAAACTTAAACAGAAAGAATTTTTTTTCTCCCAATTCATTGTCTGTTACTCCTCCAACAGACATCCCTAAAACAGAACAAACTACTACTACTTCAACAACCCCAAAAACAGACCCACCACCCCAAAATCCACCTGTTCCTACTTAACCCCTAAAAAAAGCCACTACAGACCCACCACCCCCAAAATATAGCAACATCATCATCAATTACTTCCACATGAGCACTAAAGTGAAAAATGCCCAAGAAAACACCAAGGTCAGCATGAGCCTCTTGTCATCGTTATTCTCCTTCAGCTCGAACATAGTCTCAGTAGTAGCAATACCCATCTCTTCAACCTCCTCGAAAAGCTTCTCCTTTTTGGCCTTTAGCTTTTTCACTTTGTCCCTCATCACTTCCATTTCTTGCTTCAGCATATCCACTTGATGCTCAAGATCTGAGATAGTTTCCTCCTTCTCAATAACAATTTGTTGTAGATCACGAACGTCATCAACCTCATCAGCCCATTTGAAGAACCCACAAGTTTTCTGCTCCTACAAATTAAACAAATTAAAACCCCAAATTCAACATGCAATTGAAATAAAAAATCGCAACAAAAATTAAACTAATTAAAACAACACACTTACCGGCCAGTGGGAACACCCATAAAACCTTTTCCCCTTCGTTGGACCGTCATAGCTAACAGTCCTCAACGGCGCAAACTCGTTGTGGTAGCACACAATTTTTGCAGTGGAAGAGTTTCCCCTAGACCTAGACCTAGAGGAACCAGACCCAACAGAAAGACGACTTGCCATTTTTGTTTGTTTAAAAGATTCAGGCTTGGAAAAGAAGAAAGAATGAGAAAAAAATGAAAGAGGGGGCAGAGCTTTTAAACAGATGGGAAGGGAGAAGAACAGAGGTGTATTAATGACCAAATTAACTCCCCTCCTGCAACGGTCATAAATATGGAGGGAAGAAACCGGAAAATTTTCAAGTTAACCTGTTTTAATAGGTCATGGATCTATAGGAGAAGGAGGGGTGCAAAGGTTGGATTTTTGCTGGATTAGTTAAAGGTTGGATTTTTTTTGTCAGACCACGAAAAGGTTGGATTTTTAGTTTCCATTTTTCCTAATAAAAAATCATTTGCGAGATATATTAGGCAGCTAATTGCAAATTGAAAAACTTACTCAAATTAAATACATAGAAGTCAAATCAAAATACCAACTACCAAAGTACTCAAAACTTATAATTCAAATTGATAATATTTTCATACAACTCAATTGCAAATAAAAAAGGAATATCAAGATATCAAATTAAAAAAATAAAACTGTGCTACAAGGATCTCTTTTTCTTTCAATGATGCTGATCGACCGACAACAGATCATAAATTTGTATGCAATACTTGATCTTCTTTATGAATAATCTGCATTAACATGAAAATAACATGTAAATTTCGAATTCACAAGACATGTCCTGCAATTAAACAAATCTCCGACATGACAGAAGTAAACCATCCCCCTCCCTGCAAAAAATCACTACAAGGTAACAACAATCATACTACTAATGAAAAGAGTCATACCCTAATATAATTATTAACTCTAATCTTAGACAATAAAATTAAAAACTCATGTGAAAATAATCACACCCAACCTTCAATGCCGCAACATCCAAATTGGATGGAAGTAACATTATTTACCAAAAGTTCACCAATCTCCAATTTAGTTTACTGTACACAGAAGATCAATAGCTTCAACACCATCAACCAAACATCAACAGCAAAAAAAATGCATACTTCGACAAAGGACTGTTAAAATATTCTTCCAAATCGAACAAGAGACAATGAAAAAAGAAAATCAAAGCAAAATTTATAACTTTAACATTGTGAGAAATATATTTTCAAAATAATATCAAAATTAATAACTAATTAAGAATCAAGAAAAATCAAACAATAAAAATCGAAATCATAAGAATTTGGATACATCGATAATAGCAAGACCTAAAAACCAAATTAAACGAAATAAAAGAGGAATGATTTATCTTGAAATTAGATCTTATTGACTTCGTTTTGTTGATATAGCTTTGAAATTTTTCAAAAGGAAAAGCTTATAATTATAAACCGTGGATCGCCATTGTTAAGCATCTCTAAGGTCGAAGCTTCTCTTCGCTTATTAATGACCAATCAGTTAGGGTCAAATTCATGGAGGAAAGGAACTCTAAACCGGATTTAAGGAGAAGAGAAAAGGAAAACTGTGAGAGAGATGAGAGTGAAAGAATAGTGCGGTTGAAAAATTAAGAGAAAAGAAAGAGGATGAAGCATTGGAGTGACAGTCCTGCTAGGGTTAACAATACAATACTTTTTTCCTTTTTTTTAAAGTTATTCAACGTGAATGTGAAAGTGAAAATAAATTACTCCGTATATTTTTTCCTCCTAATTTAAAAAAAAATAAATTAATTAATACAATACAAAACGGTTGTCAAGATGACCGTTCTATATCATATATAATAATTAATTTTTTTTAATTATTTGAGTTAAAAGAAATAGAGAACAGTTAACTATGCTAACCGTTCCATATGTATTAACATACAGAACGTCTCTTATATAAACACGTTCTATATTCTTCTGGAGAACGCCTACCTTTGGTAACCGTTCAATATTTTGCGATCTCTAATTTAGTTTTTTTGTGTAGTGGCAGTTGCCTAGCACTGCTGCTACGCCTAGCATCTTCTCGCACGCCCCTCACGCACCAAGTCAACATATAGCACCTCGCATACACCTAGCACCACACGCACAAAGCACAACAACCATCATTCCTCTGTAGCCACATGCAGGCTGTGCGAGCAGCCCTGCTGGCCGAGGAATGCTCATGGCTATTGTAGACACCTAAAAATGTCTCCCCAAAACCAAACCCGTTGATGAACACCTTTCACCGCCATTATTGGTCGAGTTGAGTATTGAATATTTGGAGTGCTTAAATCCATGTTCTATCCAATATATTTCATGAACCAATCCAATTTCTAGCTCATTTCCCTAAACCATAATCTATTTTCCACTTTTCGTGTCCACTGAGAGAAACTGATTTTATGGCTATACAATTTTGATCCCATTATTATTTTGTTGGATAGGCCTTTAAATAATCTTTCCAACCATATATCATAAGCCCAATTCCGAGCTATAACGAAAAAGATATGAGCAAAACACCAAACTCGGCCTAAAACCAACACCCTTTCACTAAAACAGCTATATATTAAAATATACATATTATTTTGACTTGATTCTAATTAGTTTGGAAAGTAGACTTGATACGATTTCCAATGATATATTATATGCCTCATTCCGAGTTACGGATCAAAAGTTATGATGGTTTTAAAAACGGGTAAAAACCTGGAATCACCGCGCACAGTGCAATTCCACCGTGTCACGGGAAATTGCACCGTCTAACGGTGGGAATCCCCGTGACACGGTGCCCTTGCTGTGACGCGGGGCTATTCCGTGTCCTATTTGCGTTCTTCGTACCTAAACAACTCCCGCGTCACGGCATTTTCCACCGTGTCACGGGAATTTACACCGTTTGACGGTGGGATTCCCCGTGACACGGAGCTGTTTCCGTGTAATTTCCGCGTCTCCCATACTGTGACACGGTGTACTGTACCGTGTCACGGTGGATACTGCCGTGTCACGGTACCTGTGCCGTGTCACGGGACATTCCGTGTCTTTTCCACGTAAACCCTTAACGTGTTTTCACTTCCCGTAACCTAAATATTTCCCGTGTCACGCAAATTTGTACCGTGTCACAGGAAAGTTTCCCGTCTGACGGTGGGATTTCCCGTGTCACGGTACACTTTTCCGTGTCGCGAGATACTTTTTTAGGGTTTTTATCATTTTAGGGTTCCGTGTGCTCCCTCAGCACATTTTCTCTATAAATACCCTCTCATTTGTGATGTACGCGGCAGCAATAATCATTCTCTCTCACCTTACACAAAAAATCATTCTCTTCTCCCTCTTTAACCTAATTTCTAGCCTCATTATTCTTTCATAAAAATTCCCCTAAGCACTCCAAGGAGTCTATACTTAACCCGAGGTTCCCTCCTTAAACCAAGGCGTGAAAGGTACAACTAACTGAGGGTTTGAACCAAATCAAATCTAATATTTATTTAATTTAATTTCCATTTGATTTATATTTTTATTGAAGTTACTAACAGTTTATTCATGATGTAGCAATTTAACGGAACGCGCGGAATGTGAGTAATTAATTAATTTAATAACTCTTATTTTATTTTCTTATTGCTAGTATCATGATTAGGTTATTTCATATTTAATTTGACTAACGCTATTATTGTTGAATTGCTTCCAATATTAATGTTTATTCTATTATTTGTTTTTATCACCATATTGCATGTTAAAGGGATTATGTAATTGAAAATCACGCCTAATAAGATAATTTGGACAACCGGTTTAGGTTCCGTTTTAATCTTGTTGTTTAATTCAAGTGATCACAAATATTTTAGAATTATATGTTGCATTAATATTCAACCAATTTAGCTAAATAATAGTTTGGAGCGAATTCAATATTTTGTTTGTATGCCATTGAGATCACAGGAATGCTTTTCAATATAAGAATCGAGTAGAGGCCAATACGGGCGAATGTGACTCCATGACTCACTTCGTACCATCATCCCCGATCCTCCTTTCGTGGTTCCGAACCATATGGAGTTAGTAATCTCATGGATTATGAATGGGGTGTAACCTTCATGGGCCAATCGTTGTTGCCTTCGTTGTCCCTTTATCGTGATTGACTTTTATGATCCGTGAACGGTTTACAAGTTCCTTAAAAACTTGTTGGCGGCTCCCTACTTTATTTGTCTCTAATCGTATTATGTCAATTCTCACTTCCTATGACTGCCAAGCATATTCACAACATGCTTTTAACGTAGGCGCAATTCGAGCGACGCCTACAATTTGGCGACTCCACTGGGGAGGATTCTTGGTTATTTATCGATTTGAGTGATCGATATTTAATTAAGATGAGTGGATGAGACTTGAAAGATTCTTGAAAAATATTTCTGTGATTAATTTGGCATTTTTGCATATGCATAGACGTATTAACGTCGCATTTAGGTCTGTCATGTAGGAAAAATTGAATAACTTAATTGCGTACGAAGGAAAACAGGGCACCAGTCAGATTTTCTAACTACCATGCCACGGCAATATCTGTCGTGTCATGGTACAGTGCACCGTCTGACGGTGTGCCGTATCGTGGCACGGGAATCTTTGCCGTGTCACGGCAGTCCTAAAATCAGTCCGGTGGTTTATTTTCTCTTCTCACAGTCAACTTCCTTTGATTTTTCTGAAAAAACGTGTGTGTTCTACATACGTCTTAGCCCCGGGGAATTTAAGCTCTATCAACCCAAAAACGCTCATGAAAATAAGGGTTCATCCGAGTTATTAAATTCACCTAAACCATGGAGTCGAGTTCGATTTCATCACGAACTCGCGGAGCCGCCTGTTGGCATACACCCTCAAGGGAGGCTGCCTTGTTAACGCGTCCAAACTCTTAACCATGGTACCCTTTTGACACCCAAAGCTTGACCAATAGTTGAACATAAATCTTGACTCTAGGTTGCGAACTTTTTTTACATCATCGTGCCTAAATGCTATGTGGTTGTTTGGTGCTAACCTTCATGTGTTTACTCTTTTGTTTAACCCATGACCGAGAGTTTTTATTCTCACATATTAATTAGTGCGGACCTAAAATCGGTTAAAATCTGGAAAACTGACCTGGAACTGCGCACCGTGTCACAACATGTTCTGCCGCGCCACGGTGAACAGTGTCGTGACACGGGGCTCACTACTGTCTGACGGTAGACTACACCGTGACACGGTGCTCAGAGTGTCCTGTCAGTCTTTTTTTTATTCTTGTGCGTACGTATGTGGATGTTGTGTCCGGTTTGGTGTCATGTCTAGTTGTACGGCCAAAACACGTGTCCATAACGTAACCTAATCACTCACATATCGTGTTCACACACTTTTTTCTTTAGTCGTGCACTACTTTTTGACCGTATTTTAGGGTAGTCTTGTTTTTTGTGTCTTTTTTTTCGGAGTAAGTCGGATGGTATCCTCCCTTTAAAAATAAACAAGTAGAATTTCAAAATTATAGATTTTTTGTTTTAAAAAAAAAATAAAAAGAAATTCCCCGTGCCACGTCAGCATCCACCGTGGCCCGGTGGAGTTTCCCGTGGCGCGGTGGACATGCAGCAAAAAAAAAAAAATTCTACCGCGCCACGGGAAACTCTACCGTGTCACGGCAAATTTTCACCGTGACACGGTGGATTTCCCAAAAAAAATTAAAAAAAAAATAAAAAAAAAATAAAAAAAAAGGGAAGGGTTGCCGCGACACGGGATTGTCCACCGTGTCACGGCAAAGTCCACCGTGGCACGGGAATGTTTACCGTGGCACGGGAAAGTTCACCGTGACACGGTGGATTTTCCAAAAAAAAAAAAACCCGCGTCAGTCAAGTCTTCCGTGTTAATTTGGTCCTCGCGTCTGTCATTTTGGTTATTGTTCACATGTCTAGCCATGCGATCATACCACGAGTCTTATAACATAACTTAGTCACTCACGAGTCAAGTATAGTCCACACACTTTCTTTATGTTCCGACTCGAGTCATGCACCAGGTCGTTTATGATCGTATATTAGGTTCATGCACCCTTTTTTCGTCATAATAAAAAATGAGTGGAGTTTTCTCACCTGTTTTCAAATGTCTATTTATTTTTTATTAATTTTTTTTCCTTCCTTTCCTATCTTGAGCAATGAGTCAAACAATTAAGTGAATTATTTTATTTCATAGTACTTGGTCAAGGAACAGGGATAGATTAATACGGTTTGAGTCATTACCGCAACAATCTCTCAGATCTAATAGGCGTTCAAAGAGAACTTTGCCATCTCCATTACTCATCACCTTTCAAAGGCCACTAAAGAAGATATTGAGAACATCAACAAATCCATCGAGGCACTGTCTGCCATGATGCAAACCCTTACCACTAGGGTCACTACCATGGAACAAAACAAGGTCACTATTTCCACCCTTGACAAACTGAAGGAACAAATGAGTAAGATTTCTGAGGATTACACTTATGTGGAACGGCCTCCCACTCCTTTGGATGTGAAGGACAGACTCCCTGAAAAGTTTTCCACTGCTGATATTCCAAATTTCAAGCCTACTAACAATCCAATATTCCATTTGAAGGCGTTCTCTGCAACCATGGCTCTTAAGGGATTGGACGTAACACTCTTCCCTACAGTGTTCCCTCCCTCCTTAGAACATGCTTGCCAACAATGGTTTTATTCCTTAGATGCGAAGCATACTGCGACTTGGCAAGATGTCACCGACAGTTTCATGAATCGTTACAAGTGTAACATTTAAACTAAAACTTCTGAACGTGAACTCTCCATTCTCAAACAAAAAGAGAATGAAGGCTTCACCGCTTACCTGAACAGGTGGAGGGAAACAACTTCACTCTTGGTAGATCCTCCCAAAGAAAGAGAGATGGTTTGCCTCTTTATTCAAAATCTGACTAATAAATATAGGGAATATCTCAAATTTCTTCCACTAAACATTTTCGAAGCTGTATACGACATCGGCATCAATATCGAGGATGAGCTAATAAAGACTGCTAATATGTAACAATAATAACACTTGGAAAAACAAGAAGAACGACCATCCTTCTTCTTCGTCTTCTAAGCACAAAAATACTACCAACAATATAAGCTAAGTTTATATCAATGAAGTGTTAGCTCTTGATGCTCCATTGCCCAAGAAGAAAAGAACTTACACTCATTTAGGAATGACTTATGATGCGGCCTTTGATCGCCTTTACGGTCAAGGCTTGATCACACCTATTGGACCATTTCCAGAGCCAAAACCTGAAGAAAGGAGCGCCAGATGGAATCCCAATGCCTATTGCAAGTACCATCAAGGAAGGGGCCACACTACAAAGCAATGTTGGAATTTGAAGGACGTCATTCAAGACTTGATGGATGCAAACAAACTTCCTGTCCCTCCAGGCGGCAAGAAGTAGTGAATACAAGGCACACAGATCCTTCGTGCAAGATTTCATGATTTCTTTCTTTATCATTCTTCTCCATTCCCCCATTCATGTCCAGCATAGGTTTTCCACTTTGAATTTTTTTATATGTTTCATGTGTTTCGTTCACCTTTTCCATTAATAAAATGAGCAATTTTCCTTTACATCTTGATCATAGAATTTTTCATTCATTGATTCATTCTCAATAAAAAAAAATAAATAAATAAAAAATAAAAAAAAAAAATCAATTACCGAACAAAACCCAAGGTACACCAATGACTTGAGGCACCTTTGCAACCATGTCATTCCATGTTAACCGTTCAATCACATTCCATTTCTTCATCAACCATTTTGAGCCTCGTCTAACGTTTGGCCTTCATTTCTTCAACCCACATTCACTTAACCCTGGGATTGGAAGATGTGTAATTGTATAACATTCAAAAAGCAAGTTAAAAAAAAAAAAAAAAAAAGCAGCAAAGCAACAATAAAACAATGTCTAAAGGCAAGTGTTCCAATGTCTTTGATATGAACACGTCTCAAATTGTGTCTCTCATCGAGTGCTTGGTACCGTGCTTGAGAAACATGAATGCTAAGTGAGTGATGGACCGCATGATCTGAGATTGTCTACATTGATTCAAAAGAATTAAAAAAAAAAAAAGAAAAAAAGAAATTCAAAACAAAAAAAAAAAAAAAAAAAAAAAAAAAAAAAAAAGAAAAAAAAGAAAAGGTTGAAAATAAACTTGCAAATCAAAATTTTCAAATTCAAAATTACACATCTTGGGGATTCTCTCGGGTCTTGAGCCTTTTACCCCTTTCTTCCTTAAACCATCAACTTAACCACATTACAACCCTTGAAAGACCTCTTTGAGGTGTACATACACTTGTGCAAAGTTCGGTTAGAGCTACGTTCGGCCTGATTCCTAACGAATACGTAGGCAACCTCACATCGAGGTGCGGCCACATTCATATTCATATCCATGCATGATTGAGTCAAAGAATATCCAATGCTTATCCCTACCCATTTAGAACTAGACTTGGGGGCTTGAACCCCAAATCACATTAGCTTACCCAGCCTGAAGAGTCATCATCTTTAACTCTTCTCACATCTCTTTCCATCGCCATAACCCTTGCAACCAACCTTAGTATCACATTCACACACTTCACTCACACATCCATATCCATATCTATCATCCTTCCCTTTAAGAGCCCTTTATCATGAAATCTTGTTTCAACACTGTGCATGTTTCATCAAATTTAAAGACAACATTCAGTAGAAGAAACATTGTATACTTGCTTAGCTTCCTGACCTGAGCAATGTTCATTGTTTCATGCATCGCATAATGTGCTAAGATACATTTATATATCAATGATTTTTAATCATACAAAGCATATCGTGCTTAGCTCCTTGACCTAAGAACCGTTCATTATGCAATAATCACTATACGTGCTTAGCTTCCAGACCTAAGTGACGTTCAAAATCGCTTCTTCACACCATATATGATGCTTAGCTCCATGACTTAAGTTCATTCATCTATCGGGTCACATGATGTAATTATTCTTAACCTCCTGGCCTAAGAACATGCATACATTATTTTCAGGACAAGCAATTCAATCCATATGATTCATTTCGTCTTGCTCAAGGAGGAAGTTCAAAACTTCTTTCCTTTTTCATTATTTTATTTTGGGGAAGTTCAAAAACTTTTTCCAAGTTTTTATCGAGGAAAGTTTGAAAATCAAATTTCATTTTCACGTATTTCTTTTTCGGGAGAAAGTTGGTACCCTCCACTCGTCTCATGACAAAAATGATGGAAAATTTTTGCTTTTGCATTTTCGGTTGCTTGTGTCTGCACACACACACACTAAAACTATACACACACATCACAAGTCATACTCATGTCATGTCATGTCGTGTCAAGTCAAACTAGGTCAAGTCAGTTAGTCAAGTCAATCATAGTCTATACGAGTCCCCTGGCAAATTTTATTTTCTAGGTCTCAATTAAAGCCCACGTCCGGGGAAAAGTGGACCATCTACAGCCCACGTCTAGGGACAAGCGGACCATCTACAGCCCACGTCCGGGGACAAGCGGACCATTTACATCCCACGTCCGGGGACAAGCGGACCATCTACAGCCCACGTCCGGGGACAAGCGGACCATCTACAGCCCGCGTCTGGGGACAAGCGGACCACCATCATTTCATGACGCAAGGTTCTCGATACACAGAGACTTGCAATCTCATCATCTTTCGACTTTCCTCAAGCATGGAAAGTATTATCCGGTGGATTTTTCTTCAAGTATAGAAAACCGCCAAATCGGCTTTCCTCAAGCATGGAAGGCATTATCGGTGGAATTCTTCAAGCATAGAATGACACCATATTCATCAGTCGGCTTTCCTCAGGCTTGGAAAGCGTTATCGGTGGATTTTTCTTCAAGTATAGAAAACCGCCAAGTCGGCTTTTGTAACACCCTAGAAATTCCTTTATTTTAAAATACCTGTTTTGCCCTGTATTAAACTTTAAATTAAAAATATCTAAGACATTACCGCCACTGTGAAAATGGTTAAGGCAAATATCAAAGATACACAGCGGAAGACTAATTTTAAACACCTTTCCAAAACAAACCAACTTGAAAAGCTAACCAAACAAAAGTAAAGTTAAAACCAAAATGAGCGAAGTAAAATGAAAATCAACCTACAACTTGGAACCATTAAAGGCCCTTATTAAAAACCAAACCAAATCCAAACTTGATATTAGCTCCACATATAAATATTAGCATAAATAATTAAAGCAGAAACACATTGTAACTAATATGAACTAGTATGATTTGCTCTTCACTCGTGCCCCATCATGAATATGCCTCAATACCTGAAAAGCTTATCTCTATTTGTCTCCACTACTCTCCATTAAAAATGGGTCATCATAGGGCCAAGATAAAGACATGGCCAAAACACACAAATACACACAATCAGCAAAGCTGAGTACATAAGCGTAATTAAACACACTATCATGCTTTCACTTATCAACACACACTTACCTTATTGCACCTGTTCGCAAGCACACACACCAATCAACAAGACATAATGACTAGACACTAATTAATTCATTTTGCATTGATTACGCATCGAACGGGTTTCCACCTATTAACCTCCCCCAAATAAATTTGAGGTTCACTGGCATAGGAGCTAACCGTGCCTGCGACAAAACCACACAAAGGTGGCGGAATTCCTGCGCATAATAAATGATAAAAAGGAATATACAACGTCTTGTACTCCATTGGAAGTTATGGTTAAATATAAAACCCCATAACCCCCCCCCCCCACTTTTCATACTCAAGGTATATACGTTCCAAGAGTTTAGGTGCGTAATCTCTTTCACTTTACGTTATTTACATATTATTAGACTTGGTGATGACTCTCAAAGCATAATAATTCAATCAACAATAATTATTCAAACAACCATACCAATTTAATTCTTGAATAATTAGTGACCACATATTATTTATTGTTGAACCCTTTTTAATTCTACCCCACTGTCAAAGACACCTTAAATGCATAATGCGCCAAAAATCATATCCCTCGGTGTTAAAAACACCTTAAGTGCAAAAAGGCACCAACATACAATTTATTCCTTGTGTACATAGACACTTATATAGCTCCTACCTCATGCTTAAAGCATAAATAAAAATTATTTGAACCATAATAAAATTCCTTTTCAATATTCCAAACATAATTAAACATGTAGTTTAATTAATCATGGCTTCTAACATGCCATAAATAAAAATGTGGTTCAAACACAACATGCCAAAAATATAATTTTTCAATCCAGAAACCATCACAAATAATTCATGATTCACCATTCAATCACCAACACCATTAATTCACAAATTCCATACATAAACCTTAGCATGATACTACTTGTAATTGATTGAAATCAAGCCTAGCATTATTCTACATCATCAAAATATGCTAAGAACGCGAACGTACCTCAAATAAGCTCTTAAAATAATCGAGTACTCTACAACAATTCTCGAACCAAGTCTCCTACTTCAAGGGACAATAATACTATATTAATTACCCTTGTATACACAATTTCCAGCAACTTAAACTCACTTTAAATAACTTATAATAATCTGAAAATTATTTAAAAACCCCTAATTAAACTCCTTTTTAATGGATAATCACACCCTTTTATTAAAAATCACAATTATACTACTTTAAATAAAATTCCAACATTTTAAACTAATAAAAAATCCTTTAAAACTTCATCAAAATACATCTTTATACTTAAATTATCCATATAAACATTAAATTATCTCTTACCCTTTTAAACTCAAAGATAAAATTTAAAGCATAAAAAAAACTTCGTTAAAAATCAAAAACTGCTCGAAAATCGTATTTAGAGGCTGAATTTGGCCACGAGAGGGTAGTACTCACTACCAAAGGATTAAAACGAGATTAATATTAACGAACGGAAATCTAATTATTAAAACATGAATTTGCGTGTTCAAAATAAATCTGGAACTAAGTTAAACTAATTAGTTATAATCACCAAAATTTCAAAACATCATTACTATAAAAGCCCTAAATCAATTATTCATAAAAAAACCCTAAAATCATGATTTTCAATAATTAAAAACCCTAGGTTATAAAATTTAAAAAATCTTAAAATTATAAAGTTCAATCATCAAAATACAATTTGATACTAGTTAAATTAATTTCAAACAATAAAATCAAAACCCATAAATTAATAATTATAATTACACAAATTAATAAAACAAAGGAGAGAAGAAATAAGACTAACCTTTTTGTGTGGGAAATTTTTGGGGATTCATGGGGTATTTATAGAGTAAAAAGTGTAGGGTTAAGTTTGGGCTTATAAAAATGTGGGCTTGAGTTATGGGATAGGGCTTAAGTTATGGGTTTTGGAATGGTTTATTCCAATAAGAGTATGTAGGAATAATTTACATTGCCCAATAATTAATAAACGTTTGGCCCAAAACTTATTTTACTTTTATGCAACTTTATATTTAAAATACTTTAACCCTTTAAAATATTTAATTATGCCCTTAACAATACATTTTATTAATACTTGAATACTTTATAAAAATAAATAAAAATACGGGGTATTACAGTCTACCCCCCTTAAAAGAAGTTTCGTCCTCGAAACTTAGGTACGAAAACTTTAAAAACTCGTTTAAAGGCAAATAAATACTTAAAATCTCAAAAACTTTTCTAATACTTTTAGTTGTTGTACTTTTGTGATACTTCCTTTCTACCTCATCTATTCATTCACACACAAGCTAGTGTGTAAAGTAACCAACTTGCTAACCTACTTACACAAAATAATGTGTAAGATAACAACTTTACTAACAAACTTACACAAAATAATGTGTAAACTATTAGACTATCTAACAAACTCACACTAGCATAAGTGTAAGAGTCAACTTTGGTAATAAACTTACACATCTTAGTGTGTAAAATAATCAAACTTATCAACTAAATCAGTGTAAAACTGACGAAAAAGCACTTTAAAATGCCAAAATTAAGGAAAAAGCGCGTAATTCTATCGCACTCTACCCCCCTTAAAGAAAACGAGTTACGCCCCCGTAACTCCACTTAACTGAACTTTAGAATCATGTTGATCTTTTCTCATTCCATCCTTGGTAAGGTCATAACACTTCTCTGTATGCATTCCTTGTTGCAAGTACCCAAAAGTCTCATGGATTCCGTACTCATTATACCAAAAATAATCAATACTATCTATACTATCTTTTACCAATCCTCTAGTAAAAGTATGAAGCACTTTGCTATTCAAAACCTTGATTTTAGTCTAGCTTTCTTTTGATCAAATTGGTTTTATTCAATGGTTTCCTTTGCAAGTCCTACCTTTAGTCAATGACTTATGAATAATATCTTATAGCTTACCAAGGTCCAATAATATGCCAAGTTATTATCCACTTTACCAATTCTATACAAATTCATATATTTCTATATACCTTGGCTCATTCTCTTTATTCTTTCCATACTTTAACTTTATTTTATAGGTTACACTTTCAATAACACTTGTTTTTTTTTTTTTGTCCCCTGTTTAACTTGCACCACTTAAATCCGTTCATGGATATTTTTCTTGCTTCTCCATAACTTTACTTGTTTGAAGTCCTAAGACGATCTTCTTACTAATGTTCCCCGACATAGTGAACTTTCATAGTTCTTTTTACACCAACCTCGAAATGTTGCCATGCCAATGCGGCCTTGCATGGTTATCTTTCATTTGTTTTCTCTCCAATGCTTCATGCTCTCTAATGACTTCCAACGTAAATATTCCTTTTGTTTGTCCATTATTATTTGGTGGTTGTAGTAATCATCCTCCGTGTATCACCAAAGTTCTCCTGTATACCTCCTAGGATCTTAAAAGAAACTACGAATCTCAATCTAAAATGATATCTTTAGGAACTCCATGTAGTCTCACAAAAAAAAAATTGATGTAAGCCTTTGCAAGTTGCTCCTTTCTCCAAGTCTCCTTCATCAGTTTTACACATTGTAGACTTAGATAATTTATCCACCACAATTCAAATGAAACAATCACTCTTACTCATCAATACACCTTTATCGCATCCTTTTACAACTTGTCCTTTCCTTGGTGTATTTCACCTTCCTTCAATTATATTCACTTCAACTTCTTACTCTTAAATGTATATTTAAGCTTGATGAGTGGCATTTATGCCACTCTTTTATCCTTTTTCTCTTCTCCCCTCATTTGCACTTGTTTGGCCCTTTTTCTAAGCATTTTTACTTAGTTTTGCTTCCTCTTTTCTTTCTCCTTTATCCTCCATTTTCTTAGTCTTCCCGCTTTATTCTTATTGTGATTTTCATTCTTATGCTTTGTAAGAACCATCGGGATTTCAAGAGGAGGAAGCTAAGCTTAAGGGAAGCTAGAGAAAGCATGATTCAGAAGAGGTTCGGCCGAACCTCCTGATGGTGTGGCCGAACCAAGGTGTGGCCGAAACTGCTCAGTGGTTCAGCCGAACGTTGAGGAAGGGGCAAGATGAAAATTGGCAGTTTTGCAGGAGTGTCCGAACCACAGGAGTTCGACCAGACCAAGATCAGGGAGGTTCGACCGAACCTACCCATGGTTCGGCCGAACCTACCCTGTAGTCCAGCCGAACCTACCCTGTAGTCCGGCCGAACCTACCCTGCAGTCCGGCCGAACCTACCCTGTAGTCCGGCCGAACCTTCCCATTTGTTCGATCGGACCTCTCCTTTTATCAGTTGGCTCTGTACGGACTATATAAGTCCCATCTTAGAACGTTTTGAGGATTAGATTAACTTAGTTTTAATCTTTCTACATTTTAGCTTAATATAGAGAGAGAAACACTATTATTCTTCATTGGTAGAGAGAGAAAGTGTGGTTTTCTTCATTGATGAGCTTGGATTTTGAAGGAGTTTTGTTCAATCCTTTGTAGACCTTCATCTTCAATTAATGAGCAATCTCTTACTCTTTCTCTTTACCTTTGTTTTTTATTTTGCTTATTTGCTTTGATTTTTCGTCTTTGCTTATTAATCATGTTGATGCTTATTGATTTGATGATTGATATTGTTTTCAATATGATTTGTGAGTAGTCACTTAGCCAAGGGTGTGGGGATGGTGTAGTTGCTAATTGTTCATGCTTATAATGTTGGGGTTATGTTAAAGGTGATTAAAGTCTTTGGATGCTTGATATTCTTTGGTCTTTCTTGCAAATGCACATTGTTAGTTGATCAAAGATGAGTCTTTACTAACAAGTAACGGAAGTTGACTTAGTTGAGATTCATTACTAATGATAATTCTTTGTTTGCACCTTCTAATATATGGTTCTAATGTGGAAACATAGAGGCTATGTTAGGAGAAACCAATTAACCCCGAAAGACGGTTAGATTGGACCCCTTTACTTCGGTATTTGTGCATGTTTAGTTTACCATTGATATGCTACTTAGTTATTGCATGATCTAGCGTCAACTTCACCTAACCATTTCCCTTGGTGCCTACCTATATTAATTTTAATCCTTTTTGTTCTTAGTTTAACCTTCTAGTTATTCACACTTCTTGTTCCGAGATAGCTTAGATCCTAGGTAATGAATGCAGTGCTTAAGCATTTCTCCCTGTGGTTCGACCCCTCTATTTACCCTATACACGTATTAGGTCGGTAGAGCGTTATAAATTCATTTGACTTAGGTGTAGTCGCTCAACGACACGATTATTGCCTTATCAAATTGGCGTCGTTGCCGGGGAGACGGTTTCCATTGCTATTTCATTGCTTGTTTGAGACTATCTCACCTTTATTTGTTAGTGTTTGCTACTTTTGTTACTTTTCAGTGCTTACGTTCTTCTTAGCTTTGTTGTATGAACAGAGGACGAACCCGCTCAAGATCTTTAATTCCCATCGATCCAGAGCTAGAGAGGTCTTTGTCCCTACTTCGAAGAGAAGCAAGAACAAGGAGTAGAAATTCCCGCATTCCAACGAGAGGAGTAAGAGAATTAGAAGATACTCCACCCTCTTCACCCTCAAGTGAAGAATTAGATAGCCCTAAATCATCTTCGGGTTCAGAAATCAACCCTTTCTCAACCTATAAGTTTGAGAGTAAAGAAGGTTCTAAAATGGGACAGAATACGCCTTTGAGTCGTCTTGGGGCCCCCGAAGCTTTTAAAGCGCAAAATGGGATCCTAACTCCTACTACTCAAGCCAATAATTTCGAGATCAAGCCTAATTTGATTGCCTTGATTGAGAGGAAACAATTCTCGGGTGGAAAGTTAGAGAGTCCTCATGAGCACCTAAAAGAGTTTGAGAAATATTGTGACACAATAAAGGCCAATGGAGTGACTCAAGAATATATTCGCCTCAAAATGTTTCCATTTTCGCTAATTGGGAGAGGTCTAGAATGGCTAGAGAAGGAGGTGCCCCCTAATTCTCTCACGACATGGGACCAAGTGACTACGGCCTTCTTGAGGAGGTTTTATAACCATAGGAAGACCGCCGAGGCTTGGTCTTTGATTCAAGGTTTTCGCCAAAAGAGTGGTGAGTCTCTAAGTGCGGCATGGGAACGATACAAAGAGCTTCAACGTCAATGTCCACACCATGGGATAAACAAGTATCAACTCATTCACACTTTCTATGGAGGTCTCACACCTCAAGGAAGAACAAGCCTAGACGCCACGGCCGGTGGTCCAATCATGAACAAAGGAGAGCATGAAGTGGAGTGTATTATAGAGGAAGCCGCAAAGCACTATGATGATTGGTATGAAGGAGAAAGGGATGCTACTTCTAGCAAGGGTGTTTATGCATTGGAGCAAGCCAACGCAATCAACAACCTTTCTACCCAAATCTCCAAAACGACCAAGCAAATGGATGAATTGATGAAAGAAAGGTCCAACCCTCATGGTAATACCTCCCCTTCAACCAAGGGAGGCAATGGTATGGATACTTCCTCCCCCTCTTCTTACAATAAAATGCCCCAAGGATGCATGTTTTGTTCTAATTGTGAAACCTATGATCATGATACCTCTCATTGTGTCTATGCTTGTGAAGTCCAACCCCCTTCCCATGAACATGATGGTAATATGGAAAATGTCAATGCTATGAATTTTTCTCCTAGAATGGGAAATGTAGGAAACTTGAGGCCAAACTCCAATCAAATGGGGAATTGGAATCAAGGTGGAAACCGTGGTTAGAACCAAAGTGGTGGTGGTTATGATAACCAATACCATGGTGGGGGAGGCCCTTCCAATTTCAATGGAAGAGGCTACTTTAACCAAAGAGGGTATGGTAATCAAAACCAACAACCTAATTCCCGATACCATGACCATCAAAATCAAAATTTTGGTGACCAAGGTAACATGGGAAAAAATCAACAAAGCAATGTTCCTAACCAAGGCACCGGAGGCAATAGGGGCCAATTTGTTTCTAAGTATGCCCAAACTAATAGGCCTCCGGGTTTTCATCAATCCCAACTTCCTGCACCTCAACAACCTCTTCAACTTGAAGCCCCTCCAATAGATCTCGTGATGGCTAAATTAGATGCTCTTTTAAAAATGCGTGAGGAGGATAAAAAGAAACATGAAGAGGCCCAAAAACGAACCAATGCTCATATGAAAATGCTTGAGACTCAAATTGCTCAACTTGCATCTAATTCATCCTCTTCTTCTTCTTCTCCTTCTTCTTCTCACATCCCAAGTCAAGGAGTAAACCCAAAACCTTTGTATGCCATGACAACAAGGAGTGAGAATGTAGTAGGGAGTGACCCTTTAATTGAGGAAGAACCCCAAGAAGAGGTAGAGTTAGAGAATGAGAGTGAAAAACCCAATAAGCCATTGAGTGTTGAAAAGGAAAAACATGTTGAGGTGCCCAAGGAAAAAGAAGCCACCCCCTTGCCCCTAAATCGCCAACCTAGAGAGGAGAAGCTACCCTTTCCACAATGATTTGTGAGAGCTAAACTTGATGCCCAATTTGGGAAGTTTTTGGAAATCATTAAGAATTTGCATATTTCCGTCCCTTTTGTTGATGCTATGAAGCAAATGCCCCACTATTCCAAATTTTTGAAAGATCTTTTGAGTGGGAGAAGGGAGTGTGAGATGGTGAGTTTGACCGCCAATTGTAGTGCAATTCTTTCCAACAAACTACCTACCAAATTGAAAGATCCGGGTAACTTTTCCATCCTTTGTTCTATCAATGGCATTGAATTTTATAAAGCCTTGTGTGATTTAGGAGCAAGTGTGAGTCTCATGCCCAATTCTGTCTACCAAAAGCTTAGTGTAGGAACCCTCTCTCCCACTAACATTAATCTCCAACTAGCGGACCGTTCCGTTAAGTTCCCCATGGGAAAAGTTGAGGACATTCCCCTTAAGGTAGGAAAGTTCACATTCCCCGTGAATTTTTTTTTTTGCTAGAGATGGATGAGGATGAGAGGATTCCTATAATTTTTTGTAGGCCATTTCTAGCCACTTCTAGAGCTATCATCGATGTGAAGGAGGGGAAGATATCCTTGAAAATTGACAATGATTCTATTTAGTTTGATTTGAACAATGTCATGCAACAACCCTCCTCAAGTGGTGAATGCTTTAAGGTAGATGTTCTTGATACGGTTCTTGATGAATTTTCTCGCTCCCACTTGCATGCTACTAATGATCCTCTTGAAAGTGTGTTGTTGAATGAATCAAAGATAGGTACTCACAAAGAAGATATACAATTCTATGACGATTTGCTTGAGGAAAGCAAGAAGGAGTGCAAGGGCGCGAGCATGGAAGAAGAGGCTCCTTACATTCATGACCTCTTTCAAGTTGAAGAAAGAGAAGAGAGCCCCAATGGTAAGGGAGCACCAAAGGTAGACTTGAAACCTCTACCTTTAGGCTTGAGGTATGCATTTCTTGGTCCCGATGAGTCTTTCCCCGTGATTGTAAATTCTAACCTAACAGAGGAGCAAACCTCCCTCCTTATCAATGTTTTGAGTAAACACAAAAATGCTTTGGGTTATACCATTGATGATATCAAAGGTATTAGTCCATCTTTATGTATGCACAAAATTGATCTAGAGGGAGATGCCAAACCCATTAGGCAAAGGCAAAGAAAGCTTAACCCTTCCATGCAAGAAGTTGTGTGGAAGGAAGTGGCTAAGCTTCTTGATGCGAGAATTATTTAACCAATTGCTCATAGTGATTGGGTATCTCCCGTGCAAGTTGTGCCTAAGAAAGGGGGCATGACGGTAGTGAAAAATGATCATGATCAACTAGTACCCACTAGACTTGTTACCGGTTGGCGCATATGTATTGACTATCGCCAACTTAACACAAGTACATGCAAAGATCATTTTCCACTATCGTTCATTGATCAAATGTTGGAAAGGCTTACAAAGAATTCCTTCTATTGTTTCCTTGATGGTTACTCGGGATTTTTCTAAATCCCCATTAACCCCAAGGATCAAGAGAAGACGACTTTCACATGCCCCTACGGTACTTATGCGTATCGTAAGATTCCTTTCGGGCTTTGTAATGCCCCCGCAACATTCCAACGTTGCATGATGTCCATTTTTAGTGATATGATTGAGGATGAGATAGAAGTTTTCATGGATGACTTCTACGTTGGAGGAGCCACCTATGAAGATTGTCTATCTAATTTATCTCGTTGCTTAGAAAGGTGTGAGAGGGCTAACCTCGTGTTAAATTGGGAAAAGTGCCACTTTATGGTTGAAAGTGGGATTGTTCTTGGGCACAAAATTTCCCATGCCGGCATTGAGGTTGATAGAACCAAGGTTGAGGTCATTGAAAAACTTCCTCCCCCCACCAACGTGAGGGAAGTGACGTCTTTTCTTGGCCATGCTGGGTTCTATCGGCGCTTTATTAAAGATTTTTCAATGATTTCTAAGCCTCTCACATCTCTATTGCAACAAGATAAGGAGTTTGTGTTTGATGATGCTTGTCATAAGTCCTTTTGTAGGTTGAAAGAAGCCCTTTGCACCGCTCCTATTGTCCAAGGTCCGGATTGGTCTCTTTCATTTGAGCTCATGTGCGATGCAAGCAACGAGGCCATTGGATCGATTCTTAGACAACGAAAGAATGGGAAACTTCATGTCATACATTATTTGTCTAAAACTCTCAATGATGCCCAACAAAATTACACAACTACCGAGAAGGAGTTCCTAGCGGTTATCCATTCATTCGAGAAGTTTAGAACCTACCTCATTGGTTCTAAGACAATTGTGTATACCGACCACTCGGTTCTCAAATATTTGATAGGGAAGAAGGAAGCTAAACCAAGGTTGTTGAGATGGGTTTTAGTCCTCCAAGACTTCGATTTTGAGATGAGAGACAAGAAGGGAGCTGAGAATGTGGTGGCGGATCACCTCTCGAGGTTGGGCGGTGCAAGGTTTTAAGATGATGGCTTGCCAATAGAGGATGCTCTAAGAGATGATGTGCTTTATGTCCTTGAAGTGAAATCGGAGCCTTGGTATGCGACTATTGTGAATTACTTAGCTTGTAGTGCCATACCGCCCGATTTCACTTCGCAACAACGTCGAAAACTCAAGCACGAGGCCAAGAGATACATTTGGGATGATCCCATTTTATTGAAAAGATGGGTTGATGGTTTGTTGAGGAGATGCGTCCCCAACGACGAGGTTCAAAGTGTTCTCCATATGTGCCACTCTTCTCCTTGTGGTGGGCATATGAGTGCTCAAAAGACCGCCTCAAAGGTCCTTCAATCTATGCTCTTTTGGCCTTCTCTATTCAAGGATGCGTGGATATTTGTCAAAACTTGTGATAGATGTCAACGGATGGGGAATATTTCTAGGAGGGATGAAATGCCGCAAAACCCCATCCTTGAGCTTGAAGTTTTTGATGTGTGGGCTATAGACTTCATGGGCCCTTTCATTTCTTCACATGGGAACAAGTATATTTTGGTCGTCGTTGACTATGTGTCTAAGTGGGCGGAGGCCGTGGCTTCTCAACGAATGACTCTAAGGTGGTGGTCAATCTTTTCAAGAAAGTGATCTTCCCGAGATTTGGTGTTCCAAGAGCAATAATTAGTGATGGGGGATCGCATTTCAAGCACCACACCTTCATTCGACTACTTGACAAACATGGGGTGTCTCACAAGCGAGGGCTTGCGTACCACCCTCAAACGAGTGGTCAAGCGAAGGTCACCAATAGAGAGCTCAAGGTGATTTTGGAGAAGACGGTTGCTAGGACAAGGAAGGATTGGTCCTCCAAACTTATTGATTCACTATGGGCTTATAGGACCGCCTTCAAAACTCCAATAGGGACCACTCCCTACAAGCTTGTCTATGGGAAAAATTGTCATTTGCTCGTGGAGATGGAGCATCGAACGCATTAGGCAATCAAGCAAATCAACTTTAATCTCCATAGTGCGGGTGAGAAAAGGCTTCTAGAGCTACATGAGTTAGAGGAGTTGAGTATGAATGCCTACGATAGCGCAAGCATGTATAAGGCTCGAACTAAGGCTTGGCACGATGCTCAAATTGTCAAGAGGGAATTCGTCAAATGCCAAAAAGTCCTCCTATTCAACTCCCGCTTGAAGTTTTCCCGGGCAAACTTAGGTCAAGATGGAGTGGGCCGTACATTGTCACGGAAGTGTTTCCATATGGAGCCTACGAAATTTCCCAAGATGGCGACTCTCCTTTCAAAGTCAACGGTCACCGTCTCAAGCCCTATTATGAAGGATTCCCAAGTGATGAACCGATTTCTGTGACACTTCTTGATGTGCATCGTCAATTTGACCCTCCTTGATCAACTCAAGGAACGTCGAGCTAACAACGTTAACCAAAAGTGCTTCCGGGAGGCAACTCGAGTTTCTAACCCTTTTATACTTTTTCTTTTCCTGTTGCTTCTATTTTTTCATCTACAACTTTGGATTGTTGGGATTTTTGAGTTTTGATTGTGCTTTGGTTTTTGATATACTTTGCTTCTAGCATGATTGTATGATGTTTAGATGTGTGTTAAGGACTATTTTTACTTGCGTGATTCTTTATGGGAGTTTGGCCAAACCACTTCATGTTCGGCCACTTCAGCAATTTCAAGGATTTATGGCAACATTCTGCCAAAAACAAAAATATTGCATTCTGGCAGAAGGTTCGACCGAACCCCTGGGAGGTTCGACCGAACTTAAACTGTAGTGCGGGCGAACTTTCCTGGGTTCGGTCACTCCTTAATTTTTAGAAAATTTCAGCAACTTTCTGCCAGAATTTGCAAATTTGAAGTTCCAGAACAAGTTCGACCGAACCCCAGGATGGTTTGACCGAACTTAAACTGTAGTGCGGCCGAACTTTCCTGGGTTCGGTCACTCCTCTCTTTTTGCGATTTTGCTGGAACTTTCTGCCCAGATTTCATAAAGTATAGTTTTGGCAATGGCTCGACCGAACCAAAGGGGAGTTCGGCCGAACTTCTAGTGTGGTTCGACCGAACATACCCTTGGTTCGGCCGAACCTCTCTTCAGATTCGAAAAAAAAATACTGCCTTAAGTTCTATTTTGCTGCATTTTCGTGACCACAACTCCCATATTCGTCACCTACCTCTTTCTTCTCCTTCTCACTCTAAACCTCCATTACACCTCCCCTTACAACCTCAAATCTCCATCAAAATCACTCCAATCTTCACCCTTTCTCACTTATTTTCCATCCTTTACTCAATTTCTACAATCTCCAAAAAAAAAATTCCTCACAAAACAAACCCATCTTTCCATTTTTTCCAATTTCAAGGGTTTAAGTGCTTCGTTGTTTTTGGGTTTTTACTTCCTTCCAATCAATTCTGGTATGTTTTTTCTAGCTTTTGCAAGTTTATTTCAATATTTTCTTATAGTTTTACCATGTTTTACATATTTAAGTGTGAATTATGGTATTCTTGAAATTGTTAGTAATGACTTGTTTGTTTCATGTGGTTCTTTGGATTGACTTGTTGCAATTGATTGGTTGTTGATAGTAGAACATGTTGTTATGATGATTATGCATGTTTACCTTGGTTTTATTTTGATCTCAATGTCTTTGAGTGTTGATTTCATCCTAGGGTATTCATGTTACCATTTTATGATTGAGAAATGCATGAGTTGGATGTTGTTGGAGATTGTTATTCATTGTTTTGGCTTGATTTTGATGGTTTGATGAATGGATATCATGAAAATTAGGGGACATCATGCCAAATTTCACCTAGACCTTGTTAGGACTAATTTAGGAATGACATAGGAATTCTTATTCAAACCTTGGTTCAAATGTATTCATGCATGCCTTGAATTGTATACTCTAATGCATACACTTTTACCTTGGCTAAGTACTTGGTTTCTTATGTCATTTCTTATCAATTTGTTCTAATGATATGCTCTTGGTGAATTTGTACAATCAAGATGTTCGGCAAGGGAAAAGGAAAGTCAAAGAGGAAGAGGGTGGGAGAATCCTCAGCACCGCAATTCCAACCTCCTCCCGGCATCAATGATCATGGAATTATTGCTCCGGACGAGCAATTTTGGCCTATATATGCATCACTTATCAAGCGTCCGATTAGGTCCACAAGGTTCTTTTGCCCTCAAACTTTGAGGAAGCTGGGAATATTGGATGAGGTGATAAGGTTGGCTCAAAACTTTGGATGGGGCGACTTCATTCACCTCCACGCTCACACTTACGAGCATGTGACTTTGGAATTCCTTGCCTCTCTCCTCAAGGAAGTTTTTGATCCGAAAGATGTCGATGAGGATCCTCAACTCATGATACACTTCAGGATGTTCAACGAGGATCACTCTCTAACGGAAAGTGATCTAAATGAGATCTTCTTTTGGCACGCCACCGGCCTTGATCACCCGTCTGAAATGACCTCCTCCCATCGCATTCCTTACAACGAGCAAGAGTGGTGGAGGAGCATCACAAACAAGGATAGGTTCCAAACCAATACCTCAAAAGTCAACAACATCATTCATATAGCCTTGAGGTATTTTGGACGGCTTCTCCAATACACCGTGTTCTTCAAAGCCAACCTCGGATCCATGGTAAAAGACGAGGTTGCTTGCCTATTCTTGGCCGATAATCCTCAACGGCTAAAATTTTAATGCTCCTCCACCTTCATCCAACGGCTCTTGGATACTAGGGACAACCGTCTCGGTGATGAGATATTTATGGGTGGCGTGATTACTATCATTGCTCTTTCTTTGAAGGATGGAGCATACAAAGACCAAATTGAATTGCTCCCACCCGTGCACCAAACCCAAGAAGAGCTCACCGACGAGTTCCCTCCCTATGCTCTATCCATAAGCTCCCTCCGTCACAGCCGCTTCCTCAATTACACTACTAGCAAGCGCCGTTTTATCCTCTTGGTCGATAGGGAGATCGAATGGTGTGTCCTCCCGGACCCCGACCTCACTACGGTGGACCACTCCGCTCCTCTCAAATGGAAGATCCCTCAGCAAATCATCCCCAATGAGCTGAGGCGAACTAGAGCCCGGGGTGGAGCTCCTCAACCTCCACCGGTCCTCCATCAAGAGCAAATCATTCCCCCCCTTAGCGGGGGAGGTGAGGCATCTTCTTCTTCTTCCATTCCTCCTTTTGATTTCAATTCCCTTCGTAGTACCCTCGATGATATCCGTCGAGACAATTAAGCTTCCATTGAGCAATGGGGGTACTACGCGAGGGCAAATTATGACAATCTTGTGCAAGCGGGCATTCAAGCGCCCTATGTGAACTACCCTTACCACCCTCCTCAAGAGGGTCTGGTCAATCATTGGGGACCCTATGACCCTCAACACCCCACCCCCCTTCTACGCCTATTGGGAAGGTCCCATCGACCCTACCCAACGCGTTGGCACCCCCCCATTTGACCCCTATCGTCTGAGTGGGTGTGATCCGACTTATGACCCGGTATCCACATCCACCCCCGCTCCTTTTGATGTTGGTTGGGGTGCCCAAGGGTGTCCCTATGCGCACTTTAACCAACCCTTCCACCCTTTCATGGACACTCCCGGGTTTGATCCTAACAACGCCCCTCAACCTAGGGGGCGAGGAGATGATAACTAGTGATGAGGGATCTTTCCCCCCCCCCCCCCGATCTTCTCACTTGTCACGTTTGCTCGGGACGAGCAAAAGAATAGTGTGGGGGAGGATGTCCTTTTGGTTGGTTGAAGTGTACATAGGAAGGTAGAGTGGTAGGGTAGTTGCTTGCACATAAGGAGGATAGTGAGGATAGTGGCCTTGTGGTATTGATGTGGCGTTGTGATGGTGGTGATGATGTTGGTGATGTTGTGATGGTATTGATGTGATGATGTGATGATGATGATGATGTTTTATGATTATTTTTGCTGATTTATGATGATTTTCTTTTATGACTCCTGAGTTTTTGTAGGTGGAGATGCTCCCGAGAAAAAAAAAATCCAAATTTCCCGAAACTCCAAATCCCCTTAATCCAAACTTTGTAGATAGCTTTTTATTTATTTTTTTTCTTCTTTTTGTTTATTTCTTTAGTCTTTTTCTTTGTTTTCTAACCTTTTCTTGTTTTGTTGTAGTTTCTTTTGTTTGGCTCATCTTTATTGAAGCTTGAAGCGGAGATGTAGGACGTTAAGGAGCAACACTAGCTCCCTTGGTGAGATTGGATATATTACCTTGTCTTATATTTCAAGCGGCATTCGGTGAGACCTTTCCTCTCTTTCTTTTTCTTTTTCTTTGAGTGCTTAGTTTAGGTCTAGTTTAGGAAGAGTTGAATGGTTCGAGGTTGATTGATTTTGGTTCCAAGGAACCTGGGATCGTTGATGTTGATATCAACGATCACTTGTATGTCGATTGGGATTTATTTGATTTACTGCCTCGATTATGAACCTTTTTAATTTCTTCCTCCTTTTTGTGTGTTTTTCTTGTTATCTTTTGTGTAACGAGCATGACTATGGCAAGTTGAAATATTTTTGATGTGGATTTGCTCATTCATTTGGATTCAAGAATTTGTGTGCCTTTTTTATGACATGGCTTTGAATGCTTACCTTCCTAGCTGATGAGGGTTTACACGGTTTAAGAATGCTTAAGGTTGAATTAGACACATTATAAGCTAAGGTAGCCCGGTTTAGAACTCTTGATGACGTTTGAACCCCCTAGTTTACGGGAATGTGGTAAGATGGTGTTGCTCTCCGTAGTGAATAGGATCCCTTGGTTGGTATTTGCTTATTTTTATCCCGTGTGAGCGTCATTTGTTCTAGCCTTCATCACTCTGATAGCGGCGTTTTGGATCCTTAACTATGCATGTCTTAATCTTTGTGTTGGTATTTAGCTCCCGAGATCGTGACCAAACAACTTTAAAGGAGGAAGAGGGCATTTCTTCTCATTTTTCTTTGTTTTATTTGTGTTTTGTTACAAATTTGGTTTTCATTTCTACATCCACCCACTTGCTAACCAATTTGGGCCTCATTCCCCTTTCTTGATCTAGCCATATTACAAACCTATCGGTCTATGTTCTACCAACCCTTGTAGTTAGTGAAGCATTGGCTTTTGAGGTTCGAATTCGAGAGTGTTGGTTTTAGGGCAAGAAAGTTGTAAATATTGGTTCAAGTGAGATTTTGAAAGTTGTTCATGAAAGAAAATATTTGCAAAAAGTTTGTGAGGAAGGATGCAACGTATGAAGTCAAAAAGAAAAAAAAAAGAAAAAAAAAAGAAGAGAATATAAAAAAAAAAAAAAAAGAGAAAGAGAAGTTGAAAACAAAAAAAGGAAAAGGAAGAGAAAATGATGAGAGAAATGAAGTAATGTTATGAAATTTTGTATTGAAGGTTGTAATTTGAATTTAGGTTCAATTCTTAGGTGGTTCTTGAGAGATGGCCACTCTTTTGCTTCACTTAGGATTTGCCACCAAAAATTTTCAAATTAATTCCCAACCTTAACCCCTAGCCATGACATTACAACCCAAGTTAAGACCCTTGGACTTGGAGAAGTGCGGTCAAAGAACGGTGGAGGGAGATAGATTTCAACCCTATGGAAAGAGTGTGCATAGTTGAGATGTCGGGATAACCTTATGACTCCACAATAAATTTCTTTTTCCGGTTCCCTCGAGGAATCATGAGGAGTTAACTTGGGGATGATTTGAAGCTAGTGGAGAGAACGTGGACCGTCTTGGTTGGAGCTAGGGCAGATGATGAAATCATTAGTTCTCTGCGCTTAGCTTAGGTTTGTCTCCCTCAACCATGAGCATCTTAGAACGTGTTCCCCCTCTTTGAGTTGAGAAAAGTAAGTATTCTTTGATTCATGTCCCTATGTTAGAGTCCATTTGGAGCATTTCCCATCGTGAAACTTGATAGATTTTCTTAACCCTTGTCATATTATGCTTGTTGTGTGTGTTGTATTTTTTGTTTTAGTATTCCTTGCTTGAGGACAAGAAAAAGGCAAGTGTGGGGGATTTTGATGAGTGGCATTTATGCCACTCTTTTATCCTTTTCTTCTAAGGATTCTCCTCTCATTTGCACTTGTTTGGCCCTTTTTCAAAGCGTTTTTACTTAGTTTTGCTTCCTCTTTTCTTTCTCCTTTATCCTCCCTTTTCTTAGTCTTCCCGCTTTGTTCTTATTGTGATTTTCATGCTTATGCTTTGTAGGAACCATCAGGATTTTCAAGAAGAGGAAGCTAAGCTCAAGGGAAGCTAGAGGAAGCATGATTCAGAAGAGGTTTGGCCGAACCTCCTGATGGTGTGGCCGAACCAAGGTGTGGCCGAACCTGCTCAGTGGTTCGGCCGAACGTTGAGGCAGGGGCAAGATGAAAATTGGCAGTTTTGCAGGAGTGGCCGAACCACAAGAGTTCGACCGGACCAGGATCAGGGAGGTTCGACCGAACCCACCCATGGTTCGGCTGAACCTACCCTGTAGTCCGGCCGAACCTACCCTCTAGTCCGGCCGAACCTTCCCATTTGTTCGGTCAGACCTCTCCTTTTATCAGCTGGCTCTGTACGGACTATATAAGTCCCATCTTAGAACGTTTTGAGGATTAGATTAACTTAGTTTTAATTTTTCTACATTTTAGCTTAATCTAGAGAGAGAAACACTATTAGTCTTCATTGGTAGAGGGAGAAAGTGCGGTTTTCTTCATTGATGAACTTGGATTTTGAAGAAGGAGTTTTGTTCAATCCTTTGTAGACCTTCATCTTCAATTAATGAGCAATCTCTTACTCTTTCTCTTTACCTTTGTTTTTTATTTTGCTTATTTGCTTTGATTTTTCTTCTTTGCTTATTAATCATGTTGATGCTTATTGATTTGATGATTGATATTGTTTTCAATATGATTTATGAGTAGTCATCTAGCTAAGGGTGTGGGGATGGTGTAGTTGCTAATTGTTCATGCTTATAATGTTGGGGTTACGTTAAAGGTGATTAAAGTCTTTGCATGCTTGATATTCTTTGGTCTTTCTTGCAAGTGCACATTGTTAGTTGATCAAAGATGAGTCTTTACTAACAAGTAACGGAAGTTGACTTAGTTGAGATTCATTACTATCGATAATTCTTTGTTTGCACCTTCTAATATATGGTTCTAATGTGGAAACATAGAGGCTATGTTAGGAGAAACCAATTAACCCCGGAAGACGGTTAGATTGGACCCCTTTAATTCGGTATTCGTGCATGTTTAGTTTACCATTGATATGCTACTTTGTTATTGCATGATCAAGCATCAACTTCACTACCCATTTCCCTTGGTGCCTAGCTATATTAATTTTAATCCATTTTGTTCTTAGTTTAACCTTCTAGTTATTCACACTTCTTGTTCCGAGATAGCTTAGACCCTAGGTAATGAATGCAGTGCTTAAGCATTTCTCCCTGTGGTTCGACCCCTCTATTTACCCTATACACGTATTAGGTCGGTAGAGCGTTATAAATTCATTTGATTTAGGTGTAGTCGCTCAACGACACGATTATTGCCTTGTCAAAGCTTATTTCCATGGCCAATAAAATAGCATATCCTCCTACGAATTCGATCCAAATTCACATTCTCTTCTTGATTTTCTTGCATTTCCTCGAATATCGTTGGTCTCAAACTCTAGTTATCCCAACAATTTCTTTACTTTCTTTTCCAACGCTTTTGAGGGGGTTAGTTTCCTTCTTTCCTATTTACTTTGTATCAATCCACTACATTAACTCCCCTTTCAATATTATTGAATGCCTCGCCCATATTACTTTATCAACTCCAATCATTTCTTTGCTACATATTTACATCCTTGTGTGTGAGAGTCTATTTGAACTTTAAACTTAATTCAAATAATCATGTTTCCATACAAAAATTATTTCACCCCCATTATCCAACTTGAAGACTTCAAATGACAACTAATTTATTGTCCATAATTCACCGCTTCTATCCCTCATCAGCAATTACCTCTATACTTTATCACAAGGTCTCCCAAGATGATCCTTTGTTAATCATAACTCACTCGTAGGAAAAACCATGTGTTTATTGCTTCTATCTCTGTATTGAAAACTCTATCACAAGTGTTCACATCGTCCTTTCCTTTCCATTCTTAGAATTTACCAAAGTATCTTCGATAAAACACTCTATTCCTCTATATAAAACATAGGTGCTCCGTTAATCCAAAAGGAAAAAAAAAATGAAACTCAAACCGACCAAATCTTGTCATAAATGCCAATATTCGAAATGTCCTCTTTTAAAGGTTCTTACTTAATACTAGTTCTTATCCTCAAGTCTAACCCCAATATTTTTTTATTTCTTTCATTTTATCAAACAAATTCCCTCTTTTAATCAAAAGATAAATTATCCTTCATTGTTACCTTGATCAATCTTCCTAAGCCGCTTTACAAATACAAATTTTCATCCCTTCACTTAACAAATTCATGCACTCCCCAAGGCGATGTAACTTTCTTTTAATGATTTACCACAGTATTCTTTAACTCCTTTAAATAATGCAACATTAATCCTTTCTTCACACACAAACACGTCCTTATATTATTTCCATGGTTCTTCAACCCCTATATTTCTTTGTTTACATTACTTTTGCTTTCAAATTCCTTCTAATCAACCCATAATCTTTCTTCTAGCATCCCTTGAATAAATCCCGTGACTCATAAATAATCTCAACTTCAATTACTTTATAACCAATCCTTACTTAAATCATATCAACACATTCCAATCAAATTCATAAATCTTGTCATAAACTCTTTTCGTTTATGACATTTTCATATTCATAGTTCAATAATTTCAATACCTTTAAATATATTATTTCTTCATGGTTTTGACTTTCTTAACCTCCAAGAATTACTTAAGCCACCTTCCTGCTTCTTCTTATTCCTAAAATATCTTTTTAAAATTCCTTTAGCCATCTTGTTGATCTTTCACCCACCTTCTTTCTTGTTTTGATCCCTTATCCTCATCCTTAGTCACCCCCCCCCTTTTTTTTTTTGTTTTTAGCGAATTTATGAATTGTCCACTCTTTATACAATTCAGTCAAACTCCTAAAAACATTATATGTTGACAATTATTATTGGAACTCATATAAAGATCACCATCCTTCAACTCGTTCCTTGGGCTTCTAAGCAATACTACTCCCGTGAAAACTTTGAGATCTTAACAACTTGGAGTGCTACTCCAAAGCAAACAATCTTTTCATTTCCACCCAAACTTCACTACATGTTCCTTCCATCTGCATGAAAGTTCGGTAAAACTTATTTCGAGTTTGCTATCTCAAATGTCCCTCAAATAAGATTGGGTGTATTCACAACTTGTTCGTTCCCATTGACATGGTAAAATTAACTCTTTCCAGTACTTATCATACAAACTTTCATTCCCTCTCGAATTCTCAAGACACATTTTGCCTTTAAACAGCTTGCATAGCTCTTTAACTCAACCCTCAAAACTTTGGGAATTGATCTCCTTTTGGTGTTTAGATGGTTTTTACTCTTTAACACTATTTAGTTACACCTTCATCCACTACAGGATTATTGGTGGTTATATCATCTTTGGCAATCTATCAAGTTTGCCTTACTACCTTGTTCAAATCATTACCATTACTGGAATCGTTTCTTGTCACCATACTTTCTGGATGATAAAACTGGATGCTATATAGGTTGGGTTGAAACACCTAGCTTTCTCTTGTTCTAATCAAAACATCAACCAATAAACTCAATCAAGGAACAATTATTATTTAATTCGAATTAAGGTTTGAGGTAACATATTTTTGTCCTCATTTCCAATAATTCAAATGCATAAAATTATGATTGATAAACAACCATAGTTCATATAATTAAACAAGCAATCAAAAATATAAATATCCCCATGACTGCTACCCAAAAGGAGAGAAAGAAATGTGTGGCTCTTGGAAAACAATAGAAATCATAAGGTCGTGGAACAACTCTAAAAGAGTAGGTGAATAAGTTCAAGAACTCTCTCCAAAATGATAGCTTTGCTATGACTCCTTAACGTAAGATAATTATCTTCATATCCCAAGGTTAATGAGTAAATACTCATAACTTTTAGATGATATGTGTTAATATTCTCAAGGTTGAACTTGTGACAATGTTCTTAAGGTTCGACAAAACAAAAGTCCTCAATTTTCCAACAAGATCATAACTTCTCAAAACTCCAACCATATATTAAAATATATATGCTCAACTCTCCATTCCAAATTAAATAACTTTAATCATAAGAAATGATAAGTTACTAAGCATAAAATGTCAAACTTCAATTGATCCTTCATTGAGTATCTCTTAGCTCATATAATAACTTCCATCATCACTCATCTCTAATCAATTCCTATGCTCACCTCATTTGGGCTCTTGTTCAATTTAGATTCCAATTCAAACTCATACTCAAAGACAAAACATATTCCTCAAAATAGATAATATCCCAAATGATTTCATCCTTAAGCTCCTTAACCATATGCATTAAAATCAATCTCTTTATCCTTATAACTTGGTGTCTCCATACACAAGTATACAAAACTCAAATTACTCAATTTTAATACCTAGACAACGTATTTTAACAACAAATTATCCCAAAAACAATACTCACATTCATGTGATGATGTGCATCCAAAATTTCTTCGAAAATACATCTCAAATAAGACCATCGAAGCGAACCATCCTAACATAAGCAATTGAACTCTCAAAATCCTTAACATTCCTTAAAATTCTCATCATTGAAACTCACAGGGTATAGGTTTAGGGATCCTACAAGAAAACGGGATCAACTACCAATAACAAACCCTTCCTATAACCATATAATACAGTTCTTGTAGAAAATTAAGTTCGATGTTCAATCAAACAATCTTGAACATCAAACAACTAACTAGAAATTCCTTTATTTTAAAATACCTGTTTTGCCCTGTATAAAACTTTAAATAGAAATATCTAAGACATTAATGCCACCTTGAAAACGGTTAAGGCATATATCAAAGATACACAGCGGAAGACTATGATCAGGGTTAGATAGTGTCGTTAGTCTACTAACCCTAATCAAATTAACAATTTATAATACCTAAACTACCCTAATACGAGTATAGGGGTAAGTAAAGGATCGAACCCAAAAGGACTAAGTGTATCAATCTATGCTAATTAGACTACTAGGAAAGCTTGTGAGGTAAGGAAAGGTTCAACTAAACACTACTAAGAGCAAATAACTAAAACTAGGGAAAGTGGAATCCAATTACATCAATGCATTCAACAACATCAAACAATTAGATGAAAATGACCTCAATTAGGACGATTAACACATTTAACTCACTCTCGCGCAATTAAGCATGTTAATAATCCTATTAGACTAATTCACTCTCGCGCAACTAGCCTAGAAAAGATATAGAGGAATTTAGACCCTCAAACAACTAACTTTCGCACAATTGATTGAAAACACAATTAAAAGCATAGAATCAATTAGCTAGAAAGATTCTAATCCATAAAAGCATCATCCATACACAATAATCAAGAAACAATTTCATACTAACCACAATCAATCATCAAATTAATTAACATAACACCTTCATCCATTTCCCTAGAACAAAACCTAAACTAACATAATGAACAAAAATATGGAAAACAAGGTAAAATAATAATAAAAGCAAGAATCAACAACTAAACTAATTAATCTACTCAAATAAACAAATAAATAAGCAAAAACAATAATAAATGAAAGCAATAAAGGTGAGAGAAAGTTAGGAAAACTCATTGAATTTAATAAAATAAAGTAAAATAAAATAAAATAAAATGCTAAAACTAAAGAAATAATAAAATTAAATGGAATGAAATAAAATAAAATACGAAACTAAAATAAATAAGAAAATGAGATAAAAAGAGAAATTATTAAAAATAAAAACTAACGACTTAAACTACAAACATTAAAAGAAAGAAAAATAAAATAAAACACGAAAATAAACTAAAAATTATAGAAAATTACAAAAATACTCAAAATAAAGAATAAAAGACAAGAATAATAAAATAATAGAAATAAAGGATATAAAAGGTGAAATTATTGGAAAATAAGCCGGAATACGACTCAATAAACACCCTAAAAGTGACATAAAAGTCACTTATCAGACTAATTTTAAAAACCTTTCCAAAACAAACCAAATTGAAAAGCTAACCAAACAAAAGTAAAGTTAAAACCAAAATGAGCGAAGTAAAATGAAAATCAACCTACAACTTGGAACCATTAAAGGCCCTTATTAAAAACCAAACCAAATCCAAACTTGATATTAGCTCCACATATAAATATTAGCATAAATAATTAAAAACCAAACCAAATCCAAGCAGAAACACATTGTAACTAATATAAACTAGTATGATTCGCTCTTCACTCGTGCCCCATCATGAATATGCCTCAATACCTGAAAAGATTATCTCTATTTGTCTCCACTACTCTTCATTAAAAATGGGTCATCATAGGGCCAAGATAAAGACATGGCCAAAACACACAAATACACACAATCAGCAAAGCTAAGTACATAAGCGTAATTAAACACACTATCATGCTTTCACTCATCAATACACACTTACCTCATTGCACCTGTTTGCAAGCACACACACCAATCAACAAGACATAATGACTAGACACTAATTAATTCATTTTGCATTGATTACGCATCGAACGGGTTTCCACCTATTAACCTCCCCCAAATAAATTTGAGGTTCACTGGCACGGGAGCTAACCGTGCCAGCGACAAAACCACACAAAGGTGGCGGAATTCCTGCGCATAATAAATAATAAAAAGGAATATACAGCGTCTTGTACTCCATTGGAAGTTATGGTTAAATATAAAACCCCATAACCCCCCCCCCCACTTTTCATACTCAAGGTATATACGTTCCAAGAGTTTTGGTGCGTAATCTCTTTCACTTTACGTTATTTACATATTATTAGACTTGGTGATGACTCTCAAAGCATAATAATTCAATCAACAATAATTATTCAATCAAACAACCATACCAATTTAATTCTTGAATAATTAGTGACCACATGCTATTTATTGTTGAACCCTTTTTAATTCTACCCCAGTGTCAAAGGCACCTTAAACGCATAATGCGCCAAAAATCCTATCCCTCGGTGTTAAAAACACCTTAAGTGCAAAAAGGCACCAACATACAATTTATTCCTTGTGTACATAGACACTTATATAGCTCCTACCTCATGCTTAAAGCATCAATAAAAATTATTTGAACCATAATAAAATTCCTTTTCAATATTCCAAACATAATTAAACATGTAGTTTAATTAATCATGCCTTCTAACATGCCATAAATAAAAATGTGGTTCAAACACAACATGCCAAAAATATAATTTTTCAATCCAGAAACCATCACAAATAATTCATGATTCACCATTCAATCACCAACACCATTAATTCACAAATTCCATACATAAACCTTAGCATGATACTACTTGTAATTGATTGAAATCAAGCCTAGCATTATTCTACATCATCGAAATATGCTAAGTACGCGAACGTACCTCAAATAAGCTCTTAAAATAATCGAGTACTCTACAACAATTCTCGAACCAAGTCTCCTACATAAAGGGACAATAATACTATATTAATTACCCTTGTATACACAATTTCCAGCAACTTAAACTCACTTTAAATAACTTATAATAATCTGAAAATTATTTAAAAACCCCTAATTAAACTCCTTTTTAATGGATAATCACACCCTTTTATTAAAAATCACAATTATACTACTTTAAATAAAATTCCAACATTTTAAACTAATCAAAAATCCTTTAAAAGTTCATCAAAATACATCTTTATACTTAAATTATCCATAGAAACATTAAATTGTCTCTTACCCCTTTTAAACTCAAAGATAAAATTTAAAGCATAAAAAAAAAAAAACTTCGTTAAAAATCAAAAACTGCTCGAAAATCGTATTTAGAGGCTGAATTTGGCCACGAGAGGGTAGTACTCACTGCCAAAGGTAGTGGGTTTTTCTTAAAACGTTGTTTCCACTCGAAAAACACTACTTTTTTATCAAAATTGGAGGAGTTTAGAACCTGATCGGGATTAAAACGAGATTAATATTAACGAACGGAAATCTAATTATTAAAACATGAATTTGCGTGTTCAAAATAAATCTGGAATTAAGTTAAACTAATAAGTAGTTATAATCACCAAAATTTCAAAACATCATTACTATAAAAGCCCAAATCAATTATTCATAAAAACCCTAAAATCATGATTTTCAATAATTAAAAACCCTAGGTTATAAAATTTACAAAATTTGAAAATTATAAAGTTCAATCATAAAAATACAATTTGATACTAGTTAAATTAATTTCAAACAATAAAATCAAAACCCATAAATCAATAATTATAATTACACAAATTAATAAAACAAAGGAGAGAAGAAATAAGACTAACCTTTTTGTGTGGGAAATTTTTGGGGATTCATGGGGTATTTATAGAGTAAAAAGTGTAGGGTTAAGTTTGGGCTTATAAAAATGTGGGCTTGAGTTATGGGATAGGGCTTAAGTTATGGGTTTTGGAATGGGTTATTCCAATAAGAGTATGTAGGAATAATTTACATTGCCTAATAATTAATAAACGTTTGGCCCAAAACTTATTTTACTTTTATAAAACTTTATATTTAAAATACTTTAACCCTTTAAAATATTTATTTAAACCCTTAACAATATATTTTATTAATACTTGAATACTTTATAAAAATACATAAAAATACGGGGTATTACAGCTTTCCTCAAGCTTGGAAAGCGTTATCGGTGGATTTTTCTTCAAGTATAGAAAACCGCCAAGTCGGCTTTCCTCAAGCATGGAAAGCATCATCGGTGGATTTCTTCAAGCATAGAATGACACCAAATTCAAACGTCGACTTTCCTCAAGCATGGAAAGTATTATCCGGTAGGTTAATTTCATCAGGCTTAGAAAACTACCAAACTCCTCAGTCGGCTTTCCTCAGGCATGGAAAGCGTTTCAACAGACGTCATCCGGTGGATTCCTTCAAGCATAGAAAGCTACCAACTCATTTGCCACCAATACACTAGTGTTAGATAAGCATTCTATCCCTTCACTCTTTTATCTGTGGAACTAACATTTTTCTGCAGGTATCGGCGTATACAGAAAAATTTAGGATCGCAGAACGTCTTTAATCATTCTCCGTCCCTATCAGCTACTTTGACTATCGTTTTCGAAACTGACGTTTCTACAAACTCAGTCAAAGTGGGGGCTTCTGTAGACACCTAAAAATTTCTCCCCAAAACCAAACCCGTTGATGAACACCTTTCACCGCCATTATTGGTCGAGTTGAGTATTTAATCTTTGGAGTGCTTAAATCCATGTTCTATCCAATATATTTCATGAACCAATCCAATTTCTAGCTCATTTCTCTAAACCATAACTTATTTTTCACTTTTCGTGTCCACTGAGAGAAACTGATTTTACGGCTATACAATTTTGATCCAATTATTATTTTGTTGGATAGGCCTTTAAATAAGCTTTCCAACCATATAACATAAGCCTAAATCCAAACTCGGCCTAAAACCAACACCCTTCCACTAAAACGGCCATATCTTACAATCTACATATTATTTTGACTTGATTCTAATTGGGTTGGAAAGTAGACTTGATGAGCTTTCCAATGATATATTATATGCCTCATTCCGAGTTACGGATCAAAAGTTATAATGGTTTTAAAAACGGGTAAAAACCAGGAATCACCGCACACAGTGCAATTCCACCGTTTCACGGAAAATTGCACCGTCTGACGGTGGGAATCCCCGTGACACGGTGCCCTTGTTGTGACGCAGGGCTATTCCGTGTCCTATTTGCGTTCTTCGTACCTAAACAACTCCCGCGTCACGGCATTTTCCACCGTGTCATGGGAATTTACGCCGTCTGACGGTGGGATTCCCCGTGACACGGAGCTGTTTCCTTGTAATTTCCGCGTCTCCCATATCGTGACACGGTGTACTGTACCATGTCACGGTGGATACTTCCGTGTCACGGTACTTGTGTCGTGTCACGGACATTCCGTGTCTTTTCCGTGTAAACCCTTAACGTGTTTTCACTTCCCGTAACCTAAATATTTCCCATGTCACGCAAATTTGTACCTTGTCACGGGAAAGTTTCCCGTCTGACAGTGGGATTTCCCGTGTCACGGTACACTTTTCCGTGTCGCGGCTTATTTTTTAGGGTTTTTATCATATTAGGGTTCCGTGTGCTCCCTCAGAACATTTTCTCTATAAATACCCCCTCATTTCTGATGTACGGGGTAGCAATAATCATTCTCACTCACCTTACACCAAAAATCATTCTCTTCTCCCTCTTTAACCTAATTTCTAGCCTCCTTATTCTTTCATAACAATTCCCCTAAGCACTCCAAGGAGTCTATACTTAACCCGAGGTTCCGTCCTTAAACCAAGGCGTGAAAGGTACAAATAACTGAGGGTTTGGACCAAATCAAATCTAATATTTATTTAATTTAATTTCCATTTGATTTATATTTTTATTAAAGTTACTAACAGTTTATTCATGATGTAGCAATTTAAAGGAACGCGCGGAATGTGAGTAATTAATTAATTTAATTACTCTTATTTTATTTTCTTATTGCTAGTATCATGATTAGGTTATTTCATATTTAATTTGACTAACGCTATTACTGTTGAATTGCTTCCAATATTAATGTTTATTCTATTATTTTTTTTATCACCATATTGCATGTTAAAGGGAATATGTAATTGAAAATCACGCCTAATAAGATAATTTGGACAACCGGTTTAGGTTCCTTTTTAATCTTGTTGTTTAATTCAAGTGATCACAAATATTTTAGAATTATATGTTGCATTAATGTTCAACCAATTAAGCTAAATAATAGTTTGGAGCAAATTCAATATTTTGTTTGTATGCCTTTGAGATCACAGGAATGCTTTTCAATATAAGAATCGAGTAGAGGCCAATACGGGCGAATGTGACTCCATGACTCACTTCGTACCATCATCCCCGATCCTCCTTTCGTGGTTCCGAACGATATGGAGTTTGTAATCTCATGGATTATGAATGGGGTGTAACATTCACGGGTCAATCGTTGTTGCCTTCGTTGTCCCTTTATCGTGGTTGCCTTTTATGATTCGTGAACGGTTTACAAGTTCCTTAAAAACTTGTTGGCGGCTCCCTACTTTATTTGTCCCTAATCGTATTATGTCAATTCCCACTTCCTATGAGTGCCAAGCATATTCACAACATGCTTTTAACGTAAGCGCAATTCGAGCGACGCCTACAACTATTGTGCCTTGGTTTGCGTGCTTGTGCCTCGGGATTAATTCCCGATTTTGTGTGACATTTCTAATCAATTCTAAATTAATTTTAGAATCAATATTTTGAGCAAAATAAATGAAAATAAAACAAGTCCAACTTAATTAATTCATTCAAGTGAATTCAACCAAAATAGATTCTAAGAACCATTCTTTAATTAAATTGATTTAACTTGGTGCAACAAAATGAAAAAAGGGAAATTTCTCACTATAATTTTATCAATTTAAATTAATCTTGAGATTTTTGACAAAGTAAGAGAGAGTTGGAAAAATATGAACTTTAATACTCAAATGAAAAATCTAACTACTAACATTTGTGAATCCTTGAAAAATTATATCTTCCAATATGAATATAAACAAATTTCTATCACAAAGTTTCAAACTTTATGATTCTAATCAACTTGAAAATGATTAAATCAACAAAGTTCAACAAAAATTCATGGAATTTAGTAACTCAAAGTTTCAATCACTTAACATAATTAAAGATTGAATCTTTAGTAATTAAAAGCCTCAAAGAACAACAATTTAACACTTAATGCAATTAATTTGCAATTATATGAAAAATAAAACCAAGCTTTCAAACACACATTACAACCAAGTAATCATGACTAAAGAGGTTTAAAATTGCATATTAAATATGTATTGAACCAATTACATAACCACCATAAATATGCAATTAATTTTCAACGATAGAAAGACCTTAAAATTTTTGTCAAAACGAAAAATCCCTCGAAAAGTGCACTTCTGGTCGTTTTTTTGGCTTAAAACCGAGTTTTAAAAGGGTAAAATCATTTCCAGAACGCCTTTTCCACCCAAAATTTACTATTTTTGGGTCAAAATCTTGGTTCGGGGCTGAAGACAGCTCTAATACGAGGTTAAAATAGATAAAACGAGCTACTAATCTAATTAGCAACATAATACCAAAAAAATTAAGCCATAAAAACACCTTGAAAAATATTATGATTTTAAAAATAAACGAGCGAGGCTCCGATACCGCTGTTAGGGTTTGGTGAGTCCTACTCACCGCGGAAACAACCTCGATCCAAAGAACCACTCGCAATTAATAAAACCATAAAGCATAACAAATAAACATAAAAAGATAAAATCGGAATTTACCTTTAAAGCGTGCTTCACCCTCAAAGCCGGGCTTTTACTTGAAAGCTTAAGCTCTGAAAATACTCGAGCCTCCTACGGAAATCCACCCGCAAAAACTATTAGCGACCTTTAGGTTAGTTACCTCGAGGTTAGCGAGGTTCAACCAAAACCCGAGTATTATATGAGTTTAAGTGTTTTTGCTAATGCAATGCTCTATTGACCTCCTACTCAAGCAAGGAATTCTCATGCCATGCTTTGGCCATTTAGAAGGAAGGATAGCTTGTGAATTCCACTCATCTTTCAATGTGGGACTTTTCACAAAAAAATCACACATGGAAAGATTGATGAATTCAATCTTTAGTTAAATAAACTAAGGAACAAGTAACAAGTGTCATATGGTTAGGTGAGGACCACTATCCCACTTGGTCCCCAAGGCGCTTCACATGCAATGTGAAATAACCATGTGTCACCCAACCTTGAGCCCCGAGTTGGGTTCGGTTGGGCCATTTTATTTTGGCCCGTGTCCATGACCCATCACCCCGGGTCCACAGGCCTTGCCATATGTGTCGCCACAAAGGCGCGCTGCCACCATGACGCACTGCCACGTGGCACGCTGCCACTAGGTGGCTGCCAACGTGGCGAAAGCCAGTTGGTGGCTGCCACATGTGCTGCCACATGGCATTTTGCCATGTGTGCTTCCATGTGGCACAATCTTATTGGGCGCGCTTTCCTAGCCTTTCGAGTGGCTAGGATTTTACTTGTTACTAAAAGCATTTTCTCGTCTCGCCAAATCCTAAATTTTGGCTCGACATTTGAGATTCTCCGACACTTGGTTTCGACGCTCCAAGCTCGAATTACCGACGTCTAAATATTTAATACTCGGGCAACGATTTAATTTCTTCCGAATTAATTCATCGAGTCGGTTCGTTTACTGCTAAGGGTCTGACCCGAAGGGTTTAGTCAAGATTAAGCTGTAATATTAATTATGCATTAATATTACTGATCATAAGCGGCCTCCACCTAGGCATTCCGATCACTTGACCTTACTGAATATATTAGCTTTCTAATAATTCTGAACCCACTAACGGAATAGTACACTTGTTCGAAGGACACCATTCATTTCACGCAGAACGTTCTGAATCATTCTCCGTCCCTATCACTACTTTGACTTTTGTTTTTGAAACTTGCATTTCTCCAAACTCAATCAAAGTGAAGGCTTCTATAGACACCCATTTGTGTCTCCCCAAAACCAAACCCATTGATAACTACCTTTCACATCAAATCATAATCGAATGAAGTGAAAGTGTGGAAAGTCTAGTAATGCGGTTAGTTTTTAATTCTTTTCTTTCTCTCTGTTTTCGAATACTTATTTTATGAAGATGGCCAATCCAGTTTAGTTTGGTTCAAGGCAAGGGTCCAATACTGGTGTAGTTGGATCGCGTTCGAAAAGAGCTTTCCAACGATATATTATAATCCCAATTCTGATGAATTATGAGAAAGTTGTAGCCAAATTACTAAACTGGGCCCGGTTTGATTTTTATATGCGGCCCAATGATCTAGAGGAGGGCCTATTATGATTTATCATTCCTAATGCAATTAGGATTGATTATAATCTTATAGAATCTTCTAGAAGGTTCTTTTGAATCCTAATTTGATTAGCATTGATAAATGGGTTTTTAGTGTTTTATTTAGAATAAAAGAAGTGTTTTTATGGAAATTATAGTTTTATCCCTCGTACGCTTAAATTTTATCAAAATAAGAAAACGCATGGAAAATTTGATTGCAGCGCCGCACTACAGTCTGTCTCCTAGTGATAGGGCTGGCGTCGCGGCGACAAGTCGGCGACAGGGGCTTATTTGGCGACAGCATCGTGTTTTATTTTTTTTCGAAACTCTGATTCTTTTTTTTATCATATTCGGCTGATTTTCTTTATAAATAGCCTCCTAAAACCTCCATTTTCAATCACCAACTCTCATCATGAATTTCTTGATATCCTCTCTTTCTCTTTTCTAAACTAGCCTTTTCTCAAATGCAAAATTCCGCATTCACAAAATCTAGACACACCTAGCATAATTCGAAGTTGCCTTCTCCCTAAACGTGAAAGTTTTGATATTTCTGAGGGTTTGGTCCCAAATCTAGTCTAAACTTTTTTTGGATTCTCTATTTCAATTATTTAATTTAATTGTTTTATTTTATATTTCCCTTGAAGTTACTAACGCGTGTATTTTGTTATTAGAAAGAGATACAACGCATCCAAGTAAGTACTTTAATTGTTTAATTGATGTTATGATATAGAAATCATGTTTAGGTTCCTATTTTGAATCCTAGTATCATGTTAGGATGCTTTTCTTAATTTGATGTTTAGGGTGACAACAATAAGTTCCTCGTATCATGTTTAGGATAAAGAATATATTGTCAATTATGATTTCTATGATGCCTTTTATTGTCTTTCCTAATATTAATGTTAGTATCATGTTAGGCCTACATATTTGATCTTTATTGTTTAGTGACATGCTAGGGTTTGTTATTAATCTTGTTAGTATCATGCCTAGGATCTTGCTATTATATATATATATATATATATATATATATATATATATATATATTTTATGCATGTTTAAAGAGAATTGGTACTTGTAATCACGCTTAATAAGATAATTAATAATCTTGATTAGGGTTAATTTGATTATAATTCAAGTGATCGTCAATAATAGTTTTGTTTGTTCATTAATATTCAGCTAACATAGATAAACAAGTTTAGGGTTAATTTATTGTCTTCTCCTATTTGAGTATGGCGTCCGGCAAAGCTCCTCCATTTGTTATTGTCGCAGAGGGCATTCTATCGTTTTCTCTATCAGCATATGTAGACGGCAAAGATTGAATGGCCAAATTGGTCGACTTATAGCTGTCTGGTCTAAATAGTCTAAAAGAATTATTAAGCTTAACACTGGATGTCAAGTGACATCAGCTAGTTAATTATTAAAGTTCTCTGTTAGGCTGTTCAACGAAATTGTACAAGTCACCCCAATGAGGCTGACGAACCAGGTGCAATTGATTGTAGGTATCCCAGAAGGACTTTAGGCTGTCTGGGGTCCATCAGACAGACGGACAATATGTTCCTTGTTTTATAGACTGCCAGGCGGCTCCGTCTGACTCATGAAGAAGTTATATGCGAATACCCACATGGGTAAAACAACTATTGTTGACGGTTGTGTACTTGGTTTGGGGCAATCACTACTGTGATTGATTGACTTAGGAACATTTCATACTCTTTAAGGCATCAAACATTCCCAAGTCAATCAATCAAAGTACTTAAACCAATCACGCAGCCGCCAAGGGCAAGAGTAGCCAGTATACTATATAAATTTAAATCGCTGCATGCATTAAAAGTTATGCTTTAAAAGTTTGGCAAAAATTAAAAAAACAAAAATTGCAGAATCATATAATTTAATCAAGCCTACTTAGTCGGCATATTTCATTTAAAAGCGGTCAAAATCGGATAAATATTTTTGACCGGATCAACACCCGGGAGAAAAGAAGTTAAATTATTACCCGACTACATAGTCTGTAAAAACAAACAAATACTCGGCACGCTGGCCTAAAAATCTAAATTTTGGCGTACTACCATGAGAATTTAAGGCTCAGGTTAGGCCGCTTGGTCCTCCTAGTGCTGGACTACTTGTTTCTCAGCCCTGGGTTCTGAGCTGCCTGACTCTCCTTAGGATTCTCCTTATCATATTGATGGTTAATGGCTTCTCCTTCCTTAGGGAGGTCCTTGGCATGCTCCTCAAGCTCTCTGTTTTTCAGCCCTCGGGCTCCGGCTTTCATTTCTCTCTTAAATAAACTACATGTTTAACATATTCTCCAGGCGATATACATTCGGGTGTCGGAGTCCTCTTCATTTTCAGCAATCAGGCGGTGTTGCTCCGCCTCGATTGTTTCCTTGAGATTCATTTTGACTTTCTCTGCATCCTTTTTCAGTTTCTTTACTTCCGCCTTAAGATTTTTATTCTCCTGAGAGGCACCCTGCAAGGTCTTGTGGTCTTCCTTCGCCTTCTTGAGGTTGGTCTTAGCCGTGTTGGCCTTCTCCGTAGCTTCATCCAGGGCTTTCTTAAGACCCCTGATCTGATCTGCTTGTTGCATCAATTCGATTTCAGTTTCAAGTTCATTAACTTTACATTGATATTTAGCAACATGTTGGGAATCCCTAGCTGATCTAAGGGCTCTTTTTACCTCCTCCCTCTTCCAGGCATATGGATGCTTGAGTCCATCAACCCTGAGCATTGTCTGTAGACACAAACGGTGTCAATCATGTGGGATATCTTATACTTAATTTTAGAAAAGGGAAATTAAGTACACCTCAGACAGGAGTGCAAGGATCCGTTCAACATTAAACGTCTCAATGCCTTGAATAGCATCCTTATCCTTCTTATGGACGGCCTCAAGCACGGACCGGGCATGCGCCTAGATGTCCGGCCATCGGGGGGATTGATTTGCACTATATGTGAAAGGTGAGTGAGCTATATAGGCGGCACCAGCTTGATGCCGGTTGTCCGACGAGGAAGTTTGTTGAGAGTCAGATTTCACTCGCAACGGCCATCCTAGCTTAGGCGAGGATTTAAAAGGATTGTATTTACCTTTAGAAGCTTGTGGGATTGCTCCACCCACAGGCGCATAAAGCCCAGATGGAACCAAATCAAAGCCCACTCTAAACCTCCCATAATGGTATTTTTCTCACGATGCAGAGGCGGTGCTTCCCAGAAGACCCATTAGGGCCCGTCTTACCTGAAGCAGCTTTCGCAGACTCATGCCCCGTTCTTTAGAGATGCTCTGCTCTGCTCAAAAGAAATCTGCTCTGCTCTACTCTGCACTGCTCTGCTCTGCTTTCAAATAATAATTAATATTAACAATAACAATAATTAATATTGTATTGATGACAATAATTTATTATTTTGAATAATTATAATAATTATTAATAATAAAAATAATTTTAATAACTATTAATATTAATAATAATTAATATTTATTAATTATAGTTAATAATAATAGTTTTCATTATTATTATTTAATAATTCAAACTATTAAGAATTAATATTTAATAATATTATTGATTAATAATTTTTAATAATTGTAACAATTCTTTCAAAAAAAAAAAATAATAATAATAATAACAATTTCTTTTATAAACATTTGATATTAGAATCACAATATGTAGAAACTTTTCATGTATGTGGGTATTGATTGTTAGTTCATTGATTTGAATTATTGTTCAAATCTTTCCATACAATTTAAGAATTAAAAACAGAGGTTGTTTTCAATTAGTACTTTGTATATCATTATTATTTTTAGTGTTAAAAAATATGATTGAGATAAATTTATAAGTAAAATCATTATTACTCATTAAATCATTTTATTTTGAATTTTTTGTCATATAAATATAAGTAAACCATTGTCTTTTATCTTTCTACTATTAACATATGTTAAACATGATATACATATATATATGTTTTCACTCACCTAAATCAATGGTATATGCACTTAATAATGGTAATAGTAATGGTAATAGTAATAGTAATAGTAATAGTAATAGTAATAGTAATAGTAGTAATAATAGTAGTAGTAATAATAATAATAACAATAATAATAATAATAATAATAATAATAATAATCATAATGACAAAAACATTAATAATAATAATAATAATAATAATAATAATAATAATAATAATAATATAATAATAATAATAATAATAATAATAATAATAATAATAATAATAATAATAATAATAATAATAATAATAATAATAATAATACCAACAACAACAGTAATAATAACATTAATAATAGTATTAATAATAATGTTGATATCTACTCTACTCAACTCGGCTTTACTTTGCTCTGCTCTGCTACCCTTAAATCTACTCTGCTCTGCTGAAATTTAATCTGCTTTGTTCTGCTGACCCCTGCTCATCTCTGCTCTACTCTGCCCAGAAGCTCAAAAGAACTGGACCTTATCAGGCTTGATTGGAGTAGAGGCGGTCTCCTCCAAGCCCCGTTTGAATAGGTTCTTCGTGAAGGACCTAGGAATACTAGTAGAAAAATGTTAAATGGCACCGGTTCAAAAACCCCCTATAGCACCGGTTTTGAACTGGTGTTCATGTGACGGATGCTAATAAGTGAGGGTTTTTGCCACCGGTTCTGAACGGGTGGCAATAACAAAGCTATTGGCACCGGTTTGATTCAAAACCGGTGCCAAAATACCCTTAAAAATAAAAAAAATTAATATTTGCTTTTATTTCCTCTAAAATGGTCAGCAAACAACATTTATGCAATAACACAGTTATTGACACCGGTTTGGTTCAGAACCGGTCCCAAAAATACCCTTAAAAAAATCTTTGTTTTCCTCTAAAATGGTCAGCAAACAACATATATATATAAACTAAAACATTTTCCTTAAAAACTAGGAAAAATTTACACTTTTCATCCAAAAAAAAAGGACAAATTCTATGCAATTTCACTCTTCTATGCCAATTTACACCTCACTTTATCCATTTTATCGTTGCTTATACAGCAATGCAGATTTTGCAGCAGTAGCCTCCTGACCTCTTTCCTTCAGTTGAGTAACTTCAGCTTAGCCTTTCTTAATACATCCTCCAATTCTTCCTACTTTGAACAAGCTGTGCTGGAACTTACTTCTCTTGGCCCTCTTAACTTAACTCCTCTCCTGCTTTATTTAATTCATCATGCTCCAACATCACCATTCTTCTTTCTGATAAAAAACAACAACAAAGCCATTAATAAATGCATCACAAGGAGACAATACTCTTTTGATATACACACAAAAAAAAAAAAATAAATAAATAATAATAATAATAATAATAATAATAATAAACAAGTTTCTGAATAAGAGTACATGACAGGCCTTGATCTAATTGCTGATATCAAGTAAAAGTACATGACTCTTGAACAAGCTCAAATTACCTTCAATGTGATGGACTTGATTATCTTGCAATGTTGCGCTCATAGCTGCACTTGTTTACCCTTGGCACATAATATGATCCTAGGATGTACTTTGCTACGTTTTTTTATCTAACAGGCTCAAAATTAGAGTGTTCCTAGCTGCAAAATAAAAACGGTTGAAAAGAGTCTTAAATCAGCAATAACAAAAAATATTCTTACCTTTTCTTTCTGAATTACATATAGGGAATGGGGTGGGGGCAAGAAAATGAACTTAGGAATCTAAAAAAAGTGGCATTCACCTGCTGAAACAGCTACTTCAGAGAATAATTTAGCATATAGAGTCTGATTTAGATGCCAAAACTGTAAGCTAATCTAAGTAGATAACTACGCTCAACACTCCTAGTTCTAAAGTCGAGTTCACAACTGCTCTTAAAGAGTTACATCATAAAACCCAATGCTATATAATAAAGCAATCATCCAACATAACAAGAGCAAGAAAGAACAAAATGAAATATTTGCTTGCAACTTAAGCTACTGTCGCAAAAAAAAAATTTTAAAAAAATAATCATCTTAATTTAGAATTACATGAACATGAACAACACCCATTCAATGCGTAATTTTTTTCCAGAATTCGGATATCCACCAAATTTCACTAATCACTTTCATTCCAGATAGAAATTAAAAATTCAGAAAGAAACCACCACAATTAAAAATTCACAAAGAAAATACCCCACTTTTGGGATTAAGGCTTTGATTGATTGATTGATTGATTGATTGAAAGAAAATACCCCAACTAATTCAATCAAACGCCCTATCATTTCAATTGTTCATTCCCTTTTTAACAATTATGTAAGTTTTAGAGGTTGAGAGTTACTCAATAGAGATAACACCATGAGCCCCAATCTTGCCAATGGCTTCAGCAAGAATACTCCCAAACATAGGCTTAAAGACCCACCTGCCCGCAATCTTGGTTGAGCAAAAGCAGCAGCTACAGCAGAGCAAAAGTAGCAGCATCAGGGGTGCACTGCATGGAAACACGACAGCAGGTTAAAGCTTATTCAATCAAAAGAAACCCAAAACTGATCAAAATATACTCATACCACAATCAACAAATCAATCAAAATATACCCAAACAAATATATACCTAAAAAATCAAATTAAATGACAACTAATATAATATTCACAATACATCCAAAGATCAAACTAGTGAAATTCAAGATTCAAGTATCAAATACACTGTAAACTCACAAGCCAAATACTCCGTGTACCCATGATTCAAATATTCCGTATATTCGCAATTCTAAAAACTAAAATTAACAAAATCCTAAATCAATTACAATTATTGAAACAAATTAACAAAGCCCTAGACCAATTTCAATAAAACTGAGTTGTGTAATATGAATTTAAACCCCAAAACTATTATCAACCAATTCAATCATCATCTATGCAATTTGACTAATTAATGTTCTATCAAATACTTCGTTCAATTCTTTCAATTCCCCAAACTTGATGATTCAATAATTATTGATATTATATCAAATTTGCATAAAAAATAACAGCAATATCGTGAAATAAAGGTACCAAACCAATGACGATCAGGTTGAATACGAAAATTAGGCGAATCACTAGACTAAGAGTAAAGAGAAAAAAGGGATTAGTACCAAACTAGTCAACTTGACAAAATTAGCTCCATTGACATCCCAAATTCGACTACATGTTGAATACGACATCAACTTTAAGAAAAATAAAAACTTTAAAATTTAAAGCTCTAAATCTTAGCTAGTATACCGATACTCTATCTAACATATGTTGATAATCAAACACATTTAACCAAAACCCTAAACTCTAAATATAACAAATTCAAATATTAAATGAATTATTACCAAAAATAGCACCATTCAACCAATAACAAGCATCCAAACAATCATGAATCATCAATTCATCATATTGTTATTTCACATTTACCTGAAAATCAAAATTAAGGATCCCTGAAGGTGGCTGGGAGCCTGAGTCCAATAGGTGTCCTCGTTTCTCTCAAGCACCCTTCCTAGAAGGTGGTTTGGGTAGATTCTTGGACTGTTGGTGTTGGTTTGGCCTTTTTGGTCTGTGGTGTTTGGTGTTGTTACAGCTTAGCTTTTTGTAAGTTGTAACTTTCTTATTTTGGCAATAAAATTCATATTTTCCAAAAAAAAAAAAAAAAAAAAAAAAGGATCCATGAACCAAAAGCATAAATCATATTGAATTTTCAAATTAAACCTACTACCATACACTTAACATTAATTTAAAACAATTAAAGTCATATTGAAAATTAAAAAAATTACTGAGTAATTCAAAATCAAGTAGTCAAACCATTAAAATTCATCAACTAAACATAGATCAAATTACAAATTTCCATCAAATATTGTACACAATACAATCATGCAAACCTTTACATCCATGCAACCAAATTTCCATCACTAAGCAAATTAATCTAACATTTACAAACAACAAAAACCCTAGAAATTGAAAAATAAATCAAATTAACAATCAAAAATAGGAAAGTATATACATACCCATAACCAAGATCTGAAGCAAAAGACTCGAGAAGAGATAGACCCGTTACCATCGCCGCCGGTGAAGAAAAAGCACCGCCGTGTATGGTGAAATGAAAGAGATAAAAGAAGAGTGAAAGAAAGAACAATCCAGTCTAGGAGAAAGGAGAGAGAGAGATGGCGCCGTGGGGTGGATTGGACAGCGGTACGACGGAGCTGAGAGAAACGAGAGAGATCCAATTTAGGAGAGAGAGGAGAGAGAGAGAGAGAGAACGGAGAGAGAACTTTCGGAAGGAAATAGAAAGAAAGAAGAGGGGAAAGAGGGATAAATAAGAGGGCTTGGTTTTTTTTTACAGTAAATTCCCACCGGTTCAATTGGTGCCATTTTGTTAATTTGGCACTGGTTTAGTTTGAACCAGTGCCATTTCTCTTATACTGAATTCCGCCTAATTTTTTTCCCTCCGGTTTTTAAGAACCGGTGCCAATAACTCGGTGCGCATTTGTATTTTTCTACTAGTGGAAGTTCTCCACCCTGCAATTTAAAAAGTATTGAGTAAGTAACCGGCGATGCTTGATGAAATCTTATGTCAAGGAGTAATTGTTACTCACCTCCGCTTTTAGCTTAGCGGCCCTAGCCTCCGCTAGGTCCCTCTTGATTTGTGTAGAGGACAGTAAAAAAGTCTTCTCATCGACCACAATTTTCAAAGCTTCTTCTGCAAAAAATAATGAACATACTTAGTACAAAATCATGATTGAATAATAGTTGTACAAGCGACATTTAACCGGATGCATGTCGACGTACACTTTGGAATCATTGTGCTAAGCCCGCAAGCGGATAAGAATGCCTCATCTCTGAACCATGCGCACATGGGAATCTAATAACTAGGGACCTTGATTACGTCCCCGGTTGAGAGAGTCTCCGAACGGAGCTCTAAAAACTTTGTTTCCATGATTGCATCTTAGTCATCCTGGGAGGGCACATTTGCGACCAAGAAGGTCGGGTTTTTTTATTATACCGGCGCAATTCCCGGTTCTCTCGGTGGGTTGAGGCAGATAGCAAGTAAAAATGGGTCTTCCAACTATCATATTTGGACACCATGTAAAAAGTCATTTGATAATGAATGAGGGTGGTCAAGGTGTACCACGCCCTCCAGCCGCCTGGGTTGCGGCTTAGATAGTGCATGTGAGGAAAAGCATCCCTGCTGGGGTTCAATTTTTGCATCTCACAGGCGGCAACATATCCAAGAATGTTGGCCCAAGAATTTGGGGTGAGCTGTCAGACTCCTAGGCCATAACCCCGAAGTATGGCCCTCACCGCAGGGTGAAGCGAGAAACGAAGGCCTGCTAGGAATGCCGCCTCAAAGCATCTAAAGTAAGCATCAGCATTATCCTGGTCATCCTTCCATGAGATTGTGCCTAGCTTAGGCGGCACCCGGATAGTATCCTTCCCCCAGTGGTCGCTTTGCTACAAAGTTCTTAATACCCTTTAACATTATCCACCTGTCTTTAGCGGAGATGTGGATGTTAAAGAGATCATCTTTTGCTTCCAACTTCTTCCTCTCCTCAACTTCACTATCCTCAAACGGGGAGAGAGAGGTGTCACTATCATCCTTAGGGTTAGACCCTGAGGCGGAGCCCTCGCCGTCTCCCTCATCACCAGCTGACCCTAATGTGGACTCTTCCCCATCTTCATCAATGTCCATCCGGGAAACGACTCCCTCACTGTCTCTACCCTCAAAAAAGATTAATTAATTGGGTTCCTAGGAATCCCAGACGGGGAATATTCCCCTGAGCCTTCATTGCTCTCAGACCCCTCAACCGAGGTTATCTCATTGGACGACACTTCCAAAGTACCGTCTCTTTGACGCCGTCTGGTGGCTGTATGTTTGTTTCTAGCCATTGTGTCCTGCACAGACACATAGATGGTTGGTTGAGGAGTACAAAATTGCTCCATGCACCCAGAGCTAACACTTTTAGTCCTAGACTCAACCGTCTTTGGTGACCGGCTGACTACTGACCTAGGCTGTGTCGTGTGTATTCGTGATGAGTCCATTTATTCAACAAATTGAAATAAAAGAAAAGGAGTTGGAGGGGGTAGAGGCGGTACCTTACGTTTGTCTTTGTAAAGGGGGGCAAGTGGTGATGACCGACTGAGGTTGCTGCTGAAGTTGACCTTGCTTGCTTAGGGTACAGACGGTTGAGAACCAGTTGAGGCAGACGGGAAAATAGCAGAGTTTGTGTTCACACAGACAAACGGAAGGCAGACTCTTTCTCTCTCTAACTTTGTGACTTTCTCTCTCTAGAATGTTTTGGAAACGTCCAAAACTAAGGGGGGTAAAGCGAGTATTTATAGAGGGGTAAAATTGAGGGTAATTTCGTAATTTTCCCCGAAATGTGAAAAGTTAAAATTTCACAGTAAAAAAAAACCTTTTACTATCACCTATTGCTGAGTGACATGTGTCACATATGCCACGTGGCGCGCCACATCACGTCCGTGAGGGGAAAATTTTTAGGGTAATTTTACCCATGATGCGTGGACCAATCATATTTTGACATGTGTCATACCCTGGTTTGTCTTAATTGGACCAACCCCCATTCGACACCTGTCCTTCCTAGAACTTGGGTGACATAAGCGGCCTTCAATGGCCCAAATACCGAGAAAGCCATAATTCGGTGTAGCAAAGTATAATTAGGTCTGAGTGACCTAATTAAGGGCACATTTTCCAATGACCTTATAAATAGGGAGATTTCCCCCATATTTGGGACATCTACAATTATTATACCTACCCTACATTCTCTTACATAAGAGAAACACCTGATCTCGGAATCCGAGAAGATCTCATTTAATTTTCCGCACTTACTCCTACTCATATTCAAGTACTAACTTGACCATCAAAGGCAGAGCTCCGAACACCTCAAGTCTCCGTTGTTTTGTAGGGACACTCAAAGTCGAATCATTCCTCGAGCTGTAACTCTCCCGAGGGATAAAAACACCAAAAACTAATGTAATAAATGGCACCCATTTGATGAGCATTTCGATCGTTTTTACCTTCTTTTCATAGCTTTCTTTCTTAAAAAATGCTTAGTTTCACACTTTTGCTCTTTGTTTTTCCTTTTCACTCTTATTTTGTGGTTTTGCGCATTTTGATGGTTTTCTAGTGTTTGCTCCTTTATTTGTTCTCTTTTCGTGGTTTTAGGTGTTGTACGAGGTTTGAGTCTTGATATAGATAGATTACTAAGGTAGAAGATTCTTTTGGAGCATACTCATGGCAATAGGAAAGTTGAAGATGCAAGGAAGAGGGTTCTCCAAGTTCTAGCTCTTGCGCTCTCAAGCCGTGCTTTCATGAAGATGGGGTGTTGAACCCACTTTCAAGTGTTTTTTGGGACTGCCACTCTTAGTGTCCATGATCATCATTCGGTGCGCTCATTCAAAGCCATTAACGAATGCACAAACCCTCGAGAAGAACCGAAGAAACCTAGAGGAGCGAGGGCACACAGACCAGCAGCGAGGGCGCGCCTCCCTGGCCGCACGGGCACCCCGCTCATGGTCACTGCTTTGCTCGGTGTCATTTTGTGCCTCCTATTTAAACCTTTGAAACCCGAAATTTGTAAAGAAATTGAGATTGCTTCTAGATCATAATTTTAGCTTAGTTAAGAGTTTCTCTCTCTTGTTTTAGGGTTAGTTTAGGAGTAGATTTTAGAGAGAGAAAGTGAGGAATTTCAATGGTGATTGAGAGATTAAAGATTCAATGGTGCCAATTGTGTTGAAGATCTTCTTTATTATCAATATGCATTTCCAACTCTATCTCATTTTATTGCTTTGTTTAATATTCAATTTTGTTTGGTTTGATTTTGATGTTTGATGCTTGATTAGTGTAGTTGTTCTTCATATATTGTTGATACTTGATTTCCTTAGTTGTTAATTATTAAGATGATGATGTTTGAGTAGTTGTTTGGCTAGGGATTGGGTAAAACTTGTATGAATGATTAATTGTGTTTAATTTAGGAATTGTGTTGATTTATTGTTGAGATTAAAGTGATTAATGGAAATTGTGCATGTGTGTAATTTGACTAGTCGTTGAGAATTGTGCTAGATTGCATTGTAAATGTACATTGATACAAACTATTGATTTGTAGCTAACAATTGTCTATTAAGTTTGGTTAGTGATGTTCCTTATTAGTGTCTCTCATAGTTGGCGCTAGTTAGACCTCTAGGAGATAACTTATCAAGCTCTTTTGATTGCTCTTACCATTAGTTGTTCGCAACCATTGATTTTCATGTTGTTCCCTAGTTGCTACAATTGTCATGATTACTTGTTGATCCCCATTCCTAGTGCTTTATTTGTTTGGTTCTTGTTTTGTTAGTTGTTAGTGTTACCTCTATACCCTTATCTTTGACCTATCTTAGGTGCCCATAGTTGAAAGCGCTTGAACATTTTCGTTCCTTTGGGTTCGACCCTTGACTTGCCTCTATACTTGTATTTGGGTTTATTAAGTGTTTACAAATTTAGTTTGACCGAGGAAGGATTAGTCAACGACCTAGTCTCACCCCTCGTCAATATGGCATCGTTGTCGGGGAACGGTGTCTATGTTTGAGTGTTTTTTATTGCTTGAGTCTAGGTCTTATTATATACTTTTCCTTTATTTGATTTTGCATGTTTTGTAAAAAAACTTAGCATGTCTATCATTTCCTCAATATGACAATAAGCCTTTTTGTGAATATTTCAATAGACTTAAGGGATTTTTGAACTACAATTATTGTAATATTTCGGAAGCTTGTGATATTTGTTATTTTGGTATGAATGAGAAAACTAGGAATGTAATTGAAAGCATGCATAATGGTGAATTTAGAGCATTGACAGTTGATGATGCTTGAGATTTTTATGTTTGGTTTGCTTGGGATTTCTATAATAGAGGTAATCATGTTTCTAATATTGATGTTCAATGTCTTAATTCTTCTTATGTTATCATGAATTCCCATGAATTGTCATATGATCCTATGATTGAACCTAAAACAAATTATTTCAACTCTATCTTTTCTTTTGTTCATGTTGATGAGGTGCATGTTGAAGTTTATGCTAATGGTGTGTTTCAATTTTCTCAATTATCTACCATGCCTTCTTGGGTATGCTTCGTTCCCTAAATGATGAATCTCATATGCTTGATTGTGCCTCCACTCCCTAATGTGATGAATATGCTCATGATTTTTGTTTCGGGGGTTTTTGTCCCTTGGGAGAGTTACAACACTGAGACTGGATTCAGCAAAGGACGCGTGTACCTACAAAGCAAACGGACCGCCGGATGGTCGGTGGTTCGCCTCTGAAGATTAAGTTAGTAAGCGTTCGGTAATAAAACGTGCGGAAGTAAAGTTATCTGCTCGGATTCCAAGCTCAGGTAAAGTGTTGTCTGTTCTTTGAAAATGACAACTCTGTAGTAAGTGACGTATTGTCTCGTATTGCATGTATATTCTCTGTCCTGTCATAAATGTAAGAATGTCCCTATTTATAGGGTCCTTTTGGAAAGTGTGCCCTCCCTAGGATCTGGTGACCTAGGGATTAGGGCACGCCGTTTTTTTAAGGCCCCTTGGGATTTTGGCCTTGAAAGCCGCCATTCCCAGGGGGCAATATCTGCTCGACACGTGTCGCCATCTGGATGGTCCAAATAAGTGCCCCTTCTAGTGACACGTGTCATGCTCTGATTGGGCCACTTGGCAGGGTATAAAATACCCAAATCATTTGCCCCTCATAGGGGTCACGTGTATTGCACGTGGCACCTGTGACAGGTGTCAGTATCTGAGTGGTCGGATTCAAAAAGATACTGTTGGAGGGAAAATTTTTAGGGTTTTACCCCCCTATAAATAGTAAGGTTTGACCCCCCTTCCTTAGATTCACACCTTTGCGAATCTTTGGAGAATCTTGGACTTTTTGACTTAAAGAATCTCAAAATTCCCTAAGTGTTTTAACTTTTCAAGCATCCGACACTCGGCCAACTGTCCGACCGTTCTTCAGCCAACCAAGCGTCTTTCACCCTTCTTCTAAAGGTAACGCCTGTTTTTTTTTTTTTTTTTTTTTTTTTTTTTTCTCTTTTACTCTTCATTTTTTCTTTGTTTTCGAAAAAATGGTTTCCCAATCGCATGCGGCACGACATAGGATAGGGATCAGCCGGTCACCGGGGACGGTTGAATCTAGAACTAGCAGTGCCGAATGCTTGGCCCCTGCTTTGCGAACTTCTCCGAATCCGACCGTTTCCGTGTCTGTGCAGGACACTATGGCCAGAACCAAAAGAACATCAAGACAATATAGCTCCGATTGAACTTTCTACCATTCGGATGGGTCGACTGTATATTTAGACGGCTCAATAAGGGTGCCTCGAAGTGAGGTGTCGGAGCATCCTGACAACCCTTCTTATCTTCCACCAACCCCCACCTATTACCATTCGCCCACATCTAGTGGAACTCCCAGTGATGGAATCCTTGGGGAGGCGGATGAACAATATCAACCCGGGCATTCTGGACAGGCGTCGGAAGAGAGTCTAGGGGAGGACCCCGCTTGCACCAGTCGGCGGTCCCCTAGCTCTGATGAGAGCTCTGATGACGAGTCGGCCTCGTCATCTTCTTCAGAGAACGCCTCCATAACTTCGGAGGAGGCAAGAACGAAAATAGATTCTGCCAGGGAGTCCCTGGCAGTGGATAAGGGGGAAAGCTGGGCCGAGCCGAGCCCTTCCAGGCGCTTGGAGAGAGCCCCCTACTATCATCATGTTTCGCCCAGCAGGCGGAGCTCCATGGAGTCCGGCCTTGCCAATTTTAGGCGCAAGGTCGTTCTGGGCCATGGCTATACTTTGTTGGTCCCTAACAAGGACGACACCGTTACCTGGCCGAGCCTGGCCAGCTATGAGGACAGAGCATTTGACTGCTATGAAGTGGCCTTCCAAGCTGGCCTCCGCTTCCCTCTCCATCCGGCCGTGGAGAGGATCTTGGATGGATACCAACTGGGTATCTGGCAACTTGTACCCAACTCCTGGATTAATATTCAGGGGTATGTTGCCGCCTGTAAGATGCTGCAGGTGGAGGCGATCTTTGAAGCGTTCGCCCACATGCACTATCTGAGCAGGTTGCCTGCTAGGAGCGGTGAGGGCTGGTACACCTTGACCACTTGCAAGGGGTACATGATGGTTGTTGGCAAAGAGAACAAGTGGAAAGACTGGAGGACTAAGTTTTACATAGTCAAGTCTGCCGACAGCCGCCTGAACCAAAAGTATAACCGGTGGAATAAGAATCCACCTCTCCTAGCAGGCAGGAGTGCAATACCGCCTCTTCCTAGGCGGGCAAGGGAGGAGATCGTGGACAAAGGGCTGTTTACCGTGTCCGTGAGGACGAATGATGAGGGGGATGAGGCAACCACCCACACCAAGGTGGATGAGCAGAAAACTGGCGGCACCCCCAAGTTGAGAACTTGTTATACTTATCATTTCTGACTAATGCTAAATTTGTCCGAATGATTTCTGACTTGTTTTATCTTGTGTTGATGTAGGGTGCCCCTACCAAATCTCCCTCAAAACCATCCGACCCTAAAATCCAAAAGACAAGGGCGGGTGATGTGAGCGCATCCGGCAAGGGCGGTCGGAAGCACATTGCTCACAAGCCCAAGAGAGGCCCAAAAGCCTCTTCTCTCGAAGCTGATAGGGGGATCAGCAAACCGGATGTCCAGAGGACATCGAAGGGTGGCTTCGAGCAACCCACCACTGATGTCGGCTAAGCAGGAAAGAGGGGGAGTTTGGGGAAAGAGGAGGAAGCACATGACGACGGTAAAAACCATTCGCCTTTTTTATTCTTCCATTTAGATATACTTGTGTTATTTTTCTAACTCTATTTCCTTCTCAGTTCCTGTGCAGAGGCCGACTGTAATCCAGATGGCCAAGTCCATGCTAAGGGCGGTTGATCCTGACGACAAGGCGTCTGTCAGAGGAGTCAGCACTCTAGACTTGGATGGCATCTTGGGGAACCTATGCGAGGTATGAGTCTTAACTTAAGCAATTCTTCTTCTTTTTTTTTTTTTTTTTTTTTTTTTTTTTTTTTTTGCTCAAGTCTTTATCCGCCTAGTTTTAACCATTCGGCTCTTTTTGCAGGCCATGCTGCGCGTCCAAGGGCTCAGGCAACCCCTCAAGGACAAGTCCAAAGAGGTAACAGCCGCTAATGCTCGAGCCGAGTTCGCCTTGGATCGAGCTCAATTTGATATTGCTCAAAATGAGCTTCTGACGCTTGATATGATGTATTCGCAGGCGAAAGCCAATCTGCAGGTGAAAAAGGACCTGGACTCGGCCTGCCTGCACATCACTTCCCTTAAGAAAGAAGTCAAAAGTCTTAAGGAGAAGCTCGAGCCTCTTCTGGATGCCAAGGAAGAGGCCGAGAGAGCCAAGCAGAGGGTGGGCCGCCTGGAGCAGCGCCTCACCAACAAGGAGCATCAGCTGAAGACCAAGTTTGAGTCCGTAGCTGAACAAGAGAGAGAAGCTCTTGTTAAGCAAATGATGAGTGACTATGATGCCATCATGCGGGACACTTGGGCGGCTGTGCACCCGGACTCAGACTATTAGTCTTGGAAATCCAAGTTTGATGAACCCAGCAAAGCGTTCGATGCTCGCCTTCTTCAAGAGGCTGAGAATGCAGCTAAGGCTGCTGCTGAGGCCGAGGAAGGCTCTAGGTCCGACTCTTCTGGGGAGTCGTCCTCTGGTGGAGAGGAGGAAGATCAGGTGGAGGGACAAGAGAAAAATGATGAAGAGCAGCCGAAGGACAACATGCCGGCTGCCAATAAAGAAACTCTCCCTTGATCACTTAAGCTTTTTATGTTTTCTGCGGCCGATTGGCCATGTACTTGCTTTTCTGGCCTGCATGTCGAGTATTGATGTATCTTTACCGACCGAGGGGTCGGGTACTTTGACAATTTCTCTGGCTTTGCCAGAAAACAATCTTAACCAGTCGTCTGATGGCGATAGGTCTTTTTAATTTAAATCATTCGGCCATTTGGCTAAAGTTATTCATATTGTTGTCCTTTGCATTTTTGAATTTTTCATTGCATGTTTTTGGCTAAGTATTATAACCTGTATACCATGCGAATGTTCTTGCCCCTGGACGGATGTCGAGTTGTTTCGGTTTATTGGATTGATTGAATTAGAAATTATTAATACTTAGAAGAGTATTCATGGTTTCTAAGTCAATCAATCACTATGGTGATTTCCCCAAACCACTCGGCTGACGTCCATCCAGAATTGGCAACTCAAAGTTTTCATTCGGCCATTGGCTCAAACAAAACTCAAATTTCCAACTTAGCAAATTTTGCTAGGGGAAAACTTCCGCCTGTTTTGCCCCGTGAGCTAAAAACAGGCGCATCCGGCCATAGGCTTCTTTGAGATAAGATAAGTTTATAACTTAACAAATGTTCTTTAAAAAGAATTGTCCGCCTGTCTTGTCCCAAAAACAAAGAACAGGCGTCATCCGGTCAAAAGCCTCATTAGGTGCTTAAGTAGTTAACTTAACTCGTATATTAACAAGAATGTTCCGCCTGCTTTTCCCCTGGGGAAAAACTGGCGCATCCGGCTTAATGCCTCATTAGCCTCTACTTATGAAACAGTGACCATTTTCGAGCTGTGCTAGAACAGTTAGAAAATTCAGGCCTTTTAGATTTCACTTTCGATTAAAAAAAATGACAGTGAATGCTGCCTTAGCATTTTGTAGGGCCGCTTGTTATTTTTGTAGAGCAATGTGCCACCCAAATGGGAGATGCTTCTCCTCGACGAATTCGCCCGAATGGACGTCGCCGGTTATCTGACTCATGTTGGAGCAGACGGTCATACTCATGTAAGAGCAGACTGTGACCATTCGGTCTCTTTTTGTTTGTTAATATCCGGCCATGGGCCTCATCATGATTTTATCTGGCCTTAGGCCTCTTAAATGGTTGGGTAAATATTCATTAAGTGTCGATATTAACTTAATGAATTTCGTAGGAACGACTATTCTAAAGCAATCGGCTCCTTCAGAAGGATTGGGGTGGCTACTGTTGGGACAGACGCTTTCCAAACGCATTGGCCATCTGTATTTTGTACTGGCGACACTAAGAAACTTAAATAAAAAGACAAGTTGGGAAATGAAGGCATATTCTCATTAACAAAACTTGAGATAACAAAATTGAGGTCTTTACATTCGTACTTAGAAGTAGTACTTTTTCAAGTTGTCTACATTCCAAGTTCTAGGCAGCTGCCTGCCGTCTGGGTCTTCCAGGCGGTAGGTGGCGTCTCTTACTTCCTCATAGATTTGGTAGGGGCCTTCCCAATTTGGGGTTAGCTTTCCCTACTCATTCGCCCTACCGATTGCCTCCATTTTCTGTAGCACAAAGTCCCCCACTTTGAGAGGACGCTTGTGTACTCTTTTGTTGTAAGCCCGAGTCATTCTCAGACGGTATATCTCGTGACGTAAGGTAGCATTGCCCCTGCGCTCTGGAAGTGAGTCCAATGCTAGGCGCATGGCCTCCCAATTTGCCTCTTCATCATACAACATGATTCGAAGAGTCGGCTCATAGTGCTCAATGGGCAGAACAACTTCTGCTCTATACACCATAAGAAATGGGGTTTCTCCAGTTGCCCCTTCAGCAGTCGTTCTGATGGACCAGAGGACGTGTGGTAATTCATCCGCCCAAAGGCCACTAGCCCGTTCAATTTTCTTCTTAATCCCGTCTGAGATTAACTTGTTAAAGGCTTCGACCTGGCCGTTTGCTTGAGGCCGGCCGACTGATGCAAAGAAGCTTGAGACCCCCTGATCTCCCAGCCAAGTCTTGAGTTGAGGCGTCTCAAATTGAGGACCATTGTCAAAAACCATAGACATGGGCACCCCGAAACGAGTGATTATGTTCCTCCAGATGAAGGAAATAACATCTTTTGTCTTGATGTTTTTGACTGCCTCCGCCTCTACCCACTTGGTAAAGTAATCCACAGTCACCAGTATATAGCGCTTGCCGCCTGGTGCAACTGTATATGGCCCCAGAATGTCCATACCCCATTTGGCAAAAGGTATTGGGCTGTGGATGGCCGTCAGGTCTGTAGCCGGACGATGGATGAGCTTTCCAAATTTTTGGCACTTGTCACATTTTTTTTACCATTTCCATTGCATCCGACTCCAGAGTTGGCCAGAAGTAAAGCCGTCTGGCCTTGGCAGCGAGGGATCTGCCGCCTATATGGGAGGCGCAGAACCCTGAATGCAACTCTTCGAGGACTTCCTTACCCTTCTCAGGGGTAACACACTTCAACAGGGGTTTCAGAAAACCAGCCCTGAAGAGTTCTCCTTGTCACAACTCGAAGTTAGCCACTCGTTTTTTCAGAACAGCCGCCTCCTGTGGTGAGTCAGGGGTGCCGTCTGCAAGATAGGCCCGGATGCTGTCCATCCAGGTTGAGCTTCGGTCAAGAATTCCAATGGGGTCTACCTCAGATATACTTCTTCTTTCCATGACCTCCCAGAAAACTGACCGAGGCGCTTCACAGGAGGCGGATGATGCCAGCTTGGACAGAGCATCCGCCTGATTGTTTGAAGACATGGGCACTTGACTTAGATTGAATTCTTCAAGTGTCCCAAATTCATCCTTGACCGCCTGCAAGTATTTAATCATGGCCGGATGAGTGGCCTCGTACGTCCCATTGACTTGGAGTACAACCAGTTGTGAATCCGAGCAGGCGTTAATTTTCTTTGCCCCTGCTGCCTTACAGTACCGAATGCCAGCAAGAAGGTCTCATACTCGGCATCATTGTTAGAGACCTGGAACTTAAACCGTAGTGCATACTCGTATTTGTTTCCTTCAGGAGACTGACAGATAATTCCTGCACCACAGCCGTTCGCAGTGAAGCTCCCGTCCACATACACTTTCCAAACCTGACTAGTATCATTCGGAGCAACCGACCTTGTCATTTCCACAATAAAGTCGGCGAATGCTTGCCCCTTTATTGCTTTCCTTGGTTCGTAAGTGATTTCCAATCCTTGCATTTCAATCGTCCATTTGAGCATTCGTCCAGAAGACTCCAAGGTTGTAAGAGGCTGCTTGATCGGTTGGTCAGTGTAGACTTCTACCGCATGCGCCAAGAAGTAGGGTTTTAGCTTCTTGATGGCCATGTAAAGGGCAAGGCCGAATTTCTCAACCATGGGGTACCGAAGCTCCGCGTTTCTTAGAACATGGCTATTGAAATACACCGGGAGCTGGATGCCGTCTCTTTCAGCTAAGACAACGGCACTGAGGGCATGATCAGAGACGGCTAAGTACATGAAGAGCTTCTCTTTGGGCAAAGGGCTGACAAGCCTCGGCAAAGAGTGTAGATGAGTTTTCAGCTTTTGAAAGGCCGCCTCTGCATCGTCCCCCCATTCAAAGTTTGTCTTCTTTTTGATTGCCTGGAAAAAGTAGAGGCACTTGTCGCCTGACTAACTGATGAATCTCCCCAGGGCCGCCAGACAACCTGTTAGTTTTTGCACTTCCTTCATAGTACGGGGCGACTGCATGTCGATTACCGCCTGTATTTTCTCAGGGTTGGCCTCTATTCCCCTTTGGTCAATAAAAAATCCGAGAAACTTCCCAGACTCAACGCCAAAGACACACTTTTTTGGGTTTAGCATGACCTTGTGCCGCCTGAGTGTGGCGAATGTTTCTCAGAGATCAGCAAGATGATCTGCCTGTTGTTTGGATTTGACTATCATGTCATCAATGTACGCCTCTACATTCCTTCTGATTTGATTAATGAAGACCGTATTAATCATTCGTTGGAAAGTAGCAGGCGCATTCTTCAAACCAAACGGCATCACCGTATAACAGAACAACCCTTGATCAGTGACAAATGCCGTCTTTTCTTGATCTTTTTCCACAAGGGGAATCTGATGGAAACCCGAATAGGCGTCCATAAAACTCATCAAGGCATGTCCAGCTGTTGAGTCGACCAGACTGTCGATCTTAGGCAATGGATAACTATCCTTTGGACATGCCTTGTTGAGGTCTGTGTAGTCAACACACATCCGCCAAGTTCCATTCGGCTTTTTTACTAACACAACGTTAGCTACCCACTCAGGGAAATTGCACGGCGAAATGAACTTGGCATCCAACAGCTTTTTTACTTCGGCAGCTGCCGCCTGACTTCTTTCTTCGCCATGGTTTCTTTTCTTTTGCCGGATGGGCTTCTTCTTAGGATCCACGGCGAGTTTGTGGACAGCGAGATCCGGGCTGATGCCTGGCATCTCCTCCACTTCAAAGGCAAAGATGTCTTTGAATTCTCTGAGTAGCTGGTGAAGGCTTTCACCCAGCTTTGCAAATGCAACCGTCCCCACCTTAACCGTCCGTTCTGGACGACTGTCGTCCAGAGGGATATCGATAAGTTCACCAGCAGGTTGGGGACGGAGATCATCTGACCGTTCCCCGGTCAGTGATTGCTATTGTTTTTCTTTTTTGACAACCACCAGCTAATCAGTTTTTCTTTTCTTTCCGGCTGGTGGGCCGACTGCTATTCCTCGACATCGTCGAGGTCGATTGTTTGCTTGCCCCGACCGAATGCTACGGCCGCGAGCTTGATGTCCAAGAGGTAACACTCTTGAGCCGTCTTTTGGTCCCCATTAAGGGAACCGACTGTTCCATCATCCTTCTCATACTTAAGTAGCATGTGTGCAGGGATGATGACGGCCTTACACTCATTAAGAGTGGGACGGCCAAAGATGAGGTTGTAAGCTGTGAGCTCTTCAACCATTAGGAAACGGATGGTCATGTGTCGACCGTCTCCCCTGCTTTCCAAGCGGACATGTAAGTCAATTCGTCCGACTGGGTGCACAAGTCCTCCTCCAAATCCAACAAGGGTGTGGGAGACCTTCATCATGCTATCCGGTTTGTACTTGAGATTGGATAAGCATTTGAGGCTGATGAGGTCAGAGGAGCTTCATGTGTCAATCAGAATTCGGCCAACCAGCTGGTTGGCGACCTTGCATTCTATGACAACAGGGTCATCATGCGGCCGACGGACTTTGCCTCTGTCCTGCTCGGTGATGACAACTTTAGGGAAGGTGGATGTGCCTGCCGCATCCCCTTCCTCAATAGAGTTGACCATCTTTCTCAGATGGTCCTTGGTGCCCCGAATGGTCGGGCCACCACCGGCAAATCCGCCTGCTATGGTGTATACCGGATCTTCATCAGTTTCGACACTCTCAGAAGGCTGGGGAGTCTTTTTCTTGGACTGCCCCGGATTTGCCTTTGAAGTCAATTTGGACTTCACATAGGACTTCTGCTGTCCTTTGACAGCCAGACGGTCGAGCTCCCGCTTGAGACTAAAGCAGTCGTTCGTATCATGGCCAACATCCTCATGGAAATGACAATGCTTGTTCTTGTTCCGATTTTCAGCGGAACCTTTCATAGGAGTCGGCTTTTCAAGACTCAGCCGATCCTTAATTTCCCAGAGGATGGAGCAGCAATCCTTGTTGAATTCGTACCTTGGGACGTACGGTTTCCACTCTTTTTTCTTCTTCAGAGTTATCAATGGCCCAGACTTGCTTTTTCTTTTTGCTCTCTTCTGGCTTAGGAGCCGGCTGAGCAGACCGACTCTCTTTCTGCCGGTCAGACTTCTTATGGTCCGACTGCTTATTGGAGGAGCAGAGTTCGGTCGCCTGTATATAGGCTTCCGCCTCTCGCAAGGCTCCTTGCAGAGTAAGGATTTGTTTGCGGACGAGTTCGTACTTAAAAGTAGACCCGTCCTTCAGACCCTTAAAGAAGTCTGTGAAAGCAACTTCATCAGACAGCCCATGAATCTGGATTCGGACCTGATTGAACCGCCTGACGTAGGAACGCAAGCCTTCTCTATCTCCCTGCTATACATTGCCCAAGTCAAGACTTGTCTTTTTGGCAGGGATGTTCATAGAGAAGTTTGAAGCAAACAAGAACGCAAGCGTCTTGAAGCTATTTATGCAACAAGCCGGCAGATTTTCAAACCACTGCTGGGCTATGCCTTTCAGGGTGGCTGGAAAGCACCGACACCATGCGGCATCATCCAACCCCTGTAGATACATGAGGTGGGTGTATGCTAGCAGGTGGTCTTCTAGGTTGGAGGTCCCGTCATAGGCTCCAACCAGAACGTTTTTAACTTTAGCCGGTTGTACGGCTTCAGTTATTTCCCTGGAGAAAGCAGAGGGTTGATCTCCAAGGTGTTGCAGCCTAAGCTGCCAGTCCATCGGCTGATAGCCGTATGCCACCTGAGGTTGCATGTAAGGTAAAACTGGCACCTAGTACAATGGTTGTGCCATGTACTGGGCCGACTGAATCATATGAGGACCAAACTGAACCCGTAGGCTGCTTGCTGGAGTCTCATGCACAGACTGGGAACACCTCACAGAGGTATTCCGAAAGCTATCATGATAATTCGATGTTGAAGCCGACTCTGATAGCTGGGTTCTCTTCTCCTCAATGTATTGCCGAGCGTCAGAGAACGTTTTCTTGCTACCATCTGGTTGTATGTGCCGAATGGGTTTTCTTGTGCCCGTTTCCGGGAGACGGAGCCGAGTAAGGTCAAATTGGGGCCGGGCCTTCTCTTGAGGGGCATGATGAGGAGTAGGCTGACGGTCCTTGACCGACTTCTGTTTGCCAACTTGGGCTGGCTTCTTGGCCGATTGCTCCTTTCTAGGAGCAGGCGACTTCTTGGAGGCGAGTTGTTTGATTTCACCCCTGAGGCTGCTCAGGAGTGTCATTAGTTCATCTCTAGTGACAGGAGTTGATCCTGCCGCCTGGGAAGAATCAACCGGCCGCCCCGAGGGCTTCTTTGGCTGTCCAGCAGTTTTGCTTAGCCCTGCCTGGTCATGGTGACTCTCCCGCCTCTCCTTACTGCGGATGCGTTTAGAGATGAGGGATCCATTTGGATCCACATAAGTTTCGATGTCAGCGTCATCACCTGAGTCATGATCCGTTTGGACCACTATGTCTTCTGGAGGCCGATTGGCCTCTGGATTCGGTACAGGTACTTGTGAAGCCATTTCAGAGGTACTCTCCCCACAGACGGCGCCAAATGTTTCGGGGGTTTTTGTCCCCTGGGAGAGTTACAACACTGAGACTGGATTCAACAAAGGACGCCTGTACCTGCAAAGAAAACGGACCGCCGGATGGTCGGTGGTCCGCCTCCGAAGATTAAGTTAGTAAGCGTTCGGTAATAAAACGTGCGGAAGTAAAGTTATCTGCTCGGATTCCAAGTTCAGGTAAAGTGCTGTCTGTTCTTTGAAAATGACAACTCTGTAGTAAGTGACGTATTATCTCGTATTGCGTGTATATTCTCTGTCCTATCATAAATGTAAGAATGTCCCTATTTATAGGGTCCTTTTGGAAAATGTGCCCTCCCTAGGATCTGGTGACCTAGGGATTAGGGCACGCCGTTTTTTGAGGGCCCCTTGGGATTTTGGCCTTGAAAGCCGCCATTCCCAGGGGGCAATATCTGCTCGACACATGTCGCCATCTGGATGGTCCAACTAAGTGCCCCTTCCAGTGACACGTGTCATGCTCTGATTGGGCGACTTGGCAGGGTATATAATACCCAAATCAATTTTCATGTTGATTCTTCTAATCTTAGTTTTACATCTTCATCTTTTGTTGAACATCAATCTTCTACACCTTTTGAATCTCTTGTTGCTATTTTAGAAACTAAAATTAGGCATATTGAGCTTAATAATGAGCTTGGGCCTTGTAGGGAGTCGATTCTTAATGATATGAGAATTCAATTAGAGACGGTGAAAAAGATTGATGAGCATTTTTAGGAGGAAAGAAGGAGAGGTGGAGAGCTAGAACGCCAATTGTCAACTTTGATGCTTGTTTGTGAAAATTTTAAACCCAATGTGTGTGTTGAAGAAGATGATGATGATTTTGAGCAACCAAGAAAGGGTTAGGATCCCTATGGTGAGCATTTGAGTGATGGTGAAGGAGTTGAGAATGAAGAGAGTGTTAATTTAACAACACTAACCCTCCTTCCCATCTTGATGAGTCTCTTGTTCATGATTGTGATTCTTCTATCCATGAGTATCTACACTGGTTTTAGGTTATGTCCAATGCATTCTGAGAGAGTCAAAAGAAAACACATAACCTTTTGAATGAGTTCATTGAGGATGCTCCATGGGAGAGAGATGAGTTTGAAATAAATTTACATCTATTCATGCATGGTTTTAAGACCTTGGGCTTTAAAGATGTTGAGGGAGTTGTTGTTCATAGTTGTCATGGAGGGGATTATGTAGTTCCTCTTGGAAGTTGGATGTTTGAGGGAGATAAAGATCATGTGTGTTCTTCTTTTGAGGATTCTATGATTGATGTCCATGTTCTTATTAGTAATGTGAGGAAGAGTTCATTTGTGAGACTATAGCCCTATTCCCTCTTCTCATGTCCCTTTTTCAAGGAGATTTAACCATATCCCTTACCCTCCTATTTCCTTTCTTTATTTTGTCCAAAAACCTATTGGGAAACCTCTTATCTATGATGATTTTCATGTCCCTCATTTGTCTACTATTGAGGAAAAGGGTGAAGTTACCACCCAAAAACATTTTGAGGAGAGTTTGCCTTCTTCTTCTTTTTCCTTTTCTTATTTTTTTAATTTTCTTTTGTTTCTTCTTCTTCCTCTTAGCATATCTCTCTTCATAGGTGTGCACTAAGCCTGTTGCATACCTTCTTTTTGTCATATGCACACTTACTTTCTTATGAAATGTGTAGTATTGCATTTGACAAGCTCTTGCGTGCGTTGAATTATTATTTTCTTAAGCGGTCAAGCTTGGACCTTAAGCAAGCCATTCTCGGGAAGTAACCCGTGTTTTATTGCTTTCATTTTCCTTTCTTTTTAGAATAGATTTTCTCTCATGGAAATGTTAGTGTGCCTTTTGCTAGGTACATGACTTGATATACTTTGGTGCATTGATTTGAATCAAGAATTAAGGAAGATTGACTCCTATTTTGCTAGCATATGGAAACCAAGTTTCAATTCAAGATGAACTTTGCTTTGAAAGGTTAAATTGGGTCATTTGCGGGTATTTACACCCACCTAACATCCAATAATATCTTTCCTTGCCCTTTCTCTAATGGTTGATGCCTTGTTGGACATGTGTTGGTATTGTTGGATTAATCTCTTTGTTGTCCCTTCCCATGGATTATTTGATTTATGTTTGAGTGTATTGTCTCATTCAAGCTTGGGGGAGGGTATTCTATCATGTTTGGTAGGATTTTGATTCATATATGCCATGTGCATTTGTATATGCATTTCCATATTCTTTATTTTGAAAAATTCCTAAAAGATTTTTGTTTCTATCAAGGCAAATTTGCATTGCGTTTTGTTTTTTTCTTACTTTAGACATAATAATTTTGAACTTGTATAATTGAATTCTTTTTTTCTTAAATGGTAACGGTGTCACAGTTTGAGAATATCTTTGGTTGATTATAAGATAGAGTTTGACAAGGTAGTCGTTTAGAACTTTTGGGACCTTGAAGCCGGATTCTATTGTTTATGAAAATTTGCAATTGCTCACCTTTGATGAATTTGAAGCTTTTAGTGAGTTTTTGTTACAACGATGTGAGGTTTCATTATTTTCAAGATTTCTACATATCTTTCATGAGCGGCACATAAATCCTTGACTATTGTATGCTTTATCTAGAGTTTCACTATCATCTCCCGATATCGCGATCGAGCCATTTAGGAAGGACAAAGGCATCTGTTAGTTGAGACGATTAATACAAGAGGGGGGGTGAATTTTATTGAGTTCCTAATGACTACTTTTTGCAGAATAATAAACAATGCATATAGGAACTTTCTAGAACACACAGATTTTACGAGGAAACCTTCCAGGGCCAAACTGGAAGTAAAACCTCGACCCTGCCTTAGGGATTTCAAACACACAAATTCCACTATAATAGGGAAAACACCAAGTTACAACCTATTAGACACGGACCTTTATTTTTACAAGATCCTCACTGGACTTGCTATTTTATAGGACCCTATCCTACCCAATCTAAGTACCACACTTAGATTCACTCGTACCACCAAAGTACTACACGTACTGCCAAAGTACAAACTACTTGCACCACCTAAGTACAGAACTCTCAGCCTCACCTCGAAGCTTAAAAAACTGTATGTAAAGCAAATAATAAACTTACTCAAATAACCCAACCTAATACAAGTGAACGACACCTGGTATGATTGGTAAGCAATGCACGAAATCCGAAACTAATATGACAAGTTAGAAGCTTGGCAAACTTACTCAATTATAGCACTGTGATTTCTCCACGCATAAACTCACAAAAACCTAAACCATTTTGCTCTCTACTATTTATACAAGTATCACTCGTATAGAAAGCAGGTTTTCTAAAAGATAAATAAGTTAACTTAACTTATCTTTAAACATGGTTTTATATAAATCAAGTGGAATAAAATCTTTTCCGGAAAATAAGATTAAAATGATATTTATTAAAAAGATTTATCATTTTAACAAACTGATTTAAAGAAAACAATCTTTTTAGAAAATCTTTTCCTAAATGTATCTTTTATAATTTTCTATATTACTTTATTTACCAAGTCAACTTGTCACGCTTCTAATATATTTCGCGCAATAACCTACTTATCATATTAACAATAATCTAGAAGATAAAAACCTTAACTAAATATAATTGTCGCGCCGCGCTTTTAATCAGGTAGATTACTTGGGCTCCAAGCTTGTTAAGTTCCTCCAAAGAACTTAAGCTTGACGTCTTCAAGTTCTTGTTAGGGAACGTTCCTGTTAGGGAACTCAGTTCTTGTTAGAGAACTAGTTCTTATTAGAGAACTAGTTCTTGTTAGAAAACTCTTCTTCTTATTTGTTTAACTCCTTCAATAAAGATCTTTTCATATCTTCTTAGTTCCAGCTACTTCTTCTATCACAACGATCAACTTCACCTAAACTAATCAAACACTTGATAACCCTTATTAGTTGAGTTTGCTTTAGTTTAAGTTCCTCATCATCAAAACCTTTATGCTTCAACAATTTCCCCCCTTTTGATGATGACAAACTTAAGCAAACTCTAGAAACAAGTTAAACAAAATAGAAGGTCGTATTTTTGTGTTTTTGGTTTATTGACAGAAAGTAAACACACAAAAATAAAAACAGAAACAGAAAGAACAAAACAAAAACAAAAATAAACAGCAAACAAAACAGAAATAAACTAAACTACTATAAACTACTATTGCATTATATCAGTGAAATTTCAGATACTTTCTCAACTAGAACCCAGAACAACTTTAGCCTCCAAGTTTGCTTCTTCTTTTCCCCTTTTGGCACTATCAAAAAGTCCTGTTTTTCAAGTTTTTGAGCATCTAGCCACAACCCCACAAGCAATTCATCGAGTGTGGGAAACTGAAGGCAGCGCTGCTAAGTTACCTTAAGCAAGTTTAACTTTTCTGTATAAGTGTTCATTACATATATATACACACACAAGTATAAGCAAAGTTCCAACTATTCATTAAAACCAAAAGATTTATCATCCTGTTGAAAAATTTTAGAAAATTTACAACCAAAATCAATTGTTCAAACACTAAAACAGAAATTAAAATTGTTCATGACTGAGATAGAAAAGAAGAAAATATGCCAGGTTTGGATATAGGCTGAAAAGGGTATGGTAGGCTAGGTTTCAAGGAACTCCAGAATTTTCTTGTAGTCCTCCTTTGTTTGTTGTGAAGAAGCTGCCAAATTATCTTCATAACTCTTGAGTTTCAGAAGAAATTCCTTCTTTTGTTCCCGTAGAGCCTTGTCCAGTTCTTGCTGAAACTTCTTTTGCTCTTGAAGTTCTTTGTCTTGTTTCAGCACCAGCTTCTTGAGCTCTTTGAACTCCTTTCCCTACTCCAACACTAGCTTTTCCAGAGTTAACAACTGAAGTTTTCCTGCAGAATCCTTCATCTGCTTCTCAACCCTTTCCATCCTGTCCACCAATTCTGCAACTTGCCCATCAAGGATACCCTCCTCAACATCCAACTCTAGAGGCTGTTCCATGCTTGTTTAAGGAACCGAACTGGAAGATATCCTCCTACTCTTCCTTACAGGCTGCTCAGACACCTCTTTCTCTTTTCTCTTCCCTATCACCTTTTCTTTCTTTTTCTATCCCTTCTCTATTCTTTGAACTTTCCCTTTTACTACCTCCAAACTCAGTCCAGCTAGTGTTTCCACATTTAGCATATTCTCTGGCTTCTCATACAGAGCACTATACCTACCCTTCAGAACCACTCTAGGATTTTCAAACACAGTTTAAAAAAATGGCTCCATAGCCCACTTATTCCTACTTGGAACACAATGTGCTAAGTGCTGATACATCAACGCAGGGAAATTAACTTTAATTTTCTTAGACAGACAGAAAATTACAGCCATATCCATCAAGCATGCCTCTCCCTTCTTTGCAGTTCTTGGCAAGATTGTTTTCTTAACTAAGTTGAACAACAACTTGTTTAACGGGTTCAAATCATTGTGACTCATGATCTTCTTCCCCCCCTTTGACCACCTAGAGCTTCAACAATGTCACCAGTCAAGTAATTTCCTACTTTTACATTAGCATTTCCCTTAATATATGTTTCATACCCCTCAGTCGGAGTTTTCAGAATTTTACCTAGGGTTTCAACATTTAATTCAATTTTTAAACCATCAACTACACTAGAATTTACCCCCAATTTTGCTTGAAAATTTTGAAAGAACTCGGTCATTGCAATTGTATACAAATAGTTTACTGAAACTTTTGACAACAAGTATTCCCAGCCTTGAAACTTAATCAAATCAAGAAACTCTAGGAATCTAGCTTTCCTACACCAATCTAGATCAATACGATGTCCTACAACATACCTCCCTGCCTGTGAATCAAGTTGGGCCTGATCAGTTACCTCCTCTTCTTCATCTTCTTTTTCTGATTCTTCCTTTTTTAAAATGTTGGGATCTTCTTTGTCTTCCTCTCCCTCATTCATCTCTCCTCCTTCTTCGTCATCTTCTTTGGTCTCTTCAGAATGTTTTTGTTGAGAAAACTCGTCAACTTCTTCAATTTGCTCCTCAAGAGACTTCTCTCTTTGTTTCTTTTCTTTCCACTCTTTCAGCCTTTGAGGGACACTTGAAACAGATGACTCTTCTTTATCATTCTTACTTTCCACTTCTTTAGGTTTTGGAGATGAGGTTTTAGGATTCTCAGGGGTTTTGGTTGAAGTTGAAGAAGGTTTGTAGTTCACCATGTCTAAAGGCGATGTTTCCTCTTGAATGGTGTTTTCGAAGCTTTGACAGTTTTCGGATGAGACGATTTCAGCAATGATGACCATTGTTGTTCTAGAGATGGTTTTTAAAATTCAAGAGGATTTTTACTGGAACAAGGTTAATTGATTTGGACAGTGAGGTGAAAGAGGTAGGTGAAATCAGATTTTATAATTATGAAGCGGTGTGAGGGATTTTAAAAGATTTTACTATTCAGTCATTAATTGAACAAATTCAATTAATTATTCCAATTTTAAATTAATAAGATGAATTTGCCAAAATACTTTTCTTTCCAAATTCATTTAATTTTAAAAAAAATTTCTATAAATACACAATTGGAACACGCTTTTTACATATGTGCAATGTACATATTTAATAACTTACACAGTTAAGCAATTTAATGAACTTACCTTTAGTAATTAACAACGGTGACACTTCAGCTATGTTTAGCACATCATAATTGTGCCAAATGCTCTTTTTGCTATATTTCCAATATTTTTGACTTTGCCATATCTTGAAACTTTAGAAGCAATCAATTCAGCTTGATCATCCCAAGTTCCAGTCTCAATTTCTCAAATCTTTCTCTGTTCAAGGGTTTAGTCAAAATATCTGCAAGTTGATATTCCGTATTACAAAATTTCAATTTAATATTCCCTTGTTCCACATTATCTTTTAGAAAGTGATGCCTAATGTGGATGTGTTTTACCTTAGAGTGCTGAACTGAATCCTTAGAAACACATATAGAACTTGTGTTATAACAGTAAATAGGAACACACTAAAAAATAAGACCAAAATCTCTAACCTGTTGCTTTATCTAGAATACCTATGAACAATATGCTGCTGCTGCCACGTACTCAGCTTTAGTTGTAGATAATGCAATCGTGTTTTGCTTCTTGGAACCCCAAGAAACTAAACAAGGTCCTAATAACTATACAATTCCTGAAGTGCTTTATCAATTAACCAAATCACCTGCATAGTCAGCATCAGTAAAGTCATTTAAATCAAATGAGTCAATTTTAGGATAGAAGAGACACAAGTAATCAGTTCCTTTCAAGTATCTAAGAATTCTCTTTACTACTTTCAGGTGAGACTCCTTTGGGTTTGCTTGGAACCTAACATAAATACCTACACTGAAAGATATGTCAGGTCTACTAGCTGTTAGGTAAAGTAGAGATCCTATCATACCTCTATACATAGGTTGATCAATACAAGTTCTAGTTGGATCTTCATGCAATCTAGTTGCTAAACCCATTGGAGTATAATTGGTCTTAGCATTTTCAAGCTTGTATTTCTTGATTAGTTCCTTGATATACTTTTGTTGATGGATCATGATTCCTTCTTCAGTTTTCTTTATTTGCAACTCGAGGAAGAAATTTAATTCTCCCATCATACTCATTTCAAACTCTCCACTCATAAGGTCAGCAAAATACTTGCACAAAGATTCATTAGTTGCACCAAATAAAATATCATCAACATAAATTTGTACAACTAATATGTAAGTTCCATTTTATTTTAAAAACAAAGTCTTATCTATTTTACCACGTTTAAAACCATTTTATGATAGGAACTTTGACAATCTTTCATACCATGCTCTAGGAGCTTGCTTTAGCCCATAAAGAGCTTAGTCAAGCTTGTAGACATGGTTTGGGAACTCTGAATTTTCAAATCCTGGAGGTTGTTCCACATAGACCTCTTCATTTAGAAATCCATTTAAAAATTAACATTTAACATCCATTTGGAACAACGTGAATCCCATACAAGCAGCGAAAGCAATAAGTAAATGAATAGCCTCTAACCTGGCTACTGGAGCAAATGTTTCTTCATAGTCTATTCCTTCTTGTTGATTGAAACCTTTTACAACAAGTCTTTATTTGTTTCTGACAATAATCCCATGCTCATCTAGCTTATTTCTAAACACCCACTTTAAACCTATAGTCTTCTTATTCTTGGGTCTAGGTTCCAGATGCCAGACTTTATTTCTTTCAAACTCATTTAGTTCAGCTTGCATAACATTAATCCAGTCTGCGTCAGTTAAAGCTTCAACATAGTTCTTAGGTTCCATAGAAGAGAGGAATGCATAGAATGCACAGAAGTTTCTAAGCTGAGATCTGGTCTGAGTTCCTTTTGTAATATAACTCATGATTGCATCTATAGGATGTGAATTCTGATATTTCCGTTGCTTAGGTGTAAAGTCCTTTACTAGATACAATCTTTCCTGATCATTGTTGATTGGTTTTTCCTGTAGGAACTCATTCTTGAGCCTCAGTTGGAACTTCAACAGGATCTTCCTAATTCTGATTTTGATTCTGTTCTTGAGGAGGAGTTCTTGGTGCATTCTCCATTTCTTGATCTTAATTTGCTTTAGGATTCATTTGCTCAGCAATTTTAACTTGCTGCTTCTATAATGATGTTGATTCTTCTTCTGCATCCGTCTTGCGTACAAGTCCAATTACAAAATCATCATCACAATCCTGTACATCATTCAATTTTTCAGTTTCATCAAATATGATATGTACAGATTCCTCAACATACATTGTCCTTTTATTATAAACTCTATATGCTTTACTATTAGAGGCATATCCTAAGAATACTTCCTCAACACTATGTTCATCAACCTTTCCTAAGTTTCTTTTACCATTATTATGAACAAAGCATTTACAACTAAAAGATCTAAATTAAGAGATATTTGGATTTCTCCCATTGATTAGCTCATAAGGAGTTTTGTTGATGATGGCTCTAACTGATACTCTATTAAGAATATAACATGTTGTATCCACTGCTTCTGCCCAGAAGTTCCTAGGCACAACACTTGAGATCAGCATTGTTCTAGCCATGTCTTCAAGGCTTTTGTTCTTGTGTTCCACCACTCCATTTTGTTGTGGGGTCCTTGGGGCAGAGAAGTTGTGATCCATATCATGCTCAGTGCAAAATTCATCAAATTTTGAATTTTCAAATTAGGTTCCATGATCTGATCTGAGGTGAATCAGTGGATTACCTATTCTTCTCTGTTCTTTCTTTACAAAAGCTACAAATTCATCAAATGTTTCATCTTTACTAACAAGAAAGAAAACCCAAGTAAACCTTGAAAAGTCATCAACAATAACCATAACATATCTCTTACCACTTTTGCTTTTGATTTTCATAGGACCACATAGATCCATATGAACAAGTTCCAAAGGTCTTTTGGTGCTTACCATTTTTATAGAATTAAAAGAAATTCGAGTCTTTTTTCCTCTAACACAAGCATCACACACTTTGTCATACAGGAACTTAATGCAAGGAAGTCCTTCCACTAGTTCTTTAGATCTCGATTTATCAAGTAAAGTAAAGCTTTCATGGCCAAATCTCTTGTGCCATAATAGAGGATCATTCTCAATGACACTAAGACAAGTTAAACTACTATTAAGAACCTCGTTAAGATCCACAACATATGTGTTCCCTTTACGAGTTCCTTCTAAAATAATGTTCCCAGTGTCATTGTGAATGATTCTGTACTTATTGGAGGTAAAGCTTACAGAGTTACCTTTGTCACAAAATTGGGAAATACTTAACAAGTTGTGCTTGAGGCCCTCGACCAAAAATACATTATCAATTGCATGGGAACTTGACCTTCCTACTTTGCCAATAGAAACTATAACTCCTGTCATGTTATCACTAAAGGTCACAGTTCCCCCATACTATGCATCTAGTGAGAGAAATCTACATTTGTCTCCAGTCATGTGCTTAGAATAACCACTGTCGAGGTAACAAGTGTTGTTCCTCCTCACTGGAACCTGCATGAGAAATCAAATGTTAGTTTCAGGAAGCCAGGTTTCTTTGGGTTCCTGTGTAACAGCACCAGGTTCATCATTCTTCTTGATCCAAATCTATTCTACATGTTTTTCATTTTTCTGTGTACTCTTTTCTTTCTTTGGACACTTAACCTGTTTGTGTCCAGTACTGCCACAGAAATAACAAACAACATTACTAGGTAGGTCAACATACTTCTTTTCCTTTTGAAACCCAAGCCTTCTGTTCTTTTAGTTTGAGCTTTGGTGATCCAATCTGGAACTCTGTATCCTACAGGTTGTTTACCTTTCCTGGCTTTCTCAAGTCCCCCCTTAAGTCATGCCGTATCCGCTTATATATCTTCCAAATCAGATTTTACTTTTTCAAAATTCAGATATTGAGCAAGTGGAGGAACTTCAGAATTAGGAGTATCAAGACAGAGTTTCATCAAGGATAGTTCCACATTTAGCATTATGTTATCATGTTTCAACCTGTCTATAGTTTCTTTAAAATAATTATTATCATCAAACAGACTAAAGAATCTATATTGAATATCAAATTTCATATTATCAACCCACTCACTGTTTCTTTAAAAGTTACCAAAGCTTCATCACTTTGCTGTTTAGCTCTATGCAATTCTTTCAATTCTTCTTGAATTTCTAAAACAACAAATATTAAGTTTTCTTAAGAGAATTGTCTAAGTTCTTTTTGAGAAAACTATACCTCAAATTCTAGTTCCTTTAATTTTGCTTTTTCATTAGTTTTTAGCATAGATGCGCAGTTTCCTCTGACGGTTGATCTTCCCCTTCTTCTGATTCCGAATCTCCCCAAGCAGCCAGCATGGCTTTCTTCACATTGTCCTTGGTGAAGTAAGGCTTATAGACTCTTGATTCTTTGGATTGCTCATTTCCCTTTGTCTTTCCTTTCTCACCATCGATGAAGTGATCTTTAGACCCACATTTGAAACAAGTTGTGTTTCTGGAACTTGCATATTTCTTGTTCCTATCAAACTTCTTGTAGTTCATCATCCTTTTGAACTTTCTAACTAGCATTGCCATTTCTTCCTCATCAGCTTCCAATTCTTCTGAGTCTTGAGCCTTAAGAGCAAGACTCTTGTTCTTGGAACTTTCAGTATTAGAACTCAGGTGAAGTTCATGAGTCATCAATGATCCAGCTAGTTTTTCCATGTTAAACTTCGTGAAGTCCTTGGCTTCTTGCATGGCAGTAACCTTGGATCTCCATCGCTCATCTTGTGGTAGGCTCCTTAAGATCTTTCTTGCCTGTTCATCAATAGGAATGTGTCTTCCAAGGGAATTTAATTCATTAATAATGTCATTGAACCTAGTAAAAATTTCCTCTATAGATTCCTTTGATTGCATTTCAAACCTTTCATATCTAGACAATAATAAATCAATCTTAAAAAATTTTACCTCATTAGTACCTTCATGTGTTACCTCTAGTAGATCCTAAATCTGTTTAGCAGACTTGCATTCCATGATACGATTATGTTCATGAGGTCCAAGTCCACAGTGCAAATACTTTATTGCTAAAGCATTCAATTCAAGTTTATGATAATGTTCCTTATCATAATCAGAAATAAGTTTAGGAACTACCTCGTTCTTATCATTGGTTGCAGTTATTTCAAAATCACCAGTTTCAATAACATGCCAAACCTGGTAATTTTCAGCCTTGATAAAAATCTCCATCATGTTCTTCCAGTAGGTGTAAAACTTACCATTGAACATGGGTGGACGTTGGGTGGAATACCCTTCTTCAAGTTTCTCCTTGTAATTCATCTCTCCAGGAACTTACTCAGCAAAGTTATCTGCTTACACGTGAGAACCTTGCTCTAATACCAATTGTTAGTTGAGACGATTAATACAAGAGGGGGAGTCAATTGTATTGAGTTCCTAATGACTACTTTTTGCGGAATAATAAACAATGCGTATAGGAACTTTCTAGAACACACAGATTTTACGAGGAAACCTTGTAGGGCCAAACTGGAAGTAAAACCTCGACCCTGCCTTAGGGATTTCAAACACACAAACTCCACTATAATAGGGCAAACACCAAGTTACAACCTATTAGACACATACCTTTATTTTCACAAGATCCTCACTGGACTTGCTACTTGATAGGACCCTATCCTACCCAATCTAAGTACCACACTTAGATTCACTCGTACCACCAAAGTACTACACGTACTGCCATAGTACAAACTACTTGCACCACCTAAGTACAGAATTCTCAGCCTAACCTCGAAACTTACAAAACTGTATGTAAAGCAAACAATAAACTCACCCAAATAACCCAACCCAATACATGCAAACGACACCTAGTATGATAGGTAAGCAATGCACGAAATCCGAAACTAATATGACAAGTTAGAAGCTTGGTAAACTTACTCAATTATAGCACTGTGATTTCTCCAGGCATAAACTCACAAAAACCTAAAACCATTTTGCTCTCTACTATTTATACAAGTATCACTCGTATAAAAAGTAGGTTTTCTAAAAGATAAATAAGTTAACTTAACTTATCTTTAAACACGATTTTATTTAAATCAAGTGGAATAAAATCTTTTCCAGAAAATAAGATTAAAAAGATATTTATTAAAAATATTAATCTTTTTAACAAATTATTTAAAGAAAACAATATTTTTAGAAAATCTTTTCCTAAAATCTATCTTTTATAATTTTCCATATTATTTTATTTACCAAGACAACTTGTCACGCTTCTAATAAATTTCGCACAATAACCTACTTATCATATTAACAATAATCTAGAAGATAAAAACCTTAACTAAATATAATTGTTGCGCCGAGCTTTTGATCAGGTAGATTACTTGGGCTCCAAGCTTATTAAGTTCCACCAAAGAACTTAAGCTTGTTGTCTTCAAGTTTTTCTTAGGGAATGTTCCTGTTAGGGAACTCAGTTCTTGTTAGAGAACTTTTCTTCTGATTTGTTTAACTCCTTCAATAAAGATCTTTTCATGTCTTCTTAGTTCTAGCTACTTCTTCCATCACCAAGATAAACTTTACCTAAACTAATCAAACACTTGAAAACCTTTTTTAGTTGAGTTTGCTTTAGTTTAAGTTCCTCATCATCAAAACCTTTATGCTCCAACAACATCTTTTCGGGGTGGCAAATTTTCTTTTTCTAGGATTGTTTTCTTTTCTTCTTTTTGGGTTTACATTTGCCTACTTGGTAACCATTTGAGCCATATACCCTTCTTTCAAGCTTCATCTTTAGATCTTGAGCCTTTTGTTTCATTCTTTTCCCTATCATTGGTTTTTGTGAAGCATTTGGTCTCTTATATTGGAGGTTTGGTGGATGAGAATGATTGTTTGGTACTTATAATGAAAGAAAGTTTGTGTTATAAATATTTTGTGAATAAAAAGAAAATGCAAAAGTTGAAAAAGCCTTACATAGTTAAATAGGCGAGGACAATGAATAAAGTGAAAAAATTAAAAAAAAAATGAGAAAAAGCAAAGCACATTAAAAATCTTTGGCAAAAAGAAAATGAAATAAGTGAAAAATCAGATAAATCAATAAATATTTTCATGTAAGTTTGTTTCTCCCTATTTTAAGCATTGAGGACAATGCTTTGTTCAAGCTTGGGGGGAAGCGTTCTTACGCTTTTTGTACATATATTTGTGATTCTTAGCTTTGAATTAGCTTGGGGGTGATGTGTTTTTGTTTGGTGATTACTTGGTTTTGGTGTTGAGATTTGGCAAATCTTTGCTTCACGATTTAGGTATACCACAAAATTTCAAACTTTTACCTACCCTCACCCTTCTCGCCTTTACATTACAACCCTTTTCAAGAGCTTTTGACCTTTTTGGTTGAGTTACAAGTCAGTGGATGGAGATGTTGGTCAAGATTATAGAGTGGCATGCAATATTTGAGACGTCGAGAAACCTCAAATCTATTTCTTTTTCCGGTTCCTTCGAGGAACTATAGAGATGCTTGCTAAAAGTAGATTTGAAGCCAATCGAGGAATGTGCTACAAGTGTTTTGAGAGTCTTGATAGTTCTCTATGCTTAGCATGTCCTATGTTTCAATCAACCTTAGATATCTAAGAACGTGCACACCCTTACTTGTTTAGAAAGATTTGCATTCATTTATGCTTGCACATTTGCAAAAAATTTCATTCATAAACATTTGTTTTCTTTCCTTTTCTTTTTGCTTCTTTTTTATGCTTTGCCTTGTTTGTTTTGTTTGTGAGAGTTATGGGTCAATCTCTTAGGAAACCCTTACGAGAGCATTACTCGTCCTCAAGGGCGATCTATGGGTTTAAATGGCTTATCGATTGTTGCTAAAATTTTTAGTGATTCCTACAAAAGTGACTTAGTGTATATTCTTGTCTCTTCTCTTTTTCTTTTGTTTGTTTGAATAAGATCATCATTTCTCCTTTGGTTTTGTTTTGCTCGAGGATGAGCAAAAGATAAGCTTGGGGGTATTTGATTGGTGTCATAAATGGCACCCATTTGATGAACATTTAGGTCGTTTTTACCTTCTTTTCATAGCTTTCTTTCAAAATAAATGCTTAGTTTCATATTTTTGCTCTTTGTTTTACCTTTTCTCTCTTAGTTTGTGGTTTATTGCATTTTGAAAGTTTTCCTAATGTTTTCTCCTTTATTTGTTCTCTTTTCATGGTTGTAGGTGTTGTATGAGGTTCAGGGCTTGATATGGATTTATTACAAAGGTAGAAGATTCTTTTGGAGCAAGCTCATGGCAATAGGAAAGCTTAAGATGCAAGGAAATGGGTTCTCCAAGTTTTAGCTCTTACGCTCTCAAGCCGTGCTCTCATGAAGATGGGATATTGAAACCCACTGTCAAGTGTGTTTTGGGACAGCCACTCTAAGTGTCCACGATAATCATTTGGTGCACTCATTCGAAGGAATTTGCAAACGCACGAATCCTCGAGCAGAACAGAAGAAACCTAGAGGAGTGTCGGCGCGCGACCACTTCGCGCGAGCAAGCCTCCCTGGCCGCACGGGTGCGTCCCTTCGGGTCCCTGCTTTGCTCGGTTTTGTTTTGCGCCTCCTATTTAAACCATTGTAACCCGATTTTTTTAGAGACACTGAGATTGCAATTAGATCATAATTAGTTTAGGAGTGGATTTTAGAGAGAGAAAGTGAGGAATTTCAATGGTGATTGAGAGATTGAAGTTTCAATGGTGAAAATTGTGGTGAAGATCTTCTCTATTATCAATCATCATTTCTAACTCTATCTCTTTTTATTGCTTTTTTTAATATTCAAGTTGTTTTGTTTGATGCTTGATTACTGTAGTTGTTCTTCATATATTGTTGATTCTTGATTTCCTTAGTTGTTAATTGATTAGATGATGATGTTAGAGTAGTTGTTTGGCTAGGGATTGGGTAAAACTTGTATGATTGATTGATTGTGCTTAAGTTAGGACTTCTGATGATTTTTTTGTTGAGATTAAATTGATTAATGGAAATTGTGCATGTTTGTAATTCAATTAAGCCTTGAGAATTATGCTAGATTGCATTGTGAGTCTACATTGATACAGACCATTGATTTATAGCTCACAATTGTCGATTGAGTTTGGTTAGTGATGTTCCTAGTTAGTGTCCCTCGTATTTGGCGCTAATTAGATCTCTAGGAGAGAGCTTATCGAACTCTTTTGATTACTCTTACCATTAGTCTTCGCAACCATTGATTTGCATGTTGTTCTCGAGTTTCTACTGTTGTTAGATTACTTGGTGATCCCCATTCCTAGTGCTTTATTTGTTTGGTTTTTGGTTTGTTAGTTGTTAGTGTTACCTCTTTACCCTTATCTTAGACCTAGCTTAGGCGCCCATAATTGAAAGCTCTTGAATATTTCCATTGCTTTGGGTTCGACAATTGAATTGCCTCTATACTAGTATTTAGGTTCATTAAGTGTTTACAAATTTAGTTTAACCGAGGGAGGATTAGTCAATGACCTAGACTTACCCCGTCGGCCATTTATCAGTACGAGCTAAAATGCGTCGTAGCTTGAGAATTGTAATATGGACGTGTATCCATGTGTAAAGGGTGGAAATTTAAAGTAAATTTCCATGATCACAAGTGACTAGGGTATCTCAAATAACTTTGACCCATTTGGAATAAAATCCAAGCAAAGCACCGTTCGGAAGTCTACAGAAATATATGTTGAGAATATTCTTTTTGCCTTAAAGGCAATAATAAGAAATTTGTTTAATGGAAAGTTCATTGTTGAACGTTAACGATTGTAGGTTTTCAAGTTGAAGATCTCATATCATGAAAATGAATGGAAGACATCATTTGGACAATAAATCCTAAATCACTTACAATCAATAACACTCTCAAATTTTATCATCTTATTATGAAAGTGATTGATAATTTAGATGCTAGGATTTGCAAAGTAATCGTAACTAAACCTATGCAATAAGAGAACAACAACATTCATAGTTGCATGAAAGAAATCACTGATTTTAAATTTGGGTGTGATTTCTACAAATGTTCATTAAGAGTATTACTCTTAAGACATTTTGGAAAAATCATTTATCATAAGATGAAACTTTGAAAAGTTTTATACTAGATTAAAATTTTCCTAATTATTTCACAAAACTATTTAATTGTGGTTCAGAATTAAATATTGAGTCCATTTGATTTACAGAATATTCAAAATATGGTATAAAGACCAGTGTTGTAACACCCCGTCTAAAATAGAAGGCGAGACGTTAGCGGAAATAACGTCAAGACGGAATGTCAAATAACTGAAACAAAAATTATGAAGAGAAAGAAATCTCAAATGATCAAAGAAAACTTTTAACGAGGTAGAACAATCTCAAATTCGACTATCTCATAAAGAGAGGTAAAGACATCAAAGAATAATCGATAAAAGTACTTGGGAAAAACCTAAACACTCTGCTCTCAGCCCAGACTCAACAAACGCTACTATTCACTTGCAAATAACATTTAGGTTCCACAATCAGTGGGGAGTAACTAGCATGCAGTTCTCCCAAAACTTGTAGAAACACAAAGCTAAGCATAGAGTAAAGCATAGAAGCATACAAAAAATAATAGAACATATAGTCAAGCTAAACAACTACTTCACAATACACTCAAGATAAACATGATAAGATACATATATAAGAATACAAGTCAAAACATGCAACATGATTACAATACAATACAAAACAAACATGTATATTAAACAAAATGAATATATTACCACATGATTATAGAGTAAGAATAAATAGCACCCAAAGCATAAACAATAAACTGATAAAAACAATAATTAACACTTATAAAGCTTCTTTAAAGAGATTTAGAAAAAATTCTTGACTTGACTTAAGAGGACCTTCTCAAAAGCGTAATAATATTAAAATAGAGAATTTTAATTTTTCGAAAACTGATCCATAGTGAGGTAAGCATATAAAATATGAACGCCGGTGAATTCTGCAACCGACCATCAAAGGTTTGTCAGGGCGAACCTATAGACGATTCCGTAGCCGTCTGCGTCTGAGAATGGCCGAACTCCCAGTTTTCCTACTCAAATTCCGCAGCCCGAGTATTTCCGGACGACAACAATTAACCTAGAAAATTACATCTCGAATTCCGCAGCCCAAGATGTTGGCATGTTCCAACCATTGAATTCCGCAGCCCAATGGTTGTCTTACACTCACGAATCGTATAAAACAGTAAAAATATTTCTTCAAAATCATCCAACCACATTTTAGGGATCATCAACCCTAATTTAAAATACTGCAAGTCTTTACTTCTAAGACCAAAATTCATCAAAAATCCTTTCAAAAGAGTTTAATTTCAAAATTCTTCAAAGTACACAAAATCATTTATAAATCATAACAAGGTGTCACTCTTATTGTCTGGATTTGGGTACGAAGCTAATTATAATAAAATATCACAATACACTCCGTACACAACCCTTGGCGAAGCGGTGCTTAAAACAGTGTTATTCTACTTTAAAGCACAAAGACGTCGACAACTCACTTAACACCCAAAAATGGCAGCCAATATACGACATCTTAAATGCTTCATGAACAAACCCAAAGCATGCTAGATGATAAAATAAAACTAGGACATATTAATCCACATATTAGGCAATATATACACACAAGATAGGATTAAATTCATGCTTTTAACATACTAAAAACCACATGACAATGCAGAAGCCCCTAATTACAGTTACAGCGGTACAGTGCACACCAATTTCACCCAAAACCAACCTTAAACTCCCAATTAACCTTAGCCCATTATCATACACACTCTAAAAACAACATAGGTCAGGATAGACATAAGATTAGGCATAAATATTGTGCAATAAATCACTTTAAACCACCCAATTCACGCACCTAACAAACTAACCTGGCAGCAGCACCTTGCTTTGTTTTAGGCTTATAATCACATCAAAACTCACCCCAAAACATGATAATTTAACTGAGGGATATACCTAACATGATGCTATACCATATTAGGAACAAAAAAACAAACTAAATCAAAGAGAAATAAGGCTGAAAACGTACTGCACAAGGTCAGCAATTACAGCAGCAATATTGTGAGCCATAGTGTACATATCATGTTTAAAAACCAACATAAGATAACAACAGTTTATGGAACCAATCCTTAATATATATACTACATATAGGGATGATTATATATCATATAAACCAGCAATAAAACATGAATAAGATACCCTCATTTCTCACGCACAAAACAGCAAACAAACATGAAACTCAAACAACTTGAATTACAACGAATTTCTTATCTAACCAACTCTAATTTGCACCTAGCCTTAACCTATCCTAGCCATGATTTCTAAATCCTGGAATAGTGCTAGTTACCTTGAATGGAGAGCATGAAAAATAAGATTAGAATAGAGAAAAAGATCGTAATTTGAATCCGCCCGAGCCGCTCCAAAGTTACGCCTCTTGCTAGCCTTGATCGATGAGGTTCTATGGTGTTCGAGTGCTTAAATAAGAGGGTATAATACAGCATCAATGACCCACAACAATCCCTTGATAATTACCAGAAGATTTGAGGAAAATTGAGAGGAGAAAAGTGTTGTGATGGTGCAGCAAACTCACGCACAAGAAGCATTGTTTTTTAATGTGAATGGTAGGGAATATTAAGTAGTTTTGGACAGCATTTAATTGGTGATTGAATGGGATTGATTGTGGGTGTAAATGGGGGTTACTATGGTGGAAAAATGGACAGTAACAGGCCCTTGTATAGCTGTGAGAAATAGGAGAAGTTGGGCTCAAACAACACTTGTGATTAGAAAGAAAATCCCTATATTAAGAATGTTAATTGGATTAGTTTAAGAGGGTTAACTAAGGAGTTATGTGGGCTTAACAGGGAAAATAAATAAGGGTATACAACTATACAAGCCAAATTGAACGGTTCATTACTAGTCCAAATTCTATTCCGAGCTAATCCTAGTTGGCCCAAAACTAGACTAGGGAACGAATGTAACATGAGGCGATTTGAAATGCGTTTGAAAACGATAATAAAGATTATACCATCGTTATCACAATAATAATATCAATAATAATAATGAAAATAATAACTTAAATCACAATACAAAATATATTTATATATATAAAGTTCATAAGTACCGAAAAGCGACATAAAAGACGAAATGTGAAATCAATAATATTATTCATTTAGAATGACCAGATTAATAAAAAGACATTATAATGAGTTTTATAATAAACCAATTAAGGAATACTTTATAAACAATACCAATTTGATAAACGAGTTGACGGAAATCACCCAATACAACTTTATTTATCTTTATTGGTACAATTCCACGTAAAACGTTTTTAAAACTCCAAAATCATTTTATACCAATTAGATTGGTACTTTAGTCAAGGAATCACCCATGATGACCCGTATCAATCGCAATAGGTTAAATATCAAAATTATATATAATTTAGTATCACTTACTGAATTAATGCTTAAGCTAAAGGAATCACCCTTTAAGGCTAATATCAATTCAGACAAGTCAAATACAGTTGAAATGATTAAAATTTAAATATAGAACCTTTGTAAATAACTTTCAATCGTTTCGTTAAAACATTTTAATAAGGGTTTTCAAAAGCTTGGGATGACCCTTAAATCAAATAATGATTTTAATAATTAAATTAAAATTTAAATTTAAAAATTGATATTTAAATTAGAAATTAGGATATAGGTTCAAACACACATAAAATAATGGTTCGAAAATACGGGGCATTTCAAGTGTTGGATAAAGAAACACCTAATAAATGAACTTTAAATATTTTAATCGAATATCATCCCTAATCGATGTCATTTAAATGATGGACGATTAATGACCACTTGACGTTAGTGTGTAGTTTTATTAATAGCATTGTTTCTTATGCTACAAGGACATGATTTTCATAAACCATTTGCACAAGTATTGGTTTAGAACCATACCAGATCGAGCTATGAGAATACTTTAAGAGATTTAAACATCGTCATAAGTACACTTCTCATTATGGCTATCAGAACCTCTTTCCTAGACCATGAGTATTGTGATTTCTCTTGTTTGGGTACTAGTCTGCTTTGATGTGGGGCTAAGACGTATGTAGAACACACACGTTTTTTCAGAAAAATCGAAGGAAGGTGTCTGTGAGAAGAGAAAAAAAGCCACTAGAAGGATTTTAGGACTGCTGCGACACACCAGAATCTACTGTGTCATCGTGTTGGACACCACTTCACGGTGCCCTACACCATGATACAGCAAGCTCTGCCGTGGTGCGGCAGTCTGGAAAACTGACTGGTGCCCCTATTTTCTTCGTTCACGACCAGGTTATCCAATTTTTCCTATGGGACAGACCTTAAATATGACGTTAAAACATCTATGCATATGTAAAAATGCCAATTTAATTACAGGAATATTTTCAAGAAACTTTCAAGTCTCATCCACTCATCTTAATTAAATACCGATCACTCAAGTCGATAAATAACCAAGAATCCTCCCTAGTGGAGTCGCCAAATTATAGGTGTCGTTCGAAGTGCGCCTTGGTTAACCATGTTGTGAATATGCTTGACACTCTTAGGAAGTGAGAATTGACATATACGATTAGTGACAAGGAATGTAGGGAGCCGCCAACAAGTTTTTAAGGAACTTGTAAACCGTTCACAAATCATAAAAGGCAACCACGAATAAGGGACAATGATAGGCAACAACGATTGACCCGTGAAGGTTACACCCCATTCATAATCTATGAGATTACTAACTCTATATGGTTCGGACCCACGAAAAGAGGATCGGGGATGATGGTACAAAGTGAGTCATGAAGTCACATTCGCCCGTAATGGCCTCTACTCGATTCTTATAGTGAAAAGTGATTCATGCGATCTCAATGGCATACAAACAAAATATTCAATATGCTCCAAATTATTATTAGTGTAAATTGGCTGAATATTAATGCAACACATAATTATAAAGTATTTGTGATCACTTGAATTAATAACAAGATTAAAAAGGAACCTAAACCGATTGTCCAAATTATCTTATTAGGAGTGATTTTCAATTACATACTCCTCGTAACATGCAATATGATGATCATAATAATAATATATAGAATAAACATTAATATTGGAAGCAATTTAACAATAATGACATTAGTCCAATCAAATATAAAATAACCTAATCATGATAATAGCAATATTATAATAAAATAAGAGTAATTAAATTAATTAATTACTCACATTCCGCGTGTTCCTTTTAATTGCTACATCATGAATAAATTATTAATATCTTCAATAAAAATTAAAAATCAAATGGAAATTAAATTAAATAAATGTAGGGTTTATTTGGTCCAAACCCTAAGTTATTTGTACCTTTCACACCTTGGTTTAAAGACGGAACCTCATGAAAAGTATGGACTCCTTGGAGTGCTTAAAGGAAGAATGGTGTAATTAGGAAGAGAGGTTTAAGGTTTAGAATATGAGAGAGAAAGAAAGAATGATTTTTTTGGTGTAGAAGAGAGGAAGAGAGAATGATTTTGTGCCCCAAAATGTAGAAAGGAGGGGGGTATTTATTGCGAATATGAGCTGAGTGAACACACAAAACCCTAAAAAGATAAAGACCCTTAAAACCAGTGCCATGACAAGGCAAATCATGTCACGCCACGGAAAATTATGTCACGACACGGCAAAGTATGTCGTGACACGGGGAAAAATAGTGTGACGCGAGGAGTTAGCAGCCCTAAAAAGATAAAACGCCTTTTTGGTTTTACGCGGAGAAAACCCGAGAAATTCCCGTGTCACTACATATGCACCGTGACACGGCAAAATATATAGGGACGCAACAAAATAAAGAGTGACGCGGATGCACCGTGACTCGGTAAAATATGGAGTGAGGTGTGACATTTTTTGCGTCCAAGTTCATAAGCGCGTGAGAAAAGGGACGTTGAAAATACACGGGAAATCACCGTGACACGTGAAGAATACCATGTCCAGTACCGGGCACCGCGCCATGTCATCACGCATCGTGATACGGCAGTTTTGCTTAATGCGCGGTAATTCCAATTTTTTAACACGTTTTTTAAAATAATAATTACTTTTGATCCAAAACTTATAATAAAACTATAATATATCATTGGAAAGATTATCAAGTCTACTTTACAACCAAATTTGTATCAGGTCAAAATTATTTGTAGATTTTCGTATATGACCGTTTTAGTAGAAGGGTGTCGGTTTTGGGCCGAGTTTGGTGTTTGGCTCATATCTTCTTTGTTTTAAATTGGAATTAGGCTTATGATATATTGTTGGAAAACTTTTTAAAAGGCCTACCTAAACAAATAATAATTTTTTCAAAATTATGCGGCAAAAAAATCAGTTTCTCTCAGGTTTGCGATGTGGACACGAAAAGAGGAAAACAAGTTATGGTGTAGGGAAATGAGATAGGAAATGGAGTGGTTTATGAAATGTATTGAATGGAAACATGGATTTAAGCACTCCAAAAATTAAATACTCAACATGACGAATATTCGAAGTGAAATATTGTTCATCTCTTCTGTGCATAATGGCTTACATATTTGTTTGGACTGGTCAATGTAATTATGAATGCTATCTGTAAGCCTGAAACAAGATGAATAATTATTAGTGCACTTGGTTATTCTCATGATTTATACACAAGATGAGACGGTCTTGTGAGAGCCTTTCATTTTTTATGGAGTTAAGACTCTTACAAGGGATTGAACTTTAAAGAAATGTAAAAAGAGGGGACTGCAATTTCGAAAGTTAAAAGCAAGGGACAATGCTTATAACTTCGGCCAAGGTTACCTTCTACCACCGCTTACCATATACTAATTGATTTAAATTTATTTATTTTTGGTCACTAACAAGCTTTTTATTGCATCGGGAAAAAATAAAAAATAAACTGTTGAAGTTTTTAACTTAAAACGTTTCAAAGATCCATCATATTTCTTTGAAAAGAATCTTTTCAGTTTTAGAAAGAATAATCTTCTTCTTTATATTTACTTCCTTTGAATTTTCTTCCTACATTTTCATTTACATCGTATACTATTCAGTATACTACTTCTTCCTTCTATATACTACAGTTTATCACTGCAATATTTATGTTGGTTTTTTTTTTTTTTTTTTTTTTTTTTTTTTTTTTTTTTTTTAATTAGGTAGGATTTTTTGTTGGAGTTGGAAGTACATTGGAATTATTAACTCATCAATCTCGACTTGTATGTTTGTTTAATTTTTTTTAATTACTTTGTTTGGGATTGCCTTTGGGGTTATTATTAAATGTATAAATATAATAATTTCAAGTGTTTAATTCAAAATTTATGAACATATCTAGTGTTTTTGAGTAATCTTTTAGTATATGTTTCTCTTTTTTTGTTGTGGGTATGATTTTATTTAAATGTTTGATGCTTGCATGGTTAATTTTCTGAAATTAGAATTTGAATTGAATTGATGATGTTTGCATGTTTGTTAGAAATAAAGTGAATAATTTAGATGCAATGTTGAGAAATTTATCCTTATTTGTCACGGAATTATTGATATTAACGTTTCATTGCAAATGTGTTTATTTGGCAATTATGGAAAATGAATAAATGATGGCAAATGATCAATAACTTTTTTATTTATTCTTTTGGAAACTTGCTATTACATGTTAAAAAACCGGTCATAACTTGATCAACCGATTTGAGTCCCCTAAAGTTAACTTTTGAAACTAGAGTCCCCTATTTTTACATTTCTGGAAAGTTTAGTCTCCTCTAGAAGTCTTAATTCATTTTTTTATGTCTTGTTGGTTTGCTGATGTTGTTGCTGTTGTTGTCGTTCTAAGTGGTAACAAGCTTTAGGTCTGTTGGTACTCAGAAAGTGCAGCTGCTTTGCAATAATAAGATAAGCATTTGATGTTTGGTAGGTCGGAATACCTTGTTTTCAAATATGCATTTAATCTGTTATGGTTTAATCACATGTGCTCACTCATTATTGTATATGTCGATGTTCTTGCCCAGGAGTGCTTTTCTCTTGTATGCCACCATAAGCAGAATCAAATTTCTTGTTCTTTCAAAAATAGAGGAAAGTGAGGCTTCAACTATACCTGATGGGGAGTTGATTGGAATTAAGTTCGACCTTGCAAGCGATTATGAAAATTTTAAGTAGGCAGTTCAATTTTTCAGTCACATGCTTTATGTGTGTCATGATATACAATCCTGCTAGTTAGTTTGGTCGGTTTGTATACTTCGTATTTTTTTTATCAATAAGTCTTGTATTGATTTTCATTGCTCCCTGATGGTTTTATAAAGTACTAGTGTTTCTTTGTATTAGCTTCTTAGTTTGGGCATATCCTGCTGTCTAGCTTGATTTAGGTTGTGAAATCTTTTTTTTAACCTGCTGAAATCAAGCCTCTACAAAAGCAAATGTACACCCTAGTGATGAAAAATAATCGATGGGAGTCTTTTCTTTTGAAGCGTAAAGAGTGTAATATAGTTTGGTTAATTATCATGGAATTGTACATATATTTGATTATTATATTATTTGTATATGGTAGTTGTGCAAGAGATGGACAAATATAGTTTCTTGTTTTTGTAGTTATAATCTGCTACACATAAAAAATAAAATAAAATTCTTTAGTACTAATGGACTAATGGTACAATTATATTAAACTACGTAGCATGGATCCAATCATAATATGTCTTCTATCCAATCATATTTTATTGAATGATATATGTAGCCTTTTATGGTTACAAATAAACTTTTGATGGCTTTTCAAAATTTATAATCCGTACTTTGAATTATTTTAGGATATTCATGACAAAACGTAATCATGATTTCTCTAGAGAACTTTGCTAAATCAATGTGATGCAAGCTTGCATTAATTTTGAGAAGGAATGCACATTTATTCATTAGAAGATTTGATGGGAGGAATTCCTTTAATTTTTTTAGTTCTTTCCTTTCATCAAATAAGATGTAATATGGCTTTTAATTTAAGAATATGACTAACTGATGCATCAGTCAGGAGAATTAGTAGAAACATAACTTTATACAATTAACTAATTAGTTGTCTCTGTATTTTTTACAGCACTAGTGATGATTTTAAACATTTTAAGGTTATTTAATGCAAGATAACTGACCCTCGGTGTTATTTGCTATGGTTGGTGGAGTAGTCCTCAGTATCAAAAATCTGTCCACACAGTATGCTTGGGAATTAGTAGGTTTATCATTAGTAGAGGTGGTCTCTACTAGCATTACTATTGTAATAGGTATTTTCCTTCTATTCTGAGCTCAATATTTCCATTTTAAAAGTGGAGGATGTTTGTTACTGAGATGTTCTCTACTGTCTGCTTTCGATACTTACAGGAACTACACTAAACTATTTTTTGGATGACAAAATTAACAAGGCTTACATACTTTTCCCTAGTGTCGCGTATTTTTTGATTGATGTCATATTAGGATCACTTGTTCATTCATCTATTGCATCTGATAACAGGAAAAAGTTCATTCATTTGTTAAGTGGTTATGAAGACAAACTAGTGTATATCTCTTTTCTTTTCTTGTCTTGTTTTCCATCATACAGTAACAATAGTCAGTAGCTTGGTTTCCATTAATATACAATGTTATTAACACAGTAAAAATTTAAAAGCAATAAGGGTGCTTCAAAGGATCTTAAAAATGGAAAAGAAGTCAAGGTATCGGCACAGTTTGGCACTACAGAATATCTAATTGAATTAGAGGATAAGAGATCCATAAAGGTACTAGTAATACTCCCTCTGTCCTCTTAAAAATCTTTTGTTAGCTTTGGTAAATCAATGTCTAATATCTTGCTTTAAATTTCCATAATGCGATCGAAGTTAATCGAGAAGAAAGCCTTGATGTATATGAATGTGATTTTCTTAACTTAGACGTTGCGAGTTGCTGCTCTTGGTTGCTGCGGGTTGCTTCTGCTGCTCTTGGTTGCTGCTCCTTGGTTGTACTGATACTGCTGCTTTAGGATGTTATTATTGTTGCTGACTGGATGTCAATTACTTTAAACATGGCTGTTGCTTCTATTACTATGCTCTTAGGCTGCTTTTTATTTGTTTTCCATTTTGTTTTCGAATTTTTAATCATTAGCTTTTTAAAATTTACAAGATTATAACAATTTTTGAAGATGTAAATTAAAATTTTGGTGTGCCATGTTTTGATAATATATTTGTGCCTTTGTGGCATGAAAACCAACATTAGGCATTTTGTTGTATGTTAATTATTAGTAATGATGATTTAAGATGTGAATGGAAAAAGAAAAGGGGTATTTGTAACAAGCACCTGTTGTGCCTGTTACAATTACCCCTAATATTTTGATTCTTCAAGCCATTATTTGTAACGGGCAATCAAAGAGCCTGTTACAAATACCAGGTTATTTGTAATGGGCAAATAAAGTGCCCGTTACTAATACCAGGTTATTTGTAATAGGCAGTCAAAGTGCCCGTTATAAATACCAGGCTATTTGTAACGGGCAGTCAAAGCGTCTGTTACATAGTCAAAGTGCCCTTACAAATACCTGGCAATTTGTAACGGGCACTTTTACTGCCCATTACAAATAACCTTGTATTTGAAACGGGCACTTAACCTGCCCGTTACATATAACTGGTTATTCGTAACGGACAAGTGCCTGTTACAAATAATATTTTTATACGTAACGGCCATATTCGTAACGCCCGTTGCCCGTTACGGATAACCTTTTTTTGCCCGTTATGGATAAGCTTTTTTCCACTAGTGCATGACTGGATATTTAGGGATGTAGGTACAAATCCAACCTAAAAGAGATTGAACTTGCCTTAAAATAGGCATCTACTTTATTCTTCTTGTATTCATGTGCGCTTTCTAACTAACCTACGATCATTAGATTAACCCTAAACCTGTTTATTTATGTTGGTTGAATATTTATTCACAAACAAATCTATTATTGGTTATCACTTGAATTATAATCATATTAGCCTAAACAAGATTATTAATTATCTTATTAAGCGTGATTACAAATATAAATTCCCTTTAAACATACATAAAAGGCGTGATCAAGCAATAACAATAAAAATATTTACTCTCTCTGTCTTTAAATACTTTCTCTATTTCTCCATGTTCGGAGATTTAGGAAAAATTGAAGAATGTAAGAAAATATGAAGGTAGTAGGGTAGGTGGAAGATTAAGAAAATATAAAAAACAAAAGTAGTGGAGAGAATTGGAAGAGAGAGAAGATGAAATTAATAAAATATGGTTTATGGTAGGTCCACTAGGTAAGAGAAAATAATTAAATATTGTTAAAGCTTTCCAAAAAAGAAAATGGGGCAAGTATTTAAAAACGACCGAATCAGGAAAGTGGAGCAAGTATTTAAAAACAAAGGGAGTATCAAGCAACGATCTTCATCAAAGTAATAATATTCAATCTCAATAAAGCATAATAATATTATTATCAAGATCTTAGGCATGATACTAACAAGATTAATAACAAATCCTAGCATGTCACTAAACATTAAAGATAAAATCTTTAGCCCTAACATGATTCTAACATGATAGAAGGAAGAATTGGAAGCATCCCATAGAAATGTACACGATATTGTAAATCTTAGTTATTACCCTAAACATGTACTAGGAATTATAATAATTAAAGCATGATTTATACATCAAAATAATAACAAAGTAAATAAATTACTTACTTGTATGTCTCGTATCTCTTCCTAATAACAAAATACACAAGTTAGTAACTTCAAGGAAAATAATAAATAATAAATCTAATCAAAGAATTAAAATAGGGATTTTGAACCATACCCTCAAAAATTATCTATCTTTTCAATTCACGTCTAGGGCGAAGGCAACTTTGAAATTGGCTAGGTGTTCTAGAACTTGTGATGGTGCAATTTAGTAAAAGGGGAAGGTTTAGAAAGAGGGAGAAAATAAGCTTCTAGCTTTTAGAGAGAGAGAATCGAGATTCTGGGTTTGGTTTTTTGGGGGGAAACATTTGGGTGTCTACAGAATCCCTCACTTTGACTAAGTTTGGAAAAACGCAAGTTTAGAAAACAAATGTCAAAGTAGCGATAGGGACGTAGAATGATTCAGAACGTTCTGCGATCCAAAATCATTCTTGTAACGCCAATACCTGCAAACTAGTGTTGGTTAAACAGATAAAAGAGTTAAGAAACACGTATCTTGCACCGTCGAATACACATCTCTGGAGTTACCAATTTTGTTGCATTTGTTCGTGAAAACCTCCACAGTGCCTCGTGAATTCCATCGTCAAAGATTGTTTCTTGTAACCATCTTCAACTGCTTGTAACAATCCTCCTCATGCTATGGAATATTGTCGAAGGTGACTACTTGTTACTATCTTTAGGATTTCTGTGACAATCTTTCACATCCTAGGGAACAAATACTATCATTGATGCTACATCTCGAGCTATTTTCTTGATTCATGGTGACAACTTTTCCAATCATAGCGAACGTCGTCGAAGACTGCCCATCTCGTGTCATCTTCTCAAATCTGGGTGATAACCTGCACAATTTTAGCGAACGTTGTCGAAGACCGCCCATCTCGTGCCATCTTTTCAAATCTAAATGACAACCTCCACCATCTTAGCAAACATCGTTGAAGAACACCCATCTTGTGCCATCTTCTCAAATCTAGGTGATAACCTCAACAATCTTAGTGAACGTCGTCGATGAATGCCCATCTCGTGCTGTCTTCTCAAATTTAGGTGATAACCTCCACAATCTAAGCGAACATCGTCGAAGATCGCCTATCTCGTGCCATATTCTCAAATCTAGGTTATAACCTCCACCATCTTAGTGAACGTCGTCGAAGACCTCCCATCTCATGCCATGTTCTCAAATCTAGGTGACAACCTCCACAATTTTAGCTAACGTCGTCGCAGATCGCCCATCTCGTGCCATCTTCTCAAATCTAGTGATAATTCCCACCATCCTAGCAAAAGCTATCAAAAACCGCTTCATCTCGAATCTATATTTTCTCAAATCAAATAATAACCTCCCCAATCATAGTGAAAGTTATCGAAGGTCGTTTCATCTCAAACCGTCCTTCTCAAATATAAGCGAGAGACTCTTTTAGAGCCTTCCTTTGAAAGCTTCTTCTTCTTGAATCTTAAAATCTTCTTGTCCTTACTATCAGAAGTAATAGACCTTTCTAGCTTTTGGAAGAACCTTATCTTAAGATTCTTCGATCTTCAACTCAATCTCTATAGAAATCTCCATCCTAGGGATCCTTTGTGATTATAATCAATCATATCACTACTCAAATTAGTTTTCAAATTCACTTAATCAATATGCAATCGGTAATTTGATCGTCATAAGGCCGATCATTAATCAAGATCATAATCGGGCCGAATACTAATCAAAGGTGTCATTTCAAAGTTGTTCATTGATATGATTGTCATCAGGTCGATCTTTAATCAAGGTGTAATCGGGTTGACTTCCAATTAAATATCTTTCAATTGCTCAAATGTTCTTAAAAAAGGCACGAAATCAAAGTCGTGAGACCATTGAAGGCCGGCACGAAAATATCAAAGTTGTCGCGCAACGATAGGTCTTTCGCGCCATGTTAGAGAGTATTGTGATGCGCCAAGGTGTATCGTCCTGCACCGGGTCCATCTTGCTGCATTGTGCTTTAATCTAAGTCATAGCTTTTTTTCTTATTCATTTGTGCTCAATCCAATTGCTTGTGATTTTACCTACCTCTATATTCTTCGACTATAGGACTTTGCTCATGTTTGTAATTATCTTAGGGTTGGCCTAAGGCTCGGTGTTACTCAACATAATGCGCAAGACCACATATGACTTGTCATGACTCAAGGTGATTGACACATGTGTTAGACTCGACTAAAGGTGTAAACTCGACATGACATGACTCGACGTACATGACTCGTGTGTGCGTTGTATTGTGATTGTGCAACTCAAAAATGCAGAAAATCCAAAATTTTTGTCATTTTTGAAGCTGCAAGTTTGAGCTTAGTCAAGTGTATGTGTCGAGGTTGTATTTCATAGTGCAAGGATTGTAACATCCTAGACTATCCTAGTTGACTCGATAATGAAAGTTTTTAGGTAACTTTGGCACGGAGACTAAGCACTTCATACTTTGTAATGAAATGATGATTATGATTAGTGTTGATATGACATGACAAGGCATGCTTCAACGTTAGATTAAGATTTCATGACAAAGGGTTCCTAAAGGTAGGATTATTTGGTCATGTATCTGTGATGTGTGTGAAAGTGATACTAAAGTTAGGCTGCAAAGGCTAACGGTATGGGAAAACATTATTTCAAGAAGAGTTTAATGATGGTCACTCTTAGGCTTGGTAAGCTAATGATGTAGGGATCAATCTTCCAAGTCTAGCTCGAAATGGATAGAGATGAGCATTAGAGATCCCTTGATATGATCAATAATGAATGTAAATATGAATACATTTTTTATTACGGCCACACCTCATTGTGAGGTTGCATACATGTCCGTTTGGAATCAGGTCGAACGTAGCTCTAGCCAAACCTCGCACAAGTGGGTGTATACCACAAAGAGGTCTTTAAAGGGTTGTAACTTGGTTATAATAAAGGTTAAAGAAGAAAGGTGATAAAGGCTCAAGACTCTAGATAAACCCCCAAGGTGTGCAATCTTGCAATTGAAATCTTTATATTTTTATGCTTCAGGTTTCCTCACTTTTTAACTTTCTTTGTTTTATTTTTTTTCACTCTCTTTTGCATTTTTCATTTTTTAATTTTTTTCAATAAGTGTGGGCATTCCCGATTATGTGGTCTATCACTCACTTGGCATTCATGGCACGATACCGAGCACTCAATAAGAGATGCAATTTGAGACGTGTTCATATCAATGCCATGTTTATATCAATGACATTATAACACTTGCCCTTTTGTACACTTTTATTATTTTTTCTTATTTTAATCTTTTGAAATTACTCAAGCTTTCGTTCTTTAAAAATTGCATAAGTTGCACACCATCCCATCCTAAGGTTAGGTAGATGTGGGTTAAAGAAAGAAAGGTATATCATTAGACGAGGCTCAAAGTGGTTTATTAAGAAAGGATTGTATATTTGAAGGGTGAAAGGTAATATATATGATATGGCTACAAGGGGTGCCTCTAATCTTAAATATACCTTGTGCTTAGTTCGACATGGATTGTTTTCAAAACAATTCAATGCGATAATCATATGCAAGAAAATAAATGCTCATTTTCTTTAAAGGAAAAGAAAGATTCTACTAAAATAAATCTAATAAAAAATAAAAGGTATCTATGCTAGATTTAAAGGGGATAGGAAAAAAAAGATAGATAAAGAGGTCACAAAATCTTGTCGTTAAAGCTCGCTACTTGTCTTGTGCTTTATCATCACTCGCTCTTCTTGCCAGCTGGAGTTATGGAAAGCTTGTTATTATCGATCAAATATTGGATGGCCTCTTTTAGCTTTCAACAGATCTCAGTAGTATGACTCGTACCTTGATGGTACTTGCAATGTGAATCTGGGTTCCAACTAGGCAATCTCTTCTCAGGTGCGGGATCTTTAATAGGGCCAACGGGAGTAATGAGTCCCTTGGCTCGGAGTCGATCGAAGGCAGTATCATAGCTCATTCCAATAGGAGTGAACTTTTTCCTTGGTTTCTTTTTAGATCCTTAGTTATCAATGGCTAAGACTTTATTAAGATCAAAGGTACTAACGTTGTTGCTAGAGTGGGTGTTTTAAGAAGAAGAAGGATTGTCATTCTTCTTTCCTTTCCATCAACTGTTGTTGCTATAGTTAGTAGCTTTTTGTTTTGCAAGGTCATCTTCATTTACAATACCTATGCCGTAGACGGCCTTAAAAGTATTTAAATCATGTTGATATTTCAAATGCTTCGAATACTTGTCTTGAAGGTTCTTGATGAACATCCTTACAAACTCCTCTTCAGTTGGGAGTTCGACCATATTAGCGGAAGTTTCCCTCCACTTGCTAAAGAAAGAGATAAACTTTTTGTTTTCCTTTTGCTTTAGCATCTCAAGTTGTTTGTGGTTTGTTTCAACTTGAATTTTGCACTTATATATATCAATGAAAGCATTTATTATTAAGAGAAAAGAATCAATGTTGACAAACGGTTTCTAGAGATAGTGAGAACAAAGAATGAAAAACCTTCCTATCAATCCCCTTAATGTACATTATGGTTTCAAAAGCCCTTAGGTGGAAATAAGGATTGTCAGTTAGCTTAAACTTAGGGATGTCATTGGCATTGAACTTCTGCGGAAGAAGCTCCTTGTCCACTAAGACCCCTTGTGAGCTAATGCCCTAGAACTTATAATCATTGGGAAGTTTGCTCAAGCTTTCTTGCATTCACTCCATTTGTTGATGTTTACAGGGTCATTGATTTGAAGTGACATAGCCTTCATCCTTTTTGATCATATTAGCCAATTCCTTCATAAGTTCATTGACTTCTTCTTGAGTTGTCATTATATTCTTTGCTTTTCTCTTTTGACGAATCGGTTTATCAAAAAGTAGTACTTGAACGAAGGTTTTGTCCTTGATTAATCTTCCTTCTCTCCTTGACCAAGTGCCGTGGAAAGGGAAATCATGGATGTTTTTTATTAATTATTTGATTCAAACTTGATAAAACATGCATAGATGGAGAAAGATCATAAAATAATGAGGGGAATGATATATATGTATAGAGAAAGAATGTGGAGAGTGGAAATATGATGTAGATGGAGAGATGTGGAAGAATTTAGGAATAGAGTGGACCCCTAACTCAAATGAAGGAAAAAACGACTCATGCATGAACCTAAGACATGGTCATGGTGTGAAAAGAGTATGTACAAAGTGTGTGAGTACTTGTGAGTGTAAGTGATGTGTTCAAGACTCGTGTCATGACCATGGGACTAGACTATATGACTAGTCTCAAACAAAGACTACATTAGGACTTCACGTATGTGCACTAAACTGGAAAGGTTGTAGTATTTTAGTAATAACTTTTGATCTGTGACTTAGAATTAGATGAAATTAACGCCAAATAAAAGATAAAACACGGGGCTATAGACACATATCTTGTACGTCTCGTAACTCTTCTTAGAACTCCGGCTATGACAAAAAAAAGTTAACCCTTGTGCAGTATATGGGAATAAAAATCCGGGTTCACTCAAAGGAACTATTACTCAATTTTAGACATATTTATTAGCTCAAATTAATTAATCAATTAATTTAGCAAAGTCCTTTAGTTCTTGATTAGTTTTAAGCATATTTATAATTACAAGTCAAACAAAACTGTTAGTTCAATCACATGTAGATTATGCACAAGCAAGTAATGCACAAGTAGTAAAATAGTCACAACATGATGCAATGATTTTGCAACCTAACCATGGCTCTTGTTCTCAAAAGCTCAAGGATTATGGTTAGTCAAAGAGGGTCCATGGTTTTGAGTCCTGATGCACCGCGCAGAAACCTTATCTTTGGAAGGGTTGGCGCATACGGATGGGACCCCGCAAGTTAAACTTGCTTCCACGGTTTGGTAAATTCAACAAACTCGGATGTACCCTTCGTTGCTAGGAGCATTCGATTGAGTAAATGGAACGTGAATCCCCAGAGGGTTATGATCATATGTATATCACATATGGGTTCAGAAAAGAGGGAAAAACTCAATCAGGAAGTAAAACCGAACAAACAGTCTGGAACTGGTCAAAACAAGAAGGTAGATTTTTGGCTCGGTATTGGAAGAATTCGGCGCGAGACAATAGTGCCTGTCGCAAGACAAAAATTATTGTCGCCGGGAAACAAGGCCATCGCATGGCGATGGCGCCATTTTCTCAGCGCTAATTATAACATGCCTCAACAACTTTCTGGTCTTGAATTTTCTATTTTTTCGCAGCATTATTTCGATTTTACTTGTGAAAAATATATCCCTAATTTTCTACGTGTAAAAATCCTACATTTTTTAAGCATTACGGATGGTGTTTCCAATGCGGATTTTTTTATGCTTATGGTAAATAATGTTAATCAAAATTACGCACATGAATACATAGAACTTTTCGAGTCTCATCCACTCATTCTAAATTATTGCAAACATAAATTTAAGGAATTAAAATAAAAATCCTCCCCAGAGGAGTCGCCAAAAAACTGAAGGGAATATTTCGAGAATCCCCCACTGGAGCCCCCCACTGTGATCATACACTTAAGCAGGGTGGCGTCCAAATAGAAGGAATCTAGAGTAAAAGACTCGCCAACAAGTTTTAGGAACTTGTAAACCGTGTACAGGTTGAAGGTTACACGCCTTCACGGTCCATGATATCGCTAACTCCATAGTGGTCTGGAACCATGACTTGATATTTGGGGATGAAGGTACAAATCCAACCTAAAAGAGATTGAACTTGCCCTAAATATAGGCCCCTACTTCATTCTTCTCGTATTCATGTGCGCTTTTTGACAAACATACGATCATTAGATTAACCCTAAACCTGTTTATCTATGATGGTTGAATATTTAAGCACAAATAAATCTATTTTTGGCAATCACTTGAATTATAATCATATTAGCCTAAACATGATTATTAATTATCTTATTAAGCGTGATTACAAATACAAATACCCTTTAAGCATCCATAAAAGGCGTGATCAAGCAATAATAATAAAAATATATATCAAGCTAGAATCATCATCAAAATAATAATATTCAATCTCAATAAAGCATAATAATATTAGCAAGATCCTAGGCATGATACTAACAAGATTAATAACAAATACTAGCATGTCACTAAACATTAAATTTAATATCAAATCTTTAGCCCTAACATGATACTAACATGATAGAAGGAAGAATAGGAAGCATTCCATAGAAACATACATGATATTAGAAATCTTAGTTATTACCCTAAACATGATACTAGGGAGAAATAAAACATTCTAACATGTAATAGGAATTAAAATAATTCAACCATGATTTCTATATCAAAAGAATAACAAAGTAATTAAATTAGTTACTTGGATGCCTAATATCTCTTTCTAATAACAAAATACACGCGTTAGTAACTTTAGGAAAAATAATAAATCTAATTAAAAAATTGAATTAGGGATTTGGGACCAAATCCTAAAAATTTTTCAACCTTTCACGTCTAGGGCAAAGGCAACTTCAAACTTGGCTAGGTGTGTCCAGAACTTGCGAATGTTGAATATTTTAAAGGGGAAGGTTTAGAAAGAAGGAGAAAATAAGCTTCTATCTTTAAGAGGGGGAGAATAGAGATTCTGGGTTTGGTTTTTTGGGAAGACGCATTTGGGTGTCTACACAAGGGAGGATGGGTAAATAGTTTGTATTTGATTGAATGTTCCTATAATAATAGTTATCATGCGAGCATAGGAATGGCTCCATTTGAGGTATTATATGGGAGGAAGTGTCGTAGTCCAATTTTTTTTAATAACATAAGTAAAACAATGATTCTAGGGCCATATATGATTAAAATTACAGTGAAGCTAGTAAAGGAAAATTAAGCTAAAATTCAAGCAGCTCAAGATCGCTAAAAGAGCTATGCAAATTTGAAGCGTAGAGAAGAAGAGCTTGAATTTACTGGCAAGGTGTTGTTAAAGGTGTCTCCAATGAACTGAGTGATGAGGCTTTGAAAAAAGGGAAAGCTTAGTTCGAAGCATATTGGTCCATATGAGATACTGCAAAAGATAGGCAAAGTAGCCTACATGTTAGCATTACCTATGGAGCTAAGCAAAGTGCACGATGTATTTCATGTTTCTCAATTGAGAAGATATATCCCGAATAAGTCTCATGTGTTACAACCTGAAACCATTGAATTAGACAATAGTTTAACGTATGAGGAGAGACCTCTCAAAATTCTTAACAATGAAGTGCGTAGTACACGCAATAAGAATGTTAAGATTGTAAAAGTGTTATGGTCTAACAAAGAATATGAGGAAGCCACGTGGGAAGCCGAGGATGAAACGAAAAATAAATACCCAGAGTTGTTTCTGGTATGTTGAGTTACGAGGATGTAACTCGTTTTCTTTAAGGGGGGTAGAATGCGGTAGAATTTCGCGCTTTTTCCATATATTTTTAGTTATATTTGTGCTTTTTGCACAATTTTAGCAAGTATTTTAGTTATTGTGTTCTCAAAGAGACACAAAAAGGTAAAAGGTATGACAAAAAGTACATCAATATTATACAAAGTGAGGAAAAAATTTAAATTTCGTTTACCAAAGTTTCAAGACGAAACTTCTTTTAAGGGGGTAGACTGTAATACCCCGTATTTTTATACGTATTTTATTTAAAATAAGTATTTTTTAGGCCATTTGAATAATTTAAAATGAATTATATATGATATATTAATTATTTATTTAAAACAAGTTTTAATATATTTTATAAAAGGAAAGTTTTATTCAAAATTAATTATTTTATTAAGTTGGAATTTAATTTAGAAAAGTTTTATTTTAGTAATGTTTGTTTAGGAAAGGGATTAGGAAAGAGTAAAAAGGGAAAGTTAGGCAAGAAGGGTTTCTAGATTAAGGGGTATAAATATTACACACTTGGGCAAAATAAATTCACCTAGAACGGAGAAAACCCAAGGTAAACTTTCTCTCCCTTCTCCTTTATTTTTATCACTTTTTTCTTTCTTTCTTTTTCTCCTTCCCCTTATTCGGACCACCACCGCCGGCCACCACCAGCGCCAACTGACAGCGGCAGCTACATACAGCAGGCTGACAGCAGCCGGTATTGGTGCCACCTGATGTCCGGCCTTATTCACGAAAAAAATTAAAACTGTTGTTTACATTTTTGTTTAAACCTTAGATCTAATTATAAAATAAGGGTTATGTGTTAATTTTATGATGATTGGTATTATGTATGGTGCAATTTTATTTTTAGATTTTAATTCTTATTAAAAAGCCCTAATTTTGAAACCCTAGATTCATAAATAATTGATTATTGATGGATTATAATCTAAGGTGGTTTAAACCTTTAATTTTAGTGTTTTAAAGCATAATTACATCAAGTTTTTATTACTATATATTGCTGAAATTTTTGGTAGTATACTAAAAATCAAGTTTCTTTAAGAAATTTTAATTACCCATTAATTGGGATTAAAGAATGAGGTTTTAAAAAAAATTTCAAATTGCTTTAATTAAATTGTTAGTGGTTTAATAAGAGTATATATTGCTGGAAATTTGTATACAGTGGATTTTAATGCTCTATTATGATTTAATTTGTAGGAGACTTTGAAGTAAGGGATTTCTATTAGTCATGGCGATATTAAGATCGTATTCAAGGTATGTTCACGTACGTAGCATATTTTTTGTGATATAGTGGCATGCTTGACGTGTTTAATTAATAACAAGTAGTATCATGCTAGATTACGATTGAAAATTGTGATTTGGTTGATATTAGTGATTGAATTATGAAGCATGATTTATTTGTGATATATTAATGATTGAGAAATAATAGTTTGGCATGTTGAATATGAACCACACTTTTATTTATGGCATGATAGAAAGCATGTTTAATCAAACAAAATGTTTAATTTTGTTTGAAATATTAAAAGAAAATTTTATTTTTGTTCATATAATTTTTATTGATGCAATAATTATGGGAAAAGAGCTATATAAGTGTCTATGTACATGAGGAATAAATTGTATGTTGGTGCCTTAAAGAACTTAAGGTGTTTTTAACACCGAGGAATATCATTTGTGGCATTGTAGGCGTCGCTCGAAGTGCGCCTACGTTAAAGCATGTGTGAATATGCTTGGCACTCATAGGAAGTGGGAATTGACACAATACGATCAGGGATAAGCAAAGTAGGGATCTGCCAACAAGTTTTTAAGGAACTTGTAAACCGTTCACGGATCATAAAAGGCAATCATGAATAAGGGAGAGCAAAAAGCAACAACGATTGACCCGTGAAGGTAACACCCCATTCATAATCCATGTGATTACAAACTCCATATGGTTCGGAACCACGAAAGGAGGATCGGGGATGATGGTACGAAGCGAGTCATGGAGTCACATTTGCCCGTATTGGCGTCCACTCGATTCTTATATTGAAAAGTGATTCTTGCGATCTCAAAGGGATACAAACAAATATTCAATTTGCTTCAATATATTATTATGCTAAATTGGTTTAATATTAATGCAACATAATTTTAAAATATTGTGATCACTTGATTAAATAACAAGATTAAAAAGGAACCTAAACCGGTCGTCCAAATTATCTTATTAGGCGTGATTTTCAATTGCATATTCCCTTTAAACATGAAATATGGTTATCAATAAATAAATAATAGAACAAACATTAATATTGGAAGCAATTTAACAATTAATCCAACAATGTAAAATCGTTAAAAAAGCAATAGAAATAAAAGGAACATAATTCTTACTTTGATTCTGTTTGCTTGCAACTATAAAATAATAAACGAGTTAGTAACTTCAAGGAAAACTAATAAAACAATAATTAAACTAAATTAAATTTAATTGAGTTGTTTTGGGGCCAAACCCTCAAACAGTTCTACCTTTCACGCCTTGGTTTAAGGACATAACCTCGAGTAAAGTATCGACTGCTTGGAGTGCTTGATGAGAGAATTTTGAAAGAAGAAGGGTAGGCTAGTGTTTAGGCTAGAGCATAGAAGAGAGAAAAAGAGAGTTAATTGATGCCCCGTATATCAGAAATGACGGGGTTTTTATAGGGAAAATGAGTAGACGGAACACACGGAACCCTAAAAAGATAAAAACCCTAAATAATAATGCCGCGACAGGGTAGAATATCCCGTGACACGGTAAAATATTGTGTGACGCAGGAAATAATTAGGTTACAGGAAATAATTTGATTACGCGAAAAGGACACAGAACTGCCCCGTGTCACAGCACTGGCACCGTGTCACAGGAAATCACACCGTGGCACGGTAGTGAGCCCCATGATGTGGTGCATTCTGCCATGAAGAAGCAGACTCTGCGTCCATTTTTCCGTCTAAATACATTTTGCCCTAATTTCATTCAGCCTTTTAAAGTGCCGATTGATAATTTTGGGATAATCGGATTTATTATTTATTAATTAGGCCAAAATAATAAATAAAATAAATAAAATAAAAAGGTTTGGGCAAAAATAACAAAATAAAATAAATAAAAAAGGATTGGGCAAAAATTAAAAATAAACTATGCTTTGGCTAAACATCTAGAGTGATCCATGGACTATTAAAAACTGAATTTAAGTAAATACGATTTTTAAGCACTCTCGGGATTAAATACTGAACCCGACCAATAATGGCGGTGAAGGATTGTTCATCATCGGGTTTGGTTTCGGGGAGACATTTTTAGGTGTCTACAGAAGCTCCCACTTTGACTGAGTTTGTAGAAACGTCTGTTTTGAAAACGATAGTCAATGTAGTCTATAGGGTTAGAGAATAATTTAAGACATTTTGCAATCCTAAATCACTCTCTATACGCCGATACCTGCAGAAAAATATTATTTCTAAAGATAAAAGAGTAAAGGGATAGAATGATTATCTAACACCAGTGTATCGGTGACAAATGAGTTTGATAGCTTCTTATGCTTGAAGGAATCCGCCGGATGATGTTTCGCTGAAGCACTTTCCATGCCTGAGAAAAGTCGACTGATGAGTTTGGTAGCTTTCTAAGCCTGAAAAAATCTACCGGACGATACTTTCCATGCCTGAGAAAAGTTGACATATAATTTTGGCGTTTTTCTATGCTTAAAGAAATCCACCGAATAATACTTTCTATGCTTGAGGAAAGCCGACAAGATAATTTGGCGGTTTTTTATACTTGAAGAAATCCACCGATAATGCTTTCCATGCTTATGGAAAGCCGACTTAGCGGTTTTCTATACCTGAAGAAAAATCCACCGATAATGCTTTCCATGCTCGAGGAAATCCAACTTGGCGGTTTTCTATACGTGAAGAAAAATCCACAGATAATGTTTTCCATGTATGAGGAAAACTTACAACTTATATAATCGTTGACTTCTTTACTTTGAGAGGTGTCAACAATTGACAATTTTCCACGCTTGAGGAAAAAACTTGTCGAATGAAATTTGCAAGTGTATGATGGTTCGATTATCCCCGAAAGTGGGCCACAGATGATTTACCTTCAAGTCGACTATCCGACCATATTAGGTGTTTAAAGGGTCAAAAATGCAACCCTAATGCTTGTTAGGGGTAAATCGGTAATTTTGGAACCCTTTAAATACCAAAAGAATTTTCCGCGTACTTCCGGTGAGAAAATAACTTTCCAAAAGTTGCGGAAAATCATTCCAACTTAGTCAAAAATACCAAAAATATTCGCCATGACCTTTCAAATGCATACCTTTCAAATGCATGGTGGGTACAAAGCTAAGCACCGCGTCATGTAGAAAATTTCCGCGACAAGGTATTCGATACCGTCTGACGGGGGAAAATCCCGTAACGCGTGATACTTTTTCTTTGAATCATTCAAAGCGCCTCGATAAAGTAGCCGTGCCATGTGAAAAAAAGTCATTACGCGGTAACGAGATTAGTGGCACGGGAACGGAGTCGTGTAACGGTTATATTTTTGGGTCTAAATTCAAGCTACTGCTTCCCCATTTTATTACTTCTTATTTACCATTTTCCCCATTTCTCCTTTTTTTTTTATTTTTAACTTCGCCGATCACCGTGCCACGGAGTTCAGAACCCGCGCGCGTTAGACATCACCGTGCCGCGGCTTCTAGGATCGTGCCTCGGCGTTTGTGCTCCGCTGTTTTCCTTTCAAATTCGCCGTTGTTGTTCGCTGCTAGTGTCTGGATGTTCTCCGCTGCCTTTAGAGTGTTGCCGCTGCCATTAGTGTGTCAGCGTGACACGGGTAGCATTACCGTGCCACGGTCCTGAACAACCTTGCCGCAGCGCAGGTTTTGTGGTTTTTCGGGCATTTAGATCTCAATACTCCACTAAATCCGCTCCAATTTTTCACTATTTTCCTCATTTTCGATTTCTTACAAGAATTCATGTAAGTTTCCCTTGCTTTTTGTCTCAAATATTATTGTAAAATGCCATCTTTGTATGAAACCCTAAATAAATCAAATTAGGGATTTTTTATTTGGAGCTTCTATGTTAAAATTGTTGCTATGAATTAACTTATACTACCTCCATTACATATTATTTGCAACGATTTGACATAAAGTAGAGAGGAAAAATGTCTAATCGTTGCAAATAATATGTAATGGAGGTAGTATATGAATGTATGTTTGTATGTGAGCAATTTGAGACCATGTTTGTATGATTTGGTGAAGAATTGAGCAAATCACCATTTTTTGGTACTACTTGGGTGAAATGGTGTTCTTGTTGTCTATGTTATTTCTCTGCACTTAAAATGGTGATATACTAGTTGTAGATCTTGTAAAATATGCAATGATGCGTCGATCTATTGGTTTTTTGCAATTTCAAAACATGCTCTGTTTTTGTGTATGTATTATATCGTCACGGAGAACATAGTATCATGCAATGAGGAGAACTAGATTATAAGTTTGTCATGGAGAAACTAAATACTAGAAATAATTCTATCATTTTGCTAATTTTTAGCCATCTAGTAAAAATTTTGCGTATAATAGAAAATGCAATTTGAGGTAGTAGTTAGGCCGCTTTTGAATAAATAACTAAATAACTTAGGAAATGATGCTAAGTATTTAGATTTTTATTTTTGAAATAGCATGCCTAGACAATGGGATCGCGTCATTCTACTCGTGGCCAACGCTAGGCTTTTCAAGAGGACACTCTCACTGTTCCTAAGGGCATGGACGACGATGCCTTAGAGACTAAGCCTCGCCCTTCTACGGGTAGAATAGGTAGATTCGACCTCCGTGAACACCAGACCAATTGTTTTTTTGTCGTGAGAACCACATTTCTCACCGTCCACTTGCCGGCATAGTTTATAGCATGCTTTGCCATCATGGATCCGGAGCTGGAGATTCGATTCCCTGGCTATACGGGATTATTACGAGGGATCCAGTCACTAACGCCTTGTGGGAGTCTACTGGTTTAGGAGATTTATATTCAGCGGTCGTAGGATTTCGCAGCCCCCGGGGTTGTGGTTCGACAGTTGTTCGTGCGTTGTTGGAGTATTTTTGGGATACTACCAACACTTTTCACATTGCTTGGGGGGAGATGACATTGACCCCTCTTGATTTTAGCATGATCAGCGGCTTACGCTTCACCAAGCGGGCCGTACGGTAGATTCCTGACCTCACTTGGGGGTGGCTGAGGTAGCAGATTTTTTAGGTCCGGTCGTTCAGCATATCAAGACTCACCCAGTGCCTCGAGGTGGTCCTAAGAGCGGGCGATCAAAGTTAGCTTTTGTTCTTTCCCACGGCTTTGACATGGCTGAGACGACATTTGAGCAGCGAGTGCGAATCCTATCTTGATTCTCTTTTTTGGGACTCTTTCTCATGATAAGAGTTCACGTGAGCTCGTTTTCTACCTTCCTTCTCTTATTAGGATCGACGAGATAGGATCCTATAGTTGGGCTAGCCTTGGATATGATGATCTACTTTCATCGCTGTGTCATGGCTGTAGGCAGCTAAAAGACTAGGCCCCTGTCGCTGTCTACGGTTTATGGAGAGTCGTAGAGGTGACGATCTTTCTTCTTCTTGTCTCGTTTTAACAAGTTTAACACATGTGCTTAGCGACTATTTTTCATTGCAGCTGTTGTTCTATAAGTACTTTCTTGGATTGGCCCCTCGACAGCGTCGCGGAGCGGTCCATGATTTTCCTGTTGGAGCCAGCTGGCGTGATCGAGGCAAGTCACGAGTAGAGTCCGTATCTACGTTGCGCGAGCTTCTGCGCCGAGGCACCTCTTCTTTTGGTGTAAAAATTGATTTTGCAGCATGTTATTCTCTACCTTGATGTTATTTTCCGGCACTCATTGCAACTTTTTATGGTTTTCAGGTTGCTGTTGAGGTCTAGTATCGACCTTGGGCTACGATGACTGATCTTTCTGAGGCCTTGGAGCTTTCAGCGTACCGTACTTCATTTTTTGGTACTACCAACTTTTCTTGGTATCTTAGGGAGAACGTTGTTCGTCAGCGCAACGCTGATAACTTTGTGGTGCCTTTGCCTCCACTGGAGTCGATGCTAGACTCACGTTTGCTTGGGGCGCTGATGAATAGGGGGGAGCGCTACACGTTTCCTTGGTAGGAGCTTATGTGTATGGAAGGCGTTTATTCACAGGATTTGCTTTCTTCTTTGGCTCCTCCGCCCCATCTTCCTGAGGAATGATTTATTTTGAGAATTTTGTCGCTAGTCTCTGTTTAAACCGTCGAACAACCTGATTATTCGATCGTATTTTCAAATGGCTGCTCGTCGTAGGGGAAAGATTAAGGTCCCACCTTAATCTGTCCGTTACCCGGGGCCGATCGGTATTACTGAGGATCATATTGCTGATGCGACAAAGGGTTTTAGACAGGCACAAGATTATGTGCCTGATGTGTTTGAGCCGGAGAGCTTTTTAATACAGCTTGTTACTGACTTTTCGTTGTTCTCAGCCTACGCACTCAGACATGATGGGATTTATGAAGTTGGTTGATGCTTTGAAGTACTACATCATCAAGCTATGACGTGGTGCGAGTTGTTAGGGTTGTTCTTGCGATGTTCTTGAGGAATATTCACATGTTTTCCCATATTTACCATTTGTTATACCTTGCACTATTGACATCTTTTCATTTCTTATCTTTCAGGAGCAACGGAGGTCTCGCTCGTGCTCGAGGCATAGAGACTCGGACGAGGGGGAGCCTAGTCGCCGCCGACGAACCTCAGACGATCTCTTGAGGTTCGTCGGCATTCTCAGTCTCAACGGCAGCCTCGGCCTTCTCAGCCGTTTCAGGAGGCTTAATGGCAGTAGCTTGAGTCTTCTTAGCCATTCCAACACTTTCAGGGTCAGTGGCAGCGACCTTCATCTTCCCTGCCTTCACAACCTGAGTTCAGGCCAGTCATTAGTCTTGTGGAACAGGGTTTATACTTATTTCCATTGTCTGGGGCGCTGCCTCCACCAGTGCAGGGCTTATTTTAAGTCCCATTGTCTAGGACAATGCTTCCACCGACGCTTCCTACCTCTTGGAGTCAGCCTACGTCGTTTCTTAGTTGGACAGGTCCTGCTCTGAGTTTGTCTTCTAATGGAGCTATAGAGACTAGTTGGGATGCTACTCCTCGTACACGGATGATGGGGGGACTCTTTGATCTGTCGTTCCCGTATTCGTAGGCTGGAGATGACATTGATCCTAACTCTTCTAGTTCTGCAGATTTTTTACCGAGGGTTTTATTATGTACTTTAATTGATGACACTTAACACTATTTATGCGTCATGACTCACTTTGTATATTTTATTCATATTTTATGCATTTATTAATGTGTGTATTAGTGTGTGCTTGAAACTTATTGTGTGTGATTGTGTATTTATTAATGACCCGAAAAAAATACCGTAAGTGGAGGGTACGACCTTCCTTAAAAGAAAAAGAAAATGAAAAATTGGACAAATTTTGCAATTTCCACAAAAAAAAAATTAAAAATGAGAATGGGACAAGTTTTACAACTTTCCTAAATAAAAATAGGACAAATTTTGCAATTTCCCCAAAAGAAAAAGAAATAAAAATGAAAATAGGACAAGTTTTACAACTTCCCCAAAATAAAAAGAAAAATAAAAATAAAAATAAAAATAAAATAATAATAAAGACAAAATAAAAAAATTAAATAAAAAATGAAAAAAAAATAAATAAAAAGAAATGGAGAATTTTATTAGGAATGAAACTCTCGAAAAACAAGATTAGAAGATAAACGGTGAAGGAAAAACAATAAAAATCCGGATGAAAATAGGTAAAGGATAAATATAAGAAGACGCATGGGCATAGCCTCACGATAGTATATGCCGTGTCATGGTAAAACATGCCATGTCGCGGTAAAAATTCTCGTGACACGGTCCGCGTATTCTGCAGCGGTGTAGTTTGCACGCATATAAAGATAGATTTTGATTGTTTCCAAGCGTTTTGGATATAAAGTAGGACTAGTTTATTCGTGATATGCATAATTACGGAACATAAAATATATAGAATTTCATATTTCAATATTAATGTCTCAGAATTTTGAAAATACTTTGCATGACTGGTCCTATTCTTTGACCAATGCAGACAAAAGACAGCTGAAATTGTTTCATGTAAGAGGCTTATTAACCTTAAGGCATGTAGCAACTGAACATGATTTTCTTAGGGCAGCTTTAGATTATTGGAGTCCGGAAACTCATTGTTTCAAATTTGATAACGATGAAATATGTCCTCTACCAGAGGAATTCGGTGCCATCTTTGGTTTTCCTGGTAGAAATCTCATTGCAATGCCTACCCTACATGAGTATTATTACCAGGACTTTGATCGTCATCTAAATCTTACATATCCAGATTTAAATAAAATTTTGTGTGGTAAAGATGGCAACGGATCGGACTCGGGTCGGACTGTGTAGGGTCCGAATCCGATCCTTTTATTAAACGGACCTAAAGTTCGAATCTGACTCCGGATCCGACTTCGCTTATATAAAACCCGAATCCGAATCCGAATCCGATGGACTCGACCTCCTTCGATTGCGAATCCATGTCCGTTTTCCAAACATTATTTTCTTCCGTTTCTTAAATTAGAATTACAAATTTCTTCCGTTTCATAAATCAAAATTAGAAAAAATACAAATAGAGGGGTTGCAAAAGATTAGAATTTAATTTTTACACATAAAAATAATATTGATTATCACTTGAACAATATAAAAAAATTAAATAAATTTCAGATCTACAAAAAAATAAATACTCGTACTCCATGAACTTTCAATTCTACCTAAATTATCTAGGGAAACATAGAACTTTCAAGGTTTTTCTTGGTTTCAGCCTTCAGATCTTCAAGTGAAACAAGTGGTGTGAAATACAACAACCATACAAAAAACAAAAATTACTTCATAATAGATGATGCAAGATTGTTTACGAGTTCTTATTATTTTGTTTTAGATTTCCATTATTGATTGATAATTGGAGTAGTTGACAAAAACTCTTAAACAAATGGAGTAGTTCTGAGAAAATTGAGGAGAGAAAAAGGGGAGGAGTTAGGAGAGAGGAAGAAGAGGATTTAGGAGAGAGGAGAGGAAAAATTGAGGCTTTAAGGTTGAATGGTTAAGGAAAAGTGGTGGAAGAGTACAAAAAGTTGGGTAAAATAAATTTATACTCCATGTAAAACTCACGGTTCGGACTCGGGTAGCACTTGGTCGGTGTTGGGGTTTTGTAAGTCCAACTTACCGAGGAAAAGACCCTGACCCAAAGAACCACTCCTAATTAATAAAACCATAGAGCATAATACATAAACATGAAAGGATAAAATTGGAATTTACCTTTGACTCGTGCTTCGCCCGACCAAATGGGCTCATACTTGAAAGCTTTAGCTCCAAAAATACCGAGCCTCTAACGGTATCCACCCACAAAGGAGGAACACAGACTTTTTAGTTCTGCTACCTTTGAGTTAGAAAGGTCCGACCAAAACCCGAGTGATTAAATGTGTTCAAAGGTTTTCACAATGAAGATGCCTTTCTCAACTCTAACTCAAGTGATTTTCTCAATACCCCAACTTGGGTATTTATAGGGAAAACAAGAGAGTGAAAAAGCTCTCCCATCAATGTGCAAGAATTCGATTTTTCCATTTTATTTTAAAGCTAAAATAAAATAAATAATCAAACTAGTAATAAATCAACAAGTGGCATGCTTATGAGAGAGGTTAGGTGAGGACCATTTGGAGGAGGGGGGACCAAACTTTCTCCCCACACCCTCTCCAAAAACCGTCCAACTCATCCCTCAAGCCTACTCTTACAATGCACCACATGGCACCACACTTGGGCACCAAGGCATCCAAGGTGGGCTGCCATATGTGGCTGCCAGCAGGCCCCGCACAAGCGTGCGGGTTGCTAAGCGCTGCTGGCCACCAAGCCCAGCACCACTTGTGCGGGCTGCTCGTGCACTCGGCCAGCAAGCTGCGCATCAAGGATGCGGGTTGGTGCTGAGTGTCGATGCTCCTAGGCTCGGCTTGGTGCGCATGCTAGCCACCATGCTATACTAAATTCCCCTAGCACTCGGTTTGCTCGAGGCATTCTGATACTAGGGGTATTTTGGTCTTATTGATTTAATAATTTCATGTCTCATGTTTTATTATTTTGACTAGACTTTCGACGCTCGGTTTCGACGCTCTAAGCTCGAATTTCCGACGTCTAAGTATTTAATACTCGGGTGACGAATTGATTTCTTCCGAATTAATTCGTCAAGTCGGTTTGTATATTTGCTAGGGTGTGACCCAAAGGGTTCAGTCAAGATTAAGCTGTAATATTAATTATACATTAATATTACTGATCTGAAGCGGCCTCCACCCAGGCATTCTGATCACTTGACCTTACTGAATATATTAGTTTTCTAATATTTCTGAACCCACTATCAGAATAATATACTTGTTCGAAGGATACCATTCCTTTCAATCTCCCACTTGTCCTTCCGGACAAGTGTGCATTTAGTGTATTGCCTTTTTCTTATGTCTCTTCATGAATTATAAGGTAAGATTATTTCGTCATCCTTATTACGTCCAGAAGTGTTTTTGGATTCCAAGTCCAACTGTCAATAAACAGATGATTTCTAAAATCCATCCGAGCACGGCCATGCATTTTTACAGTCTCGCTCTACGAGAGGCTTTGTATACAACAAAGACATCTTCCTTATTTTAGTAGGGGGACATTCCCAGTCTTGTAATGTAGCTCCTCTTACTGAGAGGACTTAGCAGCCCGAGTGTTGCCATTATAATCTCCTATTATGGAAGACGTTTGATAACATTCAAAATGGTCTAGTACTCAAACAAGAGAACTCACAATACTCATGGTCAAGGAAATAGGTTCCGATATCCATAATGAGAAGTATACTTTATGACGCTTTTTAATCTCTAAAGTATTCTCATAGGCCGATCCATTATGGTTCTAAACAAATACCTGTGCAAATGATTTATGACAATCATGTCCTCGTAGCATAAGAAACAGTGCTATAAATCAGACTACACACTAATCTCAATTGGTCATTAATCGTCCATTGTTTAAATGACCTCGATTAGGGACAATTTTCGATTATAATATTCAATGTTCACTTAATAGGTGTTTCCTTACCAAGATTGGTCTTGATACCCTATTTTAAATATTCCAAGAATCGAAAGGACTCATTATTTAATCCAAAACCACAATTAAATAGCTAATAGAGTAATAAAATATTGCATGAAATTTATATTACTCCAAAACTTGAATGATTTTTCTTATGATAAAATGTTTTTCCGAATGTTTTAAGAGTATCACTCTTTATAAAACATTATATAAATCACACCCATGTCTAATATGCTTAATTTCTTTCATGCAATTGTGATTGTTGTCGTTCACTCATTTCATAGGTTTAATTATAATTACTTTGCTAATCTTAGCATCTTCATTACTGATCACTTTCATAATAAGATGATAAAATTTGAGAGTGTCATGGATTATATGTGATTTAGGATTTATAGTCCAAGTGATGGCTCCCACTCATTTTCATGATTTAGACCTTCTACTTGACATCCTACAATCATTAACGTTCAGCAACGAACTTTCAATAGAACATCATCTTTATTATCGCCATTAAGGCAACAATATTCTCAATATATATTTTAGTAGACTTCCTGCTTATGCTTTGCTTGGGTTTTACTCCAAACGACTCACAATGATTTGGGATTCCCTAATTACTTGTGATCATGTAAATTTTCCTCAAATTCCTGCACATTACACATGGATCCAAGTCCATGTTACCATTCTCAAGCCACGACTCATTGTTAGATTGTGCTTATAAACGACCTCCTTGTTAAGGATCTAATACTTGTTAAGGTTTGTGCTTGCAACATCAATTATCAAATCTTATTTGTTTCCACAAGTCAAGAACTCATGCTGTTACTTATCCAAGTACTTTAGATGTTCTTGGCCATAATCTAACGATCTATAACATAGATTCAGGTTGATTGGTACTACATACATACTTCACATGCTCTAAGCAAGTAAGTCCTGCGACGATTCCATATCACAGCGTACATGATGGATTAAATTGCAAAGTAATTCTCAATCTTATTCCATCAATTTGTCATTTGAGCTCATTTAGTTTCACTGAGTCTTTGCTAAACAATTTACTATGTGATATGGTTAAAAGTCTCTATTAGAGTCTTTCATGTTTGATTTAGTATTTAGCCTAGCTTATACTTAGTTCAAACATTTACTTAGTTTTATACATACGGGTTGAAAGTCTTTCAAAGTCCTTCATGTTTAATATAGTAAATTCCTTTACTCATTTAAACATTTAATTAAGTATATACCATAGAACTTAATTCTCAATATGTATACTAAGTATCGTCTTTTGCTTGGTCCATTGTCGAAAATACTTCCAAATCTAAGCATTAAACATTTGATAGTTATTTCACAACAGAGTTCGTAGACTTCTTATTGGACCTTTATATAATTTCCTTTTGCTCCCAATAAACTTCTTATTCATAAGAATTTCTATGTTTCTCCATGAGTCAATCCTCTTATTAACTTCATGAGAAAACACGTTCCAATTCCTATATGCAATGCTTCCTTAAATCTCATAACGGATTTCTTAAGCTTTCTCTCAAATCTAGCATTATTTAGATTTTCAAAACCCTTAGACTATTCCATATTCACTTCCAAAATCCTATTTTGGGAAGGCGGTTCTGGTATCTATTTTGCCATATTTCATATGATCAATTTTGCTAGATCAATCACGAAAAGATTTTACTATTCCAATTGGTGAATAGGTTTTTATTAAAATCAACTCTGTGAATTTAATTATATCCTTTTCATCAAATCTAGCTATGTATGTATATACATTTCCACATTTGTTATTTTTCTCCTTGAAAACTTATATGTAATCGATGGGTCTTTCACCCTTTATGCAAATTAATTAAGTTTCAAACATGATTATCAAACATGGAGTCTATCTCGGATTTTTATGGCCTATAACCATTGTTCGGAATTTGGATTTGTCGTAGCTATCTTATAAGACATTATTCCTTTACTATCTAATAGTAAATGGTATGCTTGTAAGTCTTAGGTTAATTTCTTACTTAATAGAAAATTTATAGGATTCAACCCAAGCCTTTGGTGAATTCTATACCTATACGGGGCAATTGCATCAACCACTTAGTTTCAAGGCGCTTCCAAAGCCCTTTTATTATGTTGATCTTACTCCAACATTTCTGATGTTTTTTGAGTAATGAATTCTCTTTTAAGGCACTTGTAAAGTCCTTTTGAGTATTATTGATCAAATATTCTCACGAAGCCCTTTTAAGGTCTTCCGAGATTCTCAGCTCTAATTTGTTGCTAAGCTCGATGGTCATCGAGTTCATTTTCATCCCACTTGTCGTTTTGGAAACGTGTTACTTTCCATAAAGACGCCACTGAGAGCAACAAACACTATGTTCTCAATTAGGTTGTGGAGGTAATGCCCATGGTCTCACTTGATTGCTTACAAAGAGACATGTATATTGTCTTTGGGTAAAAGTTTGTTGTGATGAAACAAACAGTTAGCTCCCACTTGAGCTATCTTAGCCTTTAATGAGCCATTAAGGTCTCACTCAGCCACCTAGCTCTTGCTAAGCTAGTGAGCTCCCACTGGGTCACTTAGCTCCTACTGAGCCAATGAACTCCCACTGTGGCTAAGAGTTTTTGACATATACTTGAAAAAACATTTATAAGATAATTCTATCCATAATTGAATATGACGTCCTTTCTTAGCTTCGACATTTTGTTTAGTGTAACATTAGTCCTTTGTGCAAATCTTAAGAACTTTATAGGAAGGGATGTGATCCATCATTGTTCGAGTCGTTTTTAAATGGCATCGAGGTTTCCATGAAGACACACTATGTTATTTGTGGAGTTATTTATGAAAATTTCAATTCATTACTTTATGATGGTCACGCTTGGCTCAAGCAAACATCTCTCGATCTAATCTAGACGTTTTGATATCTTGCCAAGTTGAATATGTACTTCACTGAACTCTTGAACTATTCAAGGTCAAGTTTGTTCACATTTGATGAATATAGCCATATACTTTAAAATTCTTTGTGAGACGTTGAAGTAAATGGATCCTCTTTAGCTTTCATAGTCAATTGTCTATACCAAGAACAATAGCTCTTTACTTTGTCGGTTTCAACAAGTAAGACTTGCTTGTCTTAGAAGGATTCCGAAATCGATCAACTATCAAGATCCTATCTAATAGAGCCTTGAGTACATTCTTGTCGATGTGACATTGCTAAAGATGTTCGGAACGCAAATCATGCCCATGAATTTGGGCTTTTGCTAGTTTATCATGTTCAGATAATGTTTGTTTATAATCAACATTCTTGACTCATGGTTTAGACAACCATGCCATTCAAATAAATTTGCAACTATTGCTCATTGCTTTGAATGTCAGTCTTTCCGTGTGTAAACGGATCAATTACTGATTATGGAACACAATAACCATTTATTTGTTCCAGCCTTAGCCTAAAGGTCTTTAAACAAAGCATACGACTTTAAAACTGATGTAGAACAAATTGCTTCATTCTTAGCTTGTAAGTCGATGACTTAGCTTATCTTTAATAGTTTGAGGTCACTTTCAAAGTGGAACACTCAAGAAGTATCCGATACTTGTGAAGATAACGAATTGCTAAGTTGAATACAATTAGATGAACTCATGGGTTGAAATGGAATCTTTTTCCTTTCTTCGTTCCTTGTTTCCTATATTTCTTATCATACTTTATCTCATAATCTTTTAAGAACCAATTCTGTAAGAGTCTTTGACTTTTATACTTTGTTAGGCATAATTAAGCATCTAATGCACCGTAAAACAAAGTTCCATCTTTTCCTTTAATTCACGCTTGAAGTACTACATCAATGAGTCCTACTCATCTATGTATTATGCGAAAAGATATGTTGGTTGTCAATATTGACAATTTAAGTTTGCAACTCAATACTTCATGTTATATCAAAACTACCTAGTATTTTGAATACATCTTGAACCATGAAGACAAAAATGGCCATGGATCCATACCCCTTCACTCTTAACGGCTAATACATCAAAGAAGGGGAAAACTTCCCATGCTATGAATTCCCAGAGCCTTTCATCCACGATGGGAAGCGTGAGCAAGATTTCGTGATGTTCCTTGATTGTGACTTCGTCGGCAAAGGCGATGAGTTCTTCACAACTGAGAAACCAGCCAGCCAAAGCTTTGATGATATGAATATTAATCTTCTTTTTGGACTAGAAAAGAATGAACCCAAGCCTGTCTACAATGACGATTCTGAGCTCATTCACCCTGTCATATCAAGCAAAGATTTTGACCCCTCTTAGTTAATCATCCCGGATGATGATGTTTCAAAGGGATGGCGCAAGACGGTTAAGATCACTACGCCAAGTTTAGAGAAGTTAGAAGTGACCGCTGGCAAAGGTCCTATGTTTGATGAATAAGAATCGTCTAGGTCAGAGTCCGAGTCTGAGTCTGTAGACAAGTCTTTAGGATTTGAGGCCGACCCCGTTTCCGCCATAGAGCTCACAACAAGATGGTTGATTCACAACTAGCTCAATTGGCCGAGAAAACTCCTTTCAATTCACCAATTCACCATCCACTCTACCCGGAAAACCACAACCCAACCCTTCTCATAACTCAAAACCCGATACATGCAAGGCGATTACATTGAGGTCAGGAACTTCCTATGAAAGGCCAAATGAGAGGGATAGTGAGGAAAAGAAGGGAGGAGAAGAGAGTGTGAATGAAAACAAGAGAGGTAAGAAAGAAAAGTTAATGAGATAGAAGGAGGTTCAAAGCAGAAGAAGCTTCACAATGAGAAGACAACTTCAATTCTTAGTGAGGCTAGGAATCTTGATAGACTGGTTCCTTTTCCAGGTTGACTTGCGGAGAGGAAGTTAAATGACAAGTTTACAAAATTCCTTAGTTTGATGAAGAATTTGCACATCAACCTCCGTTTCCTTGAAGTTGTTGCACAAATGCCATCTTACTCCAAGTTCCTCAAAGATATTCTCGCCAACAAGAGGAAGATCAATGATGAGCTTATCACCCTTCCACATCAAGTGAGTGCTCTTGTCCAACATAAGATGCCCTAGAAGGAAAAAGACTCAGGAAGCTTCACTTTACCTGTGAAAATTGGGAATATGGAAACTAGGGGCGCCTTAACCAATCTTGGAGCAAGTGTTATTTTAATCCCTCTATTTATTGCTCAAAAACTCAATATAGAGATGATCCCAACAAGGAAAACAATTCAATTGGCCGATCTGTCGGTGAAATTACCTTGTGGAGAACTTGAGGATGTTCCAATTCAAGTGGGACACATCTACGTGCCTTGTGACTTTGTAGTGATGGATACGGAGGAAGATGTTAACACTCCTATGATTTTGGGACGTGAAGCTCTTAAAACTTTTGGGGCGGTCATCAATTGCAAGAACAACACCATCACATGCGAGATGGCCGATGAGAAGATTGTCTTTGAGTTTTCTAAGTTGCTCAAGACCCCCATGGTTTAAAAATGCTATAGAGTTGATTTTGTGAATAAGGACCTAGATCGGTTGGTGTAGACACCTAAAAATGTCTCCCCAAAACCAAACCCGATGATGAACAACCTTTCACCGCCACTATTGGTCAGGTTTAGTATTTAATCCCGAGAGTGCTTCAAAAATCGTATTTAATTAAATTAAATTTTTGAATAGTCCATGGATCAGTCTTGATGTTTGGTCAAAGCATAGTTTTTTTTTTTTTTTTAATTTCAGCCCAAACCTTTTTTATTGTTTTATTATTTAATTTTATCCCAAACCCTTTTTTATTTTATTGTTTTATTATTTATTTTGGCCGAAACTTTTTATTTATTTTATTTACTTATTTTTTTTATTTTTAGTCCAAATAAAAAGAAATCAGAAATGGCCCGAAGTTATCAATCGACACTTAAAATGCTGAATGAACTTAGGGTTAAAAATGAATTTAGACGGAAAAGGGGAGTGAAAACTCCTGCATCACGGCAACAGTCCACCTTGTCACGGGAAACTGTTCTGTCAGACGGTGGGGTTCCCCGTGACACGGGACACCCGCTGTGACACGGGGGTTTCCGTGTCCTTTCCGCGTAAACCCCTAACGCGTTTTCTCCCCCTTTCACTATGAAAGGAATGGTGTCCTTTGAACATGTGTATTTTTCTGATAGCGGGTTCAGAATTATAAGAAAGCTAATATATTAAGTAAGATCAAGTGATCGGAATGCCTTGGTGGAGGCCGCTTCCGATCAGTAATATTAATATAATTAATATTACAGCTTAATCTTGACTGAACCCTTCGAGTCACACCCAAGCAAAATATGCGAACCGACTCGACGAATTAATTCGGCATAAATTAATTCGTCGCCCGAGTGTTAAATATTTAGACGTCGGAAATTCCAGCTTAAAGCGTCAAAACCGAGCGTCGGAATTCGAGTCAAAAATAATAAAAAGACGAGACGACAAATTAGTAATAAATCAACAATGACAAAAATACCCCTAGCATCGGAATCCCGAGTGCTAGGGGATTAGTCGAGCTAGCAGCCCGCACCATGTGCGAGACATGCTAGCAAGAAGTTGCTAGTAGCCCGCACCATGTGCGAAGCATGCTAGCAGAGCACGGCTAGTAGCCCGCAAGCAGTGCGTGGAGTGCTGGCGTGTGCTGCTGCTAGCAGCCTGCACATGTGCGTGGCTAGCTAGCAGCGCCCTCGGCATCAGCATCCCGCACTGATGTGCGTGGGCGTGCTGGGCCGAGCTGGCAGCAGCTAGCAGCCCGCACGGTGCGAGCCTAGCTGGGCCGTGGGCCTAGGTCGGGTAGAAAGGGGAAGCTAGTAAGTATGCTTGGTTTTTGGTGTGGACAACTGTCACAAGGAGAGGAAGGAGTGGGGAGCAAGTATGGTCCCCTCCTCTCCAAGTGGTCCATACTCCTCTTTACATATGACTAGGACACTTGTTGATTTATTAATTGTTTATATATTTAATTTAATTTAGCTTTAAATTACTTTGTGGAATTTCATGAATCCCACATTTATGGGATAAAAGTTCCCACTCATACTTTCGTCTATAAATACCAACCTTGGGATTTGGAGTAAAGTGCTTGAGTGGGAGTTAAAAAGAGCATTCCATATTTTGGAAAAACTCTTAAACTCCATTAACACTTGGGTTTTGGTCGGACCTTGCTAACTACAAGGTAGCAGACCTAAAAAGTCGCGTTCGTCCTTTGTGGGTGGATACCGTTGGAGGCACGACATTTGCGGTTCTCAAGGCTTTCAAGCAAGAGCCTGTTTTGAGAGGGCGAAGCTCGCTTCAAGGGTATGATTCGTTCTTCCTTTTCTTGTGCTTATTTATTTATGCTTTATGGTTTTATTAATTATGAGTGGTTCCTTGGGTCGGGGTCGTTTCCGCGGTGAGTCGGACTCACCAAACCCCAACATCGGTATTGGAGCCCCGCTCGTTTATTTTTATTATCATGTTTTTCAAGGTTTATTGGCTTATTTTTCTTGTTTAAGTTGCTAATTAGATTAGTAGCTCGGTTTTATTTATTTTAATCCCGTTTTTAATGTCGAATTTGGCCTAGAACCCAGATTTTCGCCCAAAAAAAGTGAATTTTGGGTGGAAAAGGTGTTATGGAAAGGTTTTTACCCCGTTGTTGCTGTGATTTTAGCCAAATTCTGACTAGAAATGCCTTTTTCGAGGGATTTTTCGTTTTTGACGAAAAATTTTAAGTCTTTTCTAACCTTAAAATAAATGGCATAACTTGTTGATTATGTGGTTGATTATTTGCATTATTTTCTGCATTTTTAATTCCCCTTAAAGCACACTTACTTGGTAGTATTTGATGCTTAAAGGTTGATTTATTTTCACATAATTGCAAACTAATTGCTTTTTAGTGTGAAAAGTTTTGTTTTGTGGCTTCCTAAGTGTTAAAGATTCAATCTTTATTTGTGATAAGTGATTGAAACTTTAAAAACCACTAAATACCTTATTATTTTGTGTTAAACATTGTTATTTTAATCATTTTGAGTTGATTAGAAACATAAAGTTTCAATTTTTATGATAGAAATTTGGTTATCTTCATGTTGGAAGATATAATTTTCAAGGATTCACAAAATTTAGATGTTGGAACTTTCATTTAAACATTAAAGTTCATATTTTTCCAATTTCCCCTTTCTTTGTCAAATTCTCAAGTTTAATTTAAATTGATTAAATTAAAAGTGAGAAATTGCCTTAACTTTGTTATTGCACCAAGCTATAAAAATTTAATTAAGAATGGTTCTTGGAATTATTTTGGTTATTTGCACTTTGAAATTTAATTAAGTTAGACTTGTTTAAAATGTTTATTTTTTGCTCATTAAGTTAGGTCTAAAACTAATTAATTATGTCCCGCGAAATGGGATAAAATCCCGAGGCCATGGCACGCAAAACGAGGCAAAGAACCACCCTTGGTACACGCGCGGCAGCAGCACACGATCGCAGAAGCCACGCACCAGCAGCCATGGCTGTGCGTGCACGTGCGTACGGCAGTGGCAGCACCCCATGGCTGCTTGCCGCGGGCCGTGTGTGCAGAGTTTTTTGTGTGTGCATATGCTTGGTGTGGTGACTGTAATAGCCGTAGTATGCTTGGTTTGCATGAGCCGCGATTATTCGAGTTTCCTTGCCAAAACGCTTAAAGCGAAAGCCACTTGAAATGCGGTTGGCTTAATATTGCTTATTTTGCCGTTTTATTTATTTTAATTATATTTGTTTATTTTAATTAAAATTTTGGGAGGCTAGGCCTCGGTTTTGAGCGGCATTGGCAAAATTTTATTTTGACAAGTTTGGGTGCTACCGACTTAATTAATTGGATTAATTAAGGGAAATGCGGAATTTAGTGGGAGCTTCAATTATTAATGACGTCAATTACATAATCGGTTAAACAACTTTGACTAGTTTTAATTCGGCGTGTTAATCGGATTAACCACCTAGATTAGTTACTAGTGCGCGCGTTATTTAAATGAATTTTACTTGTTTGATATTGTAAATTGCATAGGCCATTCACAAATAGTGAATGGATGAATGGAATATATATTCTCTCTCACATGTTTCATGAAATGGCAACTAGTGGGATCCAATTAGGATAGAAAATACGGACTACGTGCCGTTATGTATTTTTGTAAATCTAAATACGGTATACGCACCGATAAGTATTTTTGTACCTTAATATTTAGATTATTCCTAGTCGTAGACACTAGTATTTGCATAGTTTGGTTAAGTCCTTAAGACGGCGTATCTTGGAAGACAAAGCCTTGAATTGCAAATGAAGACCTTTTGAATATTTGGAGAATTCAAGGGGTCATGCTAGTTGCCAATATGCATCTATAATTTCGCTTTATATTTTATGCTTATATATACATGTGAATTATTCGTTAGATGCATGTTTAGGTTTTCTATATGTTGCGATGATTAGTTAAGTTCACTTAAATCAACCAACATAGAAATCCTAGGTCCCTAGTAATATTGAGTCAAACTTGCCTTTCCAAAACAACACTTACCAACCGAACGAGGGTGATGGTAGGCTACGCCAAAGCGAGGTGCCATCACTTTTCCAAGGCTCATAAGGCACACCGGGTGTGCACGTTGGTTTTGGTTTAACTCATCGGTATGAGTGAGGAGTCCTCATATACCGTGGCAAAAGAGATACATCGTCAAAGATGCATTAGATGCGACAATTGTCTAACCAAGAGTTGCTTAGAGCCATTACCAAGGCAATGCTTACCCTAGAAGACTGAGTGTTAAGACAAGCCAAAGGATGCTTAACAACTATTTGTTTCTTCGGATCTTGGAATCGCCTTATTTCACAAAATAGGGACAATTTTACGTGTAAATAAGACGCTAAATAAGTATTGAAAATTTGCATGAATAAAATTCAATCTTATTTAAGTAATTTTGAATGGGTTTTCATTAAATTCTTTCAATTGTAGAATCATGTCTTCAACCTCAAACAACCAGTTTTCATTACGCTCAATTCTCGACAAGGAGAAGTTGAGTGGTACCAATTTCCTTGATTGGCAAAGGAATTTGCGCATCGTTCTTATGCAAGAACAGAAAGAGTATGTCCTTGATGAGGATATGCCCGAGGCTCCCAATGTGGAGGTAACTCAAGCAGCCATTAACCGATGGCAAGTAGCCGATCGGGATGTCAAGTGCGTAATGCTAGCCATTATGTCTCCTGAACTTCAGAAAACCTTCTTCGAGAAGGAATCGGCCTATGAGATCATTTTTGAGTTACAGAATATGTTTCAAGAACAGGCTCGAACTGAAAGGTTTGAAACCTACAGGCAGATCCTTGAACTAAGCTCAAGAAAGGAGAGCTAGTCAGCCCACATGTGCTCAAAATGATCGGATTATTTGAGAACATGGGAAGGCTTGATGCGGGGTATTCAACTGAAATGGCTATTGACATCATTCTCCATTCCCTTCACAAAGGCTATGACCAGTTCAAGATGAGCTACAACATGCATAACATGGATAAAACCCTAACCGAGCTTAATGGGATGTTGAAGCAAGCTGAGCAGACGCTCAAGGATGAGGGAAGGCATGATATGATAATGATTAAAAAGGGAAAGCCATTCAAAAGGGCGGGCAAAAAGAATAAGGGCTTCAAGGGGAAAGGAAAGAAGAACTTTCCGCCTAAGACGAAAGCTACCAAAGACAACAAGGAGAAAAAGGTAGCATCTTCTAAGTCTGATTCCGAATGCTTCTATTTTAAGAAGAAGGGACATTGGAAGAGAGACTGCCTCAAATTCAAGGAAGATAAGAAGAACGGAACCGTTGATTCTACATCAGGTATTTACGTTATAGACTTTAACTTCACTAGCTCGGCTTCATGGGTATTAGATACCGGATGTGGCTCACACCTTTGTTCCGATTCACAGGCACTAAGGAACACTAGGAGGCTAGCAAAGGGAGAGATCCAGCTCCGGGTAGGAAATGGAGCAAGGATTGGTGCTATATCCGTAGGATCTCTTAGTTTGTCTTTGCCCACGGGGCTAGTTTTGGAACTTGACAATGTTTATTGTGTTCCCAACATTACCAAAAACATCATTTCAATTAAGGCGTTGGATGCCAAAGGTTTTGAATTTCGAGTTAAGGACCAATCATGTTCATTTTATCTCGATAATGTTTTATATGGTACGACACATTCAGAAAATGTTGTTTATGTGTTATCTCTAGACAAAGAAATTTATAACGTTAATAATCCTGCAATGAAAGCTAAGACTACACCGTATAGTCAAACTTACTTGTGGCTTTGTCGTCTTGGCCACATTAACATCAAACGCATCAAGAAGCTTCTTCAAGAAGGTATTCTTGACTCATTTGATTTAGAATCCTTCGTGAATTGCGAAGGATGTTTATTAGGCAAGATGATAAAGCAACAATTCTCCAAGTTGGGAGAAAGGGCCGGTGACTTGTTGGGACTAATACACACCTATGTATGTGGGCCTATGAGTACACCCGCAAGGAGTGGTTATCGGTATTTCATAACCTTCACGGACGATTATAGTAGATATGATTATGTCTATCTAATGTCGCACAAATCTGAATTGTTTGATAAATTCAAGGAATTTCAGAACGAAGTTGAAAACCAACTCGGTAAGAAAATCAAAGCGCTTTGATCGGATCGAGGTGACGAATATTTGAGCCAAGAATTCGATGACCATGTGAAAGAACATGGAATACTTTAAGAGTTGACACCTCCGGGAACTCCTCAATGGAATGGAGTATATGAAAGGAGGAATCGAACCCTATTAGACATGGTCCGATCGACTATGGGTCTTAGTGAACTTCCAATCTCTTTCTGGGGACATGCACTTTTAACTGCCGCACTTACACTGAATCGTGCTCCATCAAAGGCAGTGGAAAAGACTCCATATGAATTATGGACAAATAAACCTCCAAGGTTGTCTTTTCTCAAGATTTGGGGATGTGAAGCATATGTCAAGAAACTCATTTATGACAAACTTCATCCGAAATCTGACAAGGTTTACTTTGTGGGTTATCTAAAAGAAACCAAAGGGTATTACTTCTACAACAAATCCGAGAACAAAGTGTTTGTTGCTCGTTATGGTGTCTTTTTGGAGAAAGAGAATCTCTCCAAAATGACAAGTTGGAGGAAAATCGAACTCGACAAAGTTTGAGAGGACGAGCAACAAGGACAAGTTGACAATCAAAGTGCTCACGAAGCATCTGTTTACATTGGTCAAAGTCAAAATATGCAAAGTCAAACTAACAATGCAAATGCTCATTCCATTACCCTACATAGGTCAACTCGGCCAAGATCTCAACCTGACAGATATCTCAGTGTTGTTTTAACCGAAGATCAGGACATCCTAGTAGTGGATGGAGATGAGCCGATAACCTACAAGCAAGCTTTGACGATCCTCGACTCTGCAAAATGGCAAGAGGCCACGAAATCCGAAATGGACTCCATGTTTGAAAATCAAGTATGGGACTTGATTGATTTACCGGTAGGTTACACACCTATCGAATTTAAATGGATTTTAAAGAAGAAAACCAACAAAGATGGAAATGTATTCATTTACAAAGCAAGGCTGGTAGCAAATGGTTACAGGCAAATTCACGGCGTTGATTATGATGAAACCTTTTTTCCAGTAGCTATGCTTAAGTCTATTCGAATTCTTCTAGCGATTGATGCATATTACAATTATGAAATATGGAAGATGGACGTCAAAACCGCCTTCGTCAATGGAATTTTGGAAGAAATTGTGTACATGACACAGCCTAAAGGTTTTGTCAACCAGAACAATCATAAGAAGGTATACAAGATTAAGAAGTCCATTTATGGATTAAAGCAAGCAAGTAGAAGTTGGAATCTGCGATTTGATGAAGCCATCAGTAAGTTTGGTTTTATCAAGAATCTAGATGAGTCTTGTTTTTACAAGAAGGTCAGTGGGAGTGACATCGCCTTCCTAGTCTTATATGTCGATGACATTTTGCTCATTGGAAATAGCATTCCGTTGTTAGAGTCTGTAAAGGCTTGGCTCAGGAAATGTTTTTCAATGAAAGACTTGGGAGAGGCTCAGTACATACTAGGCATCAAGATCTATAGGGATAGATAAAAGAGGATGATAGGAATGAGTCAAAGTACTTACATCGATAAGGTACTAGCTCGATTCAAAATGGAAGAAGCCAAGAGAGGGCACCTACCCATGTCACATGGCATAACCTTAAGCAAGAAACAGTGTCCAAAGAGACATGATGAGCGAGAAAGGATGAGTCGTATTCCATATGCTTCGCTTATTGGATCGATCATGTATGCCATGATATGTACTAGGCCGGATGTATCGTATGCCTTGAGTGTTACGAGCCGATACCAATCAGACCCAGGAGAGGCGCATTGGACTGCAACTAAGAATATTCTGAAGTACCTGAAAAGGAACAAGGATAAATTCCTGGTCTATGGCGGTAAAGATGAATTGGTTGTTAAGGGATATACTGACGCAAGCTTCAAGACAAACAAAGACGACTTCAAGTCACAATTCGGATACATATTTTGTCTCAATGGAGGAGCGTTTAGTTGGAAGAGTGCAAAGCAAAGCACAACCGCTGATTCTACAACTGAAGCCGAGTACTTGGCAGCGTCTGAGGCAGCCAAGGAGGCAGTTTGGATTCGCAAGTTCATTGATGAACTTGGTGTTGTACCCTCCATCAAGGGTCCAATAGACCTCCATTGTGACAACAATGGAGCTATTGCTCAGGCTAGAGAGCCACGAGAACATCAGAAGGTCAAACATGTCAAGAGGCGATTTCACATGATTCGAGAATGGAAGACATAGGGTGAAATCAGAATTTGCAAAGTGGGAACGGATGACAATGTAGCCTCCATTGTTCATTGATGAACAATGTAGCCTCCATTTGCAAAGTGGGAACGAATTCGCAAGTTCATTGATGAACTTGGTGTTGTACCCTCCATCAAGGGTCCAATAGACCTCCATTGTGACAACAATGGAGCTATTGCTCAGGCTAGAGAGCCACGAGAACATCAGAAGGTCAAACATGTCAAGAGGCGATTTCACATGATTCGAGAATGGAAGACATAGGGTGAAATCAGAATTTGCAAAGTGGGAACGGATGACAATGTAGCCGATCCACTTACTAAACCCTTGTCCCAAGTGAAGCACAATAAACACATTGAGGCAATGGGATTCAAGCATGTCACTAACTGGATTTGATTTACATATTATAGTGTTTTAATTAAATTTTGGACAATGTTAATGTAAAGCACTATGATGAACCATTCAGTTTTTGGAGTAATTAAAATTTTTCATGTAATTTAATTAACTTTGTCTCTATTTAATTGAGGTTTAGAATTAAATAATGAGTCCATTCAATTATAATAAATATTCAAAATAGGGTATCAAGTCAATGGCTTGGATAAAGAAACACCTATTAAGTTAACATTGAATATTTTAATCGAAAATTATCCCTAATCAAGGTCATATTTTTGTGGACGATTAATGACCATTAGAGATTAGTGTGTAGTATGATTTATAGCACCGTTTCTTGTGCTATGAGGATATAAATCATTTGCACGGGTATTGGTTTAGAACCATACTGGATCGACCTATGAGAATATTTTAAGAGATTTAAAATCGTCATAAGTATTTTTCTCATTATTTCTATCGGAACTCTTTTCCTTGACCATGAGTAATGGGAGGTCTCTTGTTTGAGTACTAGTCCGCTTTGGTATCTGCCAAACGTCTGCCGTAACTGGGGATTATAACGACAAATATCTGGCTACTAGGTCCTCTTAGTAAGAGAAGCTACATTACAAGACTGGAAATGTCCCCCTACTAACAATAGGGAACATGTCTTGTTGTTTACAAGGCCTCTCGAAAAGCGAGGATGTGAAAATGCATGGTCGTGCTCAGATGGATTTTAGAAATCATCTGCTTATTGACAGTCAAACTCGGATTTCGAGAAACACTTCTGGACTTGACAGAGATGACAAGTAATCTTACTCTGTAGTTCATGAAGAGACATAAGAAAGGAGCTATAATCTAAATGGACACTTGTCCGGAAGAACAAGTGGGAGATTGAAAGGAATGGTGTCCTTTGAACAAGTGTATTATTCTGATAGCGGGTTCAGAATTATTAGAAAGCTAATATATTCAGTAAGGTCAAGTGAACGGAATGCCTAGTGGAGGCCGCTTCCTATCAGTAATATTAATATTATTAATATTATAGCTTAATCTTAACTGAACCCTTCAGATCACACCCAAGCAAAATATACGAACCGACTTGACGAATTAATTCGGAAGAAATTAATTCATCACCCGAGTGTTAAATATTTAGACGTAAAAAATTCGAGCTTAGAGCGTCGAAATCGAGCGTCGGAAGTCGAGTCAAAAATAATAAAAAGACGAGACGGCAAATAAGTAGTAAATCAACAATGACCAAAATACCCCTAACATCGGAATCCCGAGTGCTAGGGGATTAGCCGAGCTAGCAGCCCGCACCATGTGCGAGACATGCTAGCAAGGCGTGGCTCGCAGCCCGCACTATGTGCGAGGCATGCTAGCACAGCACGACCAGCAGCCCGCAAGCAGTGCGTGGCGTGCTGGCGTGCGCTGTTGCAAGCAGCCCGCAAATGTGCGTGGCTAGCTACCAGCGCCGTTGGCATCAACAGCCTCACTGATGTGCGTGGGCATGCTGGGCTGAGCTGGCAGCAGCTAGCAGCCCGCACGGTGCGAGGCTAGCTAGGCCGTGGGCCTAGGTCGGGTAGAAAGCGGAAGCTTGTAAGTATGCTTGCTTTTTGGTGTGGACAAGTGTCACAACGAGAGGAAGGAGTGGGGAGCATGTATGGTCCCCTCCTCTCCAAGTGGTCCATACTCCTCTTTACATATGACTAGGATACTTGTTGATTTATTACTTGCTTATATATTTAATTTAATTTAGCTTTAAATTAATTTGTGGAATTTCATGAATCCCACATTGATGGGATAGAAATTCCCACTAATACTTTCCTCTATAAATACCAACCTTGGGATTTGGAGTAAAGTGCTTAAGTGGGAGTTAGAAAGAGCATTCCATATTTTGGAAAAACTGTTAAACTCCATTAACACTTGGGATTTGGTCGGACCTTGCTAACTCCCAGGTAGCGGACCTAAAATGTCATGTTCGTCCTTTGTGGGTGGATACCGTTGGAGGCACGACATTTGCGGTGCTCAAGGCTTTCAAGTAAGAGCCCGTTTTGAGAGGGCGAAGCTCGCTTCAAGGGTATGATTCGTTCTTCCTTTTCTTGTGCTTATTTATTTATGCTTTATGGTTTTATTAATTACGAGTGGTTCCTTGGGTCGGGGTTGTTTCCGCGGTGAGTCGGACTCACCAAACCCCAACACACTAAATTTTTTTCCGCGTCACACAAAAGTACACCGTATAACGGGAATGTTTCCCGTCTGACGGTGGGATTTCCCGTGTCACGGTACACTTTATCGTGTCCCGGTATACTTTTTTAGGGTTTTTATCATTTTAGGGTTCCATGTGTTCCCTCAACACATTTCTTCTATAAATAACCCCTCATTTCTGATGTACGGGGCATCAATTAATTTTAAATTTTTCTCTCTTCTATGCTCTAGCTTAAACACTAGCCTACCCTTTTACTGTCAAAATTCCTTCTTCAAGCACTCCAAGGAGTCCATACTTTACTCGTGGTTCTGTCCTTAAGCTAAGGCGTGAAAGGTAGAATTGTTTGAGGGTTTGGCCCCAAATCAATTCTATTTAATTTAATTTAATTTAATTTAATTTAATTGTGATCATGGGTTAGAAAGGTCGTTAAGCTACTACCCTAACCAAATAAATCATTTATAATACCTTAACTACATTAAACTAGTTAGTGGCAAGTAGAGAGTCGAACCACTAGGGAAGCACGCTAATTCAACATCAATAATAACTAATGCAAGACTGAAAAGGGGATTGTTTTTGTTGGTTTTGTTGAGTAAGAACACTAAAACTACAAAAAAGCATGAAAATGATGATTAAAATCAAGGGAAAATGACGCTAGGGATACGGGGATGTCCAATATGATTAGAAAGAGGGGAATTATGGTGATTATCATGAAACACATGCCAAAGAAAACAAGATTCTACCTAAACAATTTATTCTCATGCAATAGTCTAGGCAAATCAATGAAAGAGGTCTACACTAATAAGGATCATTTTCATGCATCCTATTAGTTACAATCAAATCAAGAGAATAAAGAAGCACAATCCATAAAAAACTCCACTTTAATAACTCATTCTCATGCAATCATTAATATAGAGATGATCCTAATCTAGTTCAAATCACTTTCATGCATTTAAACTAGAAAACATCAAATAGAGTGCAATAATAATCTCAAGCTAATAAAATCATGTCTTTCATCAATATATGGCATAAGTTTAATCCAACCATCATCATTCATCCAATATCAAATCATATCTTCCAGCCCCTTCCCCTAGCTAAAAGTTTAGCCTAGAGAAGGGAGATTAAACATAATATCAAAATTAAAAATAAACTCAATAAACTCAAAACAAAACATGATTAAAATTAATGAATTCAATAACAACTAGATAAACTAATAATATTAGCAAGAATAAGTAACAATAAAACAAATAAATAATACTAAAGGAAAAGGAGAAGAGATTACTAAAGAAAGGATTAATGAAAGATGAAAACTTGGATTCTTGCTTGATTGATTAAAGATTAAAACTTGAGCAAAGTTGAATACCATAAAGGACGCTTGAATAACAATCTATTTTCTCTCTCTAGATTAAGCTAATGTTCTATGGAATTAGTACTAAGTGTCCTATTTTATAAAGAGTCATGTCTATATATATGTGGCTCCCCCAAAAGAAAGAAACTTGGACAATAAGGCGCAAAGAAATCATAAACCCGGCGGTGCGCGCCTGCGCAGTAGATGTGTGCGCCCTCTCAGCATAGTGCGCGGCCGCAACTTTGAGGGTACGGGGAAAGCAAGCGTGCCCGCACAGTAAACCAGCGCGCCCACACAACAAGTTGCATGCCCGCGCAGCCGGTCGCACGCCCGCTCCGAAGCCGCACAATAGGTCGCGCAAACTCTCTGGTTTGGCTCTGTTTCTTCAGCCTAGTTGCGCGGGTTCTGACAGGGCTGCGCGCCCGCACAACAGCCACACAACACCCCGCGCAAAACAGTTTGCTTGGCTTCTCAAAATCCTCTTTCTTTCGGCACAAAGTACCTACAAAACAAATGCATGGAAATCAAAATAAAAACAAGGCGAGAAGACTATGAGAAGGGAAGATAAAGGTGAAACGAAAAGAGGGAGCAAAACTAGGTAAAAATGCTTAGAAAAAGGGCCAAACAAGTGCAAATGAGGGGAAAATCCTTAGAGAAAAAGGATAAAAGAGTGGCATAAATGCCACTCATCAAAATCCCCCACACTTCCCTCTTGCTTGTCCTCAAGCAAGGAAAACAAGAACAAAAAGACAAACACAACAAACATAACATGTCAAGGTTTTAGCAAAACCAATCAAGCCTCAAGGAAATGAAATGCTCAATTTTGACTCCTATGCAAATAAATGCACCAAAGAATACTTATCTTTCTCAATTCAAAGAGGGAAAACACGTTCCAAGATGCTCAAGGATTAAAAAGACAAACCTAAGCGAAGCGTAGAGAACTAATGATTTCATTCTCCGCCCTAGCCCCAACCAAGACGGTCTGCGTTCTCTCCACTAGCTTCAATTCATCCCCTAGATAGCTGCTCATGATTCCTCGAGGGAACCGGAAACTGAAATTTTTATGTTGAATCATAAGGTCATCCCGACATCTCAATTATGCATACTCTCTCCAAAGGGTTAAAATCTATCTCCCTCCACTGTTCTTTGACCAAGCCCCTGTAGAATCCCAGGGTCTGATGTAGGGTTGTAATGTCATGGTTAGGGGTTATGGTTGGGAAACAATTTGAAAATTTTAGTGAAAACTCCTAAGTGAAACGTAAGAGTGAGCATCTCTCAAGAACATCCTAATAATTGAACCTATTCTCAAACTTACAACCTTCCAAAACAAACAACACCACATTACTTCAATCTTTTTCATATTTTTTTTTATTTATTTTTTTTATTTCACTCTTTTTTTATATTTTTTATTTTTTTTGCTTGGTTTTCATGAGTTTGAACTTTCTTGCCAAACCTTTTTGCATACTCTTTTCATGATTAATATTTCAAAACCTTATTTGAACCAAATTACGCAACTTTCTTCCTCAATTTCAACATTATCAAACTCGAACCTCACAAGCCAATGCTTCACTAACTACAAGGGTTGGTAGAACATAGGCCGATAGGTTATAATATGGCTAAGTCAAGAAAGGGGAAATAAGGCTCAAATTGGTTAGCAAGTGGGTGAATGTAAAAATGAAAACCAAATTTGTAACAAAACACAAAGAAAATAAAGAAAAATGAGAAGAAATGCCCTCTTCCTCCTCTAGAGTTACATGGTCACGATCTTGGGAGCTAGACGCCAATACAAAGATTAAGACATGCATAGTTAAGGATCCTAAATGCCGCTCACAAGAATGATGAAGGATAGAATAAATGACGCTCACACGGGATAAGAAATATAGCAAATACCAACCAAGGGAATCCAATCCACCATAGAGAGCAACACCATCTTACCACTTTCCCATGAACTAAGGGTTCAAACGTCCTCAAAAGATCTAAACCGGGCTACCTTAGCTTACAATGTGTCTAATTCAACCCAAAGCATTCTCAAACCGTGTAAACCCTCATCAACTAGGAAGATAAGCATTCAAAGACACATTGTCAAGAGAGGCAAACCAATCCAATAGAGTGAGAAAATTACAAATCAAAATCATTTCAAATTTTCATAATTATGCTTGTAACAAAAAAAGGGGAAAACAAAACGAAAGAAAGAGGAAGAAATAAAAAAGGTTTACATACGAGGCATATAATCCAATTAAATCCCAATCGTCATACAAGTGATCGTTCAATAACAACATCAACGATCCCAGGTTCCATAGAACCAAAAGCAAACATCCTCGAACCATTCAACTTCTTCCTAAGCTAAATACCCAAAGAAAAAGAAAATAAAACAGAGGAACGGTCTCACCAAATGCCGCTTGAAATTTAGACAAGATAAATTATGCAATCTCACCGAGGGGGCTCGATTTCCCCTTTATCTCCATTTCCAAGCTTGAAAAGTGAGCCAAAATGAATGAAACGACTGAGATAAAACAAAAATAAATAAAAAAGTTAAAAATCGAAGAAAGAAACCAAGAATTTAAACAAAATATAAAAATAGAAATAAAATAAAACAAACTAAAAAAATTTGGATTAAGGGAAATTTGGACTATCGGGAGTTTGGATTTTTCTTCATGGGAGCGCCATCACCTACACAAACACTTGAAAATTCATCAGCAAAAGCTTATCAAAATCACCTAGAGACATCATCATCGCAATCAAGGAGATAAATCAACATCAAAACATGATAAAGCCAACCGAACCATAAGAGCTCTACCACCTACAATGAAATCCCCCCCACACTAGCATGATGACAAGCCTTCCCCCACACTATAAAAAAAACATCCCTTTGCCTCTTACACACCCCCCCACTAAAACAATGCACCGTCCGCGGTGCGCCAAATTAAAACATTAGGAGGGGGCAAAGGGGAGAGATAAAGAACAAGGGGGGCTAGTGGCCACTAGGGCCGGCTTTGTCATCATCTCCATCATCCTCGGTGTCGTAAGAGAAACCTGGAGGCCAACCATAGTGACCTCGGAAGAGGTCTTTTTGCCATTCAGGCAACGGGTCGAAAGGGGCGGGAAGCTGAAGAGGGGAAGGTTAGGTAGGGTAGACATATGGATAGTTGGGGTCACCCCTAAAATCGCTCCCCCCGGGGGCACGATAATTGTACCAGGTTTCCGTCGGGTAGTCTACCCGGAAAACACCGTGGGAGGAGGGCCCTTGCCAATAGGGCCAAGTAGGTTGTGATCCTTGCCACTGAGGGACCGAGCCTTGTTTGGGTGGCCAATAGGGGTAATTTACCGGGGGGTGACCTCCCCTCTATCCACGGCCGCAGCATAGAGATCTTGGATTTGCATAAACAAACCCTCTTGGTTCTCCATCAGGCTCTGATGCCAAGTTGTATGCTCACCATTTGTTGTTCAAGGCTACATATGCCTTGATGTTGTTGTTGTTGTTGTTGATGATGATGTTTTTGTTATTTTTGTTGTTGTTGTTGTTGTTGTTACTGCTGCTGTTGCTGTTGTTGCTCGACTACCATATTCCTTGCGCCACCCAGAGCAGTGGGTAGCACACCATTGTCTCGTGGAATTTTCTATACATTCCTAGCGTTCTGCTCTAAGGATGTACAGCTGGGGTATGGAAAGATACAATGGTGCTCGCGGTAAACCGTCCAAGCATGAAAATTGTTGGCATATGAAGTTCCTTGGAGGAACCTCGACCTTCTCATTTGATGTATGTCCACGAATAGATCTTTGTCGGACCCTATTTGAGTGCATGAGGGGAAGAAGTGTTCATAGTTAAGCTTCTTGGCAATCCTTGTAATCATCCCACCAAGGGCAATTTCTCCTGTCTTGTGACCCGACTTGATTGCCTCGCAGCACATGACGAACCAGTACCCCATATTGAGCCACCCTTTTAATTCCTCCCTAGTGGCAACCCACAAAGTAAATAGCTCTTCATGAGAGAGCTTACTCAAGTATTACTTGCTAAACACCGCAAACCCCAGAATGCGGTGAAGAATACGGAGCACAGGGTGGATAATATGGTTGGCCACCGAATACCTAGTGTTAAACTCTTCAAAATCGGTAATCGTTTACCACCATCGAAATGCATCGTACTCTAGGAATAGGCTCAATGAAGGGGCAAGGAGGTCAACCTCGGGGTTCAAATCCAATAATGTATTGAGATCACTAAGAGTCATCGTGTGGTGGTTGTTGAACAGTTAGAAGGAAATTCGGAAGTCGTTGTTCCCATAAGGCTCCTTTTCAAATGAGGCCAGGAATTCGAAGGTGGGCTCTTTATATGTTCAAAATTGATGCTTAATGAACTCACTTATCCCTAAGTTGTCAAAGAGCAACCTTATGTCATCGTCAATCCCCAAAGCTCTCATAGAATGTTGATCATAGTGTCTCGAGGGGTTTAGCTTTCGTCCTTGAAGGTCACTAAAGAAAGTAGCATGTACCTTGTTCAAGAATCTCAATCGAGGGGAAATATTTGGTCCTTGAGCTTGAGTTTGTTGAGTTTGAGTACTTGGTTCCTCAACCCTTAACCTGGGCTCCTTTTTGCTCTTCCTTTTGCTCGTTGTGTTCTCAAGCAATACAAACAACCAAACCAAAAGAGAACTCCCTTCGAACTCAACCAATAATTGAAACACAACAACAACAACCCAAGTGTTACAATCTGAAAAGGTTAGTACTGTACATTATGATAATAAGCAATGTTCATGAAAATAGTTGCGTTATCATCAATACTAACTCAAAATTGCTCAACTTAATTCCATGAAAATAGCTTCCAAATCAATAATGTCAACAACAATGTCCCAAAATAACTAAATATCACACTAATAACCAACAAATCCTTAACAAAGAAAATCAAAATCACATGAAACTCACTCAAGCTAATCCATGCTTAATAACTAAAAATTTTGCATTAACAAGTGAAAGTAAGTAATAAAATAGCAAAATTTAAAGTTATATATACCACTAAATAGAAGCTTGAACACCACTAAGAACCTCAAAGAACACCACCTTCAATTAAGCTTGCAAACCATGAAAACGGAGGATTTTTGGGTATTTTGGAGAGAGAAAGTGGGTAAATTTGTGAGTAGAGTGAAAATTTTTGATGGATTTGAAGGAAAATCAATGGAATTTGTGAGAAATGGGTGAAATTGGAAGGTTAGGGTTTGATTTTGTGAGGAGAGAGAAGAGAGCATCAAATGAGGCTCGTGGAAATATGGGGCAAAATGGGGAAGAAGGGGTTAAAACCCGATTTTCCCAGCTCTGCGCGCCCGCACAGGAATGCTGCACGCCCGCATAGAGGTCGCGCGCTAGGTCTCGCAGACTCTCTGTCTCGAATCTCCAATTTTGAATTAAGTTGTGCGAATTCTGACAGTGCTTGCGCGCCCGCACAGAGGTCGCGCAAACCTTCTATCTCGAATCTCCAATTTTAAATTAAGATGTGCGATTTCTGACAGTACTTTCACGCCCGCACACCTTCCCCTGCACTCCCACACAGAGGTCGCGCACTAGGTCGCGCAAACCATCTGTCTCTAATCTCCAATTTTTTAATAAAGGTGTGCGGGTTTTGACAGGGCTGCGCGCCCGCACATTGGCCGCGCAGAGCAACTTCAACTTCTTTCTCCTCTCATCTTTGATATTGAAAATTGTTTGCTCCTTCATTAGCCAAACATCTATCAACCAAAAGAAGAAAAATGAAATTCAAAATCAAATTCAAAGAAGACAGTGAAATTGGAATATTTAAAAAAATATATAGAAAGGACTTAGAAACTCGGGTTGCCTCTCGAGAAGCGCTTATTTATGAGGTTACTAGCTTGACCATGAGGAAAATTCTTCAAGTGGGAGGCTTGGGATCCAAGGGATCAAGCATTATACATTCGATGATACCAACTTCTTCCTTGCAAAAGTAATGCTTTAAACAATGACCATTAACCATAAAGTTGTTACCATCCGCATCTAACTCAAAGGAGCCATAAGGAGTAGTCTTTGATATCACAAAAGGACCCAACCACTTTGATTTGAGTTTATCCGGAAACAAACGAAGCCTTGAGTTGAAAAGCAAAACCTTGTCTCCAACCTTAAAGTTCTTGTTTCGAATATTTTGGTCATGCCACTCTTTCGTCTTCTTCTTATATAACCTTGAGCTCTCATAAGCATCATCTCTAAGCTCTTAAAGTTCATTGAGGTTAAGCCATCTCTTCTCCCTGGCCAACGATAAATCCATATTGAGCTCTTTGATGGCCCACCAAGCCTTGTATTCTAACTCTACCGGCAAGTGAAAAGCCTTTCCATAGACCAACCCATAGGGGGTTGTGCCTATTGGAGTCTTGTACGCCGCCCTAAGAGCCCATAGTGTTTCATCAAGTTTGAGAGACCAATCTTTTCTTAATTTTTTCACCATCCTTTCAAGAAGATTTTTGATTTCACGATTTGAGACCTCCACTTGTCCTTGGGTTTGAGGGTGGTAAGGTAATCCAACCTTGTGATGAATGCCATACCTCTTTAGAAGAGCTTCAAATTGCTTTTTGGCGAAATGGGAGCCTCAATCACTAATTAGCAACCTCGGAACTCCAAACCTAGGAAAAATGATCTTATTTAGAAGCTTAAGCACAACCTTGTGATCATTGGTAGGTGAGGGTATGGCTTCAATCCATTTCATCACATAATCGACCGCTACCAAGATATATAGATTTCCACAAGAAGAAACGAAAGGCCCCATAAAATCCACCCGCCAAACATTCAAAGGTTCAACTTCTAAAACACTTTGTTGGGGCATTTCGTCCCTCTTGGTAATGCCTCCGCTCCTTTGACATCTATCACATTGCGCAACGAATTGGTAGGCGTCTCTATGCATTGTCGGCCACCACAATAAAGATTGAGAGATTTTTGCCACCGTTTTGTCAGCACCACCATGTCCTCCACATGGTAGTGAGTGGCAATGCTCAAAAACTCTAAGAATTTCATGATCTGGAATACACTTCCGATAAAGGCCATCTCCACACTGCTTGAATAGGTATGGGTCATTCCAAAAGTACCTTCTCACTTCCTTGAAAAACTTCTTCTTTAGTTGAGAAGAACTCCGGGGGAACGACTCCACACGCAAGATAGTTGGCTATATCCGCGTACCAATGGGTAAAAGTTGACACCAAATCCATGAGAGCCTTGAATCCTATCTCATCATTAATCGGTACATCCTCCTTGTTTTCAAAAGGTAGCCTAGACAAATGATCCGCTACATAGTTCTCCGCTCCTTTTTTGTCACTCATTTCTATGTGAAAGTCTGGGAGAGAGAGAACCCAACGGATCAAGCGAGACTTTGCTTCTTTCTTGGTCATGAGATACCGCATGTGATCCGTGTACACAATAACTTTTGAGCATATAAGACAGGACCGAAACTTATCGAATGCAAACAGTACCGCTAACATCTCTTTCTTCGTTGTTGTGTAATTCTTTTGAGCCTCATCTAGAATCCTACTTGCATAGTAGATGACACATGATTTCCATTATTTCTATTGACCAAGAACGACACCTACTGCAAAGTCACTAGCATCGCACATTAGCTCAAAAGGCAAGCTCCAATCCGGAGCTTGCACAATGGGAGAAGAAATGAGGGCTTCCTTGAGCTTACGAAATGCCTCAAAGCAAGCCACATTGAAGCTCAAAACAACTTCTTTTTAGAGTAATTCGGTCAAAGTTTTGGTGATTGAAGAAAAATCTTTGATAAACCTCCGGTAAAAACCGGCATTCCCAAGAAAAGCTCGTACCCAGTCATGGAAGTAGGAGGGGGCAACTTTTCAATCACCGAAACTTTGGCCGGATCAACCTCAATGCCATTTTTTGAAACCTTATGGGCGAGGACAATGCCATCCTCGACCATAAAATGGCACTTTTCCCAATTTAAAACCAAACTCGTATCTTGACACCTTTTTAGAAAAATTTCAAGGTTAAAAAGACAAGTGTCAAAAGACGAGCCACTAACACTAAAATCATCCATGAAAACTTCAATTTCTTTTTCAAGCATCTCAGAGAAAATGGAAGTCATGCATCTTTGAAAAGTAAAGGCATCATTGCATAATCCCAATGGAATTCTTCGGTATGCAAATGTCCAATATGGACATGTGAAAGTAATTCTCTTGATCACTTGGATGGATAAGGATTTAGAAAAATCTGCAGTACCCATCCAAGAAACAAAAGAAAGCATGGTTAGAAAGCCTTTCAAGCATTTAGTCCATGAAAGGGAGAGGAAAATGATCTTTCTTGGTGTTTTTGTTCAATCTCCTATAATCAATGCACATTCTCCACCCGGTTACCGTCCGGGTGGAGATTTCCTCTCCCTTTTCATCCTTGATTATGGTCATTCCAGCCTTCTTTAGAACTACATGAAATGAGCTAACCCATTTGCTATCGGAGATAGCATAGATGATGTCTGCCTCACGTAGTTTGGGGTTGGGGTTTAACCTTCTTTGAGGTTCAATGGAGGTGGAGTGATCATCTTCAAGATGAATACGATGCATGCATAAAGAAGGTCTAATACCTTTGATATCATCAATGCTATACCCTATCACATCCCTATATTTTCTTAAAACATCAATAAGTTTTTCCAAATTAAGATCATCTAGGGTAGCATTTACAATAATAGGGTATTTTCCCTCCTTATCAAGAAAAGCATATTTCGAAGAAGGAGGGAGGGGATTGAGTTCTACCTTGGGAGGAGGCTAAGAACTCTCCTCCAATTTCTCCTCCTTGGACTCAAACTCGATCTCAACTTGTTGTTCAGCTTCTCCCTTTGAGGATTCCTCCATTACCATGACAAACTCTTTAGCTTCTTGAGAGTGGAACTCTTCTTTGCATGTAAGAGCTTCTATCATTGGATCTTGAGGCCTCATCACGACCCTCCCCAAGCGATCTAGCTCCTCATTCATAACATCAACTATATAGCATTTTTCAACTATGGGGGTCTTGAGCAACTTAGTAAACACAAAGACAATCTTTTCATCGGCCACCTCACATGTGATGGTGTTGTTCTTGAAATTAATGACCGCCCCCAATTTTTTAAGAGATTCATGTCCCAAAATCAAAGGATTGTTAACATCTTCCTCCATATCCATCACTACAAAGTCACATGGCACGTAGATGTGTCCACTTGAATTGGAACATCCTCAGGCTCTCCACAAGGTAATTTCATTGACCGATCGGCCAATTGAATTGTCTTCCTTGTAGGGATCATCTGTATATTGAGTTTTTTAGCAATGGATAGAGAAATTAAACTAACACTTGCTCCAAGATCGGCTAAGGCGCCCCTAGCTTCCATGTTCCCAATTTTCACCGGCAAAGTGAAACTTCCCGGGTCTTTTTCCTTCTTGGGCATCTTATGTTGGACAAGTGCACTCACTCTATGTGGAAGGGTGATAAGCTCATCATTGAGCTTCCTCTTGTTGGTGAGAATATCTTTAAGGAACTTGGAGTAAGATGGCATTTGTTTCAACTCTTTAAGAAAAGGGAGGTTGATATGCAAATTCTTCATGACACTAAGAAATTTTGAAAAACTTTTCATTCAACTTCCTATCCGCAAGCCGACCGGGAAAAGGAACCAGTCCATCAAGATACCTAGCCTCACTAGGATTTGAAGTTGTCTTCTCATTGTCAAGCTTCTTCTTCTCCGAACCTCCTTCTATCTCATCACCCTTTTTCGTTGTCACCTCCCTTATTTTCATTCACACTCTCCTCTCCTCCCTTCTTTTCCTCACTATCCCCTTCATTTGGCCCTTCTTAAGAAGTTTCCGACCTCAATGTGATCGCCTTTCATGTATCGGGTTTTGGGTTGTGAGATGGGTTAGGTTGTGGTTGTCCGGGTAGAGTAGATGGTGAATTGAAAGGAGTTCTCTCGGCCAACAGAGCTAGTTGTGAATCAACCATTTTATTGTGAGCTCTTATCTCTTGCATTTATTTCCCCAAAGATTGCATTTGCGCATGCATGGCTTGGAGGAGTTGAGTTTGAGTTAGCTCCGCTTGAGGTGCTTGTTCTTGATGATTTCTTTGAGGTGCTTGGGTTTGATTGTTGTATTGGTTGTTCCTTGGATAGCTTCCTCTTGGGTTTTGGGGTTAAGATGGAGATGGATTTTGATATTAATGGTTGGAGTTGTAGGAAGGTTGAGCTTGTTGGTTCCATTGTTGAGGTTGAGGTATAAACCCGGGTGGTGGTTGTCTCCAAGCTACTCCACCGCCGCTTCCTCTAAATCCCTCTTGCCTTGTGTTGTATGCCGCTACATGTTCGAGGCTTAAACCTCCACAATAAGATGTATCATGGTTCGTTCCTCCACAATTTTTACAAGAGAAAGAGTTAACTTGAGAAGAGCTTGCTCCACCACTTGAACTTGCATTCACACTCGTGTTCAACTTGGAAAGCCCTTTTGTTAGTTGATCAATTTGATGTTGTAATTGATAAACTTTCTCCAATTCGTAAATACCACCTCTTTTTGGAGCATTTCTATTTCAGTCCCTCCAAGAGTAATTCTTTGCTACCTCTTATATTGTGGCTTCAACTTAATTTTGAGGGATTTTGATTAGTTGACCACCCGCCCCCGCATCCAAATTGGCTCTTGACATGGGCTCCAATCCGTCGTAGAAAAACCGCATGAGCAACCCTTAATTGTACTCATGGTGGGGACATGCTTGTACAACTCTTTGAATCTCTCCCATGCTTCACCAAGACTTTCATCATCATCTTGCTCAAATGATGCAATTTTCCTTCTCATTTCGGCAGTCTTCTCCTCGGAGATAAAGCGCTTCAAGAACGCCTTTACCACCTCCCTCCATCTTGTGAGAGTGTTAGGCTTTACTTGCTTTAGCCATTTCTTTGCTCGTCCGGTCAGAGATTTCCGAAAAAGGTGCACACGAATGTAGTCCTGACTCAGTTCATTGGTTTGCATCATTGCGCACAATTCAAGGAATCGGTCCAAATGTTCAATATGGTCCTCACTTGCACTTCCGGAAAATTCCTCTGATATGATTAGACCATTCTTGTATATTGTGGATGGATTGAGAAGTTGGTTTCCATGACGGGTAGCAAAATCCTTCCCGTGAGCTCATAATCCTCCGAATTTTCGAACTCACGAAACAAAACATCATTCTCTTGTCCCGCCATTGATCCTCTTGGTGAACTTGAAGAGTAAGAATCACTCTCACTATCAACTATATCACCAAAACCTCTTCCCTCGTCTTGATAAAGCCTACGGACTTGTCTCAAGGTTCAGTTGATTTTGTGGTCAATTTGATGTGAGGGTGCTCCTTGAGACCTCCTACGCATTCACCAAAGCTAAGCAAACAATTAGCAATGACAAGGATGATAAAACAAAAAAAACAAAAAGAAAAGAAAGTAAAATGACTCTAACAAATGCAATAGAAGACGCTAAACAAGCCGCTTCCCCGGCAATGGCGCCAAAATTTGATCACGGGTTAGATAGGTCGTTAAGCTACTACCCTAACAAAATTATTCATTTATAATACCTAAACCTACACTAAACTAGTTAGTGGAAAGTAAAGGGTCGAACCACTAGGGAAGCACGCTAATTCAACATCAATAATCACTAATGCAAGAGTGAAAAGGAGATTGTTTTTGTTGGTTTTGTTGAGTAAGAACACTAAAACCACAATAAAGTACGAAAATGATGGTTAAAATAAAGGGAAAATGACGCTAGGGATACGGGGGTGTCCAATATGATTAGAAAGGGAGGAATAATGGTGATTATCATGAAACACATGCCAAAGAACACAAGATTCTACCTAAGAAATTCATCCTCATGCAATAGTCTAGGCAAATCAATGAAAGAGGTCTACACTAATAAGGATCATTCTCATGCATCCTATTAGTTACAATCAAATCAATAGAATAAAGAAGCACAATCCATAAAAAAAACTCCACTTTAATAACTCATTCTCATGCAATCATTAAAATAGAGATGATCCTAATCTAGTTCAAATCACTTTCATGCATTTAAACTAGAAAACATCAAATAGAGAGCAACAATAATCTCAAGCTAATAAAAATCATGTCTTTCATCAATATATGGCATAAGTTCAATCCAACCATCATTATTCATCCAATATCAAATCATATCTTCCACCCCCTTCCCCTAGCTAAAAGTTTAGCCTAGAGAAGGGAGATTAAACATAATATCAAAACTAGAAATTAACTCAAGAAACTCAAAACAAAACATGATTAAAATCAATGAAATCAATAACAACTAGATAAACTAATAAGATTAACAAGAATAAGTAATAATAAAACAAATAAACAATACTAAAGGCAAAGAGAAGGGATTACTAAAGAAAGGATTAATGAAAGATGAAAACTTGGATTTTTGCTTGATTGATTGAAGATTAAATAAAGGATGCTTGAATAACTATCTATTTTCTCTCTCAAGATTAGGCTAATATTCTATGGAATTAGTACTAAGTGTCCTATTTTACAAAGAGTCCCGTCTATATATATTTGGCTCCCCCAAAAGAAAGAAACTTGGACAACAAGGCGCAAAGAAATCAGAAACCCAGCGATGCGCACCCGCACACGACATATGCGCGCCCGCCCAGTAGATGTTTACGCCCTCTGAGCATAGTGCGCGGCCGAAACATTGAGGGTACGGGGAAATAACGTGCGCCCGCACAGTAAACCTACACGCCCGTGCAGCAGGTCGCGCGCTCGCACTGAAGCCGCACAATAGGTTGCGAAACTCTCTAGTTTGGCTCTGTTTCTTCAGCCAGGCTGCACGGGTTCTGACAGGGCTGCGGGCCTGCACATCAGTCGCACAACACCCAGCGCAGAACGGTTTGCTTGGCTTCTTGAAATCCTCTTTCTTTCGGCACAAAATACCTACAAAACAAAAGCATGGAAATAAAAAAAAAACAAGGCGAGAATACTAAGAAAAGGGAAGATAAAGGAGAAAGAAAAAGCGGAAGCAAAACTAGGTAAAAATGCTTAGAAAAAGGGCCAAACAAGTGCAAATGAGGGGAGAATCCTTAGAATCAAAGGATAAAAGAGTGCCATAAATGCCACTCATCAAATTATTGTTTTATTATTATTTCTTTGAAGTTGTTAACTCGTTTATTATGTTTTAGTTGCAAGCAAACAGAATCAAATTAAGAATTATGTTCCTTTTATTTTTATTATTTTTCTAACGATTTTATATTGTTGGAGTTATTGTTAAATTCCTTCCAATCTTACTGTTTATTCTATTTTTATTTTTGATCACCATATTTCATGTTTAAAGGATATATGTAATTGAAAATCACGCCTAATAAGATAATTTAGATAACTGGTTTAGGATCCTTTTTAATCTTATTGTTTAATCAAGTGATCACAAATATTTTAGAAGTATGTGTTGCATTAATATTAAATCAATTTAGCTTAATAATAGTTCGGATCAAATTGAATCTCTGTTTGTATGCCTTTGAGATCGCAAGAATGTTTTTCACTATAAGAATCGAGTAGAGGCGAATACGGGCGAATGTGACTCCATGACTCACTTCGTACTATCATCCCCGATCCTTCTTTCGTGGTTCCGAACCATATGGGATTAGTAATCTCATAGATTATGAATGGGGTGTAACCTTCACGGGTTAATCGTTGTTTCCTATCGTTACCCTTTAATCGTGGTTGCCTTTTATGATCCGTGAACGGTTCACAAGTTCCTTAAAAACTTGTTGGCGGATCCCTACTTTCCTTGTCCCTAATTGTATACGTCAATTCCCACTTCCTATGAGTGCCAAGCATATTCACACATGCTTTAACGTAGGCGCACTTCGAGCGACGCCTACAATTTGGCGACTCCACTGCGAAGGATTCTTGGTTAGTTATCGATTTCAGTGATCGGTATTTAATTAAGATGAGTGGATGAGACTTGAATGATTCTTGAAAAATATTCCTGAGCTTAATTTGGCATTTTTGCATAAGCATATATGTTTTAACGTCGCATTTAGGTATGTCCCGTCGGAAAAATTGAATAACTTAATTGCGTACGAAGGAAAACAGGGCACCAGTCAGATATTCTGACTGTCGTGCCATGGCAGAATCTGCCATGTCACGGTGCAGTACACCGTCTGACGGTGTGCAGTATCGTGGCACGAGAATCTCTGCCATTTCACGATAGTCCTAAAATCAGTCTGGTGGCTTGTTTTCTCTTCTCACAGTCAATTTCCTTTGATTTTTCTGAAAAAACGTGTGTGTTCTACATGCGTCTTATCCCTGGGGGATTGAAGCTGTATCAACCCAAAAACGCTCATGGCAATAAGGGTTCATCCAAGTTATTTAATCCACCCTAACCATGGAGTCGAGTTCGATTTCATCACGAACTCGGGGAGTCGCCCGTTGGCATACACCCTTAAGAGAGGCTTCCTTGCTAACGCGTCCAAACTCTTAACAATGGTACCATTTTGACACCCAAAGCTTGACCAATAGTTGAACATAGATCTTGACCCTAGGTTGCGAACTTTTTTTACATCATCGTGACTAAATGCTACATGGTTTGTTTGGTGCTAACCCTCATGTGTTTACTGTTTTTTGTTTAACCCATGACCCAGGGTTTTTATTTCCACAAAGTAATTAGTACGGACCTAAAATCGACTAAAATCTAGAAAAACTCACAAAAAAGACCTGGAACAGAGCACCGTGTCACGGAGAGTCCTACCGCGCCATGGTAAACAGTGTCGTGACACGGCGCTTTCTACCGTCTAACGGTAGACTGCATCATGTCACGACAGTCAGCACCGTGACATGGTGCCCAGTAAGATTTCTAAAGAATTCAATTATGTGGAGCATCTTGTCGTCTCTTTGTCCATAAGGGACAAGCTTCCTGAGAAGTTCTCTACTGCTGACATTACCAAATTCAAGCCTACTGATAATTTGCTTTTCCACTTGAAGGCCTTTTCTACAACCATGGCTCTTAAGGGAGTAGATGTGACACTCTTCCCGACGGTGTTTCCTTTTTCCTTGTAGCATGCCTGTCAACAATGGTTCTACCCTCTGAAATCCAAACATGTTGCGACTTGGGAGGATGTTGCTAAAAGCTTCATGAATCATTACAAGTGTAACATTCAGGCCAAGACTTCTGAACGTGAAATATCCATTCTCAAACAAAAAGAGAATGAAGGCTTCCCCACTTAATTAAGAAGATGGAGGGAAATAGTTGCGCTCTTAGTGGATCCCCCCAAGGAAAAACAGATGGTTCGCTTGTTCATTGCCAATTTGACTCATAAGTACAAGCAACATTGGATGTTTCTGTCTGTGAGTACCTTTGAAGTTGTATACGATATTGGAATCAATATCGAAGATGAACTGATGAAGACTGCTGGTAGCAACAATAATAACAACAACACTAGGAAGATTGACAGTCCTTCTTCTTCGTCTTCCAAGCCAAATAATGATGTACTGGCCCTTAATGCTCCTCCTCAAAGATTCCAAAGATAAAGGAGGTTTTACACGCCTTTGGGAATGACTTATGATGCTGCTTTTGACCGCTTGCATAGTCAAGGACTGATTATGCCAATTGGACCGTTTCTAGAACCTCGACAAGAGAATAGGACCGCTAGCTATGACCCCAATGCTCATTGCAAGTTTCATTAAGGAAAAGGTCATAATATTGAGAAGTGTTGGAGGTTGAAGGATGCGATTCAAGACCTGATTGATGCTAATCAACTTCTTGTCCCTCCAGAACGCAAGAAGCCTAACATTCAAACAGGTCTTCTTTCTGATGCTTTGGCTATCATGGGAGATGAAGTCTCTTTTGATATGTCAATACTCATTCAACATGTGAATGAACCTCTGCCAGAAGTTGTAATTCTCTCGAGCTATGATGAAGTTAATGAAATTTGGCATAGTGACGATAAAGACGTCTATCTTATGGATATAGCCTTTTCATCTCTTGGAACAAATGAAGATGTTTGGGGAGACCTTGAGGTCAAGGTTCCCACCAGAAGTAGACAGTTGCAACAGCCTAGTCCACCTCCACCTACACCGCAATCACAACCAATTGTTGATCCCATCGACCCTGTGAACAACGATGTGGTCAAACAATTACAAAAGACCAAGGTGGAAATGAATGTATGGAAGCTTTTGGCCACCTCTCACGAGCATCGAAAGGCTGTGATAAATGCTCTGGTGAAGATAGGAGTTGATGATGATATGTCTCCTCAAGGACTGGTCAACTTTCTCACTACTTAATTGCAAAGTACTAGCAATTTGATTTCTTTTTCTAACAAGGATCTGCCCCCGGAAGGGGACCAACATAACTAGGCCTTACACCTCACTGTGGTGTGTAGGTAGATGAATGTTCCTATGAGCCTAGTTGATAATGGCTCTGCGATCAATGCATGCCCACTCCACACTACAAAGAAGTTGGGCATAAAGAATGTAGAACTGACTCCCTCCACTCAAGGGATTCGCGCTTATGATAATACTCGCCGTCAAGCCGTGGGTACTATCATACTAAACATAACTACTGGGGCCGTTGAACGTCGCACCAAGTTTCAGGTGGTGGACATTAAGGCTTCTTTCAATATGTTGATAGGATGTCATTAGCTTCATGAGCTAAAGGCGCTCCCATCGTCGTTGCACCAAAAGGTGAAAGCTGTAGTTGGAGGGGTTCCAATTACTATTGATGCCTCTCCCATGCGCATTCAAGTTATCGACACTCCTATCGTCCATGTCAAACATGACGAAGAAGATGAAGATATTTGGGGGTTGTCACTCGATGATGTTCTCATGAGCAAAGAAGAGGAGAAGTGTCATCTCGATTTTGATCCTTATTCAAACACCCATATTAATGTCATTGTGAAGAAGTAAGGGCATTTCCCTGGTTTTGACTCTCGGACTCAAATAGAAAATGGCTGAACTTTGGGGCCATCCTGGTGCACTCAAGAAAGATAGCTTTGTCTTGGGATTTAAGCCAACAAAAGAAGATGTGAAAAAAGCCCTCTTGAAAATGAAGGCTCGCAATAAAGCTCGAATCATGAAGATAGAATTGGCCATGGATCCATATCCATTCACCCTCAAAGGCCAATATATCAAAGAAGAGGAAGACTTCCCATGTTATGAATTCCCTGAGCCTTTCGTCCACAATGGGAGGCGTGAACCAGGATTCGAGATGTTCCTTGATGGTGACTTCGTCGATGAAGGCGAAGAACACTTCACAACTGAGAAACCAGCTAGCCCAAGCTCTGATGGTCTAAACATTAACCTTCTTTTTGGACTAGAGAAGAATGAATCCAAGCCTGTCTGCAATAATAATTCCGAACTCATTCAAGGTGTTATATCAAGCAGGGATTTTGACCCCTCCGAGATAATTGTCAAGGCTGATAATATTTCAAAGGGATGGCGCAGGATAGTGAAGATCACTACGCCAAGCGGAGATAAGTTGGAAATAACTGCTGGCGAAGGTCCAATGTTTGATAAGTCTGAGTCGTATGGGTTCGAGTCCGAGTCTGAGTCTAAATCTGTAGACGAGTCCTTAGGGTCTAAGGCCAACCCTCTTTCTATTATGGATTCCAATCCTAAATCTCTTGTTGAGTCTTCTCTTTCCAGTGAGGTCGCAGCTGACCTTGCCCCTCTTTATGTATTGACCGATGAATTCAATAAAATGAATACCTTTGCTTACGATGCGTGTCATTCCCCTAACCCTGATCAATATTGCTTTGCTAATGATAAAAATGACAAAGAAATAATAAAAGCAATGGAAGAACACGAAAATAAAACGACAGTTATCGAAGATACAAACACAATTAATATTTCATATGATACGACTATCAAAGAAGTAAAAATTGGATTAACACTAAGTCAAGATTAACGCAAAGAGATAGTTAACTTTCTTAGTGAATTTGTTGATTTATTTGCTTGGCCATACCAAGATATGCCAGGAATTGACAGGGATATAGCTCAGCATACGATACCACTCATTCCAGGTATGAAGCCTGTTAGACAAAAGCTGTGTCGTATGAAACCGGATGTGGCTCTCAAAATCAAAGAAGAAATCAGAAAGCAATTGGTCGAGGGTTTCATCAAATTATCCAAGTATCCAGAGTGGATAGAAAATGTGGTTCCAGTTCCAAAAAAGGATGGAAGGGTCAGAATGTGTGTTTATTACAAGGACCTGAATAAGGCAAGCCCGAAAGATGGGTTGCCTCTACCTCACATTGACATTCTTGTAGATAACACAGCAAACCATGCACTCTTGTCCTTTATGGACGGCTACGCCGGATATAATCAAGTATTAATGGCTGAGGAAGAGATGGAGAAAACCACATTCATCACGCAATGGGGTACATATTGCTATACGGTAATGTCATTCGGGTTGAAAAACGCGGGTGCCACCTACTAAAGAGTAGCCACAACATTGTTACATGATCTGTTGCAAAAAAAAGATGGAGGTTTATCTCGATGATATGATCGTTAAGTCTAAAGATCGCCCAGGCCACATCATTGCACTTCGCAAGTTCTTTGAATGACTACGCAAGTACAACATGATATTAAATCCAGAAAAGTGTGCATTCGGAGTCACGTCAGGTAAATTACTTGGATATGTGATCAGTTCTCGAGGGATTGAAATAGATCCAACAAAAGTCAAAGCGATCATGGCCATGCTGCCGCCCAAGAATGAGAAAGAAAATCTGAGGTTTCATTGGAAGGTTGCAATATATAAGTAGGTTAAAATAAAAACTCACGGCGATATGTGAACCTATATTCAAGAAGCTTAAGAAAAATGTCCAGTCACATGGGATGATGATTGCCAAAAATCTTTCGACAAAATAAAAGAATACCTGGCAAACCCACCTGTGCTAGCGCCAGCAATGCCTGACTTTCCTCTACGACTCTACCTTACGGTCACAAGAGAAATGATAGGGCTAGCACAAGAGATTGAAAGCAAGGAGAATGCAATTTACTACTTGAGCAAGAAGTTTTAAGGATACGAGACACGATACACACCACTTAAAAAGTAGTGTCTCACACTTGTGTGGGCCGCACACAAACTAAGACATTACATGCTCACTCCTACAGTGCATGTCGTGTCCAAGGTGGATCCTCTCAAATACTTGTTCGAAAATGCAACACTCAATGGTAGATTATCAATGTGGATAGTCAACCTTTCTAAGTTTTACTTGAAATTTGTACCACAAAAAGCCATCAAAGGTTTTGCGGTTTCGGACTTCTTCGCAGATTTTCCGCTAGAAGAAGTTGAGAAAGAAGAAGACGAATATGATTTCCCTAACAAAGAATTACTCATGACCGAAGATGATAGTTGGACGCTCTATTTCGATGGAGCTTTAAACCAAAAAGGTTGTGGTGTAGGAGTCTTGCTTGTATCACCCAATGAAGAGCATATCCCGATTTCCATGAAGCTCGACTTTGATGTCATCAACAACGTCGTAGAATATGAAGCATGTATTTTGGGATTAGAAACAGCTGTGGCCTTGGGAATTAAGATGCTCTTAATCTACGGTGATTCTTAACTAATCATTAACTAGATCTCCGAGAGATGGAAAGTCAAAAGTGAAAGTCTCGCTACGTATCAAGCTCAATTAGAAACTCTCACGGAGCAACTAGATGAAGGGGAATATACGTTCTTGCATAGACAAGAAAACCAGTTCGCTGACGCACTAGCTAAATTAGCATCAATGGTGCGAATTCCAACGGATACAATCCGAATGTCGTTGACCATTGAAAAAAGATATGAACCGGCTTATGCTCACGCACTTGATGATGAATAAGAATCACAAGAAGAAGATGAAGTGCCATGGTATACATATATCCTTAACTACGTGACAAGTCGAGAATACCCTCCTAATACTAATAAAAAGGCACGCCGTGCTTTGAGGCTCCTAGCCTCACATTATGTGCTCATAAGGGGAGAACTCCACAAAAGGACTGCACTAGGAAGAAATCTCTTATGCATAGCCAAGAAAGAAGCACACAAAACCATGGAAAATCTTCATGCCGGCATATGTGGAACGCATATGAATGCTAAGATGTTAGTCCAGAAGATAAAACGACAAGGTCATTATTGGACTATTTTGGAAAGAGATTGTCACGAATACGTAAAGAAATGTATGAAATGTCAAGTCTATGCAAATTTACAGCACGTTCCACCTTTGCTTCTCTACACATATACCTCTCCATGGCCTTTCTCTACTTGGGGTATCGACATTATTTGAAAGATAACGCCACCAGGACAAGGGGAGCATGAATTCATCCTCGTAGCAATCGACTATTTCACCAAATGGGTCGAAGCTGCCTCATATGCTAAGTTAACAACAAAACACGTAGCTCAATTCATTGAGAAAAATAGCATATGCTGCTATGGGGTACCTTATGAGATGATCAGTGATAATGGAATACATTTCCAAGCCGAATGCGCGGAATTATTACAGAAATATCATATCAAGCATCGCAGATTATCACCCTATAGACTACAAACAAATGGTGCGGTCGAATCGGCCAACAAAAATGTGAAAATTATCATCAAAAAGATGACGGGAAATTACAAAGATTGGCCAAGTAAGCTACATTTTGCCCTTTGGGGTTATCGAACCTTTGTTCGTACATCAACGGGGGCTACCCCTCTCTCTTTGGTTTACAAAGTTGAAGCTCTACAACCAATAGAGCTCGAAATCCCTTCTCTACAAATCGCGTTGGAAAGCCAACTAGATTAAGTCAACTTGATTAGAGCAAGATATGATGAATTAGTCTTACTTGACGAAAAACGTTTGGCAGCTTTGCATCATGTCCAAACCTACTAACAGCGTATGGCACGACATTTCAATAAAAAAGTCAAGACTAGGAACATCAAAGAAGGTGACCTAGTGCTTAAGGCACTCGCAAAAATGTGTTGGATCCAAGAGGAAAATTCAGACCAAATTGGTCAGTCCCGTACATTGTTAAAGCCATCTTGTCCGGCGGAGCGGCACAATTGGTAGACTTGGACAGTAACGATTTCCACAATTTAACCAACTTGGATCAACTCAAGTAATTCTATGCCTAGTGGCATGGGTTCATGACCCAATAGAGCTACGTTTGGCCTGATTCCTTTTTACGGATACGTAGGCAACCCCTCAAGGGGGCCCGACCACTTTAAAAAAATAGAATCATTCCTCCGTCGATCAAGTATACGCGCCAGTTCAGCATTGCGTCACGATAAAATGGAGCTAGAATAAAAAAATTAAAAAATTGTCGTGCCACTGGAACCTCCACCGTGTCACGACAGTTTCCATCGTGGCACGGTGGAACTGCAGCCAAAAAAAAAAAAAAATAAAAACAACAACGTAAGTGGAGGGTACCGACCTTCCCCAAAAGAAAAAAGAAATAAGAAGAAAAGAAAATTATGAATAAGTTTTACAACTACTCCAAAATAAATATGTATGGAAACGGGATGGGGTTTATAAATTCCCCAAAGAAGAAAAAAATAAAATAATAATAGAAATAAGAGTAAATAATAAAATACAATAATAAATAATAAAGATGAATAGAAATAATAATAATAATAAAGTAAAAAACATAAAATGATAAAATAAAAAATGAAAATACTAATAATTAAAGAAAGTTAAGAATTTTATTAGGAACGAAACTCTCGAAAAAAAGAATTAAAAAAAATATACAGTGGAGAAAACAATAAAAATCCGGATAGATACAAGAAAAGTATAAAAAAAGAAAACGCGTGGGCGCCGCGACACGGCACCTTACACCGTGTCACGGCAAAATCTGCAGTGTCGCAGCATAAGAAAATGATGTTCACTCTCTAAATGTCTCGGGGCTAGTAAACCCTTGACATGAAACAATTCCAACTCTCTTTCGTCAGCATTGGTCAAAGAATAAGACCAGTCGCGCAATGTATTATCAAATTTCTGAGACATTATTATTGAAATATGAAATTCTAATTATTTTGTGTTTCGTAATTATGCACATCACGAATATACTGGATCTATTTTATAGCAAAAACGCTCGAAACTACTCAGAATCTATCTTTCTATACGCGTAAACCACACCGTTGTAGAATACGCGCACCGTGACACGGGATTTCTCACCGTGACACGGGAGTTCTCACCGTGGCACGGGAATTTATGTCGGGACACGGCAGATTTTTCTGTGACACGGTGTACAGTGTCGGGTCGCGGCGCCCACGCGTTTTCTTTTTTTTTTTTTATCCTTTTCTTGTATCTATCCGAATTTTTATTGTTTTTTCTTCCCTGTTTTTTTTTAATTCTGTTTTTCGAGAGTTTCATTCCTAATAAAATTCTCAACTTTTTTTTATTATTATTATTGTTATTTTTTATTTTTATCATTTTATTTTTTTTACTTTATTATTATTATTTCTATTCATCTTTATTATTTAATATTTTATTTTATTATTTACTCTTTTTTCTATTATTATTTTATTTTTTTCTTCTTTGGGGAAGTTATAAACCCTATCCCATTTCCATACATATTTATTTTGGAGTAGTTGTAAAACTTATTCATATTTTTCTTTTCTTCTTATTTCTTTTTTCTTTTGGGGAAGGTTGGTACCCTCCACTTACTCCACTTATGTTTTTTTTTTGTCGCGTCATACACAATCAAACACAATAAGTCTCAAGCACACTCTAACACACACTAATAAATACATAAATTGTGAATAATGTACAAAATGAGTCATAATAAATAAGCAGCGTCAAGTGTCATCACAGTATGTAAAAATAATGACCCTCGGTCAAAAATCTGTAGAACTAGAAGAGTGAGGATCAGTGTCATCTCCAGCCTGTGAATATGGGAGCGGCGAGCCCAAGAGCCCCGCCATCATCTGGGTACGAGGAGTAGTATCCCTACTAGTCCCTGTAACTCCAGTTGTAGTCCAACTCAAAGCAGGACCCGTCCAACTAGCAAACGGTGTAGACTGACTAAAAGAAGTAGGAATCGTTGGTGGAGGCATCGTCCCATACACTGGAACAGAAAACAAGCCTGACATCGGGGGAGGAAGTGCCCCAGACGATGGAGTTGAGTATAAGCCCTGATCCACGGGAGTAATAAGTAGCTTGAAATCAGGCTGTGAAGACTGTGAAAACGACTGTCGCTGCCACTGACCATGACCCTGAAAACGCTGGGAAGACAGAGGCTGCTGCCACTAAGCCTCCTAAAACGGCTAAGAAATCCGAGGCTCCCGCTGAGAGTGAGAATGACGATGAACATCAGGAGATCGTCTGTCACGACTAGGCTCCCCCTCGTCCGAGCCTCTACACCTCGAGCACGAGCGAAACCTTCGTCGCTCCTGAAAGACAGAAAATCAAAAAATGTCAATGGCGAAAGACATAACAAATGGTAAAAATGAAAAAGTCAATATACCTCAAGAACATCGCAAGAATCGCCTCGACAACTCGCACCACGCCGAAGCTTGATGATGCAGTACTTCAAAGCGTCAACCAGCTTCATGAAGCCCATCATCTCTGGATTCGTAGGCTGAGAACAAAGCAAAGAGAAAAATGAGTAACAAGCGGCAAAAGCCTACCAGCTCAAAAACATCTGGCAGAGACTCCTAAGCCTGTTTGAAACCCTTTGGCGCGTCCGCAATATGGTCCTCATAATACTAATCGGCCCTGGGTAGCGGACAGATTGAGGCGGAATCTCAATCCTCCCCACACGGCGAACAGTCGTCTGAAAATACGATCGAATAATCAAGTTATTCGACTATTTAAACAGAGACTAGCAATAAACTCCTCAAAAGAAATCATACCTCAGGAAGACGGGGTGGAGGAGCCAGAGAGGGAAGCAAGTCCTGCGCATAATCGCCCTCCATGCGCACAAGCTCCTGCCAAGCAAAAGTGTAGCGCTCTCCCCTGTTTATCAACTCCCTAAGCAAGCGTGAGTCCAGCATCTACTCCGGTGGAGACAAGGGCACCACAAAGCGATCACCATTGTGTTGGCGAACGACCCGCTCCCCCAGATACCAGACAAAGCATCCAGTACCAACAAAGACAGTGCGGTACGCTGAAAGATGCAAGGGCTAGGGAAGATTAGTCATCCCAGCCCAAGGTCGATACTGGACATCAATAGCAACCTGAAAACCATAAGAAGTTGCAATGAAGTGTCGAAACAAGATAGAAAATAACAGGCTACGGAAGGAATTCTTACACCAACGGAAGAGGTGCCTCCGCGTAGCATCTCGCGTAACGCAGAGACAGACTTCACTCGTGACTCGCCTCGGTCACCCCAACTAGCTCCGATAAGAAAGTCATGAACTGCTCCACGACGTCGTCGAGGGGCCAATCCCGAAAAGTAATCATAGAACCATAACTACAATGAAAAGTAATCTTTGAGCACATGAGTCGAACAAATTAAAATAAAACAAGAAGAGGAAAGGATCGTCACCTCTACGACTCTCCAAAAATCGTAGACAATGACAGGGGACTCGTCGTTCAGCTGCCTACAGCCATGACGTAACGACAAGAGAAGATCGGCATATCCAAGGCTGGCCCAGCTATAGGATCCTATCTCACTGATCCTAAGCAAAGAAGGAAGGTAGAAAACGAGTGCACGCGAACTCCTATCAGGAGAAAGAGTCATGAAAATGAGATTAAAAATGAAGATCTGCACTCGCTGCTCAGGTGTTGTCTCCTCCATGTCAAAACCGCAGGCTAGAAAAGAAGACAACTCTGAGCGCCCGCTCCTAGGACCACCTTGAGACACTGGCTGAGTCCTTATATGCTGAACGATCAAACCTAACAAATCGGTTGCCTCAGCCGCCCCCCAATAAAGATTAGACATCTGCGCTACGGCCCGGTCAGTGAAGCGTAGACCACCGATCATGCTAAAATCCAGAGGGGTCACTGTCATCTCCCCCTAAGCAATGTGAAAAGTGTTGGTAGTATCCCAAAAATACTCCAACAACGTGCGAACGACTGTCGCGCCACAACCCCGGGGGCTGCGAAACCCTACGATCGCCGAATAAAAGTCTACTAGACTAGCTGATTCCCATAAGGCGTTTGTAGTAGGATCCTTCTTGATAATCCCATGAAGTCGAGGAATCAAATCTCCGGCTCTAGAACCATGATGGCGAAGTGTGCCGTCGACTTTGCCGGCAAGGGGATGATGAGAAACGTGGTTCTCACGACAGAAAACCAACTGGTCTGGTGTCCACGGAGGTGGAGCCCACCTACCCCTACCCATAGAGGGTCGAGGCTCAGACTCTAAGATGTCGTCATCCATACCATCGCAGTGTCCTCCCGAAAAGCCTGAAGCGGGCCATGAGTGGAAAGATCGCGATCCCGTCGTCTAGGCATGCTAATATATATTTAGTTATTTATTTCAAGTTGCATTTTAATAAAAATCTAAATGCTTAGCATCATTTCCTAAGTTATTTAATTATTTATTTCAAGTTGCATTTTCTATTATACGCTAAATTTTTACCTCAAGGCTAAAAATTAGAAAAATAACGGAATTTTTTGTAGTATTTAGTTTCTGCATGACGAACTAATACTATGTTCTCCTAATTGCATGATATTATGTTCTCCATGACAATGTAGTACATATATAACACAAAACATGTTTCAAAATTACACGAAAACAATAGATCGACGCATCCTGGCATATTTTACAAGATCTACAACCAATATATCATCATTTCAAGTGCAAAAGAACAACATGAACAACAAGAACACCATTTCACACAAGTAATATTAAAAAAATGGTGATTTGCTCCATTCTTCACCAAGTCATGCAATTTTTGTCTCAAATCGCTCACAAACACACATAAATATATATACAAGTAAATTCATGGCAAGAGTTTCAACATAAACCTCAAAATCAAAAAACCCCCAAATTGATTTTTAAAGGTTTTTACATGAAATTATTCATTTGAAGCAAACTCAAGACAAAAGGAAAGAAAACTTACATGGGTCCTTGTAATAAATCAGAAATGAGGAAAATAGCATAAAATTAGACCGAATTTAGTCAAGAATTTAGCTCCAAAGCTCGGAAAACTGCAGCAACGACACCGCGGCGCAGCACAAGCTGTCGTGACATGGCATGACTTCCCGTATCAAGGTAAACCCCTGACAACAGCGAACAGCAACGGCAAGTCCCGTGTCACGACGGATCTTTGACAAACAGCGGTAGTACAAGCCGTGTGACGGTAAGCAAATCCGTGTCGCGGTGACAAAAGCGTCCAATAAAAAAAAAGAGCAGCAACAGTAGCAGACCGCCGCGACACAGTATTGCGGCATGTGTCACGGTGAAAGGACGACATGACTCGGTTGACCGAGCAAGGCAAAATAAAAAAAAATTGATAACAGAAATGAAGGAAATAAATGAAAGTTTGAGAAGATAAAAATGACAACAATTAAAATGAAGTTAAATGGCAAATGGAAGCTCAAATTTAAAGACAAAAAAAAAGCATCCCGTTACAACCCCATTTCCCGTGCCATGGTATCCGTTACCGTGTAACGGTATATTACTGACGTGGCCCACTGTATTTTAGCTGGTCAAAAACGCGAAAATCGAGCTTTTGACCATTTCTGCATCTACAAAAATCCCGTGTTACGAGATATTAGGCCGCGTGAAGGGAGTACCTGCTGTGTCGCGGGATTTTTTCTTCGCGACACAGTGGTCTCGCGCGTGTCCTGTACATTCCTTGAAGCTGTCAGCGAATATTCTTGGCATTTTGACCAAAATTGCATGATTTTTCGCACAAATTGGACATTTAGTTTTTTAGTAAAATCACACGAAAAAATCTAACTGACATTTAAAGGTATCAAAATTACTATTTTGCCCCTAGCAAGCGTAAAAGTCAATTTATCGACTATTTAGGGCACGTTTTACCATTTATTACACACTGTCCCTGTGATAGAGACATCAGAGCTTGGAATCCGAGCAGATACCCACCTTAATTTCCGCACCTTTTTCTCTCCTTCAAGTTAATAACTTGTTTGTCAGTGGCGGAGCACCAACTAACCGGTATCTTCGTTTGTTTTGCACGTACAGCTCAAGCCGGATCAGTCTTCGTGTTGTAACTCTCCCGAGGGACAAAAACACCCAAAACATTTGGCGCTGTCTATGGGGAGAGTACCTCGAAGATGGTTCAAGAGTCTGTACCACCCCCTAACCGTCTGGGCGATGACCCAGAAGTCTTTACAGACCATGAGGATGAAGATCTTCAGGTCGAAACCATTACAGCCAATGACGGCTCTCTTAGAACCAAGCGCATCCGTCCCAGAGACACTCTGGAGAAGGGTGCCTCCTAAGCGGGTAGAAGCCGACCCACTGGGCAGTCGGAAGGGGAAACCCAAGCGGCCGCTGGATCAGCCCCTGTCACCCGAGACGAACTCATGAGATTCATGACAATCTTCAAGGGTAAAATTAAAGAGCTGACCACCCAAAGTCGGGCTGGCCCAAGTAAAGGTCAGTCGGCCAAGAAGACTCCTCTAGAGAAGGGGAAGTCTGTCTGAGACCGGTAGCCCACTCCTCATCCAAAGGAGAAGGCAGCCGGGACCATTGGTTGGTCAAAAATTCTACTCCCTAAGAGGAACAACAACAGCCGCCGGACTCAGCAGCCGGTGGGAAGTAAAAAATCAACTCCTAATGCTCAGGAAATAATCAACCGGAAGAGGAATCAGCAGTTATCAGAGTCGCCTTCAACGTCGAACTTTCCAAACAGCTTCAACAACACTTCTGCAGGGAATAGACTTTCTCTGATTGAGTGCCTGACAAGCGGTAATACGGTCCATTCTAGCCCTTGGGTGATTGGAGTTGTACCGTATGTGCCTACTCAAGCTTACGGACAGTATCCTCCTCACATCATGCAGTTGGCTCTCTTCGGAGGACAGGCGGCATATCAAACTGTCCAGCCACACTGGCAGCTCCGTCTGCTACGCCTGGGTGAGCAACCTTCTGCGTTCACCCGGGAGATAACCGAGGCGGCACAGCCAGCCAAGGTTAAGAATGTGTTGGTGGGTACCTACGATGGTACCACCAGCCCGGAAGACCACCTTATGGCATACACCAACCTCATGTACTTACGGTGGTTGGATGATACCAGTTGGTGTCGTTGCTTCCCGACTACATTGAAGGGCATTGCCCAACAATGGTTCGGCAACTTGCCAGCCGGGTCCATCGATAATTTCATGAAGCTTGTCTTCCTATTTGCTTCCAACTTCTCAATGAACATCCCTTCTAAGAAAACAAGCCTTGATCAGAGCACTGTTAGGCAGGGAGAGAGAGAAGGGATGCGCTCATATGTCAGGCGGTTCAATCTGATCAGAATTCAGATTCAGGGACTATCTGACGAGGTAGCTTCTACGGACTTTGTCAAGGGTCTGAGAGACGGGTCGACCTTTAAGTTCGACCTAGTCAGAAAAGGGGCTTTCACCTTACAGACGACCCTAAGGGAGGCGGAAAGCTACATTCAAGCTACCGACTTCTGCTCGCTTGGTAGCCAGTCGGACTCCAAGAAGTCCGATAAGCAGAAAGACAGCCGGCCAGCTCCGTCGGCCAAAAATAAAGAAGAGAGCAAGAAAAGAAAAGAAATCTAGGCGGTTAATGACTCTGACCAGCCGTCTCAGAAGAAAAAGAAAGAGTTTAAACTATATGTCCCCAAGTACGAGTTTAATAAAGACTGCAACTCCATCCTCATGGAGGTAAAGGACTGGCTGTCCATTGAAAAGCCGTATCTTATGAAGAGTTTTGTTCAGTCACGGAACAAAAATAAATTCTGTCAATTCCATGAGGAGGTTGGCCATGACACCAATGACTGCTTTAGTTTTCAGCGGACGTTGGACCGTCTGGCCGACAAAGGGTTGTTGAAGTCCTACATTTCTAAGTCCCCAGCAGAGGCAAAAAAGAAAAACAAGGGTCAGTCCTCTAAGACTACCCCCAGCCTGCTAGTAGTTCGGATACTGACAAGGAGCCAGTCTACACTATAGCAGGCGGGTTCTCATGTGGTGGCCCTACCATCCGGGGCACCAGGAGCCATCTTCGAAAGATGGACAAAGATGATGATGAGCAGGCGTCTGCAAGTTCCTCCTTTCCAGACGTCTTAATCACTGAGAAGGATAGGGCAGCGTCCGCCGTCTTCATGATGACCCGGTTGTCATTGAATGTAAAGTGGCCAACCAGTTGGTTGGACGCATCCTTATTGACACCGGCAGCTCCTCGGACATCATCAGCCTCCGGTGCCTGCAAAAGCTGAAATACAATGTCAGCAGCATTTATCCGGTCACCCACCCCTTGGTTGGTTTTGGGGGTGGGATGGTCTACCCAGCCGGTAGAATTGACTTACCCATCCTGGTGGGAGAGAAAGGCCAGGGACGACATATTGTCGTCAGATTCTTGGTTGTTGAGGAGTTGACCGCCTACAACATTATCCTTGGCCGACCAACCCTCAATGTAGCCAAGGCAGTAATCATCGCGTCTCTCATGCTCATCAAGTATGAGAGGGATGACGACTCTGTTGGTTCCCTGAATGGGGATTAGAAGACGGCCCGAGAGTGCTATCTCTCAGCGGTCAGAGACACTGTGGCCCCAGGCGGCTAGGAACCAATAGACCTTGATAATGTCAAGGATGCCGACCCAACACCTGCCCCACCTACAGCCGGAAAGAAAAGAAAGGCACCTCTGCTGGTGGAGGTGAAGAAAGAGAAAAAATAGCAATCACTGACCGGTGAACGGTCAGATGAGCTCCGTCCCCAACCGGCTGGTAAAAACATTGATCTCGTTCTGCATGACAACCGTCTAGAACGTACTTTAAAGGTTGGGACAGTTGCTAATGCTACCTTGGGTGCAAGATTGCACCTTCTACTAAAGGAATTCAAAGACATTTTTGCCTTTGAAGTGGAAGAGATGCCAGGCGTCAGCCCAGATCTCGCTGTCCACAAACTCGTCGTGGACCCCATAAAGAAGCCCATCCGACAAAAGAAAAGAAACCACGGTGAGAAAAGAAGTCAGGCGGCAGCTGCCGAAGTCAAAAAGCTGCTAGACGCCAGGTTCATTCGGCCTTGTAACATCCCCGACTGGTTGGCCAATGTTGTCCTTGTTAAGAAACCGAATGGGACTTGGCGCATGTGTGTTGATTACACAGACCTCAACAAGGCGTGTCCAAAGGACCGTTACCCGCTTCCAAAGATCGACAGTCTTGTCGGCTCTACAGCCGGTCACGGCTTGATGAGCTTTATGGATGCCTACTCCAGCTTCCATCAGATACCCCTGTTGAAAAAAGATCAAGAGAAGACGACCTTCGTCAATGATCAGGGGTTATTCTGTTATACTTTGATGCCGTTTGGCTTGAAAAATGCGCCTGCCACTTTCGAACGGATGATTAATATGGTCTTCATTAATCAAATTGGGAGAAATGTGGAGGCGTACATTGATGACATGATAGTCAAATCCAAGCTACAGACAAATCACCTTGCTGATCTCCGAGAAACATTCACCACCCTCAGGCGGCATAAGGTCATGTTAAATCCAAAGAACTGTGTCTTTGGTGTTGAGTCTTGGAAGTTTCTCGAATTCCTGATTGATCAAAAGGGGATAGAGGCTAACCCCGAGAAGATACAGGCGGTGATTGACATGAAGTCACCCCGTTCTGTCAAGGAAGTCCAGAGACTCACCGGTTGTCTGGCCACCCTAAGGAGGTTCCTCAGCCGGTCAGGCGACAAATGCCTTTACTTCTTCCAAGCAATCAGGAAGAAGACCCGATATGAATAGGGGGATGATGCTGAGGCGGCATTCCAGAAGTTGAAATAACATTTTCATTCTCTACCTAGGCTAATCAGTCCCTTGCCTAGGGAGACGTTGTACATGTATTTAGCCGTCTCATATCATACTCTCAGTGTCTTTCTCCTTACTGAGCGAGACGGCGTGCATCTCCCTGTTTATTTCATTAGCCGTGTTCTCAAAAATGTTGAACTCTGTTACCCCATGGTTGAAAAATTTGGCCTTGCATTGTATATGGCATTCAAAAAACTGAAGCCTTACTTTTTAGCACATCCGGTGGTGATCTACACTGACCAGCCACTCAAGCGGCCAATGTCTACCTTGGAGTCATCCGGAAGAATGTTGAAACGGGCTATTGAAATGCAAAGTATTGAAATCACTTACGAACCAAGAAAGGCAGTGAAGGGTCAGGCGTTCGCCGACTACATTATTGAAATGACCCGTCCGGTGGCTCCGGATAATCTTGATCAGGTTTGGAAAGTGTACGTAGACGGGAGCTCTACAAAAAACGGCTATGGTGCAGGTGTAATCTATGAGTCTCCTGAAGGGGACAGATTTGATTATGCAGTACGCTTCAAGTTTCAGGCCTCAAATAATGAGGCAGAATATGAAGCCCTGCTAGCCGGTATCCGTATGTGTAAGGCGACAAAGGCCACAAAAATTGGCGCCTACTCTGATTCACTATTGGTCGTTCGCCAGTATGAGGGGAGCTACGCGGCAAATAATCCGGCTATGATCAGATATCTTCAGGCTGTCAAAGAAGAGGCTTGGGCACTTGAGGAATTCCGTCTAAATCAAGTGCCTAGGTCGGAAAATAACCAGGCGGATGCATTGTCAAAACGTGCATCTTTCGCCTGCCATGATACGCCTCGGTCAGTCTTTTAGGAAGTTCTTGAAAAAAGAAGCATCCATGAAGATCCCATTGGAATTCTGGATCGAAGCTCTACCTAGATGGATGGCATCCGGGCCTACCTTTCAGACGGTACCCTTCCTGATTCGCCACAGGAGGCAGCCGTCCTAAAGAAGTGAGCTGCAAGCTTTGAGTTGAGAAACGGAGAACTGTTCAAGGCGGGGTTTCTTAAGCCCCTGTTTAAGTGTGTCTCCCCTAAAAAAGGGGAAGGAAGTTCTCGAAGACTTGCACTCGGGATTCTACGCCTCCCACATAGGCGGCAGGTCCCTAGCCGTCAGAGCCAGACGACATTACTTTTGGCCCACTCTTGAGGCAGACGCCAAGGAGTTGGTGAAGAGATGTGACAAGTGCCAAAAATTTGGCAAACTCATTCACTATCCGGCTACTAATCTGACGGCCATCCATAGCCCAATCCCGTTAGCAAAATGGGGCATGGACATTCTAGGTCCTTACACGCTTGCTCTATGCGGAAAGCGCTACATCTTGGTGACTGTGGATTATTTCACCAAGTGGGTGGAGGCTGAGGCGGTTAAGAACATCAAGACCTCTGACGTAATTTCCTTCATCTGGAAGAACATTATCACCTGGTATGGGGTACCTATGTCTATGGTGTTTGATAATGGTCCTTAGTTTAAGACGCCTCAGCTAAAAACCTGGTTGGGAGATCAGGGAATCTCAAGCTGTTTTGCATCCGTCGGCCGGCCCCAAGCAAACGACCAAGTTGAAGCCTTCAACAAACTCATCTAAGACGGCATTATGAAGAAAATAGAAAGGGCCGGTGGCTTGTGGGCAGAAGAGTTAATCCATGTCCTATGGGGAATCCGGACAACAACAAAGGGGGCAACCGGTGAAAACCCCATTTCTCATGATTAACGGTGCTGAAGTCGTCTTGCCCATCGAACATTACGAGCCGACTCTCAGAGTCATGCTATATGATGAAGAGGAAAACTGGGAAGCAATGCGCCTGGCATTGGATGCACTCCCAGAACGCAGGGGCAATGCTGCCTTGCTTCATGAGATTTACCGTATGAGAATGACTAGAGCCTACAACAAGAAAGTACACAAGTGTCCCTTGAAAGTTGACGACTTAGTGTTACAAAAAATAGAGGCAACCGGTAGCGCCAATGAGCTGGGAAAGCTAACTCCAGATTGGGAAGGCCCCTGCCAGATCTATGAAGAAGTAAGGGATGGCACCTACCGCCTGGAAACTCCAGACGGCAGGCGCCGGCCTAGAACTTGGAATGTAGACAATTTGAAAAAGTACTACTATTGAGAATGTAAATTTTTTGTAAACTATGAGTCAATTAATGAGAATTCAGACTTTTTTTGCAAATTTATCTTGTTTTTTCGCCTGGGTAATACTCAGACGGATTCTTCATTTAACTAATTAAGTTTGACAATTAGTAAAGGTTATATCTGCTTAACCGTCTGGGTAGTACTCAGATGGATCCTTTATTTATTTTACTAAGTTTGACTTAATAATCGTCAGTTCGCCTGGGGAATGACCCATATGGGCTTTTTGTGTAACTAACTAATTTCGATACTTAGTGTAATTCAATAACGTTCGGCCAATGCTTCGATAAAAAACTAAGCACAAAAACGCTCAGTGGCTATACAACCGGTCTCAAACAAGACTAAAGGCTAAAATGGTAGGATGGTTGCTCATTTTATAAAATCGCCTGTCCCAACATGGACAAAGGCGTCCGGCGACCCCCCTTAGGTGCAATCGTCGCGGAGAACAGACTATTTGTCAGTTCTACATATCTATGCAGACGACAAAAATTGAATGACCGAATCAGTCAACTCATAGCCGTCTGACCAGAATGATCTGTGAAGAACGGTTAAGTTACCGAATACCGGATGCCCTGGGGCATCAGTCGGCCACCGGCTGAAGTTCTCACTTAGGTTATTTATTCTAAAGTTGCACCTTATATCCCAATTGGGGAAAAAGAATTGTGCAATGGCTATGAAATCTCTACCAAGACGGACAAACTTTGTCTGGTTAATGTCTGGAACGCCTGTTGATGTACGGCTGTGCACTTGGTTTGGGGCAATCACTAATGTGATTGATTAACTTACAAACGTATCATGCTCTTTGCAGCATCAGACGTTTCCAAGTCAATCAACTAACTCCATTTGAAACCAATCACACAGCCGTCTAGGGGCAAGGACAGCCAGGCTTTTGATAAGTTAGGCAAAAAATCGTCTTATGCTTTTAATAAGTTAGGCAAAAATGCAAAATTGAAATTCGCAAAATTTGAAATTCAAACGCAAAATTTGAAATTCAAACGCAAACTCAAACTCAAAATGATCAAAACCGACTCAGTCGGTGCATTCATTAAAAGTCCACCCAACCAAACGGTTGTGGTGGATCAAATGTTAACCGAACCTCGTCCGGGAAAAAAGAAAAATTGTTAATTAACCCGGCTCCTTAGCCTGTAAAAACAAGGATACTCGGCACGCAGACCGGAAAAGCAGAGTTGTTGGCATACTGCCGCAGAATTAAAGAAAAGATAAAAGAGAGAGATTGGCATACTGCCGATGAAAGATCACTTCTGGCCAACAGACGGTGCCTCCTGGTCCTTATCCTCATCATCTGAGGGTATCTCTTGTGCTACACCCGGACAAGGTAGCTCAGGCGTGGGAGGCTCATTGCTGGAGTTGACCCAGGCATCAAAAGACTCAGACTCTGGCTCACCTCTATCTCTAAAGTACACCACATACTCGGCGTAACTATGAGCCAGTGCCCATATGCCGTAGTCCGTGTCTGGGTACAAGGATGCCCAGGCGATCTTCATGAGGGCGTAATTGTCAGCATCACTCTCACCAACTAGGCGGTTTTGCTCTGCCTCCAGGGTTGCTGCAAAGTTTATCTGAGCTTGAGCAGCCTCCTTCTCAAGCCTCTCAACCTTGGTCTTCAGGTTGGTGTTCTCTTCAGAAACACCTTGAAGTGTGACAAGGTCCGCCTGGGCCTTCTTGACCGCCTCGTCAGCTTTCTTGGCGCTCTCATCCGCCTTCTTCTTGGCCTCCTCTGCCTCCTTCTGGGCCACCTCAGCATCACTCGCCCGCTAATTGGCCGTCTTCAGATCCGCCTCCAGCTGCTGGATTCTAGACGCCTATGTCATTATGATTGCTTTAGTTTTAAGTTCATTTACGATAGTCGACTATAAAGCAATAATATCAGTGGTTGTGGCGGGCTTCTTAGCCCGTTTTACCTCTTCCTGTTTGCAGGAATAAGTACGCTTGAGCCTGTCTACCCGCAACATAGCCTGCAAAAAAGCAAGTGGTATTAGTATTGCAGGCGAGGTAAAGCACTTGAAAAAATAAAATTGCCAAGTCTCTTTCCTCAGCCAGAAGGGATAGAATGCGTTCCAGATTGAATGCTCTATCCCCGGGACGTTGTCTTTATCCCTCTTGCGTACGGCGTCAAGCATGGCCTTGGCATGCTTCTGGACGTCTAGCCAGCGGGGAGATTGATCTACAACATAATCAATACGTGATGAGTGCAAAATTAAGGCAGCACCTATCTGTTGCCGACCGTCTGAGGATGACGTCTGTTGGAAGTGGGATTTCACTCGCAAAGGCCACCCCAGCTCGGGCGGGGACTCAAAAGGGTTCTTACCTTCAAAACCGGCCAAGTGAGAACCGCTTGCAGGCGTAGTGAACCCCCGGTTGCTGATAAGGGGTTGACGAGATCGAGGCACAGGTTGCCGCCTACCCTTTTGTTTCGCCCCGCTATCTGCATTTGTTGATTCCTGGTTGAGGCCCTAGGAGTTGAAGTGGAGGTGGATTTTTTGGTTTTGTTGAGAATGGAGGGGGTCTACTCCCTAGTTCGTTTGAGATGTTTCTCAAACGTCTTTCCAACCTCTCCCCCCTGCAAAAATAACCAAGTTAAAGTTAGCATCCGGGGAAAATAATCTTTAAGACCAGTCTAAGAAAGGGTTAGGCGTTTTTTACCTTGGCCTTGACCGCGACCGCAGCTTTTTCCGCAAGCTTTTTGCGGATGACTGTAGAGGACCGCTTGGGAGTCTTCTCCGTCTGCAACATGTCTAAAGCTTCTTCTGCAAAAAAGAAAGAAAATGATAAGTATCATAAATCAATTCTGATACTAAAGCACTACAGGCGGATATAAACTCAGACGCATACGTTTGGTAAACATGTGCCCTAGCCCGTAGGCGGCTAGGAAGCACTCATCCCTGAACCAGGCGCTTTTGGGGATCCAGCTCTTGGGAACTTTTATTGTTTCCCCGGTTGACAAGGTCGCGTCTGTGAGGCCGAAAAAGTCTTCTTCAATTATCTTGTCAAAATGCTCCTTAGGGATCCGGGGAAGAGCGCACTTGCGGCCCATCAGTTCGGGCTTCTTATTGTACTGGCGGAATTCATAATTCTCCCGCCTACTGGGAGCTGACATCAGGTAGAACCTGTGCTTTGAGGCGTCAAATTTGGAGACCTTGTCCAAGGTCATCATGTATTAGGGATGCGTGGTTAGAGTGTACCACGCCCTCCAGCCGCCTAGGCTTCGGTTGAGATAGTGCATGCTAGAAAAAGCCTCCCAGCCGGGGATGAGCACGTGTAATTCGCAGGCGGCAACGTACCCCAAAATATTTGTCCAAGAGTTGGGGGTAAGTTGCCAGACTCCGAGGTCGTAGCCTCTCAACATTGCCTTCACCGCCTGGTGAAGGGGAAAACGAAGGCCAGCCTTGAACGCCGCCTCATAACAGCCAAAGTAGCTGTTGGCGTTCTCTTGATCATCCTCCCAGGCGATGGTGTCGTTCTCTTGCGGCACCCTGATTCTATACCCGTCTCCTAATGGGTGCATTTTAGTGAAGTTCTTTAAGTTTTCCTCCATTTGGAGCCGGTCTTTGGCGCAGAAATGGATGTTGAAGGGGTCGTCTTTCTCGTTTCACTTCTTTCTCTCCTCCTTTCGCTATCCTCAAGCGGGGCAGGTCATCGCTGCTTTCAGAGATGGAGGCGGAGCTGTCGCTCTCCGTCTCCTCCTCATTCTGGGCCAAAGGAGCTGAGACGGCCTCATCGCCACCTTGGTCGCATTCTTCCAAAATGGAATCTGCGGGAGTTGAAGGGGCGCGCGGAGGGGATCTCTCCAGAGTCGTCTGGTCTCTCTGAATAGACGTTTCTCCCTCAAGCGTTTGGCCGCCTGAGCCCTCGCTTTTGTAGTTTGGATCGGTGGCTGTCTGCATTGTCCGAGCTATTGTGTCCTGCACGGACACATAAATGGTCGGAATCCAAGGCAAAGGGTGGTCCCAACACCCCGAGACGACACTCCCAGTCCTAGACTCAGCCGTCCTTGGTGACCGGCTAGACTCTAACCTAGGTGTGCCGTGTGTGTTGGTGATGCATCCATTTATTGCAAGAAATATGTACAAGCGGTGAAACAAAAAAAAGAGCTGAGAAAGGCAGAGACGGTACCTTTGGATGTGATATCTGAAGATGGGCAGGTCCGGATGGGTTGATGGAGAACGAGCTTTCTTGCTTGCGCCTGACTCAAACAGATGACTTCTGCTCTCTCAAAGTTCTTTCACTAGAAATTTTTTCTAAAGGTACAAAATTTTGAGGGTAAACGGCTGTATGTACACTAGTAGAAAAATTCAAAAAAACACCGGTTCAAGGCCACCGGTTTTCACAAACCCGTGGCTTTAAAAATGCGCGGTTCAATCAAAACAATTATTGCCACCGGTTCACTCAAAACCCGTGGCAATAATTTAAAGGCCACCGGTTTTGAACCGGTGGCAATAATTGAGTATTTTAAAAAAAAAATAAAATCGCGCGTCCTAATTTATTCCACCAAAAAATCGCGCTTCCTGTTTCATTAGTTCGTTCCTGTTTCAATTCACTCGACCACCAAAAATTATTCCACCTCTGACAAACTCCAACCCTAGCTACCACCACGCACTCCACCTCTGACGCCCAGCCGCCGCTGCACCCGCCACCAACGTCGAGCACCCCCTCCACCACCTGTTCGCGGCGTTCCTCCAGCAGCAACTAAGGTACAGCAGCAACTAATTAAGGTATGGTTACAGCAGCGGCGTCCTCCACCCATTGCGTCGCCCTCGCCGCCGCATTACTGTGCCCAACCGCCGCCACTTGTGGGGTCCTCCACCATCGACCACCGTGCATCTCTCCTCCCTGTCATCTCCACCTAGGGTTAGTATTAATTTATTTTGCATTTTCAACTATGTTTAGGCAAAATTAAAATTAAGTTTTGAATCTAATTTACCCTAATTTTTCTGAATTTTAGGTTATTTTATTAAGATATTTTGAACAATTTAGGTTGATTTATTATTATTAGGTAGAGATTAGGAGAAAACTTTTTTGAATTTTCATTTGTTTTAATGGTAATTTTTATTAAATTAGAGCTTATTAGTAACTTTGTTACTTAATTAGTTTAATTTTGATAGTAAGTTTTAATTTGTAATTATTAATTGGCATGTGTTAATGTGTAATTTTAGGTTGTTTTATATATAGTTCTTGACAAAATTACTAACTTTTATATGTTGTTTTATTTTTTATTTTTGTAGATTGATGTGTAGAGAAGCACAAGTTTGTTAGCTATTAAAGTGGGAAGTTCGAGACATTACATCCATTATAATTGCTATATTGGTATGAACTAGAAACTTTATGGAGCTATATATATTTCTTTCTATTTATTTATTTATCCATTTGATAAAAGTTTGTTCATGATATTACAAATTGTGTCTATTTTAATTATAAATAATTGCCATAATGAGTCAAATGTTTGCATCATCATATGCCTAGATACCCGTTCAAGGCTTTCTCATTAGGAGAAAGTCTTGAATAGTCCCCGGTTGGGACTGTTCTTGAATGTTTACTCTCACTTAGGTGGTGAATATATGTCTTTTTTTCGATTTTAAGGAACATCTTGGCTTTTCATTTCTTCACCATGTTCTCTGGGTACATATGTGGGTAAGTAATTATCTACATCGTGTACTTGGAGAACTGGGGGGAAGTGCTGCCGGATTTTCCTTAAAATTGGAAAGTTGACATACATTCACTAGTGAGAGTAGACATTCAAGGATGGGTTAGGTTGGAGTGATAAGGACACTTTGGAAACATGCATTTTTTCACTATATGAATGGTTTATTCACGGTGTGTACTTGAAGTTGATTTACGTAAAATATGTAGCAAATGTAAATTATTCATAATATGTTGCTATATATGTTTAGAGACACTTTACTAAATGGAGAAAGCTCGTGGTTGGATGTATGGTAGACGTGATACATTGGAATTTTGGAATGGGGTTCAAGAGTTTTGCAAGACGGCTTTATCTTATCAGCGCAAAATGGGTGCGGAATACCTATACTGTCCTTGTGTTGATTGTAAAAATGTGAAGGTGGTCAATAGTGTTGAGATCATTAGAGATCATGTACTTTGTCGTGGGTTTAGACTTAAATACAATGTGTGGATTTGGCATGGTGAAAGTGGAGAGTATAGTGGGGATCTTGATGGGAATGATGTGCATGACAGAAGCAATAATGAGATTCATGTGGGGTTAGAATGTGAGAATGATGAATATGTTTTTGAGGATGGTGAGGATGGAGCTGAGGATGATCCAGTAGATGAGGTCGAGGATGAGGATGTGGATGAGATGTTGCATAATGTCGAAGGTGATGTGTTTGAATTACTTTCGGAGGCTTCCAAAAAGCCTTTGTACCCTGGGTGCAAAAAATACTCCAAACTTTCTGCCGTGCTAACACTTTTTAACATTAAGTCGAAGCACGGGTGGACGGACGTCAGTTTCACTTCTTTGTTGACCGCATTAAGTGATATCTTGCCTGATGGGAATGAAATTCCTAAGTCTTACTATTATGCAAAGAAGCTGATGTGTCCATTTGGTTTGGAGTATAAGAAGATACATGCATGTCCTAATGACTGTATTTTGTATCGTAATGAGTATGAACAATTGGAGGAGTGTCCACGATGCAAGCAGTCGCGCTACAAGCGCATGAGTTGCAATCCTGGTACGACGGGACCTCCTGCTAAGGTGTTGTGGTATCTTCCTATTATTCCAAGGTTTAAGCGTCTATTCTCAACTCCAAAAGACGCTACAAACTTGAGGTGGCATGCCGAGGGAAGACAGAAAAACAGAATGCTGAAGCATCCGGCTGACTCCCCGCAATGGAAGAACATTGATTTAAGGTTTCCGGAGTTTGGTAATGAAGTCAGAAATTTAAGACTTGGGTTGTGCATAGACGGGATGAATCCATTTGGCACTCTTAGTACCCAGCACAGCACTTGGCCAAATTAATTAATACCACCGGTTAACCGGTGGCAATTAATTAAATTGCCACCGGTTTTGAACCGGTGGCCATTAGTTCTAGCTTTTGCCACCCCCCCACTGGCCAACGGTTCAAAACCGGTGGCAAATGGGGGTTTTGAACCGGTGGCCAAGTCTATTTTTCGCCTAGTGGTAGAGGGTAAATACGGGGGCATTCTCGTAATTTACTCGGAAGGTGAACGGTTACTCTTTAATGGTAAAATTACCACCAATCGGAGCGTGACGCGTGTCACTGATGCCACGTGGCGTGCCACGTCACATCAGTGAGGGGCAAATGTTTAGGGTAATTTTACCCCGCCACGTGGTCCAATAAGAGAGTGACACGTGTCAGCCTCAGGATGGCCCAAAGTGGACAAATCCCTGCTGACACGTGTCATTCCAGAAATTAAGGGAAAAATGGCGACCTTTAGGCCCAAATCCCGAGAAAGCCGTAATGCGGCGCAGCCCACCAATGATTAGGGAACAATGACCTTATCAGGGGCACAAATCCCGAGGACCCTATAAATAGGGAGATTTCCCTCTAAAGGAGGGCACGTTTTACCATTTATTTCACACTGTCCCTATGATAGAGACATCTGAGCTTGGAATCCGAGCAGATACCCACCTAAATTTCCGCACCTTTTTCTCTCCCTTTAAGTTACTAACTTGTTCGTCGGAGACGGAGCACCAACTAACCGGTGTCTCCGTTTCTTTTGCAGGTACAGCTTAAGCCGGATCAGTCTTCGTGTTGTAACTCTCTCGAGGGACAAAAACACCGACGTTTCAAACACCTAATACGGTAGGATAGTCGTTTTGATGGTGTGAATAATTTGCGGCCCACGTTCGAGGATAATCGAACCGTCATACACTTTCAAATTTCAGCGATTACAATAGTTGTCGGCTTTTTCTCAAGCACAGAAAGCGTCATCGGTGGATTTTTCTTCAAGTACAGAAAACCGCCAAGTCGGCTTTCCTCAAGCATGGAAAGCGTTATCGGTGGATTTTTTCTTCAAGTATAGAAAACCGCCAAGTCGGCTTTCCTCAAGCATGGAAGGCATTATCGGTGGATTTCTTCAAGTATAGAATGACACCAAATTCATACGTCGACTTTCCTCAGGCATGGAAAGTATCATCCGGTAGGTTTCTTCAGGCTTTGCAAATTACCAAATTCCTTAGTCGGCTTTCCTCAGGCATGGAAAGCGTTTCAACGAACGTCATCCGTTTGATTCCTTCAAGCATAGAAAGCTGCCAAACTCATTTATCACCGATACACTGGTGCCAGATACGTATTCTATCTTTTTACTCTTTTATCTGTGGAATTAACATTTTTATGCAGGTATCGGCGTATATAGAGTGATTTAGGATTGCAAAACGTCTTAATTCATTCTCCGTCCCTATCGGCTACTTTGACTATCGTTTTTTAAACTAAAATTTCTACAAACTCGGTCAAAGTGGGGGCTTCTGTAGACAACAAAAAATGTCTCCCCAAAATCAAACCTGATGATGAACAACCTTTCACCGCCACTATTGGTCAGGTTTAGTATTTAATCCCGAGAGTGTTTAAAAAATCGTGTTTAATTAAATTCTATTATTGAATAGTCATTGAATTAGTCTTGATGTTTTGTCAAAGCATAGTTTTTTTTTTTTTTTTTTTTTTTTTTTTTTTTTTTTTTTTTTTAATATCAACCCAAACCTTTTTTATTGTTTTATTATTTAATTTTAGCCCAAACCTTTTTTTATTTTATTGTTTTATTATTTATTTTGGCCATAACTTTTTATTTATTTTAGTTACTTTTTTTCTTATTTTAGCCCAAATAATAATAAATTAGAAATGGCCCGAAATTATTAATCGACACTTAAAATGTTGAAAAAAATTAGGGTTAAAAATGAATTTAGACAGAAAAGCGGACTGAAAACTCTTGCGTCACGACAACAGTCCACCGTGTCACGGGAAACTATCCCGTCTGACGGTGGGGTTCCCCGTGACACGGGACACCTGCTCTGACACGGGGGTTTCCGTGTCCTTAACGTGTTTTCTCCCCCGTTCACTAAATATTTCCCGCATCACACAAAAGTACACCGTGTTAAGGGAATGTTTCCTGTCTGACGGTGGGATTTCCCGTGTCAATACACTTTTTTAGGGTATTTTTTCATTTTAGGATTCCCTGTGTTCCCTCAACACATTTTTTTTATAAATACCCCCTCATTTTTTATGTACGGAGCATCAATTAATTCTCATTTTTTCTCGCTTCTATGCTCTAGCTTAAACACTAGTCTACCCTTTTACTTTTAAAATTCCTTTTTCAAGCACTCCAAGGAGTCCATACTTTACTCGTGGTTCTATCCTTAAGCCAAGGCGTGAAAGGTAGAACTGTTTGAAGGTTTGGCCACAAATCAATTCTATTTAATTTGATTTAATTTAATTATTTTTTTTATTATTATTTCCATGAAGTTACTAACTCGTTTATTATTTTGTAGTTGCAAGCAAACAGAATCAATGTAAGAATTATGTTCCTTTTATTTCTATTATTTTTCTAACGATTTTATATTGTTGGAATTATTGTTAAATTACTTCCAATATTAATTTTTATTCTATTTTTATTTTTAATCACCATTTTGCATGTTTAAAGAGAATATGTAATTGAATATCACGCCTAATAAGATAATTTGGACAACCGGTTTAGGATCCTTTTTAATCTTGTTGTTTAATCAAGTGATCACAAATATGTTAGAATTATGTGTTGCATTAATATTAAACCAATTTAGCTTAATAATAGTTTGGAGCAAATTGAATCTCTGTTTGTATGCCTTTGAGATCGCAGGAATGCTTTTCACTATAAGAATCGAGTAGAGGCCAATACGGGCGAATGTGACTCAATGACTCACTTCGTACCATCATCCCCGATACTCCTTTCGTGGTTCCGGACCATATGGAGTTAGTAAACTCATGGATTATGAATAGGGTGTAACCTTCACGGGTCAATCGTTGTTGCCTATCATTGTCCCTTAATCGTGGTTGCATTTTGTGATCCGTGAACGGTTTACAAGTTCCTTAAAAACATGTTGGCGGCTCCCTACTTTGCTTGTCTCTAATAGTATACGTCAATTCCTACTTCTTATGAGTGCCAAGCATATTCACACATGCTTTAACGTTGGCGCACTTCGAGCGACGCCTATACTTTGGGTGGGTCATGATGAGGCCTCCAGATCCAATGATAGAAGCTCTAATATGCAAAGAAGAGTTCCACTCTCAAGAGGCAAAATAGTTTGTCATGGTAATGGAGGAATCCTCAAAGGAGGTGGTTGAACAACAAGTTGAGATCTAGCTTGAGTCTAAGGAAGAGAAATTGGAGGAGAGTTCTAACCCTCCTCCCAAGGTAGAACTCAAGCCCCTTCCCCCTTCTTTGACATATGCTTATCTTGATAAAGAGGGAAAATAACCTATTATTGTCAATGCTACCCTAGATGGTCTTAATTTTAAAAAACTACTTGATGTTTTGAGAAAATATAAGTATGTTATAGGGTATAGCATTGATGATATCAAAGGTATTAGCCCTTCTTTATGCATGCATAGTATTCATCTTGAAGATGATCATTCCACCTCCATTGAACCTCATAGGAGGTTGAACCCCAACCTTCAAGAGGTTGTCAAGAAAGAAATTTTGAAACTACATGAGGCGGCATCATCTATGCTATCTCCGATAGCAAGTGGGTTAGCCCGGTTCATGTGGTTCCAAAAAAGGGTGAGATGACCAAAATCAAAGTTGAAGGAGGAGAGGAAATCTCCACTTAGACGGTGACCGGGTAGAGAATGTGTATTGATTATAGGAGGTTGAACAAAAATACCAGGAAAGATCATTTCCCTCTCCTATTCATGGACCAAATGCTTAAGAGACTCTCTCACCATGCTTTCTTTTGTTTCTTGGATGGGTACTCCGGATTTTTCCAAATCCCTATTTATCCAAGCGATCAAGAGAAAACTACTTTCTGATGTCCATATGGGACATTTGCATACCGAAGAATGCCATTTGGCTTATGCAATGCTCCTTCTACCTTTCAAAGATGCATGACCTCCATTTTCTCCGAAATGCTTGAAAAAGAAATTGAAGTTTTCATGGATGATTTTAATTTTGGTTGCTCGTCTTTTGACACTTGTCTTTTTAACCTTGAAAAAGTTTTGAAAAGGTGCCAAGAGACGAGTTTGGTTTTAAATTGGGAAAAATGCCATTTCATAGTCGAGTAGGGCATTGTCCTCGGCCATAAAGTTTCAAAAAATGGCATTGATGTTGATCCGGAAAAAGTTTCGACGATTGAGAAATTGCCCCCTCCTACTTCTATCACGGGAGTACGAGCTTTTCTTGGGCATGCCGGTTTCTAACGAAGATTTATCAAAGATTTTTCATCAATCGCCAAACCTTTGACCAAATTACTCAAAAAGGATGTTTCTTTTAACTTTAATGAGTATTACTTTTGCAAGGAAGAAGTTGGTCTCATTGAATGTCTAATGCTTGATCCTTTGGATCCTAAGCGTCCCCTTTGATGAATTTTTCTCATGGTTAAGCTAGTGACCTCATAAAGAAGCACTTCTCGAGAGGCAACCCGAGTTTCTAACCCTTTTCTACTCTTCTTTTTTTCTTGATGCTTTAATTTTTCTATCTACAATTTTGGATTGATAGATTTATGTGTTTTAGGTTTTGGTTGTGTTTGAATCGTTGGTATGCCTTGCCTTTAGCATGATTGTATGGTGTTTTAGTGTGTTTTGAAGAGAGGTTTTTGTGCATATTTTGTTGCAAAATGAGAATTTTTGAAAAATTGGGTGGTTCGACCGAACTCCCTGAAGGTCCAGTCGAACTTTGGAAAATGTTTGACCGAACTCTCTTGAGTTCGGCCGCACCTACTCCTGAAGTGTAATTTGAAAATTTTCAGCCAGAATTGCATAAATTAAAGATTCAAGTAGGTTTGACCGAACCTAAGGGTGGTTCGACCGAACCTTGGTGTGACAGAACTATCTGAAGCTCGGTCACACCTATTTTGGATCTAAAATCTGAAAACTTTCTGCCCAATGTTTGAATTTAAATTTTTGAGAGTAGAATCGACTGAACCTTAAGGTAGTTCGACCAAACTTTGGTTAAAGTTTGACAAAACCTACCTAGCGTTCGACCGAACCTTTGTTGGGCAAATTTTTTTTAAAAAAATGCAAAGAATAGCCGCACAACACTTCTTCTCCATTCACCCTCATTCGACTCTCTCTATCTTCTCACTCTAAAACTCCATTGTCACACCCCATTTCAACCTCAAATCTTCATCAAAATCAGTTTAATCTTCTCTATTTCTCACTTATTTTTCATTCTTACTCAATTTCTACAATCTACACCAAAAATTCCTCACAAAACTCCACCTTTTCAAATTTTCCCTAATTTCTATGGTTTGAGTGAGTTGCTATTTTTGAGTTTCTGCTTGCTTCCAATCAATTGTGGTATGGTTTTTCTAGTTTTTGTAAGTTTATTTTGTCAATTTTTCTTAGTTTTACCATGTTCTATATGTTAAACTATGAATTGTTGTAATATTGCGATTGTTAGTAATGGCTTGTTTGATGTTTGTGGTTCTTGGGATTTCCTTATTGCAATTGATTGGTTATTGATAGTAGAACTTGCGTTATGATGATTATGCATGTATACCTTATTTTATTTGGTTTCAATGTATTTGCTTTAATATGTTGATTTCACATTAGGTTGTTCATGCTACTACTTTTTGATTGAGAAATTCATGAGTTGGATGTAATTTTGAGATTGTTATTCATTGTTCTTGGTTTGATGTTGATGGTTTGTGGGTGATTATCATGAATTTAGGGGAAATCATGCCGAATTTCACCTAGACTTTCTTAGGATTTTCATTTGAATGCCAATGAACTTTTCATTCTTGCCTTGGTTTATAAGTGTTTATTAATGTCTTGAATTGTATTGTTGTTATCCTCTACATCTATTTCACAATTCATGGCTATTACTTTCATGCATACACTTTTTATCTTGGCAAGCTTTTTATGACACCTCTTGTCTTGAATCTTCCTATTAATACTCTTGGTTCTTTTGTAGGGTTATAATGTTGGACAAAAGTAAAATCAAATCCAAGAGGAAGAGAGCAGGTGAGCCTTCAACACCCTCTTTCCCACCTCCGCCGGGCATTAAGGTTCACAGAGTTATTGCACCTAATGAGCATTTCTGGAATGTCAACCAATCTCTCATTCTCGTCCAATTCGACCAACAAGGTTCTTCTGTGCTACAACGTTGAGGAAACTCGGCATCTTGGACGAAGTGGTCTGGCTTACTCAAAACTTTGGGTGGGGTGACTTCATCAACCTTTCCGCTCACACTTATGAGCGACTTGCATTAGAGTTCCTTGCTTCTCTCCTCAAGGAATTATTAGAAGAGGATGATGATGGCAATGACCCTCAGCTTGTTATTCACTTTCGCATGTTAAATGAGGATCATTCTCTCACCGAAAGTGATCTAAATGAAATCTTCCATTGGCATGCAACCGGGTTTGATCACCCTTCCGAGATGACCTCAACTCATCGCATCCCATATAATGAGCAAGAGTGGTGGAGGAGTATATCCACCAAGGCCAACTTACTCACTATCACTGCCAAAGTCAACAACATCGTCCATATTGCTACGAGATACTTCGTTCAACTTCTTTAATATGCCATATTCTTTAAGGGAAATCTCGGCTCTATGGTGAAAGATGAGGTGGCTTGCCTCTTTTTGGCTGACAACCATCAACACATAAAGTTTCAATGCTCCTCCACTTTCATCCAACGACTTTGGATACTCGTGAAAACCTTCTAAGTGACAACATTCACATGGGGAGCATGATCACTCTTATTGCCCTTTCCTTCAAGGATGGGGCCTACAAGGACCAAATAGAATTGCTCCCCTACGTGCACCAAAACAGAGAGGAAGCGGGCGAAGGGTGACCTCCTTACGCTCTCTCCATCATCGCTCTCCGTCAATAGCGTTTCATCAACTACACAACCAACAAACGCAAGTTTATCCTCTTGGTGGATAAAGAAGAAGAGTGGCGTGTCTTTCCATACCCCGATCTCACTTTAGTGGACCATATCGATCCTCTAAGATGGAGGATCACCCGGCAGTTCATCCTCGACGAGTTGAGGAGTAACCGAACCCGGGGCGCTATTCCACATCGCTAACAGGTCCACCACCCGGAGCAACCCGTTCCCCCCTTTAGTGAGGGAGGTGAGGCATCTTCTTCTTCTTCCTTTCCTTCTTTTGATATGAATGCCATCCATAGTACCCTTTAGGATATTCTCCATGATAACCAAACATCCATTAAACAATATGGGTAGACAATCTTGTGCAAGCAGGCATTCAAACGCCCTATGTTAACTATCCCTACCATCCTCCTTAAGAGGGTCTGGTTCCTCATTGGGACCCCTATGACCCCAACAACCCTACCCCCAATGTCTACCCCTATTAGGAAGGTCCCATTGACCCTTCCCAACGTATTGGCACCACACCTTACTATCCATATCGTCCGGGTGGATGTAATGCAGCCTATGACCCGACATCTACATCCACCCCAAACCCTTTTGATGGTGGTTAAGGTGACAAAGGGTGGCCGTATGAGCATTTCAACCAATCTTTTCACCCATTCATGGATACTCTCGGGTTTGATTTTGATAACCCCTCTAAGGAACAAGGAAATAGGAACCCGAGATTAGGATTCCCTTACCTCAATTTCTTGCTTTTAACTTTTTGTCAGGACGTGCAAAAGACTAGTGTGGGAGAGGATGTTCCTTTTGGTTGGTTGAAGTGTACATAGGAGGGTAGTGTGGTAGGATAGTAGCTTGTGCATGAGGAGGACCATTGAGGATAATGATTTTGTTGTAGTTAAAGATGATGATTTTTTTTTTTAATGATAATTATGATGTTTTTTGATAATTTTTATTAATAATTTGATGAGTTTTTAAGTTTTTGTGTAGACACAGATGCTCCCAAGGAAAAATCCAAATTCCCGACAATCCAAATGTGTTAATCCAAACTTAGAAGATAGATTTTTATTTTTATTTCTTCTTTTTGTTTATAGCTTTAGTCTCCATCTTTGATTATTAATTTTTTTTATTCTTGTTCTATCTTAGTAGTTTATTTTGTTTTGGCTCGCTTTTTAAGCTTGGAAATGGAGACAAAGGACGTTAAGGGGCAACTCGAGCTCCCTTGGTGAAATTGTATGAATTATCTTGTCTTCCATTTCAAGCGGCGTTTGGTGAGACCTTTCCTCTCCTCTATTTTTTTTCTTTGGGTGTTTAGTTTAGGTTTAGCTTAGGAATCAGTTGAATGGTTTGAGGATGTTTGATTTTGGTTCTATGGAACCTGGGATCATTGATGTTGTTATCGAACGTTCACTTGTATGATGATTGGGATTTAATTGGATCATATGCCTCGTTTGTGAACCTTTTTTTATTTCTTCTTCTTTTGTTTTGTTTTTCCCCTTTTTGTGTAACAAGCATGGCTATGACAAGTTGAAATGATTTTTGATTTGGAATTTGCTCATTCATTTGGATTGGTGTGCCTCTCAAGATAATATGTCTTTGAATGCTTATCTAATATTTAATTACAGAGTCGTTTTCACCACAACCATCCAAATCCCCAATCCTCAAATCTCATGCATTTGAAGTTTTTTTTTTTTAAGTAACTACCATTCCACTATTTTTTTATTTGTTTTTTAAACAAATAAAATTTGTATTTTTTCAAGGGATTGCAATAACTAATAATAACAATTCTTTTTTTCTTAAACACCACTTACATTTCACTTTGTGTTATTTTCTTTCATGTATAATATGTGTCATGTATTAGCACGGCTGCACAGATATACAGTTCCTTTATAAACAATTCACTATAGAACTCAAAATCCCCAACCCTTCAATTCAAACAACTTCCACTTCTCTAATCATAAAAAAAACATATATACAACACACTTTTTGCATAATTGGCCTCATCAAATAGTTTCTTGCAAAAGAACAAAGCAACCCCTCCTATAGCACTGACGGAATAATCCCTATGACACTAACCGAATAACCCCTATGAGACTAACCGAATAACCCCTATAACACTGAATGAGTAACTCTACAACTATGATAAAGTAACCCCCATAATAGCTTTACACGTTTGCGTGGCCACCCACATATAATGAAAGGAATGGTGTCCTTCGAACAAGTGTATTATTCTGATAGCGGGTTCAGAATTATTAGAAAGCAAATATATTCAGTAAGGTAAAGTGATCGGAATGCCTGAGTGGAGGCCGCTTTCGATCATTAATATTAATGTATAATTTATATTACAGCTTAATCTTGCCTGAACCCTTCGGGTCACACCCAAGCAAATATACTAACCGACTCGACGAATTAATTCTGAAGAAATTAATTCGTCGCCCGAGTGCTAAAAAATTTAGACGTCGGAAATTCGAGCTTAGAGCGCCGAAACCGAGCGTCAGAAGTCGAGTAAAAAAAAAAAAGACAAGACAAAAAAATAGTAATATATCAACATTGAATAAAATACCCCTAGCATCGGAATCCCGAGTGCTAGGGGATTAGGCGAGCTAGCAGGCCGCACCATGTGCAAGGCTTGCTAGCAAGCAACGGCCAGCAGCCCGCAAGCATTGTGTGGCTTACTGGCGCGCGCTACTGCTAGCAGCTCGCACATGTGCGTGGCTTGCTAGTAGCGCCCATCGACAGTAGCAGCCCGCGCATATGTTCGTGGGCTTGCTGGGCCGAGAAGGCTGCAGCTAGTAGCCCGCGTGTCCGGGGCTAGGCTGGGCCGAGTATTAGGGCGGGTCATTTGGGAAGCATGTGAAGGGAGTGTGTTTTTGTGATCACAAGTGGCACAAGGAGAGGAAGGAGTGGGGAGCAAGTATGGTCCCCTCCTCTCCAAGGGGTCCTCACTTCTCTTTACATACAATAAAGACACTTGTTGATTTATTACTTGCTTGCCTATTTAATTTATTTAGCTTTAAATTAAATTGTGGAATTTCATGATCCCACATTGATGGGATTGAAATTCTCATTCCCACTTTTCTCTATAAATACCCAAGTTGGGTTTTGGAGAAAAGTGCTTGAGTGAGACTTAGAAAGAGCATTGCGTTTTGGGAAAAACTCTTAAAGTTCATTAACACTTGGGTTTTGGTCAGACCTTTCTAACATTAAGGTAGCGGACTTAAAAAGTCAGTGTTCGTCTTTTATGGGTGGATACCGTTGGAGGCTCGGTATTTTCAGAGCTAAAGCTTTCAAGTAAGAGCCGATTTTGTCAGGCGAAGCACGCGTCAAAGTTAAATTCCTATTTTATCCTTTTATGTTTCTTTGTTATGCTTTACGGTTTTATTAATTGCGAGTGATTTTATGGGTCGGGGTCGTTTCCGCGGTAAGTTGGACTTATCAAACCCTTACAACGGCATCGGAGCCACGCTCGTTTATTTTTAAAATCATAATATATTTCAAGGTGATTTTTATGGCTTAATTTTTCTTGTTTAAGTTGCTAATTAGATTAGTAGCTCGTATTATCTATTTTAACCTAGTATTTAAGCTACCTTCAGCCCCGAACCCAGATTTCGACCAGAAAATAGTGAGTTTTGGGTGGAAAATGTGTTATAGATATGGTTTTATATATCCTTCCAGGAAACGGTTTTTAGCTAAAAAACGACCAGAAATGTTATTTTTGAGGGTTTTTTCGTTTTTACAAAAAATTTTAAGTCTTTCTAACCTTGAAAATTAATTGCATATTTATGGTGGTTATGTAATTGGTTCAATACATATGTAATATGCAATTTTAAACCTCTTTAGGCATGATTACTTTGTAGTAATTTGTGCTTGAATGCTTGGTTTTATTTTTTTCACATAATTGCAAACTTATTGCATTAAGTTTGAAATTGTTGTTCTTTGAGGCTTCTAAGTATTAAAGATTCAATCTTTAATTATATTAAGTGATTAAAACTTTATATTACTAAATTCCATGAATTTTTTGTTAAACTTTGTGATAGAAAAATTGTTTATCTTCATATTGGAAGATATAATTTTTTCAAAGATTCACAGGTATTAAAATTTGAATCTTTATTGAATTAATGTTCATATTTCCAACTCCCAATTATTTTGTCCAAAACTCAAGGTTAATTTAAATCAATTAAATTAATAGTGAGTAATTGCACCAAGTTAAACAAATTTAATTAAAGAATGGTTCTTGGGAATTATTTTGGTTACAAGCACTTTAAAAATTTTATTTAAATTACACTCGTTTAAATATTTTAATTTTGCTAAAATGAATTAGTTCTAAAATTAATTTAGAATTAATAATTATGTCACGCAAAATTGGAATCAAATCCCGAGGCTATGGCACGCATAGCAGCCCGCATGTTGCTGCAAAGGATGCAGCCCCGTGCTTGCGCGTGATCCCGTGCGTGGCTGCTGCTTGCTGCCAGCAGCATGGCACGCTAGCAAGCACCAAGCAGCAGCACAGCACAGCAGCAGCAAGGTACTGTGCGCGCATGTGCGTGCTGCCTTGCGTGGCTGGGCGCGGCTGATGCAAGCGCAAGCATATTGTGCATTGCTTGGGACTTGGTGTATGTGTCGTGTAATTAGGGGAATGCGTAAACGTTGCTTGCGAAGCAATGTAGTGCAATGAATTTGTTCAACATGGCCATCAAGGGACACGTTATTGATGTGTGAAAGTTCGCCGATGAGGGCGGTTTAACGCTTAGCGACATCGGGCCCACTCCCACGTTCATTGAGCATCAAACGGTTGTGCGAAATGTAAGCACTCCCCGTCTTAGTGCTAGGCACTTAGACACTTTTGACTACGTATTTTGGCTTAAAAATTGTCGTTTTAATAATTTTATTAATCTAATTTGTTTTAATTATTTTAATAAGTTTTGGAGGCTAGGCCTCGATTTTGCGCGGCATTGGCAAAATTTATTTTGACAAATTTTGGAAATTACCGGCTTAATTAATTGGATTAATTAAGTTGGATGCGGAATTTAATGGGAGCTTTAAATGTTAATTACGCTTATTTACATAAGTGGTTAAAACAACTCTGACTAGTTTTAATTAAGCGTGTTAATTGGATTAACCACCTACATTAGTTCATGCGTGTTTATGCATTGTTACTTATTTATCGTTGTAAAATGCATGGGCCATTCACAAATAGTGAATGGATGAATGGAATGTATATTCTCTCACAGGTTTTATGAAATGGCAACTAGTGGGGCCCGATTAGGATAGAAAATACGGACTGCAATCCGTGATGTATTTTTAAAAATCTAAATACGGTCTGCATACCGTTGAGTATTTTTGCACATTAATATTTAGATTAGTCCTAATCGTAGATACTAGTATTTTCATTTAATTATGGTCAAGTCTTGAAGATGGAGGTTCTTTGAAGACGTAGCCATGAAAGTTGCAAAGAAGGCCTTTTATAGATTTGAAGATCTCAAGGGGTCATGCTAGTTGCCAAATGAATCTATATTTATGTCTTTCGATATATATTTATAGATATACATATATATATGAATATATACAAATATATATGTATATATACATATATATATGTGTATATACATATATTTAAGTATATATACATATATATGTATATAAACATATATATATAAATATGTATATGAATTATATGTTAGATGCATGTTTAGGATTCCGAATGTTGTGATGATTAATTAAGTTCACTTAAATCAACCAACATCGAAACCCTAGGTCCCTAAATATTGAGTAAAACATGCCATTCCAAAACAACACTTACAAACTAAACGAGGGTAGTGGTGGGATACGCCAAAGCGAGGCATGACAACCTCTCCTTGGAGCGTAAGGCATACCGGGTATTCAAGTTGGTTTTGGTTGTACACAACGATAGGAGTGATGGAGTCCTAACATGTCGTGGCAAAGTGAATAAATTTTTGAGAGAGCATAAGATGCGACGATTTATCCAACCAAGAGTGGCTTGGAGCCATTAGCAAAGTGTTGCTTACCTTAGGAGATTGAGTGTTAAGACAAGCCAAAGCATGCTTAACCACTCTTTGTTTCTTCGGATCTTGTAAACAACTTATTCTCACCAAATTGGGGACAACTTCAAATGTGTGAATAAGACGTTTTAAATAAGTTTGATTAAATTGCATGAATTTAATCTTTTTTAAATTTCATAAATGTTTTTTCATTTCAAATTCTTTCAATTGTAGAATCATGTCTTCAAATAACTCAAAAACCAATTCTCGTTACGTTCAATTCTCGACAAGAAGAAGTTGAGTGGGCCAAAATTTATTGATTAGCAAAGGAACTTGCGAATTGTTCTCATGCAAGAGAAAAAGGAATATTTCTTGATGAGCAAATGCCCGAGGCTCCCAATGAGGAGGTGAATTAAGCTGCCGTGAATCGATGGCAAAGTGCCAATCAATATGTCAAATGCATCATGTTGGCCACAATGTCTCCAGAGCTTCAAAAGACTCTCTTTGAGACGGAGACAACTTTTGAGATCATTTTTTAATTGCAGAATATGTTTCAAGAGCAGGCCCGAACTGAAAAGTTTGAAACCCACAGGCAGATCCTTGAGAGCAAGCTCAAGAAAGGAGAGCCAGTCAACCCACATGTACTCAAAATGATAGGATTCTTTGAGAACATGGGAAGGCTTGATGCGGGGTATTCAAACGAGATGGAAATTTACATCATTCTCCACTCGCTGCACAAAGGCTATAATCAGTTCAAGATGAACTATAACATGCACATCATGGAGAAAACCCTCACTGAGCTTCATGGTATGTTGAAGCAAACAGAGCAAACGCTCAAGGATGAGGGGAAATATGATATGCTCATGATTAAAAAAGGCAAGCTTTTCAAATTCTCAGGCAAGAAGATAAAGGCTTTAAGGGGAAAGGCAAGAAGAAAACCTTTCCGCCTAAATCTAAAGCTACCAAAGATAATAGAGAGAAGAAGGTAGCATCTTGTAAATCTGATTCTAAATGCTTCTATTGTAAGAAGATGGGACATTGGAAGAGAGATTGCCTCAAGTTCAAGGAAGATAAGAAGAACGGGACAGTTGATTTTGAATCAAGTATATTCGTCATAGACTTTAACTTCACTAGATGAACATCATGGGTATTAGATATCAGATGTGGCTCACACCTTTGTTCCAATTCTTAGGAACGCTAGAAGGCTAGAGAAGGGAGAGGTTGAACTCCGGATAGGCAATGGAGAAAGAATTAGTGTCGTGTCCGTAGGAACCCTCAGGATTTCTTTGCCCACTGGGCTTGTTTTGGAACTAGATAATGTTTATTATGTTCCTAACATTACCAAAAACATCATTTCAATTTCGACGTTGGACGCCAAAGGTTTGGAATTTTGAGTAAAAGACAATGGATGTTCGTTTTATCTCGATAATGTTTTATATGGTATTGCACATTCTGAAAATGGTCTTTATGTGCTTTATCTGGAGAGAAAAGTTTATAATGTGAATAATACTAACAAAAGAGCTAGGACCATGGACTCAAACAAAACTTACTTGTGGCATTGTCATCTTGGCCACATTAACATAAAACGCATCAAGAGACTTCTACAAGAAGGTGTTCTTGACTCTTTCAATTTAGAATCGTTTGAGAACTGCTAGGGATGTTTATTAGGCAAGATGATTAAGAAGCCATTCTCCAAGCTAGGAGAAAGGGCAGGAGACTTATTAGGTTTAATACACACTGATGTATGTGGACCGATGAGCTCAACCACAAGGAATGGACACCAATATTTTATCACCTTCACAGATGACTATAGTAGATATGGTTGTGTCTACCTAATGTCGCATAAATCTGAATCATTTGAAAAGTTCAAAGAATTTCAGAATGAAGTTGAAAATTAGCTTGGCAAGAAAATTGAAGCCCTTCGATCAGATCGAGGTAGTGAATACTTGAGCCAAGAATTCGATGACCATTTGAAAAAAAAAAGGTATACTTTCATAATTGACACCTCCAAGAACTCCACAATAGAACGGAGTATTTGAAAGGAGAAATCGGACCTTTTTAGACATGGTATGATCAACAATGGGTCTTAGTGATCTTCCTATCTCATTCTAGGGACACGCACTTCTAACTGCGGCACAAACATTGAACCGTGCACCATCAAAAGGTGTAGAAAAGACTTCATATAAATTATGGACAAAGAAACCTCCTAGGTTGTCTTTTCTAAAGATATGGGGATGCAAAGCATATGTCAAGAAATGGATTTCTAACAAACTTCATCCCAAATCTGACAAGGTTTACTTTGTGGGCAACCCAAAAGAAACAAAGGGTATTAATTTTACAACAAATCGGAGAACAAAGTGTTTGTTGCTCACGATGATGTCTTTTTGGAGAAGGAACACCTTCCAAAATGACAAGTGGGAGGAAAATCGAACTCGACGAAGTTCGTGAGGATGAGCAACAAATCACAATGACAGTCAAAGTGCTCAAACAACATCTGTTGACGCAGGTCAAAATAATCAAAATGTGCAAAGTCAAACCGACAATTCAAATGCTCAATCTATTACCTTACGTAGGTCTTAGAGGCCGAGATCTCAACCTGATAGATATCTTGGTTTAATAACAACCGAGATCTTAGAGGAATGCTGATTATTAATGGAGATGAACCGGCAACCTACAAGCAAGCGATCGCAATCACCGACTCTAGTAAATGGCATGAGGCCATTAGATCTGAAATGGATTCCATGTTTGAAAATCAAGTCTGGGACTTGGTTTACTTACCCGAAGGTTATACACCTATCGGATTTATGTATTCATTTACAAAGCTAGATTGGTTGCAAAAGGTTATAGACAAGTTCATAGTATTGATTACGATGAAACCTTTTCACTAGTCGCAATGCTAAAATCCGTTCGGATCCTCCTAGCGATTGCTGCATATTATAACTATGAAATATGGCAGATGGACGCCAAAACTGCCTTCTTAAATGTTATTTTGGAAGAAACTGTGTACATGACATAGCTTGAAGGTTTTGTCGACCAAAACAATGTTGGGAAAGTTTGTAAGCTTAAGAAGTCCATTTATGGACTAAAGCAAGCTAGCAAAAGTTGGAATCTGCGATTTAATGAAGCCATCGGTAAGTTTGGTTTTATAAAGAATCCAGATAAATCTTGTGTTTACAAGAAGGTCAGTGGGAGTTATATCTCCTTATTAATCTTATATGTCAATGACATATTGCTCATTGGAAACAACATTTCATTGTTAGAGTCTGTAAAGGCCTAACTTGGAAAAGGTTTCTCAATAAAAGACTTAGGAGAGGCTCAGTACATACTAGGCATCAAGATCTATAGGGATAGATAAAAAAGGATGATTGGATTGAGTCAAAGTATTTATATTGATAAGGTAATTGCTCGATTTAGCATAGAAGGGGCCAAAAGAGATTACCAGCCAATGTCACATGGCATAACCCTGAGCAAGAAGAAGTGTCCAAAGACATCTGATGAGCGGGAAAGAATGAATCTTATTTCGTATGCGTCGCTTATTGGATCGATCATGTTTGCCATAATATGTACTAGGCTAGATGTATCGTATGCCTTGAGTGCTACGAGCCATTACCAATCAAATCCAGGAGAGGCCCATTGGACTACGACCAAGAATATCCTTAAGTACCTGAAAAGGAACAAGGATAAATTCCTGGTGTATGGTTGTTTAGAGGAATTAGTTGTTGAAGGTTATACCGACTCGAGCTTCCAAACAGACAGAGACGATTTCAAATTGCAATCTGGATATGTGTTCTGTCTAAATAGAGGAACGTTCAGTTGAAAGTGTGCCAAGCAGAGTACAAGTGCAGATTCTACAACTGAAGCCGAGTACTTAGCAGCTACTGAAGCGGCTAAGGAGGCTGTTTGGATTCGTAAATTCATTGGTGAACTTGATGTTCTACCATCCATAAAGGGTCCAATAGCCCTCTATTATGACAACAATTGAGCTATTGCTCACGCCAGAGAGCCAAGGGAACATCAGAAAGTCAAACATGTCAAACGGCGGTTTCACATGATTCGAGAATGGAAATCAGAAGATGAAATCAGAATTCGGAAAGTTGGAACGGATGACAAGGTAGCCTATCCACTTACTAAACCTTTGCCTCAAGTAAAGCACATCAAGCACGTTGAGGCAATGGGAATTACGCATGTAGGAGACTGGCTTTGATTTCCTTGTTTAGTGTTTTAGTAAAATTTTGAACAATTAATATAAGACACTAAGAAAAATCATTAAAGTTTTGGAGTAATATAAATTTCATGCAATATTTTATTACTCCGTTTGCTATTAAATTGTGGTTAGGATTAAATAATGAGTCCATTCAATTCTTGGAATATTCGAAATAGGGTATCAAGACCTGTCTTGGTAAGAAAACATCTATTAAGTTAACATTGAATATTATAAATCGAAAACTATCCCTAATCGAGGTCATTTAAACGATGGACGATTAATGACAAATTGAGATTAGTGTGTAGTCTGATTTATAGCACTATTTCTTGCGCTATGAGGAAATGATTTTCATAAATCATTTGCACAGGTATTGGTTTAGAACCATACTAGATAGACCTATGAGAATACTTTAAGAGATTAAAAATCGTCATGTATACTTCTCATTATGGCTATCAGAACCTATTTCCTTGACCATGAGTATTGTGAGTTCTCTTATTTGAGTACTAGTCCGCTTTGATGTTGTCAAACGTCTGCCGTAATAGGGGATTATAATGGTAACACTTGCGCGGCTAGGTTATCTCAGTAAGAGGAGCTACATTACAAGATTGGGAATGTCCCCCTACTAAAATAGGGAAGATGTCTTTTTTGTATACAACGCCTCTCGTATAGCGAGACTGTAAAAATGCATGGCCGTGCTCGGATGGATTTTAGAAATCATTTGTTTATTGACAATCGGACTTGGAATCGAGAAACACTTGTGGACGTAATAAGGATGACGAAATAGTCTTACCTTATAGTTCATGAAGAGACATAGGAAAGGGGCTATACACTAAATGCTCACTTGTCCAGAAAGACAAGTGGGAGATTGAAAGGAATGGTGTCCTTCGAACAAGTGTATTATCCTGATAGCGGGTTCAAAATTATTAGAATGCTAATATATTTAGTAAGGTCAAGTGATTGGAATGCCTGATTGGAGGCCGTTTATTATCAGTAATATTAATGTATAATTAATATTACAACTAATCTTAACTGAACCCTTCTGGTCACACCCAAGCAAATATACGAACCAAATCAACGAATTAATTCGGAAGAAAGTAATTCATTGCCCGAGTGCTAAATATTTAGACGTCGGAAATTCGAGCTTAGAGCGTCAAAACCGAGCGTCGAAAGTCAAGTAAAAAAAAGTAAAAGACGAGACGGAAAAATTAGTAATAAATCATCAATGACTAAAATACCCCTAGCATTGGAATCCCGAGTGCTAGGGGATTAGGCAAGCTAGCAGCCCGCACCATGTGCGAGGCTTGCTAGCAAGCCACAGCCAGCAGCCCGCAAACATTGCGTGGCTTGCTGGCGCCCGCTAGTGCTAGCAGCCCGCACATGTGCGTGGGTTGCTAGCAGTTCCCATCGGCAGCAGCAGCCCGCACAAATGTGCGTGGGCGTGCTGGGCTGAGAAGGCTGCAGCTAGCAGCCCGCGTGTGCGGGGCTAGGCTGGGCCGAGTGCTAGGGCGGGTCATTGGGGAAGCATGTGAAGGGAGTGTGTTTGTGTGATTACAAGTGGCACAAGGAGAGGAAGGAGTGGGGAGCAAGTATGGCCCCCCCTTTCCAAGTGGTCCTCACTTCTCTTTACATATAACAAAGACATTTGTTGATTTATTACTTGCTTGCCTATTTAATTTATTTTAGCTTTAAATTAAATTATGGAATTTCATGATCCCACATTGATGGGATTGAAATTCTCACTCCCACTTTTCTCTATAAATACCCAAGTTGGGTTTTAAAGAAAAGTGCTTGAGAGGGAGTTAAAACTATTAAACACCATTAACACTTGGGTTTTGGTCGGACCTTGCTAACTCTAAAGTAGTGGAACTAAAAACTCGGTGTTCGTCCTTTGTTGGTTGATACTGTTGGAGGCTCGGTATTTTCGGATCTAAAGCTTTGAAGTAAGAGCCCATTTGGTCAAGCGAAGCACGCATCAAAGGTAAATTTCGATTTTATCCTTTTATGTTTATTTGTTATACTTTATGGTTTTATTAATTGCGAGTGGTTCTTTGGGTCGAGGTCGTTTCCGCGATAAGTTGGACTTACCAAACCCCAGCAAATAAGAGTAAGGTTTTGTTCTTTAGAGTTTGTGAGCAGAATAGAGCACATCATATTGCAAAAGAGTAGAGCATGTGACTATAGAGTAGAGCTGGGGTCAACAAAGAATGATTTTAGCAGAGTAGAGCAAGAGACGACCATAAATAGTTCAAAATAACAGGACCTAACTTACTACATCTAAATCAACCCCGTATTTGAGATATATTTTTTCTTATATTATAAAATTAAAATCTTTCTAATATAATATATATCCCGTGCATTTTGCACGGGTACACTCTAGTCTTATATATAATTTAAGACATTTTTTTTCCAAAACTTTATCACAATCCTTCAAAACCCCAACTTTTAATTCTCACGCACTCTTCTTTTTTTTTAAAAAAATAAACATTTATTTGGCATCCAAACATCTTCTACCTCTTTTAACTTCCACTATTATTTTTCCTGATAACACCCAACTCCACAAAAAAAACTACTTTTTTTGTTTTTTTTTTTTTGGTAAATAAGGAATTTTATTACCAAAAGGAGCAAAGAAATCAAGATACAACTTACATCAAGCTAAATTGTACCCCAAACTACACAAGCCTAACAAAAGGACAAAAAACCCCAAAGAGTTCCTAAACTCTATAATGCCACCTTCTAGGAAGGGTTCACCATAAAGAGAAGGAACAACCTTGTTCCCTACCTCGAGCTACCTTTTAGGAAGGGTGCCAAAGACAGAGAACAAACAACAAAAAGACTCAAATAGTCCCTCCTAGACTCAGCTGCAAAAAGCAAGCAGCAGAACTAGACAGCAAGACTATACACCAAAATAAACAAGAAAAACCTTTACAAACAGAAACTTCCAGAGAGTACACCAGTAACAGCAAAACTGCAAGAATAAAACCTGTTACAGCACAGGAAGAACTGCAGAACAAAACAGACCAGCAGAAAGCTACATAATCAGGTGCTTGGTTCCAGCAGGGCATCTGCAAGCAGTATGAAAAATGATATCTCTGATAAAAACCTCAGCAGAATTACAGCAGCCAGTGAACAAAACTGTATTCCTCTGTATCCAAATGCCATAAACTGTTTCAGTGAAAGCAACTTGGATTACTTTGTTTTTTACTCTAGAACTTCTGCAGATTTTCTTTAACCACTCAATCTCATCATCAAGTTGCTGGATAGGTTTAGAAACATGTAAGATATTTAGAACCTTGCCCTAGACTTGCCTAGAGTACTCACAATCAAAGAATAAGTGCCGCACACTCTCATTTCCTTTAAGACAAAGAAAACACTTAGGATCAGAGGATATGTGCCATTGCAGCAACCTATCTTTATTGACAAGTCTATTCCACAAAGCTAACCACAAGATAAAAACAATCTTAAGGGTTGCCAAATTGTGACAAACAACCCTTTTCCAAGGGACCTTAGGAACTTGAGGTCTAATAGCCGTATAGAGCTTCTTGATTTTCATTTTATTGCCCTGCATTAAGCTATTCTATCCCACTTGATCATTCACAATATCTTTACAACTTAAAATTTTCTTCAAGAACCAAGAGCATTTAGCAGGGATAGGAGCAGTCCAACAATCTTTATGCTTGAAATAGTAGATGTGATCCCATTTAACCCAGAGATTGTCAGCCTTGTGAGCAACATCCCAAAGCAACTTAGTGACAACTGTTTTTTTCCACTCAGGCAGACAGAGAAAATTCCAGCCACCACAAACTTTAGGAAGACAGACATAGTTCCAAGCAACCAAAGATTTTCTAGCAGGAGCAGAGGAGCCAGTCCAAAGGAAGCATCTGTATCTAGCTTCAATCTCTTTTAGGATTTTCTTTGGTAAAATGAAGATCTAAGCCCAGTATGTTTGAATACCAAACAGCACACTCCCAGCATAAGAGAAGTTTTTAGCCATCCACCCTTGAATCCTAGCTGTTAGTTTCTTCACCAAAGGCCTACATTGAGCAATTGTAAGCTTCAAAGAAGAGAGGGGGACTCCAAGATATCTAAAAGGAATGGAACCTTGAGAAACACCAAGAAGCTCTCTAAGCTCTGTATGGTCATCAATAGGAACTCCACCAAAGTAGACTACAATTTTATCAAGGTTAGCAGAAAGACTAAAAGCTTCAAAAAATTTGGAAAAATCTTGGAAAAGAAGCTTGATAGAGACAGTATCAGCTCTAGAGAATATCAACAGATCATCAGCAAACATCATATGAGTTAGGCTTAACTTTTCACATCTAGGATGGAAATTGAAATCAGGAGTTAACCTAAGCTCATAGAGACATCTAGAGGGATATTCCATGCCAATAGCAAAGATGAAAGGAGACATAGGATCACCTTGTCTCAAACCTTTTTTAGCTTCAATGGGAGTGGCAAGGAAACCATTAATGAGAATAGAATAATAGACATAAGTAAGACAAATCCAAATCTAACTGATAAAACCTTGAGGGAAACAGCTACGAGTGATCAGACTAGTAGTATTCATTGCTAGAAAGAGAAGCTAGAAAGAGAAGCTCTAATGTGTGATCTGTGATCTGCATGGTAGTCTGATCTGAGGTTGGTTTCTCACTCAGCTCTGATTATCATGGCTAAGAAGAAGAAACAAGCTACTTTACTCCCTCGATCTCCTGCTTTTGGATCTCTCTCCCCTACTGATCTCAATCGATTGAAGAACTTGAATGTGAAAACTATCCCTGAGGTTGAGGATGAAACTAAGCTGGTTTCTCAACCAGTTCATCTAGTCCATCCATCAGGAGGAAGGATTACTAAGGCTGAACTGAAGATTCTTGAGGATTCCTTTGCTGCTACTGAGTTGCAGAAATCCAATGAAGTGGTTCCTAGGGTTTTCCCGGTTACTGTTCCATTGCCTAAAGCTACGAGTGTGCAACTAAATGATGTGATTCCGGTTGTTTCTTGGTCTACTTGTCATCCTGAACACCCTGGATCATCAAATCAAGCAAAGAATTCTGAGAATTGGTCAAGTTTGTTTCGAGGTAAACTGACTGCTAAGGGTGCTGCTCTGAACTTTGTGGCGCCTATTTTGAAAAGTGGAAAACTTGTAGCTCAAATACAAGCAGAGGAGATTGCAGCAGGTAACTCTAAATGGTGCAATGCAATTATCTTCTATGTTGTTGGTTTTTATCCCACAATTGCTGCTGTTCATAAGCTCATTGCCAAAAACTAGAGTAATTTTGCTAAGTCTGAAATTTTTTGGCATGATGATGGTTATTTTATAATCAATCTGTGTTCAAGTGATGATAAGAATGTTGTTATAAGTTCAGGACCTCATATGTTTAATAATAAGCCTGTTATTGTTAAGTAATGGACTGATAAATTCAATTTACAAGCTGAGATACTTAGAACTGTGTCTTTATGGGTTAGATTTCAAATTTGCCATTGAATTGCTGGGGTGCTGATACTTTAAGAAGAATTGGTAGTACAATTGGGGTGCCCTTGTTTGCTGATGAATGTACTAATAGGCAACTCAGAGTTTCCTTTGCTAGAGTGCTTATAGAAGTTGATATAACTAGACCATTCCCTACTAGTGTTACTGTTGAAAGCCCTGTGGGTGAAACACTTGAGTTGAAAGTTCATTTTGAATGGTCTCCACCCTTTTGTAAGAAGTGTGACAAAGTGGGGCATAACTGTGCTGCTCCTAAGGCTAAGTCTATTCATAAACAGGCTGTATGTCAACCAGTTAAACCCACACAAGACAAGATCTGGGTTCAGAAGCAACCCGTTCCAGTTCCTGCTGCTGAATAGGATCAGGGAAAGGATCAAACTGCTGATGTTCAGCCTATTATTACCCCCGCTCATACCTCTTTTGCTGCTTTTTTGGATGCTGATTGGAGAGTGGTAGGCAAAAGAGCTAGGTCTAATGCTGTAGCTACTCATCAGAATGCTCCTAGAACTAATAATGCTTACTCTGCTCTGCTGGAAGATGAGATTGCTGGAATAATTCCTAACGGGGGTGATGGTAATCCCTCTCTAGTGCCATGATTATTACAACTTGGAATATTAGGGATCTAAATGACCCTAATAAGGTGACTGCTGTTAAGCAGTTACTTAATGATCATTCTATTGATGTTATGGCTATTCTTGAAACTAAAGTTAAGCTGCAGAAGTTTGAAGCTATGAAAAGGAAATTTGGAAGAGCTTGGGAGTGGGTTTGTAATTATACTTACTCTCCCAAGGGTAGGATCTGGGTTGGCTGGAAACCAGATGTTGTGTCCCTGAATATTAATGCAGTTGATGAACAATTCATTCATACAGTTATCACTACTAAAGATTTACAGCATCATGTTGCCTGCACTTTTATTTATGGCCTGCATTCCATTCAGCATAGGTCCTCTATGTGAGCTGGAATCAAAGCTTTAGGTAATATTCAGTTACCCTAGATTTGGATTGGTGATTATAATTCTATCCTCTCTTCAGAAGATAGGTTTAATGGTAATCCAGTCACTGATTATGAAGTTAAGGATTTCAAGGGCTTTGTGCTTGACTTGGAGCTTGTTGAAATTAAGAGTAAGGGCTCCTTCTATTCCTGGAATAATAAGGGTCATGGTATGAATAGAACTACTTCTAGAATAGATAGAGGGTTGGTTAATGAGGCTTGGTTGTTGGCTTATGGTCAGACTGAGGCAATTTACCTTCCTCCCTCTCTCTCAGATCACTGCCCTGTTCTAGTTGATATTACTCATTCAGTTGCTAAATTGTCTTGCTTCTCATCAAGAGTTTCTTGCAGTTGTGTCTTCTCATTGGGATATTGCTATTACTGTGAATCCTATGTTGCAGGTTTGGAAGAAATTGAAGTCTGTCAAAACTGGCCTTAAGAGTCTAAACACTAAGCATTTTGCTAAAGTTACTAATAGACTAGAAGAAGCTAGACTCTCTTTAGCTGAGATTTAGTCCTAGTGAGTAGAGGATCTTACTAATATTTCTCTCCAAGCTTAGGAAGCTACTAGAATTGAAGAAGTGAAATATTGGATGAATACTTATGAGAATATTTTACCCTAGATGTATGTTGAAGATAGACTTAAGGAAAGCTTATGACTCTATGGAATGGAGCTTCCTTAATACTATGCTGGGTGAGTTTGGCTTTCCTAACAAGGTTATTAACTGGATTATGGGGTGCATTACTTCTGTTTCTTACTTAGTTATAATCAATGGTTACCCTTATGCTCCCTTTCAAGCAAGGAAAGGGCTAAGGCAAGGTGATCCCATGTCCCCTTTCCTCTTTGCTCTATGTATGGATTATCTTTCTAGGTGTCTGCAGGACATGACTAAGAATCCAGATTTTAACTTTCATCCTAGGTGTGAAAAACTTGGGATTACCCATTTGATGTTTCCAGATGATCTTTTGTTGTTTGCTAGCTGATTTGTGTTCTGTTCAGCTTCTTTTCAAGGCTTTTCATAAATTTTCTATGGCTTCGGGTTTATCTGCAAATCTGGATAAAAGTGATGCCTTTTTTGGAGGTATCTTAGAACAAGAGAGAGTTCAGCTTCAGCAGGTTCTTAGGATGGCTAATGGCTCTTTGTCTTTTAGTTACCTTGGTGTACCTCTTTCTTCTAAAAAGCTCACTATCTCTGATTGTAGGCCTTTAATTGAAAAGGTTACAGGCAGAATTGACACTTGGGCTACTAAACACTTATTTTATGCTGGAAGACTTCAATTGTTAAAAGTGTTTTGTTTGGAATCCAAGCTTTTTGGGCTCAAATTTTTGTGTTGCCAAAGAAAATTCTCAAGGAAATTGAGTCCAGATTTAGATGTTTCTTATGGACTGGGAAAGGTAACCCCACAAAGAAAGCTTTAGTGGCTTGGAGATTTATGTGCTTACCTAAGTCTTGTGGTGGTTGGAACTTAACTTCTTTAGAATAATGGAACAAGGCTGCTATTACCAAGATACTTTGGGATCTTGCTAGTAAATCTGAGAATCTGTGGGTTAAATGGGTTCACATATACTATTTTGCTGGGAAGAATTTGTGGACTGCTCCTATTCCCATAAAAGCTTCTTGGATTTTGAAAAATATCCTTGCTTCTAGAGATATTGTGAACAACATAGGTGGATGGTGAAATATTACTGTAAATGGTAAAATGCAGATTAAGAAGCTTTACAGTATCATCAAACCTCATGGTCCTAAGGTTCCCTGGAAGTGAATCATGTGTAATAATCAAGCTTCTCCAAAAAGCTTTTTTATCACTTGTCTTGCTGTATTGGGAAGACTGGTTACTAAAGATAGGCTGTTGGCCTGGCAAATTTACTGTGATCCTTGCTGTTTCTTCTGCAATAGTGCAAATGAAACTGTGAGCCACTTTTTTTTTTATTGCAATTATTCTAAAGTTATTTGGACTGTAATGTTACAGATCTTTGGGTTCAGTAGACCTGTGCTAAGTTTTTCTGCTGAGTTGGCTTGGATTTCAAAGTATTGCAGAAAGACTAATGTTAGAAGTAAACTTACTGTCATGTGCTTTTCTGAGACTGTTTACAATATATGGCTGCAAAGGAACTCTTTGATGTTTACAGGCAACTGCAAACCAACTTCTGAGCTGATTAGGGAGATAATCTTTCTTGTTGCTTATAGATGTAATAGCTCTGATAGGTATATGATGTATTCTATCTAGTTTTGTTATCCTGGTCCTTGCTCTTAGTACCCTTCCTAGAAGGTGACTAAGTCTTGAGTCTAGTTAGTGTTTCTGGTTCTGCCTAGAACCCTTCCTAGAAGGTGGCTAGGCTGAACTGGATTCTAGTTTTTGTTTGTTTTGTTGACTTTGTTGGGTTTGTGGTGTTTGGGTGTTACAGCTTAGCTTTATTGTAAGTTGTAATTCTTCTTTTGGTAATAAAATTCCTATTTACCAAAAAAAAAAAAAAAAAAAAAAAAAAAAAAAAAAACCTTGAGGGAATCCAAGTTCTTGCATAACAGCAATCAAGAACCCCCATTCAAGTGAATCATAGGCTTTCTTCGAATCCACCTTAACCATGCATATAGGAGAGATAAATTTGTGATCATAGTCTTTAATCAACTCAGTTGCAAGAAAGATATTATCTCCAATGTGCTTTCCTTGAATGAAACCTGCTTGAGCATCATCAATGACCTCACCAATGACAGCAGCAAGTCTAGAAATAATGATCTTGGAGATAAGCTTATAGACCACAGTACAACATGTTATGGGCCTAAAATCCTTAATATAAGAAGCATTAGGGATTTAAGAACAAGGGTGATAGTTGTGCAATTCCATTGCCTAGGCAAAGTTCCCTTAGGGCCTGTTCTTTAGAGCTGCTTTGCTCTGCTCTACTCTGCTTTGCTCTGCTGAAATCTGCTCTGCTCTGCCCTGCTCTGATCTGCTCTGCTTATAAATAGTACTTAAAAATAGCTGCTTCAATCTGCTCTGCTCTGCCCTGCTCTGCTTTGCTATGCCCTGCTCTGCTATGCCCTGCCTGCTCTGCTTCAATCTGCTATGCTCTGCTCAAATCTGCTTTGCTCTGCTCTGCTCTGCCCAGAAGCTCAAAAGAACAGGGCCTTAGTAAAGAAATCAATAACACTAGCATAAATATCATCTTTCACAATATACCAAGCTCTCTTAAAGAAGAAAGAATTAAAACCATCAATATCAGGGGCCTTTGTGTTATCAATTCCCTTAAAAGCATCATCAATTTCAACATGAGAGACAGGCTGAATAAGAATACTCTGAGCAGCAGAGCTAAGTTGCTTACCTCTTCTCATAGTAACCAGATCAACAACAAGCAGCCAAGAAGCCTTTGTCCCTAAAAGAGACTTATAGAAAGAAGTGATCTCAAGAGAAATAGCATCAAGATCCTTAAGCAAAATCTGATTAGAATCAATGATAGAATCAATTCTATTCCTTGCTTGCCTAGTCTTCATAACTGAGAAAAAATAATGAGAATTGCCATCTCCAAGCTTAATCCAATTGATCTTGGACTTTTGCTTGAAGATGCTTTCTTGGATATCATTCCAGTGCTTGAAAGCCTTAATAGCATCAGATTCCTTAGCATACAAATCCAAATCATCAGTATTTTGAGCCATTAGGTTCTGAATCTCAGTAAGCTTTGCATAAGCTTGATCAATTTTCTCACCAATATTTACCAAACTGCTTGATATTCAGGGACTTGATACCAGATTTCACAGATTTTAATTTCTGCAAGACAGAACCATAAAAAACCCAGGTCTAAGAAACAATGTCAAGAAATTCAGGATGCTCAGCAATACGGTTTAGAAATCTGAATAGTCTACCCTTCCCAGCAGGAGCAGGACAAATGTCCAAAAGAACTGGACTATGATCCGAGAGGAAAGGAGCAAGGTAGACAGTTTCAACATGACCATGAGAATCCAACCAAGCTTGGTTACCAAAGACTTTGTCAATCCTAGAAAGGGTTCTAAGACGAGTATGAGCCTTATTTGACCAAGAATGGAAAGCTCCCTTGCTCTTAACCTCAGTAAGATTTAAATCATCAACAAAACTCTGAAAATCCCTAGTCTCATAATCTCAGGCATAACTACCATATAGTCTATCTGAAGAGTAGAGCATAGAGTTAAAATCACCAGCACATAACCAAGGTGAATGCAAAATAGATAGGTTTCTAATACCCTCCCACATGGGATGCCTATGATGAATAGAGTGAAGGCCATAGGTAACAGTGAGCTGAATCTGCATAGAAAGGTCCCTAGTAGAGACAAGACAATGAATAAATTTCTCATGAACCTGTAAAACATTGATAGTAACTCTATCTACATTCCAACCAATCCAAATCCTCCCTTTAGGAGAATAATCATAATTGCAGACCCATAACCAAGAAGGGCTAAACTTCTTTTGATAACTAGAATCATTTTTAAGTTTAACTTTTGTTTGAAGCAACTTAATTACATCAACTGAATGAGAGTGAAGCAGCTTCTTTATAGAAGCAACTTTGCCAGGGTCATTCAGGCCCCTAATATTCCAGATAGAGTAAATCATGGCACTAGAGGGGGATTAACCTCACCCCCGCTTGGATTAATAGTGAAACCACCAGCATCTTCCATTTCATTTGCAAATAGAGCAACAAAAGCATTAGAAGTGGAAGCATGCTAATTAACTCTTGTTTGCTGGCTCTTTGTCTTTCTTCCAACTATTCTCCATCCTTCATCTGAGTTGTTCTGGGAAGTAGTAACATGTGGAGTGATAATAGACTTCCCATGAACAGAAGCATCAGTAGTAGCAGCAGAAGGAGCAAGAGCTTGACTAGGCTTAGGAACCTAGGCCTTCTTCTGTGTAGGTGTTGCAGGAGCTGATTGCTTAGGCTGAGTCTGCTTAGGTCTAGCAGAAGCAGATTTGACAGAGCAATCATGGCCAACCTTATTGCACTTAGAGAAAAATGGTATATCCCACTCATACACTACCTTGAGCTCCAGCATTTCTTTTAAAGGACTCTCAACCAGAACAGAATGAGGCATAAGCTTTGTAACATCAATTACAATTAGGTCCCTAGCAAAAGACACCCTAAGTTTCCTAGTTGTACATTCATCAACAAAAATTGGCACACCAAGCAGACTGCTAATACGGCTAAGTGTGTCAGATCTCCAGCAATTAAGTGGCAGATTAAGGAACTTGACCCAAAGAGGGACAGTTCTTAGAATTTCTGCACTGAAATCAAATTTTGGACTCCATGGCTTAACTATTGCTGGCTTTCCAAGAAACATATGAGGACCAGAACAAAGTATAGTATCCTTATCATCAACAGAACAAAGATTAATGATAAAATACCCGTCATCATGCCAATAAACATCTAGTTTCTGCACAGAGCTTCATTGCTGGGCTATAAATCGATGAACATCAACAATAGTAGGGTAATAGCCAACCACATAGAAAACTAAAGCATTAGACCACTTTTTATTACCTTCACTAAGTTTAGACTCCTGTAGTTGAGCAACCTGCTTCCCATCTTGAACTTTCTGGGTAATATAGGACATAGGAGATCCTTTAGCAGTCAGTTTACCAGAGAAGGGAACAGATCGATCCTCACCATCTTTGCATGCATTCTGCTCCGGGGGAGGTGTAGAGTGATGATCGGGAACTGTTGGCTTAGATCAAAGCCCAGATCCTCCAGCAACCAATGGAATAGTAAACTTAGAAACCCTAGGTACTATTCTATTGGAAATAAAAGAATCTGGTCTAGAAGTTTCCTCAACAAATAAAGCAATAGTATCAGCATCACTTCTTAGAATAGCATCACATGCTGGATGTACCAATGTTGGCGCCAGAGTAACCAGCTCATCCACCTCCTAAATCGGGCTAGGAACAAATGAATTGCCTGAGTTCCTCAGATTCTGCAAAATTGTATCAAAAGGTTCATGAGTATTCTTCTGTTGTGTTACTTGAGGTGTAGGAGTGTTCTGCTTCTTCTTCTTAGCAATCAAAGATCAAGATTGATGAAGAAACTGATAAAAATTGAAGAACCATGGAGAAGAGAGAGAAGAGAGAAAGTCAACGAAAGTCAAACCACCTCTATGGTCATCTTTTAAAAGTAAAACTACCTATTTAATTATTATATACCGAGTATTATATATATATATATATATATATATATATATATATATATATATATATATATATATATATATATATATATATATATATGTATGTATATATATATTTATAAATCAACTCCATGTGTTGGACATATAATTTTCTTATATACCGAGAACCATTTAAAATCAATTTCACGTATTTGAAATATAATTTTGTCATTAGATTTTTTTAAAAATATATCACGTGCATTTTGCACGGGTACACTGTAGTATTCCAAGTTGATGAGGGTTTACACGGTTTGAGAGTGCTTATGGTTGAGATAGACAAATTTTAAGCTAAGGTAGTAAGGCTAAGAACTATTGAGGACGTTTGAACCCTTAGCTCACGCGAAAGTGGTAAGATGGTGTTGCTCTCTATAGTGGGCAAGATTCACTTTAGTTGGTATTTGCTTACTTCCCACCCCTTGTGAGGTCTAATATTGTTCAAGCCTTCATTCTTGTTGAGCGGCATTTAGGATCCTTGAATATGCGTATCTTAATCCTTGTGTTGACCTCTAGCTCCCAAGATCGTGACCAAGAAACTCTAGAGGAGGAAAAGGGCACTTCTCATTTTTCTTTGTTTTCTTGTGTTTTGTTACAAATTTTGTTTTCATTTTTGCATCAACTTACTTGCTAACAAATTTGAGCCTTATTTCCCTTTCTTGACTTAACCATATTACAAACCTATCGGCCTATGTCTTACCGATCCTTGTAGTTAGTGAAGCATTGGCTTGTGAGGTTTGAGTTTTGAGATTATAGGATATGAGCAAGAAAGATGTGTAATTTGGTTCAAGTATAGTTTTGAAAGTTGAACATGAAAAGATTAAGCAAAAAGGCTTGAGAAAAAAGATGCAATTCAGGAAGACCATGTGAAGTTTTCATATAAAAAAAAAAATTAATGAATGAATGATGAAAAGGGATGAAGTATTGTTGTGAGGTTTGTATTGAAGGTTTTAGTTTGAGTCTAGGTCCAATTCTTAGGTTGTTCATGATATATGGCCACTCTTTTACATCACTTAGGATTTGCCACCAAAATTTTCAAATTAATTCCCAACCTTAATTCTTAGCCATGACATTACAACCCAAGTTAAAACCCTTGGACTTTAGAGGGGCGAGGTCAAAGACTGATGGAGGGAGATAGATTTTAACCCTTAGAGATAGTATGCATAGTTCAGATGTCGGGAAGAACATATAATACAACATAAAATTTCTTTTTCCAATTCCCTCGAGGAATCATGAGGAGCTAACTAAGGGATGAATTGAAGCTACTAGAGAGAACGCGGACCGTCTTGGTTGGGGCTAGGGCGGAGAATGAAATCATTAGTTCTCTATGCTAAGCTTAGGTTTGTCTCTTTTAACCTTGAGCATCTTAGAACGTGTTTCCCTCTTTGAATTGATAAAGGTAAGTATTCTTTGGTGCATTTATCTTCGTGTGAGTCCAATTGGAGCATTTCCTACCTTGAGGCTTTATTGGTTTTTCTAAAACTATGCAATGTTATGTTTGTTGTGTTTGTCTCTTTGTTCTAGTTTTCCTTGCTTGAGGACAAGAAAGAGGCAAGTGTGGGGGATTTTTATGTGTGGCATTTATGCCACTCTTTTATCCTTTTTTCTCTTAGGAATCTCCCATCATTTGCAATTGTTTGGCCCTTTTCTAAGCATTTTACCTTAGTTTTGTTTTCTCCTTTCCCTTCTCTTTTATCTTCCTTTTTCCTATATTTTTGCCTACTCATTACTTTGATTTCCATGCTTGTATTTTTTAGGAACCGGGGTCTTCAAAGAGGAGAAGGCTTAAGTTAAATTGGAGCTGAAGAAAGCAAGTTCTAGTGGAGGTGTGGTCGAACTCTCTGAAAACTTCGGTCGAACCTTGGGTGTGATCGAACCTGCACAAAGTTCGACCGAACTTTGGAAGCAAGAACTTTTTAGATTTAAGCATTTTGCAGAAGCGGTCGAACCCCAGAAGTTCGACCGAACCACGAGCAGGGAGGTTCGACCGAACCTACCCATGGTTCGACCGAACCTACCTTATGATTTGTCAAACCTTTTGCCGACTTCAGCCAGATGTGTACGAACTATATAAGTCCTGTTTTAGAACGTTTTGATGTAATGAAATTAACTTAGTCCTAATTTTTGAATTTTAGCTTAATCTAGAGAGAGAAAGTGGATTTTTACTCAAGTTTCCTTTATTGTATTCAACTTTGGTCAAGTTTAATCTTCAATCAAACAACACTTCAAGTTTTCATCTTTCATTAATCCTCTCTTTAGTAATCTCTAACCCTTTCTTTTAGCTTTATTTATTTATTTTATTGTTGCTTATTTTCATTAATCTTATTAGTTCATCTAGTTATTATTTATTTCATTGTTCTTAATCATGTTTTTTTTTTGTGTATCTTGAGTTTATTTCTAGTTTTGATATTATGTTTAATCTCTTTTCTCTAGCCTAATTTGTTAGCTAGGGGAAGGGGGTGGAAAATATGTGTTGATATTGGATGAATGATGATGGTTGGATTGAACTCATGCCATAAATTGATGAAAGATATGATTTTTGATAGCTTGAGATTATTGCTGCACTTTATTTGATGTTTTCTAGTTTAAATGCATGAAAGTAATTTGAACTAGATTAAGATCATCTCTATTTTAATGATTGCATGAGAATGAGTTATTAAAGTGGAGTTTTATGGATTGTGCTTCTTTATTCAATTGATTTGATTGTAACTAATAGGATGCATGAGAATGATCCTTATAAGTATAGACCTTTTTCATTGATTTGCCTAGACTATTGCATGAGAATGAATTGTTTAGGTAGAATTTTGTGTTTTTTGGCATGTTCTTCATGATAATCATTATTATTTCCATGTTTCTAATCATATTTGACACCCCCGTATCCCTAGCGTCGTTCTCTCTTGATTTTAATCATCATCTTCTTTGCTTATTTGTAGTTTTAGTGCTCTTTATTCAAAAACCAACAAAAACGATCCCCTTTTTACTCTTGCATTAGTGAAAATTGATCTTGAACTAGTGAGATTCCTTAGTGGTTCTACCCTTTACTTTCAACTAACTAGTTTGGTGTAAGTTTAGGCATTACAAGTGATTAAATTGATTAAGGTAGTAGTTTAACGACATATCAACCTTCGATCACTGTGTAATCAATGTATGTCCACCACGCACTGCAAAGACGTTTGGCATAAAAGATGTAGAATTGATCCCCTCTACTTAAGGGATTCGTTCTTACGATAATACTTGCATCCAAGATGTGGGTACTATCATGCTAAATATAACTACTATAGCAATTGAACGTCGCACCAAGTGTAAGGTTGTTGACATTAAGGCTTCTTTCAATATGTTGTTAGATCATTCTTGGCTTCATGAGCTAAAGGCGATCCCATCGTTGTTGCACCAAAATGTGAAAGCTGTAGTTGGAGGGGTTCCAATTACCATTGATGCATCCCCCATGCACATTCAAGTTATTGATACTCCCATCATCCATGTTGAACATGAAGAGGAAGATGAAGATCTCTGGGAGTTTTCATTAGACGATGTTCTCATGATCGAAGAAGAGGAGAAGTGTCACCTCGACTTTGATCCTTATTTGAACACCAATGTTAATGTCATTATGAAGAAGCAAGGGAATTTTCCTGGAATGATCCTCGGACTCAAAAAGAAAATGGCTAAACTTTGGGGCCATCCTGGTGCACCTAAGAAGAATACCTTTGACTTGGGATTCAAGCCAATAAAAGAAGATATGAAACACGCTCTCCTAAAAATGAAGGCTCAAACTAATGCTTGAACCATGAAGACAGAAAGGGCCATGGATCCATACCCCTTCACTCTTAACTTCGAATACATCAAAGAATGGGAAAACTTCCCATGCTATGAATTCTTTGAGCCTTTCATCTACGATGGGAAGCGTGAGATAGATTTTGAGATGTTCCTTGATTGTGACTTCGTCGGCGAAGGCGACGAGTTCTTCACAACTAGGAAACCAGCCAGTCCAAGCTCTGATGATATGAATATTAATCTTCTTTTTGGACTACAAAATAATGAACCCAAGCCTGTCTGCAATGACGATTCTGAGCTCATTCAACCTATCATATCAAGCAAAGATTTTGACCCCTCTGAGTTGATCGTGTCGGATGATAATTTTTCAAAGGGATGGCGCAAGACGGTGAAGATCACTACGCCAAGTTGAGAGAAGTTAGATGTGACCACTGGCGAAGGTCCTATGTTTGACGAATCTGAATCGTCTAGGTCTGAGTCCAAGTCTTAGTCTGTAGACGAGTCTTTAGTATTTGAGGACGATCCCGTTTCTGCCATAGAGTCTAATTTGGTTCCCCTTGACGCTGAGTCTCTTGTTGAGTCTCCTCTTTCAATCCCAAATAATTCCGGCGAGGTTGCAGCTGACCTTGCCCTCCTCGATGTACTGGCCAATGAATTCAATGAAATGAGTACCTTTGCTTACGATGCGTGTCATTCCCCTAAACCTGATCAATATTGCTTTGCTAATGTAAAAAATGACAAAGAAATAATAAAAGCAATGGAAGAACACAAAAATAAAACAACAATCATCGAAGATACAAAAACAGTTAATATTTCCAATGATATGACAATAAAAGAAGTAAAAATTGGATTAACACTAAGTCAAGAGGAACACAAAGAACTAATTAACTTGCTTAGTGATTTTTTTGATGTATTTGCTTGGTCATACCAAGATATGACAAGAATTAACTGTAGGAGTTTATAGGTACTACGCAGCGGAAATAATATGAATCATATTCTAACAAGTACCAATCCCAAAATCACATGCATAACACACAAGACACATAATCATACCTTTGACGCGTGAATTCCACGTAGCTATTCGACAGGCAAATCGGGGAGAGAATAGAGCCCCAAGCGTTTCTCCTCTACATAGTCCACGAGATTCGAACGAGCCGTCCACCAATACTAGATTGGTCGAGTGATTGAGAAAAACCGTGATCACCACCTTGATGGACAACCGACCACCCCACGAACCACCACCACCACAACACACCACTGGCGCCTAGGAGGAGGAGAGAGCCGTGTGAGAGAGAGGACTTTGAGAGGGGTTGTGTTTCGTGTTTGCTAATTAGGGTTTTATCACACTGATCATTTCATTCCTTACTTGCTGCAAACCTAGGCACCTAGTCTATTTATAATCTCATTATAATTAGACTAGGGCACGAAGCCCAAAACTTCCTTGTCCACTCCATATGGGCGGCCACCTAGAGTGATGAGGCCCGTGATGGGCCTCGTCCTCTAATGCTCGATCTAGCCCCTTTGTGTGACCTTATAGGATCCGTCCAATTGGACTTTGGTCTATTTTACTAGTCCAAAGATCATTAGTACCTCTACCTATGGCAAAACGAAGACCCAAAAGTACGAACTTAATTATCTCCATAATTTAATCCAATTGTATATCTAGTAATTGCACACGACGAAGACATAACTCTTTCAATCTCCCACTTGTCTGAGACAAGGGTGCAATATTCAAATTCCTTAAGTCAATATATGTGTCGATTTGATAATATGATTGCATCACATGTCGATATCATATTAATCTACAAATCGTTTCTTGAAATCTGATTATTAATCTACAAATCGTTTCTTGAAATCTGATTTAGAATTATAAAACCAAATGATTACTGTGTAATGCATTTGAACGCGACCACGTATTTTCTGAATTCTCCCTCTTCAAGCGGCCATGACACATTTCCTAATTTAATAGGTAGACTCTATCCAATCTTGTGGTAACATGACTCCCACTCAACTTCTGAAATAACCGGAAAACACCCTTTATAATCTCCAGTTACGGCTAGACGTTTGAGTGTACCACAGCCAAAACATCCATTGAATGAAATCAATGTTCCACTCATGTCAAAGGAATCCACTAATATATACGGAAGCTCTATACTTTAACTTCAAAGTAGGTCAATAGTTCGATCATGCATCATTCATGCATATCCAAGTGATTGACCGAGCATCACTATGCCCCTATAGCCCATGAAACTGCGCTATCCAATCAATCTTACATGCTAGTTCTTTTATTGAAATCATTTATGTCCACTTTAATGATCTCGAACTAGGAACTTTAAATAATATATGAATTTTGTTCACCTGTGGGGTTTCAATTCACCAGGTCATCAACCTGATGAGCTCATCAATTCATAACTATTTTGGACATTTTATTTAATTTCCAAAACCATAATTAAATGAGAGAAATAATAATTTCTATTTTAAACATAATTCTGCAAATTGATGCATTTCTCATGTAATATGTTTTCTCAAAACATATACAACTTAAATTACACAACTTGCTTCAATCCTAGAACTTTAATATGACTCTCATATCTTAGTCCATGGAAGGGGTTTAGTGATTTCTCACTCATAAGAAAACTTTGCAGAACACGACCTTCCGCTGTTCAATGATCTCATAATTGAGGTGATATCTCATATCCTTTTGTTTGGATTTGTGATTTGACTCTGGCTCCTTTGTTCTTGGGCAAAGGTGACCTGTTAGTCACATGACATTCTAATCCGAACTTCCTCTCTAAACTATCTTACTATAGTTTAATACACATATTCTGAAATTGAGTATGCAATAATGCTCTGCTTTGAACTCTTCAAGCTCACTATTGTTTTCTATCCAGACACAAACATGCATTTAGATCACCATCTAGAATCATCTTGCCTGTTTGGAAAACTTGCATTCGTGTAACCTTTTGACAACTTGCTTAAATTACCATTTAACATAATAGCTAGAAGAATTCCTTTAGTGCTTCTCAAGTATTCAAGGATTTGTTCTTGGTAATTCTCCGTATGATTATTCATAATTTGCTTGAAAAACTGTTACATATGCATCAGTCATATGAAAAATCTTGCTTTGTACATTTCATGGCATAAGTAATAGACCCTTTTGCAAAAGCATGAGGCACATTATCCATACAACTCAACTCTATTAGCTTTTGAAGGCACTGAGTTTTACTGAGTGTAATACCATAAACATGGAAAGACATCCTCTCTTAGAGTCTTGCTTTATGAACTTGTCAAGATCCTTATCAACATAAGTCTCTCGATTCATTCTAATCATTCTTCAAGATTCACTTCATGGATCTTAATTCCCAATGTGTACTCAACATCTCCTAAGTCTATCATATTGAAACAATCTTTCTAACCACTGCTTGACTTATTCAAGAATTGATATATCATTTCATATGAACTTTATGTCAACTACAGACTAGACTAAGAAGACCAATTGCTCCCACTAAACTTCTTGTCTCTACAAGATTCTCTTATTGTACTAAGAAAATCAAACTGTTTGATTGCCTAATAAAAAACGAATGTTCCAATTCCCTGATGCTTACTTCAATCCATAAAATGAATTTCTGAAGTTTGCAAAAACTTTCTAGGAATTTCTGGATTTCAAAACTCTTAGGATGTATCATATACATTCTCACCGTCAAGAACGTTTCATGAAAGTGATTTTGATATCCATTACTAGAATAATCCGAATAGGCTTACCCAACTAATATGTTTGACCCTATTTGTAAGACTATTATGGACTAACACATTTTTACAAACATGGGGTTCATACTGGATTTCATAGCATTAAGCCATTTCCTAAGTTGGCATTTGTCCAAAGCTTGCTTGTAGGCCATGGATTCTAACCATTCTAATAAGAAAATTTTAGAATCCACCTTTTCTCAGAATTTCAACAAACTGTTTGTTTTGATTCCAAGTTACCTACGATAGGTATGAGCGACAATAGAATTATTCTCTTCAACTTTTTGATGCCTTACATTCTAGTGGGACGATAGAAGCCTCGCTAGTGGAATTAGCTTGCTTCAACACATGGTTTATCAAATTAGATGATTTCATATGCCTTCGTCTCTGATGTAGTGTTATTTACATCCATTTGTTGCTCGTCTTGAATCTCATCAAGATCTAACTTTACTCCCACTTGGCTTTGTAGGAAGACATTCTTTCTATAAAGACACTATCGCGAGCAACAAACATTTTGTTTCTATGCGATTGTAGGAATAATACCTATTAGTTTCCATGAGAAAAACCCATGAAGAACTACTTTTCTTATTTAGGGTGTATTATGTTATCTTTGTAAACATTTTACATTGATTTCATAACCCTTAATCCTGTTTAGAAAAGATAACTTTTGGAACATTTCCAAATCATAACTCTTATGACATCTTTTCTACTGCTTTGGTTAAGTTTCTTGTTTAGTTTATCGCAATTGTTATTGTTCTAATGTATATCCTCAAAACGATATTTGTAAATCATTAAATCTTGGATCGAACAATGACAAGCAAAGTTTGATTCCTTCTTCATAAACATACACTTTAATTGTAATGTTTCTGGATTGTAAATTAATTCAACAATTCCCTCTAGATGATCATTCCTTTGTAGTTAATATTTATCACAACAATCATATTGTGGTGTTAAATTGTTTATCTCAAACTGATTTTACATTTCATTTGGAAATTTTGAGCATTTCAATGTTTCCAAGCTTTACTTCATTAAGTAATTATCGATATATTTACTTAAATCGTTAGTAAAAGCAATGAAATAGTTAAATCTCTTTGCTAATTTTGAACTTATTGGTTCACATACATCATATGTATGAGTACCAAAAGGTCATTTTAGCTTCTTTTACCCTTTCTACTAAAAGGTAACTTGGTCATTTTAACTTTTATCAAGCATGACTTCTAATTCTCAAGTGATTCATAATCATATAAGAATAAAAGTCCATCCAAAACTTTGGATGTGCAAAAGGTATATGTGACCCAACCTTACTTTGTTATAAGTAAGTGTACTTTAAATCATCTAAATTTACTTTTGTGATCTACTTATACCAATGTCATAAAACAAAATTAACTCATATCTAGCAAAATGAAAACAATTTATTACCTTGGTCATGGATCAACACTTGTCCAAGCCAAGTAAACCAAAATTCAGTATTTAAAACAAGAAAACCGAAATATTGTCTCATCAAAACTGGAAATTGTTCTAAAATCATGATGAACTAATCAAAATTTAAAACTATGAAGCTATCTCTGGCCACTCAAATACTTCTAGTGCACCTTCAAGCTTCATTTCCAAGCTAGCTTCACTTATTTGTAGTTCCTGCGCAACATCACTATGTTAAGCACTGCAACTTGGTATCATATACCTAAGTGAAAGTTAAAATGTTTATAACATTATACCTGAGTTTGATGCTCCATTCTTCTTGAGGAAGTCATTGTATTTCTGGCAATTACGCTTCCAATGCCCCTTCTTCTTGTAGTAAAAGCATTCACTTTCACTTGCAGCCTTGGACTTTGGAGTCGTCTTAGGCTTTTCAGGAGCCTTGGCAACTTGCTTGCCCTTGCTCTTAACACTAGCCTTTTGCCCCTTCTTCTTGAACCCCTTTACCTTTTGAATCATAAGAACTTCCTTCTTAGGTTCCTTAGGGATTTGTTTCTCAACACTAACCAGCATTGCATGCAATTGATTCATAGTCTTTGTAGTGGCAGTCATGTTAAAATTCATGATAAACAGGTTAAAACTTTCTGGTAGTGAATGGAGAATGATGTATGTTGCCAAATCATCACTGTATGGGTGCCCCAGTTTTCCATACTTTGAATTAGGCCGATCATTTTGAAAACATGATCATGAACTGTGGCTCCCTTCTACATCCTACAATCTAGAATCTCACAATGGAGCTCATACCTTTAAACTCTAGGTTGTTTCTTAAACAAAGCTTTGAGTTCTTGCATGATTGAGTAGGCATCCTGGTCCTCAAAACGCTTTTGAAGACTAGGCTCCATGGTAGCAATCATTAAGCAAGTGATAGGTATAGCTCTGTCATGAGCTTCCTTGTGCTTCTTGATCTTTGCCGCAGTTGGATTTTCTGGCAGAGGTCCTGGTAATGGGGTATCAATGATATTCTCTTTACCCTCAGATTTCAGAACAAGTCTTAGCATTATTTCCCAAGTGGAAAAGTTCTTCCCTGTCAACCTATCCTTCTTAAGGAATGGTTGAAGGTTGTAAACGTTTTTGTCATTTTGGTTACGGCTACCCATCCATGTCAAAATAAGGCAAAGTTTAATAATTATGTTTAATATAAAATTAAAGTACCATAAACACATTCATTTGGTAACTTTAAAACACTTTATGCAATAATGAATTGATCCCAATTGAATTTTAAGTGATTCCAAGATCCTTTATTTGTGCAATAATTGACCGGACTGATGCCCTACCATCAATCATTACATTTTCAAGGTGAGTAAACTCTTTACTGATTACAACTCTTGTAACTCTTGGTTGAATAATTAACCATCACATGCTTAATTATTACCCTTAGCTTAAAGGTTCTAAACTCTTTAGGTAACCTTGTTGAGTATAACCAATTAAAAGTGTAAAACGTGATTTACCCCCACTCCCCTAAGATATAATATGACACCCAGCTAAGGCATTACCCATCATAAATATCAAAGATTTCATCGGGTTTTTAATTGGAAAAGCAATCTCAATACTACTGGGACCTAGATTTATTATGTTGTGATTATTTAGTGAACTCTAGCGCATCATCAATCATCATAAATAAAATCTAACATGCATAATCTACTAATGCAATAAATCATGACATAGTATGGCCCCTTAGTCCTAAGAAAACTAGAAATGAAAAAGCTCCCATTTGAATCATCATGGATGTCCATCCACCTTGCTCCTTTGGGCCTTCACTTCATGGGCTTCTTTGGACTAACACTATTTAAATAACTATTCTATTTACTTTAAATAAAAGTTACAAAAATACTTAACGGTACGCAGACCGTATTTAGATTACAAAAATACATCACGTTGCGCAGATCGTATTTAAGAATCTATTTGTCATACTAGTCTATATATAGCAACATAATATCATATATTGTAAAAGTGCCATATAATAAATCACTCAACATGCTTGTTTAAACTACAACATCGAATGTTCATAATAAAGTCAACACATTTCCTAAAATATTTCATATTTTAATCATAATTAGATAATATCATATATTATTCTTGACCGTTTATTAAATATCATATACTTAATTTAGTCATGAGATAGAATCAAATCATGTTTTAATCTAGAAAGATAAATCATATTAATCTTTCATGATTATCCTAACAAATTTAGGAGATTCTATCTTAATTACTAGCCAATCAAATAATTTTAAAATCAATTATATCCTAATCTAATTATTGGATAATCACATTATTTAAATCAATTATTATCCTTTTGGAATATGCTAAGAATATCCTAATTAATCTTATCCAAAATTAACCACTTTAATTAGGATAATTACCAATTTAAAAACTTTAAATATGGATAATATCAAATATAACAACTTTTGAATATTTGATTTTATCCTAAAATAAAAGATTTTATCCAAATAAAACCAATTTTATCTTTTAAAATAAAAGATCATATTTTCAAAATATTTTATCTTATCCAAACTAACACTGATTTTATCCCAAAATAATTCATAATTATCTTGAAATAAATTTAAAATAAGATAAAAAAAATATATATTTTTTTTTAAAAACCCGTGACTGCACGGTTGCTGGCCACCGTGGTTGGCTAGACGGGGCTAGCCACGGTGGCTGGCTGCTTTGCAGCAGCCACTGCCGCAAGGCAGCAGCAACCAGCAGTAGTGGCAGCCACGACAGCAGCGTGCAACGCTTGCACAGCTGCTGCCTCAGCCACTTAGACCGCCGCCCTCCCCTTCCCATCCCTCTGGGACCGCCACCTGGTCGGTAGCCGCCGTGGCTAGACCTGGCAATACTGACCTAGACCTGATAACCCGACCCGAATGACCTGACCCATGACCCAAAACGACCCAAAACCAGCGACCGAAAATAACCCAAAACCCGAATTAACCCGACCCGTCCCATACCCGACCCGAAGTAGAACTGACCTGACCTTGACCCGAAACCCGAAATGACCCAACCCTAAACGACCCGACCCGAGATGACCCGACCCAAAGTTGAACCATGACCCAAAATGACCCGACCCGAAGTTGACCTGAGACCCGAAGTTGACCCGACACGAAAATGACCCGACCTTTAACTTCTTTTAGTAAATAATTATATAAGTTATATAAAGTTTATATTAGGAAATTACACATTAAAATAGACCCAACAACATTTTACATGACTACATTGAGTTTCATATAATATCTAAAAAAGATGGTAAAAGTGAGATGTGTGAATAGCGCAAAATGTCAAATCGTTAAGAGTAATTTGAGACGGAAGGGGTATAAGAATAATTCAAAGAAATTATTACAACAATGACAATGATAATAAAAGTACGTATTAAACTAAGATCAATAAGAGAGTGAGGTATAACTCAATTAGTTAGAGCATCCCTCTTAGTTTCAGGAGATACTGAAAGTGATTCTCAGTCTAAAACTCTAAACACAAAAAAAAAAAAAGTTAATAAAAGTCAAAAAATTACTACAATCCATGAAAAAAATAGCCTTAATAAATATAGTGAGTTTTTCGTTAATAAATAAATAAATATATATACAGAGTTGAATTTAACCCAAGGAATCACCCGAATATGAATCGCCTAGAAGTTGACCCAACCCGAAGTTAACCAGAAAATTGGACCCAAAAATTGACCTGACCCGAACTGACCCGACCCGAAAATTAACCCGACCCAAACTGACCCGACCCAAACTTGACCCAACCTAAACTCGACCCGAAGTGTTGAACCGATACTCGATCCGACCCGATTATCGGCCGACCAGAAATCAACCCGAACCCGAAATGACCCGACCTGACCCGAACATGACCCGATAATCTTTTGACCCGACCCGAAATGACTCGACCCATACCCGACCCGAATGACCCATTTGCCAGGTCTAGCCGTGGCTGCGCCACCCAGCCGCGGTTGCCGACCAAATTGATTTTTTTTTTTTGTGTTTTTAATTTAATTAAAATAACATTTATTAAAATTAAATTAAATCAATCCAAAATTAAAATTAAATAAACATTTAATCTTAAAATTAGGGTTCTTCATAAAATTAATCTCAATTTAATTCTAACTTTTAAAATTAAATTGATGATCATACACAAAACACTTTTACGCATAAATCAATGGATTAAAATTATGAATAATAAAATAAATCGAATTAAAACAAAATCAAAACAAAAATCATATTTTAGGGCTAGGATTTTCGAAAAAAAATCAAAATTTTAGGGTTAGGGCGTTCGAAATTTTCGAACAATTAGGGCTAAAATTCGGTCTCTTCATGGCTATTTTGAGCATAATTAAATTACATTTAATCGATTACAAAAGTTTAATCACATTAAATATAATAATTGAACCATATTTAAATTAATTTCTCCCTCTTAATTGATTATAAAATTAACGTGGACATCAAATAATCGTATTATCATGATCTAGTGCGTTCATGCAAGAGGCTAACTGATACCACTATAGGAGTTTATAGGTACTACGCAGCGGAAATAATATGAATCATATTCAAACAAGTACCAATCCCAAGAATCACATGCATAACACACAAGTCACATAATCATACCTTTGACGCGTGAATTCCACGAAGCTATTCGACAGGCAAATCAGGGAGAGAATAGAGCCCCAAGCGTTGCTCCTCTACTTAGTCCACGAGATTCGAACGAGCCGTCCATCAATACTACAATGGTCGAGTGATTGAGGAAAACCGCGATCACCACCTTTATGGACAACCGACCACCGCACGAACCACCACCACCACGACACACCACCGGCGCCTAGGAGGAGGAGAGAGCCATGTGAGAGAGAGGACTTCAGTTAATTCCTTACTTGCTGCAAACCTAGGCACCTAGTCTATTTATAATCTCATTAAAATTAGATTAGGGCACGAAGCCCAAAACTTCCTTGTCCACTCTATATGGCCGGCCACCTAGAGTGATGAGGCGCGTGATGGGCCTCGTCCTCTAATGCTTGATCTAGCCCCTTTGTGTGACCTTATAGGATCCGTCCAATTGGGCTTTGGGCTATTTTACTAGTCCAAAGATCGTTAGTACCTCTACCTATGGCAAAACGACGACCTAAAAGTACGAACTTAATTATCTCCATAATTTGATCCAATTATATATCTAGTAATTGCACACGACGAAGACATAACTCCTTCATTAACAAGGATATAGCTCCGCATACGATACCACTCATTCCAGGTATGAAGCCTGTCAAACAAAAGCGGTGCAGTGTGAAACAAGATATGGCCCTCAAAATCAAGGAAGAAATCAGAAAATAATTAGCTGCAGGTTTCATCAAAGTATCCAAGTATCTAGAATGGATAGCTAATGTGGTTTTAGTTGCGAAGAAGGATGGAAGGGTCAGAATGTGTGTTGATTATAGGGATCTCAACAAGGCAAGCCCGAAATATGGGTTCCCTCTACCTCACATTAACATTCTGGTCGATAACATAGCAAACCATACACTCCTATCATTCATGGAAGGCTATGCGAGGTATAATCAAGTATTAATGGCCGAGGAAGAAATGGAGAAAAATGCGGGTGCCACCTACTAAAGAGCAACCACATCATTATTACATGATATTATGCATAAAGAGGTGGAGGTGTATGTTGACGATATGATTGTCATATCAAAAGATCGGCCATGCCACATCATTGCGCTTTACAAATTCTTTGAAAGACTCCGCAAATATATTATGAGGTTGAATCCATCAAAATGTGCATTCGGAGTTACATCTGGCAAGCTACTTCGCTATGTGATCAGTTCTCGAGGAATTAAAATTGATCCTACAAAAGTCAAAGCAATCATGGCCATGCAACCACACAAGACTAAGAAGGATATTCAGGGTTTTATCGGAAGATTGCAATATATAAGTAGGTTCATATCCAAACTCACTATGATATGTGAACCTATATTCAAGAAGCTCAAGAAGAACGTTCCAGTTACATGGGATGATGAATGTCAAAAAGCTTTCGAAAGTAAATTAAGACATTACATGCTCACTCATACAGTGCATGGTCACAAGAGAAACAATGGGGGCAAAGCTAGAACAGAAGATCGAAAGTAAGGATATGCAATCTACTACTTCAGTAAAAAGTTGCACGCTTATGAAACCATGTACACACCACTTGAGAAGTTATGTCTTGCACTCATGTGGGCTGCGCATAAATTAAGACATTACATGCTCACTCATACAGTGCATGTTGTATCCAAGATGGGCCCTCTCATGTATTTGATCGAAAAAGCAACACTTAATGGTAGATTGTCAAGGTTGATAGTCAACCTTGCTCAGTTTGACTTAAAATTCGTACCACAAAAGGCTATTAAAGGTTTTGCAAATTTTGACTTCCTAGCAGATTTCCCACTAGAAGAAGTTGAGAAAGAAGAAGAAGAGTATGATTTCCCTGATGAAGATCTACTCATGACTAAAGATGATAGCTTGACGCTCTATTTCGATGGAGCTTCAAACCAGAAAGGTTGTGGTGTGGGAGTCTTGCTCGAATCACCCAACGAAGAACACATTCCGATTTCCATGAAGCTCAACTTTTATTTCTCCAACAATTTTGCAGAATATGAAGCATGCATCTTGGGATTGGAAACAGATGTGGCCCTTGGAATTAAGAAACTCAAAATCTACGGAGACTCGTCCTTAATCATCAACCAGATCCCCAAAAGGTGGAAAGTGAGAAGTGAAAGTCTTTCTACGTATTAAGCTCATCTAGAAACTCTCACGGAGTAACTAGATGAAATTGAATATACGTACTTTCCTAGAGAAGAAAACCAGTTTGCCGACGCACTGGCTAAATTAGCATCAATGGTGAGAATTCCAACAGACACAATTAGAATGTCATTGAACATAGAAAGAAGATATGAGCCGGCTTATGTTCACGCACTTGAAGATGAATAAGAAGCACAAGAGGAAGATGAAGAGCCATGGTACACATATATCCTTAATTACGTGACGAAGGGAGAATACCTTCCTAATACTGATAAAAGGGCACGCCGTGGTTTTAGGCTCCTGGCCTCACTGTATGTGCTCATCATAGGAGAGCTCCACAAAAGGACCGCTCAAGGGAGAAATGTCTTATGCATAGCGAAGACTGAAGCGCGCAAAACCATGGAAAACCTTCACGCCGGAATATGCGGAATGCATATGAATGCTAAAATGTTAGTCCAAAAGATTAAACAACAAGATTATCATTGGACTACCATGGAGACAGACTTTCACGAATATGTTAAGAAATGTATGAAGTGGCAAGTCTACGCAAATTTGCAGCACGTTCCACCTTCGCTTCTCTACACATATTCTTCTCCATGGCCTTTCTCTACTTGGGGTATCTACATCATTGGAAAGATAACGCCTCCATGACAAGGGGGACATGAGTTCAACCTTGTAGCAATTGATTACTTCACCAAATAGGTTGAAGCTGACTCATATGCTAAGCTCACAGCAAAACATGTAGTTTAATTCATTGAGAAAAATATCATATGCTGATATGGGGTACCTCATGAGATGATCAGTTATAATGGAACGCATTTCCAAGCCAAGTGCGTATAACTATAAAATAAATATCATATCAAGCATCACTGATCATCACCCTACATGCCACAAACAAATGGTACGGTTGAATCGGCCAACAAGAATGTAAAAACTATCATCGAAAAGATGACGGAAAATGACAAAGATTGGCCAAGTAAGCTACATTTCTTCCTTTGGGAATATCGAACCTCCTTTCGTACATCAACGGGGGCTACCCCTTTCTCTTTGGTCTACAGAGTTGAAGTTGTACAACCAATAGAGCTCAAAATCCCTTCTCTCATAATCTCGTTGGGAAGCTAACTAGATGAAGTCGACTGGATTAGAGTAAGATATGATGAACTAGTCTTACATGACAAAAGACGCTTATGGAATGACATTGAAATAAAAAATTAAAGACTAGGAACATCAAAGAAGGTTACTTGGTGCTTAAGGCACTTCGAAAAAATGTGTTAGATCCAAGGGGAAAACTTAGACCAAACTGGTCAGGTCTATACATTGTTAAATCCATTTTGTCTGGCGAAGCGGCACAATTGGTAGACATGGATGGTAACAATTGTAAAATCCATAAATTAACCAACTTGGATCAACTCAAGAAATTTTATGCCTAGTTCCATGGGTTCATGACCTGATAGAGCTACATTTGGCCCGATTCCTTTTTTAAGGATACGTAGGCAACCCCTCAAGGGGGCCCGGCCACTTTAAAAAATAAAATTCTTCCTCCGTCGACCAAGTGTAACACTTAAGCATCCACTGCGCCACGACATCAGCCACCGCGGCATGACAAATTACCCCGTGGCACGACAAAAAAAAAGGATGCTGCGCCACATCAGGTTTTGCCGTGCCACATAAAGTGTCACCGTGTCACGACAAATTTCACCGTGGCACGACGAAATTTCCAGCAAAAAAGAATACAACAAACAATCCCCGCATCATGATATTTTCTAGTGTGACGCAACATATTTTCCGCTGGCGTGGCAGCCCCTGCACTTTGCATTTTTTTAACGGATATTTTATTTGACGATTGTTATTATTCTTCCATTGCGTCCGACTTCTTGACTCGGATAATAATAAAATTAAAAAAAAAAGTCATTGCAATTTTTATTTAAGGAAAAAATAAATGTGACTACAATTATTGGCATCATGCACCTTATTTAAAAATTAAAAATTTAAATCATATAAGCAAAGCAATATCGATCTAATCCGTCTTCACTTTAGGAACCTCCTTCTCTTTTTCAACTAGGTCGGCCTTCACCATTAATGTGTCTGTTGAAGCCCAAACCGTCACACCTCTAGTTGAACTTTTACCCCTTTCACCTTTCTTAGAATTCTTCGATTGCTTCTCTATATAAACCATCTTTTCCTTACCTTTTCCTTTCACATAATTCTTCTTTTTAGGCATTATAGGAGGCTTAAACTCAATTCCTTGCGTTCTTGGACCTGGAAGATCTTTAGGAGGTGCCTTCTTACTTCCAAGACATCCCTTCACTTCCAAGTTGCGTGATCCGACTCGATCCCTTCTACTTCTAGGATTCAACCATGCCTTGTTATGCAGTAGATAAGGGGGGATGAGCTTGGTTACTCACAGAAACGGTCCACAAAGGTCTTCCAATCCAATATGTCTCGTACTTGTGATCATTACTTTCATGCAACGATACTTCATGAGGACTATCATTATAGCGTGGAACTAATTGTTCAAGTATATATTGTCGCATCAATCGAGAAGGACAATAAAAAGTAAACTTAGAAATACTAGGAACGCGACAATACGGAGTATCATTCGTGCCAACCATCCTAGTAAGCCTCCACCAAGGCACCACCCACCGAATAGAAAATTCTCTCTTTGCAAAAGAAGACTTTCCAATCATCATATGACATGTTTGCAGAGTAACTCTTCTTCCTACGGACCAGATCTATGGGACCATATTTTTCAATATCGTCGGGGGATTCAAAAAGTTCTAAAAGCTCCATCAACCAAATCTGAACAAAAAATGCAGAATGCACCGTGTCACGGCTGATATGTACCGTGACACGGTGCCTGCTATGTGTCACGCTAATTAGGACTCGGATCGGACTTGGACCTAACATAGCACCCGAAGAAAGGAACGGTGTCCTTCGATAAATTGTATTATTCTGATAGCAGGTTCAGAATTATTAGAAAGCTAATATATTCAGTAAGGTCAAGTGATCAGAATGCCTAGGTGGAGGCCGCTTTTGATTAGTAATATTAATGTATAATTAATATTACATCTTAATCTTGACTGAAACCTTCGGGTCACACCCTAGCAAATATATGAACCCACTCGACGATTTAATTCGGAAGAAATTAATTCGTCGCCCGAGTATTAATTATATAGACGTCGGAAATTCGAGCTTGGAGTGTCAAAACCGAGCGTCGAAAGTCGAGTCAAAATAACAAAAGACGAGACATAAAATTAATAAATCAACAAGACAAAAATACCCCTAGCTTTGGAATTCCCTGAGCAAACCGAGAGCTAGGGGCATTTAGTATGGCATGGTGGCTAGCATGCGCACCAATCCGAGCCAAGGCTTGCTGGTGCGTGCTAGCAGCGCTGGACAACGCGCGCAAGGAGCATCGGCAATCAGCTGCAGCCCACATCCTCGATGCGCGGCTTACTGGCCGAGTGCACGAGCAGCCCGCACAAGCCGTGCTGGACTTGCTGGCCAGCAGCGCCTAGCAGCCCGCACGCTTGTGTTGGGCCTCCTGGAAGCCGCACATGGCAGCCCACCTTGGGTGCCTTGGTTACCAAGTGTGGTACCATGTGACGCATTATAAGAGGAGGTTTGAGGGTTGAGTTGGCCGGTTTTTGGAGAGGGAGTGGGGAGAAAGTTTGGTCCCTCCTCCTCCAAATGGTCCTGACCTAACCTCTTTCATGAGCTTGCCACTTGTTGATTTGTTACTAGTTTGATTATTTATTTTATTTTAGTTTTAAAATAAAATGGAAAAATCAAATTCTCCCACATTGATAGGAGAGCTTTTTTACTCTCTTGTTTTCCCCATAAATACCCAAGTTGGGGTATTGGGAAATCACTTGAGTGAGAGTTGAAAAAGGCATCACCATTGTGAAAACCTTTGAACTCGTTTAATCACTCGGGTTTTGGTAGGACCTTGCTAACTCAAAGATAGCGGGCCTACAAAGTCGGTGTTCGTCCTTTTTGGGTGGATACAGTTGGAGGCTCGGTATTTTCGGAGCTAAAGCTTTCTAGTAAGAGCCCATTAGGTCGGGCGAAGCACGCGTCAAAGGTAAATCCCGATTTTATTCTTTTATGTTTATTTGTTATGCTTTATGGTTTTATTAATTGCGAGTGGTTCTTTGGGTCGGGGTCGTTTCCGCGGTAAGTTTGACATACCAAACCCCAACAGCGGTATCGGAGCCACGCTCGTTTATTTTTAAAATCATAATATCTTTCAAGGTTATTTTTATGGCTTAATTTTTCTGGTTTAAGTTGCTTATTAGATTAGTAGCTCGTATTATCTATTTTAACCTCGTATTTAAGCTACCTTCAACCCCGAACCTAGATTTCGACCGAAAAATAGTGAATTTTGGGTGGAAAATGTGTTCTGGAAATGGTTTTATTCTTTTTGTATCCGGTTTTTAAACACAAAACGACCAGAAATGCTATTTTCGAGGGTTTTTTTGTTTTTACGAAAAATTTTAAGTCTTTCTAACCTTGAAAACTAATTGCATATATATGGTGGTTATGTAATTTTTTCAATACATATTTTATATGCAATTTTAAACCTCTTTAGGCATGGTTTCTTTAATGTAATTTGTGCTTGAATGCTTGGTTTTATTTTTTAACATAATTTCAATCTAATTGCATTAAGTGTGAAATTGTTGTTCTTTAAGGCTTCCAATTATTAAAGATTCAATATTTTATTATGTGAAGTGATTGAAACTTTATATTACTAAGTTCTATGTATTTTTGTTAAACTTTATTGATTTAATCATTTTTTAGTTGATTAGAATCATAAAGTTTGAAACTTTGTGATAGAAAAATTGTTTATCTTCATAATGGAAGATATAATTTTTCATGGATTCACAAGTATTAAAGTTGGAATCTTTATTGAATTTATGTTCATTTTTCCAACTTTCTCTTATTTTGTCAAAAACTCAAAGTTAATTTAAATTAATTAAATTAATAGTGAGTATTTGTCCTATTAATTTTGTTGCACCAAGTTAAACCAATTTAATTAAAGAATGGTTCTTGGGAATTATTTTGGTTACATGCACTTTTGAAAATTTTATTTAAGTTATACTTGTTTAAATTTTTTAATTTTGCTCATTTAATTAGTTCTAAAATTAATTGCAAAAGTCACGCAAAATTTTGGGATCAAATCATGAGGCTAATGGCACGCAAAACAAGGCATTGCATGGTTGGTGCGCACGGCCGCAAGGAGCAGCAGCGCAAGCGACGCAGCACAGCAACACCACGCTGCCATGTGCGTGCGTGCGTGTGTGTTGTGTTGCGTGTACTTGGGGCTGCTGTGGCGCGAGTATGTGGGGCACGAGCACATGGTGCATCGTTTGGGACTTAGTGCATGCATCGTGTAATTAGGGGTATACGTATACGTTTCTTGCAAAGCAATGTAGTACAATGAATTCGTTCAACATGGGCCATCAAGGGCCACGTTTTTTATGTGTGAAAGTTCGCTGATGTGGGCGGTGTAACGATTAGCGACATCGGGCCCACTCCCACGTTCATTGAGCATGTAACGGTTGTGCGAAATGTGAGCACTCCGTGTCTTAGTGCTGATCACTTAGACATTTTTTACTACGTATTTTTGCTTAAAAATTGTCGTTTTAATTATTTTATTAATCTAATTTATTTTAATTATTTTAATAAATTTTGGAGGCTAGGCCTCGGTTTTGAGCGGCATTGGTAAAATTTATTTTGACAAATATTGGGAATTACCGACTTAATTTATTGGATTAATTAAGTTTGATGCGGAATTTAGTGGGAGATTCAAATGTTAAATTGCGCTTATTTACATAACCGGTTACAACATCTTTAACTAGTTTTAATTTGGCGTGTTAATTGGATTAAGCACCTAGATTAGTTTCTAGTTTACGCGTGTTTTTACATTGTTACTTGTTTATCGTTGTAAAATGCATGGGCCATTCACATTTGTGAATGGATGAATGGAATGTATAATCTCTCACAGGTTTTATGAAATGACAACTAGTGGGGTCCGATTAGGATAGAAAATACAGACTGCGATCCGTGATGTATTTTTGTAAATCTAAATACGGTCTTCATACCGTTGAGTATTTTTGTACCTTAATATTTAGATAAGTCCTAATCATAGATACTAGTAGTTGCATTTAATTATGGTAAAGTCTTGAAGATGGAGGTTCTTGGAAGACATAGCCATGAAAGTTGCAATGAAGACCTTTTGAAGATTTGAAGATCTCAAGAGGTAATGCTAGTTGCCAAATGCATCTATATTTATGTTTAGGATTTCGAATGTTGTGATGATTAATTAAGTTCACTTAAATCAACCAACATAGAAACCCTAGGTCCCTAAATATTGAGTAAAACTTTGTCATTCCAAAAAAAAACACTTACCGGCCGAACGAGGGTAGTGGTGGGCTACGCCAAACCGAAGTATCACTACCTCTCCTAGGAAGTAAGGCATCCCGGGTATGCGAGTTGGTTTTGGTTGTACTCAAAGATATGAGTAATAGAGTCCTAACATGTCGTGGAAAAGTGAATAAATTGTTGAGAGGCATTAGATGCGACAATTTATTCAACCAAGAGTGACTTGGAGCCATTAGCAAAGCGTTGCATACCTTAGGAGATTGAGTGTTAAGACAAGCTAAAGCATGCTTAACCACTCTTTGTTTCTTTGGATCTTGGAATCGACTTATTCTCGCCAAATAGGGACAATTTTAATGCTTGGATAAGGCGTTTGATAAGATTGAAAATTTGCATGAGTACCTTTTAATTTTAAAACTTATTAGGTTATTTACTTCATAAATGGTTATACTTTGCACTTATATTTGTGGAATCCCAAATCAAACTGTATTGTTTTCCATGATTGGTAAAGGAAATCTTTGAGAATGGTTCTCAAAGAAAAGTAAAGCATTTCTAAAATACAATTCTCATAAAGGACTTTTATAAAGTCCGAAAGGACGGTTGGATTGTAAGCCTTTATTTTCAAGAGAGCATGTTTCATATCTTCTTTTGTTGGCTTGAATCCCAAGCCAAAGGTATTCTTCTTAGGTGCACTAAGATGGCCCAAAAGTTCACCCATTTTCTTTTTGAGTCCAAGGGTCATTCCAGGGAAATGCCCTTGCTTATTCATAATGGCATTAACACTGGTGTTCGAATAAGGATCAAAGTCGAGGTGACACTTCTCCTCTTCTTCGATCATGAGAACATCGTCTAATGAAAACCCCCAGATATCTTCATCTTCCTCGTCATGTTCAACATGGACGATGGGAGTATCAATAACTTGAATGCGCATGGGAGAGGCATCAATGGTAGTTGGAACCCCTCCAACTACAGCTTTCACCTTTTTGTGCAACGACGATGGGATCGCCTTTAGCTCATGAAGCCAAGAACGACCTAACAGCAGATTGAAAAAGGCCTTAATGTCAACCACCTGAAACTTTGTGCGACGTTCAATGGCTCCAGTAGTTATATGTAGCATGATAGTACCGATATCTTGGCGGCAAGTATTATCGTAAGCACGAATCCTTTAAGTAGAGGGGATTAATTCTTCATCTTTTATGTCAAACGTCTTTGTAGTGCGAGGTGGGCATACATTGATTGCAGAGTGATCGAAGGTTGATAGGTCGTTAAACTACTACCCTAATAAAATTAATCATTTGTAATGCCTAAACTCACCAAACTAGTTAGTAACAAGTAAAGGGTCGAACCACTAAGGAAGCTCACTAATTCAACATCAATTTTCACTAATGCAAGAGTAAAAAGGGGATCGGTTTTGTTGGTTTTTGAATAAAGATCACTAAAACTACAAATAAGCAAATAAGATGATGATAAAAATCAAAAGAGAACGACGCTAGGGATACGGGGGGTGTCAAATATGATTAGAAAAAGGGGAATAATAATGATTATCAAGAAAAACATGCCAAAGAACACAATATTCTACCTAAACAATTCATTCTCATGCAGTAGTCTAAGCAAATCAATGAAAAAGGTCTATACTAATAAGGATCATTCTCATGCATCCTATTAGTTACAATTAAATACAGAGAATAAAGAAGCACAATCCATAAAACTCCACTTTAATAACTCATTCTCATGCAATCATTAAAATAGAGATTATCTTAATCTTGTTCAAATTGTTAGGGTTTGGTGAGTCCCACTCACTGCGGAAAAAACCCGTGCCAAGGATCTCGCTCGCAATAAATAATATCACTAATACATAAAGAAACATAAAAGGGAAAAATAGGAAATTTACCTTTGACGTGTGCTTCGCCTCGCAAATTAGGCTCTTACTTGAGAAGGTTAGCCCCGAAAATATGAGAGTCTCTAACGGAGATTCACCCGCAAAAACAACTACCAACTTTTAGGTTCGTTATCTCGAGATTAGCGAGGTGCGACCAAAACCCGAGTATTATATGAGTTTAAGAGATTTTGCTAATGCAATGCTCTATTGAACTCCTATTCAAGCACTCTTCCCAAAAACCCAAGATGGGTATTTATAAGAAAGAGGGAAAGTGGAAATTTCTATCCCACAAATGTGGGAGGATTAAATTCCATAATTTATTTTAAAGCTAAATTAAAATAAATAAGCAAACTAATAATAAATCTACAAGTATCACTATTATATGAACAGGGAAATGAGGACCACTTGGAGACTAGGAGACCATACTTGCTCCCCACTCCATACTCTCCTTGTTCCACTTGTCCTTCACCCACTTGCTTCCCATTTTCTTCTCAGGAGTTTCGGCCCTACTACCCGTGCCTTATGCCCATCCGTAGCCCAACCGAAGCCAATCCCCGCACTTGAAGTTGCGGGCTGCTGCTGTGGCTAGGAAGCCACGCACTCCAAGTGCGGGCTGCTAGCAGCTGCTGCTATGGTGTGCTTGCGGCTGCTAGCACGGACCAGCCAGCCACCCTTGGCTCGGCATGGTGCGCATGCTAGCCACCTGTGCTAGCATATTATGCCCCTAGCATTTAGATGCTCAGGGCATTCCGATGCTAGGGGTATTTTGGGAATATTATCGATTTATTATTATTTTGCGCGTCTCGTCATTTACTATTTTTGACTTGACTTCCGACGCTCGGTTTCAACATACTAAGCTCAAATTTTCGACGTCTAAATATTTAATACTCAGGTGACTCATTAATTTCTTCCGAATTAATTCGTCGAGTTGGTTTGTTAATCGCTTGGGTGTGATCCGAAGGGTTCATTCAAGATTAAGTTGTAATATTAATTATACATTAATATTACTGATCAGAAGTGGCCTCCACCTAGGCATTCCGATCACTAAATCTTATTCAATATATTATCTTTCTAATAATTCTTAACCCATTATCAGAATATTACACTTGTTCTAAGGACACCATTCCTTTTAATCTCCCAGTTGTCCTTCCGGACAAGTGCGCTTTCAGTGTATAGGCCCTTTCCTATGTCTCTTCATGTCTATTCATGAAATACAGGGTAAGATTATTAGCCATCCCTGTTACGTCAAGAAGTGTTTCTCGAAATCCAAGTTTGAGTGACAATAAGCAGATGATTTCTTAAATCCATCTGAGCACGACCATGCATTTTTACAGTCTCGCTCTTCGAGAGGCCTTATAAACAACAAGACATATTCCCTATTGTTAGTAGGGGGACATTCCCAGCCTTGTAATGTAGCTTCTCTTACTAAAGGACCTAGCCTCCTGATAGCCGTCATTATAATCCCCAATTACCGCAGACGTTTGACCGACATCAAAATCGGACTAGTACTCAAACAAGAGACTTCACAATACTCATGGCCAAGGAAAAAAGTTCCGATAGCAATAATGAAAAATATACTTATGAGAATTTTGAATATATTAAAGTATTCTCATAAGTCAATCCAGTATGGTTCTAAACCAATACCTGTGCAAATGATTTACGTCTTTATAGCATAATAAACGGTGCTGTAAATCATACTACACACTAATCTCTATTGGTCATTAATCGTCTACCATATATATGACCTTGATTAGGGATATTTTTTTATTAAAATATTCAATGTTCACTTAATAGGTGTTTATTTATCCAAGACATTGTCTTGATACCCTATTTTGAATATTCTTTTAATCAAATAGACTCATTATTTAATTCTAAACCACAATTAAATAGAAACGGAGTGATTTAAATCACATGAAATATAATTACTCCAAAACTGAATGGTTCATCATAGTGTTTCACATCAACATTGTCAAAAATTTAATTAAAACACTAAAATAAGGAAATCAAAGCCAGTTTCCAATATGCTAGATTCCCATTGCCTCAACGTGTTTGTTGTGCTTCACTTAAGACAAAGGTTTAGTTAGTGCATTGGCTACGTCACCTTCTGATTTCCATTCTCTAATCATGTGAAATCGCCTCTAGACATGTTTGACCTTTGGATGTTCTCGTGGATCTCTGGCCTGAGCAATAGCCCCATTGTTGTCACAATAGAGATCTATTAAACCCTTGATGGAGGGTACAACATCAACTTCCCCAATGAACTTACAAATCCAAACTGCCTCTTTAGCTGCCTCAGATGCTGCCAAATATTCAGCTTCAGTTGTAGAATCAGCTGTTGTGCTTTGCTTAGCACCCTTCCAACTAAACGCTCCTCCAATTATATAGAGTATGTATCCAGACTATAACTTGAAGTCGTCTCTAAATGTTTGGAAGCTTGCGTCAGTGTATCCCTCAACAACCAATTCATCTCTACCGCCATAGATCAGGAATTTATCCTTGTTTCTTTTCAGGTACTTTAGGATATTCTTGGCCGCAGTCCAATGCGCCTCTCCTTGATCTGATTGGTATCATCTTGTAGCGCTCAAGGCATACGATACATCTGGCATAGTACATATCATGGCATCCATGGTCGATCCAATAAGAGAAGCATATGGAATCTAATTAATCCTTTCCCGCTCATCAGGTGTCTTTGGACACTGCTTCTTTTTAAGGGTTATGCCATGTGACATGGGTAGGTGGCTTCTCTTGGCTCCTTCCATGTTGAATCGAGCTAGTACCTTATCAATATAACTACTTTGACTCAATCCTATCATTCTCTTGATCTATCACTATAGATCTTGATGCCTAATATGTACTAAGCCTCTCCCAAGTTTTTCATTGAAAATCATTTTCCAAGATAAGCCTTTACAGACTCTAATAACGGAATGTTTTTTCCAATGAGTAAGATGTCGTCAACATATATATGACTAGGAAGGCAATGTCACTCCCATTAACCTTTTTGTAAACACAAGACTCATATGGATTTTTTATAAAACCAAATTTACTAATGGCTTCATCGAAACGCAGATTCCAACTTCTGCTTGATTGGTTCAATCCATAAATGGACTTCTTAAGCTTGCATACCTTTCCAGCATTGTTTTGGTCGATAAAACCTTCACGCTGTGTCATGTACACAGTTTTTTCCAAAATTCCATTGAGAAAGGCGGTTTTGACGTCCATCTACCATATTTCATAATTATTGTAATATGAAACAATCGCTAAAAGAATCCGAACGGACTTAAGCATTGAAACTGGATAAAAGGTGTCATTGTAATCAATACCATGAACTTGTCTATAACCTTTTGCTACCAGTCTAGATTTGTAAATGAATATATTTCCATCTTTGTTAGTTTTTAACTTGAAAATCCATTTACATCTGATAGGTGTGTAACCTTCGGGTAAATCAACCAAGTCCCATACTTGATTTTCAAACATGGAGTTCATTTCGGATTTCATGGCCTCTTGCCATTTTGCTGAGTCGGAGCTCGTCATAGCTTGCTTGTAGGTTGCCAGCTCATCTCCATCCATGATTAGGATGTCCTGATTGTCAGTTAAACACAATCCGAGATATCTTTCAGGTTGAGATCACGACCTCTGTGACCTACGTAGGGTAATGGACTGAGCATTTGCATTGTCGGTTTGACTTTGCATATTTTGACTTTGACCAATGTCAACAGATGCTTTGTGAGAACTTTGATTGTCAATTTATCCTTGTTACTCGTCCTCTCGAACTTCATCGAGTTCGAATTTCCTCCCACTTCTCATTTTGAAAAGATGCTCCTTCTCCAAAAAGACACCATCACGAGCAACAAACACTTTGTTCTCGGATTTGTTGTAGAAGTAACACCCTTTAGTATCTTTTGGATAGCCCACAAAGAAACACTTGTCTGATTTTGGATGAAGTTTGTCAGATATTAGTCGCTTGACATATGCTTCGCATCACCAAATCTTAAGAAAAGTTAACCTTAGAGGTCTCTTCATCCATAATTCATATGTAGTCTTTTCTAAAGCTTTTGACGGAGCACGATTCAGAGTTAGAGCCGCAGTTAAAAGTGCATGTCCCCAGAAAGAGATTGGAAATTCACTAAGACACATAGTCAATCTTACAATGTCTAACAAAGTTCGATTTCTCTTTTCGGATAGTCCGCTCAATTGAGGTGTTCCCGGAGGTGTCTATTCTCAAAGTATCCCATGTTATTTCAGATGGTCATCGAATTCTTGGCTCAAATATTCGCCACCTCGATCTGATCGAAGGGCTTTGATTTTTTTGCCAAGCTGATTTTCAACTTCACTATGAAATTCTTTATATATCAAACGATTGAGTTTTGTGCAACATTAGGTAAACATATCCATATCTACTTAAATTGTCCATGAAGGTTATAAAATATCGATAACCATTCATTGCAGGTGTACTCATTGGCCCACATACTTCGATATGTATTAGACCTAATAATTAGCGGCCCTTTCTCCTAACTTAAAGAATGTTTGCTTTATTATCTTGCCTAGTAAACATCCTTCACAATTCTCAAATGATTCTAAATCGAATGAGTCTAGAATGTCTTCCTGTAGAAGTTTCTTGATGCGTTTGATGTTAATGTGGCCAAGACGACAATGCCACAAGTAGGTTTGACTAGACTGTGTAGTCTTAGCTTTCTTAGCGAGATTATTAACTTTATAAATATCTTTATCTAAACATAGCACATAAAGACCATTTTCAGAATGTGCAGTACCATATAAAACATTATCGAGATAAAATGAACATGATTGGTCTTTTACTCGAAATTCAAAACCTTTGGCGTCCAACGCCAAAATTGAAATAATGTATTTGGTGATGTTGGAAACAAAATAAACATTGTCAAGTTCCAAAACTAGCCCCGTGGGCAAAGACAAACTAAGAGATCCTACGAATATAGCACCAATCCTTGCTCCATTTCCTACCCGGAGCTCGATCTCTCCCTTCTCTAGCCTCCTAGTGTTCCTTAGTGCCTGAGAATTGGAACAAAGGTGTGAGCCACATCCGGGATCTAATACCCATGAAGTTGTGCTATTTATGTTAAAGTCTATAACGTAAATACCTGATATAGAAGCAAAAATTCCGTTCTTCTTATCTTTCTTGAGCTTGAGGCAGTCTCTCTTCCAATGTCCCTTCTTCTTGCAATAGAAGCATTTGGAATAAGAGTTAAAACATGATACCTTCTTTTCCTTGTTGTCTTTGGTAGCTTTTGGCTTAGGCAGAAAGTACTTCTTGCCATTCCCCTTAAAGCCTTTCTTGTTTTTGCCTGCCCGTTTAAATGGCTTGCCCTTTTTTATCATAAGCACATCATGATTTCCCTTATCTTTGAGCGTCTGCTCAGCTTGCTTCAACATCCTATGAAACTTAGTGAGGGTTTTCTCCATGATATGCATGTTGTAGTTCATTTTGAACTGATCATAGCCTTTATGAAGGGAATGGAGAATGATGTCAATAGCCATCTTAGTTGAGCACCCCACATCAAGCCTTCCCATGTTCTCTAATAATCCGATCATTTTGAGCACATATGGGCTGACTGACTCTCTTTTCTTGAGCTTAGTAGCAAGGATCTACCTGTAGGTTTCAAACCTTTCAGTTCTAGCCTACTCTTGAAACATATTCTATATCTCAGAAATGATCTCATAGGCCGATTCCTTCTCGAATAAGGTTTTCTAAAGTTCAGGAGACATAGTGGCTTGCATAACGCACTTGACATCCTAAACGGCCACTTGCCATCGGTTAAAGGAAGCCTGAGTCACTTCCTCATTGGGAGCCTCGAGTATTTCCTCATCAACGACATACTCTTTCTGTTCTTGCATAAGAACGATGCGTAAATTCCTTTTCCAATCAAGGAAATTGGTCCTACTCAACTTCTCCTTATCAATAATTGAGCATAATGAAAACTGGTTGTTTGAGATATTCAATGACATAATTGTACAATTGAAAGAATTTTAAATGAAAAAACGTTCAAAAATACTTAATAAGATTGAATTTAATTCATGAATATTTCAACACTTATTTAACGTCTTATTTACACATAAAATTGTCCCCATATTGTGAAATTAAGGCGATTCCTAGATCCAAGGGATCAACAAGTATTTTAGGCATGCTAATGTCTCCAAGCCCTTCTTGGTTAGATAATATTCGCATCCAATGCATCTTGACTATGTATCTCTTTTGCCACGGTATGTGAGGACTCCTCACTCATACCGATGAGTTCAACCAAAACCATCTTCCACACCCAGTGTTCCTCACCAACCTCAGAGTTGTAATGGTGCCTCGCTTTGGCTTAGCCCACCATTACACCCATTCGGTTTGCAAGTGTTGTTTTGAAAAGGCAAGTTTTAACTTAATATTATTAGGGACCTAGGATTTCTATGTTGGTTGATTTAAGTGAACTTAACTAATTATCACAACATTTTAAAAACCTACACATGCATCTAACATATCATTTATATATAAGCACAAGCATAAATATATAAAGCATAAATATAAGATGCATATTGGCAACTAGCATGACCCCTAGAATTCTTGAAGTCTTCAAAAGGTCATCTATTGCAACTTCATGGCTTTGTCTTCCAAGAACCTCTGTCTTCAAGACTTAACCAAATTATGCAACTACTAGTATCTACGATTAGGACTATTCTAAATACTAAGGTACAAAAATACTCAACAGTACGTAGACCGTATTTAGATTTACAAAAATACATCACGGCACGCAGTCCGTATTTTCTATCCTAATCGGGTCACACTAGTTGTCATTTAATAAAACCTGTGAGAGAATATACATTCCATTCAACCATTCACTATATGTGAATGTGAAGGAGTTATGTCTTCGTCGTGTGCAATTACTAGATATATAAATGGAACAAATTATGGAGATAATTAAGTTCGTACATTTGGGTTGTCGTTTTTCCATAGCTAGAGGTACTAACGATCTTTGGACTAGTAAAATTGGCCAAAGCCCAATTGGACGGATCCTATAAGGTCACACAAAGGGGCTAGATCGAGCATTAGAGGACGAGGCCCATCATGGGCCTCACCACTCTAGGTGGCCGGCCATATGGAGTGGACAAGAAAGTTTTGGGCTTCGTGCCCTAGTCTAATTATAATGAGATTTTAAAAAGGCTAGGTGCCTAGGTTTGTAATAAAAAGAAGGAATTAGCTGATCAGTGTGATCAAACCCGAATTAGCAAACACGAAATCCAACCCCACTCATAGTCCTCTTTCACACGGCTCTCTCCTCCTCCTAGGCGCCGATGTTGTCTTGTGGTGGTGGTGGTTCGTGTGGTAGTCGGTTGTCTGTAAACTATTATTGGTGATCACTTGAATTATAATCAAAATTAACCTAACAAGATTATTAATTATCTTATTAAGCATGATTGCAAGTACAAATTCCCTTTAAACATGCAATAAAAGTGATCAAGCAATAAATATAAATAATGTATTATCAAGTAACATAATCAATAATAATCATAACAATAATAATAATCATATCATAATAATAATCATAATAATCATCATAAATTATAACAATTAAAATCATAATCATGCTCATGTTAATATTAAAGCATAATAAAAATAGCAAGATCCTAGGCATGATACTAACAAGATTAATAACAAACCCTAGCATGTCACTAAGCAATAAAAATCAAACCTTTAACCCTAACATGATACTAACATGAATAAATATTAGGAAGAATATAGGAAGCATCGTACTTTTAATCATACTCGATATTAAAATTACCCTAGACATGATACTAGGAATCAAAATAACAATCTAAGCATGATTTCTACATCATAATATCAATAAATCAATTAAATTACTTACTTGGATGCCTCGTACCTGTTTCTAATAACAAAATACACACGTTAGTAACTTCAAGGAATATAATAATCAAAGCAATTAAATTAAATAATTGAAAGAGAGATTTGAGACCAAACCCTCAGAAATTAAAACCTTTCACGTCTAGGGCGAAGGCAACTTCGAATATGGCTAGGTGTATCTAGACCTTGTGAATGCGGAATTTTGTATGAAAACCAAAGTTTAGAATTGAATGCTAAAGAATACTTGAGAATGAGGAGAATTGGTAAATGAAAAGAATTGATGATTGATAGATGTAGATGATTATCGGTCCATGAAAACGGAGTTTTTAATACGATATTTATAGAGAAAATCAGCCAAAAAAGATAATTTAACAAAACAGAGTCTTAAGATCGCAAAACAGTATTGGCGCCAGTCCTGGCTAGTTGGCGCCAAGCATCAGTGGCTAGCGCCAGGCGCCAATGGCTAGCGTCTGGCGCCAAGCCTGGTTCCAGGCGCCAAGGCCTGGGGTTGGACGCCAAACTGGATTTCAACGCGTTTTCGAAAATCTGATAAGTTTACCGTACTGGAAGATAAAATAATATAATTTCTTCGAAAATGCTATTTGATCTTGATTAAAACTCTAAAAAGTCAACAAAGTCAACTTGTCAATGCTAATTGAATTAGGAATGAAAAGAACTTTCTAGAAGATTCTAGAAGACTAAAACCATTCCTAATTGCATTAGGAATAATAAATCATATTAGGCCGTACATAAAACTCAAACCGGGCCTAGTTTAGTAAATTGGCCATAACTTCCTCAATATTCATCGGAATTGGGCTTATAATATATCGTTGGAAAGGTCTTTGCAAGCCCCATCCAACTAAACCATTATTGGACCCATATCATATACCAACCAAACTGGATTAGATGTTTTTTTAAAATAAAGTTTTCAAAAACAGGGAGAAAAGAAAAGAAATAAAACTTTCCGCGACACTAGACCTTTCCACACTTTCGTTTCATTCGATTATGATTCGACGTGGAAGGCACTCATCACTGGGTTTGGTTTTGGGGAGACACAAATGGGTGTCTACAGGAACCATACTTGCTCCCTACTCCATACTCCCCTTGTGCCACTTGTCCCTCACCCACTTGCTTTTAATTTGCTTCCCATGAGTTTCGGCCCTACCACCCGTGCCTTAGGCCCAGCCGTAGCCCAACCGGAGCCCAACCCCGTACTTGGTGTTGTGGGCTGCTGCTGTGGCTAGCAAGCCACGCACTCCAGGTGCTGGCTGCTGCTAGCACGCCGCGCACACCATGTGCGGGCTGCTTGCAGCTGCTCCCTTGGTGTGCTTGCGGCTGCTAGCACAGTGTGCTAGCACGCACCAGCCAGCCACTCTTGGCTCAGCATGGTGCACATGTTATCCACCTGTGCTAGCATATTATGCCCCTAGCATTCGGATGCTCGGGGTATTCCCATGCTAGGGGTATTTTGGTAATATTATCGATTTATTATTATTTTGCGCGCCTAATCATTTACTGTTTTTGACTCGAATTTTCAACGTCTAAATATTTAATACTCAGGCGACTCATTAATATCTTCCGAATTCATTCGTCGAGTTGGTTTGTTAATTGCTTGTGTATTTCCCGTAAGGTTCAGTCAAGATTAAGTTATAATATTAATTATACATTAATATTACTGATCGGAAGCGGCCTCCACCTAGGCATTCCGATCAATTGACCTTACTGAATATATTAGCTTTCTAATAATTCTGAACCCACTATAAGAATAATACACTTTTTTGAAGGACACCATTCCTTTCACAAATCATTTTCATGCATTTAAACTAGAAAACATCAAATAAAGTGCAACAATAATCTCAAGCTATCAAAAATCATATCTTTCATCAATTTATGGCTTGAATTCAATCCAACCATCATCATTCATCCAATATCAACACATATTTTCCACCCCCTTCCCCTAGCTAAGAAATTAGCCTAGAGAAGGGAGATTAATCATAATATCAAAACTAGAAATAAACTCAAGAAACACAAAACAAAACATGATTAATAACTAGATGAACTAATAAGATTAATGAAAATAAGCAACAATAAAGCAAACAAATAAAGCTAAAAGAAAGGAATAAAGATTACTAAAGAGAGGATTAATGAAAGATGATAACTTGAAGTGTTGCTTTATTGAAGATTTAACATGACCAAAGTTGAATTCAATAAAGGAAACTTTAGTAATAATCCACTTTCTCTCTCTAGACTAAGCTAAAATTCAGAAATTAGAACTAAGTTAATTTCATTAAATCAAAACATTCTAAAACGGGACTTATATAGTCCATACAAAGCTGGCTAAAGTTGGCAAAAGGTTTGATTGAACATAGGGTAGGTTAGGTCGAACATCAGGGTAGGTTCGGTCGATTCATGGGTAGGTTCGGTCAAACCTCCCTGCTCCTGGTTCGGTCAAACTTCTAGGGTTCGGCCGCTTCTGCAAAATGCTGAAATCTAAAAAGTTCCTACTTCTTAAGTTCAGTCGAACCTGGTGCAGGTTCGGTCACACCCAAGGTTCGACCGAAGCTTTCACAGAGTTCGACCACACCTCCTCTAGAAATTGCTTTATTCAGCTCCAATTTAACTTAAGCCTTCTCCTCTTTGATGACCCCGTTTCCTATAAAACACAAGCATGGAAAAAAAAAAGTAAATAGTAGGCAAAAATCTAGGAAAACGGAAGATAAAAGAGAAGGGAAAGGAGTACAAAAAAACTAAGGTAAAATGCTTAGAAAAGGGCCTAACAAGTGCAAATGAAGGGAGAATTCTTAGAGAAAAAAGGATAAAAGAGTGGCATAAAGCCACTTATCACAGAGCCATTATCTACCAAACTAATAGGAACATTCATCTTCCTACACAACACAGTGAGGTGTGAGGCCTTGTCATGTCAGAGAAGGAAATCAGATTACTGGTACTTGGCAATTCAATAGTGAGAAAGCTGACCAGCCCTTGAGGAGTTATATCACTATCAACTCCTATTTTCACTAGAACATTCATCACAGCCTTTCGATGCTCTTGAGAGGTGGCAAAAAGCTTCCATACGTTTATTTCCATCTTAGTCTTTTTGTAATTGTTTGATCACATTGTTGTTCACAAGGTCGATGGTGTAGGCGTCGTTCGAAGTGCGCCTACGTTAAGCATGTTGTGAATATGCTTGGCACTCATAGGAAGTGGGAATTGACATAATACGATTAGGGACAAGGAAAGTAGGGAGCCGCCAACAAGTTTTTAAGGAACTAGTAAACCGTTCACGGATCATAAAATGCAACCACAAAAAGGGACAATGATAGGTAACAGCGATTGACCCGTGAAGGTTACACCCCATTCATAATCCATGAGATTACTAACTCCATACGGTTTGGAACCACGAATGAAGGATCAGGGATGATGGTACGAAGTGAGTCATGGAGTCACATTTTCCCGTATTGGCCTCTACTCGATTCTTATAGTGAAAAGTGATTCCTGCGATCTCAAAGGCATACAAACAAAATATTCAATTTGTTCCAAACTATTATTAGGCTAAATTGGTTTAATATTAATGCAACACATAATTCCATAAAATTTGTGATCACTTGAATTAAACAACAAGATTAAAAAGGAACCTAAACCGGTTGTCCAAATTATCTTATTAGTCGTGATTTTCAATTACATATTCCCTTTAAACATGCAATATAGTGATCAATAAATAACAATAGAATATACATTAATATTGGAAGCAATTTAACAATAATAGCGTTAGTCAAATCAAATAATAATAATAACAACCCTAATCATGATACTAGCAATATTAAAATTAAATAAGAGTAATTAAATTAATGAATTACTCACACTCCGCACGTTCCTTTAAATTGCTACATCATGAATAAATTGTTAGTAACTTTAATTAAAATATAAATCAAATGGAAATTAAATTCAATTAAATGTAGAGTTTATTTGGTCCAAACCCTAAGTCAATTATACCTTTCACGCCATGGTTTAAGTATAGAACTTCGAGTTAAGTATGGACTCCTTGGAGTGCTTAATTAGAGGAAGTATTTTGAGAAAATAGGATGGCTAGTATTTAGGCTAAAGAGGGAGATGAGAATTATTTTATGATCAAGCTTGTTGATGATTAAAAAAGGGGTGATATGAAGTCTATTTATAGAGGAAAAAGAAGGGTCGAAGAAAACAAGAAAAGATAAGAATTCGAATCGGATAAAACTCTTGCGATAGACAACAGTTTTTGCGGTTTTTGTTTTTATCATATCTTTTGATCCAGAAATCGGAATAAGACTAATAAGATATCGTTGGAAATATCTTGAGGTCTAATTTCTATCCCAATTTGAATCAGATAAAAATATTATGTAGAAGTAAAGATATGGCCGAAATAGTGAGACGGTGTTAGTTTTGGATAGAGTTTGACATTTTATTCATATCTTTTCCGTTATAGCTCGGAATTGATAATATTATATATCATTGGAAAGATAATTTCAAGGGATATCCAACCATATAAATTTGGATAAAAACTATGAGGAACGAAAATAATATCTGTCTATCTTTGAACGCCTTTCAATTCGGATAGAAATAGGATTTTCAAAAAGAAATTTTTTTTTCAATTTCAAACTCTTTAATCTTATCTTTTCAAAAAGGATAATTAAGATTTTTTAGAAACTTATAGAGGATTCTAATTAATCCTAATTATTTTAGGAATTGGATTAAATAATTTGGACCCTCTACATGATCATTGGGTCGTAGGTAAGGTGGGCTTAGGTTCGGTTTAGGCTTAGTTTAATATTTGGGCCATAACTTATTCGTTATAACTCGGATTTAGGCTTATAATATATCGCTGGAAAGCTCTTTTAAAGCTCCATCCAAATATTCAATCATTAGAACCAGATTATGGACCAAAATAAACTGGAATAAACGTTTTTATAAAATGGACACGAAATGATTGTTTTTAAAGGACACGAAGTGAATTATTTTTGGTTTAAAGGCACGAAAGGAGGAAAATAAGTTATGGTTTGGGGAAATGGGCTAGGAATTGGGTTGGTTTATGAAATGTAAATATGGATTTAAGCACTCCAAAAATTAAATACTCAACCCGACCCATAATGACGGTGAAAGGTTGTTCATCATCGGGTTTGGTTTTGGGGAGACATTTTTAGGTGTCTACAGTAGCCCCCACTTTGAATGAGTTTGTAGAAATGTTAGTTTTGAAAACTATAGTCAAAGTAGTCGATAGGGACGGAGAATGATTTAAGACGTTCTGCGATCCTAAATCATTCTATATACGCCGAAACCTGCAAAAAAATGTTAGTTCTACAGATAAAAGAGTAAAGGGATAGAATGCGTATTTGACACCAGTGTATCGGTGACAAATGAGTTTGGTAGATTCCTATGCTTGAAGGAATCCACCGGATGACGTATGTTGAAATGCTTCCCATGCTTGAGGAAAGCCGACAAATGAGTTTGGTAGCTTTCTATGCCTGAAGAAACCTACCAGATGACACTTTCCATGCTTGAGGAAAGTCGACGTATGAATTTGGTGTTATTCTATGCTTGAAGAATTCCACCGATAATGCCTTCCATGCTTGAGGAAATCCGACTACTTGGCGGTTTTCTATACTTGAAGAAAAAATCCACCGATAACGCTTTCCATGCTTGAGGAAAGCCGACTTGGCGGTTTTCTATACTTGATGAAAAATCCACCGATAACGCTTTCCATGCTTGAGGAAAGCCGACTTGGCGGTTTTCTATGCTTGAATAAATCCGCCGAATAATACTTTCCATGCTTGAGGAAAGTAAAAAAATGATGAGATTGCAAGTCTTTGTATATCGAGAACCTTGCGCCGTGAAATGATGGTGGTTTGATTTTCCCCGAACGTGGGCTGTAGATGGTCCTCTTGCTCCCGGACGTGGGCTGTAGATGGTCCTCTTGTCCCCGGACGTAGGCTGTAGTTGGTTCGCTTGTCCCGGAACGTGGGTTGTAAATGGTTCGCTTGTCCCCCAACGTGGGCTATAGATGGTCCGCTTGTCCCCGGACGTGGGCTGTAGATGGTCCGCTTGTCCCCGGACGTGGGATGTAGATGGTCCGCTTGTCCCCGGACGTGGGCTGTAGATGGTCTGCTTATCCCCGGATGTGGGCTGTAGATGGTCCGCTTGTCCCCGGACATGGGTTGTAGTTGGTTCGCTTGTCCCCGAACGTGGGCTGTAGATGAGACCTGCAAAAATAAATTTGCCAATGGACTCGTATATATTGTGATTGACTTGACCACTGACTTGACCAAGTTTGACTTGATGTGACATGACATGTGTATGACTTGTGAGTGTGTGTGTGCAGACACAAGCAAATTAAACGAAGATGCAAAAGCAAAAATTTTCCATCAATTTTTGTCATGAGACGAGTGCAGGGTACTGACTTTCTCCTGAAAATGAAAGACGTGAAAAATGAAATTTTATATTCAAACATCCTTCGATAAAAATTTTGAAATTTTTCTTAAACTTCCCCAAAAGAAAACAATGAAAAAAGGAAGAAGATTTGAACTTCCTCCTTGAGCAAGACGAAATGAATCGTATGGATTGAATTCATTGTCTTGGAAATAATATATGCATGATGCATGTTCTTAGGCCAGAAGGCTAAGGACAATTACATCATGTGACACGATAGATGAATGAACTTAGGTCATGGAGCTAAGAATCATATATGGTGTAAAGAAATGATCTTGAACGTCACTTAGGTCTGGAAGCTAAGCATGTATATAGATGAAGTGGTTGATGAGTATTGCATAATGAATGTTTCTTAGGTCAAGGATCTAAGCACGATATGCAATGCATGAAACAATGAATTTTGCTCAGGTTAGGAAGCTAAGCAAGTATACAATGTTTCTTCTAATAATTGTTGTCTTGAAAGATGATGAAGCATACACAGTGTTAAAACAAGATTTCATGAAAAAGGGTTCTTAAAGGGGAGGATGATTGATATGGATATGGATGTGTGAGTGAAGTGCGTGAATGTGATACTAAGGCTGGCTGCAAAGGCTATGGTGATGGAAATTTATGTGAGAAGAGTCAAAATGGTTACTCTTTAGGCTGGGTAGGCTAAATGATGTGGGTTCAAGCCCCCAAGTCTAGCTCTAAATGGGTAGGGGTAAGCATTGATATTCTTTGACTCGAACATGCATAGATATGAATATTGAATGTGGCCGCACCTCAATGTGAGGTTGCCTACGTATCCATTAGGAATCAGGCCGAACGTAGATCTTACCGAACTTTGCACAAGTGTGTGTACACCTCAAAGAGGTCTTTCTAGGGTTGTAATGTGGTTAAGCTGAAGGTTTAAGGAAGAAAGGGGTAAAAAGCTCAAGACCCGAGAGAAGCCCCTAAGATGTATAATTGTGTATTTGAAAATTTGGACTTTGCAAGTTTTATTTTTCATATATTTTTTTTTTTTTGAATTTCTTTTTTTGTTCTTTTTTCCATTCTTGTGAATCAATGTAGGCAATCTCAGATCATGCGGTCCATCACTCACTTAGCATTCATGTTTCTCAGGCACGGTACCAAGCACTCGATAAGAGACGCAATTTGAGACATGTTCATATCGGAGACATTGGAACACTTGCCTTTAGACATTGTTTTACTATTGCTTTACCGTTTTTTTTTCTTGCTTTTTGAATGTTACATAAATTACATATCTTCTAATCCCAGGGTTGATTGAATGTGGGTTGAAGAAATGAAGACCAAACGTTAGACGAGGCTCAAAAGGTTGATGAAGAAATGGAATGTGATTGAACGGTTAATAGGGAATGACAGGGTTGCAAAGGTGCCTCAAGTCATTGGTATACCTCGTGTTCGGTACGACAATTTTTTTGTTTTTTTTTTTGTTTTGCTAATCACATGATCAAATGTAAGAAAGAGATGCTCGTTTCTGAAGAAGTTAAGAAATGTGACACATAGACACATGGATAAGGAGAACCTATGCTAGACTTTTTAGGGGGAAGGGTTTGAAACAAAAGAAGAAGAAAACATGAAATCTTGATGAGAAGCTTGCATCGTGCTTTGTCTTCATGGCTGTTTATGAGTTACTTCTTGCCGCTTGCTGAGGAAAAAATTTACTTGTTGTTCATGCTTTGATTGGAAGGAAAGAAGGAAGGAGTGACGTTCCCCTTATTCTTCCAACTATTGCCTACTGATTTTAGACTCAAGTACTGTGTAAGGAAGAACTCACTTAATGCATTCACTCAGTACTCGGATTGAAAAGGAAGAGTGTATGAAACGATTTTGAAAACTGATGGGAAATACTCCACTCATTCCTATTACGATGGAAAACGATACATGCATGGCCCTAGTATACGATCATAATCAATAAAGTGCATCACTCGAAGACAAAGTGTGTGCAACGACTCAACATGTGTGATTAGGTGAGTTTATTAAGACTCGTGGTATGATCGCATGGCTAGACATGAGGACGTTGTGAAAAGCAAAGGACCTAATGACCAAATAGCACAGAAGACTAAAAGACAAACTAACTTGATTAATTTTGTCCAGTTTTAATGTTTATGCTATTTACTAGGTGAAAACGGTCCATTGGCAATCATTAGTCATAAATAAGATCAACCACAATCAAAGAGAAAGAACACATGTTAAGGTTAGCAAAAAATATCGATCACAATAAACTAGGAAGAGGACTAGAATTCTAGAAGAGTTAAGACTCATGGGTAAATCTATAATCCTATGTTATACGAGTTGAACGGATTAAAGGACTTGGCTAAGACTAGCTTGACACGATTTTTTTTTGTTTTTTAAATAAAATAAGAAAGGTAACGTTAAAAAGACACCTAAGCTGGACAGGCTATAGTATATAGGTTAACTTTTGATCTGTGACTCTGATTAGGACGAAACCAGCTCCAAGTGAAAGATGAAACTCGGGGCTACAGATCCATAGGTTACACGACACGTAACTCTTTCTAGAATTTCGGCTATGACCAAAACAAGTTGACTCTTATGCAGTATACGAGAATAAAAAACCGAGTTGACTCAAATTTTAAAAAAAAATCTACGACTCGGCTCTAAAAAAGATAAAAAGGGTTTGATAAGAGAAAAAATAATTTAAAAAAAAGTCAATTAAAAAAATGCACATATAAAGCATATTGTCACGCATGATGTAATGAAGTTCGCAACCTAAAGTCAAGTTCTATGTTCGACTATGGTCAAGCTTTTGGGTGTCAAAGGGTACCATGGTTAAGAGTTTGGACGCGTTAACAAGGCAGCCTCCTTTGAGGGTGTATGCCAACGGGCGGCTCCGCGAGTTCGTGATGAAATCGAACTCGACTCCATGGTTTGGGTGGATTTAAAAACTCGGATGAACCCTTATTGCCATGAGCGTTTTTGGGTTGATAGAGCATAAATCCCCCGGGCTAGCCACATACGTAGAACACGTACTATTGTGGCAAAATAGGTAAGCTAAAATGCATATGCATATGTGACAATGCCACATAAATCACATGAATAATTTTCAAGAATCTTTCAAGTCTCATCCACTCATCTTAATTAAATACCGATCACTCAAATCGATAAATAATCAAGAATCCTCCCTTGTGGAGTCGCCAAATTGTAGGCGTCGTTCGAAGTGCGCCTACGTTAAGCATGTTGTGAATATGCTTAGCACTCATAGGAAGTAGGAATTGACATAATACGATTAGGGAAAAGGTAATTAGGGAGCCGCCAACAAGTTTTTAAGGAACTTGTAAACCGTTCACGGATCATAAAAGGCAACCACGAAAAGGGACAACGATAGGCAACAACGATTGACCCGTGAAGGTTACACCCCATTCATAATCCATGAGATTACTAACTCCATATGGTTTGGAACCACGAAAGGAGGATCGGGGATGATGGTACAAAGTGAATCATGGGGTCACATTCGCCCGTATTGGCCTCTACTCGATTCTTATAGTGAAAAGTGATTCCTGCGATCTCAAAGGCATACAAACAAAATATTCAGTTTGCTCCAAACTATTATTCGGATAAATTGGTTTAAAATTAATGCAACACATAATTCTAAAAATTTGTGATCACTTGAACTAAACAACAAGATTAAAAAGGAACCTAAACCGGTTGTCCAAATTATCTTATTAGTCGTGATTTTCAAATACATATTCCCTTTAAACATGCAATATAGTGATCAATAAATAACAATAGAATAAACATTAATATTGGAAGCAATTTAACAATAATAGCGTTAGTCAAATCAAATAATAATAATAACAAACCTAATCATGATACTAGCAATAATAAAATTAAATAAGAGTAATTTAATTAATGAATTACTCACATTCCGCACGTTTCTTTAAATTGCTACATCATGAATAAACTGTTAGTAACTTTAATTAAAATATAAATCAAATGGAAATTAAATTAAATTAAAAGTAGAGTTGATTTGATCCAAACCCTCAGTCAATTATACCTTTCACGCCTTGATTTAAGTATAGAACTTCGGGTTAAGTATGGACTCCTTGGAGTGCTTAATTAGGGGAAGTATTTTAAGAAAATAGGATGGCTAGTATTTAGGCTAAAGAGGGAGAAGAGAATTATTTTATGATCAAGATTGTTGATGATTGAAAAAGGGGTGATATGAACTCTATTTATAGAGGAAAAAGAAGGGTCGAAGAAAACAAGAAAAGATAAGAATTCGAATCGGATAAAACTCTTGCGATAGACAGCAGTTTTTGCGGTTTTTGTTTTTATCATATCTTTTGATCAAAAAATCGGAATAAGATGAATAAGATGTCATTGGAAAGATATTGAAGTCTAATTTCCCAATTAAAATTAAATAAAAATATTTTTTAGAAGTAAAGATATGGCCGAAATAGTGAGACGGTGTCAGTTTTGAATAGAGTTTGACATTTTATTCATATCATTTCCGTTATAGCTCGGAATTGATATTATAATATATAATTGGAAATATAATTTCAAGGGATATCCAACCATATAAAATTTGAATAAAAACTGTGAGGCACTAGAATAATATCTGTCTATCTTTGAACGTCTTTCAATTCGGATAGAAATAGGATTTTTAAAAGGAAAAGTTTTATTTAATTTCAAACTCTATAATCTTATCTTTTCAAAAAAGATAATTAAGATCTTTTAGAAACTTATAGAGGCTTCTAATTAATCCTAATTATTTTAGGAATTGGATTAAATAATTTGGACCCTCAACATGATCATTGGGTCGTAGGTAAGGTGGGCTTAGGTTCGATTTTGGGCTCAGTTTAATATTTTTGCCATAACTTATTCGTTATAACTCGGATTTGGGCTTATAATATATCGTTGGAAAGTTCTTTTAAATCCCCATCCAAATATTCAATGATTAGAACCAGTTTATGGACCAAAATAAACTGGAATAAACGTTTTTATAAAAAGGACACGAAATGATTGATTTTAAAGGACACGAAATGAATTATTTTGGGTTTAAAGGCACGAAAAGAGGAAAATAAGTTATGGTTTGGGGAAATGGTCTAGCAATTTTGTTGGTTTATGAAATGGAGATATGGATTTAAGCACTCCAAAAGATAAATACTCAACCCGACCAATAATGGCGGTGAAAGGTTGTTCATCATCGGGTTTGGTTTTGGGGAGACATTTTTAGGTGTCTACAGATGGGATCAACTATTGGTTGTGATTGCGTTGGAGGTGGACTAGGTTGTTGCAATCGTCCAATCCTGGTGAGAACCTTAACCTAAAGGTCTCCCCAAACATCTTCACTAGTGCCAAGAGATGAACAGGCTATATCTTTGAGATAGACATCTTCATCGTCACTATCCCAAATTCCATTCACTTCTTCATAGTTTGAAACAAATACAAATTCTGTTAGAGGTTCATTTAAAGGTTTAATGAGTATTAACGAATCAAAGTAGACTTCATCTCCCATGATAGCGAAAGCATCAGAAAGGGGACCTGTTTGAATATTGGGCTTCTTGCCCCCTAGAGGGACAAGAAGTTGATTAGCATCGATCAGGTCTTATATTGCATCCTTCAACCTCTAACAGTTCTAAGAAGTATGACCTTTGCCTTGATTAAACTTGCAATGAGCATTGGGGTCATAGCTAGCAGTTCTGTTCTCTGGACAAGTTTCTAGAAAGTGTCTAATTGTCATAATCTATCCTTGACTATGTAAGCGATCAAAAGCAGCATCGTAGCTCATTCCCAAAGGCATGTAAACCCTTCTTTGCTTTTAGAATCTTTGAGTGGGAGCATTAAGAGATAACACATCTGTAGGCGTCGCTCGAAGTGCGCCTACGTTAAAGCATGTATGAATATGCTCGGCTCTCTTAGGAAGTGGGAATTGACATATAAGATTAGGGACAAATAAAGTAGGGAGCCGCCAACAAGTTTTTAAGGAACTTGTAAACCGTTCACGAATCATAAAAGGCAACCACGAATAAAGGGACAATGATAGTCAACAACGATTGGCCCGTGAAGGTTACACCCTATTCATAATCCATGAGATTACTAACTCCATATGGTTCGGAACCACGAAAGGAGGATCGGGGATGATGGTACGAAGTGAGTCATGGAGTCACATTCGCCCGTATTGGCCTCTACTCGATTCTTATAGTGAAAAGTGATTTTTGCGATCTCAAAGGCATACAGACAAAGATTCAATTCGCTCCAATCTATTATTAAGCTAAATTGGTTTAATATTAATGCAACACATAATTCTAATATATTTGTGATCACTTGAATTAAATAACAAGATTAAAAGGAACCTAAACCGGTTGTCCAAATTATCTTATTAGGCGTGATTTTCAATTACATATTCCTTTTAAACATGAAATATGGTGATCAATAAACTAATAGAATAAACATTAATATTGGAAGCAATTTAACAATAATTCCAACAATATAAAATTGTTAAAAACATAGTTGAAATGAAAGGAACATAATTCTTACTTTGATTCTGTTTGCTTCAAACTTTCACGCCTTAGCTTAAGGACAGAACCACGAGTAAAGTATGGACTCCTTGGAGTGCTTGAAGAAGGAATTTTTAAAGAAAAAGGGTAGGCTAGTGGTTAGGCTAGAGCATAGAAGAGAGAAAAATAGAGAATTAATTTATGCCCCGTACATCAGAAATGAAGGGGTATTTATAGAAAAAATGTGCTAAAGGAACACATGGAACCCTAAAAAGATTAAAACCCTAAAAAAGTACACCGCGACAAGGCAAAGTGTACCATTAAACGGGAATCCCCACCGTCAGACGGGGAACATTCCCGTGACATGGTAAACTGCTGTGTGACGCGGGAAATATTTAGTGAACGGGAAACAAAACGTGTCAAGGGTTTACGCGAAAAGGACACGGAAACCTCCGTGTCACAGCAGGTGCCCCGTGTCACGGGGAGTCCCACCATCAGACGGGACAGTTTCCCATGACACGGTGGACTAATGCCGTGACGCGGGATTCTTTAGTCCGTTTTCTGTCAAAATTCATCTTTAACCCTCATTTCGTTTAGCATTTAAAGTGTCGATTGATAATTTCGGGACATTTCTGATTTATTATTATTTGGGCTAAAAAAAAGAAAATAATTAAATAAAATAAATAAAAGGTTTGGACCAAAATAAATAATAAAACAATAAAATAAAATAAAATAAAAAGGTTTGGGCTGAAATTAAAAAAACTATGTTTTGACTAAACATCAAAACTAATCCATGGATTATTCAAAAATTGAATTGAATTAAATACGATTTATTAAAAATTCTCGGGATTTAATACTGAACCCGACCAATATTGACGGTGAAAGGTTTTTCATCATCGGGTTTAATTTTGGGGAGATATATTTAGGTGTCTACATAAACCCCACTTTGACTGAGTTTGTAGAAACATCAGTTCCGAAAACGATAGTCAAAGTAGCCGATAGGGACAGAGAATAATTTAAGACGTTGTGCGATCCTAAATCACTCTGTATACAACGATACCTGTAGAAAAATGTTAATTTCATAGATAAAAGAGTAAAAGAATAGAATACGTATCTGGCACTAGTGTATAAGTGACAAATGAGTGTGGCAGCTTCCTATGCTTGAAGGAATCCACCAGATGACGTTCGTTGAAACGCTTTACATGCCTAAGGAAAGCTGACTGATGAATTTGGTAGCTTTCTAAGCCTGAAGAAACCTACCGGATGATACTTTCCATGCCCGAGGAAAGCCGATTGATGAATTTGGTGTCATTCTATGCTTGAAGAATTCAACCGATAATGCCTTCCATGCTTGAGGAAAGCCGACTTGGCGGTTTTCTATACTTGAAGAAAAATCCACCGATAATGCGTTCCATGCTTGAGGAAAGCCGATTTGGCGGTTTTCTATACTTGAAGAAAAATCCACCGATAACGTTTTCCATGCTTAAGGAAAACTGACAACTGATGTAATCGCTGAAATTTGCAAGTGTATGATGGTTCGATTATCCCCGAATGTGAGCCGCATATGATTCACACCTTCAAGTCGACTATCCGACCATATTAGGTGTTTGAAATGTCGACAAATTAACTTTAACGCTAGTTAGGGGTAAAATAGTAATTTTGATACCCTTTAAATGTCAGTTAGAATTTTCCGCGTACTTTTACTGAAAAACTAAATGTCGAATTTCTGCGGAAAATCGTGCAATTTTTGTCAAAATGCCAGGAATATTCGCTAACAACTTCAAGGAGCGTGCAGTTCACGCGCAAGACCACTGTGTCACGAAGTGAAACTCCTGTGACACGGCAGCTATCCCGTCACGCGTTATAAAATCCCATGACGCCGGATTTTTGTGGTTGCAAAACTGGTCAACTAATGTTTTTGACCAACAAAATACACGTGCGCCACGTCAGTTTTGTGACGTTACACGGTAACGGTCACCGTGGCACGGGAAATGGGGAAGTATAACGGAATGCTATTCTCTTCAAATTTAAGCTTCCATTTGCCATTTCATGCCACCCTTTCACCATTTCCATCTCCCTGTTCCTCATTTCTCTTTAATTATTTTAATTTTAATCCCAAGAACGACCGTGCCACGTCAGCTCAGAACCGGTGCACGGTCGTCCTCACCGTGTCACGTTTTCATAAACTGTGACACGGCGATTCTGTTGTTGTATCTTTTTTTTACTGGCTACTGCTCGCCACTGTTGCTATTCCGGAGCTCCGCCACGTCCAGATTCACCGTGACAATGGCCTTGAACACGGTGTCACAGATTTAGCTAACCGTGTCGCGGCGGCTGAGACTGTTGTCTTCACGGTTTTTCGAGCTTTGGAGCTCAAATTCTCATCAATTTTGCTCTATGTTTTTGCTATTTTCATCATTTTTTATTCTCCACAAGGATCCATGTAGTTTTTCTTTTGATTTTTATCTCGAATTTTGCTTCAAGCGAATAATTTCATGTAAAAACCCTTGAAAAATCAATTTGGGGATTTTTTATTTTGAGGTTTTATGTTGAAATTTTTGGCATGAATTAGCTTGTATATGTATGTATGTGTATTTGTGAGCGATTTGAGACAAAAATTGCGTGATTTGGTGTAGAATTGAGCAAATCCCTCTCTTTTTTGGTACTACTTTTGTGAAATGATGTTCTTGTTATTTTTGTCGTTCCTTTGCACTTGTATATTGGTTGTAGATCTTGTAAAATATGCCATCAAGTGTCGATCTATTGTTTTCATGCAATTTTGAAACATGTTTTGTTTAGTGTATGTACTACATTGTCATAAAGAACATAATATCTTACAATTAGGAGAACATAGTATTAGTTCGTCATGGAGAAACTAAATACTATAAATAATTCAATTATTTTGCTAATTTTTAGCCTTGCGGTAAAAATTTAGCGTATAATAGAAAATGCAACTTGAAATAACCATTAAGCTGTTTGGAATAAAAAACTAAATAATTTAGGAAATGATGTTAAGCATTTAGATTTTTATTTTTGCAATAGCATGCCTAGACAACGGGATCGCGAACTTTCCACTCGTGGCCGGCGTCAGGCTTTTTGGGAGAACACTCCCACAATTCCTGAGGGCATGGACAAGGATGCCCTAGAGACGGAGCCTCATCCTTCATCTATTAGGGGCAGGTGGGTTTCACCTCCGTGGTCTTCGGATGAGTTGGTTTTCTGTCGTGAGAACCACGTTTCTCACCATCCACTTGCCGGCACATTTGATGGCACGCTTCGCCATCATGGTTCCGGAGCTGGAGATTAGATTCCTCGACTTTATGGGATTATCACGAGGGATCATGTTACGAACGCCTTGTGCTAATCTATTGGTTTAGTAGATTTTTATTCGGCGATCGTAAGGTTTCGCAGCCCCCGGGGTTGTGGCGCGACAGTTGTTCGCGCGTTGTTGTAGTATTTTTGGGACACTACCAACACTTTTCACTTTGCTTGGGGGAAGATGGCAGTGACCCCTCTAGATTTTAGCATGATCAATGGTCTACGCTTCACCGACCGGGTCGTACAGTAGATGTCTTATATTTCTTGGGGGCGGTCGAGGTAGCCGATTTGTTAGGTCCGATTGTTCAGCACATCAGGACTCAGCCGGTGTCTCGAGGTGTTCCTAGGAGCGGGCGATTAGATATGTCTTCTGTTTTGGCCCGTGGTTTTGACATGGATGAGACATCACCTGAGCAGCGAGTGCGGATCTTCATTTTGATTCTCATTTCCATGACTTTTTCTTCTTATAGGAGTTTGTGTGCGCTCGTTTGTTACCTTCCTTCTTTGCTCAGGATCAATGAGATAGGATCCTTTAGCTGGGGTGAACTTGGATATGTCGATCTTCTCTTGTCGTTACGTCATGGCTGTAAGCAGCTGAACAACCAGGCCCCTGCCATTGTCTACAATTTATGGAGTGTCGCAAAGGTGACGATTTTCCTCTTCTTGTTTAGTTTTAATTTGTTCGACTCATGTGTTCAAAGATTACTTTTCATTGAAGCTATGGTTCTATGAGTACTTTCCGGGGTTGGCCCCTAGACGGCGTCGTGAAGCGGTCCATGACTTCCCTGTCGGAGCCAGCTGGAGTGACCGAGGTGAGTCTTGAGTGGAGTTTGTCCCTGCGCTACGCAGACTACTACGTTGAGGCACCTCTTCTGTTGGTGTAAGAATTATTTTTGTAGCCCGTTATTTTCTATCTTGGCGTTATTTTCGGCGTTTCATTGCAACTTTTTGTGATTTTCAAGATGCTATTAATATCCAGTATCGGCCTTGGGATGTGATGACTAATCTTCCCGAGGCCTTGGGCGTTATTTTCGGCGTTTCATTGCACCGCACAGTTTTTGTCGGTACTGGACGCTTTGTCTGGTATCTGGGGGAGCGTGTCGTTTGTCAGCACAGTAGTGATCGTTTTTTGGTGCCCTTGTCTCCACCAGAGTCGATGCTGGACTCACGCTTGCTTAGGGAGTTGATAAACAGGGGAGAGCGCTACACTTTTCCTTAGCAGGAGCTTGTGCGTATGGAGGGCAATTATGCGCAGGACTTGCTTCCCTCCTTGGCTCCTCCACCCCGTCTTCTTGAGGTATGATTTCTTTTGAGAAGTTTGTTGCTAGTCTTTATTTAAACCATCGAATAACCTGACTATTCGATTGTATTTTCAGACGATTGTTCGCCGTGTGGGGAGGATTGAGATCCCGCCTCAATCCGTCCGCTACCCGAGGCCGATCGGTATTACTGAGGACCATATTGATGTCGCGCCAGAGGGTTTCAAACAGGCGCAGGAGTCGTTGCTTGATGTTTTTTTGGCGGTAAGCTTTTGATACATTATTCATCCCTTTTAATGCCGCTTGAAACTAATTTTATCTTTGCTTTGTTCTCAACCTACCCGCCCGGAGATGATGGGATTCATGAAGCTGGTTGACACTTTGAAGTACTGCATCATCAAGCTTTGGCGTGGTGCGTGTTGTCGGGGCGGTTCTAGCGATATTCTTGAGGTATGTTCACTTTTTCTCATTTTTACTAGTTGTTCTATTTCGCACTGTTGACATCTTTTGATTTTGTGTCTTTCCGGAACAACGTAGGTCCCGCTCACGCTCGAGGCATAGAGGCTCGGACGAGGGAAAGTCTAGCTGTAGGCGTTGCTCGAAGTGCGCCTACGTTAAAAAGCATGTTGTGAATATGCTTGGCACTCGTAGGAAGTGGGAATTGACATTACGATTAGGGGCAAATAAAGTAAGGAGCCGCCAACAAGTTTTTAAGGAACTTGTAAACCGTTCACAGATCATAAAAAAGGCAACCACGATAAGGGACAACGATAGGCAACAACGATTGACCCGTGAAGGTTACACCCCATTCATAATCCATGAGATTACTAACTCCATATGGTTTGGAACCACGAAAGGAGGATCGGGGATGATGGTACGAAGTGAGTCATGGAGTCACATTCGCCCGTATTGGCCTCTACTCGATTCTTATAGTGAAAAAACATTCCTGTGATCTCAAAGGCATACAAACAATAATTCAATTCGCTCCAAACTATTGTTTAACTAAATTGGTTAAAAATTAATGCACATATAATTCTAAATATTTGGTGATCACTTGATTAAACAACAAGATTAAAAAGGAACCTAAACCGGTTGTCCAAATTATCTTATTAGTCGTGATTTTCAATTACATATTCCCTTTAAACATGTAATATTGTGATCAAAATAAATAATAGAATCAATATAAAAAACCAATTTAATTATAATTCTAACAACAGAAAAATCGTTAGTGAAATAATAATAAAAAAAAAAAAGCATAATTCTTACTTTGAATCTGTTTGCTTGCAACTACAAAATATTAAACGAGTTAGTAACTTCAAGGAAATAATAAAACAACAATTAAATTAAATTAAATAAAAAAACAAGGTTAATTTTGGGGCCAAACCCTCAAACGATTCTACCTTTCACGCCTTGGTTTAAGGATAGAACCTCGAGTAAAATATGGACTCCTTTGAGTGCTTGAAGAGGGAATTTTGAAGTGAAAAAGGGTAGGCTAGTGTTTAGGTTAAGAGCATAGAAGAGAGAAAAAATAAGAATCATCGTATTCTGGTTGCCCCGTTCATCAGAAATGAAGGGGTATTTATAGGGAAATGTGCTGAGGGAGCACACGGAACCCTAAAAAGATAAAAACCCTAAAAAAGTATCCCGTGACACGGTCAGACTGTACCGTGACACGGTTAGACTGTACCGTCAGACGGTACAAGTTCCCGTGACACGGTCAGTTTTGGAGTGACGCGGGAAATTTTCAGAAAACGGAACGGAAAACGCGTTAAGGGTTTACGCGGAAAGGACACGAAAATCTCCGTGTCACGGCAGACCTCTCGTGTCACAGGAAGTCCCACCGTCACACGGGAAGAGTTCCCGTGAGACGGTCAAGCTTGACCGTGACACGGTCAGTTCCAGTCCACTTTTCCGTCTAAATTCATTTTTAACCCTAATTTCTTTCGGCTTTTTAAGTGCCGATTGATAATTTTGGGCTTTTTTCTGACTTTTATTATTCGAGCTAAAATAATAAAATAAAATATTTGGGCCAAAAATAATAATATAATAATAAAATAATAAAATAAAAAGATTTGGGCTTAAAATTAATTAACAAGTTTGGGCTAAAATTAAAACTATGCTTTTACCAAACACCAAGACTGATCCATAGACCTTTCGAAAATATGAATTTAATAAAATACGATTTTTTAAGCACTCTCGGGATTAAATACTTAACCCGACCAATGGCGGCGGTGAAAGGTTATTTATCATCAGGCTTGGTTTTGGGGAGACATTTTTACGTGTCTACAGAAGCCCCCACTTTGACTGAGTTTGTAGAAACGTCAATTTCGAAAACGATAGTCAAAGTAGTCGATAGGGACGGAGAATGATTTAAGACGTTCTGCGATCCTAAATCACTCTGTATACGCCGATACCTGCAGAAAAATGTTAATTCCACTGATAAGAGAGTAGAGTACATATCTGGCACCAATGTGTCGGTGACAAACGAGTTTGGTATTTTCCTATACTTGAAGGAATCTACCGAGTGACATTGGTTGAAACGCTTTCCATGCTTGAGGAAAGCCGACTGAAGAGTTTGGTACCTTTCTAAGCCTGAAGAAAGCTACTGGATAATACTTTCCATGCCTGAGGAAAGTCGACAAACGAATTTGGTGTCATTCTATGCTTGAAGAATTCCACCGATAATGCCTTCCATACTTGAGGAAAGCCGACAAAGGAATTTCGTGGTTTTCTATACTTGAAGAAAAATCCACCGATAACGCTTTCCAAGCCTGAGGAAAGTCGACGGTTGCTGAAAATTGATAAGTGTATGGTGGTTCGATTATCCCCGAACGTGGGCCGCAGATATTTCACAATTTTAAGCCGATTATCCGACCATATTAAATGCTAAAAATGCCGAAAAATAGGCTTTGACGCTTGCTAGGGGTAAAATAGTAATTTTAGTCCCCCTTAAACATCAGTTGGGATTTTTTGCGTAACTGTAGCGAAAAATAATCGCCCAAAAAACTCGGAAAGTCAGTCAAACTGGTCAAAAAGCTAAGAATATTCCCTGACCAGGCTTAGATTTTCCGCGCCACGTCAGAAGGTTCCCGTGACACGGTCAGGGATTCCCGTCTAACGGGACTAGTATCCCGTGTCACGGGACACATGTTTTTCTTTTTTTTTTCTTTTTTTTTTCTTTTTTTTTATTTTCGCTGTTTGAATCAGTCAACAACGGCTCTTTTTTGTCCTTTTCTGCCTTTAAATCCGTGTGCACCATTTTTTCATTTCACATTTTTTCTTGCTTTCACACTTGCTTTCACCATTCACCACTTTAGCTTCTCTCTTCCCAAAAGCTGCCGCGCCACGCCTGGCGTTAACCGCCGGCCGTTCGAAACTCGCCGTGACATGGTAACGGCAACCGTGACACGGTTAGTCTCTCTCTTTCTTTTTTTTTTCTTCTCCTTTTTGCTTTGCTGCGGTTGTTTGGCTGCTTTACTGCGCTGCTGCTGTTTCGTTGCTGCTTCTGTCTCCGTTCCTGTACTGCCGCCCAGTTCACCGGAGCTCCGTCAGCCTTGAAGGTTTGCCGTGACACGGTTGCTCTTGACCGTGACACGGTTAGTCTTGCCCGTGTTGTGGCAGTTGCGCTGGTGACCGGAACATATTTTCGAGTTTTGGAGCTACGTCATGGCTGCCGTCAGCTGAATGACGAGTCCCCTATCACCGTTTACGGCCTGTGGAGAGTCGTAGAGGTGATGATCTTTTCCCTTCTTGTTCCATTTCGGCTTGTTCGATTCGTATGCTGAATGTTATTTTTGTTGCAGTTATGGTTCTACGAGTACTTCCCAGGCTTGGCTCCTCGCCGGCGTCGGGGAGTGGTCCATGACTTCCCCGTCAAAGCCAGCTGGCGTGACCGAGGAGAGTCACGGGTGGAGTCTGTTCCGGCGCTTCGTGGGGTACTACGCCGAGGCACCTCTTCCGTTGGCGTAAGGATTAGCTTTATTGCGTTTTTTCCTTTTGATGTTGTTTCTGTCGTTTCACGCCCAACTTTTTATGGTTTCCAGGATCCCATTGATGTCCAGTATCGTCCTTGGGCCGGGATGACTTATCTACCCGAGGCCCTACGTCTTTCAGTGTACCGTACCATTTTGGTTGGTACTGGGCGCTTCGTCTGGTATTTGGGGGAGCGAGTCGTCCGTCAGCATAGCGGCGATCGCTTTGTGGTGCCTTCTTCCCCGCCAGAGTCGATGCTGGACTCCCGCTTGATCAGAGGGTTGATCAACAGGGGAGAGCGCTACACTTTTCCGTGGCAGGAGCTCGTTCAAATGGAGAGCGACTACGCGCGGGATTTGCTTCCCTCTATGGCTCCTCCACCCCGTCTTCCCGAGGTATGATTTCTTTCGAGAATCTTCCTTACTGGTCTCTATTTTAAATAGTCGAATAACTTGATTATTCGATCATATTTTCAGACGACCATTCACCCTGTGGGGAGGATTCAGATTCCTCCTCAGTTTGTCCGCTACCCTGGGCCGATCGGTATCACGGAGGACCATATTGCTGACGCGCCGGAGGGTTATAGACAGGCGCAGGAGTCAGTGCCCGAGGTTTTTGAGCCGGTGAGTTTTCTTCGACGCATTATCCACTCTTTTAATGCTGCTTATTACTGATTTTTCTTTGTTTTATCCTAGCCTACCCGCCCGGAAGTGATGGGAATTATGAAGCTGGTGGACGCGCTGAAGTATGCATCATCAAGCTTCGGCGTGGTGCGAGTTATCGGAGCTCTAGCGACGACCTTGAGGTATCCTTATTACTTTTTCATTTCTACCATTTGTTTTATTTTGCATCATTGACACCTTTTGATTTTGTGTTTTTTCAGGAGCGACGGAGGTCCCGCTGGCGCTCGAGGCCTAGAGGCTCGGACGAGGAGGAGCTTGGTCGTAGTAGACGATCTCCTGAGGCTCACCGGCGTTCTCAACGAGAGCCGCAGACAACTCAGCCGTTCCAGGAGGCTCAGTGGCAGCAGGGGCATCTTCTCAGCGTCCGTCTTTTTCACAGCCTCCAGTTCCTAAGTTTGGGTCTCCTTTGGATCCTGGTTCATTCTCGGCCCCATTATCCGGGATTCCTCCACCACTTTCGGGCTTGTCTCGGTTCCGCTATATGGGACGATGCCTTCGCCGACGATTCCAGTATCTTTGGGCCAGTCTACTCCGCTTTCCGGCTGGACGGGTCCTGCTTTGAGCTTGACTACTACTGGGCCTACGGGGACTAGTAGGGATGCTACTCCCCGTACTCGGATGGTCGAGGGACTCTTTGGTTCGCCGTTTCCATACACACAGGGAGGTCCACATGCACAGGCACAAGATGAGACTGATTCTGATTTTAGAGATTTTTGACCGAGGGTTTTTGTGCATACTATGATGACACTTGATACATTTATGTATTACGACTCTTTGTACATTATTTACAGTTTATATATCTACTATTGTGTGTGTTAGTGTGTGTTTGAGACTCTTTGAGTGTGATTGTTTACTTATTAATGACACGACGAAAAAACATAAGTGGAGTAATGGAGGGTACCGACCTTCCCCAAAAGAAAAGAAATAAAAAAAAAACAAAAAAAAACACTCAAAATAAAATTACCTTCCCCAAAAGAAAAGAAAAGGAATAAAAATAAAATGATTAATAAATAAATATAAAAAATATCTTCCCCAAAAGAAAAATAAAATAAAAACAAAAAACAAAAGAAATAAAATCGTAAAATAAAAATAAAAAAAAAGGTGAGAATTTTATTAGAAATAAAACTCTCAGAAAAGACTAAAAAAAAAACGTTAAAGATAAGAAAATATAAAAAATCCGGATAGATACGGAAAAGATGAAAAAAGCAGGCGCGTAAAGTGCCGTGACACGGCACTGTTCACCGTGTCACGGCAAAACCTGTCGTGTCACGGCAAAGGTTCTCGTGACACGGTGGAATTTCCCGTGTCACGGGAAACGTATTATTCAGCGGTTTGTTTCACGCGTGCGTAAAGATAAATTCAGGGCAGTTCCGAGCGCTTTTGCTATAAAATAAGACCAGATTATTCATGATATGCATAATTACGAAACACAAAATAATTTAGAATTTCATATTTCAGTAATCATGTCTCAGAATTTTGATTATATATTGCGCGACTGGTCTTATTCTTTGACCAATGCTGAAAAAAGAGAGTTAGAATTATTTTATGTCAGGGGTTTGCTAGCCCTGCGACATGTAGCTATTGAACATGATTTTCTTAGGGCAGCATTAGATTATTGGAGTCCAGAAACACACTGTTTCAAATTTGATTATGATGAAATCTGTCCTCTGCCGGAGGAATTTGGTGCGATATTTGGATTTCCTGCTAGGAATCTTGTAGCCATGCCTACCTTACGTGAATATTATTACCAAGACTTTGAACGCCATCTGAATCTAACAGATCTAGATTTAAATAGGATTGTTTGTGGTAATGATGTAGACTTAGAAAAACTTGCTAACTTATATTTTAATCGCCCTATCTCTGAGTCCTATCATGTGTATCTTAGAAGGGCATATATTTTATGCATGTTTAGCAAGCTACTATTTGCAAACGGTAAGGTAGGACATGCTTGTCTAGCGTCTGTGCTTGAGCATGTAGAATCCGGAAGATCTCCTATGCCAACGTGCCTTGGAGAAACATTTCGTGGCCTAGACGAGGCAAAATCTGACCGGAAAGCCATCAGGAAGGGCTCTCTGGTACTATTACAGGTAAAAAATACGCTCTGAATAGCCCCCGTGACACAAAACAGTCACCGTGTCACAGTTAGGGTCTGCCGTGACACGGTCAAAACTGCCATGTCACGGGAATCTGCAGTTTTTTTTGTTTTCTTGTTTTGCATATTTGGTTGATGGAGCGTTTGGAATTATTTGAAGCCCCCGATGACATTGAAAAATATGGCCCTAAAGACTTAGTCCGTAGGAAAAAGAATTATTCTGCGAACATGTCGTATGAAGATTGGAAAAATTTCTTTGCAAAGAGAGAGTTTTCCATTCGTTGGGTGGTGCCTTGGTGGAGGCTTACTAGGATGGTTGGCACGAATGAAACACCATATTGCCGTGTTCCTAGTATCTCCAAATTAACCTTTTACTGTCCCTCTCGAGTGATGCGGCAGTATGGACTTGAACAAGTAATTCCACACTATAACGATAGTCCTCGTGAAGTATCGTTGCATGAAAGTAACGTTCACAAGTACGAGGCTTATTGGATTGGAAGACCTTTGTGGACCGTTTCTGCAAGTGACCAAGCTCCTCCTCCCTTATCTAGTGCATACAAGGCATGGTTGAACCCTAGAAGCAAGAGGGAACGATTCGGATCACGCAAGTCTGGTGTAAAGAGTCGTCTTGGAGATAAGAAAGCTCCTCTTAAAGATCGCCTAGGTCCGAGAACACAAGGAATTGAGTTTAAGACTCCTAAGATGCCAAGAAAGAAGACCTATGTGAAAGGAAAGGGTAAAGAAAAGATGGTGTATAGGGAGAAACAACCAAAAAAGTTCAAGAAAGGTGAAAGGTCAAGACCTATGGTGTACAGGAACCTCCTTCTCTTTTTCAACTAGGTCGACCTTCACCATTAATGTGTCTGTTGAAGCCCAAACCGTCACACCTCTAGTTGAACTTTTACCCCTTTCACCTTTCTTAGAATTCTTCGATTGCTTCTCTATATAAACCATCTTTTCCTTACCTTTTCCTTTCACATAATTCTTCTTTTTAGGCATTATAGGAGGCTTAAACTCAATTCCTTGCGTTCTTGGACCTGGAAGATCTTTAGGAGGTGCCTTCTTACTTCCAAGACATCCCTTCACTTCCAAGTTGCGTGATCCGACTCGATCCCTTCTACTTCTAGGATTCAACCATGCCTTGTTATGCAGTAGATAAGGGGGGATGAGCTTGGTTACTCACAGAAACGGTCCACAAAGGTCTTCCAATCCAATATGTCTCGTACTTGTGATCATTACTTTCATGCAACGATACTTCATGAGGACTATCATTATAGCGTGGAACTAATTGTTCAAGTATATATTGTCGCATCAATCGAGAAGGACAATAAAAAGTAAACTTAGAAATACTAGGAACGCGACAATACGGAGTATCATTCGTGCCAACCATCCTAGTAAGCCTCCACCAAGGCACCACCCACCGAATAGAAAATTCTCTCTTTGCAAAAGAAGACTTTCCAATCATCATATGACATGTTTGCAGAGTAACTCTTCTTCCTACGGACCAGATCTATGGGACCATATTTTTCAATATCGTCGGGGGCTTCAAAAAGTTCTAAAAGCCCCATCAACCAAATCTGAACAAAAAATGCAGAATAAACCGTGTCACGGCTGATATGTACCGTGACACGGTGCCTGCTATGTGTCACGCTAATTAAGGCGCGTTTTTACCTGTAAAAGTACTAAAGAGCCCTTCCTGATGGCTTTCCGGTCAGCTTTTGCTTTGTCAAGGCCACACAAAGTTTCTCCAAGGCAAGTAGGCATAGGAGATATTCCAGATTCAACATGTTACATCAAAGACGCTAAACAAGCATGTCCTACCCTACCGTTTGCAAATAAAAGCTTGCTAACTATGCAAAAAATATAAGGCCTTCTACGTTACACATGATAAGACTCAGAGACAGGACGATTGAAATACAAATTTACAAGTTTTTCTAGATCTACTTCATTACCACACATTAGGGATGGCAATTTAATTCCAGTTCGATCCGTGTCCGATCCGACCGAGGAAAAAAATCCGATCCAATTCCGAAATAATGGAATCCAAGTTCGAATCCGATAAAAAATCTCCGAATCCGAATAGGACTCGGATCGGACTTGGACCTAACATAGCACCCGAAGAAAGGAACGGTGTCCTTCGATAAATTGTATTATTCTGATAGCAGGTTCAGAATTATTAGAAAGCTAATATATTCAGTAAGGTCAAGTGATCAGAATGCCTAGGTGGAGGCCGCTTTTGATTAGTAATATTAATGTATAATTAATATTACAGCTTAATCTTGACTGAAACCTTCGGGTCACACCCTAGCAAATATATGAACCCACTCGACGATTTAATTCGGAAGAAATTAATTCGTCGCCCGAGTATTAAATATATAGACGTCGGAAATTCGAGCTTGGAGTGTCAAAACCGAGCGTCGAAAGTCGAGTCAAAATAACAAAAGACGAGACATGAAATTAATAAATCAACAAGACAAAAATACCCCTAGCTTTGGAATTCCCTGAGCAAACCGAGAGCTAGGGGCATTTAGTATAGCATGGTGGCTAGCATGCGCACCAATCCGAGCCAAGGCTTGCTGGTGCGTGCTAGCAGCGCTGGACAACGCGCGCAAGGAGCATCGGCAATCAGCTGCAGCCCACATCCTCGATGCGCGGCTTACTGGCCGAGTGCACGAGCAGCCCGCACAAGCCGTGCTGGACTTGCTGGCCAGCAGCGCCTAGCAGCCCGCACGCTTGTGTTGGGCCTCCTGGAAGCCGCACATGGCAGCCCACCTTGGGTGCCTTGGTTACCAAGTGTGGTACCATGTGGCGCATTATAAGAGGAGGTTTGAGGGTTGAGTTGGCCGGTTTTTGAAGAGGGAGTGGGGAGAAAGTTTGGTCCCTCCTCCTCCAAATGGTCCTGACCTAACCTCTTTCATGAGCTTGCCACTTGTTGATTTGTTACTAGTTTGATTATTTATTTTATTTTAGTTTTAAAATAAAATGGAAAAATCAAATTCTCCCACATTGATGGGAGAGCTTTTTTACTCTCTTGTTTTCCCCATAAATACCCAAGTTGGGGTATTGGGAAATCACTTGAGTGGGAGTTGAAAAAGGCATCACCATTGTGAAAACCTTTGAACTCGTTTAATCACTCGGATTGAATTGATTGTCTTGGAAATAATATATGCATGATGCATGTTCTTAGGCCAGAAGGCTAAGGACAATTACATCATGTGACACGATAGATGAATGAACTTAGGTCATGGAGCTAAGAATCATATATGGTGTAAAGAAATGATCTTGAACGTCACTTAGGTCTGGAAGCTAAGCACGTATATAGATGAAGTGGTTGATGAGTATTGCATAATGAATGTTTCTTAGGTCAAGGATCTAAGCACGATATGCAATGCATGAAACAATGAATTTTGCTCAGGTTAGGAAGCTAAGCAAGTATACAATGTTTCTTCTAATAATTGTTGTCTTGAAAGATGATGAAGCATACACAGTGTTAAAACAAGATTTCATGAAAAAGGGTTATTAAAGGGGAGGATGATTGATATGGATATGTATGTGTGAGTGAAGTGTGTGAATGTGATACTAAGGCTGGCTGCAAAGGCTATGGTGATGGAAATTTATGTGAGAAGAGTCAAAATGGTTACTCTTTAGGCTGGGTAGGCTAAATGATGTGGGTTCAAGCCCCCAAGTCTAGCTCTAAATGGGTAGGGGTAAGCATTGATATTCTTTGACTCGAACATGCATAGATATGAATATTGAATGTGGCCGCACCTCAATGTGAGGTTGCCTACGTATCCATTAGGAATCAGGCCGAACGTAGATCTTACCGAACTTTGCACAAGTGTGTGTACACCTCAAAGAGGTCTTTCTAGGGTTGTAATGTGGTTAAGCTGAAGGTTTAAGGAAGAAAGGGGTAAAAAGCTCAAGACCCGAGAGAAGCCCCTAAGATGTATAATTGTGTATTTGAAAATTTGGACTTTGCAAGTTTTATTTTTCATATATTTTTTTTTTTTTTGAATTTCTTTTTTTGTTCTTTTTTCCATTCTTGTGAATCAATGTAGGCAATCTCAGATCATGCGGTCCATCACTCACTTAGCATTCATGTTTCTCAGGCACGGTACCAAGCACTCGATAAGAGACACAATTTGAGACATGTTCATATCGGAGACATTGGAACACTTGCCTTTAGACATTGTTTTACTGTTGCTTTACCGTTTTTTTTTTCTTGCTTTTTGAATGTTACATAAATTACATATCTTCTAATCCCAGGGTTGATTGAATGTGGGTTGAAGAAATGAAGACCAAACGTTAGACGAGGCTCAAAAGGTTGATGAAGAAATGGAATGTGATTGAACGGTTAATAGGGAATGACAGGGTTGCAAAGGTGCCTCAAGTCATTGGTATACCTCGTGTTCGGTACGACAATTTTTTTGTTTTTTTTTTTTGTTTTGCTAATCACATGATCAAATGTAAGAAAGAGATGCTCGTTTCTGAAGAAGTTAAGAAATGTGACACATAGACACATGGATAAGGAGAACCTATGCTAGACTTTTTAGGGGGAAGGGTTTGAAACAAAAGAAGAAGAAAACATGAAATCTTGATGAGAAGCTTGCATCGTGCTTTGTCTTCATGGCTGTTTATGAGTTACTTCTTGCCGCTTGCTGAGGAAAAAATTTACTTGTTGTTCATGCTTTGATTGGAAGGAAAGAAGGAAGGAGTGACGTTCCCCTTATTCTTCCAACTATTGCCTACTGATTTTAGACTCAAGTACTGTGTAAGGAAGAACTCACTTAATGCATTCACTCAGTACTCGGATTGAAAAGGAAGAGTGTATAAAAAACGATTTCGAAAACTGATGGGAAATACTCCACTCATTCCTATTACGATGGAAAACGATACATGCATGGCCCTAGTATACGATCATAATCAATAAAGTGCATCACTCGAAGACAAAGTGTGTGCAACGACTCAACATGTGTGATTAGGTGAGTTTATTAAGACTCGTGGTATGATCGCATGGCTAGACATGAGGACGTTGTGAAAAGCAAAGGACCTAATGACCAAATAGCACAGAAGACTAAAAGACAAACTAACTTGATTAATTTTGTCCAGTTTTAATGTTTATGCTATTTACTAGGTGAAAACGGTCCATTGGCAATCATTAGTCATAAATAAGATCAACCACAATCAAAGAGAAAGAACACATGTTAAGGTTAGCAAAAAATATCGATCACAATAAACTAGGAAGAGGACTAGAATTCTAGAAGAGTTAAGACTCATGGGTATATCTATAATCCTATGTTATACGAGTTGAACGGATTAAAGGACTTGGCTAAGACTAGCTTGACACGATTTTTTTTTGTTTTTTAAATAAAATAAGAAAGGTAACGTTAAAAATACACCTAAGCTAGACAGGCTATAGTATATAGGTTAACTTTTGATCTGTGACTCTGATTAGGACGAAACCAGCTCCAAGTGAAAGATGGAACTCGGGGCTACAGATCCATAGGTTACACGACACGTAACTCTTTCTAGAATTTCGGCTATGACCAAAACAAGTTGACTCTTATGCAGTATACGAGAATAAAAAACCGAGTTGACTCAAATTTAAAAAAAAAATTTACGACTCGGCTCTAAAAAAAATAAAAAGGGTTTGATAAGAGAAAAAATAATTAAAAAAAAAGTCAATTAAAAAAATGCACATATAAAGCATATTGTCACGCATGATGTAATGAAGTTCGCAACCTAAAGTTAAGTTCTATGTTCGACTATGGTCAAGCTTTTGGGTGTGAAAGGGTACCATGGTTAAGAGTTTGGACGCGTTAACAAGGCAGCCTCCTTTGAGGGTGTATGCCAACGGGCGGCTCCGCGAGTTCGTGATGAAATCGAACTCGACTCCATGGTTTGGGTGGATTTAAAAACTCGGATGAACCCTTATTGCCATGAGCGTTTTTGGGTTGATAGAGCATAAATCCCCCGGGCTAGCCACATACGTAGAACACGTACTATTGTGGCAAAATAGGTAAGCTAAAATGCATATGCATATGTGACAATGCCACATAAATCACATGAATATTTTTCAAGAATCTTTCAAGTCTCATCCACTCATCTTAATTAAATACCGATCACTCAAATCGATAAATAATCAAGAATCCTCCCTTGTGGAGTCGCCAAATTGTAGGCGTCGTTCGAAGTGCGCCTACGTTAAGCATGTTGTGAATATGCTTAGCACTCATAGGAAGTAGGAATTGACATAATACGATTAGGGAAAAGGTAATTAGGGAGCCGCCAACAAGTTTTTAAGGAACTTGTAAACCGTTCACGGATCATAAAAGGCAACCACGAAAAGGGACAACGATAGGCAACAACGATTGACCCGTGAAGGTTACACCCATTCATAATCCATGAGATTACTAACTCCATATGGTTTGGAACCACGAAAGGAGGATCGGGGATGATGGTACAAAGTGAATCATGGGGTCACATTCGCCCGTATTGGCCTCTACTCTATTCTTATAGTGAAAAGTGATTCCTGCGATCTCAAAGGCATACAAACAAAATATTCAGTTTGCTCCAAACTATTATTCGGATAAATTGGTTTAAAATTAATGCAACACATAATTCTAAAAATTTGTGATCACTTGAACTAAACAACAAGATTAAAAAGGAACCTAAACCGGTTGTCCAAATTATCTTATTAGTCGTGATTTTCAAATACATATTCCCTTTAAACATGCAATATAGTGATCAATAAATAACAATAGAATAAACATTAATATTGGAAGCAATTTAACAATAATAGAGTTAGTCAAATCAAATAATAATAATAACAAACCTAATCATGATACTAGCAATAATAAAATTAAATAAGAGTAATTTAATTAATGAATTACTCACATTCCGCACGTTTCTTTAAATTGCTACATCATGAATAAACTGTTAGTAACTTTAATTAAAATATAAATCAAATGGAAATTAAATTAAATTAAAAGTAGAGTTGATTTGATCCAAACCCTCAGTCAATTATACCTTTCACGCCTTGATTTAAGTATAGAACTTCGGTTAAGTATGGACTCCTTGGAGTGCTTAATTAGGGGAAGTATTTTAAGAAAATAGGATGGCTAGTATTTAGGCTAAAGAGGGAGAAGAGAATTATTTTATGATCAAGATTGTTGATGATTGAAAAAGGGGTGATATGAACTCTATTTATAGAGGAAATAGAAGGGTCGAAGAAAACAAGAAAATATAAGAATTCGAATCGGATAAAACTCTTGCGATAGACAGCAGTTTTTGCGGTTTTTGTTTTTATCATATCTTTTGATCAAAAAATCGGAATAAGATGAATAAGATGTCATTGGAAAGATATTGAAGTCTAATTTCTAACCCAATTAAAATTAAATAAAAATATTTTTTTGAAGTAAAGATATGGCCGAAATAGTGAGACGGTGTCAGTTTTGGATAGAGTTTGACATTTTATTCATATCATTTCCGTTATAGCTCGGAATTGATATTATAATATATAATTGGAAATATAATTTCAAGGGATATACAACCATATAAAATTTGAATAAAAACTATGAGGCACTAGAATAATATCTGTCTATCTTTGAACGTCTTTCAATTCGGATAGAAATAGGATTTTTAAAAGGAAAAGTTTTATTTAATTTCAAACTCTATAATCTTATCTTTTCAAAAAAGATAATTAAGATCTTTTAGAAACTTATAGAGGCTTCTAATTAATCCTAATTAGTTTAGGAATTGGATTAAATAATTTGGACCCTCAACATGATCATTGGGTCGTAGGTAAGGTGGGCTTAGGTTCGATTTTGGGCTCAGTTTAATATTTTTTCCATAACTTATTCGTTATAACTCGGATTTGGGCTTATAATATATCGTTGGAAAGTTCTTTTAAATCCCCATCCAAATATTCAATGATTAGAACCAGTTTATGGACCAAAATAAACTGGAATAAACGTTTTTATAAAAAGGACACGAAATGATTGATTTTAAAGGACACGGAATGAATTATTTTGGGTTTAAAGGCACGAAAAGAGGAAAATAAGTTATGGTTTGGGGAAATGGTCTAGCAATTTTGTTGGTTTATGAAATGGAAATATGGATTTAAGCACTCCAAAAGATAAATACTCAACCCGACCAATAATGGCGGTGAAAGGTTGTTCATCATCGGGTTTGGTTTTGGGGAGACATTTTTAGGTGTCTACAGATGGGATCAACTATTGGTTGTGATTGCTTGGAGGTGGACTAGGTTGTTGCAATCGTCCAATCCTGGTGAGAACCTTAACCTAAAGGTCTCCCCAAACATCTTCACTAGTGCCAAGAGATGAACAGGCTATATCTTTGAGATAGACATCTTCATCGTCACTATCCCAAATTCCATTCACTTCTTCATAGTTTGAAACAAATACAAATTCTGTTAGAGGTTCATTCAAAGGTTTAATGAGTATTAACGAATCAAAGTAGACTTCATTTCCCATGATAGCGAAAGCATCAGAAAGGGGACCTGTTTGAATATTGGGCTTCTTGCCCCCTAGAGGGACAAGAAGTTGATTAGCATCGATCAGGTCTTAGATTGCATCCTTTAACCTCTAACACTTCTAAGAAGTATGACCTTTGCCTTGATTAAACTTGCAATGAGCATTGGGGTCATAGCTAGCAGTTCTGTTCTCTGGACAAGTTTCTAGAAAGTGTCTAATTGTCATAATCTATCCTTGACTATGTAAGCGATCAAAAGCAGCATCGTAGCTCATTCCCAAAGGCATGTAAACCCTTCTTTGCTTTTAGAATCTCTGAGTGGGAGCATTAAGAGATAACACATCTGTAGGCGTCGCTCGAAGTGCGCCTACGTTAAAGCATGTATGAATATGCTCGGCTCTCTTAGGAAGTGGGAATTGACATATAAGATTAGGGACAAATAAAGTAGGGAGCCGCCAACAAGTTTTTAAGGAACTTGTAAACCGTTCACGAATCATAAAAGGCAACCACGAATAAAGGGACAATGATAGTCAACAACGATTGGCCCGTGAAGGTTACACCCTATTCATAATCCATGAGATTACTAACTCCATATGGTTCGGAACCACGAAAGGAGGATCGGGGATGATGGTACGAAGTGAGTCATGGAGTCACATTCGCCCGTATTGGCCTCTACTCGATTCTTATAGTGAAAAGTGATTTTTGCGATCTCAAAGGCATACAGACAAAGATTCAATTCGCTCCAATCTATTATTAAGCTAAATTGGTTTAATATTAATGCAACACATAATTCTAATATATTTGTGATCACTTGAATTAAATAACAAGATTAAAAGGAACCTAAACCGGTTGTCCAAATTATCTTATTAGGCGTGATTTTCAATTACATATTCCTTTTAAACATGAAATATGGTGATCAATAAACTAATAGAATAAACATTAATATTGGAAGCAATTTAACAATAATTCCAACAATACAAAATTGTTAAAAACATAGTTGAAATGAAAGGAACATAATTCTTACTTTGATTCTTTTTGCTTCAAACTTTCACGCCTTAGCTTAAGGACAGAACCACGAGTAAAGTATGGACTCCTTGGAGTGCTTGAAGAAGGAATTTTTAAAGAAAAAGGGTAGGCTAGTGGTTAGGCTAGAGCATAGAAGAGAGAAAAATAGAGAATTAATTTATGCCCCGTACATCAGAAATGAAGGGGTATTTATAGAAAAAATGTGCTAAAGGAACACATGGAACCCTAAAAAGATTAAAACCCTAAAAAAGTACACCGCGACAAGGCAAAGTGTACCATTAAACGGGAATCCCCACCGTCAGACGGGGAACATTCCCGTGACACGGTAAACTGCTGTGTGACGCGGGAAATATTTAGTGAACGGGAAACAATACGTGTCAAGGGTTTACGCGAAAAGGACACGGAAACCTCCGTGTCACTTCAGGTGCCCCGTGTCACGGGGAGTCCCACCATCAGACGGGACAGTTTCCCATGACTCGGTGGACTAATGCCGTGACGCGGGATTCTTTAGTCCGTTTTCTGTCAAAATTCATCTTTAACCCTCATTTCGTTTAGCATTTAAAGTGTCGATTGATAATTTCGGGACATTTCTGATTTATTATTATTTGGGCTAAAAAAAAGAAAATAATTAAATAAAATAAATAAAAGGTTTGGACCAAAATAAATAATAAAACAATAAAATAAAACAAAATAAAAAGGTTTGGGCTGAAATTAAAAAAACTATGTTTTGACTAAACATCAAAACTAATCCATGGATTATTCAAAAATTGAATTGAATTAAATACGATTTATTAAAAACTCTCGGGATTTAATACTGAACCCGACCAATATTGACGGTGAAAGGTTGTTCATCATCGGGTTTAATTTTGGGGAGATATATTTAGGTGTCTACATAAACCCCACTTTGAGTGAGTTTGTAGAAACATTAGTTCCGAAAATGATAGTCAAAGTAGCCGATAGGGACAGAGAATAATTTAAGACGTTGTGCGATCCTAAATCACTCTGTATACAACGATACCTGTAGAAAAATGTTAATTTCATAGATAAAAGAGTAAAAGAATAGAATACGTATCTGGCACTAGTGTATAAGTGACAAATGAGTGTGGCAGCTTCCTATGCTTGAAGGAATCCACCAGATGACGTTCGTTGAAACGCTTTACATGTCTAAGGAAAGCTGACTGATGAATTTGGTAGCTTTCTAAGCCTGAAGAAACCTACCGGATGATACTTTCCATGCCCGAGGAAAGCCGATTGATGAATTTGGTGTCATTCTATGCTTGAAGAATTCAACCGATAATGCCTTCCATGCTTGAGGAAAGCCGACTTGGCGGTTTTCTATACTTGAAGAAAAATCCACCGATAATGCGTTCCATGCTTGAGGAAAGCCGATTTGGCGGTTTTCTATACTTGAAGAAAAATCCACCGATAACGTTTTCCATGCTTAAGGAAAACTGACAACTGATGTAATCGCTGAAATTTGCAAGTGTATGATGGTTCGATTATCCCCGAATGTGAGCCGCATATGATTCACACCTTCAAGTCGACTATCCGACCATATTAGGTGTTTGAAATGTCGACAAATTAACTTTAACGCTAGTTAGGGGTAAAATAGTAATTTTGATACCCTTTAAATGTCAGTTAGAATTTTCCGCGTACTTTTACTGAAAAACTAAATGTCGAATTTCTGCGGAAAATCGTGCAATTTTGGTCAAAATGCCAGGAATATTCGCTAACAACTTCAAGGAGCGTGCAGTTCACGCGCAAGACCACTGTGTCACGAAGTGAAACTCCTGTGACACGGCAGCTATCCCGTCACGCGTTATAAAATCCCATGACGCCGGATTTTTGTGGTTGCAAAACTGGTCAACTAATGTTTTTGACCAACAAAATACACGTGCGCCACGTCAGTTTTGTGACGTTACACGGTAACGGTCACCGTGGCACGGGAAATGGGGAAGTATAACGGAATGCTATTCTCTTCAAATTTGAGCTTCCATTTGCCATTTCATGCCACCCTTTCACCATTTCCATCTCCCTGTTCCTCATTTCTCTTTAATTATTTTAATTTTAATCCCAAGAACGACCGTGCCACGTCAGCTCAGAACCGGTGCACGGTCGTCCTCACCGTGTCACGTTTTCATAAACTGTGACACGGCGATTCTGTTGTTGTATCTTTTTTTTACAGGCTACTGCTCGCCACTGTTGCTATTCCGGAGCTCCGCCACGTCCAGATTCACCGTGACAATGGCCTTGAACACGGTGTCACAGATTTAGCTAACCGTGTCGCGGCGGCTGAGTCTGTTGTCTTCACGGTTTTTCGAGCTTTGGAGCTCAAATTCTCATCAATTTTGCTCTATGTTTTTGCTATTTTCATCATTTTTTATTCTCCACAAGGATCCATGTAGTTTTTCTTTTGATTTTTATCTCGAATTTTGCTTCAAGCGAATAATTTCATGTAAAAACCCTTGAAAAATCAATTTGGGGATTTTTTATTTTGAGGTTTTATGTTGAAATTTTTGGCATGAATTAGCTTGTATATGTATGTATGTGTATTTGTGAGCGATTTGAGACAAAAAGTGCGTGATTTGGTGAAGAATTGAGCAAATCCCTCTCTTTTTGGGTACTACTTTTGTGAAATGATGTTCTTGTTATTTTTGTCGTTCCTTTGCACTTGTATATTGGTTGTAAATCTTGTAAAATATGCCATCAAGTGTCGATCTATTGTTTTCATGCAATTTTGAAACATGTTTTGTTTAGTGTGTGTACTACATTGTCATAAAGAACATAATATCTTACAATTAGGAGAACATAGTATTAGTTCGTCATGGAGAAACTAAATACTATAAATAATTCAATTATTTTGCTAATTTTTAGCCTTGCGGTAAAAATTTAGCGTATAACAGAAAATGCAACTTGAAATAACCATTAAGCTGTTTGGAATAAATAACTAAATAATTTAGGAAATGATGTTAAGCATTTAGATTTTTATTTTTGCAATAGCATGCCTAGACAACGGGATCGCGAACTTTCCACTCGTGGCCGGCGTCAGGCTTTTTGGGAGAACACTCCCACAATTCCTGAGGGCATGGACAAGGATGCCCTAGAGACGGAGCCTCATCCTTCATCTATTAGGGGCAGGTGGGTTTCACCTCCGTGGTCTTCGGATGAGTTGGTTTTCTGTCGTGAGAACCACGTTTCTCACCATCCACTTGCCGGCACATTCGATGGCACGCTTCGCCATCATGGTTCCGGAGCTGGAGATTAGATTCCTCGACTTTATGGGATTATCACGAGGGATCATGTTACGAACGCCTTGTGCTAATCTATTGGTTTAGTAGATTTTTATTCGGCGATCGTAAGGTTTCGCAGCCCCCGGGGTTGTGGCGCGACAGTTGTTCGCGCGTTGTTGTAGTATTTTTGGGACACTACCAACACTTTTCACTTTGCTTGGGGGAAGATGGCAGTGACCCCTCTAGATTTTAGCATGATCAATGGTCTACGCTTCACCGACCGGGTCGTACAGTAGATGTCTTATATTTCTTGGGGGCGGTCGAGGTAGCCGATTTGTTAGGTCCGATTGTTCAGCACATCAGGACTCAGCCGGTGTCTCGAGGTGTTCCTAGGAGCGGGCGATTAGATATGTCGAATTTCTGCGGAAAATCGTGCAATTTTTGTCAAAATGCCAGGAATATTCGCTAACAACTTCAAGGAGCGTGCAGTTCACGCGCAAGACCACTGTGTCACGAAGTGAAACTCCTGTGACACGGCAGCTATCCCGTCACGCGTTATAAAATCCCATGACGCCGGATTTTTGTGGTTGCAAAACTGGTCAACTAATGTTTTTGACCAACAAAATACACGTGCGCCACGTCAGTTTTGTGACGTTACACGGTAACGGTCACCGTGGCACGGGAAATGGGGAAGTATAACGGAATGCTATTCTCTTCAAATTTAAGCTTCCATTTGCCATTTCATGCCACCCTTTCACCATTTCCATCTCCCTGTTCCTCATTTCTCTTTAATTATTTTAATTTTAATCCCAAGAACGACCGTGCCACGTCAGCTCAGAACCGGTGCACGGTCGTCCTCACCGTGTCACGTTTTCATAAACTGTGACACGGCGATTCTGTTGTTGTATCTTTTTTTTACTGGCTACTGCTCGCCACTGTTGCTATTCCGGAGCTCCGCCACGTCCAGATTCACCGTGACAATGGCCTTGAACACGGTGTCACAGATTTAGCTAACCGTGTCGCGGCGGCTGAGACTGTTGTCTTCACGGTTTTTCGAGCTTTGGAGCTCAAATTCTCATCAATTTTGCTCTATGTTTTTGCTATTTTCATCATTTTTTATTCTCCACAAGGATCCATGTAGTTTTTCTTTTGATTTTTATCTCGAATTTTGCTTCAAGCGAATAATTTCATGTAAAAACCCTTGAAAAATCAATTTGGGGATTTTTTATTTTGAGGTTTTATGTTGAAATTTTTGGCATGAATTAGCTTGTATATGTATGTATGTGTATTTGTGAGCGATTTGAGACAAAAATTGCGTGATTTGGTGTAGAATTGAGCAAATCCCTCTCTTTTTTGGTACTACTTTTGTGAAATGATGTTCTTGTTATTTTTGTCGTTCCTTTGCACTTGTATATTGGTTGTAGATCTTGTAAAATATGCCATCAAGTGTCGATCTATTGTTTTCATGCAATTTTGAAACATGTTTTGTTTAGTGTCTGTACTACATTGTCATAAAGAACATAATATCTTACAATTAGGAGAACATAGTATTAGTTCGTCATGGAGAAACTAAATACTATAAATAATTCAATTATTTTGCTAATTTTTAGCCTTGCGGTAAAAATTTAGCGTATAATAGAAAATGCAACTTGAAATAACCATTAAGCTGTTTGGAATAAATAACTAAATAATTTAGGAAATGATGTTAAGCATTTAGATTTTTATTTTTGCAATAGCATGCCTAGACAACGGGATCGCGAACTTTCCACTCGTGGCCGGCGTCAGGCTTTTTGGGAGAACACTCCCACAATTCCTGAGGGCATGGACAAGGATGCCCTAGAGACGGAGCCTCATCCTTCATCTATTAGGGGCAGGTGGGTTTCACCTCCGTGGTCTTCGGATGAGTTGGTTTTCTGTCGTGAGAACCACGTTTCTCACCATCCACTTGCCGGCACATTTGATGGCACGCTTCGCCATCATGGTTCCGGAGCTGGAGATTAGATTCCTCGACTTTATGGGATTATCACGAGGGATCATGTTACGAACGCCTTGTGCTAATCTATTGGTTTAGTAGATTTTTATTCGGCGATCGTAAGGTTTCGCAGCCCCCGGGGTTGTGGCGCGACAGTTGTTCGCGCGTTGTTGTAGTATTTTTGGGACACTACCAACACTTTTCACTTTGCTTGGGGGAAGATGGCAGTGACCCCTCTAGATTTTAGCATGATCAATGGTCTACGCTTCACCGACCGGGTCGTACAGTAGATGTCTTATATTTCTTGGGGGCGGTCGAGGTAGCCGATTTGTTAGGTCCGATTGTTCAGCACATCAGGACTCAGCCGGTGTCTCGAGGTGTTCCTAGGAGCGGGCGATTAGATATGTCTTCTGTTTTGGCCCGTGGTTTTGACATGGATGAGACAGCAGATCTTCATTTTGATTCTCATTTCCATGACTTTTTCTTCTTATAGGAGTTCGTGTGCGCTCGTTTGTTACCTTCCTTCTTTGCTCAGGATCAATGAGATAGGATCCTTTAGCTGGGGTGAACTTGGATATGTCGATCTTCTCTTGTCGTTACGTCATGGCTGTAAGCAGCTGAACGACCAGGCCCCTGCCATTGTCTACAATTTATGGAGTGTCGCAAAGGTGACGATTTTCCTCTTCTTGTTTAGTTTTAATTTGTTCGACTCATGTGTTCAAAGATTACTTTTCATTGAAGCTATGGTTCTATGAGTACTTTCCGGGATTGGCCCCTAGACGGCGTCGTGAAGCGGTCCATGACTTCCCTGTCGGAGCCAGCTGGAGTGACCGAGGTGAGTCTTGAGTGGAGTTTGTCCCTGCGCTACGCAGACTACTACGTTGAGGCACCTCTTCTGTTGGTGTAAGAATTATTTTTGTAGCCCGTTATTTTCTATCTTGGCGTTATTTTCGGCGTTTCATTGCAACTTTTTGTGATTTTCAAGATGCTATTAATATCCAGTATCGGCCTTGGGATGTGATGACTAATCTTCCCGAGGCCTTGGGCGTTATTTTCGGCGTTTCATTACACCGCACTGTTTTTGTCGGTACTGGACGCTTTGTCTGGTATCTGGGGGAGCGTGTCGTTTGTCAGCACAGTAGTGATCGTTTTTTGGTGCCCTTGTCTCCACCAGAGTCGATGCTGGACTCACGCTTGCTTAGGGAGTTGATAAACAGGGGAGAGCGCTACACTTTTCCTTAGCAGGAGCTTGTGCGTATGGAGGGCGATTATGCGCAGGACTTGCTTCCCTCCTTGGCTCCTCCACCCCGTCTTCTTGAGGTATGATTTCTTTTGAGAAGTTTGTTGCTAGTCTCTATTTAAACCATCGAATAACCTGACTATTCGATTGTATTTTCAGACGATTGTTCGCCGTGTGGGGAGGATTGAGATCCCGCCTCAATCCGTCCGCTACCCGAGGCCGATCGATATTACTGAGGACCATATTGATGTCGCGCCAGAGGGTTTCAAACAGGCGCAGGAGTCGTTGCTTGATGTTTTTTTGGCGGTAAGCTTTTGATACATTATTCATCCCTTTTAATGCCGCTTGGAACTAATTTTATCTTTGCTTTGTTCTCAACCTACCCGCCCGGAGATGATGGGATTCATGAAGCTGGTTGACACTTTGAAGTACTGCATCATCAAGCTTTGGCGTGGTGCGTGTTGTCGGGGCGGTTCTAGCGATATTCTTGAGGTATGTTCACTTTTTCTCATTTTTACTAGTTGTTCTATTTCGCACTGTTGACATCTTTTGATTTTGTGTCTTTCCGGAACAACGTAGGTCCCACTCACGCTCGAGGCATAGAGGCTCGGACGAGGGAAAGCCTAGCTGTAGGCGTTGCTCGAAGTGCGCCTACGTTAAAAAGCATGTTGTGAATATGCTTGGCACTCGTAGGAAGTGGGAATTGACATTACGATTAGGGGCAAATAAAGTAAGGAGCCGCCAACAAGTTTTTAAGGAACTTGTAAACCGTTCACAGATCATAAAAAAGGCAACCACGATAAGGGACAACGATAGGCAACAACGATTGACCCGTGAAGGTTACACCCCATTCATAATCCATGAGATTACTAACTCCATATGGTTCGGAACCACGAAAGGAGGATCGGGGATGATGGTACGAAGTGAGTCATGGAGTCACATTCGCCCGTATTGGCCTCTACTCGATTCTTATAGTGAAAAAACATTCCTGTGATCTCAAAGGCATACAAACAATAATTCAATTCGCTCCAAACTATTGTTTAACTAAATTGGTTAAAAATTAATGCACATATAATTCTAAATATTTGGTGATCACTAGATTAATCAACAAGATTAAAAAGGAACCTAAACCGGTTGTCCAAATTATCTTATTAGTCGTGATTTTCAATTACATATTCCCTTTAAACATGTAATATTGTGATCAAAATAAATAATAGAATCAATATAAAAAACCAATTTAATTATAATTCTAACAACAGAAAAATCGTTAGTGAAATAATAATAAAAAAAAAAGCATAATTCTTACTTTGAATCTGTTTGCTTGCAACTACAAAATATTAAACGAGTTAGTAACTTCAAGGAAATAATAAAACAACAATTAAATTAAATTAAATAAAAACAAGGTTAATTTTGGGGCCAAACCCTCAAACGATTCTACCTTTCACGCCTTGGTTTAAGGATAGAACCTCGAGTAAAATATGGACTCCTTTGAGTGCTTGAAGAGGGAATTTTGAAGTGAAAAAGGGTAGGCTAGTGTTTAGGTTAAGAGCATAGAAGAGAGAAAAAATAAGAATCATCGTATTCTGGTTGCCCCGTTCATCAGAAATGAAGGGGTATTTATAGGGAAATGTGTTGAGGGAGCACACGGAACCCTAAAAAGATAAAAACCCTAAAAAAGTATCCCGTGAAACGGTCAGACTGTACCGTGACACGGTTAGACTGTACCGTCAGACGGTACAAGTTCCCGTGACACGGTCAGTTTTGGAGTGACGCGGGAAATTTTCAGAAAACGGAACGGAAAACGCGTTAAGGGTTTACGCGGAAAGGACACGGAACTCTCCGTGTCACGGCAGACCTCCCGTGTCACAGGAAGTCCCACCGTCACACGGGAAGAGTTCCCGTGAGACGGTCAAGCTTGACCGTGACACGGTCAGTTCCAGTCCACTTTTCCGTCTAAATTCATTTTTAACCCTAATTTCTTTCGGCTTTTTAAGTGCCGATTGATAATTTCGGGCTTTTTTCTGACTTTTATTATTCGAGCTAAAATAATAAAATAAAATATTTGGGCCAAAAATAATAATATAATAATAAAATAATAAAATAAAAAGATTTGGGCTTAAAATTAATTAACAAGTTTGGGCTAAAATTAAAACTATGCTTTTACCAAACACCAAGACTGATCCATAGACCTTTCGAAAATATGAATTTAATAAAATACGATTTTTTAAGCACTCTCGGGATTAAATACTAAACCCGACCAATGGCGGCGGTGAAAGGTTATTTATCATCAGGCTTGGTTTTGGGGAGACATTTTTACGTGTCTACAGAAGCCCCCACTTTGACTGAGTTTGTAGAAACGTCAGTTTCGAAAACGATAGTCAAAGTAGTCGATAGGGACGGAGAATGATTTAAGACGTTCTGCGATCCTAAATCACTCTGTATACGCCGATACCTGCAGAAAAATGTTAATTCCACTGATAAGAGAGTAGAGTACATATCTGGCACCAGTGTGTCGGTGACAAACGGGTTTGGTATTTTCCTATACTTGAAGGAATCTACCGAGTGACATTGGTTGAAACGCTTTCCATGCTTGAGGAAAGCCGAATGAAGAGTTTGGTACCTTTCTAAGCTTGAAGAAAGCTACCGGATAATACTTTCCATGCCTGAGGAAAGTCGACAAACGAATTTGGTGTCATTCTATGCTTAAAGAATTCCACCGATAATGCCTTCCATACTTGAGGAAAGCCGACAAAGGAATTTCGTGGTTTTCTATACTTGAAGAAAAATCCACCGATAACGCTTTCCAAGCCTGAGGAAAGTCGACGGTTGCTGAAAATTGATAAGTGTATGGTGGTTCGATTATCCCAGAATGTGGGCCGCAGATATTTCACAATTTTAAGCCGATTATCCGACCATATTAAATGCTAAAAATGCCGAAAAATAGGCTTTGACGCTTGCTAGGGGTAAAATAGTAATTTTAGTCCCCCTTAAACATCAGTTGGGATTTTTTGCGTAACTGTAGCGAAAAATAATCGCCCAAAAAACTTGGAAAGTCAGTCAAACTGGTCAAAAAGCTAAGAATATTCCCTGACCAGGCTCAGATTTTCCGCGCCACGTCAGAAGGTTCCCGTGACACGGTCAGGGATTCCCGTCTAACGGGACTAGTATCTCGTGTCACGGGACACATATTTTTCTTTTTTTTTTCTTTTTTTTTTCTTTTTTTTTTTTATTTTCGCTGTTTGAATCAGTCAACAACGGCTCTTTTTTGTCCTTTTCTGCCTTTAAATCCGTGTGCACCATTTTTTCATTTCACATTTTTTCTTGCTTTCACACTTGCTTTCACCATTCACCACTTTAGCTTCTCTCTTCCCAAAAGCTGCCGCGCCACGCCTGGCGTTAACCGCCGGCCGTTCGAAACTCGCCGTGACACGGTAACGGCAACCGTGACACGGTTAGTCTCTCTCTTTTTTTTTTTCTTCTCCTTTTTGCTTTGCTGCGGTTGTTTGGCTACTTTACTGCGCTGCTGCTGTTTCGTTGCTTTTTCTGTCTCTGTTCCTGTACTGCCGCCCAGTTCACCGGAGCTCCGTCAGCCTTGAAGGTTTGCCGTGACACGGTTGCTCTTGACCGTGACACGGTTAGTCTTGCCTGTGTTGCGGCAGTTACGCTGGTGACCGGAACATATTTTCGAGTTTTGGAGTTCGAATTTCACCAATTTTGTTGTAATTTCTCGATCTTCTCCTCATTTTCGACTTTTTACACACATCCGTGTAAGCTCCCTTTGATTTTTGCTTTGAATTTGCTTCACATTAACAATTTCATGACAAACCCTAAAAAAAAAATCAATTTGGGGGTTTTTGATTTTGAAGCTTTATGTTGAAATTCTTGCCATGATTTTATTTGTATATGTGTACATGTGTCTTTGTGAGAAATTTGAGATAAAAATTGCATGACTTGATGGAGAATTGAGCAAATCACCATTTTTGGGTGCTACTTTGTGAAATAATGTTCATGCTTTGAAATGGTGAAAAAATGGTGGTGAATCTTGTGAAATGATGTGTTGATTCATATTTTGCATACGTACTATATTGTCATGGAGAACATAGTATCATGCGGCTAGGAGCACTGTAGTATTAGTTTGTCATGGAGAAACTAAATACTATAATTTTTTCCAATTTTTAGCCTTGAGGTAAAAATTTAGCATATAATTCAATAAACAACTAAATAACTCAGGAAATGATGCCAAGTATTTAGATTATTATTTTGCAATTTAAAATGTTTAGGAAATGATGCTAAACATTTAGATTTAGATAAAATTTAGCATATAATTCAATAAACAACTAAATAGCTTAGGAAATGATGCTAAGTATTTAGATTTTATCATAAATATGCAACTTGAATTAAATAGTTAGAAAATGATGCTAAACATTTAGATTTTGACAATAGCATGCCTAGACGACGAGATTGCGACCTTTCTACCCGCGGCCGGCGTCGGGATTTTCGGGAGGACACTCCCACTGTCCTTGAGGGCGTGGACGACAACGTCTTGGAGTCCGAGCCTCGGACTTTTACGAGTAGGGGTAGGTGGGTTCCACCTCCGTGAACTCCAGACCAGTTGGTTTTCTGCCGTGAAAACCACGTTTCTCATCGTGCACTCTCCGGCATAGTCGATGGCACATTTCGCCATCATGGTTCCGGGGCCGGTGATTTGATCCCTCGACTTCACCAGGTCATTACGGAGGATCTTGCTACGAGCGCCCTATGGGAGTCGTCTAGCTAGGTCGATTTCTACGCGGCGGTTGTAGGGTTTCGCAGCCCCCGGGGTTGAGGCGCGACGGTTGTTCGTGCGTTGTTGGAGTATTTTTGGGATACTACAAACACGTTTCACTTTGCTTGGGGGGAGATGACGGTGACCCCCTTAGACTTCAGCATGATCAGCGGGCTACGCTTTACCGACCGGGCATTAGGCTAGATGTTTGATCTATCCTGGACATTGGCTGAGGTAGCTGATTTGTTAGGTCCGATCGTTCAGCACATCAGGACTCGTCCGGTGTCGCGAGGTGGTCCTAGGAGTGGACGATCGGAGTCGGCTTCAGTTCTTGCTCGCGGCTTTGATATTGAGGATACGACGGCCGAGCAGCGGATATGGATCTTCATCTTGATCCTGATCTCTATGACCCTCTCTCCTGATAGGTGTTCACGCGTGCTCCTCTGCTACCTCCCTTCTTTGGCCAGGATTCCCGAGATAGGATCCTACAGCTGGGCCAGTCTTGGATACGCGGATCTTCTTCTATCTCTACGTCATGGCTGCCGTCAGCTGAATGACGAGTCCCCTATCACCGTTTACGGCCTGTGGAGAGTCGTAGAGGTGATGATCTTTTCCCTTCTTGTTCCATTTCGGCTTGTTCGATTCGTATGCTGAATGTTATTTTTGTTGCAGTTATGGTTCTACGAGTACTTCCCAGGCTTGGCTCCTCGCCGGCGTCGGGGAGTGGTCCATGACTTCCCCGTCAAAGCCAGCTGGCGTGACCGAGGAGAGTCACGGGTGGAGTCTGTTCCGGCGCTTCGTGGGGTACTACGCCGAGGCACCTCTTCCGTTGGCGTAAGGATTAGCTTTATTGCGTTTTTTCCTTTTGATGTTGTTTCTGTCGTTTCACGCCTAACTTTTTATGGTTTCCAGGTTCCCATTGATGTCCAGTATCGTCCTTGGGCCGGGATGACTGATCTACCCGAGGCCCTACGTCTTTCAGTGTACCGTACCATTTTGGTTGGTACTGGGCGCTTCGTCTGGTATTTGGGGGAGCGAGTCGTCCGTCAGCATAGCGGCGATCGCTTTGTGGTGCCTTCTTCCCCGCCAGAGTCGATGCTGGACTCCCGCTTGATCAGAGGGTTGATCAACAGGGGAGAGCGCTACACTTTTCCGTGGCAGGAGCTCGTTCAAATGGAGAGCGACTACGCGCGGGATTTGCTTCCCTCTCTGGCTCCTCCACCCCGTCTTCCCGAGGTATGATTTCTTTCGAGAATCTTCCTTACTGGTCTCTGTTTTAAATAGTCGAATAACTTTATTATTCGATCATATTTTCAGACGACCATTCACCCTGTGGGGAGGATTCAGATTCCTCCTCAGTTTGTCCGCTACCCTGGGCCGATCGGTATCACTGAGGACCATATTGCTGACGCGCCGGAGGGTTATAGACAGGCGCAGGAGTCAGTGCCCGAGGTTTTTGAGCCGGTGAGTTTTCTTCGACGCATTATCCACTCTTTTAATGCTGCTTATTACTGATTTTTCTTTGTTTTATCCTAGCCTAACCGCCCGGAAGTGATGGGAATTATGAAGCTGGTGGACGCGCTGAAGTATGCATCATCAAGCTTCGGCGTGGTGCGAGTTATCGGAGCTCTAGCGACGACCTTGAGGTATCCTTATTACTTTTTCATTTCTACCATTTGTTTTATTTTGCATCATTGACACCTTTTGATTTTGTGTTTTTTCAGGAGCGACGGAGGTCCCGCTCGCGCTCGAGGCCTAGAGGCTCGGACGAGGAGGAGCTTGGTCGTAGTAGACGATCTCCTGAGGCTCACCGGCGTTCTCAACGAGAGCCGCAGACAACTCAGCCGTTCCAGGAGGCTCAGTGGCAGCAGGGGCATCTTCTCAGCGTCCGTCTTTTTCACAGCCTCCAGTTCCTGAGTTTGGGTCTCCTTTGGATCCTGGTTCATTCTCGGCCCCATTATCCGGGATTCCTCCACCACTTTCGGGCTTGTCTCGGTTCCGCTATATGGGACGATGCCTTCGCCGACGATTCCTGTATCTTTGGGCCAGTCTACTCCGCTTTCCGGCTGGACGGGTCCTGCTTTGAGCTTGACTACTACTGGGCCTACGGGGACTAGTAGGGATGCTACTCCCCGTACTCGGATGGTCGAGGGACTCTTTGGTTCGCCTTTTCCATACACACAGGGAGGTCCACATGCACAGGCACAAGATGAGACTGCAACTGATTTTAAAGATTTTTGACCGAGGGTTTTTGTGCATACTGTGATGACACTTGATACATTTATGTATTACGACTCTTTGTACATTATTTACAGTTTATATATCTACTATTGTGTGTGTTAGTGTGTGTTTGAGACTCTTTGAGTGTGATTGTGTACTTATTAATGACACGACGAAAAAACATAAGTGGAGTAATGGAGGGTACCGACCTTCCCCAAAAGAAAAGAAATAAAAAAAAACACAAAAAAAAACACTCAAAATAAAATTACCTTCCCCAAAAGAAAAGAAAAGGAATAAAAATAAAATGATTAATAAATAAATATAAAAAATATCTTCCCCAAAAGAAAAATAAAATAAAAACAAAAAACAAAAGAAATAAAATCGTAAAATAAAAATAAAAAAAAAGGTGAGAATTTTATTAGAAATAAAACTCTCAGAAAAGACTAAAAAAAAAACGTTAAAGATAAGAAAATATAAAAAATCCGGATAGATACGGAAAAAAGCAGGCGCTTAAAGTGCCGTGACACGGCACTGTTCACCGTGTCACGGCAAAACCTGTCGTGTCACGGCAAAGGTTCTCGTGACACGGTGGAATTTCCCGTGTCACGGGAAACGTATTATTCAGCGGTTTGTTTCACGCGTGCGTAAAGATAAATTCAGGGCAGTTCAGAGCGCTTTTGCTATAAAATAAGACCAGATTATTCATGATATGCATAATTACGAAACACAAAATAATTTAGAATTTCATATTTCAGTAATCATGTCTCAGAATTTTGATAATATATTGCGCGACTGGTCTTATTCTTTGACCAATGCTGAAAAAAGAGAGTTAGAATTATTTTATGTCAGGGGTTTGCTAGCCCTGCGACATGTAGCTATTGAACATGATTTTCTTAGGGCAGCATTAGATTATTGGAGTCTAGAAACACACTGTTTCAAATTTGATTATGATGAAATCTGTCCTCTGCCGGAGGAATTTGGTGCGATATTTGGATTTCCTGCTAGGAATCTTGTAGCCATGCCTACCTTACGTGAATATTATTACCAAGACTTTGAACGCCATCTGAATCTAACAGATCTAGATTTAAATAGGATTGTTTGTGGTAATGATGTAGACTTAGAAAAACTTGCTAACTTATATTTTAATCGCCCTATCTCTGAGTCCTATCATGTGTATCTTAGAAGGGCATATATTTTATGCATGTTTAGCAAGCTACTATTTGCAAACGGTAAGGTAGGACATGCTTGTCTAGCGTCTGTGCTTGAGCATGTAGAATCCGGAAGATCTCCTATGCCAACGTGCCTTGGAGAAACATTTCGTGGCCTAGACGAGGCAAAATCTGACCGGAAAGCCATCAGGAAGGGCTCTCTGGTACTATTACAGGTAAAAAATACGCTCTGAATAGCCCCCGTGACACAAAACAGTCACCGTGTCACAGTTAGGGTCTGCCATGACACGGTCAAAACTGCCGTGTCACGGGAATCTGCAGTTTTTTTTGTTTTCTTGTTTTGCATATTTGGTTGATGGAGCGTTTGGAATTATTTGAAGCCCCCGATGACATTGAAAAATATGGCCCTAAAGACTTAGTCCGTAGGAAAAAGAATTATTCTGCGAACATGTCGTATGAAGATTGGAAAAATTTCTTTGCAAAGAGAGAGTTTTCCATTCGTTGGGTGGTGCCTTGGTGGAGGCTTACTAGGATGGTTGGCACGAATGAAACACCATATTGTCGTGTTCCTAGTATCTCCAAATTAACCTTTTACTGTCCCTCTCGAGTGATGCGGCAGTATGGACTTGAACAAGTAATTCCACACTATAACGATAGTCTTCGTGAAGTATCGTTGCATGAAATTAACGTTCACAAGTACGAGGCTTATTGGATTGGAAGACCTTTGTGGACCGTTTCTGCAAGTGACCAAGCTCCTCCTCCCTTATCTAGTGCATACAAGGCATGGTTGAACCCTAGAAGCAAGAGGGAACGATTCGGATCACGCAAGTCTGGTGTAAAGAGTCGTCTTGGAGATAAGAAAGCTCCTCTTAAAGATCGTCTAGGTCCGAGAACACAAGGAATTGAGTTTAAGACTCCTAAGATGCCAAGAAAGAAGACCTATGTGAAAGGAAAGGGTAAAGAAAAGATGGTGTATAGGGAGAAACAACCAAAAAAGTTCAAGAAAGGTGAAAGGGGCGAAAGTTCGACTAGGGGTGTGACGGTTCGGGCTACAAAAGACACACTAATGGTGAAGGCCGACCTAATTGAGAAAGAGAAGGATGTTCCTAAAGAGAAGAGAGATTAGATCAATAGTGCTTTGCATTTTATTATTTAATTTTTATTTAAAATAAGGCGTATGATGCCAATATTGTAGTCGCATTTATTTTAATAATAATAGCGCATTTATTTCTTAAATAAAAATTACAATGACATTTATTTATTATCCGAGTCAAGGAGTCGGACGCAATGGAAGAATAAAACTCGAACAGGAAATTCGCAACGAATGCGCCAATAAATAAAACGGGAAACTGAAAATCTGTCGTGTCACGGTCAAAGAGTCCCGTGACACGGTTAAAGTTCCCGCGTCACTGCAAAACTTTTTTTTTTTTTTTTTTTTGTCAGGGTGACGTGGTACGGAATAGTTCTCCGTCAGACGGGATCAAATCCCGTGTCACGGGAGGCACTCTGTTCTTTTTTTCCGTTCAGATTTTGTCGTGACACGGGATTTTCTCCCGTCAGACGGGAATGCTTCCCGTGTCGCGGCATATGTACCCTTTTTTTTTTTTTTTTTTTTTTTTTGCCATGACGCAATGTTGAACCAGGCACATATTAAATCAATAGAGGGAGCATTTTTTTTATTTTAAAGTGGCCGGGCCCCCTTGAGGGGTTGCCTACGTATCCTAAAAAGGAATCAGGCCAGACGTAGCTCTATTGGGTCATGAACCCATGCGACTAGGCGTAGAACTTTTTGAGTTGATCCAAGTTGGTTAAATTATGGAAGCCGTTACTGTCCATGTCTACCAATTGTGCCGCTCCGCCGGACAGGATGGCTTTAACAATGTACGGGCCTGACCAGTTCAGTCTGAATTTTCCTCTTGGGTCTTACACATTTTTGCGGAGGGCCTTAAGCACTAGGTCACCCTCTTTACTGTTCCAGGTCTTGACTTTTTTATTAAAATGTCGTGCCATACGCTGTTGGTAGGTTTGGACATGATGCAAAGTTACCAAGCGTTTTTCATCAAGCAAGACCAGTTCATCATATCTTGCTCTAATCCAGTCGACTTCATCTAGTTGGCTTTCCAATGCGATTCGGAGAGAAGGTATCTCGAGCTCGATTGGTTATACAGCTTCGACGCCATAGACCTAGGAGAAGGGGGTAGCCCTTGTCGATGTACGGACAGAGGTTCGATAACCCCAAAAGGCGAAATGTAGCTTACTTGGCCAATCTTTATAATTTTCCGTCATCTTTTCGATGATGGTCTTCACGTTTTTGTTGGCCGATTCGACTGCACCGTTCGTTTGTGGTCTGTAAGGTGATGATCGATGATGTTTGATGTGATATTTCTGCCACAATTCCCCGCATTCGGCTTGGAAATGTGTTCCATTGTCACTGATCATCTCATGTGGTACCCCATAGCGGCATATAATATTTTTCTCAATGAATTGAGCTACATGTTTTGCCGTCAGCTTGGCATATGAGGCTGCCTCAACCCATTTGGTGAAGTAATCGATTGCTACGAGAATGAATTCATGCCCCCCTTGTCCTGGTGGCGTGATTTTTCCAATGATGTCGATGCCCCAAGTGGAGAAAGGCCATGGAGAAGTATATGTGTAGAGAAGTGAAGGTGGAACATGTTGTAAGTTTGCATAGATTTGGCACTTCATACATTTCTTGACGTACTCGTGATAATCTCGCTCCATAGTAGTCCAATAGTAACCTTGTCGTTGAATCTTTTGGACTAACATCTTTGCATTCATGTGAGTTCCACATATACCAGCATGAAGGTTTTCCATGGTTTTATGTGCTTCTTTTTTAGCTACACATAAGAGATTCCTTCCTGTTGCGGTTCTCTTATGGAGTTCTCCCCTGATGAGCACATACTGTGAGGCCAGGAGCCTCAAAGCACGGCGTGCCCTTTTATCAGTATTAGGAGGATACTCTGCTATTGTCACATAATTAAGGATGTCTGTATACCATGGTTCTTCATCTTCTTCTTGTTCATCATCAAGTGCACGAACATAAGCTGGTTCATATCATCTTTCTATGGTCAGTGGCATTCTGATCGTGTCAGCTGGAATTCGCACCATTGATGCTAACTTAGCTAGTGCGTCGGCGAACTAGTTTTCTTCTCTTGGCAAATACGTATATTCCACTTCATCTAGTTGCTCCGTGAGAGTTTCCAGATGAGCTTGATACGTAGCGAGACTTTCACTCCTCACTTTCCATCTCTTAAAGATTTGGTTAACGATTAGTGAGGAGTAACCATAGATTCTGAGTTTCTTGATTCCCAAGGCGACAGCTGTTTCTAATCCCAAAATGCATGCTTCATATTCTGCGGCATTATTGGTGACATCAAAGTCGAGCTTCCTGGAAATTGGGATGTGTTCTTCATTGGGCGATACGAGCAAGACTCCCACACCACATCCCTTTTGGTTTGAAGCTCCATCGAAATAGAGCGTCCAACTATCGTCTTCGGTCATGAGTAAATCTTCGTCAGGGAAATCGTACTCATCTTCTTCTTTTTCAGTTTCTTCTAGCGGAAAGTCTGCTAAGAAGTCAGAAACTGCAGAACCTTTGATGGCCTTTTGTGGCACGAATCTCAAGGCAAATTGAGCTAGATTGACTATCCACCTTAATAATCTGTCGTTGAGTGTTGCTTTCTCGAACAGATATTTGAGAGGATCCATCTTAGACACGACATGCACTGTATGAGTGAGCATGTAATGTCTCAGTTTTTGTGCGGCCCATACAAGTGCGAGACACAATTTCTCGAGTGGTGTATATCGCGTCTCATATCCTTGGAGTTTCTTGCTCAGGTAATAGATTGCATTCTCCTTGCTTTTGATCTCTTGTGCTAGCATCGCCCCCATCGTTTCTCTTGTGACCGTAAGGTAGAGTCGAAGAGGAAAGTCAGGTATTGCCGGTGCTAGCACGGGTGGGTTTTCCAAATACTCTTTGATTTTGTCGAAAGCCTTTTAGCAGTCATTATCCCATGTGACTGGGGCATTCTTCTTAAGCTTCTTGAATATAGGTTCGCATATCGCTGTGAGCTTTGATATGAACCTACTTATGTACTGCAACCTTCCAATGAAGCCTTGAATCTCCTTCTCATTTTTGGGTGGTGGCATGGCCATGATCGCTTTTACTTTTGAAGGATCTATTTCAATCCCTCGAGAACTGATCACATATCCAAGTAATTTGCCTGACGTGACTCCGAATGCACATTTTGCTGGATTTAATCTCATGTTGTACTTACGAAGTCTTGCAAAAAGTTTGCGAAGTGCGACAATATGGCCTGGGCGATCTTTAGACTTGACAATCATATCATCGACATAGACCTCCACCTCTTTATGCATCATGTCATGTAAGAGTGTTGTAGCTGCTCTTTGGTAGGTGGCACCCGCGTTTTTCAACCCGAATGGCATTACCGTATAGCAATATGTACCCCAATGTGTGATGAATGTGGTTTTCTCCATGTCTTCTTCGGCCATCAATACCTGATTATATCCGGCATAACCATCCATGAATGACAGGAGTGCATGATTTGTTGTATTATCGACCAGAATGTCAATATGAGGTAGAGGGAACACATCTTTTGGGCTTGCTTTATTGAGATCCCTATAATCAACACACATTCTGACTCTTCCGTCCTTCTTTGGAACTGGGACCACATTTGCTATCCATTCCGGATACTTGGATACTCTGATGAAACCTGCGGCCAATTGCTTCCTGATTTCTTCTTTGATTTTGAGAGCCACATCTGGTTTCATTCGGCACAGCTTTTGTTTGACAGGCTTCATACCTGGAATGAGTGGTATCGTATGCTGAGCTATATCCCTGTCAATTCCTGGCATATCTTGGTATGACCAAGCAAATACATCAACAAATTCACTAAGGAAGTTAATTAGCTCTTTGCGTTCATCTTGACTTAGCGTTAATCCAATTTTTACTTCTTTAACAGTCGTATCATTGGAAATATTAACTGTTTCTGTATCTTCAATAACTGCTGTTTTATTTTCGTGTTCTTCCATTGCTTTTATTATTTCTTTGTCATTTTTATCATTAGCAAAGCAATATTGATCGGGGCTAGGGAAATGGCACACATCATGAGCAAAGGTATTCATTTTATTGAATTCACTGGCTAAAACATCAAGAGAGGCAAGGTCAGCTGCGACCTCACCAGAATTATTAGGACTAGAAAGATAAGGCTTAACAAGAGACTCAGGGCTGAACTCTATAGTAGAAAGAGGGTCGACCTCAAACTCTAAGGACTCATATATAGACTTAGACTCAGACTCGGACTCGGACCCAGACGATTCAGGCTCATCAAACATAGGACCCTCGCCAGCGGTTATTTCCAACTTCTCTCCACTTGGCGTAGTGATCGTCAATGTCTTGCGCCATCCCCTTGAAATGTTGTCAGCTTGGACGATTAACTCGGAGGGATAGAACTCCTTGTTTGCGATGACTGCTTGAACGAGCTTAGAGTTATCATTGCAGACCGGCTTGGATTCATTTTTCTCCATTCCAAAAAGAAGATTAATTCCCAGATCATCAGAGTTCAGGCTGGCTGACTTCTCGACTGTGGAGAGTTCTTCATCGAGGAAGTCACAATCGTGGAATACCTCGAATCCTGGTTCACGGATCCCATCATGGACAAATGGCTCGGGGAATTCATAGCATGGGAAGTCTTCCCCTTCTTTGATGTACTGGCCGTTGAGAGTGAACGGATATGGATCCATGGCCATTTCTGTCTTCGTGATTCGAGCATTGTTGCGAGCCTTCAATTTTAAGGCGGCCCGTTTCAAGTCTTCCTTTGTTGGTTCGAATCCTAAGCCGAAAGTGTCCTTCTTGATTGCACCAGGATGGCCCCAAGATTTAGCCATTTTCTTCTTGAGCCCAAGGGTCATTCCAGGAAAGTGACCTTGCTTCTTCAGAATGGCGTTGATACTAGTGTTTGAATAAGGATCGAAGTCGAGATGACACTTTTCCTCTTCTTCGATCGTAAGAACATCATCTAAAGAAAAACCCCACAGATCTTCATCTTCCTTGTCGTGTTCAACATGGACGATAGAGGTATCAATAACTTGAATGCGCATAGGAGAAGAATCGATAGTAATCGGAATCCCTCCCACTATGGCTTTCACTATCTGATGAAGCGACGACGGAATCGCCTTTAGCTCATGAAGCCAAGAGCGTCCTAACAACAGATTGAAAGAGGCCTTAATATCCACCACCTAAAACTTGGTGCGCCGCTCAACGGCCCCAGTGGTTATATTCAGTATGATAGTACCCACGGCTTGACGGCGAGTATTATCGTAAGCTCGAATCCCCTGAGTGGAGGGAGTCAACTCTTCATTCTTTATACCCAACTTCTTTGCAATACGGAGTGGGCACACATTGATTGCTGAGCCATTATCAACCAGGCTCATAGGAACATTCATCTGCCTACACACCGCAGTGAGGTGTAAGGCCTTATTATCTTGGTCCCCTTCCGGGGGTAGATCCTTATCAGAAAAGGAAATCATATTGCTGGTACTCGGCAGCTCAGTAGTGAGGAAGTTGACCAGTCCTTGGGGAGTCATGTCATCATCGAATCCTATCTTCACCAGAGCATTCATTACAGCCTTTCGATGCTCGTGGGAAGTGGCCAAAAGCTTCCATACATTCATCTCCACCTTGGTCTTTTGTAGTTGTTTGACCACATCGCTATTCACAGGGTCGATGGGATCAACTATCGGATTTGATTATGGTGGAGGTGGGTTAGGTTGTTGCAACCATCCACTTCTAGTGAGAACCTTGACCTCAAGGTCCCCCCAAACATCTTCACTGGTGCCGAGAGACGAACATGCTATATCTTTGAGATAGATATCTTCATCATCACTATCCCAAATCCCATTCACTTCTTCAGTGCTTGAGATAAATACAACTTCTGGCAGAGGTTCATTCATAGGTTGAATGAGTATTGACAGATCAAAGGAGACTTCATCTCCCACGATAGCCAAAGCATCAGAAAGAGGACCTGTTTGAATGTTAGGCTTCTTGCCCCCTGGAGGGACAGGAAGTTTGTTAGCATCTATCAGGTCTTGTATTGCGTCTTTCAGCCTCCAACACTTCTCAGTGTTATAACCCTTGCCTTGATGATACTTGCAATAAGCATTGGGGTCATAGTTGGCGGTCCTATTCTCAGGTCGAGGTTTTGGGAATGGTCCAATTGGCATAATCAGTCCCTTACCATGAAGACGGTCATAAGCATCATCATAAGTCATTCCCAAAGGCGTATAAATCCTCCTTTGCCTTTGGAATCTTTGAGTAGGAGCATTAAGGGCCAGCACATCATTGATGTTGATATTGTTAGTAGCATTATTGGGCTTAGAAGACGAAGAAGAAGGAGTGTCGTTCTTCTTGTATTTCCAAGTGCTGATGTTATTGTTGCTACCAACAGACTTCATAAGTTCATCTTCGATATTGATTCCAATATCGTATATAGCTTCAAAGGTACTTAAAGGCAGAAACTTTAAGTGTTGCTTGTATTTATGCGTCAGATTGGCAATGAACAAGCGAACCATTTCCTTCTCCTTGGGAGGGTCTACCAGGAGTGCAGTTGTTTCTCTCCACCTGCTTAGGTAAGTAGTGAAGCCTTCATTCTCTTTCTATTTGAGAATGGAGAGTTCACGTTCAGAAGTCTTGGCCTGAATGTTGCACTTGTATCGGTTCATAAAGCTTTCAGCAACATCTTCCCAGGTCGCGACATGCTTGGATTCTAGGGAGTAGAACCACTGTTGACAGGCATGCTCTAAGGAAAGAGGAAACACCGTAGGGAAGAGTGTCACATCTACTCCCTTAAGAGCCATAGTTGCAGAAAAAGCCTTCAAATGGAACAGCGGGTTATCAGTAGGCTTGAACTTGGGAATATCAGCAGTGGAAAACTTTTCAGGGAGTTTCTCTCTTATGGACGAGGAAGTGACAGGCTGTTCCACATAAGTGAACTCTTCTGAAATCTTACTCATCTGTTCCTTGATCTTGTCCATCGCAGCAGCAGTAACACTATTTTGCTTGTCTTACTCTACAGTGCTGACTCTAGTAGTGAGTGTCTGCATCATTGCAGACAACCTTTCGATTGTCCTGTTGAGGTTCTCGATGTCTTCCTTAGTGGCCATTGGTTGAAAGTAGACTGGAGACGGATCTTGTGGAGATGACTGAGGTGGTTTCCTTGTACGCCTCTTTGGTACGAGAGGTTGTTGAGGTATGGACTCGAACCGTAACAATCTACCCTTGCTTCTTGCCCAAGCGCTGTGACACCGAAACAAATACACCTTCTAATGACCACACTTAACCTTAACCTATCCGGATTAAAAAAAACGAAAAAGAAAAAATTAAAGTTCTACTTATTGTTTTTTTTTTTAATATTATAAAAAAGAAAAACATGGGAGGATACCATCCGACTTACTCCGAAAAAAAAAACGACACAAAAACGAGACTTCCCTAAAATACGGTCAAAAGTGGTGCACGACTAAAAAAAAGAAAAGTGTGTGGACATAACATGTAAGTGATTAGGTGAGGTTATAGACGCGTGTTTTGACCGTATAACTAGACACGACTCAATACTGGACACAAAAAAAAAATCGAGAAAAAAGACTGACGGGACACTTTCCTGGGCACCGTGTCACGGTGCAGACTAGCGTGACACGGTTAAGACTTACCGTCAGACGGTAGCCTTTACCGTCTCACGACACTGTTCACCGTGACACGGCAGAGAATGCCGTGACACGGTGCGCAGTTCCAGGTCAGTTTTATGATATTTTTTTTTTAGATTTTAATCGATTTTAAGTTCGTACTAATTACTATGTGAGAATAAAAACCCTCGGTTATGGGTCAAACAAAAAAGCAAACACATTAGGGTTAGCACCGAACAAACACATAGCATTTAGGCACGATGATGTAAAAAAGTTCGCAACCTAAAGTCAAGGTCTATATTCAACTATTGGTCAAGCTTTGGGTGTCAAAAGGATACCATGGTTAAGAGTTTGGACGCGTTAGCAAGGCAGCCTCCCTTGAGGGTGTATGCCAACGGGCGGCTCCGCGAGTTCGTGATGAAATCGAACTCGACTCCATGGTTTGGGTGGATTTAATAACTCGGATGAACCCTTATTGCCATGAGCGTTTTTGGGTTGATAGAGCTTAAATCCCCCGGGGCTAAGACGCATGTAGAACACATTTGTTTTTTCAGAAAAATCGAAGGAAGTCGACTGTGAGAAAAGAAAATCTGACTGGTGCCCTGTTTGCTTTTGCGTGCAATCAAGTTATCCAATTTTTCCTACGGGACAGACCTGAATGCGACGTTAAAACGTCTATGTAGATGCAAAAATGCCAAATTAATCACAGGGATATTTTTTCAAGAATCTTTCAAGTCTCATCCACTCATCTTAATTAAATACCGATCACTCAAATCGATAAATAATTAAGAATCCTCCCCAGTGGAGTCGCCAAATTGTAGGCGTCGCTCGAAGTGCGCCTACATTAAAAAGCATGTTGTGAATATGCTTGGCACTCGTAGGAAGTGGGAATTGACATTACGATTAGGGGAAAATAAAGTAGGGAGCCGCCAACAAGTTTTTAAGGAACTTGTAAACCGTTCACGGATCATAAAAAAGGCAACTACGATAAGGGACAACAATAGGCAACAACGATTGACCCGTGAAGGTTACACCCCATTCATAATCCATGATATTACAAACTCCATATGGTTCGGAACCACGAAAGGAGGATCGGGGATGATGGTACGAAGTGAGTCATGGAGTCACATTCGCCCGTATTGGCCTCTACTCGATTCTTATAGTGAAAAAACATTCCTGTGATCTCAAAGGCATACAAACAATAATTCAATTCGCTCCAAACTATTATTTAACTAAATTGGTTCAAAATTAATGCACATATAATTCTAAATATTTGGTGATCACTTGATTAAACAACAAGATTAAAAAGGAACCTAAACCGGTTGTCCAAATTATCTTATTAGTCGTGATTTTCAATTACATATTCCCTTTAAACATGTTATATTGTGATCAAAATAAATAATAGAATCAATATAAAAAACCAATTTAATCATAATTCGAACAACAGAAAAATTGTTAGAAAAATAATAATAAAAAAAGAGCATAATTCTTACTTTGAATCTGTTTGCTTGCAACTACAAAATAATAAACGAGTTAGTAACTTCAAGGAAATAATAAAACAACAATTAAATTAAATTAAATAAAAACAAGGTTAATTTTGGGTTCAAACCCTCAAACGATTCTACCTTTCACGCCTTGGTTTAAGGATAGAACCTCGAGTAAAATATGGACTCCTTTGAGTGCTTGAAGAGGGAATTTCGAAGTGAAAAAGGGTAGGCTAGTGTTTAGGTTAAGAGCATAGAAGAGAGAAAAAATAAGAAACATCGAATTCTGGTTGCCCCGTTCATTAGAAATGAAGGGGTATTTATAGGGAAATGTGCTGAGGGAGCACACGGAACCCTAAAATGATAAAAACCCTACAAAAGTATCCCGTGACACGGTCAGACTATAACGTGACACGGTTAGACTGTACCGTCAGACGGTACAAGTTCCCGTGACACGGTCAGTTTTGGAGTGACGCGGGAAATTTTCAGAAAATGGAACGGAAAACGCGTTAAGGGTTTACGCGGAAAGGACACGGAACTCTCCGTGTCACGGCAGACCTCCCGTGTCACGAGAAGTCCCACCGTTAGACGGGAAGAGTTCCCGTGACACGGTCAAGCTTGACCGTGACACGGTCAGTTCCAGTCCACTTTTCCGTCTAAATTCATTTTTAACCCTAATTTCTTTCGGCTTTTTAAGTGCCGATTGATAATTTCGGGCTTTTCTCTGACTTTTATTATTCGGGCTAAAATAATAAAATAAAATATTTGGGCCAAAAATAATAATAAAATAATAAAATAAAAAGGTTTGGGCTTAAAATTAATTAACAAGTTTGGGCTAAAATTAAAACTATGCTTTTACCAAACACCAAGACTGATCCATAGACCTTTCGAAAATATGAATTTAATAAAATACGATTTTTTAAGCACTCTCGGGGTTAAATACTAAACCCGACCAATGGCGGCGGTGAAAGGTTATTTATCATCGGGCTTGGTTTTGGGGAGACATTTTTAGGTGTCTACACTAGTCGTGGCAGACGATCTCCTGAGGTTCATCGATATTCTCAGTCTTAGCGGGAGCCTCAGCTTTAATTTTTCAACCGTTTCAGGAGGCTTAGTGGCAGCAAACTCAGTCTTCCCAGCCGTTCCATCACTTTCAGGGTTAGTGGCAGCGACAGTCATTTCACAGTCTTCACAGCCCTAGTTTAGGCCAGTTATCACTCCTATGGATCATGGCTTATACTCAGCTCCATCGTCTAGGGCGCTTCCTCTACCGATGTCAGGCTTGTTTTCAGTTCCAGTGTATGCGACGATGCCTCCACCGACGCTTCGTACCTCTTAGAGTCAGTATACACCGTTTGTCAGTTGGTTGGGTCCTGCTTTGAGTTTGATTGCTACTAGAGTTACATGGACTAGTAGGGATACTACTCCTCGTACTCGGATGATGGCAGGACTCCTTGGCTCACTGCTCCCGTATTCACAGGCTGGATATGTTACAGATCCTCTCTCTTCTTGTTCTACCGATTTTTTACCGAGGGTCTTTATTTGTACTTTAGTTGGTGACACTTGACACTGCTTAGGCATCATGACTGATTTTGTACATTATTCACAGTTTATGTATTTTTTAGTGTGTGTTATTGTGTGCTTGAGACTCATTGTGTGTGATTGTGTATTTATTGATGACGCGAAAAAAAAACGTAAGTGGAGGGTACCGACCTTCCCAAAAAGATAAAAGAGATAAAAAGAAAAGAAAAAAGGGTTAAGTTTTACAACTCCTCCAAAATAAATAAGTATGGAAATGGGACAAGGTTTACAACTTTCCGTAAGAAAGAAAAAAATAAAATAATAATAATAGAAATAAGAGTAAATAATAAAATAAAATAATAAAGAATAAAGATAAATAGAAATAAGAATAAAATAATAAAATAAAATAAAAATAAATAATAAAGATAAAAATAAAAATAAATATTAATAATAAAAAAAATAGAGAATTATATTAGGAATGAAACTCTCGAAAAACATAATTAAAAGATAAACGGTGAAGATAAAACAATAAAAATCCGGATAAAAATAAGAAAAGGATAAAAAAAATCAAAAAAAACGCGTGAACACCGCAACACGGGACTGTACACCGTGTCATGGCAAAAGCTGTCGTGTCGCGGCAAAAATTCCCATGACATGGTGGTAAATCTCGTGTCACGGTGCGCGTATTCTGCAACGATGTGGTTTACGCGTATAGAAAGATAGATTCTGAGTAATTCCGAGCGTTTTTGATATAAAATAGGACCGGTATATTCGTGATATGCATAATTACAAAACATAAAATAATTAAAATTTCATATTTCAATAATAATGTCTTAGAAGTTTGATAATACACTGCGTGACTGGTCTTATTCTTTGACCAACACTGACAAAAGAGAGTTGGGATTGTTTCATGTCAGGGGTTTATTAGCCCTAAGACATGAAGCGATTGAACATGATTTTCTTAGGGCAGCATTAGACTATTGGAGTCCAGAAACACATTGTTTTAAATTTGATTACGATGAAATATGTCCCCTGCCGGAGGATTCGATGCCATCTTTGGGTTTCCTGCCAGGAATCTTACTGCCATGCCTACCCTACGTGAGTATTATTACCAAGAATTTGAACGCCATCTTAATCTGACAGATCTAGATTTAAATAGAATTGTGTGTAGTACTGAGGTAAATCTAAAAAAACTTGCAAATTTTTATTTCAATCGCCCTGTCTCTGAGTCATATCATGTATGCCGTAGAAGGGCTTATATTTTTTGCATGTTTAGCAAGCTTTTATTAGCAAATGGCAGGGTAGGACATGCCTATGTGCCTTAGAGCAACTTTGCGGGGCCTTGACGAAGCAAAAGCTGACCGGAAAACCATCAGGAAGGGCTCTCAAGTACTGCTACAGGTAAAAATGCCCTCCGAGTAGCTCCCATGACACAAAAAAGGCACCGTATCATGGTGAACTTCTGCCGTGACACGGTGCATTCTACCGTGTCACGGTGGATTCTGCAATTTTTTTTTTCCTGACTAATTTTTTTTATTTTGCATATTTGGTTGATGGAGCGTTTAGAACTTTTTGAAGCCCCCGACGATATCTAAAAATATGGTCCAACGATCTAGTCTGCAGGAAGAAGAATTACTCTTTGAACATGTCGTATGAAGATTGGAAGAATTTCTTTGCAAAGAAAGAATTTTCCATTCGTTGGGTGGTGACTTGGTGGAGGCTTACTAGGATGGTTGGTAGGAATGATACTCCGTATTGCCGTGTTCCTAGTATCTCAAGGCTGACTTTTTATTGTCCTTCTCGATTGATGCGACAATATGGACTTGAACAAGTAGTTCCACGCTATAACGATAGTTCTCGTGAAGTATCGTTGCATGAAAGTTATGTTTACAAGTACGAGGCTTATTGGATTGTAAGACCTTTGGGGACCGTTTCTGCAAGTAACCAAGCTCCTCCTCCATTATCTAATGCATACAAGGCATGGTTGAATCCTAGAAGTAGAAGGGATCGAGTTGGATCACGCAAATTTGATGTGAAGGGTCGTCTTGGAAGCAAGAAAATGCCTCCTAAAGATCGTCTAGGTCCGAGAAAACAAGGGATTGAATTTAAGACTCCTATAATGCCTAAAAGGAAGAATTATGTGAAAGGGAAGGGTATGGAGAAGATGTTTAAAGAGAGAAGCAACAAAAGAATTCTAAGAAAGGTGAAAGGGGTGAAAGTTCGACTAGGGGTGTGACGGTTCGGGCTACAAAAGACAAATTAATGGTGAAGGCCAACCTAGTTGAAAAAGAGAAGGAGGTTCCTCAAGTGAAGAAGGATTAGATTAGTATTGCTTTGCTTATATTATTTATAATTTTTAAAATAAGGCGCATGATGCCAATAATTGTAGTCATATTTAATTCAATAATAATAGCATATTTATTTTCGCCTTAAATAAAAACTACAATGACTTTTTTGTATATATATATATACATATATATCCGAGTCAAGAAGTCGGACGCAATAGAAGAATAAAAAAAACGTCGAACAAATAAAAGAATTCGCAAAGTCTGCATCACTAAAAAAATCGGAAAGTCTGAGATTCCACCGTGTCACGGTGGAGACTGCCGTGACATGGTGGAAATTCCCGTGTCGCGGCAAATTTTTTTTTTTCCTGGACTACCACTGTGCCATAGTGAAAACTGCCGTGACATGGTGGAGATTCCCATGGCGTGGCAAAATTTTTTTTTTTATTTTATTTTTGCTGCAGTTCCACCGTGCCACGGTGGACTCCGGATGCTAAACAAGCAATTTTTTTATTTTAGCCCCATTTTGTCGTGACGCAATGCTGAACTGGCACGTATACTTGATTGACGGAGGAAGGATTTTATTTTTTTAAATTGGTCGGGCCCCCTTGAAGGGTTGCCTACGTATCCTTAAAAAGGAATCAGGCTAAACGTAGCTCTATTGGGTCATGATCCCATGCAACTAGGCATAGAATTTCTTGATTTGATCCAAGTTGGTTAAATTGTCGAAACCGTTACCGTCCATGTCTTCCAATTGTGCCGCTCCACCAGACAAGATTAATTTAACAATGTACGGGCCTGACCAATTTGGTCTGAATTTTCCTCTTGAATCCAACACATTTTTGCGAAGTGCCTTAAGCACCAGGTCACCTTCTTTGATGTTCCTAGTCTTGACTTTTTTATTGAAATGTCGCGCCATACGGTGTTGGTAGGTTTGGACGTGATGCAAAGCTGCCAAGCGTTTTTCGTCAAGTAAGACTAACTGATCATATCTTGCTCTAATCCAGTCGACTTCATCTAGTTGGCTTTCCAATGCGATTCGGAGAGAAGGGATTTCGAGCTCTATTGGTTGTACAGCTTCAACTTCATAGACCAAAGAGAAAGGGGTAGCCCCCGTTGATGTACGAACAGAGGTTCGATAACCCCAAAGGGCGAAATGTAGCTTATTTGGCCAATCTTTGTAATTTTTTGTCATCTTTTCGATGATAGATTTTACATTTTTGTTGGCCGATTCGACCGCACCATTTGTTTGTGGCCTGTAGGGTGATGATCTGTAATGCTTGATATGATATTTTTGTAATAATTCCGCGCATTCGGCTTGGAAATGCGTTTCATTATCACTGATCATCTCATGAAGTACCCCATAGCGGCATGTAATATTTTTCTCAATGAATTGAGCCACGTGTTTTGCCGTTAACTTAGCATATGAGGCAGCTTCGACCCATTTAGTGAAATAGTTGACTGATATGAGGATGAATTCATGCCCCCCTTGTCCTGGTGGCGTTATCTTTCCAATGTTGTCGATACCCCAAGTAGAGAAAGGCCATGGAGAGGTGTATGTATAGAGAAACGAAGGTGGAACGTGATGTAAATTTGCATAGACTTGACATTTCTTACATTTAATAACGTCAGTTTTACTGTAAATATGTGTCGATACCCCACTTTTACTGAGTTTGTAGAAACGTCGGTTTCGAAAATGATAATCAAAGTAACCGATAGGGACGGAGAATAATTTAAGATGTTCTGGTATACAACGATACCTGTAGAAAAATGTTAATTCCACATATAAAAGAGTAAAAGGACAGAATACGTATCTGGCATTAGTGTATCGGTGACAAATGAGTTTGGCAGCTTCCTATGCTTGAAGGAATCCACCGGATGACGTTCGTTCAAACGCTTTCCATGTATGAGGAAAGCCGACTAATGAATTTTGTAGCTTTCTAAGCCTGAAAAAACCTACCGGATGATACTTTCCATGCCTGAGGAAAGCCAACTGATGAATTTGGTGTCATTCTATGCTTGAAGAATTCCACCGATACTGCCTTCCATGTTTGAGGAAAGCCGACTTGGCGGTTTTCTATACTAGAAGAAAAATCCATCGATAACGCTTTCCATACATGAGGAAAGCCGACTTGGCGGTTTTCTATACTTGAAGAAAAATCCACCGATAACGTTTTCCATGCTTGAGGAAAACCGACAACTGATGCGATTGTTGAAATTTACAAGTGTATGATGGTTGGATTATCCCCAAACGTGGGCCGCAGATGATTCACGCCTTCAAGTCGACTATCCGACCATATTAGGTGTATAAAATGTCGACAAATTGACTTTGACGCTAGCTAGGGGTAAAATATTAATTTTGATACCCTTTAAATGTCAGTTAGAATTTTTCGCGTAATTTAACAGAAAAACTAACTAACCAATTTGTGCGGAAAATTGTGCAATTTTGGTCAAAATGCCAGGAATATTCGCTGACAGCTTTAAGGAGCGTGCAGGTCACGCGCGAGACCACAGTGTCACGAAGTGAAACTCCCGTGACACGGAAGATATCACGTCACACGGTATAAAATCCCGTGATGCAGGAATTTTGTTGTTGAAAACTGGTCTACTAGTGTTGTTTACCAGCGAAATACACGTGCGCCAGGTCAGTTTTGTGATGTTACACTGTAACGGTCACCGTGGCATGGGAAACGGGGAAGTATAACAGGAAGCTCTTCTCTTTAAATTTGAGCTTCCATTTGCCATTTCATGCACCCTTTCACCATTTTCATCTCCTTATTTCTCATTTCTTCTTAAATTTTTTAATTTGAATCTCAAGAACGACCGTGCCACGTTAGCTTGGAACCGGTACACGACCATCCTCAACGTGTCACGTTTTTAGTCACCGTGACACGGTGGTTCTGCTGTTGTATCTTTTGTTTTGTTTTTTTTCTGGCTACTGCTCGAGCTGCTGTTCCGGAGCTCTGCCACATCCAGATTCACCGTGACACGGGCCTTGAACACCGTGTCACGGATTTGGCTAAGCGTGTCGCGGAAGCTCTTATTGTTGTCTTGACTGTTTTTCGAGCTTTGGAGCTCAAATTCTCATCAATTTTGCTCTAATTGTTTGCCATTTTCTTCATTTTTGATTCTCCACAAGGATCCATGTAAGTTTCCTTTGATTTTTGTCTCGAACTTTGCTTCAAGCGAATAATTTCAGGCAAAAACCCTTGAAAAATCAATTTGGGGATTTTTTATTTTGAGGTTTTATGTTGAAATTTTTTGCATGAATTAGCTTGTATATGTATGTATGTACGTTTGTGAGCGATTTGAGACAAAAATTGCGTGATTTGGTGAAGAATTGAGCAAATCCCTCTCTTTTTTGGTACTACTTTTGTGAAATGATGTCCTCGTTATTTTTGTCGTTTCTTTGCACTTGTATATTGGCTGTAGATCTTGTAAAATATGCCATGATGTGTCGATCTATTGTTTTCGTGCAATTTTGAAACATGTTATGTTTTGTGTATGTACTACATTGTCAAGGAGAACATAGTATCATACAATTAGGAGAACATAGTATTAGTTCGTCATGGAGAAACTAAATACTAGAAATAATTCCATTATTTTGCTAATTTTTAGCCTTGAGGTAAAAATTTAGCGTATAATATAAAATGCAACTTGAAATAATCATTAAGTTGTTTGGAATAAATAACTAAATAGCTTAGGAAATGATGCTAAACATTTAGATTTTTATTTTTGTAATAGCATGCCTAGACAACGGGATCGCGATCTTTCCACTCGTGTCTAGTGTCAGGCTTTTCGGGAGGACACTCCCACAATTCCTTAGGGCATGGACGACGATGCCTTAGAGACGGAGCCTCGTTCTTTTTCGAGTAGGGGCAGGTGGGTTCCACCTCTGTTTTCGTCGGATGAGTTGGTTTTCTGCTGTGAGAACCACGTTTCTCACCGTTCACTAGCCGGCAGAGTCGATGGCATGCTTCGCCGTCACAGTTCCGGAGTTGGAGATTTGATTCCCCGACTTCATGGAATTATCACGAGGGATCATGTTACGAATACCTTGTGGGAACCTGCTGGTTTTTTAGATTTTTATTCGGCGATCGTAGGGTTTCGCAGCCCCCGGGGTTGTGGCACCACAGTAGTTCGTGCGTTGTTGGTGTATTTTTGGGATACTACTAACTCTTTTCACTTTGCTTGGGGGGAGATGATAGTGACCCCTCTAGATTTTAGCATGATCAGTGGTCTACGCTTCACTGACCGGGTCGTACAGCAGATGTCTGGTCTTTCTTGGGGGGCGGCCAAGGTAGCCGATTTGTTAGGTCCGATCGTTCAGCACATCAAGACTCAGCCGGTGTCTCGAGGTGCACCTACGTGCGGGAGATCAGAGTTGTCTTCTGTTCTAGCCCGTGGTTTTTACATGGATGAGGCATCACTTGAGCAGCGAGTACGGATCTTCATTTTGATTCTCATTTCCATGACTCTTTCTCCTAATAGGAGTTCGCGTGCGCTCGTTTGCTACCTTCCTTCTTTACTCAGGATCAATGAGATAGGATCCTTTATCTAAGCCAACCTTGGATATGTCAATCTTCTCTTGTCGTTACGTCATGGCTGTAGGCAGCTGAACGACCAGGCCCCTGTCACTGTCTACGGTTTATGGAGAGTCGTAGAGGTGACGATTTTCCTCTCCTTGTTTAGTTTTAATTTGTTCGACTCATGTGCTTAAAGATTACTTTTCATTGCAGATATGGTTCTTTGAGTACTTTCCGGGATTGGCCCCTCGACGGCGTCATGGAGCGGTCCATGACTTCCCTGTCGAAGCCAGCTGGCGTGACCGAGGCAAGTCACGAGTGGAGTATGTTCCTGCGCTACGCGGGCTGCTACGACGAGTCATCTCTTTTGTTGGTGTAAGAATTATTTTTGTAGCCTGTTATTTTCTATCATGACTTTATTTTCGGCGTTTCATTGCAACTTTTTGTGATTTTCAGGTTGCTATTGATATCCAGTATCGGCCTTGGGCTGGGATGACTAATCTTACCGAGGCCTTGCAGCTTTTGGCGCACCACACAGTTTTTGTTGGTACTGGACGCTTTCTCTGATATCTGAAGGAGCGTGTCGTTCGTAAACATAGTAGTGATCGCTTTGTGGTGCCCTTGTCTCCACCGGAGTCGATGCTGGACTTACGCTTGCTTAAGGAGTTGATTAATCAAGGGTTAGATAGGTCGTTAAGCTACTACCCTAGTCAAATTAATCATTTATAATACCTAAACTTACACCAAACTAGTTAGTGGCAAGAAAAGGGTCGAACCACTAGGGAATCACACTAATTCAACATCAATAATCACTAATGCAACAGTAAAAAGGGGATTTTTTTTTTGTTGAATAAGAACACTAAAACTACAAATAAGCAAGAAAATGATGATTTAAATCATCGGAAAATGACGCTAGAGAAACGGGGGTGTCAAATATTATTAGAAAGAGGGGAATAATAATGATTATCATGAAACAGATGCCAAAGAACACAAGAATCTACCTAAACAATTCATTCTCATGCAATAGTCTAGGCAAATCAATGGAAGAGGTCTACACAAATAAGGATCATTCTCATGCATCCTATTAGCTACAATCAAATCAAGAGAATAAAGAAACATAATCCATAAAAACTCAACTTTAATAACTCATTCTCATGCAATCATTAAAATAGAGAAGATATTAATCTAGTTCAAATCACTTTCATGCATTTAAACTAGAAAACATCAAATAGAGTGCAACAATAATCTCAAGCTATCAAAAATCATGTCTTTCATCAATTTATGGCATGAGTTCAATCCAACCATCATCATTAATCCAATATTAACAAAAATAAGAAACAATAAATGTAAATAAATAAAGCTAAAGGAAAGGATTAGATATTACTAAAGAAGGGATTAATGAAAGATGAAAACTTGAATTCTTGCTTGATTGAAGATTAAACTTGAGCAAAGTTGAATACTTTGAAGAAAATTGAACAATAATCAACTTTCTACCTCTAAAAATTATCTAATCTAACCCTAAGAGAGAGTGACTCTTCTAAAACTAGAGAAAAAGATCTAATAATATCCAGTCGTTCCATAGAAAACATGCCTCGAATATAAATAGATACGCGCAAAAACGCTAAACAGGGCTCGTTATGCACCCGCGCATGGTAGCTGTGCGCCCTCGCACGGTATCTGTGTGCCCGAGTATGGTATCTGTGCGCCCGCGCAACAGAGTGTGCACCCACGCAAGGCGTTTGTGCGCCCGCGCCTTTGTGGGTTGGGGCTTGCTGGCCGAGTTGTGCGCCCGCGCGCCTTGGCTGTATGCCCACGCAAGGGAGTGTGCGCTCGCACACAGGTCGCACACAACCCGCGCAAATCTCTCTGCCTCGATTCTGAAATTTACATCCTTCTGCGCGGGTTTAGATAGGGTTGCGCGACCGCGCACTACGGCCGCGCTCTCGCGCACATTTTGCGCTCCCTCGCACCTTACTTCTTTGATTATACTCTCGTGTTTAATTTTCCTCTTCTTTGCAACCCAAGACTTCAAATACCTAAGCTCAAGCACTAAGGGAAGCAATAAGGTAAAGGCGACGGTGAAAACACGCAATAAAGGGAAGCATTTTAGCATATACGCGATTTCATCCAAAACACATCGTGACATGTATGAACGCATTATTGGAACAAAACAACTACAAAACACCTCAAGACAAGCTAAAACAAAGCATAAACACTACCCTAAGCATGACATAAATGTCACTCATCATATTTTGTTTTACTTTTATTTAACAAGAACTAAAAACTTAAAATATAAACATAGAAAATATAAGAATTTAAATAAATTAAGAAAATAAGCTAAAAACTATTAAAAACTACTGAAATACATAAAATAAAGATCAAATAAAGGAAAATAAGAAAAAGAGAAAAATGAAGCGTAAAACTAGGGAAATTATTATAAACTAAACCGGTAAATAAGCATAAAAGTACCCTAAAAGTGACATAAAAGTCACTTATCAAACTCCCCAAGCTAAACTAAAGGAGAATAAGAATGTACACTAACTCACTTTCGTAGAAATCACGGTCAATTTTAGCAACTAAAGACAAGCCCTTTAAACCCCTAGATCGCCCTAGAGGACGAGTATGCTCTCGTGAGGGTTTCCTAAAAGCTTAACCCACAACTCTAGACAAAAACCAAGGCAAAACAAAAAGAAAAAGAAAAGCAAACACAAAAAACAAACACAACCATGATTAACATAACATAGCAAGGTTTAGGAAAACCAATCAAGCTCAAAGGCGGAAAATACTCCATTTGGACTCAAAAAGAAGAGACATGCACCAAAGAATACTCACCTTTCTTAATACAATGAAGGAAAACACGTTCTAAGATGCTCATGGTTGAAATAGACAAACCTAAGCTAAGCATAGAGAACTAGAGAATTCATTCTCCGCCCTAGCCCCATCTAAGACGGTCCACGTTCTCTCCACTAGCTTCAAATCACTCCCTAGTTAGCTCCTCATGATTACATGAAGGAACCGCAAAAAGATTCAATTTGTGGAATTAGTGGGTCATCCCGACATCTCAACTATGCATACTCTCTCCATAGGGTTGAAATCTATCTCCCTCCACCGGAATTTGACCTCACCCCTCCAAGGGTCTTAACTAGGGTTATAACGTAAGGCAAAGGGTTAAGGCGGGGTGAAAATTTGAAAATTTTGATGATATTTCCTAAGTGAAGCAAAAGGGTGATCAAACCTCAAAAACAAACTTAAGAAATCATCAAACATCAAACAAAAATACCAATAGTGTCATCTACCCCAAGCTTACTCAACACCAACATACCATAAAAACAAAAACGAAATAACGCTCCAACTCCCCCAAGCTAGAACGAAGCATTGTCCTCAATGCTTAACTTAGGGAAGAAAACAAAGCCTAACCCTTTTTTTTTTAAACTTTTATTTGATGTCCTTGCTTTTTTTAACTAAGGACGAATTTTTCTCGGATGCATTTGCTTTATTACACACAATATATACAATTTACTTTCTTACTTGGTACAAAGAGCGTAATACTTTCTCATTTTCATTACAACACAAAACAAATTCTCAAACCAAAATGCTTCACAAACTAAGGGCTAGGGAAACGAAAGGTCATAAGGCTTGTAATGTGGCTCATAATCAAGAAAGGGAATAGGCTCAAAGGGTTGGCAAGAGGAGCAAATGCAAAATAAAAACAAAAAATGTAACAAAACAAAAAGAAGATAAAGAAAAATGAGAAAAGGGTGCCCTTTTCCTCCCTTAGAGCAGCTTGGTCACGATCTTGGGAGTTAGAGGACAACACAAGGATTAAGATACGCATAGTCAAGGATCCTAAATGCCGCTCAACAAAATTGATGAAGGCTTGAACAGTTTAAACCTCACAAGGGATAGGAAGTAAACAAATACTAACTAAAGAGCTTCAAATCCACTATAAAGAGCAACACCATCTTACCACTTTTCCGTGAACTAAGGTTTCAAACGTCCTCAGTAGTTCTTAACCTTGCTACCTTAGCTTAAAATTTGTCTTTCTCAACAACAAGCACTCTCAAACCATGTAGGTCATCATCAATTAGGAAGAAAAACATTCTTTGGCACATTATCAAAGCAATCAATTCCAAATGCATGAGCGAGTTCCAAAACAAATTCATTTCATCTTTCCATAGCCATGTTTGCCACAAAAAAAGGAAAACGAAACAAAAGAAAGAGGAAGAAATAAAAAAGGTTCACAATTGAGGCATATAATCCAAATAAGTCCCAATTGCCAAACAATTGATCATTCGATAACAACATCAACGATCCCAGGTTCCATAGAACCAATGTAAACAACGTCGAACCATTCAAATTCTTCCTAAACTAGTCCTAAACTAAGCACTCAAAGAAAGAGTAAAAGAGTAAAAATAAGAAAGGTCTTACTGGGAGGTTGGCTTAAAAGAATTAAGGAGCATAAAATAGAGTTCACCAAATGTCACTCCGCTCCAAACTTCCAAAAAGAAACCTACAAGGCAAGACAAGAAACAAAAGAAAACATCAAAAGAGAACAAAGAAATAAAACAAAAAGAAAAAGAAAGGAAGGGGGAGAAAAAGGGTTAGAAATCCTCCGGGTTGCCTCCCGAGAAGCGCTTGTTTATGGTCTCTAGCTTGACCCTTCACCTCATTCAAGATGGATTAAAGAACATCACCCTCATCAACTTGAGGATTGAATCATATATCCCCCCAAGATTGAGAACTAGAACTCCTTGAGGTCTCACATAACCACAAGGAAAAGGTGGGAATGAATCAAGAGCCAATGGTGGGTCATCTTTTCTCTTTCTCATCTTCTTGTTTATTCTTCTTCTTTTTTCACTCTTCTTTCTTTTCCTTCTAAAAGGGGGATCGAGATTAGAACCCTCAATATTAGGAAGGGCAACCTCAACTTCCTTAAGAGAGCCTTCAAACCAAGCGGGAACTTCAAGGAATTCATCATACCTCATTGTCACCTTATCATCACGTGGAGGTAAGCTCTCATTAGCCATCACATCATCGACCACATCAACTCTACATACGCTCACCGCCATAGGGATCTTCAAAACAACATTCTCAACTAGCCTACAAGGAAAGGGAACCGGGCCTTTAAACTTGTTTGGTTCACTAAAATCAAATGGCTCCTCATTTTGTTCTTGAACCTTCTTCTCAACCACATCATATACAACCTTGTCCTCCTTGCAAGTTTTGGGTTAATAACTATGTGAAGGGTTAGTAGATGATTGTAAGGGGAGTTTTGTGGTTAAATGGAGAGAAAAAGTTTTGGCTATTTGGGAATCAACAGCTTCATTGTAAGATTTGATTTCTCGGAATTGTTGAGTGATAATTTGATATTGTTGAAGAATTTGGGTTTGTGTGTGTTTGGGTGGGGATTTTTCTTCATACGCTTGAGGAAATAGGTCATGATTTTGATCTTGAGAGTTCTCTACTTGGTTGGAAAGGTAGGAAATGTTTTGGGTTCATGGATTGAAGAGAGGTCCATCTTGGGGGTAGGAGTTTTCTTGCCATGGAGGTTGTTGAAGTTGTTGGGATTGAGCTTGGTTTACTGTAGAGAATAATTTAAAGCGTTAATCCCCTAGCTTGAACCCCACTGTTATCATACACTAAAGTACGGTGGCGTCCAAAAGGGAAGAAGATAGAGCAAAAGAGTCGCCAACAAGTTTTAGGAACTTGTAAACCGTTCACGAGGTGAAGGTTACACCACTTAACGATCTAAGAGATCGTCAACTCTATAAGGTCTTGAACCAAATAAGGGTTCGGGGATGAAGGTACAAATCCAAACTAAAAGAGATTGAACCTTCCCTTATAATAGGCCTCTACTTTATTCTGATCGTATTCATGTAAGCTTTCTGACTAACATGCAATCAATAGAATTAACCCTAAACCTGGTTATCTATGTTGGTTGTATATTAATGCACAAATAAATCTATTATTGGCGACCACTTGAATTATAATCACATTAACCCTAAACAAGATTATTATTTATCTTATTAAGCGTGATTACAAGTACAAATTCCCTTTAAACATGCATAAAAAGGTGTGATCAAGCAATAACAATAATATATATCAGGCAACATAATAATAATCATCATAATAAAATTATAATAATAATAATATTCATAACCATAATCATGAATCATAAAAATAATCATAATCATAATTAATAATCATAAATCATGTTAAAGCATAATAATAGCAAGATCCTAGGCATGATACTAACAAGATTAAATAACAAACCCTAGCATGTCACTAAGCGATAAAAATCAAATCTTAACCCTAACATGATACTAACATGAATAAATATTAGGAAGAACATAAAAGACATCATACTTTTAATCATACTTAATGTTAAAATTACCCTAGACATGATACTAGGAATATCATAATAACAATTTAAACATGATTTCTACATCATAATATCAATAAATCAATTAAAATAACTTACTTTGATGCCTCGTACCTCTTTCTAATAACAGAATACACACGTTAGTAACATCAAGGAAAATAACAAACTAAACAACTAAATTAAATAATTGAAAGAGAGATTTGGGACCAAACCCTTAGAAATTAAACCTTTCATGTCTAGGGCGAAGGCAACTTCGAATATGGCTAGGTGTTTCTAGATCTAATGAATGCGGAACTTTGTATTTGAAAAGCAAGTTCAGAAAAAGAGAGAGAGAAATGATGAATGATTAAAGAGAATGAAAGAGAATTGAAAACTGGTTGTAGGTGAATGTAGATGAATGTTGATGAGAATTGGTGAATGATTAAAGAGAATGAGAGAATTGATGAATGAAAACGGAGTTTTAGATGATTATCATTGAAAACTGGTTATCGAAAACGGAGTTATTAAGAAGTTATTTATAGAAAAATCATCCAAAAAGATAAAATTAACAAAACAGAGCAGTGGCGCAACTGAAACAGAGCTGGAGCCAACGCCAGCTATTGGCGCCAGGCGCCAATGCCAGCGCCAGGGGCCAGGCTTAGCGCCAGGCGCCAATGCCTGATGTTTGGCGCTAACCCAGTTTTTGACGCGTGTTCTCAAATCAGATAAATTTTGTCGTACAGGAGGATAAAATCGTATCTTTTCCTCAAAAATGTTCTTTGATTTTAATTAAAACTCTGAAAAGTCAACAAAAGTCAATTAATCAATGCTAATTGAATTAGGAATGAAAATAATCTTCTAGAAGAATCTAGAAAACTAAAACCATTCCTAATTGCATTAGGAATGATAAATGTATATTAGGCCCTCCTCTAGATCATTGGGCCGCATATAAGGCTCAAAACGGACCCAGTTAATAAATTGGCCATAACTTCCTCAATATTCATCGGAATTAGGCTTATAATATATCGTTGGAAAGCTCTTTTCAAGCCCCATCCAACTACACTACTATTTGACCCATATCATGGACCAACCAAACTGGATTGTCTGTTTTCTTAAAATAAGTTTTCAAAAACAGAGAGAAGAGAAAAGAAATTTAAACTATCCGCAACACTTAACATTCCACACTTTCATTTTATTTGATTATGATTCGACGCGAAAGGTACTTATCAGTGGGTTTGGTTTTGGGGAGACACAAATGGGTGTCTACAGAAGCCCCCACTTTGACTAAGTTTGGAGAAATGCAAGTTTCGAAAACAAAAGTCAAAGTATCGATAGGGACGGAGAATGATTCAGAACGTTCTGCGATCCTAAATCATTCTTGTAACGTCGATACCTGCAAAACTAGCGTTAGTTAAACAGATAAAAGAGTTAAGAAACGCGTATCTTGCACCGTCGAGCACACGTATTTGAAAGTAACTGATTGTTATCGCATTGCTGTTGTATCCTTGTTTTGATGACCGGCCTCCTGCAAGCTAGAGAATGTCATCCCGCTTGAAAACCGCTACGCCTGTAACTGCTTCCTAATTAGAAGATTGCTTCGCTTGAAACGATCCTCCTCCGCTATGATAATATTCCACGTCCAAGGGAATACCATCGAAGATTGCTTCTTTTGAAACAATCCTCAGTTGTTTGTGACAACTCTCCAAAATCTAAGGAACGCCACCTTGCTGTTTCGATGTTCACTCGTCTCTGAACAAAGAGCTTCTTTTTTATATGTTCACGCGCCTCTAAACAAAGAGCTTCTTTTCTTTTTTAGATATGTTCATGCGCCTCTGAACAAAGAGCTTCTTTTTTATATGATCTTTTGAATGATGTGTCCACGCGTCTCTGAACGAAGAGCTTGATAATAGGATGCCCACGCGTCTCTGAGCAAAAGAGCTTGAAAGAAATGTCCACGCGTCTCTGAACAAAAGAGCTTGAAAGAAATGTCCACGCGTCTCTAAACAAAAGAGCTTTGATGAAATGTCCATGCGTCTCTAGAGCAAAGAGCTTTGGTGAAATGTCCACGCATCTCTAGAGCAAAGAGCTTTGATGAAATGTCCACGCGTCTCTGGAGCAAAGAGCTTTGATGGAGATGTTCACGCGTCTCTGAACAAAAAAGCTTTGGTACTTGAACATTTGTTGTGATAATATTCTGAAGAAAAATTTTCGAAGACAAACGTTTTTCGATCTGTAAAGCTCGCCTGAACTTTGCTTCCGCTAAAACCAGTATCTTGGTGTTTCCGTGATGAGCCAATTCTTAGGCGCTTTAAGCTAAGTGAGACGATCATTCATCAGGTCGACCACTTATTGTGATTGTAATCAACTGACTACTTAATCATGTTAAATTGCTTATAGGGGCTAACTGGCATACCAGGGAACCCGAAATTGTTGTATGAGGTCGAAATCACCTTTCTAAGAGGCTTCGAGCTCTGTCGTTGCTGAAATTTCTCTGGCGCCAAGAATTGGAGTAGGGTCTTCCCTATTCTAATGCACCTGTATTTATTTTTTACTATAGAACTTTGCCAAATTCTTTAACCATCTAAGGGTTGACGTAAGGCTTAATTATTTTAGGGTTGACCTAAGGTTTAACTTTGCTTGACTCATCGACTTGACACGATTCAAGGTATAAACTTGCCTCGATATGTTTGACTGACTTGAGGTTGACTTGACTCAAACTGTTTGACACATGTGTTAGACTCAAATCAAGGTGATGTGACACGACATGACTCAATGTGTACATGACTTGTGTGTGCATCGTAATGTGATCGTGCGACTCGAAAATGCTAAAAAGCAAATAATTTACGTCATTTTTGTGGAGGGTACCGACTTTCTCCAAACAAAAAAAGACGCAAAAAGTAATCGAAAGTTTGAAGATGCATGTTGAATGAGCTTAGTCAAATGTTGTTTGATACTATCTCTCAAGGTGCAAGGATTAATCCATCCTAGGCTATCTCAACTGTTGACTCAATGATGAAAGTATTTGGGTAACTTAGGCACGGAGGCTAAGCACTTCATACTTCGTGATGCAATGACAATTATGAGTTATGAGTGATGTGACCAGGCATGCTTCATCGTTATGTTAAGATTTCATTACAAAGGGTTCCTAAGGTGAGTAAATTTGGTCATGTATCTGTGTAGTGTGTGAAAGTGACACTAAAGCTAAGCCACAAGAGCTAAGTTTGTGGAAAGATATTATTTGTTAAAAGAGTCAAATGGTGGTGACTCTTAGGCTAGGTAAGCTAATGATGTAGGGATCAAGCCCCCAAGTCTAGCTCTAAGTGAATAGGGATGAGCATTGGAGATTCCTTGATATTATCATGGTGAAAGTGTGTGAATGTGAATATGAATGCATGTTTATTACGGCCACACCTCGATGTGAGGTTGCCTACGTATCCGTTAGGAATCAGGCCGAACGTAGCTCTAGCCGAACCTCGCACAAGTGTGAATACCTCAAAAAGGTCTTTTTTAAGGATTGTAACGTGGTTAGGCTAAAGGTTTGAAGAAGAAGGGGATAAAGGCTCAAGACCCTAGATAAGCCCCCAAGGTGTGCAACCTCGCTTTTGAATCTTTATATTTTTATGCTTGAGTTTCGACTCTTTTTTTAGCTCTCTTTTCTTTAGCATTTATTTTATTTTAATAAGTGTGGGCAATCCCGATCATGCGGTATATTACTCACTTGGCATTCATGTTTCTCAGGCACAGTACCGAGCACTCTATAAGAGACGCAATCTGAGACGTGTTCATATCAAAGACATTGAAACACTTGCCTTTTGTACACTTTTATTATTATTTTTTGCTTTTGCTTATTTTTGCTATTTTAATTTTAATGAATTTGCTCAAGCTTTTTTAGAATTGCAAAAGTTGCACACCATCCCATCCCAAGGTTAGGTAGATGTAGGTTGAAAAAAGAAAGGTATATCATTAGACGAGGCTCAAAGTGGTTTATGAAGAAAGGATTGCATATTTGAAAGGTAAAAGGAGATATGATGTGGCTACAAGGGGTGCCTTAAATCATTGGTATATCTTGTGCTTAATTCGACATGGTTTTTTTTTTTTAATGCAATGTAATGAAATGATCATGTATAAGGAAATAAATGCGCATTTTTATTAAAAGAAAATATATAATGATCCTACAAAATAAATCTTAGGAGAATAAAAGTGCCTATGCTAGACTTATTTGGGAAAGGGTAAATAAAAAAAAAGAAATAGAAAAAAGAGGTCACGAAATCTTGTCGTTGAAACTCGCCTCTTGTCTTGTGTTGTTTGCTTTATCATCACTCGCTTTTCTTGTAAACTGGAGGTTTGGGAAGCTTGTTGTTATCAATCAAATGTTAGATATCCTCCTTTAGCTTCAAACAGCTCTTAGTAGCATGACCCCTACCTTGGTGGTACTTGCAGTGTTCGTTTGGATTCCAACTAGGAAATCTTTTCTTAAGTGGGGGATCTTGAATAGGTCCAATGGGAGTAATGATTCCCTTGGCAAGGATTCAATCGAAAGCATCATCGTAGCTAATTCTAATAGGGGTAAATTCCCTTTTCGGTTGCTTTCGATTACCCATGTCTAGGATCTCACTAAGGTCGAAAGTACCAACACTATTACAGAGTAGGTGTTTTCGGAAGAAGAAGGATAGTCGTTCTTCTTCCCTTTACAGCCATTGTTACCATTGTTACTAATCTAGGCCTTCTTGTCGCGCGGAGGAACATGAAGGAGATTTGAATCAATGAAGTCTTGAACACGATCCTTGAGGGCGAGACACTTTTCAGTAGTGTGACCGCGACCTCTATGGTATCGACAATAGGAATTTGGATCCCAATTGGGGAAAAAGTTTTTTAGATTGAGGGTCTTGACTAGGACCAATGGAGCGAATATGACCTTGATCATGTAGACAGTCAAAAGCTTCATTGTAAGTCATTCTTATTGGTGTGTATTCTTCAATGGTCCGTTTTGCCTGTGGCATAGGAGCATTGAGTTCTTCATTAAACCCTTGGCGAGAATTTTGTTCGATGGCCATTACCCGATTTGTTAATCCTTCTACCACATTCTAGAGCATGGCAACGACATCTTGCAATTTTCGAACGTCCTCTTTTAGACTTGACGAGTCTTACTTGGGTATTATCTAAGAAAAGACTTGCATCCTCCCCAATCATGGCCACCTCATCGAAAGAGGTCATATAAGTTGTCTCGATCATGGGCTCTCCTACAGGTGTGATAAGAAGTGATGGATCGAAGGATGCTTGGTCATCTTCGATGGCTAGAATCTCAGAAGTTTCATTGCTATCGATCAGATCTTAAATAGCTTCTTTGAGTTTCCAACACTCTTCAGTGTCGTGACCCTTTCCTTGGTGATATTTGCAGTGCTTATTAGGGTCCCACTGAGGTGGAATGGCTTCTGGAAATGGATCTTTGATGGCCCTATGGGCATGACTAGTCCTTTGTGATGTAGCTTCTAGAAAGCCGTTTCATAACTCAAACCAAGTGGGGTGAACACCCTCTTTGACCTTTGGATTCGTGATTTAGAGGCATTCGTGGCATGTACCTCATTAATGGGAGAGGAAGAAGAAGGATGGTTGCTCTTCTTTCCTCTCGCACTATTATCTTTCAGAAGGTCATCTTCAATGTCAATGCCTATATTATAGACAACCTCGAAAGTATTCAAATTGTGTTGGTATTTTAAGTGCCTTGAATACTTCCCTTGGAGATTCTTGATAAACATCCTCACAGATTCCTTTTCAGTGGTAGCCTTGATAATATTAGTGGATTTTTCCCTCCATTTATTGAAGAAAGACGTGAACCCTTCGTTTTCCTTATGTTTTAACATCTCAAGTTGTCTAGAGTCTGTTTCGTCTTGAATATTGCACTTGTACCTATCAACGAAAGCATTTACTATAGATTCCCAGGTAGAGGTCTTTTCCTTCTCGAGAGAAAAGAACCATTGTTGACAAACGGTTTCGAGAGATAGTGGGAACAGATAGGGAAAAACTTTCTTATCAATACCCTTAATACTCATTATGGTTTTGAAAGCTCTTAGATGAAAATAAGGGTTATATGTTGCCTTTAATTTAGGGATGTCAGTGGCGTTGAACTTATGAGGAAGAAGTTCCTTGTCCAGCGAGGCCCCTTGTGAACTCATGCCTTGAAATTTATAGTCACTAGATAGCTTGCTTAGACTTTCTTGTATGAAGTTCATTTGTTGTTGCTTCACGGGATCATCGATCTTGAGTGTGAGTAGCTTCAGTGACTTAGTCACATTAGTCAATTGACTCCTAAGTTCATTAACTTCCTCTTGAGTTGCCATTATCTTTTTAGCCTTCCTCTTTTGACGAATCGGTTTATCAAAAAGTAAGACTTGAACAAAGAGGTTGTCCTTGATTAATCGCCCTTCTTTCTTCGACCAAGTACTATAGAAAAGGAAATTGGGGATATTTACTGTTAATTATTTGACTCAAACTTTACTCAACATGCAATGGATGTAGGAAGTGAAGAAAAACGAAATAGAATGTGAAGAAGAATGATGGAGGTGGAGGGATATGAAGAATTAGGAATAGAATATACCCCCCAACTTAAATGATGGAAACACCGACTTATGCATGAACCTAAGACATGGTCATGGTGACATGTGTACTTAAAGTGTGTGCTAAGACTAGTGAGTGTAGGTGATATGTTAAGACTCGTGTCATGACCATGTGGCTAGACTATGTGACTAGACTCACTTAATGACTTAACAAGGTATTATTGACAGCGAAATTTAACCGAATTGCTTAGCAAACTGGTTAATTAGACACTAGGTGAGAACTCAATCAATAATCCGAACTGTAGGCCAAATGACAGAACTGGCGTCACACTATGTAGCTTAGCACCAAACGAAAGAGCTGTCGCCAGGCGCCAGACTCCACAGGGTGGCGCTACAACTCAGATTTTGGCGCCAAAGGTGGAGCTTCAATTTGAGACTGTTTTCGGTGTTATTAATCGACTGGGATATGCCTAAAGTCGTAATAGGTCAATTCTGATTAAAATATTAGACTTTATTGACTCAAATTAATTAATTAATTCATTCATTAATTAGGCAAAGTTCTTTAAGTCATTAATTTATTTAATCTCAACACAAGTCAAACAAATGGTTTAAGAGAAACATAGAATATATGCATAACAAATAATGCTCAGTTAGTCAAGTAGGCACAATATGATGCAATGAGTTTGCAACCTAACCATGGCTCTAGTTCTCTAAAGTTCGAGATATGGTTTAGTCAATAGAGGGTCCATGGTTAATTGTCCAGATGCACCGTGCGGAAGCCTTACTCTAAAGGGTTGGCGCGAGTTGATGGGACACCGCGAGTTTTAGAAAAAACTCGCTTCCATGGTTTGGTGAATTTAACATTCTCGGATGTACCCTTTGTTGCACGAAGCGTTCAATCAGGTAGATGGAGCATGAATTCCCAGAGGGTTATGTCCATATGTAGAACACATATGGGTTTCAGAAAAGTGAGAAAAAATTCAATCAGGAAGTAGGATCGAGCAAACAATACGAAAAACTGGTCTAAATTAGAACGCATATTTCTGGCTCGGTATTGGGGGAAGTTGGCGCCGGCAAACAGAGACTTGCGCCAGTTTTTAGCTGTAGCGCCTAGCGCCAATTCCGACGTATGGCGCTATGGCTAAAAGTCTGGCGCCAATGCTCTGGCCCCTGGCGCTACTTCCCACACGCCTCAGCAGCTTTCTATGCTCGATAAAATTTTCCAGTTTCGCGCGGTGTTATTTCAGTCCTAGTTGTGAAAGATATTTCTCAAATTTCCTACGTGTAAAATCCTATATTTTTAACTCATTACGGATGGTCTTTCCAATGAGATCTTTTTTTATGCATATGACAAATAATGTTAATCAAAATTACGCACATGAAATACTTAGAACGTTTCGAGTCTCATCACTCATTCTAAATCATTGCCGAAACAAATTCAGGAATTAAAATAGAAATCCTCCCTAGTGGAGTCGCAAAAACTGTAGGGAATAATTTCAAGCGTTAATCCCCTAGCTTGAACCCCACTGTGATCATACACTAAAGTACGGTGGCGTCCAAAAGGGAAGAAGATAGAGCAAAATAGTCGCCAACAAGTTTTAGGAACTTGTAAACTATTCACGAGGTGAAGGTTACACCCCCTAACGATCCAAGAGATCGTCAACTCCATAAGGTCTTGAATCAAATAAGGGTTCGGAGATGAAGGTACACATCCAACCTAAAAGAGATTGAACCTGCCCTAATAATAGGCCTCTACTTTATTCTGATCGTATTCATGTGCGCTTTCTGACTAACATGCAATCAATAGGATTAACCCTAAACCTGCTTATCTATGTTGGTTGAATATTAAGGCACAAATAAATCTATTATTGGCGATCACTTGAATTATAATCACATTAACCCTAAACAAGATTATTATTTATCTTATTAAGCGTGATTACAAGTACAAATTCCCTTTAAACCTGCATAAAAAGGTGTAATCAAGCAATAACATTAATATATATCAAGCAACATAATAATAATCATCATAATAAAATTATAATAATAATAATATTCATAACCATAATCATGAATCATAAAAATAATCATAATCATAATTAATAATCATAAATCATGTTAAAGCTTAATAATAGCAAGATCCTAGGCATGATACTAACAAGATTAAACAACAAACCCTAGTATTTCACTAAGCAATAAAAATCAAATCTTTAACCCTAACATGATACTAACATGAATAAATATTAGGAAGAACATAAAAGATATCATACTTTTAATCATACTTAATATTAAATTACCCTAGACATGATACTAGGAATATCATAATAACAATTTAAACATGATTTCAACATCATAATATCAATAAATTAATTAAAAGCACTTACTTTGATGACTCGTACCTCTTTCTAATAACAAAATACACACGTTAGTAACTTCAAGGAAAATAATAAACAAAACAATTAAATTAAATAATTGAAAGAGAGATTTGGGACCAAACCCTCAGAAATTAAACATTTCATGTCTAGGGCGAAGGCAACTTCGAATATGGCTAAGTGTCTCTAGATCTAATAATGCGGAATTTTGTATTTAAGAAGCAAGTTCAGAAAAAGAGAGAGAGAAATGATGAATGATTAAAGAGAATGAAAGAGAATTGAAAATTGGTTATAGGTGAATGTAGATGATGAGAATTGGTGAATGATTAAAGAGAATGAGAGAATTTATGAATGAAAACGGAGTTTTAGATGATTATCATTGAAAACTCGTTATCGAAAACGGAGTTATTAAGACGTTATTTATAGAAAAATCAGCCAAAAAGATAAAATTAACAAAACAGTGGCGCTAGGCGCCAATGCAAGTGCCAGGCGCTAGGCGCCAATGCCTGACGTTTGGCGCTAACCCTGTTTTTGACGCGTTTTCTCAAATCAGATAAATTTTGCCGTACATGAGGATAAAATCGTATCTTTTCATCAAAAATGTTCTTTGGTTTTAATTAAAACTCTGAAAAGAATCTTCTAGAAAAATCTAGAAGACTAAAACAATTCCTAATTGCATTAGGAATGATAAATCTATATTAGGCCCTCCTCTAGATCATTGGGCCGCATATGAGGCTCAAAACGGGCCCAATTAAGTAAATTGGCCATAACTTTCTCAATATTCATCGGAATTGGGCTTATAATATATCGTTGGAAAGCTCTTTTCAAGCCCCATCTAACTACATTACTATTGGACCCATATCATAGACCAACCAAACTGGATTGGCTATTTTCTTAAAATAAGTTTTAAAAAACAGAGAGAAGAGAAAAGAAATTAAAACTATCCGCAACACTAAACTTTCCACACTTTCACTTTATTCGATTATGATTCGACGCGAAAGGTACTCATCACTGGGTTTGGTTTTGGGGAGACACAAATGGGTGTCTACAGTTACAAATTCTTCTTCCCTCAAAGTTAAAGCCTCACCTTGCTTGGGATTAAACTCTCTACAATACGATGCATCATGATCCATCCCACCACAACAAGCACTTGAGAAATCAATGATTTGTGATGGTTTTGAACAGAAACCAACACTTGAGTTCAACTTGGAAAGTCCTTCATTCAAGAGCTCAACTATGTGCTTAAGTTGGCCGACTTTCTCCAACTCATAAAGATCTCCTTGCTGCCCTTGGGACCTTCTTTAGCCTCCCCAAGAATAGCTAATAGCCACTTCTTCAATTGTAGCTTCAACTTTGCTTTGACGGATCTTAATCAATTGGCCACTGGCACCCGCATCTAGATTGGTCCTTGACATTGGCTCCAAGCCATCATAAAAGAATCTCATGAGCAAATTACGGTTGAATTTATGATGAGGACATGCTCTAATCAAATCCTTAAACCTTTCCCATGCTTCCCCAAGAGTTTCATCTGGTTCTTGCTCAAAGGAAGCTATCTTCCTCCTCACTTTTGCGATTTACTCATCGGAAATGAACCTCTTGAGAAAGGCCTTCGCAACTTCCTTCCATGTGGTGAGAGAGTTGGGCTTCAAAAGCTTGAGCCATTTCTTTGCTCTTCCGGTGAGAGATTGCCGAAAGAGATGTATACGAATGTAATCTTAGCTCACCTCATTTGTTTGCATCATTGCACACAACTCAAGGAATCGGGCCTAATGCTGAATGGGGTCTTCAGTTACGCCTCTGGAAAATTGCTCAATTTGCACCATCCTAGCATATTGTGGATGGATTGTGAAATTAGTCTCGGTGGTCGGGAGAAGTATACCACTCGTGAGCTCATAGAATTCCGGATTTCCAAACTCCCTAAAAAGAAGGTCATCCTCTTGTCTTGCCATATCTCTCTTTGAATACAACAAAGCTAAGCACACGATTAGCAATGACAAGTAGGATTAAGCAAGCAAAATAAAAGAAAGGAAAGCAAATAAAATGACTCTAACAATAGAAAAAATAAATGTTAAACAAGCCGCTTCCCCGGCCACGGCGCCAAAGTTTGATCGATGGTTAGATAGGTCGTTAAGCTACTACCCTAATTTAATTAATCATTTATAATACCTAAACTTACACCAAACTAGTTATTGGCATGTAAAGGGTCGAACCACTAGGGAAGCACACTAATTCAACATCAATAACCACTAATGCAAGAGTAAAAAGGGGATTGTTTTTTTTTTGTTTTGTTTTGTTGAGTAAGAGCACTAAAACTACAAATAAGCAAGAAAATTATGACTTAAATCATCGGAAAATGACGCTAGGGAAACGGGGGTGTCAAATATGGTTAGAAAGAGGGGAATAATAATGATTATCATGAAACACATGCCAAAGAACACAAGATTCTACCTGAACAATTCATTCTCATGCAATAGTCTAGGCAAATCAATGGAAGAGGTCTACACTAATATGGATCATTCTCATGCATCCTATTAATTATAATCAAATCAAGAGAATAAAGAATTACAATAAATAAAAAGTCCACTTTAATGACACATTCTAATGCAATCATTAAAATAGAGATGATCTTAATCTAGTTCAAATCACTTTCATGCATTTAAACTAGAAAACATCAAATAGAGTGCAACAATAATCTCAAGCTATCAAAAATCATGTATTTCATCATTTTATGGCATGAGTTCAATCCAACCATCATCATTCATCCAATATCAACTCTTATTTCCCATCCCCTTCCCCTAGCTAAAAGATTAGCCTAGAGAAGAGAGATTAAACATAATAACAAAACTAGAAACAAACTCAAGAAACACAAAACAAAACATGATTAAAAACAATGAAATCAATAGCAACTAGATGAACTAATAAGATTAACAAAAATAAGCAACAATAAATGCAAATAAATAAAGCTAAAGGAAAGGATTAGAGATTACTAAAGAAGGGATTAACGAAAGATGAAAACTTGAATTCATGCTTGATTGAAGATTAAACTTGAGCAAATTGGAATACTTGGAAGAAAATTGAGCAATAATCTACTTTCTCTCCCTAAAAATTATCTAATCTAACCCTAAGAGAGAGAAGATCTCCTAAAACTAGAGAAAAATATCTAATAATATACAATCGTCCCGTAAAAAGAAAGCCTCGAAAATAAATAGATACGCGCAAAAACGCTTAACAAGGCTCGTTGTGCGCCCGCGCAAGGTATCTATGCGCCCGCGCAACAGAGTGTGCGCGCCCGCGCCTTTGTGGGTTGGGGCTTGCTGGCTGAGTTGTGCGCCCGCGCGCATTGGGTATGCGCCCACGCAAGGGAGTGTATGCCCGCGCACAGGTCGTACACAACCCGCGCTAATCTCTCTGCCTCGATTCTGAAATTTACATCCTTCTGCACGGGATCTGATAGGGTTGCGCACCCGTGCACGACGACCGCTCTCTCGCGCACTTTTTGCGCTCCCTCGCACCTTGCTTCTTTGATTATACTCTCGTGCTTACTTGTCCTCTTCTTTGTAACCCAAGACATCAAATACGTAAGCACAAGCACCAAGGAAAGCAATAAGGTAAAGGCAATGGTGAAAATACGCAATAAAGAGAAGCATTTACCATGTACGCGATTTCATCCAAAACACATCGAGACATGTATAAACGCATTATTTGAACAAAACACCTCAAGACAAGCTAAAACAAAGCATAAACACTACCCTAAGGGTGACATAAATGTCACTCATCATATTTTGTTTTACTTTTATATAACAGGAAATAAAAACTTAAAATATAAACATAGAAAATAAGATAATTTAAATAAATTAAGAAAATAAGCTAAAAACTACTGAAATACATAAAATAAAGATCAAATAAGGAAAATAAGAAAAAGAGATAAATGAAGTGTAAAACTAGGGAAATTAATATAAACTAAACCGGAAAATAAGCATAAAACTACCCTAAAAGTGACATAAAAGTCACTTATCATTGATAAACAGGGGAGAGCGCTGCACTTTTCCTTGGCAGGAGCTTATGCGTATGGAGGGAGATTATGCGCAGGACTTGCTTCCCTCATTGGCTCCTCCACCCCGTCTTCCTGAGGTATGATTTCTTTTGAGAATTTTATTGCTAGTCTCTATTTAAACCGTCGAATAACCTGATTATTCGATCGTATTTTCAAACGATTGTTCGCCGTGTGGGGAGGATTAAGATCCCGCCTCAATCCGTCTGCTACCCGGGGCCGATCGGTATTACTGAGGACCATATTGCTGACGCGCCAGAGGGTTTCAAACAGGCACAGGAGTCTTTGCATGATGTTTTTGAGCCGGTAAGCTTTTGATACATTATTCATCCCTTTTAATACCGCTTTTTACTAATTTTTTCTTTGCTTAGTTCTCTGCCTACCCGCCTGGAGATGATGGGATTCATGAAGCTGGTTGACGCTTTGAAGTACTGCATCATCAAGCTTCGGCGTGGTGCAAGTTGTCGGGGCGGTTCTAGCAATGTTCTTGAGGTATGTTAACTTTTTCTCATTTTTACCATTTGTTCTATTTCGCACTGTTGACATCTTTTGATTTTGTGTCTTTAAGGAGAAACGGACGTCCCTCTCACGCTTGAGGCATAGAGGATCGAACGAGGGAGAGCCTAGCCGTGGCAGTTGATCTCCTAAGGTTCATCGGCATTCTCAGTCTCAGCGGGAGCCTCAGCTTTCTCAGTTGTTTCAGGAGGCTCGGTTGCAACAGCCTTAGTCTTCCAAGCCGTTCAAGCAGTTTCAGGGTCAGTGGCAGCGACATTCGTTTTCACAGTCTTCACAGCCTGAGTTCAGGCCAGTTATCACTCGTGTAGATCATGGCTTATACACAACTCCATCGTCTGGGGCGCTTCCTCCACCGATGCCAGGCTTGTTTTCAGTTCCAGTTTGTGGGATGATGCCTCCACCGACGCTTCCTACCTCTTGGAGTCAGTCTACACCGTTTGCCAGTTGGACGGGTCCTGCTTTGAGTTTGACTGCTACTGGAGTTACAGGGACTAGTAGGGATACTACTCCTCGTACCCGGATGATGGCGGGACTCTTTGGCTCACCGCTCCCGTATTCACTAGCTGGAGATGATACTGATCCTCACTCTTCTAGTTCAATAAATTTTTGACCGAGGGTCTTTATTTGTATTTTAGTTGGTGACACTTGACACTACTTATGCATCATGACTCATTTTGTACATTATTCACATTTTATGTATTAAATAGTGTGTGTTAGTGTATGCTTGAGACTCATTGTGTGTGATATTGTATTTATTAATGACGCGAAAAAAACGTAAGTGGAGGGTACCGACCTTCCCCAACATAAAAAAAAAAAATAAAAAGAAAAGAAAAAAGGGATAAGTTTTACAACTCCTCCAAAATTAATAAATATGGAAATGGGACAAGGTTTACAACTTTCCCAAAGAAAGAAAAAAATAAAATAATAATAAAAGAAATAAGAAAAAATAATAAAATAAAATAATAAATAATAAAGATAAATAGAAATAAGAATAAAGTAATAAAAAATAATAAAATAAAATAATAAAGATAAAGATAAAAATATAAATATAAATAATTAAAAAAATTGAGAATTATATTAGGAATGAAACTCTCGAAAAACAAACTTAAAAGATAAACGGTGAAGATAAAACAATAAAAATCCGGATAAAAATAAAAAAAGGATAAAAAAAAAGAAAACGTGTGGGCACCGTGTCACGGTAAAAGCTACCGTGTCGTGGCAAAAATTCTCGTGACACGGTAGTAAATCCCGTGTCACAGTGCGTGTATTCTGCAACGGGGTGGTTTATGCGTATAGAAAGATAGATTCTGAGTATTTCCGAGCGTTTTTGCTATAAAATAGGACCGGTATATTCGTGATATGCATAATTACAAAACATAAAATAATTAGAATTTCATATTTCACTAATAATGTCTCAGAATTTTGATAATACACTACGCGACTGGTCTTATTCTTTAACCAATGCTGACAAAAGAGAGTTGGAATTGTTTCATGTTAGGGGTTTACTAGCCCAGAGACATGTAGCGATTGAACATGATTTTCTTGGGGCAACATAACACTATTGGAGCCCAGAAACACATTGTTTTAAATTTGATTAAGATGAAATATGTCCCCTGCCGGAGGAATTCGGTGCCATCTTTGGGTTTATTGCCAGAAATCTTATTGCCATGCCTACCCTACGTGAGTATTATTACGAAGACTTTGAACGCCATCTGAATCTAACAGATCTAGATTTAAATTTAATTGTGTGTGGTAATGAGGTAGATTTAGAAAAACTTTCAAATTTATATTTCAATCGCCCTGTCTTTGAGGCTTATCATGTATACCGTAAAAGGGATTATATTTTTTGCATGTTTAGCAAGATTTTATTTGCAAATGGTAGGGTAGGACATGCTTGTCAAGCATCTATGCTTGAACATGTTGAATCTGGGAGATCACCTATGCATACGTGCCTTGGAGAAACTTTGCGCGGCCTTAACGAAGCAAAAGCTGACCGGAAAGGAAGGGCTCTCTAGTAATGTTGCAGGTAAAAACGCGCTCTGAGTAGTCCCCGTGACACAAAACATGCACCGTGGCACGGTGCACTTCTGCAGTGACACGGTGCATTCTGCCGTGTCACAGTGGATTCTGCATTTTTTTTCCGACTTATTTTTTTTTTATTTTGCAGATTTGGTTGATGGAGCGTTTAGAACTTTTTGAAGCCCCCGACGATATTAAAAATTATGGTCCCAACAATCTAGTGCTGTAGGGAATATTTCAAGCATTATCCCTAGCTTGAACCCTACTGTGATCATACACTAAAGTACGATGGCGTCAAAAGGGAAAGAAGATACAGCTAAAGAGTCGTCAACAAGTTTTAGGAACTTGTAAACCGCTCACGAGGTGAAGGTTACACCCCTTAACGATCCAGGAGATCATTAACTCCAATAGGTCTAGAACCATGACTGGTAGTTCGGGGATGAAGGTACAAATCCAACATAAAAGAGATTGAACCTGCCCTAATAATATGCCTCTACTTTATTGTGATCGTATTCATGTGCACTTTCTGACTAACATGCAATCAATAAGATTATTCTTAAACCTGTTTAATCTATGTTGGTCAAATATTAATGCACAAACAAAACTATTATTGGCGATCACTTGAATTATAATCACATTAACCCTAAACAAGATTATTAATCATCTTATTAAGCATGATTACAAGTACCAATTCCCTTTAAACATGCATAAAAGGCGTGACCAAGCAATAAAAAAATATCAAGCAACATAATAATAATCAAATAATCATAATATTCATGTTAAAGCACAATAATATCAAGATCCTAGGCATGATACTAACATGATTAATAACAAAACCTAGCATGTCACTAAACAATAAAATCAAAGCTTTAACCCTAACATGATACTAACATGAATATTAGGAAAGAAAATAGAAGGCATCATACTTTTATTCATACTTGATATTAAGATTTTTTAGTTGTTACCCTAAACATGATACAAGGAAAATCAAACCACCCTAACATGACGCTAGGAATCATAATAACAACCTAAGCATGATTTCTACATCATAATATTAATTAAAAACCATTAAAGCACTTACTTGGATGCCTCGTATCTCTTTCTAATAACAAAATACACGCGTTAGTTACTTCAAGGAAAATATAAAAGAAACAATTAAATTAAATAATTGAAATAGAGATTTGGGACCAAACCCTCAGAAATTAAAACCTTTCAGGTCTAGGGTGAAGGCAACTTCGAATAATGCTAGGTGTTTCTTGGTCTTGTGAATACGGAATTTTGTTTGTAAAAGGGTTGGTTTAGAAAAGAGAGAGAAGAATAAGCTTTAGCTTTGAGAGAGAAGAGGATTAGAGAATTGATGATTGTTGGTGATGAAAAACGGAGATTTTAGGAGGATAATTATAGAGAAAATCAGCCAAAAAGATAGAAAAACAAATCAGAGTTTCGACGAGGAAAAAAGAAGTTAGCGCCAGGCACTGACATTAGCACCAGGCGCTAACGCTAGCGCCAGGCATTAGCGTCAGGCGCTAATTAATTTTTCCACGCGTTTTCTAAATTGAGATAAAAATTAGCCGTACAGAAGGGCAAAATTGTACTTTCCTTAAAAACACTCTTTTATTCTGATTAAAACTCTAAAAAGTCAACAAAAGTCAATTAATCAATGCTAATTGAATTAGGAATGAAAAGCAATTTCTAGAAGAATCTAGAACACTAAAACCATTCCTAATTGCATTAGGAATGATAAATCCATATTAGGCCCTCCTCTAGATCATTGGGCCGCATATGAGGCTCAAACCGGGCTAGTTTAGTAATTTTGTCATAACTTCCTCATTATCCATCGGAATCGGGCTTATAATATATCGTTGGAAAGCTCTTTTCAAGCCCCATCCAACTACACTATTATTTGACCCTTGATATGGACCAACCATTATTGGCTGTTTTCTTAAAAAAGGTTTTCAAAAGCAAAGAGAAAAGAAAAGAAAAGAAAGGAAAACTATCTGCAACACTAAACTTTCCACACTTTCACTTCATTCGATTATGATTCGATGTGAAAGGTACTCATCTCTGGGTTTGGTTTTGGGGAGACACAAATGGGTGTGTACAAGTCCGTAGGAAGAAGAATTACTCTGTGAACATGTCGTATGAAGATTGGAAGAATGCCTTTGCAAAGAGAGAATTTTCCATTCGTTGGGTGGTGCCTTGGTGGAGGCTTACTAGGATGGTTGGTACAAATGATACTCTGTATTGTCGTGTTCCTAGTATCTCAAGGATGACTTTTTATTGTCCTTCTCGATTGATGCGACAATATGGACTTGAACAAGTAGTTCCACGCTATAACGATAGTCCTCGTGAATTATCGTTGCTTGAAAGTAACGTTCACAAGTACGAGGCTTATTGGATTGGAAGACCTACTACTACAAAACGCGCGTTTTCTGGACGCTTTTTAGCCCTTTTTTCGACGCTTTTTAGCGTCGAAAAATTATTTCTCGACGCTGCAAAAAAGCGTCGAAAATCCTTGAGTCGAAAATTGGTCAAGGACACTAAAAAGCGTCAAGATTCTCGACGCCTTTTAATGTCCAAACTAATATACGAAGCGTCGAAAAATACGTATTTCGCGTAATATACCAAATGTGTAGTTTTTTTTAGCGACGCTTTTAAATGTCCATATAATCAAATTTAGCGACGCTTTTTGTTGTCTTGCGTTTATTTGTGTCAGCCTATGGTATGGCGGGAAACTCTTTAGAAATTTGAAAATGTGCAAATATGTAGACATTAAAAAGCGTCTAGAAATTTTTTTTAAGTTTTTTTTTTTTTTAATTTAATTAAATTATTATCATCATACACATTATAGTTATTTAAATTTATCATAAATTAAATTAATTAATAACATAAAAATAATAATAAACAAATATTCTATATATATAACCAACTAGATTAAAAGGAAATAATTATTAACAATAATAAGACTACGTAGTACTTAATTACCAAATTTATAAAAGAAAACATCAACACAATTATTTAAAAAAAAAAAAAAAAAAAAAGGTCGCATATTATAGTATGTAGCTTGTCCCTAAATAAATACATCACTAATATAAGACTAAAAACCAAAATAGATAGATGATGGCCACATTGATCGATATAGTCGCTTGTTGATGCTCAAGTGTCCCGGCCTATTCGATCTTTTGTTGCACCTACATTGCCTTTTCCAATCTTCCAAAAAAAAAAAAATACAAAGTATAAATTAGTACATTACACAATATAGGCTCAAGATTCAACATGTTGTATTTAAACATAGAATTGTGAGTTAAACATAAAAATATAAATGAACAAAAAAACCCAAAAGCACTATAGCTATTGTATTCATTGAATCATACAGAAGAAACCCATAAAAATAAATTTTGCTGTAAGTAGATTCAATCATGGACCATTGAAGAAAATGTATGGTCAACATAATGAAACACCCCACTTTTTAGACTTTTATTTCAATAGGGCAACTGGGCAAGCCATTTACAAAGAACTCTCAGCATGCTCCATCAGTTAGAGCCATTTACAAAGCATGCTCCATCAGTTAGAGTTCCTCACATTCTCAGCCAGCAGATAATTCTTACACTTTATTACAGAAAATACAAAGTTATACATGGTTTTTATGCTTCTACTACTGGTGCTTAATTCTTTTCTATTCACCATTGTTTATCTTGGGTGAGCTAGCTAACTCACTAAACTAATTTGAAGTAGTGAAATGATTAAAACCATAATTGATCCATGAAGATCTCAAAGGCATACATTATATTTTTAAGGAAAAAAGATAACTCAAAGTGCTAGACAATCTTTTTTTTTTTTTTTTTTTTTTTTTTTTGACAAAACCTGCTATTTTATAAAAGAGAATCAGGATACATCAAAAGCAAGATCAGCAGCAACAGAGGGAGGAGCCTCCTCAATCCAGACCCTAAGTTCAATAAACTCTCTACTAAGATTAGCCAATTTGTGAGCAACTCTATTGCCACTCCTACCAACATGAGAAAACTCGATTGAATTACATAAACTACCTAAGTGCAGGATGTCTTTTACAATGAGACCCAAAGCAGAGCAGTCGCACGAATTCTTAGCAAGTATATTGAAGGGATTAAGAGTTTCTACAGCTGAAGATCTCTTACCTTTTCTAGGAACCAAACAATAAAATACAGAACAAAGGCACCCACTATATTCAATAATCCCTATACTTTATCTATCCAATAAATTAAGACTATATGTATAAAAGTCACAATCATACAAACACTTAGGCAGGGGAGCAAGTAAAATCATCAGACCTTAACAAAGGCAGATCTAATTCAAAATGGGGGAGGTAACAACTCTAACAACAAAGACATTTTTATCCCCAAACTTTAGCCATAATAAAGCTCAAGTTAAGACAAGTAGTATAAAAGCAGCAGGGGAGCAGGACAAGCAGTAGCAGGGGGGCAGGGAACACACACACACACCACAAGCAAGCATTCACACAAGCTCTAAATGTTACCTGATGTTTTGCCTTTCCTAAGAATTCAGATGCTTTGTCTAGAAGACCCGGAGATGCATTCCCTTGACGAACTGCACCTACAATCTGAGAAAATTGTCCAACAAGCGCTTTAAGAAGAAGATTGTTGTGTCCGACCTCGTCTTTCAGCTTTTCATTTTCTTGAGATAGTGTATCATTTTTTTTGTGCAAAGCATTCACTTCTTCTTTAACACTATCCATCACAATAGTCCTCTTTTGAACTTTTCCATAGCCTTCCTTCCTTAACACACCACGTACTCCGAAAATGTCCCCCTTTTTAACCCCTTGTCCGTAACCCACCGGACGATCGGGAATCTCATTGCCATACATAGTTTGTTGAAATGCTTCATCTTCGAGCTCTTCTTCAGACATCTTAGGGTGCACCATCCTCAACTCTTCAACCTTAGCTTTAACATCATCCTATACCAACATTTAGGAGTAATGTAACACCACAAATAACACATAATCACACCACAAAATCTACACAAAATGAAACCAGAAATCTGTCACAAAACCATACCACAAAATCTTGAGTGACTGTGTCAGGAAGAAATTTTCCATCTTTACCCGCATGGGTTTTAATCCACAGCGCCAACAAGCTCATTTTTTGTCCATGTTCATCCTCCTATAAATAATAAGGCAAAACAAGCATTAAATATGTGTACAATAGTATATAACGCATATAACCTGGCTTTGCTCTTACTAATATCCTAAGTAAATATAAAATGACATATATATTCATACATAATCAGCTTGTTGGTTTGCAAAACTTTTAGAGCCAGATGTATGAATCTGATTTTTACAAGCTCGTGCCTTTTTACCGCATGCTGACATAGTCTGCAATCACATTTTCAAATTTTTTTGTTAGAGATTAAATAACGTTTGATAGAGTAAACAATACGGTAAATATTGTCCTTACTTTCCCGTAATCCGAATCCCAATATTTTACCAACTTAACCCAGTTACTACTGGTAATTCCATGTGGCACATTATTACACATATCATCCAATTTCTTCTCTAGTGGCTTGTAATGAATCATTTTCAAAGAATATTTGAACTGCCTCCAACATTTATTGGCACGCTTGAGAGCTTGATTGTCATATTCCACACCAGGAGGAATTACAAAACGGTCCTTCAGTAAAAATAATTAGTTAAAAATGTAAATCAGCAAGTAATCTATTACAAGTAAGAGACCGTCTAAGTATGTGTTTTAGGGATGAATAATCTTACTTTTATGTCTTTAATTATTTTCCCTTTAAAATGCTTGTCGATTGCTTTCCAATCTTTTTCCCCAACCGGACAATGTGACTCCATCTTCGCAATCATACTAATGAATTTAACCAAAATATGTCCACCCTTCCTAATTGGCTGGCATAAATCATTGAATTCGACATAGTACTCGACGCCGTTATTACTCCACACGTCAACTGGCAGAATAATACCACTTACTAATGTAGTATTACCCTTGGCATCTAAATAAAATAACAAAATTAAGTTAAAAAAATAATCAGTAATTAAGTGAACAATCGCGTCGAAAAGAGAAGCAGATAAAATTTTGCAAATACACACACACAAGCTGCAATTCATTTCTGATGTTCAGACCTGAATTCAAAACTGAATTCCAAAACTGAATTCAGATTTGAATTTAAGTTCTGATTTCAGGTCTAGAATTCAGTTCTGATGTTCAGAGCTGAAATCAAAACTGAATGCCAGAACTGAATTCAGATTTGAATTTCAGGAAAATAATGATAAAAAAAAAGGGTCTTATTTTTCGGTAAAAACTAAGAGAACATTTTGAGCCTCAAGCAGGATAAAAAATCCAAGCAATTTGTTGACCTCTTGTTCATTGTGTTTGTTCAAGTATAGTAGACTGTTTTCTTACGGCTGATTTATCATTAATCATTTTTGCTATTAAAGACATATCAAGGAAGAAGAAATTGTTGAAAAAACAGGTACTTCATTTGACATATCAAGGAAGAAGAAATTGCTGAAAGAACAAGTTTGACAATGACTATGTTTTTGGAACAGAAAGGTACTTGATGGGCTGGAGCAGCATCAAAGTCAGTGAGTAGCCCAATGAGCCAATGACTCCTCTGATGTGCTGCTGTGATGAGAGAGCAGCAATTTTTTTACCAACTTTTGTCTGCTACTCTGAACCAATGCTAACACCACAAGAAGAGCAACTAGGAACAAGTAACCAAAAGGTATTAACAATATATATTGTTTAAAAAGAGTGCATTTCAGAGAAATAAAGAATGAATAAGAGAAAGAGAGGCCTCTAGAAAGGTCTAAATCAGTAGCTCTGAGAAATAGTGTTAATTACCCTGTCAACTTGCAGAACTTCCAACAAGCTGATTTGAATATTTTGAATTCAACCAAATGCAGAATTTTGGTCGGTGGATTCAAATGTAACTTTAAGAATTAAGCTAAACACTACAAGCACCTCCAGATCATCAAGAATTTTAGCATTTTAGAGATAATGTCCCAATTCTTTGCATTCTCATTTCCACAAACCACTTCATACCATGTAGGCATGTAGCTTTCTTACTACAGCTGTTGTAAATAAGGGAACTGAAACATCATAGGAACTCCATGAAAGTACTCTAAATCCTTGCCCCAAATTCAATTAAAGTTCATACGGAAGTGGCCCTACATGAACCGACTAAGTTAAAAAAAAAAAAAAAAAATTAAATTGGCTGATAGCTCAACATAACAATGATCGCTAGTGTGTCCTAAGAAGACTACGCACCAAAACTTGTCATTCTGGTGAGTAACATCCATTTGTACCCCCAAGTAGTGATCTTAAGCGTGCCTAATCAGTCCAATTTCAGGTTCAATTCCCCTAATTTTTATTTGAGCTTTTCTTATAACTAATTTGAATATAACCAAAACATCACAACATATTTTTACTTATATTGGTTGTCAATTGAACATGAAACTTCAAATCAGAGCTTATCATGTAGTCTGAACCAATGTGCTTGCTAGTGACAGCAGGTGATTACTTTTCTTCTAATTTGATTGGATATATATATTTTGCTTATATAACTCATCAAGTCTTACAAAGGCAGATCTGAAATTATAGCAGGGGAGCAGTAGCAGCAGCAGGGGAGCAGAAACACACCACAACAACAACAACAACAACAAGCAGCAGCAATAAGGCAGAAACACACCACAACAACAACAAGCAGCAGACAACTTTAATAAATATATTTACCTATTGTTAGCACCTACTCCTTGTCGTCAAAATCTATGTCTACAGGCCAATCCGGAAGTGCTTTTGGTCGTAAAGACTTAGATTGTTTCGGGATCTTCTCTGATTTTTTCCCACTGTTTTGTCGATCTTGATTATTCTGTGGAGCTGTTGCTGAAGTTTTAACAGCACCAGTCTCAAGGGCTTCAATTCCTCGTCTCACAGCTTGCTCGGGAGGTTTATGAGAAGTAGAAAGGGATTTCAATGATGAGTTTGGTCTACGTGATTGTGGAATATTAGGTGGGATATTAGGTGGGACTTTTGCTGGGTATTTATTATGATAACCTGATGTAGTTGCCTCTTTGACTGAACTCGATGTTGAACCAGGATGGTTTTTCCAAATGGATCCAAAACTATTACACGGTTGTTGGTCAGATTTTGTTGTGGTATTGGGTGGAGAAAAAGGTCCCCATTTTTTATCCTTAAGTAACTCAGTCTGTGGTGACTTAGTAGCTTGTTTTTTGGTGGGTTGTGAAACAACTTCAGTAGCATATGACTTAGCTGTGGCAGCAAGTATTTCCCTTGCTCTCTTGCTTCGATAAGTCATCTTTTACCTGATAAAACCATAAGACAAGCTACATTAGTATGTCAAAAATGATCTTAAACCTTTAGCATTTTATATCTCTCTTTGACCCTCAATTACCAAACACAACTCAAAATATTGGAAAATGTATGAAATCAATGGTAATATAAAGACAAAAAATATCAGGTAAAAGAAAATGAAATGGCAGAATTGGCAGAGAGCTAAGACTTATAAACTTTCTCAAGTAATCTAAAGACAAAAAATATCAGGTAAAAGAAAATGAAATGGCAGAATTGGCAGAGAGCTAAGGCTTATAAACTTTCTCAAGTAATCTAAATAATCAGAAGTGAAATTCATTATCACACCCAATAGAAACAACATGTACTGAAATATAATCACACACACACACACAAAAGTTCTGATGTTCAGAGCTGCAATTTGGAATTGAATTCCAGAACTAATTTTCAGTTCTTAAGATCAGCTCTGCATTCACTTCTGAATTCAGTTCCGGATTCAGTTCTGAATTCAGTTCTGAAATTCAGATCTGAATTCAGTTCTGATTTAAGTTCTTATTCGACCAATAAGAAACCAACACCATAATACAACTTAGTACCATACAAACAGAAATTAAGTTAATAAAATACAAACTTTGATGAATTAGAATAACTAAATGAAATATAAAAATACACACCCATCCAAATTTATGAACTCAAATCTATAATAAATTATAAAAGTTGTAAACAAATTATTCAGGTATATCAAACAAGTCCCTAGGCTTAGTTTTCACAACATGACACCACCCTTTTTGTATCTCATCCTCAATATAAAAAACTTGTTTTGCTTGAGATGAGAAAACAAATGGATCATCACGCAAAAATCGACCAGTGTGCATCAACTTTGAGAAATTGATACGAACACTTCCATTCGGATTTGTTTTGATACCCCTACGGATATTGACCCAATCACAACGAAACAATACAACCTTATAAGAACCATAATAATCTAATTCCAAAATTTCTTTGAGTTTTCCATAATATTCGTGACCCTCTGCTTCCACCATGATTCCTGAATTCTGAGCTACTCGAAATCGCTCACGATCCACAATATCAAATTTGTAACCATTGATAATAACACTTTTCATCCTTTTCCCGCGGTTACTCAAGCCACCGGCTAAGACTTTTCTTAACTTTCCATCTACCGTGCTATCATCTAAATTATGGACCTATAATTCGAGAATATTAAAGTTAGAATTAGAAAGTTGTATAATATGAAAATAAAAAGACCCTAAATGTAAAAGCATATGACCTGGCTTTGCAACCAATCTGCAAATTCATCAATTATCCACTGATTTTCAATAGATTCATCAGCTTGACTTCCTCCAACGTCATTCTTTTGCCTCTTTAGTTTTAGGAACTCACTACCGAGATTGTAAATTTTATGTTAGTAACAAGTATATATTGGACGATTTAACTAAACACATTATGCTACTTACTTGAGCACCGGGGTTAGTTCATCAGAATGAAGTAAAACATAGCGATGAGCTTGCTTTAAACTTCTATCATCCAAACGGACATTTTCTTTTTTTCCAACAACACGACCACAAGAGTTATACAAATAGTTGTCAATGTTTGATACACCATCCTCATTCCTTCTAGGTCTATTGAACATAGTCTCAACACTTTCTAAATATCTCGAACAAAATGCAATTGTCTCCCACAAAAGGTAACCTTCCGCTATAGATCCTTCCGGTTGCGCTTTATTGCTTACATGAGATTTCAAAAAGGCCAAGTACCTTGAATTATAGTAACGATTTTGTATGTGAATGTGAAAGAATAGGAAAAATTATTATATAAAAATAAATATTACAAATAATAATAATAATAATAATAATAATAATAATAATAATAATAATAATAATAATAATAATAATAATAATAATAATAATAATAATAATAATAATAATAATAAGTACCTTTCAACGGGATACATCCATCTATAATGAACCGGTCCGCCTAGTCTGACCTCTTCTACTAAATGAATTAGTAGATGAACCATGATTATAAAAAATGTTGGTAAAAATTCCTTTTCAAACTTGCAAAGACTCAACACGAGCTTTGATTGAATGGAATCTAATTCTCTTGTATCTATAGCAGTTGAACATATCTTTTTAAAAAAGTCAGACAACTCTTCAAGCAAGTCAATAACTCTTGTGGCATTCGACGCCCTTAAAGCAACCGGGAGGATGTCTTGCATGAGAATATGATGATCGTGACTTTTCATATTAATAAGTTTCCGTTGCTTTAGATTCACACATCTTTGCAAATTAGATCCATATCCATCAGGAACTTTCATCTTTTTCAAGACTTTCAAAAATCGTTCTTTCTCCTCGTTAGACATGGTGTATGCAGCCGGCGGGATGTAACCTTGAGGGTCGATCCATAGATGAGGTTTTATATTCAAATTCTTTAGGGCTTCTCTGCCACTCTCATCATCCCTACTATTATCCATATCTAAAAGAGTTCCTAATAAAATATCGGACACATTCTTTTCAATGTGCATAACATCTAAATTATGTCTAAGAGGATTATGCTCCCAATACTCTAATTCAAAAAATGTACTTTTCTTTTTCCAAAGAATATGATCACCATCGGGATCGCAATCATCATCAAGTTCATTGTAGCTTTTTCCCTCATTTTTGTAGGAACTTTTTTTGTCTTCCCATTCACATACTTTACCCCTTCTTGTTGCTTCAACACTTCTGTCCCGCTGGTACGAATCGGAGCAATACCATATTCTTCTTTCCCATCAAACAAATTAGCTTGGGAACGATATGGGTTATCAATAGGCAACCATTTTCGATACCCAGTGTAGATAATTTTGCCACCAAATCTATCTGAATGAGAAGAATGAGTGCAAGAAGGACAAGCTTTGTAGCCTTTCGTACTCCAACCTGACAGCATAGCATAAGCCAGAAAGTCATTAATAGTAGAGTGTAGGGCTGCTCGCAGTTTGAAGTTGCTTCCACTATAAGAGTCAAAAGCATCAACACCTTCCCACAATCATTTCAATTCATGGATTAGTGGTTGCAAGTACACATCAATATCCATACCGGGACCAAATTTACCAGGAATAATTATAGAAAGAATAAAGGATGATGGTTTCATACAAAGCCATGGTGGTAAATTATAAGGAATGAGGACCACCGGCCATGTACTATAATTTGTGTTCATAAGACGATATGGATTAAAACCATCACTCGCTAGGCCTAATCTAACACTGCGAGGATCAGCGGCAAACTCTGTATATTTTTCATCAAATTTTTTCCAGGCCTCGCCATCAGCAGGGTGTCGTAGAATCTTATCATCCTTACGATTAAAGTGCCATCTCATGTCCTCTGCAGTTTTAGATGACATGTAAAGCCTCTTTAATCTAGGGATAAGGGGAAAGTACCGCATTACTTTAGCTGCCTCGCCTTTCTTAAATGCTTCTTTTCCTTTTTCATTTACATCACCCTCCTTTCCTTTCACATTTTTCCACCTTGATGTCTTGCATATATGACACTCACTTTTATTTGCGAATTCGCCCCAATATAACATGCAATCATTTGGACATGCATGGATTTTCTCATATCCTAACCCTAAATCATTTATTATCTTCATGCCTTCATAATAGGACGATGGAAAATCCTTAATAATCGGAAATGCGTCAAGTAGAAGTTCAAGTAATTTATTAAATGACTCTGCAGACCAATGGAACATACACTTTAGGTGAAACAAATGCAATAGAAATGAAAGTTTCGAAAAAGTAGTACACCCCTCGTATAGGCCTTTTTCAGAAGCTTCCATGAGATTTTTATACTTTGCTTGTTCTTCATTTGAGAAAGTTGATTGATACTCATCATCTACCTCGCGATAAATGGTAAACCCCTCATCCATGTCATATGAATTGTCATCCTCAATACTTTGTTCATTAAATGATGGATCTTGAGTTTTGTCGGTTTGTTGTGTATTAAATCTAAAAGCTGCTCTTAGTAACCCGTCCATATCATCTCGACCTACTGCATTTACTTGATCATCACTTAGATCATAGGTCTTACTCCCTTCATCTTTACGATGAAATATCCAATTTCTATAGTTTTTATAAAAACCATAAAATAAAATATGCCCTCCAACTTCTTCAACTGAATTTGTTTTATTTAACTTGCACTTATTACATGGGCATTTAGTTTCCCATGTATTTGGTAAAAGAGTCTCTTTAGCAAGTTCCAAGAATTTCATGCAACCTTTAAAATAACCAGGATCACCTCTTGGTAAATCAATCCAACTAGTATCCATGTCTACAAAAAAGTATATAGTTAATTGCCAAACAAAAACAATGACAGTAAGTTATTCAAGCCTACAAACTTGTTGTGGGTGAAAGAAGAAAATTAGAAAAAAAACATGCAACAACAAAAAAAAGTTTACAAATAGAGTATACAACACTATATTCATAACCACCGGCTTTAATAGAATATACAACATTAAACCCTTGATATACATAGATTTTAAATCTTTACAGTATATACATATTGACTTTTCAGACCACAATCATGCCCATGACTTTGACTAAAATTTGGCCAAAGCAGCAAAATAATTAGCTACCTAGTACAGCAACTGCACTGAAAGCATTCAAAAAATACCTAGTAACTTTAGCTCTGCCTTATTGTGACATTATTTCCTCCATTTCAGATTATCTGACCTCTCAGCTAGCACCTCATAATTTGTCACCTAAATATCAATGCACTATGATATGTTTATTTAAAATACCAAAGCATCATCATTTCTGAATGTTAATTAAACTTGTAATACATATGCATGACCTAAAAGACTTGTTTTGGGAGAGGATGACTGTTAACTAGACCTGCAAAGCATAAAATATTCTATGACCACCCTTCCATCATGCCAATCTCAACACAACCAATAACACACAACCAAGACCAGCAGCAAATTATCTACAATTAATTATCACGTTAATAGGGTAATTTAAACAAGTAATATCATTAAAGAACATCAATAACATCATAGATCAAAATTAAACATCATTTTACATACTTTAATCAAAATGATTCTTAAATTTGGTTTGACCAGCAAACAACTCTACATGCCCAAAGGGATGAAACTATACTTATGGAATAAAAATAGTCTTCCCACTGTCCAAGCAGAGGAATTTGGTTCTAAGTAATTCTCAACTCTATTAGCAGCCTAATGATAAGTTTCTACATGAAAGTTGAGTGTGTATTAGAATGTGGCTTTTAACACAACAAAGAGGCATATTCCAAGAAACCAAATCTATGAATAATTCTTGTTTGGTTAGCTAATTATTTTTATTAGCAGATATATATTAGCAGCCTTCCCAGATATATATTAGCAGCCTAAAGATTAGATTTGATGCATATATATCTGGGAATTTGCATTTTTACTCAGGCTTTGGTGGTACAATAAAATTAATAATAATAAAGTTTGCCTTAAAACAATATGTTAATTGATGATCTATCTTATTTGTTGAAGATCCCAACCAAAATCAACTAATATATGAACTCTCTACTACCAAGATTAGATTTGGTCCATTATAACAGAGGAATCTGCACAGAAACATGGCTTTTTATGTAAATTAATCAGCATCACGAGCTAAGCTAAATTTGCTTTGGTTTGAAGATCCCAACCAACATTATGGGGCAAAAAGAAGATGAAACGTTGATCCATGAAAAAATTCCCTAGTAACATGACATGTGACCTTGGGTGCATGATGATTCTTTTTAGGACCTAGTAAAGTGGAGGAAGAACAGTCAAAATTAACCATTATGGTCATTGTTTTAACAAATGACTCTCCTTTTACAAGAAAATTCTGAACAACATTGGTTGTTCCCTAGTCTGATTATTATCATGCAGTAGAAGTTTCTACAGAAACAATCAAAATTAGATGAGCAATATAGGTTTTCATATAGATTATTAGAGTTGAGATTAAAGTTTTCATATAGATTATTAGAGTTGAGATTAAAGTTTTCAGATAGAAAAAACATAATTATTGGAATGAATTTTCCATTTTGGACTATTGCGATCAACTTAGCTGCATCAAACCAATCTGAATTCTTTTTGAACCATATCAAACTAATCACACTTCAGAAACACTTTAATTGTATTTTTCATTGAGGAATTTAAACAAACAGGTGGTGGGCATGAAAGAAAACAAACAAATTAACAAAACCTGGTTTTTTTAAAGTCCAAGCATCCTCTTTCTTCTAAACAAGAGTATTAATAAGCGAAGATTTCCCAACATCAGATCAACCAAGAACAACAAACTCAAGCAATCCATCAATGGGCCAATCAAAACAAAAACCAAAAAACAATATGAAAAAAAAATAAAAAACGTGAACACTTGGATTTTAAAACAGAATTCACGAAAAAAACAACATAAAAAGAAATTAATTTATCTAATTAAGGGAAAAAAATTACCTCGCAATAAGAGATCGATTCTTGTTCTTCACCAACGCAAAATCGAAGACATGCAAACAAATAATTCCCAATTTTAACGAAAATTTAGAGAATTGTGATATATTATGTGCCAAAAACGATAGAGATATATACTAGCAACAATATTGTTCAGCAAATTGTAAATTAATACCTCAAATTTATGAAACTGACGAGCCACAAAACCCCAAATTCCTTGAAATTTAGCAAGCAAAACCCAGAAATTAACCTAAAATTTGTGATTTTTTTGGTCGCTGATGAGAGTGATGATGGAGTTTAGAGGAGAGCAGCATGAATAGATGGGCAGTTTGTTTAATTGGGAACCTAATAGCAAGCTATTTCGACTGAGGGTGAAAATAACCCGCTTATTATTTTCTTTAAAAAATTCAAAATTGCTGGCAACTTCACTCACGTGCTATGCATGTGAGTTTCTCGACGCTTTTAAGTGTCGAGAAATTTTTCGAATGCAAAAAGCGTCGCAAAAACACGGAACCAAAAAATATAGACTGACGCCACTTCAACAGCGTCGAACCAATTGCGTCCAAAAATCACTCTTTTTGTAGTAGTGCCTTTGTGGATCGTTTCTGCAAGTAACCAAGCTCCTCCTCCCTTATCTAATGCATACAAGGCATGGTTGAATCCTAGAAGTAGAAGGGATCGACTCGGATCACGCAACTTTGATGTGAAGGGCCGTCTTGGAAGTAAGAAAGCACTTCCTAAAGATCGTCTAGGTCCGAGAACATAAGGGATTGAGTTTAAGACTCCTATAATGCCTAAAAGGAAGAATTATGTGAAAGGGAAGGGTAAGGAGAAGATGGTTTATAGAGAGAAACAACCAAAGAATTCTAAGAAAGGTGAAAGGGGTGAAAGTTTGACTAGGGGTGTGACGGTTCGGCCTACAAAAGACACATAATGGTGAAGGCCGACATAGTTGAAAAAGAGAAGGAGGTTCCTAAAGTGAAGAAGGATTACATCACTATTGCTTTGCTTATATGATTTATAATATTTATAATAAGGCGCATGATGCCAATAATTGTAGTCACATTTATTTCAAAAATAATAGCATATTTATTTTCGGCTTAAATAAGAATTACAATGATTTATATATAAAAATCGGACGCAATGGAAGAATAAAAAAAAACGTCGAAAAAATAACAGAATTCGCAAAGTCCGCGCCACTAAAAAAATCGGAAAGTCTGATATTCCACCGTGCCACGGTGGAGACTGTCGTGACACGGTGGAAATTCCCGTGGCGTGGCAAATTTATTTATTTTTTTTTTTGCTGGACTACCACCATGCCATGGTGAAAACTGCTGTGACACTGTGGAGATTCCTGTGGTGCGGTAAATTTTTTTTTGGCTGCTGTTCCACCGTGCCATGGTGGTAACTGCCGTGACACGGTGGAAATTCCCATGCCACGGTGGACTCCGGATGCTTAATAAGCAATTTTTTTATTTTAGCTCTATTTTGTCGTGACGCAATGCTGAACTAGCGCGTATACTTGATCGACAGAGGAAGGATTTTATTTTTTTAAAGTGGTCGGGCCCCCTTGAGGGGTTGCCTACGTATCCTTAAAAAGGAATCAGGCTAAACGTAGCTCTATTGGGTCATGAACCCATGCATCTAGGCATAAAATTTCTTGAGTTGATCCAAGTTGGTTAAATTGTAGAAACCGTTACCGTCCATGTCTACCAATTGTGCCGCCCCGCCAGACAAGATGGATTTAACAATGTACGGACCTGACCAATTTGGTCTGAATTTTCCTCTTGGATCCAACACATTTTTGCGAAGTGCCTTAAGCACCAGGTCACCTTCTTTGATGTTCCTAGTCTTGACTTTTTTATTGAAATGTCGCGCCATACGCTGTTGGTAGGTTTGGACATGATGCAAAGCTGCCAAGCGTTTTTCGTCAATTAAGACTAATTCATCATATCTTGCTCTAATCCAGACAATTTCATCTAGTTGGATTTCCAACGCGATTCGGAGAGAAGGGATTTCGAGCTCTATTGGTTGTACAGCTTCAACTCCATAGACCAAAGAGAAAGGGGTAGCACCCGTTGTAGTATGAACAGATGTTCGATAACCCCAAAGGGCGAAATGTAGCTTACTTGGCCAATCTTTGTAATTTTCCGTCATCTTTTCGATGATAGTTTTTACATTTTTGTTGGCCAATTCGACCGCACCATTTGTTTGTGGCCTGTAGGGTGATGATCTGTGATGCTTGATATGATATTTCTGTAATAATTCCGTGCATTCAGCTTGAAAATGCGTTCCATTATCACTAATCATCTCATGAGGTACCCCATAGCGGCATATGATATTTTTTCTCAATGAATTGAGCCACGTGTTTTGTCGTTAACTTAGCATATGAGGAAGCTTCGACCCATTTGGTGATATAGTCGATTGCTACGAGGATGAATTAATGCCCCTTTGTTCTGGTGGCGTTATCATTCTAATGATATCGATACCCTAAGTAGAGAAAGGCCATGGAGAGGTATATGTGTAGAGAAGTGAAGGTGGAACGTGCTGTAAATTTGCATAGACTTGACATTTCATACCTTTCTTGACGTATTCGTGAAAATCTCTCTCCATGGTAGTCCAATAATAACCTTGTCGTTGAATTTTCTGGACTGACATCTTAGCATTAATATGCGTTCCACATATGCCGGCATGAAGATTTTCCATGGTTTTGTGTGCTTCTTTCTTGGCTATGCATAAGAGATTTCTCCCTAGTGAAATCCTTTTATGGAGTTCTCCCCTGATGAGCACATACTGTGAGGCCAGGAGCCTCAAAGCACGGCGTGCCCTTTTTCTTGTATTAGGAGGGTATTCTCCTTTTGTCACGTAGTTAAGGATATCTGTATACCATGGCTATTTATCTTCTTCTTGTGATTCTTGTTCATCATCAAGTGTGTGAACATAAGCCGGCTCATATCTTCTTTTTATGGTCAACGACATTCTGATTGTATCTATTGGTATTCGCACCATTGATGCTAATTTAGCCAATGCGTCGGAAAACTTGTTTTCTTCTCTAGGCAAGTACGTATATTCCACTTCATCTAGTTGCTCCGTGAGTGTTTCCAGATGAGCTTGATACGTAGCGAGACTTTCACTTCTCACCTTCCATTTCTTGGAGATCTGGTTAATGATTAGTGATGAATCACCGTAGATTCTGAGCCTCTTAATTCCCAATGCCACAGTTGTTTCTAATCCCAAAATGCATGCCTCGTACTCTGCGACATTGTTGGTGACATCAAAGTCAACCTTCATGGAAATTGGGATATGCTCTTCATTGGGTGATACGAGCAAGACTCCTACACCACAAACTTTTTGGTTTAAAGCTCCGTCAAAATAGAGCGTCCAGCTATCATCTTCGGTCATGAGTAAATCTTCGTCAGGGAAATCGTACTCATCTTCTTCTTTCTCAACTTCTTCTAGCGAAAAATCTGCTAAGAAGTCAAAAATCGCAGAACCTTTGATGCCTTTTTGTGGTACAAATTTCAAGTCAAATTGAGCAAGGTTGACTATTCACCTTGATAATCTGCTATTGAGTGTTGCTTTTTCAAACAAGCACTTGAGAGGATCCATCTTGGACACGACATGCACTGTATGAGTGAGCATGTAATGTCTTAGTTTATGTGCGGCCTACACAAGTGCGAGACACAACTTTTCAAGCGGTGTGTATCATGTCTCATATCCTTGAAGCGTCTTGCTCAAATAGTAAATTGCATTCTCCTTGCTTTCGATCTCTTGTGCTAGCATTTCCCCCATCGTTTCTCTTGTGACCGTAGGGTAGAGTCGAAGAGGAAAGTCAGGCATTGCTGGCGCTAGCACGGGTGGGTTTGCCAGGTACTCTTTGATTTTGTCGAAAGATTTTTGGCAATCATCATCCCATGTGTCTGGGAAATTTTTCTTAAGCTTCTTGAATATAAGTTCACTTATCGCCGTGAGTTTTGATATAAACCTACTTATATATTGCAGCCTTCAAATGAAGCCTCGAATTTATTTCTCATTCTTGGGTGGTGGCATGGCCATGATCACTTTAACTTTTGTGGGATCAATTTCGATCCCTCGAGAACTGATCACATATCCAAGTAGTTTTCCTGATGTAACCCTAAATGCACACTTTGCTGGATTTAATCTCATGTTGTACTTGCGGAGTCTTTCAAAGAACTTGCGAAGTGCAATGATGTGGCTTGGGCGATCTTTTGACTTAACGATCATATCATCGACATAGACCTCCACCTCTTTGTGCATCATATCATGTAACAATGTTGTGGCTGCTCTTTGGTAGGTGGCACTCGCGTTTTTCAACCCGAATGGCAGTACCGTATAGTAGTATGTACCCCATTGTGTGATGAATGTGGTTTTCTCCATATCTTCCTTGACCATTGATACTTGATTATATCTGGCGTAGCCGTCCATGAACGATAGGAGTGCATGGTTTGCAGTGTTATCGACCATAATGTCAATGTGAGGTAGAGGGAACCCATCTTTTGGGCTTGCCTTATTGAGGTCCCTGTAATTAACACACATTCTGACCCTTCCATCCTTCTTTGGAACTGGAACCACATTTGCTATCCACTCTTGATACTTGGATACTTTGATGAAACATGTGCTGATGGATGACATTTATGTCACTCTTAGGGAGTAGTTTTAGAGTCATTTTCGTGTTTATTTTATCTTATTTTCTCTTTCTTTCTCTTGTTTTCTTTTTAATAAAGTTTCTTGTTTATTTGGTAGTTTTGGAGCGTTTTAGTTTATTTTCTTTATTTTATTAGCTTTAATTTATTTTCGTATTTTATTTTACTTTAATTGCTTGTTTAATTTTTTTTGTCTTTATTAGTTTTAGCTTTATTTCTCTTATTTCTATTTTACTTTTATTTATTTAATTAGTTTGGAGTGTTCTTCACATTTTATTTGTTTGTGTTTTATTTAATTTTGTTAGTTTAGTTTTAATTCTCTCATTTCCTATTTTAGTTTCTTTAGTTTTATTTTACTTATTTCATTCCTTTTTGTCTTGATTTCCCCTCGTGTTTTTGGTTGTAGGTGTCCCGGGTTTCAAGGCTATGTCCGTGTTCGGAGGTCCAAGGTTCGAGGCGCAAAACTTGAGCCAACCCATCCTTCACCCCATCTCTCTTAACCTCCACCACACCAGCTGCCGCAACCAATACACCACCTGACCACCTTCACGTGCAGCCCTAACCCCAAAACCAGAGCAGCCCGCAACACCACCAACAACCACAACAACCAAACCTCCAGCAATCACCCCGCAACGTCACCAGTCCAACCTTCAACCACCAATTACCACCAGCCGCACCTAACCACTGCAATCACCCCGCATCACAACTAGCACCCACAAACCGCACCCTGCTGCCACCAATCAACAACCAAACAACCCAGCCACCGCAATCAACCTCCCTCAACCAATTACAGCAGCCCACAATTCACCTCACAACAGCCTGCAATCACCCCGCAACACCACCTACACCACCGTCACAAAACAACCACCAATCAAGCAACCAATCGACCCAAAATCAGAGCAAATAGCAAATTCTCAAGGTTCGAGCAAACCCATTGAGAAGTTCGGTCGAATTTCGAGTCAGAGACTTTAGGGGTTTTGTTATTCGAAGAGGAGTGGTCGAACATACCCATGGTTTGACCGATCCAACCCCGTAGTTCGGTCGAACCAACCATCGGTTCGATCGAACCATTTCACGAGACGCGCACCTGATGTTTAATAAGATCGAACGGTTGATATTGAAGGTCAAAGCGAGGATAGCCATTGATGGTTGATGAACGGTGGTGATGGTGATGCTATTCAATGGAGTATAGAGCAACCATTAATTTGGAAGAAAAGGGGAATCGAGGGTAGCTGATGTTTTGGGGGGATTTTGGTTTTTATTTTTCTTTTTCTTTTATTTTATTTCTTTTCCTTTTCATTTTCTTATTTCTTTTCTCTTTTGTTTTCTTTTCATTTTTATTTTCTTTTTATTTCCTTTTCTTTCTTTATTTTATTTCTTTCTTTTATTTCTCTTTTTTTCCTAGTTTTATTAGCTTAGTATAAATACCCAATTTTGGGGTAATTAGAAAGAACATTCAATAACTATCTATTCTTCTCTCTAATTAGTTTTAGGTTAGTTTAGGTTAGGATTAGTCTTCATTGGTAGAGAGAGAAAGTGTGGTTTTCTTCATTAATGAACTTGGATCTTGAAGAAGGAGCTTGTTCAATCATTTGTAGACCTTCATCTTCAATTATTGAGCAATCTCTTACTCTTTCTCTTTACCTTTGTTCTTGATTTTGTTTATTTGCTTTTATTTTCTTCTTTGCTTATTATTCATGTTGATGCTTATTGATTTGATGATTGATATTGTTTTCAACATGATTTGTGAGTAGTCATCTAGCCAAGGGTGTGGGGACGGTGTAGTTGCTAATTGTTCATGTTTATAATATTGGGGTTATGTTAATGGTGATTAAAGTCTTTGCATGCTTGATATTCTTTGGTCTTTCTTGCAAGTGCACATTGTTAGTTGATCAAAGATGAGTCTTTACTAACAAGTAGCGGAAGTTGACTTAGTTGAGATTCATTACTATCGATTGTTATTTAATAGTACCTCCTAGTATATGGTTCTAATGTGGAAACATAGAGGCTATGTTAGGAGAAGCCAATTGACCCCGGAAGGCGGCTAGATTGGACCCTTTACTTCGATATTCATGCATGTTTAGTTTACCATTGATATGCTACTTTGTTATTGTATGGTCAAGCGTCAACTTCACCTACCCATTTCCCTTGGTGCCTTAATGTTTTATTTCTTGTTTTAGCATTTTAAGACTTTAGTTTATTTATCCCCTATTCCGGACTAGCTTAATTGTCGATAACATTTGCTGGTGTTTACCGTTCTCTGTGGTTTGACCCCTATGCTTGCCTTATACTCTAGGTTTGTTTAGGTTGTATAAATTGTATTTGATCTAGGGATAGACAATTGACGACGCGTTTATTCCCTTGTCAAATTGGCGCCGTTTCCGGGGAACGGCTTCCATTACCGTCATGTTATCTTTTTGAGACAAGTCCATTTTTTATATTTTCTTTTGATTTGTTTTTGTTCTCTTTGTTTTGTTTGAGAAAAAATTGCTTATATTTCTATTTCTCAATTTGATAATCAACCGCTTTGGGTGTATTTCAATAGACTTGAGAATTTCCTAGATGGTGTTAAAGGTTTAACCAAGGGTGATTATTGTAAAATCATCAATTTGGGATTAAATGAGAATTTTAGAGGAGTAGTTGATAATATGTTAAATGGTAAATTTCAAGACATGTCTTTGGATAAAGCTTGGGATTTCTATTCATGGTTAGCTAGGGATAATTATGATTGGGAGAGGGCCAATCATGAGACTTATGTTCGGGATACTCATGCTTTTAATGTTGATGCTAATTGTCATGATTTGTCTAATATGAATTCCCATAATGTGCTTGATGCTCCCCATAGTGACCATGTAATGCATGATTTCAACTCCCCTCCCTCTATAACTCAATGTAATGAGGTACATTCTAATGATGATGAAGTGCCTTGAGAAATTTAAGGGAGATGTTGTTCAAGGTTGTGAAGAGGAGGTTGAGATTGAATCATTTGGAGTTTTTGAGGTTGTGGGAGATGTAGAACATAAGGGTTCTTCATTTGAGGATTCCATGATTGATTTTCATTCCCTCATTAGTGATGCGAGATCTTGTGATGAGGGATTAGCTACCCCTTTTTGCCTTTCTCATACACCTTTTTCCCAAAGGTTTAACCATATCTCCTACTATCCTTTGTTCCTCCCTTCTTTTCTCAAAGAACCTCTTAGGGATCCTCTTCCTATTCAAGCTTCCGAAGCCCCTAACTCTTTCATTGTTGATGAGGAAAAGAGTTATAATGCCAACCAAAAAGATTTTTGTGAGGATTTTTCTTTTTCTTCTTATTTTCTTGATTTTTCTTTTGATTCTTTTACTTTTTCTTTTCTCCCTTCTCTCAAGCATAAAGTCTCCTTGTACTTTATGTTTGCTTGTCATATGAGCATCGCGTATGCTCTATTTCTTGATATGTTTGCCGGTGCATATGACAAGCTATTGCGTTCTTTGTCGGGTTATTTACTAGATTGGTCATGCTTGGACGTTAAGCAAGCCTTTGCGGGAAGTAACCCGTGTTTTATTGCTTTCTTTTTCTTTCTTCTGTGTTTCTCATTTTTGTTTACTCTCTTGTCTATGTGTATAGGTACTCGATGCATATACTCATGTGCAAGGATTTTGGATTGAGCTCCTTGAGAAGAAGCACACCAATGATTGCTTGCATTTGGAAAAGCAACAAAGACGAGGAATTAGATGAAATTGTGGACAATGTGCTCAATTGCGGGTTTCAACACCCACCTCACATTTGGTTTACTCTTTCCTTCTTCCCTCATCTTGGATTTGCTTTCTTAATTGCATTTGGATTGTATGATTATGAATTGTTGTGTGAATGAGTTTTCTTCCTTCCCCTCCCACCCACCCTTTGTGCCTTTAATTTGAGCATTGAGGACAATGCTCCATTCTAGCTTGGGGGAGTAGCTATTCGCTAGCTTGGGGGGGTTATCTATATCTCTTGGTGGTTTATTAATCCATAGTCTCATGATTGCTTGATTTATTTCTCTCATACTTGCCAAAGTCTATTATTGAGATTGGTTTTCTATGTTTGGATGGCCATGAGCACCTTATTGAGTTGACTTTTGGTATTTGTAGCTTGTATTGATCATGCTTTCATCTTGCACAATTGTATATACATTCTTGAGTATTGTTGGTTTTGTGAATATTTGTGTGTATAGTGTCTTTCCATGGCATTCAAGGCAAGTTTCAAAATGTTTTGTTTTAAACTTGGACATAATTAGGCTTTAACACCTAGAATACCCTCTTTGCTAGTTGTTAGAGGTTTTCGTGCACTTGAATGTCGAGGTTGGTTCACACATATAACATTGCCAAGGTAGTAGAACTTAAGGGCTATGAGACCTTAGCTCACTTGGTTTGTGGTAAGATGGTTGTCGCTCTCTAGCTAGTTGAAGCTTTAAAGGTGATTTTTGCTACTCCACTACCGTCATTTTTGTGAGGATGTGTCTATTTTGTTCTAGCCTTCTACATTTCTTGCATGTGTGGCGTTTGGATCCTTGGCATTGCTAGCTTATATCGAGAATTTGGCTTAATCTACCCAAGATCGAGACCAAACCAACCAAGGGGAAGACGAAGGCAATTAGGATTTTTGTTTTGTGTTATTATTCTCTATTCTTTTATTTTTCTTTTGCATTTGCTCATTTAGTAACCCAATTTGAGCCATTTTCCCTTCTTTGGCATAACCACATTACAAACCAATGGACCTTTGCCTTATTTTCACCTTTATTAGTTTTTGTGAAGCATTCTTGGGACTTGATTTGTATTTTTGGTTAATGAAAGTGAGAATAAGAATGAAAAAGAAGTGAAAAACTCAAATTTTGGTACTTGTGATTATATTTGTCAAGTTGAATGGTTTGAGTAAATGAGAAGAAAATAAAGGAAATGAAAGAAAAAGCCGCTCAAAGTTAAAAGAGGCGAGAGCAAAGAATAAAAAGAAATGAAAAAAAAAGAAGAAATATTGAGAAAATACAAAATATTTGTTGTTTGGTTGAAAAAGAATAAGCTTGGGGGAGGAGTTGCTAGAATTTTTTATTTGAAAGTTTGTAGTTTATTGAGTTTGAATTGAGGAATGATCAACCTTGCTTCACTTCTAAGTTTACCACCAATTTCCAAATTTATTTCCACACCCTTTATCCTAGCCTAAACGTTTCAACCCTTTCAAGACCTTTTGACCTTAGTGAGGTTTACTTACTACCGATGAAGGGTAATCAAGCCAAGCCTATTGAGCAAGCTATCAATGCCAAGATGTCGGGTATCCTAAATGATTTTCATTGATTATTTCTTCCGATTCCTTCGAGGAATCTCGAGATATCACCTTAAAAGTAGATGCAAAACTAGTGAGGATGCAGGAGTTTGGTCGGAGATAAGGAGGAGTGTAAGTCCCTCTAAGTTCTCTACCATTTGCATGCTTTATGTGTGCATCAACCTTAGCTATTCTTTTGCTTGGCTACCTTTAATGTCTAGAAAGGAGTGTATTCTTGTGCATTTAGCCCATTGTTTGTGTTTTGTTTGAAATATCAAAACTCGAGTTTTCTTGATTTCACCTTTGTCGTGAATGTTATGTGTTGCCAAGAGTTGTGGGTTAAACCTCTTAGGAAACCCTCACGAGAGCTTACTCGTCCTCTTTGGCGACATAGGGGTTTAAAGGGCTTGATGCATACGCTAAACGCATCTGTGATTCCTACGACAGTGAGTTAGTGTACATTCTTTCTCCTTGTTTTTATTTTGTTTCTTTTGCCTTTAATAATTCCATCTTGTTCTCTTTTGCCTTAGCTTTGCTCGAGGACGAGCAAAGGTTTAGCTTGGGGGAATTTGATGAGTGACATTTATGTCACTCTTAGGGAGTAGTTTTAGAGTCATTTTCGTGTTTATTTTATCTTATTTTCTCTTTCTTTCTCTTGTTTTCTCTTTAATAAAGTTTCTTATTTATTTGGTAGTTTTGGAGCGTTTTAGTTTATTTTCTTTATTTTATTAGCTTTAGTTTATTTTCGTATTTTATTTTACTTTAAATGCTTGTTTAATTTTTTTGTCTTTATTAGTTTTAGCTTTATTTCTCTTATTTCTATTTTACTTTTATTTATTTTAATTAGTTTGGAGTGTTCTTCACATTTTATTTGTTTGTATTTTATTTAATTTTGTTAGTTTTAGTTTTAATTTTCTCATTTCCTATTTTAGTTTATTTAGTTTTATTTTATTTATTTCATTTCTTTTTGTCTTGATTTCCCCTCGTGTTTTTGGTTGTAGATGTCCCGGGTTTCAAGGCCATGTCCGTGTTCGGAGGTCCAAGGTTCGAGGCGCAAAACTTGAGCCAACCCAAGCTGCTGCCTCCTATCCTTCACCCCATCTCTCTTAACCTCCACCACACCAGCTGCCGCAACCAATACACCACCTGACCACCTTCACGTGCAGCCCTAACCCCAAAACCAGAGCAGCCCGCAACACCACCAACAGCCACAACAACCATACCTCCAGCAATCACCCCGCAACGCCACCAGTCCAACCTTCAACCACCAATTACCACCAGCCACACCTGACTACCGCAATCACCCCGCATCACAACCAGCACCCACAAACCGCACCCTGCTGCCAACAATCAACCACCAAACAACCCAGCCACCGCAATCAACCTCCCTCAACCAATTACAGCAGCCCGCAATTCACCTCACAACAGCCTGCAATCACCCCGCAACACCACCTACACCACCGTCACAAAACAACCACCAATTAAGCAACCAATCGACCCAAAATAAGAGCAAATAGCAAATTCTCAAGGTTTGAGCAAACCCATTAAGAAGTTCGGTCGAATTTTGAGTCAGAGACTTTGGGGGTTTTGTTATTCGAAGAGGAGTGGTCGAACATACCTATGGTTCGATCGAACCAACCCCGTAGTTCGGTCGAACCAACCATCGGTTCGATCAAACCATTTCACGAGACGCGCACCTGATGTTTATTAAGATCGAATGGTTAATATTGAAGGTCAAAGCAAGGATAGCCATTGATGGTTGATGAACGGTGGTGATGGTGATGCGTTTCAATGGAGTATAGAGCAGCCATTAATTTTGAAAAAAAGGGGAATTGGGGGTAGCTGATGTTTTGGGGGGATTTTGATTTTTATTTTTATTTTTCTTTTATTTTTATTTCTTTTCCTTTTCCTTTTCTTATTCCTCTTCTCTTTTGTTTTCTTTTCATTTTTATTTTCTTTTTATTTCCTTTTCTTTCTTTATTTTATTTCCTTCTTTTATTTCTCTTTTTTTCCTAGTTTTATTAGCTTAGTATAAATACCCAATTTTGGGGCAATTAGAAAGAACATTCAATAACTATCTATTCTTCTCTCTAATTAGTTTTAGGTTAGGTTAGGTTAGGATTAGTCTTCATTGGTAGAGAGAGAAAGTGTGGTTTTCTTCATTAATGAACTTGGATCTTGAAGAAGGAGCTTGTTCAATCCTTTATAGATCTTCATCTTCAATTAATGAGCAATCTCTTACTCTTTCTCTTTACCTTTGTTCTTGATTTTGTTTATTTGCTTTTATTTTATTCTTTGCTTATTAATCATGTTGATGCTTATTGATTTGATGATTGGTATTGTTTTCAACATGATTTGTGAGTAGTCATCTAGCCAAGGGTGTGGGGACGGTGTAGTTGCTAATTGTTCATGCTTATAATATTGGGGTTATGTTAATGGTGATTAAAGTCTTTGCATGCTTGATATTCTTTGGTCTTTCTTGCAAGTGCACATTGTTAGTTGATCAAAGATGAGTCTTTACTAACAAGTAGCGGAAGTTGACTTAGTTGAGATTCATTCCTATCGATTGTTATTTAATAGTACCTCCTAGTATATGGTTCTAATGTGGAAACATAGAGGCTATGTTAGGAGAAGCCAATTGACCCCGGAAGGCGGCTAGATTGGACCCTTTACTTCGATATTCATGCATGTTTAGTTTACCATTGATATGCTACTTTGTTATTGTATGGTCAAGCGTCAACTTCACCTACCTATTTCCCTTGGTGCCTTAATGTTTTATTTCTTGTTTTAGCATTTTTAGACTTTAGTTTATTTATCCCCTATTCCGGACTAGCTTAATTGTCGATAACATTTGGTGGTGTTTACCGTTCTCTGTGGTTCGACCCCTATGCTTGCCTTATACTCATATTAGGTTTGTTTAGGTTGTATAAATTGTATTTGATCTCGGGATAGACAATTAACGACGCGTTTATTCCCTTGTCAGTGGCCAATTGCTTTTTGATTACTTCTTTGATTTTGAGAGCCACATCCGGTTTCATACGGCGGAGCTTTTGTTTGACAGGCTTCATACATGAAATGAGTGGTATCGTATGCTGAGTTATATCCCTTTCAATTCCTGGCATATCTTGGTATGACCAAGAAAATACATCAAAAAATTAACTAAGCAAGTTAATTAGCTCTTTGCGTTCAACTTGACTTAGTGTTAATCTAATTTGTTCGTCTTTGATAGCCGTATCATTGGAAATATTAACTATTTATGTATCTTCAATAATTATTGTTTTATTTTCGTGTTCTTCCATTGCTTTTATTATTTCTTTGTCATTTTTATCATTAGCAAAGTAATATTGATCAGGGTTAGGGGAATGGCACGCATCGTAAGCAAAGGTATTCATTTTATTGAATTCATTGGTCATTACATCAAGGAGGGCAAGGTCAGCTGCGACCTTGCCGGAATTATTTGGGCTAGAAAGAGAAGGCTCAACAAGAGACTTAGGATTGGGTTCTATAGCAGAAAGAGGGTTGGCCTCAGACCCTAAGGACTCGTCTACAGACTTAGACTCAGACTCGAACTCGGACCCAGACGACTCAGACTCATCAAACATAGGACCTTTGCCAGCGGTTATTTCCAACTTCTCTCTGCTTGGCGTAGTGATCTTCACTGTCTTGCGCCATAACTTTGAAATATTATCATCCTAGATGATTAACTCAGAGGGGTCAAAATTCTTGCTTGATATAACATCTTGAATGAGCTCGGAATCATCATTGCAGACAGGCTTGGATTCATTCTTTTCTATAGTCCAAAAAGAAGGTTAATGTTTATATCATCAGAGCTTGATTTCCCCTCGTGTTTTTGGTTGTAGATGTCCCGGGTTTCAAGGCCATGTCCGTGTTCGGAGGTCCAAGGTTCGAGGCGCAAAACTTGAGCCAACCCAAGCTGCTGCCTCCTATCCTTCACCCCATCTCTCTTAACCTCCACCACACCAGCTGCCGCAACCAATACACCACCTGACCACCTTCACGTGCAGCCCTAACCCCAAAACCAGAGCAGCCCGCAACACCACCAACAGCCACAACAACCATACCTCCAGCAATCACCCCGCAACGCCACCAGTCCAACCTTCAACCACCAATTACCACCAGCCACACCTGACTACCGCAATCACCCCGCATCACAACCAGCACCCACAAACCGCACCCTGCTGCCAACAATCAACCACCAAACAACCCAGCCACCGCAATCAACCTCCCTCAACCAATTACAGCAGCCCGCAATTCACCTCACAACAGCCTGCAATCACCCCGCAACACCACCTACACCACCGTCACAAAACAACCACCAATTAAGCAACCAATCGACCCAAAATAAGAGCAAATAGCAAATTCTCAAGGTTTGAGCAAACCCATTAAGAAGTTCGGTCGAATTTTGAGTCAGAGACTTTGGGGGTTTTGTTATTCGAAGAGGAGTGGTCGAACATACCTATGGTTCGATCGAACCAACCCCGTAGTTCGGTCGAACCAACCATCGGTTCGATCAAACCATTTCACGAGACGCGCACCTGATGTTTATTAAGATCGAATGGTTAATATTGAAGGTCAAAGCAAGGATAGCCATTGATGGTTGATGAACGGTGGTGATGGTGATGCGTTTCAATGGAGTATAGAGCAGCCATTAATTTTGAAAAAAAGGGGAATCGGGGGTAGCTGATGTTTTGGGGGGATTTTGATTTTTATTTTTATTTTTCTTTTATTTTTATTTCTTTTCCTTTTCCTTTTCTTATTCCTCTTCTCTTTTGTTTTCTTTTCATTTTTATTTTCTTTTTATTTCCTTTTCTTTCTTTATTTTATTTCCTTCTTTTATTTCTCTTTTTTTCCTAGTTTTATTAGCTTAGTATAAATACCCAATTTTGGGGCAATTAGAAAGAACATTCAATAACTATCTATTCTTCTCTCTAATTAGTTTTAGGTTAGGTTAGGTTAGGATTAGTCTTCATTGGTAGAGAGAGAAAGTGTGGTTTTCTTCATTAATGAACTTGGATCTTGAAGAAGGAGCTTGTTCAATCCTTTATAGATCTTCATCTTCAATTAATGAGCAATCTCTTACTCTTTCTCTTTACCTTTGTTCTTGATTTTGTTTATTTGCTTTTATTTTATTCTTTGCTTATTAATCATGTTGATGCTTATTGATTTGATGATTGGTATTGTTTTCAACATAATTTGTGAGTAGTCATCTAGCCAAGGGTGTGGGGACGGTGTAGTTGCTAATTGTTCATGCTTATAATATTGGGGTTATGTTAATGGTGATTAAAGTCTTTGCATGCTTGATATTCTTTGGTCTTTCTTGCAAGTGCACATTGTTAGTTGATCAAAGATGAGTCTTTACTAACAAGTAGCGGAAGTTGACTTAGTTGAGATTCATTCCTATCGATTGTTATTTAATAGTACCTCCTAGTATATGGTTCTAATGTGGAAACATAGAGGCTATGTTAGGAGAAGCCAATTGACCCCGGAAGGCGGCTAGATTGGACCCTTTACTTCGATATTCATGCATGTTTAGTTTACCATTGATATGCTACTTTGTTATTGTATGGTCAAGCGTCAACTTCACCTACCTATTTCCCTTGGTGCCTTAATGTTTTATTTCTTGTTTTAGCATTTTTAGACTTTAGTTTATTTATCCCCTATTCCGGACTAGCTTAATTGTCGATAACATTTGGTGGTGTTTACCGTTCTCTGTTTGTCGACCCCTATGCTTGCCTTATACTCATATTAGGTTTGTTTAGGTTGTATAAATTGTATTTGATCTCGGGATAGACAATTAACGACGCGTTTATTCCCTTGTCAGTGGCCAATTGCTTTTTGATTACTTCTTTGATTTTGAGAGCCACATCCGGTTTCATACGGCGGAGCTTTTGTTTGACAGGCTTCATACATGAAATGAGTGGTATCGTATGCTGAGTTATATCCCTTTCAATTCCTGGCATATCTTGGTATGACCAAGAAAATACATCAACAAATTAACTAAGCAAGTTAATTAGCTCTTTGCGTTCAACTTGACTTAGTGTTAATCTAATTTGTACATCTTTGATAGCCGTATCATTGGAAATATTAACTATTTATGTATCTTCAATAATTATTGTTTTATTTTCGTGTTCTTCCATTGCTTTTATTATTTCTTTGTCATTTTTATCATTAGCAAAGTAATATTGATCAGGGTTAGGGGAATGGCACGCATCGTAAGCAAAGGTATTCATTTTATTGAATTCATTGGTCATTACATCAAGGAGGGCAAGGTCAGCTGCGACCTTGCCGGAATTATTTGGGCTAGAAAGAGAAGGCTCAACAAGAGACTTAGGATTGGGTTCTATAGCAGAAAGAGGGTTGGCCTCAGACCCTAAGGACTCGTCTACAGACTTAGACTCAGACTCGAACTCGGACCCAGACGACTTAGACTCATCAAACATAGGACCTTTGCCAGCGGTTATTTCCAACTTCTCTCTGCTTGGCGTAGTGATCTTCACTGTCTTGCGCCATAACTTTGAAATATTATCATCCTAGATGATTAACTCAGAGGGGTCAAAATCCTTGCTTGATATAACATCTTGAATGAGCTCGGAATCATCATTGCAGACAGGCTTGGATTCATTCTTTTCTATAGTCCAAAAAGAAGGTTAATGTTTATATCATCAGAGCTTGAACTAGCTGGTTTCTCAGTTGTGAAGTGTTCTTCGCCTTCATCGACAAAGCCACAATCAAGGAACATCTCGAATCCTGGCTCGCGCCTCCCATCGTGGACGAAAAGCTCAGGGAATTCATAATATGGGAAGTCTTTCCCTTCTTTGATATATTGGCCATTGAGGGTGAATGGATATGGATCCATAGCCATTTTCATCTTAATGATTCGAGCATTATTTCGAGCCTTCATTTTCAGGAGGGCTTGTTTCATATCTTCTATTGTTGGCTTGAATTCCAAGCCAAAGGTATCTTTCTTAGGTGCACGAGGATGGCCCCAAAGTTCAGCCATTTTCTTTTTGAGTCTGAGGGTCATTCCAGGGAAATGCTCTTGCTTCTTCATAATGGCATTAACATTGGTATTTGAATAAGGATCAAAGTTAAGATGACACTTCTCCTCTTCTTCAATCATGAGAAAATCATTAAGCGAAAAACCCCAGAGATCTTCATCTTCTTCGTCATGTTCAACATGGACAATGGGAGTATCGATAACTTGAATGCGCATGGGGGAGGCATCAATGGTAATTGGAACCCCTCCAACTATGTCTTTCACTTTCTGGTGCAACGACAATGGGATCACCTTTAGCTCATGAAGCCAAGGACGTCCTAACAACATATTGAAAGAAGCCTTAATGTCCACCACCTGAAACTTGGTGCGACGTTCAATGGCTCCAGTAGTTATGTTTAGTATGATAGTACCCACGGATTGACGGCGAGTATTATCATAAGCGCGAATCCCTTGAGTAGAGGGAGTCAATTCTTTATTTTTTATGCCCTACTTCTTTGCAGTGCAAACTGGGCATACTGAAAGTGCAGCTGGTACTCAAGAAGGGGGGGGGGGTTGAATTGAGTACAGGGCAGTGTTAAGAATTATTGGATTTTCTTCTCTATGTATGTAGGGGGACCAGGTGATGAACTGGTCCTGCAGCGGAAACAGAAAATTCAATAAATAATCAACACAAAGATTTAACGAGGTTCAGCTCAACTCTGAGCCTACGTCCTCCACTACCCTAATTACTTTTATTAATCAACTCTGAAAAACAAAAGCAATTACAAATGATCACACTCGTGATCCCCACACCTAACTCTAGGTGTCACTTCGCACTTGAACTCACAAGTACTTGCACTCACACTCGTAAATGCTACCCAATCACTAACCTCTTAGTGATTCAATACAAACCCTTTGTTTCCCTCTAAATGCTTCCACTCAAAGCTTACAAGAGATAATTACAAAACAATTTTTACTGTGTGCATAAATAGTTTGTAAGAGATGAACTAACTATTTCCCTTAGAGTGTATTTCGAGCTTTCAAAGATAGAGAAGTTTTTCAGAAAAGCTAACTCGAAATTCTGATCGAGTTTATGCTTTTATAAGGTTGGGAGATGAATTCTTTCGTGATCTTTTCAGATCATAACTTAGGTAAATAGAATATCTTTTATTTTGTAAATAAGAGATATTCTAAGATATTATTCTACTTTCCATAAATGGGTAGAATAATATATTCTAAGTTATATGCGAAATAATTCATCTCCAACTCTGCATAAACTGAATCAATTAGTTTAGTAAATATTCTCCAAGGATAGGAAATATATATTCCAGAAAATATTTACTGAACTAATGTCCAGGTTCATGAAACAAGCTACGAAGCAGCTGTTTCCTAACCTGTTAGTCTCCTAGAGATCAGGTCAACTTTTCCTGATCTCTACAACACTAAATATTCTAAGTAAGGGATACAGATAGCTCACGTACAAACATCCATGCACACTTAACATTATAAAGACTACAAAGATTAACTATCCTAATCTGAGAGACTTCATAATCTTCAAGTCTTGACGGCCTTCCTTGATAGAACATTCTGATACAGATTTCTTGAATGCTTTGATTCAAAAGGACTTCATATTGCCTCAAGTACTTGGGATAGCTGTTCCTGTTCAAAATGTCAGTTGATATAATATAAAACCAACAAGAACCAGCTAGTCAGCTGTTTGTCATCACTCAAAACCTTAAGTGACTTAACAAATTCCCCCTTTTTGATGATGACAAACACTTTGAAGTTTCCTGCACCTGCACGTTAGTGAGAAACAGCAAAGTAAAGAAAGTTCTAATCTACTACTTAAGAAGACAAGACTTTCTACTAGACTTTCTACACAAGGGATATCTTGTGTAAAAGACTTATGACACTGATGACTGACCAGGATAGCCATCTTTATTTAAAAGAAACAACTTGTTTTTGGATTTTTGAAAAAAAGACACTGAAATAGTTAGTTAATCTAACTGTTCCCTCTATTTTAACTTGTTTTTGTGATTATCTGACTCAAGGAAATAAAAGACTCAATCTAATTGTCTAACAAGGCCTTTTCAGAAACTTCAACCTGCTTTTCCCCCTTTTGGCATCATTAAAAAGCATTCAAAAAATAGAATTGCACACCAAAATATCGCAAGTAAGCCAAAAATCAGTAGTTTCAACCACTGATCAATCTCAATGCTGCAGGTTAGCACAAACAGGTTATTCAATCACATAAAACAGAAAAAGCTTAAAACTGTTCAGGATTACACACCAGAAGGTTAGAAACATAATAGAAACCACACTGCATGAAAAACAGTCTAGCAGTGTGGGGGAACAGCAAATATTATGGCAGTTAATGGAAGGGGAGGGGGAGACTGAAGTGATCATTCATCATCATCTTCATCCTCTTCTTCATCCTCTGGGTTGATCTCCTCCTCGAAGTCAGAACCTTCCTCAGCTGTCTTTTCTTCTTCCTTCTTCTCCTTTTCCTCTGTCTCTTCTTCTTCTTCCTCATCAGATTCATTTTCCTCTTCTTCAGAACCTTCTCCTTTTTCAGCATCAGGACCCTTCTCACTGGAGGATTCCTCATTATCCGTCTCAATGATCCTGCAGTGTGTAGAGTCAAACTTCATCCCAGACTCTGGGGGCAACAGGTGATCAATCACCCTGCAAATAGTGAGGAATTTCCTGTTGTTCATAAGCTTATCAAGCTTCCTTTCTTCTTCAGCCTGCACTAGACTGGTAGCCAACTTTATGATCCTCTCATCCTGCCTTTCCAACTTGGCAAGAAGCATTGCCACATCCTCAGGAGTGATTTCCTCCTGGTTCCCTGCATCCCTTGGGCTACTTTCTTGACCTACAAAAGTAAGCCTCTTTCCAGAGTAGTCAATCTTCTTCTGAGTGAGTATTTTCTTGGAGAACAACTGAAGACTCACCACCTCACCAGAAAAAGAAAACTTGGGATTCTGCTCCTTGATGATTTTGCATATAAAGGAACCATAAGGCAGGGAGTTGTGGGATGAAGCATGGCAGTACAACATGTGCTCCATCATTAGAGCTGGCATATTAACCTTAACCTTTTTCAGGATCAGATAGATCAGGACCATGTCCATGATCCTAACAGTACCTCTGCCTTGACCCTTGGGCAGAAAGACCTTCAAACACATGGAGTGCAGAACCAACATAATTGCCTCTCTAAAGTCACTAGGGGAACCAGCTTCTTCCTTCTTTCCAAACAAAAACTGAGTAACCTCCTCAGGTGTTACTCCTCCCATTAGGGGCCACCCATCACTGCTATATCTACCAAAACCATCTCTAGGTATACCCAGCAACTCAGATAAAACAGACTCAGAAATATGTACAATACTACCAGAAACAGTTGATGCCACAGACATATCAATGTTTAGCTTCAGATTAACAAAGAACTGACGAACGGGACCAACAAAAGCATCATTTAAATCATTAAACAGAGACATCCATCCTTGGAACTCAAGAAGTTCCTTAACTTGACTCAAGGCAGGAATATCAAAATATTCATTCTCAACACCACAACCAGATAACACAGTCCTAGAACTTAAAGAAGTTGCACCAGTACTGGGGTTAACAGGTTGTTTACCTTTAGCAGCCTTGGAGATACGGGAAACAGATGATGTTGCTTTCCTTTTCTCTCCTCTCTTAGGCTCAGATGGTGTAGTCTCCTTCTCTTCTGAGCCCTTAATGACCTTTGAAGCAGCCCTAGTCTGCCTTTTCCTTACAGAACCAGTAGTGGTACCAGCAACCACCTTGGTCACCACTACATCTAGATCCTCCTCCATCTTCTTGTCCTCCTTCTCCTCATCCAATCCTTCATCAGCCAGTTCCTCTAACTGTTTTTCAAGTTTCTTGGCTATCTTTTTAACAGGTTCCCCCTCAGAAGGTGATTTGGGGTTTGAAGAAACGGTTTCAGTTATTTGAGTGAGGGTTTCGATGGATTTTTCTTTTGGGGCCTTTTTGGATTTGGATTTTTGTGGAGATGGGGTTAAAGTTTTAGTCTTTGATGGTGAAACAGGTTTTTCCTTCAAGACATTCTCTTTTGAAGGAGTTTTTCTCAAGGGAACGGCCTTGATGGGTTCAGTTTCAGAGGGGTTGATTTCTGGTGTTGCTTGTGAAGGAGTCTGCTCAGAGACGTTCATAAGAACATCCTTGATTGTTTCTTGAGATTTTGAAGAGAGGGAACTAGCCAAACTTCCTTTGGAACCTCCTTTCCTTCCTCCTTTCCTTCCAGTTCCAGCCTTTCTCACCATTGTTGCTTGTCTAAGCTTCGAAGAATTGATCTTGTGTAGAAAGAGAAGTTGAGAATTTTTTGATGAATGATGAATAATCACGGAGCAAGGAAAGGGAAGCAAATATATAGCAAGAGGAATTATAGAGACAATCAGAAATAAAATCAGAGGATCAGAAGATATTTGGAAGTTATTTTAATTTGGAAATAACTTCCATAAATGAACAACTGCCCATAATTGCAACTGTCAGAACAAATTGCCGTTGGAGGAAAATAACTGCCATATTTAAAAGATTTTAAAATCAAATAAGAATATAAAAAATATTTTCTCACGGTTTAATTTGAAATTAATTTCAAAATTAATCCGTTTGTATTTGCTGCTGTTTCCTCTGCTGGTAGGGTTACTGAAACAGTTGCTTATCTGTTCAATATGGCCTTCAATCCTGAAAGTGATTAGCTGCAATATTGCTCACATAGAGATAAGCAATTAACATTGAGATAATAGACAGATTGCAAAGGTATGATGCACGCACACATTTAAAGAATACTTAATTAGCCAATCATTTGGGGAAAACAGCTGAGAGAGGTCTCTTAGTTTGACCTAGTCAGACCTAACATGACTCTAAACTTGCAGAAAGACTCTTTACCCAATGGCTTAGTGAAGATATCTGCAATTTGTTCTTCACTATTGCAAAAACTCAGCTCTACAAGACCTTTCTCAACATTATCTCTTAGGAAATGATGTCTTATCTCAATATGCTTTGTCCTGGAATGCTGCATAGGATTCTTAGAAATGTTAATAGCACTTGTATTATCACATAAAATAGGTACATTTTCATAGAAAATACCAAAATCTTTCAACTGGTTTCTTATCCACAACAGCTGGGAGCAGCAAGCTGCAGCAGCTATGTATTCAGATTCTGCTGTGGATAAAGCAACAGAATTTTGTTTCTTTGATCCCCATGAAATCAAGCAGGGACCTAAGAAATGTGCCATACCAGATGTGCTCTTTCTGTCTACTAGGAATCCAGCATAATCTGCATCTGTGTATCCTAATAGTTCAATTGAACCACCTTTGGGGTACCACAAGTACAGATCATCTGTTCCTACTAAGTATCTAAGTATTCTCTTGACAGCCTTTAGGTGAGATTCTTTGGGATTGCTTTGAAAACGTGCACACAATCCCACAGAAAACACTATATCTGGCCTACTAGCTGTCAAGTAGAGAAGAGAACCAATCATACCTCTAAACAGTGTAGCTTCCACACTCTCTCCTTTACCATCACTATCTAGCTTTGCATTTGTAGGTATTGGAGTTGCATATGATTTACTGTCTTGCAATCCATACTTCTTGATTAGTTCCTTTAGATACTTCTGTTGATGTATCATGATCCCATCAACTGTTTGCTTGATCTGCAATCCTAGGAAGAATCCTAGTTCTCCCATCATGCTCATCTCAAATTCACTTTGCATCAGATCTGCAAACTCACTACACAAAATTTGATTAGTAGCACCAAATATTATATCATCTACATATATCTGTACTACAATCAAATCAAAATTCCTGGTTTTGATAAAGAGGGTCTTATCAACCGTTCCCCTTCTATAGTCATGTTCCATCAGAAAGTTGGACAGCCTTTCATACCAAGCTCTAGGAGCTTGTTTAAGACCATAGAGTGCCTTGTCCAGCTTATATACATGATTTGGGAATTGACTATCAGCAAAGCCAGGGGGCTGCTCAACATATACTTCTTCTTTCAAATAACCATTAAGAAATGTTGTCTTAACATCCATTTGAAAGAGCTTAATGTTCTTATGAGCAGCAAAGGCAATCAAGATCCTTATTGCCTCAAGTCTAGCTACTGGGGCAAAGGTTTCATCATAATCAATGCCTTCTTGCTGATTATAACCTTGCACGACCAGTCTAGCTTTGTTTCTGACTATAGTACCCAGATCATCCAATTTGTTTCTGAAGACCCACCTGGTACCTATGACTGACCTGTTCTCAGGTCTTGGCTCAAGATGCCACACTTTATTTCTTTCAAATTGATTTAATTCATCTTGCATAGCCAAAACCCAATCAGGATCTTTTAAAGCCATCTTGTAGTCAGTTGGTTCTATATTAGATAAAAATGAGAAAAATGCACAAAAGTTTTCATAAACTGCTCTCCTAGTCTGAATGCATTTACTGATATCACTCAGAATTTGTTCAGTAGGATGAGAAGATTTATATTTAAAAATGCTAGATCTAGGTGCATTCTCATTTAATCCATCAGAACCATCATGCATCCCTGGTTCATTTGTGCCATCAAATTGGTTTTGCACAGATGGACCAGTATGCTGAGATGTTCCCCCTACCTCCCTTACCTGGGTGGAAAACTTGTCCTGAAAGTTTTCTGTTCCCCCTGAGGTGTTGCTTTCTCCATTTACTTGGGGGCCTTCATCTCCATCCTCATGAGTATCTACATGTTGAGGATCTCCTTCACTGTGACCAAGTCCTTCACCAGCAGCATCTGGTGAACCAGTATGTGAACCTGGTTTTTCTAAGGAAACATCAGTTGATTCTCCTGTAAAATACAAAAGTCCTATCTCATCTAAGTCATCAACCTGCACATTCTCACAACACATATTAAATTCATCAAAGACTACATGAACACTTTCTTCAACACACAAAGTTTTCTTATTGAATACTTTATATGCCTTACTGTGAGAAGAATAACCAAGGAAAACAGCTTCATCACTTCTTGGATCAAATTTATCCAAGCTGTTCTTACCATTATTATGCACATAACACTTACAACCAAAGGTTCTGAAGTATGCTATGTTTGGTTTCCTTCCTCTAAGAAGTTCGTATGGAGTCTTCTTCATTTGAGGCCTTAACATCAACCTATTTAACATGTGACAAGCTGTATTTACAGCTTCTGCCCAAAAAGACTTGGGGAGACAACTCTCAATGAGCATTATTCTTGCCATTTCTTCCAAAGTCATGTTCTTCCTCTCAACTACTCCATTTTGTTGAGGAGTTCTTGGGGCAGAGAAATTGTGAGAAACTCCATGTTCCCTGCAGAACTCTATGAAGCTAGAGTTATCAAACTCTGATCCATGATCAGATCTTATGGCAGCCAGTTGATGATTGATCTTGTTCTGAACCTGCTTTACTAATACAATAAATTCATCAAAAGTTTCATCTTTAGAAGACAGAAATAGAGTCCATGTGTATCTGGAATAATCATCAACAATGACACACACATATCTAGAACCATTTCTACTTTGGACTCTCATGGGTCCACATAAATCAATATGAATAAGTTCTAGAGGTCTGCTGGTACTGATAGTTTTCTTTGGCTTAAAAAAGGATTTGACCTGTTTCCCTTTAGCACATTCTTCACAAACTCTATCTGCTTCAAACTTGATGTTAGGCAGGCCTATCACCAATTCTTGAGACCTGAGTTTGTTAAGAAGTCTAAAGCTGACATGTCCCATCCTTTTATGCCAAAGCCACTGGTCCCTATCAGAAACAGCACTCAAACAGATGGACTTGTTCTCAGGGATTTGGTTTAAATAAGTAATGTAAACGTTTTCATGTCTGAATCCCTGGCAGACAAGTTCATTTGTTTGCAAATTCACTATGTGACAAAGGTTGTCTTTGAATTCAACTTTATTACCTTTATCACATAATTGTGAAATACTCAAGAGATTATGTTGTAAACCATCAACATAATATACATCACTAATAGCATGGGAAAGTGACTTACCAACCTTACCAATTCCAAGAATGGTACCTTTGCTGTTATCACCAAAAGTCACCTTTCCCCCTTCATGAGCTGTAAGTGAGAGAAACTGTTTCCTATCCCCTGACATGTGTCTTGAGCAGCCACTGTCCAAATACCAGTAGGTATTGTCTCTCACTTCAGCCTGCACAGGAAAAATTCAAACATTAGCTTTAGGAACCCAAATCTTTTTGGGTCCCTTTCCAACAACAGATTCAAGCAAGTCTTTTCTAACCCAAATCTGTTTAACATTTTTCTCATTTTTATCCAATCTACTTTTCCTGTCTTTACACTCATATTTCTTATGGCCATTCTTGCCACAATGATAGCACACATGCATGTCTTTTGCTAAGACATACATACCTTTCTTATACTCCTGCAACCATGTAGTATCTCTGGGAGACCAGTTCCTCCTGTTCCCCTTCCCAGTATAACCAAGTCCCCTTCTACCACTGTTTCCAGCAGTAAGGTTAACTGGTTCAATGAGTTCTGGGATTGGAGGACTTTATCCATTCTCTTCTTAAATTCTATGAACTCTCTGTCCTTTAAGTTCATTTTCTCATGCAGGGATAAATTCTGGTCAACAACTATCTCAAAGTCAAGCTTAGCTCTTTCAAGCTCAGCTTGCAATTTTGAAATACTTGAATCATGCAAAACTACAGAATCACATGAATTAGTCTTTCTAAGCTTGGCTAACTCAACCTGCAAGCTACAAATTTTAGCTTCACATTCATCATGCATATTACTAGAAACAGTTCCAGAACCAGTACTTTTGCTGTCCTTAACTAGGACATATGCTTTATATAGTTTCTCTACATCATCAACTAACAAGTTGAATCCTTCTAACAGTTTAGACCTATTTAGAGCACTTGCCCTAGATTTTATACTATCAAAGTCGTACAAGTCATCATCACTATAATCAAGCACGTTAATGACACAACTTGTAAACTGTTTCTCACATTCATCATCACTATCATCACACAAACCCATATCAGATTTTATTCTCTGAATTTCAAGTTTGCTTTGATCTAAAGCAATCTCTAGTTCAGCTACTTCCTGCTTCAAGTTAGCACAGACACTTTCCAACAAATCACAACTTGAATTAGCAATATCATATTCTTTAGACTTTTCTTTAAACTTTCTCTTAAAATCATGATAAGCAATTCCAAGTTCTAAACATTGATCTAAAGCACTACTAGCACATTCCATCAAGTTTTCTCTATCATAAAAGAGCATATCCTTTTTGATCTGATCAATGTTTACCTGATGTTGATCCAAGGGGTGCTTCTTTGCCATGAGGCAGTGGACATTTGAACTGGTTCCTCTGCTGTTCCTGGTACCTTCTTCTGAACTTTGATTCAGTATTGCTGTCATACATACATCTGACTGACTTGAATCATCTCCCTCTTCATCACTGTCTGTATCTCCCCAGACAGCAGCAACCATGGCCTTTTTGTAGGCCATCTTGTCTGCTTCCTTGGACTGGTTGTCCTTCCATTGAAGACAATTCTTCACAAGGTGTCCCTTCTCACCACACTTAAAGCATCCTGTTGCAGAGAAGTTGTTAGATTTTTTATTTGATGCATTATTAAACTTACCCTTGATGAATTTTCCCTTCTGGTTTCTGAAACTTCTTTCAAACCTTCTAGCCATCATTCCTATCTCATCATCCTCATCTTCGACTGTTCCCTTTAGTACAATTCCTTTTGCTGGTACCTTCTCTGACTTAGATCCAACCAGCATTTCATGGGTCATGAGGGAACCTATCAACTGTTCAACTGAAAGAATTGAAAGATCCTTTGCTTCATAAATGGCTGTAACCTTGGGAGTCCATTCACCTGTCAAACTTCTCAAAATCTTTCTAACAAGATCTTCATCAGTAAAGCTTTTACCAAGAGATTTTAAATCATTTACAATAGTCATGAATCTACCAAAACAAGTATTAATATCTTCATCCTTAAACATATTAAAAGATTCATATTTTGACATAAGTAAATCAATTTTAGACCTCTTTACCTCACTGGTACCCTCAAAGGCAAGTTCAAGGGTATCCCAGATCTCCTTGGCAGTGGTGCATGCTGAGATCCTGTTTGTCTCATTCTCAGCAATGGCCTGTTGCAGTATCGACATAGCCTTAGCATTTTTCTCCAGCTTTTTGTAATCAGTGGAGATGTATTCATCTTCAGTCTTTGGGACTAGCTTCCCTTCTGGATCAGACTTCTCAATGGTCAAGGGACCATTCTTAACAACCAACCAGCATTCATAATCAATGCCAATGATGATGTTCTTGATTCTGTTCTTCCACCATGCATAGTTCTTCTCCTCTTCTTCAATCATGAGAAAATCATTAAGCGAAAAACCCCAGAGATCTTCATCTTCTTCGTCATGTTCAACATGGACAATGGGAGTATCGATAACTTGAATGCGCATGGGGGAGGCATCAATGGTAATTGGAACCCCTCCAACTATGTCTTTCACTTTCTGGTGCAACGACAATGGGATCACCTTTAGCTCATGAAGCCAAGGACGTCCTAACAACATATTGAAAGAAGCCTTAATGTCCACCACCTGAAACTTGGTGCGACGTTCAATGGCTCCAGTAGTTATGTTTAGTATGATAGTACCCACGGATTGACGGCGAGTATTATCATAAGCGCGAATCCCTTGAGTAGAGGGAGTCAATTCTTTATTTTTTATGCCCTACTTCTTTGCAGTGCAAACTGGGCATACTGAAAGTGCAGCTGGTACTCAAGAAGGGGGGGGGGGGTTGAATTGAGTACAGGGCAGTGTTAAGAATTATTGGATTTTCTTCTCTATGTATGTAGGGGGACCAGGTGATGAACTGGTCCTGCAGCGGAAACAGAAAATTCAATAAATAATCAACACAAAGATTTAACGAGGTTCAGCTCAACTCTGAGCCTACGTCCTCCACTACCCTAATTACTTTTATTAATCAACTCTGAAAAACAAAAGCAATTACAAATGATCACACTCGTGATCCCCACACCTAACTCTAGGTGTCACTTCGCACTTGAACTCACAAGTACTTGCACTCACACTCGTAAATGCTACCCAATCACTAACCTCTTAGTGATTCAATACAAACCCTTTGTTTCCCTCTAAATGCTTCCACTCAAAGCTTACAAGAGATAATTACAAAACAATTTTTACTGTGTGCATAAATAGTTTGTAAGAGATGAACTAACTATTTCCCTTAGAGTGTATTTCGAGCTTTCAAAGATAGAGAAGTTTTTCAGAAAAGCTAACTCGAAATTCTGATCGAGTTTATGCTTTTATAAGGTTGGGAGATGAATTCTTTCGTGATCTTTTCAGATCATAACTTAGGTAAATAGAATATCTTTTATTTTGTAAATAAGAGATATTCTAAGATATTATTCTACTTTCCATAAATGGGTAGAATAATATATTCTAAGTTATATGCGAAATAATTCATCTCCAACTCTGCATAAACTGAATCAATTAGTTTAGTAAATATTCTCTAAGGATAGGAAATATATATTCCAGAAAATATTTACTGAACTAATGTCCAGGTTCATGAAACAAGCTACGAAGCAGCTGTTTCCTAACCTGTTAGTGTCCTAGAGATCAGGTCAACTTTTCCTGATCTCTACAACACTAAATATTCTAAGTAAGGGATACAGATAGCTCACGTACAAACATCCATGCACACTTAACATTATAAAGACTACAAAGATTAACTATCCTAATTTGAGAGACTTCATAATCTTCAAGTCTTGACGGCCTTCCTTGATAGAACATTCTGATACAGATTTCTTGAATGCTTTGATTCAAAAGGACTTCATATTGCCTCAAGTACTTGGGATAGCTGTTCCTGTTCAAAATGTCAGTTGATATAATATAAAACCAACAAGAACCAGCTAGTCAGTTGTTTGTCATCACTCAAAACCTTAAGTGACTTAACACATACATTGATTACAAAGCCCTTATCAACCAGGCTAATAGGAACATTCATCTACCTACACACCACAATGAGGTGTAAGGCCTTGTTATGTTGGTCCCCTTCCGGAGGCAGATCCTTGTTAGAAAAGGAAATTAAATTGCTAGTACTTGGCAATTCAGTAGTGAGAAAGTTGACCAGTCCTTGAGGAGTCATATCATCATCAACTCCTACTTTCACCAGAGCATTCATCACTTCCTTTCGATCGTGAGAGGTGGCCAAAAGCTTCCATACATTCATTTCCACCTTGGTCTTTTGTAACTGTTTGACCACAACGTTGTTCACAAGGTCGATGGGATCAACTATTGGTTGTGATTGCGGTGGAGGTGGAGGTGGACTAGGCTGTTGCAACCGTCCACTTCTGGTGAGAACCTTGACCTCAAGGTCTCCCCAAACATCTTCACTAGTACCAAGAGACGAACAGGCTATATCTTTGAGATAGACGTCTTCATCGTCACTATCCCAAATTCCATTCACTTCTTCATAGCTCGAGACAAAATACAACTTCCGGCAAAGGTTCGTTCACAGGTTGAATGAGTATCGACGGGTCAAAGGAGACTTCATCTCCCCTGATATCCAAAGCATCAGAAAGAGGACATGTTTGAATGTTAGGCTTCTTGCCCCCCTGGAGGGACAGGAAGTTGATTAGCATCAATCGGGTCTTATATCGCATCCTTCAACCTCCAACACTTCTCAGTATTATGACCATTGCCTTGATGAAGCTTGCAATGAGCATTGGGATCATAGCTAGCGGTTCTGTTCTCTAGTCGAGGTTCTGTAAAAGGTCCAATTGGCATGATTAGTCCTTGACTATGCAAGCGATCAAAAGCAGCATCATAAGTCATTCCCAAAGGCATGTAAACCCTCCTTTGCCTTTGGAATCTTTGAGGAGGAGCATTAAAGGCCAGCACATCATTGATATTGATATTGTTGGTAGCATTATTGGGCTTGGAAAACGAAGAAGAAGGAGTGTCGTTCTTCTTGTTTTTCCAAGTGTTGTTGTTATTATTGTTGTGTAGGGAATATTTCAAGCGTTAATCCCCTTGCTTGAACCCCACTGTTATCATACACTAAAGTACGGTGGCGTCCAAAAGGGAAGAAGATAGAGCAAAAGAGTCGCCAACAAGTTTTAGGAACTTGTAAACCGTTCATAGGATGAAGGTTACACCCCTTAACGATCCAAGAGATCGTCAACTCCATAAGGTCTAGAACCAAATAAGGGTTTGAGGATGATGGTACAAATCCAACCTAAAAGAGATTGAACCTGCCCTAATAATAGGCCTCTACTTTATTCTGATCGTATTCATGTGCGCTTTCTGATTAACATGCAATCAATAAGATTAACCCTAAACTTGTTTAATCTATGTTGGTTGAATTTAATGCACAAACAAAACTATTATTGGCGATCACTTGAATTATAATTATATTAACCCTAAAAAAGATTATTAATTATCTTATTAAGCGTGATTACAAGTACAAATTCCCTTTAAACATGCATAAAAGGTCTGATCTAGCAATAAATAATAAATCATCAAGCAACATAATAATCATAATAATTATAATCATCATAAAATTATAATCATAATCAAAACAGTAATAATCATAAATTAAATAATCATTATAAAAATAATAATAATCTTAAATTATAAAAATTATAACCATAATCATGTTCATGTTAATATTAAAGCATAATAATAGCAAGATCCTAGGCATGATACTAACAAGATTAATAACAAACCCTAGCAAGTTACTAAGCAATAAAAATTAAATCTTTAACCCTAACATGATACTAACAATCATAAATATTAGGAAAACATAGGAAGAATCGCAGGAATCATAATAAGCATATTTGATATTAAAATTACCCTAGACATGATGCTAGGATTATCATAATAACAATGTAAACATGATTTCTACATCATAATATTAATTACTCAATTAAAGTACCTACTTTGATGCTTCGTACCTCTTTCTAATAACAAAATACACACGTTAGTAACTTCAAGGAAAATAATAAATAAACAATTAAATTAAATAATTGAAATAGAGATTTGGGACCAAACCCTCAAAAATTAAACCTTTCACGTCTAGGGCGAAGGCAACTTCGAATAAGGCTAGGTGTTTCTAGATCTTGCGAATGCGGAATTTTGTATGTGAAAACAAAGTTTAGAAGGAAAAAAGAAAAAGATGAAAGATTAAGAGGATGCTAATTAAAACTGATTATTGATGAAACTTGTGAATGGGAAGAATTGGTGAATGAAAACAGAGTTTTTAATACGATATTTAAAGACAAAATCAGCCAAAAAGATAAAATAAACCACACAGAGTCTGACGCACAAAAAAATAGAGTTGGCGCCAACCCTGGCTAACTGGCGCAAAACACCAACACTAGCGCCAGGCGCCAGTGGCTAGCGCCAGGCGCCAGGCCTGGTTCCAGGCGCCAAAGCCTGGGGTCAGGCGCCAAGCCTGATTTTAACGCGTTTTCAAAAATCAGATAAATTAGTCGTACTGGAGGATAAAATCATATAATTTCCTCGAAAATGCTATTTGATTTTCATTAAAACTCTGAAAAGTCAACTAGTCAATTTATCAATGCTAATAGAATTAGGAATTAAAAGAACCTTCTAGAAGAATCTAGAAGACTAAAACCATTCCTAATTGCATTAGGAATGATAAATCATATTAGGCCCTCCCCAAGATCATAAGGCCGCATATAAGGCTCAAAACGGGCCCAGTTTGGTAAATTGGTCATAATTTCCTCAATATTCATCGGAATTGGGCTTATAATATATCATTGGAAAGCTCTTGTCAAGCCCCATCCAACTACAATATTATTGGACCCGTATCATGGACCAACTAAACTGGATTGGCTATTTTCTTCAAATAAGTTTTCAAAAACAGAGAGAAGAGAAAAGAATTTAAAACTATCCGCAACACTAGACTTTCCACACTTTCACTTCATTCGATTATGATTCGACGCGAAAGGTACTCATCACTGGGTTTGGTTTTGGGGAGACACAAATGGGTGTCTACAGAAGCCCCCACTTTGACTAAGTTTGGAGAAACGCAAGTTTCGAAAACAAAAGTCAAAGAAGCGATAGGGACGGAGAATGATTCAGAACGTTCTGCGATCCTAAATCACTCTTGTAACGCCGATACCTGCAAAACTAGCGTTAGTTAAACAGATAAAAGACTTAAGAAACGCGTATCTTGCACCGTCGAGCACACGTCTCTAAAAGTAACAGATTTGCTACCGCTTTACTGTTGTTTTGATGACCTTCTGCAAGCTAGAGAATGCCATCCCGCTTGAAAACTGCTACGCCCGTAACTGCTTCCAAATTCGAAGATTGCTCCGCCTGAAACGATCCTCCTCCGCATTGATAATATTCCACGTCCAAGGGAATATCATCAAAGATTGCTTCTCTTGAAACAAATCCTCATCCGCATTGATAATATTCCACGTCCAAGAGAATACTATCGAAGATTGCTTCTCTTGAAACAATCCTCAGTTGTTTGTGACAACTCTCCACAATCTAGGGAACGCCATCTTGCTGCTTGTTTTGACAATCTTCCGCAATCTAGGGAACGCCGTTAATCAACGTTGCTACATCTCGAGCCTTTTCTACAATCATAGTGACAACCTTTCCAAGCATAGAAAAAGTCGTCGAAGACCGCCTCATCATGAACCACTCTTCTCATATCTTGGTGACAACGTCCACAATCTTAGCGAACGCCATCGAAGACCGCCCATCTCGTGCTATCTTCTCAAATCTTGGGTGACAACCTCCACAATCTTAGCGAATGCCATCGAAGACCGCCCATCTCGTGCTATCTTCTCAAATCTTGAGTGACAACCTCCACAATCTTAGCGAATGCCGTCGAAGACCGCCCATCTCGTGCTATCTTAGCTTCTCAAATCTTTGGTGAAAACCTCCACAATCTTAGCGAATGCCGTCGAAGACCGCCCATCTCGTGCTATCTTCTCAAATCTTTGGTGACAATGCCATCAAAAATAACTTTACTTGAAGTTATCCTCAGTTGTTGCGATAATATTTCGAATAAAATTACCGAAGACCAACACTTGTCGATCTTTAAAGCTCGCTCGAACTTTGCTTCCGCTATTCCTGTACGTCGGCGCTTTCGTTGCTTTGAACCTATACGTCAATGCCTTTTCTGCTTTTGAGCCAATGCTTAGGCGCTTTAAGCTAAGATAGACGATCTTTCATCAGGTCGATCACCTATTTGCGGTTGTAATCAAATCGACTACTCAATCATGTCAAATTGCTTATAGGGGCTAACTGGCATACCAAGGAACCCGAAATTGTTGTATGAAGTCAAAATCACCTTTCTGAGAGGCTTCGAGCTCTGTCGCTGCTGAGATATCTCTGGCGCCAAGAATTGACTCTGTCGCCGAATGCTGTGATAGGGTCTTCCCTGTTCTGCTACACCTGTATTCATTTTGACTATAGAACTTTGCCAATCTTTTTAATTATCTTAGGGTTGACCTAAGGCTTAATGTTGCTTGACTTATCGACTTGACACGACTCAAGGTACAAACTTGACTCTCTGTGATTGACTGACTCGAGGTTGACTCGACTCAAAGTAAAATGACACGTGTGACTCGTGACCCGTGTGTGCATAGTGTTGATTATGCGACTCGAAAATGCAAAAAAAGCAAAAAATTTCCGTCATTTTTGTGGAAGGTACCGACTTTCTCCCGAAAAAGAAAGTCGCGAAAAAAGAATCAAAAGTTTTGAAGGTGCATGTTGAATGAGCTTAGTCAAATGTTGTTTGATAATATCTCTCAAGGTGCAAGGATAAATCCATCCTAGGCTATCTCAACTGTTGACTCAATGATGAAAGCATTTAGGTAACTTAGGCACGGAGGCTAAGCACTTCATACTTCGTGATGCAATGATGATTATGATTGATGAGTGATGTTGATATGATAAGGCATGCTTCAACGGTGTATTAAGATTTCATGACAAAGGGTTCCTAAGGGAAGTATATTTGGTCATGTATCTGTGTAGTGTGTGAAAGTGACACTAAAGTTAGGCCGCAAAGGCTAAGTGTGTGGAAAGATGTTATTTGTTAAAAGAGTCAAATGGTGGTGACTCTTAGGCTAAGTAAGCTATGATGTAGGGATCAAGCCCCCAATTCTAGCTCTAAATGAATAAGGATGAGCATAGGAAATCCCTTGATATGATCATGGTGTAAGTGTGTGAATGTGAATATGAATGCATTTTTATTACGGTCGCACCTCGATGTGAGGTTGCCTACGTATCCGTTAGGAATCAGGCCGAACGTAGCTCTAGTCGAACCTCGCACAAGTGTGTATACCTCAAAAAGGTATTTTTAAGGGTTGTAACGTGGTTAGGCTAAAGGCTGAAGAAGAAGGGGATAAAGGCTCAAGACCCTAGATAAGCCCCTATGGTGTGTAACCTCGCTTTTGAATCTTTATATTTTTATGCTTGAGTTTCTACTCTTTTTTTAGCTCTATTTTATCTTTTTCTTTAGCATTTATTTCATTTTTAAAAGTGTGAGCAATCTCGATCATGCGGTCTATCACTCACTTTGCATTCATGTTTCTCAAGCACGGTACCGAGCACTCGATAAGAGACGCAATCTGAGACGTGTTCATATCGAACACATTTTCATATCAAAGACATTGGAACATTTGCCCTTTTGTACACTTTTATTTATATTTTTTTTTCTTTTTTAATATTTTGAAATCACTCAAGCCTTTTTTAGAATTGCATAAGTTACACACCATCCCATGCCAAGGTTAGGTAGATGTAGGTTGAAGAAAGAAAGGTTTATCGTTAGACGAGGCTCAAAGTGGTTTATGAAGAAAGGATTGCATATTTGAAAGGTGAAAGGAGATATGATGTGGCTACAAGGGGTGCCTCAAATCATTGGTAAACCTTGCGCTCAATTCGACATGGATTTTTTTTTTTTTTTTACGATGCAATGTAATGCAATAATCATATGCAAGAAAATAAATGCTCATTTTATTAAAAAAAAAAAAAGGAAAAAGGACTACAAAATTAATCTAAAGGAAAAGAAAAGGTGCCTATGCTAGACTTATTGAGGAAAGGAAAAAATGAAAAAGAAATAAAAAAAAGAGGTCATGAAATCTTGTCGTTGAAGCTCGTCTCTTGTCTTGTGTTGTTCGCTTTGATATCATCCAGTCTTCTCGCTAGCTAGAGGCAATGGGATCTTATTTGCCTCTATGAGATCTTGAATGAGGTTTTGAAACCTGTAGCATTCATTAGTAGTATGACCGCGCCCTCTATGGTACTTGCAATAGGAGTTTGGATTCCATCTCGAAGATCGATTTTTTGGTGTTGGATCCTCGGTAGGGCCAATAGGTTTGATTAATCCTCGATTATAGAGACGATCGAAAGCAGCATCGTAGGTCATTCTAATGGGTGTGAACTCTCGCCTGGGTTTCCTTTTAGATCCATGATTGTCCATGGCTAAGACACCATTATGGTCAAAGGTACTAACATTATTACTAGAGTGGGCGTTTTCGGAAGAAGAAGGATTGTCGTTCTTCTTTCCTTTCCAGCCACCGTGGTTACTATTGTTAGTAGCTTTTTGCTTTGCGAGGTCGTCTTCGATCTCGATACCTATGTCATAGACGGCTCTGAAAGTATTCAAGTTGTGTTGATATTTTAAGTGCTTTGAATACTTTTCTTGGAGATTCTTGATAAACATCCTCACATACTCCTTTTCGGTGGGGACCTCAATCATCATTGCGGAAGTTTCCCTCCATTTATTAAAGAAAGAAGTAAAGCCTTCATTCTCTTTTCGTCTTAGCATCTCAAGTTGTCTATGGTCGGTTTCAACTTGGATATTGCACTTGTACCTATCAATGAAAGCGTTTACTATCGATTCCCTGGTAGAGGTTTTCTCTTTGTCAAGGGAGAAGTACCATTGTTGGAAAACGGTCTCGAGAGATAGTGGGAACAGAGAGGGAAAAACCTTCTTATCGATACCCTTAATGTTCCTTATGGTTTCGAAAGCTCTTAGATGGAAGTAAGAGTTATCTATTGCCTTGAATTTATGGATGTCAGTGGCGTCGAACTTATGTGGAAGAAGTTCCTTGTCCAGCGAGACCCCTTGTGAACTCATTCCCTGAAACATATAGTCACTAGATAGCTTTCTCAAACTTTCTTGCATGAGGTTCATTTGTTGTTGCTTCACAGGGTCATCGACCTTAAGTGTGAGGAGCTTTAACGTTTCAGTCATGGTGACCAGTTGGTTCCTAAGCTCATTGAATTCCTCTTGAGTTGTCATTATCTTCTTAGCCTTCCTCTTTTGACGAATCGGTTAATCAAAAAGCGAGACCTGAATAAAGAGGTTGTCCTTGATTAATCGTCTTTCTTTCCTCGACCAAGTACTGTGGAAAAGGAATTTGGGGATATTTATTGTTAATTATTTGACTCAAGCTTTAATAAACATGCAATGGATGGAGGAGTTGAAGACAGATTGGAATAGAATGTGAAAGAAGATTTAGATGGAGGGATATGAAGAATTAGGAATAGAATGTACCCCATAGAGTATGCACAACAAATAATTAGTTTATTAAGAGTTAACACAAGTCAAACAAACGCTTAGGAAAAAACCACATAGAGTATGCACAACAAATAATGCACAATTAGTCAAGTAGGCATAATATGATGCAATGAGTTTGCAACCTAACCATGGCTCTAGTTCTCTAAAGTTCGGGATATGGTTTAGTCGATAGAGGGTCCATGGTTAATTGTCCGGATGCACCGCGCGGAATCCTAACCGTGAAGGGTTGGCGCGAGTGGATGGGACACCGCGAGTTTTAGAAAAAACTCGCTTCCATGGTTTGGTGAATTCAACATCTCGGATGTACCCTTTGTTGCACGGAGCGTTCAATCGGGTAGATGGAGCATGAATTTCCAGAGGGTTATGTCCATATGTATAAAACATATGGGTTTCAGAAAAGTGAGAAAAAATTCAATCAGGAAGTAGGATCGAGCAAACAATACGAAAAACCGGTCGAAATTAGAACGCATATTTCTGGCTCGGTATTGGGGAAATTGGCGCCAGCAAACAGAGACTGGCGCCAGCTTTTAACTGCAGCGCCTGGCGCCAATACTGGCGTCTGGCGCTACGGCTAAAATTCTGGCGCCAAGCCTGGCCCCTGACGCTACTTCCCACATGCCTTAGCAGCTTTCTATGCTCGATAAAATTTACCAATTTCGCGCGGTGTTATTTCGGTGCTAGTTGTGAAAGACATTCCTCAAAATTTCCTACGTGTAAAATCCTATGTTTATAACTCATTACAGATGGTCTTTCCAATGAGATCTTTTTTATGCATATGACAATAATGTTAATCAAAATTACGCACATGAAATACTTAGTACTTTTCGAGTCTCATCCACTCATTCTAAATCATTGCCGAAACAAATTCAGGAATTAAAATAGAAATCCTCCCCAGTGGAGTCGCCAAAAAACTGTAGGAAATATTTCAAGCGTTAATCCCCTTGCTTGAACCCCACTGTGATCATACACTAAAGTACGGTGGCGTCCAAAAGGGAAGAAGATAGAGCAAAAGAGTCGCCAAGAAGTTTTAGGAACTTGTAAACCGTTCATAGGATGAAGGTTAAACCCCTTAACGATCCAAGAGATCGTCAACTCTATAAGGTCTAGAACCAAATAAGGGTTCGGGGATGATGGTACTAATCCAACCTAAAAGAGATTGAACCTGCCCTAATAATAGGCCTCTACTTTATTCTGATCGTATTCATGTGCGCTTTCTGATTAACATGCAATCAATAGGATTAACCCTAAACCTGCTTATCTATGTTGGTTGAATTTAATGCAAAAACAAAACTATTATTGGCGATCACTTGAATTATAATCATATTAACCCTAAACAAGATTATTAATTATCTTATTAAGCGTGATTACAAGTATAAATTCCCTTTAAACATGCATAAAATGTGTGATCAAGCAATAAATAATAAAACATCAAGCAACATAATAATAATAATAATTATAATCATCATAAAATTATATTCATAATCAAAACAATAATAATCATAAATTAAATAATCATTATCAAAATAATAATAATCTTAAATTATAACAATTATAACCATAATCATGTTCATGTTAATATTAAAGCAAAATAATAGCAAGATCCTAGGCATGATACTAACAAGATTAATAACAAACCCTAACATGTCACTAAGCAATAAAAATTAAATCTTTAACCCTAACATGATACTAACAATCATAAATATTAGGAAGAACATAGGAAGCATCGCAGGAATCATAATAAGCATATTTGATATTAAAATTACCCTAGACATGATGCTAGGAATATCATAATAACAATGTATACATGATTTCTACTTCATAATATTTAATCAATTAAAGTACTTACTTTGATTTTTCGTACCTCTTTCTAATAACAAAATACACACGTTAGTAACTTCAAGGAAAATAATAAACAAACAATTAAATTAAATAATTGAAATAGAGATTTGGGACCAAACCATCAGAAATTAAACCTTTCACGTCTAGGGCGAAGGCAACTTCGAATATGGCTAGGTGTTTCTAGATCTTGCGAATGCGGAATTTTGTAAGTGAAAACAAAGTTTAGAAGGAAAAAAGAAAAAGATGAAAGATTAAGAGGATGCTAATTAAAACTAATTATTGATGAAACTTGTGAATGAGGAGAATTGGTGAATGAAAACGGAGTTTTTAATACGATATTTATAGAGAAAATCAGCCAAAAAGATAAAATAAACCAAACAGAGTCTGACGCACAAAAAAACAGAGTTGGCGCCAACCCTGGCTAACTGGCGCCAAACACCAACACTAGCCTGGTTTTAACATGTTTTCGAAAATCAGATAAATTTTCCGTACTGGAGGATAAAATCATATAATTTCCTTAAAAATGCTATTTGATTTTAATTAAAACTCTGAAAAGTCAACTAGTCAATTTATCAATGCTAATTGAATTAGGAATGAAAAGAACCTTCTAGAAGAATCTAGAAGACTAAAACCAATCCTAATTGCATTAGGAATGATATATCATATTAGGCCCTCCCCAAGATCATTGGGCCGCATATATGGCTCAAAACGGGCCCAGTTTGGTAAATTGGCCATAATTTCCTCAATATTCATCGGAATTGGGCTTATAATATATCATTGGAAAGCTCTTGTCAAGCCCCATCCAACTACACTATTATTGGACCCATATCATGGACCAACCAAACTGGATTGGCTGTTTTCTTAAAATAAGTTTTCAAAAACAGAGAGAAGAGAAAAGAATTTAAAACTATCCGCAACACTAGACTTTCCACACTTTCACTTCATTCGATTATGATTCGACGCGAAAGGTACTCATCACTGGGTTTGGTTTTGGGGAGACACAAATGGGTGTCTACATGTTGCTACCAGCAGTCTTCATCAGTTCATCTTCGATATTGATTCCAATATCGTATACAGCTTCGAAGGTACTCAAAGGTGGAAACTTCAAGTGTTGCTTGTATATGAGTTAAATTGGCAATAAACAAGAGAACCATCTCTTTTTCCTTGGGGGGATCCACCAAGAGCGTAGCTGTTTCTCTCCACCTGCTTAAGTAAGTGGTGAAGCCTTCATTCTCTTTCTGTTTGAGAATAGAGAGTTCACGTTCAGAAGTCTTGTCCAGGATGTTACACTTGTAACGATTCATGAAGCTTTCAGCAACATCCTCCCAGGTCGCAACATGTTTGGATTCCAAAGAGTAGAACCATTGTTGATAGGCATGCTTTAAGGAAAGAGGGAACACAGTAGGAAAGAGTTTCACATCTACTCCCTTAAGAGCCATGGTTGCAGAAAAGGCCTTCAAGTGGAAAAGCGGATTATCAATAGGCGTGAACTTCGGAATGTCAGCAGTGGAAAACTTCTCAGAAAGCTTGTCCCTTATGGACGAAGAGGTGGAAGGTTGCTCCACATAAGTGAACTTTTTAGAGATCTTACTCATATGTTCCTTATCTTGTCCATTGCAGCGGTAATGACATTGTTCTGATTGTCTTGCTCTACCGTGTTTACTCTAGTAATGAGTGTTTGCATCATGTTTGACAACATCTCAATTGTCTTGTTGATGTTCTCGATGTCTTCCTTAGTAGCCATTGGTTGAAAGTAGATTGCAGATGGATCTTGTGGAGATGATTGTGGTGGTTTCCTTGTACGCCTCTTTGGTATAAGAGGTTGTTGAGGTATTGACTCGAACCGTAACAATCTACCCCTATATCTTGACCAAGTACTGTGACACCGAAACAAACACACCTTTAATGACCAAACTTAACCTTAACCCATCCGGAAAAAAAAATTAAAAAAAAAAGAAAAAAAATTATTTATATTGCAATTTAAAATTCTCTTTATTTTATTATTTTTTTTAAAAAAATGGGAGAATACCATCTGACTTACTCCGAAAAAAATGACACACAAAAAAACAACACAAGACTACCCAAAATACGGTTATGAAATGGTGCACGACTAACGGAAAAAGTGTGTGAACACGACATGTGAGTGATTAAGTGAAGGTTATGGACACGTGTTATGACCGTGCAGCTAGACAGGACACCAAACCAGACATACGAACCACATAAGCATGCACGAAGACCAAAAAAAGCTGACTGGACAAACCACCTGGGACTGTGTCATGGTACTGACTGTCGTGACACGGTATAAAGCACCGTCAGATGGGGCAATGTACCATGCCACAGCATTATACACCGTGGCGCGGCAAACCTGCTATGAGACGATGCGCAATTCCAGATCAGTTTTAGTCCGTACTAATTACTATGTGGAAATAAAAACCCTCGGTCATGAATTAAACAAAAAGAGCAAACACATGAGGGTTAGCACCAAACAAACCATGTAGCATTTAGTCACGATAATGTAAAAAAGTTCGCAACCTAAGGTCAAGATCTATGTTCAACTATTGGTCAAGCTTTAGGTGTCAAAAAGGTACCATGATTATGAGTTTGGACGCGTTAGCAAGGCAGCCTCCCTTGAGGGTGTATGCCAACGGGCGGCTCTGCGAGTTCGTGATGAATTCAAAGTCGACTCCATGGTTTGGGTGGATTTAATAACTCGGGTGAACCCTTATTGCCTTGAGCGTTTTTGGGTTGATAGAGCTTAAATCCCCCGGGGCTAAGACACATGTAGAACACACACGTTTTTTCAGAAAAATCAAAGGAAGTTGACTGTGAGAAAGGAAAACAAGCCACCAGACTGATTTTAGGACTGCCGTGACACGGCAGATACCACCGTGCCACGGTGCAGCCCACCGTCAGACAGTGAACTGCACCGTGACACGGCAAATTTTTCCTTGGCACGGCAGTCAGAAGATCTGACTGTTACTATGTGGAAATAAAAACCCTCGGTCATGAATTAAACAAAAAGAGCAAACACATGAGGGTTAGCACCAAACAAACCATGTAGCATTTAGTCACGATAATGTAAAAAAGTTCGCAACCTAAGGTCAAGATCTATGTTCAACTATTGGTCAAGCTTTAGGTGTCAAAAGGGTACCATGATTATGAGTTTGGACGCGTTAGCAAGGCAGCCTCCCTTGAGGGTGTATGCCAACGGGCGGCTCTGCGAGTTCGTGATGAATTCAAAGTCGACTCAATGGTTTGGGTGGATTTAATAACTCGGGTGAACCCTTATTGCCTTGAGCGTTTTTGGGTTGATAGAGCTTAAATCCCCCGGGGCTAAGACACATGTAGAACACACACGTTTTTTCAGAAAAATCAAAGGAAGTTGACTGTGAGAAAGGAAAACAAGCCACCAGACTGATTTTAGGCCTGCCGTGACACGGCAGATACCACCGTGCCACGGTGCAGCCCACCGTCAGACAGTGAACTGCACCGTGACACGGCAAATTTTTCCTTGGCACGGCAGTCAGAAGATCTGACTGTTGCCCTATTTTCCTTCGTACACAATCAAGTTATTCAATTTTTCCTACGGGACAGACCTAAATGCGACGTTAAAACATCTATGCTTATGCAAAAATGCCAAATTAATCACAGGAATATTTTTCAAGAATCTTTCAAGTCTCATCCACTCATCTTAATTAAATATCGATCACTCAAATCGATAAATAACCAAGAATCCTCCCTAGTGAAGTTGCCAAATTATAGGCGTCGCTCGAAGTGCGCCAACGTTAAAGCATGTATCACTACTACAAAAAAGGCTTTATAGAACGTCTAAAATAGGCTTTATAGAACACCTCAGGACCGTTCTTCTGCTAAGCAATGTGTAAAGTATATAGAACAGTTCTTGTACGAGTTCTATTAATTCAACAATAGACAACGGTCGTCAGACATAACCGTACTCTATTCCCTAACTAAAATAATAAAATAAAGAGGTAATAAAGAACGGTTAGTCTACTTAACTGTTCTAAAAACATTACTAAAGAAAACGGTCAAGTTAGATAACCGTTCTATAATCCTTCTTTTATATTAAAAAAAAATATGCTGATTTGCAGTATTTCATATAGAAAATACAGTATTTTAATCTCTTGCTATAATACGAGTAATTAAGAAAAATTAATACTGTAACGAAATACAGTATATCTACAAGAATTATAGTAAAATAAAAAAATTGAATTTGAAATTTAATAATAATAATTGAATATATAAAAAATCAAACCAATATTTACAATCAATATAGCATGAAAATAATGAACATTAAGAATCATACGGAGTATAAAAAAAACACACAGATTAACAAGAATTACAAATTATACAAAAAAATTGGTCATTCATCCTTCAACTAATTACGCAAAAAAATTAGCCATTCATCCTTCAACTGTTCTAATTTCTTCTCTTCGACTTTCTTCCATAGTTGTAAATCTACAAAACAAATATAATATAAAAGTGAACATAATATATACAAGTATTATTCATGTTAAGAAATGTCGAAATATACACAGTATTTATATTTCGAATTCTAGGAACACCCATTTGTAATCAAATCAAAGCTCAGAATAGATTAAGAAGCTATCAATATCATAATTTAATCAACATAGATAAGAACAAACTCATTTCGATTGTGAGAACTCATTTAGCCCATTTATAGCCAGAAATCCGAGAAATGATTCAAACAGGGGGTGTAAATTTGACCTAGGTTGGATAAATTTTGCTTAGATCAGTTTGATTGATTCTGAAATAAATTGGATGATTACAAAAACTAAGTGTAATTTGATTGAAGTTACTGCAATTTTTCATTCACAAAAGCCCGATTGAATTATTTTCCTAAAATTAGAACTTTTTATCACCTAAAAAACGAATAAAATTAATATAATGTCATAAATACTATGACCAAATTATCATTAGAAACCAATTGAATAATTCAATTCAATAAATACTTCAAATAGATCTACAATTTTCTTATCAAATTTCTACAGTCCAAGGAGAAGAAAAATTCGAAAGCCTACCTCAAATTGCAGTGGTTGCGCGGTGGTGCGTGCGGAATGCGAAGTAAACACGATGCTGCTGCAAAGTTACAATTGCGGTGGTGCTTGCGGAGGTGCAGTGTTGGCGCGGCGGTGCTTGCGGAGGTGTGGCGTGGCGGTGAATGGGTAGTAGCTTGATAAATTCGAGAAGAATAATACCCGGAGAAAAATTAATAAAATTTCAGATTGAAATTTAAAGATGTGACAGTGTTGTATAGCAAATTAGTAGTATAGGCGTATATGAAGAATTTCAGTTGCATTTTTTAGGGCAAAGATCTAATCCCTCAAAAAATAAAAATTAATTAAAAATAGGAATAAAAATTCTTAAAACAGTTGTCAAGTGCACCGTTGTATATTGTTTACCATTATAGTTTCATTATATATTATTTTTGCTAAAAATTAACGGGGAAGGTAACCTATAACAACCGTTCTATATTCATCAACTCATAGAATGCCTCTACCACAAGTACGTTCTATATTGTTGCAGAAAACGCCAATTTGTTAACTGTTTTGTATTTAGCGTTTCTTATTCTAATTTTTGGTGTAGTGTATGAATATGCTCGGCACTCTTAGGAAGTGGAAATTGACGTATACGATTAGGGACAAATAAAGTAGGGAGCCGCCAACAAGTTTTTAAGAAACTTGTAAACCGTTCATGGATCATAAAAGGCAACCACGAATAAAGGGACAATGATAGGCAACAACGATTGACCCGTGAAGGTTACACCCCATTCATAATCCATGAGATTACTAACTCCATATGGTCCGGAACCACGAAAGGAGGATCGGGGATGATGGTACGAAGTGAGTCATGGAGTCACATTCGCCCGTATTGGCCTCTACTCGATTCTTATAGTGAAAAATGATTCCTGCGATCTGAAAGGCATACAAACAGAGATTCAATTTGCTCCAATATATTATTAAGCTAAATTGGTTTAATATTAATGCGACACATAATTCTAATATATTTGTGATCACTTGAATTAAATAACAAGATTAAAAGGAACCTAAACCGGTTGTCCAAATTATCTTATTAGGCGTGATTTTCAGTTACATATTCCCTTTAAACAAGCAATATGGTGATAAATAAATATAATAGAATAAACATTAATATTGGAAGCAATTTAACAATAATTCCAACAATATAAAATCGTTAGAAAAATAATAGAAATGAAAGGAACATAATTCTTACTTTGATTCTGTTTGCTTGCAACTTTCACGCCTTGGCTTAAGTACAGAACCACGAGTAAAGTATGGACTCCTTGGAGTGCTTGAAGAAGGAATTTTAAAAGAAAAAGTGTAGGCTAGTGTTTAGGCTAGAGCATAGAAGAGAGAAAAATAGAGAATTAATTGATGCCCCGTACATCAGAAATGAGGGGGTATTTATAGAAAAAATGTGTTGAGGGAACACTCAGAACCCTAAAAAGATAAAAACTCTAAAAAAGTACACCGCGACACGGCAAAGTGTACCGTGACACAGGAATCCCCACCTTCAGACGGAGAACATTTCCGTGACACGGTAAACTGCTGTGTGACACGGGACATATTTAGTGAACGGGAAACAAAACACGTCAAGAGTTTACGCGGAAAGGACACGGAAACCCCCGTATCAAGGCAGGTGCCCCGTGTCACGGGGAATCCCACCGTCAGACGGGACAGTTTTCCGTGACACGATGGACTAATGCCGTGACGCGGGATTCTTTAGTCCGTTTTTTTATCTAAATTCATCTTTAACCCTAATTTCGTTCAGCATTTTAAGTGTCGATTGATAATTTCGGGCCATTTCTGATTTATTATTATTTGGGCTAAAAAAAATAAGTAAATAAAATAAATAAAAGGTTTGGGCCAAAATAAATAATAAAACAATAAAATTAAATTAAATTAAAAGGTTTGGGCTGAATTTAAAAAAACTATGCTTTGACTAAACATCAAGACTGATCCATGGATTATTCGAAAATTGAATTTAATTAAATACGATTTTTTAAGCACTCTCGAGATTAAATACTGAACCCAACCAATAGTGACGGAGAAAGGTTGTTCATCATCGGGTTTAGTTTTGGGGAGACATTTTTAGGTGTCTACAAAATCATTGACATTGACATTGTTGGTAGCATTATTGGGCTTGGAAGACGAAGAAGAAGGAGTGTCGTTCTTCTTGTTTTTCCAAGTGTTGTTGTTTTTGCTACTAGCAGTCTTCATCAATTCATCTTTGATATTGATCCCAATATCGTACACAGCTTTGAAATTATTCAATGGCAGAAACTTCAAGTGTTGCTTGTACTTATGAGTCAGATTTGCAATAAATAGGCGAACTATCTCTTTCTCCTTGGGAGGATCCACCAAGAGTGCAGCTATTTCTCCCCACCTACTTAGATAAATAGTGAAGCCTTCATTTTCCTTATGTTTGAGAATGGAGAGTTCACGTTCAAAAGTCTTGGCTTGGATATTACACTTGTAACGGTTCATAAAGCTTCAGTAACATCCTCCTAAGTCGCAACATGTTTGGATTCCAGAGATTAGAACCACTGGTTACATGCATGCTCTAAGGAAAGAAGGAACACAGTAGGGAAGAGTGTCACATCTAATCTCTTAAAAGCCATGGTCGCAGAAAAAGCCTTCAAGTGAAACAACGGATTATCGGTAGGCTTGAACATGGGAATGTCAGCTGTGGAAAACTTTTCGGGAATCTTGTCCCTTATGGACGAAGAGGTGACAAGTTGCTCCACATAGGTGAACTCTTCAGAGATCTTACTCATCTGTTCTTTGATTTTATCCATTGCAGCGGCAATGACATTGTTTTGATTGTCTTGATCTACCGTGTTGACCCTGGTGGTGAGCGTTAGCATCATGTTAGACAACATCTCAATGGACCTGTTAATGTTCTCAATATCCTCCGTAGTAGCCATTGGTTGACAGTAGACTAGAGACGGACTTTGTGGAGATGATTGTGGTAGTTTCCTTGTACGCCTCTTTGGTATAAGAGGTTATTGAGGTATTGACTCAAACCGTAACAATCTACCCCTGCTTCTTGACCAAGTGTTGTGGAATCGAAACAAACACACCTATAATGACTAGACTTAACCTTGACCCATCCGAAAAAGAAAAAAGCAAGAAAAATTTTATTTTATTCGAAATTTTCTTTATTTTCTAAAAAATAAATATGTATGGGAGGACACCATCCGACTTACTCCGAAAAAAAGGAAATAAAAGACGACACAAGACCATCCTTAAGTACGGTCATAAAATGGTGCACGACTAAAGAAAAAGTGTGTGAACTTGACACGACATGTGAGTGATAAAGTGAGGTTATGGACATGTGATATGACCGTACAACTAGACATGACATCAAACCATGCATACGAACCACATAAGCACGCACAAAGACCAAAAAAAGACTGACTGGACAAACCTCCCGAGCACCGTGACACGGTGCTGACTGCCGTGACACAGTACAGTGCACCGTCAAACGGTATATTGCACCGTGTCATGGCATTGCACACCGTGGCGCAGCAGACTAGCCGTGACACGGTGCACAATGTCAGGCCTAAATTTTGCATAATTTCCAGGTTTGTACTAATTACTATGTGGAAATAAAAAACCTTGGTCATAGGTTAAAAAAATTGAGCAAACACATGTGGGTTAGCACCAAATAAACCACATAGCATTTAGTCACGATGATGTAAAAAGAGTTCGCAACCTAAGGTCAAGATCTATGTTCAACTATTGGTTAAGCTTTGGGTGTCAAAAGGGTACCATGGTTAAGTGTTTGGACGCGTTAGCAAGGTAGCCTCCCTTGAGGGTTTATGCCAACGGGCGGCTCCGCGAGTTCATGATGAAATCGAACTCGACTCCATGGTTTGGGTGGATTTAATAACTCGAATGAACCCTTATTTTCATGAGCGTTTTTTGGTTGATAGAGATTAAATCCCCTGGGGCTAAGACGGTTGTAGAACACACACGTTTATTCAGAAAAACCAAAGGAAGTTGACTGTGAGAAGAGAAAATAAGCCACTTGACGAATTTAAGGACTGTTGTGACACAACAAAGTGTACCGTGTCACGGTGCTGCACATCGTGTGACGATGTATGGCGCCGTGACACGGCAGCATCTGCCATGGCGCGGCAGTCAGAAAATCAGACTGGTGCCTTGTTTTCCTTCATTCGCAATCAAGTTAATCAATCTTTTCTGTGGGACAGACCTATATGCAACGTTAAAACGTCAATGCTTACGCAAAAATGCAAAATTAATCACATGAATATTTTTTAAGAATCTTTTAAGTCTAATCATCTCATCTTAATTAAATACCGATCACTCAAATCGATAAATAACTAATAATTCTCCCTAGTAGTGTCACCAAATTGTAGGCATCGCTCGAAGTGCGCCTATGTTAAAGCATGTGTGAATATTTTTGGCACTCATAGGAAGTGGGTATTGACATAATACGATTAGGGACAAGGAAAGTAGGGAGCCGCCAACAAGTTTTTAAGGAACTTGTAAACCGTTCACGGATCATAAAAGGCAACCACAAATAAGGGACAACTAAAGGCAACAATAATTGACCCGTGAAGGTTACACCCCATTCATAATCCATGAGATTACTAAATCCATATGGTTCGAACAACAAAATGAGGATTGGGGATTATGGTACGAAGCGAGTCATGGAGTCACATTCGCCCGTATTGGCCTCTACTCAATTCTTATATTGAAAAGTGATTCCTGCGATCTCAAAGGCATACAAACAAATATTCAATTAGCTCCAATCTATTATTATGCTAAATTGGTTTAATATTAATGCAGTACGTAATTCTAAAATATTGTGATCACTTGATTAAATAACAAGAGTAAAAATGAACCTAAATCGGTCATCCAAATTATCTTATTAGTCGTGATTTTCAATTACATACTCCATTTAAACATGAAATATGGTGATCAATAAATAAAATAGAACAAACATTAATATTAGAGGCAATTTAACAATAAATCCAACAATATAAAATCGTTAGAAAATTAATAGAAATAAAAGGAACATAATTCTTACTTTGATTCTGTTTGCTTGCAACTATAAAATAATAAATGAGTTAGTAACTTCAAGGAAAATTGATAAAACAATCATTAAATTAATCAAAGTGAGTTGATTTGGGGCCAAACCGTCAAACAGTTCTACCTTTCACGCCTTGGTTTAAGGACAGAACCTCGAATAAAGTATGGACTCCTTGGAGTGCTTGAAGAGGGAATTTTGAAAGAAGAAGGGTAGGCTAGTGTTTAGGCTAGAGAATAGAAGAGAGAAAAAGAGAGTTAATTGATGCCCCATCCATCAGAAAAGAGGGGGTATTTATAGGGAAAATGAGTAGAGGGAACACACGGAACCCTAAAAAATAATGCCGCAACACGGCAGAGCATGCCGCGACAAGGCAAGGATTGTCGCGACAGGGCAGAAAATCTCGTGACACAGAGAAATATTGTGTGACGCGAGAAATAATTAGGTTACGGGAGATAAAACGCGTGAAGGGTTTACGCGGAAAGGACACGGAGCTGCCCCGTGTCACAGCACTGGCACCGTGTCACGGGATATCACACCGTTGCATGGTAGCGAGCCCCGTGACGCGGTGCATTCTGCCATGACTAGGCAGACTCTGCGTCCATTTTTCCGTCTACATACATTTTATCCTAATTTCATTCAGTCTTTTAAAGTGTCGATTGATAATTTTAGGCCAATTCTGATTTATTATTTATTAATTGGGCCAAAATAATAAATAAAATAAAAAGGTTTGTGCCAAAATAATAAATAAAATAAATAAAAAAGGATTAGGCCAAAATTTAAAATAAACTATGTTTTGACTAAACATCAAGACTGATCCATGGACTATTAAAAAATGAATTTAATTAAATACGATTTTTTAAGCACTCTCGGGATTAAATACTGAACCCGACCAATAATGGCGGTGAAGTATTGTTCATCATCGGTTTTGGTTTTGGGGAGACATTTTTAGGTGTCTACTGGCGCATTATGTGTTTAAGGTGTCTTTGACACCGAGGTAGATTTTAAAAGGGTTCAACATTAAATACTATGTGGTCACTAATTATTGAAGAAATAAATTGGACTGTTTAATTGTTTAAATAATTATAATGTTTGATGTTGTTATGATTTGAGAGTCATCAACAAGTTTAATAATATGTAAATAAATAATGTAAAGTGAAAGAGATTACGCACCAAAACTCTTGGAAGGTATATACCTTAAGTATGAACATATGGGGGGAGTTATGCAACTTTATATTTGACCATAACTTCTATTGGGAGTACAGGACGCTGTATTTTCCTTTTTATTATCATGCTCAGGAACTCCGCCACTTACGAGTGCTTCTTTTATACTGGCACGGTTAGCTTCCGTGTTAGTACCCCCTTTATTAAGGCAGGTTCGGGGGGAAACCCGTTCGATGCGTAATCAAAACTAAATAAATTATTTAATTACTTAGTTAAGAAGTCTTATTGTATATTTTGTGCCGCTTAAAAATAGGTGCAACAAGGAAAGTTTTGTGTTGATTGGAAAAAGCATGTTAGTGTGTTTAATTACGCTTATGTACTCAGCTTTGCTAATTGTGTGTTTGTATGTTTGTTTAGCCTTGTCTGTACATAGGCCCTATGATAACCTATTTTTAATGGAGAGTAGTGGAAACTAGTAGAGAAAAGCTTTTCAGGTGATGAAGCATATTCATGATGGGCATGAGTGAAGATCGAATCGTGCTAGTTTCCATAAGTTTATGATATATTATTGCTTTAATTATGTTATGATATTATTGTTGCGAACTAACGTAAGGTTTTTAAATTGATTTGGTTTTTTTAAGGGCCTACAATGGTTCCAATTTGTAGGTTTGACTAAGTTTTACATTGGTTGACTTTACTTTTGGTTGGTTGACTTTTTATGTTGAGTCGTTTTAAATATTTTATAGGAGAGTCTTCCGCTTTGTGTCTTTGATAGTTGTCTTAGCTGTTTTCACGGTGGCTGTAATGTCTTATATTTTCCTATTTAAAGTTTTAAACAGGGCAAAACATGTATTTTAAAAGAAAGGAATTTCTAGGGTGTTACACAAGTTGTTGATGCGTTGAGTTGATCAACGGAATAAACCATATAGCTACTCTTGCTTGTTAACTCTCACTCACCATCTTGCCAATCCATGTAATGCCTCACCGTCTTCAATGATGTCCACAACTTCTTCCTCCTTTACATTTATAATGGGACCTCCGTCTCCCGTATCAAGACAAGACTTCCCTTGCGGACTTAGGCCACCATAAAAGATTTGAATGATTTGGTAGGTACGAATTCCGTGGTGAGGACACTCCCTTTGATACTCTTTGTACATCTCCTGAGCTTCATAAAAACTCTCACTTGGCTTTTGCTTGAAGCTTTAAATGAGTGTTCTAGCTTCCGCCATTTTCTTTTGGGAGTAGAATCGAGATAAGAATTTTTTTGTGACCTCATCCCAAGTCCTTAGGAAATTCGATTTCACCTACTTATCCAATGATACCAAAGCTCTCCCTATGAATGAGAAAGGGAAAATATTTAGGCGAGTGAATTCTTAAGAGACTCCATTCACTTTTTTTATGGTGTTGCAATACTTTTCGAATTCCTTGAGGTGGTTTAGAGGACTCTCATGCTTGGCTCCACTAAATTGTCGCCTCTCTATCAAGGTGATCATTGTGGGTCTTATCTCAAACTCATTTGTGGGAGTGGTGGGGGATGCTATGCCAATTTCAAACCTATATGCCTTGGGTATCTCTAGCTCCTTCAAAGCTACTCTCGTATTTTCTCCCATGCTTGGTTGCTTTTCTTGTTGCTCTTCTTCTCTTGGAGGGCTAGAACACAAGGAACGTCAAGAAAACTCTTATCTTAGTAATTGTCCTCTCTATTTTCGGATAAAATGGCATAAGAGAACGTCGACGTGCTCTGTGTATACAATCTCAAAAGAAACAATTAGAAGCACGACAACAAATTTAGCCACAAAGGGAAAAATCTTTTTGTGCTTTTTTCAAATAAGATGAAATAAACTAAACCACTATAGCAAAAAACTACGCCATTCCCTGATAACAGCATCATTTGATAGAGGGACTTTAACACTTAGTTTGATGCTTAAAATCTTATCGAAAAAATTATAAACACTCGACCAATCCTAAACCATGTATAGGGTAAGTCAAGGGTCAAACCACGAGGAATGGGAGAAAGGTTACTATAGCTTAAAGTCAAGCTACTTTGAAGAATAGGAAGGATGTTGATTGTGTATAACAATGGTCTCAAACAGCTAAACTAAAGAGGAAATTCAATATCAAAAGCACTAGGGATTAGGATCCACATATATACAATAAATATAGGAATACCAATTGAGGGGAAAATTGATCAACCATACCAAATTTTCAAGGGAAAATAGCAATTGCAATCAAAAGAATTCAAAAGGTTATCTCCTTGAAGGCAATCTAGGTTTCCTCTATGAATGACTAGCAAGAAGAATCCCAAATCAAGTTCAATTAATAAATGCAATCTCTAAATAAAGTGATCATGTCATTAGGAATCACAATGCAATCTAGCTTGAAAATCAAGGTTAGCTGCTCCTTATCAATTCAAACACATTCTATTTACCAATTTAATCACAACATTTAATCAATCAAAAACCATCAATTTGCAATGATCCATCATTCATCATGCATACTTCACCATCACCCTAGCAAGGAATCTACTCACTAAGCATGTTGAAATTAAAGAGCAAAAATAAACTAACCATCAAAATCATCATCATCATTGCAAAACAAACTATTAAGAACCAAACCAATCAATAAACTTGAAATTGCAATAATTAATCAAATTTAATTCAAATTGATTGAATTATGAAGAAGAAGAGTCTTACAAACTTTGATCAAATTAAAGGAATTGTACTTGCATTTTAAGTAGATGGAAATCAAATGTAAAAATCATCCAGTTTCTCTCTTTAAAATCTAAGAACTAAAAAACTAACTCTCTAATAAAAAGAAGAAAAGGCTAAGGTCATTTATAGTATAACTAACTAAGGAAAAATAAGGAAGACGTCCAAAAATAGACCCGATCAGGCGTGCCATCCCACCAGAATATGCGCCCACGAAGAATGGGGTACAAAACAAGGAACTCCGGAGGCGCGCCCGCGCCCAAAGTTTGCGCGCCCATCCCAAAACCTTGTGCGTCCGCGCCCAATTCTTGCGCGTCCGCATCACTAGAACAGTGCGCGCCCGTACCTCCTCCCTACACTCTTTAATGTAGGTGGTGCGCTCCTCTTAATCATCATTGTGGATGGCAGTCCTGAAACGACTTCATGTTTTCATGGTGGGTTAAATACCATATTTTCACGTGAGCGCAACATGAGGACGCAAGCAACAAGTCTTGGAGTAAGCCATCTCCTACTTTGTGTGCCATAAGTAAGCTTCCACTTTGCACCTTGTGCCTTTTCCAACCTTGAAAAATCATCATGAGGATACATGACGGATCTTGAGCCTTGCCTTTAACCTACAAACAAAAGGAAAAGAACAAATAAAAAGGGAAAACACTAGGAAAATCAACAAAAGTGTATGAAAATACAAAATAAAAATGGAATAAGGAAACTAGAGAGAAAATGAACAAAACTAGGCATTTATTAATGAAGAACGTTCTAAAAAGAAGGTAAAAACAACCTAAAAGCTACCCTATGAGTGTCATAAATGTCACTCATCACTTTCTTTATGTGTTTAATTTATATCTTTGTTGTAATTTAACAAGTATTTTCAAGGCTATTTTGAAACTAAAATAAGAAAATCGAAAAGATGATTTTATGACAATTAAAGAGTACGGTGTGTTGTGATGCAAATCACTAACTTGAAAACAAAATTCCGGCGCAACCGGGTTGCACAATTGTATTCGTCGGCACGTTCCCTAAGGTTAACACACCACTTCCACACAAAGGCACTTTTGGGGTGGAAGGTTGGAGCCAAGTAACTTATGCCCAATATAGAGTATGTGTTTAAGAAAGCTTGTGTTTGATATGTATTTCTTGTGTATATCAAAATCAGAAAACATCGTCCAATTTATAGAAATGAATGATAGAAGAAGATGAAAGATCATGGAGGAATCTTCTATGAACAAGGAAATGAAATCATAAATATTATGGTGATTAAAATACCATAATCAACCTCTTAAATAAACCTCTTAAATGGGGGGTTACGGGAAATCTAACAAGAAGAGGAATCCAAGGGAACCGTTGGAGTCCAACGGACAAACACGCGCCCGATCAGGCAGATACTCCCTTTTTCCAAACGTCTTCTCGCGCCCGGTCGGGCGGGGCTCGCCTGGTCGGGAACCAAATCAGGCAGAGCTCGCTCGATCGGGCGGCGGAACTCCAGAATTTTAAGACTCTTCTCTCGCTCGGTCGGGCGCCTGATTGGGCGCTCATATTTGACCCTTTGAATTTCCTTTCTTTATTTCCAACAATCCCCCACTAAAGGAAGGGAAGAAAAGCCAACAAAATATGAGGATAAGCAATATATTGGGCATAAGAAGAGATCAATACATAACACTTAGATATTACATAAGTAATTTGAAATCTAGTGCTTAGTTAAATGAGGCAATGAACTACAAGTCCATGGGTGGACAAACCTTAAAACCCTTAAGATTCTTGATCATGGAGTGGACGAACCTTAAAACTCCAAGATTTAGTGCAAGACTCCCACAACACATACATCACTCCAAAAATTTACTTGAACTCCGCGAAGAGATATGCTCTTTTATAGCCTAGCATTTTCACCTTAGGTCTAGTGGAAGCTCTAGGATATCCGTCCAAGAGAAGATGGCTAGTCTTCACAACCACATAGGTGAATCACAAGCACTTCTCAGAAGCACTTAGTCAATGGGGTAAAAAAATGTTCCTAAGAACTTAAAAAAATGCTACATTGTAGCCATTAACCCCCACAAGAGCATGGATTTATTCAGAGCTAATGCTCAACCTCACAACAATCCTAAACAAAAGTGATTCCAAAGTTTTAGTGCGTCCACTCAAACAATTTGATTCATTAAGAGTCAAAGGACTCAACCTCAAACGGTGGATCAATCAAGTGCGTCTCAAATAGCACCAACCTAAATGGTTTAATGATCCATTAAGAACTCAAAAGAGTTCAACCTCAATCAAGCATTATAACCCATGCCATAGGGATAGGAAAGTGATGCTTTTAATCTTTCCACATGGGCTTAAGGCCTATCCCCCTCGACATTTCCACAAATTTATCAATGATTGTTATATGTCCCTAATTTCCTTACCATAGTGCAAAATTACTTTGCTAGAATTTTTTTTTCATTAAGGAAAACTAGCATGTTATCAACATCAACTTAATTTGCACAAATGGTTAGAAAATATATCATTTAGCTTTCACCATTATATGAATAAAGTAATAAGACAATGAACCCAAAACTTGAAATTTTAAAAACTTAATCAAGTCCAATCCATGAAAATAATATAGCCGCATTAGTGAACTTTTTTCATCAACCATCAATTACCGACAATTGCCTTCCGAAAAATCTGAACAAATTTTCCCGAAAGCTAGTGTATTTCACAACCTTCGTACCTAAAAAGATACTTAGTAAAAGTTGAAGTAAATTTAAACAACATTAGTCATTCACTATTAAATTTGTAAAATATTGCACTTCAACTATTTCACAAATATATGCTATATTAAAATAAAATGCAATGCATGTCACTATCACATTGCTAAATGTATTAGCATACTCCATTCAAGACATACTTTAAGACCTCTTTAAATTACATACACATAATTCATGCTAAAACATACTCCACTCAAATGATAACATGAACAACAAATATCATATCATCTTATAAATCTTTCCAATCACGAAACATGTATGACACTTTGGGAAAAAACCAAAAACTCATAATAATCATTATTATTCTCAAAATAATAAAACATATTGTCATGATCCAAATTGTGAAAATTGCTCAACAAAATTGGAAAGATAAGAAGTTCAAGAAAGTTGTTAACTAAAAATCACATGTGATTCTCAATACCACCACATTACTCACATTGTAGACATACAACAAATATATTACCTTGAAGCAAGTAGTGAGAAACAAACTTAATTACAAGTATTAGATCCTCACAAGGTACTAACCAAATTTTATACCACTTTCTAGGTAATAAAATTAAGTCAACTCACACTTGAACTTTCAAATCACATTTCTTATCTTCAAAATGGAACTCTCCAATAAATTCACATAGGTCACCACTTAGAAGACTTAACAAACTTAAACCACTAGAAGGAAGCTTATCATCAAGGACAAGGATCCAAAAGAAATAAGTCATCTAAGTAAGACCTACATTGTTCCATTAAGACAAGAAAACCAAAGTAACCTTTACTCATAAGTTTAGCCTTGAACACTTCCAACAACACTTAGAGAATTGATATTGAAAAACTTTAGAAGAAGTTTTGAGAAACACACTCCATAAAAAGATAGGAGAACTCTAATCATGTTAGAAATAATCTAACTTATCCTCAATAGTTTCTTCCAAGATAAACAATCACTCACGTCATCAATTCATTAAGTTAAGGAAACATTCTTCAAACATAGAGATATTAAAGCAACAAATTAAGGCAAACAAATAATAGTCTTTAGCATAGCTAGTAGTCACTTTCATGCTTTGCATCAAATAATAGAAAGGTCTAATATTAATGCCTCTTATTCCTCATGTAGTCAACTTGTTCACTCAATAAACAAAATAATTATATAGAAGAAAATATAGCAATCAAGAGACTTGAGAATTCCAATATGCATAGCCAATCACTTGTTATATGTATAAGCTTGGCATAAGCACAAAATTGCTAAAAACGAATTATTATAGTAAAGGAGATAATTCAATTATGATGCATGGAGATTACCAAATATTATGGTACATGGAGAAAATTCAATAATCCAACAATCACATACAATAATCCAACATTGTGGCATATGGAGAACCAACATTCACATACAAAGTCATAGAGCATCATAAACAAGTTAAGATATTCCACAAACCAAGACTTTTGAGTCCAATGATAATTCATCATATTACCCTTTCCCCCACATTGGACGACAAAGGTCTTTTACTAAGTATTGAAATTAACATGAAAAACTCTACACGTTTCACATGGGGCTTATAAGAACTAAATTCCTACAAGAAAATTCTATGAACTCATAGAACCATAACCCCTACATGTCAAAGTTAAGTCTAAAATAAAAACATAGTTGATAGCGAAGAAAAGGAATGTGTGAACATACCTCCATAGTGCCTCTAATAATTTACCTTAGCGATCAATGACGAACAACCCAATGACCACCACTTGTAGTGATTGTGCATCCACTAAGTATTTTGATCTTCTTGAAGCACATTTGAATTCATGTTCTTTACTTGAAACATATTGACATTATGCGGAGATTTACTAGGCATACCATCAAAGGAAATCAAACTCTTAAGAATCACGTTCCACACATAAAGAGATAAATAATGATACTTTAAACAAATGCCAATAATTAACCAAATCAAACCAAGTAAGAACAAGAATGAACAAAACATCCAATAAGAATTAATAACTTAAAAACTCTTTCTTAAGGTGGACAATTAAAGAAGTAAAATAATCTAACAAATGAATTAAATAATAATTCAAACATTATCATACTTCAAAAATTCATCACAAGACTAACACAACTTAATTAACACACTAATATATAAGATAGCCACCAAAAGAATTTCAAAAGCAAAGTTAATAGAAGTAGTACAATCATATATATATTCTTCAACAAGAAATATGGATATATGCCACAATTAAGAGTCACAAAAACAACAACCATAATAATATTCTCCTATGGAGAAAAAATACACATATGGCTCTTCATAAAATAATTACATGATTCTAATTCAAAAACTTCTCATACTTAGCAAAGTAAGCATTATGAGCATGAAAAAAGTTCCAAAAGCATGACATATACACATCATTGTATATATTTGCTAAAAATAATAATGTTTGATAACATACTCAACCTATATAACACATGATTCATGGTAAAATTTATAAATCCTACAAGTTAACAAGTCATAAAAATTAACCATGAATTATCTATCAACATAGACATGTAAACATTAGGTACTCAACATATTGCTAAAAGTAAATAATCTAAAGCAATGACCTAATATTTACTTTCTCAATGAACAAAACAAGACATATGTTCAAATAACCAACAAATTGGTAAATAAAGTAAATTAACATATTTCTAAGTACAAAGTTCAAACCATCTTAGAACAAAGACATAGAAATAGCAATCATACCACGTAATATCACACATATATAACATGGATTATACATTAGCCTATAAACTAATAATCATGTAACAACTACTACATTATGGACAAAATAAACATCTAATATTATAATGCCAAAAGTCACAACTCATGTATTTTCCAAGACAATTATTAGAATAAAAATCACATGCTAAGCATACTAAAAATTACAATTAGTTTAGAGAGGACCTCTCTTGAATTAATTCAAGTGTCAAAGATGAGCATTCTCTGTAGTACACCCAAATGTCCTTTCCAAAAATGCAGCTCAACTTTGAAGCCATAACTCCCAAACGTAAGCATATATCCATAATCCAACTGGTGAAAATGAAGCCTCATATGTCTCAAAAAAGCTCCCAAAATTTCGGCCGAAACAAAGAACGATTGACCTTCAATCAGGGACCATTTCCAAGATTGCTCCCGGAAAAACATGAACAAAATATTTCTTCAAAAATTATTTTCTTTGCACATTAAATCTTCTCAAATAGTAGCCATGAAAATAATAACTTCTTTTTCAAATTGTTGTATTTAATAAGTATTTTCAAGGCTATATTGAAATTAAAATAAGAAGATCGAAAAGATGATCTTATGACAATGAAAGAGTATGGTGTGGCATGATGAAAATCACTGACTTGAAAACGAAATTCCAGCACAACCGGGGTGCACAATTGTATTTGCCGGCACATTCCCTAAGGTTAACACACCAATTCCACACAAAGGCACTTTTGGGTGGAAGGTTGGAGCCAAGTAACTTATGCCTAATATAGAGTATGTGTTTAAGCAAGCTTGTGTTTGATGTGTATTTCTTGTGTATATCAAAATCAGAAAACATCCTCCAATTTATAGAAATGAATGATGAAAAAAGATGAAAGATCATGGAGGAATCTTCTATGAACAAGGAAATGAAATCAGAAATATTATGGTGATTAAAACACCATAATCAACCTCTTAAATGGAGGGTTACAGGAAATCAAACAAGAAGAGGAATCCAAGAGAACTGTTTGAGTCCAACGGACAAACACGCGCCTGATTGGGCAGACACTTCCTATTTCCCAAACGCCTTCTCGCGCCCGGTCAGGTGGAGCTCGCCCGATCTAGCGGCGGAACTCTAGAATTTTACGACCCATATCTGACCCTTTGAATTTCCTTTCTTTATTTCCAACAATCTTAACTATTTCTTTGCATGTTTCATTGCTAATTGGATTCTCTTTCTTCATTATTTGATTTAATGTGGATCTTGGCCCTAGTTTACATTTTATTTTTTATTTTTTTTTATCACTGGGAAACAAGACAAATTAGGAATATTACCTCTATCCCCCTTTCCTAGCCTTTAAAGCCAGGTCATGGCCCTAGTTTACATTATTTTATAATGTTTGTAGTGTTAGTTTATTAGTTTTACTCCTCTCTATCAATATCAATTTTGACCTAACTTAAGCTTTGTATCATGAACACTATTGTATTATAATTCCTTGTGGTTCGACCCTTAACTTGCCCCTATACTTATATTAGGGTACTTAAATTAAGTGATTATAAATTTTGTTAATCCTAGGAGGTTAGCATTCGGCCTAATTTTCCTATGATTAATTCCAAATGATATTTATAGGTCATGATATAATTCATCCCCAAACGTTATTTAACACAAATGTTATCAATTAAGACCAAGCTTTTTCACGGAAAAGAAATGTGAAATATATCTTCATGAAAGGCTCCAAAACTTCTTAAAAACAACTTGTCGATTTTTCATTGTATGATTTCATTGAATCATACACAAGCTTTTTTTAATGTGGATTAGAAAATTTCTATTTACAACCGGTATATATATCTCTAATGCAACCTTACTTGCATAGTCAAAATAAGTTAACAACCCTTGTAGTCTTTTTAAGGTAGCCCGATAGTAAAGTGAATATATCTGATAATGTTCAAAGTGCAATTTTGTAGGGAATAAATTCAAGACTTAATCCCACTAGCTCGAACCCCACTGTGATCATACACTAAAGTACGGTGGCGTCCAAAAGGGAAGAAGATAAAGCAAAAGAGTCGCCAACAAGTTTTTTAACGAACTTGTAAACCATTCACGAGGTGAAGATTACACCCCTTAACGATCCAAGAGATCGTCAACTCCATAAGGTCTAGAGCCAAATAAGGGTTCGGGGATGAAGGTACAAATCCAACCTAAAAGAGATTGAACCTGCCCTAATAATAGGTCTCTACTTTATTCTGATCATATTCATGTGCGCTTTTTTATTAACATGCAATCAATAGGATTAACCCTAAACCTGTTTAATCTATGTTGGTTGAATTTAATGCACAAATAAACTATTATTGGCAATCACTTGAATTATAATCACATTAACCCTAAACAAGATTATTAATTATCTTATTAAGCGTGATTACAAGTACCAATTCCCTTTAAACATGCATAAAAAGTGATCAACCATAAATATAAATATCAAGCAACAATAATAACCATAATAATAATAATAATAATCATAATAATAATAATCACAATAACGAATATCATAATCATAGCAATCATAATTAATAATAACTATAATAATCATAATTATAATAATATTCATGTTAAAGCATAATAAAAGTAAGATCCTAGGCATGATACTAACAAGATTAATAACAAACCGTAGCATGTCACTAAGCATTAAATATCAAATCTTTAGCCCTAACATGATACTAACAACCATAAATATTAGGAAGAAAATAAGAAGCATCGCGACAATCATATTTAATATTAAAATTACCCTACACATGATACTAGGAATATCATAGTAACAATTTAAACATGATATCTACATCATAACATCAATTAAAACCATTAAAGCACTTACTTTGATGCCTCGTACCTCTTTCTAATAACAAAATACACACGTTAGTAACTTCAAGGAAAATAATAAACAAACAATTAAATTAAATAATTGGAATAGAGATTTGGGACCAAACCCTCAGAAATTAAACCTTTCACGTCTAAATCTTGCGAATGCGTAATTTTGTATATGAAAAACCAAGTTTAGAAAAAGATGAATGATTTAGAGAATGCTAAAGAAAAACTTGTGAATTGGTGAATGACAGATGTAGATGATTATTGGTGAGAATTGGTGAATGAAAACGGAGTTTTTAATACGATATTTATAGAGAAAATCAGCCAAAAGATAAAATAAACAAAACAGAGTCTGACGCACAAAAAACAGAGCTAGCGCCACCCTTGGCTAACTGGCGCCAGGCACCAACACTAGCGCCAGACGCCAGGCCTGGTTCCAGGCGCCAAGTCCTAGGGTTAAGCACCAAGTCTGATTTTAACGCGTTTTCGAAAATCAGATAAATTTACCGTACTGGAGGATAAAATCATATAATTTCCTCGAAAATGCTATTTCATTTTAATTAAAACTCTGAAAAATCAAAAGTCAATTTATCAGTGCTAATTGAATTAGGAACGAAAAGAACTTTCTAGAAGATTCTAGAAGACTAAAACCATTCCTAATTGCATTAGGAATGATAAATCATATTAGGCCCTCCCCTAGATCATTGGGCCGCATATAAAGCTCAAACCGGTCCCAGTTTAGTAAATTGGCCATAATTTCCTCAATATTCATCGGAATTGGGCTGATAGTATATCGTTGGAAAGCTCTTTGCAAGCCCCATCCAACTAAACTATTATTTGATCCATATCATGGACCAAACAAACTGGATTGGTTGTTTTCTTAAAATAAGTTTTCAAAAACAGAGAGAAAAGAAAAGAAATTAAAACTATCCGCAACACTAGACTTTCCACACTTTCGCTTCATTTAATTGTGATTCGATGCAAAAGGTACTCATCACCGGGTTTGGTTTTGGAGAGACACAAATGGGTGTCTACAGAAGCCCCAACTTTGACTGAGTTTGGAGAAACGCAAGTTTAGAAAACAAAAGTCAAAGTATCGATAGGGACGGAGAATGATTCAGAACGTTCACTCTTGTAACGCCGATACCTGCAAAACTAGCGTTGGTTAAACAGATAAAAGAGTTAAGAAACGCGTATCTTGCACCATCTAGCACACGTCTCTGAAAGTAACCGATTGTTGCTGCTTTGCTGTTGTTTTGATGACCTCCTACAAGCTAGAGAATGTCATCCCGATTGAAAACCGCTACGCCTGTAACTGCTTCCAATTTGGAAGATTGCTTCGCCTGAAATGATCCTCCTCCGCTATGATAGTATTCCATGTCCAAGGGAATACCATCGAAGATTATTTCTCTCCAAACAATCTCCATCCGCATTGATAATATTCCACATCCAAGGGAATACTATCGAAGATTATTTCTCTCGAAACAATCTCCATCCGCATTGATAATATTCCACGTCCAAGGGAATACTATCGAAGATTATTTCTCTTGAAACAATCTCCATCCGCATTGATAATATTCCACGTCCAAGGGAATACTATCAAAGATTATTTCTCTCGAAACAATCTTCATCCGCATTGATAATATTCCACGTCCAAGGGAATACTATCGAAGATTATTTCTCTTGACACAATCTCCATCCGCATTGATAATATTCCACGTCCAAGGGAATACTATCGAAGATTATTTCTCTTGAAACAATCTCCATTCACATTATGACCATCTTCCATGCCTAAGGGAATATGATCGAAGACAACTTCGCCCGAAATTACCTCCAGTTGTTTGTGACAACTCTCCACAAGCTAGGGAACGCCACCTTGTTGTTTCGATGTTCACTCGTCTCTGAACAATGAGCTTCTTTTTTATATGACTCTAATTTCCGCTGTGATAGTCTTCGAAAAGATCACTGCTTTTTAATCCTTAATGCTGCCATGCCAGTACGTCGGCGCTTTGTTGCTTGTGAACCAGTATGTCGGTGCTGTTGTTGTGATGACAATCCTCTTTTCTCTGGGAATAGTTGCCAACACAACTCTTGTATGATGTATGACAATCCGATTTAAGGACAGTTGTCAATGCTTCGTAACAATCCATCCTTGGAAATGTTGCCACGATGAAGCAACAATTCGTATCTCGGAAAATTCGCCAAAATCCAATTTTTGGGAAAAGTTGCCAATGCTTTGTAACAATCTTTCATAAGAACTTTGCTACGAACAACAATCCACATCTTGGAATATAACTCTTGAAAGCAATCCACCTTGGAAATTTGCCAACGTTATGCGACAATCCTTTTGGGAAAATATTGCCACTATTGACAATCCGTGTCTTGGAACATTAGCAAAAAAAGAGTCGACCGACAATCCACTTCGGGAAAATTTGCCACCTACTGAAATGAATGACAATCCACGTGGAGGAACTTTGCCGATATTTATGATGAATGGAAACCTACAACAATCCTTTGGGAAATTTTGCCATAGGGAACTGGGTGTATGACAATCCAATCTCGAAAAACTTGCCAGCGATGTATGAATGTATGACAATCCGAACTTGAAAAAACTTGCCAAACAGAGAAGGAGCACGATAATCCACGCTTGGAAACTTTGCCAGAGATGACAATCCAATCTTGGAAAAATTGTCGTTGAAGAAAATGCACGACAATCCGTTTTTGGAAATATTGTCAGTTGGGGATGACAATCCAATTTTTGGAAAAATTTGTCGTTTTAATAAGAATGCGCGATAATCCATATTTAGAAATATTGTCGTTTAAGTGATTTCTTTTGAACCGATTGTAATGAGCCAGTGTTTTAGGCGCTTAAGCTAAGTGAGACGATCTTTCGTCAAGTCTATCACTTAGACTGTAATCAAACCGACTACTTAATCATGTCAAATTGCTTATAGGGGCTAACTGGCGTACCAAGGAACCCGAAATTGCTGCATGAGGTCGAAATCACCTTTCTGAGAGGCTTTGAGCTCTGTCGTTGCTGAGATATTTCTGGCGCCAATAATTGGAGTAGGGTCTTCCCTATTCTGCTGCACCTGTATTTATTTTTTACTATAGAATTTTGCCTATTTCTTTTTAATCATCTTAGGGTTGACCTAAGGTTTAACGTCGCTTGACTCAATAACTTGACACGACTCAAGGTATAAAATTGACTCGCTGTAATTGACTGACTCGAGGTTGACTCGTCTCGAAGTGAAATGACACATGTGTTAGACTCAAATCAAAGTGATATGACACGACATAACTCAATGTGTACATGACTCGTGTGTGCATTGTAATGTGATCGTGCGACTAGAAAAATGCAAAAAAACCCAAAAATTATCCGTCATTTTTGTGGAGGGTACCGACTTTCTCCCGAAAAAGAAAGACGCGAAAAAGAATCGAAAGTTTTGAAGATGCATGTTGAATGAGCTTAGTCAAATGTTGTTTGATACTATCTCTCAAGGTGCAAGGGTTAATCCATCCTAGGCTATCTCAATTGTTAACTCTATGATGAAAGTATTTGGGTAACTTAGGCACGGGGGCTAAGCACTTCATACTTCGTGATGCAATGGTGAATATGATTGATGAATGATGTTGATATGACAAGGCATGCTTCAACGTTATGTTAAGATTTCATGACAAAGGGTTCCTAAGGGAAGTATATTTGGTCATGTATCTGTGCAGTGTGTGAAAGTGACACTAAAGCTAGGCCGCAAGAGCTAAGTGTGTAGAAAATATTGTTTGTTAAAACAAGTCAAATGGTGGTGACTCTTAGGCTAGGTAAGCTAATGATGTAGGGATCAAGCCCCCAAGTCTAGATCTAAGGGATGAGCACAGGGAATCCCTTGATATGATCATGGTGTGAGTGTGTGAATGTGAATATGAATGCATGTTTATTACGGCCGCACCTCGATGTGAGGTTGCCTACGTATCCGTTAGGAATCAAGCCGAACGTAGCTCTAGCCAAACCTCGCACAAGTGTGTATACCTCAAAAAGGTCTTTTTAAGGGTTGTAACGTGGTTAGGCTAAAGGTTTTAAGAAGAAGGGGATAAAGGCTCAAGACCCTAGATAAGCCCCCAAGGTGTGCAACCTCGCTTTTGAATCTTTATATATATATATATATATATATATATATATATATATATATATATATATATATATATATATATATATATATATATATATATTTAATGTTTGAGTTTCTACTCTTTTTGTAGCTCTCTTTTATCTTTTGCTTTAGCATCTATTTTATTTTTATAAGCGTGGGCAATCCCGATCATGCGGTCTATCACTCACTTGGCATTCATGTTTCTCAGGCACGGTACCGAGCACTCGATAAGAGACGCAATCTGAGACGTATTCTTATCAAAGACATTTTCATGTCAAAGACATTGGAACACTTGCCCTTTTGCACACTTTTATTATTATTATTTTTTGCTTATTATTTTTCATTTTTATCTTCTGAAATCACTCAAGCTTTGTTCTTTGAAAATTGCATAAGTTGCACACCATCCCATCCCAAGTTTAGGTAGATGTAGGTTGAAGAAAGAAAGGTCTATCGCTAGACGAGGCTCAAAGTGGTTTATGAAGAAAGGATCGCATATTTGAAGGGTGAAAGGTGATATGATGTGGCTACAAGGGGTGCCTCAAATCATTGGTATACCTTGTGCTTAATTCGACATGGATTTTTTTTTTTTTAAAATGCAATATAATGAAATGATCATATGTAAGGAAATAAATGCTCATTTTTATTAAAAGAAAATATATAATGATCCTACAAAAATAATCTAAGGGAAAAGAAAGGTGCCTATGCTAGACTTATTGGGGAAGGGAAAAAAATGAAAAAGAAATAGAAAAAAAAAAAAAAAAGGTCATGAAATCTTGTCGTTGCAACTCGCCTTTGTCTTGTGTTGTTCGCTTCATCATCACCCAGTCTTCTCGCTAGCTAGAGGCAATGGGATCTTGTTTGCTTCTATGAGATCTTGAATGAGGTTTTGAAACCTGTAGCATTCATCAGTAGTATGACCGCGCCCTCAATGGTACTTGCAATAGGAGTTTGGATTCCATCTCGAAGATCGATTTTCTGGTGTTGGATCCTCGGTAGGGCCAATAGGTTTGATTAATCCTCGATCATAGAGACGATTGAAAGTAGCATCGTAGGTCATTCCAATGGGTGTGAACTCTCGCATGGGTTTCCTTTTAGATCCTTGATTGTCCATGGCTAAGACACCATTATGGTCAAAGGTACTAACATTATTACTAGAGTGGGCGTTTTCGGAAGAAGAAGGATTGTCGTTCTTCTTTCCTTTCCAGCCACCGTGGTTACTATTGTTAGTAGCTTTTTGCTTTGTGAGGTCGTCTTCGATCTCGATTCCGATGTCATAAACGGGCTTGAAAGTATTCAAGTTATGTTGATATTTTAAGTGTTTTGAATACTTTTCTTGGAGATTCTTGATAAACATCCTCACAGACTCCTTTTCGGTGGGGACCTCAATCATCTTGGCAGAAGTTTCCCTCCATTTATTAAAGAAACAAGTAAAGCCTTCATTCTCTTTTTGGCTTAGCATCTCAAGTTGTCTATGGTCGGTTTCAACTTGGATATTGCACTTGTACCTATCAACGAAAGCGTTTACTATCGATTCCCAGGTAGAGGTTTTCTCTTTGTTAAGGGAGAAGAACCATTGTTGGCAAACGGTTTCAAGAGATAGTGGGAACAGAGAGGGGAAACCCTTCTTATCGATACCCTTAATGTTCATTATAGTTTCGAAAGCTCTTAGATGAAAATAAGGGTTATCTATTGCTCTGAATTTTGGGATGTCGTTGGCGTTGAACTTCTGCGGAAGAAGATCTTTGTCCACCGAGACCCCTTGTGATGTAAGCTCTTGAAACTTGTAGTCGCTAGACAACTCTCTTAAACTCTCTTGCATGAGGTCCATTTGTTGTTGCTTCACGGGATCATCGATCTTGAGTGTGAGTATCTTCAGTATCTAAGTCACGTTAGTCAATTGACTCCTAAGTTCATTAACTTCCTCTTGAGTTGCCATTATCTTCTTAGCCTTCCTCTTTTGACGAATCGGTTTATCAAAACATGAGACTTGAACAAAGAGGTTGTCCTTGATTAATCGCCCTTCTCTCCTCGACCAAGTACTGTGGAAAAGGAATTTGGGGATACTTATTGTTAATTATTTGACTCAAACTTTATTCAACATGCAATGGATGGAGGAAGTGAAGAAAAAAAATGGAATAGAATATGGAGGAAAAATGATGTAGATGGAGGGATATGAAGAACTAGGAATAAAATGTACCCCCAACTTAAACGACGGAAAAGACCGACTCATGCATGAACCTAAGACATGGCCATGGTGATGTGTACTCAAAGAGTGTGCTAAGATTAGTGAGTGTAGGTGACATGTTGATACTCTTGTCATGACCATGTGACTAGACTATGTGACTAGACTCAAGCAAAGACTAAGTTAAGACTTCACGTATATGCATTAAACTGGACAGACTGTGGTATTTTAGTCATAACTTTTGATCTGTGACTTTGATTTTAATGAAATCAACGCCAAATTAAAGATAAAGCTCGGGGCTACAGATCCATAGGTTAAACGACTCGTAGGTCTTTCTAGAACTCCAGCTATGACCAAAACAAGTTGACGCTTGTGCAGTATACGGGAATAAAAATCCGGGTTGACTTAAAGGAACTATGACTCGATTTTAGGTATATTTATTAGCTCTAATTAATTAATTAATTAATTAAACAAAGTCCTTTAGTCCTTAATCGGTTTATTTAGTCTTAACACAAGTCAAACAAACGGTTAGGAAAAATCACATAGAGTATGCACAACAAATAATGCACAAGTAGTCAAGTAGGCACAATATGATGCAATGAGTTTGCAACCTAACCATGGCTCTAGTTCTCTAAAGTTCGGGATATGGTTTATTCAATAGAGGGTCCATGGTTAATTGTCTGGATGCACCGCGCGGAAGCCTAACCGTGAAGGGTTGGCGCGAGTGGATGGGACACCGCGAGTTTTAGAAAAAACTCGCTTCCATGGTTTGGTGAATTCAACATCTCGGATGTACCCTTTGTTGCACAGAGCGTTCAATCAGGTAGATGGAGCATGAATTCCCAGAGGGTTATGTCCATATGTAGAACACAAATGGGTTTCAGAAAAGTGAGAAAAAATTCAATCAGGAAGTAGGATCAAGCAAACAATACGAAAAACTGGTCGAAATTAGAACGCATATTTCTGGCTCGGTATTGGGGAAATTGGCGCCAACTTTTAACTGTAGCGCCTGGCGCCAATACTAGAGTCTGGCGCTACGACTAAAATGCTAGCGCCAAGCTCTGGCCCCTGACGCTACTTCCCACATGCCTCAGCAGCTTTCTGTGCTCGATAAAATTTTCCAGTTTCGCGCGGTGTTATTTCAGTCCTAGTTGTGAAAGACGTTTCTCAAATTTCCTACGTGTAAAATCCTATGTTTTTAACTCATTACGGATGGTATTTCCAATGAGATCTTTTTTATGCATATGACAATAACGTTAATCAAAATTACGCACATGAAATACTTAGAACTTTTCGAGTCTCATCCACTCATTCTAAATCAATACCGAAACAAATTCAGGAATTAAAATAGAAATCCTCCCCAGTGGAGTCGCCAAAAAACTGTAAGGAAAAAATTCAAGCCTTAATCCCACTAGTTCGAACCCCACTGTGATCATACACTAAAGTACGGTGGCGTCCAAAAGGGAAGAAGATAAAGCAAAAGAGTCGCCAACAAGTTTTTTAAGGAACTTGTAAACCATTCACGAGGTGAATATTAAACCCCTTAACGATCCAAGAGATCGTCAACTCCATAAGGTCTAGAACCAAATAAGGGTTCGGGGATGAAGGTACAAATCCAACCTAAAAGAGATTGAACCTATCTTAATAATAGGCCTCTACTTTATTCTGATCGTATTCATGTGCGCTTTCTGACTAACATGCAATCAATAGGATTAACCCTAAACCTGTTTAATCTATGTTGGTTGAATTTAATGCACAAATAAACTATTATTGGCGATCACTTGAATTATAATTACATTAACCCTAAACAAGATTACTTATTATCTTATTAAGCGTGATTACAAGTACCAATTCCCTTTAAACATGCATAAAAGGTGATCAAGCAATAAATATAAATATCAAGCAACAATAATAACCATAATAATAATAATAATCATAATAATAATCACAATAACGAATATCATAATCATAGCAATCATAATTAATAATAACTATAATAATCATAATTATAATAATATTCATGTTAAAGCATAATAAAAGTAAGATCCTAGGCAAGATACTAACAATATTAATAACAAACCCTAGCATGTCACTAAGCATTAAAAATCAAATCTTTAGCCCTAACATGATACTAACAACCATAAATATTAGGAAGAGAATAAGAAGCATCGCGACAATCATATTTAATATTAAAATTACCCTACACATGATACTAGGAATATCATAATAAAAATTTAAACATGATATCTACATCATAACATCAACTATAACCATTAAAGCACTTACTTTGATGCCTCGTACCTCTTTCTAATAACAAAATACACACGTTAGTAACTTCAAGGAAAATAATAAACAAACAATTAAATTAAATAATTGGAATAGAGATTTGGGACTAAACCCTCAGAAATTAAACCTTTCACGTCTAAATCTTGCGAATGCGGAATTTTGTATATGAAAAACCAAATTTAGAAAAAGATGAATGAGAGAGATGAATGATTTAGTGAATGCTAAAGAAAAACTTGTGAATTGGTGAATGACAGATGTAGATGATTATTGGTGAGAATTGGTGAATGCAAACGGAGTTTTTAATACGATATTTATAGAGAAAATCAGCCAAAAGATAAAATAAACAAAACTGAGTCTGACGCACAAAAAACAGAGCTGGCGTCACCCTTGGCTAACTGGCGCCAGGCACCAAAACTAGCGCCAGGCACCAATGGCTAGCGCCAGGCACCAAAACTAGCGCCAGGCACCAATGGCTAGCGCCAGGCGCCGAGTCCTGGGGTTAGGCGCCAAGCCTGATTTTAACGCGTTTTCGAAAATCAAATAAATTTACCGTACTGGAGGATAAAATCATATAATTTCCTCGAAAATGCTATTTGATTTTAATTAAAACTCTGAAAAATCAAAAGTCAATCTATCAATGCTAATTGAATTAGGAACGAAAAGAACCTTCTAGAAGATTCTAGAAGACTAAAACCATTCCTAATTGCATTAGGAATGATAAATCATAATAGGCCCTCCCCTAGATCATTGGGCCGCATATAAAGCTCAAACCGGGCTCAGCTTAGTAAATTGGCCATAATTTCCTCAATATTCATCGGAATTGGGCTTATAAAATATCGTTGGAAAGCTCTTTGCAAGCCCCATCCAACTACACTATTATTGGACCCATATCATGGACCAAACAAACTATATTGGCTATTTTCTTAAAATAAGTTTTCAAAAACAGAGAGAAAAGAAAAGAAATTAAAACTATCCGCAACACTAGACTTTCCACACTTTCGCTTCATTCGATTGTGATTCGACGTGAAAGGTACTCATCACCGGGTTTTGTTTTGGGGAGACACAAATGGGTGTCTACAAATTTACTTCCATTTTTTCTTTAATTGGGGTCATTCAAATGTTGCACTTTGTTCAATTGTTAGTCATTCTACCTTTTGAAAATTATATTTCAGCATATTTACAAGATAATTAAATCACGAGTGTGTCTTTGTGAGTTGTGAACTTGTGATCTATCTACTCATTAAAAATTTGAATTTCTTCCTTTTTTTACCTATTATTTACCTTTTTTTTGGCTTTTTTTTTTTTGCCATATTTTTATTTTACCCGTTTCTTTAAATTTCGACTTTGTTGTTTTTTGTCTGTTGTTTTATCCTAGTACTAGTATTGTGCCCCGGGTTGTTTATTGAATTTTAAGATAAATTTATAATTGTAGGAAATATTTCAAGCATTATCCCTATCTTGAACCCCACTGTGATCATACACTAAAGTACGGTGGCGTCCAAAGTGAAAGAAGATAGAGCAAAAGAGTCGCCAACAACTTTTAGGAACTTGTAAACCGTTCACGAGGTGAATATTACACCCCTTAACGATCCAAGAGATCGTCAAATCCAATAGTTCTGGAACCATGACTGGTAGTTCGGGGATGAAGGTACAAATCCAACCTAAAAGAGATTGAACCTGCCTTAATAATAGGCCTCTACTTTATTCTGATCGTATTCATGTGCGCTTTCTGACTAACATGCAATCAATAGGATTATCCCTAAACCTGTGTATCTATGTTAGTTGAATATTAATGCACAAATAAAACTATTATTGGTGATCACTTGAATTATAATCATATTAACCCTAAACAAGATTATTAATTATCTTATTAAGTGTGATTACAAGTACAAATTCCCTTTAAACATGCATAAAAGGTGTGATCAAGCAATAACAACAAATATCAAGCAACATAATCATAACAATAAAATTATAATAACAATTATAAATATTAATAATTAAAATAATCATGTTAAATCATAATAATAGCAAGATCCTAGGCATGATACTAACAAGATTGATAACAAACCCTAGCATGTCACTAAACAATAAAGATCAAATATATAGCCCTAACATGATACTAACATAAATATAAGAAAGAGAAATAGGAAGCATCACAGGAATCACAATTGTCATATTTGATATTATAAATTATAGTTATTACCCTAAACATGATACTAGGAAGATTAAAACGCCCTAACATGACACTAGGAATCATAATAATAACCTAAACATGATTTCTATATCATAATATCAATAAAACCATTAAAGCACTTACTTGGATGCCTCGTACCTATTTCTAATAACAAAATACACACGTTAATAACTTCAAGGAAAATATAAATCAAAAAAATTAAATTAAATAATTGAAAAAGGGACCAAACCCTCAGAAATTAAAACCTTTCACGTCTAAGGCGAAGGCAACTTCAAACAATGCTAGGTGTGTCTAGTGCTAATGTACGAGTAATTGTGTTTGTAAAAGGGTTGGCTAGAAAGAGAGAGAATCAAGAAATTCTTTATGAGAGTTAGAGATTGAAAAAGGGGAGATATGACCTCTATTTATAGAGAAAAAAGAGAGTCAAAGAATAAGAAAAGAATCCGAATTTGAATCGAAATAAAACTCGATGGACAGCAGTTTTTGCGGATTTTGTTTTTATCATATCTTTTTATCCAGAAGTCCAAATAAGTCATATAATATGTCGTTAGAAAGCACTTGAAGTCTAATTTCCAATCCAATTAAAATAAGATTAAAATATTTTGTAGATAAAAAGATATGGCTGAAACAGTGGAAGAGTGTCAGTTTTGTATAGAGTTTCATATCTAATTCATATCTTTTTCGTTATAGCTCAGATTTAATATTATAATATATCATTGGAAAGATAATTTCAAGATCTATCCAACCATATAAAATTTGGATAAATATTATGAGGCACGAAAATAAAATCTGACTGTCTTTGAACATCTTTAAATTCGAATGGAATTAGGATTAAAAAAAAGGAAAGTTTTTATTTAACTCAAACTCTTTAATCTTATCTTTTCAAAATGGAAAATTAAGATCTTTTAGAAACTTATAGAAGCTTCTAATTAATCCTAATTAGTTTAGGAATAGTATTAGACCTTTGGACCCTCCACATGATCATTGGGCCGTAGGTAAAATTCGATTCGAGCCCAGTTTAGTATTTTGGTCATAACTTCCTCATTATTCATCTGAATTGGGCTTATAATATATCGTTGGAAAGATATTTTTAAGGCCCGTCTAACTACACAATTATTGGACCCATATCATGGAACAAACTAAAATGGAATGCACGTTTTTCATAAATAAGGTAAGAAAATAAATATTTTCAAAAACAGAAAGAAGAGATATTTTAATAAAAACATCATCGTCACTAGACTTTTCACACTTTCGCTTTGTTCGATAATCAAATGACATGAAAGGTATTCATCACTGGGTTTGGTTTTGGGGAGACACATTTGGGTGTCTACAATAATCTATATGTCAAAATTTAAAATATCTCATTGATACAAAATTAGTTATAAAATGTTCGATTTAATACATTAAAAATATCAAAATAAAATAAAATAAAATAAATGTTCAAAGCACGTCAGGTTGACCCGAACCCAAAACTTTGGACAAGGGTTGAACATTTCTTGATTCGTAACCTGAAATGATCCAATCCGAGATGACTCATGACTCGACCCTAATTGAAGGGTCTACACAGTAATAGAATTGAACTTCATATTAGATTGTGAACTATATTATTTTATCATAAAATTCTATCCAAATAGAATATTAAGCAAACTTTTTTATCTTAAGAAATCTATTTAAATCTATCCAATGTGGCGCGACACTTGGCAAAAAGTTGAAACACCAAGTGTCGTTTTCCCATGACCTGGCTACAAGTTTAGCTTTATATATCAGTTATTGTCGGGGTTTGGTGAGTCCGACTCGCCGCGGAAGAAACCCCGAAAACAAGACTGCACTCGCAATAAATAAAACCATAAACATAATTAACTTAATGACAAGATTAAGATAATAAAATTACCTTTGGAGCGTGCTTTACCCGATCACTAGGGCTCTTACTTTAAAGCTAGCCTCGAAATTACGAAGGCCTCCAACGATGATCCACCCGCAACACGATCACCGACTAGGTCCAATGTCTTGGGGTTAGCAAAACCCGAGTAATTAAGTTCAAAGGCTTTCACAAAGGTGATACCTTTTTCAACTCCTGAGGTCAAAGGTTTTCACTACTAGTGATCCCTTTTCCAACTCTTACTCAAGAAAACAATCCCAAGCCATCCCTTGGCTATTTATAGAGAAATATTCCTTGTAAATTCCACTCATCTTTCAATGTGGGACTTTTTCACAAAAAGATCCCACATGGAAACATTGATGAATCCAACCCTTAGTTAAATAAACCAAGGAATAAGTAATTAGTGTCACAGGGTTAAGTAAGGACCACTTTCTCACTTGGTCACCAAGGTAACTCACATGCATTGTGAGCTAACCATGTGTTACCCAACTTGAGCCCCAAGTTTGGTTCGGTTGGGCCACTTTCTTTTGGCCCGTGTCCATGACCCGTCACCCGGGTCCACGGCCCCCTTGCCACATGCGCTACCACCATGGAGTGCTGCCACGTGGCGCGCTTCCCTTGTTTTTGCGTGGCTAAGGATTTTGCTTGTTACTTGAAGCATTTTCCCAGCTCGCCAATTCCTAAATTTTGGCTTGACATTTAAAATTCTCTAACACTCGGTTTTGACGCTCCAAGCTCGAGTTTGCGACGTCTAAATATAAATTACTCGGTCGACTCATTAATTCCTTCCGAAGGGTTCAGTCAAGATTAAGCTGTAATATTAATTATGCATTAATATTACTGATCGGAAGCGGCCTCCACCCAGGCATTCCAATCACTTGACCTTACTTAATATATTAGCTTTCTAATAATTCTGAACCCACTATCAAAATAATACTCTTGTTCGAAGGACATCATTCCTTTCAATCTCCCACTTGTCCTTCTGGACAAGTGTGCTTTTAGTGTATAGCCCTTTTTCTATGTCACTTAATGCCTCTTCATGAACTATAAGGTAAGATTTAATTGTCATCCTTATTATGTCCAGAAGTGTTTCTTGACTCCGAGTCCGACTGTCAATAAACAGATGATTTCTAAAATTTATCCGAGCATGGCCATGCATTTTACAGTCTCGCTCTACGAGAGGCCTTGTAAACAACAAAGACATCTTCCCTATTTTAGTAAGGGGATATTTCCAGTCTTGTAATGTATCTTCTCTTACTGAGAGGACCTAGCCGCCTGAGTGATGTCGTTATAATCCCTTATTACGACAGACGTTTAACAATCATCAAAGCGGACTAGTACTCAAACAAGAAAGCTCACAATACTCATGGTCGAGGAAAAAGGTTTCGACAGCAATAATGAGAAATATACTTATGACGATTTTTAATCTATTAAAGTATTCTCATAGGTCAATCCAGTATGGTTCTAAACCAATACATGTGTAAATGATTTACTACGATCATGTCCTTGTAGCACAAGAAACGGTGCTATAAATCAAACTACACACTAATCTTAAATAGTCATTAATCGTCCATCGTTTAAATGACCTCGATTAGAGATAATTTTCGATTATAATATTCAACGTTCACTTAATAGGTGTTTCCTTATAAAGATTGGTCTTGTTACCCTATTTTGAATATTCTCATAATCGAATAGACTCATTATTTAATCCTTAACCACAATTAAATAGCAAACAGAGTGATAAAATTGCATGAAATTTTAAATTACTCCAAAACCTGAATGGTTCATCTTATGATAAATGGTTTTTCTAAATGTTGTAAGAGTAACACTCTTTATAAACATTTATAGAAATCACACCCATATCTAATATGCTTGATTTCTTTCATGCAATTGTGAATGTTGTCGTTCACTTATTGCAGAGGTTTAGTTATAATTACTTTGCTAATCTTAGCATCTTCATTATCGATCACTTTCATAATAAGATGATAAAATTTGAGAGTGCCATGGTTTATATGTGATTTAGGATTTATTGTCCAAGTGATGGCTCCTACTCATTTCCATGATTGAGATCTTCAACTTGACAACCAACAATCATTAACGTTCAACAACGAACTTTCCATAGAACATCTTTTTTATTATTGCCTTTAAGGCAAAAATATTCTCAAAATATATTTTAGTAGACTTCTTGATGATGCTTTGCTTGGGTTTCACTCCAAACGACTCACAATGATTTGGGATACCCTAATCACTTGTGATCATGGAAATTTTCCTTAAATTCCCGCACATTACACATGGATGCACATCCATGCTATTATTCTCAAGCCACGACTCATTTTTAGCTCGTGCTTATAAACGACTTCCTTGTTAAGGATCTAATCCTTGTTAAGGTTTGTGCTTGCAACATCAATTCTCAAATTGTATTTGTTTCCACAAGTCAATAACTCATCCTGTTACTTATCCAAGTACTTGGATGTTCTTGGCCATAATCTAACAATCTATTACATAGATCCAGGTTGATTGGTACTACATACATACTTCACATGCCCTAAGCAAGTAAGTCCTGCGATGATTCCATATCATAGCGTACATGATGGATTAAGTTAAAGAGTAATTCTCAATCTTATTCCATCCATGTGACATTTTAGCTCATTCAGTTTCACTGAGTCTTGCTTAAATTGTTCGCTATGTGATACGGTTGAAAGTCTCTTACTAGAGTCTTTCTTGTTCGACTTAGTATTTAGCGTAGCTTATACTTAGTTCAAACATTTACTTAGTTTTATACATACGGGTCGAACATCTTTCAAAGTCCTTCAATTCATGTTTAACACGGTAAATTCCTTTACACATTCAAACATTTTTTTTAAGTATATACAATAGATCTTAACACCCAATACGTACTAAGTATCGTCTTTTGTTTGGTCCATTGTCGAAAATACTTTCAAATCTAAGCATTTAGTATTTGACAGTTATTTCACAATAGAGTTCGTAAACTTTTCATTGGACCTTTATATAATTTACTTTTGCTCCCACTAAACTTCTTATTCATAAGAATTTCTATGTTTCTCCATAAGTCAATCCTTTTATTAACTTCATGAGAAAACATGTTCCAATTCCTATATGCAATGCTTCCTTAAATCCCATAATGGATTCCTTGAGCTTGCTTTCAAATCTAGCATTATTTAGATTTTCAAAACCCTTAGACTATTTTCATAGTCACTTCCAAAATCCTATTTTAGGAAGGCAGTTTTGGTATCTATTTTGTCATATTTCATATGTGCAATTTTGCTAGAACAATCATGAAAAGACTTTAGCATTCCGATAAGTGAATAGGTTTTTATTAAAATCAACTCCGTGAATTCAATTGTATCCTTTTCAGCCAATCTAGCTATGTACACATATATATTTCCACATTTGTTAGTTTTCTCCTTGAGAACTTATTTGCAATCAATGGGTCTTTCACCCTTTATGCAAATTAATCAAGTTTTAAAGCATGATTTTCAAACATGGAGTCTATTTCGGATTTTTATGGCCTCTAACCATTATTCGGAATTTGGATTTGTCGTAGCTATTTTACAAGACATTGTTCCCTTACTACCTAATAGTAAATTGTATGCTTGTAAGTCTTAGGTTTATTTCTAACTTAATAGAAAATTTATAGGATCCAATCCAAGACTTTGGTGAATTTTATACCTATACAGGGTTATTGCATCAAACACTGAGTTTAAAGGTGACAAGGGAATAAACGCGTCGTCAATTGTCTATCCCTAGATCAAATACAATTTATACAACCTAAACAAACCTAATACGAGTATAAGGCAAGCATAGGGGTCGAACCACAGAGAACGGTAAACACCACCAAATGTTATCGACAATTAAGCTAGTCCTAAATAGGGGATAAATAAACTAAAGTCTAAAAATGCTAAAACGAGGAATAAAACATTAAGGGAAACGGTTTAGGTATAGCATTCACTTGAACATAAACAAAGGCATAAAAATTGAATTAATTATAAACTAAACATGCTCTAATATCGAAATTAAGAATCCAATCTAGCCGCCTTCCGGGGTCAATTGGCTTCTCCTAACATAGCCTCTATGTTTTCACATTAGAACCATATACTCGGAGGTACTATTAAATAACAATCGATACTAATGAACCTTAACTAAGTCAACTTCCGTTACTTGTTAGCAAAGATTCACCTTTAATCAACCAACAATGTGCACTTGCAAGAAGATTAAAGAATATCAAGCATATAAAGACTTTAATCACAAATAAATCAATTCTAAACCCTAGAACATGCTCAAGGTCCAACTACACCACAACCATCCCCTTAATGGGGAAATTACTCACTAATCATGATAATAACAAGATTAATCAACAAATAATCAAGAATCAACATGATCAACAAGCAATACCAACAACTAAAATAATAATCAAAATAAACAAATAAAAATAGTGGAGAGAGAGTAAGAAATTGCTCATTAATTGAAGATGAAGGTCTACAAAGGATTGAACAAGCTCCTTCTTCAAAATCCAAGTTCATTAATGAAGAAAATTAAACCTCACTTTCTCTCTCTACCAAAGAAGACTAATCCTAACCTAACCTAAAACTAATTAGAGAGAGAAAATAGATAGTTGTTCTATATTCCCCCCTAATTACCCCAAAATTGGGCATTTATACTAAGCTAATAAAACTACGAAAAATAGAAAAAATAAAAGAAGGAAATAAAATAATGAAAGAAAATGAAAAATAAAAAGGAAATAAAAATAGAAAATAAAACAAAAGAGAAAATAAAAATAAAAGAAAAAGAAAAAGAAAACCAAAACCCATCAATTCCCCACCCAAAACAATCAGCCACGATTTCCTTTTTCTTTTTGGCTGCTCTATCTCCATTGATCACCATCACCACGCATCAAAGTAATCAATCATCACCGCTTATCATCATCATCTTCATCAAGCATCCAAGATCGTGGCCGTCCAATTTTCTTTAAAACTCGCGTGCATAGCTCGTGAAGCGGTTCGGTCGAACCATGGGTTGGTTCGGTCGAACTACGAGGTTGGTTTGGTTGAACCATGGGTATGTTCGACCACTCCTCTTTGATTAACGAAACCCACAAAGTCTCTGACTCGAACTTCGACCGAACCACAAACGGTATGCTCGAACTTGATTAAAATCAAATTTTAATCTGATTTTTGCTTAATTGAGGGCCGAAATGCTTGATTGGTGGCTTGAGTAGTTGCGGGTCAGGTGTGGTGAAGGGCTGCCGTTTTGGGTGGCTAAAAGAGGTTTATTGCAGTGGTGGTAGGCGTCGTGGTTGAGGTGCGACTACTGTTGCTGCTGCAGTTGGGGTTGCGGGTTGGTTAGGTTGGTTGAATGGTGGTGTATTGGTTGCGGCAGTGGAGGTGTATTATGGAGGCAGCAGGGGAGTTGCGTTCAGGGGTTAAATTGGTGGTCAGGTGGTTCTGGTTGTTGCGCGGTGGTGTTGCGGTGTTTGGTTGTTGCTGTGTGGTGGTGTTGGTGGCAGAATTGAGGTGTGGCAGCAGGTGAGTATGGTTGTGGGGCTACTGTGGTTGCGTGAGAGGTGATTTTGGTGGTGAGGGTGAGTGAGCAGGGGAAAGGTGGATGATGGTGATGTGCGTGGTTGCGTGAGGTTGCAGGCTGGTTTGGCTGTGGTGGTGTATGTGTGGTGGAGGATAAGGGAGGTGTGCGGTGATGGATAAGTGGGCAGCATGCTTGTGAAATGGGCATTTGGCGTTTGACTCAAATTGGAACCCGAACTCACTTGACATGAATCCCGAACCCCTACACACAAAACCGAAGGAAGGAATTGGGATAAATAAAACAAAAATAAAAATAAATAAAATGGAAATAAATAAAATGAAATAGAAAATAAGAGACACAAAACTAAAACTAAAAATAATTAAAACTACGCAAGCAAATAAGATAAAAATAAAATAGAAAAATAGACTAAAACTAAGAAAATAAAGAAAATAAACTAAAACACACCAAAATTACCAAAATAAGCTAGAAATGTTATTAAGAGAAAACAAGGGAACGAAAGGGAAAATAAGATAAAATAAACAAGAAAATGACTCTAAAACTACTCCCTAAGAGTGACATAAATGTCACTCATCACAAGGCGCTTCCAAAGCCCTTTAATTTTCTTGATCTTACAACAACTTTTCAAAAGTTTTGTGAGAAATTAATTCTGTTTTAAGGCACTTGTAAAGTCCTTTTGAGTATTCTTGATCAAGTATTCTTACAAAGCCCTTTTAAGTTCTTTCGAGATTCTCAGTTCTAGTTTGTTGCTAATCTCAATAGTCATCGAGTTCATTTTCCTCCCACTTGTCGTTTTGGAAATGTAATACTTTCCAGAAAGACACCACTTAGAGCAACAAACACTATGTACTCAATTAGGCTATGGAGGTAATGCCCGTGGTCTCACTTGAATGCTTACAAAGAGACATGTATATTGTCTTTGGGTAAAAGTTCGTTGTAAAAAGAAAAAGTTAGCTCCCACTTAAGCTATCTTAGCCTTTAATGAGCCATTAAGCTCCCACTCAACCACCTAGCTCTTGCTAAGCCGGTGAGCTCCCACTGAACCACCTAGCTCCCACTAAGCCAGTGAACTCCCACTGTGGCTAAGAGTTTTAGACATATACTTGAAAAGACATTTAGAAGTTAGTTCTATCCATAACTAAATATGGCGTCCTTTTGATGGGTGTCATAAATGACACCCATTTGATGAGCATTTAGTTTGTTTTCTTTCTCTTTTCATGGCTTTTATGCTTAATAAATGCTTAGTTTTATGCTTTTGGTCTTAGTCTTACCTTTCCTCTCTTATTTTATAGCTTTTGTGCATTTCTATGGTTTTTCTTGTCTTTTCTCCTTTATTTGTTCTATTTTCGTTATTTTAGTTGCTTTTCCTTTATTTTAGATTTTATAGATTTAGTTTTCATTTTTAGTTTTCATTTTATTTTATTTTCATTTTTCATTTTAATTTTCATTTCATTCCTTTATTTTTTTTTCATTTTACAATGTTTTCTTTCTTATATTCTTTTCATTTTCATTTTATTTCTCTTCGTTTTGTTTATAATTTTGAGTTTATTTTACTTCATTTTATCCTTGGTTTCATTTGTATTTTGTAGGTGGATATCCCAAGTTCAACTCCTTGCGTTTGCATAGCCGCGCTCTCAAGGTGGGTAGTGTTGAACCCACAATCATGGTGTTTACTGATTAGGGACTACCTACTTTTGTGTTCATCATGAGCATGCTGTGAGGACGATGCTCGTGCCCACTAACCTCACCACTCATCTAATCTCCCTTGTTTCCCTTGTTCTCCAATTCACAAGCAGCAAACTCCAACAACAACAGCAATTAACACCCAAAATAGCTACCAATCACGTACCTCCAGTCAACCACCAGCGCCACCTTCTACCTCAGCAAAGCAGCCACCGCAACTCCCAATTCCGCCACCACCGCGCAACACCAGCTGCTGCCCCTGCTCCATTTCCACCACCACGCAAATTAGCTTTCCGCTGCTCCAGCTGCAGCAAACTCGCAACACCTCTCCACCACACTGGCGGACCTACGTTGGAGCAAGGGGTAGCACGTGCTACCCCAAAAAAAAAAAAAATTGCAAAATGTTAAAAATGCTACAGCAATGATTATGTATATATACTTTTCATTGCTTATACATCAAGTACAATGTGCATTGCTCTGGTGGTGAGTTCAATAAAGTTAAAGTTGTTTTATGCGACAAGTCAGGAGTTCGAGACCTATAGGCTACACATTTTGTTTTTTTTTCCCCTTTTTAAAAGAAAGCTTCTCATTTCATACGAATAAGTGAATAACCATGTAGAAATAGCTTTCTAATTTACAATATACTCTCTATTCATAGTAATTCTTCCCATTTTCATGTATATTTTTTTTTCCAAAGCTCATAGCTTTATATAAGTAACAATATTTATGAATATTTACATAGATATGTATATAAAAAAATCGCATGTTATAGTTTTTTTTTCTTATATTCAATGCAATTAGTTGTATAAAACTTAAATCGATTGATAGATAGTACCAATACATACTTTGTAGTGTATAATTCATGGAGCATTTAAGGGAGTACTTTTTAATTTGATAGCAGTATATTATTGACAAACAACTATATTCGGAGTATATATTATGGACTAATTAAAAAGCACTAATATTGGTAAAAATATTATGGACAAAGTGGTACATGTATATTAAAAAGGTCTAAATTGTGCATACACTTACAAAAATAGGGTAGGGTATAAGTTAAGACAACACATTGTACTGTATAAAGTTAACCCAATTCGTTCGGTTGATTGTTGTATAATGCGACAATCTAAATAGTTTATTATGACTTTATGAGTTCTAGCTATTTACAGTTTGCTAATAAGTTATTTAATGCGTAGTGCTACCCCTAGTTAGAAATCCTGGATCCGCCACTGCTCCACCACCACCAGTACCGCAACACATAAGAGACCAGCAGAAACTCCCTAAACCGGCACCAATTACACCACCGCAGCAGCAGTCCCGCAAGTGCCTTCGAACAGCCTTGCCATCATTAGAACCTCAACAGACGCGGGCGCGCACTCATTAATCGCGGTCGCGCATGTCTGGGTTCCATATTCGGCCATTGATTTGATTGACTTATAATCGAACGGTTGTGACGATGTGTGATTTGGAGCGGTGTGATGTGCGAAGTATGGGATAATTTCCCAATATTGCTTCCGATTTCGAAGTCCACTGACTTCTTATTTTTGTTTCTTTTAATTTCTTTCCTTTATTTTTTTAGTTATCCTTTTTACATTTTTATTTTCTATTTCTATTTCTTTTTCTTTTCTTTTCTTATTTATTTTTTTTGGTTAGAGATAAAAACAAGTAGAATTAGAATTCATTTTCTTAGCTTAATTAAGAGCTTCTCTCTCTAGTTTTAGGGTTAGTTTAGGAGTACATTTTAGAGAGAGAAAGTGAGGAATTTCAATGGTGACTGAGAGATTGATGATTCAGTGGTGACAATTGTGTTTGAGATCTTCTCTATTATCAATGAGCATTCTTAACTCTATCTCATTTTATTGCTTTGTTTAATATTCAAGTTTGTTTGATTTGATTTTGATGTTTGATTGTTGATTAGTGTAATTGTTCTTCATATATTTTTGATTCTTGATTTCTTTAGTTGTTTGTTGATTAGATGATGACGTTAGAGTAGTTGTTTGCTAGGGATTGGGTGAAACTTGTATGATTGATTAATTGAGCTTAATTTTAGGATTGTGTTGATTAATTGTTAAGATTAAAGTGATTCATGGAAGTTTGCATGTGTGTAATTCGATTAGGCCTTGAGAATTATGCTAGATTGCATTGTAGTTTCTAATGATATGGACCATTGATTTAAGAATTGCAATTGTCGATTGAGCTTGATTAGTGATGCTCCTAGTTAGAGTCTCTCGTAGTTGGCGCTAGTTTGACCTCTAGGAGATAGCTTGTTGGCTCTTTTGATTTAGCTTGCCATTACTCTTCACAACCATTGATTTGCATATTATCCCCGAGTTGCTACAATTGTCATGATTACTTGTTGATCCCGTTCCTAGTGCTTTATTTGTTTAGTTTCTTTGTTTGTTAGTTGTTAGTGTTCTCTCTTTATCTTAGCCTTCGACCTAGCTTAGGCCCATAATTGAGAGCGCTTGAACATTACCGTTCCTTTGGGTTCGATCCTTGAATTTCCTCTATACTTGTATATAGGTTTGTTAAGTGTTTATAAATTTAGTTTGATCGAGGGAGGATTAGTTTCAATGACCTAGTTCCACCCCTCGTCACCTTTTTTAGCTTCAACATTTTTGTGTAATGTTAGTCCTTTGTGAAAATCTTTAAGAACTTTATAGGAAGAGATGTTATCCATCATTGTTCGAGTCATAATTAAATGGCATCGAGGTCTCCGTGAAGACACACTATGATCTTTGTGGAGTTATTTATGAAAATTTCAATTTCATAACTTTTGTGATGGTCACGCTTGGCTCAAGCAAACATCTCTCAATCTAATCTCGACGTTTCGATATTTTGCCAAGTCGATTCTGTACTTCACTGAACTCTTGAACTATTCAAGGTCGAGTTTGTTCACATTTGATGAATATAGCCATATTTTTTCAAATTCTTTGTGAAACGTTGAAGTAAATGAATCTTCATTAGATTTCGGAGTCAATTGTCTATACCAAGAACAATAGCTCTTTACTTTGTCGGTTTCAACAAGTAAGACTTGCTTGTCTTAAAACGATTCCGAATCGATCAACTATCAAGAGCCTATCTAATAGAGCCTTGAGTACGTTCTTGTCGATGTGACATTGCTAAAGATGTTCGGAATGCAAATCATGCCCATGACTTTAAGCTTTTACCAGTTTATCATGTTAAGAAAATGTTTGTTTATAATCAAGCATTCCTGACTCATGGTTGATCGAGATTAGATAGCGTCATTAGTCTACTAACCCTAATCAAATTAACAATTTATAATACCTAAACTACCCTAATACAAGTATAGGGGTAAGTAAAGGGTCGAACCCAAAAGGACTAAGTGTATCAATCTATGCTAATTAGATTACTAGGAAAGCTTGTGATGTAAAGAGAGGTTCAACTAAACACTACTAAGAGAAAATAACTAAAACTAGGGAAAGTGGAATCCAATTACATCAATGCATTCAACAACATCAAACAATTAGATGAAAATGACCTCAATTAGGACGATTAACACATTAAACTCACTCTCGCACAATTAAGCATGTTAATAATCCTACTAAACTAATTCACTCTCGTGCAACTAGCCTAGCAAAGGTATGGAAGAATTTAGACCCTCAAACAACTCACTTTCGCACAATTGATTGAAAGCACGATTAAGAACATAGAATCAATTAGCTAGAAAGATTCTAATCCATAAAAGCATCATCCATACACAATAATCAAGAAACAATTCCATACTAACCACAATCAATCATTAAATTAATTAACATAACCTTCATCCATTTCCCTAGAACAAACCTAAACTAACATGGTGAACAAAAACAAGGAAAACAAGGTAAAATAATAATAAAAGCAAGAATCAACCACTAAACTAATTAATCTACTCAAATAAACAAATAAATAAGCAAAAACAATAATAAATGAAAGCAATAAAGGTGAGAGAAAGTTAGGAAAACTCATTGAATTTATGAGAGGAAAAATCCACAAATTTGCTTCTTCAAAATCCCAAAAATTCCATGAAAAATCCAATCTTTCTCTCTCTAAACTACTCCTAAACTAGAGAGAGAAACTCCTAATCTAACCCTAAGAGAGAGGAAAATAAAAGAACTAAACTAATCTAATCCAATCTAGGGTAGAATAATGTTGATTGAAAGTTGAGAGAAAATAACCCCCAAAAGGGTATTTATAATACAAGGCTAAATAAAATAAAGTAAAAGAGAAAACTAAAAAGAAATAAAAACTAAACTAAAATAATTAAAATAACTAAACTTAAAAACCAAAAATAAAACAAAACTAAAAATAAAATAAAAGAAAAGGAAAATGAAAAGGAAAAAGAAAAACAAAACAAAACCCACTAATTTCCCCCCCAAAACCCACAAAACAATCAGATTCCCCCAATTTCTTTCCCCTTTTCGAATTCATGGCTGCTCTGAACCTTCATCCAACATCACGCATCATTATCAGCGATTATCAATCAATCACCACCGCTCATCAACCACAATCATCTAGCATCTCCAAATCGTGGCCGTCCAAATTTCATTAAAATCACGTGAAAATCTCGTGATTGACCCACGAATGCGCGCTCGCACAGAAGACGCACACAGGTCGCGCAAAGCTTCTGCCTCGAATCTAAATTTGGACTCCAATTGTGTGCGCTTTCTGACAGGGCTGCGCGGCCGCGTTTGAATGAGGTAAGTAATTTGGTGGCTGCTCTGTTCGAAATCGCTGCTCGTAGTGGTTGTTGATGGTGGTAAATGGGTTGGTGGTAATTGGGGTGAGATGCGTGTTGTTGCTGCAGTTGTTGTTGGTTGCGGTAGATGCGGGGGAAGGTGATTGTGGTGGTTGTAATTGGTGTTGTTGTGGGGTTGAATTGATGTGGTAATTGCTGGCGGTTTGGTGGCGAAATGGGAGGTGACGGTGGTGTTGGTGGTTTAATTGGTGAGTGGTTTAATTGGTGAGTGGTTTAATTGGTGATTGATAGTGGTTTTGGCGGTGGCTGGTGTATTGGTTGCGGTTTGGTGATGTTGGGTGGTTTCGGTGCGATTGGGAGGAGCAGGGGAGAAACGTAGCTGTGTTAATTGTTGTTGCCGCTGGTGTTGTTGGTGTTGCGTGAGTGATTGTGAGGAGTTGTTGGTGATGTGGGGTTGCGTGGAGTGTATGGGTGAGTGGTTTGGTGTTTGAGCTGGTCGTGTTGAGGAGCTGGGAGCAGGGGAGCTGTTGTGTTGGTGTTGTTGATGGTTGTTATCGCTGCTGTTGCTGTTGGTGTTGTGATGTGTGGTGGTTGCGAAGGCAGGGAGCAGGGGAATGTTGCGATGTGTTGTTTGGGGTGGTGTAGGATAGGAGATGGGTGTGGTGTAGGTTAAGAGGGCAGCAGCTAGGGTGCAATTTGGCAAGGGAGTGAGGGAGTTTGACTTTGCTCGTTAGAACATTTGACCTTGGACTTTCGAACATGACTTTGATTATAACCAAGTCTCGACCCGAACGTTCCTACAAACAAAACCAAACATGAGGGGAAATTGGGACAAAGACTAAAATAAAATAAAATAAAACAAGAAAAATAAAGTTAAATAAAATGCAAAAACAAAAGAAATAATAAAATAAAATGAAATAAAATAAAATAAAATGAAACAAACTAGAAACTAAAAGAAAATAAATAAAACGAGAGAAGCGGGAAATTATTAACTAAAACTACAAAAATAAAATAAAAACTAATAAAAAAAAGCAAAAAATACTCAAAATAGAGAACGGATAAGGAAAATAAGAAAATAAAAGAAATAAAGGATAAAAAGGGTTAAATTATTGGAAAATAAGCCGGAAGACGACTCAATAAACACCCTAAAAGTGACATAAAAGTCACTTATCAAAGTCCCCCAAGCTAACCTTTTGCTCGTCCTCGAGCAAATTAACATGAAACACGGGAGAAGGAGAATGATTTATTCAAGCAAAGCTAGAACACTAAAGGAGACAAGAATGTACACTAACTCACTTTCGTAGGAATCACGGTCACTTTTAGCAACTAATGACAAGCCCTTTAAACCCCTAGATCGCCCTAGAGGACGAGTGTGCTCTCGTGAGGGTGTCCTAAGAGTTTAACCCACAACTCTAAATAAAAACCAAGGCAAGGCAATAAAAAGAAAAGAAAAAGAAACATAAAACGAGAAAGAAAAACACAAGTTCATATTTGGACAAGAGATTGGAACAAACACCGATGGATGCAAACCTTTCTAAATAGACAAATGTATGCACGTTCCAAGATGCCAATGGTTGATTGAAACATAACATATGCTAAGCATAGAGAACTAATGAGGACTCAATCCACCCTAGCCCCAACCAATCGGGCCGCGTTCTCTCCACTAGCTTCAAATCAACCCTTAAGCTAGCTTCTCATGATTCCACGAAGGAATCGGAAAAAGATAAAGAAATGAAAAACTTTGAGAAGTTAATCCCGACATCTCAACTATGCATACTCTCTCCATAGGTTTGAAGTCTATCTCCCTCCACCGTTCTTTGACTTAACCCCACTAAAGTCTAAGGGACTTTTATTAGGTTGTAACGTAAGGCTAAGGGTTAAGGCGGGGTAAAAATTTGAAAATTTTGGTGATATTTCTTAAGTGAAGCAAAAGAGTGGCCTACTCTCAAAAACAAACTAAAGAAATCGCAAAATATCAAACAAAAATACCAATAATGCCATCTCCCACAAGCTTACTCAACACCAAAATATCAAACAAAAATACCAATAATGCCATCTCCCACAAGCTTACTCAACACTAACACACAATATATACAAAAAAAATGAAGGAACGCTCCCCCCCAAGCTTGAACGAAGCATTGTCCTCAATGCTTAAACAAGGGAAGAAAACGAAACCAAATTAAAATATATTTGTGTTTTTTTTTTGTTTCTTTTTATTTTTTATTTTATTTTTTTTTATGTGTCCTTGCCTTTTTCTAACCATGGACGGCTTTTTCTTGAAACTTCATTTGATTTTCTTGAATTGCATCTTTCTTCTCGAACTTTTTGCATATTCTTTTCAAGCTCAACTTTCAAATACCGTACTTAAACCAATTCACAAAGTTTTCTTGCTCATGATCAACACTCTCAAAACTCAAACCTCACATGCCTATGCTTCACTAACTAAAAGGGTTGGTAAACATAGGCCATTGGGTTTGTAATGTGGTTTAAACAAGAGCGGGAAACATTAGGCTCAAATTGGTTAATAAGTAGGTTGATGCAAAATAGAAAATCAAATTTGTAACAAAATAAAAAGAAGATAAAGAAAAATGAGAAAAGGTGCCCTTTTCCTCCCCTAGAGAGGCCCGGTCGCGATCTTGGGAGCTAGAGGTCAAAACAAGGTTTAAGACATGCATAGTCAAGGATCCTAAATAGCCGCTCAACAAGGTGATGGAGGCTAGAACAAATGAAGCTCACAAGGGATTATAACCAAACAAATACCAACCAAGGGTTTCAAATCCACTATAGAGAGCAACTCCATCTTACCACATTCCCGTGAACTAAGGCTTCATGGACCCCTAAAAGTTCTAAAACCGGCTACCTTAGCATATAGTATCCTAGAGTCAACCAATCAAACTCTCAAACCGTACATACATTTACCACTTAGGAAGAAAAACATTCAAGGATTCAAGTCCCAAAACAAAATGTCCAAAATAAGAACAAACAAAACACATTTTGCCAAAATTACCTTGAAAATAAACCAAAATCTTTTTGGGATTTTCAAAATATAAGAAAAGACATGGAAATGCATATACTCAAGTGCATGGCATAAATGAATCAACATCCCACCAAAGCATGATAGAATACCCTCCCCCAAGCTTGAATGAGACAATATACTCAAACATAAACTAAATAATCCATGGGAGGGGACAAGAAAGAAATCAACCCAACAAACCATCACATGTCCAACGAGTCACCAACCATTAGAGAAAGAGCTAGGAAAGATATTACCGGATATTGGTGGGTGCAAATACCCGCAAATGAACCAATTTAACCTTTCAAAGCCGATTTCCTTTTGAATTGAATCTCGATTTCCTTATGCTAGCAAAAATAGACGTCAAACTTCCTTGGTTCTTGATCCAAACCAATGCATAAGAGTATATCAAGCCATGTACTTAGCAAAAGGCACACAAACATTTCCATGAGAGAAAATCTAATCTAAAAAGAAAAGAAAATGAAAGCAATAAAAGCCTCGGGTTACTTCTCGAGAAAGGCTTGTTTAACGTCCAAGCGAGACCGCTCTAGTAAATAATATTGCAACGAACGCAAGAGCTTATCAAATGCACTACTACACATCTCATATGATAACAAGTAGGCAAATGACGGGAGGAGGACGTGCAACAAATTATTGCACGTAAATGAGGAGGAAGATGCCAAAAGAAAGAAGAAAAATCAAAAGAAAAATAAAAAAAAAAGAAGAAGAGAAAGAAGAAGAAAAATAGGGAAGAGAATAAAAAGGCAAAACCTCCTCACAATCTTTTTAGGTGGCATAATCACCCATTTCCTCAATGATGGGAGGATGAGAAGGAAAAGTCTCATCAAACAAGAGAGGGTCCTCAATAGGCTCTTTGACAAAAGAAGGGAGGAACATGGGATAGTAGGAGATGTGGTCAAATTTCCTTGAGAAAGGGACATGAGGAAGGGGAGGAGAAACAATGGTCTCACAAAGCCTCACATCATCAACGAGGGCATGAAAATCAATCATAGAATCCTCAAAAGAACACTCATGACTCACATCTCCCTCAAACAAAAACTCTCCAATGAAACAACCTCATCCTCCTCTCTATCACAACGATGAACAAAAACTCCCTCAAGATCCTCAAAGCCTAGAGTCTCTAAACCATGCATGAAAGGATAAAGGTTTCTCTCAAATTCATCCCTTTCCCATGAAGCATTGCCAATGAACTCTTTCAAGAGGCTATAATGATTTGTTACACCTTCAATGAACATACTAGCCATAACCTCAAATGAGTCCAAAGACTCATGGATAGAAGGGTCACAAACATGCAAGGTAGACTCATCAAGATGGGGAAGGGGGTTGGAAACCTCAAAATCGACATTTTCTTCATTCACAACTCTTCCACCATTACTCAAGGGACACTCAATCTCTCTTGATTGCTCAAACTCATCATCATCATCCTCATGATCTCCCTCATTCAAACATGAAGATGGCTCACTCACATCCTCACCAAGGGAAGCTCTCAAAGGGGGTAAATAAGGGGAAGGATGGCATTCAAGCTCAAATGGGGAATGGAAAGGATCAAAATCCTCAAAAATCCCCTCATCACGAGAAAATCTCCCCTCAACTTCACATCCTTGGCCCACATCATTCTCAAAAACACTCTCACACTCCAAGTGAGGTGCCTCACATCCATTTACATCAACCAAAGCACTCATCACTTGGGCAAGCCTCATTTCTCTCAATTTTTGTTCCTCTTGAAGCTCTTGGAGTTGTTGGGTGAGATATTGCATTTGAGAAAGAATTTGGGCTTCAATGTTATTGGGTTGAGGTTCATGATCAAAGTCAAATTGCACATTATCAAAATTAGCACAAACCTCATCAAAATGAGCATAAGGGGGAAAGGTGTCAATTTGCATACTTGGATTATCACTAGGCACATAAGAAGTATCAAGAGAATTCATGCAAAAATTAAAAGAATCTTTGCATTGAGAATCAAAGTAAGAAACATGAGATTCTCTATCTAAAGAATCCTTAGCAAGCCATGTGAAGAAATCCCACGCATCATGCATAGACAAATGACAAAATCTACCATTATTCATGTCCTCAACCATTCCCCTAGTATACTCATTCATACCCAAATAAGCTATACCACAAGCATCATTAAGAGAACACCCATGGTAACTAAGAAAACCATCTAGTCTTTCAAAGTAAGCATAAAAGGGTTCACCATCAAATTGAGGAAAAGATAAGCATGCCATTTTTATACAAAGAACAAAGAAAAGCAAACAAAAATCAAATTATATACAAGAACCTAGCTAATCTAATCAACACAAACTAATGAACACCTTAGTCCCCGGCAACGGCGCCAAAATTTGATCGAGATTAGATAGCGTCGTTAGTCTACTAACCCTAATCAAATTAACAATTAATAATACCTAAACTACCCTAATACGAGTATAGGGGTAAGTAAAGGGTCGAACCCAAAAGGACTAAGTGTATCAATCTATGCTAATTAGATTACTAGGAAAGCTTGTGATGTAAAGAGAGGTTCAACTAAACACTACTAAGAGCAAATAACTAAAACTAGGGAAAGTGGAATCCAATTACATCAATGCATTCAACAACATCAAACAATTAGATGAAAATGACCTCAATTAGGACGATTAACACATTAAACTCACTCTCGCACAATTAAGCATGTTAATAATCCTACTAAACTAATTCACTCTCGTGCAACTAGCCTAGCAAAGGTATGGAAGAATTTAGACCCTCAAACAACTCACTTTCGCACAATTGATTGAAAGCACGATTAAGAACATAGAATCAATTAGCTAGAAAGATTCTAATCCATAAAAGCATCATCCATACACAATAATCAAGAAACAATTCCATATTAACCACAATCAATCATTAAATTAATTAACATAACCTTCATCCATTTCCCTAGAACAAACCTAAACTAACATGGTGAACAAAAACAAGGAAAACAAGGTAAAATAATAATAAAAGCAAGAATCAACCACTAAACTAATTAATCTACTCAAATAAACAAATAAATAAGCAAAAACAATAATAAATGAAAGCAATAAAGGTGAGAGAAAGTTAGGAAAACTCATTGAATTTATGAGAGGAAAAATCCACAAATTTGCTTCTTCAAAATCCCAAAAATTCCATGAAAAATCCAATCTTTCTCTCTCTAAACTACTCCTAAACTAGAGAGAGAAACTCCTAATCTAACCCTAAGAGAGAGGAAAATAAAAGAACTAAACTAATCTAATCCAATCTAGGGTAGAATAATGTTGATTGAAAGTTGAGAGAAAATAACCCCCAAAAGGGTATTTATAATACAAGGCTAAATAAAATAAAGTAAAAGAGAAAACTAAAAAGAAATAAAAACTAAACTAAAATAATTAAAATAACTAAACTTAAAAACCAAAAATAAAACAAAACTAAAAATAAAATAAAATAAAAGGAAAATGAAAAGGAAAAAGAAAAACAAAACAAAACCCACTAATTTCCCCCCCAAAACCCACGAAATAATCAGATTCCCCCAATTTCTTTCCCCTTTTCGAATTCATGGCTGCTCTGAACCTTCATCCAACATCACGCATCATCATCAGCGATTATCACTCAATCACCACCGCTCATCAACCACAATCATCTAGCATCTCCAAATCGTGGCCGTCCAAATTTCATTAAAATCACGTGAAAAGCTCGTGATTGACCCATGAATGCGCGCCCGCACAGAAGACGCACACAGGTCGCGCAAAGCTTTTGCCTCGAATCTAAATTTGGACTCCAATTGTGTGCGCTTTCTGACAGGGTTGCGCGGCCGCGTTTGAATTAGGTAAGTAATTTGGTGGCTGCTCTGTTCGAAATCGCTGCTCGTAGTGGTTGTTGATGGTGGTAAATGGGTTGGTGGTAATTGGGGTGAGATGCGTGTTGTTGCTGCAGTTGTTGTTGGTTGCGGTGGATGTGGGGGAAGGTGATTGTGGTGGTTGTAATTGGTGTTGTTGTGGGGTTGAATTGAGGTGGTAATTGCTGGCGGTTTGGTGGCAAAATGGGAGGTGACGGTGGTGTTGGTGGTTTAATTGGTGATTGATAGTGGTTTTGGCGGTGGCTGGTGTATTGGTTGCGGTTAGGTGATGTTGGGTGGTTTCGGTGCGATTAGGAGGAGCAGGGGAGAAACGTAGCTGTGTTAATTGTTGTTGCCGCTGGTGTTGTTGGTGTTGCGTGAGTGATTGTGAGGAGTTGGTGGTGATGTGGGGTTGCGTGGAGTGTATGGGTGAGTGGTTTGGTGTTTGAGCTGGTCTTGTTGAGGAGCTGGGAGCAGGGGAGCTGTTGTGTTGGTGTTGTTGATGGTTGTTATCGCTGCTGTTGCTGTTGGTGTTGTGATGTGTGGTGGTTGCGAAGGCAGGGAGCAGGGGAATGTTGCGATGTGTTGTTTGGGGTGGTGTAGGATAGGAGATGGGTGTGGTGTAGGTTAAGAGGGCAGCAGCTAGGGTGCAATTTGGCAAGGGAGTGAGGGAGTTTGACTTTGCTCGTTAGAACATTTGACCTTGGACTTTCGAACATGACTTTGATTATAACCAAGTCTCGACCCGAACGTTCCTACAAACAAAACCAAACATGAGGGGAAATCGGGACAAAGACTAAAATAAAATAAAATAAAACAAGAAAAATAAAGTTAAATAAAATGCTAAAACAAAAGAAATAATAAAATAAAATGAAATAAAATAAAATAAAATGAAACAAACTAGAAACTAAAAGAAAATAAATAAAACGAGAGAAGCGGGAAATTATTAACTAAAACTACAAAAATAAAATAAAAACTAATAAAAAAAGCAAAAAATACTCAAAATAGAGAACGAATAAGGAAAATAAGAAAATAAAAGAAATAAAGGATAAAAAGGGTTAAATTATTGGAAAATAAGCCGGAAGACGACTCAATAAACACCCTAAAAGTGACATAAAAGTCACTTATCAATGGCTTGAATAACCATGCCATTAAAATAAATTTTGCGACTATTGCTCATAGCTTTGAATTTGAGTCTTTCCGTTTGAAACGGATTGTTTGTTGATTATGGAACACAATAACATTTATTTGTTCCAGCCCTAGCTTAAAGGTCTTTAAACAAATCATACGACCTTACAACTGATGTAGCACCACTTGCTTCATTCTAAGCTTGTAAGTCGATAACTTAGCTTATCTTCAATGGTTTGAGGTCATTTTCAAAGTGGAACACTCAAGCAGTATCCGATACTTTGTCAAGAAAATAAGTTGCTAAGTTAACTTCAATAACATGAGTTCTTTAGTAAAATGGAGTCTCATTCCTTTTCTTTGTTCCTCGTTTCTTATATTTCTTATCATACTTTATCTCATAATCTTTAAGAACCATTCTTTAAGAGTATTTGACTATTATACTTTGTTAGGCATAATTAAGCATCTAATGCGCCGTAAAACAAAGTTCCATCTTTTCCTTTAATTCACGCTTGAATTATTACATCAATGAGTCCTACTCATCTATGTATTAAGCGAAAAGATATTTTAATTATCAATATTGACAATTTGAGTTTGCAACTCAATACTTTATGTTTTATCAAAACTACCTAGTATTTTGAATACATGATATCCAACCGTCCTTTCGGACTTATAAAAGTCGTTTATGAGAATTGTATTTTTAGAATTGCCTTTCCTTTCTTTGAAAACCATTCTCAAAGATTTCCTTTACCAATTATGGAAAACAATATAGTTTGATTTGGAATTTTACATATATAAGTGCAAAGTATAACCATTTATCAAGTAAATAACATAATAAGTTTGCAAATTAAAAGGTATTCATGCAGATTTTCAATCTTATTAAACGTCTATCCACGCATTAAATTTGTCCCCATTTGGCGAGAATAAGTCGATTCCAATATCCAAAGAAACAAAGCGGGGTTAAGCATGCTTTGGCTTGTCTTAACACTCAATCTCCTAAGGTAAGCAACGCTTTGCTAATGGCTCCAATCTACTCTTGGTTGAATAAATCGTCGCATCTAATGCTCTCTCAACAATTTACTCACTTTGCCACGACATGTTAGGACTCAATTACTCATATAGTTGAGTACAACCAAAACCAACTTGCATACCCGATATGCCTTATGAGTCTAGGGAGTAATAGTGTTTCCTCGCTTTGGCGTAGCCCATCACTACTCTTAATAGGTCGATAATGTTGTTTTGGAATGGCAATTTCACTCAATATATTAGGGACCTAGGGTTTCTATGTTTGTTGATTTAAGTGAACTTAAATAATTATCACAACATTCGAAATCCTAAACATGCATCTTACATATAATTCATATATAAATGATCATGATAAATCATCAGCATTTTGATGCATATTGGCAACTAGCATGACCCCTTGAATTCTTCAAGTCTTCAAAAGGTCTTCTTTTGCAACTTCATGGCTTTGTCTTCCAAGAACCTCTGTCTTCATGACTTGACCAAAATTATGCAGCTACTAGTATCTACGATTAGGACTAATCTAAATATTAAGGTACAAAAATACTCAATGGTACGCATACTGTATTTAGATTTACAAAAATACATCACGGATTGCAATCCGTATTTTCTATCCTAATCGGGCCCCACTAGTTGCCATTTTATAAAACCTGTGAGAGAATATACATTTCATTCATCCATCACTATTTGTGAATGGCCCATGCATTTTACAACGATAAAACAAGTAACAATGCATAAACACACGATAACTAGTAACTAATCTAGGTGGTTAATCCAATTAACACGCCTAATTAAACTAGTCAAAGTTGTTTTAACCAATTATGTAAATAAGCGCAATTAATATTTGAAGCTCCCACTAAATTCCGTGTCCATCTTAATTAATCCAATTAATTAAGCCAGTAAAACCCAATTATTTGCCAAAATAAAAATTTTGCAAATGTCGCTAAAAAACCCGAGGCCTAGCCTCCAAAATTTTAATTAAATAAAACAAGATAATTAAAATAATTAAAACAACAAATTAAGCAAAAATTACGTAGTTCAAAATATCCAAGTGCCTAGCACTAAGACTTGGAGTGCTCACAACTCGCACGATCTCATTGCACCACATTGCTTCACATTCAATGTCTACGCATATTACCCTTAATTATGTACCAAGCTACGCACACATACACGCTCAATGCAAGCCCCACGCTCGGCTTACCCACGGCCAGCCATAAGGCTTACTCTCATGGTGCGCCATGGTGCCGCACAGTAGCTCCCCGCACACATGCGCATCTCTTCGAGGCACCGAGCAGCCACGGCAACCCCATGTGGGTTGCATGAGCAGCCCGGCTGGCCGAGAGCATGCTTGGGGCTCTTAGGCCTCGATTTGGTGCTCATACCTCGGGAATATTCCCAATTCTGTGTGACATTTTTAATCAATTCTAAATTAATTTTAGAATCAATTAATTTTGAGGAAAAATGAAAATATAACAAGTCCAACTTAAATAAATTCATCCAAGTGCATAAAACCAAAAATTATTCCACGAACCATTCTTTAATAAAATTGGTTTAACTTGGTGCAACAAAAATAAGAGGGCAATTACTCACTACTAATTTAATTAATTTAAATTAATCTTGAGAATTTGACAAAATAAAAAGGGAGTTGGAAAAATGAACATAAGTTCAATAAAGATTCCAACTTTAATACTTGTGAATCCTTGAAAAATTATATCTTCCAATATGAAGATAAATAATTTTCTATCACAAGTTTCAAACTTTATGATTCCAATCAACTTAAAAATGATTAAATCAACAAAGTTCAACAAAAATTCATGGAATTTAGTAACTCAAAGTTTCAATCACTTAACATAATTAAAGATTGAATATTTAGTACTTTTTTTTTAATAGCATAAATATTTCATTAATTAAAAGTCATACGACATCTACAATAGAGATTCGACGTTAACAAATACATAAGATATTGTATTAAATAGAATTTTCCTTCATGAAAACTACGATCGTCGAGTAAATCTTGCACTGCGGAGCATCTCCCGCTTATATCGCTGAAAATTACAGCCTTGTTGGAGAGACAATCTAACGATCCTTTGTAGCCGTGAGGATGTTTTCCTTCTAATTCATCTATTCGTATTCGAAAACTTGATAACTTTTTCACCAACGAAATAATTTCACGACAATCCACTAGATCTGCTACCATGGATTGAAAACTAAGAAATTTCTCCCTCGAAAAGAGGAGATAAACCTTGTCTTTCGAAGGAGGTCAAAAAACCCTTGTTTTTCGAAGGAGATCGGAAACCCTTTCTTTCGAGGGAGAAAAGTTCCTCCCAAAAGGAGGGAGCATTATTATAAACCTAAAAAAACAATAAAGAAATTAGGATTGGGGCTTTCCACCGATTAAAATCGATATAAGCCCCTTCAAAATTCAATAATGGAGGCTAGGGTTTTGGAGAGAAAAAGGAGGAGATATAGAAATATACTCCGTGTTTATTTTGGAATAAATCGAATATTTAGTACTTAGAAGCCTCAAAGAACAACAATTTCACACTTAATGCAATTAATTTGCAATTATGTGAAAAAATAAAACCAAGCTTTCAAACACAAATTACCACCAAGTAATCATGCCTAAAGAGGTTTGAAATTGCATATAAAATAAGGATTGAACCAATTACATAACCACCATAAATATGCAATTAATTTTCAAGGTTAGAAAGACTTAAACTATTTCGTACAAAAAAAATCCCTCGAAAAGTGCAATTCTGGTCGTTTTTTGGCTAAAAAGCTAGTTCTGTAAGGGTAAAACCATTTCCAGAATGCCTTTTACACCCCAAAATTCACTTTTTTTTGGTCGAAATTTGGGTTTGGGAGCTGAAGTCAGCTCTAATACGAGGTTAAAATGGATAAAATGAGCTACTAATCTAATTAGCAACTTAAAACCAGAAAAATATGCCATAAAAAACAACTTGAAAAATATTATGATTTTAAAATAAAAGAGCAAGACTCCAATACTGCTGTTGGGGTTTGGTGAGTCCGACTCACCGCGGAAGAAACCCCGAAAACAAGACCGCACTCGCAATAAATAAAACCATAAACATAATTAACTTAATGACAAGATTAAGATAATAAAATTACCTTTGGAGCGTGCTTTGCACAACCACTAGAGCTCTTACTTGAAAGCTAGCCTCGAAATTACGAAGGCCTCCAACGATGATCCACCCGCAACACGATCCCCGACTAGGTCCAATGTCTTGGGGTTAGCAAGACCCGATCGAAAAACCTGAGTAATTGCATTCAAAGGCTTTCACAAAGGTGATACCTTTTTCAACTCTTGAGTTCAAAGGTTTTCACTACTAGTGATCCCTTTTCCAACTCTTACTCAAGCAAACAATCCCAAGCCATCCTTTCGCTATTTATAAGGAAAGCTTCCTTGTGAATTCCACTCATCTTTCAATGTGGGACTTTTTTCACAGAAAGATCCCACATGGAAACATTGATGAATTCAACCCTTAGTTAAATAAACCAAGGAATAAGTAACAAGTGTCACATGGTTCGGTGAGGACCACTTTCTCACTTGGTCCCCAAGGTAACTCACATGCATTGTGAGATAACCTTGAGCCCCAAGTAGGGTTCGGTTGGGCCACTTTCTTTTGGCTCGTGTCCATGACCCGTCACCCGGGTCCACGACCCCTTTGCCACATGCGCTGCCAACGTGGCACGCTTCCCTTTTTTTACGTGGCTAGGGTTTTTTCTTATTACTTGAAGCATTTTCCCATCTCGCTAATTCCTAAATTTTGGCTCGACATTTGAGATTCTCCGACGCTCGGTTTCGACGCTCCAAGCTCATTAATTCCTTCCAAATTAACTCATCGCTTCGGCTCGTTAGTTGCTTGGGTGTGACCCGAAGGGTTCAGTCAAGATTAAGCTGTAATATTAATTATGCATTAATATTACTGATCGGAAGTGGCCTCCTCCCAGACATTCCGATCACTTGACCTTACTGAATATATTAGCTTTCTAATAATTTTGAACCCACTATCAGAATAATACATTTGTTCGAAGGACACCATTCCTTTCAGTTATATGATTTGTACCTCTAAAATATTGATATTTTATCGAAAATAAAACTCTAAACTAACAATTTTATCCTAAAATTCTATCCAAATAGAATTCTAAACTAATTTTTATCCACTAGTAGAAAAAGGCTTATTTGCGTCGCTCATTTATAGTGTATTTGCGTCGCTTCTATGAGCGACGCAACTGCTCGCGACGCAAATGACTTTTAAGTCATTTGCGTCGCTCCTAGGGGCGACGCAAATAAGAGTCATTTGCGTCGCTCCTTTATAAAAAAGCGACGCAAATGACTTTTTTTATAAACTTATTTTTTGTCATTTGCGTCGCTCCTTTATAAACAAGCGACGCAAATGACTTTTTATATAAACTTACTTTTTGTCATTTGCGTCGCTTGTTTATAAAGGGGCGACGCAAATGACTTTTCTGACAAACATATTTTTAGTTATTTGCGTCACTCTTTTCTAAAGGAGCGACGCAAATAACTCTTTAGATAAACTTATTTTTTGTTATTTGCGTCACTCCTTTATAAAAGAGCGACGCAAATGACTTTTTTGATAAACTTATTTTAAGTCATTTGCGTCGCCCCTTTATAAACAAGCGACACAAATGACTCTTTTGATAAAAAAATTTTGTTATTTGCGTCGCTCCTTAATAAACAAGCGACGCAAATGACTCTTCCAATAAATGGATTTTTTGTTATTTGCGTCACTTGTTTATATAGGAGTGACGCAAATGAGGTGAATTTTTTTTTTTTTAAATTATAATATAATAATTGCCTTGTATATATGTTTGTAGTACCTGTTTTCCTAGGTATAAAGTAATATGCTAACGCTAATATAATTGAAATTAAAATGCAATATTATTGAATAATGCAAATGTAAATTTCGGCAGAGTCTCCTTTGTAATTTGGCCTACCCATAAAATTGGGAATGACGGCATTATATTAACAACCTGTCCAATAATTTACATCTCAATATCATACACATTATACTCATCATCCCAACACCAATTAACCAAATTACTTCATTTCAAGCCTATAATCCAAAACAAGAGTCAAACATGCGCTAAGTGATCTGATAAATCTAAAGTTCAACATTACATATAAAATACTCTGCCCAAATATCTCGGATCTCATTTATCTCCTCCTCGGTGTACGGTGTAGTTCTTGAAAAATCCTATCAACACAACAAATATACAAGAGGAAAGTTTTAATTCAAGATTGTAGCTAACATCAAATTGTATTTATCAAACAAAAATGAAATATTTGACAACTCATACCTGAATAAGATCTTCACTGCTATGGTGATGTTCAAGTATTTCGTACATATAACGCATGACATAGTAGCCACACTCACGTCCACCCAATTGTTGAGGACACTACATGTAATATATTTATAAGTTGAATTAAATTGCTATACTTCAATTATTAAGAAACTAAAATTTAGGGTCAGAAATTAAGGTAACCTGTCCCAAATGCCATGTCAATTTACTTCCCCTAGATTGTCCACTTAATGCCTTAAAACTTCGAAAAGCACTACACATTTGAAACAAAAAACATATATATATTACCCTTACACACATAAAATCATGACATTAATAACAAACTAGACTTACTTTGTCATTGCAAACTTAATTGCTAAATTTCGTTTCTGCCTCAAAGAATCAAAGATGATGACTTCACGCTTAGCCATGCATAAGACCAAAAGAACCCAATGATTCCTACATAATAAATTAGACACACATTTGTAAAAGAGTAAAATAATATCAACAATTTGCAAAGTTCAAATAAATACAAGTTCAAAGTTTATACTTTTCATGGTATGGGCATAAGATGAACTGCTTAGATTTTTGTTTTTCCATCACATGTGTCATGTATAGTAGGATACGATCAGCATCACTATGCAAATAGGTTTCTGAAATCATTTCCGGACACATGAATCCAATGGAAGCCACTTCCTCCGTATCGAGTAAGTCACTCAAGGCCCTACATATATATCATGTAATAACATTATAAATGGTAATAAATAAGTATATGGGAAGAGTGAAATTTGAATATCTTACATCATAAAAACTTGCAAAACTGAAATATTCAGCCAAGCTCCTGTGAGAAGTTGATTGACATCTTCACGTTTGATAATGATGTCCTTACTGTCTTCATAACTAAAGGTCCAAGCATCAGCCTTAACCTTAATAGTTTCACCTTCGGGTAATGAAGATAACAAACTATTCAAAGACCCACACTTCAAAGACAAGTTTTCCAAAGCATAATCCATAAGAAAAGCTTTTTTTGGATTGGTGTTGGACTCTTTTGTTTCGCGACCACTTTCAACTACTTTCATTTTGTCTTGCATGTTTTCTTTGGCCGCTTTGTTGTTACCATTGTTCTTATTTGATATGAATTCCTAATCAATAGTAAAGCAAATCTATTCAACAATTTGCTATATTTTGTATGGCAAACTATATGTAAATTGTTACAAAAATAATTTACCTTGTCATGCATGAGTGAAACCAAGTATTTCGGCCATTGGGTAAATGTACCATGAGCATGCTTAAGTTTCTTGATGACTGAAGAAGGAACTGGAACCGAGAATTCTTTGAACTCGTCAAAAAAATCATCAACACTCACCCTCACGTGATCCGGAAGGAGGTTACTATGATGATCAAGGATTAACTCCGGATGATATGTACCTTCAGCTACAATGACTTTCTCAGAGTCATTTTTCAACAATGATAGCCGACAAGGAACCGGTTCCTTATAAAGATAGAAAAAAATCATAATTAAAAAATATAGAAAACTGAGTTACAAAGTTAAAAGTATGTCTCAGTCATAAATCATTAAAAAAAAAAAAGATACAAAATATAAAATAACAAAGTGTTGGATACCTGTATGTTTGCAAATGGATCATCACCCACTGATTGGCAACTACTAGGATTTTGCTGAGTCGTCCGGCCTATGTTATTCATTTCTATCATTTCAGTTGGAATTTGAATACCAATCTGTTTAGCAAATAACATAAACTTCTCTTGAACCATGGAATCCATTTTAGAATCCATCTCCTGCATAGTCTCCTCTCGTACCCTCCGGGCTACTCTTGCCTCTAATTCTTCCAGCTCATCATCTCCGAATTCCCTACCCCGTCGGCCACTACGCCTCTCTCCGGATCCCCATACAGCTTTAATGCCAATTCCACTGCCAAATGCTATTGCCCGACCATTACGATCTTTTTTCCCAAGGGCACGAGATAAGATATCATCATGCCTATTAGGAACAAAGTTTCCTTCAGCTTGTTGCTTTCTCCAATTATCCTACACAATGACTTCAAGTTAGAAAACTTTGGTTGCAATACATAAACTTAACAAAATATATTCAAACTTGAAATAAAGACTTATTACATATACTTATTATATACTTACAATGGATTCTTTCACCTCTCTTGTTTTCTCATCCGGCAAATAAGGATTTCCCTTATCATCTTCTATTGATCTTGCTAGAAGCCAAGCATATGTCCTATCCGGCAAACTAGACACAACCGAAGAACAAGATGAAGTACTGGATGCTGAAGATGTCGTGGGAATATACCCTTTTCTACGCCATACAATATTCATTTCACCATATGATTTGGCTCCTAAATGGTGAGGGTATTCGTTGAAAGACTGGCTTTGTCTTGCCTTCTCACTGATTTCCTATTTTCACGAGCATAAATGAAGATTAGTACATAAGAATCCGTTAACAAAGTATTAATAACCCGCATGATCATTGATATTAATACACACAAACCTTAAAATCATCTATCGTATGCTCCTCCACAAATGTTTTCCACATATCCTCAGATATGAAATCATAGAGTACATACGGCATTCTTTTCTCCTTCGGCATATTCCTGGTACATGTGATCCAACCACTGACCAATTTTGTTTTGAAATCTCTCCAAGTTTTATCACAAGTGCGTAGGACCTTTTTTTTCTTGTCTTCATCTTCTTCGATTTGAAACTCTCTCTACGCAAAAAATTAAAAAAATAAAAAAAGTTAGTAAATAATTTCATCATATTCAAATAAATTGTTTTCATCATATTCAAATAATGTCAAAATGATCATATAATAGTATAACATTTAACATATAATAGTGAATATTACCTTAACATCTTCCCACAAAGTGTCTTTTATTCCTTGTGGAACTTGATTCCAATTTTTATACAATATAGACACCTTTGCACGACTTATTTCACCAACATGAATTTTGTATGCTTTTGCCCACTTTCCAATGGGTCGACACAATTCATCCCATTCAAGCACTTAGGAACCCCAGACATGGATTTTAGGCCCTTTGAAGGACCTCTTGGCTTTTTTTTCTTCTTCTGAGAGTCGGTTGTTTGTAGCTCTGATTGTGATTGATTGTGTGGCTCATCTTCCTCACTTTGCAAAGACATGGAACGATTATGCAAATCCTCATCCTCCATTATTACTTACCTGAAAAAAAAGACATAAATAAATTAAGACATCGATTTATATCATTTTTAAATTATAAACTTGAACACATAACAATAATAAGCAATTTATGCAATTACTAACACATATTGGACAAAAAAATCATAGAATTCATACCTCCTTCATTCTTCTCTTTTGCGATATAAAATCCTTCATTATGATCTTTTCGTTTCAACGTTGTGTCAAAATCATCGACTATTGGAGGGATGCTCCAAACGGAAGGTGGTGACTCATTAAATTGCTCATCATATTCTTCCTCGTCCACCACATTTTCAATGCCAAGTATCCTTCTTTTACCTTCTAAAACAACTAACCACTTACAATCAGCTGGGTCAGCCATGTAAAAAACTTGTTTTGCTTGTGAAGCTAATATAAATGGATCAGCTAGATGCCCTCGTCGACCAAGATTTACAAGGGTCAAGTTCCCTTGTTCATCTGTTTTTACACCACGGCTACTATCAGCCCACTTACATCGAAATAGAGGAATCTTGAAATCAACATAATCCAGCTCTATTATTTCTTCAATGATTCCATAATAAAATTTCTTCTTATCCACAAGTGTTTTATCATGTGCACTAACATACTCAGATGACAAACCTACTACTTTAACACCACTGTTTTGCATTGTTGACTTGTCATCTTGTCGGCTAGTGTAAAAAGAATACCCATTGATGTCGTATCCCTCATATGACATGACTTGACATTTAGCACCATATGCCAACCATTTCAATGTGTCAGATACATCGTTAGGTGTGGTGGATAGTTGGGACATCACTCGTTCCTTGAACCATGTAACGAATGAACAATTGTGCTCCTTTATCAGCTGAAGATCACTTTTGGAAGGATATTTATTTTTAAGAAAAAGCATGTGCTCGTCCAAGTAAGGATGAACCTCACTAAGATTTTGCAACACAAAAAGCTCGGCCTTATTTTTCATTTCAAAGCCCATGGATATCCTTTTCCTGCCAATAGTACCTTGACCTCCAAGCCTCCCATCGTGTCGAGACTTTGGCCACCCAATTTTCTGTGAACGTGCAAGATATTGAGCAACCCATGCTGCCACTTCCTCAGCAACTGTTCCTTGTACAATACTAGCTTCAGGTTTGGCCGGATTCATGACTTTTCACTTTAAGTCACCCATTTCTCATTCAAAAGGATACATGTATCTCATACACACTGGTCCACAAAGTTTAATTTCACGTACAAGATGAATAACCAAATGAGGCATCACGTCAAAAAAAGATGGGGGAAAATACATTTCAAATCGACACATTGTCTCAAGTATATCTGCTTGCAAGTCATCTAAAATACTTGGATTTATGACCTTGCTACAGATAGTGTTAAAAAAGACACATAATCTTGTAATTGTATACCTCACTTGAGGTGGCAAAATTCCTCGAATGGCAACTGGTAATAATTGTTGCATCAAGACATGACAATCATGAGATTTCATGCCACCCAATTTCAAGTCAGACATTGACACAAGTCTACGAAAATTAGAAGAAAATCCAGCCGGGACCTTTAAACCATGCAATGACTCACAGAAGCTAGTTTTTTCCTTTTTAGACAAGGTAAAGCAAGCTGGGGGAAGATACCAGCGTTTTCCTCGAGATTCGGGTGCCAACTCTGAACGACCCATAGCAGCCATGTCTTTTCTTACTTTAACTCCATCCTTTGTCTTTCCTGGCATGTTTAATAAAGTTCCCACAATGGCATCACATATATTTTTCTCAATATGCATTACATCTAGACAATGTCTAACTTCCAAATGTCTCCAATATGGAAGAGACCATAGCTTAGACTTCTTCTTGTAACCCCCAGTTGATTTGCTTTTGTAAGGCTTACCAAACTCATTCTCAATGTCTTTGACCCGCTGATAAACCTCACTTGCACGTAAAGGGCCACGAGCTTCTCTCAACTCCACTTTTCCATTAAAAGACCCCTTATTGAATCGAAAAGGGTGGTCTTCTGGAAGATGTCTTCGATTATCCATGTATACATGCTTGCCACAATTGTCTAGGCGCAATGCCTCCAAATCATCTTCACAAATGGGGCAAGGAGTTCTTCCCTTCACAGTGTACCCCGACAAATTCCCATAAGCTGGGAAGTCATTTATCGTACAAAAAATCATGGCACGTAAAGTGAAATTGGTTTTACTATATGCATCAAACATTTGGACACCTTCATTCCACAACAATTTCAAATCTTCAATGAGAGGCGCTAGATACACATCAATGTCATTTCCAGGTTGTTTAGGCCCAGATATTAGAAGGGACAACATAATGTATCTAGACTTCATGCATAACCAAGGAGGCAAATTGTAGATAGTTAGAAGAACCGGCCAGGTGCTATATTGGGTACTTAGTGTCCCAAATGGGTTCATTCCATCTGTACTAAGACCAAGCCTAAGATTTCGATCTTCTTCACCAAAGTCCTTGAACTTTCGATCAATGTTCCTCCATTGCGGGGAATCAGCAGGATGCCTCATTAACCCATCTTTCTTCCTCCCATCAGCATGCCACCTCAATAATTTTGCAGTTTTTTCATCCGAGAAGAGTCTCCTAAATCTCGGTATAATTGGAAGATACCATAATACCTTAGCCGGAGACCCTTTCTTACACATCTCACCAGTATCATTCATCTTGTAACGAGAAACTCCACACCTTGGACACTCATGCAAATCAGTATACTCATTTCGATACAACACACAGTCATTGGGACAAGCATGTATCTTCTCATACTCCATACCCAAGGGGCACATAAGTTTCTTGGCCTCATAGGTGGAGTTTGGAAGTTCATTCCCGTCGGGAAACATTTCTACTAAGGCTTCTAACAACTGCGTAAAACCCTTGTCAGTCCAACAATTGCTCGCCTTTAAGTTGAATAACTTCATAATAGCACCAAGTTTAGTGAACTTTGTACAACCAGGATATAACGGGGTTTCAGCAGCTCTCAAAATACTATCATATGTCTGGGGACACTCTGTGAAATGGTCTTCAACATCTTGTATCATTTCATCTATCCTGTCCTTCTCCACTTCACTCTCACTTTCAACACCAATATCATCAGCTGTATCGATATCCTCACCTTGGGGGTCATTATCATCATCACAATGATTCTCATCTTCCCTTGGACAATAACTAGAACTTGCCTCAATATATATGCTCTCACCATGCCATGTCCACCTCGTGTAGTTTTCTTTAAACCCACGACGAATTAGATGATCTTTAATATCAACTATATCACGATATCCCCTCGAATTATTACAGTCACAACAAGGACAAAGAATATTCTTTGACTTATTCTCTGTTTGGTGTTTTAAGGCAACAGTGCTAAACTCTTCAATTCCTCGTAAAAAACTTGTACAATTTCGTTTACCATACATCCAACTTCGATCCATTTTCAACCACTGAATAACAAAATTAATTTTAAGATAATGTGTATATTTTGTAACATATATAGCTCCTTAACCATAAACAAGAATATAAGGCATCAAACATTTTCATTCAAAGTTTATATCATGTAAATGCAACTCCGGATGATCCAATAAGGTCCTTATCATTCCAACCTAACCCATTCTTGAATGTCCTATCTCACTAATAACTACTTGTAAAGTTTGGTTCTAAAGAAAATCCGGCAGCATTTCCCTATAGTTCTCCAAGCACACAATGTAGATAATCGGCTATCAACATATGTACCCAGAGAACAATCGGGAAATAGTGAGCCATGATCTTCTTAGATCCAAAACAATTCAAGTAGTTATCACCTAAATGAGATAGAACATTCAAGAACAGTCCCAAACCGGGGACTATTCAAGACTTACTCCTAATGAGTAAGCCCTGAACGGGTATCTAAGTCAATGATGCAAGTATTATTGCAATTCCAATCAATTATATCACAATTAAAAATCTCATACAATTCACAATCATTATACCAACCAGAACAAATAAGTTAATATTGCAAAGAATGGTTCAGATATATATACCACAAGTGAAGACAATCTCGGATGCGTACTACCGCCTTAATCGTTTGTCCACAACCAGAACCTCGAGCAACTTGTGGAATTCACTTCCGCATAATTAAGAATCTGCCATAAAAAATTACATATATTAAACCAACATAGTTGATTCAACTTAATCTGCCATGTGACATAAAAGTTGTTATTCGGCATTGATTCTATTCTTTAATCCTCTTTTTGTTTTCTTTTCTGATCAAATTTGACTTTATTACATATCTTTATAAGTAAAGGTGGGGGTGCATAACTGCATATGTAATAGTCAGGTGTGACGGGGTTCAAGCAAAGAGCAGGAATCTTAGTGGATCATAATTTTCACCAAAACCTTACCTAATTAATTAATCATACTAATAATTTTCTTCATAAAATCAGATCAAGCAACCCATTCCTAAGAGGTATTCACAATATTTGACTCACGTGACGCCATGTGAGTCCGTAGGAGCAATTTTTTAATTAATGGCAGATCTACTGGTACCGTACTCACCCCCTTTCCTTTATATCTTATTGTTTATAGTGAACAGGAATACATACAACATATACTATATATGATGATCACAGAAAGTGACCAAACCAAAAGGGACAGTCCAAATATTAAGTATCTTTGTCCCTGTGATTATGATAATCACTTTGTCTGACCACGTATTTGCGTGTGTGCTCGTGATCCTAAATCTCATAGAACAAGAGCGAGCACGAGAGAAATAGAGTTCAGGACATTACTGAAAGTGCCTAAGTAGAGGTACTTGTTCTCATAAACGCACCCAATTCGTGCTTCCCATCGCCCATTATGATGATGCCTACAAAAAAATTAAATGATAAAAAATAATTTTAATAAGACATTCAAAGAATCATAGATGTCAACCAGTAGTATATTGCAAAACAGCAACTGTAAAAATCTACAGACTAAATGCAAACAAATTTGCAGAACAAATGGAGCACTAACAATTATCCATAGTAAAAGAACACAATCTATTAAATTACTTTAGTTTGAAGTTTGAAACTTCAAAGAAACCATGGTATTTCAAAAAAAAAAAAAAGCCCCAAAAACAGTGCAATAGTATTTCACTGGGTGGAAGAACAGATCGCATAAAAGCAGGATTTGCAGGTGAACAACTATGTCAAGTTGACTGCACTCCTACGCCAATAACATGAAGTAATAATAAGCTCCTTACTTAACTAAACTACATAGAGAAAGTAAAAGACAATTTCCTACACGCCAGAGAAAAACTAAGGCTGAGTACATAACCTGTGAGGCTGTGATACCTTCACAAGTATCCGCCTACTTCTAAAGGTTAAAGACCCAAAGAGAAAAAGTTCAATATTTGCTCCATAATTATACCGTACATAATATTGAAAAGATCCCAGATGATTAAGCCTAGCATTCCAATTACAATATCACTTCTCTATTAGGACATAAGCTAGAGGCCTGGCTTATCATGCAACGCCTTCTCGGTTTTTTAGTTTATAAAAGTTACTTCTGGCTTAAATTGCAAAGTTAACAATTTATTCATGCGTTATTGACTATGCTATTTAGGCTTGGGTATGCCGGTATGGTACATATCCGTTTTCAGGGACTATGCAATATGCTCAAATGACTATGCTATTCTACAGACTGTTCAAAGATGCAAACAAGCAACCAGTAAAATATTGCAAAATAGCCATATAAAGTCAATGACTATGCAATATGCTCAGATGAAAATTGACTTCAAAAATTCAATGACTGAAATTCACAAGTATGCAATATGCTCAAATGAAAATTCAATGACTGAAAATTATAAAAATTAAATTAAATTTGCCATATAAATTCTAATTAGTGAACTAACACTAAACCTGAAATTAAACTAAGTCATTGTTCAAGTTAAATGCTACATTCTATCTACCATGTGAACATAAATAGAAGCAATCTTACCATAGGTGAAATTGATTTCTAAAATTCAACAATGTCGAGCCGAAATCGATTTTTGGGGGCGAAATGAAGCGATTTTTCCACTCGAAAATTCAAAAATTCAACATTGTTGTAATTTGCTTGAACTTCCTCGCGTTTTTGGGGGCGAAATTAAGCGATTTTTCCACTCGAAAAGCTCAGATATTGCTCGAATTTTTTCAGCAGGATTTTTAATTGAATTTTTTGGGGTTTCTAGGGTTCGAATTCGTATGGAATTGAGTACATTTTTTGCTCGAAATGGGGGATTTTTGGTCGAAAATAATCAATTTTTCTGGGGTTTAAGGGTTCGAATTAATTAGGGTTTTTGGTCTAAAATTTTGCTCGAAATTGCTCGGATTTACTGCCGATTATGGGTGTTGAACTTGATTGCGATTTTGGATGTTGAATTTGCTGGGGAATTGCAGTTTTTTGGGCGAATTTGTGGGTGTTTTTTGGGCGAATTTGTTGGATTGAAGGGTCGAAATTAAGCAACTATGTTTAGTGAATTAGTGAAAGTGAAAAGCTAAGGTCAAAAAAGCGCAGAAAACCTAAATCAGAGTTATTTGCGTTACTTTTTAATAAATAAGCGACGCAAATAACAAAATCTGAAATGCTGAAAATTTGTTATTTGCGTCGCTTATTTATTAAAAGAGTGACGCAAATTATTCACTGCCTTATTTGCGTCGCTTGTCAGTAAATGAGTGACGCAAATAATAAACTTATTTGCGTCGCTTTAATAAATAAGAGCGACGCAAATGATAGAAAGCTAACATTCATTTGTTTTTTGCGTCGCTTTTTTAATAACAAGCGACGCAAATAACTTTAAAGTATGGTAAAAATACACATTTGCTTCGTTCTTTAGAATGAGTGACGCAAATATGGCGACGCAAATGAGCCTTTTTCTACTAGTGATCTGATGAAGTCTATTTAATCAACGTGGTGTGACACTAGGTGAAAAGTTGGTACGCCAAGTGTCGCTGCCTCGTAACCTGGCTAAAAGTTTAGCTTTATATACTAGGTTAGATCCCGTGCCATGCACGGTGATCTATAGTTATAAACTAAATAAGCCCCGTGCGATGCACGACATAAAAAATTTCAAACCATTAATTGCAATGGTATTTAGATCTAAATAATTTTGAAGATAGTAAAAATTTAACCATATTATGCAATACAGAGTACTCTTAAATCGAGAGTAATTATATTTGGAAGCCAGATAGTTATATATATATCCAATAATGTAAAAAAATTATATAGAAAATAACACACTTCGTAATATAAAAATTGTCTTCAAAAAAATATACTCTGTATATATTTTAATAATTTAAGGTAAAAAAATAAGAAGGTTTCAAGTAAAAAAAAGTAAGAAGTAAAAATAAAAATTAGAATACGTTGTCAGCAATTGATTTAGGCAAGAAATTTTTTTACCGCAATTTGACATCTGTACAATTTAAATAGGGAATTATGTCAGCGGTTGTTACTTTAATTATATTTATAGATTAGTTATATGATTCGTTATCGACTGACAAAATATTAATTAAAATTACCTATAATGTTTTTTTCTAACGCGGACGGAATATCACCCAATACATTTTTTTTAACCGGGAATAAATTTGTTACTTTAAGATCATCAAAAACAAATAAGCCATTTTAAGATCATCCGAAATTTGTAATCAGCATAATTTCTCATTCTAATAATTAAAAAATAAAAACTAGATTAGACCCGTGCGATGCACGGATTACAAAAATTATTGAAATGAAATAGCTTATTTCTTTTACAACCTCCGGTTCAATTTAGTCGCAACAAAGGACAACTTTAAGCAAACCAAGGCAAAACTTTTAAGGGACTTTAATCATTTGTAGATTAAGTAATTAAGGGGGTAAAATAGGAGGGAAACCATGTGGTCCCATTTTTTTAATAAAGTATAAGTAGTGGGAAAATTTGGTTAGGTGGACATTTCCCACACAAAAAAATCTAACTTTTCACATGGGTCTCCCAATTTGACTTGGGTGGGATTCCCCTCCTTATTTTTCAGCCAAATTTAGGAGAGAGTTCCTTTTTTTTTTCCTTCCACAAGAATTTTCCTCCCAAAATTTCAAGCCAAATTGAAAAAAATATTGGCAAATACCCCCAAATTTGTACTTTTCATAACATTCAAACTAAATCCCCCTTATAAATAGAGGAGTTTCCAAAAGACTTTACTGTTTGTTTTTCAACCAAATTAGAGATTAGGGAGGGGTTGGGAGGGGCATAGGGTTGATAATTAAGGTTTTACATAACAAAATCCCTACAAATTACAAAAGCCTACAATTAGTTTTATATTAGCCTAAATTCACAGTGCTAAGTTAATCAAAAGCAGCATCCATGTTCAGTTCTTTTAGGCTCCGTTGAAGACCATCCAAAATATTCCAGCCACCACTTCATCACCTTCAGACAGCCTGAAAAAAAGAGGAAGGGACTTATGGTAGAGATCTTAGTCACACACAAGCACAAACAAGCCAGCACTAACTGACAACCATAAAAAAGCAAGACTAAATGGGTTCTTAGTCACATTACCCCAATTCCTGCTGAAGGGGACCCTTCATTTGTTGACATGCAACAAGTGATACACATTGATGAGAAGTGGTTTTTCATAAACCTAGAAACAAGGACTTTCTATCTTCTTCCAACAGAAGATGATCCATACAGAGCACAAAAGTCCAGAAGGTTTAAGGTAAAAGCCATGTTTATGGGCATGATAGACAAACCATTGTATGATGAAAACAAACAACTCTTACATGATGGGAAGTATGGTCTATTCTCTTTTGTGAAGTATGAGGCAACAAAGAAAAAGAGTAAAAATAGAGACAAGGGAACCATAAAGGCTAAGGCAGTCCAGAGTATAAACAAAGAAACAATTAGGGACATGCTATTGAACCATGTGTTGCCCACTATACATGAACAGTGCCCCCCCACAGCTGCCCAAGGATATAACTATTTAGTGGGATAATGCAAGGCCGTATCAAATACCACAAGATTCTGAATTTCAAGCAGCAACACAAGCATATGGATTCAACATACAGTTTGTTTTTCAACCAGCTCAATCACCAACCGTGAATGTTCTAGACTTAGGACTCTTCAATGTCATTCAATCACTTTAATATCAATCATTCCCTCAAAATTTAGATGAACTAATCAAAGAAGTGGAAATAGCATTCAAAGATTTTTATCCAGAGTTGAACCATTAGTACAGTTGAATTACACTTCAATCATGCATGGAAGAAGTATTAAGAAGAAGAGGGGGAAACAACTACACACCACCACACATGAAGAAAAGGATTCCAGACAGGCAAGGTATACTACCAGATTTGCTAGAGGTAGACAAGGAACTAATCGCAGAAGTTGTTACTTATCTTGACTCAATCACAATCCCAATTAATGGTGAAGATGAAGGTCATATGGAAGTTGATGCAGATTGAAGATTATAAACAAAGGAAGCAATTTTTTAACAGCAAAGGCATAGACTGCCACACTTAACCAGTACAATATAAACAGTTTTTTTTATCTTTGTTGGTATTGGTCAGGTGTATTTTGGTACATATTAAGTAGACAAATTCTTAGGCAGCCATGTATGCAGTTTAAGATTGGTTTTGTAAAAATTACAACCTTTTGATATTAATGAAAACAAAACATGTTTAGTACTTAGCATCCATTAGAAAGGGTTTAATTTATCTTTCAAGGCATCAATAAGTTATGGTACCTCAATAGAAACCTCAAACAGAGGTAACCAGAGCATCCATGAAACTCAAAATAGCTATCGGATGAGTCCCTTCATCATTTGGATATCATTCAAGTTGATGCAAGGTGGGAGGGGGGACTCAATGCATCACACAAAAGGGGCTCCTCAATTCATACTCAAATATAACACAACCAATCCGAAAATCAACCAACACAAGTAATCAACACAACCAAACAACCAATCCAAAAATCAATCAACACAACTAATCAACACAACCAAACAACCAATCCAAACACAAAAGGGGACTCCTCAATTCATACCCAAACAACCAACACAACAAAACAACCAATCCAAAAACCAACAAACCATAAACAGATTCCAAGGGACTCAAGCCAAACATTAATCAATAACATAATTAACCAAAAATTAAAGCAAACTAAGAAGATTAGGGTAATAGAGATTACACTGCCCATTTAGTATGGGGGAAGGGACTACTGGGGGTAGTAGATCTGAAGGTAGGCCTCTAGAATATCATCTGGATCCAAACCCTCAGGTAAGCCAGATCTAATGCGCTTAGTACCTGCGCTTGGCCAAGAAGTACTCACACCCATCATGGGATGGTGTTGGGGTTTGGTGAGTCCGACTCACCGCAGAAACAACCCTGACCCAAGTAACCGCTCGTAATTAATAAAACCATAAAGCATAAATAAATAAACAAAAGAAAAGGAAGAACGAATCATACCCTTGAAGCGAGCTTCGCCCTCTCAAAACGGGCTCTTACTTGAAAGCCTTGAGCACCGCAAACGTCGTGCCTCAAACGGTATCCACCCACAAAGGACGAACACGACTTTTTAGGTCTGCTACCTTAGAGTTAGCAAGGTCCGACCAAAACCCAAGTGTTAATGGAGTTTAAGAGTTTTTCCCAAAATATGGAATGCTCTTTCTAACTCCCACTCAAACACTTTACTCCAAATCCCAAGGTTGGTATTTATAGAGGAAAGTATGAGTGGGAATTTCTATCCCATCAATGTGGGATCATGAAATTCCACAAATTAATTTAAAGCTAAATTAAATTAAATTTGCAAACTAATAATAAATCTACAAGTGGCATTACCATGTGAAATGGGTTAGTGAGGACCACATGGAGAGTAGGGGACCATACTTATTCCCCACTCAATACTCTCCTTGTGACACATGTCCTTACCCACTTGCTCCCATATTCCTCAAGCTTCCCCATAGTGAACGGCCCTATGGCCCAGCCACGAGCCCAGCCCCGGACCAAGATGCGGGTTGCTGTTGTGCGTGCAAGCCATGCACTTGGTGCGAGCTTGCTGATGTGCGTGGCTGCTAGTGCGTGCGCTGCTAGCACGCCTAGCTTGCGGCAGCTAGCTGCTGCACACACCACGTGCACGCAGCTTTTAGCTGCTGCTGTGCGTGGCTGCTAGCACGGTGCGCTTGCTAGCCACCTATGCTTGGACATTTTTGCCCCTAGCATTCGGATGCTCGGAGCATTCCGATGCTAGGGGTATTTTGGGAATATGGTCGATTTATTATTATTTTGCGCGTCTTGTCTTTTTATTATTTTTTACTCGACTTCCAACGATCGGTTTCGACGCTCCAAGCTCGAATTGCCGACGTCTAAATATTTAACACTCGGGCGACGAATTAATTTCTTCGGAATTAATTCATCGAGTCGGTTCGTATATTTTGCTTGGGTGTGACCCGAAGGGTTCAGTCAAGATTAAGCTATAATATTAATTATATTAATATAACTGATCGGAAGCGGCCTCCACCCAGGCATTCCGATCACTTGACCTTACTGAATATATTAGCTTTCTAATAATTCTGAACCCGCTATCAGAATAATACACTTGTTCGAAGGACACCATTCCTTTCAATCTCCCACTTGTCATTCCGGACAAGTGTTCATTTAGTGTATAGCCCTTTTCCTTTGTCTCTTCATGAACTACAGAGTAAGATTACTCGTCATCTTTGTTACGTCCAGAAGTGTTTCTCGAAATCCGAGTTTGATTGTCAATAAGCAGATGATTTCTAAAATCCATCTGAGCACGGCCATGCATTTTCACAGTCTCACTCTTCGAGAGGCCTTGTAAACAACAAGACATGTTCCCTATTGTTTGTAGGGGGACATTTTCAGTCTTGTAATGTAGCTTCTCTTACTAAGAGGACCTAGCCGCCCGATATTTGTCGTTAAAATCCCTAGTTACGGCAGATGTTTGGCGGATACCAAAGCGGACTAGTACTCAAACAAGAGACCTCCCACTACTCATGGTCAAGGAAAAGAGTTCTGATAGTAATAATGAGAAAAATACTATGACGATTTTTAAATCTCTTAAAGTATTCTCATAGGTCGATCCAGTATGGTTCTAAACCAATACCTGTGCAAATGATTTATATCCTCATAGCACAAGAAACGGTGCTATAAATCATACTACACACTAATCTCTAATGGTCATTAATCGTCCACAAAAAAATATGACCTTGATTAGGGATAATTTTCAATTAAAATATTCAATGTTCACTTAATAGGTGTTTCTTTATCCAAGCCATTGACTTGATACCCTATTTTGAATATTTATTAAAATCGAATGGACTCATTATTTAATTCTAAACCACAATTAAATAGAGACGGAGTGAATTAAATTGCATGAAAAATTTTAATTACTCCAAAAACTGAATGGTTCATCATAGTGCTTTACATTAACATTGTCCAAAATTTAATTAAAACACTATAATATGGAAATCAAAGCCAGTTAGAGACATGCTTGGTTCCCATTTCCTCAATGTGTTTGTTGTGCTTCACTTGAGACAAGGGTTTAGTAAGTGGATCGGCTACATTGTCATCCGTTCCCACTTTGCAAATTCTGATTCACCCTCTGTCTTCCATTCTCGAATCATGTGAAATCGCCTCTTGACATGTTTGACCTTCTGATGTTCTCGTGGCTCTCTATCCTGAGCAAAAGCTCCATTGTTGTCATAATGGAGGTCTATTGGACCCTTGATGGAGGGTACAACACCAAGTTCATCAATGAACTGCGAATCCAAACTGCCTCCTTGGCTGCCTCAGACGCTGCCAAGTACTCGGCTTCAGTTGTAGAATCAGCGGTTGTGCTTTGCTTTGCACTCTTCCAACTAAAAGCTCCTCCATTGAGACAGAATATGTATCCGGATTATGACTTGGAGTCGTCTCTATCTGTCTAGAAGCTTGCATTGGTATATCCCTCAACAACCAATTCATCTTTACCCCCATAGACCAAGAATTTATCCTTGTTCCTTTTCAGGTACTTCAGAATATTCTTGGTCGCAATCCAATGCGCCTCTCCTGGGTCTGATTGGTATCGGCTCGTAGCACTCAAGGCATACGATACATCCGGCCTAGTACATATCATGACATACATGATCGATCCAATAAGCAAATCATATGGAATACGACTCATCCTTTCTCGCTCATCAAGTGTCTTTGGACACTGCTTCTTGCTTAAGGTTATGCCATATGACATGGGTAGGTGCCCTCTCTTGGCTCCTTCCATTTGGAATCGAGCTAGTACCTTATCGATGTAAGTACTTTGACTCATTCCTATCATCCTCTTTTGATCTATCCCTATAGATCTTGATGCCTAGTATGTACTAAGCCTATCCCAAGTCTTTCTTTGAAAAACATTTCCCGAGCCAAGCCTTTACAGACTCTATTAACGGAATGCTATTTCCAATAAGCAAAATGTCATCAACATATAAGACTAGGAAGGCGGTGTCACTCCCACTGACCTTCTTGTAAACACAAGACTCATTTGGATTCTTGATAAAACCAAACTTACTGATGGCTTCATCAAATCGCAGATTCCAACTTCTTCTTGCTTGCTTTAATCCATAAATGGAATTCTTAAGCTTGCATATCTTCTTAGGATTGTTCTGGTCGACAAAACCTTCAGGCTGTGTCATGTACACAGTTTCTTCCAAAATTCCATTGAGGAAGGCGGTTTTGACGTCCATCTTCCATATTTCATAATTATAATATGCAGCAATCGCTAGAAGAATTCGAACGGACTTAAGCATAGCTACTGGAGAAAAGGTTTCATCATAATCAACGCCGTGAATTTACCTGTAACCTTTTGCTACCAGCCTTGCTTTGTAAATGAATACATTTCCATCTTTGTCGGTTTTCATCTTGAAAATCCATTTACATCCGATAGGTGTGTAACCTACGGGTAAATCAACCAAGTCCCATACTTGATTTTCAAACATAGAGTCCATTTCGGATTTCATGGCCTCTTGCCATTTTGCAGAGTCGGGGCTCATCATAGCTTGCTTGTAGGTTGAAAACTCATCTTCATCCACTACTAAGATGTCCTGATCTTCGGTTAATACAACACCGAGATATCTGTCAGGTTGAGATCTTGGCCGAGTTGACCTACGTAGGGTGATGGACTAAGCATTTGCATTGTCGGTTTGACTTTTCATATTTTAACTTTGACCAATGTCAACAGATGCTTCGTGAGCACTTTGATTGTCAACTTGTCCTTGTTGCTCGTCCTCTCGAACTTCGTCGAGTTTGATTTTCCTCCCACTTGTCATTTTGGAGAGATGCTCCTTCTCCAAAAAGACACCATCACGAGCAACAAACACTTTGTTCTCGGATTTGTTGTAGAAGTAATACCCTTTGGTTTCTTTTGGATAACCCACAAAGTAAACCTTGTCAGATTTTGGATGAAGTTTGTCAGAAATGAGTTTCTTGACATATGTTTCGCATCCTCAAATCTTGAGAAAAGACAACCTTGGAGGTTTATTTGTCCATAATTCATATGGAGACTTTTCCACTGCCTTTGACGGAGCATGATTCAGTGTAAGTGCCGCAGTTAAAAGTGCATGACCCCAAAAAGAGATTGGAAGTTCACTAAGACCCATAGTCGATCGGACCATTTCTAACAGGGTTCGATTCCTCCTTTCAGATACTCCATTCCATTAAGGAGTTCCCGAAGGTGTCAACTCTGAAAGTATTCCATGTTCTTTCAGATGTTCATCGAATTCTTGGCTCAAATATTCGCCACCTCGATCCGATCGAAGCGCTTTGATTTTCTTGCCGAGTTGGTTTTCAACTTTGTTCTAAAATTCCTTGAATTTATCAAACGATTCAGATTTGTGCGACATTAGATAGACATAACCATATCTACTATAGTTTTCCGTGAAGGTTATGAAATACCGATAACCACTCCTTGCGGGTGTACTCATTGGCCCACATACATCGGTGTGTATTAGTCCCAACAAGTCACCGGCCCTTTCTCCCAACTTGGAGAATGGTTTCTTTATCATCTTGCCCAAAAAACATCCTTCGTAATTCTCAAAGAATTCTAAATCAAATGAGTCAAGAATACCTTCTTGAAGAAGCTTCTTGATGCGTTTGATGTTAATGTGGCCAAGAAGACAATGCCACAAGTAAGTTTGACTAGACGGTGTAGTCTTAAATTTCTTTGCAGGATTATTAACGTTATAAATTTCTTTGTCTAGAGATAACACATAAAGACCATTTTCTGAATGTGTCGTACCATATAAAACATTATCAAAATAAAATGAACATGATTGGTCCTTAACTCGAAATTCAAAACCTTTGGCGTCCAACGCCGAAATTGAAATGATGTTTTTGGTAATGTTGGGAACACAATAAACATTGTCAAGTTCCAAAACTAGCCCCGTGGGCAAAGACAAACTAAGAGATCCTACGGATATAGCAGCAATCCTTGCTCCATTTCCTACCCGGAGCTCGATCTCTCCCTTCGCTAGCCTCCTAGTGTTCCTTAGTGCCTGTGAATCGGAACAAAGGTGTGAGCCACATCCGGTATCTAATACCCATGAAGCCGAGCTAGTGAAGTTAAAGTCTATAATGTAAATACCTGATGTAGAAGCAACGGTTCCGTTCTTCTTATCTTCCTTGAATTTGAGGCAGTCTCTCTTCCAATGTCCCTTCTTCTTACAATAGAAGCATTCGGAATCAGACTTAGAAGATGCTACCTTTTTCTCCTTGTTGTCTTTGGTAGCTTTCGGCTTAGGCAGAAAGTTCTTCTTTCCTCTCCCCTTGAAGCCCTTCTTCTTTTTTCCCGCCCTTTTGAATGGCTATCCTTTCTAAATCATTATCATATCATGCCTTCCCTCATCCTTGAGCGTCTGCTCAGCTTGCTTCAACATCCCATGAAGCTCGGTGAGGGTTTTCTCCATGCTATGCATGTTGTAGTTCATCTTGAACTGGTCATAGCCTTTGTGAAGGGAATGGAGAATGATGTCAATAGCCATTTCAGTTGAATACCCCGCATCAAGCCTTCCCATGTTCTCAAATAATCCGATCATTTTGAGCACATGTGGGCTGACTGGCTCTCCTTTCTTGAGCTTAGTCTCAAGGATCTGCCTGTGGGTTTCAAATCTTTCAGTTCGAGCCTGTTCTTGAAACATATTCTGTAACTTAGAAATGATCTCATAGGACGATTCCTTCTCGAAGAAGGTTTTCTGAAGTTCAGGAGACATAGTGGCTAGCATTACGCACTTGACATCCCGATCGGCTACTTGCCATTGAGTTACCTCCTCATTGGGAGCCTCGGGCATTTCCTCATCAAGGACATACTCTTTCTGTTCTTGCATAAGAACGATGCGCAAATTCCTTTGTCAATCAAGGAAATTGGTACCACTCAACTTCTCCTTGTCGAGAATTGAGCGTAATGAAAACTGGTTGTTTGAGGTTGAAGACATGATTCTACAATTGAAAGAATTTTAATGAAAAACCATTCAAAATTACTTAAATAAGATTGAATTTTATTCATGCAAATTTTCAATACTTATTTAACGTCTTATTTACACGTAAAATTGTCCCTATTTTGTGAAAATAAGGCGATTCTAAGATCCGAAGAAACAAAGAGTGGTTAAGCATGCTTTGGCTTGTCTTAACTTCTAGGGTAAGCATTGCCTTGCTAATGGCTCTAAGCCACTCTTGGTTAGACAATCGTTGCATCTAATGCATCTTTGACGATGTATCTCTTTTGCCACGGTATGTGAGGACTCCTCACTCATACCGATGAGTTAAACCAAAACCAACGTGCACACCCGGTGTGCCTTATGAGCCTTGGAGAAGTGATGGCACCTCGCTTTGGCGTAGCCTACCATCACCCTCGTTCGGTTGGTAAGTGTTGTTTTGGAAAGGCAAGTTTGACTCAATATTATTAGGGACCTAGGATTTCTATGTTGGTTGATTTAAGTGAACTTAACTAATCATCGCAACATAAAGAAAACCTAAACATGCATCTAACGAATAATTCACATGTATATAAGCATAAAATATAAAGCGAAATTATAGATGCATATTGGCAACTAGCATGACCCCTTGAATTCTTCAAATCTTCAAAAGGTCTTCATTTGCAATTCAAGGCTTTGTCTTCCAAGATACGTCGTCTTCAAGACTTAACCAAACTATGCAAATACTAGTGTCTACGACTAGGAATAATCTAAATATTAAGGTACAAAAATACTTAACGGTGCGTAGACCGTATTTAGATTTACAAAAATAAACGGCACGTAGTCCGTATTTTCTATCCTAATCGGGTCCCACTAGTTGCCATTTCATAAAACCTGTGAGAGAGAATATATATTACATTCATCCATTCACTATTTGTGAATGACCCATGCAATTTACAATATCAAACAAGTAAAATGCATTTAAACAACGCGCACACTAGTAACTAATCTAGGTGGTTAATCCGATTAACACGCCTAATTAAAACTAGTCAAAGTTGTTTAACCGATTATGTAATTGACGTCATTAATAATTGAAGGTCCCACTAAATTCCGCATTTCCCTTAATTAATCCAATTAATTAAGTCGGTATCACCCAAACTTGTCAAAATAAAATGTTGCCAATGCCTCTCAAAACCGAGGCCTAGCCTCCCAAAATTTTAATTAAAATAAACAAAATTAATTAAAATAAATAAAATGGCAAAATAAGCAATATTAAGCCAACCGCATTTCAAGTGGCTTTCGCTTTAAGCGTTTTGGCAAAGAAACTCGAATAATCGCGGCTCATGCAAACCAAGCATACTACGGCTATTCACCTCACCGCACCAAGCATATGCACACACAAAAAACTCCGCACACACGGCTCGCGCCAAGCAGCCATGGGCTGCTGCCACTATCGCACGCACAGCCATGGCTGCCGGTGCGTGGCTGCTGCGGCCGTGTGCTGCTGTCGCGCATGTGGCCGCACGCAAGGCGGGGCAGCCACCTTGGCAGCCAAAGGTGGTTCTTTGCCTCGTTTTGCGTGCCATGGCCTCGGGATTTGATCCCATTTCGCGAGACATAATTAATTAATTCTAAATTAATTTTAGAACTAACTTAATGAGCAAAAAATAAAATTTTTAAACAAGTCTAACTTAATAAAATTTCAAAGTGCAAATAACCAAAATAATTCCAACAACCATTCTTAATTAAATTGGTTTAGCTTGGTGCAATAACAAAGCTGAGGCAATTTCTCACTTTTAATTTAATCAATTTAAATTAAACTTGAGAATTTGACAAAGTAAGGGGAAGTTGGAAAAATATGAACTTTAATGTTCAAATGAAAATTCCAACATCTAAATTTTGTGAATCCTTGAAAATTATATCTTCCAACATGAAGATAACCAAATTTCTATCACAAAAATTGAAACTTTATGTTTCTAATCAACTCAAAATGATTAAAACAACAAAGTTTAACACAAAATAACATGTAATATAGTGGTTTTTAAAGTTTCAATCACTTATCACAAATAAATATTGAATCTTTAACACTTAGGAAGCCTCAAAACAAAAAATTTCACACTAAAAAGCAATTAGTTTGCAATTATGTGAAAATAAATCAACCTTTAAGCATCAAATACTACTAAGTAAGTGTGATTTAAGGGAACTTAAAAATGCAGAAAATAATGCAAATAATCAACCACATAATCAACAAGTTATGTCATTAATTTCAAGGTTAGAAAAGACTTAAAATTTTTCGTCAAAAAACGAAAAATCCCTCGATAAAAGCATTTTTGGTCAGAATTTGGCTAAAATCACAGTCCCAATGGGACAAAAACCTTTCCAGAACACTTTATCCACCCAAAATTCACTATTTTTAGGCGAAAATCTGGGTTCTGGGCCAAATTCGACATTAAAAACGGGATTAAAATAAATAAAACCGAGCTACTAATCTAATTAGCAACTTAAACCAGAAAAATAAGCCAAAATAAACCTTGAAAAACATGATTATAAAAATAAACGAGCGGGGCTCTGATACTGCTGTTGGGGTTTGGTGAGTCTGACTCACCGCGGAAACAACCCCGACCCAAGGAACCACTCGTAATTAATAAAACCATAAAGCATAAATAAATAAACACAAGAAAAGGAAGAACGAATCATACCCTTGAAGCGAGCTTCGCCCTCTCAAAACGGACTCTTACTTGAAAGCCTTGAGCACCGCAAATGTCGTGCCTCCAACGGTATCCACCTACAAAGGACGAACACGACTTTTTAGGTCCGCTACCTTGGAGTTAGCAAGGTCCGACCAAAACCCAAGTGTTAATGGAGTTTAAGAGTTTTTCCCAAAATATGGAATGCTCTTTCTAACTCCCACTCAAACACTTTACTCCAAATCCCAAGGTTGGTATTTATAGAGGAAAGTATGAGTGGGAATTTATATCCCATCAATGTGGGATCATGAAATTCCACAAATTAATTTAAAGCTAAATTGAATTAAAATTGCAAACTAATAATAAATCTACAAGTGGCATTACCATGTGAAATGGGTTGGTGAGGACCACATGGAGAGTAGGGGACCATACTTGCTCCCCACTCAATACTCTCCTTGTGCCACTTGTCCTTACCCACTTGCTCCCATATTCCTCAAGCTTCCCCATAGTGACCGGCCCTATGGCCCAGCCACGAGCCCAGCCCCGCACCAAGATGTGGGCTGCTGCTGTGCACGCAAACCACGCACTTGGTACGGGCTTGCTGCTGTGCGTGGCTGGTAGTGCGTGCGCTGCTAGCACGCCTAGCTTGCGGCAGCTAGCTGCTACACGCATCACGTGCACGCGGCTGCTAGCTGCTGCTGTGCGTGGCTGCTAGCACGGTGCGCTAGCACGCACCTAGCCAGCCATGCTAGGCTCGGCTTGGTGCGCTTGCTAGCCACCTATGCTTGGACATTTTTGCCCCTAGCATTCGGATGCTCGGGGCATTCCGATGCTAGGGCTATTTTGGGAATATGGTCGATTTATTATTATTTTGCGCGTCTCGTCTTTTTATTATTTTTTACTCGACTTCCGACGATCGGTTTCGACGCTCCGAGTTTGAATTACCGACGTCTAAATATTTAACACTCGGGCGATGAATTAATTTCTTCCGAATTAATTCGTCGAGTCGGTTCGTATATTTTGCTTGGGTGTGACCCGAAGGGTTCAGTCAAGATTAAGTTGTAATATTAATTATATTAATATTACTGATCGGAAGCGGCCTCCACCCAGGCATTCCGATCACTTGACCTTACTGAATATATTAGCTTTCTAATAATTCTGAACCCGCTATCAGAATAATACACTTGTTCGAAGGACACCATTCCTTTCAGATGGAACATATGTGGCTGGAGGACTTCACCGGCAGTCAGCTCCAGCAACGTAGAAGACCTGGTCTCAGCGTCTAGGGGTGGTGAAGCAGCTGGAACATCCACCACAACAGCAGATCCACCTTCCTTAGCAGATACAACCTCCACATCTGCTGTGGGAGCTGGAGGAACAACCTTTTTAAACCCAGAACTCTTTGTGGGCTTTTCTTCGTCATCACTTGAGACGTACTCTATCAGCTTAGCCCCACGAATGTTTCTACGCGCTATCACAGAGGCACAACTAACTGGCTTCATAACACCATAACCATGATGAGGTATGTACGTCGTCACGCCTGGTTTTAGTGGAGATCATGTGGATCCAGAAGAGAGGGACTCCTTGCATGCCAGATCTGGGGTTTTTCGGTGAGAAGAAGACATTATCCAAGAGAATGAAGGTCAAACATAGTGGAAAAGCTAGAAAATCGAGAGAGAGAGAGAGAGAGAGAGAGGAAAAACCCAGAAATTGTAAAGAGAGAGAGGAGGCGAAGAGGAGAGAGAGTAAGAGAGTGAGAGATTTATAGAGGTAGGGTTTGGGGGTGGTGGGATTTCTGGAAAAAATTTCCAGAATTGAATGCTCTCAACCATCTTCAATCTGAATTGAATGCAGATTCAATGAAGGTGGTTGAGAGATGAATGAATTTAAAGGGGAAGGGGTAAATTGGTGGGAATAGTTAGGATAATTAATTAAAACAGAAAACTAAGCAAATGAAATTAGGAGTGTTAATAAGATAGATTAAAAAAAAAGTAAGGGCATAAATTTCATATTATAAAGCAAAAGTTACCAAATAAAGAAAATAAATTTGTTGTGAGTAATTTGAACCACCCTAAAATGGAAATTGTTGTGACTAAATTGAACCGGAAGTAGTATTTATTTTCTCGTATATACTAATAAGTTAAATCATAAAAGATATGCAGCTATATCATAAATTACATGAGTAACAAAGTATAAATATGAAAGCCAATTTCTAGATATCAATTTATTTATTCCAACCAAATATAAAATTTATTTATTTATTGACACAATCAAAAGATTGAAATGAAAATGATTAAAAAAAAAAAAAAATCAATTTAAAAAAAAAATTAAAAAATATTATATATTACATCATAAGTGCATTAGGCGGGAAATTTTTCATGAGAAAGTGACACATATACATTTGAGAGAAAGGATGATGTCAACATAATTCTATTTTTGTAATAATTATACCAAAAACTTTTGTATACATCCGGTTTACAATAATATTAGTGTACATCGAGCAGTATAAGGGTAACTTTTAGCCAATTTTAGGGTAACTTTTTGTCTTTTTTAGGGTAACTTTAAACATAATACAATTTTTATATAAATCAACAACAAGAAAAGTTTTATAAAGGTAATTTAATTACATTCAATCACTAATAATTGATTTTTAGTCATTCAAAATGTGATTCATTACTAATAAAGCGTAGATAATTTTTATTTGAATTGGGTTACTTTAACGCATATTGGGGTAACTTTTATTCATTTCAAGGGTAACTTTTAATCACTTTAGGTTATCTTTATAATAGATGTACAATAATTATTGTACACCCGATTTTTTTAAAAGTTTGTGTAATTATACTACGTAGAATAGATATAATGAAGTAAAAAAATTCATCAAATCTAATCCACATGATGTCATGGCCTAGTCCAAAAATTAAAAAATTTCCTTCCACTTCCACCAATGTTTCACTCAGCGCTCAATGTCCCAAATCACGGAATACTTAAAAACTTTAAAATAGCAAATAGCCCGCCTACTATCCTACTGATTAACAAATCACAAGTAGAAGAATCCTAAGTAAAAGCAGCTCCAAAATAGCCTTGCTGTTTAAAAACATTTCGCAGAGAAAATTAGAATTAGACCGCGCAATTTTCATTCCAAAACCCAAACCTCAAAACTGTCCAAACTAACCCAAATTTCCCAATTTTCAAAATTCGAAACCATTTCAATTTTTCACCGAACCGAACCGAAATTAGAAATACAAATTATATTCATTCTTAGAACCGCGAAACTTTAACATTTTTTGAAACAATCTCAAATGGCGCCTTCATTCTTCTACAAAGACTCTCACTTCTCTCACTTCTCTCACCTCCACTTCCACCACCACTCTTCTTCTGCTTTCTTGTCTATCTCTCTCTAATTTTCTCTTTCGGTTTTCGGGGTATCGGAGACAATGGCGAATCAGGAGAATTGTATGAGGGTTACCAGGCAGTCGGCAAAGCGACGAGCTGCCGAAGCGATGTCAGAGAACACACAGCATCAGCCACCGACCAATAAAAGAAGGGTTGTTTTGGGTGAAATATCTTCAAACATTTTGGGTAATTCAAGCTTAAGATCTTGTTCTGAGCCTCGTGCAAGAGGTCGTTCGAGGAAGTCTGCTAAACCAATTAGTAGTTCGTCGATTCCGGCGTCGGAGAAAACTCCGGAAGAAGATGTTGTTGGTGTTGGAAAGGTGGCTACTGAAGATATTGATGCTGGTTCAGATGACCCTCAAATGTGTGGGCCTTATGTTACTGGAATTTATGAATATCTTCGGAATATGGAGGTATGATTGTTAAATTTTTATCAAATTTTCTGTCATTTTGGTAATAATTATTGAGGGTTTGGAAATAGTAATTTATTTTTTCTTAGAAATGTATCAATTTTTTCCTAATTCGGGTTGATTTGGGGAGGAATTGATTGTTAGGTAGGGGTTTTCCGAAATTAGGGTTTATGTTTGAAATTGAATTGGGGTTAATTGAATTGTGTAGCAAGAAGAGAAGAGAAGGCCGCTGGGAGAGTACATGCAGAGAATCCAGAAAGATGTGAGTGCAAATATGAGAGGAATTTTGGTGGATTGGTTAGTAGAGCTTGCTGAAGAATTCAAGGTTGTTTCAGACACACTTTATTTGACAATTTCACACATCGATCGATACTTGTCCCTCAAACCGATTAATCGACAAAAACTTCAGCTTCTGGGTGTTTCTGCTATGCTAATTGCATCGTATGTTTTCGATCTTAGATTTCGGCTTTATTTATTTGTTTTTATCTTGTTAGAATATTTTTTTTAATTGAAGTTCTCTGTTCTAAACTGTAGGAAGTATGAAGAAATAGATCCCAAACCTGTTGAGAAATTCTGTGATATGACAGAAATTACATACACTAAACAAGAGGTTAGTTCTCAATTTATATTTTCTCCATATTATTGAATCTGAATCAGGGTTTTTGGTTTGTATTGATATTGTTGCTCATTTAATGTGAAGGTTGTAGATATGGAGGCTGATGTACTCAAAACTCTTAACTACGAAATGGGTAATCCTACTGTAAAATCGTTTCTCAGGTGAGGATCTGAAGTGAATTACATTGTTTATTAGATGTACGATCTCATTGTTTCTGGTGTGTTTTTGGCGGATATTTTATTAATTAGTTTGCCTTTCCCCTTTTGTTAATTTCTGCAGGAGGTTCACCAGGGTTGCTCAAGGAAATTCCAAGGTATGTTAGCTGGCTACGGCGCTGTTTTTTCTGTCTATGCTTGATCTGCTAAGAGGGGTTAACTAATTATTAACTTGTTTTGTGATTGTACAGACTCCAAATCTGCAGTTGGAATTTTTGGGTTACTACTTAGCTGAACTCAGTTTGCTAGATTATGGATGTGTGAAGTTCTTACCTTCTGTGGTAGCGGCATCAGCTATTTTTCTTGCGAAGTTTACAACACAACCCAAAAAGCACCCTTGGGTCAGTATTAAACCTTGATTTGTTGTTTAGTATGTTAGATCCTGAAATGGAAGTCTAAAGTAACTAATTATGCATTTTACAGAATTCAAGCTTGCAATCTTATACTGGTTATAAACCATCGGATCTAAAAGAGTGTGTTATTCGGATCCAAGACTTGCAACTAGATCGAAGAGGAGGGTCCTTGGTAGCAGTAAGAAACAAATACAAGCAGCATAAGGTAATGCATTTTGCCTGCCTGACTGCTTCTTATGGTTTAATTATGATGGGGCTTTTTTAAGTAGTTTGTCTGATATTATTCTTTATTTTCTGTCACAGTACAAATGCGTTTCAACGTTAGCATCTCCAGCAGAGATAACCGCTTCTTACTTTGATGAAGTTAAGGAGAGATAGATCACTCGGACAGCAGATCTTGCTTATTTTGCCATAGATAAAGCTCTCATTGCTAAATGATGCTACCGAGGATCAGCGTTACACATTTTTTTGTAGATTTAGTAGTTGAATTGCTGGTTGAGTGTAGCAAGCACTTTTGATATGAATTGAAAGCCATGACAACATCATATGCTTGTATGACTTGACAATTGATGAAGTTGCCGGAGCAAATCTGTGCAGTATATAGGCATGTAATTTAGGGGAAAGTCATAATCTGGTTGTAGATGATTAGTCTAGTGGTTAATTGAGGATGAATGAAGTTAGCACTTGTTGGAAACTTCAAATTAATAAGATTGCATTATTTGCCTCATCTTGTTATATATGCATTATTTAATCTTTTAGATAATATCTATGTTCCTTATTTCCTATGGACTTTTTTCACAATAATGGATAAACCAAATAAAATCATAAATTTTATATTTTTATGTAAGCTGTTCACGACTTTGTGTGGGTGTTGCAGTATTTCTGCAATGGAAGAGAAGAAAAACAGAAGATTCTTCATTTACAATCCAATTAGTGCTATTTTGATCACTTGGAAGATGGATATCATAGCACCAGACTTTCTTATGTATGTAGAACTAGGCAATAAGCCCTGCAATTGAACAAATTCATCTCCACACTACTTTAAGTTGTGAATGCCTGAATGTTTGCAGCCAGGTGCTGCAAGTACCCGAAGTTGAGAAGTTTTAAGCTTTTTTCTTGACTATGTGTAGTTAATTGCTTTAATAGGTAGCAGAAATTCTTGGCCTCAAGTAAGTAGAGTCCAAGTTGGGCTCTAGTAAGGACATTTTTGTAATTTCAAAAAAAAAAAAATTACCTTATCTGTAAGTACTAACGAGATATATAGCCAATACCATCCCTAGTAGCATCTAAATACCATCCCACTACACATTGGTATTATCATAGTATTGTGGTTGGTATCATAAATTAACAAATAATATTGTTGGTATCAAATCACGTTTAGTTGGTATCCTAACTATAGCTTTGTTGGTATCTATCTGCGTTCGATTGGTATCAGAGCCATACGATTAAGAGTTAAACTGAGTTATTAATAATTAAGTAAAACTGGAGAATACTCTTTACTGAGTGTAAGAAACATGATTTTAAACATTATTATCATATTCCTGAAAATACTAGTAAATTTGGCCCAGTCCTTAATTATATAATAGATCAAATTGGCGAATTTAGATCGGAAGTTGGTAACATACATGCTCGTTGTATTAATATCGAAAATAAGATATCAATAACCACAAACGATATTAATAAAAAAGTAAGCAACCTAAACGAACAAGTTAAACAAGTTCAACTTGCTTTAACAAACGTAGTTAGGCATCAATTTGGAAAAGAAGTATCACCTAATAAAGAGAAAATCGTCCCATATAAATATAAATATCCTTTTCAAAATCTAGATAAAAATAAATAGTTTACTGTATCACTCCCTAAAAGACATACTAGTAACCAAGAAAAAAAAATAAAGAAACTAAAAATGAGCCCTCCTCTTCAGGAGAAAACGCTAAATAAATTACAAGTCTTATTCGATAAAGAAGAAGACCCTAATAAACTTAACGAAATTATGAACTTAATTTCTAAAAAGGGATTGCTTTTGATAATGAAATAGAGGAAAATAATTATGTTACTTTAGATGAAGATTTATATCAACAAATGGGATTAATGAAGTTAAATGATCTAGACTTTCTACCCATAGAAGTTGTTCAACAAAAGATTGAAAACAAAATAGGTAAAAGAGTAATGGATAATAATGATATTGGAGAAGAAATTATTAATGAAAATATTAATGTAAACAATGTTATCCAATGATCTAGGTACCAAGGAGAAGGAAGTTGCACACGACCAAGATACATACCAGGGAAGACTACCCAGTTTAGTGTCAAGGTTATGCCTACTCATATACCTAAACAAGAAGAAGATACTCTTGAACCTATAAGTCAAACTGGTTATAAACTTAAGTTAGAAGGTGTAAGAGATAGACAAGATGTTTTAGATCAGTGGAAGAAGAGTATGAGTATCGTACTTAATTTCAATACTGAATGGACTTCAGAAAATTTCTTAAACTATATCGAACATAGTCTTTATGGCTGTGTAGAAGACTGGTATGATGGAATAGATGAAGAAGTTAAAACAACACTAAGAGCTAGCGAATCACCTACTAGAATGTTCAGACAGTTATGTTAATACATTGAGTTAGAATTCATTAGTCCTAGAGTCGATCCTAATGAAAAACGAATGGAATATCAAAGAAAGATAAGTAATTTGTCCATCTGTAATATGAAATATATTGATAATTACATTATGGAATTTAAAACATATTATTATAAAATTGTTGAAAATGAAACAAATCTTGGAATGTTCTATGACAAATTACCCAGTCCTCTTAATGAAGAAATTAGTGAAAAATATCAAGAATGGAGAGAGAGATTCTTAGCTAGGGATGCCCTAGGTAATAGAATTGCTTTCCTTAGAAAGTGGATTGAAAATAAATGTAGAGAGGTTGCAGGAAATCAACAAATGAAGAGACAATTTCTCACTAGTTGGGATTTCCCAAATAACTATGGATGTGAAAGAAAAAACTATAATAAAAGAAGGAACTATAAGAAAAATAAATTTGACCGATCAAGAGGAGAAACTTATAAGAAGTAGTATTATAAATATAAATATAGAAAACCAAGTAGGTTTTTCCAGAAAGACAACATATTATCCTGAGAAAAAGAAAACATGCAAGTGTTGGTTTTGTGGAGAACTATGACATTATGCTAATAAAGGTAAGAAAGCTAATCATAAACTAATGGAAGCCTTAGGAAGTTGGGATTACATAGAAATACCAGAAGACAAGGCTTTAGAATTGGCTTTAAGTAATAATAAATGAATAATAGAAATCATAGAAGAGGAAAATGATTATAATGAAGAACCTGAAGTTAGTGATGAGTTTGAAGATGAAAATTATAAAGAAATAAATAATATGATGGAAGGAGAAGAGTTGGAAAATTCAGAGTCAGATGACACTGAGGAAGATAAAAGCAAAATGACAATAGGTCAACTAAAAAGAGCTTAGTATTCATTTGAAGATAATGACCTAAATCAAGTAAACAAAGAAAGCTGGAATTCTCCCAAGATACAAAAGATAAAATATTTAAAACTTCTTTCTTTAAAACTAGAAGTATATATGTATGTGAAGAAATGGAAGGAAGCATAGTAATCGAAGATTGTGAAGAAAAGGCAGCCGAAATTAATATCATAAACTGGAAAAGTATTAAAAAACATAAAGAAAAAAGAAATTATAGCTATATTTGTATTGGTGCAGTACAAGTATGCATAACTCCTTTGCAAGATTTTGGCAAGGATTTTAAATGCTTAAGTTTTATTTGTGATATTAGACATAAAGAGTTTTATGATCAAATAATTAGTGGTATCACATGTAACTTAAGTCAAGGAACGGTAAGCTATATGTGTGAACCTAGATATTATGTGAGCTTAGAGGATTCCTTTGCGTCAAAGTTTTTAGTTATCAAGTTATTAACAGAAGGAGTGAAAATGCATGATCCATACAATTAAGATGGAAGGTGGTTTATAAGGAGTGAAAATGCATGACCCTACCAAGATATTCAGGAGTTTGATGAACAAATAAAAGAATTGCTTAATAAAAAGCTAATTAGGAATAACAAAAGTCCTCATAATAGTCCAACATTCATGGTAAGAAATCATGCAGAAGAAAAAAGAGGTAAAGCTAGAATGGTCATTAATTATAAATAGCTAAATGATAATACTGTTTTTGATGGCTATTACATTCCTAATAAAACTGTGTTATTTAATAGAATACAAGAAGCCACATGGTTTTCTAAAATGGATTGTAAGAGTAGCTACTGGAAAATTAAAATGGAAGAAGATAGCATTCCATTAACTGCATTTAATATGAATGGCTAGTAATGCCTTTTGGATTAAAAAATGCTCCACAAATATTTTAGAGAAGAATGGATAACATTTTAGAGAACTTAATCATTGTTGTTTGGTCTATATAGATGATATTCTAATATTCTCAAAAGATTTAAAACAACATAAGAATGATATTAAAGCAGTAACTAAAAAATGTGCAGATCATGGTATAATCCTTGGAAAAGATAAATGTGTTTATGCTAAGAAATAGAGTTTCTAGGATTAGAAATTAAAGCAGGGCAAATAATGTTGCTGTAGACACCTAAAAATGTCTCCCCAAAACCAAACCCGATGATGAACAACCTTTCATCGTCATTATTGGTTGGGTTGAGTATTTAATTTTTGGAGTGCTTAAATCCATATTTCCATTTCATAAAACAACCCAATTCCTATCCCATTTCCCCAAACCATAACTTATTTTCCTCTTTTCGTGCCTTTAAACCCAAAATAATTCATTTTGTGTCCTTTAAAATCATTCATTTCGTGTCTTTTTTATAAAAATATTTGATCCAGTTTATTTTGATCCATAATCTGAGTCCAATGATTGAATAGTTGGATGGGGCTTGAAAAGAGCTTTCCAACAAAAATTAGAAAAAATAATCCCAACTTTCATCAATTTTGGTAGAATAATCCCAACTTTGGATTATTCTGGAATAATCCGAACTTTAGGGGGTCTTCATTTTCTTCAGTCCCAAACCGGTCAACGAGAATCCACAACCTTTAATAAGAGGTCACATGACACGTGTCAGCTTGTCATTGGTCCAAAAAATTAAATTAAAAAAAATAAATAAAATAAAAATAAAAAAATCTAAAATCAGAAATCAGAAATAAAAAAAATCCCCCCCAACCACCAGGTTCCCCCACCTAAACCACCCCCTCCACCAGCCCTTCCCCCAGCCCCCACCCCGAAATTACCCCCCACTCAGCCGGAAAACTCCCCCCACCCCCCAACCACTATTCCCTACCCACCGAAACACCTCCCCCTCCCTTCCCCCACCCACGAAACCCTCCCCCCTCCATTCCCCCACCCCCGTAAAACCCTCCCCTCCTTCCCCCACCCCGTAAAAACTACCCCCTCCCCTTCCCCCACCCTCGATAACGGCCGTAAACGGCAAGAGGGCTTAATTTCCGGCCGTTTTCGAGGGTGGGGGAAGGGGAGGGGAGTTTTTACGGGGTCGGGGAAGGGAGGGGGGAGGGGTTTACGGGGTGGGGGAAGGGGAGGGGGGAGGGTTTCGTGGGTGGGGAAGGGAGGGGGAGGTGTTTCGGCGGTGGGGAGTGGTGGTCGGGGGGTAAGGGGAGTTTTTCCGGCAGGGTGGGGGTAGTTTCGGGGTGGGGGCTGGGAAGGGGCTGGTGGGAGGGGGTGGTTTCGGTGGGGGAACGGGTGGTTTGGGGGGGGATTTTTTTTTTTTTTTTTTTTTGATTTTTGATTTTTAATTTTTAATTTATTTTATTTTTTAAATTTATTTTTTTTGGACCAATGACAAGCTGACACGTGGATTTTAAAAACAGAAAAAAAAAATTAATCTTCTCAACAGGTAACCGGTCATTAGGACTGAAAAAAATGAAGACCCCCCAAAGTTCGGATTATTCTAGAATAATCCAAAGTTGGGATTATTCTACCAAAATTGATGAAAGTTGGGATTAGTTTTTCTAATTTTTCCTATATTATAAGCCCAAATCCGAGTTATAACGAATAAGTTATGGCCAAAATATTAAACCGAGCCCAAACCGAACCTAAGCCCACCTTACCTACGACCCAATGATCACGTGGAGGGTCCAAAATATTTAATCCCATTCCTAAACCAATTATGATTAATTAGAAGCTTCTAAAAGATCTTAATTATCCTTTTTGAAAAGATAAGATTAAATAAATTGAAATTGAATAAAACTCCTTTTTTTGAAAATCCTATTTATATCCGAATTGAAAAACGTTCAAAGATAGACAGATATTATTTTCGTGCATCATATTTTTTATCCAAATTTTATATGGTTGGATAGCCCTTGAAGTTATCTTTCCAATGATATATTATAATATCAATTTCGATCTATAACGAAAAAGATATGAATTAAATAAAAAAACTCTATCCAAAACTGACACCGTCCCACTATTTCGGCAATATATTTACTTCTAAAATATATTTTAATCTGATTCTAATTGGGTTAGAAAATAGACTTCAATAACTTTTCAACGATATCTTATTTATTTTATTCCAATTTCTAGATAAAAAGATATGATAAAAACAAAAACCGCAAAAACTGTTGTCTATCGCAAGAGTTTTAATCCGATTCGAACTCGGTCTTTTCTTGATTCTTCGACCCTCTTTTTCCCCTATAAATAGAGGTCACATCACCCATTTTTCAATCATCAACAAGCTTGATGATCAAATCCTTCTCTCTTTCTCTCTTTCTCTCTTTGACACCAAAAATCATTCTACTCTCTCTCTCTCTCTCTCTCATATTCTAAGCCTTAAACCTATAATCCTAATTACACCATTCTTCCCCTTAGTACTCCAAGGAGTCCATACAACACCCAAAGTTCTATACTTAAACTAAGGTGTGAAAGGTACAAATAACTGAGGGTTTGGACCAAATCAACTCTACTTTTCATTTATTAATTTAATTTTCATTTGCTTTATATTTTTATTGAAGTTACTAACAGTTTATTCATGATGTAGCAATTTAAAGGAACAAGCGGAATGTGAGCAATTAATTAATTTAATTACTTATTTTTTTTATATTGCTAGTATCATGATTAGGTTATTTTATATTTGATTTGACTAACAATTTATTGTTAAATTGCTTCCAATATTAATGTTTATTCTATTATATTTATTGATCACTATATTGCATGTTTAAAGGGAATATGTAATTGAAAATCCCGCCTAATAAGATAATTTGGACAACCAGTTTAGGTTCTTTTTAATCTTGTTTTTAAATCAAGTGATCACAGATATATATTAGAATTATATGTTGCATTAATATTCAACAGATTTAGCCTAATAATAGTTTGGAGCAAATTGAATCTTTGTTTGCATGCCTTTGAGATCACATGAATCACTTTTCACTATAAGAATCGAGTAGAGGCCAATACGGGAGAATGTGACTCCATGACTCACTTCGTACCATCATCCCCGATCCTCCTTTTGTGGTTCCGAACCATATGGAGTTAGTAATCTCATGGATTATGAATGGGGTGTAACCTTCACAGGTCAATCGTTGTCCCTTAATCGTGGTTGCCTTTTATGATCCATGAACGGTTTACAAGTTTCTAAAAAACTTGTTGGCGGCTCCCTACTTTCCTTGTCCCTAATCGTATACGTCAATTCCCACTTCCTAAGAGTGCCAAGCATATTCACACATGTTTTTAACGTAGGCGCACTTCGAGCGACGCCTACAATTTGGCGACTCCACTGGGGAGGATTCTTGGTTAATTATCGATTTGAGTGATCGATATTTAATTAAGATGAGTGGATGAGATTTAAAATATTCTTGAAAAATATTCCTGTGATTAATTTGACATTTTTGCATATGCATTTTAGATTACCTATTTTTCCACAATAGTACGTGTTCTATGTATGTGGCTATCCCGGGGGATTTAAGCTCTATCAACCCAAAAACGCTCATGGCAATAAGGGTTCATCCGAGTTTTTAAATCCACCCAAACCATGGAGTCGAGTTCGATTTCATCACAAACTCGCGGAGCCGCCCGTTGGCATACACCCTCAAGGGAGGCTGCCTTGCTAACGCGTCCAAACTCTTAAGCATGGTACCCTTTGACACCCTTTTAAGCTTGACCATAGTCGAACATAGAACTTGACTTTAGGTTGCAAACTTCATTGCATCATTCGTGACAATGTGCTTATATGTGCCTTTTTTGACTTTTTATTTATTTATTTTTTTTCTCTTATCAAATCCTTTTTTTTTTTATTATTAGAGTCGAGCCATAAATTTTTTTTTTTTTAATTTTTGAGTCACTCGGATTTTTATTCCCGTATACTGCACAAGAGTCATTTTGTTTTGGTCATAGCCAGATTTCTATAAAGAGTTACGTGTCGTGCAAACTATGGATCTGTAGCCCTAAGTTTTATCTCTCATTTGGAGCTGGTTTCGCCCTAATCAAAGTCACAAATCAAAAGTAATAACCGATATACTACAGCCTGTCCAGTTTAGGTGTTTTTTCAGTATTACCTTTTTTATTTTTATTTTATTTTATTTAAAAAAAAAAAAATTCGTGTCAAGCTAGTCTTAGCCAAGTCCTCTAATCTGTGTCAACTCATATAACATATGATTATAGATTTAGATTTTTATTTTTATTTTTATTTTTTTATAACCATGAGTCATAACTCTTCTAGAATTCTAGTCCTCTTCCTAGTTTCTATCGATTTTTGTGCTAACATTAACATGTGTTCTTTGTCTTTGATTGAGGTTGATCATATTTATGACTAACGATTTCCAATGGACCGTTTTCACCTAGTAAATAGCATAAACATTAAAATTGGACAAAATTAATCAAGTTAGTTTGTCTTTTAGTCTTCCGTGCTATTTGGTCATTAGGTCCTTTGTTTTTCACAACGTCCTCATGTCTAGCCATGTGATCATACCACGAGTCTTAATAAACTCACCTAATCACACATGTTGAGTCATTGGACACACTTTGTCTTCGAGTAATGCACTATATTTTTTATGATCGTATATTAGGACCATGCATACGTCATTTTCCGTCGTAATAGGAATGAGTGGAGTATTTCCCATCAGATTTCAAAATTGTTTCATACACTCTTCCTTTCCAATCCAAGTATTGAGTGAATGCATTAAGTCAAATCATACTTATACAGTACTTGAGTCTAAAATCACTAAGCAATAGTTGGAAGAATAAGGGGAACGTCATTCCTTCCTTCTTTTCTTCTAATCAAAGCATCAACAACAACAAATTTCTTGTCCCCCCTAGCGGTAACAAGTAATTCATAAGCAACCATGAAGACGAAGTACAAGACAAGTTTCCATACAAGATTTCATGCTTTTTTTCTTCTTTTGTTTCAACCCTCTCCCCTAATAAGTCTAGCATAGGTTCTCGTTATCCATGTGTACTGTCTATGTGTCATATTTCTTACCTTTTCCATCAATGAGCATTCCTTTCCTTTGCAATCGATCATCGAATTCATTTGCAAAAAAAAAAAACAAAAAAAAAAAAAAATCAATTATCGAACTAAACACAAGGTACACCAATGACTTGAGGCACCTTTGCAACCCTGTCATTCCCTATTAACAGCTCAATAACATATTCATTTCTTCGTCAACCATTTTGAGCCTCGTCTAACGATTGAATTTATTTATTCAACCCACATTCACTTAACCCTGGGATGGGAAGGTGAGCAATTTGTGTAACAGTCAGAAAGCAAGTTCAAATTAAAAAAGGGAAAAGAATAAGTAAATAAATAAAAAAAATGTCTAAAGGCAAGTGTTCCAATGTCTTTGATATGAACATGTCTCAAATTGTGTCTCTAATCGAGTGCTTGGAACCGTGCTTGAGAAACATGAATTCTAAGTGAGTGATGGACCGCATGATCTGAGATTGCCTACATTGATTCAAAAGAATAAAAAAAAAGAAAAAAGAAATTCAAAACAAAAAAAATGTTGAAAATAAAACTTGCAAAGTCCAATTCACAATTACACGCCTTAGGGATTCTCTCGAGTCTTGATCCTTTTACCCCTTTCTTCCTTAAACCATCAGCTTAACCACATTACAACCCTTGAAAGACCTCTTTGAGGTGTACATACACTTGTGCAAAGTTCGGTTAGAGCTACGTTCTGCCAGATTCCTAACGGATACGTAGGCATCCTCACATTGAGGTATGGCCACATTCATATGCATGATCGCATCGAAGAATATCCAATGCTTAATCCTATACCCCTACCCATTTAGAGCTAGACTTGGGGGCTAGAACCCACATCACATTAGCCTACCCAACCTAAAGAGTCATCATCTTTGACTCTTTTCACAAATATTTCCATCACCATAACTCTTGCAGCCAGCCTTAGTATCACATTCACACATTTCACTCACACATCCATATCCATATCATCCTTCTCTTTAGGAACCCTTTATCATGAAGCCTTATTTCAACACTGTGCATGTTTCATCATATTTAAAGACAACATTCATTAGAAGAAACTTTGTATACTTGCTTAGCTTCCTGACCTGAGCAATATTCATTGTTTCATGCATCGCATAATGTGCTGAGAAACATTTATATATCAATAATTTTTAATCATACAAAGCATATCATGCTTAGCTCCTTGACCTAAGCAACGTTCATTATGCAATAATCACTTCATCTGTATACGTGCTTAGCTTCCAGACCTAAGTGACGTTCAAGATCAATTCTTTACACCATAAATGATGCTTAGCTCCATGATCTAAGTTCATTCATTGTATCACATGATGTAATTATCCTTAGCCTCCTGGCCTAAGGACATGCATCATTGTAGGGAATAATTTCAAGCCTTTAAATCCCACTAGCTTGAACCCCACTGTGATCATACACTAAAGTACGGTGGCGTCCAAAAGGGAAGAAGATAGAGCAAAAGAGTCGCCAACAATTTTTTAAGGAACTTGTAAACCGTTCACGAGTTGAAGGTTACACCCCTTAACGATCCAAGAGATCGTAAACTCCATAAGGTCTAGAACAAAAAAAGGGTTCGGGGATGAAGGTACAAATCTAACCTAAAAGAGATTGAACCTGCCCTAATAATAGGCCTCTACTTTATTCTGCTCGTATTCATGTGCGCTTTCTGACTAACATGCAATCAATAGGTTAACCCTAAACCTGTTTATCTATGTTGGTTGAATTATTGCACAAATAAACTATCATTGGTGATCACTTGAATTATAATCACATTAACCCTAAACAAGATTATTAATTATCTTATTAAGCGTGATTACAAGTACCAAATTCCCTTTAAGCATGCATAAAAGGTGTGATCAAGCAATAATAATAAAATAATGTACCAATGCAAGCAACATAATAATAATGAATATCATGAATAATAATTATAATAAATAATAATAATGATAATAATAAAATAATCATCATCAAAATAATAATAATAATAATATTCATAATCATCATAAATTATAACAATTATAATCATAATCATGTTCATGTTAATATTAAAGCATAATAGTAGCAAGATCCTAGGCATGATACTAACAAGATTAATAACAAACCCTAGCATGTCATTAAGCAATAAAAGTCAAATCTTTAACCCTAACATGATACTAACAATCATAAATATTAGGAAGAACATAGGAAGCATCGTAACAATCATATTTAATATATTTGATATTATAACCTTTTCCCTAAACATGATACTAGGAATATCATAATAACAATATAAACATGATTTCTACATCATAATATCAATTAATCAATTAAAGTACTTACTTTGATGCTTCGTACCTCTTTCTAATAACAAAATACACACGTTAGTAACTTCAAGGAAAATAATAATCAAACAATTAAATTAAATAATTGAAAGAGAGATTTGTATTTGAGAAAAGGCTAGTTTAGAAAAAGAGAGAAAGAGAGAGAGAATAATCAAGAAAATCTTGATGAGAGTTGGTGAATTGAAATAAGAATTGATGAAATCTGGTTATCGAAAACGGAGTTTTAATACGTTATTTATAGTGAAAATCAGCCAAAAAGATAAAATTAATAAAACAGAGTCTGACGCTCAGAAAACAGAGCTGGGGCCAACCCTGGCTAGCTGGCGCCAGGCACCAGCACTAGCGCCAGGTGCCAATGGCTAGCGCCAGGCCTGGTTCCAGGCGCCAAGGCCTGGGGTCAGACACCAAGCTTGATTTTAACGCGTTTTCGAAAATTCGATAAGTTTACCGTACTGGAGGATAAAATAATATAATTTCTTCGAAAATGCTATTTGATTTTGATTAAAACTCTGAAAAGTCAACAAAAGTCAATTTATCAATGCTAATTGAATTAGGAATGAAAAGAACTTTCTAGAAGAATCTAGAAGACTAAAACCATTCCTAATTGCATTAGGAATGATAAATCATATTAGGCCCTTCCCTAGATCATTGGGCCGTATATAAAGCTTAAACCGGGCCCAGTTTAGTAAATTGGCCATAACTTCCTCAATATTCATCGGAATTGGGCTTATAATATATCGTTGGAAAGGTCTTTGCAAGCCCCATCCAACTACACTACTATTAGACCCATATCATGGACCAACCAAACTGGATTGGCTGTTTTCTTAAAATAAGTTTTCAAAAACAGGGAGAAGAGAAAAGAAATAAAAACTTTCCGCAACACTAGACTTTCCACACTTTCACTTTATTCGATTATGGTTCGACGTGAAAGGTACTCATCACTAGGTTTGGTTTTGGGGAGACACAAATGGGTGTCTAAAATCATGCATACATTACTTTCAAGAAAACAATCCAATCCATGTGATTCATTTTGTCTTGCTCAACGAGGAAGTTCAAAACTTCTTTCCTTTTTTTTGGCGTCTTTTCTTTTGGGGAAGTTTTAAAAAAAACTTTTTCAAAATTTTCTAATCGAGGGAAGTTCAAAAATAAAAGTTCAGTTTTCACATCTTTCTTTTTCGGGAGAGAGTCGGTACCCTCCACTTATGACAAAAATTGACAAAAAATTTTTGCTTTTGCATCTTCGTTTGCTTGTGTCTGCACACACACTCACAAGTCATACACATGTCATGTCACATAAAGTCAAATTTGGTCAAGTCAGTGGTCAAGTCAATCACAATATATACGAGTCCATTGTCAAATTTATTTTTGCAGGTCTCATCTACAGCCCACGTCCAGGGACAAGCGGACCATCTACAACCCACGTCCGGGGACAAGCGGACCATCTATAGCCCACGTCCGGGGACAAGCGGACCATTTACAGCCCACGTTCGGGGACAAGCGGACCATTTACAACCAGCCCACGTCCAGGGACAAGCGGACCATCTACAGCCCACGTCCGGGGAAAGAGGACCATCTACAGCCCACGTCCGGGGACAAGCGGACCATTTACAACCAACCCACGTCCGGGGACAAGCAGACCATTTACAGCCCACGTCCGGGGACAAGCGGACCATCTATAGCCCACGTCCAGGGACAAGAGGACCATCTACAACCCATGTTCGGGGACAAGCGAACCAACTACAGCCCACGTTCGGGGACAATCGAACCACCTTCATTTCACGGCGCAAGGTTCTCGATACACAGACTTGCAATCTCATCATCTGTCGACTTTCCTCAAGCATGGAAAGTATTATCCGGTGGATTTCTTCAAGCATAGAAAACCGCCAAATTTATATGTCGGCTTTCCTCAAGCATGGAAAGTATGATCAGGTAGATTTCTTTAGGCTTAGAAAGTTACCAAATTCATCAGTCGGCTTTCCTCAAGCATGGAAAGTGTTTCAACAAAAGTCATCCGGTGGATTCCTTCAAGCATAGAAAGCTGCCAAACTCATTTGTCACCGATACACTGGTGTCAGATAAGCATTCTATTCCTTTACTCTTTTATCTGTGGAACTAACATTTTTCTGCAGGTATCGGCGTATACATAGTGATTTAGGATCGCAGAACGTCTTAAATCATTCTCCGTCCCTATCGACTACTCTGACTATCGTTTTCAAAACTGACGTTTCTACAAACTCAGTCAAAGTGGGGGCTTCTGTAGACACCTAAAAATGTCTCCCCAAAACCAAACCCGATGATGAACAACCTTTCACCGCCATTATTGGTCGGGTTGAGTATTTATTTTTTGGAGTGCTTTAATCCATATTTCCATTTCATAAACCAACACAATTCCTAGCCCATTTCCCCAAACCATAACTTATTTTCCTCATTTCGTGCCTTTAAACCCAAAATAATTCATTTCGTGTCCTTTTTAGAAAAAAGGTTTGATCCAGTTTATTTTTGTTCCATAATCTGGGTTCAATAATTAAATAGTTGGATGGGGCTTGAAAAGAGATTTCCAACGATATATTATAAGCCCAAATCCGAGTTATAACGAATAAGTTATGGCCAAAATATTAAACCGAGCCCAAACCGAACCTAAGCCCACCTTACCTACGACCCAATGATCATGTGGAGGGTCCAAATTATTTAATCCCATTCCTAAACCAATTATGATTAATTAAAAGCTTCTATAAGTTTCTAAAAGATCTTAATTATCCTTTTTGAAAAGATAAAATTAAATTGTTTGAAATTGAATAAAACTTCTTTTTTTGAAAATCCTATTTATATCCGAATTGAAAGACATTCAAAGATAGACAGATATTATTTTCGTGAATCATATTGTTTATCCAAATTTTATATGGTTGGATAGCCCTTGAAATTATCTTTCCAGTGATATATTATAATATCAATTTCGATCTATAACGAAAAAGATATGAATTAAATAAAAAACTCTATTCAAAACTGACACCGTCCCACTATTTCGGCCATATATTTACTTCTACAAAATATTTTAATCTGATTCTAATTTGGTTAGAAATTAGACTTCAAGAGCTTTCCAACGATATCTTATTTTTCTTATTCCGATTTTTGGATCAAAAGATATGATAAAAACAAAAACCGCAAAAACTGCTGTCTATCGCAAGAGTTTTAATCCGATTCGAACTCGATCTTTTCTTGATTCTTCGACCCTCTTTTTTCCCTATAAATAGAGGTCACATCACCCCTTTTTTAATCATCAACAAGCTTGATGATCAAATCCTTCTCTCTTTCTCTCTTTTGACACTAAAAATCATTCTTTTCTCTCTCTCTCTCTCTCTCTCTCTCTCTCTCTCTCTCTCTCTCTCTCTCTCTCTCTCTCTCTCTCTCACTCATATTCTAAGCCTTAAACCTATATTCCTAATTACACTATTCTTCCCCTTAGTACTCCAAGGAGTCCATACAACACCCAAAGTTCTATACTTAAACCAAGGTGTGAAAGGTACAAATAACTGAGGGTTTGGACCAAATCAACTCTACTTTTCATTTATTTAATTTAATTTTCATTTGCTTTATATTTTTATTGAAGTTACTAACAGTTTATTCATGATATAGCAATTTAAAGGAATGCACGGAATGTGAGTAATTAATTAATTTAATTACTTATTTTATTTTTATATTGCTAGTATCATGATTAGGTTATTTTATATTTGATTTGACTAACAATTTATTGTTAAATTGCTTACAATATTAATGTTTATTCTATTATATTTATTGATCATTATATTGCATGTTTAAAGGGAATATGTAATTGAAAATCAAGCCTAATAAGATAATTAGGACAACCAGTTTAGGTTCCTTTTAATCTTGTTTTTTAATCAAGTGATCACAAATATATATATTAGAATTATATGTTGCATTAATATTCAACCAATTTAGCCTAATAATAGTTTGGAGCAAATTGAATCTTTGTTTGCATGCCTTTGAGATCGCAGGAGTCACTTTTCACTATAAGAATTGAGTAGAGGCCAATACGGGCGAATGTGACTCCATGACTCACTTCGTACCATCATCCCCGATCCTCTTTTCGTGGTTCCGAACCATATGGAGTTAGTAATCTCATGGATTATGAATGGGGTGTAACCTTCAGGGGTCAATCGTTGTCCCTTAATCGTGGTTGCCTTTTATGATCCGTGAACGGTTTACAAGTTCCTTAAAAACTTGTTGGCGGCTCCCTACTTTCCTTGTCCCTAATCGTATACGTCAATTCCCACTTCCTAAGAGTGCCAAGCATATTCACACATGCTTTTAACGTAGGCGCACTTCGAGCGATGCCTACAACTGCAAAAACATATTCTAGAAAAGATTGAAAAATTTCTCGGTAAAATTGAAAATAGAAAACAGCTAGAAAGGTTTCTAGGATGTTTAACCTATGCTTCTGATTTTATAGAAAATATTGCTTTATTAAGAAATCCATTACAACAAAAACTCAAGAAAGAAATAACTTGGAACTATAAGGAAAGTGATTCCAAAATTGTTCAAGATTTAAAAGCTATGTGTAAAGATATTCCTATACTAACACTACCTTACTAGTGAAGATGATTTAATCCTTGAAACAGATGCTAGTAATGAGCACTGGAGTGATGTGTTAAAAATAAAAGAAGGAGAAAGACTTTGTAGATATGGCAGTGGAAGTTTTAATAAAGCTCAGTTAAACTATCCTATAATGCAAAAGGAAATCCTTGCAATAATTAGAGGGATCGAGAATTTCTTAATCTTCTTAGCCCCTAAACAATTCTTAAGAAGAACAGATTGCAAAGGCATACTCGGTTTTGTTAAAAAGAATTTATCTAATATGCAAGCGCAAGGGAGACTCCTGCTTGGCAATTATGGCTTAACCAATTCTCTTTTACTGTTGAACATATACAAGGAACAAAGAATTCTTTGGCATATAGCTTGACCAGAAAATTAGCTAATGTCGTTCAAGAAGCTCAAGACTACACAAAAACCTCCTGCATACAAACTTCAAAAGATGGATGTAGAGAGGAAAACTCTCATTGTTGAGACCGAAAAGGCAATGGAGCGAGTTTCACCCTCCAGTTGGGCCTTAATGTAAGGCTTGATCATATCAGCGAAACAACGTTCACGATATGGTTTAATTAAGGGTTGCCATCGGGCAGTCCAAAGGTTATTGATGTTCGAAGTAACAATTATGTTATTTCAGCTTATTCCTAATTTACGAAATATAATATTAAACAAAATAAGAGATAATGATTTTAGAACATGGTACGAGTTGGTGGCAACAAGGTCCAGTAAATTCATTGATCTTCGAGATCTATGGGGAGAAAGAATAGAGTTTCCTAAAAACTCTAAAGTTGCATTATTGCGAATCTACCCATATCCTCTTAATTAGAATGCTCCATTCATTAGTATACATTACAAGGCTTGGGATTATGGAATGGTACATGATTTCTATGAATTCCCTACTCCTAATGACTCTTTCTATCCAAGACTTACAAAGTTCCAACAGTATGCATTCAACAAGGTTCGAAAATATTGTTTTGGGTAAAATTACCCTGCCACGTGGCGGCCTAAGAATAAGACACGTGTCCGCCTAGTATTAGGACACTTGTCCGCCCAGCATTGGTCTAAACAAAACCAACCAAATACTGACACGTGGACATCACTGTCATGTCATGGAATGACGGCTTTCAGGCCCGATTCCCCATAACTTGTCATAGCCCACCAAATCTAGGTCACATGACCTAGAATAAAGGCACACTTTCCCATGACCCTATAAATAGGGAGAGATTCCCCATTATGAGGGAGGATTGAATCATTTATTACATCACCTGCATTTCTCTCACATCAGAGAAAGCACCTGATCTCAGGATCTGTAAAGATCTCATCTTTATCTTTTTCCGCACTTTTTACTCACTCCTACACGTTCTAACTTGATCTTCGGAGGCAAAACTCCAACCAATAGGAGTCTCCGTTGTTTCACAGGTACAGGCCGCACCAGACCAATCTTCGAGCTGTAACTCTCCCGAGGGACTAAAATCACCCAAAACATTTGGTGCCGTCTATGGGGAGAGTACCTCAAGATGGCTCAAGAGTCTGTATCACAACCTGATCCTACGAATTTACCACCGATTATCCAGCTGGTAACTCAGGAAAACCCTTAACCGGTTACTCAACTGGGAGGCTCTGGTATTCCTCAGCCAAGCCGGCCTCAGCCAGAGGTCGTCACTGAGGATGAAACTGATGATGATGATAATGATGATGATGATGATGATGATGATGTGGAGACTTATGTAGCCAAGGACGACTCCTTCATCTCTAAAATACAGACGTTCTAGAGACCAGCTGGAACGGAACACCGACCAGGCGGGTCAAAGCAAAAGGCCCCTTGGAAGGACAGGAGGGAAAGCCCCTAAAAGCAGGGGAGACACCCCAGTCACTCGGGAGGAGCTCATAAAGTTCATGAACTCCTTCAAGGGTGAAATCAAAGAAATGATCAGCAAGAACAAGGTTGGTATTGGCAAGGGCCAACCTGCTAGAAAGGCTTCTCCCCCTGCGAAGAAGAAGTCAGTCAAGGATAGGCAACCAACTCCCCATCCAAGGGAGAAGGCAGTCGCACGACTTGACTGGACTAAGATCCTCCTGCCCACTAGGCCTCAGAGGAACGTCCGGCATGATTAGCCGGAAACCAGTAAAAAAATCAACACACGACGCTCAGCACATCATCGAGCGAAGAAGAAATTAGCAGCTTTCTGAGTCAGCCTCAATCTCGAGCTTTCTAGACAACTTCAAAGAAACCTATGTAAGGATTTCTCTGTCCTTACATGAGAGTGGAACCGGTGGCAAGTCCGCTCAGCTTGGTCCCAACTGATCGGACGCGCCCCGCATGCGTCTCAGGCGCAGTATGGTCTGTATGACCTTCAGTTCATGCAGCCGACCCCCTTTGGAGGTCAGGCGGCATACGTCCAGCCTCTGGACTGGCAGCTCCGTCTGCTTAGACTTCGTGAACAACCTTCTGCGTTCACTAGGGAGATAACCGAGGCAGTTCAACCTGCTAAGGTTAAGAATGTGTTGGTGGAAACTTATGATGGTACTGCCAACCCAGAAGACCACCTCATGGCGTACACCAACCTCATGTATTTTCAGGGGTTGGATGATGCCACTTGGTGCCGTTGTTTCCCAGCCACATTGAAGGGCATTTCCCAGCAATGGTTTGGCAATCTGCCAGTCGGATCCATTGATAGCTTCAGGAAGCTAGCCTTCTTGTTCGCTTCCAACTTCTCAATGAACATCCCTGCAAAGAAAACAAGTCTTGACTTGAGCACCATTAAGCAGGGTGAGAAGGAAGGCCTTCGCTCGTACGTCAGGCGGTTCAACCTGACCCGGATTTAAATCCAGGGGTTGTCTGACAACGTAGCTTTCACAAACTTTTTTAAAGGTCTGAAAGACGGGTCAACGTATAAGTTCGACCTGGTCAGAAAAGGGGTATTCGCCCTACAGGCGTCGTTGAGGGAGGCCGAAAGCTTTATACAGGCGACCGACCTCTGCTCGTCTGGCAATCACTTGGACTCTTAGAAGTCCGAAAAACCAAAAGACAGCCGGCCTAACTAGCCGGGAAAAAAGAAGGAAGAGAATAAGAAGAGAAAGGAAGTCTGGGCAGTGGATGACTCTGATCAACCGTCCCGGAAGAAAAATAAGGAGTTTAAGCCGTACGTCCCCAAGTACGAGTTTAACAAAGATTGCAACTCCATTTTCATGGAGATTAAGGATCGGCTAACCCTTGAGAAGCCGAATCCTATGAAAAGTTCCCTCCAGAAGCGGAACAAGAACAAATTTTGCCAATTTCACGAAGAAGTTGGCCACGATACCAACGACTGCTTTTGTCTTCAAAGGGCGTTGGATCGTTTAGCGGACAAGGGGATGTTGAAGTCTTACATCTCCAAGTCCAAGGGGAAGAATCCAGGATAGTCGTCAAAGACCGTCCAGCCTACTAGTAGCACGAACACTAATAAAGATCCAGTCTACACCATACCAGGTGGATTCTCCTGTGGAGGCCATACTATTCGGAGCACCAAGAGCCATCTGAGGCAGATGGAATCGGTTGTTGATGAGGAGCAGGCGTTTGCTAGCAGCACCTTCCCTGATGTCCTGAACAGTGAGAAGGATAGGGGCAGGGTCCGCCGCCCGCACGACGATCCGGTCGTCATTGAGTGTAAAGTCGCCCACCAGCTGGTTGGACGAATACTTATAGACACCGGCAGCTCCTCAGATATCATCAGTTACAAGTGCTTGCAAAAGCTGAAGTACAAGCCCAATAGCATGCACCCGGTATCCCACCCCCTGGTTGGTTTTGGGGGTGGAATGGTGTATCCAGCCGGCCGAATTGACTTACCCATCCAGCTGGGAGAAAAAGGAGAAGGACGACATTTGGTCGTCAAGTTCTTGGTCGTTGAAGAGTTGACCGCTTATAACATTATTTTAGGTCGGCCCACCCTCAACGAAGCCAAGGCGGTAATCATCCCTTCACTCATGCTGATCAAGTATGAAAAGGATGATGGCTCTGTTGGTTTTTTGAACGGAGATCAGAAGACGGCTCGGGAGTGCTATCTCTCGGCTGTCAAGGATATAGTGGCCCCATATGGTCAGGGGAAAGAACCAATAGACCTTGATGATGTCAAGGATACCAGCCAAGCCCCACCAGCAGCCGGAAAGAAAAGAAAAGTTGCTCAGCTGGTGGAGGTGAAGAAAGAAAAGAAATAGCAGTCACTGACCGGAGAGCGGTCAGATGAGCTTCGTCCCCAGCCGGCTAGTGAGCATATTGATCTCGCTCTGGTTGACAATCGTCCGGATCGAACTGTAAAGGTTGGGACGGTTGCTTATACTAAGTTGGGTGTAGACTTACACCTTCTGTTGAAAGAATTCAAAGACATCTTTGCCTTTGAAGTGGAAGAGATGCTAGGCATCAGCCCGGATCTCGCTCTCCACAAGCTCCCCGTGGACCCAAAGAGAAAGCCCATCCGGCAGAAGAAAAGAAACCACGGCGAAGAAAGAAGTCAGGCGGCAGGCGCCGAAGTCAAAAAATTGTTAGACGCTGGGTTCATTCAGCCATGTAACTTCCCTGATTGGGTTGCGAATGTTGTGCTTGTGAAGAAGCCGAATGGAACCTGGCGCATGTGTGTTGACTATACGGATCTCAACAAGGCATGTCCAAAGGACAACTACTCTCTTCCAAAGATCGACAGCCTTGTTGACTCTACAGCCGGCCATGCCTTGATGAGTTTCATGGATGCCTACTCAGGTTTCCACCAGATCCCCCTGTGGAAGAAAGATCAAGAAAACACGGCCTTCGTCACTGATCAGGGGTTGTTCTGTTATACGGTGATGCCGTTTGGTTTGAAAAATGCGCCTGCTACTTTCCAATGAATGATTAACACGGTTTTCATAAATCAAATTGGAAGGAATGTGGAGGCGTACATTGATGATATGATAGTCAAATCAAAACTCCAGGCGGATCACCTTGCTGATCTCCGAGAAACCTTAACCACACTCAGGCGGCATAGGGTTATGTTAAATCCCAAGAAATGTGTTTTTGGTGTTGAGTCTGGGAAGTTTCTTGGATTTTTAATTGATCAAAGGGGAATAGAGGCAGACCCAGAGAAGATACAGGCGGTAATCGACATGAAGTCACCCCGCACTGTTAAAGAGGTTCAGAAGTTAACTGGTTGCCTGGCGTCCTTGGGAAGATTTCTCAGCCGGTCAGGTGACAAATGCCTTTACTTCTTCCAAGCAATCAGGAAGAAGACCAGGTTTGAACGGGGGGATGATGTTGAGGCGGCCTTCCAGCAATTGAAAGAACACTTGCACTCTTTGCCAAGGCTAGTCAGCCCTCTGCCCAAAGAGATGTTATTTATGTATCTAACTGTCTCGGATCATGCCCTGAGCGCCGTTCTCCTTGCTGAAAGAGACGACATCTAGCTCCCTGTCTATTTCATTAGCCATGTTCTTAGGAATGCTGAGCTCCGGTACCCCATGGTTGAAAAATTTGGCCTTGCTCTTTATATGACATCCAAGAAGTTGAAACCCTACTTCTTGGCACATCCGATTGTTATATATACAGACCAACCCCTCAAGTGGCCAATGTCTACCTTGGAGTCATCCGGTAGAATGTTAAAGTGGGCTATTGAAATGCAAAGTCTTGAAATCACTTACGAACCAAGGAAGGCAGTGAAGGGTCAGGCGTTCGCCGACTTCATTGTTGAAATGACACGTCCGGTTCCCCCGGATAATTCCAATCAGGTTTGGAAAGTGTATGTAGACGGGAGCTCTACAAAAAATGGTTGTGGTGCAGGCGTCATCTATGAGTCTCCTGAAGGAGATAAATTTGAGTATGCACTACGATTTAAGTTTCAGGCCTCAAACAATGAGGCGGAGTATGAGGCCCTACTAGCCGGCATCCGTATGTGCAAGGCGGCTGGGGCAACGAAAATTGACGCCTACTCTGATTCGCAATTAGTTGTTAGCCAATATGAGGGCATCTTTGAAGCAACTCATCCGGCTATGATCAAATATCTTTAGGTCATCAAAGAAGAGGCCGGGACACTTGAAGAATTCCACTTGAGTCAAGTCCCTAGGTCAGACAACAATCAGGCGGATGCATTGTCCAAGTTAGCCTCCTCCGCCTGCTGAGACATACCTCGGTTTGTTTTTTGGGAAGTTCTAGAAAAAATAAGTATACATGAAGAGCCCATTGGAATTCTTGACCAAAGTTCCACCTGGATGGATGGCATCCGGTCTTACCTTACTGATGGAACGCTTCCGGATTCACCCTAGGAGGCGGCCATCCTGAAAAAGCGAGCTGTAACCTTCGAGATGAGAAACGGAGAACTTTTCAAGGCTGGTTTCCTTAAGCCTCTGTTGAAGTGTGTTACCCCAGAGAAGGGGAAGGAGATTCTTGAAGACCTACATGCGGGGTTTTGTGCCTCCCATGTAGGCGGCAGGTCTTTGGCTGTCAGAGCCAGACGACATTACTTCTGGCCAACTCTTGAATCAGATGCCATGGAAATGGTTAGAAAATGTGACAAGTGTCAAAGGTTTGGCAAAATGATCCACTGTTCGACTACTGATCTGACGGCAATCCACAGCCCGGTCGCGTTTGCTAAATGGGGCATGGACATCCTTGGTCCTTATACGCCTGCTCCAGGCGGAAAACGCTACATTCTGGTAGTTGTGGATTACTTCACCAAGTGGGTGGAGGCAGAGGCGGTTAAGAACATCAAGACAAAGGATGTCATCTCTTTCATTTGGAAGAACATCATCACCCGGTTTGGGGTACCTATGTCTATGGTGTTTGATAATGACCCTTAGTTTGAAACACCTCAACTCACAACTTGGTTGGGAGATCAGGGAATCTCCAGCTACTTTGCTTCAGTCGGCCGACCCCAAGCAAACGGCAAAGTTTAAGCCTTTAACAAGCTCATCTCAGACGGCATAAAGAAGAAAATTGAAAAAGCCGGTGGTCTATGGGCAGAAGAATAAATATATGTCCTATGGGCCATCCGGACTACTACAAAGGGGGCAACCGGCGAAACCCCATTTCTCATGGTTTATGGTGCTAAGGCCGTCTTGCCCATTGAGCGCTATGAGCCTACTCTAAGAGTCATGCTATATGATGAAAAGGTAAATTGGGAGGCCATGCGGCTTGCATTGGACTCCCTCCCAGAACGCAGGGGAAATGCTGCCCTGTGCCATGAGATATACCGTCTGAGAATGACCAGGGCTTACAACAAGAAAGTGCACAAGCGTCCCTTGAAAGTGGACGATCTTGTGTTGCGATAAATGGAGGCAACCGGTAGGGCGAATGAACTTGGAAAGTTAACTCCCTACTGGGAAGGTCCCTACCGGATCTATGAAGAAGTAAGAGACGACACTTACCGCCTGGAGACACCATACAGTAGGCGGCTGCCCAGAACTTGGAATGTAGACAATCTAAAAAAGTACTACTTCTAAGCATTGTAAATTTTTTGTAAATAGTAAGCCTATGAATGAAAAAGTTGCTTCCTGTTTTCAAATTATGTTTTTAAGTGATTTATCATGTTGTTTATTTAACATACATGCGTTCTACTATGCTAGCTACCCGCTTGAGAAGCAGATAGAACCATTTGATCAGTACAGATCTGAATAAGAAGCCAATGGCTAGAGATCAAACTAAGCATAAAAAGGCTTAGTGGCTATACAACCGCCCTTCAAACAGGGCATGAGGCTCTAAGCCGGATGGTTGGACATTTTATAAATTCGCCTGCTCCAATGCAAAACATGGCGTCCGGCGACGCCCCTCCGGGTGTTATCATCGCAGAGAGCATTCTATTGTTTGCTCTACCAACATATACAGACGGCAAAGATTGAACGGTCTGATCGACCAACTTATAGCTGCCTGTCCCTAGTAACTTGAAGAACGAATCGGTCTTATGAAACCGGATGGTCATTATATCACCCGGCTATTTACCCAAGTTTTAACTCAGGTTACTCCTAGAAAAAATTGTGATTATCAACCTACACAGACGAACTGATTCTAAAATTGGCCCTAGCTAGTAGGATAGATTAAACCTGTTGAAGGCACCTGAGGCTGCCTGGAAAATACAAGTCCGTCTGCTATCGTGATAAAAGAATATCAGGCGGAGCAAGCAAATTTTACATTCTAATTCATGCATCTGTAATATTTGTAGCATGACTAGTCATCCAACCATGACAACAAGGTCGAAAGACCGCCTACATTCAGCACCGTCTGATCATATGACCGAATGTGTTCTTGGCTTGGGGCAATCACCTTAGTGATTGATTGACCTAGAAATCAGTCATACCCTTCTTTGGTATCACCAATTTTCAGTCAATCAACCAACTTGTAAACCCAAGCGCACAGCCGTCCAGGGGCAAAGCATCCGGTACGCCATAAGCATCCGGTATGCCATACCTATCAAGCCCACATTCAAATGCAAAATTTAAACGCAATGCAAAATTTAAATGCAAAGTATAAAAAGCAACCGACCTAACGGCCGGATGATTTATCATTACTTAAAAATCTGACCCCATGGTCAGCCAAAATATTGTTAAACGGCTAAACAGCCGGAGACATAAAAAAAATTGTTAAGTGACCCGACCCCACGGTCGGTAAAGAAACAAGGAGATACTCGCCACGTAGGCCGGAAATGCATTCATTATGGCCATACGGCCGCAGAAAAAACTCAGAAACAACTTAATTAGCCCCGGGACCTGACTGCTCTTCGTTATCATCCACCCTTTCCTGCTCATTGGCGGGATGATCGAAAATTTGATCCTCAACTTGATCCCGGTGCTCCCCATCCAAGGCTCCATCCTCCGCCTGCTCCTCCGCCATAGCCTCCGCCTGCTCCTGCTGCTCTTGATCCAAGGCGTCAGTCGCCTGCTCATAACGATACTCCCAGATGGAGTAATCGTCATTAGGAAAAAGAGCCTTCCATGCCATCTGCATTCGAGTGACACAGTCAGCCTCATTCTCCTCTATGAGCTTGCACTTCTCCTCTTCAGCGCGCTTCTCATACTTGGATCTGAGCTGCTCCTCCTGGTTGGCAAGTTTTTTCTTTAAGTTCTCGACCTGACGATGAAGATTGGTTGTGCCGCCTGAGAATACAGGATATCCTGAGTTAGCAACTCATTCTTGTTTACATCATATTGTGCTCTGTTAAGAATGGAGGCGGCCCTAAGGTTGGCAGCTCTTACCTCCTTGGTCTTCTCGTTGAATGGCATTTTGAGCCCATTCACTCGCAGCATAGCCTGCATCCGGAAAAGAGAAATGGGCCGTTATCAAAACAACCGGTCCGAATGAGATTTTAAGTTGAAATATATTAAGCTCTCACCTCAGCGAGAAGAGCAAGGATAGCATCCAGGTTCATGCTGCCAACTCCCCGGATGGAGTCTCGCTGCTCAGTAGTGACTCCTTTTCGGAGCATTTCCTTAGCAATTTCTCTAAGGTCTGGAGCTTGGGAGGGGGCTTCTGCATAACAAGAATTAAGTTAGGTGTTAAGAGCATATACATCTGGCATGAAAAGAAAAAACAAGACTAGGTGATTGTATGCATACATCCGGCATAAGCAAAAGGCCGCATGATAAGCTATACTTAGCAAAAAAAAAATGAAATGAAGAAAAGTGAACTCAAGTACCTGAAATGACAACCAGGTCCTGGACCTGCTTGCTGCGGCATTTGTCAGGGGAGCCTGCTCCAGCAGACGACGAAGCCTAGGAAGCTTTGGATTCGGATGCCTGCTTTAGAGCAGAGAGAGCAGCCGGCGATTTACCGCCGGTAGAGGGGTGAGACTCGGAGTTGCTGGCGGATGGCTTGTGAGCCACAGTCTTCCGGGAGCGCTTGGGGGGAGTCGGAGCCGCCTCTTCCGCAGTCCGCTTGGGGGGCTTGAGGTTCACCCCAGGGACGAATGGAGGTTTCACTGAGCCCTCCTATACCGCGGTAGGCGGAGGCGGTGCCGCTTGGTTTCTTGTTTGGGGTAAGCTAAGACATTGCTTCTTCTGAAAAAAGGCCGGATGGGTGGTTAGAAAACAACAATAAAATTCTTTTGCTATAAGTAAAAGCATGCATGATATAACCCTCATCCGTCTACCCACCTCTTCCTTTTTCTAAGCTCAGCCCACAGGCGGCCAAATAGGTCGGGTCCTTGAGCCATTCATATTGGGGGATGTAGTTGTTGAACTTGATTTCCTTCTTAGAACCCCCCTTTAGCGCCTGCACTTCCACCTTAAACAACCCAGGGTCAAGGATTTGATCCCAACCTTCTTCAGAGACAGGCGGTAGAAGGGCTTTTTGGCCTAAAAGATAAGGGTTCTGGTTCCAAGAGTTGAACTTGGTGTTCCGGCTGGTGTCTAGGGAAGTGATTATATAGAATTTGTTCCTCTAGTCCTTCCACTTGGACTCCTTCCCAAGTGTCATCATGTACCCCTTATTGCTAGTAAGGGTGTACCAGCCGGGGCCAGCTGACTGAGGGGCTTTGCTCAAGTAGTTCATAGAAGCAAACACCTCAAAGCCAGGTTCAATGTTCTGCATCTTGCAAGCGGCTACATACCCTAGGATGTTCACCCATGAATTTGGAGTGAGTTGCCACACCCCTAGGTGGTACCCGTATAGGATCGCCTCAATGACCGGATCTAAGGGAAACCTAAGGCCCGCCTGTATCACTGCGGCATAGCAGCTGAATGCAGTGTCCCTATAACTTTGGTTAAGGGGCCAGACTACAACATCCGTCAAAGCTGGCACTTCGACTTCATATCCGGCCCTCATGACATAAGAGTCCCTAAAGTCATTCAACTCCTTCAGCATTAATTTCTGGGTGGAAAGGGAAATGTGTGTGAAGTAAGGGGTGTATTCGTCTTGAAGGGAAGAGGACGCCTCATCTTGACCCCTTGCAGGGGAAGCGGGCTCCTCATCAGGTTTTTCAGACAGCTCCTGTTCAGTTTTGGAGCCGCCTGAGTTAGAGGTTGAGGTTGTGAGGGAGAAAGAGTGGGAAGACCCCTGGTCAGATTCAGTTTCTTGCTGACCAACCGGCATACCCAAAATTGAGTCTTTCGGAGTGCTTGGGGTGCTTGGTTTGTCATAATACACCTCGCTCCGAGGCACCGTAATGGAGCCATCCCCCTCTTCAGTTCTAGCTGTTCGTTTGGTTCTAGCCATGGTGTCCTGCACAGACACAGAGATGGTTGGATTGGGGAATGGACGAAGAGCGGGGCAAACGGCACCCCTAGTCCTAGATTCAGCCGTCCGAGGTGACCGGCTGACAACTATCCTAGGCCGTGCCGAATGTGTTTGTGAAACCATTTTATGAAAGCAAAGGAAAAAAAAACACAGGCGAAAATTTTAAAAGTTTAAACAGAAGAGAGCCAAGCGATTACCTTGAGAAAGGTACGGTTGACTTGAAACGAGCCGGTTGGTGCAGACGGACAATAACAAGCGGTAGAGTACACAATTTTTTGTGAAAATTCTCTAGAAACTTTCTCAAATTTCACGCAAAGATGTGTGAAATGAGGGTAAAAAAATTGCTTTTATAGAGGGGTAATTCCGGGGCACCTCGGTAATCCCCCAGAGAGAGAACAGTAAATTTTTTACTTCAACCAAATGAGGCGCTAACATGTGTCACAGACGCCCCGTGGCGTGCCACGTCACCTCTATGACAGGGGCAAATGTTTTAGGTAAAATTACCCTGCCACGTGGCGGCCTGAGAATAGGACACGTGTCCGCCCAGCATTAGGACACTTGTCCGCCCAACATTGGTCTAAACAAAACCAACCAAATACTTACACGTGGACCTCACTGTCATGTCATGGAATGGCGGCTTTCAGGCCCGATTCCCCATAACTTGTCATAGCCCACCAAATCTAGGTCACATGACCTAGAATAAGGGCACATTTTCCTATGACCCTATAAATAGGGAGAGATTCCCCATTATGAGGGAGGATTGAATCATTTATTACATCACCTGCATTTCTCTCACATCAGAGAAAGCACCTGATCTCGGGATATGTAAAGATCTCATCTTTATCTTTTTCAGCACTTTTTACTCACTCCTACACGTTCTAACTTAATCGTCGGAGGCAGAACTCCAACCAACAGGAGTCTCCGTTGTTTTGCAGGTACAGGCCGCACCGGACCAATCTTCGAGTTGTAACTCTCCCGAGGGACTAAAAACACCCAAAACAAATATTGTGATGACAAAAAAGAAGGCTTTCAGTTAGGAGCAAGGGTGCAATGTGCTAATATTGAAGTTAAAGAAGGAAAAGTTAGTCCATCACATTACTTGATAATGTATGGGAAAGTGAGGTGTTGCAAAGATCCCATACTAATTCGTAAGAAGAATGTTAGAAATCTAATTGAAGCCAGAGCACTGTGATTTTTCTACATTTTACAATATCTTAACGAGTTTATAAAAAGGAAAGAAAATCCTCCTGTCATATTTCATGTTGGTAACACAACAATTGTGGCGCCTAACGAGATGAAAGAATATTTAGTAGATGGCATTAACAACACCGAGTCAATCTACAAATATTTAGAAGATATTTAAAGTGGGAAGTTTATGTCATTTGAAGGTGTAGGGAGTATTTCAAGCATTACCCCAAACCTGAACCCCATTGTGATCATACACTAAAGTACAGTGGCGTCCAAAGGGAAAGAAGATAGAGCAAAAGAGTCGCCAACAAGTTTTGGGAACTTGTAAACCATCCAGAGGGTGAAGGTTACACCCCTTAACGATCCAGGAGATCGTCAACTCCAATAGGTCTGGAACCATGTCTGGTAGTTCGGGGATAAAGGTAAAAATCCAACCTAAAAGAGATTGAACTTGCCCTAATAATAGGCCTCTACTTTATTCTGATCGTACTCATGTGCGCTTTCTGACTAACATGCAATCAATAGGTTTAACCCTAAACCTGTTTATCTATGTTGGTTGAATATTAATGCAAAAATAAATCTACTATTGGCGATCACTTGAATTATAATCAAATTAACCCTAAACAAGATTATTAATTATCTTATTAAGCGTGATTACAAGTACCAATTCCCTTTAAACATGCGTAAAAGGTGTGATCAAGCAATAACAATGAAATATATATCAAGCAACATAATGATAATCATAAAAATAATAATAATAATAATATTCATAATAATAATAATAATAATCATGTTAAAGCATAATAGCAAGATCCTAGGCATGATACTAACAAGATTAATAACAAACCCTAGCATGTCACTAAGCAGTAAATATCAAAGCTTTAACCCTAACATGATACTAACATGAATATTAGAAAATAAAATAGGAAGCATCACAATAATCATAATAAGCATATTTGATACTAGAAATTATAGTTGTTACCCTAAACATGATACTAGGAATCATAATAACAACCTAGATATGATTTCTATATCATAATATCAATAAAACAATTAAAGCACTTACTTAGATGCCTCATATCTCTTTCTAATAAAAAAAACACACACGTTAGTAACTTCAAGGAAAATAATAAAATCAAACAATTAAATTAAATAGTTGAAATAGAGATTTGGGACCAAACCCTTAGAAATTAAAACCTTTCACGTCTAGGGCAACTTGGCTAGGTGTTTCTAGATCTTGTGAATGCGGAATTTAGTATGGGAAAAGCTAGTTTAGAAAAGAGAGAGAGAAAGAGTAATCAAGAGATTCTTGATGAGAGTTGGTGATTGACAGAGGATAGATATGAATTCTATTTATAGAGAAAAAAGAGAGTCGAAGAATAAGAAAAGAATCCGAATTCGAATCGAAATAAAACTCGATGGATAGCAGTTTTTGCGGATTTTGTTCTTATCATATCTTTTGATCTAGAAGTCCAAACAAGTCATATAATATGTCGTTAGAAAGCTATTAAAGTCTTCATTCTAAAATTATTTGAATCAGATTAAAATATTTTATATATAAAAAGATATGGCCGAAATAGTCAAAGGGTGTCAGTTTTGGATAGAGTTTCATATCTCATTCATATCTTTTTTGTTATAACTCGGAATTAATATAATAATATATCATTGGAAAGATGATTTCAAGATATATACAACCATATAAAATTTGGATAAAGATTATGAGACACGAAAATAATATTTGACTGTCTTTGAACATCTTTAAATTCGAATAGAATTAGGATTTAAGAAAAAGGAAAGTTTTAAAAAAGGAAAGTTTTTATTTAACTCAAATTCTTTCATCTTACCTTTTCAAAAAGGATAATTAAGATCTTTTAGAAAATTATATAAGTTTCTAATTAATCCTAATTAGTTGAGGAATAGGATTAGACTTTTGGACCCTCCACATGATCATTGGGTCGTAGGTAAAATCTGGTTTGGGACAAGTTTAGTATTTTTGCCATAACTTCCTCATTATTTATCGGAATTGGGCTCATAATATATCGTTGGAAAGGTGTTTTCAAGAACCATCCAACTAAACCATTATTGGACCCATATCATAGACCAAACTAAACTGGAATGCTCGTTTTTCAAAAATAAGGTAAGAAAAGATATATTTTCAAAAACAGAAAGAAGAGATATTTTAATAAAAACATCCTCATCACTAGACTTTTCACACTTTTGCTTTGTTAGATAATCAATTGACATGAAAGGTATTCATCACCGTGTTTGGTTTTGGGGAGACACATTTGGGTGTCTACAGAATCCCCCACTTTGACTGAGTTTGGGAAACACAGGATTTGAAAACAAAAGTCAAAGTAGCGATAAGGACGGAGAATGATTCATAACGTTCTGTGATCCTAAATCATTCTTGTAATGCCAATACCTGAAAACTAGCATTTGTTAGACAGATAAAAGAGTTAAGAAACGCGTATCTTGCATCGTCGAGCACACGTCTCTGAGGGTAATCGATTTGTTGCATTTGCTGTTGTTACAACCTTCCACAAGCTAGGGAACGTTGTCGATCAATGCTTCTACATCTCGAGCCTTTTTTCTTGAATCATAGTGACAACCTTCCCAATCATAGCCAAAGTCGTCGAAGAACGCCTCATCACGAATCGCTCTTCTCAAATTTTGGTGACAACCTCCACAATCTTAGCGAATGCTGTCTAAGACCGCCCATCTCGTGCTATCTTCTTAAATCTTGGTGACAACCCCCACAATCTTAGCGAATGATGTCGAAGACCGCCCATCTCGTGCTATCCTCTCAAATCTTTGGTGACAACGTCCAGAATCTTAGCAAACGTTGTCAAAGAGCGCTTCATCTTGAATCGTTCTTTTCTCAAATCAAATAATAACCTCCTCAATCATAGTGAAAGCTATCAAAGGTCGCTTCATCTCAAACCGTCCTTCTCAAATTTAAGCGAGAGACTTTTTTAATCTTAAAAGCCCCCCTATTGAAAGCTTCGTTATCTTAAATATTCCCTTCCATATTTGGAAAAACTTTTTTCAAGAACCATATCTGCGATTCTTAAAGGCTTCAAATTGATTTGTGAGAATCTTCCATCCTAGGAATTCTGTACGAACCATTATGTTGGTGCTTTTACTATTTGCGAACCATTATGTCTGTGCCTTTGAATTGTAAACTTGTATGTCGGTGCCTCTATTCTTTTATGAACCATTATGTTGGTGCCTTTGCGATGAGCCAATGTTTAGGCGCTTTAAGCTAAGTGAGACGATCTTTTGTCAGGTCGATCACTTATTGCAATTCTAATCAAGCCGACTACTCAATCATGTCAAATTGCTTATAAGGGCTAACTGGCGTACCAAGGAACCCGAAAATTGTTGCACTCGGTCCACATAATCTAATATGGAGGCCACGTATTGCGTCGCTGCACCAGCGCTCGCTGGAACTATTTGGCGCTGCGCTTTTCTTCAGTCGCCAGGCTACAGCCTTGTCACCTGGAGCTGGAGTCAGGTTTTCCCAATTTTGCCCTTGATGTTGCTGTTGCTCGATTTCGCTCCGAACATTGAACTTAGTCGTTTCCTTTCACCCAAATCTGCTCAAATCTTCTGTAAATTAAAGCTCTCCATCTTTAATTTACTGATATATGTAATTTTGCTTAAATTCTTCTCATCTTGGAAGAATCCCTTGTGTCATATTCGCGATTTCTTTTTAAATCCGGGAATGTTCTTGCTTGCTGGGATGTACTGTATTTATATCTTTGACTATAGAACTTTGCTCATCTCTTTAATTATTTTAGGGTTGACCTAAGATTTAATGTCGCTTGACTCATTGACTTGACACGACTCAAGGTATAAACTTGACTCGCTGTGATTGACTCGAAGTTGACTCGACTCGAAGTGAAATGATACGTATGACTCATGACCCGTGAGTGCATTGTATTGTGATCGTGCGACTCGAAAATGCAAAAAAAGCAAAAAATTTCCGTCATTTTTGTGGACGGTACCGACTTTCTTCTGAAAAAGAAAGATGCGAAAAAGAATCAAAGTATTTGAGGGTGCATGTTGAATGAGCTTAATCCGTTAATGTTGTCTCTCACAGTACAAGGATGGTAACATCTTAGACTATCCTAGTTGACTCGATAATGAAAGTATTTAGGTAACTTAGGCGCGGAGGCTAAGTACTTCATACTTCGTGATGCAATGATGATTGATGATAATGAGTGATGTGACAAGGTATGCTTCAGCGTTGTGTTAAAATTTCATGACAAAGGGTTCCTAAGGGAAGTATATTTGGTCATGTATCTGTGCGGTGTGTGAAAGTGACACTAAAGGTAGACTGCAAGGGCTAAGTGTGGAAAATATATTGAAAAGAGTCAAATGATGGTGAATCTTAGGCTGGGTAAGCTAATGATATAAGGATCAAGCCCCCAAGTCTAGCTCTAAGTAAATAGGAATGAGCATAGGGGATCCCTTGATATGATCATGATGTTTGAATGTGAATGTGAATATGAAAGCATGTTTATTACGGCCGCACCTCGATGTGAGGTTGCCTACGTATCCGTTAAGAATCAGGCCGAACGTAGCTCTAGCCGAACCTCGCACAAGTGTGTGTATACCTCAAAAGGTCTTTTTAAGGGTTGCAACGTGGTTAGGCTAAAGGTTGAAGAAGAAGGGGATAAAAGGCTCAAGACCCTAGATAAGCTCCCAAGGTGTGCAACTTTGCTTTTGGAATATTTGCATTTTCATGCTTGAGGTTTAGCTCTCTTTTTTTGCTTTATTTATTTTTGCTCTTTTCTTTTTTTTGCTTTTGCATTTTTTTATTTTTATAAGTGTGTGTAATCCCAATCATGCGGTCTATCACTCACTTGGCATTCATGTTTCTCAGGCAGGGTACCGAGCACTCAATAAGAGACGCAATCTGAGACGTTTTCATATCAAAGACATGTTCATGTCAAAGACATTGACACTTGCCCTTTTGTACACTTTTATTATTTTTTGCTTATTTGTTTTAGTTTTTTTTTTGCTATTTTAATCTTCTGAAATCACTCAAGCTTTTTAAAATTGCATAAATTGCACATTGTCCCATCCCAAGGTTAGGTAGATATAGGTTGAAAAAGAAAGGTCTATCGTTAGACGAGGCTCAAAGTGGTTTATCAAAAAAGGATTGCATATTTTAAGGGTGAAAGGTAATATGATGTGGCTACAAGGGGTTCCTCAAATCATTGGTATACCTTGTGCTTAGTTTGACATGGATTTTTTTTTTTTTTAATGTAATGCAATGCAATGCGATGATCATATGTAAGGAAATAAAATGCTCATTTTATTAAAGGAAAAGAAATAATGATCCTACAAAATAAATCTAAGGAGAATAAAGAGGTGCCTATGCTAGACTTATTGGGGAAAGGGTAAATAAAAAATAGAAAAAAGATCATGAACTCTTGTCGTTGAAGCTTGCCTCTGTCTTATGTCGTTTCTTTTATCATCACTCGCTCTTCTTGCTAGCTGGAGGCATGGGAAGCTTGTTATTATCGATCAAATGTTGGATAGCCTCCTTTAGCATCCAACAACTCTCAGTATTATGACCCCTTCCTTGGTGATATTTGTAATGTGCATCTGGATTCCAACTAGGCAATCTCTTGGCATGGATTCGATCGAAGGCAGTATCGTAGCTCATCCCAATGGGGGTGAAGTCTTTCCTTAGTTGCTTCTTAGGTCCTTGGTTATCCATGGCTAAAACTTTACTGAGATTAAAGGTACTAACATTGTTACTAGAGTGGGCGTTTTCGGAAGAAGAAGGATTGTCGTTCTTCTTTCCTTTCCAGCCACCGTGGTTTCTATTGTTAGTAGCTTTTTGCTTTGCGAGGTCGTCTTCGATTTCGATACCTATGTCATAGACGGCTTTGAAAGTATTCAAGTTGTGTTGATATTTTAAGTGCTTTGAATACTTTTCTTGGAGATTCTTGATAAACATCCTCACAAACTCTTTTTCGGTGGGGACCTCAATCATCTTAGCGGAAGTTCTCCTCCACTTATTGAAGAAAGAAGTAAAGCCTTCATTCTCTTTTTGTCTTAGTATCTCGAGTTGTCTATAATCGGTTTCGACTTGAATGTTACACTTATATCTATCAATGAAAACGTTTACTATCGATTCCCAGGTAGAGGTTTTCTCTTTGTCAAGGGAGAAGAACCATTGTTCGTTGGCAAACGGCTTCAAGAGACAAGGAAAACAAGGAATGAAAGACTTTCTTATTAATCCCCTTAATGTTCATTATAGTTTCAAAAGCTCTTAAATGAAATTAAGGGTTATAAGTTGCCTTGAATTTTGGGATGTCGTTGGCATTGAACTTATGCGGAAGAAGCTCCTTGTCCACTGAGACCCCTTGTGAACTAATGCCCTGAAACTTGTAATCACTAGATAGCTTGCTCAAGCTTTCTTGCATAAGGTCCATTTGTTGTTGTAGGCGTCGTTCGAAGTGCGCCTACGTTAAAGCATGTGGTGAATATGCTTGGCACTCATAGGAAGTGGGAATTGACATTATGATTAGGGACAACAATTAGGGACAAAGCAAAGTAGGGAGCCGCTAACAAGTTTTTAAGGAACTTGTAAACCGTTCACGGATCATAAAAGGCAACCACGATAAAGGGACAACGATAGGCAACAACGATTGACCCGTGAAGGTTACACCCCATTCATAATCCATGAGATTACTAACTCCATATGGTTCGGAACCACGAAAGGAGGATCAAAGATGATGGTACGAAGTGAGTCATGGAGTCACATTCGCCCGTATTAGCCTCTACTCGATTCTTATAGTGAAAAGTGATTCCTGCGATCTCAAAGGCATACAAACAAAAATTCAATTTGCTCCAAACTATTATTAAGCTAAATAGGTTGAATATTAATGCAACATATAATTCTAAAATATTAGTGATCACTTGATTAAACAACAAGATTAAAAAGGAACCTAAACCGGTTGTCCAAATTATCTTATTAGGCGTGATTTTCAATTACATATTCCCTTTAAACATGCAATATGGTGATCATAAAAAATATAATAGAATAAACATTAATATTGGAAGCAATTCAACAATAAATTGTTAGTCAAATCAAATAATAAACTTAATCATGATACTAGCAACAAGAATAAAAATAAAATTAATTAAGTGATTAATTACTCACTTTTCGCGTTTCCTTTCACGCCTTTGGTTTAAGTATAGAACTTTGGGTAAAGTATGAACTCCAAGGAGTGCTTAAGGGAAGTATTTTGGAAGAATAGGGAGGCTAGTGTTTAGGCTAAGGAGGGAGAAGAGAATGATATGATGATCAAGCTTGTTGATGATTGGAAAAAAGGGGAGATATGACCTCTATTTATAGAGAAAAAAGAGGGTCGAAGAATCAAGAAAAGATAAGAATTTGAATCGGATAAAACTCTTGCGATAGACAGCAGTTTTTGCGGTTTTTGTTTTTATCATATCTTTTGATCCAGAAATTGGAATAAGATGAATAAGATATCGTTGGAAATATCTTGAAGTCTACTTTCTAACCCAATTAGAATAAGATTAAAATATTTTATAGAATAAAATATATGGCCGAAATAGTGAGATAGTGTCAGTTTTGGATAGAGTTTGACATTTTATTCTTATATTTTCCGTTATAGCTCGGAATTGATATTATAATAGATCATTGGAAATATAATTTCAAGGGCTATCCAGCCATATAAAATTTGGATAAAAACTATAAGACACGAAAATAATATCTGTCTATCTTTGAACGTCTATCAATTCGGATACAAATAGGATTTTCAAAAAAAGGAGTTTTATTCAATTTCAAACTATTTAATCTTATCTTTTCAAAAAGGATAATTCAGATCTTTTAGAAACTTATAGAAGATTCTAATTAATCCTAATTGGTTTAGGATTGGGATTAAATCATTTGGACCCTCCACATGATCATTGGGTCGCAGGTAAGGTGGGCTTAGGTTCGGTTTGGGCTCGGTTTAGTATTTTGGTCATAACTTATTCGTTATAACTCGGATTTGGGCTTATAATATATCGTTGGAAAGCTCTTTTCAATACCCATCCAAATATTTAATCATTGGACCCATATTATGGAACAAAATAAACTGGATCAAACGTTTTTATAATAAGGACACGAAATGAATGATTTTAAAGGACACGAAATGAATTTTTTTGGGTTTAAAGGCACGAAAAGAGGAAAATAAGTTATGGTTTGGGGAAATGGGATAGGAATTGGGTTGGTTTATGAAATGGAAATATGGATTTAAGCACTCCAAAAATTAAATACTCAACCCAACCAATAATGGCGGTGAAAGGTTGTTCATCATCGGGTTTGGTTTTGGGGAGACATTTTTAGGTGTCTACAATTGTTGTTTCATAGGGTCATTGATTTTGAGGGTTAAAGCTTTCAACGCCTCGGTCACACCAGTCAATTGATTCTTAAGTTCGTTGAATTCTTCTTGAGTTGCCATTATCTTCTTAGCTTTCCTCTTTTGACGAATCGGTTTATCAAAAAGCAAGACTTGAATAAAGAGGTTGTCCTTGATTAATCGCCCTTCTCTCCTTGACCAAGTACTGTGGAAAGGGAAATTAGGGATATCGACTGTTCATTACTTGACTCAAACTCTATTCAACATGCAAGGATGGAAGAAGATAGGAAGAATGAAGGTTGTGATATGGAGAAAGCATGTAGAGAATGGAAAGATGATGTAGATGGAGAGATTAAAAAATTAGGAATAGAATGTACCCCCAACTCAAATGACGGAAAAAAAAACCGACTCATGCATGAACGTAAGACATGGTCATGGTGTGAAAAGAGTATGTACAAAGTGTGTGCTAAGAATAGTGAGTTTAGGTGACATGTTAAGACATGTTTCATGACCATGTGGCTAGACTATGTGACTAGACTCGAACAAAGACTAAGTTAAGACCTCACATATATGCATTAAACTGGATAGGATGTGGTATTTTAGTCATAACTTTTAATCTGTGACTCTGATTGGGATAAAACCAACTCCAAATTAAAGATAAAACTCGGGGCTACAGACCCATATGTTGTACGACTCTTAGTTCTTCCTAGAACTCCGGCTATGATCAAAACAAGTTGACACTTGTGCAGTATACGTGAATAAAAAATTCGGGTTGACTTAAAGGGACTATAACTCGATTTTAGACATATTTATTAGCTCAAATTAATTAATTAATTAATTAAGCAAAGTCCTTTAGTCATTAATTTTTTTATTAAGACTTATTTAAAAACAAAAGTCAAGCCAAACATTTAGTTTAGTCACATAATAAGTATGCAATGAGTTTGCAACCTAACCATGGCTCTAGTTCTCTAAAGTTCGGGATATGGGTTAGTCAAAGAGGGTCCATGGTTAATTGTCCGGATGCATCGCGCGGAAGCCTTACCTTTTGAAGGGTTGGCGCGAGTGGATGGGACACCGCGAGTTAAAAACTCGCTTCCATGGTTTGGTGTATTCAACATTCTCGGATGTACCCTTTGTTGCACAGAGCGTTCAATCAGGTAGATGGAGCATGAATTCCCAGAGGGTTATGTCCATAAGTAGAACACATATGGGTTTCAAAAAAGTTAGAAAAACTCAATCAGAAAGTAGGATCGAGCAAACAGTGCTAAAAACTGGTCAAAATTAGAACGCATATTTCTGGCTCGGTATTGGAAGAACTTGGCACCAGTAAACAGAGGCCGGCGCCACACTTTGGCTCTAGCGCCTGGCGACAGAAGCTATCGCTTGGAGCTAGAGTCAAAGAATTAGCACTAGACTTTGTTTTCTTACGCTAGTTCCTACATGCCTCAGCAGCTTTCTGTGCTCGATAAAATTTTCCAGTTTCGCGCAGCATTATTTCGATCCTAGTTGTGAAAGATATTCCTCAAATTTCCTACATGTAAAAATCCTATGTTTTTAAATCATTACGGATGGTCTTTCCAATGAGATAATTTTTATGTATATGGCAATAATATTAATCAAAATATGCACATGAAATACTTAGAACTTTTCGAGTCTCATCCACTCATTCTAAATCATTGCCGAAATAAATTTCAGGAATTAATATAGAAGTCCTCGCCAGTGGAGTCGCCAAAAAACAATAGGGAATATTTCAAGCATTACCCCAAACTTGAACCCCACTGTGATCATACACTAAAGTACGGTGGCGTCCAAAGGGAAAGATGATAGAGCAAAAGAGTCGCCAACAAGTTTTGGGAACTTGTAAACCGTTCATAGGGTGAAGGTTACACCCCTTAACGATCCAGGAGATCATCAACTCAAATAGGTCTGGAACCATGTCTGGAAGTTCGGGGATGAAGGTACAAATCCATCCAAAAAGAGATTAAACCTGCCCTAATAATAGACCTCTACTTTATTCTGATCGTATTCATGTGCACTTTCTGACTAACATGCAATCAATAAGTTAACCATAAACCTATTTATCTATGTTGGTTGAATATTAATGCACAAATAAATCTATTATTGGCGATCACTTGACTTATAATCAAATTAACCCTAAACAAGATTATTAATTATCTTATTAAGCGTGATTACAAGTACTAATTCCCTTTAAACATGCATAAAAGGTGTGATCAAGCAATAACAATAAAATATATATCAAGCAACATGATGATAATCATAACAATTATAATAATAATAATCATAATAAAAATAATAATCATGTTAAAGCATAATAGCAAGATCCTAGACATGATACTACCAAGATTAATAACAAACCCTAGCATGTCACTAAGCAATAAAAATCAAAGCTTTAACCCTAACATGTATAATAGGAAAGAAAATAGGAAGCATCACAATAATCATAATAAGCATATTTGATATTAGAAATTATAGTTGTTACCCTAAACATGATACTAGGAATCATAATAACAACCTAGATATGATTTCTATATCATAATATCAATAAAACAATTAAAGCACTTATTTGGATGCCTCGTATCTCTTTCTAATAACAAAATACACACGTTAGTAACTTCAAGGAAAATAATAAAATCAAACAATTAAGCTAAATAATTGAAATAGAGATTTTGGACCAAACCCTCAGAAATTAAAACCTTTCACGTCTAGGGCGAAGGCAACTTTGAACTTGGCTAGGTGTTTCTAGATCTTGTGAATGCGGAATTTTGTATGGCAAAAGCTTGTTTAGAAAAGAGAGAGAGAGAAAGAGTAATTAAGAGATTCTTGATGAGAGTTGGTGATTGAAAGAGGAAAGATATGAATTCTATTTATAGAGAAAAAAGAGAGTCGAAGAATAAGAAAAGAATCCGAATTCGAATCGAAATAAAACTCGATGGATAGCAGTTTTTGCGGATTTTGTTCTTATCATATCCTTTGATCCAGAAATTTAAATAAGTCATATAATATGTCGTTGGAAATATATTGAAGTCTAATTTCCAACCCAATTTGAATCAGATTAAAATATTTTGTAGATAAAAAGATATGGCCGAAATAGTGGAAGGGTGTCAGTTTTGGATAGAGTTTCATATCTCATTCATATCTTTTTCGTTATAACTCGAAATTAATATTGTAATATATCATTGGAAAGATGATTGCAAGATCTATCCAACCATATAAAATTTGGATAAAGATTATGAGGCACGAAAATAATATCTGACTGTCTTTGAACATCTTTAAATTCGAATAGAATTAGGATTTAAGAAAAAGGAAAGTCTTAAAAAAGGAAAGTTTTTATTTAACTCAAATTCTTTAATCTTATCTTTTCAAAAAGGATAATTAAGATCTTTTAGAGAATTATAGAAGTTTCTAATTAATCCTAATTAGATTAGGAATAGGATTAGATCTTTGGACCCTCCACATGATCATTGGGTCGTAGGTAAAATCCGGTTTGGGACCAGTTTAGTATTTTGGCCATAACTTCCTCATTATTCATCAGAATTGGGCTTATAATATATTGTTGGAAAGGTCTTTTCAAGCCCTCATCCAACTACACCATTATTGGACCCATATCATGGACCAAACTAAACTGGAATGCACGTTTTTCAAAAATAAGGTAAGAAAAGAAATATTTACAAAAACAGAAAGAAGAGATATTTTAATAAAAACATCCTCATCACTAGACTTTTAACAATTTCGCTTTATTTGATAATCAAATGACATGAAAGGTATTCATTACCGGGTTTGGTTTTGGGGAGACACATTTGGGTTTCTACAGAAGGCCATGAGTATCTGTTTGAAGCATTCATGAGTTGGGATGAAGAATACGCAGCCTAATGTGTTGTAGACCTTGGCATAGGAGAAGAGAATCCTAGACAGCAAAGTAGATGAGGGGAGCCTACAAGAAATGATGATGGATGAAATTTTGAATGCTTGAGCCCACACCAACAATAATTCAAGGAATCTTCAATGTAGCCACGTTTTACTAATTGTTTCTGTCTTAAAGTATCTTTATAAAAAACAATGGTGTAGAATGAGGTTTTCTTGGTCTCTACCTACTTGAGACTACTTTGGTCTCTACCAAGTGGGGACCAAATGTACTATAACCAACACTTTTGTCGTTGGTGGTTTGCTACTGATTTTAACGTCGATGGTATACCAACAACATCCAAGTTAAGCTTAGATGGTACTCTTCTTTGATACCAACGAACTCTTAGATGGTATTTCTTTTGATACTACGGAACACCTTTTTTATACCAACGAACCTATTTATATACTAATATCATATGTTGTATACTTGTTTCTTGATTAATGACTTTTAATGGTACTAGTTATCACAACTCTACTACTTATACATCAAAATAAATTATTTTAGCAGTTTAAGAGCCCACCATGCTCCGCAATAATAATTCTTTAGCTAGAGAGTTTTGGCCAATACCTGAACTTAGTCGACATGGGAACCTCCGGCGTTCTGAGCTTCCGACTTTACCAAGGTATCTAACCCCAACCCTGTCTTCCTTAGATCAGGCTAATCAAAGATCTAATTCGTTTCCTACCTTAGACTGTAATCTCTAATTAAACAACCCTTACAGTGTTTATGATGGAACTTCTTAAACAGAAAGATAACTCATTTGATATATAAGTTTACAGGGGATAACGTTCCCTTCTTGAACGAAACTTTTATTTAATTTGAAAAGATTACAACACTCATATATTACAACACACAAACTAAAAGCTTAAACAAACATAAGGGTAACTAGAGTTTTCTCTACTTTAAGGAAGATGGAGAACCAATCTTTCTCTTAAGGTGAGTATTTTTCTCTAGAGGACTCTCTAAATCTTTTAGAGTAATCCTCTAGCTAACTCTTCTAACTCTGCCTTCACTTCTTGGCCTAAGTCCCTGTATATAGGGAAGCAAATTTACATAGGATTCTTATCCTGACTCAACCAGCAATTCTAAACGAGCTTTTCTTGGTCTCTACCTACTTGAGACCACTTTGGTCTCTACCAAGTGGGTCCAATTGTACTATAACCGACACTTTTTGTCGTTGGTGGTTTGCTACTGATTTTAATGTCGATGGTATACCAACAACAACCAAGTTAAGCTTAGATGGTACTCTTCTTTTATACCAACAAACTCTTAGATGGTATTTCTTTTGATACCATCGAACACCTTTTTGATACCAACGAACCTATTTATATACTAATATTAATTTTTGTTTACCTGTTTCTTGATTAGTGACTTTTAACGGTATAAGTTATCACAACTCTAGTACTTACACCAAAATAAATTATTTTAACAGTTTAACAGCCCACCATGCTCCGCAATAATAATTCTTTAACTAGAGAGTTTTGACCAATACCTGAACTTAGTCGACAATGGAACCTCCGGCGTTTTGAGCTTCTGGCTTTACCAAGGTATCTAACCCCAACCCTGTCTTCCTTAGATCAGGCTCATCACAAATCTAATTTGTTTCCTACCTTAGACCGTAATCTCTAATTAAACAATCCTTACTGTCTAATAAAACAACCTCTAATTATAGCACTCATATATTATAACACACACAAACTGAAAGTTTAAACAGACATAAGCTGAACTTGAGTTTTCTCTACTTTAAGAGAGATGGAGAACCAATCTTTCTCTTAAGGTGAATATTTTTTCTCTAGAAGACTCTCTAAATCTTTCAGAGTAATTCTCTAGCTAATTCTTCCAACATTGCCTTCACATCTTGGCCTAAGTCCCTTTATATAAGGAAGCAAAGTTACATAGGATCCTTATCCCGACTTAGCAAGCAATTCCACAACCACTACACCAAAATCTAGTATAAGAAACGCAAGATATAAAACGATTAATTTGGATAACCGTTCTCTATCACTCTTAACCGTTTTATGAGTAAAAGATTATAGAACAACTAGCTTACCTAACCGTTCTATATTGTTTTTACCCATTAAAATTAATATTCAATTAAAAAAAATAAGAAGTTGGAGAATCGTGTTCTTTCCCAACTGTTGAGCATATTCCGCCCATCTTACTCCATTAATCTACAATTACTCCTTCTAACCCAGAAAAAAAAAATTAAAAATAAACCCACCCAAAAACCTATCCGTACTGGCCTACTTCGGCTACTTGTATGCTCACTTTTAACCGCCTCAGCTCCTTATCACTTACCCTCTTATACTTTGCGGAAATTATTTTTGTCATTCAATTCGTCAAAATCAATCGCCAACCTCTTTCATTAGAATCATTAACACTCTCTCTACTTTGATTTGAGCTTTAATGAATCAAACTGATGATAAAGCTCTTCGAGAAATGAACAATTCTTCGTATATTAAGAGGTTGGTACTTTTACATACCAATTATATTAATTCGATTTTACTTTGTGGAAATTTTAGATCTGTTTTTTTTTTTAATAGAAAATTTAGATCTACTTATTTTTTAGTGTGATTACTGATTAGTATTGTTTGATGTTGTTGGAAATAGTTGTATGGTATAATGAAGGGCGCAAGCGAAAACGAGGTTGGATTAGTTGGAGATTGATAAATTAATGGAGCTGCAACAAATTAAGCGTGACTTTGTAAGTTCATTTTCTGCATTTTTTTAAAATTTTTTTTTTAGTGTTTTGTTTATACATTGGATGTTTTGCTCAACAACTATGGATTGTGGTATCAATCCAATCACTTGATGTTTCTTTATATTATTGCGACTTTTATGATTGTATCATTCGTATGTATAGATATCATAAATTCACAATTGTTACTTTATTCTAATTTCTTGGATTTTAGCGAATTCGTTATGTAGTCTTTCATATAATGTATAGCTATCGCAAAATCACAATTGATAAATCGTTTTAGTTGGAATAAATTTTAATCATATATTTCGTATGAATTTTACTTGTATAATTTCTTTTCTTTATTTCGTAGGTTTTCGAGCATGAAAGAACGAGTATGAAAGACACAAGTAATACAATTTACGAGTATGGAAGAAATGAGCAACAGCTTTATTGGAGACTTTTACTTTGTTCTTCTTATGTTAAGAATGCTAAATTTCTTGCAAATATTAGTTTGCTTATTATAATTGTACATCTTTGGAAAAGATTATTTCAATATATAACAAATTCGATCTTATTGTATTGACTTGTAGAATTCTATCCCACCGAATATAATTTTTCAAATTTAGAACATATTATTGTCAATTATATAATTACACGTATCAAATTTCAACACACATATATATATTTTTTATTTTAAATGAAGAATAGAGAACTTTTATCTTACCTAATAGTGTATTAGGAAAAGGAAAACAGTGTTTTTTCCTTCTTTACTTATTGAATTTATGAAAGGAAAAGAGAGCTGTTATCCCAATAACCGTTCTCTATTGCTCAACATACAAATCGCCTATTTAACCCGTTCTATATACTTTATACATCGCTTAGGAGAAGAATGGTTGTAAGACGTTCTATAAAGCCACTTTTAACAGTTCTCTAATCCCTTTTTTAAGTAGTGAACATTGCTTTTTACAAAGATACTTTAAAACAAACAATTAGTAAAACGTGACTACAGTTAGATTCCTTGAATTATTGCTGGTGTGGGCTCAAGCATTCATAATTTCATCCATCATCATTTCTTGTAGGATCCCCTCCATATCTTTGTTGTCTCCATACATAGGATTCTCTTCTCCTATGACAAAGTATACAACACATTTAGCTGCATATTCTTCATCCCAACTCATGAATGCTTCAAACACATACTCATGGCCTTCAAATGACATAAACTTCCCACTTTCAATATCTTCAAATATTTGTAGATTGACTCTGTGTTGTTTATGCCATCTACTAACTATTCTTTCATCTCGTTAGGTGCTACAATTGTTGTGTTACCAACATGAAATATAACAGGAGGATTTTCTTTCCTTTTTAAAAAATCGTTAAGATATTGTGAAATGTAGAAAAATCCCAGTGCTCTAGATTTAGTTGGATTTCTAACAGTCTTATGACGAATTACTGTATTATCAACTAATGTGGTTAACTAACTTTTCCTTCTTTAACTTCAATATTAGCACATTGCACCCTTGCTCCTAGCTGAAAGTCTTTTTTTTCTCATCACAATATTTCCAAACCTTGTTGAATGCGTATTGTTGGAACTTTGTGAGTCTTGGAAAGAAAGAGTAATTAGGAGCAGGGAATTCATAGAAATCATGTACCGTTCCATAATCTCAAGCTGTAGACACCCATTTGTGTCTCCCCAAAACCAAACCCAGTGATGAGTACCTTTCGCGTCGAATCATAATCGAATGAAGTGAAAGTGTGGAAAGTCTAGTGTTAGGGATAGTTTTAATTTCTTTTCTCTTCTCTCTGTTTTTGAAAACTTATTTTAAGATAAACAGCCAATCCAATTTGGTTGGTCCATGATATGGGTCCAATAGTACTGTAGTTGGATGGGGCTTGACAAGAGCTTTCCAACGATATATTATAAGCCCAATTCCGATAAATATTGAGGAAGTTATGGCCAATTTACTAAACTGGGCTCAGTTTGAGCCTTATATGCGGCCTAATGATCTAGAGGAGGGCCTAATATAGATTTATCATTCCTAATGCAATTAGGAATGGTTTTAGTCTTCTAGATTCTTCTAGAAGGTTCTTTTCATTCCTAATTCAATTAGCATTGATAAATTGACTTTTGATTGACTTTTTAGAGTTTTAATTAAAATCAAAGAACGTTTTTTAAGGAAAATACAATTCTATCCTCCTATACGAAATTTCTATCTGATTTTAAGAAAATGCGTGAATTTCTGAATCAGCGCCAAACGCCAGCTGTAGCGCCTGACGCTAATGTTGCGTCTGGCGCCAATAGCCAGCGTTGGCGCTAATCAGATTTTATTTGCACCAGTACTATGTTTTGATATTTTATCTTTTTGGCTGATTTTCTTTATAAATAACGTCATAAAACTCCGTTTTCATTCATCCACAATCACATACAACCAATTTTCATTCATCTACATTCACCAACTCTCATCAAGATTTTCTTGATTACTCTTTCTCTCTCTTTTCTAACTAAACTAGCCTTTTCTCAAATACAAAATTCCGCATTCATTAGATCTAGATACACCTAGCCATATTCGAAGTTGCCTTCGCCCTAGACGTGAAAGGTTTAATTTATGAGGGTTTGGTCCCAAATCTCTCTTTCCAATATTTAATTTAATTGTTTTGTTTTATTATTTTCCATGAAGTTACTAACGTGGGTATTTTGCTATTACAAAGAGGTAAGAGACATCCAAGTAAGTACTTTAATGGTTTTTTTATTTATATTATGATATATAAATCATGCTTAGATTGTTATTTTAATTCCTAGTATCATGTCTAGGGTAACTTTAATACTAAGTATGATTGTTATGATGCCTTTTATGTTCTTCCTAATATTTATGATTGTTAGTATCATGTTAGGGCTAAATATTTGATTTTTATTGTTAGTGACATGCTAGGGTTTGTTATTAATCTTGTTAGTATCATGCCTATGATCTTTCTATTAATATTATGCTTTAATATGATTTTGATTATTTTTATAATTGTTATGATTATTTTTATGATTATTATTATGTTGCTTGATTATATATATTTTTATTGCTTGATCACACCTTTTATGCATGTTTAAAGGGAATTGGTACTTGTAATCATGCTTAATAAGATAATTAATAATCTTGTTTAGGGTTAATTTGATTATAATTCAAGTGATCGCCAATAATAGATTTATTTGTGCATTAAATTCAACCAACATAGATAAACAGGTTTAGGGTTAATCCTATTGATTGCATGTTAGTCAGAAAGCGCACATGAATACGATCAGAATAAAGTAGAGGCCTATTATTATTAGGGCAGGTCCAATCTCTTTTAGGTTGGATTTGTACCTTCATCCCCGAACCCTATTTGGTTCAAGACCTTATGGAGTTGACGATCTCTTGGATCGTTAAGGGGTGTAACCTTCACCCTGTGAACGGTTTACAAGTTCCTAAAAGTTGTTGGCGACTCTTTTGCTCTATCTTCTTTCCCTTTGGACGCCACCGTACTTTAGTGTATGATCACAGTGGGGTTCAAGCTAGGGGATTAACGCTTGAAATATTCCCCACAGTTTTTGGCGACTCCACTGGGGAGGATTTCTATTTTAATTCCCGAATTTGTTTCGGCAATGATTTAGAATGAGTGGATGAGACTCGAAACGTTCTAAGTATTTCATGTGCGTAATTTTGATAAACATTATTGTCTTATGCATAAAATGATCTCATTGGAAAGACCATCCGTAATGAGTTAAAAACATAGGATTTTACACGTATGAAATTTAAGAAATATCTTTCACAACTAGGATAGAAATAACACTGCGCGAAACTAGAAAATTTTATCGAGCACAGAAAGCTGCTGAGGCATGAAGGAATTAGCGTCAGCGAACAGAAGCTGGCGCCAGACATTTAACCGTAGCGCCAGGCGGTACAGCTAAATCCTGGTGCCAACCTCTGTTTGCTAGCGCCAAATTCTTCTAATACCGAGCTAGAAATATGCGTTCTAATTTCGACCAGTTTTTCGCATTGTTTGCTCGATCCTACTTCCTGATTGAGTTTTTCTCACTTTTCTGAAACCCATATGTGTTCTACATATGGACATAACCCTCTGGGAATTTATGCTCCATGTACCTGATTGAATGCTCTGAGCAACAAAGGGTACATCCGAGAATGTTGAATTCACCAAACCATGGAAGCGAGTTTTTTTCTAAAACTCGCGGTGTCCCATCCACTCGAGCCAACCCTTCACGGTTAGGCTTCCGCGCGGTGCATCCGGACAATTAACCATGGACCCTCTATTGACTAAACCATATCCCAAACTTTAGAGAACTATAGACATGGTTAGGTTGCAAACTCATTGCATCATATTGTGCCTACTTGACTAATTGTGCATTATTGGTTGTGCATATATATGTTTTCTTAACCGTTTGTTTAACTTGTGTTGAGATTTAATAAATTAATGACTTAAAGAACTTTGCCTAATTAATTAATTGATTAATTAATTTAAGTAAATAAAGTCTAATTTTTTAATTAGAATTGACCTAGTACGACTTTAGGCATACCCTGTTGATTAATAACACCGAAAACAGTTTCAGATTGAAGCTCCAGCATTGGCGCCAAAGTCTAAACTGTAGCGCCACTCTGTGGAGTGTGGCGCCTGGCGACAACTCTATCGTCTGGCGCTACACTAAACAGTGCGGCGCCAATCATGTCGTTTTGGCGACAGTTCGGTTTATTGCCCGAGTCATTACCTAGTGTCTAATTAACCAGTTTGCTAATTAATTCGGTTAATTTTCGCTGTCAATAACACCTTGTTAAGTCATTAATTGAGTCTATTCACATGGTCATAACACGAGTCTCAACGTGTCACCTACACTCACTAGTCTTAGCACACACTTTGAGTATATGTCACCATGACCATGTCTTAGGTTCATGCATGAGTCGGTTTTTTCCGTCATTTAATTTGGGGGTACATCCTATTCCTAATTCTTCATATCCCTCCATCTACATCATTTTTCTTCACATTCTATTCCAATCTTTCTTCACTTCCTCCATCCATTGCATGTTGAATAAAGCTTGAGTCAAATAATTAACAATGAATATCCCCAAATTCCATTCAAACAGTACTTGGTCGAGGAGAGAAGGGCGATCAATCAAGGACAACCTCTTTATTCAAATCTCACTTTTTGATAAACCAATTCGTCAAAAGAGAAAGGCTAAAAAGATAATGGCAAGTCAAGAAGAGGTCAATGAACTTAGGAGTCAATTGAATGACATGACTGAGGTGTTAAAGGCATTAACCCTCAAAATTGATGACCCTGTGAAGCAACAACAAATGAACCTTATGCAGGAAAGCTTGAGCAAGCTATCTAGTTATTATAAATTTCAGGGCATTAGTTCACAACGGGTCTTGCTGGACAAGGAACTTCTTCCGCATAAGTTTAATGCCACTGACATCCCCAAATTCAAGGCAACAGATAACCCTTACTTTCATCTAAGAGCTTTTGAAACCATAATGAGTATTAAGGGTATTGATAAGAAAGTGTTCCCCTCTATATTTTCTCTATCTCTTGAGACCGTTTGTCAACAATGGTTCTTTTCCCTTGACAAAGAGAAAACCTCTTCTTGGGAGTCGATAACAAACTCTTTCATAGATAGATATAAGTGTAACATCAAAGACGAAACAAACCATAGACAACTTGAGATGTTAAAACAAAAAGAAAACAAAGGGTTCACGTCTTTCTTCAATAAATGGAGGGAAACTTCCGCTAATATGGTCAAGGCTCCTACCAAAAAAGAATATGTGAGGATGTTTATCAAGAATCTCCAAGGGAAGTATTCAAGGCACTTAAAGTACCAACACAACTTGATTACTTTCAAGGCTGTCTATAATATAGGCATTGACATTGAAGATGACCTTCTGATAGATAATAGTGCGAGAGGAAAGAAAAACGACCATCCTTCTTCTTCCTCTCCCATTAATGAGGTACATGCCACGAACGCCTCTAAATCGCGAATCCAAAGGTCAAAAAGAGTGTTCACCCCACTTGGCATGAGTTATGAAACGGCTTTCGAGAAGCTACACCACAAAGGACTAATCTTGCCCATAGGGCCTATCAAAGATCCAGTTCCAGAAGCCAGGCCACCCAAGTGGGATCCTAATAAGCACTACAAATATCACCAAGGAAAGGGTCACGACACTGAGGAGTGTTGGAATCTCAAAGAAGCTATTTAAGATCTAATCGATAACAATGAAACTTCCGAGATTCTAGCCATCGAAGATGACCAAGCATCCTTCGATCCATCACTTCTTATCACGCCTGTAGGTGAGCCCATGATCGATACAACTTATATAACCTCTCTCGATGAAGTGGCCATGATTGGGGGGGATGAAAGTCTTTTCTTAGATAATACCAGGGAAGACTCGCCAAGTCTAAAAGAGGACGTTCGAAAATTGCAAGATGTCGTCGCCATGCTCTTGAACGTGGTAGAAGGATTAGCAAATCGGGTGATGTCCATCGAACAAAATCCCCGCCAAGAGTTTAACGAAGAACTCAATGCTCCTAAGCCACGGGAAAAACGGACCATTGAAGAATACACACCAATAGGAATGACTTACAATGAAGCTTTTGACTGTCTTCATGATCAAGGTCATATTTACTCCATTAGTCCCAGTCAAGACTCTCTACCTGAAAAACGCTTTCCCAGTTGGGATCCAAATTCCTATTGTCGATACCATAAAGGTCGTGGTCACACTACTGAAAAGTGTCTCGCCCTCAAGGATCGTGTTCAAGACTTCATTGATGCAAATCTTCTTCATGTTCCTTCGCGCGACAAGAAGGCCAAGATTAGTAATGACAGTAACAGTGGTTGTAAAGGGAAGAAGAACGACTATCCTTCTTCTTCCAGAAACACTTACTCTAGTAATAGTGTTGGTACTTTTGACCTTAGTGAGATCCTAGCCATGGATAATCGAAAGCAACAAAAAAGGGATTTTACCCCTATTGGAATTAGCTACGATGATGCTTTCGATCGACTCCATGCCAAGGGACTCATTACTCCTATTGGACCTATTCTAGATCCCTCGCTTGAGAAGAGGTTGCCTAGTTGGAATCCAAATGTGCGCTGTAAGTACCATCAAGGTAGGGGTCATGCTACTGAGAGCTGTTGGAAGCTAAAGGAGGCTATCCAACATTTGATTGATAATAACAAGCTTCCCATGCCTCTAGTTAACAAGAAGAGCGAGTGATGATAAATCAAACAAGACAAGACAAGAGGCGAGCTTCAACGACGAGATTTCATGACATCTTTTTTTCTTTTTCTTTATTTACCCTTTCCCCAATAAGTCAAGCATAGTCACCTTTCTTTTCCCTTAGATTTATTTTATAGGATCATTATTTCTTTTCCTTAAATAAAATGAGCATTTATTCTCTTACATATGATCATCACATTGCATTGCATTAAAAAAAAAAAAAAATTCATGTCGAATTAAGCACAAGGTATACCAATGATTTGAGGCACCCCTTGTAGCCACATCTTATTACCTTTCACCCTTAGATTTTACAATCCTTTCTTCATAAACCACTTTGAGCGCAGCCTCGTCTAACGATAGACCTTTCTTTTTTCAACCTACATCTACCTAACCTTGGGATGGGATGGTGTGTAACTTATGCAATCTTAAAAGCTTGAGTGTATCAAAAGATTAAAATAGCAAAAAGAAAATAATAAAAGTGTGCAAAAGGGTAAGTGTTCCAATGTCATTAACATAAACATGTTTTTGATAAGAACACGTCTCAGATTGCGTCTCTTATCGAGTGCTCGGTACCGTGCCTGAGAAACATGAATGCCAAGTTAGTGATAGACCGCATGATCGGGATTATCCACACTTATAAAAATGAAATAAATGCTAAAGCAAAAGAAAGAGCTAAAAAAGTGTAGAAACTCAAGTATAAAAACAAATATTCAAAAGCAAGGTTGCACACCTTGGGGGCTTATCGAGGGTCTTGAGCCTTTATCCCCTTCTTCTATAACCTTTAGCCTAACCATGTTACAACCCCTTAAAAGACCTTTTTGAGGTATACACACACTTGTGCGAGGTTCGGCTAGAGCTACGTTCGGCCTGATTCGTAACGGATACGTAGGCAACCTCACATCGAGGTGCGGCCGTAATAAAAATGCATTCATACTCAAATTCACACAATTATACCATGATCATATCAAGGGATCTCCTATGCTCATCCCTATCCATGTAGATCTAGACTTGGGGGCTTGATCCCTACATCATTAGCTTACCTAGCCTAAGAGTCATCACCATTTGACTCTTTTAAAAACAATATTTTCCCACACCCTTAGCCCTTGCGGCCTAACTTTAGTGTCACTATCACACACATCACAGATACATGACCAAATATACTTTCCCTTAGGAACCCTTTGCCATGAAATCTTAGCATAACACCAAAGCATGCCTTGTCATATCAAAATCACTCATCAATCATAATCATAATTTCACATAAAAGTATGAAGTGCCTAGCCTCCGTGCCTAAGTTACCTAAATACTTTCATTATCGAGTTAACTAGGATAGTCTAAGATGTTACAATCCTTGTACTGTGAGAAACAACATTTGACTAAGCTCATTCAACATGCACCTTCAAAACTTCGATTCTTTTTTCACATCTTTCTTTTTCGGGAGAAAGTCGGTACCCTCCACAAAAATGATGGAAAATTTTTGCTTTTTTGCATTTTTGAGTCGCACAATCAACACTATGCACACACGGGTCATGAGTTACATGTGTCAAACACTTCGAGTCGAGTCAGCCTCGAGTCAATCACAGAGAGTCAAGTTTATACCTTGAGTCGTGTCAAGTCGATGAGTCAAGCGACGTTAAACCTTAGGCCAACCCTAAGATAATTAAAGAGATTAGCAAAGTTCTATAGTAAAAAATAAATACAGGTGCAGCAGAATAGGGAAGACCCTACTCCAGCGCCAGACGAAAACATCTAGCGTATGGAAATAGATCTCAGCGTCTGGCGGCAGAGTCAATTCTTGGCGCCAGAGATATTTCAGCAGCGACAGAGCTCGAAGCCTCTCGAAAAGGTGATTTCAACCTCATACAGCAATTTCGGGTTCCTTGGTACACCATTTAGCCCCTATAAGCAATTTGACATGATTAAGTAGTCGGTTTGATTACAATCACAATAAGTGATCGACTTGATGAAAGATCGTCTCGCTTAGCTTAAAGAGCCTAAGAATTGGCTCATCACGGAGACACCGACATACTGGTTTTAGCGGAAGCAAAGATCAAGCGAGCTTTAGAGATCGGCAAGCGTTGGTCTTCAAAAAATTTTCTTCAGAATATTATCTGAACAAACGTTCAAGTATCAAAGCTCTTTTGTTCACAGACGCGTGGACATTCCTTTCAAGCTCTTTTGTTCAGAGACGCGTGAACATTTCCATCAAAGCTCTATTGTTCAGAGACGCGTGGACATATCATCAAAGCTCTTTTGTTCAGAGACGCGTGAACATTTCCATCAAAGCTCAATTGTTCAGAGACGCGTGGACATATCATCAAAGCTCTATTATTCAGAGACGCATGGACATATCATCAAAGCTCTATTGTTCAGAGACGCGTGGACATATCATCAAACCTCTTTTGTTCAGATACGCGTGGACATGTATTTCAAGCTCTTTGTTCAGAGACGCGTGGACATATATTCAAGCTCTTTTGTTCAGAGACGCGTGGACATTTCTTTCAAGCTCTATTGCTCAGAGACACGTGGGCATCCTATTATCAAGCTCTTTTGTTCAGAGACGCGTGGACACATCATTTAGAAGTTCATATTAAAAAAATAAAAAAGCTCTTTTGTTAAGAGACGCATGGACATTTCTTTCAAGCTCTTTTGTTCAGAGATGCGTGAACAATTCCATCAAGCTCTTTTGCTTTAGAGACGCGTGGGCATATCGTCAAAGCTCTTTTGTTCAGAGACGCGTGGACATTTCTTTCAAACTCTATTGTTCAGAGACGCGTGGACATATAAAAAAAAAGAAGCTCTTTGTTCAAAGACGCGTGAACATATCCAAAAAAGAGAAGCTCTTTGTTCAGAGACGAGTGAACATCGAAACAACAAGATGGCATTCCCTAGATTGTGGAGAGTTGTCACAAACAACTGAAGGTGATTTCAAGCGAAATTGTCTTCGATAGTATTCCCTTGGACGTTGAATATTATCAAAGCGGAAGAGGATCGTTTCAAGCGAAGCAGTATTCTATATCGGAAGCAGTTACAAGCGTAGCGGTTTTCAAGCGGGATGGAATTCTCTTGGCAGAAGGTCATCAAAACAACAGTAGAGCAGCAGCAAATCGGTTACTTTCAGAGATGTGTGCTCGACGGTGCAAGATACGCGTTTCTTAACTCTTTTATCTGTTTAACTAACGCTGGTTTGCAGGTATCGGCGTTACAAGAGTGATTTAAGATCGCAGAACGTTCTGAATCATTCTCCGTCCCTATCGATACTTTGACTTTCGTTTTCGAAACTTGCGTTTCTCCAAACTCAGTCAAAGTGGGGGCTTCTGTAGACACACATTTGTGTCTCCCCAAAACCAAACCCAGTGATGAGTACCTTTCGCGTCGAATCATAATCGAATGAAGTGAAAGTGTGGAAAGTCTAGTGTTGCGGATACTTTTAATTTCTTTTCTCTTCTCTCTGTTTTTGAAATCTTATTTTAAGAAAAACAGCCAATCCAGTTTGGTTGGTCCATCATATAGGTCCAATAGTAGTGTAGTTGGATGGGGCTTGACAAGAGCTTTCCAACGATATATTATAAGCCTAATTCCGATGAATATTGAGGAAGTTATGGCCAATTTACTAAACTGGACCCAGTTTGAGCCTTATATGCGGCCCAATGATCTAGAGGAGGGCCTAATAAAGATTTATCATTCCTAATGCAATTAGGAATGGTTTTAGTCTTCTAGATTCTTCTAGAAGGTTCTTTTCATTCCTAATTCAATTAGCATTGATAAATTGACTTTTGATTAACTTTTTAGAGTTTTAAATAAAATCAAAGAACGTTTTTTGAGGAAGATACGATTCTATCCTCCTATACGGCAATTTCTATCTGATTTTAAGAAAACGCGTGAATTTCTGAATCAGAGCCAAACGCCAGCTGTAGCGCCCGGCGCTACGCTTGGCGCCCGGCGCTAGCATTGGCGTCTGGCGCCAATAGCCAGCGTTGGCGCTAATCAGATTTTATCCGCGCCAGAACTCTGTTTTGATATTTTATCTTTTTGGCTGATTTTCTTTATAAATAACGTCGTAAAAACTCCGTTTTCATTCCTCCACAATCACCTACAACCAATTTTCATTAATCTACATTTACCAACTCTCATCAAGATTTTCTTGATTACTCTCTCTTTTTCTTTTCTAAACTAGCCTTTTCTCAAATACAAAATTTCGCATTCATTAGATCTAGATACACCTAGCCATATTCGAAGTTGCCTTCGCCCTAGACATGAAAGGTTTAAATTCTGAGGGTTTGGTCCCAAATCTCTCTTTCCATTATTTAAATTAATTGTTTTGTTTTATTATTTTTCTTGAAGTTACTAACGTGTGTATTTTGCTATTAGAAAGAGGTACGAGGCATCCAAGTAAGTACTTTAATGTTTTTTTTTATTGATTTTATGATATATAAATCATGCTTAGATTGTTATTTTAATTCCTAGTATTATGTTTAGGGTAACTTTAATACTAAGTATGATTGTTATGATTCCTTTTATGTTCTTCCTAATATTTATGATTGTTAGTATCATGTTAGGGCTAAATATTTGATTTTTATTGTTGGTGACATGCTAGGGTTTGTTATTAATTTTGTTAGTATCATGCCTAGGATCTTGCTATTAATATTATGCTTTAATATGATTTTGATTATTTTTATAATTGTTATGATTATTATTATGTTGCTTGATTATATATATTTTTATTGCTTGATCACACCTTTTATGCATGGTTAAAGGGAATTGGTACTTGTAATCACTCTTAATAAGATAATTAATAATCTTGTTTATGGTTAATTTTATTATAATTCACGCGATCGCCAATAATAGATTTATTTGTGCATTAAATTCAACCAACATAGATAAACAGGTTTAGGGTTAATCCTGTTGATTGCATGTTATTCAGAAAGCGCACATGAATACGATCAGAATAAAGTAGAGGCCTATTATTAGGGCAGGTCCAATCTCTTTTAGGTTGGATTTGTACCTTCATCCCCGAACCCTATTTGGTTCAAGACCTTATGGAGTTGACGATCTCTTGGATCGTTAAGGGGTGTAACCTTCACCCCGTGAACGGTTTACAAGTTCCTAAAAGTTGTTGGCGGCTCTTTTGCTCTATCTTCTTTCCCTTTGGACGCCACCGTACTTTAGTGTTTGATCACAGTAGGGTTCAAGCTAGGGGATTAACGCTTGAAACATTAGCCACACAAGCCTTGTAATGTATACTAATGAATTAATCATTTTGATTAAGAGGATATGGGTAGATTCGTAATGATGCAACTTTAGAGTTTTTGGGAAATTCTATTCTTTCTCCCAGCTCTATTCTTTCTTCTCATAGATGTCGAAGATCAAAGAATTTACTGGACCTTGCTGCCACCAACTCGTACCATGTTCTAAAATCATTATCTCTTATTTTGTTTAATGTTATATTTAGTAAATCAGGAATGAGCTAGAATAAAATAATTGTTACTTTGAACGTCAATGACCTTTGGATTGCTCGCTGGCAACCCTTAATTAAACCATCTCGTGAACGTTGTTTTGGTGATATGATCTAGCCTTGTATTATGTCCCATTGAAGGGTGATACCCGCTCCATTGCCTTTTCGGTTTCATCAATGAGAGTTTTCCTCTCTACATCCATCTTTTGAAGTTGGTATGCAGAAGGTTTTTATGTAGTCTTGAGCTTCTTGGACGACATTAGCTAATTATCTAGTCAAGCTGTATTCCAAAGAATTCTTGGATCCTAGTATATGTTCAACAGTAAAAAAGAATTGGTTAAGCCATAATTGCCAAAGCAGGAGTCTCCCTTGCGCTTGCATGTTAGACAATTTTTTTTTTCACAAAACCGAGCATGCCTTTGCAATCTGTTCTTAATAAGAACTGTTTAGGATCTAAGAAGATTAAGAACTTCTTGATCCCTCTAATAACTGCAAGGATTTCATTTTGCATTGTAGGATAGTTTAACTCAGCTTTATTAAAACTTCCACTGCTATATCTGCAAAGTTTTTCTCCTTCTTTGACTTTTAACACGACACTCCAGTGCTCATTACTAGCATCTGTTTCAAGGATTAAATCATCTTCACTAGTAGGTAGTGTTAGTACATGATGATCTTTACACATATCTTTTAAATTCTGAACAATTTTGGAATCACTTTCCTTCTAGTTCCAAGTTATTTCTTTCTTGAGTGTTTTTTTTTCCTTTTTTGTAATGGCTTTCTTAATAAAACAAGATTTTCTGTGAAATCAAAATCATAGGTTAAACATCCTAGAAACCTTTCTAGTTGTTTTCTATCTTCAATTTTATCTGGAAATTTTTCATTCTTTTCTAGAATATGTGTTTGCAGTATTATTTGTCCTGCTTTAATTTCTAATCCAAGAAACTCAATTTCTTTTTTATCATAAACACATTTATCTTTTCCAAGGATTATACAATGCTTTGCACATTTTTGAGTTACTGCTTTAAGACCATTCTTATGTTGTTCTAAATCTTTTGAGAATATTAGAATATCATCTATATATACCAAACAACAATGATTAAGTTCTCTAAAACTATTATCCATTCTTCTCTGAAATATTTGTGGAGCATATTTTAATCCAAAAGGCATTACTAACCATTCATAATGCCCTTGAAGGCACTAAATGCAGTTAATGGAATGCTTTCCTCTTCCATTTTAACTTGCCCGTATCCACTCTTACAATCCATTTTAGAAAACCATGTGGCTCCTTGTATTCTATTAAAGAACACAGTTTTATTAGAAATGTAATAGCCATAAAAAAACAATATTATCATTTAGCTGTTTATAATTAATGACTATTCTAGATTTACCTCTTTTTTCTTCTGCATGATTTCTTACCATGAATGCTGGACTATTATGAGGATTTTTGCTATTCCTAATTATCTTTTTATTAAGCAATTCTTTTATTTGTTCATCAAACTCTTGAATATCTTCGTAGGTATAGACCATTTGTCTTACTCTAATAATCTTATTAGGATTTGTTAGAGTTGTCTTAGCAAATGCTTTATCCTTTTCTCAATGTTCTAAAGGATTTGTTGAATATAAGTTCTCACATAGTTTTTCTTGCTGCTTATTTAACTGATCTATTAATGACGATTCACACTCAGAAATTCTAAGTGCAACCTCTCGTTGTGTAGGAGTAACCCTATCACCACGCTGGTTGTGCGTAAATTCCATTGTCTACTGAGTATAAGTCTTTGTTATTTTTTGTATAGGAACAGAATTACCATTAATAGTAAAGATTATTTGATAAATATTTTGAGTGCATGGAGAGTATAATCTTTGAAAATTATTTCCTATTATCATATCATGACTAGGCTAATCAGTTGCCCATAAAATATGAATATCACATTGAACTCCTCCAATTTCTATTGTTAAATCTTCAATTATCTCCGTATGCATCATGACACTATTATTAGTAATTCTAACTTGCATAAGATTTTTGGCCTTTTTCCACAAGAATTTTGGAAATAATGATCTCTTTCAAAAACATGTAGAACAACCACTATAAATATATGCGCATAATTTTTATTTATTATAATCCTCAATGCATATATCAATTGGAATATAAATGATATTAGGATTAGTACTAGATATTTCATTACAAGCTTCCATTTTCATATTAACTTCATCCTCATATATTGGTTCACTCACACTTTTGGTTTTATATCCAATTACCTTCCTTTGATCAATAGGATTATTTGGATCTTCATTTAACTCTAAATTAGAATATGATCCTATGTCAATGCTATGCCTTTCGATCCGGTAGTTTTAAGGCTTTTTTACTTTCATATTATTCATTTAGTTTCTTTAGTAGAACTAATATTTCTTCTTCATCCTCTTCTGGCTTTTCATCACCTTGTTTTTTCATTCTTATGGTTGTTGAATTTTGTCTACTTAGACTTGGTGTTCTAAGACTCAGATTTCTCTGTATTTTAGGTTTTGTATTCATTCCAATATGAAGTAATCCTGATTCATCAATTAACATCTTACTTGATCTATTATTAATTGTAGGGTTCATAAAGAATTCCTCCCACGTTTTTTCAATTTCAATTTCATTAGGATTTACTTTTATAGGTGTAATTTTCTTCTTAGGACCTCCTCCTTGCTCATATTTCTGATGGGTGTCATAAATGGCACCCATTTGATGAGAATTTAGGTTGATTTCATCCTCTTTTCATAGCTTTCTTGCTCAATAAATGCTAAGTTTTATGCTTTGTTGCTTAGTTTTACCTTTCCTATCTTATTTTGTAGTTTTTGTGTATTTCGTTGGTTTTCTAGCCTTTTCTCCTTTATTTGCTCTATTTCCTTGGTTGTAGGTATTGTACGAGGTTTGGGTCTTGATATTGGTGATCTACTAAGGCGGAGAAAGCCTTTGGAGCAATCTCACGACATTTGGAAAGCTCAAGATGCAAGGAGGTGGAAATTCCAAGTCTTGGCTCTTGCGCTCTCATGCCGTGCTACCATTAAGAAGTGGTGTACCCACTAATCAAGCTAGAGCATTAGCTACTGCCACTCCTAGTGTTCATCATCATCATCATAGTCATGTAACCTTAGCAAACGCACGAAGCCGCTAGAATTTCGAAGAAACCCAGAGAAGCGAGGGTGCATAGAGCTCGGGTGCGTGCGCACCACAAGGTGGCACGGGCGCACCATCCCTTGGCGCGGGCGCACCTCCCCATGGTGCTGGCGCGCCTCCTTGGGAATTTGTTGCTTGGATTTTGGTGTTTTCGCGCCTCTATAAATATCTTTGTAACCCAATTTTTAGGGCAAGTTTAGAATAAATTTCATATTACATTTTGATCATATTCTTAGATTAGTGGAGAGCTTCTCTCTCTAGTTTTAGGGTTAGTTTTAGGATTAGATTTTAGAGAGAGAAAGTGAGGAATTTCAATGGTGATTGAGAGATTGAAGCTTCAATGGTGACAATTGTATTGGAGATCTTCTCTATTATCAATGAGCATTTCTAAACTCTATCTCATTTATCGTTTTGTTTAGTATTCATGTTTGGTTTATTTGATTTTGGTTTGAGTTTGTTGTTTGATCTTTGATTAGTGTAATTGTTCTTCTTAGATTGTTGATTCTTGTTTTCAATAGTTGTTTGTTGATTTGATGATGTTGTTAGAGTAGTTTCTTTGCTAGGGTGATGGTGAAGCTTATATGATGTGATGGATTGATGTAAATTGGGGATAATTGATGGAGTTGATGATGTGATTAAATTAGTTGATTGAGTATGTGCATGTGTGTGTTTGATTTAGGCTTGACCCTAGTTATTCACACTAGATTGCTGTAAGGAGGGTGTTCCCATCGTAGGGATCCTTCTCCTTAGATTCCCATGGCTCTTTAAAGCCTAGGACTTTACACTTGTTAGGGTGTATTAGGATTTGAATTACTGACTGTTTAGGTGACCTGTGAATTAGAGATGATTCTATCATATACGCTTTTTTGTAAGAAACAAGTAGGAGTCGCCAATGAGTTTTAGGAAAAACCCATAAACCTCGTTCATGCCTTTCTCTCAAGTAGAGTTCAAGGGATATTTAGCATGAATCATAAGTTTACCCATGCTCAAATTGGTCTAGAAAACCAGAAATGAGTTCGGGAGTGAGGGTACTAAGATCTCGTTCCCTTTAGAGGGGAATCGCAATCCTAGCCCTAGTGCGGCCTCTACTAGCTCTTCCGTCGCACAATTTCATTGCCAAACAATATATGCAACGTGATACTTAAAATCTATGTTAATTGATTTTATTTACACACATTAATTCACATAGGAATTACATCATAAGGTCATTATTCTTATTTAATCAAATTCGTGAAAAGAACAATAAAATAAACAATATTCGCCTTGACTTAGGTGATCAACCAACAATTATTTTATTCAATTCTAATCTTGATTAACGAAAGAATACTATGTGAAATCAATTAATTTATTATTTTAAAGGCGATCAAACAACACTAATTAATTAATTAAAGTTCTATTAAACAATAAAAATAATGGTGATTTAACTAAGTGCTCAGGAATTTACCACTTCTCTTTGCTAGATCTCATTTAGAACACTTATGGACTCCTTCTTGTTGGGGAATCTCCACCGTAGTAACAAAATATCGAAAAGGGTGAGTGTTTAGGACAAGAGGGTTTGGATGCACAAGTTTACAAGTATTCTGCCAGAGTTTCGGTTAATTTTCTGTCTGTTGAAGCCTCGGATTAGGGTCTTATTTATAGGGAATGATTAGGTTTAGGGTTTAGAGCATTTTGCCGCAGCAGGTGTCGCGCGCGGTATACGCGCGCAACTATTTGTCTTGCGCGTTTCTCTATGGTAAGATTCGATTTTCCAATATTTTAATATTCTGAATCTTATGCGAGCGCATCTCTAAAAGTTGCGCGGCCTGCCGCGCGCAACTTAATAAGTTGCGCGCGACTGCTGAGCGCGACTTTGTGAGATGCGCGCGATATTTTCCGCGGCAACTTTTATTTTAACCTAGACGCTCCTAAATCCGTCATTATTGGGTTTTAAGCACTGGCTTAAGCCTAATTATGATCGGGTTTGGTTAATTTTGACCTTATGTTGGCCTTTGTTCTTTTATCTAGGCTAGTCTTTTGTGTTTTGTGGCTTAACCAGTTATCCATAAGCATTCTTTACTTTGATCCAACACAAAGATGGTTTTATTTATTGTCATTGCACTTCCTGTCGGGACAAGAGGCTAAATGTAGATGTCTACAGGTAGCCTCCACTTTGATCGAGTCTAGAATAGACGATGATCTAAGTAGTCAAGGAAAAATTTGAGACTCATTCTGCGAAGTTCTCCAAGGTTAGAGAATCTTTCAGTAAGGTTTAAGGATGTCGAAACAGTCCTTGGTTCGCTAAGTTTTTGAAACAAATAGCTATTAAGGCTAGAAAAAGTTTCCCCTAGTCTTAATGCGCTTCAGAATCTAGATTGATCCTTTGCAATTGTAGAATGCTTTTACAAGTAAAGGTGTTATGGGTGATGTCAAGTCATGAGAAGAGATCGGTTTTAAAAGAATAAAAGGGGATGATTTCCTCCCAATCATGTCATCGTTGGTCTAAAGTCCCTCGATATGTCATAGAAACTTTAGCCAGACTTTAACAAAGTAAAAAGAATGAAAAGGGGTTTTCGATATGCGAATCGAAAAGGGGGTCCGGTATTCGAGCCGGATGTCCATAAGATAGAAATACATGTCTCAGGACTGGAGGCATATATCCAAATCCAGTGAGAGAGAAGAAAGTCAGCAACTCTCTCAGCAGTTTTGTCCACAAGATGAGTACACGTGTCTCAGGACTGGGGGCACGTGACTACATGGGTGCGACATCGTTCTGTCGCTCTTTATACAGGGGGTGGACGAACACCCTAACTGTCCGATAAGTTAGTAAGCTCACTAACTACCGTATTTGCTTCCCTTCACGAAGTGCCTGTTCATGAAGGTTCGGCGCGCCCGTCGACTCGTGAGCTAATGCCTACAATAAATAGTCTACCTTTTAGTTTTGAGAGGTAGATCTCGCAAAGCTTGGGCTGTGGTGCAATTTTACGCAACACCTACGCCGTACAATTTTACGTTGTACGCTACGCCATTTGCATTTTTACACTGCATGAAAACGCCTTCCTTTTGGTTTGTACGTGAAAAAGAAGAAAACCCGGACACTTATATCGTCAGTACCGTAAAATGACAAACCTTTCTATGGGTGGTTCAAGGTAAAGCACCACCACGGAATGTCTTAAGGCACGCTTACGAAAAACGTTCAAAACGTATGCTTGGGGAAGGCACAAAGCACGGTGTGCATGCAAAGATGATGCAAAAATCTATCAAAGAAGAACATAAACTACACATGCAAAGCAATTTAAAAAGGATTTTGATAATTCACGCGCTATTACGTCTAATAACGAGTGAAAACCATTGAAAAATGATTAAACGGATCAAAATCTGGATACCGGTCGTTTTAGTGACAGTATCCGCGTGCAACTCAGTAGGCCGCGCTGGCCAGGCGCGCACATCTTTCTGAGTTACGCTCGTGTGTCACGCGCAACTTCTGAAGTTGCCCGCGACATTCAGTTCAGCAAAAAGAAAATCGCAGAAGCAATTTTTCACTTCGCTTTCTCTCTCTTTCCTTCCTCCATTTTCGCCCCTTTCTCTCTCTATTGAGCTCGGATTTTCGTGATTTTCGAAGCTGAAGGAAGAAAATTTTGTTCTTAATTCATTTTTTCCATAATCCAATGTAAGTCTTTTGCCATTTTTTGCTCTTTTTTGGCTGAATTCGAACGATTTTTGAATCGTTAAACCCCAATTTTCGAATTTGGGGTTTTTCGATTTCGTCTATTATTCTTGAAATTATTTGTTCCATGTTGTCATGCTGTACTTAAGGAGTATTTTGCAACAAATTTCATGAAAAAATGGTTAAGTATTGAACCTTGTATGAGCATTTCTTCGCTTAAGTTCGTTCTTGCCTTTTTTTTGCTTGAATTCTGCTTGAATTTGTTTTTTTCTTGCTCATTTTGGTTATACTTGTTGATTATGAAGTAGATTATAGTATTAGAACTAACATTACTTTCATAATTCATATTTTGTAAATTTTAAAATTGAAAAATGGCGCGAAGTAGATACTTAGTTTGTTTTTGCCATATTCGAACTTCAAGATTGTTTGGTAGACAATAATTGCGTTTTGTTGTTACTATTATTCGCCTGAAAATAATTGATACCTTGAGATTTTGAAATATAATCTCTTGAATACTTAGTTGAAACTTGTATAAGATGGCTTTTGTGGGTGTTTAAAAGCCCAATTTACTGAGTTTAATTGCAGGATCGTAGCCCCCAAGCATGGGTGGTATTTGATTTTCGTGTTTCATCCTATCGGTAGCCGTTATGCTGCCGAAATGGATCTAGAACATGTTTATTAGCTTAGTTTAGAAAGTAAACTAATAGAGAAACCTCGTTTATCATAGCATGGACTCGCCTCCATTCTTCGATGCTGAGGAGATTTTAGTAGGTCCTGACGAGGTAGTTGGGTGCCTCCTTCAGTGGAGATCACGTATATCGATGCCGTTGGATCGGTAATTTGTGAGATCCTTCCAGCAGCGGAGGATGATGAGGGGATACCGTTTGTTCCTGAGACGGTTGAGTCGATATGTCCTTTTGTATATGTACTTAAAATGCGTTTTTTTTTCATATACTTTTTAGGGTAATTTTACCCTGCCACGTGGCCCAATCAGAGGGTGACACGTGTCAGCCTCAGGATGGCCCAAAGTGGACCAATCCCTGCTTGACACGTGTCATCCCCGAAGTTAAGGGAAAAAAGGCGGCCTTCCGGCCCAAATCCCGAGAAAGCCGCAATGCGGCGCAACCCACCAATGATTAGGGATCAATGACCTAATCAGGGGCACAAATCCCGAGAACCCTATAAATAGGGTGATTTCCCTCTTTTGGAGAGCACGTTTTACCATTTTTTATTACACACTGTCCCTGTGATAGAGACATCTGAGCTTGGAATCCGAGCAGATATCCACCTAAATTTTCGTACTCTTTATTCCTTTTCAAGTTACTTACTTGACCGTCGGAGGCGGAGCTCCAACCACCCGGAGTCTCCGTTATTTTGCAAGTACAACTCAAGCCGGATTAGTTTTCGTGTTGTAACTCTCCCGAGGGACAAAAACACCCAAAACATTTGGCGCCGTCTGTGGGGAGAGTACCTCGAAGATGTTTCAAGAGTCTGTACCACCCCCTAACCGTCCGGGCGATGACCCAAAAGTCTTTACAGACCATGAAGATGAGGATCTTCAAGTCGAAATCTTTACAGCCAATGATGGCTCTCTCATAACCAAGCGCATCCGGCCCAGAGACACTCTGGAGCAGGGTGCCTCCCAGGCGGGTACAAGCCGACCCTCCGGGCAGCCGGAAGGGGAAACCCAAACGGCAACTGGATCAGCCCCTGTCACCCAAGACGAACTCATGAGATTCATGACCAGTTTCAAGGGTGAAATTAAAGAGCTGATCACCCAAAGCCGGGCTGGCCCAAGTAAAGGTCAGTCGGCGAAAAAGACTCCTCCAGAGAAGGGGAAGTTAGTCAGAGACCGGCAGCCCACTCCTCATCCAAAGGAGAAGGCAGCCGGGACCATTGATTGGTAAAAAATTCTCCTTCCCAAGAGGAACAACAACACCCACCGGACTCAGCAGCCGGTGGGAAGTAAAAAATCAATTCCTGATGCCCGGGAAATAATCAATCGGAAGAGGAATCAACAGCTGTCTGAGTCGGCTTCAACATCGAACATTCCAGACAGCTTCAACAACACTATTGCAGGGAATTCTCTCTCTCTACATGGGAGCCAGATAGGCGGTAACACCGTCCATTCTAGCCCTCATATGATTGGAGCTGTGCCATATGTGCCTACTCAGGCTTACGGACAGTATCCCCCTCACTTCATGCAACCAGCTTTCTTTGGAGGTCAGGCGGCATATCAAAATGTCCGGCAATTGGACTGGCAGCTCTGTCTGCTACGCCTGACGTTCACCCGGGAGATAACCAAGGCGGCCCAGCCGACCAAGGTTAAGAATGTGTTGGTTGGTACCTATGTTGGTACCACCAATCCGGAAGACCACCTCATGGCTTACACCAACCTCATGTATCTGCAGGGGTTAGATGATGCCACTTGGTGTCGGTGCTTCCCGGCTACATTGAAGGGCATTGCCCAACAATGGTTTGGCAACTAGCCAGCCGGGTCCATCGATAGTTTCAAGAAGCTCGCCTTCCTGCTTGCTTCCAACTTCTCAATGAACATCCCTGCTAAGAAAACAAGCCTTGATCTGAGCACTGTTATGCAAGGAGAGAGAGAAGGGCTGCGCTCATATGTCAGGCGGTTCAATCTGATAAGAATTCAGATTCAAGGACTGTCTGACGAGGTAGCTTTTTCAGACTTTTTCAAGGGTCTGAGAGACGGGTCGACTTTTAAGTTCGACCTAGTCAGAAAAGGGGCTTTCACCTTACAGGCGGCCCTGAGGGAGGCGGAAAGCTACATTCAAGCTACCGACCTCTGCTCGCCTGGTAGCTAGTCGGACTCCAAGAAGTCCGACAAACAGAAAGACAGCCGGTCAGCTCAGCCGGCCAAAAACAAAGAAGAAAGCAAGAAAAGAAAAGAAGTCTGGGCGGTTACTGACTCTGACCAGCCGTCCAAGAAGAAAAAGAAAGAGTTTAAACCGTACGTTCCCAAGTACGAGTTTAATAAAGACTAAAACTCCATCCTCATGGAGGTAAAGGACCGGTTGTCCATTGAAAAGCCGAATCCAATGAAGAGTTCTGTTCAGTCACGGAACAAAAATAAATTCTGTCAATTCCATGAGGTTGGCCATGACACCAACGACTGCTTTAGTCTTCAGTGGACGTTGGACTGTCTGACCGACAAAGGGCTGTTGAAGTCCTACATTTCTAAGTCCCCAGCTGGGGCAAAAAAGAAAAACAAGGGTCAGTCCTCCAAGACTACCCCCAGCCTGCTAGTAGTTCGGATACTGACAAGGATACGGTCTACACTTTAGCAGGCGGGTTCTCATGTGATGCCCACCATCCGGGGCACCAAGAGCCATCTTCGAAAGATGGTCAAAGATGATGACGAGCAGGCGTCTGCAAGCTCCTCTTTCCCAGACGTCTTGATCACTGAGAAGGATAGGGGCAGCGTCCGCCGTCCGCATGATGACCCGGTTGTCATTGAATGTAAGGTGGCCAACCAATTGGTTGGACGGATCCTTATAGACACCAGTAGTTCCTCAGACATCATTAGTCTCCGTTGCCTGCAAAAGCTGAAATACAATGTCAGCAGCATGCATCCGGTCACCCACCCCTTGGTTGGTTTTTGGGGTGGGATGGTCTACCCAGCCGGTAAAATTGACCTACCCATCCGGCTGGGAGAAAAAGGCCAGGGACGACATATTGTCGTCAGATTCTTGGTCGTTGAGGAGTTGACCGCCTACAACATTATCCTTGGCCGGCCAACCCTCAATGTAGCCAAGGCAGTAATCATCCCGTCTCTGATTCTCATAAAATATGAGAGGGATGACGGCTCTGTTAGTTCTCTGAATGGGGATCAAAAGACGGCCCGAGAGTGCTATCTCTCAGCCGTCCGAGACACTGTGGCCCCAGGCGGCCAGGAACCAATAGACCTTGACAATGTCAAGGATGCCGATCCAGCACCTGCCCCACCAGCAGCCGGAAAGAAAAGAAAGACACCTCTGCTGGTGGAGGTGAAGAAAGAGAAAAAATAGCAATCACTGACCGGTGAACGGTCAGATGAGCTCCGTCTCCAACCGGCTAGTGAAAGCATTGATCTCGTTCTGGATGACAGTCGTCCAGAACGTACTGTAAAGGTTAGGATGGTTGCTCATGCTACTTTGGGTGCAAGCTTGCACCTTCTGATGAAGGAATTCAAAGACATTTTTGCCTTTGAAGTGGACCCCAAAAATAAGCCCATCCGGCAGAAGAAAAGAAACCACGGTGAGGAAAGAAGTCAGGCGGCAGCTGTCGAAGTCAAAAAGCTGCTAAACGCCAGGTTCATTCGACCTTGTAATTTCCCCGACTGGGTAGCCAATGTGGTCCTTGTTAAGAAACCAAATGGGACCTGGCGCATGTGTGTTGATTACACAGACCTCAACAAGGCGTGTCCAAAGGACAGTTACCCGCTTCCAAAGATCGATAGTCTGGTCGACTCTACAGCCGGTCACGCCTTGATGAGCTTTATGGATGCCTACTCCGGCTTCCATTAGATACCCCTGTGGAAAAAGGATCAAGAGAAGACGGCCTTCGTCACTGATCAGGGGTTATTCTGTTACACTGTGATGCCGTTTGGCTTGAAAAATGCGCTTGCCACTTTCCAACGGATGATTAATACGGTCTTCATTAATCAAATTGGGAGGAATGTGGAGGCGCATATTGATGACATGATAGTCAAATCCAAGCTACAGACGGATCACCTTGCTGATCTCCGAGAAACATTCACCACCCTCAGGCGACATAAGGTCATGTTAAATCCAAATAAATGCGTCTTTGGTGTTGAGTCTGGGAAGTTTCTCGGATTCTTGATTGATCAAAGAGGGATAGAGGCTAACCCCGAAAAGATACAGGCGTTAATTGAAATGAAGTCACCCCGTTCTGTCAGGGAAGTTCAGAGACTCACCGGTTGTCTGGCCGCCTTGGGGAGGTTCCTCAGCCGGTCAGGCGACAAATGCCTCTACTTCTTCCAAGCAATCAGGAAGAAGACCAGATTTGAATGGGGGGATGATGCTGAGGCGGCGTTCCAGAGGTTGAAAGAGCATTTACATTCTCTACCTAGTTTGGTCAGTCCTTTGCCTAGGGAGACGTTGTACATGTATTTAGCCGTCTCAGATCATGCCCTCAGTGTCGTTCTCCTTGCTGAGCGAGACGGCGTGCAGCTCCAGGTTTACTTCATTAGCCATGTTCTTAAAAATGCTGAACTCCGGTACCCCATGGTTGAAAATTTTGGCCTTGTTTTGTATATGGCATTCAAAAAATTGAAGCCTTACTTTTTGGCAGTCAAGGAAGAGGCTGGGGCACTTGAGGAATTCCGGCTGAATCAAGTGCTTAGGTCGGAAAACAACCAGGCAGATGCATTGTCAAAACTGGCGTCTTCCGCCTGCCATGATACACCTCGATCTGTCTTTTGGGAAGTTCTTGAAAAGAGAAGCATCTATGAAGATCCCATTGGAGTTCTGGACCGAAGCTCTACCTAGATGGATTTCATCCGGGCTTATCTTTCAGACGGCACACTTCCTGATTTGCCACAAGAAGCAGCCGTCCTGAAGAAGCGAGATGCGAGCTTCGAGTTGAGAAATGGAGAACTCTTCAAGGCGGGGTTTCTTAAGCCCCTGTTGAAGTCTGTCACCCTAGAAAAGGGGAAGGAAGTTCTCGAAGACTTGCACTCGGGATTCTGCGCCTCCCACATAGGCGGCAGGTCCCTAGCCATCAGAGCCAGACGACATTACTTTTGGCCCACTCTTGAGGCAGACGCCAAGGAGTTGGTGAAGAAATGTGACAAGTGCCAAAAATTTGGCAAACTCATTCACCGTCCGGCTACTGATCTAACGGCCATCCACAGCCCAATCCCGTTTGCAAAATGGGGCATGGACATCCTAGGTCCTTACACGCCTGCTCCAGGCGAAAAGCGCTACATCCTGGTGGCTGTGGATTATTTCACCAAGTGGGTGGAGGCTAAGGCGGTTAAGAATATCAAGACCTCAGACGTAATTTCCTTCATCTGGGAGAACATTATCACCCGGTATGGGGTACCTACGTCTATGGTGTTTGATAACAGTCCTCAGTTTGAGACGCCTCAGCTAAAAACTTGGTTGGGAGATCAGGGGATCTCAAGCTATTTTGCATCCGTCGGCCGGCCCCAAGCAAACGGCCAAGTTGAAGCCTTCAACAAACTCATCTCAGAAGGAATTCAGAAGAAAATAGAAAGAGCCGGTGGCTTGTGGGCAGAAGAGTTAATTCATGTCCTATGGGCCATCCGGACAACAGAAAAAGGGGCAACCGGTGAAACCCCATTTCTCATGGTTTACGGTGCTGAAGCTGTCTTGCCCATCGAACGTTACGAGCCGACTCTCAAGGTCATGCTATATGACGAAGAGGCAAACTGGGAAGCAATGCGTCTGGCATTGGATTCACTCCCTGAACGCAGGGGAAATGCCACCTTGCGTCATGAGATTTACCGTCTGAGAATGACTAGAGCCTACAACAAAAAAGTACACAAGCGTCCCCTGAAAGTTGACGACTTAGTGTTACGGAAAATGGAGGCAACCGGTAGGGCCAATGAGGTGGGGAAGCTAACTCTAAATTGGAAAGGCCCCTACCGGATCTATGAAGAAGTAAGGGACGGCACCTACCGCCTGGAAACTCCAGACGATAGGCGCTTGCCTAGAACTTGGAATGTAGACAATCTGAAAAGGTACTACTTCTGAGAATGTAAATTTTTTATAAACAATGAGTCAATTGAGAAATCAGACTTTGTTTGCAAGCTAGTTTTGTTTTTCCGCCTGGGTAATACTCAGATGGATTCGTTATGTATTTTTACTAATTTTGACTTAATAATTACCTGTTCGCCTGGGTAATGACCCAGACGAATTTTTTGTGTTTAACTAAGTTCGATACTTAGTGTAATTCAATGACATTTGGCTAAAAACTAAGCACAAAAACGTTTAGTGGCTACACAACCGGTCTCAAACAAGACCAGAGGCTAAAATGGCCGGATGGTTGCTCATTTTATAAAATCGCCTGTCCCAACATGGACAAAGGCGTCCGGCGACACCCCTCCGGGTGCAATCGTCGCAGAGAACAGACCATCTGTCGGTTCTACGTACCCATGCAGAAGGCAAAAATTGAACGACCAAATTGGTCAAACTCGTAGCCGTCTGACCAAAATAACCTGTGAAGAACGATCAAGTTACCAAATACCGGATGCCCTAAGGCATCAGTCGGTCACCAGCTGAAGTTCTCACTTAGGTTATTTTTTCCAAAATTGCTTTTCCTACCCCAATTGGGGCAAAAGAATTGTTCAATGGCTATGAAATCTCTGCCAAGAAGGACAAACACCGTGTGGGTAGTGATTGGCTCGCCTGTTGTTGTACGGCTGTGCACTTGGTTTGGGGCAATCACTACTATGATTGATTGACTTACAAACATATCATGCTCTTTGCAGCATCAGACGTTTTCAGGTCAATCAACAAACTTCACTTGAAACCAATCACACAACCGTCTAGGGGCAAGGATAGCTAGACTATTGATAAGTTAGGCAAAAAATCGCCGCATGCTTTTGATAAGTTAGGCCAAAATGAAAAATTAAAATTTGCAAAAATTAAAATTCAGACGCAAAAGGATCTTAACTGACTCAGTCGGTGCATTTCATAAAAGTCCACCCAACCAAACGGTTGTAGTGGATTAAATGTTAACCGGACCCCGTCCGGGAGAAAGAGAAATTGTTAATAAACTCGGCTCCTTAGCCGGTAAATACAAATATACTCGGCACACAGGCCGGAAAAACAAGTTTTGGCATACTGCCGCTGAATAAAAGAAAAAATAAAAACAGAGGCTTGCATACTGCCGCTGAATGGTCACTTCTTGCCTGCAGACGGTGCCTCCTGGTCCTCCTCCTCATCATCTGAGGGTATCTCCTGTGCTTCACCCGGACCAGGTAGCTGAGGCGCGGACGACTCGTTGTTGGAGTTGACCCAGGCTTCGAAAGAGTCAGGCTCTAGCTCGCCTCTATCCCTTAATTACACCACGTACTCGGCATAGTTGTGAGCCAGTGCCCAAACGCTGTAATCTACGTTTGGGTACAAGGCAGCCCATGTAACACCCCGTCCTTTTTGGAACTGGAAGCGTTAGAGGAATTACGCTTGAACGAGAGGCTACTTAACTTCGATTAGAAAAGTCAAGCTTAACCTAGGTCTAAAAGTCAAATTTAACTTATTCACACATCCAAATTAAGTTGTTTAAGCTAAGCACAAACTATGTGAACAAAAGAAAATAGCGAACAAACGAAATTTAACATGGACAAATCAATTACATTCAAAAGCCAAGGGCAGAACAACCCTTATCGGCCAAACTACACTAAATTCAAAATAATTAAACAGTCAACTAACAACAAAGGCATACAAGCCTAAAAGTTAGGTTCTAAACTCTCAATCCCCAACCCAGCGTCACAGATATCAAATAAACAAATGAAACCTGCAAATTATAACAACGTTCCACAATCAGTGGGGAGCAACTAGCAGTTCTCCCTCAAATCAGAAATAGAAGATCTTAGACTTAAATTAACAGAAAGAAACCATAACCACAATAAACTTGAAAACTCGAATGAAATCACTTAAAACCATCAAACCATACAAACAATGAAATATTTCAAAATAAACTTAAAACAGAAATATCAATATTAAATCACTCAATTTCAATCATAATAATATATAGACTTCAAATAAGTAATAATTTATTAGTTTAAACATTTCAAAACAAAAACCTTCAAAACAGTAGAACTGGCATGGAGGGAATGCTAGTGGCCTTGCAATCCACTTCCTAAGGTTTGTCAGGATGAACCCCCGGTCATCTCGCAGTGACCGTGTCTAAGATTGGCCAACTCCCGGTTATGGGTAGATGCCTATAAGGTCTTACACACCCCCGGACGACAACAATTAACCCAGGTTGAGCTACCTAAGACTCTCAATCCAGGTAGTTAGCATGTTCATTAACCATCGGGAAGCAACTCGGCCTCACACCCGACTATGGCCCCACACACAATTCAAAATCAATTAAAATAAATAATATAATATATTTCATTTAGAAATCTGCAGAGAAGCAAAAAATGGTCTTACACTCAATTCAAATTGCATAAGAAAATCATATTTCTTAAATTCAATTGAAACTCCCTTTCAAAACACACTTCAACTTAATAAAACACAAAAGGTATCGTCTGAGTTTGGGAATATAATTAATTATCGAAATTCAACAATTAAGTGCATTCACAACTCTTGGTGAAGTGATGCTAAAGACAGTGTTATCCTTCTCTAAAGCATTACGACGTCGACAATACAATTACAACCCACACATATTCAAACACACATAGAAATATTTCACTTTAGGGGTTTATAATACCCAAAAATTCACACATCACTTATTAACATATAAATTCAACTAACACATAATAGTTATAATAAAAATCCCATAAATTCATTTTATTACACAACAAATCCAAACTAGAATTTCATAAAACAACCAAAACAGGACAACAACAAGTAACTCCGAAAATCATCATAAAAACCCAACCAAACATGCTTAAAACGCAAAATAAAAATTAAGGCATATACATACACTCATTAGGCATCATATAAAACCATTCCAAACTTAAAATTCAAAAGAGAACATGCCAAATTAAAGTCATATTTACAGCAGCCCCTACACTAATGTACAGCAGTACCAACTATACCAAATCACCCAAAAACCCACCTTAAACATGAAACTAAGCTTAGCCCATTTTAGTACACACTCTAAAAACACGATAGGCCATATTAAACATGCATTTGCGCTTAGAAACCAATGAATACACAATTGAAAATCACCATCCTTCACACGCCTAGCAAGTTAGGGGCAGTAGCTATGTTGCACTAATTTAGACACTTTAAACTATCTTAAATCACATAAAATCATGCTATATCAATTTAGGGAATATCTTAACATGATGCTAATTCAAATTAGGCAATAAAGTCAATCAAGATAATTAATTTAAGACCTAAAAAGATATATTAAACATGATGTCAGCAATCCAAGAGTTTAGAATATACATGCTCATAAAAAGATAGAATTTTGCATATAAACATGGAATTTCGCTATGGTATGAACTCCAAAATAATCCTAACATGACAACTTGGAAGATATATTCAATTGGTCACAAATATAAGATATATACATGCTCATAAACTCAATCTAACATCACGTTCTTAATTCACGTTGGCAGCACAACTTGTCTCACAAAATCAGTCATTTGGAAGCCTTAAACACCTCCGAATTTTACCCATAATATATCAAATCGATTGTAAAACAATCCTCTACAATAATATGAAATATAGTCATTGAAATTAAGGCTTAACCACGACCAGAAAGAACTACAGAAACAGCAGTCTCACACACACACATCAGTCACGTACATCATACCTGTAAGCCTCAAAATCATGTTATAACTTGATTAAAACACATCAAAAACATCATAAAACAATTAGGGATTGATAGTAAATCAAAATAGGCATGAAATTCATGTGTTAAACACATAAAATAAGGCCAAATTCATTCCCAAACCAGACATACTCACTACATACGAAAATTGAAACCATTCCTAACCCTAACATGATTTCTACCCATCAATTCAACCCTAAAACCTAGCATTTCTAATCTAAGGGAAGAAAGGCTAGTTAACTCTTAAATGATGGCAATAAAAATCAGATTAAAGTGCAGCAAGGGTTGCTCACCAAAACGCCCCACACGAAGCTCCATTCACCCCTTTGTCTTGATGTTCTTGAGTACAATTGAGTGCTCGAATTTGAGAGGAAAAGCAACAGCAAATTAACCACAAAAATCCCCATGTTTGAGCCTTGAGATCACACAAAAATTTTGAGGGAAAGAAGGAGAGAAACAGATGAGATGCAAGCAGCGAAAAGAACGCTCAATCATCTTGTTTTGTACGCTTAAAAGAGAGGAAGAAGAAGGGTCTTGGACAGCCACTTAAAGAGGAGTAAAGGGGGTCTTATTGCATGAGTAACTAGGGAGTTTAGGCTTTAAAAACTGATTAATAATCAGCCTTAAGGCTGCCATGAGAGAGGAGAGAAATTGGGCTTCAAATGAGCTTCATATAAACCCTAACTTAAGCTACACTTATGGGCTTGAATGAATGATTAATTTAGGCTTAAGAATGAGATTAGGAAAGCTACTTATCTTAATCTATTTATTCATGAAAGTTTTAAGGGAAAAACCCGACCCATAGATAAAAGCTAGTTGGCTCAAAACTAGACTAGAAAAGAAATGTAATGGAAGGCATTTTAAAACGCGTTCAAAAACGGTAATATAGATTTTATTACTGATATCTCAATAATAATAATGAAAGTAATTATTTAAATCACAATATTGAAATTGTATATAAAGTTCATAAGTACCGAAAAGCGACATAAAAGACGAAATGTGAAATCAGTAATATTATTCATTTATAATGACCTAATTAATAAACGGACATTATAATGAGTTTTATAAATAAAAGAATTAAAGAATACTTTATAAACAATACAGTACCAATTTGCTAAACGAGTTGACGGAATCACCCAATCCAACTTTATTTATCAATATTGATATGATTGCATGTAAAACGTTTTTAAAACTCCAAAAATCATTTTATACCTATTAGATTGGTACTTTAGTCAAGGAATCACCCATGATGACCTGTATCAATCGCAATAGATTAGATATTAAAATTACATATAATTTAGTAGCACTTACTAAATTGATGCTTAAGCTTAAGGAATCACCCTATAAGGCTAATATCAATTTAGACAAGTCAAATACATTTGAAATGATAAAAACTCTAATATGAAACCTTTTTAAATAATAACTTTCAAACGTTATGTCAAAATACTATAATTAGAGTCTAAAAAGGTTGGGATGACCTTTAAAACAAAGAACGGTCTTAATAATTAAATTAGCATTTTAATTTAGAAATTGAGATTTAAATTATAAATTAGGCTTTATAGGTTGAAACACACACAAAGTAATGGTTCAAAAATACGGGGTGTTACAGCCCAGGCGATCTTCATACGGGCGTCATTGTCAGCGTCACTCTCAGCAACAAGGCGGTTTTGCTCCGCCTCCAGGGTTGCTGCAAAGTTCTTCTGAGCCTAAGCAGCCTCCTTCTCTAGTTTCTCAACCTTGGTCTTCAGGTTGGTGTTCTCTTCAGAAACACCCTAAAGTGTGCCAAGGTCCGTCTAGGCCTTCTTGAGCACCTCATCAGCCTTTTTGGCGCTTTCATCCGCCTTCTTCTAGGCCTCTTCGCCTTCTTCCGGGCCGTCTCAGCATCAGTCGCCCGCTGTTTGGTCGTCTCCAGATTCGACTCTAGCTGCTGGTTTCTTGACGCCTGTGTCATAATGATTGCTTTAGTTTCAAGTTCATTTACGATAGTCGAGTGTAAAGCAATATTATCAGCGTCTATGGCGGACTTCTTGGCCCTTTTTACCTCTTCCTGTTTGCGGGAATAAGGACGTTTGAGCCCGTCCACCCGCAGCATGGCCTGCAAAAAAGCAAGCGGTATAAGTATTGCAGGCGGGATAAAACACTTGGAAAGAAATAAATTTGACAAGTTTCTTACCTCAGCCAGAAGGGATAGAATGCGTTCCACATTGAACGTCTCTATCCCAGGGATACTGTCTTTATCCCTCTTCCGGACGGCTTCCAGCATGGCCTTGGCATGCTTCTGGACGTATGGCCAGCGGGGAGATTGATCTGCACCACAATCAATACGTGATGAGTGCGAAACTAAGGCGGCACCTATCTATTGCCGACCGTCTGAGGATGACGTCTGTTGGGAGTGGGATTTCACTTGCAAAGGCCACCCTAGCTCGGGCGAGGATTTAAAAGGGTTCTTACCTTCAGAGCCGGCCAAGCGGGAACCGCTTGCAGGCGTAGTGAACCCCCCGGTTGCTGAAAAGGGGTTGACGAGATCGAGGCACAAGCTTCCGCCTACCTTCTCGTTTTGCCCCGCTATCCGCATCTGCTGATGCCCGGGTGAGGCGCCAGGAGTTGACGCGGAGGTGGATTTTTTTATTTTTTTGAGAGCGGAGGGGGTCTCCTCCCTAGCCCGTTTAAGTTGTTTCTCAAACGTCTTTCCAATCTCACCCCCTGCGAAAATGACAAAGTTAAAGTTAGCATCCGGGAAAAATAATTTCTAAACAATTTAAGAGAGGGTCAAGCGTCTATTACCTTGGCCTTGACCTCAGCCGCAACTTTCTCCGCAAGCTGCTTCCGGATGAGTGCAGAAGATCGCTGGGGAGTCTTCTCAGTTGGCAACATGTTTAGAGCTTCTTCAACAAAAAAGAAAGAAATTGGTCAATATCATAAATCAATCCCGATACAAAAATACTACAGACGGATATAAACTCAGGTGCATACGTTTGGCAAACATGTGCCCTAGCCCGCAGGCGGCTAGGAAGCACTCGTCCCTGAACCAAGCGCTCTTTGGGATCCAGTTCTTTGGGACTTTTATTGTTTCCCCGGTTGACAAGGTTGCGTCTGTGAGGCCGAAAAAGTCTGGCTCAATGATCTTGTCAAAATCTTCGTCTGGGATCCGGGGAAGAGCACACTTCCGGCCCATCAAGTCTGGCTTCTTATTGTACAGACGGAATTCATAATTCTCCCGTCTGCTTGGAGCTGACATCAGGTAGAACCTGTGTTTCCAGCCGTCGAATTTTGAGACCTTGTCCAAGGTCATCATGTATTGAGGATGCGTGGTTAGAGTATACCACGCCCTCTAGCCGCCTGGGCTTCTGCTAAGATAATGCATACTAGCAAAAGCCTCCCAGCCGGGGTTAAGCCCCTGGAACTCGCAGGCGGCAACATACCCCAGAATGTTTGTCCAAGAGTTGGGGGTAAGCTGCCAGACTCCGAGGCCGTAGCCTCTCAAAATTGCCTTCACCGCCTGGTGAAGGGGGAAGCGAAGACCAGCCTTGAACGCCGCTTCATAACCGAAATAGTTGTTGGCGTTCTCTTGATCGTCCTCCCAGGCGATGGTGCCATTCTCAGGCGGCACCCGGATCCTATACCCGTCCCCTAGCGGGTGCATTTGAGTAAAATTCTTTAAGTTTTCCTCCATTAGGATCCAGTCCTTGGAGGAGACGTGGATGTTGAAGGGATCATCCTTCTCGTTCCATTTTTTCCTTTCTTCTTCCTCGCTATCCTGAAGCGGGGGTAAATCGTCACTACTCTCAGAGGTAGAGGCGGGGCTCTCGCTCTCCGTCTCTTCCTCATTTTGGGTCAAGGGGGCAGAGACGGCCTCGTCGCCGCCTTGGTCGCACTCTTCCAAAAAGGAATCAGCGGGAGTTGAAGGGGCGCGCGGAGGGGATCTCTCTAGAGCCGTCTGGTCTCCCTGACCAGACGTTTCTTCCTCAGGCATTTGGCCACCTGAGCCTTCGCTTCTGTAATTTGGATCAGTTGTCGTCTGCATTGTCCGAGCTATTGTGTCTTGCATAGATACATAACTGGTCGGAATCCAAGGCAAAGGGTGGTCCCAACACCTCGAGACGGCACTCCCAGTCCTAGACTCAGCCGTCCCTAGTGACCGGCTGGACTCTAACCTAGGATGTGCCGTGTGTGTTGGTGATGCATCCATTTATTGCAAGAAATATGTACAAGCGGTGAAAAAGAAAAAGAGATGAGAGAGGCAGAGACGGTACCTTTTGAAGTGATATCGGAAACTAGGCGGGTCCGGCTTGGTCGATGGAAAACGAGCTTCTTGCTTGTGCCTAACTCAAACGGATGACTTCTGCTCTCTCAAAGTTCTTTCTCTGGAAAATCTTTGTAAACGTACAAAATTATGAGGGTAAACGGATATATATAGAGGGTAAATACGGGGGCATTCTCGTAATTTTTTCGGAAGGTGAACGGTTACTCCTTAATGGTAAAATTACCACCAATCGGAGCGTGACATGTGTCACAGATGCCACGTGGCGTGCCACGTCACATCTGTGAGGGGCAAATGTTTAGGGTAATTTTACCCTGCCACGTGGCCTAATCAGAGGGTGACACATGTTAGCCTCAGGATGGCCTAAAGTGGACCAATCCCTGCTTGACACGTGTCATCCCCGAAGTTAAGGGAAAAAAGGCGGCCTTTAGGCCCAAATCTCGAGAAAGCCGCAATGCGGCGCAACCCACCAATGATTAGGGATCAATGACCTAATCAGGGGCACAAATCCCGAGAACCCTATAATAGGGAGATTTCCCTCTTTTGGATGGCACGTTTTACCATTTTTTATTACACACTGTCCCTGTGATAGAGACTTCTGAGCTTGGAATCCGAGCTGATATCCACCTAAATTTCCGTACTCTTTATTCCTTTTCAAGTTACTAACTTGACCGTTGGAGGCGGAGCTCCAACCACCCGGAGTCTCCGTTATTTTGCAGGTACAGCTCAAGCCGGATCAGTCTTCGTGTTGTAACTCTCCCGAGGGACAAAAACACCCAAAACATATACATTTATCTACTAACTGTCCTTGTATTTTTTTGGAACAGGTTCCGCGGGAGACCGTGAAAGGCATGGTGAGGACCTTACGTGCTTTCCGAGCTGCTTATCGAAGAGCCCTCGTGACTTTGTCATGTCGTGATCATCGGATGATTGCGGTAAGTTTTATTTATATATTTTTTTGACGAAGTTATTACATTGCATGTATTAATCGTTGGTTTAGGATTTTATAGGATGTACAGCAGCCGTCTAGCAGTTGCAGAGCACCCAGAGCCCTTTTGTACACATTTTATTATTATTATATTTTAGTAAAAACATTGTACATAGATTTCTTGTTTTTGTTGTACATATGACACACATTTTCTCTTTTTTTTTATATGTCATATTATTATTTTTTTTTGTTTCCATGTGTACTTAAAAAACAAAAAAATTTCCGAGGGAGGGAAAGGGTTCCCAACTTACCCCCCTCGAAAAAATAACAAAAGAAAGAAAGGAAAAGGAAAGAAAAGAGAAAGAGGAAAAAACAAAACAAGAAAAAACAAAAATAAAAAAATAATAAAAAAAGAAAAGGAAATAAAGAACACAAGAGTTAGCAAAAGGCAAACATATTATTAGTCTTAAGATTTCATTAAGATTCTGTTGTTATGTAAGTTAAAATAAGGAAATAATCCTAAACCACATGTCGCGACATAGGAGACACGCGCATCTAAAGGAGTTGCGCGCGGCTGTCGAGCGCATGTGATTTAGTTGCGCGCGGATGTCGCACGCAACTTCATGAGTTGCGCGCGCCACCTGTTTCTGAACTTTTGTTTGGGCAAAAATTGCCGAAAATTTGCCCCTCTTGGGTCTATTTAAGCATGGCTTTGTATAGGTTTCTGATCATCTCGCATTCATTCGCTTAGTAATTTTATAAGAACTAAAAGAAATAATCTCTCTAAATCCTTATTTTTTTCTTCTCTCTTTCTCTCTTTTTTTTTAAAAAATATTGAACAATGGTAAAAACCTTAGAACAACGATTGAAGCAATGAGTCACCTCCCTTTCAAACGAGGACAAACTAGCTTTCAAAATTTATCACCTAGATCCTCTATTGAACTATATGCAATTAATGATTAATTTTGACTTCCTTCATGGCGCGGTTAACCATTGGGATTCCAACCACCATCTTTTCTTATTTAAAGGGGACGAAGTTATTCCCCTTCCTGGTGAGTTTGAAGCCTTGCTAGGCTTCCCTACAAATACTCTCCCCGTGACTTATTCGCCTCCATTGTCAGATCCCAAACCTGTATTCCAAAGATTTTTTGGCTTGTCTGACAATGACATGACTAATATTGGAACTGATGAAGGCGTGAATTTAATTCAATTTATTGAACATTTCGTCGCCCCTCGTGACAACATGACTAAACAACGCTTTAAAATTCGTGCTTTATGTTATTGTCTTGTTGTCAACTGTTTACTTAGGACAGGAAAAGAATATGGAGACTATTCCATGGTGTCTGTAGTTGAGCAAATAGAGGGATGTCATTCACCCGCTCCTTTGGCTTTGGTGAAAACCATTCTATGCTTGAATCGCCTTAGAGGAGATCCTAACGAAAATGGCTTCACGGGGAGTCCACTCCTATTACACGTAAGTTTTTTTTTTTCCGTATTTTAAGCGCATGTTAAGGAGTTGCGCTGGCACTGTCAGCGCAATCTTCTATGCTGCGCGCGGATGGCGCGCGCAACTTTTCAAGATGCGCGCGCCACCTACTCGTGTAAAATCGCAAACTGATTTTTTTTTTACTTTTTTTTCAGATTTGGCTCATTGAGCGTTTGCGAATAGTCGACCAGCCACAAAACATTGAGGCCAACGGAGTGCGGACATTCCCTGGACGTCGAATCCTTTACAAGCATAAGAATGAAGAGGAGTGGACGTCGTTCTTTTGTCACGGGGTTCCTAACATACGCTTCGTGATTCCTTGGTGGAACATAAATAGTATGGTTGGGAGTAGTCACAATTGCCCTTACATTAGGCTTTTAGGCGTATCTAGCGCTACTTACATCTTTTCTTACAGGGTAATGAGACAATATGGGATGAAACAGATTATACCCCCGCAAGATTGTGACGCACCCAAGGATGTGTCTTTTAGACCCGAGCGAATCTTCCGTTGGATAGAGTGTTGGTCAAGTCTTCCAAGATGGGTAGTACAAAATCCTATGGCGAGAATTGTATTATCTCCCTTTTATACGGCTTGGATGAATGCGACGGATAAGAACGAGTTAAACAAAGCCTGTTCTCAATATCAAATTGCCACAACTCATAATCCACCTAAGCCTCTAATGCATTCGACCACCACTACTCCTCCTAGTGGTCAAAACAAAGGAGTGAGAAGAAAATTGGACTTCTCATCTCCTAAGGCGCGATTGAAGGAATTCAAAAGGAAAGCTCCTTCCAAACCCGCACAAAAAGGCGTGATAATCAAGGAACCTTCGCAACAAACCCGAAAAAGGACTCTAACAAAAGCTTCGGAAAAAGGAAAAAGGGTTGAAAAGGCTCCTATTCCCAAATTGAAGAACAATGTATGGGTCAAGAAGAAGAATGTAGGGGAGAGTTCTAAGGCTTCTGAAAATACTGCGATGGAAACTACTCCTCCATTATCCGTGACAATCGAGGATATAGTGAAGCCTTAGAATGTTACAAAATTTTATTTTGTTTTTTTTTTTTGAATAAAGTGTAATAACTACTATGCCTCTTTTTTTTTTTTTTTGCTTTACAATTTAGTTCAACAATGTCCTTTCTATTTATTTTTTTTGAATGAAATTAAATGAGCTTTATATTTCGATATTTTGATATGACTGAATCTTATAGATTGCCTACGTATTTGCATCACGAAATCAGGTTATTGCGCAGTTCTTTTTTTCTATTATATATATATTTTTTATATTTTTCTTTAACTCCTTAGGTAAAAGTTAAATGAAAAAATTAATCAAACTTTGTTTAATAGAGAGTTAAATAAAAGTTTAATTTTTTTATTTTCCGAGTATATGTTTATGTTTAGGAAACGCCTTTCTTTCATTGTAAGTAGAAGTTACAACTTCGTTCAAACAAAAAAGTTCGGGTTCGCAGTTTGATAGTCAGGTGGCGCGCGCAACATCTGAGGTTGCGCGGGCATGTCGCGCGCAACTTAATCAGTTGCGCGTGGTATCCGCACGCAACTATTCCAGTTGCGCGCGACACCTGTACTACGAGTGTTTAAAAAAAAAATTATTTTTTTGCTATTTACCCCCCTAAGTGTGAAGATTTTTTTTCGTGAATTTTGAAGAAAATCTGAACACTTAGAATGGTTTATTATTCTTGAATTACCCCCCCCCCCCAAGTGTTATGTATTTTATCGTGTTGTTCAATAAAATGCATAACACTTAGAATCTTTTAGTTGAATGCTAATTTAAAGTTGGTTGTATGAATGGACGAGTAATCCGGATTTCATATGTAATATTTTTTAAGTCAATCAATGTTTATTAATTGGCAAATTTCATCTCCTCCAATGTTCATTAATCTGACGGCTCCTCTTGATAGGATTTTAATCACGCAGTAGGGACCGATCCAATTAGGTTTAAATTTTCCTCTTAGATCAGTAGGTGGACCCCTAACCTCCTTTAGTACAAAGTCACCTTCTTTTATGTTTCTAGGTTTTACCCTTTTATTAAAATGACGTGCAATGCGCCTTTGGTAGACTTGTACATGATGCAAAGCTATTAATCGTCGTTCATCGAGCAATAAGAGCTCTTCATACCTCGCTCTTACCCATTCAGCTTCCGACAACTTACTTTCAAGTAAGATGCGTAGGGATGGTATTTCCAGTTTGACTGGTTGAAATGCGTTCATTCCGAAAACTAAGGAGTATGGATTTACCCCTATTGATGTTTGTATAGACGTTCTATAACCCCATAGTGCAAAGTGTAGTTTATTCGGCCAGTCTTTATAATTTTCTGCCATTTTCTTAATGATGACTGTTATATTTTTATTTGTCGATTCTACAGCTCCATTCATTTGAGGTCTGTATGGGAATGAGTGATGATGTTTTACTTTATAACGAGTTAAGAGGGTCTCAACTTCAGCTTTGAATTGCGATCCCTGATCACCAATTAGTTCGTGTGGAACTCCATATCTACAAAATACGTTTCGTTTGAGAAACTTTGTGACATGTTTAGAAGTGATATTAACGTAAGAAGCAGCCTCAATCCACTTAGTGAAGTAGTCAATGGCTACTAATACGTACTCGTGCCCTCCTGCTCCTGTTGGAGAGACCTTTCCAATTATGTCAATTCCCCAAGTTGAAAAGGGCCAAGGGGAAGTGAGATTATATAGTTCAGATGGTGGAAGGTGTTGTAAATTAGCAAACATTTGGCACTCTGGACATTGCTTGACATATTGTATGCAATCATGTTCCATAGTGGACCAATAATACCCTTGTCGTGAAATTGTTTTTGCGAGCATTTTACCATTCATGTGAGGTCCACAAACACCTTTGTGAGTATTCTCCATAAGGTGTGTGGTTTCGGGTTGGTCTATACACAACAAACTTTGACCATTAGGTCCTTTTTTGCATAATTGACCATTTAATAGACCGTATTGAGCCGCACGTGTTCGTAAGGCTCGTTGGTCTTTTGATGAAGTATTTTCGGGATATGTGCCATGAGTAATATATTGGAGGATATGATCATACCAAGGATTGTTTCCTTCGATGTCATTTATTTCCTCTATTGCGTTGCAATATGATGGTTCTTCTATTCTATCAACGCATAATGGCATCATATTTAAGTGATCTGGAATATTGATCATTGAGGCTAATTTTGCTAGCACATCGACAAATTGATTATCATCCCTAGGGAGATATTTGAAGTCAATATGTTCAAAATGCTCGATGAGTTGCTCTAGGTGTGCTTGGTATAATATCATTGTGGAGTTCTTTATTTTCCATTTTCTTAGTATGTGATTTATAATCAAACTGGAATCTCCATATACCTCTAATTTTTTCACACCTATGCTAGCTGCTGCTTCTAATCCAATAATGCACGCTTCACATTCCGCGGCATTATCAGTAACCTCAAAGTCTAATTTTACAGAGATTGGAGTATGTGCTCCCTCTGGACTTATGAGTAACACTCCTACGCCACATCCTTTTTGGTTGGATGCACCGTCGAAGTACATTACCCATTTGTCATCTTGTGTCATGAGAATCTCTTCATCCGGAAGATGAGTAGTTTCTGCATGACTTGTTTGAATTGGATGTTGAGCCAGAAAGTCGAAAATTACTTTTCCTTTCATTGATTTTTCTGGAATATATTTTAACTCAAATTCGGCCAACATCACCAACCATTTGGATATTCTTCCTTGTAAAGGTGGTTGTTCAAACAAATACTTTATCGGATTTTGTTGAGAAATCACATGAGTGGTGTGTGGTAGCATATAATGTCGTAATTTTTTAGTTGCCCACACTAATGCTAGAGTCGACTTTTCTAGAGTTCTATATTTTGTTTCATATTGGATGAATTTTTTACTTATCTAATATATTGCACGCGACTTTTTCTACCTCTTGTGCTAACATGGCTCCTGTGGCCGTGTCTGTAACTGTTATGTATAGCCTAAGAGGTAGTTTGGGTACTGGTGGTGCTAAAATTGGTGGACTTTTGAGATAATCTTTGATTTTCTCAAAGGCCTTTTGGCATTGATCGTCCCATTCATATTTTTCTTCTTTTTCCAATTTTTTGAATATTGGCTCACAAGTCATAGTCAATTTGTTAATAAATCGACTAATGTATTGCTATTTGCCAAGGAACCCCCTAATTTCTTTTTCTGTTTGAGGGGGAGGCATGTCAACAATTGCCTTTATTTTAGAGGGATCAATCTCAATACCGCGAGTGCTTACTACGTATCCGAGTAACTTGCCAGAAGCTACCCCAAAAGCGCATTTTTGTGGATTTAATCGAATGTTATAATCTTTTATGCGAGTGAAAAATTTGCGTAAAGATTTTATATGTCCCATTCTATCTTTGGACTTTACGATCATATCATCCACATACACTTCTATTTCTTTATGCATCATATCATGCAAGAGAGTCGTAGCCATTCTTTGGTACATAGCTCCTGCATTTTTTAAACCAAATGGCATGATTGTATAGCAATACGTCCCCCAAGGGGTAATAAAGCATGTCTTTTCTTCGTCTTCTTTTGCCATTAAAATTTGGTTGTAACCCGCGTATCCATCCATAAAGGATAACATCGCATGTTCAGCCGTGTTATCTACCAATATATCAATATGTGGTAGAGGAAAATCGTTTTTAGGGCTAGCCTTATTAAGGTCCCTAAAGTCGACACACATGCGAACTCGTCTATCCTTTTTAGGGACTGGGACGATGTTTGCTACCCATTTTGGGTAATTACATACGCAAATGAAACCTACGTCCAATTGTTTTTGTACTTCTTCTTTTATTTTAGTGCGACGTCAGGTTTCATTCGTCGACGTTTTTGTTTTACTGGTTTAGAGGTAGGGTTCAAGGGAATGGTATGTTCCGCGATTTCCCTATTTATTCCAGGCATGTCCTTGTATGACCAAGCAAACACGTCTTCGAATTCTTTGAGCGTCGATATGAGGGTCGATCGCTCTTTCGGATTTAGAGTTAAGCCAATTTTGACTTCTCTTTTGTTTTCATTAGTTCCTATATTGATTGTTTCAGTTTCTTCAATGATAGGGTTCTTTTGTTATCGTTCATTCATTAGTCCAACCAACTTATTTATGTTATCATTTTCATTAGATTTATTATTATAGCATTCAAAAGATTCAAAAGAAGGCATATACTCGGAAATAGAGCTCATGTTATTAGAATCAAAAGAAAGTACATTAAGAGAAGAATCCTTTTGGGATCTTCATCCTTAGAACTAGAAAATAAAGACTCAGTAATGGCCACAAGGCCTAAATTTTCAGCTTCCCTAGATTCTATAATAGATTCGTCGTCCGATTCTTCAAACATCTTCCCTTCGCCAGTGATTGGTCCATTTGAAAGATTTCCTCCATTCATGCTCCAGGGTTTCATTAGAAGGGGTGATCAATGAAGTTGGGTCAAAAGCATCATCCTGGATGGCATTTTGATTGGTCATTGTAGCTACATGATTTTGCTCTAGTCCAAATAGCAAGTTGAATGCTTGCCTATCATAGCACCCTGGAGTTGGGTACTTTGATTTAACGATACTAAAATCGTCATCCAAGAAGTAGCAATCGTGAAATATTTCGAATCCAGGCTTCTTGATTCCTTCCAAAACCAATGGTTCTCGAAATTCATAGCATGGGTAGTCTTCTCCCTCCCTAATGAATTGTCCATTAAGGGTTTGTTGATAGGATGGGAGTAAAGTGACTATCCCCTTGTTGTTGTCATCTCTACGTTGCTTTCTTTTCGCATCGTGAGACTTCAATTCTTCTTTAGTTGGTTTGTATCCCAATCCAAAGGAGAATCTTTTCTTTAGGATAGGAAGTAAGAAAGATTTCTTCATTCCTATTCCCAAAGGCATCCTAGGAAAGTAACTACTCTTAAATAAGATATTGTTTACTATCTGGGTGGAATATGGATCAAGCTTGAAAGGTTCTTCCATATCTATTGTGCAGATTGGCTCCGCGGCGAATCCCCACATGTCCTCTTCATCATTGTCATGGTTTATTTCTAGGAGTGATTGATCGTTTATTGCTTTTTTTAGTGGAGAAGCATGTATAGTCATAGGAACCCCTTGATAGTTCAACCTAATCATTTGATGAAGTGAGGATGGTATTGCACCAAGCTCATGTATCCAAGGACGTCCAAGTAGAAGGTTGAATGTAGGTTTTATGTCCATAACATGGAATTCAACCATCTTTTGTAATGGGCCTGTGGTAATTGGTAGCTTAACAATTCCATAAACCGATCTTCTCAAGTTGTCATAGGCCCTAATGCTTTGTGTTGTTAATTGAAAATCTTTTTCTGGATTAAGGCCTAAATATTTTGCAGTTCGCAATGGGCATACGTTTACAGCTGACCCATTGTCTACCAAAGTTAGAAGGATGTTATATCTCTTGCACCTCACAGTTAAGTTTAATGCATTGTTGTGGGTAGTGTCTTTTGAAGGCAAATCATCATTAGTGAAAATGATTGACTTGTCTGATTTCTCGCTAGTAAGCAAGCTAACGAGATCTTGAGGGGTTGTGTCCGTGCTTACAGACAAAGCCGTTAGAGCGTTCATAAGGGAATTCCTATGTTCTTTAGAAGTACTTAGGAGTTCCCAAATGCTAACATTCGCCTTGGATTGGCAAAGTTGTTTGACCAATGGATCTTCCACCTCAAGAGGAGGTGATATTGTATTTTGTACTTGACCTTGATTTTGCGTGGTCAAAGATCCATTTGGTGGTGGTGCCTGGTAAATTCGTCCAGAACGAGTTAAATGATCTATCTCGTTTGGATTAGTTGTAGGACTTATGAACCAAATTTCTTCTAGAGGCTTTCAGCGTGCCTCCATTTCAAGATGTTCCATGAGTTGAGCTTGATGCCATTGTTCATCCAAGGAGAGATTTGATAAGTCTTTTGACTTCCCCAAGAAATGATCCCAATCAAGCGCTCTATTTGTTTCATTTTGTAAACAAGATGGAGGTGGGACGGAGGCATACTTAGAGATATATAAGTCTTGAAAGTCGTCGTCCCATAGCCCACATACTTCATTAGTTTCCTTTATGAGTAATGTGGGTAGAGGTTCTCCTATAGGTGTGATGTAGTTCAATGGATTGAACGTATCGCTTCCCATATGGTCCTCATCAATGTGAAACAACCCCAAGGGGGACGCATTATTGTTTGGTTTAGGCGTGGGAATTATCCCATCGTCTACCAAATCCTGTATTTTATGTTTTAAGACAAAGCAACGTTCAATGTCATGTCCATTGCCTCTATAATAAGCACAATAAGCATTACCATCCCAATTAGGAAACCTTCTTTCTGGTGGAGTGGGTGGTGTTGGTCCTGTTGGTGCAAGTAAGCCTTTTTCATTTAATTTTTCTAGCAATTCTTTCACTAGTAGAAAAATACAATAAGGCAACCCCATAAAGGCACCGGTTTAGGCCAAACCGGTGTCCTAAACGGGCCCAAATTTAGGCGCCATTTTAAACAAATATAAAAGGCACCGGTTCAGACCAAACCGGTGCCAAAAACTAAAAGGGCACCGGTTTGAACCGGTGCCAATTGAACCGGTCCTTAATTTTAAAAATAAACCGCTTAAACTTTATTATTAAAAAAAAAAACCGCCCATATAAACCCCCCAACCCTATTTCTCACTCAATAGCCGCTTCTCCTATTTCCTTCTCTTTCTCTCTCCTCTTCTCCTCTCCTCCTCTTTCCTTCTTGCTCACCAGTCTTTCTCATCTCCTCCTTCCCTTTCTCATCTCCTCCTTCTCCCTCAAGACTACCACGTCTCCTTCTCCTTCAAGCCCACCACGAAGACCACCACGGAGACCACCACGAACACCACCACGGAGACCACCACGAGCACATGCAACACCACGAACACGTCTCCTTCTCCCTCAATTTCTGGGTTTTTTTTTCCGATTTCACTTTAGGTTTTTTTTTTGTGATTTTGATTTTTTTTTTTTCGATTTCTGGGTTTTTATTTCGATAGCAATTTCAATTTTTTTGTTTTCGATCTCTGGGTTATTTTGTTTCAGAGTTCAATTTTTTTTTTTTTTTTAGTTTTTGTTTCTTGTTTATTCGATTTTAATACATTTTGTTTTCGATTTTGATTTTTTGTTTTTCGATTTCTGGGTTATTTTTTTTCCGATTTCAATTTTGATTTTTTTTTCGATTTTTGTTTTTTCGTTTTTAATATATTTTGTTTTTCGATTTTGATTTTTTATTTTTCGATTTCTGGATTATATTTTTTCTAATGTTTGATTTTGAATTTTTTTTCGATTTTTGTTTTTGTTTATTCGATTTTAATATATTTTGTTTTCGATTTTGATTTTTTGTTTTTCGATTTCTGGGTTTTTTAATTTTTATTTTTTATCTGGGTTTTTTCGATTTCAATTTTTTTCGATTTAAATTTATTTCCAATTCTGGGTTTTTTTATTTCTGGGTATTTTTCGATTTAATTTTTTTTCGATTTAATTTTTTTGCGATTTCATTTTTTTTTCTAGGTTTGAATCTGATAAGTGACTTTTATGTCACTTTTCGGGTGTTTATTGAGTCGTATTCCGGCTTATTTTCCAATAATTTCACCTTTTATATCCTTTATTTCTATTATTTTATTATTCTCGTCTTTTATCTTTATTTTGAGTATTTTTGTAATTTTCTATAGTTTTTAGTTTATTTTCGTGTTTTATTTTATTTTTCTTTCTTTTAATGTTTGTAGTTTAAGTCGTTAGTTTTTATTTTTAATAATTTCTCTTTTTATCTCGTTTTCTTATTTATTTTAGTTTTGTATTTTATTTTATTTTATTTTATTTCATTTAATTTTATTATTTTTTTAGTTTTACCATTTTATTTTATTTTATTTTATTTTACTTTATTTATCTTATTTTATTTTACTTTATTTTTCTTTATTTTATTTATTTTATTTTATTTTCCAATTCACCCTCGTGTTTTTGGTTGTAGGTGTTCCGGGTTTCAAAGTCATGTTCGAGTTCAAAGTCCGAGATCCGAGGCACATGATTTGAGCCAACCCCTGCTGCCAGCTTAACCATCACCACACCATCCCTTAACCTCCACCACACAACTTGCCTGCTCCACAATTCTCCTTCTCCCGCATCCACCGCAACTAACAACAACTGCAGCAACAACACGCAGCACCACCACTTACCACCACACACCTTCAATCACACAAATACACCAGCCACCGCCAAAACCACCATTAATCACCACCAAACCACTCACCCACACACTCTTCGCAACTCCCCTGTTTCAACCAAACAGAGCAGCCACGCATCTCACCCCAGTTACCACCAACCCATTTACCACCATCAACAACCACTACGAGCAGCGATTTCGAACAGAGCAGCCACCAAATTACTTACCTCATTCAAACGCGGACGCGCAGCCCTGTCAGAGTCGAGGCAGTAAGTTTGCGCGACCTCTGTGCGATGTCTGTGCGGGCGCGCAATTGTGGGTCAATCATGAGCTTCTCACGCGAGTTTTAATGAAAATTTAACGGCCTTGATTGATTGCTACTGATGTCGGTGATGATGGTGTTTTGATTTGAGCCATCGATGATGCGGGATGGCGATGAAGGAAGTTCAGAGCAGCCACGAAGAGTCTGATGCGTGAGGTTTTGGGGGATTTGTGGGTTTATTTTAATTTCTTTTTCTTTTATTTTATTTTATTTCTTAATTCTTTTTATATTTTCCTTTTCCTTTTCTTATTTCCTTTCTATTTTATTTTTCTTTTGTTTTTCCTTATTTTTCTCATTCTTTTATTTCTTTTTTTTTTCTTAGTTTTATGAGCTTTGTATAACGACCCATTTTTGGGGTAATTAGGGGGAATCCATTATGCTATTTTCTTAGTTATTTTAGGAGAGCTTCTCTCTCTTAGGGTTAGATTAGATAGTTTTTAGAGAGATAAAGTAGATTATTGCTCAATTTTCTTCCAAGTAATCAATTTTGGTCAAGTTTAATTTCCAATCAAGCAATTCCTTCAAGTTTTCATATTTCATTAATCCTCTCTCTAGTAATCTCTAATCCTTTCCTTTAGCTTTATTTATTTGCTTTATTGTTTCTTATTTTTGTTATCCTTTTAGTTTATCTATTTATTATTGTTTTCATTTTTCTTAATCATGTTTTGTTTTGTGTTTCTTGAATTTATTTTTGGTTTTGCTATTATGTTTAATCTCCTTTCTCTAGGCTAATTTCTTAGCTAGGGGAAGGGGGTGGAAAATATGTGTTGAATGTTGGATGAATGATGATGGTTGGATTGAATACATGCCTTAAATTGATGAAAGATATGATTTTTGATGGCTTGAGATTATTGTTACTCTTTATTTGATTTCCCTCTAGTTTAAATGCATGAAAGTGATTTGAACTAAATTAAGATCACCTCTATTTTAATGATTGCATGAGAATGAGTTGTTAAAATTGAGTTTTATGAATTGTGTTTCTTTATTCTCTTGATTTGCTTGTGTCTAATAGGATGCATGAGAATGATCCTAATTAGCATGGACTTCTTTCATTGATTTGCCTAGACTACTGCATGAGAATGAATTGTTTAGGTAGGATCTTGTGTTCTTTGGCATGTTCTTCTTGATAACTATCATTATTTCCCTCTTTCTAGTCATGTTTGACACCCCCGTATCCCTAGCGTTGTTCTTTCTTGATTTTATTCGTCTTTATCTTTGCTTATTCGTAGTTTTAGTGCTTTTTATTCAAAAAAAATAAATTTCAACAAAATTATCCTTTCCTTGACTTTTGCTTAGCGAATTTAGTGTTTAGCTCGCATGCTTCCTTTTGGGTTCGACCCTTTACTTACCCCTATACTTGTATTAGGGTAGTTTAGGTTATAAATAAATTGTTAATTTGATTAGGGTTAGTAGAACCAACGACCTACTTAATCCCGATCAGAATCTTAATTTTTTTTCGAAGCTTAATATATTAATCGTTTTTTTTTTTTTTTTTTTTTTGCTTTAATTGGTGCAGGTATCTTGAGTTAGATCTTAAATGGAAGAATCAAGATGCAAGAATATTGAGTTTTTTTTTTTATTAATGTTGTAATTGAACTATTGTATTGATCTATATTGTAAATTTTTTTTGATTATATATTGTAAATTTTTTATTATATTGATTGATATTCGACCTATATTTTGATGTTCTAAATAATTTTAGTCGATTTTAATTTTTTGATGTTTGATGTTCAATTTTTTGATATTTGATGTTCTAAAAAAAAAATTATAATTTTTTGGCACTTTTGGCACCGGTTAACCGGTGCCAAAAACAATCCCATAATTTTTTAAACCCATTTTTGGCACCGGTTAACCGGTGCTAATTTCAAACCACTTTTTAAACCACTTTTTGGCACCCCCCACATTGGCACCGGTTCAAACCGGTGCCTTAGGCCGAGTTTGAACCGGTGCCAAATTCATTTTTTCACGTAGTGTTTATAGCTTACAGGAAACTGAGTAAATTTTAAAACACACATTACGAAGAATCGGTTTAGGGTAAGGGGTTTGACTTTCGTTGACTTTCTCTCTTCTCTCTCTTCTCCATGGTTCTTTATCTTTGATTGGTTTTCTTCATCAATTTTGGATTTCAATGGCTAAGAAGAAGAAGCAGAGTACTTCTACACCTCAAGTAGCGCAACAAAAGACTGCTCATGAAGCCTTTGACACGATTTTGCAGAATTTGAGAAACTCAGGTACATCGTTTGTTCCTAGTCCGATTCAAGAGGTGGATGAATTGGTTACTCCGGCGCCGGCATTAGTACATCCATCATGTAGAGCTATTCCCAGAAGCGATGCTGAGACCATTGCTCTGTTTGCTGAAGCTACTGCTAGGCCAGATTCGAGACATTCCAATGGAACAGTACCTAGGGTTTCTGGGTTTATTGTTCCATTGGTTGCTGGTGGATCTGAGAAACGATCTGAGCCAATAATTCCTCCTTGCCATTCCTCACCTTCTCTGGAGCAGAACACGCACAAGCACAGTAAGGATCGGGCTGCTCCCTCACCCTCTCTGGAGCTGAATTCGCGCAAGCACAGTGAGAATCGGGCTGCTCCTTTCACTGGGAATTTGGCTGCCAAAGGAGCTTCTTTGTCTTTTGTTGCTCCGAAAGTCTAAGAAGAGAAGCAAATTGCTGAACTACAGGAAGCCGAGCTTGAAGCAGGTAATCAAAAATGGTCTAATGCTTTAGTTTTCTATGTGGTTGGCTTTTACCCTACTATTGCTGCTGTTCTTCGATTTTTTGCTCAACAATGGAGTGATATGCAAAAACCAGATGTTTATTGGCATGATGATGGGTACTTTATCGTTAATCTTTGTTCTAGTGTTGATAAAGATACCATACTTTGTTCTGGTCCTCATATGTTCCTTGGAAAACCAGCAATAGTGAAGCCTTGGTGTCCTAAATTTGACTTTAATGCTGAAATTCTTAGAACTGTTCCTCTCTAGGTTATGTTTACTAATCTCCCAATTAATTTTTGGGGATCTGACACTCTTAGCCGCATTGGTAGTTTGCTTGGAGTGCCAATTTGTGCTGATGAGTGTACTACTAGACAACTTAGAGTGTCTTTTGCTAGGGTCCTGATTGAAATTGATGTTACAAAGCCTATGCCTAACTCTGTCTTGGTTGAGAGTCCTTCAAATGAACTATTGGAGCTCAAGGTAGTGTTTGAGTGGGACCCACCTTTTTGTTCTAAGTGCAACAAGGTTGGTCATGATTGCTCTATTTAGCCTGCTATTGCTAAGCCTAAGCAGGTTCCTAAGCAGCCAGCTCCTGTTGCTCCTAAGCAAAAGCAGGCCTGGGTTCCTAAGCCTAGCCAAGCTCCTGCTCCTGCTCCTGCTGTTGATGTTGGTGCTTCTGTTCATGGACAATCTGTCATTACTCCACAGGTTCATGCTTCTCAAAATTCAGATGAGGGGTGGAGAATAGTTGGAAGGAAGACAAAAAGCCAACAAACTAGAGTTGTTCAGCCTGCCTCTACTTCTAATGCTTTTGTTGCTTTATTTGCAAATGAAATGGATGCTGCAGGTGGCTTCATTATAAATCCAAGCGGGGGTGAGGTTAATCCCCCTTTGGTGTCATGATTTACTTTATTTGGAATGTCAGGGGCCTGAATGACCCTGGCAAAGTTGCCTCCGTAAAGAGGTTGCTTCATTCTCATTCAGTTGACGTTGTTGGTTTGCTTAAAACAAAAATCAAATTGAAAAATGTTCTCACTTATCAGAGGAAGTTTGGCTCTTCTTGGCTTTGGTTGTGTAAATCATTCTCCCAAAGGGAGGATCTGGCTTGGTTGGAATGCAGATAGAGTAACTGTTAATGTCTTGAAGGTTCATGAACAGTTCATTCATTGTAGTGTCTCTTCTAAGGACCTCTCTACTCAAATTCATCTCACTGTTGTCTATGGTCTTCACTCCATTCATGATAGGCTTCTTTTGTGGGAAGGAATTAGAAGCATCTCTATTCAGCATTCTCCTTGGCTTTGTGCTGGTCATTATAACTCTGTTCTTCATACTTCAGATAAGCTTCATGGTAATGATGTTACTGATTATGAGACTAGAGATTTCCAGAGTCTGGTTGATGATTTGGACCTCACTAAGATCAAAAGCAAAGGAGCCTTCTACTCTTGGTAAAAAAAGGCTAACACTGGCCCTAGAACTCTCTCTCGGATTGATAGAGTCTTTGGTAACCAAGCTTGGCTAGCCTCTCATGGGCATGTTGAGACTGTCTATCATCCCCCTTCTTTATCTGATCATAGTCCAGTTCTGTTGGATGTTTGCTCTGCCCCTACTAGGAAAGGTAGACCTTTCAGGTTTCTAAACTGTATTGCTGATCACCCTGATTTCCTTGATATTGTTTCTCAGGCTTGGAGTTCTGGTAGTTATGTTTGGCAGAAACTTAATTCTATGAAGTCTAGTATCAAGTCTCTTAATAGGAAGCAGTTTGGCAACATTGAGGAAAAGATTGATCAAGCTAATGTTGAGCTTTCTGGAATTCAGAACTTAATGGCTCAGAATCCTGATGATTTGGATTTATATGCTAAAGAATCTGATGCTATTAAGGTTGTCAAACACTGGAATGATATTTAGGAAAGCATCTTCAAACAAAAATCTAGGATCAATTGGATTAAGCTTGGAGATGGCAATTCTCATTATTTCTTCTCTGTGATGAAGAATAGACAAGCAAGGAATAGAATTGATTCCATCTTTGACTCTAATCAGGTGTTGCTCAAGGATCCGGATAATATTTCTCATGAAATTATCTCATTCCATAAGTCTCTTTTAGGGACTCAGGCTCCTTGGCTCCCTGCTGTTGACCTTGTCACTATGTGGAGGGGTAAGCAGCTTAGCTCTGCTGCTCAGAGCTATCTCATTAGGCCTATTTCTCATGCTGAAATTGATGCTGCCCTTAAGGGAATTGATAACATTAAAGCTCCTAGTATTGATGGCTTTAACTCCTTTTTCTTTAAGAGAGCTTGGCATATTGTGAAAGATTATATCTATGCTAGTGTTATTGATTTCTTCACAAAAGGGACCTTGCCTAAGCAATGGAATTGCACAACTATCACTCTTGTTCCTAAAACCCCTAATGCTTCTCATGTTAAGGATTTTAGACCTATAGCTTGTTGTACTGTGGTTTATAAGCTCATTTCTAAGGTCATAATTGCTAGACTTGCTGCTATCATTGGTGAGGTGATCGATGATGCTCAGGCAGGGTTCATTCCAGGCAAGCACATTGGTGACAATATCCTTCTTACAACTGAATTGATCAAAGGCTATGATCACAAATTTATCTCTTCTAGATGCATGGTTAAGGTGGATTTGAAGAAAGCCTATGATTAAGTTGAGTGGGGATTCTTGATCACTGTTATGCAGGAGCTTGGTTTCCCTCAGAGATTTGTTAGCTGGATCTGGACTTGTCTTACTTCTTTCTCTTATTCTATTCTTATTAATGGTTTTCCGGCCCCTACCTTTGAAGCTAAGAAAGGCTTAAGACAAGGTGACCCTATGTCTCCCTTTCTTTTTGCTATTGGTATGGAATACCTCTCCAGATGCCTTGATGAGCTTAGGTTAACTCCTGATTTTAACTTCCATCCTAGATGTGAAAAGTTAAACCTAACTCACATGATGTTTGCTGATGATCTATTGATGTTTTCTAGAGCTGATAGTGTTTCTGTTAAGCTCCTCTTCCAAGCCTTCTTGAAATTCTCGGGTGTCTCTGGGCTTTCTGCTAATCTTGATAAAAGTGAAGTCTATTTTGGAGGAGTTTCTGTTGATGTTCAGATAGAGCTGAGGGAGCTTCTTGGTGTTTCTCAAGGTACTATCCCTTTTAGGTATCTTGGGGTCCCTCTTTCCTCCAAGAAGCTTACTATTACTTAGTGTAGGCCTTTGGTGGAGAAGGTGACTGCTAGAATCCAAGGGTGGATGGCTAAACACTTATCTTATGCTGGGAGGCTTCAGTTGGTGAGGAGTGTGTTGTTTGGTATTCAGACATATTGGGCTCAAATTTTCATCTTGCCAAAGAAAATTTTGAAAGAGGTTGAGGCTAGATTCAGATGCTTTCTTTGGACTGGTTCCTCTGCCCCTGCTAAAAAATCTTAGGTTGCTTGGAATAATATTTGTCTCCCTAAAGTTTGTGGTGGCTGGAACTTGCTTTCTCTTCCTGAATGGAATAAAGCAGCTATCACTAAGTTACTTTGGGATATTGCTCACAAGGCTGATAATCTTTTGGTTAAGTGGGTCCATATATATTACTTCAAGCATAAAGATTGTTGGACCACCCCTACCCCTGCTAAATGCTCTTGGTTTTTGAAGAAGATTCTGAGCTATAGAGATGTTGTGAATGATCAAGGGGGATGGGATGGTTTCATACAGGGAAACAAAGTGAAAATCAAGAAGCTTTATGCTGCTATTAGACCTCAAGTCCCTAAGGTTCCTTGGAAGGGAGTCATTTGTCATAACTTAGCAACTCCTAAAAGTGTTTTTATCTTGTGGCTAGCTTTGTGGAATAGGCTTGTCACTAAGGATAGGTTGCTTCAATGGAACATTTCTTGTGATCCAAGGTGTTTCTTGTGTTTGAATAGCAATGAAAGTGTTCAACATCTATTCTTTGATTGTGAATACTCTAGACAGGTTTGGAACAAGGTGTTGGGTATCTTACATGTTTCCAAGCCTGTTCAGCAGTTTAGTGATGAGATTGATTAGATGAAGAAAATTTGCAGAAGTTCTAGATTGAAAAACAAAGTGATCCATGTAGCCTTCACTAAAACAGTTTATGTTATTTGGATTCAGAGGAATGCAGTCTTGTTTACTGGGTGTTGCAAATATGTTGATGCTCTAGTTAGGGATATTGTCTTTCATTTAGTCTGTAGAATCCTAGCGGGAAGCAAATATTTGATTGTTTAAGAGTTGCTTCTGCTTCTCTAGTTTCTGATGTTGATGTTGGTTCTTGATGTTTTCTGATTCCTAACTTCTGAGTGATGGTTTATGGTTTTGGGTTTTGTTTTTGCTGATTTTGCTTTTGTTGTTCTGGTTTTTTGGGTGCTCTGTTGTTGCTGCTGGTTTGCTCTTTGATGCTGACTGCTGCTACTCTGCTACTGCTACTGCCCTGGTGCTTTGCTGCTCTGCTGCTGCTGCTGCTGTCCTGCTGCTCTGTTGTTCTGCTGTTTTGCTGCTGGCTGCTGCTGCTGCCCTGTTGTGCTGCTGCTGCTCAGCTGTTGTTGTTGTTGTTGTTGTTGTTTGCTTCTATTATGCTGCTGTGCTGATCAGCAACTATTTTGCTAAAGTGTTGTCCTCTGTTGCTGGTTTTTCTATTGCTGAATTGTTGTTGCTCTGTTGTTGTTCTGGCAGCAGGTGTTGCTGTTGTTATTGGAGTTGCTGCACTATGTTGTAGCTGTTTGTGGTGCTGAATTATGTGTTGCTGCTCTATACTGCTACTGTCTGTGTTGCTTTGTGCTGCCTGTATTGATTTCTGGTTTATTTGTTTTGTTGCTGTCCCTAAATTGGTGTTTTACCCTCTTTTATCTAGTCTTGTTGCTTTTGCAACTGAGTCTAGGAGGAGGTTTGCTTTTTAAAGTTTACAGGGGTGGTTTTTTTGTTGTTGCTTTGTGCTTGTCTTTGTGTTCTTGGGCCTTGTTTCCAGAACCCTTCCTAGAAGGTGGCTGGAAGCTTGTGCTCAGGATGTTCTTGTCTCTTTCTCCTGTACCCTTCCTAGAAGGTGGCTAGTTGGTGGTTAGTTGGCCTGTTTGTTTGGTCTTGTGGGGTTTGGTGTTTGTTATAACTTAGCTTCTGTAAGTTGTAACTTTTCCTTTTGGTAATAAATTTCTCTTATTTTCAAAAACAAAAAAAATGGAGTAAATATTCTTTCTTTTGTCCATCTTTTCCTAGGATCATTATATTGATTTGTATTGTGGTATTGCGTGGAGGTCGCAAATACATCAATAAGACATGATGAGCCATCATTCCCCTTCTTGTAGTTATTTTTAGGTTGATGATGATGAGGCTTATTTGCTTTTTCTTTAGCAAGATCATCTTCAATCCTAGTAGCCACGCAATAGACCTTTTGGAAAGTGTCTAAACCAAGGTAACGTAGATGTTTGTTGTACTTTTCATGACAATTATCAATAAATAGCTCGAGTTCGGGCATCCTTTGGGCAAGGTGGGCTGCCTTTTCTCGCTATCTACCATAGAAAGCAAGGAAACCTTCATCGTCGCCTTGCTTAAGCATTTCGAGTTCACGTAGAGTGGACTTGAACTCTATGTTACTCTCATATTGGGTAATGAAAGCCGAAACTACATCTTCCCATGTTGCTTTGAATTTTGGGTCTAGCCCATAGTAACACTCTCTTGCGGTTGGGTCTAGAGACAAGGGGAAAGTCAAAGCGTAAAGCTTAAGATCAACCCCCTTTAGTGCCATGGTGCCAGTAAAACACATTAAATGATTTTGTGGATTATTGGTCACCTTGAATATTGGTAAGTCCGTAGCTACAAACTTTTCCGGTAAAGCAAGTCCTACGGGAGGAGCAAACTTTTCTGCATCAAAGTACTTGTTCCCCATTGTAGAACGAAGAACTAGCTTCTCTAGTGACTTTTCTTTGATGGATAATTGTTCCATCTTTTCTTGTAAGGCTAAAGCTTCAGTATTTTTCTTACTAGCCTTTTCAATTTTCTTAATTCTCTTTTCCTCGGCTTCTTGAGCCTTTTCTTCTCTCAAACGAAGAATCTCATCTTGAAGTTCTTGAATGGTAGACATCATTATTGGACTAGGAGTAGTTGTCGAATAAGAATGGTTTGAAAGGGTTGGATCTTTAGGTGGTAAACGTAGAAGGCGAGCGCCCGGGATTCTTTTTTCCCACGATTGGAAACCGGCCCTAAAGAAGTACGAAAGGATAAGTAAACCAATTTGCTTGCTTCGAAGGGGAAGAAGGAAAAGAAAAAAGAAAAGAAAATGACGCAAGATATATTCGAACGGATAACATTGACCCAACAATTCTTGAATAAAGATATCGTTTTAACAAATTAACTTGTTTTTTGCAAAATCAAAACTGATTCGTACAGTGGGTGCGCGCAAGTAATTGAGTTGCGTGCGGATGTCGCGCGCAAGTAATTTTCTTGCGCTGGGTATGGGCGCGCAACTCTGTGAGTTGCGAGCGCCACCTGCTCGTTTGACTTTTTTTTGTTCGAGCCTTTTTTTTAATTTTCCCTTCTTTTTTTTACATCGTTCTTTTTTTTTTGTTTGTGTTTTTTGTATGCTACCCGTTGAATATGACTCTAAATTACGAAGAGACGACTTCGTAATTGGGAACCTAGACCAAGCTAAAAAGATGAAAGTAATCTATCCTAACACGTTGCATATAGTCATGTAATCACATAAGCATGCCACAAGTTATAATCCACATATTGCCATTATAAGGTCGAAAAGGCTTGGGTGTCCAAGGTACCATATCTTAAGAAACGACGCATGGTGATACGGGTGGGATGATTGTTATTGATTTCGGGATAGAAGCCTGGTGTTGGCAGCCCCTAGTCAATGAGCCAATCCCCATGGAAAGTGTGCTATACTTATGCATGATGCAACGTTGCTTGTTTGACTTTTAGTTTTGTGCAAAAGGAAGATATTATGCGTTCAAGTCTCGCTCTCTAACTAGAGATTATCCCAGTTAGCTCTCGTTACAACCCATAGGTAACCTAGTGTTGGATACCTTGGACCATAACTACGAACTAATCATGTAACCTCTAAGTCCCCAGTGGAGTCGCCACTGTAAGGAGGGTGTTCCCATCGTAGGGGATTCTTCTCCTTAGATTCCCATGGCCCTTTAAAGCCTACGACTTTACACTTGTTAGGGTGTATTAGGATTTGAATTCCTGACTGTTTGGGAGACCTTTGAATTAGAGATGATTCTATCATATACGCCTTTTTGTAAGAAACAAGTAGGAGTCGCCAATGAGTTTTAGGAAAAACCCATAAACCTCGTTCATGCCTTTCTCTCAAGTAGAGTTCAAGGGATATTTAGCATGAATCATAAATTTACCCATGCCCAAATTGGTCTAGAAAACCAGAAATGAGTTCGGGAGCGAGGGTACTAAGATAACGTTCCCTTTTAAGGGGAATCGCGATCCTAGCCCTAGTGCGGCCTCTACTAGCTCTTCCTTTGCACAATTTCATTGCCAAAAAATATGTGCAACGTGATACCTAAAATCTATGTTAATTGATTTTATTTACACACATTAATTCACATAGGAATTACATCGTAAGGTCGTTATTCTTATTTAATCAAATTCGTGAAAAGAACAATAAAATAAACAATATTCGCCTTGACTTAGGTGATCAACCAACAATTATTTTATTCAATTCTAATCTTGATTAACGAAAGAATACTATGTGAAATCAATTAATTTATTATTTTAAAGGCGATCAAACAACACTAATTAATTAATTAAAGTTCTTTTAAACAAAATAATGGTGATTTAACTAAGTGCTCGGGAATTTACCACTTCTCTTTGCTAGATCTCCGTTTAGAACACTTATGGACTCTTTCTTGTTGGGGAACCTCCACCATAGTAACAAAATATCGAAAAGGGTGAGTGTTTAGGACAAGAGGGTTTGGATGCATAAGTTCACAAGTATTCTGCCAGAGTTTCGGTTAATTTTATGTCTGTTGAAGCCTCGGATTAGGGTCTTATTTATAGGGAATGATTAGGTTTAGGGTTTAGAGCATTATGCTGCAGTAGTTGTCGCGCGCAACTGAGAAGGTTGCGCGCAGCTGTCGCGCGTAAGTGAATAGGTCGCGCGCGGTATACGCGCTCAACTATTTGTCTTGCGCGTAGCTCTATGGTAAGATTCGATTTTCCAATATTTTAATATTCTGAATCTTACGCGAGCGCATCTCTGAAAGTTGCGCGGCCTGCCGCGCGCAACTTAATAAGTTGCGCGTGACTACTGAGCGCGACTTTGTGAGATGCGCGCGATATTTTCCGCGACAACTTTTATTTTAACCTAGACGCCCCTAAATCCGTCATCATTGTTGGGACAGGAGGCTAAAAGTAGATGTCTACAATTGCATTGTAGGTTCACATTGATACGAACCATTGATTTGTGTCTTGCATTTAACGATTGAGGTATCTTATGACGTTCCTAGCTAGAGTTTATCGTAGTTGACGCTAGTTAGACATCTAGGAAAATAGCTTGATATGCTCTTTTGGTTGCATGATTGGTTTTTCCTCACCTCACTCGACTTAGTCAACTTCCTATCCCATTTTGCTATGTTCATTGCTATTATATGTGAATCCTAATCCTTAGCATTTTATTTGTTTGGTTTCTTCGTTTTAGTAGTTGTTAGTGTCACCTCCTTTCCTTCGTCTTCGACCTAGCTTAGGCACCCAAATTGAAAGCACTTAGACATTACCGTTCCTTTGGGTTCGACCCTTGACTTACCTCTATACTTGTATTTAGGTTAGTTAAGTGTTTATAAATTTTTTTTGGCTTAGGGGGATTATTCCAACGACCTAGTTCACCCCACGTCAAAATGGCGCCGTTGCTGGGGAATGGTGTCTATGTTTGAGTGTTTTTGATTGCTTGAGTCTAGGTCTTTGTATATACCTTTCTTTTATTTGATTTTTGTTTGTTTTGTATAAAAATGGTAAGTCTCTCATTTCCTCAATATGATGATGAGCCTTTTTGTGAATAATTCAATAGACTTAAGGAATTTCTTGATTATAATCGTTGTAGTCTTTGGGAGGCTTGTGATATTTGTTATTTTGGTTTGAATGAGAAAACTAGGGATATAGTTGAAGGAATGCATAATGGTAGATTTACAGCATTTTCTATTGAAGATGCTTGGGAATTTTATGTTTGGTTTGCTTGGGAAGTCTATAATAAGGGTAATTGTGCTTCTATTTTTGATGTGCAATGTGTTAATTCTTCCAATGTTAGCATGATTTACCATGATGTGTCACATGATCCCATATTCGAACCTAGAACAAATGCTTCCAATTCTATTTCCTCTTTTGTTCATGATAGTGAGTTGCATGTTCAAGCAAACAAATCTCATACATTTGAAAATGCTCCCAATCCCCTATTTAATGAAAATGGTCATGTTTGTAATGATGATGATCCTACCTTTGGTTGTACTTCTTCTCTTGTTGAGCCTCAATCTCCCACACCTTTTGAATCTCTTTTTTCTACTTTGGAAACTCAAATTAGGCATATTGAGCTTAATGATGATCTTGGGCCTAAAAAGGAGTCGATTCTTAATTCTTTGAGAAGTCAATTGGAGGTGATGAAAAAGAGTGTGGAGCATCTTGAGGAGGGAAGAAGGAGAGGTGAAGAGCTAAAAAGCCAATTGTCATCTTTGATGCTTGTGTGTGAAAATTACAAATCCAATGTGTGTGTTGAGGATGATGATGGTGATTTTGAGCAACCAAAAGAGTGTGAGGACACCATTGATGAGCATTTGTTTGATGGTGAAGGAGTTGAGAACGAAGAGAGTGTTGAATTTGTAAATCCTAAACCTCCTTCCCATCTTGATGACTCTCAAGTGTATGAATGTGACTCTTCTATCCATGAGTATTTGGACTTGTTTTTAGGTTATGTCAAATGTGTTTTTTGAGGGTAAAAGGAATAGTCGTAGCCTTTTAAGTAAGTTCATTGAGAAAGCTTCATGGGAGAGGGATGATTTTGAGATGAATTTGCATCCATTCATGCATGGATTTGAGACTTTGGGCTTTAAGGAAGTTGAGGGAGTAGTTGTTCATGAATGTAGTGGAAAAGATTTTGTGGTTCCTCTTGGGAGTTGGATGTTTAAGGGATATGGTGATCATGAGTGTTCTTCTTTTGAGGATTCTATGATTGTTTTCCATGCTCTTATAGGTGATTTGAGGCATGGTGGTGAGGAAGAGTCCATTAGAGAGACCATAGCCCCTATTTCCTCCTCTAACGCCCCTTTCTCAAGGAGTTTCAACCATATCTCCTACACTCCTTTATTCCTCCCTTCCTTTGTTAGTGAGCCTATTGGGGACCCCCTTGTCTATGATGATTTGTATGAGGCTCATTTGTCTCCAATTGAGGAAAAGGGTGATGTTGCCACCCAAAAATATTTTGAGGAGAGTTTGCCTTCTTTTTCTTCTTCTTCTTATTCTTTTTCTTTTTCTTCTCATTTTGTTGAGTTTTCTTTTGATTCTTCTTCCTTCTCTTGACATCTCTCTCCTCATAGGTGTGCACTATGCTTGTTGCATGCCTTATTTTTGTCATGTGTATACTTGCTTTCATATGAAATGTGTATTAGTGCCTTTGACAAGCTCTTGCATTTGTTGCAATATTATTTACTAGAGCAGTCAAGCTTGGACCTTAAGCAAGCCTTTCTCGGGAAGTAACCCGTGTTTAAGATTAAATTTTCTTTTGTTTTTAGAGTAGATTTTCTCTAATGGAAGTGTTTGTGTGCCTTTTGCTAGGTACAAGACTTGATATACTTTGGTGCTTCGATTTGGATTAAAAATCAAGGAAGGTTGACTCCTATTTTCGCGAGCATATGGAAACAAGGTTCAATTCTTGAGAAATTAGCTTTAAAAGGTTTAATTGGGTCATTTGTGAGTATTTACACCCACCTAATACCCGGTAATATCCTTCCTTGCTCTTTCTCTAGTGGATGATGACTTGTTGGACATATATTGGTATGTTGGATTGATCTCCTTGTTTTCCCATCCCATGTGTTTTGGGTAAAATTACCCTTCCACGTGGAGGCCTGAGAATAAGACACGAGTCCGCCCAACATTAGGACACTTGTCCGCCCAGCATTGGTCTAAACAAAACCAACCAAATACTGACACGTGGACCTCACTGTCATGTCATGTAATGGCGGCTTTCAGGCCCGATTCCCCATAACTTGTCATAGCCCACCAAATATAGGTCACATGACCTCGAATAAGGGCATATTTTCCCATGACCCTATAAATAGGGAGAGATTCCCCATTATGAGGGGGGATTGAACCATTTATTACATCACCTGCATTTCTCTCACATTAGGGAAAGCACCTGATCTCGGGATCTGTCAAGATCTCATCTTTATCTTTTTCCGCACTTTTTACTCACTCCTACACGTTCTTACTTGATCGTCGGAGGCGGAACTCCAACCAACAGGAGTCTCCGTTGTTTTGAAGGTACAGGCCGCACCAGACCAATCTTCGAGCTGTAACTCTCCCGAGGGACTAAAAACACCCAAAACATTTGGCGCCGTATGTGGGGAGAGTACCTCAATATGGTTCAAGAGTCTGTATCACAACCTGATCCTACCAATTTACCACCAATTATCCAGCCGGTAACTTAGGAAAACCCTCAACTGGTTACTCAACCGGGAGGCTCTGGTATTCCTCAGCCAATCAGCCGGCCTCAGCCAGAGGTCGTCACTGAGGATGAAACTAATGATGATGATGATGATTTGGAGACGTATGTAGCCAAGGACGGCTCCTTCATCTCCAAATACAGACGTTCTAGAGACTAGCTGGAACGGAACACCGACCAAGCGGGTCAAAGCAAAAGGCCCCCTGGAAGGACATGCGGGAAAGCCCCTAAAAGCAGGGGAGACACCCCAGTCACTCGGGAGGAGCTCATGAAGTTCATGAACTCCTTCAAGGGTGAAATCAAAGAAATGATCAGCAAGAACAAGGTTGGTACTGACAAGGGCCAACCGGCTAGAAAGGCTTCTCCCCCTGCGAAGAAGAAGTCAGTCAAGGATAGGCAGCCAACTCCCCATCCAAGGGAGAAGGCAGCCACACGACTTGATTGGACTAAGATCCTCATGCCCACTGGACCTCAGAGGAACGTCCGGCATGATCAGCCGCAAACCAGTAAAAAATCAACACACGACGCTTGGCACATCATCGAGCGAAGAAGAAATCAGCAGCTGTCTAAGTCAGCCTCAACCTCGAGCTTTCCAAAAAGCTTCAAAGAAACCTCTGTAAGGAACTCTCTGTCCATACATGAGAGTGGAACCGGTGGCAAGTCCGCTCAGCTTGGTCCCCAACTGATCGGACGCGCCCCGCATGCGTATTAGGCGCAGTATGGTCAGTATGACCTTCAGTTCATGCAGCAAGCTCCCTTTGGAGGTCAGGCGGCATACGTCCAGCCTCTGGACTGGCAGCTCCGTCTGCTTTGACTTGGTGAACAACCTTCTGCGTTCACTAGGAATATAACCGAGGCAGTTCAACCTCCTAAGGTTAAGAATGTGTTGGTGGGTACTTATGATGGTACTGCCAACCCAGAAGACCACCTCATGGCGTACACCAACCTCATGTATTTGCAGGGGTTGGATGATGCCACTTGGTGCCGTTGTTTCCCGGCCACATTGAAGGGCATTGCCTAGCAATGGTTTGGCAATCTGCCAGCCAGATCCATTGATAGCTTCAGGAAGCTAGCCTTCTTGTTCACTTCCAACTTCTCAATGAACATCCCTGCAAAGAAAACAAGTCTTGACTTGAGCACCATTAAGCAGGGTGAGAAGGAGGGCCTTCGCTCGTACGTCAGATGGTTCAACCTGACCCGGACTCAAATCCAAGGATTGTCTGACGACGTAGCTTTCACAAACTTTTTCAAAGGTCTGAAAGACGGGTCAACGTTTAAGTTCGACCTGGTCAGGAAAGGGGCATTCACCCTACAGGCGGCGTTGAGGGAGGCCGAAAGCTTTATACAGGCGACTGACCTCTACTCGTCTAGCAATCAGTCGGACTCTAAGAAGTCTGACAAACCAAAACACAGCCGGCCTAACCAGCTGGCAAAAAAGAAGGAAGAGAATAAGAAGATAAAGGAAGTCTGGGCAGTGGATGACTCTAATCAACCGTCCCGGAAGAAAAAGAAGGAGTTTAAGTCGTACGTCCCCAAGTACGAGTTTAACAAAGATTGCAACTCTATTTTCATGGAGATTAAGGATCGGCTAACCCTTGAGAAGCCGAATCCTATGAAAAGTTCCCTCCAGAAGCAGAACAAGAAAAAATTTTGCCAATTTCACGAAGAAGTTGGCCACGATACCAACGACTTCTTTTGTCTTCAAAGGGCATTGGATCATTTAGCGGACAAGCGGATGTTAAAGTCTTACATCTCCAAGTCCAAGGGGAAGAGTCCAGGACAATCGTCAAAGACCGTCCAGCCTACTAGTAGCACGGACACTGATAAAGATCCGATCTACACCATAGCAGGTGGATTCTCTTATGGAGGCCCTACTATTCGGGGCACCAAGAGCCATCTAAGGCTGATGGACTCGGCTGTTGATGAGGAGCAGGCGTCTGCTAGCAGCACCTTCCCTGATGTCCTGATTACTGAGAAGGACATGGGCAGGGTCCGGCACCCGCACGACGATTCGGTCGTCATTGAGTGTAAAGTTGCCCACCAGCTGGTTGGACAAATACTTATAAACACTGGAAGCTCCTCAGATATCATCAGATACAAGTGCTTGCAAAAGCTGAAGTACAAGCCCATAAGCATGCACCCGGTATCCCACCCCCTGCTTGGTTTTGGGGGTGGAATGGTGTATCCAGCCGGCCGAATTGACTTACCCATCCGGCTGGGAGAAAAAGAAGAAGGACGATATCTGGTCGTCAAGTTCTTGGTCGTTGAAGAGTTGACCGCCTATAACATTATTTTAGGTCGGCCCACCCTCAACGAAGCCAAGGCGGTAATCATCCCTTCACTCATGCTGATCAAGTATGAAAAGGATGATGGCTCTGTTGGTTCTTTGAACGGAGATCAGAAGACGGCCCAGGAGTGCTATCTCTCGGCTGTCAAGGATACAGTAGCCCCAGATGGTCAGGGGCAAGAACCAATAGACCTTGACGATGTCAAGGATACCAGCCAAGCCCCACTAGCAGCCAGAAAGAAAAGAAAAGTTGCTCAGCTGGTGGAGGTGAAGAAAGAAAAGAAATAGCAATCACTGACTGGAGAGCGGTCAGATGAGCTCCGTCCCCAGCCGGCTGGTGAGCATATTGATCTTACTCTGGACGACAGTCGTCTGGATCGAACTGTAAAGGTTGGGACGGCTGCTTATGCTAAGTTGGGTGTAGACTTACACCTTCTGTTGAAAGAATTCAAAGACATCTTTGCCTTTGAAGTGGAAGAGATGCCAGGCGTCAGCCCGGATCTCGCTGTCCACAAGCTCGCCGTGGACCCAAAGAGAAAGCCCATCCGGCAGAAGAAAAGAAACCACGGCAAAGAAAGAATTTAGGCGGCAGGCGCCGAAGTAAAAAAATTGTTAGACGCTGGGTTCATTCGGCCATGTAACTTCCTTGATTGGGTTGCGAATGTTGTACTTGTGAAGAAGCCGAATGAATCTGGCGCATGTGTGTTGACAATACGGATCTCAACAAGGCATGTCCAAAGGACAGCTACCCTCTTCCAAAGATCGACAGCCTTGTTGACTCTACAGCCGGCCATGCCTTGATGAGTTTCATGGATGCCTACTCAGGTTTCCACCAGATCCCCCTGTGGAAGAAAGATCAAGAAAAGACGGCCTTCGTCACTGATCAAGGGTTGTTCTGTTATACAGTGATGTCGTTTGGTTTGAAAAATGCGCCTGCTACTTTCCAACGAATAATTAACATGGTTTTCATAAATAAAATTGGAAGGAATGTGGAGGCTTACATTGACGATATGATAGTCAAATCAAAACTCCAGGCGGATAACCTTGCTGATCTCTGAGAAACCTTCACCACACTCAGGCGGCATAGGGTTATGTTAAATCCCAAGAAATGTGTTTTTGGTGTTGAGTCTAGGAAGTTTCTCAGATTTTGAATTGATCAAAGGGGAATAGGGGCAAACCCCGAGAAGATACAGGCGGTAATCGACATGAAGTCACCCCGCACTGTTAAAGAGGTTCAGAAGTTAACTGGTTTCCTGGCGGCCTTGGGAAGATTTCTCAGTCGGTCAGGTGACAAATGCCTTTACTTCTTCCAAGCAATCAAGAAGAAGACCAGGTTTGAATGGGGGGATGATGCTGAGGCGGCCTTCCAGAAATTGAAAGAACACTTGCACTCTTTGCCAAGGCTAGTCAGCCCTCTACCCAAAGAGATGTTATTCATGTATCTAGCTGTCTCGGATCACGCCCTCAGCGCAGTTCTCCTTGCTGAAAGAGACGACATCCAGCTCCCTGTCTATTTCGTTAGCCATGTTCTTAGGAATGCTGAGCTCCGATACCCCATGGTTGAGAATTTTGGCCTTGCTCTTTATATGGCATCCAAGAAGTTGAAACAGTACTTCTTGGCACATCCGGTTGTTATATATATAGACCAACCCCTCAAGCGGCCAATGTCTACCTTGGAGTCATCCGGTAGAATGTTAAAGTGGGCTATTGAAATGCAAAGTCTTGAAATCACTTACGAACCAAGGAAGGCAGTGAAGGGTCAGGCGTTCGCCGACTTCATTGTTGAAATGACACGTCCGGTTCCCCCGGATAATTCCAATCAGGTTTGGAAAGTGTATGTAGACGGGAGCTCTACAAAAAATGGTTGTGGTGCAGGCGTCATCTATGAGTCTCCTAAAAGAGATAAATTTGAGTATGCACTACGATTTAAGTTTCAGGCCTCAAACAATGAAGCGGATTATGAGGCCCTACTAGCCGGCATCCGTATGTGCAAGGCGGCTGGGGCAACGAAAATTGACGCCTACTCTGATTCGCAATTGGTTGTTAGCCAGTATGAGGGCATCTTTGAAGCAACTCATCCGGCTATGATCAAATATCTTTAGGTCGTCAAAGAAGAGGCCGGGACACTTGAAGAATTCCACTTGAGTCAAGTCCCTAGGTTAGACAACAATTAGGCAGATGCATTATCCAAATTAGCCTCCTACGCCTGATGTGACACACCTCGGTCAGTTTTTTGGGAAGTTCTAGAAAAAAGAAGTATACATGAAGAGCCCATTGGAATTCTTGACCAAAGTTCCACCTGGATGGATGGCATCCGGGCTTACCTTACTGATGGAACACTTCCAGATTCACCCCAGGAGGCGGCTATCCTGAAAAAGCGAGCTGCAACCTTCGAGATGAGAAACGGAGAACTCTTCAAGGCTGGTTCCTTAAGCCTCTGTTGAAGTGTGTTACCCCAGAGAAGGGGAAGGAGATTCTCGAAGACCTACATGCGGGGTTCGGTGCCTCCTATATAGGTGGCAGGTCTTTGGCTGTTAGAGCCAGACGACATTACTTTTGGCCAACTCTTGAATCAGATGCCATGGAAATGGTTAGAAAATGTGACAAGTGTCAAAGGTTTGGCAAAATGATCCACTGTTCGACTACTGATCTGACGGCAATCCACAGCCCGGTCCCGTTTGCTAAATGGAGCATGGACATCATTGGTCCTTATACGCCTGCTCCAGGAGGAAAACGCTACATTCTGGTGGCTGTGGATTACTTAACCAAGTGGGTGGAGGTAGAGGCGGTCAAGAACATCAAGACAAATGATGTCATTTCTTTCATTTGGAAGAACATCATCACCCGGTTTGGGATACCTATGTCTATGGTGTTTGATAATGGCCCTCAGTTTGAAACACCTCAACTCACAACTTGGTTGGGAGATCAGGGAATCTCCAGCTACTTTGCTTCAGTCGGCCGACCCCAAGCAAACAGCCAAGTTGAAGCCTTTAACAAGCTCATCTCAGACGGCATAAAGAAGAAAATTGAAAGAGCCGGTGGTCTATGGGCAGAAGAATTAATTCATGTCCTATTGGCCATCCGGACTACTACAAAGGGGGCAACCGGCGAAACCCCATTCCTCATGGTTTATGGTGCTGAGGCCGTCTTGTCCATTGAGCACTATGAGCCTACTCTAAGAGTCATGCTATATGATGAAGAGGTAAATTGGGAGGCCATGCGGCTTACATTGGACTCCCTCCCAGAACGCAGGGGCAATGTTGCCTTGCGCCATGAGATATACCGTCTGAGAATGACCAGGGCCTGCAACAAGAAAGTGCACAAGCGTCCCTTGAAAGTGGACGATCTTGTGTTGCGAAAAATGGAGGCAACCGGTAGGGCGAATGAACTTGGAAAGTTAACTCCCAACTGGGAAGGTCCCTACCGGATCTATGAAGAAGTAAGAGACGGCACCTACTGCCTGGAGACACCAGACGGTAGGCGGCTGCCCAGAACTTGGAATGTAGACAATCTCAAAAAGTACTACTTCTAAGCATTGTAATTTTTTTGTAAATAGTAAGCCTATGAATGAAAAAGTTGCTTCCTGTTTTCAAATTATGTTTTTAAGTGATTTATCATGTTGTTTATTTAACATACATGCGCCTACTATGCTAGCTACCCGCTTGAGAAGCAGATAGAACCATTTGATCAGTACAGATCTGAATAAGAGGCCAATGGCCAGAGATCAAACTAAGCATAAAAAGGCTTAGTGGCTATACAACCGCCCTTCAAACAGGGCATGAGGCTCTAAGCTGGATGGTTGGACATTTTATAAATTCGCCTGCTCCAATGCGAAACATGGCGTCCGGCGACGCCCCTCCGGGTTTTATCGTCGCAGAGAGCATTCTATTGTTTGTTATACCAACACATATAGACAGCAAAGATTGAACGGTCTGATCGACCAACTCATAGCCGCCTATCCCTAGTAACTTGAAGAACGAATCGGTCTTATGAAACCGGATGGTCATTATATCACCCGGCTATTGACCCAAGTTTTAACTTAGGTTACTCCTAGAAATTATATAGTCTCCCTAAATGGGGCAAATAGGCTAAGTATAATTAGAAAAAATCGTGATTATCAACCTACACAAACGGACCGATTCTAAAATTGGCCCTAGTAGGATAGATTAAACCTGTTGAAGGCACCTGAGGCTGCCTGGAAAATACAAGTCCGTCTGCTATCGTGATAAAAGAATATCAGGCAGAGCAAGCAAATTTTACATTATGATTCATGCATCTGTAATATTTGTAGCATAACTAGTCATCCAGCCATGACATCAAGGTCGAAAGACCGCCCGCATTCAGCACCGTCTGATCATATGACCGGCTGTGTGCTTGGCTTGGGGCAATCACCTTAGTGATTGATTGACCTAGAAATCAGTCATACCCTTCTTTGGTATCACCAATTTTCAATCAATCAACCAACTTGTAAACCCAAGCGCACAGCCGTCCAGGGGCAAAGCATCCGGTATTCCATACCTATCAAGCCCAAATTCAAATGAAAAATTTAAACGCAATGCAAAATTTAAACGCAAAGTATAAAAAGCAACCGACCTAACGGCCGGATGATTCATCATTAATTAAAAAGCTGACCCCCATGGTCAGCCAAAATGTTGTTAAACAGCTAAACAGCCGGAGACATAAAAAAAAATTGTTAAGTGACCCGATCCCACGGTCGGTAAAGAAACAAGGAGATACTCGGCACGCAGGCCGATAATGCATTCATTATGGCCATACGGCCGCAGAAAAAACTCAGAAACAGCTTAATTAGCCCCAGGACCCGACTGCTCTTCATTATCATCCACCCCTTCCTGCTTATTAGCGGGATGATCGACAGTTTGATCCTCAGCTTCATCCCGGCGCTCCCAATCCAAGGCTCCATCCTCCGCCTGCTCCTCCGCCAGAGCCTCCGCCTGATCTGCTGCTCTTGATCCATGGCGTCAGTCGCCTGCTCATAACGATACTCCCAGATGGAGTAATCGTCATTAGGAAAAAGAGACTTCCATGCCATCTGCATTCGAGTGACACAGTCGGCCTCATTCTCCTCTATGATCTTGCACTTCTCCTCTTCAGCGCGCTTCTCATACTTGGATCTGAGTTGCTCCTCCTAGTTGGCAAGTTTTTTCTTTAAGTTCTCGACCTGATGACGGAGACTGGTTGTGTCTCTGTCGATGTCCTGTAACTTGTCAGGCTCCGCCTTGGTTGTCTTCAGCTCCCCCTTGAGCTCAGCCACCTTTTGCTGAGCCGCCTCCAAATCCTTCTTAACCTGCAAGTTGGCAGCCGCCTGAGGATACAGGATATCCCGAGTTAGCAACTCATTCTTGTTTACATCATATTGTGCTCTGTTAAGATTGGAGGCGGCCCTAAGGTTTGCAGCTCTTACCTCCTTGGTCTTCTCGTTGAATTGCTTTTTGAGCCCATTCACTCGCAGCATAGCCTGCATCCGGAAAAGAGAAAAGGGTCGTTAGCAAAACAAGCAGTCAGAAAGAGATTTTAAGTTGAAATATATTAAGCTCTCACCTCAGCGAGAAAAGTAAGGATAGCATCCAGGTTCATGCTGGCAACTCCCCGGATGGAGTCTCGCTGCTCAGTAGTGACTCCTTTTTCGGAGCATTTCCTTAGCAATTTCTCTAAGGTCTGGAGCTTGGGAGGGGGCTTCTGCATAACAAGAATCAAGTTGGGTGTTAAGAGCATATACATCCGGCATGAAAAGAGAAAATAAGACTGGGTGATTGTATGCATACATCCGGCATAAGCAAAAGGCTGCATGATAAGCTATACTTAGCAAAAAAAAAGAAAAAAAAAATGAAATGAAGAAAAGTGAACTCAAGTACCTGAAATGACAACCAGGTCCTGGACCTGCTTGCTGCGGCGCTTGTCAGGGGAGCCTGCTCCAGCAGACGGCAAATCCTTGGAAGCTTTGGATTCAGACGCCTGCTTTAGAGCAGAGAGAGCAGCCGGCGATTTACCGCCGGTAGAGGGGTGAGACTCGGAGTTGCTAGCGGATGGCTTGTGAGCCACAGTCTTCCGGGAGCGCTTGGGGGGAGTCGAAGCCGCCTCTTCCGCAGTCCGCTTGGGGGGCTTGAGGTTCACCCCAGGGACGACTGGAAGCTTCACTTAGCCCTCCTGTACAAAGATTCACAAGTTAGTGAAATTAAGGCTAAGTTAATGAGAAAAGGCCTGAAGAAAAAAGGACTTACATGTTCAAGCTGCTCCCGCTTGAAGATCTGATTTTTCTTGTTCATCATCTGGCGGTAGGCGGAGGCGGTGCCGCTTGGTTTCTTTTTTGGGGTAAGCTGAGACATTGCTTCTTCTGAAAAAAGGCCGGATGGGTGGTTAGAAAACAACAATAAAATTCCTTTGCTATAAGTAAAAGCATGCATGATATAACCCCCATCCGTCTACCCACCTCTTCCTTTTTCTAAGCTCAGGCCACAGGCAGCCAAATAGGTCGGGTCCTTGAGCCATTCATATTGGGGTATGTAGTTGTTGAACCTGATTTCCTTCTCATAACCCCCCTCTACCGCCTGCACTTCCACCTTAAATAACCCAGGGTCAAGGATTTGATCCCAACCTTCTTCAGAGACAGGCGGTAGAAGGGCCTTTTGGCCTAAAAGATAAGGATTCTGGTCCCAAGAGTTGAACTTGGCATTCCGGCTGGTGTCTGGGGAAGTGACTATATAGAATTTGTTCCTCCAGTCCTTCCACTTGGACTCCTTCCCAAGTTTCACCATGTACCCCTTATTGCTAGTAAGGGTGTACCAGTCGGGGCCAACTGACTGCTCTAAGCCAGGTTCAATGTTCTGCATCCTGCAGGCGGCTACATACCCCAGGATGTTCACCAATGAATTTGGGGTGAGTTGCCACACCCCCAGGCGGTACCCGTCTAGGATCGCCTCAATGGTCGGATCCAAGGGAAACCTAAGGCCCGCCTGTATCACTGCGGCATAGCAGCCGAATGCAGTGTTCCTATAACTTTGGTTAAGGGGCCAGACTACAGCATCCGTCAAAGCTGGCACTTTGACTTCATATCCGGCCCCCATGACAAAAGAGTCCCTAAAGTCATTCAACCCCTTCAGCATTAATTTCTGGGTGGAAAGGGATATGTGTGTGAAGTAAGGGGTGTATTCGTCTTGAAGGGAAGAGGACGCCTCACCTTGACCCCTTGTAGGGGAAGCGGGCTCCTCATCAGGTTTTTCAGACGGCTTCTGTTCAGTTTTGGAGCCGCCTGAGTTAGAGGTTGAGGTTGTGAGGGAGAAAGAGTAGGAAGACCCCTGGTCAGATTCAGTTTCTTGCTGACCAACCGACATGCCCAGAATTGAGTCTTCCGGAGTGCTTGGGGTGCCTGGTTTGTCATAATACACCTCGCTCCGAGGCACCCTAATGGAGCCATCCCCCTCTTGAGTTCTAGTTGTTCGTTTGGTTCTAGCCATGGTGTCCTGCACAGACACATAGACGGTTGGATTGGGGGAAGGATGAAGAGTGGGGCAAACGGCTCCCCTAGTCCTAGATTCAGCCGTCCCAGGTGACCGGCTGACAGCTATCCTAGGCCGTGTCGAATCTGTTTGTGAAACCATTTTATGAAAGCAAAGGAAAAACAAACACAGGCGAAAATTTTAAAAGTTTAAACAAAAGAGAGTCAGGCGGTTACCTTGAGAAAGGTACGGTTAACTTGAAACGAGGCGGTTGGTGCAGACGGACAGTAACAAGCGGCAGAGTACACAATTTTTTGTGAAAATTCTCTAGAAACTCTCTCAAATTTCACACAAAGATATGTGAAATGAGGGTCAAAAAATTGCTTTTATAGAGGGGTAATTTGTAACACCCTAGAAATTCCTTTCTGTAAATACTCATTCTTTTCTTTTAAAAATATGATTTAGGAATAACTAAGACATTACCGCCACCGTGAAAACGGCTAAGGCAATTATCAAGATACACAGCGGAAGACTCGAAATTTAAAACCGATTAAACAAGCCAACCCAAAGTCAACCAAACGAATATAAAGTTTAAAACCAAACGAACAAGTCAAAATAAATTCAAATTACAACTTAGAACCATTAAAGGCCCTTATTTAAAAACCGCTCCCAAATCAAACCTTTATGTTAGTCCACACATAATATATCATAAATAAATAAAGCATAAAACACATTGTAATCTAATGAAAACTAATAGGATTCACTCTTCACTCATGCCCCATCATGATCATGCTTCAATACCTGAAAAGTTTATCTCTACTTGCTTCCACTACTCTTCATTAAAAATGGGTTATCATAGGCCCAAAGTAAAGACATGGCCAAAAACACAAACACACACAATCAGCAAAACTGAGTACATAAGCGTAAAATAGCCACACTAACATGTTTTCACCTATCAACACACACTTACCTCATTGCACCTGTTCATAAATACCAATCAACACAATACAATGACTAGACCCTAATTAATTCATTTTGCATTGATTACGCATCGAACGGGTTTCCACCTATTAACCTCCCCCAAATAAATTTGAGGTTAACTGGCACGGGAGCTAACCGTGCCAGCGACAAACCACACAAAGGTGGCGGAATTCCTGCGCATAATAAATAATAAAAAGGAATATACAGCGTCCTGTACTCCATTGGAAGTTATGGTTAAATATAAAACCCCATAACCCCCCCATTGTTCATACTCAAGGTATATACGTTCCAAGAGTTTTGGTGCGTAATCTCTTTCACTTTACGTTATTTACATATTATTAAACTTGGTGATGACTCTTAAAGCATAATAAATCAATCAACAATAATTATTCAATCAAACAAACATACCAATTTAATTCTTGAATAATTAGTGACCACATATTATTTAATGTTGAACCCTTTTTAATTCTACCTCAGTGTCAAAGACACCTTAAACGCATAATGCGCCAAAAATCCTATCCCTCGGTGTTAAAAACACCTTAAGTGCACAAAGTCACCAACATACAACTTATTCCTTGTGTACCTAGACACTTATATAGCTCCCTCCTCGTGCTTAAAGCATCAATAAAAATTATTTGAACCATAATAAAATTTCTTTTCAATAATCCAAACATAATTAAACATGTAGTTTAATTAATCATGCCTTCTAACAAGCCATAAATAAAAAATGTGGTTCAAACACAACATACCAAAAATACAATTTTCCAATCCATAAACCATCACAAATAATTCATGCTTCATCATTCAATCACAAACACCATAAACTCACAATTCCATACATAAACCTTAGCATGATTCTACTTATAATCAATTACAAACAAACCTAGCATGATTCTATATCACCAAATTATGCTAAGTACGCGTACGTACCTTGAGTACGTTATTAAAACTGCCACGACTAGTAGAAATCGCTTCCTTCAAAGTCTCCTACACATTAAATCCATAATAGAGTATTAATATCCACTCTAAACAAATATCCAGCAATATATACTATTTTAAAACCCTTCATAAATTAATTAGAATAAGTTGAAATTATATTTAAAACACCATAAATTAAGTCTCAATTAATGGGTAATTAAAATTTCTTCAAGAAACCTAATATCAAGTGTTCTACAAAAATTCCAGCACTTTATTATACTTAAAACTTGCTGTAATTTGGTTTTAAAACACTTAAAACAAAGGCCTACCCTATAATACATCATAATCTTTCAATAAATCATGAAACAAGAACCTAGGGTATCAAAAATTGGGGCTTTAAAAACCAAATCTGAAAATTAATTCACACAATTACAATAACCAAACATCAAAATTAAATCCCAAAACTCATAAATTACAATTAGATCTAAGCATAGATTAAATTAAAATAAGAAAGTTAAGTTTTTTTTTTATACTCGAAAAAGGGGTAAAAAGGGGGGGGAGGAAAACGGCAGCCACCTGCTGCCGCGGCTTGCGCTGCTAACAGCGGCGGCCACCAGCTGGCAGCGGTGGGGGAAAAGGGGCAGCCGGAAAAAAAAATAAGGGGAAGGGGAAAAGAAAAAGAAAGAAAAATAAGGAGGAGAGAGAGAGAAGTTTACCTTGGGTTTTCTCCACTCTGGGCAAAGTTGATTTGCCTCATAAGAGGGATATTTATACCCCTTCTCTATCTCCCCTTTTACCCTAACTTTCCTCCTTTAGTTTTTCCTAATCCCTTCCCTACTAAAACTTGTTAAAAAAATCATAATTTCCTAAAATAAAACCCCAACTTCTATTAATTAATTAATTAAACGACTTTTTCTTTTGTAAAATATTCCAAATTTACATGGGATAAATAATTAAAACATCATAATTAAAATGCTAGAGTTATTTAAATACCCTTATAAAATATATATATTAAATAAAATACGTATAAAATGTATATACATTAAATAAAATACGTATAAAAATATGGGGTATTACATAATTCCGGGGCACCTCGGTAATCCCCCAGAGAGAGAACAGTAAATTTTTTACTTCAACCAAATGAGGCGTTGACATGTGTCACAGACACCCCGTGGCGTGCCACGTCACCTCTCTGACAGGGGCAAATGTTTTGGGTAAAATTACCCTGCCAAATGCGGCTTGAGAATAAGAGACGTGTCCGCCCAGCATTAGGACACTTGTCCACCCAGCATTGGTCTAAACAAAACCAACCAAATACTGACACGTGGACCTCACTGTCATGTCATGGAATGGCGGCTTTCAGGCCCGATTCCCCATAACTTGTCATAGCCCACCAAATCTAGGTCACATGACCTCGAATAAGGGCACATTTTCCCATGACCTTATAAATAGGGAGATATTCCCCATTATGAGGGGGGATTGAATCATTTATTACATCACCAACATTTCTCTCACATCAAATGAAGCACCTGTTCTCGAGATCTGTAAAGATCTCATCTTTATCTTTTTCCGCACTTTTTACTCACTCCTACACGTTCTAACTTGATCGTCGGAGGCGGAACTCCAACCAAGAGGAGTCTCCGTTGTTTTGCAGGTACAGGCCGCACCGGACCAATCTTCGAGCTGTAACTCTCCCGAGGGACTAAAAACACCCAAAACACCATGGATTATTTGATTTATGTTTGAGTGTATTGTCTCATTCAAGCTTGGGGGGGGGTATTCTATCATGTTTTGTGGGATGTTGATTCATATATGCTATGCACCTTTGTATATGCTTTTCCATGTTTCTTATATTTTGAAAAACTACGAAAAGATTTTTGTTTCCATCAAGGAAAATTTGCAATGTGTTTTGTTTTGTTCTTGCTTTGGACATAATAACATTTGGACTTGAATAATTAAATGATATTCTTCTTAAATGGTAACGGTGTGCACGGTTTGAGAGTATGCTTGGTTGATTCTAGGATAAAGCAAGCTAAGGTAGTTGGTTAGAACTAGTGGGATCATGAAACCCGATTCTACTTGTATGTGGCATGTTAGGTAGTTGCTTCCTATAGTCGATTTGACACTAATAGTGAGTTTTTGCTACATCCATGTGAGGTTTATACTTTTTCAAGACTTCAACATTTATTTGCATGAGCAACATGGATCCTTGACTATTGCGGACCTAATCTAGAATCTTAACTCAGATTTCTTAAGACCGAGACCGAACCATTTAGGGAGGACAAAGGCATCTTTTCGGGGTGGTAATTTTTCTTTTTCTAGGATAATATTCATCATTTTTGTTATTTTTGGGTTTACATTTGCCTACTTGCTAACCATTTGAGCCTTTTCCCTTCTTTTCAAGCCACATCTTCAGATTCTTGAGCCTTTGTTTCTTTTTGTTCCATTTTTGGTTTTTGTGAAGCAAATGGTCATCTTTTGGAGTTTGTGGTGTATTAGTATGGTTATTGGTTCAAATGACTGCAAGATTGTGTTTTGAATATTTTTGTGAATAATGGCAAGTGAATAAATGAAAAAACCGTCCAAAGTTAAAAAAAAAGCAAGGACAAAGCAAGTGCAAAGTTGAAAAGCCGTCCAAAGTTAAAAGAGGCGAGGACAAAGCACTATTAAAGAAAAAAAAAAGTAAAAAATGAAAAATGCAAAAATATTTTGATGTGAGTATTCTTCCTTTTTGAGCATTGAGGACAATGCTCCATTTAAGCTTGGGGGGAAGCGTTCTCACGCTTTTTGTGTATATGTTTGTGATTTATAGCTTTGAATAAGCTTGGGGGTGTTGTTGTTTTTGTTTGGTGATTACTTGGTTTTGGTGTAAAGAAATGCGCAATCTTTGCTTCACAATTTAGGTTAACCACCATTTAAATTTTAGCATACCCTCATCCTTTTGCCTTAACGTTACAACCTTGGGGAAAGACCTTTTGACCTAAGTGGTTGAGTCATTCATTGGTGGAGAGAAATGTGAGTTTTAGCCTAAGGAGAAGGGATGCATAGTCAAGAAGTCGAGTAGCCTAAAAATTCTCTTTTTCCGGTTCCTTCGAGGAATCATTGGGATGCTCACTAGAGGTTGATATGAGACTAGTAGGAAGAACGTGGTAAGATCGTTTGGGATGAAAGTGGATTGTGAAAGCTAGTTCCTATGCTTAGCATATTTATGTTTCAATCAACCTTGGGTATCTTGGAACGTGCACTCCCTTACTTGTTTAAAAAGATTTGCATTCATTTGTGCTTGTACATTTGGAAAAGTCCTTTCATGAACATTTGTTTGTTTTGCTTTCCTTTTGAATTGTTTTTCGTGCTTTGCCTTGTTTGTATTATTATGAGAGTTACGGGTTAAACTCTTAGGAAATCCTTACAAGAGCATCACTCGTCCTCTAGGGCGATCTAGGGGTTTAAATGGCTTGTCTTTAGTTGCTAAAATTGACCGTGATTCCTACGAAAGTGAGTTAGTGTATATTCTTGTCTCTTCTCCTCTTTAGCTTGTTTGAATAAGCTCGTCATTTCACTCCCTTGGTTATGTTTTGCTCGAGGACGAGCAAAAGATAAGCTTGGGGGCATTTGATGGGTGTCATAAATGGAACCCATTTGTTAAGCATTTAGGTTGATTTCATCCTCTTTTCATAGCTTTCTTGCTCAATAAATGCTTAGTTATATGCTTTGTTGCTTAGTTTTACCTTTCCTCTCTTATTTTGTAGTTTTTGTGTATTTCATTGGTTTTCTAGCCTTTTCTCCTTTATTTTCTCTATTTCCGTGGTTGTAGGTATTGTACGAGGTTTGGGTCTTGATATTGGTGATCTACTAAGGTGGAGAAAGCCTTTGGAGGAAGCTCACGGCATTTGGAAAGCTCAAGATGCAAGGAGGTGGAAATTCCAAATCTTGGCTCTTGCGCTCTCATGCCGTGCTACCATTAATAAGTGGTGTACCTACTAATCAAGAGCATTAGCTACTGCCACTCCTAGTGTTCATCATCATCATAGTCGTGCGACCTTAGCGAACGCACAAAGCCGCTAGAATTTTGAAGAAACCTAAAGAAGCGCGGGCACGCAGAGCTCGGGTGCGGGCGCACCACAAGGTGGCGCGGGCACACCACCCCTTGGCGCGGGCGCGCCTCCCCTGCTGCGTGGGCGGACCTCCCTGGGAATTTGTTGCTCGGCTTTTGGTGTTTTCGCGCCTCTATAAATATCTTTGTAACCCGATTTTTGGGGCAAGATTAGAATAAGTTTCATATTACATTTTGATCATATTCTTAGCTTAGTGGAGAGCTTCTCTCTCTAGTTTTAGGGTTAGTTTTAGGAGTAGATTTTAGAGAGAGAAAGTGAGAAATTTCAATGGTGATTGAGAGATTGAAGAATCAATGGTGACAATTGTATCGGAGATCTTCTCTATTATCAATGAGCTTTTCTAAACTCTATCTCATTTATTGTTTTGTTTAATATTCATGTTTGGTTGATTTGATTTTGGTTTGATTTTGTTGTTTGATCTTTGATTAGTGTAGTTGTTCTTCTTAGATTGTTGATTCTTGTTTTCAATAGTTGTTTATTGATTTGATGATGTTGTTAGAGTAGTTTCTTTGATAGGGTGATGGTGAAGCTTATATGATGTGATGGATTGATGCAAATTGGGGATAATTGATGGAGTTGATGATGTGATTAAATTGGTTGATTGATTATGTGCATGTGTGTGTTTGATTTAGGCTTGATCACCCTAGTTATTCACACTAGATTGCATTGTAGGTTCACATTGATACGAACCATTGATTTGTGGCTTGCATTTAACGATTGAGGTGTCTTGTGACGTTCCTAGCTAGAGTTTATCGTAGTTGACGCTAGTTAGACCTCTAGGAAAATAGCTTGATATGCTCTTTTGGTTGCATGATTGGTTTTTCCTCGCATCACTCGACTTAGTCAACTTCCTATCCCATTTTGCTATGTTCATTGCTATTATATGTGAATCCTAATCCCTAGCATTTTATTTTTTCGGTTTCTTCGTTTTAGTAGTTGTTAGTGTCACCTCCTTTCCTTCGTCTTCGACCTAGCTTAGGCACCCAAGTTTAAAGCACTTAGACATTACTGTTCCTTTGGGTTCGACCCTTGACTTACCTCTATACTTGTATTTAGTTTAGTTAAGTGTTTATAAATTTTGATTGGCTTAGGGAGGATTAGTCCAACGACCTAGTTCACCCCACGTCAATTTCTGAGCATCGACTATTTGTTTCTTGAAAGATAAGTCTATAGTGTTTACCAACTATAAACCACCTTCCATATTAATTGTATGGGGCGTGCATTTTCACTCATCTGTTAATAGCTTGATAGCTAAAAACTTTGACGCAAAGGAATCCTCTAAGCTCACATAATATCTAGGTTCACATATATAGCTTACCGTTCCTTGACTTAAGTTACATGTGATACCACTAATTATTTGATCATAAAATTCTTTATGTATAATATCACAAATGAAACTTAAGCATTTAACATCTTTACCAAAATCTTGCAAAGGAGTTATGTATACTTGTACTACACCAATACAAATATAGCTATAATTTCCTTTTTCTATATGTTTTTTTTAATACTTTTCCAATTTATGGTATTAATTTCGAATGCCTTTTGTTCACAATCTTCGATTACTATGCTTCCTTCCATTTCTTCACATACATATTTAGTTCTAGTGTTAAAGAAAGAAGTTTTAAATACTTTATCCTTAGTCATCTAGGGAAAATTCCAACTTTTTTTGTTTAGTTGATCTAAGTCATTATCTTCAAATGAATACTTAGCTCTTTTTAGTTGACCTATAGTCATTTTGCTTTTATCTTCCTCATTGTCATCTGATTCTGAATTTTCTAATTCTTCTCCATCCATGATGTTATTTATTTCTTCATAATTTTCATCTTCAAACTCATCACTAACTTCAGGTTCTTCATTATACTCATTTTCCTATTCTATCATTTCTACTATTCCTTTATTATTACTTAAAGCCAATTCTAAAGCCTCGTCCTCTAGTATTTCTATGTAATCCCAACTTCCTAAGGCTTCCATTAGTTTAGGGAATATTTAAAGTCATCCCACACTTGAGCCCCACTGTGATCATACACTTAAGCATAGTGGCGTCCAAATGGAAGGAAGCTAGAGTAAAAGAGTCGCCAACAAGTTTTAGAAACTTGTAAACCGTTCACAGGGTGAAGGTTACACCCCTTAAAAATCCAGGAGATTGTTAACTCCAATAGGTCTGGAACCATGACTCGAAGTTCGGGGATGAAGGTACAAATCCAACCTAAAAGAGATTGAACTTGCCCAAATAATAGGCCTCTACTTTATTCTTCTCGTATTCATGTGGGCTTTCTGACTAACATACAATCCATAGGTTAACCCTAAACCTGTTTATCTATGTTGGTTGATTATTAATGCACTAAAAAAACTATAATTGGCGATCACTTGAATTATAATCAAATTAACCTAAACAAGATTATTAATTATCTTATTAAACATGATTAAAAGTACAAATTCCCTTTAAACATGCATAAAAGGCGTGATCAAGCAATAACAATAATACATCTATTAACATAATAATCATAAAAATAATAATCATAATTATCATGTTAATAATAAAGCATAATAATAGCAAGATCCTAGGCATGATACTAACAAGATTAATAACAAACCCTAGCATGTCACGAAACATTAAAGTTTAATTAACCCTTACATGATACTAACGTGATATTAGGAAAGAAATAGGAAGCATCATAATAATATATGTGATAGTGATATTAGAAATTTTAGTTAACCCTAAACATGGTACTAGGTAGCAATAAAAACATCCTAACATGATACTAGGTATCAATAAAATAATTTAAGCATGATTTCTATATCAAAAGATCAATAAAGCAATTAAAGTACTTACTTCGATGCCTCGTACCTTTTTCTAATAACAAAATACACACGTTAGTAACTTCAAGGAAAATAACAAATCAAACAATTAAATCAAATAATTGAAATAGAGATTTGGAACCAAACCCTCAGAAATATCAAACCTTTCACGTCTAGAGTGAAGGCAACTTCGAACTTGGCTAGGTGTATCTAGAGCTAATGTATGAGGAATTTTGAGAGAGGGAAGGTATAGAAAAAGAAGAGAGAGAGAGAGAAAGCTCCCAACTTTTAGAGAGAGAGAGATGATGGTTTTGAATAATGATTGTGAATGAATAAAAACAGGGAAATACAACCCCTATTTATAGGAAAAATAGCACGGGATAAAAGAAAATCATATTTGGAATAAAATACCTCCTGTCACCAACAACAGGAGTCAGCGCCAGACGACAAGCTTGTCGCTAGGCGACAGCTATCAGTGCCAGGCGACGACTCTATCGTCTCGCGCTGATTTACAAGTACAACGCGCTTTTGTACGCGGAATCATCTTCTAAACGGGTTAACATGTAAATCAGTGTCTACGCAGATTTAAAAATCGGATTTGTGATAAATAATATATTTTATTCAAAATATAACATCTTTAAAAAAAATATAATTATCAATCCTAATCTTATTAGATTTAAAAGGAATCTTCTAGATATTCCTAGAAGACTAAAATAAATCCTAATCACTTTAGGAATAATAATTAATAAGCCCTCCTCTAGATCATTGGGCCTAATTTGAAATCATTAGGCCTAATATAATTTAATCCATAACTACCTCATAATCATCGGAATTGGGCTTATAATATATCGTTGGAAAGCTCTTTTCAATCCCAATCCAACTACACCATTATTGGACCCTTATCATGGACCAAACCAAATTGGACTTGCTATTTTTTATAAATAGGGTAAGAAAAGAAATATTTTTGAAATCAAAAAGAGAAATATTTTAATAAAAACATCCTCGTTACTAGACTTCTCACACTTTCACTTTGTACAATAATCAAATGACGTGAAAGGTATTCATCACTGGGTTTGGTTTTGGGGAGACACAAATGGGTGTCTACACAAGCCCCCACTTTGATTGAGTTTGGAGAAACGCAAGTTTCGAAAACAAAAGTCAAAGTTGCAATAGGGACGGAGAATGATTTAGAGTGTTCTGCGATCCTAAATCATTATTGTAACGGCGATGCCTGCAAACTAGTGTTAGTTAAAAAAGATAAAAGAGTTAAGAAACGTGTATCTTGCACCGTGGAGCACATGTCTTTGGAGTAACCAATTTTGTTTGACGATCTTCCTCAAGCTAGGGGATACCGCCTGAAGACTACCACGCTTGCAGCTGCCTTCAATTTTCGCCGTTTTATGACCATTTTCCACATCCTAAGGAACACGATCGAAGATAACTTCGCTTGAAATCACCTCCTATTTTCGGACAACCTTCCACATCCTAGGGAACGCCGTCGAAGATAACTCTGCTTGAAGCCATCCTTAGTTGTTTATGACAACCCTCCGTAAGCTAGGGAATGTCATCGAAGATAATTCCGCTTGCAGCCATCTTCAGTTGTTGTGATAATATTCCGAAGAAAATTACCGAAGACCAACGCTTGTTGATCCTTAAAGCTTGCTTGAACTTTGCTGCTGTGATATTTGCTTAAATTATCGCGGTGCCAGTACGTCGGCGCATTTTGCTGCTTATGAACCAGTACGTCGGTGCTTGCGATGAGCCAATGTTTAGGCGTTTTAATCTAAGTGAGACGATCTTTTATCAAGTCGATCACCTACTGTGATTGTAATTGAGCCGATTACTTAATCATGTCAAATTGCATATAAGGGCTAACTAGCGCTTGACGAAAACCTTGCGTTTGGCGCTGAAGTCGCTGCTGCTGCTGTTCGTTGCTCGGCGTGACTCCGAACCTTCAACTTGGTCATTTCCTTTCAACCAAATCTGCTCAAATCTTTTGCAAATTACAGCTCTACATCTCTAATTTACCAATCCACGTAAGTTTTGCTCAAACTCCTCTTATTTTGGAAGAATTTCATGCATTTATATTTGCGGTTTTTTTTTTCACAAAATCCGGGAATGTTCTTACTCGCTTATCTTTTTGAAGTGATAGCTTCCCATGCCTTGAAACGCTGTCGAAAATCAATTTCAAACGAGGTGCTTGATTAAAATCTGGAAGTGCTCAATCAATCAGGCTTATCGTCAATCTAATTGCGATTAGGCCAACTCTAGTTGATTTGCTAAGCCATTTGTGTCCTTTTGCTTCAAATCTTTTGTAATGGTTGCTCGTACCTGCATTTATATTTTGGACTATAGGACTTTGCTCATCTTTTCTTTAGGGTTAACCTAAGGCTTAGTGTTGCTTGACTTATATAACACTCAATGTGTTTTTAACACACATGACTTGTCATGACTCGACTAAAAGAGTTTTGACACACATGGCTTGACATGACTCAAGGTGTAAACTTGACTTAATATGATTAAACGACTCGAGGTCCACTAAACGCGATTGTGACTTGTGTGTGCAAAGTATTGACTCATGGCACAATGTGTAGATGACTTAAGTGTGCATTCGACTTAAAAGCCCTAAAAAACAACAAAAAAAATTTCGTCATTTTTATAGAGGGTACCGACTTTCTCCTAAAAAAGAATGATGCAAAAAGAAGGAAGTGAAGTTTTTTTAAGGTTCATGTTCAATGGGCTTAATCAAGTATAGGCTTTGACGTTGTATCTCATAGTTTAAGGATTGTAACATTCTAGACTATCTTAGTTGACTCGATAGTGAAACACTAGTGGAAAAAATCTCATTCGTAATACTGATAAGTGACTTTTATGTCACTTTTTAGGGTGTTTATTGAGTCGTATTCCGGCTTATTTTCCAATAATTTCACCCTTTTTATCCTTTATTTCTTTTATTTACTTATTCTCGTTTTTTATCTTTATTTTGGGTATTTTTGTAATTTTCAATAGTTTTTAGTTTATTTTCGTGTTTTCTTTTATTTTTCTTACTTTTAATGTTTGTAGTTTAAGTTGTTAGTTTTTATTTTTAATATTTTCTCTTTTTATCTCGTTTTCTTGTTTATTTTAGTTTCGTATTTTATTTTATTTTACTTCGTTTCATTTTATTATTTTAGTCTTTGTCCCTATTCTCCCTCGTGTTTGTTTTTGGTTGTAGGTGTGTTCGGGTCGATAATCAAGTTTCAAGTTTGGATCAAGTTCGGAATCTCAAATTGAGCCAAACAACATTCTTACAAGTTGCTGCCCCTAACCTTATGTTGCTGCCACTCTAACCTACACCACACCCATCTCCTATCCTACACCACCCCAAACAACACACACAACACATCTCCCCTGCTTCCATCTCCACCTCACACTCACCAATAACAACTCCAACAGCACCACAACCCTGAACTCACCAAACAACCACCAACACATCACCACCGCAGCCACTACACCAGCCACCTACCAGCACCAACCTTCACCCCGCAACAAACCCAACACCAACACCAACAACAACTACAATAGCAACAATTCGCACCTCCCCTGCTCCCTCAGCTCCAATCAACCACCACGCAACTCCCTTACCACCTCCAATCAACCTCCGCCAAAACCGCCAGCAGCCATCAAACACCAACCTCCACCACTCCTCTGCTCTTCACGCAAGCAACCCCACAATAACACCAACAACGCAACTAACACCAACAGCAACAGCAATTTACAACAACCAACAGCGCCACCACGCAAACCCCAACATGCCTCCCTCACCAATTCGCACCAATTAAACCACCAACGTCACCTCCCATTTCGCCACCAAACCGCCATTAATAAACCACAAAAACAACCACCAATCGCAGCCCCCAAATTTCCCCAAATTAGCCCAATTTAACCCCAATTCTATTAGGAGCTACTCGCGGCCGCGCAGCCCTGTCAGAAGGCGCACGCAATTGGAGTTCAAAACAGAGTCGAGGCAGTAGCATTTGCGCGACCTCTGCGCGATGTCTTCGCGGGCGCACAAATGTGGGTCAATCACGAGCTTCTCACGCGAGTTTTAATGAAATTTGGATGGCCACGATCTGATGCTAGATGATGATGATGCTGATTTGAGCCGTTGATGATGATGTGTGGTGGTGATTTATTGGATGATGAACAGAGCAGCCATGATCGAAAGAGGAGGAGTTTGGGGGTTATTTCGTGATTTTAGGGGGTGGGTCTAATGGGTTTCATTTTTATTTTTCTTTTTTCTTTTTATTTTTAGTTTTTGTTATTTTTATTTTTCTTTTTATTTAGTCTAATTTTTCTTTTTATTTTCTCTTTTACTTTATTTTATTTAGCCTTGTATTATAAATACCCCTTTGGGGTTATTTCCTAAAGACTTTCAACTTTTGACTCTTAACATTTTTATTTTAGCCTAGATTAGATTAGTTTAGCCTTTATTTTCTCTCTCTTAGGGTTAGGAGTAGTTTAGAGAGAGAAAGCTTGGAATTTTCATGGAGTTTTTGGGATTTTGAAGAAACATTTTGTGGATTTTTCCTCTCATAAATTCAATGAGTGTTCCTAACTTTCTCTCACATTTATTGCTTTCATTTATTATTGTTTTTGCTTATTTATTTGTTTATTTGAGTAGATTAATTAGTTTAGTTGTTGATTCTTGCTTTTATTATTATTTTACCTTGTTTTCCTTGTTTTTGTTCACCATGTTAGTTTAGGTTTTGTTCTAGGGAAATGGATGAAGGTTATGTTAATTAATTTAATGATTGATTGTGGTTAGTATGAAATTGTTTCTTGATTATTGTGTATGGATGATGTTTTTATGGATTAGAATCTTTCTAGCTAATTGATTCTATGCTTTTAATTGTGTTTTCAATCAATTGTGCGAAAGTGAGTTGTTTGAGAGCCCTAAATTCCTCCATACCTTTGCTAGGCTAGTTGCACGAGAGTGAATTAGTTTAGTAGGATTATTAACATGTTTAATTGCGCGAGAGTGAGTTAAATGTGTTAATCGTCCTAATTGAGGTCATTTTCATCTAATTGTTTGATGTTGTTGAATGCATTAATGTAATTGGATTCCACTTTCCCTAGTTTTAGTTATTTGCTCTTAGTAGTGTTTAGTTGAACCTTTCTTTACCTCACAAGCTTTCCTAGTAGTCTAATTAGCATAGATTGATACACTTAGTCCTTTTGGGTTCGACCCTTTACTTACCCCTATACTCGTATTAGGGTAGTTTAGGTATTATAAATTGTTAATTTGATTAGGGTTAGTAGACTAACGACACTACCTAATCCCTCGATCAAATACCTCATTTTTAACGGGCATAATTAAATCCGTTACAAAAATATCATTTGTAATGGGCAATATATATGATCGATACAAATAACAACTATTTGTAACGGGCAAAATAATGCCCGTTATGAATAATCATTTAATTGTAACGGGCAATATTTTCCCCGTTACGAATAATTATTTAATTGTAACGACAATATATTGCCTGATACAAATAGACTTTTGATGGGGCGAAATTTGCTGAAAGGAGTAAGCCCATTACACTGAAGTATTAGGGTTACAGTACATAGCCGTTAGTCCTCTTTCTCTAAATTCACTTCCCTCTCTCTCTCTCCTCACTCAATCTGCTCACTCCGAATCTTCTAAGAAATTCAAGCGATTTTCTTCATTTTTCTTATCTTTTTCTTTGATGTATGATCTCTGCTTTAATCATCTATTTGGTTTTTAATTTTTTTTAGCTTACATTTGGGATTTGGTGAATTTTTTTAATGAATATTGTTGGATCTTGAAGATTTGATGCATTTTGAAGGCTGAATTAGTGTTGATTGAGATAAAAAAAGACGGTAAAATGACGATTGGAGTTCGATAATTTCAAGGCAAACTGGAGAACACGAGATCCGTTTCTTCTTCACTCTCTTACCCCCAAATTTGAGAGATCCGATTGGACCTTCATCGCCACCTCCTCTGCCACTGGAGTCCAATGGCACTTCCACTTCCTCAACTACTCCTTCTCCTTCTCCTTCTCCCGAGGAAATCTCTCGCCATGCTCAGCTCTCACTCGAGGTTTCTCTCTCTCTATTTTTATTCTTCAATTCAATTGAATTCATCACCAACAACTCCTAACCTAACCTAATTTCTTGAATTTGTTGAAACTGTAAAAAAAAGGTCATCTACATCAAAGAAATCAAGAGTTTAGCATCCATGGGTCTTCCTGATGCTCCTGCCATCCGCTCTACTCTCTAGAAGGTTCTCTCTTTAGACAATGACTCACAAACGATGCCATGAACTAACCCAAATCATTAAAATTTAGGATCCCAATTCAATTGAATTGAGAAAGATCAGATTTGTGACCCGAATGCACATTTGCCAATTACCACCTCCGAACACTTGCTTCTCTTTCCTCTTCTTCCTCGTTCAACCGCTGCTTCCATCTTCTGGGAAAATGGGACTTGTTCTTCTTCTCTCATTCTTTTTCAAGCGATTTTTATACTTTTGAATTGATTAATTCGATCTATTTCTCTGTGATTGATTTATAGAATCAAAACTTAGAAACTATTTTGATCTTCAAATTGGTGTATTTTTCTGTTGTTTTTCATGCTTCCTCATTGAAAGATTGCTCAATTTTTCTGTAACTTTTTGTCGAATTGTGATTACAAAAAGTACAAAATTTGGCAAAATAACCCCTAATAAAAGACCCGGTTTCTTGATAAGAGGTCTGTTTGATATAAAAGATCTAATATTAAAGATAACGGGTCTCTTATGTGTAATAGGCCCCACCACTTTAGTTAGAGGAGAAATAAGAGACCTTCTACTTAACCAAACGGGTCTCTTATATCAGCTAGGGTCCACTACTTTTGTTAGGCAAAAAAATAATAGATAGATAACTAACTCGGTGTCAGACTGAACGGGTCTCTTACCTACTTTTTCTTGCCTACTTTAATACGTAGTACTTGTGGGTTGTTGATTTAAGCCATTTTCCTTTACTCCCTTTGGTGAGCATTTATCAAATTATCACCGCCCTTCTTTCTTAGTGGAAAAAACCCCTTTATCACCGCCCTTCTTCTCTAAAGCCCCATGTAGTGATTTATTGAAATCATCCTCATAATTCTATCATAACAACTACAATTGTGTCAATACCGATTCAAGCGGCAGCGGTACATAACAACAACAACGGCTATAGTTCAAATTTCTTCTTCAATTATTCAGAGGTTCGGTTTTTCTTTTCTTTTTTTTTTTTTTTTGTCAATTGCTAATTTGTAAACTGAATTCATATCCAATTTGTTCTAATTGCAATTTTGTTGTTTTGAGTTAGAAATTAGATTAGCTTCTGAATTGTGAAGATTAATTTGGATAGATTAGATCTAGGATTTCATTTTTTTTTTTTAAAATGAATAAATTATACTTTTAATTTTTTTTTCGCTAATCACTATCCATTTATCAATAATCATCAATAATCAATCAATAATATATACTAAAAAATACACCGACAATAACACGTGTCATTTTTTTTGTATGTCTTTAGGTTTTATTTATTTATTAATCTTTAGTAAACAAATCTTATACATCAACAAAAAAAAAAATAGCAAAATAATACATAAAGAAAAGATTTGACAACTCTTATACACAGTACATAGATAGCAAAATAATATATAAATAAGAGATTTGATATGTCTTTCCATGTAAATAAAAAAAAAATAGTAAATCAGATTTTTAACGTAATTGTGCCATAATTACAACAATAATTATATTATTTTTATTTAATTGTTAAATATATGTTAAAATCATCACTAATCAATAATCATATAACTAATATATAAAGCTAAACTTTTAGCAGGTCTCGAAATAGCGACACTTGGCATTCCAACTATTCGCCAAGTGTCGCGCCACCTTAGATAAATTTAAATAGACTTGATAAATAAACCGTCAAGTGTCGCGTCACCTTGAATAAATTTAATAAGATAAAAAAATTTAGGTAAGAATTCTATTTTCAATCAAATTAGGATAGAATTTTAGAATAAGATTATTAGTTTAGAGTTTTTTCTTCTATAAAATACCAAATAATAAATTTAAAACTATGCCATAAGACAACATCATTTAGCGTTTTAATTTTTCGCCAATTATCGTACCACGTTGGATAAATATAGATTGACTTTGTAGCAAAAAAAGTTAATTTAGATTTCTATTTTCAATCAAATTGAATTATAATAGTATAATTTTATCTTAAAAGTCCATAAACTACCCGGGCACCGCTGGAACACAAAACTAGTATATACTAAAAGACACACCAACAATGCCACGTGTCATTTTCTGGTGTGTCCTTTAGGTTTTATTTATTTATTTTTTAAAAAATAATCTTTAATAAACAAATCTTATACATCAACAAAAAAAATAGCAAAATAATACATAAAGAAAAGATTTGACAAATCTTATACGTAATACATAAATAAAAAGATAGCAAAATAATATATAAATAAGAGATTTGATATGTCTTTCCATGTAAATAAAAAAAAAATAAAATAGTAAATCAGATTTTTAACATAATTGTGCCATGATTACAACAATAATTATATTATTTTTATTTAATTGTTAAATATATGTTAAAAATCTCTAAGAGAGTAATTTGAATTTCAAATATTAAAAAATAGATAAAATAAAAGATTTGATGTATCCTTCTACAAATAAATATTAACAACTATAAATTTAAGAGAAAAAAAAATCAAGTTTTTTACATAATTTGTGACATACATAGTGACTACATAGTGTAATGTACAACATTTTAAGAAATCCATTTGGTTGATAACAAGAAAATTAAACCAATTTTTATGAAATAAAATATATAATAATATACATATTGTCAAATGCGTTTTAAAAATAGATATCTGGCTAATAGGCTCTTTTTTTATAATTAATTATAGGGTCTTTTATAATGAATTCTTTACTCCATATAATATTCTAGAAAAATTCATTATTAATTTAAAAATTACCGTGCATGGCACGGGACCTAATCTAGTTTCGTTATTAAACTCATAACCTTCTTATGAAATTTCTCTATTCCCCTTCTTTGGATTATAATTTATTTTATTTTATTTTATTTTATTAAACTTCATTTGGTCTTATTATTTGATATAGAAAGTTTCAATAAGATGGGAAAAACTATTGGGCCGAACCTTGATAAAGTGGAGTAAGTGATTATGCATTTTAATTTGCTTTTTTGTTAAATTATTCTTATATTTTTTGTATAATTCCTTTAATAGCGTGCAAATTTGTTTGCTATGATTGTTTAAAAGTTAAGGCTAAGCTGGTGGTCTAAGCTTGCGGAAGCAGTGGATTTGTACTATGATTTGCCGTATCTTGGTTAGGTGATTGATTAAGCACAAGTCACACCTTTTCCATATATATCATTTACATATATAAATGGACTATATACTATATAGCACTTCATATGAACTTGAAAACTATGATGCTGATTTATTGTGGCCTGATGGTAGGGATTTATTAATTGTGCATCACTCATTTTATTTATTAATTATTTGGTTTATTTTCAATTATATTGATTCTTTTTTTTTTTTTTGTCAGATTTGCATATGTTACACAGAAATCTCACTCGAAAATAGTAATGGAGTACCCAAGCTACATATTGATGTAATTATATTTAAAATAATTTTCAGTAAAGTCAAATAATTTTATTTTTTTTTATCGTTTCATTTACTTTTTTTGTTTATTTAGATTGTATATCATGAATTCTATTTAGTGCAATGCTATTTTGTTTGGTCTTAGAACTCTAGAATTTACTTTACAAATTTTTCGCCAATTTGAATTCAACATAAAAATACGAATTTCAAATGCTTTCAAATTTCAAATGTGAATCGTAGTACATATGAAAAGCAATTTTTTCCTATCAATTTCATACCTTACCTAATAGACCCCTTATCTCTAACAACGGGTCTCGTTGTTCTACTAAACAAACCCCTTCTAATGAGGGGTCTCTTTATAGATAGAGACCCATCTAAATGAGGTCTCTTATGCATATTTTAACGGGTCTTTTTGCCCTTTTTTGTAGTAGTCTTAATAATTAGTAGTTGTTTTGCCCTAATTTCTCGATTTACTTTTGATCTTGATCGTGTTCTTCAATTTTTGCGGAATTGTAATCATTACTTTGTAAAATGTAGTTTTGCTAGAAAAATGCTGATTTTTGAGTTGTAGTTGATCGATTTTAACCTAATTTTACGGATATGAGAATTTATTGATCGATATATTTTGCTAAAAATTGGGTTTGGTGTCGTTTTAATATAAATGTTGGAATGCGATTTCTGGATTCAGTTCGTCGTTCTTATTAATCGACAAGGGAAAGTGAGGTTGACGAAATGGTATTCACCTTATGCTCAGAAGGAACGAACAAAGGTGCAATTTCAATAATTTTGCTGGTTATACTTATATTTTTGCATAATTTAGTTTCATATGTTTGTTTATTTGACGAGAAATTGCAAATTTTTTGAAGATTGTTTGCGAACTGAGTGGATTGGTTCTCTCTCGGGGTCTAAAGCTCTGTAACATTGTAGATTGGAAAGGTTTAAAGGCTGTTTACAGAAGGTATTGTTTATGTTTAGATTTGGCCTTGTATTCATTGACATGATCATGCTATGTGCTGTACTATTCAGTATTTTCTGCTAAATTCGGGTTTAGTTTTGATCTAGTTATGATGTTTTTTATGCTGAGATCTTTTAAATGTAACTTCACCTGGCGAGATTCATTTGCAGTATTACCAAAATTAATTGATTAGTCATGTTTGGCAGATATTACTTCATCGAAATGGTATTCATCCCATCGTTTGTTGACCTAATCTGAAACGGGTTTGTTGGAATCAAATATGATGGTATTTTTCAAACTTTCGTACTTTTCCTCGGTTTCTTTGCCTTTGGGTTGTTTGCTTAGTGTGGTTGGTAACTTGAGATTAAATTGTTTAATGCTTTCATAAAGGACATGATAGTTAGCTAGTAGTTTTCTTGGAGTTATATTTACTTGCATGTGATGTTAAATGTTTGTGGTGTTGTCAAAATTTGTTTCTTTCACTGTTGAAATTCAGGGTCTAAGAACTATAGTACTATAATTTTTGTTGCATGTGATGTTTATGCATGTGGTCTTGTGCAATGTTGTTTCACTAGTTAAATTGAGTGTTGGGAGATTTCTATTAGTTGTCATGTTTCTTTGTGAATATTGCCAACTGAGAGATTTTTTCGGACACTTGAAGTATATGCCGGGGACTAGTGATGATTTTATCTTTGTGGTTGAATTGAGTTTGCATGAGTATATTTCAGCATAGGCTCATAACCTGTTGCTATTGCTCAACAGCAAATCCACTAGCAATCCACTTTGTAGGAATCTGATTTTGCAGTTAGTTGAAAGGTTTGAAATAGTTGCATATTTTTGATACAGTAAATCATTTGTGTTTAATGTATTGTACGTTTGTAATATAATGTACTTGATTGCAGAATTTTGGCTTCCCCAAAGGCCCATTCCATCTTGGTTAACGGAGCTGTTAGGAAAGGAGAACGTCTAATCCCTCTAACTGAGTTTGAGAGCCTTGTGCGGGCCACTTTCCCTGTGTCATCCGCCAGAGTAAAGGTTTGTAATTCATAGAGATTAATATTCATGACCTTTTATTGAATATGTATCTAATAGTTGTATGGGGATTCTTTGCAGGCAACTGAAAGATTTGAGGCTGTCTATCCGGTCCTGAAAGAAGTTGCTCTTGCTGGTGCGCCTGGAAGCAAAGCAATGAAACAAGTTTCACAGCAGATAATTGGATTTGCAATTTTAGCAGCCGCAGAAGGTAATTGTTTTCATGCTTTTTTAGCCTGAGCTAGCTATAGAAGCATTCAATTCTTTGACAGGTTATATTGGCATTCCATCTTTTATGGCTTACTTGATTTTCGTGCTCATTTTTGCAGGACAAAGTATGCCTGGATAATGTGGAGGCAAGTGTTGCCGTTCTCAAAAAGCTTACTGAGGAAAGAAGGGAACAACATCTGAACTAGTCATCTCTTGAAACTGTAAAGCAGACTCTGAATAGTTTCCAGCAGAAGGTAGATTCCATGATCCTCACTCAACCTTTTATTTGATTCAATCACACCTGGAGCCATAGAATGAAGGATAAAATACAATAAAAAATAAAGATTGATAGAGAGAATCAACTTTTGCTAATTCTGTTTTTGAAAAAGCAGGCCATAATATGATTGTATGTGACTTTGTATAATTCCTTGGCTCATAACAGTGATATCTACAAGAATTAAGTATGTAGTATGCTGAATTACTTTGACTTAGGTAGTGGTTAAAACTTTTTTTTTTAATGAAATTAAAGCTAATGGGTGAGATATACTGTCATTTTTTTTTAAAGTACTTTTTTTTTTTAAAAAAAATCAGTATGTTGCTAGAATCTCAATAAATGGAGATCCCTTTGGTGATTTTAGGCTCACACTATCGTGATTGTCTTTATCTGAGAAAATGGGGTGCTTTATTAAGCCGAGGTTTCCTGTTTTTTGGAAAAGGTTATAATGGGATTGCCTCTCACATGTGAGAATTTCTCTTGTAGGGATGGCCTCATAAGAAACCGGACATTAATGTCTCTACACCTGTTTCTCTTTTGAATTCTTGGGGTGTTATAAATGATTGTGATATCTTTTTATTTATTTTTTGGTTTCTTTTCTCTTTTAGATTTTGAAATTATGAAATTATGATTTGCAGATTAGCACATACATTCTTATCATCAGAAACTAACTGCATTCTTGTATCTGAAGGTTATGAAGATTTAAAAAGCAAGAAAGGTGAGGTAAAGTTGAGAGAATGTGTTTTAAAGATACAAGAGTAAGTAGTGCTAAGTACCTACTTGGGTTAACGCAAGTACACAACAGACAACAATTAGCAGATAATTAAGCATCAGCCCATATGTCTTAAGTAATTACTGAAGGGATAAATCTAACTGACACTGGTTATGGTTATGGTTGTAGTTGTAGTTGGAGCTGCGATTACTTCTCTTGGATGCTGCTTTTGTTTAGATGATGCTGCTTCTCTTTATTTACTTTTTTTTTTTTTTTTTTTTTTTTTTTTTTTTTTTTTTTTTACAATATTATTGAGATGTAAAATTTGATTTAGTGTTTGATAATATGTAAAATTTGATATGGTGTTTGATAATATCTAAAATTGGATTTGATATATGTTATTATAGTTATTTTATAAATGGTGAATAGATAAAAAAAAATAGGGGTATTTGTAGCCTGTTACAAATATCCCTAAAATTTTGCCTTTTTAAGATATTATTTGTAACGGGCAGCATAAATGCCTGTTACAAATAACTACTTATTTGTAACGGACAGGTGAAATGTCTGTTACAAATAAGTGGTTATTCGTAACGGGCATTGTACTTGTCCGTTACAAATAAGGGGTTATTTGTAAGGCGCTGCCCGTTACAAATAACTTTGCCTATCCGTAACGGTGGCATACGTTACACCTGTTGCCCGTTACGGATAGGCTATTTATGCCCGTTACGGATATCCTTTTTTCCACTAGTGAAAGTATTTAGGTAATTTAGGCACAGAGGCTAAGTACTTCATACTTTGAAATGATGAGTGATTTTGATATGACAAGGCATGCTTTAACGTTATGCTAAGACTTCATGACAAAGGGTTCCTAAAGGTAGGATATTTAGTCACATATCTGTGATATGTGTGAAAGTGATACTAAAGTTAAGCTGCAAAGGCTAATGGTATGGAAAAATATTATTTCAAGAAGAGTCCAATGATGGAGACTCTTAGGCTAGGTAAGCTAATGATGTAGCGATCGAGCCCCCAAGTCTAGCTATAAAGGTATAGGGATGAGCATTGGAAATTCCTTGATACGAACAAGGTGTAAGTGTGTGAATATGAATATAAATGCATTTTTATTACGGTCGCACCCCAATGTGAGGTTGCCTACGTATCCGTTAGGAATCAGTCCGAACGTAACTCTGGCTGAACCTTGCTCGTACAAGTGTGTATATATCTCAAAGAGGTCTTTTAACGGTTGTAACGTGGTTAGGCTAAGGTTGAAGAAGAAAGGGATAAAGGCTAAAGACCCTAGATTTGCCCCTAAGGTGTGTAACCTTGCTTTTGAATCTTTGTATTTGTATGCTTGAGGTTTCCTCACTTTTGAACTCTTTTTCTTTTATATTTTTTGCTCTCTTTGTTTTTGCTTTATTATTTTTTATTTGGATAAGTGTGGGCAATCCTGATCATGCGGTCTTATCATTCACTTGGATTTCATGTTTCTCATGCATTGTACCAAACACTCGATAAGAGACGCAATATGAGACATGTTCTTATCAAAGACATGTTCATGTCAATGACATTGGAACACTTGCCTTTTTGTACACTTTTTTTTTTTTTTTTTTTTTTTTTTTTTTTTTTTTTTTTTTGTACTGAATTTTTGAGATCTAGGTAAAATCACTCAAGGTTTTGTTATTTGATAATTGCATAAATTGCACACCATCCCATCCCAAGGTTAGGTAGATGTGGGTCAAAAAAAGAAAGGTCTATCGTTAGACGAGGGTCAAAGTGGTTTATCAAGAAAGGATTGCATATTTGAAGGGTGAAAGGAGATATGATGTGGCTACAAGAGGTGCGTCAAATCATTAGTATACCTTGTGCTTAGTTCGACATGGATTTATTTATTCTTTATATTTTTTTAATGCAATCAATGCGATAATCATCTGCAAGAAAAGAAATACTAATTTTTATTAAAAGAAAAAACCTACAAAATAAGATCTAAGGAAAATCAAAGGTGCCTATGATAGACTTATTGGGGAAAGGATTAATAACATAAATTGAAAAAGAGGTCACGAAATCTTGTCGTTGAAGCTCGCCTCGTGTCTTTATTTTATCATCACTCAATCTTCTTGCCATTTAGAGGTATGGGAAGCTTGTTATTATCAATAAGATATTGGATGACCTCTTTTTGCTTCCAACAACTCTCAGTAGGATGACCCCTACCCTAATGGTATTTGCAGTGTACGTTTGGATCCCAACTAAGCAGTCTCTTCTCAGGTGGGGGATCTTGAACAGGTCCAATGGGAGTGATGAGTCCCTTGGATATGGAGGTAGTTGAAAGCTTCGCTATAAGTCATTCCTATTGGTGTGTACTCATCAATGGTTCGCTTTGTCTGCGGCTTAGGAACATTGTGTTTTTCATTAAATTTTTGACGGGAGGAAGAGGAAAAATAGTGATCCTCCTTTTTGTCTTTTCGGTTTTGACAATGAGAACCTTGTTTGATAACCATTATCCGGTTTGCTAGTCCTTCTATTGCACCCATAAACATGACAACAATATTGCGTAGTTCATGAACTTCCTCTCCCAAACTTGAAGAGTTTTCCTTGGTATTACTTAAGAAAACTTCTTCTTCACTAGCCATGATTACGACCCTTTTCTTCTATCAAAGAGTAATAAAAAAAGAAATGTTGTCTTGGTTAAACACTCTTCTCTCCTCAATCAAGCGCTGCGGAAAGGGAAGTTAGGGATGAGTTTTTCATTTTTGACTCAAGCTCTATTCAACATACAATAGATGGGAAGAGATCATGTAAGAAAGGGGAGAATGATAGGTATGGACAAAGTATGTAGAGAGTGAAAAAAAAATATATAGACGGGAATATATAGAAGAATTTAGGAATATAGGAAATATGTGTATATAAGACTCTCTAGACATGGTCAAAATGTGACATATTATGTGTGTGCTTTAATAGTGAATGTGAGTGACATACTTTGAATCTTGTGTGCGACCATGGGACTATGTGCCTAGACTCAAATAAGGACTGAACATGATTACTGTCATTAATAAACTGATTAAACCGTTTTAGCAAAATGATTAATCAGACTCGTCGTGAAGACTCGAGCAAAAATACGGACTGTCGTCAGACGACAGGACTGTCGCCAGATGCTAAGGGTCAGCACCAGACGACAAGCATATCGCCTGGCGATAATCTCTAGCGTGTGGCGCCAAAGTCCAAATCTCTGCACCATTATTGGAACATCGATCTGGGATTGTTTCCAGTATTTTGCTCTAAAGAGACAAGCCTAAAAGTCGTACTAAGTCAAGTTCAATCAATTTATTTAGACTTTAATCATTTATTAATTAATTAATTAATTAAAATAGCAAAGTCCCTTAGTCATTAATTAATTAATTTAACTCATTCACAAGTCAAACAAGCTGTTAAGGGAAAACACATATATAAAATATGCACAACAAATAATGCACAAGTAGTCATATTGTCACAATATGATGCAATGAGTTTGCAACCTAACCATGGCTCTGGTTCTGTAAAGTTCAGGATATGAGTTAGTAAAAAAGGGTCCATGGTTATTAGTCCGGATGCACCGCATGGAAGCTTTATATTTGGAAGGGTTGGCGCAAGTGGATGAGACCCCGCGAGTTAAACTCGCTTACATGGTTTTGTAAATTCAACAAAGTCGGATGTATCCTTCATTTCCAGGAGCGTTTGATTGGGTAGATGGAGCATGAATTCCTAGAGGGTTATGGCCATATGTAGAACATATATGGGTTTCTAGAAAAAAGGGAAAAACTCAATCAGGAAGTAAAACCAAGCAAATGATATTAGAAAACAAGTCGAAACAAGAAGGTAGATTTCTGGCTCGGTATTGGAAGAATTCGGCGTGAGAAAATAGCATCTTTCACCAGACGCTGGCACTGTAACCAGGCGACAGCACCATCGTTTGGCGCTGATGCTGTTTTCTCAGCGCTAATTCCTACAAGCCTTGGCAGCTTTTTGTTCTTGAATTTTTCAGTTTTTTTCGTAGCGTTATTTCGACTTTTGTTGTGAAAGATATTTTTCTAAATTCCTACGTGTAAAAATCTTATGTTTTTAACGCATTACGGAAACAGATGAAATACTTATAGCTTTTCGAGTCTCATCCACTCATTCTAAATAATTGCAAAAATAAATTTTAGGAATTAAAATAGAAATCCTCCCCAGTGGAGTCGCCAAAAAACTGTAGGGAATACTTAAAGCCATCCCACACTTGAGCCCCACTGTGATCATACACTTAAGCATGGTGGCGTCTAAAGGGAAGGAAGCTAGAGTAAAAGAGTCTCCAACAAGTTTTAGGAACTTGTAAACCGTTCACAGGGTGAAGGTTACACCACTTAACGATCTAAGAGATCGTTAACTCCAATAGGTCTAGAACCATAACTGGAAGTTAGGGGATGAAGGTACAAATACAACCTAAAAGATATTGAGCTTGCCCTAATAATAGGCCTCTACTTTATTCTTCTCGTATTTACGTGCGCTTTCTGACTAACATACAATCAATAGGTTACCCTAAACCTGTTTATTTATGTTGGTTGAATGTTAATGCACAAACAAAACTATTATTGGCGATCACTTGAATTATAATCAAAATTAACCTAAACAAAATTATTAATTATCTTTTTTAGCGTGATTACAAGTACAAATTCCCTTTAAACACGCATAAAATGCGTGATCAAGTAATAACAATAATACATCAAGTAATAACAATAATACATCAAGCAACCTAATCAACATCAAAATAATAATCATAATTATCATATTAATAATAAAGCATAATAATAATAGCAAAATCCTACGCATGATACTAACAAGATTAATTACAAACCCTAGCATGTCACGAAACATTAAAGATCAATTAACCCTAACATGATACTAACATGATATTAGGAAAGAAATAGGAAGCATCGTAATAATATACGTGATATTAGAAATTTTAATTAACCCTAAACATGATACTAGGAAGCAATAAAAACATCCTAACATGATACTAGGAATCAATAAAATAATTTAAGCATAATTTCTATATAAAAAAATCAATAAATTAATTAAAGTACTTACTTCGATGCCTCGTACCTCTTTCTAATAACAAAATACCACGTTAGTAACTTCAAGGAAAATAAAAAATCAAACAATTAAATCAAATAATTAAAATAGAGATTTGGGACCAAACCCTCAGAAATATCAAACATTTCACGTCTAGTGCGAAGACAACTTCGAACTTGGCTAGGTATGTTTGGAGCTAATGTATGAGGAATTATGAGAGAGGGAAGGTTTAGAAAAAAAAAGAGAGAGAGAAAGCTTCTACCTTTTAGAGAGAGAGAGAGAGATGATGGTTGTGAATAATGATTGTGAATGAATAAAAACAGGGAATTACAACCCCTATTTATAGGAAAAATAGCATGGGATCAAAGAAAATCATATTTGGAATAAAATACCTCTTGTCTCTAATGACAGGAATCAGCGCTAGACGACAAGCTTGTCGTCAGGCGACAGCTGTCAGCACCAGGCGACGACTATTTTGTCTCGCGATGATTCACAAGTACAACACGCTTTCGTACGTGGAATCATCTTTTAAACGGGTTAACATGTAATTCCGTGTCTAAGCAGATTTAAAATCAAATTTATGATAAAAATATATATTATTCAAAATAAAACATCTTTTAAAAAAAATTATCAGTCCTAATCTTATTAGAATTAAAAGGAACCTTCTAGATATTTCTAGAAGATAAAATCAATCATAATCACTTTAGGAATAATAATTAATAGGCCCCCCTTTAGATCATTGGGCCTAATTTAATTTAATCTATAACTTCCTCATAATTCATCGGAATTGAGCTTATAATATATCGTTGGAAAGCTCTTTTCAAGCCCAATCCAAATACACCATTATTAGACCCTTATCATGGACTAAACCAAATTGGACTGACTATCTTTTATAAATAGGGTAAGAAAAGAAATATTTTTGATAACAGAAAGAGAAATATTCAAATAAAAACATCCTCATCACTAGACTTTTCACACTTTCACTTTGTACGATAATCATATGACGTGAAAGATATTCATCACTAGGTTTGGTTTTGGGGAGACACATTTGGGTGTCTACAATTAGCATAATGCCCTAATTCTCCACAAGACCAACATTTGCATGTCTTCTTTTTCTCAGGACAATATGTTGCCTTTTTGAAAAACCTACTTGGTTTTCTATATTTATGTTTATAATACTTCATCTTATAATTTTCTCCTCTTGATCGGTCAAATTTATTTTTCTTATAATTACTTTTTTTATTATAGTTTTTTCCTTCACATCCATAGTTATTTTGGAAATCCCAACAAGTAAGAAATTGTCTCTTCATTTGCTGAGTTCCTGCAACCTCTCTACATTTTTTTTCAATCCACTTTCTAAGGAAATAAATTTTGTTACCCAGGGCATCCCTAGCAAAGAATTTCTCTCACCATTCTTGATATTTTTCACTAATTTCTTCATTAAGGGGACTGGGTATTTTTTCATAGAACATTCCGAGATTTGTTTTGTTTTCACCAATTTTATAATAATATGTCTCAAATTCCATAATGTAATTATCAACATATTTTATAAAACAAATGGACAAATTACTTAATTTTCTTTGATATTTTATTCGTTTCTCATTAGGATCGGCTCTAGTATCAATGAATTCTAACTCAATGTATTGACATAACTGCTTGAACATTCTAGTAGGTGATTCATTAGCTCTTAATGCAATTTTGACTTCTTCATCTATTCCATCGTATCAGTCTTCTACACAGCCATAGAGACTATGTTCGACATAATTTAAGAAATTTTCTGAAGTCCATTCAGTATTTAAATTAAGGAAACTAATCATACTCTTTTTCCACTGATCTAAAACATCTTGTCTATCCCTTACACCATCTAATTTAAGCTTATAACCAGTTTGACGTATATATTCAAGAGTCACTTCTTCTTGTTTAGGTATATGATTAGGTATAACCTTGACACTAAACCGGGAACTCTTCCCTGGTATGTATCTTGGTCGTGAGCAACTTCCTACTCCTTGGTACCTAGGTCTTTTAATAACGTTGTTCACATTAATGTTTTCATTAATAATTTTTTCTCAAATATCATTATTATCCATTACCCTTTTACCTAGTTTGTTTTCAATCTTTTGTTGAACAACTTCTATGGGTAGAAAGTCTATATCATTTAACTTCATTTATCCCATTTGTTGATATAAATCTTCCTCTAAAGTAACACAATTATTTTCCTCTATTTCATTATCAGAAGCAATCCCTTTTTTGGAAATTATGTTCATGATTTCGTTAAGCTTATTAGGGTCTTCTTCTTTATCGAATAGGACTTGCAATTCATTTAGCGTTTTCTCCTGAAGATGAGGCCTCATATTTAGTTTCTTTATTCTTTTCTTGGTTACTAGTAGGTGTTTTAGGGAGTGATACAGTAATATATATATATATATATTTTTTTTTTATCTAGATTTTAAAAAGGATATTTATATTTATACAGGACAATTTTTTCTTTATTAAGTGATACTTCTTTTCCAAATTGATGCATAACTTCGTTCGTTAAAGCAAGTTGAACTTGTTGAACCTGTTCGTTTAGATCGCTTACTTTTATATTAATATCGGTTGTGGTTATAGATGTCTTATTTTCGATATAAATGCAAGGAGCATGTATGTTATCAATTTCCGATCTTAATTCGCCAATTTGATCTACTATATAATTAAGGATTGGGCCAAAATTACTAGTATTTTCTGGAATATGATAATAATGCTTAAAATCAGGTTTCTTACACTCAGTAAAGAGCCTAGTATTCTCCAGTTTTACTTATTTTTTAATTAAATTAACAACTTAGTTTAGCTTTTAACCATATGGCTCTGATACCAATCGAACTTAACTAAATACCAACAAAGTGTAGTTAGGATACCAACAAAGTCGTAGTTAGGATACAAACTATAAAGCTACTTATACTAACAACAATACTTGTTTTTTTTTTATGATACCAACCGCAATACCATGATTATACCAACATGTTGTAGGATGATATTTTGTTACTACTAAGGATAGTATTTGCTATATATCTCGTTGGTACTTACAGATAAGGTTTTTTTAAAATTTCGAAAATGACCTTACTAGAGACCAACTTGGACTTTACCAACTTGAGGCCCAGAATTTTTGTTAGCCCTTTACCAAACAGGCAGTAGTTAAACTTACAAAAATGTTAAGAATCAGTGTAAGTAAAGGGATGTTTTAGGCTGAAGGAGATGGTTGTTGGCCGGTGTATGTGAAACTCATGGCGGTAAGGTGGTGGTGTATTGATGGTGTGGTGGTACATTGGGGGCATAAAGAAAGGGAAAGGTAAAGGAAATAACATAGAAAGGGTAAGGATCAGAGTAGAGGAGTTTGGAAGTAAGAAAAAGGTAGGTAGGAATGTTCCAATTAAGGTATATGAAGAAAAAATAGGGTTTTGTACCGAAAAGGGTTACAATTTTTCCGAAAAATCTATAATCCGATCAAAAAATTCATTGGTGTAATTTGAAAACCTGATGTAACCTTTTGCCCTACCATATTTATCGGGACCTCAAAGTGAGACCTGTTTTGGGTGTTTTTGTCCCTCGGGAGAGCTACGTCACCAAGACTGGTCCGACACGCTCTGTACCTGCAAAACACGGAGACTCTTGTTGATTGGAGCTCCGCCTACGATGATCAAGTTAGAACGTATAGGAAAATGTAAAGAGTGCGAAAAGGTAAAATAAGATCTTCTCGGATTCCGAGATCAGGTGTTTTCGCTGATGCGCGAGAATGTAAGGTAGGTTGTAATAATGAATTGTGTCTCCAAAATGAAAGAAATCTCCCTATTTATAGGGTTGTTGGAAAAAGTGTCCTTTATTAGGCCAGGATGACCTAATGGGCTCTTGGGAATCGGGCCCTAAAGGCGCAATTCCATCTATTATCTGAGGCTGACATGTGTCAATTGCTAAGAGGCCCATTTTAGACCTATCAAAGGCTGGCACGTGTCCCTTTCTAATTGGGCCACGCGTCTAGGGTATGTTTACCCTAACCATTTTCTCCTTACAGGAGAGACGTGGTAGGACACGGGGCGCTTGTGACACGCGTCCCCCTATAAGTGGTGAACATTAAAAAACTGTTCACCTTCTGGTAGAGTAATGGGGATGGCCCCGTTTTCACCCTTCTATAAATAGGGTTTTACCCCCTCTCTTTTCCCTTCATTGTTGACTCATTTGAAAGTCTACAGAGAGAAAGAGAAAATTTTCTAGAGAGAGATACATTGCCCCTGACTGAAGCTGATTTTAAGTAAAGTTTTTCGTCAGCAATTTCGGGGACATAACCGGTCACCACCTATGAGGTTTCCCCAGATTTCTACAAAGGTAATCGTCTCTCGCTTCCTTCTTTAACTCTTTCAAGCTTTTATCATTTTTATTTTTATACTTTTTTAGTAAATGGAATCACCATCAGCACACATGGCACAACCTAGGATAGTAGTTAGCTAGTCTCCTGGTACGATTGAGTCTAGGACTGGGGCGACCGTCTTTGGATGTATGGACCTTCGTTGCTCATCCTCGAATCCCACCGTCTCTATGTTTGTGCAAGATACAATGGTGAGGGTTAAATAGACAGCTACAACCAAAGAGAAGGGGGTGCATTATGGAAGTGCATGTAGATGAGGTAATCCCAAATGAGGAGGACTAAGATTTTGATGAGCAAGCAGAGTCCTCTCCGCGTGCCCCCACCACATAAAGTTATCGTATTTTACAAGAGTAAAATGGCGAAGGATCCGCCTCTGCTCATGGTCCCAATAATGAGTCAGATGATGAAGAGGTCTGAAAGATTCAGCTCAGGGGCTTCTAGTTCCAATCAGGAAGACCTTGCCTTTGAATACCAGTAGGCGGCCAAAGGGCCGTATATAAAGAACCCCACTCAGGCGGGTATGTCCCTTAAGGACATTGCTACTTTGAAGGGTAGCTTCAAATCTTTTCTTGATAAACACCCCATAGGGGCCGGCTGGGACATGTTAGTAACGCCTGAGGAGGCAATGGTTGCCTAGGACGATTACACAGAGCATGCTAATAACAACTTTGGCTGCTACGAGGCCGCTATCATAGCCGGCCTCCGCTTCCCCTTCCACCGAGGAATAAGGGTGAATTTAAGGGGGTATGAGCTAGGTGTCTAGCAGCTAACTCCCAACTCGTGGGTTAATATTTTATGTTACATCGCCGCCTGTGAGTTTCAGAATGTGACGCCTAGCTTTGAGGTGTTTTCTCATATGCATTATATGAGCCGCATCCCAGGCGGTTGGGGAGCGTGGTATACTCTAACCACACTGTCGGAGTACATGATGACGGTGGACAAGGCGTCCAAATGGAGCAACTGAAAAGAAAAGTGTTACTTGGTTTCTTCTCCAAAACTGCGTCAGAACCGGTTCCTCCATCAGTATAATAAGGACCCGGCTCTACAAGAAAGGAACTGCGCCCGCCTGCATCTCCCTGAGAAAGTTTGGAACGAAATAATGGTGTCGGGTCTATTTACGACAACAACGGTGCCTCTTGACTATGGAAGTGAAATAATCGTACTCAAGTTATGGGTGCCCCATTCGGGGTGGCTTAAAGATGAGGCGTTTCTCTTCGCATGTGGTCTAAGTACCATGTTTGAGAGAGGTACGTAACACCTCAACCAAATTTTTTTATGTGTTTTCTTTATATTACTAAACCTCTCAGTTGTCTAACTAGTTGACTTTCTTTTTATAGAAGTTGCATTGACAATGGTTGATCCCAACAAAACTCCTGCCAAACCTGCTGCCCATGTCTAAAAGGAGCTTTTGGAGCAGAAGTGGGCATAGGCGGCCCAAAAACATGGGGTATGCTCCGCCTAACCTATTAGCTTGTAAGATTCTTTTTCTTTTCATTGAACTAATCTTTGTCGGCTGTCCTATCTCAGAGTTGGAGCAAGGTTGTTCCCCGGTCGATTACCAATTATGCTCAAACGGAATCGACCGGATGACCCTAAAATAACCCCTGCCAAGGCAGCAAAGACTTAAACAACCCAGACGGCATCATCTGTGCCACCTGGCCAGGAAAGCTCAACGACCAGGAGCAAGGGCCCGACTGTATTGAAGGCCCTCAGCAAAAGTGGTGAGATTGGCAGTAAACAGTCAGGCATCTCTAAGACACCGAAGGGTGGCATGCCACCCGACTATGCATCCTGTTTTGCAGCAGCTTTGGGCACTTAGGACCCTCATTCTGGAGCCCAAGGTATGAATAGTCTAAAACTCCCATGGCTGTTTGACTACTTAGTGCAAGTAAAATCCCAGACTTCTCAGTCTGAAGATTTGTCGAGCAGCCAACACAATATTGGGGCTGCCTATGCTGTTTCCTCACAAAATCCTTCTTCTCGTGCAAAATACATCCCAAAAATGGCTAGACATACAACATTATGCAAGGCGAATGTTGAGGAGTCTCACCCGATCTGATAAGGATTAGGTCCCTGGGTTACAGCATGTCAACTTTGACCAAATCCTTGCTCTGCTGGCTGAGGTAACTTGTACACCCTTTCATTATATCTAATTTTGCAAGAAAATTTTCTAACTCCTTTTTACCGTCTGTGCTTTATCAGGCAATGCTGAGGGTGGACGGGCTGAAAGTTCCGTTTAGGAAAAAGCAGGAGGAAGTAAGAGATGCCAAACACCGGGCGACTGACGGCCTTAACTCTGCTAAATATCGATCTATTATGGGTGACGTTGAAACTAAAGCCATGGAGCTGCAACAAGAGTAGCCGGTCAAGGAGCTCACAGCTGTAGTGGATACGAAAAATAACAAAGTTGCCGCCTTGGAGCTTGAGCTAAAAAATGCTAAGTCTATCCTCAAAGCTTTGGAAGCGGCTGACACATAAAACACCCAAATGAGGGCAGATGTCAAGCAGCTCAAGGTGGACATGCCTAACAAGTTGTCGAAGCATGGCGCTGCACTCAAGAAGGAGCAAGAGCGGATGGTGGCGGAAAATGCGAAGGATCGCGAGGAGTACATGAAGCTAACTTGGAGTCTCATTGATCCGCACACCGACTGGGAGTAATTCCATTTGAGGTATCAGTACGCCTCTAAAGTTTACGATGCCCAGCAGCTTTCTGAGCCGACTCTGCCTCCCTTCAAGGAGTGGGCCTCTTCTTAAGGCATAAAAATTGCTTCAGATGAGGAAGACGAAGGAGAAGAGCCCAAAGATCAAGCTCCGGGTGACCCTATCCAAGCTCAACCTCATCAGACTGCGGCTGACCTTCCGCCTAGCCAAACCCACGTGGTCCTTCCTCCTTAGCAACCTTAAATTTTCAGCGGTGGTATGCCAAATGTATCATATCCGGCTTGCGCCCCGTGTATCTTTGTATTTTTACTGGTTAAGGAGTCGGGTAACAACAATTTTTATTGTCTTTTTCCAAATGTTAATCCGGCTAACATTATGACCCGTCTATTTGGTCGGGTTTAAGTTTATGAAATATGTCGACTGAGTCGGTTTTGTTCAATTTATACTTTTTTTTTTTTAAATTTTTTTTTTGCATTTTCGATTTCTGCTTGTGTATGTATGTCAATTTTCCTAACTTAACAAAAGAATGCGGCAACCGGCTATACTTGCCCCTGGGCAGCTGTGTAGTTGGTTTCAAAACGTGATTGATTGGCTTGGGAACTTTTGATACTTTAAAGAGTATGAGATGTTCCTAAGTCAATCAATTACAATAGTGATTGCCTCAAACCAAGTATACAGCCGTTTAATCAAACGATTAAGTTGGTTTCTGTAAGGAGGGTGTTCCCATCGTAGGGGATCTTTCTCCTAAATGCCCATGGCCCTTTAAAAGCCTAGCACTTTACACTTGTTATGGTGTATTTGGATTTGAAATCCTGACTGTTTGTGAGACCTTAAATTAGAATGGATCCTATCATCACGCTTTCAAGAAACAAGTAGGAGTCGCCAATGAGTTTTAGGAAAAACTCATAAACCTCGTTCATTCCTTTTTCCCAAGTAGAGTTCATGGGATATTTAGCACAAATCGTAAGTTTACCCATGCCCAAATTGGTCTACATAAACCAGAAATGAGTTCGGGAGCGAGGGTACAAAGATAACGTTCCCTTTAGAGGGGAACCACTATCTTAGCCTTAGTATGGCCTCTACTAGCTCTTCCTTTTTCACAATTTCATCATCAAACAATATATGCAACGTGATACCTAAAAATAAGTTAGTTAATTTTATTTACATGCGTCAATCACGTAGGAATTACATTGCAAAAGTCGTTATTGTTTTTTAATCAATATTCGTGAAAAGAACAAAATTCGCCTTGGCTTAAGTGATCAATTAACAATTAATTGTTCAATTCTATTCTTTATTTAACACAACATACTATGTAGACTCAATTAATTAAAAGTTTGTTTAAAGTGATCAAACAACACTAATTAATTAATTAAAGTTATTTTAAACAAGAAAATAAAGTGATTGAACTAAGTGCTCGGGAATTTAAAATCAGATTTTTGATAAATAATATATTTTATTCAAATTAAAACATCTTTTAAAAATATAATTATCAATCCTAATCTTATTAGAATTAAAACGAACCTTCTAGAATATTAAAATCAATCCTAATAACTTTAGGAATAATATTTAATAGGCCCTCCTCTAGATCATTGAGTCACATGTAAAATCACTGGGCCTAATTTAATTTAATCCATAACTTCCTCATTATTCATCGGAATTGGACTTGTAATATATCATTGGAAAGCTCTATTCAAGCCCAATCCAACTACACTATTTCCCTTATCATAGACCAAACCAAATTGGACGGACTATTTTTCATAAATAGAAAAGAAATATTTTTGAAAACAGAAAGAGAAATACTTTAATAAAAACATCCTTATCATTAGAATTTCACACTTTCACTTTGTTGGATAATCAAATGACGTGAAAGGTATTTATCACTGGGTTTGGTTTAGGGGTGACATATTTGGATGTCTACAGAAGCCCCTACTTTGACTAAGTTTGGAGAAACACAAGTTTCGAAAACAAAAGTAAAAGTAGCGATAGGAACGTTCTGCGATCCTAAATCATTTTTGTAACGCCGATACCTTCAAAACAGCGTTAGTTAAATAGATAAAAGAGTTAAGAAACGAGTATCTTGCACCGTCGAGCACACGCCTATGGAGTAACCGATTATATTTGGCGATCTTCCTTAACCTAGGGGATACCGCCTGAAGACTACCACGCTTGCAGCCGCCTTCAATTTTTGCTGTTTTATGACCATCTTCCACATCCTAGGGAACATGATCGAAGATAACTTCGCTTGAAATCACCTCCTATTTTCTGACAACCTTCCATATCCTAGGGAACGCCGTCGAAGATAACTTCGCTTGAACCCATCCTCAGTTGTCTGACAACCTTCCACATCCTAGTTAACGCCGTCAAAGATAACTTCGCTTGAAGCCATCCTCAGTTGCTGTGATAATATTCCAAGAAAATTACCGAAGACCAACGCTTGTTGATCCTCAAAGCTCGCTTGAACTTTGCTGCTGTGATAATTGCTAAAAAATTCGCGGTGCCAGTACATCAGCGCATTTTGCTGCTTGTAAACCATTGCATCGGTGCTTGCGATGAGCTAATGTTTAGGCACTTTAAGCTAAGTGAGACGATTTTTAAACAAGTCGATCAACTACTGTGATTGTAATCGAGCCGATTACTTAATCATGTCCAATTGCTTATAGGAGCTAACTGGCGTACCAAGGAACCCAAAATTGCTGCATAAGGTCCGCATAGTCATTTATGAGGGCCACAAATCTTATCGCCACAGTGTAGACATCTACTTTTGGCCTCTTGTCCCGAGAGGAAGTGCAATGACGATAAATAAACCATCTTCGTGTTGGATCAAAGTGAAGAATACTAATGGATAATTGGTTAAGCCACAAAACACAAAAGACTAGCCCAAATTAAAAATAAAAGATAAAACAAAGGTCCAATTAACTAAACCCGATCATAATTAGGCTTAATCCCGTGCTTAAAACCTAATAATGACAAATTTAGGAGCGCCTAGGTTAAATCATAGTACTGTTGCAAAAAAGCCGCGCGCATCAGAAATAGTCGCGCTGGGCTACCGCGCACAACTAATTCAGTTGCGCTCGACACCCAGCGTAACCTCCAGAGTTGCGCTGCGGAAGATTCAGAATTATATGGAAAATATAAAATCGAATCTTACCATAAAGCCGCGCGCAAGACAATTAGCTGTGCTGCCCATAGCAGCGCAACCCAATCACTTGCGTTGGGATGCCGCGCGCAACTCATCCTGTTACGCGCGACACTTGCTGCGGCAGAATGCTTGAAACCCTAAACCTAATAATTCCCTATAAATAAGAGCTTAAACCGAGGCTTAAACAGACAGAAAATAACCTAAAACTCTGGCGAAATACTTGTGAACTTGTGCAACCTTGCCCCTCTTGTCCTAAACACTCACCCTTTTGATATTTTGTTACTACGGTGGAGGTTCCCCAACAAGAAGGAGTCCATAATTGTACTAAACGGAGATCTAGCAAAGAGAAGTGGTAGTTTCCCGAGCACTTAGTTAAATCACGTTTATTTTATTGTTTAAAAGAACCTTAATTAATTAATTAGTGTTGTTTGATCACCTGTAAAATAATGAATTAATTAATAAATTCCACATAGTATCTTGCGTTAAATATAGATTAGAATTGAATTATATAATTGTTGGTTGATCACTTAAGCCAAGGCGAATATTGTTTATTTTCTTGTTCTTTTCACGAATTTGATTAAATAAGAATAACGACATTACGATGTAATTCCTACGTGAATTAATGCTGGTAAATAAAATAAACTAACATAGTTTTAGGTATCGCGTTGCATATATTGTTTGGTGATGAAATTGTAAAAAAGGAAGAGCTAGTAGAGGCCGCACTAGGGCTAGGATAACGATTCCCCCCTAAAAGGAACGTTATTTTAGTACCATTTCTGGTTTATAGACCAATTTGGGCATGGGTAAACTTATGATTCATGCTAATTATTCCATGAACTCCACATGGAAGAAAGGCATGAACGATGTTTATGAGTTTTTCCTAAAACTCATTGGCGACTCCCTTCTTGTTTCTTACAAAAAAACGTAATGATAAAATTAATTCTAATTCAAGGTCCCCCAAATAGTCAGGAATTCAAATCCTACTACACACTAACAAGTGTAAAGTCCTAGGCTTTTAAGTGGCCATGGGAATTTAAGGAGAGAACCCCTTACGTCGGGATCACCCTTCTTCCTTATAGTGGCGACTCCGCTTGGGAGTTAGAGGTTACATTATTAATTTGTAGTTATGGTCCAAGGTCTCCAACACTAGGTTGCCTATGGGTTGTAACGAGAATCAACTTGGATAACCTCTAGTTAGAGAGCGAGACTTGAACGTATAATATCTTCCTTTTTCACAAGAGTAAAAACCAAACAAGTAACATTGCATCATGCATAAGCATATCACACTTAAACCATTGGGGATTGGCTCATTGACTAGGGGTCGCCAACACTAAGGTTGTATCCTGAAATCAATAACAATCATCCCACCCATATCGCCAACAAAATGTTGGGAGGGCGATGTCATGAGTCAACACGTTGAGTGATTGATTTGTGCGTCGTTTCTTAAGATATGGTACCTTTGGAAACCAAAGCGTTTTTTTACCTTAGAACGACATTGCGTGAATATTGACTTATATCATGCTTATGTGATTAAGTGATATATGCAACGTGTTAGGATAGTCTTCTTTTTTTTCCCTCTTTTTAGTTTGGTCTAGGTTCCCAATTATGAAGTTGTCTCTTTGTGATATAGCGTCATATTCAAAGGATAACATAAAAAAAAGTGAAAAAAATATCGAATAAAAAAAAAAAACGATGACAAAAAAAAAAAAACGCTCGAATTAAAAAAAAAATAATTCTACAAGCAAGTGGCGCGCGCAACTCAATGAGTTACGCGACCCATCCCAACGCAAGTGAATTCGTTGCGCGCGACAGCCGCGCGCAACAAAGTCACTTGCGCGTGCCCACTGGACGAGTCAATTTTAATTTCTCAAAAAACAAATTGACTCGTCCGAACAATATCTTCATTGAAGAATTGTTAAGGGTGATGTTATCCGTTTGAATATATTTTGCGTCTTTTTCTTTTTTTTTTTTTCCTTTTTAAACAAGCTTATCGATTTACTTATCTACTCCTTTAGAGCCGGTTTCCAAGCTTGGGAAAGAGGACCCCCGGGCACTCGCATTCTACGTTTACCACCCAAAGATTAACCCCTTTCAAACCACTTTTCTTTGAGAACTAATCCTAGTCCAACAACATTGCCAACCATCGAAGAACTTCAACAAGAGATTCTTCGTTTGAGAGAGGAAAAGGCTCAAAAGTCCGAGGAGAGAAGAATTAAGAAAATGGAAAAGATTGAAAAGAAAAATGCTAAAACTTTAGCCTTGCAAGAAAAGTTGGAACAATTATCCATCAAAGAAAAGTCGTTGGAGAAGCTAGTTCTTCGTTCTACAATGAGGAACAAGTACTTTGACGCAGAAAAGTTTGCTTCTCCTTGAGGACTTGCTTTATCGGAAAAGTTCGTAGCTACGGACTTGCCAATATTTAAGGTGACCAATTATCCACAAAATCATTTAATGTGTTTTACTGGCACTATGGCATTAAAGGGAGTTAATCCTAAGCTTTATGCTTTAACTTTGCCTTTATCCCTAGACCCAACCACGAGAGAGTGATACTATGGGCTAGATCCAAAATTCAAGGCAACATGGGAAGATGTAGTTTCGGCTTTCATTACCCAATATGAGAGTAACGTAGAGTTTAAGTCAACTTTACGAGAACTCGAGTTGCTTAAGCAAGACGACGATGAAGGTTTCCTTGCTTTCTATGGTGGATGATGAGAAAACGAGGCCCACCTTGCCCAAAGGCCACCTGAACTCGAGTTAGTAAAAAAGTTCATTGACAACTGTCATGAAAAGTACAACAAACATCTACGTTACCTTGGTTTAGAGACTTTTCAAAAGGTCTATTCTGTGGCTACTAGGATTAAAGATGATCTTGCTAAAGAAAAAGCAAACAAACCTCATCATCATCATCAACCTAAGAATAACTACAAGAAGGGGAATGATAATGCATCATCCTTTATTAACGTATTTGCGACTTCCACGCAATACAATAACACAATTCGATATGATGATCCTAGAAAAATATGGACAAAAGAAAGAAAATTTACTCCATTTCCTGTAAGCTATAAAGAATTGCTAGAAAAATTAAATGAAAAAGGCTTACTTGTGCCAACAGGATCAACACCACCCACTCCACCAGAAAGAAGATTTCCTCAATGGAATGGTAGTGCTTATTGTGCTTATCATAGAGGCATTGGATATGATACTGAACGTTGCTATGTTTTAAAGCACAAAATACAAGATTTAGTAGACGATGGGAGAATTCCCACACCTAAACCTAACAATAATGTATCCCCCTTAGGGGTGTTTCACATCGATGAGGACCATATGGGAAGTGATATGTTCAATCCTTTGGACTATATAACACCTATAGGAGAACCTCTATCCACAATACTTAGGGGCAACTAATGAAGTATGTGGAATATGGGACGACGACTTTCAAGACTTATATGTCTCTAATTATGCCGCCGTCCCACCTCCATCTTGTTTACAAAATGAAACAATTGGAGCGCTTGATTGAGATCATTTCTTGGAGAAGTTGCAAGATTTATCGAATCTCTCCTTGGATGACAAATGACATCAAGCACAACTCATGGAACATCTTGAAATGGAGGCACATCCAAAGCCTCTAGAAGAAAGTTGGTTTGTGAGTTCTACAACTAACCCAAATGAGATAGATCATTTAACTCGTTCTGGGCGAGTCTACCAGGCACCACCACTAAATGGATTTTCGACCACACAAAATCAAACTCAAGGTCAAGTACAAAATCTAATACCACTTCCACTTGAGGTGGAAGATCCATTGGTCAAACAACTTCTCCAATCCAAGACGAATGTTAGCATTTGGGAACTCCTAAGTACTTCTAAAGAACATAGGAATTCTCTCATGAACGCTCTAACGACTTTGTCTGTAAGCACGGACACAACCCCTCAAGATCTCGTTAGGTTGCTTACTAGCGTGAAATCCGAAAAATCAATCACTTTCACTAATGATGATTTTCCTTCAAAAGACACTACCCACAACAATGCATTATACTTATCTATGGGATGCAAGGGATACAATATCCCTCTAACTTTGGTAGACAATGGGTCAGCTGTATACGTATGCCCATTACTAACGGCAAAATACTTAGGCCTACATCAAGAAAAAGATTTTCAATCAACAACTCAAAGCATTAGGGCCTATGACAATTCGAGAAGATCGATGTGTGGAGCTGTTAAGCTACCAATTACCACAGGCCCAATTCAAAAGATGGTTGAATTCCACGTTATGGACATAAAACCTACGAACATTCAACCTTTTACTTGGACGTCCTTGGATACATGAGCTTGGTGAAATACCATCCTCACTTCATCAAATGATTAGGTTGAACTATCAAGGGCTTCCTATGACTTTACATGCTTCTCCACTCAAAATAGCAATAAATGATCAATCACTCTTAGAAATAAATGATAATGATGAAGAGGACATGTGGGGATTCGCCATGGAGCCAATCTTCACAATTGAAATGGAAGAAGACTTTAAAGAACCATTCAAGCTTGATCCATATTCCACTCGGATAGTAAACAACATCTTACTCAAGAGTAGTTACTTTCCTGGGATGCCTTTGGGAATAGGAATGAAGAAATCTCTCTTACTTCCGATCCCAAAGAAAAGCTTCTCATTTGGATTGGGATATAAACCAACTAAAGAAGAATTGGAGTCTCACGAGGCAAAAAAAAAGCACGTAGAGACAATAATAAGAAAGGGATAATCACCTTTCTCCCATCCTATCAAGAAACCCTTAATGGGCAATTCATTAGGGAGGGAGAGGATTACCCATGATACGACTTTCCAGAACCCTTAGTTCTGGAAGGAATCAAGAAGCCTGGATTTGAAATATTTCATGATTTCTACTTCTTGGATGACGATCTTAGTATCGTTAAATCAAAACACCCAAATCTAGGGAACTATGATGGGCAAGCATTTAACTTGCTATTTTGACTAGAGCAAAATCATGTCGCTACAATCACTAATCAAAACGCCATTCAAGATGAAGCTTTTGACCCAATGATGGGTGTCATAAATGGCAACCATTTGATGAGCATTTAAGTCGTTTTTACCTTCTTTTCATGGCTTTCATGTTTAATTAATGCTTAGTTTTATGCTTTTGGTCTTAGTCTTAGCTTTCTTTCTCTTATTTTGTAGCTATTGTACATTTATATGGTTTTTCTAGTCTTTTCTCCTTTATTTGCACTATTTTCGTGGTTGTAGGTATTGTACGAGGTTCGGGTCTTGATATTGGTGATTTACTAAGGTGGAGGAAGCTTTTGAAGCAAGCTCATGGCAATTGGAAAGCTCAAGATACGAGGAAGTGGATTATCCAAGTTCTAGCTCTTGAGCTCTCAAGCCGTGCTCTATTGAATATGGAGTGTTGAACCCATATTCATGTGCTTTTGGGACTGCCTCGCTTAGTGTTCATCATCATCATGATTGTGCGTTCATTCGAAGACCTTAGCGAACGAACGCACGAAGCCGCAAGAAGATCGAAGAGACCCAGAGATGCACGGGCGCGCAAAGCACGGGCGCGGGCGCGCCACCCCTGCAGCGCGGGCGCGCCTTCTTGGGTATCTGTTTGCTCAGTTTTTTTTCGCTCCTCTATAAATACCTTTGTAAACCCGATATTTAGGGCAAGTTTAGAATAAGTTTCATTTAGATTTTGATCATAATTTTAGTTTAGTTGAGAGCTTCTCTCTCTAGTTTTAGGGTTAGTTTAGGAGTAGATTTTAGAGAGAGAAAGTGAGGAATTTCAATGGTGATTGAGAGATTGAAGATTCAATGGTGAAAATTGTGTTTGAGATCTTCTCTATTATCAATGAGCATTCTTAACTCTATTTCATTTTATTGCTTTGTTTGATTTCTTATTTGTTTGGTTTGATTTTGATGTTTGATTGTTGATTAGTGTCGTTTTTCTTCTTATATTGTTGATTCTTGATTTCTTTAGTTGTTAGTTTATTTGATGATGATGTTAGAGTAGTTGTTTTCTAGGAATTGGGTGAAACTTGTATGATTGATTAATTGCGCTTAATTTAGGGATTGTGTTGATTAATTGTTGAGATTAAAGTGATTAATGGAAGTTTGCATGTGTGTAATTCGATTAGGCCTTGAGAATTATGCTAGATTGCATTGTAGTTTCTAATGATACGGACCATTGATTTAGGAATTGCAATTGTCGATTGAGCTTGATTAGTGATGCTCCTAGTTAGAGTCTCTCATAGTTGGCGCTAGTTTGACCTCTAGGAGATAGCTTGTTGACTCTTTTGATTGAGCTTGCCATTAGTCTTCACAACCATTGATTTGCATATTGTTCCCGAGTTTCTACAATTGTCATGATTGCTTGTTGATTACGTTCCTAGTGCTTTATTTGTTTGGTTTCTTTGTGTGTTAGTTGTTAGTGTTCTCATTTTATCCTTAGATCTCGACCTAGCTTAGGCGCATAATTGAGAGCGCTTGAACATTACCGTTCCTTTGGGTTCGACCCTTGACTTGCCTCTATACTAGTATATAGGTTTGTTAAGTGTTTATAAATTTAGTTTGACCGAGGGAGGATAAGTTTCAACGACCTAGATCCACCCCTCGTCACCCAACCTCGTTGATCACCCTTTCAAACAAAACTTTTAAGCATGGATGAAGGAAATCATTCAAATGGACCAATCACAAAGGCGATAAGCTGAAAATTATCACTGGCGAAGGGAAGATGTTTGAAGAATCGGACGATGAATCTATTATAGACTGTAGGGAAGCTTAAAATCTAGGCCTTGTGGCCATTACTGTGTCTTTATTTTCTAGTTTTAAGGACGAAGATCCCAAAAAGGATTCTTCTCTTGATGTACTCTCTTTTGATTTTAATAATATGAGCTCTATTTCCGAGTATATGCCTTCTCTTGAATCTTTTGAATGCTATAACAGTCAATCTAATGAAGATGATAACATTAATAAATTGGTTGAACTAATGAATGAACGAGTACAAAAGAACCCTATCGTTGAAGAAACTGAAATATTTAATATAGGAACTAATGAAAATAAAAGAGAAGTCAATATTGGCTTAACTCTAAATCCGGAAGAGCGATCAACCTACATATCGACGCTCAAAGAATTCGAAGACGACGTTTGCTTGGTCATACAAGGACATGCCTGGAATATATAGGGAAATTGCGGAACATACCATTCCCTTGAACCCTACCTCTAAACCAGTAAAACAAAAACTTCGACGAATGAAACCTGGTGTCGCATTAAAAATAAAGAAGAAGTACAAAAACAGTTAGACGCAAGTTTTATTCGCGTATGTAATTACCCAGAATGGGTAGCGAACATCATCCCAGTCCCTAAAAAGGATGGACGAGTTTGCATGTGTGTCGACTTTAGGGACCATAATAAAGCTAGCCCTAAAGACGATTTTCCTCTACCACATATTGATATATTGGTAGATAACACGACTGAACATGCGATGTTATCCTTTATGGATGGATACGCAGGTTACAACCAAATTTTAATGGCAAATGATGATGAAGAAAATACATACTTTATTACCCCTTGGGGTACATATTGCTACACAGTTATGCCATTCGGTTTAAAAAATGCAAGAGCTATGTACCAAAGAACGGCTACGACTCTCTTGCATGATATGATGCAAAAAGAAATAGAAGTGTATGTGGATGATATGATCGTAAAGTCCAAAGATAGAATGGGATATATAAAAGCTTTACGCAAAATTTTTCACTCGCATAAAATATTACAAAATACGATTGAATCCACAAAAATGCGCCTTCGGAGTAACTTCTGGTAAGTTAATCGGATACGTAGTAAGCACACATGGCATCGAGATCAATCCCTCTAAAATAAAGGCAATTGTTGACATGCCTCCCCCTAAACTAGAAAAAGAAATTAGGGGATTCCTTGGCAAATTACAATTCATTAGTCGGTTTCTCAATAAATTGACTATGACTTCTGAGCCAATATTTAAAAAATTGAAAAAAGAGGAGAAACATGAATGAGACGATCAATGCCAAAAGACCTTTGAGAAAATCAAGATTATCTAAAAAGTCCACCAATTTTAGCACCACCAGTACCCAAACTACCTCTTAGGCTATACATTACAGTTACAGACACAGCCACAGGCGCCATGTTAGCACAAGAGGTAGAAAAAATTCGAGCGTACAATATATTACATAAGTAAAAAGTTCATCCAATATGAAACAAAATATAGCACCTTGGAAAAGACAAGCCTAGCATCAGTGTGGGCAACCAAAAAATTACGACATTATATGTTACCACACACTACTCATGTGATTTCTCAACAAAATCCGATAAAGTATTTGTTTGAATAACCACCAATACAAGGAAGGATATCTAAGTGGATGGTGATGTTGGCCGAATTTGTTTTAAAATGTATTCCTGAAAAATCAATGAAAGGTAAAGTATTTTCCGACTTTCTGGCACAACATCCAATTCAAACAAGTCGTGCAGAAACTACTCATCTTCTGGATGAAGAGATTCTAATGAAACAAGATGACAAATGGGTAATGTACTTCGACGGTGCGTCCAATCAAAAAGGATGTGGCGTAGGAGTGTTACTCATAAGTCTAGAGGGAGCACATTCTCCAATATCTATTAAACTAGACTTAGAGGTTACTAATAATGTCGCAAAATGTGAAGCGTACATTACTATATTAGAAGCAGCAGCTAGCATAGGTGTGGAAAAATTAGAGGTATATGGAGACTCTAGTTTGATTATAAATCATATACTAAAAAAATGGAATATAAAGAACTCCACAATGATATTATACCAAGCACACCTAGAGCAACTCATCGAGCATTTTGAACATATTGATTTTAAATATCTCCCAAGGGATAAAAATCAATTTGCCGATACGCTAGCAAAATTAGCCTCAATGATCAACATTCCAGATCACTTAAATATGATGCCATTATGCGTTGATAGAAGAGAAGAACCAGCGTATTGCAACGCAATTGAGGAAATAAATGACATCGAAGGAGACAATCCTTGGTTTGATCATATCCTCTAATATATTACTCATGACACATATTCCGAGAATAATTCATCGAAAGACCAACAGCCTTACGAACACTTGCGGCCCAATATGGTATATTAAATGCTCAATTATGCAAAAAAGGACCTAATAGTCAAAGTTTGTTATGTATAGGCCAACCGAAAGCCACACGCATTATGGAAAATACTCACAAAGGTGTTTGTGGACCTCACATGAATGGTAAAAAGCTTTTAAAAATAATTTCACGACAAGGGTACTATTGGTCCACAATGGAACATGATTTTATACAATATGTTAAAAAATGTCCAGAGTGCCAAATGTTTACTAATTTACAACACCTTCCACCATACGAACTATACAATCTCACTTCCCCTTGGCCTTTTTCAATTTGGGATAGGAGGGCACGATTACGTATTAGTAGCCATCGATTACTTCACTAAGTGAATTGAGGCTGCTTCTTACGTGAATATCACTTCTAAACATGTCGCAAAGTTTCTCGAACGAAACATATTTTGTAGATATGGAGTTCTACATGAACTAATTAGTGATCAGGGATCTTAATTCAAAGTTGAAGTCGAGACCCTCTTAACTCGTTATAAAGTAAAACATCATCATTTATCCCTGTAGGCGTCGTTCGAAGTGCGCCTACGTTAAAGCATGTGTGAATATGCTTGGCACTCATAGGAAGTGGGAATTGACATATACGATTAGGGAAAAGCAAATTAGGGAGCCGCCAACAAGTTTTTAAGGAACTTGTAAACCGTTCACGCATCATAAAAGGCAACCACGATAAAGGGACAATGAAGGCAACAACGATTGACCCGTGAAGGTTACACCCTATTCATAATCCATGAGAGTCATCGGGGATCGGGGATGATGGTACAAAGTGAGTCATGGAGTCACATTCGCCCGTATTGGCCTCTACTCGATTCTTATAATGAAAAGTGATTCCTGCGATCTCAAAGGCATACAAACAAAATATTCAATTCGCTCCAAACCATTATTAAGTTAAATTGGTTAAATATTAATGCAACACATAATTCTAAAAAATTAGTGATCACTTGATTAAACAACAAGATTAAAAAGGAACCTAAACCGGTTGTCCAAATTATCTTATTAGGCGTGATTTTCAATTACATATTCCCTTTAAACATGCAATATAGTGATCATAATAACAATAGAATAAACATTAATATTAGAAGCAATTTAAAAATAATAGCGCTAGTCAAATCAAATATAAAATAACCCTAATCATGATACTAGAAATATTAAAATAAAATAAGAGTAATTAAATTAATTAATTACTCACATTCCGCACGTTCCTTTAAATTTCTACATCATGAATACACTGTTAGTAACTTCAATAAAAATATAAAGCAAATGAAAATTGAATTAAATAAATATAGATTTGATTTGGTCCAAACCCTCAATTATTTATACCTTTCACGCCTTGGTTTAAGGACGGAACCTCGGGTTTAGTATAGACTCTTTGGAGTGCTTAAGGGAAGAATGGTGTAATTAGGAATATAGGTTTAAGGCTAAGGATATGGGAGAGAGAGAAGAGAATGATTTTTGGTGTAAAAGAGAGAAATAAAGAAGGATTTGATGATCGAGCTTGTTGATGACTGAAAAAGGGGTGATATGACCTTTATTTATAGTGAAAAAAGAGGGGTCGAAGAATTAAGATAAGAACCGAAATAAAACTCGATAGACAACATTTTTTGCGGTTTTTGTTTTTATCATATCTTTTGATCCAGGAATTAGAATAAGATGAATAAGATATCGTTGGAAAGCCCTTGAAGTCTACTTTTTAACACAATTAGAATAAGAGCAAAATAATTTATAGAATAAAAGATATAGCTAAAATAGTGAGACGGTGTCAGTTTTGGATAGTGTTTGACATTTCATTAATATCTTTTCCGTTATAGCTAGGAATTGATATTATAATATATCATTGGAAAGATAATTTCAAGGGATATCCAACCATATAAAATTTGGATAAAAAATATGAGGCACGAAAATAATATCTGTCTATCTTTGAACGTCTTTCAATTCGGATAGAATTCGGACTTTCAAAAAAAGGAGTTTTATTCAATTTCAAACACTTTAATCTTATCTTTTCATAAAGGATAATTAAGATATTTTAGAAACTTATAAAAGCTTATAATTAATGCTAATTTTTTTAGGAAAGGGATCAAATAATTTGGACCCTCCACATGATAATTGGGTCGTAGGTAAGGTGGGCTTAGGTTCGGTTTGGGCTCAGTTTAATATTTTGGCCATAACTTATTCGTTATCACTCGGATTTGGGCTTATAATATATCGTTGGAAAGATCTTTTATATCCCCATCCAAATATACAATCATTGGACCCATATTATGGACCAAAATAAACTATAATAAATGTTTTTATAAAAAGGACACGAAATGAATGATTTTAAAGGACACGAAATGAATTATTTTGAGTTTAAAGGCACGAAAAGAGGAAAATAAGTTATGTTTTGGGGAAATGGGCTAGAGGTTGGGTTGGTTTATGAAGTGGAAATATGGATTTAAGCACTCCATGATTAAATACTCAACCTGATTAATAATGGCGGTGAAAGGTTGCTCATCATCAGGTTTGGTTTTGGGGAGACATTTTTATGTGTCTACAAAAGCCCCCACTTTGACTGAGTGTGTAGAAACGTTAGTTTCAAAAACGATAGTCAAAGTAGTCGATAGGGACGGAGAATGATTTAAGACGTTCTGCGATCCTAAATCACTCTGTACGCCGATACCTGCGGAAAAATGTTAGTTGCACAGATTAAAGAGTAAAGGAATAGAATGCTTATTTGACACCAGTGTATCAGTGACAAATGAGTATGGTAGCTTCCTATGCTTGAAGGAATCCACCGGATGACGTTTGTTGAAATGCTTTCCATGTTTGAGGAAAGCCGACTGATGAGTTTGGTAGCTTTCTAAGCCTGAAGAAACCTACCGGATGACACTTTCCATGCTTGAGGAAAGTCGACATATGATTTTGGCGTTTTTCTATACTTGAAGAAATCCACTGATAATGCTTTCCATGCTTGAGGAAAGCCGTAAAAAGGAATTTGACAATTTTCTATGGTTGAAGAAATCCACCGGATAATACTTTCCATGCTTGAGGAATGTTGACAGATGATGAGATTGCAAGTCTCTGTGTATTGAGAACCTTGCGTCATGAAATGATGGTTGTTCGATTGTCCCCGAACGTGGGCTGTAGATGGTCCGCTTGTCCCCGGATGTGGGCTGTAGTTGGTTCGTTTGTCCCCGAACGTGGGCTATAAATGGTTTGCTTGTCCCCGAATGTGGGCTGTAGATGGTCCTCTTGTCCCCGAACGTGGGCTGTAGACGGTCCGCTTGTCCCCGGACGTGGGCTATAGATGGTTCGCTTGTCCCCGAACGTGGGCTGTAGATGGTTCGCTTATCCCCGAATGGGGTTGTAAATGGTTCGCTTATTCCCAAACGTGGGCTGTAAATGGTTCGCTTATCCCCGAACTTGGGCTGTAGATGGTCCGCTTTTGGCCAGCAAACAGAGGTTGGCGCCAGCTTTTGGCTTTAGTGATTGGCGACAGAGCTGTCGTCTGGCGCTAAAGTCAAACTTCTGGCGCTAATTTCTATTCGCTGATGCTAATTCCTACATGCCTCAGCAGCTTTATGTGCTCGATAAAATTTTCCAGTTTCGCGTAGTGTTATTTCGACCCTAGTTGTGAAAGATATTTCTCAAATTTCCTACGTGTAAAAATCCTATGTTTTAACTTATTATGGATGGTCTTTCCAATGAGATTTTTTTATGCATATGACAATAATGTTGATTAAAATTACGCACATGAAATACTTAGAACGTTTCAAGTCTCATCCACTCATTCTAAATCATTGCCGAAAAAAATTTCAGGAATTAAAATGGAAATCCTCCCCAGCGGAGTCGCCAAAAACTGTAGGGAATATTTCAAGAATTATCCCTAGCTTGAACCCCACTATGATCATACACTAAAGTACGGTGGCGTCGAAAGGGAAAAAAGATAGAGCAAAGGAGTCGTCAACAAGTTTTTTTAGGAACTTGTAAACCGTTCACGAGGTGAAGGTTACACCCCTTAACGATCAAAGAGATCATCAACTCTAATAGGTCTAGAACCATGACTGGTAGTTCGGGGATGAAGGTACAAATCCAACCTAAAAGAGATTGAATCTGCCCTAATAATAGGCCTCTACTTTATTCTAATCGTATTCATGTTCGGGGATGAAGGTACAAATCCAACCTAAAAGAGATTGAATCTGCCCTAATAATAGGCCTCTACTTTATTCTAATCGTATTCATGTGCGCTTTCTGACTAACATGCAATCAATAGGTTTACCCTAAACCTGTTTATCTATGTTGGTTGAATATTAATGCACAAATAAAACTATTATTGGCGATCACTTGAATTATAATCATTAATTATCTTATTAAGCGTGATTACAAGTATCAATTCCCTTTAAACATGCATAAAAGGTGTGATCAAGCAATAAAAATAAATATAATCAAGCAACATAATAATCATAAAAATAATAATCGTTATAATTATAACAATTAGCATAATCATGTTCATGTTAAAGCATAATAATAGCAAGATCCTAGGCATGATACTAATAAGATTAATAACAAACCCTAGCATGTAACTAAGAAATAAAAATCAAAGCTTTAACCCTAACATGATACTAGCATGATATTAGGAAGAACATAAAAAAATAGGAAGCATCACAGGAATCATAATAAACCTATTTTATATTATAACTTTTTCCTTAAACATAATACTAGGAATCATTGTTGTCATTCAAAACATCAAGCATCCTAACATGATACTAGGAATTATAATAACAACCTAAGCATGATTTCTATATCATAATATCAATAAGTTAATTAAAGCACTTACTTGGATGCCTCGTATCTCTTTCTAATAACAAAATACACACGTTAGTAACTTCAAGGAAAATAATAAACAAACAATTAAATAAAATTGTTGAAATAAAGATTTGGGACCAAACCCTCAGAAATTAAAACCTTTCACGTCTAGGGCGAAGGCAACTTCAAATATGGTTAGGTGTGTCTAAGTCTTGTGAATGCGGAATTTTGTATTTGAGAAAAGGCTAGTTTAGAAAAGAGAGAGAGAGAGAGTAATCAAGAGATTCTTGATGAGTGGTTGTGAGAATTGGTGAATGAAAACGGAGTTTTTAGAAGACTATTTATAGAGAAAATCAGCCAAAAAGATAAAAAATCAAAACAGAGTTCTGACGCGTAAAACGAGGTTAGCGCCAGACACTGACATTAGCGCCAAGCGCTCACGCTAGCGCCTGGCGCCAAGCTTAGCGTCAGGCGCTAATGCTGGCGTTTGGCGCTAACTTAATTATTGACGCATTTTCTTAAATCAGATAGAAATTGTCGTACAGGAGGATAAAATCGTATTTTCCTCAAAAACATTCTTTTATTCTGATTAAAACTCTAAAAAATCAACAAAAGTCAATTTATCAATGCTAATTGAATTAGGAAAGAAAAGAATCTTCTAGAAGAATCTAGAATACTAAAACCATTCCTAATTGCATTAGGAATGATAAATCTATATTAGGCCCTCCTCTAGATCATTGGGCCGCATATAAGGCTCAAACCAGGCCTAGTTCAGTAATTTGGCCATAACTTCATCAATATTCATCAGAATTGGGCTTATAATATATCGTCAGAAAGGTCTTTTCAAGCCGTATCCAACTACACTACTATTGGTCCCATATCACAGACCAACCAAACTGGATTGGCTATTTTCTTGAAATAGGTTTTTAAATTCAAAGAGAGGAGAAAAGAAATTAAAACTATCCGCAACACTAAACTTTCCACACTTTCACTTCATTCGATTATGATTCGACGTGAAAGGTACTCATCACTGGGTTTGGTTTTGGGGAAACACAAATGGGTGTCTACACCCTTATCCGCCTCATTCATCCAAGCTTTGTAAAAGGAAGATAATGCAATACTCGCAGTAGGATTTTGTACTATTCATCTTGGAAGACTTGACTAATACTCCATCCAACGAAAAATTCGCTTGGGTTTAAAAGTCACATCTTTAAGGGCAACACAATCTTGCGGGGGAATAAATTATTTCATCCCGTATTGTCTCATTACCCTACAAGGAAAAATATAAGTAGTACTAGATAGGCCTAAATGCCTAATGTAAGGGCAATAGAAACTATTCCCAACCATAATATTTATGTTCCACCAAGGAATCACAAAACATATGTTAGGAACCCCATGACATAAAAACGACGTCCATTCCTCTTCGTTCTTATGCTTATGAAGGATTCGACGTCCAAGGAATGTCCTTACTCCATTAGCCTCAAGGTTTTGTTGCTGATCAACAATTCGCAAGCGTTCCATGAGCCAAATCTGAAAAAAAAGAAAAAATAAATCAGTTTGCGATTTTTACACAAGCAGGTGGCGCGTGCAACCAAACCAGTTGCGCGCGCCCTCCATGCGCAGTGAAGAAGATTGCGCTGGTCATGCCAGCGCAACCTTGTAGCTTGCGCTGAGAAACGCCGAAAAAAATGTACTTGTAATAGGAGTGGACTTCCCATGAAACCGTTTTCGTTAGGGTCTCCTCTAAGGCGATTCAAACACAAAACGATTTCCGCCAAAACCAAAGGAGCGGGTGAATTACATCCCTCTAGCTATTTGCTCTACTATGGACACCATGGAATAATCTTCGTATTCTTTGGTTGTTCTAAGTAAACAATTAACAACAAGACAATAACATCAAGCACGAATTTTAAAGCGTTATTTAGTCATGTTGTCACGAGGGGCGAAAAAATGTTCAATAAATTGAATCAAGTTCACGCCTCTTCAGTTCCAATGTTGGTCATATCATTGTCAGACAAGCCAAAAAATCTTGGAACATAGGTTTGGGATCCGACAAGGTAGGTGAATAAGTCATAGGGAGAGTATTTGTAGGGCAACCTAGAAAGGCCTCAAACTCACCGGGAAGGGGACACTTTCGTCCCCTTTAAACAAGAAAAGATGGTGATTATAGTCCCAATGGCTGACTGCGGCATGAAGAAAATCAAAGTTAACCACTAGTTGCATATAATTCAATAGAGGGTCTAGGTGGTAAATTTTGTAAGCTAGTTTGTCCTCGGTTGAAAGGGAAGTGACCAATTGCTTCAAACGTTGTTCAAAGGTCATCACCATTGTTTAAAAAAAAAAGAGAGAATGAGAATTTAAATAGATTAATTCTTTTTAGTTATTACTAAGCGAATGAATGCGAGATGATCAAAAGACTACATGAAACCACGTTTAAATAGATCCAAGAGGGGCAAATTAGGCTTAAAGGAAAGTTCCCCAATAGGTGATGCGCGCAACTCATGAGTTGCGTGCGACATCCGCGCGCAACTAATTCACATACGCGCGACAGCCGCGCGCAACTCTTGCAGTTGCGCGCGTCTCCCCTGATGCGGCATGTGAGTTGGATTTATTTCCGTATTTTGGCTCACATAATGATGGAATCCTCATGAAATCTTAAGACGAATGATACGCTTGCCTTTTAACCCTTTGAGTCCCTTTTCTTGCCTACTTTCTTATTTCCTTTTTATTTTATTTTATTTTCTTTTATCTTCCTACTTTCTTATTTTTTTTTTTTAATTTTTTTTTATTATTTTCCTACTTTTATTATTTTCTTTTTTGTTATTTTCTAATTTGTTTTTCTCTTTTTTGTTTTCTTTTCGCCTTCCCTTTTTTCGAGTTTTGGTTATTTTTTTCGAGGGGGGTAAGTCGGGAATCCTTTCCCTCCCTCGAAAATTGTTTGCAATAATAATGTACACACGGAAACAAAAATAATAATGATGACATATATACAAATGTGTTACATGTACAAACAATGCAAAAAAATATATATACATCTGTTTCCTAAAAAAAAAATAATAACAATAAGTGTACAAGAGGAATCAGGGTGCTCGGCGACTACTAGACGGTCGCTGCACATCGTGCAAAATCCAAAACGAAGATTAATACATGAAATGTAATAACTTCGTTGAAAAGAAAAGAAATAAAACTAACCGCGATCATCTGATGATCACGGCATGATAAAGTCATGAGGGCTCTCTGATAAGCAGCTTAGAAAGCACGTAAAGTCCTCACCATGCCGTTCATGCTTTCTCGCGGAACCCGTTACAAGAATACAAGGAAAGTTAGTAAAAAAATGTATATGAAACAAAAAAATAAATAGAAATATTTAAGTACATATACACAAAAGACGTACCGACCCAACCATCTCAGGTACAAACGGTATCCCCTCGTCATCCTCCGCTGCTGGAAGGATCTCACGAATTACCGATCCGACAGCATCGGTATACGTGATCTCCACTGTAGGAGGAACCCAACCTCCTAGCTCGACCCGCTAAATTATATATGACAAAAAACGATAAAAGGGTCAAAGTTCCGAAAAATAAATAAAAAAACAGGGAATAAAGAGAGTTAGAGTACTAAACGGAACAAAAGCCAGAAAAGAAGTTGGCCTGGATGCTATAAAAGCCGAATAAGAAACCTCTGGCAGCACTAGCTGCTCTGCTGGATAACCAAGGATCGCTTGAGCTCGATCCTTGGCAGACAACAAGTCTGGACGTAACATCCTGATCGGAGGATCCGCAGGAACAAAAGGCTTCTCGGATAAAAGCTGCTAGAGAACACGCTCGCCTAAAAACCAAGCGTATGTCCTCTGGAGCACAAAGAGTCCCAGATAGAGGGATCGAAAATGGCAACGGATTATGCCAGACAGGATAGCCACAGGGACTCCGACAATCAAACTCCAAGGACGGAGATCGATCTATAAAACACAACCACATGAAAAATCGTTAGAAAATAAATAAAATCAAAGAATGCACATGTAGTTGGAATACTCACCGACGCACGAGTCGCCGAAATGATCCTCTGGCGAAAGTCGCCAGCAGAAGTGGCTCATCTCTTCTTAATCACGACCAATCGATGGCTAGTAGGAAAACGAGTAGCCCTAAGAACCCTGGGGGCTAAGAAAGGCAGGTACGAGTATTCCTAAGCCTGAAACCGAGAAAAAATAAGCCTAAAGGAAAAAAGAAAAAGTAATAACCGAAAGTAGCTTAAAACACGTACCTCAAGGATACGACCATGCCAAGTAAGGGAGATCCAAGGCACCTCTGTAGCTGCCGCGGAATCCATCACCCGGGTCACCTTGCCCATAGCTGTAAGCATACGGGCATACGACAACTCCGCCCAACTCAGGTAACCCAATGGCGAAACGCTCTCCTCGATCACATAAGATGGTGACGGAAAGAACGTGAGAAATGTATATCCGAGCCAGCTGCTCAGGTGTACACTGCACATCAAGCTCATCAGCTGACAACTCGTCGATAAGAACCAAGTACGGACAAGACTGCGCGTACACGTGAAGGGCCGACGCAAGATGGTCCCCCACAAGGTTACGCAGTCTCTCATCTGACCCCTTAACGAACTCTATGACTACGGGCTCGCCTCCGAAAGGAAAACCCGTAATCATAGAGAAATCAAAAAGGGTAACCGTCATCTCTCCCCATGGTAAATGGAAAGTGTTGGTGGAATCCCACCAAAACTCCAACAATCCACGGAGGAAAGCTGATGATGCAGGCTGACTCGATAAATCTCAAAGAGCCGCCAGCAGGGAGTCAATCTCGGAAAGTGCTACAATCTCCTTTGCCACCTCGGGTAAACTCTCAAAACGGGCTTGCAGGTCACCAGATCTGTATAAACGCATGCTAGGCTCGCTCTAAATAAAAGAATAAAAATAAAAAAACTGTTATGGTTTAAAAAAGGAGAAATAAAGGAAAAGAGAAAGAAACAAAGGCGCGAAAAACTCATGATGTCGCGCCTTTGTAGTCACGTGCCCCCAGTCCTAAGACACGTGTACTCATCTTGTGGACAAAATTGCTGAGAGAGTTGCTGATTATCTTCCCTTTCACTGGATTTTGATATATGCCTCCAGTCTTGAGACATGTATTTCTGTCTTGTGGACATCCGGCTCGAATACCGGACAATTTCGGCTCGAATACCGAAAAACCCCTTTTCATCTTTTTTACAAAGTTTCAATGACATATCGAGGGACTTTAGACCAACGATGACACGATTGAGAGGAAATCTTCCCCTTTTATCCTTTTAAAACCGATCTCTTCTCATAACTTGACATCACCTAAAACATCTTTACTTGTAAAAGCCTTCTACAATTTCAAAGGATCAATCTAGATTCTTAAGCGTGTTAATACTAGGAATAACTTTTTCTAGCCTTAATAGATACTTGTTTCAAACACTTAGCGAACCAAGGATTGTTTCGACATCCTTAAACATTACTGAAAGATTCTCTATCCTTAAAGATCTTCGCAAAATGAGTCTCAAATTTATTTCCTTGACTACTTTGATCATCGTCTATTCTAGACTCGATTAAAGTGGGGGCTAAATGTAGACATCTACTTATGGCCTCCTGTCCCGACAGGAAGTGCAATGATGATAAATAAAACCATCTCCGTGTTGGATCAAAGTGAAGAATACTTATGGATAACTGGTTAAGCCACAAAACACAAAAGACTAGCCAAAATTAAGAGCTTAAACCGAGGCTTAAACAGACAGAAAATAACTTAAAACTCTGGCAAAATACTTGTGAACTTGTGCAATCTAGCCCTCTTGTTCTAAACACTCACCCTCTTGATATTTTGTTACTATAGTGGAGGTTCCCCAACAAGAAGGAGTCCATAAGTGTTCTTAAAGGATATCTAGAAAAGAGAAGTGGTAGATTCCCGAGCACTTAGTTAAATAACATTTATTTTCTTGTTTAAAAGGACCTTAATTAATTAATTAGTGTTGTTTGATCACCTTTAAAATAATTAATTAATCAATTCCACATAGTATCTTGCGTTAAATAAAGATTAGAATTGAATTAAATAATTGTTGGTTGATCACTTAAGCCAAGGTGAATATTGTTTATTTTCTTGTTCTTTTCACGAATTTGATTATATAAGAATAATGACGTTACGATGTAATTCGTACGTGAATTAATGCTGGTAAATAAAATCAACTAACATAGTTTTAGGTATCGCGTTGTATATATTGTTTGGTGATGAAATTGTAAAAAAGGAAGAGCTAGTAGAGGCCGCACTAGGGCTAGGATAACAATTCCCCTCTAAAAGGAACGTTATTTTAGTACCCTCGCTCCCGAACTCATTTCTGGTTTATAGACCAATTTGGGCATGGGTAAACTTATGATTCGTGCTAATTATTCCATGAACTTCACATGGAAGAAAGTCATGAACGAGGTTTATGAGTTTTTCCTAAAACTCATTGGCGACTTCCTACTTGTTTCTTACAAAAAAGCGTAATAATAGAATCAATTCTAATTCAAGGTCCCCCAAATAATCAGGAATTCAAATCCTACTACACCCTAACAAGTGTAAAGTCTTAGGCTTTTGAGTGGCCATGGGCATTTAAGGAGAGTATCCCTTATGATGGGATCACCCTCCTTACACACACTAGCGCACGCCGGAACACACTGTCTCCAGGAATTAGCTCTATTGCCAGGCGACGAAGGTCAGCGCCTAGCGAAGAACTTGTCTTCTAGCGTTGATGTCGGGTTTTTTCGAAATAAAACCCGTTCTTCCCCATTTTCCATAGTTGTTTGCTATTGCTCGTGTTTGTGCTTTGAAGCTTCAATTTGATTGTTCTTTCTTGTTTGTCCACCAAATTAGCTCAAACTTATTGCAAATTAAAGCTTATTTAATCTATTATCCCGATCCATGTAAGTGGTTCTCAAACTCATCTCGGTTTTTACTGAATTCGACGATGTTTATGAGCGGGGTTTTGAAAAATCAAACCCAATTATGCTTAATTTGCTTCGTTTGTCGAATTTTATGCCTTAAAATTGCTTAATTATGTTTATATATCATATAGAGCATTTAAAAACTTGTTTTACTCAATTTGGTGAAGAAATGAGCAATTTGCCATTGTTGAACACCTTGAGTTCGTGAGAACAATGTGATTTGTTCTTCGTGTTTTGCTAGCCATTCTTGTCAAATTTTTCACAACATCTGTCATAGTATTGCAAGAAATCGTTTGATTGTTTAAAATTGCCATTTATGCTTGAATTGAAATCATGCTGTGTTTTAGTACTGCGTACTCTGTTTTTTTGCAAATATTGTATCATGCGGCTAGGTGAACCTTAGATACTATAGAACCTAATTTTCTGGTATTTTGCATAAAATAGCATGGCTAGACAACAAGGTTCCAGTTTTTGTTCTAAGAAGGCTCATCGGGAAGACGATACCGTTAATGCCAGCATAGGGACCTCTACTTCTCTAGGGAGGTTACCAGAGTGGGACAAGCGCATTCAATATTTTGCACCTGAGCTCCACATTCCAGAGCGCGTCCGACGAGGGATTCACAATGAGAGAGTTCACAGTCATGGTTCTAGCAACACGACCATCAGCTCTTTTTATGATACTTACATCCGCGACCATAACGGTCTACGCGTCTTGTGGGAATCCTGTTGCTTGACTCTTTTGCTGCGAGCCACCAAGGCCATGTACTCTTTCGAATAGAGCCACTACGTTGTCCGCCCTGTCTTCCTTTCGACAGCGAGATCTCTGTGTTTTCACAAGAAGTACTAGAGATGTTGGGCCCTATCACCATTCGGGATCGTGGTGAGGCCGATCCGACGCAACTTAGCTCTAGATGCTGGACCACACTTGCGGCGACTTTCTGGGATAGTCCGACCACCCCTGAGCAACGGGTCGCATTTTTGCCCTCATCTTATTGTCAAGGACCTTTTCACCTAACAGAGGTAGCCGAGTGCTAATCTACTACCTGCCTGCTTTTTGCGACCTTCCTATGGTCAATTCATATGATTGGGCTAGCTTGGCTCACGTTGACTTCCTAGTCGGACTGTGACTTGCTAGTCGTCATGCCTCCTTCGAGGGAGATATCGCGCTTTCCAGCTTTTGGAGAGTTGTTGAGGTACACCTTATTTCCTTTAAAGTTAGCTCTTGATCTGTATAGGAATTTATTGATATTTCTTTATCTTCATAGATTTTGTTCTACGAGTACTTTCCATCTCTGGCGCCAGCGAGACCTTCACCTCGCGAGCTCCCTGTTGCTGCCGGTTGGGGAAGCCTTCACGGTGCGGAATCTACTATTAGGCGTGCTTGAGAGTGGCTATTCAGCACTCCTCGGAGGCTTTTGTTGTTCCTGCTCGCCCTCCTCGGCATATATTCGATAAGGCGAGATTGAGGACCATGGCGTATAGGTCGCCAGAGGGCACACCTTGGCGGACTCACGCCCGTCCAGAGCTATGCTACACAGAGGCATTGCTGCCGCCCCCACTACCCGCTTTGCTAGAGAGAGCGAAGCAAGTATTCTTCATTTTTCGTATAGCCCCCAAGTAGGTATTGATTAGTCAGTTTATTTTGTAAGATGCGCACGCGGAGTTCGTTACTCCTCCCGTATCCATTACCTATCAGGGGATGTATGGACTTGTTGAGGAGATGATTCCTCTAGCTCCGCCGGTCACTACTTTATTTAGAAGTCGTTACCTCGGCACTAGTCTTGGGTGAGTCATTTATTTTCCCTTTTACTTGCATATATATTTTTTATTGTTATTGAATTGGCTCTTGACAGTGTTCTCGTGAGGTGGTAACGAGGATGGCGAGGGGTTTAGACGCCTTTCGTTACCAGCTAGTGAGATTGAGGGATCAAGCTTCTTGTCGGCGTGACGACACTGCAGAGGTATTTCTCTTATCCTTATCTCATGCTTTATTTACTCATTTAGCATCTAACATAATTTACTTTTGTAGGGACAACCTATTTCTCCTCCACACACTCGGGCGAGACATGAGGCTAGGAGAGAGAGGTTTGGGTCTGACTCGAGGCGTCGTCGTACCTCTTCCAGGGGTGAGGGAGGCCGATCAGAGACGACTCCAGCTGAGAGACCAAAGGGTTCAGGATCTTCGTTTGAGGTTGTATACGCTAGGCCGGCAGGCCAAGGAGGTGTGCCATCGACTTCTTTACAGGGTGGTGGGGCGTACGAGGTTGGCTCGTCGTCGTAGCAGCCGCCGCAGCCTCAGCCATTGGCTATTCAGTATCAAGGTAAGCCTGGATGGGTTGGCCCTACTTTGTCAATCCTGACTGTCGGTGATCTTAGAGCCGGTGAGGGGCATACTCCACGATCTACCTTGTTTTTTGACACTTTGGGAGTGCCTCCCCATTTGCGACCTCTGGCACCATAGTTGTACATGTATTTATTTTATTTGACTTATAGAACTTTGCTAACTTGTATTATACGACTTCTACATTAGACATATTGTGTATACAAACTTATTATGCTTATTTTATCTTTGCATTTTTATTTTTTATTTTATGTGCATGTGAGTGTGTGAAAAAATTATGACTAATTTTTGCGCAAAAAATTTGCATCATTTTTATTATCAATGGTGGGTATCCGACTTTCTCCCTTAAAACAAAAAATGAAAAATAAAATTTTGACTAAAATAAACCTAAAATTAATTAAGTTAAAATTAATCGAAAAGTGTTTGAAAGGGATAAAAAGAGTAAAGTCAATGTACAAAATAGAGTCGCAACTAAAAAAAAAACATGATTTGCATAGCACAAAGAGCTGTCGTCGAGCCGACTTTCTGTCGCCAAACGCTGACCTTGTCCCCAGGCGACATGCCTCGTCGCCAGATGCTTTTCCCGTCGTCTGGCGCTGCACTTTTTTTCTCCAAATCCTTTCGGGAAACAAACTGTACCAGTTTGTGCATAAATAGCCCCCAAATCTGCCGACTTTTGTATATTTTGAACAGATTAAAATAATAGTTATAGCTTAAATTCTCTTTAAGCTATCATGTCTAAAAATTTTAGTGATTTTACTCGTGAGTGGTGCCGATCTTTGACTGCTAGGGAGAGAAAAGAGCTTGATTTCTTTCATCTGGAAGGTATTTATGGTACTAAGGGGGTAGACATAGATATAAATTTTATTCATACATGCTAATAATATTGGGATCCAGACACTCATTGCTTTAGACTAGGTTATGATGAAATTAGTCCTTTACCGGAAGAGTTTGGTGCTATTCTAGGCTTTCCATCCATGGATCTTGCGGTAATTCCTAGTATGAGCGAATATTACTATAAAAATTTTAAGCGTTTCTTTATTATTAAAGACATGGATATAACAAATATTGTAGATGGAACTGTAGTAAATCTGAAAGAATCTGCACGACACTACTTTGATAGACAAGGTTCCGAGTCTTTTCATGTTTATTGGAGGAGAGCTTTTCTCTTTTGCATGTTTAACCAATATCTCCTCACTAGAGGAAATAATCGTGAGGGTCAAGCAATTTTAGTGTTTGTCATGGAACAAATTGAATCAGGGAGGAATCCAATGCTATTAATTGTTGGACAAACTATGCTCAGTTTGGATGAATTAAAGAAAAATCCAAAAGTACTTTTTCGAGGCTCTCTAATTTTATTATAGGTAAAAAAATAATATTTTTAATTATGGAAATCAAAATCATATATTTTTGTATAGTAATACTAATTTTTTGAATTGAATTTTTGCAGATGTGGCTAATGGAGAGGCTAGAGCTAATTAGTCCTCCTGATAACATTGAAAAATATACACCAAACTGCTTTGTTAGGCGAAAGAAATGATTTTCCATAAAGATGGGTCGTCGGGAGTGGAGTAAAATATTCGCCTCTTGTGATTTTGCAATCAAATGGATCATCCCTTGGTGGAAAATTGAGAAGATGGTTGGTGTGAACAAGCAACCCTTCTGTTGTTTTCCTAGCTTATCCAACTTGACTTTTTATTACCCTTGCAGGGTAAAAAGGCAGTATGGTCTTGCTCAAACCATTCCTTCTGGAGATCTTCGTCGTCCTTATGAATTTCCTATGTCACAAGAAGTAGAGAGGTTTGATGCTTATTGGAGTTCTAGGACTTTATAGGAAGTTGTTACCCAAAAGGTTCCTCCTTCTTTGTCTAAGGATGTGAAGTATTGGCTACTTGATAGGCCTAAAAAGGACAAGAAGAAAGATCAAAATAAAACCAATGTGAAGAATCGTCTGGGAGACAAGATAGCTCATGTTAAGGAACTCTTAGGTGAAAAAATTGAATTTAAAACTCCTATGATGCCTAAGAAAAAAGACACTACTAGAGGCAAAGAGAAAAGGAAAGCTGACTCTATAGAAAAGAATATATGGGTAGAGAAGAAACATGGAGTAACGGCTAAGGTAAAAACTATTGAAACCAAAATTGAATGCAGATCTTATAAAGGATGCTTTCTAGCAAAAGTAATGGATGATAAAGAAGATGCTGACAAGAATTGAAAGAGAGCAAAGAAAGAGAAGAAAGATTAGAGCATTGCTCTATTTTAAATTTATTAGACAATTTTAATTTTTTAAGTTAATTTATTTTATCTTTTATTTAAATTCCATCAATAATGTAATTTACTTTATTTTATTAAAGCAATTTTCGTCTTTTTAAATTAAGTCAACATTAACATTATAATGTCGATTAAAGCATTAAAAACACTAAATTATTTATTTGAAAATTATTCGAGTACAGAAGTCGAATTTTTTCAAAAATACACCAAAATTTGCCTAGTTTTATGCGAAAAAATTGGCGTCGCAATATGGGTTTGTTGCCAGACGCCGACATTCCTCGTCTGGCGTTGTCCTCATCGCCAGACGCTGCTGTTGTCGGCCGACACTGACATATGTCGTCAAGCGACAACTTTTTTGGGATGCGTTTGTAAATTTTTGCGTTAATTGCTCTGAGTTGATTTACTGGGATGCGAGGTTTGTAAAAATTAAAGTGGCCGCACCTTATAAGGGTTGCCTACGTATCCTTTCTTAAGGAATTAGGCCAAACGTAACTCTCTTGAGTGTCTTACTTAAGTAATTATGGGTCTAGATTTGTCTTGTTTGAGAACTCATTGCCATCCATATCAACTTATTTTGTAGCACCTCTTGATAGGATAGTTTTGAAAATATATGGCCCAGACCAATTGGGTCTAAACTTGCCTCATGGGTCCAAAACATTTTTCCTTAATGCTTTTAGCACCAAGTCTCTAACTTTAATATTCCTTATCTTGACTTTCTTGTTGAAGTGTCTAGCCATACGGGTTTTGATAACATTAAGTATGATGTAGAGCCTCCAGTCGCTTTTCATCGTGTAGAATTAGCTCTTCATACCTCGCTCTAGTCCACTCTACTTCATCGAGTTTACTTTCTAACACGATTCGTAGGGAAGGTATTTCTAGCTCTACAGGTTATACGACATCCATCCCATAGACTAAGGAAAATGGCGTATTCCCTGTTGATGAGCGAATTGATGTGTGATAACCCCACATATCAAAGTGGAGTTTGTCAGGCCAATCTTTATAATTTTGTCATCTTTTTAATTATTTTCTTTAAATTTTTATTAGCTGCCTCAACTGCACCATTTGCCTGAGGTCTGTATGGAGAAGAGTGATGGTGTTGAATGCCATACATTTGTAACAATTTTTTACATTCTGCTTGAAAGTGAGTTCCATTGTCACTTATCATTTCATGTGGGACTCCATATCGACAAATAATGTTTCTTTCGATAAAGAGTGCTACATGTTTTTTAGTGAGCTTGGCATATGATTTTGCTTCAACCCATTTAGTGAAGTAATCAATTGCTACTAATATGTATTCATAGCCTCCTATTCCTGGAGGAGTAATTCTTCCAATAATATCTATTCCCCATGTTTAGAATAGCCATGGTGATGTATAAGTGTAGAGAAGAGACGGAGGAACATGTTGCAAGTTAACATATATTTGGCATTTAGGGCATCTTTTGACATATTGATGACAGTCCCTATTCATGGTAGTCCAATAATACCCTTCGCGCATTATCTTTTGGACTAGCCTTTTGCCATTTATGTGTGTTCCACAAACCCCTTCGTGGACTATTATCAAAGCCCTTTGGGCTTCCTTTTTGCCTACACATAGAAGAGCTCGACCTTTAGGAACTGTTTTGCGTAACTCATTGTTAATTAGCACATATTGAGAAGCCAAAAGTATTAAGGCTCGTTTTGCTCTTTTGTCAGCATGGGATGGATATTCTCCCTTTGTGACATAGTTGAGGATGTCTGTATACCAAGGCTCTTCCTCTTCTTCTTCTTCTTCTTCTTGGGTTACTTCGTCATTCTCTATTGCTTGGATACAAGGGCATTTGCTCAATTTCCGTAGGAATCCTAACCATCGAGGCTAGTCTTTCCAAGGCATCAGCAAATTGATTTTCCTCTCTTGGTAGATACATGTATTCTACCTTTTCCAATTGATTTGTGAGAGTTTCCAGGTAATTTTGGTAAGGGGCCAAGCTTTCACTCCTTACTTTCCATCTCTTAGATATTTGATTGATGATCAACGAAGAGTCCCCGAAAATTCAAAGTTTCTTTACCCCAAATGCCAATGTTGTTTCGAGGCCTACCACACATGCTTTGTATTCTGCGGCGTTGTTGGTAACGTCGAAATCTAGCTTTTTGGAGATTGGAACATGTTCTTTTTTAGGTAAGACCTATAGTACTCCTACACCACATCCCTTTTGGTTTGAGGCACCATCGAAGTAAAGAGTTGATGAGTCTATTTTATATATATTTTAATTCCCCGTGCCACGTTCATATGTGTGCTTATTTGAGCTCTGCGGAGCTATTTTTATTACTAATATACGTTTTCTAGCGTTTTTGTAGAGTTGGTATCATTTTGTAGGAATTTTTATATATATGGTAATTCCCGAGCTTATTGAGCCACTACAAAGACATTTGAGTCGGATCGTATTTTTATCCAATATTATCTTCCCAATATCGAGATGAAGAGATTTAATTCCATAATTAAGGGCTCGGTTTATTTGGAGTACTAATTTTATTAGTATAATACTTGGATATTAAGAAGAAGGAAATTGGGCCAATTTATATAAAATCACAAGCTACTGATCCGAGGATTAAAGAAGCCCAACACGTTGCCCAGTTGATCAGGCTTGATCAGATAACAAACTTCTGTGTTTGGTCTGTTATATTTTAATTGGGCTTAGATGTAAAAAGCCTGCATATTGCGGATGTTGGACGCAGGCTTTACTTCTAGCGGGAATAGATCTTGATTAGGAGTAAAACTCCTTATTCCTATCTTATTTTAAAGAAGGAGTTACGTAGGAGTTAGGCAGTAGGTAGTTTTCTTGAGTATTAGTCTTAGTTGAGTTTTGTTTTTATTATTAGTTTTTAGTTTAGTTTTTCTTTTCTCTTTCTCTATCTAACTTCTTCTTACTTTCTTTCTCTCTCTAACTTTTCTCTTTCTCCTCTTAATTAAACTCTTAGTATTACTATCTCTCTTATTTCTCTCTAGACTCTTTATTTTATGCAATTTTATATTTCTTTCTTTTGGTACTATCTCTTTTCTCCTTTATTACTTATTTTCTTTGCTTTGATTTTAATCATGTCTCCTTTAATTGCTTAGTTTAGTTTAGATTTAATTATGTTTGAGTAGTTTTCTTTGTAGGGTTTGTGGGGATCCATAAATAATATGAAGTAATAATTTATGATTGTTGTTAATTGTCAATTCTGATTAATTTCCTATTGATTGATTTAATGCTCTGTGACTAGATTAGGCCTGATCTTTTATGCATGAGTTTGACAATATTGATTCGAGATTCGAGAGATGAGAATTGATGTTTAGGTCTAGTTTCAATAGGCAGGTTAATTTATAAATGGTTAAGTCGAGATTCGAGAGATGAGATCTAATACCGGTAGATTAATTATGTGATTGAAATACGTAGCAAAATCCCTTTATGATCTGATTAATTGATGCATTGATGATTGATTATTATGTTTCACCCTGGAATATTATTTATTGGTGAACCTATGCCCTAGGTCTTTTATTAATTGTTTCTCCTTCTACTTTTATTATTTTCCACTTTTACTCTTAGTAGTTTAGTTTCCCTTCGATAATAATAATTTGTTACACTATAATCTAGATTATATTAATTAATTAGGAATAAAAAGACTCGTTTCCCTGTGGATTCGACCCTACTTCCCTATCTATTTTAGTTAGTGGTTTTAGGAATTACTTTTGATTAGGTGATACGACTTGAGCCTATCAAGAGTCCAAGTATAAACTTATGTGACCATCAAGTCTTCGTTTGGAAAATCATTCTCGTGTATAGGCGTGGAATCTTCTATGGGAAATCTGCTAATAAATCTGAAACCATAGATCCTTTAATAGCCTTTTGGGGTATGATTTTTACATTGAATTGGGCTAAGTTGACTATCCATCTTGATATTCGCCCATTTAGTGTAGATTTCTCGAAAAGATACTTGAGTGGATCCTTTCGAGATACTACAAAGACTATATGAATGAGCATGTAATGTCTTAACTTGGTTGTGGCCCACACCGATGCGAGGCACAATTTCTCGAGTGGTGTATAGCGTATTTCACACTCAAGCATCTTTTTACTTAGATAGTAGATGGCGTTCTCCTTTCCTTCTACTTCTTGTGCGAGCATAGCCCCCATTGTCTATTTGGTTACCATTAAGTACAACTTAAGAGGGATTCCAGGGAGTGCTGGTGCTAATACAGGAGGGTTAGCGAGATAGTATTTGATCTTCTCAAACGCTTTTTGACCCTCATCATCCCATATTACCGGCACATTCTTTTTAAGCTTCTTAAATATTGGTTCAGATATTGTTGTCAACTTAGATATGAACCTACTTAAGTATTTCAACCGGCCAATGAATCCTCGAATTTGCTTTTCAATTTTGGGCGGTGGCATTGACATTATTGCTTTGATCTTTGTTGGGTCTATCTCTATTCCTCTAGAGCTAATGACGTATCCCAAGAGTTTTCCTGAGGTGACTCTAAAAGCACACTTGGATGACCTCAACCTCATGTTGTATTTTCTTAACCTTTCAAAAAAATTTCTTAGAGCTACCAAATGCCCTGAACGATAATTTGATTTCATAATCATGTCATCTACATAGACTTTGACTTCCTTGTGCATCATGTCATGGAGTAAAGTAGATGTTGCTCGTTGCTAAGTGGCACCCGCATTTTTCAACTCGAATAGCATCACCGTGTAAGAGTAAGTGCCCCAAGGTTAGTCCGATTTTAACTTCTCTTTTAATGGTTGGATCTTTTGAGATGTCAACTGTTTCAGCATCCTCAATTACTGTTGTTTTATTTTCAAGTGTTTCCATTTCTTTAATTATTTATGTTTAGGGTATTTTTACCCTGCCACATGGTCCAATCAGAGGGTGACACGTGTCAGCCTCAGATTGGTCCAAAATGGACCAATCCCTATTTGACACGTGTCATTCCAGAGATAAAGGGGAAAAGGCGGCCTTCAGGCCCAAATCCCGAGAAAGCCGGAATACGGCGTAGCCCACCAATGATTAGGGTTCAGTGACCTAATCAGGGGCAATTCCAGATGACCCTATAAATAGGGCGATGTCCCTCATTTCGAGGGCAACTTTTCCATTGATTACAACTGCACTCTCTTACATCAGAGAAACACCTGAGCTTGGAATCCGAGCAGATACCCACCTAAATTTCCGTTCTCTTTATTCCGTTTCAAGTTATTAACTTGTGCGTCGGAGGCGGAGCACCACCCAACAGGTGTCTCCGTTTGTCTTGCAGGTTCAGCTCATCCCGGATCAGTCTTCGTGTTGTAACTCTCCCGAGGGACAAAAACCCCCAAAACATTTGGCGTCGTCTGTGGGGAGAGTACCTCGAAGATGGTTCAAGAGTCTGTACCACCCCCTAACCGTCTGGGCGAAGACCCAGAAGTCTTTACAGACCATGAGGAGGATGAGGATCCTCAGGTCGAAACCTCTACAGCCGAGGACGGCTCTCTAAGAGTTAAGCGCATCCGGCCCAGAGAGACTCTGGAGTAGGGTGCCACCCAGGCGGGTCCGAGCAGACCTACTGGGCAGCCGGAAGGGGCAACCCAAACGGCAGCTGGATCAGCCCTAGTCACCCGAGACGAACTCATGAGGTTCATGACGAGTTTCAAGGGTGAAATTAAAGAGCTGATCACCAAAAGCAGGGTTGGCCCAAGTAAAGGTCAGTCGGTGAAGAAGACTCCTCCCGAGAAGGGGAAGTCAGTCAGAAACCGGCAGCCCACTCCCCATCCAAAGGAGAAGGCAGCCGGGACCATTGATTGGTAAAAAATTCTCCTTCCTGGGGGAAACACCAATAACCCTCGCCGGCCTCATCAGCCGGTGAGAAGTAAAAAATCAACTCTCGATGCCTGGGAAATCATCAACCGGAAAAGAAATCAATCACTGTCTGAGTCGGCTTCAACGTCGAACTTTCCAGACAACTTCAACAATATTTCTGCAGGGAGTGCACCCTCCTTGCATGAGAGTCAAACAGGCGGTAATACCGTCCATTCTGGCCCTCATATGATTGGAAATGTACCGTATGTGCCTACTCAGGCTTACGGACAGTATTCTCCTCACTTCATACAGCCAGCCTTCTTTGGAGGTCAGGCGGCATATCCAAATGTCCAGCCTTTGGACTGGCAGCTTCGCCTGCTGCGCCTGGGTGAACGACCTTCTGCGTTCACTCGGGAGATAACCGAGGCGGCTCAGCCAGCCAAGGTTAAGAACGTGTTGGTTGGTACTCATGATGGTACCACCAATCCAGAAGACCACCTCATGGCTTACACCAACCTCATGTATCTGCAGGGGTTGGATGATGCCACTTGGTGTCGGTGCTTTCCGGCTACATTGAAGGGCATCGCCCAACAATGGTTTGGCAACCTGCCAGCCGGGTCTATAGACAGCTTCAGGAAGCTTGCCTTCCTGTTTGCTTCCAACTTCTCAATGAACATCCCTGCTAAGAAAACAAGCCTTGATTTGAGCACTGTTAAGCAGGGAGAGAGAGAGGGGCTGCGCTCATATGTCAGGCGGTTCAACCTGATCAGAATTCAGATTCAGGGGCTGTCTGATGAGGTAGCTTTTACAGACTTTTTTAAAGGTCTGAGAGACGGGTCGACCTTTAAGTTCGACCTAGTCAGAAAAGGGGCTTTCACCCTACAGGCGGCCCTGAGGGAGGCGGAAAGCTACATTCAAGCTACCGACCTCTGCTCGCCTGGTAGCCAGTCAGACTCCAAGAAGTCTGATAAATAGAAAGACAGCCAGTAAGCTCAGCCGGCTAAAAACAAAGAAGAGAGCAAGAAAAGAAAAGAAGTCTGGGTGGTTACTGACTCTGACCAGCCGTCCTAGAAGAAAAAGAAAGAATTTAAACCGTACGTCCCCAAGTACGAGTATAATAAAGACTGCAACTCCATCTTCATGGAGGTAAAGGACCGGCTGTCCATTGAGAAGCCGAATCCTATGAAGAGTTCTATCCAGTCACGGAACAAGAATAAATTCTGTCAGTTCCATGAGGAGGTCGGCCATGACACCAACGACTGCTTCAGTCTTCAGCGTGCGTTGGACCGTCTGGCTGACAAAGGGCTGTTGAAGTCCTACATTTCTAAGTCCCCAGCCGGGGCAAAAAAGAAAAACAAGGGTCAGTCCTCCAAGACTACCCCCCAGCCTGCTAGTAGCTCGGATACCGATAAGGAGCCGGTCTACACTATAGCAGGCGGGTTTTCATGTGGTGGCCCTACCATCCGGGGCACCAAGAGCCATCTTCGAAAGATGGACAAAGATGATGATGAGCAGGCGGAAGCCAGCTCCTCCTTCCCAGATGTCTTGATCACTGAGAAGGATAGGGGAAGCGTCCGCCGCCCGTATGATGACCCAGTGGTCATTGAATGTAAGGTTGCCAACCAGCTGGTTGGACGGATCCTTATTGACACCGGCAGCTCATCAGACATCATCAGCCTCCGGTGCCTGCAAAAGCCTTTTCAATGCGAGCCGACTCTCAGAGTCATGCTGTATGATGTAGAGGCAAACTGGGAAGCAATGCGACTGGCATTGGATTCACTCCCAGAACGCCGGGGCAATGCCGCCTTGCGTCATGAGATTTACCGTCTGAGAATGACGAGAGCCTACAACAAAAAAGTACACAAGCGTCCTTTGAAAGTTGACGACTTAGTGTTACGAAAAATGGAGGCAACCGGTAGGGCCAATGAGCTGGGAAAGCTAACTCCGAATTGGGAAGGCCCCTACCGGATCTATGAAGAAGTAAGGAACGCCACCTACCGCCTGGAAACTCCGGACGGCAGGCGCCTGCCTAGAACTTGGAATGTAGACAATCTAAAAAAGTACTACTTCTGAGTTTGTAGTTTTTTGTAAACAATGAGTCAATTATTGAAGATTAAGTATTTGTTTGCAAAATTTGAGTTATTGTTTGATTATTCATCCGGGTAACATCCAGGCTGATTCCCCATCTACCTAAGTTTGATACTTGGTAAAGGGTACATTTTTATTTTGTTTATCCGCCTGGGTAATGCTCGGATCCCTTGTTTACTTAAGTTGGATACTTTGTTCATTCAACTGCTTAACCATTTTTCTAACTAAGTTTGATACTTAGCATGGTCCGCCTGTGTAATACACAGACGGATTCTCCATTTTTCTCAACTAAGTTTGATACTTAGCATAATCGCCTGGGTAATGCTCAGACAGACTCGTTTGATTAAAAAATTAAGTTCGATACATGGTGTAAATTCAACACTAATTAAGAAACTAAGCACAAAAACTTTAGTGGCTACACAACCGGTCTCAAACAAGACTAGAGGCTAAAATGGCCGGATAGTTGCTCTTTTTATAAAATCGCATGTCCCAACATGGACAAAGGCGTCCAGCGACACCCCTCCGGGAGTAATCGTCACAGAGAACAGACTACCTGTCGGTTCTATGTATCCATGCAGACGGCAAAAATTGAACGACCGAATTGGTCAACTCATAACCGCCTGACCGAAATAACCTACGAAGAACGAATAAGTCCCTAAATACCGGATGCCCATAGGCATCAGTCGGTCACCAGCTGAAGTTCTCACTTAGGTTATCCATTCCAAAAATTGTACCTCACCCCAATTGGGGCAAGAGTTCAATGGCTATGAAATTTCTACCAGGACGGGCGTAACCCGTCTGGGTAGTAACCAAAATGCCTGTGGGTGTACGGCTGTGCACTTGGTTTGGGGCAATCACTACTGTGATTGATTGACTTACAAACATATCATGCTCTTTGCAGCATCAGACGTTTACAAGTCAATCAACCAGCTCCAACTGAAACCAATCACACAACCGTCCAGGGGCAAGGACAGCCAGACTATTGACTAGTTGGGCAAAAAAATAAAAAAAATAAAAAAATTAAAAAAAAAAAAATCGCCGCATGCTTTTAATAAGATAGGCAAAAATTAAAACTTCAAATGCAAAAAAAATCAAAACCGACTTAGTCGGTGCAATTCATAAAAGTCCATCAAACCAAACGATTGTAATTGATCTAATGTTAACCGGACCTCGTCCGGGAGAGAGAAATTGTTAATTAACACGGCTCCACAGCCGGTAAATACAAGGATACTCGGCACGCAAGCCGAAAAAAGCAAGTTTTGGCATACAGCCGCTGAATAAAAAGAATTAAAAGAAAGCAAAAATTGGCATACTGCCGCTGAAGAGTCACTTCTGGCCTGCAGACGGAGCCTCCTGGTCCTCTCCCTTCTCCTCATCGTCTGAGGGAATTTCCTGCGCTTCACCAAGACCAGGAAGCTTAGGCGCGGACGTCTCATTGTTGCTGAGCCAGCCTTCAAAGGAGGCAGGCTCTGGCTCGCCTTGCTCTCTCAAGTACACCACGTACTCAGCATAGCTTTGTGCCATTGCCCAGATGCTATAATCAGCTTCTGGGTACAAGGCAGCCCAAGCAATCTTCATACGGGCGTCGTTGTCAGCATCACTTTCAGCAACAAGGCGGTTTTGCTCCGCCTCCAGGGTTGCTGCAAAGTTCTTCTGAGCTTGAGCAGCATTCTTCTCCAACCTCTCAACCTTGGCTTTCAGTTTGCCAAGGTCCGCCTGGGCCTTCTTGAGCGCCTCATCAGCCTGCTTGGCGCTCTCGTCTGCCTTCTTTTGGGCCTCCTCCGCCCCCTTCTTGGCCGTCTCAGCATCCGTTACCCGCTTGTCGGCCGCCTTCAGATTTAGCTCCAGCTGCTGGATTTTAGACGCCTGTGTCATAATTATTGCTTTAGTTTCAAGTTCATTTACGATAGTTGAGTGTAAAGAAATATTATCAGCGTCTATGGCAGACTTCTTGGCTCTTTTTACCTCTTCCCGTTTGCGGGAATAAGGACATTTGAGCCCGTCCACCCGCAGCATGGCCTGCAAAAAAGCAGGCGGTATAAGAATTACGGGCGGGGAAATTACTTGAAAAAAATAATATGGAATTGACAGGTTTCTTACCTCAATTAGAAGGGATAGAATGCGTTCAAGATTGAACGTCTCTATCCCAGGGATATTGTCCTTATCCTTCTTCCAGACGGCGTCCAGCATGGCTTTGGCGTGCTTCTGGACGTCTGGCCAGTAGGGAGATTGTGTTTGATCTGCACCACAATCAATAGGTGATGAGTGTGAAACTAAGGCGGCACCTATTTGTATCCGGCTGTCTGAGGATGACGTCTGTTGGGATTTCAAGTTCCTCAGTTTGAGACGCCTCAGCTAAAAATTATGTTGGGAGATCAGGGGATCTCAAGCTATTTCGCTTCGGTTGGTCGGCCCCAAGCAAACGGCCAATTTGAAGCTTTTAACAAACTCATCTCAGACGGCATTAAAAAGAAAATAGAAAGAGCCTTTTCAATATCTTGTACCTCATTTCCCCAAACGCTTGTATTGTCTCTTGATAAATTCCCGCAGAGGACTTCCTCTAGGGGATCCCTCGCAAGAACCTGTGGCAAGCTATCATCACAAATATCATCCATTATATCAATTACATCAATATAGCAACAATTCTCCTATAGCATAGGCCCTTTCAAAACCTTCCTTAAATTAAAAGTAACATTGTCGTCACCTACATAAAGGGTTAGTTTACCATTTTTAACATCAATCATTGCTCCTGCGGTATGGAGAAAAGGCCTACCTAATATAATGGGTATTTGCGTATCCTCTGCCATGTCTAACACAACAAAATCAACAAGAATAAAAAATTTACCAACTCTGACAGGGACGTCCTCTAAAATACCTAAGGGATATTTTACCGAACGATCTGCCATTTGCAAAGTTATATTAGTAACTTTTAATCTTCCCATATTAAGTTTAGCACAGACAGACGATGGCATGACATTGACACTAGCACCCAACTCACACAAAGCTTTATCAATAAAAACATTCCCTATATGACAAGGGATTGAAAAACTACTGGTATGCTTTAATTTAGGAGGGGATTTGTTTTGCAATAAAGCGCTACATTCCTCTGTGAAAGCTACAGTTTCTACTTCATTAAAGGCCCTTTTCCTAGTCAGAATGTATTTCATAAATTTAGCATAAGCAGGAACTTGAGTGATTAAATCAGTAAAAGGAACTGTTACCTGCAGGTTTTTCACAACCTCTAAACACTTACCGAATTGTTTATCAAGCTTACTCTTCAATTGTCTATTAAGGAATGGAAGTTTGACAACCAGGCTCTGCACATCTCCTCCCTTATCCTGCGATTTACCCTGCATAGAAACATTAGTAGAGTTAGTATCTATTTGTAGCCCTGCAGGGCTTGCAGGATTAGCGTTTGGTATAGAGGAATCTAGATCAGGAACTGGTCTATCTTCCTTTGTCATAGGAGGTCCATCATAATGTGAACCACTCCTTAGAGTGATTGCATTGGCATGATTTGTAGGATGGATAGGTTGTGATGGTAGATCTCCCTGCTGACGGGATTGTAGGGTAGATGAAAGTTGTGCAATTTGATTGTCCATGATTTTATTATGGGCTAGGATAGAATCAATTTGCGCATCCCTATTCTCCATATGCTTTTGCATATTGGCAAGCATTGCTCTAATTTCTGTCATGGCAGGGTCAGAAGATGATGAGGGTGATGCTTGGCTTTTCAGGCCGAAATTAGGATGATAATATTTTTTGCTGTGGTGGGGTTTTCTATTGTGGTTGTTGTGGAGGTGGAGGGTTTTGTACATTGGTGCTCCGGTATGAAAGATATGGATGGTTCTTATAACCGGCATTGAAGGAATTGGAATATGGGTTATTCTGCCTATAGGTTTGAAAGGCATTAACTTGTTCCATAGAGCTCCTACAATCTTGCTCCCAATGCCCTACAATTCAACAATTTTCACAAAAAGCTTCATTGTTAGCAACAATAGAAACATTAGCTATAGAGTTAGGAGCAATAGTAAGATTATCTAATTTTTGACAAATAGACGTTAATTGAGCTTGCAAAAAGGATACGGAATCGACATTATGTTTTCCTTTATTTGCAAACCCTCTCGGATTCCCATATTGGGAATTGTGTATTGACATGTCTTCGATAACCTATCCTGCATCGTCCACATTTAAATTCATGAACCTCCCACTACCAGCAGAATCTAGCACTAATCTAGAAGAATTTCCAAGTCCATTATAGAATGCTTGGATCAATTGCCATTGTGCTAGATTGTGATGGGGGAACTCTCTCTGTAGATCCTTGAACCTCTCCCAAGCCTCATATTGCGTTTCGTCGGCCTCTTGAGCGAAGTTCTGAATAACACTCCTTAGTACCGCTGTTCTCTCTGCAGTATAGTATTTATTATAGAAATTCAAAGTAAGAGTTTCCCAGTCAGTAATACCAAGTGCAGTTCTATTCAAACCATTAAACCATAATTTAGCTTAGCCACATAATGAAAAAGGAAAATGAATCTCCCTAATTTGGTCTTACGTGACCCTGGCTTGTCTAATGGTGTTACAATATTGGTAAAATTCTGCGATGTGAAGATTAGGATCTTCACCCTTAGCTCCACTGAATTGCTTCCTCTGTATCATAGTGATAAATTAGGGCTTGATTTTGAATTGAACTCCATTTAATGCCGGAGTGGGAGTAAGGTGCGGGAAATATCTGAGCTTCGGCTTCGAGTAGTCACTGAGTTTCTTCTGGGCCGTCATCTCTGATTTTGAATCTGAGGGAATATCTGTGTCACTATAATCAGAGGGAGGATCTCTTCGACTGTTGTCCTCCTCAGAACCCGCCAGAATTTGTCTATAGATTTTCCTTTGCCTATGAAAAGAGCGCTCGATCTCAGGATCTCTAGAACACCTGGGCATAAACAAGGAAATAAAATACAAATATGAGAATTGCCTCAAAGAACTAACGTTCTCTGAGACAAAAGGGGATAATTTAGACTACAAAAAATAATCAGAAAATAAAAATAAAACCGTTTCCCCGGCAACGGCGCCAAATTTTGACAGGGTAAAGTCGTATCCCCTAATCAAAAGTAAATACCTAAGTCCTCTAACTAAAGTAGATAGGGAAGTAGGGTCGAACTCCACAAGGAAACTGGTCTTTCTATTCCTAATTAATCAACTATAATCTAAATTATCTAAGTAACCAATATTTTTGGGAATAAATTCTATACTACGAAGAATAAGTTTAGGGATAAAAACAATAATAAGAAGGCTTAGGGTCACAGGTTCACCAATAATTAATATTCCGGGATAAAACATAATAATTAATAATTAACATTGCACAAATAACATGATTAACAGGCTCTCGCAATTTATTAATCAACATAGATCTAACAGGCTCTTGCAATTTACTAGATCTAAGTTCCTATTAAAAAAATAGCCTTTAATATTAAATTAACATCTGCTCGATTCATCAATTCAATATTGCTAAACATTCACAATCAAATTACATTTTCTCGATTCATAATATAATTTTAAAGAATTAAAACAATTCAATAAGAAATTATCATGCAATACAAATAATCAATAATAACAAATTATCCCTTCATATTAATTATGGATCCCCATAAACCCTAGAATTAAACTACTCAGACATAATCATAACTAAACTAATCATATAAATAAAACAACTCAAAGAAGTAAATGAAATAGCTGGAAATTAAAAGAGAAGAAATTGTTACCAAAAGAAATATGGATTAATGAAAGTAATTAAGAACAAAAGTTGAGAGAGAATTTAAGAGAGAGAAATATCCTAAGTGGAGAGAGTTAATCTAAAAAAGAAGGTAATCCAAAATTACGTACATAATTCGTACTTAAACATTCCTCAAAACAAAAATTAAAACTAATCTAATCAGCTCTGAGAAAAACACGCGGCCGTTCGGGCTAGTGGCCGCCCGATCGGGCGCGCCTTTTTCCTCGCGCCTCTTCTTAGCAGCAACGCCCGATCAAGATAAATGCTCGCACGATCGGGCGCGCCTTAGGCCACGCACCAGCACCAAAGTTGCACGCCGCGCCCGATCGAGCTAATGCTTGTCCGATCGGGCCCTTGGTTCTCTTCGACGCTTGGACTTTGATTGGGCTTGATTCCTCGGCCCAATCCAGATTTCCTCTTCGGGTCTTGAATACTCGGTCCAAATACCTCGGTATCCCGATTGCCGAGCCCTTAATCACTGGCTCGATGACTCTAACCGGCCTTGGGCTTCAAAGATTGTCGTGCTCTTCTAATTTCCGTAGTCGCTCTATGAAAAACCGGAGAAAATGCTCCATATGTGCAATTTCTTACAAAACTCAACAAAGACTACGAAAACACTAGAAAACACCAATTAGTAATAAAAGTGGCTCGAAAGAGCCAAAAACACTACTAATTATGACCAAGGGACGGGGGTAAATTACTATATAAAATTGACATATCATAGACCCTCTATGACTAACCTATATCTTTGAACTTTAGAGAACAAGAGCCATGGTTAGGTTGCAAACTCATTTCATTATATAGTAACTACTTGTGCATTTTTTACTTGTGAATAATTTATGTGTGTTTACACTAACCGTTTTTTTGACTTGTGATTAAATCAAAATAAACTAATTAATGACTAAAGGACTTTGCTTAATTAATTAATTAATTAATTTTTGTAATTAAAGGCTAATAAATTAATCAAACTTACTTAGTACGATTATATGCATGTCCCTTTAAAGTAAAAATACTAGAAATAGTCCCAAATTAATGTTCCAGCAATGGCGCAAAGGTTTGGGCTGTGGCGCCAAACAGTACTATGCAACGCCTGGCGATGACCCTGTCGTTTGGCGCTGCACTTCAGTGTGCGGCGACACTTCTGTTACTTTGGCGACAATCCAATTTATTACTCGAGTCATCACGACGAGTCTAATTAAACAGTTTATTAATCGGTTTGATAAGTTTGTTAATGGCAGTAGCCATATTTAGTCCTTAATTGAGCCCAAGCACTTAGTTCTATGGTCATTCACAAGAGTCAAATCATGTTACTTGCACTCACTAATATGTATGTACACCATGACCATGTCTAGGTTCATGCATGAGTCGTTTTCCGTCATTCGAGTGGGGGGTCCAATCTATTCCCATTCTCTTCCACATTCTCTTCCATATTGAACCGATCTTGAGTCAAAATAAATAAAAATAACTTATCCCTAATTTCCCTTTCCACAATACTTGGTCAAGGAGAGAAGGGAGATTAATCAAGGACAACATTTTTATTCAAGTACAACTTTTTGATAAATCGATTCGTTAAAAGAGAAAAGCTAAGAAGATAATGGTAAGTCAAGAAGAATTTAATGAGCTTAAGAAGGAAATGGATAACATGACTGAGGTGTTGAAGGATTTAGCCCTTCAAATAAATGACCCTGTGAAGCAACAACAAATGGAGCTCATGCAAGAAATCCAGAGAAAAATATCCAATGACTATAGATTCCAGGGCGTTAGATCACAAGGGGTCTTAGTGGACAAGGAACTTCTTCTGCAGAAGTTTAATGCCATTGACATCCCTAAGTTCAAGGCAACAGATAATCCTTACTTCCACTTAAGGGCATTCGAGACCATAATGAACATTAAGGGGATTGATAGGAAAGTCTTTCATTCCTTGTTTTCTTTATCTCTTTAAACCGTTTGTCAACAATGGTTCTTTTCCCTTGACAAAGAGAAAACCTCTACTTGGGATGCCATTGTAAACGCTTTCATTGATAGATATAAGTGTAATATTCAAGTCAAAACTGACTATAGACAACTTGAGATCTTAAGACAAAAAGAGAATGAAGGCTTTACTTCTTTCTTTAACAAGTGGAAGGAAACTTCTGCCAATATGATAGAAGTCCCTACTAAAAAAGAATTCGTGAGGATGTTCATCAAAATTTTACAAGAAAAGTATTCAAAGCACTTAAAATATCAACACAACTTGAATACTTTCAAGGTTGTCTATGACATAGGCATCGAGATCAAAGATGACCTCGCAAAGCAAAAAGCTACTAACAATAGTAACCACGGTGGCTGGAAAGGAAAGAAGAACGACAATCCTTCTTCTTCCAAAAACGCCCACTCTAGTAACAATGTTAGTACCTTTGATCTTGGTGAAGTCTTAGCCATGGATAACCAAGGATCTAAGAAGCAACTAAGGAAAGACTTCACCCCCATTGGGATGAGCTATGATGCTGCCTTCGATTGACTCCATACTAAGGGACTCATTACTCCCATTGGACCTATTCTAGATCCCGCACCTGAAAAGAGATTGCCTAGTTGGAATCCAGATGCACATTGCAAATACCATCAAGGTAGGGGTCATACTACTAAGAGCTGTTGGAAGCTAAAGGAGGTAATCCAAAATTTGATCGACAATAACAAGCTTCCTATACCTCCAATTGGAAAGAAGACCGAGTGATGATAAAACACAAGATACGAAATGAGCTTCAACGACAAGATTTCGTGACCTCTTTTTTTTCTATTTCTTTTATTTATCCCTTCCCCAATAATTCTAGCCTAGACACCTTTACTTTCCCTGAAATTTATTTTGTAGGATCATTCTTTATTTTCCTTTAATAAAATGGGCTTTTTATTCCTTGCATATGATCATTACATCACATTAAAAAAAATCCATGTCGAAATAAGCACAAGGTATACCCATGATTAGAGGAACCCCTTGTAGCCTATCATTTCATCTTCACCCTTTCAAATATACAATCCTTTTTTTGATAAACAACTTTGAGCCTCGTCTAAACGATAAACCTTTCTTTCTTCAACCCACATCTACCTAACCTTGGGATGGGACAATGTGCAACTTATGCAATTTTAAAAAGCTTGAGTGATTTCAAAAGATCAAAATAAATAAAAAAGCAATAATAAATAAATAAAAGTGTAACAAAGGGAAACTGTTCCAATGTCTTTGATATAAAAATATCATTGATAAGAACACGTCTCGGATTGCGTTTCTTATCGAGTGCTCGGTACCGTGCCTAAGAAACATGAATGCCAAGTGAATGATAGACCGCATGATCGAGATTGCCAACACTTATTAAAATAAAAAAATGCAAACGCAAAAACAAGAAAGAGAGCAAAAATATAAACAACAGAGAGTTCAAAAGTGAGAAATCTCAAGCATACCAATACAAGGATTTTCAAGGTTGCAAACCTTGGGGGCTTATCTAAGGGCTTGAGCCTTTATTCCTTTCTTCTATAACCTTTAGCCTAACCACATTACAACCCTTAAAAGACCTCGTTGAGGTATACACACACTTGTGCAAGGTTCGGCTAAAGCTACATTCAGCCTGGTTCCTAACGGATACGTAGGCAACCTCATAAAGGGGTGTGGCCATAATAAAAATGCATTCATATTTACATTCATAAATAATCATATCAAGGAATTTCCAATTCTCATCCTTTTCCATTTAGAGCTAGACTTGGGGGCTTGATCCTTACATCATTAGCTTTCCTAGCCTAAGAGTCACCACTATTTAACTCTTCTCAAAATATTTTTCCATACACTTAGCCCTTGCAGCCTAACCTTAGTGTCACTTTCACACACTACACAGATACAAGACCAAATAGTCTTTCCCTTAGGAACCCTTTGTCATGAAATCTTAACACAAAGTTGAAGCATACTTTGTCATAACAAAATCACTCATCACTCATCATTGCATCACAAAGTATGAAGTGCTTAGCCTCCGTGCCTAAGTTACCCAAATAATTTCATCATTGAGTCAACAATTGAGATAGCCTAGGATGAGTTAATCCTTGCACCTTGAGAGATAGTATCAAACAACATTTGACTAAGCTCATTCAACATGCAACATAAAAAACATCTTCCTTTTTGTGTCTTTCTTTTTCGGGAGAAAGTCGGTACCCTCCACAAAAAATGACGGAAATTTGTTTTCTTTTTTGAGTCGCACAATCACACCATAATGCACACACGAATCATGTACGTTAAGTCATGTCATGTCATATCATCTTGAATTGAGTGTAACACATGTGTCAAGCACTTTGAGTCAAGTCATGACAATTCATATGTGTTAAAGACACATTAATCTTAACTAAGCCTTAGGTCAACCCTAAGATAGCTAAAAAGATTAGCAAAGTCCTATAGTCCAAAATATAAATGCAGGTACATCCCAACAAGCAAGAACATTCCTATATTTTTTTCAAAAAACCGCGAATATGACCACATGAGATTCTTCCAAGATAAGAGGAGTTTGAACAAAATTACATGGACCAGTAAATTACAGATGAAGAGCTTTAATATACAAAAGATTTGAGCGAATTTGGTTGAAAGGAAACGACCAAGTTCAAAGTTCGGAGCGAATCCAAGTAACGAACATCAGCAGCAAGAGACAAATAGGGAAGACCCGACTTAGTGCCAGATGCCAAGGTTGTTGCCTGGCGATAGAAGCAAAGTGCGGCGACAGATAGTTCCAGCGAGCACTGGTGCGGCGACAGAATGTGTGAGCCCATATTAGATTATGCGCACCTAGTGCAACAATTTCCAGGTTTCTTGGTACGCTAATTAAACCCAATAAGCAATTTGACATGATAAAGTAGTCGACTTGATTACAATCGCAATAAGTGATCGACTTGAAAAAAGATCGTCTCACTTAGCTTAAAGCGCCTAAGCATTGGCTCATCGCAAGCACCGTAGTATTAGTTTACAAAGAATTCCATGGATAGGAGATTTCCACAAATTAATTTGAAGCCTTTAAGAATCTTAGATATGGTTCTTCAGAAGTATTTTCCAAAGATGGAAGGGTCGATTTGAAGGTTCAAGATGAAGGAGTCTTCAACAGGGTGACTTTAAGATTAAAGGGTCTCTCGCTTAGATTTGAGAAGATAGCACGAGATGGGCGATCTTCGACAGTATTTGCTAAGATTGTGGAGGTTGTCACCAAGATTTGAGAAGATAGCACGAGATGGGCGGTCTTTGACAGCATTCGCTAATATTGTTGAGGTTGTCACCAAGATTTGAGAAGATATCATGAGATAGGCGGTCTTCGACAGCATTCTTTAAGATTGTGGAGGTTGTCACCAAGATTTAAGAAGAGCGGTTCGTGATAAGCCAATCTTCGACGGCTTTTGTTATATTGGGAAGGTTGTCACTATGATTCAAGAAAAAAGCTCAAATGTAGCAGCAATAATTGATGACGTTCCCTAGGATGTAGAGAGTTGTCACAAAACTGAAGATGGCTACAAGTAGAGTTATCTTCGACGATGTTCCCTAGGATGTGGAGGATTGTAAAAAAACTAGAGATGGATACAAGCAAAGTTGTCTTCGATCGTGTGCCCTAAGATGTGGAAGATGGTCACAAACGGTAGAGGATGACTACAAGTAGAGTCATCTTCGATGAAATAGGAGGCAGCTACAAGCAAAGCGGTCTTCAACAAATGCAACAAAAATTGGTTACTCTAGATACGTGTACGCGACGGTGCAAGATACGCGTTTCTTAACTCTTTTATCTGTTTAACTAATGCTAGTTTGCATGTATCGGCGTTACAAGAATAATTTAGGATCGCAGAACGTTCTGAATCATTCTTCGTCCCTATCGCTACTTTGACTTTTATTTTCAAAACATAAGTTTTTCCAAACTCAATCAAAGTGGGGGCTTTTGTAGACACTCATTTGTGTCTCCCCAAAACCAAACCCAGTGATGAATACCTTTTGCGTCAAACCATAATCGAATGAAGTGAAAGTGTGAAAAGTCTAGTGTTGCGGTTAGTTTTTTATAAAAGATCTTTCTTTGTATTTTCGAAAACCTGCTCTATTTTATGAAAATAGCCTGTCCAGTTCAGTTTGGTCCATGACATGGGTCCAATAATGGTGTAGTTGGATGGGGCTCGAAAAGAGCTTTCCAACGATATATTATAAGCCCAATTCCGATGAATAATGAGGAAGTTATGACAAAAATACTAAACTGGGCCCGGTTTGGTTCATATATGCGGCCCAATGATATAGAGGAGGGCCTATTATTAATTATTATTCCTAAAGCTAGTAGGATTGATTGTAGTTTTCTAGAATTTTCTAGAAGATTCATTTTTATCCTAATAGGATTAGGATTGATAATTATGTATATGAGTTTTACTTAGAATAAAATAAGTGTTTTATATGAAAATACGATTTTAGCCTTCGTACGAATTATACGACTCAATTTTATCGAGAAGTGGATTCCATGTGGAAATGGCGTTGAAAATCACTACACCGCCAGACGATAGGTTCATCGCCTGGCGTTGCAGAGCAGCGTCCGGCGCCAAGTTCGTCGCCTGGCGAAAAGATGCTATTTTATTCCTTTTCGGACTCTAACTCTTTTTTATCAATTTCGGACTATTTTCTTATAAATAGGGTCCTTGGACCTCCGTTTTTCAATAATTAAATAATTCTCTAATTCTTCTCTCTCTCTCTAAGCTAAAGCTTATTTTCTCTCCCTCTTCCTAGCCTAATCTTTACAAACACAATTCCACACTCATTAGCACTAGACACTCCTAGCCAAGTTCGAAGTTTCCTTCGCCCTAGACGTGAAAGGTTTGATATTTCCGAGGGTTTGGTCCCAAATCTCTATTTCAATTATTTAATTTAATTATTTATTTATTTTTTTTATTGAAGGTTACTAACATGTGTATTTTGTTATTAGAAAGAGGTACGAGGCATCGAAGTAAGTACTTTAATTGCTTTATTGATATTGAAATCATGCTTAGATTGTTTTATTGATTCCTAGTATCATGTAAGGATGTTTTATTGCTTCCTAGTATCATGTTTAGGATAATAATTAAGTTTCTAATATCAATTATGATTTCTATGATGCTTCCTATTTCTTTCCTAATATCATGTTAGTATCATGTTATGGTTAAAGCTCTGTATCTTTAATGTTTAGTGACATGTTAGGGTTTGTTATTAATCTTGTTAGTCTCATGCCTATGATCTTGCTATTCATATTATGCTTTCATTATTATTTTAATTATGATTGTTATTTTTATAATTGTTATAATTATTTTTATAATTATGATTATTATGTTGCTTGATGTTTATATATTATTGTTATTGCTTGTTCACACCTTTTATGAATGTTTACAGGAAATTTGTACTTGTAATCACGCTTTATAAGATAATTAATAATCTTGTTTAGGATAAGTTGATTATAATTCAAGTAGTGACGTATAATATTTTTATTTGTGCATTAATATTTAACCAACATAGATTAAACAGGTTTAGGGTTAACCTAATGATTGCATGTTAGTTAGAAAGCGCACATGAGTACGAGTAGAATAAAGTAGAGGCCTATTTTATAGGGCAAGTTCTTTCTCTTTTAGATTGAATTCGTACCCTTATCCCCGAACACCAATCATGGTTCCAGACCTATTGGAGTTGACGATCTCCTGGATCATTCAGGAGTGTAACCTTAACCCTCTGAACGGTTTACAAGTTCCTAAAACTTATCAAGGCATGACAAGCTGTAGAGTTGACCAGGCTGCCGATCTTCGAAAGCAGGTAACTGTCCTTTGGACATGCCTTGTTTAAGTCAGTGAAATCTACACACATGCTCCAGGTACCATTGGCATTCTTTACAAGAACCTTGTTTGCAACCTAATCAGGGAAGTTACATGGCCAAATGGACCCAGCGTCTAATAGATTTTTTACCTCGGCATCTGCCGCCTGACCTCTCTCCTTGTCGTGGTTTCTTTTCTTTTGCCAGATGGGCTTCTTTTTAGGATCCACGACAATTTTATAGACAACAAGGTCCGAGCAGATACCTGACATCTCTTCCACTTCAAAGGCAAAGATTTATTTGAATTCCTTCAGCAAAAGGTGCAAGCCTGCACCCAACCTTTCAAAGGCAACAGTCCTCGCCTTAATATTACGCTCTTGTAGGCTTCGTTCTAAGTGCGCTTACGTAAAAGCATGTGTGAATATGCTTGGCACTCTTAGGAAGTGGGAATTGACATATACGATTAGGGACAACGATTAGGGACAAGGAAAGTAGGGAGCCGCCAACAAGTTTTTAAGGAACTTGTAAACCGTTCACGGATCATAAAAGGCAACCACGAATAAGGGACAACGATAGGCAACAACAATTGACCCGTGAAGGTTACACCCCATTCTTAATCCATTAGATTACTAACTCCATGTGGTTCGCCCGCAACCACAAAAGGAGGATTTGGGATGATGGTACGAAGTGAGTCATGGAGTCACATTTGCCCGTATTGGCCTCTACTTGGTTCTTATTGTGAAAAGTGATTCCTACGATCTCAAAGGCATGCAAACAAAGATTCAAGTTGCTCCAAACTATAATTAAGCTAAATTAGTTGATTTTTATTACAACACATAATTCGAAAATATTTGTGACCACTTGATTAAACAAAAAGATTAAAAAGGAACCTAAACCGATCGTCCAAATTATCTTATTATGCGTGATTTTCAATTACATATTCCCTTTCACATGCAATATAGTGATCATAAATATATAATAAAATAAACATTAATATTAGAAGCAATTTAACAATAAATCCAGTAATTTAAAATCGTTCGAAAAATAATAGAAATAAAAGGAACATAATTCTTACTTTGATGTTGTTTGCTTGCAACTATAAAACAATAAATGAGTTAGTAACTCAGGGAAATAAATAAAAATTAAATTAAATAGAATATATTTGAAGCCAAACCCTCATATTGTTCTACCTTTCATGCCTTGATTTAAGGACAGATCCTCGAATAAAGTACGGACTCCTTTGAGTGCTTAAGGGAGGAATTTTGAAAGAATAAGGTAGGCTAGTGTTTAGGCTAGAGCATAGAGGAGAGAAGAGAGAATTAATTGGTCCCCGTATATCAGAAATGAGGGGGTATTTATATGAAAAATGAGTAGAGGGAACACACGGAACCCTAAAAAGGATAAAAACCCTAAAAATACTGCCGCGACACGACAAATACTGATGTGACACGGAGAAAAATGTCGTGACACAGGAAAAAATGACGTGACACGGGAAACTCTTATGTGACGCGGCATACTCTGAAGTGACGTGGGAAATATTTGACCTACGGGAGTTAAAACCCTTGAAGGGTTTACGCGAAAAAGACACGGGGTTGTCCTGTGTCACGACACTGGCACCGTTTCACAGGGGACTATGCCGCGGGTCGGCAGTATGTCCTGTGACGCGGCACAGTTTGCCCTGACACGACAGACTATGTGTCCCTTTTTCCGTCCAAATACATTTTTTCCCTAATTACGTTCAGCCTTTTTAAGTGTTGATTCATATTTTCGGGCTACTTCAGGTTTATTATTTACTAATTAGGCTAAAATAATAAAAATGAATAAAAAGGTTTGAGCCAAAATAAAAATTGAAAATTAAACTATGCTTTAACTAAACATTAAGACTGATCTGTTGACTATTTTATGAACTGAATTTAATTAAATATAAATTTTAAGCACTCTCGGGATTAAATACTGAATCGACAAATAATGACGGTGAAAGGTTGTTCGCCATCGGGTTTGGTTTTAGGGAGAAATTTTTAGGTGTCTACCAAAGCCCCCACTTTGACTGAGTTTGTAGAAACATCAGTTTCGAAAACGATAGTCAAAGTAGACGATAAGGACGGAGAATGACTTAAGACGTTCTGCGATCCTAAATCACTCTTTGTATGCCGATACCTACTGAAAAATGTTAGTTCCACAAATAAAAGAGTAAAGGAATAGAATGTGTATATGACACCAGTGCATCGGTGACAAATAAGTTTGGTAGCTTCCTATGCTTGAAGGAATCCAACGAATGACGTTTCGCTGAGATACTTTCCATGCTTGAGGAAAGTCGACTGATGAGTTTGGTAGCTTTATAAGCCTGAAGAAATCTACCGGATGATACTTTCCATGCTTGAGGAAAGTCGACATATGAATTTGGCGTTTTTCTATGCTTGAAGATATCCACCGATAATACTTTCCATGCTTGAAGAAAGTAGACAGATGAACTTGGTAGCTTTCTATACTTGAAGAAACACACCGGTAATACTTTCCATGATTGAGGAAAGTCGACAGATGAATTTGGCGATTTTCTATACTTGAAGAAATCCACCGATAATACTTTCCATGCTTGAGGAAAGCCGACAGATGAACTTGGCGGTTTTCTATACTTGAAGAAATCCTCCAATAATACTTTCCATGCTTGAGGAAAGCTGACAACTGATATAATCGCTGACTTCTTTTCTTCAAGAGGTGACAACGACCGACATCTTTCCATTCTTGAGGAAAAAACTTGTATATGAGATTTGCAAGTATATGTGTATCGAGAACCTTGCACCATGAAATAATGACGGTTTAATTATCCCCGAACGTGGGCCGTAGATGATTTACCCTCAAGACGTCTATCCGACCATGTTAGGTGTCCAAAGTGTCAAAAATGTGACTTTGACACTTGTTAGAGATAAAATGGTACTTTTGGTACCCTTTAAATACCAATTAGAATTTTCCGCGTAATTCCGGTGAGAAAATAACTGTCCAAAACCTGCGCAAAATCTTTCAAACTTAGTCAAAGATGCCCGGAATATTTGCCAGGAGTTTTTAGGAGCGTGTAGGACACGCGGCTGTGCACCGTGTCAAGTGGCATTATGCCGCGACACTTTGTAAAGTCTCGTCAGACGGTAAAGAATCCCGTGACGCGGGATTCGTTCTTTAATGAACTGGTCGACGCGCTTCGATATAAGCATCGTGCCACGTCAGTTACGCCGTTATAAGGTAACGGTCATCTTGGCACGGGAAACAAGGCTTTTTTTTGCTTTAAATTCGAGCCCTGTCATGCCAAATTTTGACAGGGTAAAGTCGTATCCCCTAATCAAAAGTAAATACCCAAATCCTCTAACTAAAGTAGATAGGGAAGTAGGGTCGATCTCCACAGGGAAACAAGTCTTTTTACTCCTAATTAATTATTATAATCTAAATTATCTAAGTAACCAATATTTATATTTGAGTATGAAACTAAACTACAATGATTGAGAATAGGGAGAAAACAATGAATAAAAGGATCTAGGGCATAGGTTTACCAATAAATAATACTCCAGGGTAAAACATAGTAATCAATCATTGACATTGCATAAATAACACGATTAACAGGCTCTCACAATTTATTAATCAACATAGATCTAACAGGCTCTCGCAATTTAGTAGATCTAAGTTCTTATTGAAAATAGTCTTTAATATCAAATTAACATCTGCTCGATTCATCAATTTAATATTGCTATACTTTTACAAGCCGCAATTGTAAAACATTAAAACAATCCAATAAGAAATTATCATGCAATACCAATAATCAATAATAGTCAATCATCAATGCATCAATTAACTAGATTGTAAAGGGCTTTCGCTACGTATTACAATCACACAATTAATTTACCGGTATTAAATCTCATCTGTCGAATCTCGACTTAACCATTTATAAATTAACCTGCCTATTGAAACTAGACCTAAACATCAATTCTCATCTCTCGAATCTTGAATCAATATTGTCAAACTCATGCATAAAAGATAGGCCTAATCTAGTCACAGAGCATTAAATCAATCAATAGGAAATTAATCTAGCATTGATAATCAACAACAATAATTTACCCCTTCATATTTTTAATGGATCCCCATAAACGCTAGAAATAAAACTACTCACACATAATTGAATCTAAACTAATCAAAGCAATAAAGTAAATCATGATGAAAGGAATAAAATAAACAACTAAGATTAAGGGAAGAGAAATCGTTACCAAAATAATCAGGAATTAAGAGTAAATTAAGAGCAAAGGTTTAAGAGAAAGAAATCTAAGAGAATAATTAAGAGAGTATGGAAAGAGTAAAAGAAAAAGAGAAGGAAATAGATGATAAAAACGTATTACGGAGGAGTATTTATACTCCGTACAAAAATCCTAAACTAAAACAAATTAAAACTACGTTAATCGTCTATTAAGAAAACACGCGCCCGATCGGGCGAGGCACCGCCCGATTGGGCGCGCCTTTTTTGTCTCTAATACTAATCTCGCACCCGGCCAGGCTCGTCACCGGGCGCCAGAATAAACTTCTCCCGCCCAGCCGGGCGCGCCTCCGGGTGCCAGCCTTTTTGGCCGGGCGCCTCATTTGGGTCACTATTTGGACTTCGATTGGGCTCCAATTCTTCGGGCCAATCTGGGTTTCCTCTTTGGACCTTGAATACTCGGTCCAAATGCCCCAGTATCACCTATACCGAGCCCTTAATCACCGGTTCGATGGCTCTAACCGGCCCTGGGCTATAAACTCTGGTCGTGCTTCTCCAATGTTCGTGATTGCTCCAAAATATCTCGGAAAAACACTCAAAAAGTATAAATCCCTGCAAAAGTCAACCAAATCTACGAAAACACTAGAAAACACCAATTAGTAATAAAAGTGGCTCTAAAGAGCCAAAAAACCCTACTATTTATGACCAAGGGACGGGGGTAAAATACTATATAAAATGGACACATCACCTGATTTTTCATTTCATTTTGTTGTTGCTTTTCGCCATTTTTGCCTTCTCACATTTCTTCTTTTCTCTTCTCTTTTTATTTTCACAAAATATCGCGACACGGCTAAATTGCTCCGTCGCACGTATGTCTTCATCGTGACGCGGCATCAGACATCGTGACACGCGCGATTTTGTTTTGCCGTTTTTGTTTTGGTTTTGTCGCTGTTGTTGTTCGAGTGCTCGGCGCTGTTGTCATTTTCCTTATATGTTGCGTGGAGGTTCACCGCGACATGGCCTTAGGTATTGTGTCACAGCGTGAGGCGCCATGCCGTTGGTGCTGCTGCGTTCAACCTCCTTAATACAATTATTTGAGCTTTTCTCGCTCAATTCTTCACCAAATTCACTCATATTTCTTTCTATCTTCCATGTAAGTTTCCTTTTCTTATGTCTCAAATTATGTTTTAAATGCCATATTTGCTTGGAACCCTAAAAAAAATCAAATTGGGGGTTTTTTATTTTGAGTTTCTATGTCAAAATTCTTGCCATGAATTAGCTTGTATATGAATGTATGTTTGTTTGTGAGCAATTTGAGACCAAGTTTGTATGAATCGGTGAAGAAACGAGTAAATCACCATTTGTTGGTACTTCTTGTGTGAAATGGTGTTCTTGTTGTTCATGTTATTTCTTTGCACTTGAAATGATGATATATTGGTTGTAGATAATATGCCATGATGTGCCGATCTATTATTTTTGTGCAATTTCGAAACATGCTCTGTTTTGTGCATGTACTATATTGTCATGGAGAGCGTAGTATCATGCAATTAGGATAATTGTAGTATTAGTTTGTCATGGAGAAACTAAATACTAGAAATAATTCTATTATTTTGCTAATTTTTAGCCTTGAGGTAAAAATTTTGCGTATAACAGGAAATGCAACTTGAGGTAGTCGTTATGATGTTTTTAAATAAATAACTAAATAACTTAATAAATGATGCTAAGTATTTAGATTTTTGTTCTTGTTTGAATATTAAAGCATGCCTAGACAACGGGATCGCGACATTTCTACTCATGGTCAGCGTCAGGCTTTTCGAGAAAACACTCCCATAGTTCTTGAGGGCATAGACGACGATGCCTTGGAGGCTGAGCCTCGCCCTTCTACGGGTAGTGGTAGGTGGACTCCACCTCCGTGGACACCAGACGAGTTGGTTTTCTGTCGTGAGAACCATATTTCTCACCGTCCCCTTACCAGTGTAGTCGATGACGTGCTTCGCCATCATGGATCAGGAGCTGGAGATTTGATTCCCCGGCTATACAGGATTATCACATGGGATCATCTCAGTAACTCCTTTGTGGGATTCGTCCGGTTTAGGAGATTTCTATTCAGCGGTCGTAGGATTTTGCAGCCCCCGAGTTTATGGTTCGACAATTGTTCAAGCGTTATTGGAGTATTTTTTGGATACTACAAACACTTTCCACTTTGCTTGGGGGGAGATAACAGTGACCCCTCTGGATTTCATCATAATCAGCGGATTACGCTTCACTGAGCGGGCTGTACGGCAGATTCCAAACGTCACTTGGGGTGCGATTGAGGTAGCGGAGTTTTTAGGTCTTGTCGTTCAGCATATCAGGACTTGACTGGTGCCTGGAGTTGTTCCTAGGAGTAGACGATCAGAGTTGGCTTCTGTTCTTGCCCATGGATTTGACATAGATGAGACGACACCTGAGCAGTGAGTACAGATCTTTATCTTGATTCTCATTTTCGAGACTCTTTCTCATGATATGATTTCACGTGTGCTCGTTTGCTACCTACCGTCTCTGGTCAGTATCGGTGAGATAGTATCCTATAGTTAGGCTAGTATTGGATATGCTGATCTACTCTCTTCGCTGAGTCATGGCTGCAGGCAGCTAAATGACAAAGCCCCTGTAGTTGTCTATGGTTTATGGAGAGTCGTATAGGTGACGGTCTTTCTTCTTTTGTCTTGTTTTAACCGGTTTAACTCATGTGCTTGGAGATTACTCTTGTTCTAGTTGTGGTTGTATGAGTACTTTCCTGGATTGTCCCCTCGACGATGTTGCGGAGCGGTCAATGATTTCCCTGTTGGAGCCAGCTAGCATGACCGAGGCGAGTTACGAGTGGAGTCCGTCTCTAGGATGCGCAAGCTGTTACGTCGAGGCACCTCTTTTGTTGGTGTAAAGATCGATTTCACAGCATGTTATTCTCTACTTTGATGTTATTTTTCGACATTCATTGAACCGTTTTATAGTTTTCAAGTTGCTGTCGAGATCCAGTATTGGCCTTAGGCTGAGATGACCGATCTTCCGGAGGCTCTAGAGCTTTCGGCGTGCTGTACTGTTTTCTTTGGTACAACACTCTTTGTTTGGTATCTTGGAGAGCGCGTTATTTGTCAGCACAACGCTGACTGCTTTGTGGTGCCTTTGCCTCCACCAGAGTCGATGCTGGGCTCACGTTTGATTGGGGAGTTGATGGGCAGGGGGGAGCACTATACAATTCCTTGGCAAGAGCTCGTGGGTATGGAGAGAGATTATTCATAGGACTTGCTTCCTTCCTATGCTCCTCCGCCCCGTCTTCTCGAGGTTTAAACCGTTGAATAACCTGATTATTCGATCATGTTTTCAGACGACTGCTCGTCGTAGAGGGAAGGTTGAGGTCCCACCTTAGTCTGCCCGTTACCCTAGGCCGATCAGTATTGTTGAGGATCATATTACTCATGCACCAGAGGGCTTTAGACAGGCGCAGGAGTCTCTGCGTGATGAGTTAGAGCCGGTAAGCTTTTTGACACATCATTCATCCTTTTTAATACTGCTTGTTACTGATTATTTTGTTTTCAGGTCACGCACTCGGACATGATGGGCATTATGAGGTTGATTGATGCTTTAAAGTATTGTGTCATCAAGCTCCGATGTGGTGTGAGTTGTCACAGTGGTTCTTGTGATATTCACGAGGTATATTAACTTGTTTTTCCATATTTACTATTTGTTCAATCTTGCACTATTGATATCTTTTCATTTTGTATATTTCAGGAGCGACGAAGGCAACGGAGGTCTCGCTTGTGCTCGAGGCATAGAGGCTTGGACGAGAGGGAGCCTAGTCACCGCAGACGATCTCCTGAGGTTCATCGACATTCTCAGTCTCAATGGCAACAACATCCGACGTCTTAGCCATTTCAGGGGTTTCAGACCCAACGGCAGCAGCCTCAACCTTCTTAGCCGTTTCAGGAGGCTCAGTGGCAGCATCCTTAGTCTTCTTAGCCATTCTAGCACTTTTAGGCTCAGTGGCAGCGCCCTTCATCTTCCCAGCCATTCCAGCCTTCACAGTTTGAGCTTAAGCCATTCATTATCCCTGTGGATAAGGGTTTATTCTCATTTCCATTGTTTGAGACGCTGCCTCCTCCAGCGCAGGGCTTATTTTCAGTTCCATTGTCTGGGACGATGCTTGCTCCGACGCTTCCTACATCTTGTAGTTAGCCTACGCTGTTTACCAGTTGGACAAGTCCTGCTTTGAGTATGTCTTCTACTGGAGCTGTGGGGACTAGTAGAGATACTACTCCTCGTACCCGGATGATGAAGGGACTCTTTGGTTTGTCGTTCCCGTATTTGTAGACTCGTGATGGCATTGATCCTAGCTCTTCTGGATCTGAAGAGTTTTGACCGAGGGTTTTTATTATTCACTTTGATTGATGACACTTGACACTATTTATGTATCATGACTCACTTTGTATTTTTTATTCACACTCTATGCATTTGACATTATTAGTGTGCGTATTAGTGTGTGCTTGAGACACATTTGTGTGTGATTGTGTATTTATTAATGACGCGAAAAAAATCGTTATTTTTCGTAAGTGGAGGGTATCGACCTTCCCCAAAAGAAAAAGAAAACTAAAAAAATGGGACTAGTTTTACAACTTCCACAAAATAAAATAAAGATAAAAATGGGACAAGTTTTACAATTTCCCCAAAAGAAAAGAAAATTAAAATTAAATGGGACAAGTTTTACAACTTCCCCACAATAAAAATAAAAATGAAACAAGTTTTACAACTTCCCCATAATAAAAAGAAAATAATAATAAAAGTGGGACAAGTTTTACAACTCCCCCAAAAGAAAAAGAAAATAAAAAAAAAATAAAGATAAAAAATAAAAATAAAACTAAAAATAAAATTAAAGGGAGATTTTTATTAGGAATAAAACTTTCGAAAAACGAGATTTGAAGATACACGGTGAAGGAAAAACAATAAAAATCCGGATAAAAATAGGTCAAGGATAGAAATATAAAAACGCATGAGCGCCGTGACACGGCAGGATATAACGTGTCACATCAAAAGTTGTCGTGTCACGACACTTTGTCCTGTGACACGTTGGGATTTCCCATATCACGGTGCGCATATACTGCAACTGGATAGATTTTTCGTGTTTCTGAGTGTTTTTGGCTATAAATTACGACGAGTTTATTCGTGATATGCATACTTACGAAACATAAAATAGTTAAGATTTCATATTTCAATAACAATGTATTAGAATTTTTATAATACATCACGTGACAAGTCATATTCTTTGACTAATGCATACAAAAAAGTGCTAGAATTGTTTAATGTCAGAGGCTTATTAGCATTAAGGCATGTAGCAATTGAACATGATTTTCTGAGGGCAGCCTTAGATTATTTGAGTCCCGAAACTCATTGTTTCAAGTTTGATTATGATGAAATATGTCCTCTGCCAAAGGAATTTGGTGCTATCTTTGGCTTTCCTACTAGAAATCTCGTGCAATGCCTACCCTGCGTAAATATTATTTGATAAGTGACTTTTATGTCCCTTTTAGGGTATTTTTATGTTTATTTTCAGGTTTAATTTCTAATAATTTCCCTAGTTTTACGCTTTATTTCTCTCTTTTTCTTATTTTCCTTATTTGATCTTTATTTTATGTATTTCAGTAGTTTTTAATAGTTTTTTCTTAATTTATTTGCATTCTCTTATTTTCTATGTTTATTTTTTAAGTTTTTAGTTCTTGTTATATAATAGTAAAACAAAATATGATGAGTGACATTTATGTCACTCTTAGGAAGTAGTTTTAGAGTCATTTTGGTGTTTATTTTATCTTATTTTCCCTTTCTTTCTCTTGTTTTCTCTTTAATAACATTTCTTGTTTATTTGGTAAATTTTTCGTGTTTTAGTTTTTTTTGTAGTTTTTATTAGAATTAGTTTATTTTCCTATTTTATTTGCTTTTGATTTGTTATATTTCGTTCTTTATTTTTCCTTGAAAGTATTCTAATTTACTTTTATTTCTTTTAATTAGTTTTAAGTCTATTTCATAGTTTTATTCGCTTGTATAGTTTTTGTTTAATTTTTATTAGTTTTAGTTTTATTTATCTTTTTTTTATTATATTTTATTTATTTCTATTTTATTTATTTTATTTTATTCTTTGTCCAAATTCTTATTTCGATTTTGTGTTTAGGTGTTCGGGTTTTATGTCAAGTGAGTTCAAAGCGCGGGGACGAGTCAAAGTGTACACATTTCTTTGCTAGCTGCTGACTGCTGCCACCTCTTATCCTACACCACTCTCTCCCCTTCTAATCTTTCTTACCCTTCACCACACCAAAACAACAACACTGGTGCAGCCACCAGCTAATTCCCCTTCACCAATTCGCACTAGCAGCCGACCAATAACCCCAAATCTGCAACCAATTCACCTTTAGCCACCCAAACCAAACCATAGCAACCACATCAACCACGCACCTGAACCACCATCACCCACCAATTCCACTCACCCTCACAACACCACCCAATTCGCAATTAACCGCACTTGACCACCAGCTCACCACCCGCATCTTCGGGCAACCACCAGCCCACACCAATCAGCCACCTGCTACTTACTCTTCGCCGCTCTTGATTCATTCCCTCCTATCCCTTGTGGTGATGTGAGACCTCAAGGAGTGCTAGTTCTCAAGTTTGGGGGCATCTATGTTTAAATCCTCAAGTTGATGAGGGTGATGCTCTTTGATCCACCTTGAATGAGTTGAAGGGTCAAGCTAGAGACCATAAACAAGCACTTCCCGAGAGGCAACCTAGAGGATTTCTAACCCTTTTATTCCCCTCCTTTCTTTTTCATTTTGTTCTCTTTCTTTATTCTCTTTTAATGTTTTCTTTTGTGTCTTGTCTTGCCTTGTAGGTTTCTTCTTGAAAGCGTGGAGCGGATTAACATTTGGTAAATTCTATTTTATACTCCTTTATTCTTTTAAGCTAACCTCCCGGTGAGACCTTTCTTACTTTACTCTTTTACTCCTTCTTTGAGTGCTTAGTTTAGGAAGAAGTTGGATGGTTCAAGGATGTTTGCTTTTGGTTTTATGGAACCTGGGATCGTTGATGTTGTTATCAAACGATCACTTGTATGACGATTGGGATTTACTTGGATTATATGCCTCGTTTGTGAACCTTTTTTATTTCTTCCTCTTTCTTTTGTTTTGTTTTCCCTTTTGTGTGACAAACATGACTTTGACAAGTTGAATTGATTTTGATTTGGAATTCTCTCTTTCATTTGGATTTGTGTGCTTTTCATGATATGTCATTGAATGCTTATCTTCCTAGTTGATGAGGGATTACACGGTTTGAGAGTGCTTAGGGTTGAGTTAGGCAAATTTTAAGCTAAGGTAGCACCGTTTAGAACTTTTGAGGACGTTTGAACCCCTAGTTCACGGGAAAGTGGTAAGATGGTGTTGCTCTCTATAGAAGATAGGATTCCCTTTAGTTGGTATTTCCTTACTTCCCATCCCATGTGAGGTCTAATATTGTTCAAGCCTTCATCAATCTTGTTGAGCGGCATTTAGGATCCTTGAATATGCGCATCTTAATCCTTGTGTTGTCCCCTAGCTCCCAAGATTGTGACCAAGCAACTCTAGGGGAAGAAAATGGCACCTTTTTCTCATTTTTCTTTATCTTCTTTTTGTTTTGTTATATATTTTGTTTTTATTTTGCATTTGCTCCTCTTGTTAATCCTTTGAGCCTATTCTCTTTCTCGATTATGAGCCACATTACAAGCCTTATGATCTTTCGTTTCCCTAACCCTTAGTTTTGTGAAGCATCTTTGTTTGAGAGGTTGTTTTGTGTTGTAATGAAGATGAGAAATTATTAAGCTCTTTTGAACAAGCAAGAAAGTAAATTGTATATATTGTGTGTAATAAAGCAGTCGCATCCAAAAAAAAGTCGTTCATAGTTAAAAAAGGCAAGGACAACAAATAAGAGTTAAAAAAAAAAGTTTGGTTTCGTTTTTTTTTTTCTAGTTTAACCATTGAGGACAATGCTTCGTTCAAGCTTGGGGGTAGTGTTACTTCATTTTTGTTTATATTGAGTGTTGGTGTTGAGTAAGCTTGGGGGAGATGGCATATTGGTATTTTTGTTTGATGTTTGGTGACTTCTTGAGTTTGTTTTTTAGAGAGGCCCCTCTTTTGCTTCACTTAGGAAATATCACCAAAATTTTCAAATTTTTGCCCCGCCTTAACCCTTAGCCTTACGTTACAACCTTAATAAAGACCCTTTGACTTTAGAGGGGTGATGTGAAAGACCGGTGGAGGGAGTTAAATTTCAACCCTATGGAGAGAGTATGCATTGTTGAGATGTTGGGCTGACCTTATGATTCCACATAAAAATTTCTTTTTCTGGTTCCCTCGAGTTATCATGAGGAGCTAACTAAGGGATGATTTGAAGCTAGTGGAGAGAACGTGGACCGTCTTGGTTGGGGCTAGGGCGGAGAATGAATTCTCTAGTTCTCTATGCTTAGCATAGGTTTGTCTATTTCAACCATGATCATCTTATAACGTGTTTTCCCTCATTGAATTGAGAAAGGTGAAAATTCTTTGGTGCATGTCTCTTCTTTTTGAGTCCAAATAGAGTATTTTCCGACTTTGAGCTTGATTGGTTTTTCTAAACCTTGCCATGTTATGTTGGTCATGATTGCGTTTGCATTTTGTGTTTGCTTTTCTTTTTCATTTTGTGTTTGTTTTTGTTTTTTTTCTAGAGTTGTGGGTTAAGCTTTTAGGAAACTACCACGAGAGCACACTCGTCCTCTAGGGCGATCTTGGGGTTTAAAGGGCTTGTCTTTGGTTGCTAAAATTGACTGTGATTCCTACGAAAGGGAGTTAGTGTATATTCTTATCTCCTTTAGTGTCTTAGCTTTGCTTAAATAATCCACTTTCCTTCTCTCGTGTTTCATTTTAATTTGCTCGAGGACGAGAAAGAGTTTAGCTTTGGGGAGTTTGATAACTGACTTTTATGTCACTTTTAGTGTATTTTTATGCTTATTTTCCGGTTTAATTAGTTTCTAATAATTTCCCTAGTTTTACGCTTTATTTCTCTCTTTTTCTTATTTTCCTTATTTGATCTTTATTTTATGTATTTCACTAGTTTTTAGTAGTTTTTAGCTTATTTTCTTAATTTATTTAAATTCTCTTATTTTCTATGTTTATATTTTAAGTTTTTAGTTCTTGTTATATAATAGTAAAACAAAATATGACGAGTGACATGTATGTCACACTTAGGAAGTAGTTTTAGAGTCATTTTCGTGTTTATTTTATCTTATTTTCCTTTTCATTATCTTGTTTTCTCTTTAATAACATTTCTTGTTTATTTGGTAATTTTATCGTGTTTTAGTTCTTTCCGTAGTTTTTATTAGAATTAGTTTATTTTCGTATTTTATTTGCTTTTGATTTGTTATATTTCCTTCTTTATTTTTCCTTGAAAGTATTCTAAGTTACTTTTATTTATTTTAATTAGTTTTGAGTCTATTTTATAGTTTTATTCGCTTGTATAGTTTTTGTTTAATTTTTGTTAGTTTTAGTTTTATTTATCTTATTTTTATTATAGTTTATTTATTTCTATTTTATTAATTTTATTTATTCTTAGTCCCAATTCTTATCTCGGTTTTGCGTGTAGGTGTTCGGGTTTCATGTCAAGTGAGTTCAGAGCGCGGGGACGAGTCAAAGTGTACACATTTCTTTGCTAGCTGCTGACTGCTGCCACCTCTTATCCTTCACCACTCTCTCCCCCTCTAATCTTTCTTATCCTTCACCACACCAAAGCAGCAACACTGCTGCAGCCACCAGCAAATTCCCCTTCACCAATTCGCACTAGTAGCCCACCAATAACCCCAAATCAGCCACCAATTCACCTTCAGCCACCTAAACCAAACCATAGCAACCATAGAAGCTACGCACCTAAACTACCATCACCCACTAATTCCACTCACCCTCACAACACCACCCAATCCGCAATTAACCGCACCTGACCACCAGCTCACCACCCGCATCTTCGTGTAACCACCAGCCCACACCAATCATCCACCTGCTGCTCACCCTTCGCCAATTCCCAATCTTTCCCCTGCTCCCTCTTCACGCAACAACAACAACCACTATCACCCACCAAGTCATGCACCCAACAACTAGAACCCCTTGCTGCCACAAGTCCACCGCAATTACTCACCCCGATTCCGCTATTTTTGCCAAAAAAATCAGAGCAAATGGCAAATTAATCGAGTTCGGGCAATCGTTGAAGAGTGAGTTCGAAGTAAAAGTGCAAAATTCAATCAGAAACTTTTGAACTTTTCTTATTTGATTAGGTGTGGTCGAACACACCCATGGATCGACCAAATCAACCCCGTAGGTCGGTCAAACACACCCTTGGTTCGATTGTACCACCTCACGAGCTTCTCACATGGTTGTTTTGAAGATCGAACGGTCTTGATTGATGTTTAATGAAAGATGATGATGATGAACGCTGTTGATTTAATGATGATGATTGATGATTGATGATTGATGATTGAATATGGTGAGATGGGAAATAAAGGATTAAAACCTCATCAAAGCAGCCAACGAAAATAGAAGAGGAAATGGGGGTGGGGTCTGATGTTTTTTTTGGTGGGTTTTTGTTTGGGTGTTGTTATTCGTCGCTCCCATTTTACCGGGTAACGCTCCCTTTTTGTCTTGAAATTCCAATTTTACCCCTAACATATAAATACGGTTTTTTCCACTTCCCGACCAACATTTCTCACTTTCTTACTTCTCTCTCTAACTCTCTAAAACACTCTAAATTTTTTTTAAAAAAAATTATTCAAATTTTTTTCTTCATTTTTAAAAAAAACAACAATCATCAAAAACACAAAAAAAAAGGGTGATTCGAGGCGGATTATGCTGAAATTCGGAGGGAGGAGCTTCAACGGCGGTGGTGGCGGCGGCGACGGAGGCGACGAGGTAAATATATTTTTTTTTAATTACGGATCCAAGGACTTCCGCCCAAAAAATCCGGAAGTTCCATGGAGGATCCTTGAATTTCCGGATCCTCCATGGAACATCCGAATTTTTTAGGCGGAAGTAGCATCCGCCCAGAAAATCCGGATGTTCCATGGAAGATCCGGAAATTCCAGGCGGATCCTCCATGGAACATCCGGATTTTCTGGGCGGATGTTCCAATTTTTTTTTTTTTTTTTTTTTTTTTTGCTCGTTAATAATATGGTTTTGTTATTTTTAATTGTTAATTTTAATTTTTTTTTTTTGGATTTTGTTATTTTTTTTGTTATTTTGAAGTGTTATGGTTATTATTATTATTATTGTTATTGTTATTGTTGATATTATTATTATTATTGTTGTTATTATTATGGTTAGTATATTTTGTATTGTCATTATGTTTAAAAATATGATAATTTTTATTATTTTGTTGGTATTAGGGTTTTTATTATTATTGTTATTATGGTTATTGTTGTTGTTGTTAATTAATTTTTTTTTTTTTTTTGGATTTTGTTATTTTTGTTGTTATTTTGAAGTGTTATGGTTAGTATTATTATTATTATTGTTATTATTATTGTTGATATTATTATTATTATTATTATTATTATTATTATTATTGTTATTATTATGATTAGCATATTTTGTAGTGTTATTATTTTTAAAAATATGATTAGTATTATTATTAAACTAATTTGATATTAGGGTTTTTATGGTTATTGTTGTTGTTTAATTTATTTTGTTGTTGTTGTTGTTGTTGTTGTTGTTGTTGTTGTTGTTGTTGTTGTTGTTGTTGTTGTTGTTGTTATAATAATATTATTATTAATGTTATTAGTAGTACTATTATTAATATTTTTAATTATGATTAGTATTATAGTTGTTGATATTAGTGTTATTATTATTGTTATTATGGTTATTGTTGTTGTTGTTAATTTGTATTTGTTGTTGTTGTTGTTGTTGTTGTTGTTGTTGTTGTTATTGTTATTATGGTTATTGTTGTTGTTGTTAAGTTTATTTGTTGTTGTTGTTGTTATTATTCTTGGCCTTCCATGGTTATTGTTATTGTTATTGTTATTATTATTATTATTATTATTACTAAAATCGGATTATTTTCTTATTTTATGTAGATCGAGGGTTCTGGTGCTCGACATGCAATATCACGATGTCTGAATCCGTCTGTTAGGAGACAGACATCTCATTCAGCACCGCTTCAGCCCGAGCAGCAGTAATACGGGTCTACTAGTGGTTTGTCGGGAGACCAACAGTCTGGTAGTAGTTGGCCCTTGTACTCTGCAAGTGGAGCACCCATATCTGACGAGGAAGACGAATGTTCGGCTAGTCATGCTGGTGACCGGGATGAAGAACAGGACCCTCAGGATTTCCATATGGTATATAGGGGTCAATTTGGGAGATTTGTTAGTAGTGGATCGAGTCAGCCTACTTCCAGCTCTGCAGAGGCATGGTTAGTGCAGGAACCGATGCTGGGTGGGCCTGAGGATGGGTCAGTTATCCCTAGTTTTGGCGGTCACGTGGCACGATATATCTGGATGGAGTAGGAGCATAGTGTTTTGCGCTGTTTGAGTAGGACAAAGTTATGTTCTGACTTGTTCACTTAGCGAGGTCGTCAATCTGTGGAGGACCTCGGTGATTGATGCTAGTTGGTTGTCTCACTTGCTCGGCCTGATGTTTAAAATACTTGATTGGCCATTGATTTATGCTTTTGTTGAGAGGTGGCAGTCAGATACGAACACCTTTCACATGCCATTTGGGAAGATTACGATCTTGCTGTACGACATGTACAACATACTTGGGTTACGGGTCACAGGAAATATGGTGACCACTACTCCTAGCACGGACGTGTTACGGGACGCGTGCTCGATTACCATGGATATGACTCCAGATGATCTGTCTGAGATTTGCGGCACAAAGACCATTTGGCAGGGTAGTGGGGTGTTGACTGATAAGATTTTTGAGTCGACATTGGCGATTGACCGGGAGTTTAGTGATAAGCTTGATGGATACTTGTGGTTAGTGCTTGGAGGTACACTATTTGTAGACAAGAGTGGTAACCGTACACATCCTTCCTTCCTCCACGAGCTATGTTACATGGATGTCCGTATTAACGAGTATGCTTGGGGAACAGCTGCACTGGCCTACTTGTATAGGCAACTGGGCACGGCATCACGGAAAGGTGTTGATTCGATTGCTGGTTGTCTCACGCTTCTGCAAGCAAGGATTTACGAGTACTTTCCGTGCTTTCGGCCACAATAGGGTACCTTGACCCGGGACCTTCAAATGCCTCGTGCGTCTACTTGGGATGTAGGAGCGGGATGTCCTAGCAAGAACCTGGAGCGCCTGTTAGCTTTTCGTACTAGAATTGATGCGCTTACTGACCGTGAGATGAACTGGCTACCGTACGGAGCTGATCCTGCATTACGAGTGCCCCCCACTTTATTCATTGGTTGCATCCAGTACCGTAACATCATTGAGCCGTACATGCCTGATAGATTGGTGCGCCAGCTTGGTTTCGTGCAAGGCATTCCCCGCGAGATCATCAGGCTAGAGAAGGCCAAGAGGCCGACTAACTTGAAGATGTATCGGGTAGACTTCCCAACCGAGATGACAGATGTGATGTGGAAGAGGTTTGTCCCTGGGGTATCTCAGAGTGTAGTTTTAGGTGCCCTCACCAGGCTTAGTGCTGCGGCTCCTTCGGTTGCGCCTGGTTACATGTAGTGGTTGTATAGGTTTTCTCACCCACGGGTATCTCCAGGTGCAGGAGTTACAAGCAACCTGCCTGAGAGGACTAACACTGATTACGTAAGTATTTATGCTTATTATTATATGAACAATGACTTCTATGAATTTTTGTATTTATAATATGTTATTGTTTGATTTGCAGTGGATGGGTCGGTCCATGGAGATTCACCAAAGAGCACTGGCTGAGTATCCTGAAATGTCGAGTGAGACTTGAACAATGACTGAGCAGCTTGTATTTGATTGGAAGTAAAAAATGGGACTTTAGATTATTTTGATTAGAAGTTCTGTTAGTGGTTTTAATTATGTTATGAACTTATTTTTATATTTTGTTTTTAAATGTAATGTATAAACTGGACACTTATTTATTTTTATATTTGATGTTTTGTTGCATATCATGTTAGATTAAAAGCAAATACATTTAAAATTAATTTCATAATTCTAATTTTCTTACAAATGTTCAAATTTAGTGAATGTACATTACAAACTACCTAACTAATGCATCCCACATGTCCCTTCTCAATTGATATGCTTGATCCCATCCATTGACACTATCCTCGTGGTGTTCCGTCCACCAACCGGCGATCGGCGGGAGTGGTGAATCAGGTACAAGGTCAAGACGGATGAAATGTGATCCACCAACTGTAGAAATCACAAACTCTCGAGTCGGTGACCGAACCCCGTTGCGTGCCCTCAGTGGTAAGACTGTGATGCATGGGTAGTAGCAAGTTGGTACTAGGCCTACCCCGAGACAAATCACCCTTGCGTTGAACCACGTAGCAATAAGAAATAAATCTTGAATTGTAACCATCCAATGCCGCTCCTTGACAGCCCCACCATCCCATCGAATACGCTCTACGTTCATCCAAAGTCGTCCAAGCCCGTAAATTCGTTCGTACAAATCAGGATGACCAGCGATCTCGTTTGCTATTGTTTCCCGAGCGTCAAACCACTGATTTTGATTGCCAAAGAAGAAGTCGGCGACACAACGAAAGCCACAGTTCCCATCACCAATAACATCCTTCCAAGACGAAATGTACGGCAACATTAGGGCTGAAAGCAAGTTCAAATACCTGCATTGACTAATGTCACTTGGATCTACAACACAAAATTAAAAGATAAATTATTAGTAAATCTAAAAGTATTAAGTTTACATATTTTAATATTGTATATAGAATTTTAATATTACCTGGTTCTGGGTCACCACCACGTTGAGTGTGTTGACGGTTCACATGCTCGAAATAGCTATGATCACGCCTGGTGTAAATTTTTCTTCGGTCGACCACGAGTGTTAAGGTTAATATGTTGTTCTTCAAGGTGTGAATGATCTGGTATAGCTCCTCTTCAATGATTCGCGTTACATTTTGACGTACGGCCGGGTCACTTTCCATGACTTTATCAATTAGGGACCGAAAATGTGCAGCCTCCTTGGTCGAATCATTTACCACTTCAGGAATGTTAACACCATCACCAATAACCAGTGTCTTCCAGAAAGAATGAATTTGGCTGCTATACAATCCTGTCTGTGCAACTATCGAATCATGCATCTGGCAAGCACATGGAAGACCATGGGTCACACGCATAGCACATCCACACCGTTCGTGGACCTGGTAACTCAAATCCCGCATCCTTTTCGTCTCGTTATCCATAACTTTCAAGCAATGTTGAGACACTTTGCCATTTATACGTGACAGTGGCAACTGTCTGTACATCTGACCAATTTTAGACCTTGAGGCCTCCAAGTCATTACGAATTTGTATGATGCGATTACCGATATGACAATGGACTCGGGCCCATACGGTATCCAAAGCACCTGCCAATGATTCTAATTAGTAAATACATTTTAATTTTTTTTAATATAATTACAATTACGTAACAATGAGAACAACTATTAAAATAATACAACTAACCTGTGGATGATTCAAACCAAGTTTTCACTGCTGAATGTTGGCTCTCAACTCTACAGTTGGTGGTGTTACCAAAGTGAAGAACCTGGTTTGTCCAAAATTTCACAAATTTCTCCTTATGACAAATCCATGTTCTCTGAACATACTGAATCACTGCCGGATATTTTCCCCACCTCACTTGCATGGCAGCTAGAGCATGATCATACTCGGCCTGTGTTGTTGCATTCACGATTTTGAACCATCTCCCAGCTCTAAAACTGACACCAACCTTCTTGTTTCCAAACATCTTCGTCACCTTAGCCTCCACATCTCCGTTGATGTGCCATAGACAGAGTAAATGTGACGTCCCCGGAAAGACTTCTCTCAAAGCCGCACATAGCCCAAGATCACGGTCTGAAATAAATACAGATGGCTCTTTATCAAACCCAATCAACTCCCTTAATCTCTGCAACACCCACCGATAGCTAGCCGTACACTCGTTGCGCATGAAAACATATCCAACTAGAAAATTCTGGTTTGTCGGTGTCACGCCTACTATCTCAAAGAAAGGCATGTTATATCGATTGGTCTTGTAAGTAGAATCCATACCTATGACATGTGGGTATGTGCGAAGTATGTTGACCATAATCGGGTGCACCATAAATGCATGTTGCAAAACGTTGTGATCATCGTTCGTGACCCAGTAAATGTATTTACTCTCTCTCGCCAGAGGAAGAAATCGTTGAACAACTCCTCTTCCTTCGGACATCTCCATCCTGAAGTCATTTCGGCAATTGTAAATGTGTCGGATGTTTGGATGATCATCAGGAAATTGCTCGGCAATAGTGGACATGATGTTACGGGGAGCAACCTTGGACTTTTTCATGTCCCGCACAACCTGTTTTGTACCCGGACACAATCCGCTCACTTTGCGGTGACCCTCTAGGTACACAATCATTGGGTGGTTATGTGTCCTAGTGTGATCATTTTTCGCAATGATCTTCCAACTGTCGGTGCTGACTTCATAATATATCTTGATGTAGAATGGACAACCATTAGCTTTGGTTTTGGTGTCCTTCCGTATCGCGTTCTCCAAATCTCTCGGCTTGCTCCTTCGTGACCGATCACATCGCAAATACCGATAAGGCCGACCATCTCTGGTTTTGTTATAAGACGATTTCACCAATATAAATCCCAATTTTATGGAAACACCATTTGCCCATATAACTGCATCGTCAAATGTAGGAAAAAACGTATCTGTGACGAAATTCTCACTATAATTCACACCGTCACCGCCTTCCTCAGATTCCATATCCTATACAAATTAAACAAAACATGGTTTATGTCAAAATAATAATAATAAAAACAATAATAATAATTATAATAATAATAATAATAATAATAACAACAACAATAATAATAATAATAATAATAATAATAATAATAATAATAATAATAATAACAATACTAATAATAATAACAAAAAATACAAAACAATAACAATATTAATAATAATATTAAAAATAATAATAAACAATTATAACAACAAATACAAAACAATAATACCATAACATTAATTACTAAATAATTATACTAATAATAATAATATTATTATTAAAATTATATTTCTACTAATTAATAATAACAATATCAACAACAACAACAACAACAATAAAAATAACAACAACAACAACAATAATAATATCAACTACAACAACAACAATAATATCAACAACAACAACCACAACAACAACTACTACGATAATAATAATAATAATAATAATAATAATAATAATAATAATAATAATAATAATAATAATAATAATAATAATAATAATAATAATAATAATAATAATAATAATAATAATAATAATAATTATAATAATAATAATAAAAATAATAATAATAATAATAATAATAATAATAATAATAATAATAATAAAAATAATAATAATAATAATAATAATAATAATATTTTCAATAATAATAATAATAATATAAATAATAATGTAACAAAAAATAATCATATTACTAATAATCATATTAATACAAAAAAATTACATTAATTATCAAATACTAAATCACAACAATAATCACAAGACCACGAAAAAAAAAACATAAAAAAAAAACAAACTTAATTAACATTAAAAAAAATAAATAAACGTACTTAACATTTAAAAAAAATATATATAAACAGGGACATCCGCCTAAAATTTCCGGATGTCCCTAGGTACATCCGCCTAAAATTTCCGGATGTACCATGGAACATCCGGATCTTTCAGGCGGATCCCTACTTCCGCTTGAAATTTCCGGATGTTCCATGGTACATTCGGAAATTTTCAGCGGATGTACCTAGGACATCCGAAAAATTTTAGGCGGATGTCCTATTTGCCGAAAAAAAAAAAAAACTTACAGAATGATCCGACGCATTCTCCGGTGTACGAATGTTCCACTCGCATGACCCAAGACCCATCGGAAAATTTCACGATTTTTTAAAATAAAAAATTTAGGTGGTCGTGGGGACCGATTTTGGGAGGCTCGGGATAGCAAGGTCGTAAAGTGAGGGGACCGTTTCATGTAATGTGTCCAAATGGGGAACAAGGTCCTTTATATAACACAAATTGCATAAAGGGCATAGTTGTCCATTCAAGTAAAAAAAGGAGCGTTACCCGGTAAAATGGGAGCGACGAATAGCAGTTGAGTTTCGTTTTTCTTTTCCTTTTCGTTTTATTTTAATTACTCTTTTTCCTTTTTCTTTTACTTTCTTTCTTTAATTCTTTATTGTTTCCTCTTTTTATTTATTTATTTATCTTTATTTCAATTTTTTTATTAGCTTAGTATAAGTACTCATTTTTTGGAGTAATTAGAGGAAAAAATCTATTATGCTATTTTCTTAATTAGTTTTAGGGGAGTTTATCTATGTTAGAGTTAGATTAGATAATTTTTAGAGAGAGATAGTAGATTAGTGCTCAATTTTCTTCATTGTATTCAACTTTTGGTCAAGTTTAATTTAATCTTCAATCAAGCAATACTTTCAAGTTTTCATCGTTAATCAAGTTCATCTTTAGTAGTCTATAATCCCTTCTTTTAGCTTTATTTATTTGCTTTATTGTTGATTATTTTAATTCATCTCTTTAGTTCATGTAGTTGTTATTGTTTTCATTGTTCTTAATCACTACTACAAAAAGCGTGTTTTTTGGACGCTTTTTAGGTCTCTTATCAACGCGAAAAAGCGTCGAAAAAAAAATTTCTCGACGCTGTTAAAAAGCGTCGAGAATTTCGACGCTTTTTTGTGTCTAAACTAATATACGAAGTGTCAGAAAATACTAATTTCGCGCATTTTTCCTACTTTGTTTAGTTATTTAGCGACGCTTTTACATGTCCACATACTCAAATTTAGCGACATTTTTTTTTGTCTTGCGTTTATTCGTGTCAACCTATGGTATGGCGGGAACTTTTGAAATGTGAAAATATGCAAAATATGTAGACATCAAAAAGCGTCTAGAATTTTTATAAGCTTTATTTATTATTTTTTTTCCTTTTATTAAATTATTAGCATCATACAGACATTATAGTTATTTAAATTTATCACAAATTAAATTAATAACATTTAAATTAAAGTAAACAAATATTCTTATAACTAGATCAGATAAAAAAAAATCAATAATTGATCAACAATAATAAGAGTACGTAGTTGATTAAATTACCAAATTTTTAAACGAAAATATCAACACAATTAATTTTTTTTTTTTAAAAGTCGCATATTATAGTAGCTTTTCCCTAAATTAATACATCACTAATATAATTAAGACTTATAACCAAAATAGATAGATGATGGCGTTATAGACGATGTAGTCGCTTGTTTTGATGCTCAAGTGTCCCGGTCTATTCTCTTGTTGCACCTACATTGCCTTTTCCAATCTTAAAAAAAAAAAATACAAAGTATAAATTAGTACATTACACAATATAGGCTTATACACACACACACAAGCTTATAATTCCATCTTTTCATTACTAGCAATCACCACATATGAAGACAACTCAGCAATCGAACGAGGAGCACAACAACCAAATACCCGGGTACCACCAACGGGCTGTCCATGATTATCCACTACAATGCCCACATTATCAACTAGTAGAAGCACCTTCTTATCTTTTGACAACAATTAGAGACAAGGAATAGCAGCCGTGTCAGGCAGAACAACATGAATTGTAAATACCAGAATTACCAAATACCAGGGTACCACCAACTCAGCAATTAATCTTCATGGATCTGCAATTGTTACAGCTTTTCAAAATATCAAATCAACATGTCCTGTAATACAAGACATCAAACTTTAAGCATTATCTGTCCCTAAAATCAATGAATCATCAAGCCAAGCCATACTCTTCACACCATCAATACACGACATTTCCTTCAAAACCACGAACAACCCACGTTTCCCATCGACCTCTCGATCATGCTTACTACTGCCTGAATTCAGCTCAATGAACACCACTTTCTTCCCCATTGCCACCACAAAAAGGTAGGCACCATCATTATCCACTCCCCTAGAACTGAATTCAATTCCTTAACCCTCGCCCCATTCGATCTAACCCCGCCACCTATCTTTTTCATAAGCCTCTCACCTACACTACGACCACTACTACTAACTCCCATTTAATTGATCCAATTAGAATTTTCAGATTCAGTACTACAAACCCTTCTAGCAACAACATTAACACACTTCTAGCAACAACATTAACACCCTTTAGAATCCCTAACTTTTTCACGGGCTGTAACAATTGCAGATCAACTAGATACAAAAACCCATCAGATAGAACCAAAATTCTACCAATTTGATTAACAACATGAATTGAATTAATACAAGAATGATTGATACTAACACATCAGATATAATTTGTGTGCATTCAGATGCATTTGAAGCACAATAATCCTATCAGATTATTAACAACTTAAAATAGCCATTTCATTCACCAATTGTAAATAAGCTTTAAGCATACAAGAACTCAAGAGTGAACGTGATTGTATGAAAGATCAAACACATATTGAAATCAGATTAGTCTGCTAAGCAACGACTTAAGTATAAATGTATCAAATCTGATTTTCAGATCTAAAATTCAGTTCTTAACTTCAGATCTGAAATTCAGCTCTGAATTCAGATTTGAATTCAGCTGTGAAATTCAGCTCTGAAATTCAACTATGAATTCAGCTCTGAAATTCAGCTTTGAAATTCAGCTCTGAATTCAGCTCTGAAATTCAGCTTCGAATTCAGCTCTGAAATTCAGCTCCGAATTCAGCTCTGAAATTCAGCTCCGAAATTAGTTATGAAATTCAAAGCTAGATTCAGTTCTGGATTTTAGCTTAGTATTCAGTTTAAGGGTAACGTAGATAATGAGCCGAGGCAAGCATGGGTTCATCTGCTTACCTCAGTCCAAAGCTTAGAAACTAAAGGCACTGCACTTAGCTTAAGCTATGGCAACAAGATGAAGCCAATATTAATTTAATTTTAAACCCCCTAAAAAATTCATAAGCAATAAGCCTTTTGGTCCAAGATAATATTAATAATAGGTGAATACGCAGAGCTAAAATAAAAAAGAGAGGATGGTAAAGTACCTTTTTCTTCTTGACTATTCACGTTTCACGTCTAGTCGTCGAAAGCCAAAATTATAGTTTCTTAATCTGCTTCCAAGAGGGAGAAAAACAAAGTTTAAATTTTGGCAAAATGCTCAGACTTGCAAACCAAAGAGGAAAAAAAGGCCATTAACTTTTTAGACTTTGGAGAATATATACCTATAGCAGTATACTACTATACAGAAACCTCTCTCTTCCTCCTTAAGCTCATATTTTGTAGCCAAAGCCTCCAAATCCCTGCATAGCATTAAAAACAATCAAATCTTTTTAAGAAAATTGTCTATTATACCAGCCAACCAATGATAGAATGCAGCTAACAACTTCTTCTTTGACCTTAAAAAAATTTTGTTCCATTTGTTCCAAGGAAAAAGTAGGGTCCAAAGCTCCTCAATAAAGAGAATTAAGCATTGTTGGAAAACAATTAAGCACACAATAGAAACAAGTAATTCAATGCCAACAGAAAGTTACCTATTTAAATTGCTTTAATAAGAAAAAAAAAGGTTGGCATTTACCTGAGTGATACACTTGTTTGCAACAAGTTCATTTGTGGTACCAATATTAACTTGGACAGCATTTGACAATAGATGAGCTGTAATCTTTCGGACCTCTTTAGGCCATGTTGCATTATACATTAGTGTTTGGCGATGAGTGGGTACCTCCTTCACAATTTTTCTATTTTTTGGCTCAAAACCCATGTCAAGCATCCGATCTGCCTCATCAAGCACCAAATAAGAGACCTGATTCAAGCTAATTCTTTGTATCTAGTATATCATTCAAACGACCAGGTGTAGCTACCACAATATCTACTCCTCTATCTAACTCCTTCAATTGTGGGACATTGGGTGCCCCTCCATACAAACAATGTAGGAATAAATAAGGGAATAACTTTATGAGATGAAACAATTCCATATATACTCGATTACAGCAGCATAAATAAGCAAGCACAAGGTATATGTATGGGAGTGAGATTGATATGGTTACCAGTCAGTACTTCTAAAAAGATACTCATGAAAAATTAACAATATAAAATGGCATACGACTCAAGCCAAAATTTACCACAACAATGACCCAGACCATTCTATCAAATTCATCCCAGAAATTTTACTCGAAATAATAGTAATTCATCACTAGCATAAAACTTCATTATGTCTCACTTAGTATATCACAAACAGTCATCCCTAACTTTTGAAAATCTTCCATATTAACAATTATGGAAACCACTAGAAGGAGATGTTTAAGAAAATCATCTAGTCATAGTTTCAAACTTTCAATAACATCTTTTGTAACTGAGAAAGATAGATCAATGGGGATTGGGGAAGCACTTGATTGCAAATCTTCTAAAGCCTGGTGTGGTTAGTAGCCATAGAATGGTAGAAAGGAGAGACACAAACAAATAGAGGAAATCAGAAAGCAAAATAATGGTCAAGCATTAAGCTTGTCCTGGTGAAAGCAAAATGATGGTCAAGCATTAGGCATACAGGAGTTTGTAGAGGGGAAATAGAGGAAAACAATAGAAGAGGTGTATAAAACAGTTAACATAATGAAGTACTAGGACAAACTACAGTCATAGGGGCACTTTTCCTAGAGCCAAGTCACTCTTTCCCACGAATGAAAGATCAATTTCGCTACCACATTAGATTATTTGTTAAATACTACTTCAATAAAATTATTTGTGGATGCGAATTCTAGTCCACAAGTTTTATCAAGAGGCACCATATATCACACTAAATCATTTTTAAATGACTTAATCAGTCATTCAAGTACACTAGCACATTTATAGAGATGCAATGTAGCAAGCAATCAAGCAATATGGATAGTCTAAATATCTAACAAATTGTCTAAGTATCTAACAAAATTAATCATTCCTTTCACAATAAAATTCCCAACCAGGTTTAACAGAGTATGGTTTTCTAAATGAGTGCTGCCAATCACTCAACTGATTTTCAAGAAACCCCAAAATAAGAGCATAACATTTACTAAGTGTTTTATATTTCTGATTTGGTCGATTTCACAAAATAAAATTTTTCCAGCACATTTACAGAATCGAACAATACATTCTTGATTCAATAAATTTCTTAAAATATCTTACTCTGAAGCACCATAAGGACCTCGATTTCAGATTTTCAAGCAGAATAACAGGGAAACAAAGACATGTGAAAAAACAAACATGTGTAAAAGAGAGCAGCAAACCTCATTGATGACGAATTTCTTTAGAGAGGATAGTTAGTACAATTTCAGACTCAGCAAGCTCGTCTGTTCAATCCCGGGGTCTTCTTACTCTCTATTTAAGACTAAATTTCTTCTTCATCATAGGGGCCACTTCTGCTATAGTGTCATTTTGACTTCTTATTTTACTGAGATCGTAAGATTAAACCTTAAGGTAATAAAGCTCAAGTGTGCCTAGCCATCGTCAACTATACAACAAAATCAATCAATTCATCACCTTGCCAAAATAGGAATGCTTACACATCTTTTATGAGAATTTTTAGATATTTAGCTTAGTATCTTAACTAATTTTGATGAAAATTGAAACTAACTTATAATTATTGTATGTGTATTTTAACCAAAGTAATACGTTCAAAGCTGGTTCAGAATTCAGATAACAATGATAATAACTTAATGCAAACTTATAAAGATTTGAAAGCTCATCGTTTTTTTTTCTTCTGCAACATCAAATGATTGATTAGTCCAAGTTAATAATAAATAAAGAAAATTGTGATAAAAGCTGGAATGGTGAAATGTATGCAACTTCTTTGTTTTTTCAGATATCTAAAACCAATTACTCACCACTTTAATACTCCATTTGTTCTATTATATACGGTATATCTCTAAATGTAACAATCATGTAAAATTGTATTGTATTTTTATTCTACCCAATTGGTGAAATCCTATGAATTTCAAACCCAATTAACGCAACTTCTGAGTTCATAGCGTGACACCCAACCCAGAAAATGAAAAAGGTATATTTGAGTAGTAAAACAAACCGAATGAAATTCTGCAACAACTGATATTCTTAGTTAGACCAAAATCTGAAATAATTGAAGCGTAAGTAAGCTAAAACGCTCACTAAATCCCCTACACCCAACACGCCATACAGTCAAACCCTATATTTAAATATAATGGCTTTCTACGACACAATAACTAAAAATTCAATGTAATTTCACAACAACTCAATATAACTTCATTGTTTTCTAATCATGCATTGACAACAACAGATTCAATAACATGCATATTCAAAATTTATGTTAATCATTCAAGATATATCAAACGAAAACTAACCGTGCATACAAGCCAATATTTTTGGTGGGAGTGACAAAAAACACGAATACCTTTTCCATCCTAGTTAGAATTCCGACAATGTTCTCCGGATTAGACTACACGAAATCAATCAATAACATCAAAACCCATCAAGTAATATCCACAATTAACTACAAAATTCATAGAAAAAAAATTAAAAAAATTAAAAAAAAAAATCACCATTGATAACAAATTCAACCCCCAAATTGTAAATTAGGGTTTAAAAGAAGTGAAGAGAGAGAAAGAAAACCTGAGTTTTAGCGCCGTAGATGAGATTAACAACATCAGAATGAGCTTGAAATCTGGTGGGCGAGTAATCCCTATTACGAATCCACTCCGAATTGACGACGCAGATTATAGTCGCCTGAAAATTCCAATAAAAAAGGGGGAATAATAGAATGTCAGTAAAAATTGAAAACCCTAATTTTGAAATCGAAACCTTGAGCACCATGAGAAGAGGAGAGAAAATCCAGAAATTGAGAGATCGAAGAAGAGGATTTCAGTGACGAAGGAGTTCGTGTTGAGGTGCTGAGATGTAAGAGTTAAAGAGAGAGAGAGAGAGAGTACTTTGGGTATATTTGTGGGTATAAGCCGGTTTTTTTACATTTGTTTTTTTATTTTCTTTTTAATTTTCCTTGGGTTGCCTTGAGTCACGTGCAAATCATACAAATTTGTCGACGCTTTTTCTTGTCAATAACTGATTTGACACATAAAAGCGTCAAAAATAAGCGGGAATTTATTTTTATGTGGACACTCCATACACATCGTCGAACCAATAATGTCCAATAACCAATGGATTTGTAGTAGCTTCTCTAGGGTAATTTATTAGCTAGGGGATGGGGGTGGAAAATATTTGTTGATATTGGATGAATGATGATGGTTGGATTGAACTCATGCCAAAAATTGATGAAAGACATGATTTTTGATAGCATGAGATTATTGTGGCACTTTATTTAATGTTTACAAGTTTAAATGCATGAAAGTAATTTGAACTAGATTAAGATCATCTATATTTTAATGATTACATGAGAATGAGTTATTAAAGTGGAGTTTTTATGGATTGCGCTTCTTTATTCTTTTGATTTGATTATAACTAAAAGGATGCATGAGAATGATCCTAATTAGTATAGAACTTTTTCATTGATTTGCTTAGACTATTGCATGAGAATGAATTATTTAGGTAGAATCTTGTGTTCTTTTGCATGTTCATCATGATAACCATTATTGTTCCCCTATTTCTAATCATGATTGACACCCTGTACCCCTAGCGTCATTCTATCTAGATTGTAATCATCTTTATCTTCGCTTGTTTGTAGTTTTAGTGCTTTTTATCCAAAAACCAACAATAACATTCCCCTTTTTACTCTTGCATTAGTGATATTGATGTTGGACAAGTGAGCTTCCTTAGTGGTTCGACCCTTTACATACCCCTATACTTGTATTAGAGTAGTTTAGGAACATAAATGATTAATTTGATTAGGTTAGTAGTTTAACGACCTATCTAACCCTCGATCATTATTACCAAGATTTTGAACGCCATCTCAATCAGACAGATCAAGATTTAAATAAAATTGTGTGTGGTAAAGAAGTAGACCTAGAAAAGCTTGTAAATTTATATTTTAATCGTCTTGTCTATGAGTCATATCATGTATACCATAGAAGGGCTGATATTTTTTGCATGTTTAGCAAGCTTTTATTTGCAAACGGTAGAGTAGAGCATGCTTGTTTAGCGTCTGTGCTTGAACATGTTTAATCTGGAAGATCTCCCATGCCTACTTGCCTTGGAGAAACTTTGCGTGGTCTCGACGAAGCAAAATTTGACCAGAAAGCCATAAGGAAGGGCTCTCTAGTACTGTTGCAGGTAAAAATGCAATCGATTTAACTGCCATGACACGTGGGCTGGCACTGTGTCACTCTAATGTTTGTCGCGACACAATACTGGCTGCCATGTCACAGTGCACCTGTGCGCTTTTTTTTTTTTTTTTTTTTTTGGTTGATGGAGCATTTGGAACTTTTCCAAGCCCCCAACAATATTGAAAAATATGGTCCCAATGATCTAGTCCTTAAGAAGATAAATTACTCTACAAACATGTCATATGACGATTGGAAGGTGTTCTTTGCAAAGAGAGAATTTTCCATTCTGTAGGTGGTTTCTTGGTAGAGGCTTACTAGGATGGTTGGGACAAATGATACTCCGTATTGTCGCGTTCCTAGTATTTCAAAGTTGACTTTTTATTGCCCTTCCCGATTGATACAACAATATGGACTTGAACAAGTAGTTCCACGCTATAATGATAGTCCTCGTGAAGTATCATTGCATGAAAGTAATGTTCACAAGTTTGATGTGAAGGGATCAAGTAACCAAGCTCCTCCTCCCTTTTCTAGTGCATACAAGGCATTGTTGAATCCTTGAAGTAAAAGGGATCGAGTCGGCTCGCGCAACTTTGAGGTGAAGGGACGTCTTGGAAGTAAGAAGGCACCTTCTAAAGATCGTCTAGGTCAGAGAACACAAGGAATTGAATTTAAGACTCCTATAATGCTGAGAAGAAAAATTATATAAAAGGAAAGGGTAAGGAAAAAATGGTTTATAGGGAGAGGCAACCCAAGAACTATAAGAAAGGTGAAAGGGGTGAGAGTTCAACTAGAGGTGTGACGGTCCCGGCTACAAAAGACACACTTATGGTGAAGGCCGACCTAGTAGAGAAGAAGAATGAAGTTTCAAAAGTGAAGAAGGATTAGACCAATATTTCTTTGCTTATATGATTTAAATTTTAATTTTTAAATAAGGCGCATGATGCTAGTAATTGTAGTCACACTTATTTTAATAATAATAACATATTTACTTTTGCCTTAAATTAAAATTACAATGACTTTTTTTTTTTTTTTTTTAATCCGAGTCAAGAAGTCCGATGCAATGGAAGAATCGAACAAAAAAATTTAAAGAAAAATAAAAAATCCAGGAAAAATGTCGTGTTACTGCAAAATCTGCTGTGTCGAGGCAATTTCTGCCTTCACGCGGCATTTCTTGCCGTATCACGGCATAAGTTGCCGTGGCGCGTCGGAGACTAGAGTGGCACGACATTATTTTTGCTGCAATAATCTACCGTGCCACGGTGAAACATGGCATGTCGCGGTGGATGTTGACATGGTGCGGTGGCTGATGACGTGGCACAGTGGCTGCTACTGTTTGATTTTCTTGGTTTAGTTACATATTGTTGTCTTGTATGTTATACTTGGTCGACAAAGGAGGGGTTTTATTTTTTAAAGTGGTCGGGGCCCCTTGAGGGGTTTCCTACGAATCCTTAAAAAGGAATTAGGCCAAACGTAGCTCTAATGGGTCTTAAAGCCATGCAACTAGGCATAAAACTTCTTGATCCAAATTGGTTAAATTGTGGAAACTGTTGCCTTCCATGTCTACCAATTGTGCCACTCCGCCATACAAAATGGATTTGATAATGTATGGACCTGACCAATTTGGTTTAAATTTTCCCCTTGGATCTAACACATTTTTGCAAAGTGCCTGAAGCACCAAGTCGCCTTCTTCGATATTCCTAATAGTGATTTTTTTTTGAAATGTCGTGCCATACACTATTGGTAGGTTAGGACATGATGCAAAGATGTCAAGCATTTTTCATCAAGTAAGACTAGTTCATCATATCTCGCTCTAATCCAGTCGACTTCATCTAGTTGACTTTCCAACGGGATTCGTAGATAAGGGATTTCGAGTTCTATTGGTTGTACAACTTCAAATCCATAGACCAAAGAGAAAGGGGTAGCCCCCGTGGATGTATGGATAGAAGTTCGATAACCCCAGAGAGAAAAATGTAGCTTGCTTGACCAATCTTTGTAATTTTCCATCATCTTTTTTATGATAGTTTTAACATTCTTATTGGCCGATTCAACCGCACCATTTGTTTATGGTCTATAGGATGACGATCTATGATGTTTTATATGGTATTTTTGTAATAATTCTGCGCACTCGGCTTGTAAATGCGTCCCATTATCACTGATAATTTCGTGCGGTACACCATAGCAGCATATGATGTTTTTTTCGATGAATTGAGCTTCATGTTTTTATGCAAGTTTTGCATATGAAGCTGCATCGACCTATTTGGTTAAGTAGTTGATTGCTACAAGGATGAACTCATGTCCTCCTTGTCCTAGTGGTGTTATCTTCCCAATGATGTCAATTCTCCAAGTAGAGAAAGGCCGTGGAGAAGTATAAGAGTACAAAAGTGAAGGTGGAACGTGCTGCAAATTTGCGTAGACTTGACACTTCATACAATTTTTTACATATTCGTGACAGTCTCTCTCCATGGTAGTCCAATAATAACCTTGTCGTTGAGTCTTTTGGACTAACATTTTAGTATTCATATGCATTCCGGATATTCCGGCGTGAAGGTTTTCCATGATTCTGTTTGCTTCGGTCTTCACTATGCATAAGAGATTTCTCCCTTGAGCGGTCCTTTTGTGGATTTCTCCCTTGATGAGCACATATTGTGAGGCCTAGAGCCTCAAAGCATAGCATGCCCTTTTATCAGTGTTAGGAGGGTATTCTCCCTACGTTACACAATTAAGGATATATGTATACCATGGCTCTTCATCTTCTTCTTTTGATTCTAGTTCATCATTTGGTGCATGAACATAAGCCGACTCATATCTTATTTCTATAGTCAATTGAATTCTAATTTTGTCTGTTGGAATTCGCACCATTGATGGTAATTTAGCCAGCGCATCGGCAAACTAATTTTATTCTCTAGCCAACTACGTATATTCCACTTCATCTAGTTGCTCCGTGAGAGTTTTTCAGATGAGCTTGATATGTAGTGAGACTTTCACTTCTCACTTTCCATCTTTTGGAGATCTGGTTGATGATTGGTGACGAGTCGTCGTAGATTCTAAGCTTCTTAATTCCAAGGGCCACAGTTTTTTCTAATCCTAAGATGCATGCTTCATATTCTGCAGCATTGTTGGTGACATTAAAGTCGAGCTTCATGGAAATCGAGATGTGTTCTTTGTTGGTGATAAAAGCAAGACTCCTACACCACAACCCTTTTAGTCTAAGCTCCATCGAAATAGAGCGTCCAGCTATCATCTTTGGTCATGAATAGATCTTTATCAGGGAAATCTTACTCTTCTTCTTCTTTCTCAACTTCTTCTAGTGGGAAATCTACTAGGAATTCAGAAACCGCAGAACCTTTGATAGCCTTTTATGGTACAAAATTTAAGTCAAACTGAGCAAGTTTGACTATCCACCTCAATAATCTGCCATTGAGTGTTGCTTTTTCGAACAAATATTTGAGAGGATCCATCTTTGATACAACATGCACTGTATGAGTGAGCATGTAATGTCTTAATTTCTGTGCGGCCCATACGAGTGTGAGACACAACTTTTCAAGTGGTGTGTAACTGGTTTAATAACCCTGATGCTTTTTACTCAAATAGTAGATTGCATTCTCCTTACTTTTGATATCCTGTGCTAGCATTGGCCCCATCGTTTCTTTTGTGACCGTATGGTAGAGTCGAAGAGGAAAGTCAGGCATTGCTGGCGCTAGCTTAGGTGGGTTTGCCAGGTATTCCTTGATCTTTTCGAAAGCGTTTTGGCAATCATCATCCCATGTAAATGGAACGTTCTTCTTGAGCTTCTTGAATATAGGTTCACATATCGCGGTTAGCTTTGATATGAACCTAATTATGTATTGCAATCATCCGATAAAACCTCATATTTCTTTCTCGGTCTTGGGTGGTGGCATGGCCATGATTGCTTTGACTTTTGTGGGATCTATTTCGATTCCTCGAGAACTGATCAAATAGCCAAGTAGATTGCCTGATGTAACTCCGAATGCACATTTTGCTGGGTTCAACCTCATGTTATACTTGCGGATTCTTTCAAAGAATTTTCAAAGTGCAATGATGTGGCCTAGCCGATCTTTTGATTTGACGATCATATCATCATCATACACCTCAACCTCTTTATGAATCATATCTTGTAATAATTTTGTGGCTGCTCTTTGGTAGGTGGCACTCATGTTTTTCAACCTGAATGACACTACCGTATAGCAATATGTACCCCATTGTGTGATGAAAGTGGTTTTTTCCATGTTTTCCTTGGCCATCAGTACTTGATTATATCTAGCGTATCCGTGCATGAATGATAGGAGTGCATGCTTTGTTGTGTTGTTGTAGACACCCATTTCTGTCTCCCCAAAACCAAACCCGGTGATGAGTACCTTTCGCGTCGAATCATAATCGAATGAAGTGAAAGTATGGAAAGTCTAGTGTTGCGGATAGTTTTAATTTCTTTTCTCTTCTCTCTATTTTTGAAAACTTATTTTAAGAAAACAGCCAATCCATTTTGGTTGGTCCATGATATGGGTCCAATAGTAGTGTAATTGGATGGGGTTTGAAAAGAGCTTTCCAACGATATATTATAAGCCCAATTCCAATGAATATTGAGGAAGTTATGACCAATTTACTAAACTGGGCCCGATTTGAGCTTTATATGCGGCCCAATGATTTAGGGGAAGGCCTAATACAGATTTATCATTCCTAATGCAATTAGGAATGATTTTAGTCTTCTAGATTCTTCTAGAAGGTTCTATTCATTCCTAATTCAATTAGCATTGATAAATTGACTTTTGACTTTTTTAGAGTTTTAATTAGAATCAAACAACATTTTTGAGGGAAATACGATTTTATCCTCCTGTACGACAATTTTTATCTAATTTTAAGAAAACGCGTGATTTTCAGAATCAGCTCCAAACGCCAGCTGTAGCGCTTGGCGCTACGTTTGGCGCCTGGCGCTAATGTTGGCGCTGATCAGGTTTTACGTGCTCTAAAACTCTGTTGTAATATTTTTTTTCTTTTTGGCTGATTTTCTATATCAATAATGTCGTAAAAACTCCGCTTTAATTCACCAACTCTCATCAAGATTTTCTTGATTACTCTCTCTCTCACTTTTCGAAACTAGCTTCTCTCAAATATAAAAATTCCGCATTCATTAGATCTTGATACACCTAGCCATATTTAAAGTTGTCTTCGACCTAGATGTGAAAGGTTTAATTTCAGTGGGTGTGGTCCCAAATCTCTATTTCAATTATTTAATTTAATTGTTTGTTTATTATTTTCCTTGAAGTTACTTACGCGTGTATTTTGTTATTAAAAAGAGGTACGAGGCATCAAAGTAAGTACTTTAATGATTTTTATTGATGTTATGATGTAGAAATCATATTTAGGTTGTTGTTATGATATTCCTAGTATTATATCTAGGGTGATTTTAATATCAAATATGATTGCTACAATACCTTTTATGTTCTTCCTAATTTTTATGATTGTTAGTATCATGTTAGGGCTAAAGCTTTGATTTTTATTGTTTAGTGACATGTTAGGGTTTGTTATTAATCTTGTTAGTATCAAGCCTAGGATCTTGCTATTATTATGCTTTTACATTATTATGATTATTTTTATGATTTATGATAATAATTGTTATTATGATGATTATTATGTTGCTTGATGATATTTATTTTTATTGCTTGATCACGCCTTTTATGCATGTTTAAATGGAATTGGTACTTGTAATCACGCTTAATAATTATTTAATAATCTTGTTTAGAGTTAATTTGATTATAATTCAAGTGATCGCCAATAATGGATTTGTTTGTGCTTTAATATTCAACCAACATAGATAAATAGGTTTAGGGTTAATCCTATTGATTGTATGTTAGTCAGAAAGCGCACATGAATACGATCAGAATAAAGTAGAGGCCTATTATTATGGCAGGTTCAATCTCTTTCAGGTTGGATTTGTACCTTCATCCTCGAACCTTTATTTGGTTCAAGACCTTATGGAGTTGACGATCTCTTGGATCGTTAGGGGGTGTAACCTTCACCATGTGAACGGTTTACAAGTTCCTAAAAAAACTTGTTGGCGACTCTTTTGCTCTATATTCTTCCCTTTTGGACGCCACCGTACTTTAGTGTATGATCACTGTGGGGTTCAAGCTAGGGGTTTAACGCTTGAAATATTCCCTACAGTTTTTGGCGACTCCACTGGGGAGGATTTCTATTTTAATTCCTGAATTTATTTCGGCAATGATTTAGAATGAGTGGATGAGACTCGAAACATTCTAAGTATTTTATGTGCGTAATTTTGATTAACATTATTGTCATATGCATAAAAAAGATCTCATTGGAAAGACCATCCATAATGAGTTAAAAACATAGGATTTTACACGTAGGAAATTTGAAAAATATCTTTCACAACTAGGACCGAAATAACACTGCGCGAAACTGGAAAATTTTATCGAGCACAGAAAGCTGCTGAGGCATGTAGGAATTAGCGTCAGCAACCAGAGCATTGGCACCAGAATTTTAACTGTAGCACCAGACGCCAGCATTGGCGTCAGGCGCTACAGCTAAAACTTGGCGCCAATCTCCGATTGCTGGCGCCAAATTCTTCCAATACCGAGCCAAAAATATGCGTTCTAATTTCGACCATTTTTCGTATTGTTTGCTCGATCCTACTTCCTGATTGAATTTTTTCTCACTTTTCTGAAACCCATATTTGTTCTACATATGGACATAACCTTCTGTGAATTCATGCTCCATCTACCTGATTAAACGCGCTAAGCAACAAAGGGTACATCCGAGAATGTTGAATTCACAAAACCATGGAAGCGAGTTTTTTCTAAAACTCGCGGTGTCCCATCTACTCACGCCTACCCTTCACGGTTAGGCTTCCGCGCGGTGCATTTGGACAATTAACCATGGACCCTCTATTGATTAAACCATATCCCAAACTTTAGAGAACTAGAGCCATGGTTAGGTTGCAAACTCATTGCATCATATTATGCCTACTTGACTAATTGTGCATTAATTGTTGTGCATTTATATGTTTTCTTAATCGTTTGTTTGACTTGTGATGGGATTAAATAAATTAATGACTAAAAGAACTTTGCCTAATTAATTAATTAATTAATTAATTTGAGTAAATAAAGTATAATATTTTAATCATAATTGGCCTAGTATGACTTTAGGCATACCCCTGTTGATTAATAACACCGAAAACAGTCTCAGATTGAAGCTCAAATAATGGCGCCAAAGTCTGGACTGTAGCGCCACTCTGTAGAGTGTGGCGCCTAGCGACAGCCCTATCGTCTGGCGCTAAACTACACAGTGCAACGCCAGTCCAGTCATTTTGCCGACAGTTCGGATTATTGGTCGAGTCATCACCTAGTGTCTAATTAACCAGTTTGCTAATTAATTCGGTTAATTTTCGCTGTCAATAATACCTTGTTGAGTCATTAATTGAGTCTAGTCACATAGTCTAGCCACATGGTCATGACACGAGTCTATATATCACCATGAACATGTCTTAGGTTCATACATGAGTCGATTTTTTCCGTCATTTAAGTTGGGGGTACATCCTATTCCTAATTCTTCATATCCCTCCATCTACATCATTTTTCTTCACATTCTATTCCATCTTTCTTCACTTCCTCCATCCATTGCATGTTGAATAAAGTTTGAGTCAAATAATTAACAATAGATATCCCCAAATTCCTTATCCACAGTACTTGGTCAAGGAGAGAAGGGCAATTAATCAAGGACAACCTCTTTATTCAAGTTTCACTTTTTGATAAACCAATTCGTCAAAAGAGAAGGGATAAAAAGATAATGGCAAGTCAAGAGGAAGTCAATAAACTTAGGAATCAATTGAATGACGTGACTGAGGTGTTAAAGGCTTTAACCCTCAAAATTGATGACCCTGTTAAGCAACAACAAATGAACCTCATGCAATAAAGTTTGAGAAAGCTATCTAGTGACTATAAATTTCAGGGCATGAGTTCATAATGGGTCTCGCTGGACAAGGAACTTCTTCCACATAAGTTCAACGCCACGACATCCCTAAATTCAAGGCAACAGATAACCTTTACCTCCATCTAAGAGCTTTCGAAACTATAATGAACATTAAGGGTATCAATAAGAAGGTTTTCCCCTCTCTGTTCTCACTATCTATTGAAACCGTTTGCCAACAATGGTTCTTCTCTCTTGACAAAGAGAAAACCTCTACTTGGGAATCGATAGTAAACACTTTCATTGATAGGTACAAGTGCAATATTCAAGTTGAAACCGAATTTAGACAGCTTGAGATGCCAAGACAAAAAGAAAATGAAGGCTTTACTTCTTTCTTTAATAAATGGAGGGAAACTTCCGCTAAGATGATTGAGGTGCCCACTAAAAAAGAATATGTGAGGACGTTTGTCAAGACAATCTGAATACTTTCAAGGCCGTTTATGACATCAGAATTGAAATTGAAGATGACCTCGCCAAACAAAAAGCTACTAACAATAGTAACCACAGTGGCTAGAAAGGAAAGAAGAACGACAATCCTTCTTGTTCCGAAAACGCCCACTCTAGTAATAATGTTAGTACCTTTGACCATAATGGTGTCTTAGCCATGGATAATCAAGGATCTAAAAGGAAACCCAGGAGAGAGTTCACACCTATTGAAAGGACCCGCGATGCTGCTTTTGATCGTCTCTATGATCGAGGATTAAACAAACCTATTGGCCCTACCGAAGATCCAACACCAGAAAATCGATCTTCGAGATGGAATACAAACTTCTATTGCAAGTACCACCGAGGAAACGATCATACCACTGATGAATGCTACAGGTTTCAAAATCTCATTCAAGATCTCATAGAAGCGAACAAGATCCCATTGCCTCTAGCTAGCGAGAAGACTGGGTGATGATGAAGCGAATGACACAAGACAAGAGGCGAGCTTCAACGACAAGATTTCATGACCTTTTTTTCTATTTCTTTTTCATTTTTTCCTTTCCCAAATAAGTCTAGCATAGGCACCTTTCTCTTCCCTTAGATTATTTTTGTAGATTCTTTCTTTTCCCTTAGATTAATTTTGTAGAATCTTTCTTTTCCTCTTTTAATAAAATGAGCATTTATGATCATTGCGTTGCATTGCAAAAAAAAAAAAAATAATAAAAAAAAAACAAAAAAAAAAGGGAAAAAAAATCCATGTCGAATTAAGCATAAGGTATACCAATGATTTAAGGCACCCCTTGTAGCCACATCATATTATCTTTCACCTTTCTAATTTACAATCCTTTTTTGATAAACCACTTTGAGCCTCGTCTAACGATAGACCTTTCATTTTTCAACCTACATCTACCTAAATTGGGATGGGATAGTGTGTAACTTATGCAATCTCAAAATCTTGAGTGATTTCAAAATATTAAAATAATAATCAAAAGATAAGCAAAAATAAAAAAAAATAATAATAAAACTGTAAAAAAGGGTAAGTGTTTCAATGTCTTTGATATGAAAATGTCTTTGATAAGAACACGTATCAGATTGCGTCTCTTATCGAGTGCTTGGTACCGTGCCTGAGAAACATGAACGCCAAGTGAGTGATAGACCGCATGATTGGGATTCCCCACACTTATAAAAATAAATTCTAAAGCAAAATAAAGAGCTAAAAAAGAGTAGAAAACCTCGAGCATAAAAATACATATATTCCAAAAGCAAAGTTGCACACCTTGGGGGCTTATCTAGGGTCTTGAGCCTTTATCCCCTTCTTCTATATACTTTAGCCTAACCATGTTACAACCCTTAAAAAGACCTTTTTGAGGTATACACACACTTATGCGAGGTTCAACTAGAGCTATGTTCGGCCTGATTCCTAACGGATACGTAGGCAACCTCACATCGAGGTGCGGCCGTAATAAACATGCATTCATATTCACATTCACACACTTACACCATGATCATATCAAGGGATCTCCTATGCTAATCCCTATTTACTTAAAGCTAGACTTGGGGGCTTGATCCCTACATCATTATTAGCTTACCTAGCCTGAGAGTCACCATTATTTGACTCTTCTTAAAATAATATCTTTCCACACACTTAGCCCTTGCGGCCTAACTTTAGTGTCACTTTCACACACTGCACAAATACATGACCAAATATACTTCCCTTAGGAACCCTTTTGTCATGAAATCTTAACATAACACTGAAGCATGCCTTGTCATGTCAAAATGCCCAATATCACTCATAATCACCATTGCATATTGAAGAATGAAGTGCTTAGCCTCCGTGCCTAAGTTACCCAAATACTTTCATCATTGAGTCAACCATTGGGATAGCCTAGGATAGATTAATCCTTGCACCTTAAGAGATAGTATCAAACAACATTTGACTAAACTTATTCAACATGCACCTTCAAAACTTCGATTCTTTTTTCACATCTTTCTTTTTTGGGAGAAAGTCGGTACCCTCCACCAAAATGACGGAATTTTTGAGCAAAATTACTTGTCACACTTTCTTGCACACACAAACATGCACATAATGATATAAATAAAAAATGAAAAAACATGATAATAAAATAAACTATTAATAGTATGTATATACAAAATTTGTCTAAAAAAAATGAGTATAACTAAAAGGCAATGTTCTATACAAAGTCAAAATAAAAAAAAAAAGCACAGGAACAAACTACGACGCCAGGGGACGTACACCCATCATCTCGTAAAAATGCGCCGTATGAGGAGTAACCTCTCCACCAGCTCCGGCTCCAGCTCCAGTCTCCTCGGGAGGAGGAAAACTTAGCACAGGACCAGTCCACCCAAGATCACCTGAGGCTAAGGCTACGGAGGCTGCTGCGATGATGAGCCGACCTCGTACATCCCACCACCTCTAAGAGCCGAGGTAGCCTCTCCCTGGCCTACCGGTGCAGCATGAGCACCCTCAGAGGAAGAACCCGAGTCCTCTGCCACATCAGCACGGGCAGCCTCAGAGCGACTACCTCTACCTCCTAAAGTAGTGCGGCGACGCCTCGAGCTAGACCTCGCCGGATCCCTCCGCATCTCAGGTCTCGTGCGGGTACGAGAAGCAATAGGCTGATCCTGCAAAAAGAATTAAAATAAAAAACAAGGCGAAATCGAAGCGGTAATGCAAAAACATATGAAAGGAAGACTACCTCCTGAACGGCGTCGTCTCGACGGCAAGTAGCCACGTTCCTCATCCGGACAAGCTGGCTCTGGAAGGCACCTATACATCGTGCCATCGCCGAAACCACCTCGCCCGAGAACTGTCAAGGAAATAAGTCAGTAAACATGCGTAATATATGTGGACAAAAGTTGCAAACAAAAAAGCTTACCCGAGTCTAGTGGCGAGGTATCGACCGCTCTACGAAGCGCTCGTCCTTAGGAGCCGGAGGAATCATCTCCTCGATCGGCCCGTATGTCCCCTGGTAATGGATAGACGTACGGGGTGGCACAAACTGAGCAGCATTATCCTGATAAAGCAAAACCAAGTCAGTAAAGCATTACTTGGGGGCTACTTAACGAAAAATAAAAGCTGAATGATCGTACCGCCACATCCTCAGCCGGTACAGGAACTGGAGCTAACAACGGCAGTAGCTCCTCCACATAGCATCGCCCAGGGATCGTGCAAGATCGCCAAGGGGTACTAGCTCCCTCTAACATGCTAAACAACCTCGCGGTGTCAAACATGTGACGTGGTCGAGGAGCGAGAATGACAAAGGTAACGGAGGAATGTTGTCTAGCAACCCTCTCTCTCAGGTATGCGATCGCTCCATAAGTCCCAAGGAAATAGCGACGGTCATCAGAATACTGTGCGGCTAATCAAGGGACTACCAGGCCGACCCATGGTCGGTACAACACCTTAGGCTCCTACAATGAACATCAATCAGGCAAGGATCTATCTAAAGCATCGCAGAATGGCAAATAAGAAAAGAATCATACCGCAATGATCTAGTCTCGAACATACGCAATGGACATCCCCACACGGCGGCTGCCCCAGGAAGCACTCACTGGAAACCTGCACGGCGACGGTCTTGTCGGCGCAGCAGAAGGGAAGTACTCGTAGAACCACATCTACAAGGAGTTAAAATTATCAGCAAGTGCTAGCTAAAATGTAGTGCTAAACTTTATAGGGAATAATGTTTACCTCTACGACCCTCCAAAAGCCGGAAAAAGCAACATTCGTCCCAAAGGACCGGTGTCGACACGAGTCCTTCAGCGCATGAATGAAGTTAGCATAGGTCAGGCTGGCCTAGTCTTAAGTCCCGATCTGATGTAGATCGCGGACGGCAGGAAGGTAGTAAAGCAGCGCCCTACTACCCTTGTTAGGGGAGAACGTCCCTGACAACAAAATAAGCGCAAAGATGCGCACCCGTTGTTCTCGGGCGGTCGCACCATCGTCAAAAGCTGCTACCGGAGTCGAGCGGCGAATTCCCCTAGCGCTGAACTGAGACGACTTTACCTTAGCTCGGGCCCGAATAGTAATCGGCCCCAACAGCTCCTCGACCTCAGGAGAAAAGACGTCGATCCCACTGTCAAACGGTAGTGGCACAGAGCTGAACTCCAGTCCTGTAATGAGACTGAAGTCGGTAAGAGTGACCATCATCTCACCTAGGAAAAGTGGAAAGTGTTGGTGGTGTCCCCGAAGAAATCCACCAGAGCACGCACTACATGGTGACCCCCGCTAGAGGCAACCATCGCCTCAGAGGTCTCATACAACGCAGCGAGACCACAAGACTCCCATAGGAGTCTCGTCTCGACGTCCCTGGCGATGTACATCTTGTACAGGTTGCCCAAGCCGTCACAGCCGGAGCCATGACAGCGTGTCCTCCCAACTGTGATACCCCGTCTCACCCTCTCAGAAATGTGGTGGACGGGGGCAAAGATCAAGGTCCGCTCCTCCCACTCGGGGTGTCAACCAAGCGAAGTGGACGGCGCCACATCGTCCTCCATGGGCTCATGCTCCCGTCGAGTGTCTCGGGACTGTGAACCAGAGCCTCACTGTCTAGCCATGCTACATTGTGAAGAATTATCATAAATTAGGGTTCTATAGTATCTAAGGTTCGCCTAGCCGTATGATACTATGTTCGCAAAAAACAGAGTACGTAGTACTAAAACAGAGCACAAATTCAAGTTGAGCATAACGATATTTTTCAAGCAATCAAACAATTTCTTGCAATATTATACTAATTATTGTGACAAATTGGACAAGAATTGCTAGCAAAAACATCAAGAACGGGTCACATTGCATTCCCGACCTCAAGAGGTTCAACAACGGCAATTCGTTCATTTCTTCACCAAATTGAGTCAAACAAGTCTCAAATTACTCCCAAGGCAATATATAAACATAATCAAGCAATTTCATGGCATAAAATTTTACAAATAAAGAGAATTAAGCATTCTAAGTTTTGAAATTTCATGAAATGCAAATATAAACATGTGCAAAATTCATAAAAACCGGTGTGAGTTCGAAGAAAACTTACATAGATCGGGAAAGTGGATGAAAAGAGCTTTGATTTGCAAAAAAATTGAGTGAATTTGGTTGAGAAATGAGCAAGAACGAAGCAAGCGAAATCTGGAAGTTTTCGAGCCAAATCGCGACGAGCAAACAACGAAAATGAAGAAGAAAGGGGTATTTAAGGAATATCCCGTTCTGGCGCCAAGCGCTAGGCTTTGGCGTCAACAATTAGGCTTGGCGCTTGGCGCTAATTCCAGCGCCTGGCGCTACGGCTATTTGTGTGGCGCTGATGCTTTTTCAGCGGCGCCAGGACACTCAGCCACTCACGGAAGTTGTTCAACCTTTTAGCAATATATTTTGGGTTCTTTGGTACGCCAGTTAGCCCCTCTAAGCAATTTGACATGATTTTTAGTAACCAGCTTGATTGCATAAAGTGATCGACCTGATGAAAGATCGTCTCACTTAGCTTAAAGCGCCTAAGCATTGGCTCATTAACAAAAGGCACCATCATAGTGGTTCATTAGAAAAAGGCACCGATGTACAGGTTCAAGAGCAACAAAAGCGCCGACGTACACGCATAGCGGAAGCAAAGTTCAAGCGAGCTTTTAAGGATCAACAAGCAGAGATCTTCGGTAATTTCTTTGGAAAATTATCGCAACAAATGAGGATGGCTTCAAGCGAGGATATCTTCGACGACATTCCCTTGATTGTGGAGAGTTGTCACAAACAACTGAAGGTGATTTCAAGCGAAATTATCTTTGATAGTATTCCCTTGGACGTGGAATATTATCAATGAGGATGAAGATTGTTTCAAGAAAATTAATCTTCGATAGTATTCCCTTGGACGTGGAATATTATCAATGCGGAGGAGGATCATTTCAAGCGAAGCAATCTTCTAAATTGGAAGCGGTTACAAGCGTAGAAGTTTTCAAGCGGGATGGCATTTTCTTGGAAGAAGGTCATCAAAACAACAGAAAAGCGGCAACAAATCGGTTACTTTCAGAGACGTGTGATCGACGGTGCAAGATACGCGTTTCTTAACTCTTTTATTTGTTTAACTAACGCTAGTTTTGCAGGTATCGGCGTTACAAGAGTGATTTAAAATCGCAGACGTTCTGAATCATTCTCCGTCCTTATCGATACTTTGACTTTTGTTTTCGAAACTTGTGTTTCTCCAAACTCAATCAAAGAAGGGGCTTCTGTAGACACCCATTTGTGTCTACCAAAAACCAAACCCGGTGATGAGTACCTTTCGCGTCGAATCATAATCGAATGAAGTGAAAGTGTGGAAAGTCTAGTGTTGTGGATAGTTTTAATTTCTTTTCTCTTCTCTCTATTTTTAAAAACTTATATTAAGAAAACAGTCAATCCAGTTTGGTTGGTCCATGATATGGGTCCAATATAAGTGTAGTTGGATGGGGCTTGAAAAGAGCTTTCCGACGATATATTATAAGCCTAATTCCGATGAATATTGAGGAAGTTATGGCAAATTTACTAAACTGGGCCGATTTGAACTTTATATGCGGCCCAATGATCTAGGGGAGGGCCTAATACAGATTTATCATTCCTAATGCAATTAGGAATGGTTTTAGTCTTCTAGATTCTTCTAGAAGGTTCTTTTTATTCCTAATTCAATTAGCTTTAATAAATTGACTTTTGACTTTCTTAGTGTTTTAATTAGAATCAAAGAGCAATTTTGAGGGAAATACGATTTTATCCTCCTGTACGACAATTTTTATCTGATTTTAAGAAAACGCGTGATTTTCGAAATCAGCGCCAAACGCCAGCTGTAGCGCCAGGCGCTACGTTTGGCGCCTGGCGCTAGCATTGGCACCTGGCGTTAATGTTGGTAACTGGCGCCAATAGCCAGCGTTGGCACTGATCGGGTTTTACGTGCGCCAAAACTCTATTGTGATATTTTATCTTTTTGGCTGATTTTCTTTATAAATAAGATCGCAAAAACTCCGTTTTAATTCACCAACTCTCATCAAGATTTTCTTGATTACTCTCTCTCTCTTTTCTAAACTAGCTTCTTTCAAATATAAAAATTCCGCATTCATTAGATCTTGATACACCTAGCCATATTCGAAGTTGCCTTCGCCCTAGACGTGAAAGGTTTAATTTATGAGGGTTTGGTCCCAAATCTCTATTTCAATTATTTAATTTAATTGTTTGTTTATGATTTTCCTTGAAGTTACTAACGCGTGTATTTTGTTATTAGAAAGAGGTACGAGGCATCAAAGTAAGTACTTTAATGATTTTTATTGATGTTATGATGTAGATATCATGCTTAGGTTGTTGTTATGATATTCTAGCATTATATCTAGGGTGATTTTAATATCAAATATGATTGTTACGATACCTTTTATGTTCTTCCTAATATTTATGATTGTAAGTATCATGTTAGGGCTAAAGCTTTGATTTTTATTGCTTATTGACATGCTAGGGTTTGTTATTAATCTTGTTAGTATCATGCCTAGGATCTTGCTATTATTATGATTTAACATTACTATGCTTATTTTTATGATTTATGATTATCGTTGTTATTATGATGATTAATATGTTGCTTGATGATATTTATTTTTATTGCTTGATCACACCTTTTATGCATGTTTTAAGGGAATTGGTACTTGTAATCACGCTTAATAAGATATTTAATAATCTTGTTTATGCTTAATTTAATTATAATTCAAGTGTTCGCCAATAATAGATTTGTTTGTGAATTAATATTCAACCAACATAGATAAACAGGTTTAGGGTTAATCCTATTGATTGTATGTTAGTCATAAAGCGCACATGAATACGATCAGAATAAAGTAGAGGCCTATTATTAGGGCAGGTTCGATCTTTTTTAGGTTGGATTTGTACCTTCATCACCGACCCTTATTTGGTTCAAGACCTTATGGAGTTGACAATCTCTTGGATCATTAAGGGGTGTAACCTTCACCCCGTGAACGGTTTACAAGTTCCTAAAAAAACTTTTTGGCGACTCTTTTGCTCTATATTCTTCCCTTTTGGACGCCACCGTACTTTAGTGTATGATCACAGTGGGGTTCAAGCAAGGGGATTAACGCTTGAAATATTCTCTACAGTTTTCGACTAGAATGTCAATGTGAGGTATAGGGAACACATCTTTTACGCTTGCTTTATTGAGATCCCTATAGTCAACACACATTCTGACCCTTCCATCTTTCTTTGGAACAAAAACCACATTAGCTATCCATTCCGGATACTTGGATACTTTGATGAAACCTCCAGCCAATTGCTTTCTGATTTCTTCCTTGATTTTGAGAGCCACATCTGGTTTCATAGGGCGAAACTTTTGTTTGACAGGCTTCATACCTGAAATGAGTGGTATCGTATGCTGAGATATATCCCTGTCAATCCCTAACATATCTTGGTATGACCAAGAAAATACATCAACAAATTCACTAAGCAAGTTAATTAGCTCTTTGCGTTCGTCTTGACTTAGTGTTAATAAAATTTTAACTTCTTTGATAGTCGTATCATTGGAAAAATTAACTGTTTTCAGTATCTTCGATGATTGCTATTTTATTTTCGTGTTCTTCCATTGCTTTTATTATTTCTTTGTCATTTTTATCATTAGCAAAGCAATATTGATCTGAGTCAGGGGAGTGACACGCATCGTAAGCAAAGGTACTCATTTTATTGAATTTATTGGTCATTACATCAAAGAGGGCAAGGTCAGATGCGACCTCATTGGAATTATTTGGGATAGAGGGAGGAGACTCAACACTAAGAGGAACTACATTAGAGTCAATAGCAGAAAGGGGGTCGGCCTCAGATCCTAAATACTCATCTACAGACTCAGACTCGAACTCGGACCCAAACAATTCAGATTCATCAAACATTAGGCCTTTGCTAGTGGTCACTTCCAGCTTTCCTCCACCCGGTGTAGTGATCTTCACCGTCTTGCGCCTTCCCTTTAAAACACCATTAGCCGGGACTCAGAGGGGTCAAAATCTTTGCATAATATGACAGCTTGAATGAGCTTAAAATCGTCATTGCGGATAGGCTTGGATTCATTCTTTTCTTGACCAAAGATAAGATTAATGTTTATATCATTAGAGCTTGGACTAGCTGGTTTTTCATCTGTGGAGAACTCATCGCTTTCGTCGATGAAGTCACAATCGAGGAGCATCTCGAAACCTGGCTCACGCTTCCTATCATGGATGAAAGGCTCAGGGATTTCATAGCATGGAAAGTTTTCCCCTTCTTTGATGTACTGGCCATTGAGAGTCAAGGGATATGGATCCATGGCCATTTCCGTCGTCATAGTTCGAGCATTTTTGCGAGACTTCATCTTCAGGAGAGCCTGTTTCATATCTTCTGTTGTTGGCTTGAATTCCAAGCCAAAGGTATCTTTCTTAGGTGCACCAGGATGGCCCCAAAGTTCAGCTATTTTCTTTTTGAGTCCAAGGGTCATTCTAGGGAAATGCCCGTGCTTCTTCACAATTGCATTAACATTGGTATTCGAATAAGGATTAAAGTCGAGGTGACAACTCTCCTCTTCTTCGATCATGAGAACATCATCTAGCGAGAACTGACGAGTGGAAAAACTAAGTCGTTTTCCCTTGGTCAAACTAAATTAATAAACACTTAAAAAACCTTATACAAGAATAGAGGCAAATCAAGGGTCGAACCCAAAGGAATGGTAATGTTGAAGAACTTTCAATTATGCGCCTAAGATAGGTCGATGACGAAGGTAAGAGAGAATACTAACAACAAACGAAACAAGTAACCAAGGAAATAAAACACTAGGAACAGGGATCAACAAGTAATCATGTAAATTTCAACAACTTGGGAAGATCATGCCAATCAAAGTTTGTGAGGACAAATGATAAGAGCATTCAATTGGAACCAAAGAGCTACCTCCTAATTGTTAAGCTAGGGGTCACTATGAATAATAAACTAAGAGAATCACAATCAAAACCAATCGATAATTGCAATTCCTAAATCTATTGTTCGTGTCAATAGCAATTACAATGCAATCTAGCACAATTCTTAAGGCGTAATCGAATTACACACGTGCAAACCTTCACTAATCACTTTAATCTCAACAATCAATCAACACAATTATTAAATTAATCACAATAAATCAATCATACAAGTTTCACCCAATTCCTAGCCAAACAACTACTCAAATATCAACATCTATCAACAATCAAGTAAAGAAATCAAGAATCAACAATATAACAAGAATAACTATACTAATCAAGCATCAAACATCAAAATCAAACCAAAAAAATGATATTAAACAATGTAATAAGGTGAGATAGAGTTAAGAATGCTCATTGATAATAGAGAAGATCTTCAACACAATTGTCAGCCTTGTATCTTCAACCTCTCAATCACCATTGAAATTCCTCACTTTCTCTCTCTAAAATCTACTCCTAATCTAGAGAGAGGAACTTCTAATCTAAGCTAATCCTCCTTAGAGAAGAGAGAAAATTATTTTAAACAAAAGTATTTCATGTATTCAGAATAAAGAAGGTCGTACAATATATATACAAAAGGAGGAAATAAATGAAATTGCAAGTAAAACTTAGAAACCTGCGCCAGCAGAGAAATCGGTCGCGCCTGCGGAGGAGAAGACCCCCAAGCCCGCGCCCTCGGGGTGCCCGCGGCCAGCCCTCGGGAAGTTCCTACTTTGAATAGGGCAGTTTTGGATCGCAGCAACCCGCGCCCGCGGCAGCAGGGCCCGTTCCTGCGGCCAGCCCACTGCCAGCCTGCGGATGTCCTACTGCGCGGTTGAGCTGTAGGGTGCATGGCTGTTCGTGCTGCACAAGAAAGCTCGAGTTGTTGCGGCTAGGAGCTCGGATATGCTTCCTTGATGCTCGGGATCGCCACCTTGGAACTCGTGCTTGAGCTTGCTTGGATTAGCTTGACTTGCGTGATTAGCTTCCCTAACTTGGCTTCGTTAAATTCCTTGAATGCACTTGAGCTCCCTCCTTGATTCCGAGGAACTCGACATACCTAAATAACAAGACAAAGAAACGGAGAAGCGAAAGAGATAGCCGAGAAATGAATAAAATAATAACCTAACCATTTAAAGCATGTATTTCTCTAAACTAACACACAAATACGCAAATCGAAAAATATTCCCTAAAAACACAACATAAATGATTAAATACGAGCATAAAAATATAAAGGAAACATAGCCTAAAGGTGCCATACATGGTACGGATCAAATTCCCCCAAGCTAAACATTTGCTCGTCCTCGAGCAAAACAAAATCCAACCCAAGGGAAAAATGAAGACATTATTCAAGCAAAGAAAGAAACAAGAAAACTAGATAAGATGGGAATATACACTAACTCACTTCTATAGGAATCAAGATTAATTTTATCAACTAAAGACAAGCCATTTAAACCCCTATATCGCCCTAGAGGACAAGTGATGCTCTCGTAAAGGTTTCCTAAGAGATTAACCTATAACTCTCATAATAATACAAACAGGGCAAAGCATGAGAAGGAAATCAAAAGAAAAGAAAAGCAAACACATGTTCATGAAAGGAAATTTCCAAATGTACAAGCCTAAATGAATGCAAATCTTTCTAAATAAGTAAGGGAGTGCACGTTCCAAGATACCCGAGGTTAATTGAAACATAAATATGCTAAGCATAGGAACTAGAGAAACGAAATCCACTTTCGTCCCAAAAGATCTAACCACGTTCTTCCTACTAGTCTCATATCATAACCTAGTTAGCATCTCAAAAGTTCCATGAAGGAACCGGAAAAAGAGATAATTGTGGGCTACTCGACGTCTTAAGGGTGTTAACGAGCCGATCCTGCTCGTGAACTGTTTGATGCTCAGCTCGGTCAAAGCTCGGCTCGAGCAGGCTTGGCTCGAGTTCAAGTTCGCCTCGACATCTTAACATGCCAAGCCCGAGCCACCCATGGCTCGGCTCGAAAGCTCGTGAACAAGCTCGAATATTTTTTTTTATATTAACATTTTATTATATATATTAAAAAAATAACAAAAAAAAAACTATTTAGACTTTTTATTGCATATGTATTTCCCAATTCTTATATTGGGCCTCATTTTCATTTATAGATTTACCCTCCATTATAAACATTTCAATATGCTACCAACAAGCTTTAAACCTAGACGTTGTTGTCTGATTGCCTCCCTTAGTTCTTCACTCCAATGTTTGCCTCACTCCTCTAATCAAATTAAGCAATCCTCTAAAGGGTGAGTAGTCTTCCGATCAAACTCCGATTTCACCTGTTTGCCTTGCACTTTTGGTCCGTTAGTCGTCCAAAGCTCCGTTAAAAAAATGGCATGTGATTTTCGTTCAATTGTCTCATGAAATTATTTAAGTTAGTTATGAGTGATATATTGATTATGTAATTAAGCAAGATTTGATTTCATAGTTTGGTTATGAACAACAAAATAAAATTCGTTTATCTATGTTTAATATCCTGTACAAGTTTCTTTAGACTAATTAAAGCTTTTAATGCTCACATCCTAAATTCGAGCTCAAGCTCAGCCTTGAGTTGGGCTCTAGCTAGAACCTAGCCCAAGCCGAGCTCGAGCTCTAGCCAAACCCTTGTATTAGTGTTTCGAGCTCGAGCCGAGCTCAATATCTCAGGCTCGACGAGCTTCAAGCTTGAGTCGAGCCGAGCCTGAGTTCAACATTGTCGAGCTTGAGCCTAGCCTAGAGATGTTCGGCCTCGGCTCGGCTCGTTAACACCCCTAGTCTTGGCAATGCATCCCCTCTCCTTAGACTTTAACTCATAATGCCCTCCCCCGATGAGTGAGTCAACCTCTAGGTCAAAAGGACTTTCCCAAAGGTTGTAATGCAAGGAAAAAAGCTTGAGGGTAGGATTAAAATTTAAAATTTGGTTGTATTCCTAATTAGTCAAGCAAAGGGTGATTAATCCTCAACACTATAATCTAGCAATCGCTAAACAAAATAACTACCCTAAGCTTATTCAAAGCTATAACCACAAGCATATATACAAAAAGCGTAGACGCTTCTCCCCCAAGATTAAAGGAAGCATGGTCCTCAATGCTTGAAAAGGGGAAAGGAATCACATCAAAATATTTTTCAATTTTCTCATTTTCACCTCTTTTTTTTTAAAAAAAAACGAAGCAAAATGTCATCGCCTCTGATAACTTTACATCTTTTTCAATTTTTCATTTGTTATGTCCTTGCCTCTTTTCACTTTGGACGTTTTTTTCCATCATTCATTTTCCATTATTCACACAAAAGTCACAACACAAACTTGCTTTCAAGGGAACCAAATATCCAAACTCCTCCACCACAAACTCCAACAATAATGATCAATTGTTTCACAAAAACAAAGAACGGAAACGAAATTGAAACAAAAGGCTCAAGATTTAAGGATGTGGCTTGAAAAGAAGGGAAAAGGCTCAAGTAGTTAGTAAGAAGGCAAATGTAAACCCAATGAACTAAAAAGAAAGAAAATTAACCTAGAAAAGAAAAATTACCACCCCGAAAAGATGCCTTTGTCCTCCCTAAATGGTTCGATCTCGAGTATGAGAATTATGAGTCAAGATTCTAGATTAGGTCCGCGATAGCCAAGGATCTATGCCTCTTATGAAAATATATGTTGAAGTCTTGAAAAATAATGAACCTCACATGGATGTAGCAAAAACTCACTATTGGTGTCAAATCGACAATAGGAAGCAACAACCAACATGCCACAAACAAGTAGAATTCGGTTTCATGGTCCCACTAGTTATAACAACCTACCTTAGCATGCTTTATCCTAGAATCAACCGAGCATACTATCAAGCCCTGCACACCGTTCCCATTTAAGAAGAAAAGCATTCAGCTATACAAGTCCAAAAGTATTATGTCCAAAGGAAAAACAAAACAAAACACAATGCAATTTTGCCTTTGTATAAAAAAAAAAAACTTTTTAGGATTTTTCAAAATAAAGAGCATGGAAATGCATATACAAAAGCGCATGGCATATATGGATCAAAATTCCACCAAACATGATAAAATACCACCCCCCAAGCTTGAATGAGACAACATGCTCAAACATAAATCAAATATTCCATGGGAGGGGAAAACAAAGAGATTAATCCAACAATACCAACACATGTCCAACAAGGAATCAACCATTAGAGAGAGAGCAAAGAAAGATATTCCCGGATTTAAGTGGGTGTAAATACCCGCAAATGACCCAATTAAACTTTTCAAAACCAATTTCATTTAGAATTAAATCTTGCTTTCCATATGCTAGCGAAATAGGAGTCAATCTTCTTTGATTCTTGATTTAAACTAATGCACCAAAGTATATCATCAAGTCATGTACCTATCAAAAGTCACACAATCATTTCCATGAGAGAAAATCTATTCTAAAAAGAAAAGAAAATGAAAGCTATAAAGAATGGGTTACTTCCCGAGAAAGGCTTGCTTAAGGTCCAAGCTTGACCGCTCTAGAAAATAATAATTCAACGCACGCAAAGAGCTTGTTTAATGCACTACTACACATTTCGTAAGATAAAAGGTAGGCAAATGACGGGATAAGAACATGCAACAAGACTGTTGCACGCAAGTAAGAAGGGAGATGCCAAAAAGAAAGAAAAAGAGGGATTAAAAGGAAAAAGAAGAAAATAAGAAGAAGAAGAAGAAGAAGAAGAAGAAGAAGAAGAAGAAGAAGAAGAAGAAGAAGAAGAAGAAGAAGAAGAAGAAGAAGAAGAAGAAGAAGAAGAAGAAGAAGAAGAAGAAGAAGAAGAAGAAGAAGAAGAAGAAGAAGAAGAAGAAGAAGAAGAAGAAGAAGAAGGGGGAATAAAAGAATGGAAAGAAAAAGAAAAAGGCAAATCATCCTCACTAAAATATCTTTGGGTTGCAACATCACCCTTTTCCTCAACAATAGACGAATGAGGGGCAAAAAAGATCATCATAGACAAGGGGGTCCCAAAAAGGCTCATCAACAAAGGAAGGGAGGGATATAGGAGGGTAAGGGATATGGTCAAACCTCCTTGAAAAAGGGACATGAGAAAAGAGAAAAGGGGATATAGTCTCACAAATGAATTCTTCCTCACCACCATGCCTCAAATCACCAATAAGAGCATGAAAATAAATCATAGAATCCTCAAAAGAAGAACCCTCATGATCATCATCTCCCTCAAACACCAACTTCCAAGAGAAACTACATAATCCCCTTCACTACAATCATGAACAACAACTCCCTCAATTTCCTTAAAGCTTAAAGTCTTAAAGTCATGCATGAATGGATGAAAATTCATTTCATACTCATATCTCTCCCATGGAGCATTCTTAATGAACTCACTAAAAAGGCTATGGGTTTTCATTTGACACTTAAAGAACACATTGGTCATAACCTCAATCAAGTCAAAATTCTCATGGATAGAAGAATCACAATCATGTATAAGAGATTCATCAAGATGGGAAGTAAGGTTGAAGTTATCAAAATCAACAATCTCTCCATTCTCAACTCCTTCACCATCACTCAAATGCTCACCAATAGGATCCTCACACTCTCTTGGTTGCTCAAAATCATCATTATCATCCTCAACAGACTCATTAAATTGAGATTTTTCACAAACAAGCATCAAGGATGACAATTGGCTTTCTAACTCTTCTTTTCTTCTCATTCCCTCCTCAAGACGCTCCTCATTTTTTTTTCATTATCTCTAATTGACCTCTCATAGATTGAAGAATCATCTCCTTACTAGGCCCAAGGTCATTATTAAGCTCAATGCGCCTAATTTGAGACTCAAATATATCAACAAGAGATTCAAAAGATGTAGAAGGTTGAGGCTCAACAAGAGAAGAAGAAGTACAACCAAGATTGGAAGAATCAACTTTAAGATCATGAGCATATACATCACATTGGGGAGTGGGAGCACAATCAAACACATAACATTCATCATTAAGGGAACAAAGCACATCACAAGAAGGCACAATAAATAATGAAGATTATTGAAACAAACCATTATCATCAACTTGAGCATGTACTTCGTCATCATGAACAAAAGGGGAAATAGAGTTGAAATCATTTTTTCTAGGTTCACTTAAAGAATCATGTCACAAATCATGGGAAATTCTGCTAATATTAGAAGATTCAACACATTGCACATCAACATTAGAAACATGATTACCACTATTATAGACATCCCTAGCAAACCAAACATAAAAATCCCAAGCATCATCAATTGATAATGCTCTAAACTCACCATTATGCATGCATTCAACTTTATTTCGAGTTTGCTCATTCAAACCAAAATAAAAAATCTCAAGGGCCTCCCAAAGATTACAACAATTATAATCCAAATTCTCAAATTAAAGTAATTCTCAAATCAAGGGTTCATGTCATTGAAATTTGCAATGCAGTTTAGATTAATCTTATAGGTTGATCACTCGTGGTCTAATTAATCACATGCATAACTATGTCAACCAATTTCATTGCAACAATTCAATCAATGAAAGATCATCAACTAGCAAAAATCATCAATCATGCATGCTTCCCCTTCTTTCTAGCAACTAATCTACTCACTAATCATGGTAAAATTGAATGACAAAACCAATTCAATCACAAACATATTCATTTCAAGCTAAATAAAAAGGAAAATCAATCAATCAAAATATTCTTAAACCTCAATTAAAATCCAAATCAAACATTCAAACATTAAAGAAAATTGCAATTAAATAAAATTTAAACGAAAGAAATCTCACAAACTTTCATTGATATGAAGAAGAAATCCAAACTTGATTGAAGCAATGTTGTAATACAAATTAAATCCAAGAATTACAATCTCTACTTTCTCTCTAACTTCTCTCTAGTTTCTCTCTCTAAAAACTAAACAAGTAAAATATTATCTAAAAGTTAGTCTTCAAAAGAATTTACAAGAAAATTTTTAGACAAAGAAGAAAAACTGATCGGTCGCGCCCTCTTCAAGAATATTTCAGCGGGCATGGAGAAATGGGTAAGAAACCCATAACTAACTCTGCAGGCAATCTAGGCAAGACCCGCACCCGCGGGTACTATAGCCCGCGCCCGCGGCTAAGGGCGCCACAGATGCTCTGTTCTAAGTGAAGATAGGGGGTCGTGGTCTCTCAAACTGGAGCGGTCTCTCTAAATTCTCTGTGCCCGTGGCTAGACCGTGGCTAGGGCGCGGAGAGTTCCTGCCAAAAATCATCAACTTGATACACTTTATCCGCGCCCGCGACAATGAATAGATGTCATGCGCCCTCTCCGAGCCCTCTCAAAGCCCTCTCCAAGAGGCTTTAATCTCCTTTGCTTAGTCCTTTTTGCTCTTCTTGATTCCTTTTCGAAGCTAACTCCTTTAGCACCTACAAATGTAATCAAAGAGAGAAAATAGAAGAGAAAAAGAGCAATAAAAAAGAAAAACACGAAGAAAACCACAAAATGGAAAGTAAAACACGAAGAAAGAAGTAATAGAGAAACTAAAGGATAAAAGACCAAAATGATAAAAGAAAACCATGAAAAATAGGGTGAAAACATCCTAAAAGACTACCCTATGAGTGCCATAAATGACACTCATCAAATTCCCCCAATCTAGACTTTTTATCGTCTCGAGCAAAACAAACATTGAAAAGGAATAAGGAGGGTTTATTTAGAAAAGAGAAAGAGAGAAAAAGAATATTCACTAAGACTCACTAACGTAGGAGTCACGGTTGTTTTTAGCTACAACAAGCCCTTTAAACCCCAAAGTCGCCAATGAGAACGAGTGAGGTCTCGTAAGGGTTTCCTAAGAGCTTAACCCACAACTCTTTGAAATAAATAAGGCAAAATCATTTAAAAGAAAAGAAGGTAAAACAAAAATTCTAACAAATAGTTCTTGATAAGGATTTTCACAAATGGTCAAATGCAAATGAATATACACTTTTCTATATGAAATGGGTATGCATGCTTCAAGAAATTCACGTTTTATTGAAACATAAGTTATGCTAAGCGTAGAGAACTAATGAGGCACAAACCACTTTCATCCCAACCAATCATACAAGTTTAAAAACATATGCACCGTTCCCCGGCAACGACGCCATTTTAACGAGTGGAAAAACTAGGTCGTTATCTAATCTTACTTCGGTTAAACTAAATTTATAAACACATAACAAACCTTATACAAGTATATAGGAAAGTGAAAGGTCAAACCCAAAGGAACGGTAATGTTAAAGCACTTTCAATTATGGGCCTAAGCTAGGTCGAAGACGAAGGTAAGAGAGAATACTAACAACTAACGGAACAAGTAACCAAGGAAATAAAACACTAGGAACGGGGATAAACAAGTAATCATGTTAATTGCAACAACTTGGGAAGATCATGCCAATCAAAGGTTGTGAGGACAAATGATAAGAAAAATCAATTTGAATCAAAGAGCTACCTCCTAATTGCTAAGTTAGGGTTCACTATCAATAACAAAAAAGAGAATCACAATCAAAACAATCATTCAAATTCCTAAATCAATTGTTCGTGTCATTAGCAATTACAATGCAATTTATCACAATTCTCAAAGCTAAATTGAATTATACACATGTAAACCTTCACTAATCACTTTAATCTCAACAATCAATCAACACAATTCCCAAATTAATCACAATTAATCAATCGTACAAGTTTCACCCAATTCCTAGCCAAATATCTACTCAAATATCATCATCTATCAACATTCAAGTAAAGAAATCAAGAAAAAAAATATAACAAGAACAACTATACTAATCACGCATCAAACATTAAAATCAAACCAAACAAACATTTAATTAAACAAAGCAATAAGGTGAGATAGAGTTAAGAATTCTCATTGATTATAGAGAAGATCTTCAACACAATTGTCACCCTTGTATCTTTAACCTATGTCAATCACCATTGAAATTCCTCACTTTTCCTCTCTAAAATCTACTCCTAATATAGAGAGAGGAACTCCTAATCTAAGTTAATCCTCCTAAGAGGAGAGAGAAAACTATTCTAAACTAAAGTATTTCATGTATCCAGAATAAAGAAGGTCGTACATTATATATACAAAAGGAGGAAATAAATGAAATTGAAAGTAAAACCTAGAAACCCTCGCTCGCGGAGAAATCGTCCACGCCCGCGGACGAGAAGACCCCAAGCCCGTGCCCTCGGCTGGAACCCGCTCTCGCGGGCTTAGGCCTGCACCCTAGGGGTTCTCGCGGCCAGCCCTCGGGAAGTTCCTGTCTCGAATTGGGCAGTTTTGGACTGAGGCAACCCACGCCTGTGGCGGCTGACCCTACGCCTACGACAGTAGAGCCCGCGCGGTTGGGTGCACGGCTGAACTACAGGGTGCGTGGCTGCTCGTGCTGCGCGCAAGAATGCTCGGGCTACTGCGGCTAGGAGCTCGAGTTTGCTTCCTTGATGCTCGAGATCACCACCTTGGAACTTGTTCTTGCGAAGCTTTCTTGGATTAGCTTGACCTGCGTGCTTGGCTTCCCTAACTTGGCTCCGTTAAATACCTTGAATGCACTTGAGCTCCCTCCTTAATTCCAGGGAACTTGACGTACCTACAAGACAAAGAAGCGAGAGAAATAGCCAAGGAATGAATAAAATAATAAAAAAACCATTAAAAGCACGCATTTCTCTAAAGTAACACGCAAACACATAGATCGAGCATTATTCCCTAAAAACACGACCTGGACGACTAAAAACGAACATAAAAATATAAAGGAAACATAGCCTAAAGGTGCCATAAATGGCATGGATCAAGAACCCCCAGAGATCCTCATCTTCCTCGTCATGTTCGACATGGACAATGGGAGTATCATTAACTTGAATGCGCATGGGGAGGTATCAATGGTAATTGGAATCCCTCCAAGTAAAGCTTTCACCTTTTGGTGCAATGACGACGGAATAGCCTTTAGCTCACACTACTAGAAAACATGCAAATATCGACGAAATGGTTCCGACGGACATAAAATTCCGTCGCAAAAGTCGAAATTTCCGACGGATTTTTATTTCGTCGGATATATCCGACGGAATATAAATCCGTCGGAAATTTCCAACGGAATATAAATCCGTCGGAAATTTTGACTTTTCGATGGAATTTTTTGTCGTACAGTACCATTTTCGACGGATTTTAATTCCGTCAGAAATTAATTTCAACAAACAAAAAATTTGAAAAATTTCTTTAAAGAAAACCTAAAATACGGAGTATGACAGTTCTACTCTCTTTCCTCCTCTCATTTTCTCCTCCTTCTCCCTAAACCCTAATGCGCCGCTCTCCTCTTCTTCTCTCTACTTCCTCTTCTTAGCTCCTCTTCTTCTCTCTCCGCTTCCTCTCTTTCTCGTTTTCCTCTCTCCTCTTCTTTTCTCTCTTTCCGCATATCTTTTTCCCCATTGTCGGCCTCTCATTATCTCTTTCTCTCTTTTGTTCTTGGTAGGTGGTGTTCATGATGTCGACGAGTTTTTTTGGTGGTGTTCAAGACGCCGGTGAGTTTGGTTGGTGGTGTTCAAGTCAAATTCTCGCTAATTTCTAGAAACTAATGGTTTTTTCATGTCAAATTCGACCATGAAAACTCTAGATCTAGAGTTTTCATGGTCGAATTTGACCTTTAAAACCCAAATTCGGGCCAATTTTGGGGTTTTTTGGGTGAAATTCAAGGTATGTACCTTTTTTCTTACTTAATTTAGTTTTTTGAGTTTTTTTTTTAAAATTTTACAATGAATTGCGGTGGACTTATCGGTGGCGGTGGACTTGTCGGTGGCGGGGTGGTGTAAATCTTAGTCAGGGTTTGGGTTTAGGTTTGGGTGGTGGGGTTTTGGTTAGTTTTGGTCATGGTTTGGCCGTTGGGGTTAGGTGGATTTGGTGTGGGTGTGTGGTGTGTCTGGTTGGTTTTAGGTAGGTGGGTGAGGGTTGGTTTTAGGTGTTGGTGGGTGGATTTGGGTTAGTTTTGGTTTGGCTGGTTGGTGGTGGTTCACTTAGGCTGGCCGGTGGTGGTTGTGGGGAATATTTGAGGAGTTTTGTATTTAATTTGTTGCGGTGGAGGTGGCGGTTTAGCGGTGGGGGCTGATGGTGGTGGGGGTGGTGCGGGCTTTTATTTTTTTGCTTTTTTAAAAGGATTTTCCGACGAACTTTTCCGTACCTTGAAAACCTCTTCTGATGCTAAAATCCGTCGAAATTTCCGTCGAAAACACGATTTCTAACAAACACTATTACGACGACACGTTCCGACGGAATTCCGTCGGAAACACGATTTCCGCCAGAAAACAGGGTGTTTTCGACGAAATTTTTCCGTCGTAATTAAGCTCTTTTCTTATAGTGTCATGAAGCCAAGGACGACCTAACAATAGATTGAAAGACGCCTAAATGTCCACCACCTGAAACTTGGTGCAACGTTTAATGGCTCCATTAGTTATGTTTAGCATGATAGTGCCAACGGCTTGGCGGCGAGTATAATTGTACGCATGAATCCCTTGAGTAGAGGGAATCAATTCTTCATTTTTTATGCCTAACTTCTTTGCAGTGCGCAGTGGGCATACATTCATTGCCGAGCCATTATCAACTAGGCTCATGGGAAAATTCATCTGCCTACACACCACAGTGAGGTGTAAGGCCTTATTACGTTGGTCCCCTTCCGGGGCAAATCCTTATCAGATAAGGAAATCAAATTATTGGTACTTGGCAACTAAGTAGTGAGAAAGCTGACCAACCCTTGAGGAGTCATATCACTATCAACTCCTATTTTCACCAGAGCATTCATCACAGTCTTTCAATGCTCGTGGGAGGTGGCCAAAATCTTCCATACATTCAAATCTACCTTAGTCTTTTGTAATTTTTTTATCACATCGTTGTTTACAGGGTCGATGGGATCAACTATTTGTTGTGATTGCTGTGGAGGTGGAGTTGGACTAGGCTGTTGCAACCGTCCATTTCTGGCGAGAACCTTGAACTCATGGTCTCCCCAAACATCTTCACTAGTGTAAAGAGTTGAACAGGCTATATCTTTGAGATAGATGTCTTCATCATCACTATCCCAAATTCCATTCACTTCTTCACAGCTTGAAACAAAGACAACTTTGGGTAGAGGTTCATTCACATGTTGAATGAGTAGTGAAGGATAAAAGGACACTTCATCTCCCGTGATAGCCAAAGCATCAGACAGAGAACCTGTTTGAATATTGGCCTTTTTGCCCCCTAAAGGGACAGGAAGCTTATTAGCATTAATAAGGTCTTTGGATCACGTCCTTCAACCTCCAACATTTCTCAGTAGTATGACCTTTTCCTTGATGAAACTTGCAATGAGCGTTGTTGTCATAGCTAGCAGTTTTGTTTTCTAGTCGAGGTTTTGGAAAGGGTCAAATTGGCATGATTAATCCTTGACTATGCAAGCGATAAAAATTAACGTCATAGCTCTTTCTTAAAGGCATGTAAACCCTCCTTTGCCTTTGGAATCTCTAAGTGGGAGCATTAAGAGCTAATATATCATTGACGTTGATATTATTGGTAGCATTATTAGGCTTTGAAGACAAAGAAGGAGTGTCGTTCTTCTTATTTTCCGAAGTGTTGTTGTTGCGTTGTTGTTGTTACTACTAGCAGTCTTCATCAATTCATCCTCGATATGGCATTGCCATTGCAAAAAACCCTTGAACTCACATAATACTCAGGGTTTGGTCAGGACTCGCTAACCCCGAAGCAAAGGACCTTAAAGTCGGTAGTCGTTTTGCGGGTAGATCTCCATTTGAGGCCTTTGTGTTTTTGGGGCTAGCTTTCAAGTAAGAGCCCAATCGATCGGGCGAAGCACGCGACAAAGGTATATTTCATATTTTTCCTTTGTGATAATTTTATGCATTAGTAATATTAATTATTGCGAGCGTGATCCGTGGTCGGGTTTTTTCAGCGGTGAGTCGGACTCACCAAACCCCAAAAGCGGTATCGGAGCCTCGCTCTTTTATTTTTAAAATCATAATATTTTTTAAGGTATTTTTATGGCTTAATTTTTCTGGTTATAAGTTGCTAATTAGATTAGTAGCTCGGTTTTTCCATTTTAACCTCGTATTAGAGCTGACTTCAGCTCCCGAACCCAGATTTTGACCCAAAAATAGTGAATTTTTGGGTGGAAAAGGCATTTTGGAAATGGTTTTACCCTTTTAGAACTCTGTTTTTAGCCAAAAAACGACCAAAACTGCATTTTTCGAGGGGTTTTTCATTTTTTCGAAAATTTTTAAGTCTTCTTAACCTTGAAAATTAATTGCATATTTATGGTGGTTATGTAATTGGTTCAATACATATTTTATATGCAATTTTAAATCTCTTTTGGCATGATTACATGGTGGTAATTTGTATTTGAAAGCTTAGTTTTATTTTTTACATAATTTTTGTTTCTGAGGCTTCTAAAGTGCTAAAGATTCAATCCTTAATTATGTTAAGTGATTGAAACATTAAAAGCTACTAAATTCCATTAATTTTATGTTGAATTTTGTTATTTTAATCATTTTGATTATTGGAAACATAAAGTTTCAAACTTTGTGATAGAAATTTGTTTATCTTCGTACTGGAAGATATAATTTTTCAAGGTTTCACAAGTGTTAGTAGTTGGATTTTTCATTTGAACATTAAAGTTCATATTTTTCCAACCCCCTCTTACTTTTTCAAAATCCCAAGATTAATTTAATTTAATTAAATTAATAGTGAGAACTTGCCTTATTTATGTTGTTGCACCAAGTTAAACCAATTTATTTTAAGAATGGTTCATGGAAATTATTTTGGTTTAATGCACTTTAATTTTTTTTTTTTAAGTTAGACTTGTTTAAATTTTTCAATTTTTTGCTCATTGAATTAGTTCTAAAATTAATTTAGAATTAATAATTTGTCATGCAAAATTGGGATTGAAATCCTGAGGCTATGGCGCGCAAACTGAGGCAAAAACCTCACTTGGCTAGCCGGGTTGCATAGCAGTCCACATGTGGTTGCCAAGGAGGCTGCCTCTATTTGCACGCAAGCCATGTGCGTGGCTGCTGCTTGCTGCCAGCAAGCAACAACCAGCAGCACGACGCACCAGTAACATGGTGTTGTGCGCGCTGTGCGTGTTGCCATGCTTGGTTGGTCGCGGCTGGTGCAAACACGAGCATTTTTGTGCGTGGCTTGGTGCTTAGTGCGATGAGGCAAGCAACCTTAGTGCATGTGCCTCGCACCAGGCAAACCATGGCAACACTACTAGGTGTATGCCTAACTAGTGCTACGGAGGGTGGCCGAGGCACATGCACCGAGCCGCATTGTCCGAGTTACTAGGTAACTTTGGATTTCAGATGGCATGCGCCTATTGCGTGAGCCACTTGAGTGCGGTTGGCATTGTGTTTTCTTGTTAGCCGGTTTATTTTTTATTTTAATTAAATTTTTGGAGGCTAGGCCTAGCTTTTGAGCGGCATTGGAAAATTTTTATTTTGGCAAATTTTAGGTTCTACCGGCTTGATTAATTGGATTAATTAAGATGGATGTGGAATTTAGTGGGAGCTTCAATTATTAATTACGTCAATTACATAATCTGTTAAACAACCTTGACTAGTTTTAATTAGGCGTATTAATTGAATTAACCACCTAGATTAGTTTCTAGTGCGCGCGTGTAATTTATGTATTGTTACATGTTTATCGTTGTAAAATGCATGGGCCATTAACAAATAGTGAATGGATGAATGGAATGTATATTCTCTCACAGGTTTTATGAAATGGCAACTAGTGGGACCCGATTAGGATAGAAAATACGGACTACATGCCGTGATGTATTTTTGTAAATCTAAATACGGTCTATGTACCGTTGAGTATTTTTGTACCTTAATATTTAGATTAATCCTAATCGTTGATACTAGTAGTTGCATAATCTTGGTTAAATCTTGAAGGCGGAGTTTCTTAGAAGATGAAGCCATGAAGTCGCAAGAGAAGACAATTTAAAGACTTGTAGAATTCAAGGGGTCATGCTAGTTGCCAATATGCATCTTATACTTATGCTTTATATATTTATGCTTGTGCTTATATATGAATGATATGTTAGATGCATGTTTAGGTTTTTCAAAATGTTGTGATGATTAGTTAAGTTTACTTAAATCACCAACATAGAAACCCTAGGTCCCTAATAATAATATTGAATAAAACTTGCCTTTCCATAACAACACTTACCAACCGAAAGAGGGTGATGGTGGGCTACGCCAAAGCGAGGTAACATCACTACTCCAAGGAACGTAAGGCACACCGAGTGTGCAAGTTTGTTTTGGTTGAACTAATCGGTATGAGTGAGGAGTCCTCACATACTGTGGTAAAAGTGAATAAATTGTTGAGAGAGCATTATATGCGACGATTTATGCAACCAAGAGTGGCTTAGAGCCATTAGCAAAGTGTTGCATACCTTAGGAGATCGAGTGCTAAGACAAGCCAAAGCATGCTTAACCACTCTTTGTTTCTTTGGATCTTGGAATCGACTTATTCTCGCCAAATGGGGATAAATTTAATGTGTGGATAAGACGTTTAATAAGATTGAAAAATTTGCATGAATACCTTTTAATTTTCAAACTTAGTATGTTATTTACTTGATAAATGGTTATACCTTGCACTTATATTTGTAGAAGTCAAAATAAACTGTATTGTTTTCCATGGTTAGTAAATGAAATATTTGAGAATGGTTCTCAAAGAAAAGTAAAGCATTTCTAAAATACGATTCTCATAAATGACTTTTAAGGGCAGTTGGACATCATGTATTCAAAATACTAGGTAGTTTTGATAAATCATGAAGCGTTGAGTTGCAAACTCAAATTGTCAATATTGACAACCAACAAATCTTTTCGCTTAATACATAGATGAGTTGGACTCATTAATCACTACTACAAAAAATGCCGAAGAGACCTGTTAAAATAGACTGAAGAGACCTGTTAAGAGGAGGTCTCTAGCTCACATATCTCTTTGGTAAAGAGACCTGTTCTGTATAACAGGTCTCTTTGTGAATAATAAGAGACCTAATATGTGAGACAACAGGTCTCTTAGACCGTTATTATATTACTAATTTAAGAAGGGAAACAGACCAGCTATGTAACATAACAGGTCTCTTTGGAAGGTATCAAAGAGATCTGTTTTGTTACACAACTGGTCTCTTCCATATATTTTTTTTTTTTTTAAAAAAAAAATTCCCGTGACAAATTTATTAGGGGTTTTTAATTTTGAAATTTTAATTTCATTACTCTACTCTACTTGCAAAAAAAAATTAAATTAAAGAAGGAATTCATTAAAGAAACTTACATGATGAACTTATTATTGAAAATTACAAGTATTAGATTAGTACATTAACATTTACAACTTTACAAGTATAGAAACTTGTTAAAATAATTAATAACTAATGATTTAAAGATATACAAACATGTACTTTTAATACATTAATAGAATAACTTGTAGCTTCAATCACCTGTTCAATAATATAAATTATGCAAAAAGTTAGTCAATTAAATTCCAATAAACAAGTTAGGATCTGGATCTAGAAAAAAGAAGACTATAAAATAGCATTCAAAATCAATAAATATACCAGGAAATTTATCCCAATTCATCCTTAGATTTCAAGTTATGAACTGATTTATAATTTTTCAGCATATATAGTTCTTTATATCACAGATCTAAATCCATGCATTGGGGTCGAAGTCACCTAAAATCCGCAATTACAAAAAAAAAAAATAAAAAAAAAATAAAAAAAACCCGAGAATTATGATGCAAAGTCTACACCATGAACTAAAAGATGAGATAAAAAAGATGAAAACCAACATTCAATTGTAGATGATTTAGTACTAGTATTACCTCTGAATTAATTGCAGAAATTAGGATCACTTATAACTTATAACTGATGAAATTAGGGGATTGGAGAAAACTAATTTCAATCGAATAGAGCATCGTTGTGGTGGCTGGCGCGATTTGTTAACGACGAATTCAAATTGCTTATGGGAATGAATTTCTAAGGGTGGTGACGACGAGGGAGTTTAAGAAGAGAGAGAAAGCGGCCTTTTAAAGTGCTACTGAATTCCTGATCTGATGAGCAACGATTATAGGTTGGAAATGGTGGGCCTTTTTTACTCCGCCTATGGTTGCAGAAGACTTTCATGGTGCTTAATTGCACAGAGAAAGGGGAAGGGGAAGGGAAAGAGAGAGAAAGAGGGGATAACGAAGAAAGGGGAAATAGGGTTGTTTAATTTTTAGTGAGAAGAGGAGAGAGAAACAAGAGGTGAAAAAGGCACGGAGGAAAGGCGAGAGTCAATTTAAGAGGGGTGGGCCCTTACAAACATAAGAAACCTATTAAGAGAAACAACAGGTCTCTTATCTTTAGTAGTAGGCCCTTTGACATATTAGAGACCTGTTATCAGTAATATTAGGTCTCTTGTATTAAAGAGATCTGTTGTATCAACCAATAGGTCTGTTATTAGAGGTTCCTTTGCCTATTTTTGTAGTAGTGAATGTAGTCATTCGAGCGTGAATCAAAGGAAAAGATGAAACTTTGTTGTACGGCGCATTAGATGCTTAATTATGCCTAACAAATTATAAAAGTCAAAGAATCTTATAGAAATGATTCTTTAATATTATGAGATAAAGTATAATAAGAAATATTAAAACGAGGAACAAAGAAAAGGAATGAGATTCCATTTTACTAAAGAATTCATGTTATTGAAGTTAACTTAGAAACTCATTATCTTCACAAAGTATCAGATAGTGCTTGAGTGTTCCACTTTGAAAGTGACCTCAAACTATTGAAGATAATCTAAGTTGTCGACTTACAAGCTTAGAATGAAGCAAGTGGGGAAACATTAGTTGTAAGGTCGTATACTTTGTTTAAAGACCTTTAAGCTAAGGATGGAACAAATAAATGGTTATTGTGTTCCATAATCAGCAATTGATCTGTTTACACATGGAAAGACTCACATTCAAAGCAATGAGCAACAGTTGCAAATTTATTTGAATGGCATGGTTGTCTAAACCGTGAGTCAAGAATGCTTGATTATAGACAAACATTTTCTTAACATGATAAACTGGAAAAAGCTCAAAGTCATGGGCATGATTTGCGTTCCGAACATCTTTAACAATATCACATTGATAAGAACATACTCAAGGCTCTAGTAGATAGGCTCTTGATAGTTGATTGATTCGAAATCGTTCTAAGACAAGCAAGTCTTACTTGTTGAAACCGACAAAGTAAAGAGCTATTGTTCTTGGTATAGACAATTGACTCCGAAAGCTAAAGAGGATTCATTTAATTTAACGTTTCATAAATAATTTGAAAGAATATTGCTATATTCATCAAATGTGAAAAAACTTGACCTTGAATAGTTCAAGAGTTCAGTGAAGTACAGAATCGACTTGGCAAGATATCAAAACGTCTAGATTAGATAGAGCGATATTTTCCAGAGCCAAGCGTGACCATCACAAAGTTATGAAATTGAAATTTTCATAAATAACTCCACAAAAAACATAGTGTGTATTAACGGAGACCTCGATGCCATTTAAAAATGACTCGAACAATGATGGATCACATCCCTTCCTATAAAGTTCTTAAGATTTGCACGAAGGACCAATGTTACACTAAATAAAATGTCAAAGCTAAGAAAGGACGCAATATTCAGTTATGGATAGAATTATCTTCTAAATGTCTTTTCAAGTATATCTCTAAAACTCTTAGCCACGGTGGGAGTTCACTAGCTCAGTGGGAGCTAAGTGACTTAGTGGGAGCTAAGTGACTTAGTGGGAGCTCACCAGCTTAGCAAGAGCTAGGTGGTTGAGTGGGATCTTAATGGCTCATTAAAGGCTAAGATAACTCAAGTGGGAGCTAATTGTTTTTTTTACAACGAACTTTTACCCAAACACAATATACATGTCTCTTTGTAAGCATTTAAGTGATACCATGGGCATTACCTCCACAACCTAATTGAGAACATAGTTTTTGTTGCTCTAAGTGGTGTCTTTCTGGAAAGTAACACATTTCCAAAACGACAAGTGGGAGGAAAATGAACTCGATGACAATCGAGCTTAGTAGCAAACTAGAATTGAGAATCTCGGAAGACCTTAAAAGGGCTTTGTGAGAATACTTGATCAAGAATACTCAAAAGGACGTTACAAGTGCCTTAAAATAGAATTCATTTCTCATAAAACATTTGAAAAGTTTGAGTAAGATCAAGAAAATAAAAGGGCTTTGGAAGCGCCTTGAAACTCAGTGTTTGATGAAATAACCCCGTATAGGTATAGAATTCACCAAAGGCTTGGGTTGAATCCTATAAATTTTCTATTAAGTTAGAAATAAACCTAAGACTTACAAGCATACTATTTAATATTAGATAGTAAAGGATTAACGCCTTGTAAGATAACTACGACAAATCCAAATTTCGAATAATGGTTAGAGGCCATAAAAATCCGAGATAGACTCCATGTTTGAAAATCATGTTTAAAACTTGACTAGTTTGTATAAAGGGTAAAAGACCCATCAATTGGAAGTAAGTTTTTAAGGAGAAAACTAACAAATGTGGAAATGTATATGCATACATAGCTAGATTTGTTGAGAAGGATACAATTAAATTCACGTAGTTGATTTTTATAAAAACCTATTCACCAATCGGAATGCTAAAGTCTTTTCGTGATTGTTTTAGCAAAATTGCTCATATTAAATATGGCAAAATAGATACCAAAACCGCCTTTATAAAATAGGATTTTGGAAGTGACTATTAAAATAGTCTAAGGGTTTTGAAAATCTAAATAAATGCTAGATTTAAAAGCAAGCTCAAGGAATCCATCACAAGAAGAAATCCAGTCTAGCCGCAATAAACTACATGAAAGCAAGCAGAGGAAGCGGGGAAGTACTTGAGAGAATGGAGGGCAGGGACCCCTAATCGAAAGCAAGGTGCGTAGCGGGAATCGGGACATATTGATTAACCTACCTTTGGAGAGCTGCGAATCCTTAGATTGCTACCAACTAAGAATGAGATTGTGTACTCTGGTCCTCACTTTGGTCAGCCTATGTTGGTCTGTCAGTTTTGGAAACGAATACCTTAAAAGAAGCGTCGTAAATGGTTTTGGTGGGATTCATGGAAGTATTGCATATAGGAATTGGAACATGTTTTCTCATGAAGTTAATAAGAGGATTGACTTATGTAGAAACATAGAAATTCTTGTGAATAAGAAGTTTAGTGGGAGCAAAAGTAAATTATATAAAGGTTCAACGAAAAGTTTATGAACTATATTGTGAAATAACTATCAAATGCTAAATGCTTAGGTTTGAAAGTATTTTCGACAATGGACCAAGCAAAAGACGATACTTAGTACATATTGGTATTAAGATGTATTGTATAGACTTAATAAAATGTTTGAACGTGTAAAGGATTTTACCGTGTTAAACATGAATTAAAGGAATTTGAAAGACTATTGACCCGTATGTATAAAACTAAGTAAATGTTTGAAATAAGTATAAGCTAGGCTAAATACTAAGTCAAACATGAAAGACTCTAATAGAGACTTTCAACCGTATCACACAGCAAACAGCTTAGCAAGACTCAGTGAAATTGAATGAGCTAAAATGTCACATGGATGGAATAATATTGGGAATTACTCTGCAATTTAATCCATCATGTACGCTGTGATATGGAATCGTTACACGGATTACTTGATTAGAACATGTGAAGTTTGTGTGTAGTACCAATCAACCTGAATCTATGTAATAGATCGTTAGATTGTGGCCAAGAACATCCAAAGTACTTGGATAAGTAACAGGATAAGTTCTTGACTTGTGGAAACAAATACAATTTGAGAATTAATGTTGCAAGCACATACCTTAACAAGGATTAGATTCTTAACAAGGAAGCCGTTTATAAGCACGAGATAACAATAAGTCGTGGCTTGAGAATGGTAACATGGACATGCATCCATGTGTAATGTGCAGAAATTTAAGGAAAATTTCCACGATCACAAGTGATTAGGGTATCCCAAATCATTGTGAGTCGTTTGGAGTGAAACCCAAGCAAAGCATCATAAGGAAGTCTACTAAAATTTATGTTGAGAATATTGGTGCCTTAATGGCAATAATAAAGAAGATGTTCTATGGAAAGTTCATTGCTGAACGTTAATGATTGTAGGTTGTGAAGTTGAAGGTCTCAATCATGAAAATGAGTGGAAGCCATCACTTGGAAAATAAATCCTAAATCACACATAATCAATGACACTCTCAAATTTTATCATCTTATTATGAAAGTGATCAGTAATGAAGATGCTAAGTTTAGTAAAGTTGTTATAACTAAACCTATGCAATAAGTGAACGACAATATTCACAATTGCATTAAAGAAATCAAGCATATTAGATATGGGTGTGATTTCTATAGATGTTTTATAAAGAGTGATACTCTTATAACACTCGAAAAAACCATTTATCATAAGATGAACCATTCATGTTTTGGAGTAATTTAAAATTTCATGCAATTTTTATCACTCCGTTTTCTATTTAATTGTGGTTTAGAATTAAATAATGAGTCCATTCGATTTTAAAGAATATTCAAAATAGGGTATCAAGATAATGTCTTGGATAAGGAAACACCTATCAAGTGAACATTGAATATTTTAATTGAAAATTATCCATAATCAAGGTCATTTATTTTGTTGATGATTAATGACCATTAGAGATTAGTGTGTAGTATGTTTTATAGCACCATTTCTTGTGCTATGATGACATAAATCATTTCCACAGGTATTGTTTTAGAACCATACTGGATCGACCTATGAGAATACTTTAAGAGATTCAAAATCGTCATAAGTACATTTCTCATTATTGCTATCGGAACTCTTTTCCTTGACCATGAGTATTGCGAGGTCTCTTGTTCGAGTACTTGTCCGTTTTTATGTCGGTCAAACTTCTATCGTAATTGGGGATTATGACAACGGCTATCAGACGGATAGGTCCTCTTAGTAAGAGAAGCTACATTACAAGACTGGGAATGTCCCCTTACTAACAATTGGGAACATGTCTTGTTGTTTACAAGGCCTCTCGAAGAGTGAGACTATGAAAATGCATGGCCGTGCTCTGATGGATTTTAGAAATCATTTGCTTATTAACAGTCAAATTCAGATTTCGAGAAACACTTTTGGACGTAATAAGGATGATGAATAGTCTTACCCTATAGTTCATGAAGAGACATAAGAAAGGGGCTATACAATGAAAGCTCACTTTCCCGGAAGGAGAAGTAGGAGATTGTAAGGAGTGGTGTCCTTCGAACAAGTGTATTATTTTGATAGTGGGTTCAGAATTATTAGAAAGCTAATATATTCAGTAAGGTTAAGTGATTGAAATGCCTGGGTGGAGGCTGCTTTCGATCAGTAATATTAATGCATAATTAATATTACAACTTCATCTTGGCTGAACCCTTCGGGTCACACCCAAGCAATGAACGAACATACACGATGAATTAATTTAGAAGAAATTAAGGAGTTTCCCGAGTAATAAATATTTAGACGTTGGAAATTCGAGCTTAGAGCGTTGAAACCAAGCGTCGGAAGTCGAGTAAAAAATAATAAAAGACGAGATGAAAATATCGTAATAAATCAACAATGACCAAAATACCCCTAGCATTGAACCCCAAATGCTAGGGGGTTAGCCAAGCTAGCAGCCCACACCAAGTGCAAGACTTGGTAGTAAGTTGTTTCCAGCATCCAAGACTAGGTGCGTGGGGCACTAGCAGCATCCCGCACGCATGTGCGTGGGCGTGCTGGCCGAGAGAGCTAGCAACAGTAGCCCGCACTTTAGTGCGGGGCTAGCTAGGGCCATGAGCAATGGGGAAGCATGTGAGGGGGTTTAAGTGTGAGGGACATGTGGCACAAGGAGAGGAAGAGAGTGGGGAGCAAGTTTTGTGTCCCCCTCTCCAAGTGGTCCTCACTTCCCTTCACATGTATTGATGACACTTGTTCATTTATTACTAGTTTGCTTATTTATTTTATTTTACCTTTAAAATAAAATTTGGAATTCTCATAGTCCCACATTTATGGGAGAGAATTTCATACTCTCATCTTTCCCTACAACTGCCCAAGTTGACATTTTGGGAATGATGCTTGAGTAGGAGTGTAGGCACCTACTTTTTATCTCTTTTCCCGAAAGGAAGTGTCATGATGTTACAAAAATACGTTCTTCATGCCACATCAAAGTTGAAGTGTTTATGGACTATGAAAAGAATTATGAATTAAGTTAAAACCCATATTTGAGACCAATTTATCTTAGATCCTTGTTCAATTACAAATTAGGCCTAAAACATGTTCATACATGTTTAAACTTGATTAATAACAGACCAAAATGCGTCAAATGCAAAGATTGGATCCGATGGAACCTACATTGTTGAAAAACCGAGCCAAACAGATGAACTATATATCAAATTCCCATAGAAGGCCTATACAGATGGATAGACCTTTCAAAGAGCTTTCCAACGGTATATTATAAGCCGAATTCTAAGCCAAAACGAAGAAGTTATGATCAAAACAATAAACCGGGTCCTAAAATCGATACCTTTGCACTACAACGGCCATAACTTTTTATCCATAACATATTTTAACCTAATTCCAACGGAATTAAAAAGTAGACATCTGATATTTCCAATGATATCTCACACCCCTTAATCCAACTCCGTAATCAAAGTTATGGAAGTTTTAAAAACGCGCTTTCGTATAAGGCAAACCGCAAACTAGCACAACTCAATCAGTTGATGCTCTAAAACCCTAAACCTAGATCCCTACGCCTATAAATAGGGGTCTTCGTTCAGCATTTCAAGGACCGAAAATTCAGAGTTAAAAACCTTGTATTCTTAAAACCCTAATCTCTCAACTTCTCTTACTATCATACTACTTTTCCCTCTTTCTTCCCAACTACTCTTCAACCCTAATCCATCCATTGAAGCTCTTGAAGGTACGAAGAAAAAAGAATGTCCATAAACACATTAAATAGAGATTTAACATAAAAGAAGAACGGTTAGTATCTTGAGCACTTAGATAAATCAATTTTCCTATATTGTTAAATTAACTTTAATTGAATAAATAGTGTTGTTTGATCACTTTAAATAAACTTTGAATTAATTAATTCACATATTATTCTTTTGTTAATCAAGAATAGAATTTGATAAATAATTGTTGTTTTATCATTTAAGACAAGGCAGATATTGTTTATTTTGTTCTTTTCACGAATATTGATTAAACAAAGAATAACGACTTTTGCAATGTAATTCCTACGTGATTAATGCTTGTAAATAAAATCAACTAACTTAGTCTTTATTTATCACGTTGCATATGTTGTTTGGTAATGAAATTGTGAAAAAGGAGATCTAGTAGAGGCCGTACAAGGGCTAAGATAGCGATTCCTCTCTAAAGGGAACGTTATCTATGTAACTCGCTCCCAAACTTATTTCTGGTTTATGTAGACCAATTTGGGCACGGGTAAACTTCAGATTCGTGCTAATCATCCCATGAACTCTACTTAGGCGAAAGGCATGAACGAGGTTTATGAGTTTTCCTAAAACTCATTGGCGACTCCTACTTATTTCTTACAAAAAAGCGTGATGAGAGTATCATTTCTAATTCAAGGTCTCCCAAACAGTCAGGAATTCAAATCCTAATACACTCTAACAAGTGTAAATTCCTAGGCTTTTAAATGACCATTAGCATCTAAGGAAGGACCCCCTACGATGGGATCACCCTCCTTACAGTGGCGATTCCACCGGAGACTTAGAGGTTACAAGATTAGTTCGTAGTTATGGTTCAAGGTTTCCAACACTAGGTTGCCTATGGATTGTAACGAGAACTAACTTGGATAATCTCTAGTTATAGAGCGAGACTCGAACGCATAATATATTCCTTTTTCACAAAAGTAAAAATCAATTAAGCAACATTGCATCATGCATATAATCATATTACAGTTTAACTATTGGGGATTGGGTTATTGACTAGGGGTTGCCAACACTAGGCTTCTATCCCAAAATCAATAACAATCATCCCACCCAAATTGCCAACATAATGTTGGGAGGGCTATGTCGTGGGTCAACACGTTGAGTGATTGATTCGTGCATCGTCCCTTAAAATATGGTATCTTTGAAACCCGAACCTTGATCTTAGAATGGCATTGTATGCTTTGATGGTTCCTTTTATCTTCTTATGTAAATGCATGAATATGTGCTTCATGTCTAATATAACTAATTCCAACTTGTTACCTAGAGATATAAAAAAAATTCGCAAAAATTATCGTTTGACAAAAAAAAAATGTTGTCTGCACTTTAATTTAAAAATAATGAAACATTGTCGAACCTACCAGGTGGCACACCCAACTATCAAAGTTGCGCGCGCCCTCCAAGCGCAAGCTCAGAAGTTGCGCGCGACACCTTTGCGCAACTCTATATCTTGCTCGCGCCCACTATTCAATGTTGACTTTGACTCGTTATAAGCAATACCAAACGGAGAAATATCATACGGAGAGAAACGATATTACCGCTTCAAGGTTAATCGTTAAGTAGGTACTAAAAAAGTATCTTTGTCTAATAATGTTGTCTAACTTGGTTACCTTTACTTTGATCGTCGTTTTTGTTTTTTCGAAAAGAGAAAAAAAAATTAACCGTTTTTTTTGCGTTTCACAAAACAAATAATAAAAAAAAAAAATTTGCACTTTCCACCTTAGCGCAAGATGGAAAATTGTGCGCGATACTATTTTTTATTATGATGAGTCGTTTACGTACTACATAATCAAAATAATGACATTACTTCTTATGATGTTCGTCATTAGAAGTTCACATCCCTTAATAGGACATCATCAATATGTTTATTCTTAAACATGCCTATTATCATGTTCATCATGTTTTAGTTGTAATTGATCAACCTTGATTTAAGAGTATAATTTATTTACCTCTTCTATGGTTTAAGAAGAAAATCCCGAGGACCTTACTTGGGATGTTTGCCTCACACAAAAAATATAAAAAAAAACAAAAAAAGACAGAGAGAGAGAAATAGAACGAAAAAAAAATTGTTCTTTAAAAAAAAAAGTGTATGATAAAAAATAATTTAAAACTCCAAAAAAAAAAAAAAAGAGATTATAATTAATGATAAAACCGAGAAACTGATTTAATTATTTCTTGGATTTTATATTCGAAGGCCATCATTCTTTTTAAGCAAATAGTAAAATATTATCCTTTAAAGATGAGCAATATGAGAATCATAATTTAAAAAAAGTGATATAGATCTCTATTACAATATGAGTGATTAAAAAATACCATAGTTTATTTGATAATTTTAAGGAGTATGTTCGGGTTGATTAATATTTCTAAAATTTGATGAGAGTTTTCAATCCAACTTTCTTGTCTTGCTCTTCTACCTTTTTCGAAAACAATTTATTTAAAGTAAAATCCTTAGATGATTACTGTAGGGAATATTTCAAGCATTACCCCAAACTTGAACCCCACTGTGATCATACACTTAAGCATGGTGGCGTCCAAAGGGAAGGAAGCTAGAGCAAAAGAGTCGCCAACAAGTTTTAGGAACTTGTAAATCGTTCACAAGGTGAAGGTTACACCCCTTAATGATCCAGGAGATCGTTAACTCAAATAGGTCTGGAACCATGACTGGAAGTTCGGGGATGAAGGTACAAATCCAATCTAAAAGAGAAAGAACCTGCCCTAATAATAGGCCTCTATTTTATTTTTCTCGTATTCATGTGCGCTTTCTAACTAACATGCAATCAATAGATTTACCCTAAACCTGTTTATCGATGTTGGTTGAATATTAATGCACAAATAAATCTATTATTGGAAATCACTTAAATTATAATCATATTAACCCTAAACAAGATTATTAATTATCTTTATTAAGCCTGATTACAAGTACCAGTTCCCTTTAAACATGCATAAAAGGCTTGATCAAGCAATAAAAATAAATATGTCAAGCAACATCATAATAATACAAATAACAATCATAATAATCATAACAATTATAACAATAATAATCATAATTAAAATAATCGTGTAAAAGTATAATAGCAAGATCCTAGGCATGATACTAACAAGATTAATGACAAACCCTAGCATGTCACTAAACAATATAAATCAAAGCTTTAGCCCTTACATGATACTAACATGCTATTAGGAAAGAAAATAAAAGGCATCATGGAAATCATAATTGACATTATATTCTTTACCCTAAACATGATACTAGAAACTTATTGTTGTCACGTTAAACATCAAATTAAGAAAAACATCTTAACATGATACAAGGAATCAAAATAGGAACCCAAACATGATTTCTATATCATAATATCAATAAAACAATTAAAGCACTTACTTGGATGCCTCCTACTTCTTTCTAATAACAAAATATACGCGTTAGTAACTTCAAGGAAAATAATAGAATCAAACAATAAAATTAAATAATTGAAATAAAGAGGTTAAGAAAGTTTAGACTAGATTTGGGACCAAACCCTCAGAAATCAAACCATTCGCGTCTAGGACGAAGGCAACTTCGAACTTGGCTAGGTGTGTATGGATCTTGTGAATGCGAAATTTTGTATTTGAGAAAAGGCTTGTTTAGAAAAAGAGAGAGAGAGAGAGTATCAAGAATTTCTTGATGAGAGTTGGTGATTGAAAACGGAGGTTTTAGGAGGTTATTTATACAGAAAATCAGGCGGATATGATAAAAAAAAAACAGAGTTTCGAAAAGTAATAAAACACGACGCTGTCGCCAAACACGCCCCTGTCGCTAGGCGACATACGTGTCGCTGAGACGCCAGGCCTGTCGCTAGGCGACAGACTATAGACTCGGCGATGCAATAAGTTATTCCACGCGTTTTCTTATTTTGAAAAAATTTGAGCGTACGAGGGGTAAAACTGTAATTTCCTTGAAAACAGTTCTTTTATTCTAAATAAAACTCTTAACTCAAGTATCAATGCTAATCAAATTAGGATTCAAAAGAACCTTCTAGAAGATTCAAGAAGACCATAATCAATCCTAATTACATTAGGAATGATAAATCATAATAGGCCCTCCTGTAGATCATTAGGCCGCAAAAAATCAAACCGGGCCTAGTTTAGTAATTTGGCCATAACTTCCACATTATTCATCGGAATTGGGCTTATAATATATCATTGGAAAGCTCTTTTCGAACTCGATCCAAATAAACTATTATTGGACCCATGCTATGGACCAAACTAAACTGGATTGGCTATTTTCATAAAATAGGCTTTAAAAAACAAAGAGAAAGAAAAGAATTAAAAACTAACCGCAACACTAGACTTTTCACACTTTCACTGTATTCAATTATGATTCAACGTGAAAGGTACTCATCACTAGGTTTTGTTTTAGGGAGACACAGATAGGTGTCTATAGAAGCCCCCACTTTGAATGAGTTTGGAGAAACGCAAGTTTCGAAAACATAAGTCAAAGTATCGATAGTGACGGAGAATGATTTAGAACATTCTGCGATCCTAAATCACTAGCGTTAGTTTAAAACAGATAAGAGAGTTAAGAAACTCGTATCTTTCACCGTTAAGCACACGTCTCTGGAAGTAACCGATTTGTTGCATTTGTTGTTGTGACAACCTTCCACAAGCTAGGGAACGCCATCCTGCTGTTGTTTTGACGATCTTCCTCAAGCTAAAGGATACCGCCTAAAGACCGTTACGCGTGTAGCTGCCTTCAATTCCGCCGTGATAGAATTCTACAAGGTAGAGAACTCTATCGAAGATTGTTTCGCCTGAAACGACCTTCTAGCGCTTTGTGACCATCTTCCGTAAGCCAGGGAACATGATCAAAGATTGCTTCGCCTGAAGCTATCTTCATTTGTTGCGATAATACTCTAAAGAGTATCACCAAAGACCAACGCCTGTCAATCCTTTAAAGATCGCTTGAACTTTGCTTTTGCTATGCCATTGCGTCGGCGCTTTTGCTGCTTGTGAACCAGTATATCGGTGCTTCTGAATTGTGAACCAGTATCTTGGTGCCTATTGCTTATGAACCATTATGTCAGTGCCTTTGCAGTGAGCCAATGTTTAGGCACTTTAAGCTAAGTGAGACGATCATTTATCAAGTCAATCACTTAATGCGATTGTAACCGAGCCAATTACTAAATCATGTCGAATTGCTTATAGGGGCTAACTAGCGTACCAAGGAACCAAAAATGTGTTGTACAAGGTCGAAATAACCATTCTTAGAGGCTTCGAGCTCTGTCGCCGCTACAACGCCTCTGGCGCCTCGATTTTTCCCTGTCGCCAAACGCTGCACTCTATTGCCCGACGAAAGAGCTGTTGTGCGACGCTGTAGTCGGGATTTTTGTATAAATCCCTTTCTTCCCCGTGTTGCTGCTACTGCTTCATTTTTTCTAGTTCGCCACAAAAAACTTTGAATTGCTTGTTCTTGCTCGTTTCTCAACCGAATTCGCTCAAATTTGTTGCAAATCAATGCTTTGTTCATCTAGTTTCCTGATCGATGTAAATTTTTTCCCAACTCATTCAAATTTTGATGAATTTTGCACATGTTTGTTCACAAATTTCTTAAAAATTCAAAACTTATATTGCTCAATTTCCTTTGTCTATCAAATTTTATGCGATGAAATTGCTTGATTATTTTTGTATATTGCCTTGGGAGTATTTTGAGACTTGTTTGACTCAATTTGGTGAAGAAATGAACAATTCACCATTGTTGAACCTCTTAAGGCCGGGAAAACAATGTGGCTCGTTCATGATGTTTTTGCTAGCAATTCTTGCCCTATTTGTCACAATAATTATCATAATATTGAAAGAAATTGTTTGGTTTCTTGAAAAATGCCATATATGCTTGAAATTGCGAACCTTAGATAATATATAACCTTAATTTTTGTCAATTTTGCACAATGTAGTATGGCTAGAAAGCGAGGTTCGGGTTCCCAGTCCCGAGACACGCCACGTGAGCATGAGCTCGATGAGGAGGACGCCGACCCGTCCACTTCTCTTGGTCCCTTCACTACTACAAAGCTTCTCTGAGTGGATCGCAAGGTCACTAGCGGTAGGACGCACTGCCACGGTTAGGGTAACGAAAACCTGGGCAAGCTGTACAACAGGTACTTAAGCGGCGATGAGGGGTTGCACTCCTTTGGGAGTCTTGTGAGCTGACTGCCTTGTTTCGGGCCACGCAGGCCATATACTCCTTTGACGCGAGTCACCGCGTTGTTCGCGCCTTGGTGGAGTTCTTTTGGGACACCCCCAACACTTTTCACTTTCCTTGGGGTGAGATGATGGTCACCCCAGCTGACTTCAAATTCATCTCGGGACTAGAGTTATTTTCGATTGCGCTGCCGTTCGACAACTCCATTAGCGTTTTCTCTCCCGAGGTTGATCAGTTGTTGGGTCCGATTGCTGTTTGGGCCCGTGCTGAGGTGGAACCATCAATATTCAGCTCCAAGTGCATTCGCCGGTCTACTCTGGCAACGACTTTTGAGGACAATGCGACCACCCGAGAGCAGCGGGTGCGCATCTTTGCACTTATTTTTTTGTCAGGGGACGTTTTCCCTGACAAGGGTAGTAGGGTGCTTCTTTACTATCTTCATGCTGTCCGCGATCTTCAGCTGATCGGGACTTATGATTGGGCCAGCTTGGCCTATGCTAACTTTTTGCGCGGATTACGAGACTCTTGTCGACACCGGTCTTACACATGAGACATCGCTCTTTCTAGATTCTGGAGAGTCGTAGAGGTATACTTTATCTCTTAAAAAGTTAGCTCTAAGCTCTTGTTAGCACTTGCTGATATCTTTTATTTTTGTAGATCTAGTTCTACGAGTACTTTATTTCGCTTGCGCCGGCGAGGCCATCTCCACGCGAGTTCTCTGTTGGCGCCAGTTGGGGAGGTCGCTATAACAACATGGAAACTACTGCTCGCGTTCGAGAGCTGATCCTCTCGGTATGTTATTTTGCATAGTTATCATCTTTGTATTTCTTTTGGTAGGTCTTTATCTAAAAGGCATTTTTGGAAGGAGCCTGACGTGCTATACCGGCCATGGTTAGATTTGGTTATTCCTGCGCTGGCTGTGTAGTACCCTACCGAGTGTCGTTACTTCCAGGGGACGTATGAGGCGGCGGTGTACTTAGGAGAGAGAGTTGCTATTCAGCACTCCTCAGAGATTCTTGTCGTCCCTGCTCCTCCGCCACATCAAATGTTCAATGACGCGAGGCTGCTCAGCTTGTTAAAGAGGTTGCCTATTTGTACCCCTTGGCGATCTCATGCTATCTCAGGGCGGTGCTACGAGGAGGAGCTGATGTCGTTGTTAGTTATGGCCCCTGTTGTGTCTGCGGAGGCGGCGATATGATTTATATCTCTTATCTATTTTGCTAATTAGCCCCCAAGTGATATTTTATTCACTTTGGTTTGCTTTTTTCCAGACCGAGCCTATTGAGTTTGTTCCCCCTCGTATGTCCATCAATTATTAGGGGACATACATGCCTATTGAGGAGATGATCCCTCCGGCTCCCGAGGATCAGCGCTTTGTTGAGCGATCTATTCCTCGCCACAAGACTCGGGTGAGTTATTTACTTGCTATTTGTTCATACCTGTCTTGTATTATTAGTGATTTTGTTTCTTTGATAGTTCTCGCACGAGGTGGTTACGGCGATGGCGAGGTGCATAGATGCCTTTCGGAGCCAGCTCGTGCGGTTGAGGAATGTGGCTTCCTGTCAACGCGACGACATTATTCGGGAGGTAGCTTTTTCCTCTTTATTTCTGCATTGTTTATACTTCTATTTTTGTTGCTTCTTACTTGATTTCTTCTTGCAGGGACAGCCTATTCCTTCCCGTACTCGAACGAGACCTAATGTTCGGAGAGAGCCGGCTAGGGCTAGCTCGAGGCGTCACCGCACTACTTCTAATGGTCGGGGTGGCCGATCAGATGCTGCTCGGACCGAGGCACTGGAGGGCTCGGGCTATTCATTTGAGAGTGCACATGCAGGGCCGATAGGCTAGGGAGAGACGACTTAAGCTCCGAGGGTTGGTACGACGTACGAGGTCTGTTCATCATCGCAACAACCTCCGCAGCCTCTCCCTCTACTGATTCATCACCAGGACGACTTTGGGTGGATGGGTCCTTAGTTGAGTTTCCCTCCTCCTGGAGAGACCGGAGCTAGTGGGGACCATACTCCTCGTCCTGCACAGTTCTTAGACATGATGAACATTCCTCATCATCTGCATTCTCCAGCGCCGTAGTTTTAACTATGTTGTTTATTTATTTTGACTTTTAAAGGACTTTGCGTGATTGACTCGTTTGTTAGACATACTTGCATATACAGACTTTTATCTATTATGACTGTATTATTTTTGCATTTATTTTTCATTTTTATATTTTAAGTGATTAATTTTGCGCAAATATTTCCATCATTTTTATTACTAATGGAGGGTATCCGACTTTCTCCCCGAAAAAGAAAAAAAATGAAAAAATAAATTGGACTTGAAACCAACCAAAATTTAATTAAGTCTGAATAAATCTAAAAATAAAATGGAAGGAAAAAATATATTAAATGAATATGTATAGGTTTTTGTAGAAAGGGGTAAAATCGTAAAGTCATTGTACGAATTCGAATCATAGCCCGAAAAAACGCGGTTTGTATAACACGTTGAGGAAACACTGCACCACCACGTGTCACCACGCGTTTTGCGCTGTCGACTAGCGGTGCTGCTGTCGCCAGGCGACAGACTTGTCGTAAGGAGCTGCAGTGCGCTGATTTTGAGTCCTTTCTAGAGACAAACTGCATTGATTTTGTGCATAAATAGCCCCCTAATCTGCCAAATTTCTGTATAATTCCAACAGATTAATCATACTAGGAGTTTTAGCAATTTCACTCGTGAATAGTGTCAGTCTTTAACTTCTAAAAAGAGAAAAGAACTCAACTTTTTTTCGCATGGAAGGTATTTATGGTGTTAAGGGGGTAGATCTTAATATAGATTTTATTCATACCGCCTTAGAATATTAGGACACATATACACATTGTTTAAGGCTAGGGTGTGATGAAATTATCCCCCTACCGGAAGAATTTGGTGCCATCTTAGGCTTCCCTTAATTAGATCTTGCGGTAGTCCCTAGAATAAATGAATATTATTATAATGATTTTGAGCGCTTCTTTAATTTAGGAGACAGAAATAAAACAAATATTGTAGATGGTAGCGTAGTTAATTTATAAGAATTTGCACGCCGTTACTTTGATAGACCTTATTCTGAATCTTTTCATGTTTATAGAAGAAGGGCTTTTCTCTTTTGCATGTTTAACCAATGTCTTCTCATTAGTGGTAGAATTAATGAGGGTCAACTAATTATATTAACTGTTTTGTAGAAAATTGAATCTGGAAGAAATCCAATGCCATTAATTGTTGGAGAGACTATGCTTAGTCTTGATGAAATGAAGAGAAATCCAAAAACACCTTTTCGGGGCTCTCCAATTTTATTAGAGATAGAAAAATAATATTTTTTATTACATAAATTAAAAACATATTTTTGTATAGTAATACTAATTTATTTGCATTAAATTTTTTACAGATATGGCTAATGGAGAGACTAGAAATAATTAGTCCCTCCTGACAATATCAAAAAATTTACTTTAAGTTGCTTTGTTAGGAGAAAGAAACACTTCTCTAAGATGTGGCGCCATGAATGGAATAAAGTCTTTGCCTTCTACATCTTTTCTATCAAGTGGGTCATCCCTTGGTGGAAAATAGAGAAGATGGTTGGTGTCAACAAGTAAATCTTCTGCCATCTTCCAAGCTTAACCAAGATGACTTTTTATTATCCGTGTCAGGTAAAAATGCAGTACGGTTTACTTCAAACAATTCCTTCTGGGGATCTTCGTCCTCCCTATGAATTCCCTGTTTCACAAGAAGTAGAGAAATTTGACACATATTGGAGCGCTAGACCTTTATGGGAAGTGATTACCCAAATGGTTCCTCCTTCCTTGCCCAATGATGTGAAGAGATGGCTTCTTAAAAAGCCTTCAAAGGACATGAAGAAAAATCAGAGAAAAGTCAATGTGAAGAATCGCCTAGGTGACAAAGTGATTCATGTTAAGGAACGCTTGGGTTAAAAGATTGAATTCAAAATACCTGTGATGCCTAAGAAGAAAGAATCTACAAAGAATAAAGGGAAAAGAAAAGCTGACACTTCAGAAAAGAAGGTTTGGGTAGCAAAGAAACATGGACTCCTAGCTAAAGGGAGAAACAATTTATTCTAAAATTAAATAAAGGTCCTCTAAAGGATGCCTACTAGCTTAAGTCATGGATGATGAAGAGGATACTAATAAAAATTAGAAAACGGCAAAGAAAGAAAAGAAAGATTAGAGCATTCTTTAACTTCCAATTTATTAGACTAATTTTTATTTTAAAATTTGTTTTATTAAGCTTTCCTTTAAATTCCATCAATAATGTAATTTTTATTTTATTTTATTAATAAAATTTCTGCTTTTTAATTAAATACACTTCTTTAAATTTAATATATTAAAGCAATGTATACAAAATTATTTTATTTTCCAGAAATTTCTGAAAATCACCGAAAGTGGCGAGCGGCGCCGCCGTTTTGCTGCTCTCGCTGGATTTTGCTGTTTGTCGGCCGATGACAGACGCTGTCGTTTTGCGCTGCAGTTTGTAAGCCGACGACAAACTTCTTTCTGTGGCGCAACTATTCCGTCGAATTTCTTTTTTTTTTTGGGATGCGAGGTTTACATAAATTAAAGTGGTCGCACCCTGTAAAGGGTGACCTACGTATCCTTTCCTAAGGAATCAAGCCAAACGTAGCTCTCTTGAGTGTCCTACGATACTCAAGTAATTATGGGTAGTACTTTTTAAGTTGGCAAGGTTCGTCAAGTTTGAGAACTCATTACCATCTATGTCAGTCAGTTTTGCTGCACCTCCTGATAGGATTGTTTTGACAATATAGGGTCCGGACCAATTAGGCCTAAATTTGCCTCATGGATCCAAACCATTTTTCCTTAATGCTTTTAACATCAAGTGTCCTACTTTGATGTTTCTTGTCTTGACCTTCTTATTTAAGTGTCTATCCATAAAGGTTTGATAACATTGGGTATGATGTAGAGCTTGTAGTCGCTTTTCATCAAGTAGAATTAGCTCTTCATACCCTGCTCTAGTCCATTCAACTTCATCAAGTTTACTTTCTAGTGCAATGCGTAGAGATGGTATCTCTAGCTCTACAGGTTGTACGACATCCATTCCATAAACTAAGGAGAATGGCTTATTTCCTGTTGATGTGCGAATTAACGTGCGATAACCCCAAAGTGCGAAATGGAGTTTGTCAGGCCAATCCTTGTAATTTTCTTTCATTTTCTCGATAATAGTTTTTTTATTTTTATTAGCTGCCTCTACTGCTCCATTTGCTTAAAGTCTATAGGGAGAGGAATGATGGTGTTGAGTGCCATATTTTTGTAACAATTCTTCACATTCAGCTTGAAAGTGAGTTCCATTGTCACTTATCATCTCATGTGGGACTCCGTACGACAAATGATATTTCTTTCGATGCAGAGTGCTACATGTTTTGTAGTGATTTTAGCATATGATTGTGCTTCAATCCACTTTGTGAAGTAATCAATTGCTACTAGGATGTATTTGTGACCTCCTGTCCCAGGAGGAGTAATTTTACCAATAATATCAATTCCCCATGTAGAGAATGGCCATGGTGAAGTGTAGGTATAAAGTAGAGATGGAGCATGTTGTAAATCGGCATAAATTTGGCATTTAGGACATCTTTTAACATATTGATGACAATCCCTATTCATGGTAGTCCAATAGTACCCTTCTCGCATTATCTTTTGGACTAGCATTTTGCCATTAACATGGGTTCCACAAATGTCTTCGTGGACTATTCTCATAGTGTAGACATCTACTTTTGGCCTCCTATCCCGATAGGAAGTGCAATGACGATAAATAAAGCCATCTTCGTGTTGGATCGAAGTGAAGAATACTTATGGATAACTGGTTAAGCCACAAAACACAGAAGACTGGCCCAAATTAAAGAAAAGCCAAAACAAAGGTCCAATTAACTAAACGCGATCATAATTAGGTTGAAGCCCGTGCTTAAACCCTAATAATAATGGATTTAGGAGCGTCTAGGTTAAAACTTAGTGCTGCCGCAGAAAAAGCCGCGCGCATCTCACAAAGTCGCGCAAGGCTGCCGCGCGAAACTATTTCAGTTGCGCGCGACACCCAGCGCAACTTTCAGAGTTGCCCTTTGGAAGATTCAAAATTATTTGGAATTATACGGAAAATATAAAGTCGAATCTTACCATAAAGCCGCGCGCAACTTCATCCATTGCGCACGACACCTGCTGCGGCAGATTGCTCAAAACCCTAACCTAATCATTCTCCATAAATACGAGCTTAAACCAAGGCTTCAATACAAAAAAATTAACCTAAAACTGTGGCGAAATAACTTGTGAATTTGTGCAACCTAGCCCTCTTGTCCTAAACACTCACCCTTTTGATACTTTGTTACTAATGTGGAGGTTCCCCAAAAACAAGGTTTCCATAAGTGTTCTAAACAGAGATCTAGCAACGAGAAGTGTTAAATTCCCGAGCACTTAGTTAAATAACCTTATTTTTCTTGTTTAAAAGGACCTTAATAAATTAATTAATTAGTGTTGTTTGATCACCTTTAAAATAATTAATTAATCAATTCCACATAGTATCTTTCGTTAAATAAAGACTAGAATTGAATTCAATAATTGTTGGTTGATCACTTAAGCCATGGTGAATCTTGCTTATTTATTGTTCTTTCTCGAATATTATTAAATAATAATAACGACTTTTGCAATGTAATTCCTACGTGAATTAATGTTTGTAAATAAAATCAACTAAGATAGTTTTAGGTATCGCGTTGCATATATTGTGTGGTGATGAAATTGTAAAAAAGTAAGAGCTAGTAGAGGCCATACTAGGGCTAGGATGACGATTCCCCTCTAAAAGGAACGTTTTCTTAGTACCCTCGCTCCCGAACTCATTTCTGTTTTATAGACCAATTTGGGCATGGGTAAACTTATGATTTGTGCTAATTAATCCATGAATTCCACATGCAAGAAAGGCATGAACAAGGTTTATGAGTTTTTCCTAAAATCATTGGCGACTCCTACTTGTTTCTTATAAAAAAAGCGTGATGATAGAATCAATTCTAATTCAAGGTCCCCCAAACAGTCAGGAATTCAAATCCTACTACACTCTAACAAGTGTAAATTCCTAGGCTTTTAAGTGGCTAAGGGAATTTAAGGAGAGTACCCCTTATGATGGGATCAACCTCCTTACACTGGCCACTCCACTGGGGACATAGAGTTTACATAATAAATTCTTAGTTATGGTCCAAGGTATCCAACACAAGGTTGCCTATAGGTTGTAACGAGAATTAACTTGGATAATCTCTAGTTAGAGAGCGAGACTTGAACGCATAATATCTTTCTTTTGCACAAGAATAAAAACCAAACAAGCAACATTGCACCATGCATAAGCATAGCACACTTAAACCATTGGGGATTGGCTCATTGTCTAGGGGTCGCCAAAACTAGGCGTCTATCCCAAAATCAATAACAACCATCCCACCCATATCACCAACAAAATGTTGGGAGGGCGATGTCATAGGTAAACACGTTGAGTGATTGATTTATGCGTCGTTTCTTTAGGTATGGTACCTTTGAACACCCAAGCCTTTTTTGACCTTAAAATGGGATTGCGTGAATCTTGACTTATGATATGCTTATGTCATTATGTGACTATGTGCAACGTGTTAGGATATTCTTCTTTTAATTTTTTTTTGTTTGGTCTAGGTTCCCAATTACAAAATTGTCTCTTCGTGATTTAGCATCATATTCAAAGGATAACATAAAAAAAAAGAAAAAAAAATAGTCAAGTAAAAAAATCGAAAAAAAAAACGCTCGGATTAAAAAAAATATTACGAGCAGGTAGCGCGCGCAACTTCGTCCCCTCCGAGCGCAAGTTATTTTAATGCGCGCAACAGCCGCACGCAACTGAGTGACTTGGCCCGCCCACTGGACGAGTCAGTTTTGATTTCTCAAAAAACAAATTGACTCGTCCGAACAATATCTTCATTGAAGAATTGTTAATGGCGATGTTATCCGTTTGAGTATATTTTGCGTCATTTTTCTTTTTTTTTTTTCCTTTCAAAAGGAAGCGTATCAATTTACTTATCCTTTCGTACTCCTTTAAGGCCAGTTTTCATGCTTGGGAAAGAGGACCCCCGGGCACTCGCACTCTACATTTACCACCCAAAGATCAATCCCTTTCAAACCACTTTCTTTCGACAACTAATCCTAGTCCAACAGCAATGACAACCGTTGAAGAACTTCAACAAGAGATTCTTCGTATGAGAGAGGAAAAGGCTCAAGAGGCCGAGGAGAGGAGAATTAAGAAGATAGAAAATACTGATAAGAAAAAAGTTAAAGCGTTAGCCTTACGAGAAAAGATGGAGCAATTATCCATCAAAGAAATGTTGTTAGAGGAGCTAGTTCTTTGTTCCACAATGGGTAACAAGTACTTTGACGCAGAAAAGCTTGCTCCTCCCCCAGGACTTGCTTTACCGGAAAAGTTCGTAGCTACTGACTTGCCAATATTTAAGGTGACCAATAATCCACAAAATCATTTAATGCGTTTTCCTGGCTCTAAAGGGAGTTGATCCTAAGCTTTATGCTTTGACTTTCCCTTTATCACTAGACCAGACCGCGAGAGAGTTGTACTATGGGCTAGATCCTAAATTTAAAGCAACATGGGTAGATGTAGTTTCGGGTTTCATTACCCAATACGAGAGTAACTTAGAGTACAAGTCATCTTTACGTGAACTCGAGATGCTTAAGCAAGGCGATGATGAAGGTTTCCTTGGTTTCTATGATAGATGGTGAGAAAAGGCGGCCCACCTTACAAAAAGGCCTCCTGAATTTTAGTTAGTACAAAAATTCATTGACAACTGTCATGAAAAGTACAACAAACATTTACGTAACCTTGGTCTAGGCACTTTTCAAAAGGTCTATTCTATGGCTACTAGGATTGAAGATGATCTTGCTAAAGAAAAAGCAAACAAACCTCATTGTCATTGATTTGGATATTTTTATACCCGGCCAAGTGGCCCAATCCGAGCCCGCCACGTGTCGCTGGAAGAAGTTCCACCTCGGACCTTCGAGATGGTGACACTTGGTAGGCATATCCCCTTGATTTCGGATGTTTGATGATCCAGAATGGACCATTAGGAGGGCGACACGTGTCACCCTAAGAAACACCCAAATGGCCTTTTAGGATCAGTGACACGTGTCACTCAAATATCACTTCTGAAATGGCGGCCTTCAAGGGCCCAAACCTTGAGGCGCCATTTTGCGGCGTGCCCTAATCCCTAGGTCACCAGACCCTAGGGAGGGCACAATTTCCCAAAAGACCCTATAAATAAGGACAATTTCCTCATTTGAGGGCAAGAATACAGAACACGAGACAACACGTCACATCTACATTTATTACAGAGATGTCGTTCTCAGGAAACAGACAACACCTTACTCGAGCTTGGAATCCGAGTAGATAACTTTATTTTCGCATGTTTTACTCTAAATACTTTACTAACTTAATCTTCAGAGGCGGACCACCGACCATTACGCGGTCCGTTTGCTTCGCAGGTACTGGCTCCCCTTGCTGGATCCAGTCTTAGTGTTGTAACTCTCCCGAGGGACAAAAACCCCCGAAACATTAGGTGGTGTGTGTGGGGACAGTACCTCTAAGATGGCTTCACAAGATCCTGTACCGAATCCTGAGATCAATCGGCCTCCAAAAAACATAGTGGTCCAGACAGACCATGACTTAGGGGACGACGCTGATGTCGAAACCTATGTGGATCCTAACGGGTCCCTCATCTCTAGACGCATCCGCAGTAAAGAAAAGCGGGAGCGCCACCATGAACAGGCGGGGCCAAGTAAAACTGCTGGTCAGCCAAAGAAGCCCTCAAGGCGGCCGGGTGATCCTTCCCAGGCGGCAGGATCAACACCCGTCACCCGAGATGAACTTATGAAACTCCTGAGCAGTCTCGGGGTGAAATCAAACACCTTGCCACTAAGAGGTCGCCTACTCCTAGAAAGGAACAGTCGGCCAAGAAGCCAGCTCAAACTGGTAAACAGAAGTCGGTTAGGGAGCGCTAGCCGACTCCTCATTCTGCCCCCAAGGAGAAGGCTCGGCCCTAATTTGACCTCAATAAACTCTGTTTCCCAGAAACGGGCAAAAGAAAAGCCATTCGGCACATACATCCGGATGGTAGCAAGAAAACATTCTCCGATGCTCGACATTACATTGAGCGGAAGAGAACCCAGGTATCAGAGTCGGCTTCTACATCGACCTACCATGATAGCTTTCGGGATACCTCTACAAGGTATTCCCAGTCTGTACATGAGACCCAAGCAAGAAGCCCTCGGGTTAAGTCTGGCCCTCTTGTGATACAGTCGGCCCAGTACATGGCTCCGCCATTGTACTAGTCACCTGCTTTACCTTACATGAAGCCTGCCTTCTTTGGAGGTCAGGTGGCATACGGCTATCAGCCAATGGATTGGCAGCTTAGGCTGCAACACCTTGAAGATCAATCCTCTGCTTTCTCCAGGGAAATAACCGAAGCTGAAGAGCCGGCCAAGGTAAAATTTTTTTTGATTGGAACCTATGATGGGACCTCTAACCCGGAAGATAACCTACTAGCATACACCCACCTCTTGTATTTACAAGGGTTGGATGATGCCACATGGTGTTGTGTTTTCGAGCCACCTTGAAGGGCATAGCCCAGCAGTGGTTCGACAATCTACTGGCTGGTTGCATTAATTGCTTCAAGACGCTTGTGTTCTTGTTTGATTCAAACTTCTCTATGAACATCCCAGCTAAAAAGACAAGCCTCAATTTGGGCAATGTACAACAAGAAGATAGAGAAGGCTTGTGTTCCAATGTCATGCGGTTCAATCTGGTGCAAATCCAGATTTATGGGCTGTCTGATGAGGTCGCCTTCACAGACTTCTTTAAGGGTCTGAAGGACGGGTCTAATTTCAAGTACGAAATCGTCCGCACACAAATTTTCACTCTGTTCCTCCAACAAGCAGTCGGACACTAAGAATTCCGACCGACAAAAGGAGAGTCGGCCTGCTCTGCCGGCTCCTAAGTCAGAAGAGAGCAAAAAGAAAAAACAAATCTAGGTCGTTGATAACTCTGATCTACCGGCCCAGAAGAAGAAAAAAGTGTGGAAACCATACGTCCCCAGGTACGAGTTCCAGAAGGACTGCTGCTCCATCCTCTTGGAAATCAAGGATCGACTGACTCTTGAGAAACTGACTCCTATGAAAGGTTTCGCTGAAAATCGGAACAAAAGCAAACACTGCCATTTCCATGAGGATGTCGGCCATGACATGAACGACTGCTTCAGTCTCAAGAGAAAGCTTGACCGTCTAACCGACACGGGACAACTGAAGTCCTATGAGAATTCCAAAGTGACTTCCAAGGAAAATCCGGGGCAGTCCAAGAAGAAGACTCCCCAGCCTGCTATTAGTGCCGAAACAGATGAAGATCCGGTATATACAATAGCAGGCGGATTTGTCGGGGGTGGCCCGACCATTCGGGGCATCAAGGACCATCTGAGAAAGATGGTCAACTCTGTTGAAGAAGGAGAGGCGGCAAGCACATCCGCCTTCCCTAAAGTTGTCATCACCGAAAAAGACATAGGCAAAGTCCGTCGGCCGCATGATGACCCTATGGTAATTGAATGCAAAGTGGCCAACCAACTGGTTGGTCGAATTTTAATTGACACAGGCAGCTCCTCTAACCTCATTAGCCTCAAATGCTTATCCAATCTCAAATACAAATCGGATAGCATGATGAAGGTCTCACACACACTTGTTGGGTTTGGGGGAGGACTTGTGCACCCAGTCGGACGAATTGACTTGCCCGTTTGCCTGGGACATAGGGGAGACGGTCAGCAAATGACCATCCGTTTCCTAGTGGTTGAAGAGCTCACAGCTTACAACCTCATCTTCGGCCGACCTGCTCTGAACGAGTGTAAGGCCGTAATCATTCCTTCTCTCATGCTTCTAAAAAATGAGAAGGATGATCGAAAATTCGGTTCCCTCCATGGGGACAAGAAGACGGCTCGAGAGTGTTATCTCTCGGACGTTAAGCGCGCGGCCGCAGCATCCGCCCGGGGCAAATAGACAATCGACCTTGATGATGTAAAGGAAGAATAGTCGGCCCCACCAATCGGTAAGAAAAGAAAGACTGATCAACTGGTGGTGGTCAAAAAAGAAAAACAATAGCAATCATTGACTAAGGAATGGTAAGATGATCTTCGTCCCCAACCTGCTGGCAAACACATTGATATTCCTCTAGACGACAGTCGCCCAGTGCAGACGGTTAAGGTGGGGACGGTCGCATTTCCTAAGCTGGGTGAGAGCCTGCACCAGCTGTTTAGAGAATTCAAAGACATCTTTGCCTTTAAAGTAGAAGAGATGCTAGGCATCGACCAGGATCTCGCTGTCCACAAACTTCTCGTGGATCCTAAAAAGAAGCCCATTCGGCAAAAGAAATGAAACCACGACAAGCAAAGAAGTCAGGCGGCAGTCGCCAAAGTAAAAAAGCTACTGGACGCCAAGTTCATTCGGCCATGCAATTTCCCTGAGTGGGTAGCTAACGTTGGGTTAGTAAAGAAGCCGATTGGAACTTGGCGCATGTGTGTTGACTACACAGATCTCAAAAAGGCATGTCCAAAGGATTGCTATCCACTGCCTAAGATCGACAGTCTGGTCGATTCAACAATCGAACATGCCCTGATGAGTTTTATGGACGCCTATTCAGGTTTCCATCAGATCCCCTTTTGGAAAAAAGATCAAGAAAAGACGACATTCGTCACTGGTCAGGGGCTATTCTGTTATACGTAGATGCCGTATTGTTTGAAGAATGCGCCTGCTACTTTCTAACGAATGATTAATACGGTCTTCATTAATCAAATTGAAAGGAATGTAGAGGCGTACATTGACGAGATGATAGTCAAATCAAAACAATAGGCAGATCATCTTGCTGATCTCCGAGAAACATTCGCCACACTCAGGCGGCACAAGGTCATGCTAAACCCAAAAAAGTGTGTCTTTGGTGTTGAGTGTGGTAAATTGACTAAAGGGGAATAGAGGCCAACCCTGAAAAAATACAGGCGATAATCGACATGTAGTCGCCCCGTACTGTGAAGGAAGTGCAAAAGTTAAACGGTTGTCTAGCGGCCTTGGGGAGATTCCTCAGTCGGTCAGGTGACAAGTGTCTCTACTTCTTCCAGGCAATAAAAAAGAAGACCAAACTTGAATTGGGGGATGATGCAGAGGCGGCCTTTCAAAAGCTAAAAACTCATCTGCACTCTTTGCCAAGGCTTGTTAGCCCTTTGCCCAAAGAGAAGCTCTTAATGTATTCAGCCGTCTCCGATCATGCCCTCAGTGCCGTTCTCTTAGCTGAAAGAGACGACATCCATCTCCCGGTGTATTTCATTAGCCATGTTCTGAGGAACGTAGAGCTTCGATACCCCATGGTTGAAAAATTTGGCCTTGCCCTTTACATAGCCATCAAGAAGCTAAAACCTTACTTCTTGGCGCATGTGGTAGAAGTCTATACTGACCAACTGATCAAGCGGCCACTCACAACCTTGGAGTCTTCTGGACGAATGCTTAAATGGGCGTTTGAAATGCAAGGATTGGAAATCACTTACGAACCAAGGAAGGCAATAAAGGGGCAAGCATTCGCCGACTTTATTGTTGAAATGACAAGGCCAGTTGCACCGGACAATACTAGCCAGGTTTGGAAAGTGTATGTTGACGGGACCTCCACTACGAACAGCTGTGGTGCAGGGATTATCTGTCAATCTCCTTAGGGAGATAAGTACGAATATGCATTACGATTCAAGTTTCAGGTCTCTTACAATGAGGCTAAATATGAGGTTCTACTAGCCCGCATTCGTTATTGCAAGGCGGCATGGGCAAAGAAAATTGACGCCTGTTCTGATTCCCAACTGGTCGTACTTCTGGTCATTGGAACGTACAAGGCTACTCATCCGGCCATGATAAAATATTTGCATGCGGTCAAAAATGAAGTCGGGACACTTGAGGAGTTTTATCTAAGTCAAGTGCCCAGGTCTTCAAACAATCAGGCGGATGCTCTGTCAAAGCTGGCATCATCCGCCTCCTGTGAAACGCCCCGGTTAGTTTTCTAGGAGGCCATGGAAAAGAGAAGTATATTTAATGAAGAGCCCATTGGAATTCTTGACCGAAGCTCAACCTGGATGGACAGCATCCGGGCCTAACTTGCAGACGACACGCTCCCTAATTCACCCCAAGAGGCGGCTGTTCTAAAGAAGAAAGCGGCAAACTTCGAGCTGAGATAAGGAGAACTCTTCAAGACTTGTTTTTTGAAACCTCTGTTGAAGTGTGTTACCCCAAAGAAGGGTAAAGAAGTCCTCGAAGATTTGCATGCGGGTTTCTGCGCCTCCCATTTAGGCGGCAGGTCCTTAGCTGCCAAGGCCAGGTAGCTCTATTTCTGGCCGACTCTGGAGTCGGATGCAATGGAAACGGTATAAAAATGTGACTAGTGCCAGAAGTTTGGCAAGCTCATTCATCGTCTAGCCACAGACCTGACGGCCATCCACAGCCCACTACCCTTTGCTAAATTGGGCATGGACATACTTGGGCCTTACACAACCGCCCAAGGTGGCCAGCGCTATATATTGGTAGCTGTGGATTACTTTACCAAGTGGGTAGAGGCAAAAGCAGTCAAAAACATCAAGACTAAAGATGTCATTTCCTTCATATGGAGGAATATTATCACTCGTTTCGGGCTGCCAATGTCTATGGTTTTTGACAACGGTCCTCAGTTTGAGACGCCTCAGCTCAAGACATGGTTGGGAGACCAGGCGGTCTCAAGTTTCTTTGCATCAGTAGGCCGGCCCCAAGCAAACGGCCAGGTCGAAGCCTTCAACAAGTTAATCTCAGACGGGATCAAAAAGAAAATAGAGAGAGCTGGTGGCCTTTGGGCTGATGAATTACCACACGTCCTCTGGGCCATCAGAACAACCGCCAAAGGGGCAACTGGAGAAACCCCATTCCTCATGGTGTATGGTGTAGAAGCTTTCCTACCCATTGAACACTATGAGCCGACTCTTCGAATAATGTTGTATGACGAAGAGGCAAAATGGGAGGCCATACGGCTAGCATTGGACTCACTTCCAAAGCGCATGGGCAATGTTGCCTTTCGCCATGAGATTTACCGTCTGAGAATGACTCGGGCCTACAATAAAAGAGTACACAAGTGTCCTCTCAAAGTGGGGGACTTTGTGCCATGGAAAATGAAGGCAGTCGATAGGGAGAATGAGTAAGGAAAGCTAACCCCAAATCGGGAAGGCCACTACCAAATCTATGATGAAGTAAGAGACGACACCTACCAACTGGAAGAACCAGACGGTAGGCGGCTGCCTAGAACTTGGAATGTAGACAACTTAAAAAAGTACTACTTCTAAGAATTTTCGTAAATGTTTTAAAGTTTTGATTAGTGAGAATATGTCTTCATTTCCCAAACTTGTCTTTTTGCTAATTTTTGTAAATTATGCTAGCGTCGCCTGTACAAAGTACAAACGGCCACCCTATTTTAAAAAAAAAACAAAAAAATTTGTCCCAACAGCAAACGCCCCTTTCCGTTCGAAGGAGCCGACTGCACCAAAGCAGTCGACCCTACTAATTTATTTTTAAGTTAAGTCCAACACTTAACAACTATTTACCATTTTTAAAGAGGACAATGGCCGGATATTAATAAAAAAAATAGAGGCCGACGACCACAATTTGCTCCAACATGAGTATGACCGTCTACTCCAACATGAGTCATATAACCGATGACGTCCATTCAATTGAATTCGTCGAGGAGAAGCATCTCCCCTTTAGGTGGTTGACAAGGGTATAAACGCGTCGTCAATTGTCTATCCCTAGATCAAATACAATTTATACAACCTAAACAAACCTAATACGAGTATAAGGCAAGCATAGGGGTCGAACCACAGAGAACGGTAAACACCACCAAATGTTATCGACAATTAAGCTAGTCCGAAATAGGGGATAAATAAACTAAAGTCTAAAAATGCTAAAACAAGAAATAAAACATTGAGGCACCAAGGGAAATGGGTAGGTGAAGTTGACGCTTGACCATACAATAACAAAGTAGCATATCAATGGTAAACTAAACATACATGATTATCGAAGTAAAGGGTCCAATCTAGCCGCCTTCCGGGGTCAATTGGCTTCTCGTAACATAGCCTCTATGATTCCACATTAGAACCATATACTAGGAGGTACTATTAAATAACAATCGATAGTAATGAATCTCAACTAAGTCAACTTCCGTTACTTGTTAGTAAAGACTCATCTTTGATCAACTAACAATGTGCACTTGCAAGAAAGACCAAAGAATATCAAGCATGCAAAGACTTTAATCACCATTAACATAACCCCAACATTAAAAGCATGAACAATTAGCAACTACACCATCCCCACACCCTTGGCTAGATGACTACTCACAAATCATGTTGAAAACAATATCAATCATTTAATCAATAAGCATCAACATGATTAATAAGCAAAGAAGAAAAATAAAAGCAAATAAACAAAATCAAGAACAAAGGTAAAGAAAGAGAAAATAAAAGAAAAGAAAATAATAAAACAAAACAAAAATCCTAATTGCCTTCGTCTTCCCCTAGGTTGGTTCGGTCTCGATCTTGGGTAGATTAAGCCAAATTCTCGATATAAGCTAGCAATGCAAAGGATCCAAACGCCACACATGCGAGAAATGTAGAAGGCTAGAACAAAATAGACACATCCTTACAAAAATGACGATAGTGGGGTAGCAAAAATCACCTTTAAAGCTTCAACTAGCTAGAGAGCGACAACCATCTTACCACAAACCAAGTGAGCTAAGGTCTCATAGCCCTTAAGTTCTACTACCTTAGCAATGTTATATGTGTGAACCAACCTCGACATTCAAGTGCACAAAAACCTCTAACAACTAGCAAAGAGGGTATTCTAGGTGCTAAAGCCCAATTATGTACAAGTTTAAAACAAAACATTTTGAAACTTGCCTTGAATGCCATGGAAAGACACTATACACACAAATATTCACAAAACCAACAATACTCAGGAATGTATATACAATTGTGCAAGATGAAAGCATGGTCAATCAAAGCTACAAATACCAAAAGTCAACTCAATAAGGCGCTCATGGCCATTCAAACATAGAAAACCAATCTCAATAATAGACTTTGGAAAGTATGAGATAAATAAATCAAGCAATCATGAGACTATGGATTAAGAAACCACCAAGAGATATAGATAACCCACCCAAGCTAGCGAATAGCTACTCCCCCAAGCTAGAATGGCGCATTGTCCTCAATGCTCAAAATAAAGGCACAAAGGGTGGGTGGGAGGGGAAGAAAGAAAACACATTCACATAACAAATCATATTCATTCGATCCAAATGCAATTAAGAAATCAAACCCAAGATGAGGGAAGAAGGAAAGAGTAAACCAAATGTGAGGTGGGTGTTGAAACCCGCAATTGAGCACATTGTCCACAATTTCATCTAATTCCTCGTCTTTCTTGCTTTTCCAAATGCCAGCAATCATTGGTGTGCTTCTTCTCAAGGAGCTCAATCCAAAATCCTTGCACATGAGTATATGCATCGAGTACCTATACACATAGACAAGAGAGTAAACAAAAATGAGAAATACAAAAGAAAGAAAAAGAAAGCAATAAAACACGGGTTACTTCCCGCAAAGGCTTGCTTAACGTCCAAGCATGACCAATCTAGTAAATAACCCGACAAAGAACGCAATAGCTTGTCATATGCACCGGCAAACATATCAAGAAATAGAGCATACGCGATGCTCATATGACAAGCAAGCATAAAGTACAAGGAGACTTTATCCTTGAGAGAAGGGAGAAAAGAAAAAGTAAAAGAATCAAAAGAAAAATCAAGAAAATAAGAAGAAAAAGGAGAAGAAGAAAAAGAAAAATCCTCACAAAAATCTTTTTGGTTGGCATTATAACTCTTTTCCTCATCAACAATGAAAGAGTTTGGGGCTTCGGAAGCATGAAAAGGAAGAGGATCCCTAAGAGGTTCTTTGAGAAAAGAAGGGAGGAACATAGGATAGTAGGAGATATGGTTAAACCTTTGGGAAAAAGGTGTATGAGAAAGGAAAAAAGGGGTAGCTAATCCCTCATCACAAGATCTCACATCACTAATGAGGGAATGAAAATCAATCATGGAATCCTCAAATGAAGAACTCTCATGTTCTACATCTCCCTCAAGCTCAAAAACTCCAAGGTAATCAACCTTATCCTCCTTTTCACCACAGTAAACAACCTTTCCTTCTACTATCTCAAAATTAAGAGTGAATGGGGGCAAATTTCTCTCAAACTCATCTCTTTCTAATGAAGCTTTATCAATGAACTCACTCATAAGGTTATGGGCTACCGTTTGAAACTCAAGAAATATTTGGGCCATAATCTCAAATGAGTCCAAATCATCATGGATAGACGAGTCAAAAGCTTGCTCATTGGAATCATCTAGGGGGCTATGGGGCACACCTTTAGAATTCATGCAAAAATCGGATGCAATATGAGAAAGAGCATGCACTTCATCATCATTAGAATGTACCTCATTACATTGAGTTATAGAGGGAGGGGAGTTGAAATCATGCATTACATGGTCACTATGGGGAGCATCAAGCACATCATGGGAATTCATATTAGACAAATCATGACAATTAGCATCAACATTAAAAGCATGAGAATCCCGAACATAAGTCTCATGATTGGCCCTCTCCCAATCATAATTATCCCTAGCTAAACATGAATAGAAATCCCAAGCTTCATCCGAAGACATGTCTTGAAATTTACCATTTAACATATTATCAACTACTCCTCTAAAATTCTCATTTAATCCCAAATTGATGATTTCACAATAATCACCCTTGGTTAAACCTTTAACACCATCTAGGAAATCCTCAAGTCCATTGAAATACACCCAAAACGGTTCATTATCAAATTGAGGAATAGAAATATAAGCCATTTTTCAAACAAAACAAAGAGAAAAAAAACAAATAAAAAAAAAATATATACAATGGACTAGTCTCAATAAGATAACATAACGATAATGGAAGCCGTTCCCCGGCAACGGCGCCAATTTGACAAGGGTATAAACGCGTCGTCAATTGTCTATCCCTAGATCAAATACAATTTATGCAACCTAAACAAACCTAATACGAGTATAAGGCAAACATAGAGGTCGAACCACAGAGAACGGTAAACACCACCAAAAGTTATCGACAATTAAGCTAGTCCGGAATAGGGGATAAATAAACTAAAGTCTAAAAATGCTAAAACAAGAAATAAAACATTAAGGCACCAAGGGAAATGGGTAGGTGAAGTTGACGCTTGACCATACAATAACAAAGTAGCATATCAATGGTAAACTAAACATACATGAATATCGAAGTAAAGGGTCCAATCTAGCCGCCTTCCGGGGTCAATTGGCTTCTCCTAACATAGCCTCTATGTTTCCACATTAGAACCATATACTAGGAGGTATTATTAAATAACAATCGATAGTAATGAATCTCAACTAAGTCAACTTCCGTTACTTGTTAGTAAAGACTCATCTTTGATCAACTAACAATGTGCACTTGCAAGAATAACCAATGAATATCAAGCATGCAAAGACTTTAATCACCATTAACATAACCCCAACATTAAAAGCATGAACAATTAGCAACTACACCATCCCCACACCCTTGGCTAGATGACTACTCACAAATCATGTTGAAAACAATATCAATCATCAAATCAATAAGCATCAACATGATTAATAAGCAAAGAAGAAAAATAAAAGCAAATAAACAAAATCAAGAACAAAGGTAAAGAAAGAGAGTAAGAAATTGCTCATTAATTGAAGATGAAGGTTTACAAAGGATTGAACAAGCTCCTTCTTCAAAATCCAAGTTCATTAATGAAGAAAACCTCACTTTTCATTGGTGGTTAGGTGGTGATTGCTGGTGGTGAGTGGTGTGAGGGTGGTAGCAGGTGAGTGAATGGGCTGGTGTGTGTGGTGTTTGCGAAGGTGGTGTGTGGTTTGTGCTGTTGCGGTTGGTGGAGCAGGGATGAAGCAGGGGCTTTGGCTTGGGGTGGTGTAGGATAATGAAGGGTGCGGTGATGGATAAGGTTGGGCAGCAGCTTTGGGGCTTGAAAGCTTCTTGGACTGACACCTTTGACCCGAGCCTCCGACCTCCGAGCACGATCCTACACAACCAAATAAAAACAAAGGGAGAATCGGGACAAAGATAAAATAAAATAAAATGAAAATAAACAAAGGACGAAATAAAACAAAACCACGACAAATAGAATAAAAAAAAAAGAAATAGATAAAATGAAATAGAAAATAAGAGACATAAAACTAAACTAATAAAAATAAACAAAAACTATACAAGCAAATAAAGTAAAATAAAATACAAAAATAAACTATAGCTAATAAAATGAAGAAAATAAACTAAAACGCTCCAAAATCACCAAATAAATAAGAAACTTTATTAAAAAGAAAACAAGAGAAACAAAGGAAAAATAAGATAAAATAAACACAAAAATGACTCTAAAACTACTCCCTAAGAGTGACATAAATGTCAGTCATCAGTGGCACATTGCTCTAATAATACATCAAACGGCCCTAACGAATGCTAAGGAAGCATCCGCAGTTGTTTGAATAAATCGAAAGTGAAATCTAAAAGGTCGAAAGTCTTTCAAATTGTTCTAGTACGGTTGGAAAGCCGTCACTGTTTCATGATTAAAGGCTATCGAGGCATAAAGCTGGATACGCCTGTTTTTGCTCTGGGGCAAGATAGGCGGAAAACTCTTTTTCAATCAAAAAGCTAAGTCTAAAAACATAGCATTATGCGTGCACGAGGCTTATGGCCGGATGCACCTTCTTTGCTTTGGGGCAAACCAGGCGAAATATTTTTCCTTAACAAATAAGCTAACTTGAAACTTAGCATCTTATTTTAACAAAGCCTATGGCCGAATGAAATCAAAGGATCAACTGCTCTGCATAGACGTCCATCGCTTGGTTTCGGGCAATCACCATAGTGATTGATTGACTTAGAAACCATGCATAATCTTCTAAGTATCAATAATTTCTAAGTCAATCAATCCAATCAGCCGAAACCAATCGACATCCGTCCAGGGGAAAGAACATTCGCATACTATACGGCTAAAATACATAGCTTAAATTCTATGCATAAAAATAAGCTTTGAAAATTTTTAAAGCATAAACACCAATATAAATAAAACCGGCCAAATGACCGGTTGCTTCATAAAAATTAACCGCCGTCAAAATTGACGACTGAAAAAGTGTTAACTGGCTAAGCCAGGAGAATTGTTGAATTACCCGACCCTTTGGTCAGTAAAGATACATTTTTTACTTGGCACACAGTCCGGAAGATCAAACACACGGCCATTCGGCCGCAGAAAAAACAGACATGAAGCTTAAAGATCAAGGGAGCTTCTCATCATCGGCATTTGTCTCCGGCGCATGTTATCTAGTTTCCGCATCCTCCTCCTGATCATCCTCCACCTCGTCCCCAGACGACAAGCCTCCAAACGAGCTGGACTCCTCCGAGGCACTCTTGGCAGCCCCCTCCTTCTCGGCTGCCTCTTGAGCTTCTCGGAGGAGACGGGCATTGAACTCGTCATTAGCCTTATCAAACTGGACCTTCTAGGTTTGATAATCGGCAGACGGCTAAGCAGCCGCCCAGGCCGCACGAGTGATGACCTCATTATCGTCCATCATTTGTTTGACCAGGGCTTGTTTTTCCTCCTCCATCAAGGACCTATACTTAGTCCGGAGTTGGTTCTCCTGGTTGCTCAGCCGCCCTCTGAGTCTCTTGACCGTCGCCTACAGGCTAGCTGCTTTGGACTCCGCCTCCTTGAGTGTTTCTAGCTTCTCGCTAAGGCCCTTGACCTGGTATTGGAGCTCCTTCACTCGCTTCTTGGCTGCGTCCAAGTTCTGCTGAACTTGCAAGTTGGCATACGCCTGGGAATACAACACATCAAGTGTCAGAATCTCATTTTGAGCAATCTTAAACTGAGCTTTGTCCAGAGTAGAGGCAGCCCAAGCATTCGCTGCCTTTACCTCCTTAGTCTTCTCATGAAGGGGCCCTTTGAGACCACTCATGCGCAGCATAGCCTGCAGGCGTCCAAACCAAAGAAACTTGTGAGTAACCATTCGACAAAAATATGTACATTAATCAAGTTGTAAGAAATTTTACTTCGCAAAGAAGCGCTAGAATGCCATCAAGGTCCAGGGTGCCGACCCCTCTGACGGCCGCCTTGTCCTCAGGATCAAGCGTCTTAAGCATCCGTCAGGCCATCTGGAGGACATTTGGCCTTGCAAGAGCATTTATCAAACAAATACAGCTAAGTCAAGACTGAATATAATGGCCTTTATAAAGTGCATGTTCGAATGATCGGATGGCTTACCTCCTTCTCCCCAGGCAGCTTTGCTGCCACCTACTGTGCCGCCCGTAGTGGTGAGTGGCGTTTTGCCACTCTTCGACGCTCGTTGTAGAGCGTCCGACTTTGATGGAGTCTTGGTGGGGGAAGAGGCGCCTGTCCCTTTCTTGAGAGGCTTTGTGGCGACGTGTTTCTTCCAGCTCTAGGAAACGTCACCAGCCGACTGCTTTCGCAGCTTGGGGTCCGGCTAAGAAGATGGGGTAGGCTTTGATGAGACACTCTAAAAAGAATTCCAAGTGTGAGTCTCATAAACAGAATTTGTGAACACATTTCATTAAGCTAAATATTTGCAAGCTCGTTACCTTAGGAGTGTCGCCTGGTGGCTGCTCATCCGCCTGTTTTAGGTTTGAGCGGTAGAAAGCGGTTGAGAGGGCTAGTTTCTTATGGGCAGGGAGCTTTGTCATTGCCTTATCTTCAACAAGAAACCAATTGTTAGCAAAGAAACAAATAATAAAAAACAAGCAAAGGTAATAATATCATGCGGCCAATTACCTCTCGGCATCTCAGTACTAAGCCCGTAGGCGGCCAAGTACGTCCCGTCCGAGAGCCACTCGAATCGGGGAAAATATCTTTGAGTGGTGACCTCCTTAACCCTCGTCTCTTGATTTGTCCGGACGGCCACAATAAAGAGGCCCTGGTCAAAAATCTGTTCTTGGGCCCGCCTAGAAACAGGCAGAAGAGCCTTTTTCCCAACCAAGAGGCAAGGATACTGAGTCCAGCGGTTGTACCGCCTGTTCCTTTGGGCGTCTGGGTAAGAGGCAACGTAAAATGTGGTTCGCCAGTCCTTCCACTTGTTCTCTTTCCCCAGCGTCATCATGTACCGGGTATGGCTGGTCAAAGTAAACCAGCCGATCCCACTTGGATTGAGCGTTCTGCTCAGATAGTGCATTTGAGCTAACGACTCGAAGCTGGGATCCACCTCCAGCATTTAGCAGGCAGTAACGTAGCCCAAGATATTTACCCAATAGTTGGGGGCTAGTTGCCAGATACCTAGTTGGTATCCGTCAAAGATCCTCTACAAGGCCGGATGAAGAGGAAAGCGAAGTCTTGCCTGGATGACTGCCTCATAGCTGCCGAAGCACTGGTCACCATAAACAGCGATCTCAGGCTAAGTGACCGTGCCTACAGCATCCGTCACGGACAGAAGAAAGCCATGTCCCATGACATGGGCAGAATGAAATTTGGGAAGATCATCCGTCATGAACTTCCGCCTTTCTTTTGGAACGTGCATATAGTAGGGCGCACGTTCATGTCGCCTGGAAGCAGACGGCTCCACCCAGCCCTCTCCCTTCTCAATGGAGTGGGACTCTCTGGCAGCTTTTAGGTTTGACTGCGCCTCCTCTGAGTCAAGGGGGACACAGTAGGAAGATGATGACGCAGAGTCATCAGAACTCTCTTCGGAGCTAGGGGACTGCCGGCTGTTGCCAGCAGTGACCTCCCCTAGCTCATCATTCGGTACCGATCCACTCGGCACGGGGTTCTCAAATTCCTCGTCGCACTCCTCCAAAAATGAGTCATTTGGAGTGCTGATGGTGTTAGGCGGGTCTTCACGTAAACAGGCACCCTAATGTAGCCATCAGAATTGACAGTCTCACTATTCGAATAGTTTAAGGAACCATCCGCTCTATATCTCCTTGTTATTTTCTTTGTTCTGCCATCATGTTCTGCAGAGGAACAGACACTGTCGGATTTGCAGATGTACTTAAAGCAAAGTTATCGAACGAGCATTCGGCACTCCTAGTTCTAGATTCAGCCGTCCCCGGTGACCGGCTAATGGCTAATCTAGGCCATGCCGGGTGCGTTTGGGAAACCATTTTGATAAAGAAAAATGCAAAAAAATAAGTTAAAAGAGATCAGGTGGCTACCTTAGGAGAAGGTAACAAGAGTCGTCGGTCTTGGGCGCTTGTTGAAGCAGTCGAACTAAGGGGGCCGGCGTTTTGATGCTCCGGAAGGTCAAAGTCCTTGAAAGTCAGAAGATTCAAGATTCCTTTGAAGAATCACGCAAATGTGAATCCAAGAGGAAGTCAAACCTTTCTATTTATAGGGGGGTGAAAACTTGGGGTTAAAACCCTAAATTCTCCCAATAGTAAAAATTAATGACTCGGCCAATCAGAGGCCCACACCTGTCACAGGCGTCATGTGCGATGTACAAAACCCCTGTGAGGGGCAAATGATTTGGGTATTTTTATACCCGGTCAAGTGGCCCAATCGGAGCCCGCCACGTGTCGCTAGAAGAAGTGCCACCTCGGACTATCGAGATGGTGACACGTGGTAAGCATATCCCCTTGATTTGGGATGTTTGATGTTCCAGAATGGACCATTAGGAGGGAAACACTTGTATTTCTAAGAGACGCCCAAATGGCCTTTTAGGATCAGTGACACGTGTCACTCAGATATCACTTCTGAAATGGCGGCCTTCAAGGGCCCAAACCTTGAGGCATCATTTTACGGCGTGCCCTAATCCCTAGATCACCAAACCCTAGGGAGGACACACTTTTCCAAAAGATCCTGTAAATAGGGAAAATTCCCTCATTTGAGGGCAAGAATACAGAACACGAGACAACACGTCACATCCACATTTATTACAAAGCTGTCGTTCATAGGAAACAGACTGCACCTTACCCGAGCTTGGAATCCGAGCAGATAACTTTATTTCCGCACATTTTACTCCGAATAATTTACTAACTTAATCTTCGGAGGCAGACCACCGACCATCCGGCGGTCCGTTTGCTTTGCAGGTATAGGCGCCCCTTGCTGGATCCAGTCTTAGTGTTGTAACTCTCCCGAGGGACAAAAACCCCCGAAACAATCATCATCAACCTAAGAATAACTACAAGAAGGGAATGATAATGCATCATCCTTTATTGATGTATTTGCGATTTCCACGCAATACAATAACACAAATCGATATGATGATCCTGGAAAAAAATAGGCAAAAGACTGAAAATTTACTTCATTTCCTTTAAGCTAAAAAGAATTGTTAGAAAAATTAAATGAAAAAGTCTTACTTGCCCCAACAGGTCCAACACCACCCACTCCACCAGAAAAGAGGTTTCCTCAATGGAATTGTAGTGCTTATTGTGCTTATCATAGAGGCGTTGGACACGATACCGAATGTTGCTATGTTTTGAAGCACAAAATACAAGATTTAGTAGACGATGGGAGAATTCCAATGCCTAAACCTAACAATAATGCATACCCCTTAGGGGTGTTTCACATCGATGAAGACCATATGGGAAGTGATACGTTCAATCCTTTAGACCATATCACACCCATAGGAGAACCTCTATCCACAATACTCATAGAGGCAACTAATGAAGTATGTGGACTATGGGACGACAACTTTCAGGACTTATATGTCTCTAAGTATGTCGTCGTTCCACCTCCATCTTGTTTGCAAAATAAAAATATTAGAGTGCTTGATTGGGATCATTTTTTGGGGATATTGCAAGATTTATCGAATCTCTCCTTGGCTGAACAATGACATCAAGTACAACTCATGGAACATCTTGAAATTGAGGCACATCCAAAGCCTCTAGAAGAAAGTTGGTTTATGAGTTCTACGACTAATCCAAATGAGATAGATCATTTAACTCGTTCTGGGCAAGTCTACCAAGCACCACCACCAAATGGATCTTCGACAACACAAAATAAAACTCAAGGTCAAGTACAAAATCCAATACCACCTCCACTTGAGGTGGAAGATCCATTGGTCAAACAACTTCGCCAATCAAAGGCAAATGTTAGCATTTGGGAACTCCTAAGTACTTCTAAAGAACATAGGAATTCTCTTATGAACGCTCTAACGGCTTTGTCTATAAGCAGATACACAACCCCTCAGGATCTCGTTAGCTTGCTTACTACCGAGAAATTCGACAAGTCAATCGTTTTCACTAATGATGATTTGCCTTTAAAAGACACTACCCACAACAATGAGTTAAACTTAACTGTGGGATGTAAAGGATAAAATATCCCTCTAACTTTGGTAGAAAATGGGTTGGCTATAAACGTATGCCCATTACAAACGGCAAAATACTTAGGCCTAAATCCAGAAAAAGATTTCCAATCAAAATAACAAAGCATTAGGGCCTATAACAATTCGAGAAGATCTGTGTGTGGAACTATTAAGCTACCAATTACCACAGGCCCAATTCAAAAGATGGTAGAATTCCATGTTATGGACATAAAACCTACATTTGACCTTTTACTTGGATGCCTTGGATACAAGAGATTGATGCAATACCATCCTCACTTCATCAAATGATTAGATTGAACTATCAACGACTTCCTATGACTATACATGCTTCTCCACTCAAAATAGCAATAAATGATCAATCACTCTTAGAAATAAACAATGATAATGATGAAGAGTACTTGTGAGGATTTTTCGTGGAACCACTCTTCACAATTAAAATGGAAGAAGACTTGGAAGAATCATTCAAGCTTGATCTATATTCCACTCGGATAGCAAACAACATCTTGCTCAAGAGTAGTTACTTTCCTGGGATGCCTTTGGGAATAGCGATGAAGAAATCTCTCTTACTTCCTATCTCAAAGAAAAGATTCTTCTTTAGATTGGGATGTTAACCAACCAAAGAAGAAATGGAGTCTCACGATGCAAAAAACAAAATACGTAGAGACAATAACAAGAAAGGAATAATCACTTTACTCTCATCCTATCAACAAACCCTTAATGTACAATTCATTAAGGAGGGAGAAGATTACCTGTAAGGAATATTTCAGGGGTTAATCCCCTAGCTTGAACCCCACTGTGATCATACACTAAAGTACGGTGGCGTCCAAAGGTAAAGAAGATAGAGCAAAAGAGTCGCCAACAAGTTTTTTTAGGAACTTGTAAACCGTTCAAGAGGTGAAGGTTACACCCCTTAACGATTCAAGAGATCGTCAACTCCATAAGGTCTTGAACCAAATTGGGTTCGGGGATGAAGGTACAAATCCAACCTAAAAGAGATTGAACCTGCCCTAATAATAGGCCTCTACTTTATTCAGATCGTATTCATGTGCGCTTTATGACTAACATGCAATCAATAGGATTACCCTAAACCTGTTTATCTATGTTGGTTGACTATTAATGCACAAATAAATCTATTATTGGCGATCACTTGAATTATAATCAAATTAACCCTAAATAAGATTATTAAATATCTTATTAAGCGTGATTACAAGTACCAAATTCCCTTTAAACATGCATAAAAGGTGTGATCAAGCAATAAAAATAAATAAAGCAACATAATAATCATAAAAATAATCATCACAATTATAAAAATAATCAAAATCATATTAAAGCATAATATTAATAGCAAGATCCTAGGCATGATACTAACAAGATTAATAACAAACCCTAGCATGTCACTAACAATAAAAATCAAATCTTTAACCCTAACATGATACTAACAATCAAAAATATTAGGAAGAACATAAAAAACATCATAGAAATCGTGATTGGTATTAAATTTACCCTAGACATGATACTAGGAATATCATAATAACAACCTAAGCATGAACTCTATATCATAACATCAATAAAAACCATTAAATTATTTACTTTGATGCCTCTTACCTTTTTCTAATAACAAAATACACACGTTAGTAACTTCAAGGAAAATAATAAACAAAACAACAATTAAATAGTTGAAATAGAGATTTGGGACCAAACCCTCAGAAATCAAACTTTCACGTCTAGGGCGAAGGCAACTTCGAATATGGCTAGGTGTATCTAGACCTAATGAATGCAGATTTTTGTATGTAAAAGGCTAGTCTAGAAAAGAGAGAGAGAGAGAGAGAGAGAGAGAGAGAGTAATCAAGAGAATCTTGATGAGAGTTGGTGATTTGTAGATGAAAATTGGTTATTGAAAACGGAGTTTTTAGCACGTTATTTATAGAGAAAATCAGCCAAAAAGATAAAACATCAAAACAGAGTTCTGGCACACATAAAAATTAATTAGCACCAACGCTGGCTATTGGCGCCAGACGCAAACATTAGCGCAAAGCGCCAATGCTAGCACCAGGCGCCAAGCTTAGCGGCAGGCGCTACAGCTGGCGTTCTGCGCTGATTTAGAAATTCACACGTTTTCTTAAAATCAGATAGAAATTGTCGTACAGGAGGATAAAATCATATTTTTCCTTTAAAAATGCTCTTTGATTTTAATTAAAACTCTGAAAATTCAACAAAAGTCGATTTATCAATGCTAATTGAATTAGGAATGAAAAGAACCTTCTAGAAGAATCAAGAAGAATAAAACCATTCCTAATTGCATTAGGAATGATAAATCTATATTAGGTCCTTCCCTAGATCATTGGGCCGCATATAAGGCTCAAACCGGGCCCAATTCAGTAAATTGGCCATAACTTCCTCAATATTCATCAGAATTGGGCTGATAATATATCATTGGAAAACTCTTGTCAAGCCCCATCCAACTACACTACTATTGGACCCATATCATGGACCAACCAAACTGGATTGGCTGTTTTCTTAAAATAAGTTTTCAAAAACAGAGAGAAGAGAAAAGAAATTAAAACTATCCGCAACACTAAATTTTTCACACTTTCACTTCATTAGATTATAATTCGACGTGAAAGGTACTCATCACCGGGTTTGGTTTTGGGGAGACACAAATGGGTGTCTACAGAAGCCCCCACTTTGACTGAGTTTTGAGAAACGCAAGTTTCGAAAACAAAAGTCAAAGTATCGATAGGGACGGAGAATGATTAAGAACTTTCTGCGATCCTAAATCATTCTTGTAACGCCGATACCTGCAAACTAGTGTTAGTTAAATAGATAAAAGAGTTAGGAAACGTGTATCTTGCACAGTCGAGCATACGTTTCTGAAAGTAACAAATTTGCTGCCGCATTGCCGTTGTTTTGCTGACCTCCTGACAAGAGAATGTCATCCCGCTTGAAAACCGCTACGCTTGTAACTGCTTCCAATTTAGAAGATTGCTTCTCTTGATAATATTCCACGTCCAAGGGAATACTATCGAAAATTGTTTTGCTTGAAACAATCCTCTTCTATTTTTATAATATTCCACGTCCAAGGGTATACTATCGAAGACGACTTTGCTTGAAATCACCTTCACTTGTTTATGACAACTCTCCACAATCTAGGGAATGCCGTCGAAGATATCCTCGCTTGAAGCTATCCTCATTTGTTGCGATAAATTTCCAAGGAAATTACCGAAGATCTCCTCTTGTCGATCTTTAAAAGCTCGCTTGAACTTTGCTTCCGCTATGCCTGTACGTCGGCACTTTTGTTGCTTTTGAACCTGTATGTCTGTGCCTTTTGCGAATGAACCTGTATGTCGGTGCCTTATGTTAATGAGACGATCTTTCATCAGTTCGATCACTTCGTGCAATCAATCCGATTACTAAAAATCGCATCAAATTACTTAGAGGGGCTACCTGGCGTACCAAGGAACCCAAAATATATTGCAAAAAATAGAACAACCTCACCGAGTGGCTGAATATTCTTGCGCCGCTGAAAACTCATCAGCGCCACATAACTGGCTGTAGCGCCAGACGGTGGGATTGGCGCAAGTCGCCAAGCCTATCTGTTGACGCCAAGGTATAGCGCTTGGCGCTAGAATAGGGTATTCCTTAAATACCCCTTTCTTCTTCATTTTCGCTGCTGCTCGTCGCGTTTTTGCTTGAAAATTTCCAGAAATTCACTTGCTTCGTTCTTGCTCGTTTCTCAACCAAATTCGCTCAAATTTGTTGCAAATCAAAGCTTGTTTCATTCATTTTCCCGATCTATGTAAGTTTTCTTTGAACTCACACCTGTTTTTATGAATTTTGCATGTGTTTATTTTCGAATTTCATGAAATTTCAAAACTTAGAATGCTCAATTCTCTTTATTTGTCAAATTTTACGCCACGAAATTGCTTGATTATGTTTATATATTTCCTTGGGAGTAATTTGAGACTTGTTTGACTCAATTTTGTGAAGAAATGAGCGAATTTCCATTGTTGGACCTCTTGAGGTCGAGAATACAATGTGGCTCGTTCTTGATGTTTTTGCTAGCAATTCTTGTCCAATTTGTCACAATAATTACTATAGTATTGTAAGAAATTGTTTGATTGCTTGAAAAATGTCGTTATGCTCAATTTGAATTTGTGCTCTATTTTAGTACTACGTACTCTGTTTTTTTACGAACATAGTATCATGCAGCTAGGCGAACCTTAGATACTATAGAACCTTAATTTATGATAATTCTGCACAATTTAGCATGGCTAGACAGCGAGGTTCCGGTTCACGGTCCTGAGACATTCGACGGGAGCACGAGCCCGTGGAGGACGATGCCGAGCCGCCCACTTTGCTTGGTCGACTCCCCGAGTGGGATGAACGAACCTTATTCTTTTCCCCGTTGGGAGGACGTGCTGTCATGGCTCCGGCTGGACGGTTTGGGCGATCTGTACAAGATGTACATTGCCAGAGATGTCGAGACGAGACTCCTATGGGAGTCTTGCGGTCATGCTGCGCTGTACGAAACCTCCGAGGCAATGGTGGCCTCCAGCGGGGGTCACCATGTAGTTCGTGCTCTGGTGGAGTTCTTTTGGGACACCACCAACACTTTCCACTTTCCTTGGGGTTAGATGATGGTCACTCCTACCGACTTCAGTCTCATCACATGACTGGAGTTTAGCTCCGTGCCACTGCCGTTTGACAGCGGGATTGACGTCTTTTCCCCTAAGGTCGAGGAGCTGTTGGGGCCAATTACCATTCGGGCTCGAGCTGAGATAGAGTCATCTCAGTTAGTGCTAGGGGGATTCGCCGTTGGACTCTAGCAGCGACTTTTGACGATGGTGCGACCACCCGAGAGCAGCGGGTGCGCATCTTTGCGCTTATTTTGTTGTCAAGGACGTTCTCCCCTGACAAGGGTAGTAGGGCGCTGCTTTACTACCTTCCTGCCGTCCGCGATCTACATCAGATCGGGACTTACGACTAGGCCAGCTTAGCCTATGCTGACTTCATTCGAGCACTGAGGGACTCGTGTCGACACCGGTCCTTTAGGACGAATGTTGCTCTATCAAGCTTTTGGAGGGTCGTATAGGTAAACATTATTCCCTATAAAGTTCAACTCTACATTTTAGCTAGCACTTTCTGATAATTTTAACTCCTTGTAGATCTGGTTCTACGAGTACTTCCTTTTTCCTGCACCGGCGAGACCATCGTCGCACAGGTTTCCAGTCAGTGCTTCCTCGGGCATCCGCCGTGTGGGGATGTCCACTGCGTATGTCCGAGACTAGATCATCGCGGTATGATTCTTTTCTTATTTGCCATTTTGCGATGCTTTAGATAGATTCTCGCCTGATTGATGCTCTTTGCAGGAGCCTGAGGTGCGATACCGGCCGTGGGTCGGCCTGGAAGTATTTCACTGAGCGTCGCTATTTCCTAGGGACTTATGGAGCGATCACACACCTTGGAGAGAGGGCTGCTAGATAGCATTCCTCCGATATTTTTGTCGTTCCTGCTCCTCCACCACGTCATATGTTTAACGCCGCGAGGTTATTGAGCATGTCAGAGGGAGCTGGTACCCCTTTGCGATCTTGCACGATCCTTGGGAAATGCTATGCGGAGGAACTACTATCGTTGTTAGCTCCAGTTCCTATACCGGCTGAGGATGTGGTGGTACGGTTTTTCAGCTTTTATCTTTCATTAAGTTGCCCCCAAGTAATGCTTTACTGATTTGGTTTTTCTTTATCAGGACGATGCTGCTGAGTTCGTGCCACCCCGTATGTCTCTCCATTACTAGGGGACATACGGGCCGATTGAGGAGATGATTCCTCCGGCTCCTAAGGACGAGAGATTCGTGGAGCGGTCGATTCCTCGCCACCAGACCCGGGTCAGCTTATTGATTTGCAACTTTTGTCCATATATATTACGCATGTTTACTGACTTATTTCTTTGACAGTTCTCGCGTGAGGTGGTTTCGGCGATGACACGATGTATAGATGCCTTCCGGAGCCAGCTTGTCCAGATGAGGAACGTGGCTACTTGCCGTTAGGACGACGCCGTTCAGGAGGTCGTCTTTCTTTCATATGTTTTTGCACTACCGCTTCGCTTTTGCCTTGTTTCTGATTTTAATTCCTTTTGCAAGGTCAGCCTATTCCTTCTCGTACCCGCACGAGACCTGAGGTGCGGAGGGATCCGGCAAGGTCTAGCTCGAGACGTTGCCGCACTACTTCTGGAGGTAGGGGTGGTCGCTCTGAGGCTGCCCGTACTGATGTGGTAGAGGGCTCAGGTTCTTCCTATGAGGGTGCTCATGCTGCGCCGGTAGGCCAGGGTGAGGCTACCTCGGCTCTTAGAGGTTGTGGGATGTACGAGGTCGGCTCGTCATCGCAACAGCCTCTGTAGCCTCAGCCTCAAGTTGATCTGGGGTGGACCGGTCCCACGTTGAGTTTTCCTCCTCTTGCGGAGACTGGAGCTAATACTAGAGCTGGAGCCGGAGCAGGTGGAGAGGTTACTCCTCGTACGGCGGAGTTTTATGCGATGATGGATTTATTTTATTTTGTATATACATACTATTATGATTTTATTTTATTTATCATGTTTTTTTTTCGTTTTTTTAATATTATTATTATGTGTATGTTTGTGTGTGCAAGAAAGTGTGACAAGTAATTTTGTGCAAAAATTCCGTCATCTTTATTATTGATGGAGGGTATCCGACTTTCTCCCCCAAAAAGAAAAAAAAATGAAAGAGAATAAAATATTGGGTTTACAAAAACTTGGAAATTAGTTTAAATAAAATCCCAAAAAAGAGAATAAAATTAATATAATAGCTATATTAATTAAAAAAAAAGAATAAAAAGATGTTTAGAAAAGATAAGGAAGCCGTAAAGACATTAGCAGACTCGAATTAAGGTAAAAATGCGGTTTTAGAAAGCGCGTACAAAGAGGAAAATTAGCGCCAGCTTGCGCCACGCGTATTGGTTTAGCACTAGGCGCGACACTTAGCGTTTGGCGCCAAGCTTTGGCGTCTGGCGCTAATAGCAGCGTCTGGCGCCAAATAGCGCTGACTCCGTATCCTTCCCAGATTAAAATTGCTCCGATTTCGTGCATAAATAGCCCCCTGCCCAGCCGATTCTTTTCATAATTTCAGCAAATAAAATAATTCTTATCTTTAGAAAAATAATATCATGTCTCTAGTCACCAAAACTTTTACCCAATACACCCATGAATGGTGTCGGTCTCTTAATGCCAAAGAAAGAAAATAATTAGATGTATTCCACTTGGGGGGAATTTATGGTATCAAAGGGGTAGATCTTGACTTAGATTTTATTCATACCGCTCTAGAATATTGGGATGTTGATACTCATTGCTTTAGAATAGGGTATGATGAAATTAGCCCTTTGCCGTAAGAATTTGGTGCTACTTTAGGTTTCCCTGCAATAGATCTCATAGTAATCCTTAGAATAGACGCATATTATTACAAGTATTTTGAACGCTTCTTCAATTTAAAAGAAAGAGATCTATCAAAAATAGTAGATGGCAACATAGTTAATTTGAAAGAATTTGCTCGCCATTATTTTGATAAACCTTACTCTGAATCTTTTCATATATATAGAAGAAGGGATTTCTTATTTTGATAAACCTTACTCTGAATCTTTTTTCTTACTAGTGGTAAAAATAATGAGAGTCAATCAATTATAACCACCGTACCAGAACAAATTGAATCAGGGAGAAATCCAATGTCATTGATAGTTGGAGAGACTATGATTAGTCTTGATAAATTGAAAAGGAACCCAAAAGCACCTTTTCGAGGTTCTCCAATTTTATTACACGTAGAAAAATAATACTTTTAATTACGGAAGTCAAAATGTATATTTTTGTATAGTAAGAATAATTTATTTGCATTGCCTATTTTTTTTTTTTTTTTTACAGATGTGGCTAATGGAAAGGCTAGAATTAATTAGCCCTCCTGACAACATTGAGAAGTTCACTCTGAATTGTTCGTGAGGAGGATGAAACGCTTCTCTAAAATGGGGCGCCACGAATGGAAAAGGATCTTCGAATCTCGCAATTTTGCTATCAAGTGGGTCCTCCCGTGGTGGAAAATAGAAAGGATTGTTGGTATCAACAAGCAACCTTTCTGGCATCTTCCAAGTTTGTCCCGTATGACTTATTACTATCCCTGAAGGGTAAAAAGACAATACGACTTACTTCAGAATATTCCTTCCGGAGATCTTCGTCCTCCCTACGAGTTCCCTGTCTCCCAGGAAGTAGACAGATTTGATGCTTATTGGAGTGCCCGACCTCTATGGGAAGCGATTACCCAAAAGGTTCCTCCTTCCTTGCCCAATGATGTGAAGAAGTGGTTGCTGAAGAAACCTTCAAGGGACTTGAAGAAAAATCAGGGTAAAACTGATGTGAAGAGTCGTCTAGGTGACAAGGTGGCTCCTGTTAGGAAACGCTTAGGTGAGAGAATTGAAATCAAAACACCTGCAATGCCTACGAAGAAAAGTACTACAAGAGATAAGGAAAAAAGGAAAGCTGACACCATAGAGAAAAAAGCTTGGGTAGAAAAGAAGCATGGAGTCCTAGCTGAAGGGGAAACTATCTATTCTAAGATCGAATGTAGGTCCTCTAAAGGATGCCAACTAGCTAAGGTTATGGATGAGGAGGAGGAAGCAGACAAAAATTGGAAAAGGGCTAGGAAAAAAAGGGAAGATTAGGAGCATTGTTTAATTTCCAATTATTAGACTTAGTTAATATTTTTTTATTTAAAGTTAATTTATTTCAGCTTTATTAAAATTCCATCAATAATGTAATTTTATTTTATTAATGAAATTTAGCTTTTAATTAAATTTTTTACTTATAATTTATTTAATTAAAGCAATGAAAACCGAAAAAAAATTAATTTTCCAGAAATTCTTCGAGTACGGAAGTCGAAAATTTTCCGGAAAACACCGAAATATTCCCAGAATTTAAACTGTGAATTGGCGCCACCTATCTGGGATTGGCGTCGGCCACGGCGGTCTGGCGTCAGGCGACGGTCGTCGGCTAGCGCTAATGCACAACTGCTGGCGCTGGAACGTTTTCCGTGACGCCGATATTTCGCTGATCTTCTGTCGAATTTTTAATTAATTCTGGGATGCGAGATTTTTGGAAAATAAAGTGGCCGCACCCGTAAAGGGTTGCCTACGTATCCTTTCTTAAGGAATCAGGCCAAACGTAGCTCTCTTGAGTATCCTACTCAAGTAATTATGGGTAGTATTTCTTAAGTTGGTCAAGATTTATCATGTTCGAGAACTCATTGCCATCCATACCAGTTAGTTTTGCTGCACCTCCTGACAGAATTGTTTTGACAATGTAGGGTCCAGACCAATTAGGTCTAAATTTTCCCCTTGGATCTAAAACATTTTTCCTTAATGCTTTTAACACCAAGTCTCCTACTTTGATGTTCATTGTCTTGACCTTCTTATTAAAATGCCTAGCCATACGAGTTTGATAACACTGAGTGTGATGTAGAGCTTCTAGCCGCTTTTCATCGAGTATAAATAATTCTTCATATCTTGCCCTAGTCCATTCAACTTCATCGAGTTTACTCTCTAACGCGATGGGTATAGATGGAATTTCTAGTTCGAAAGGTTGTACAACATCCATTCCATATACCAAGGAAAATGGGGTATTTTCTGTTGATGTGCGAATTGACGTGCGGTAACCCCACAATGCTAAGTGAAGTTTGTCAGGCCAATCCTTATAATTTTCCGTCATTTTTTTCGAGGAAATTTTAACTTTTGCTACCTCACAAACACCTCAATTTCAATTTTGCTACCTATCAAAACTTTTATTTTATTTTGCTACCTAACATATGCCCTTTTTTTAAATTTTGCTACCACTAAACGGAATTCGTTAAGGAATCCGTTAAGTGGGTCCATAACAACACGTGTCGTGTTATTATTGGCCAAAAAAATAACAAAAAATAAAAAAAACAATTTTTAAAAAAAAATAAAAAAAAAGAAAACCCTAAACTACCTAGCCACCACCCCCATCCCCCCAACTCACCGCACCCCTCCCCGAAATTACCACCCGCATCGCACCACCAGCCCCAACCCACCTAAACCCTCCCCCTCCCTTTCCCGCAACCGCGTCGCCCCCCAAAAACCACCAAAATTAAAACCTTAGATCCCACCACGGCCACAAATTTGGCCACAAATGGCCGATGACCGTTTTTGGGGACGAGGGTTTGGGTTTTGGGTATAGCGGTTTTGGGCTTAGCAGTTTTGGGGGCGACGCAGTTGCGGGAAAGGGAGGGGAGGGTTCAGGTGGGTTGGGGCTGGTGGTGCGACGCGGGTGGTGGTTTCGGCGAGGGGTGCGGTGAGTTGGGGGGAAGGGGGTGGTGGCGGCTGTGTAGTTTAGGTTTTTCTTTTTTTTTAATTTTTTTTTAATTTTTTTAAGTTTTATTTTTTCAATTTTTTTTGACTAATAATAACACGACACGTGTCGTTATGGACCCACTTAACGGAATCCTTAACGGATTCCGTTTAGTGGTAGCAAAATTTAAAAAAGGGCATATGTTAGGTAGCAAAATAAAATAAAAGTTTTGATAGGTACCAAAATTGAAATTGAGGTGTTTGTGAGGTAGCAAAAGTTAAAATTTCCTTTTTTCGATGATAGTCTTTAAATTTTATTAGCTGCCTCGACTGCTCCATTTTCTTGAGGCCTGTAAGGGGAAGAATGATGATGTTGAATGCCATATTTTTGTAACAATTCTTCACATTCGGATTGAAAGTGAGTTCCATTGTCACTTATCATTTCATGTGGGACTCCGTATCGACAAATAATATTTCTCTTGATAGAGAGTGCTACATGTTTTGCAGTGAGTTTAGCATATGATTGCATTTCGACCCATTTTGTGAAGTAATCAATTGCTACTAGTATATATTTTTGGCCTCCTGTTCCTGGGGGAGTTATTTTGCCGATGATGTCAATTCCCCATGTAGAGAATGGCGATGGCGATGTGTAGGTGTAGAGCAAGGATGGAGGAACATGTTGTAAATTGGCATAGGTTTGGCACTTAGGGCATCTTTTTACATATTGATGGCAATCCCTATTCATTGTAGTCCAATAATATCCTACTTGCATTATTTTTTGGACTAACATTTTGCCATTTATGTGCGTGCCACAGATTCCTTCGTGGACTATTCTCATTGCTCTTTGTGCATCCTTTTTTCCTACACATAAGAGAGCTCGACCCTTAGGTACCCTTTTATGTAGTTCGTTGTGTATGAGTACATATTGGGAAGCCAAAAGCCTTAATGCTCGTTTTGCTCTTTTGTCAACGTGGGGAGGGTATTCTCCTTTGGTGACATAATTGAGTATATCCGTGTACCACGGTTCTTCTTCTTCGTCTTGGACTACTTCGTCGTCATCTATAGCCTTGATGTATGCTTGTTTGTGACTTTTCTCTATGGTTAAAGGCATTTGCTTGATTTCCGTGGGAATCCTAACCATTGAGGCTAGTCTTGCCAAGGCATCAGCAAATTGATTTTCTTCCCTAGGTAGATATGTGTACTCTACCTTCTCTAACTAATCAGTAAGAGTTTCTAGATAGATTTGGTAAGGGGCTAGACTTTCACTCCTTACTTTCCACCTTTTGGATTTTTGGTTGATTATTAATGAAGAGTCTCCGAATATCCTTAACTTTTTTACTCCCAATGCCAAATTTGTTTCAAGGCCTACCACGCATGCTTCATATTCAACAGCATTGTTGGTAACGTCAAAATCAAGCTTTATGGAGATTGGAAAATGCTCTTCTTTAGGTGATACTAGTAATACTCCAACGCCACATCCCTTTTGGTTGAGGCTCCGTCGAAGTACAAGGTCCAAGTATCATCTTCAGTAACCATTAAGTCTTCATCTTGAAATTCATTGTCTTGTATTGGCGTCGAGTCTTCTATTGGAAAGTCTGCTAGAAAGTCTGACACCATAGATCCTTTGTTACCTTTTTGCGGCATAAACCTTACATCAAACTGGGCTAAATTGACTATCCAACTTGATATGCGTCCATTGAGTGTAGATTTCTCGAATAGATACTTGAGTGGATCTAATCAGGAGACTACGAAGACAGTATGCACTAGCATGTAATGTCTTAACCTGGTTGTGGCCCACACCAAGGCGAGGCACAACTTCTCAAGTGGTGTATAGCGTGTTTCGTATTCGAGCATCTTTTTGCTTAGATAGTAGATTGCGTTTTCTTTGCCTTCTACTTCTTGTGCTAGCATAGCTCCCATTCTCTATTTGGTAACTGTCAAATATAACCTAAGAGGTATTCCGGGAAGTGCTGGTGCTAATACGGAAGATTTGCGAGATAGGTTTTGATCTTTTCAAAGGCTTTTTGACACTCGTCATCCCATATCACGGGTACATTCTTTTTGAAATTTTTGAAGATTGGTTCACATATCGTCATCAATTTTGATATGAACCTACTTATGTATTGCAAACAGCCAATAAATCCTCGAATATGTTTCTCGGTTTTTGGCGGTGGCATCGACATGATTGCTATAATCTTGGTTGGGTCTATCTCTATTCCTCTAGAGCTTATGACAAACTTAAAAGCTTGCCCGAGGTGACTCCAAAAGCACACTTAGATGGGTTCAACCTCATATTATATTTTCTTAGCCTTTCGAAAAATTTTCTTAAGGCTACTTGATGGCCTAGACGGTCTTTTGATTTTACAATCATGTCGTCGGCATATACTTCGACTTCTTTATGCATCATGTCATGGATTAAGGCAGTTGCTGCACGTTGGTAAGTAGTACCCGTGTTTTTCAACCCAAATGGCATTACCGTGTAGCAATAAGTGCCCCATGGTGTTATAAAAGTTGTTTTCTCCATGTCTTCTTCTGCCATGAGAATCTGGTTGTAACCTGCGTACCCATCCATGAATGAGAGAAGCGCGTGATTTGCCGTGTTATCTATCAGAATATCGATGTGTGGTAAAGGGAAATCGTCCTTTGGACTTGCCTTTTTTAGATCTCGATAGTCGACACACATCTTACCCTTCCATCTTTTTTTGGAACTGGGACGACGTTGGCGACCCATTTGGGGTTTTTGGATACCTTGATGAAACCTGCAGTTATTTGTTTTTGGACTTCTACTTTTATTTTAAGAGCTACGTCGGGTTTCATTCGACGTAACTTTTGTTTTACCGGTTTCATTCATGGAATTAGTGGTATAGTGTGTTGAGCTATTTCTCTATTAATGCCTGTCATATCTTCGTATGACCAAGCAAATACATCGATAAATTCTTTAAGTAAGTTAAATAAATTGGTTCTTTCTTGTTCATTAAGTGTTAATCCAATTTTAACTTCTCTTTTATTTGTTGAATCATTTGAGATATCAACCGTTTCAATTTCTTCAATTACTGGTGTTTTCTTTTCGAGTGTTTCCATTGCTTTAATAATATCTTTATCTCTTTCATTGTTAGTTAAGCAATGCTCGTCATCTTGGGTTAGAGCAGAACACAAGAAATAAGGAGAAGAAGAAATATTATTATACTCTGAGATCATTACATCAAAGAGTGATATGTCCTTAGGGACTTGATCACTAACTATTCTAGGAGAAGAAATAGGAGGGGAAGGTGCTACTACTAAAGACCTAGAAGACCCCATAGGAAGAGACTCTGACTCATACTCTGACTCAGACGACTCTTCAAACATTGGTCCTTGCCCTGTCGTGATAGATATCTTCCTTCCACCTGGAGTAGTCACCTTGACGGTTTTGCGCCACCCTTGTAGTGATCCTTCAGCTGGAGTGATTAGCTTTGAGGGATTGATGTTTTCGCTTTGTAAGACTGTTTGAATGAGTGAGGATTATCCTTTTTATAAGTTGGCTCATTCTTTTCTCGCCCAAATAGTAATCCCATGGCGTTAAAGTTAAAGTATGGGGGTGCTTTATCCTTGTGGACAGGAGTTGGGATTTCATCTGTGAAATAACAATCCAAGAAAATCTCTAATCTCGGTTGCCTTATGTCATTTACAACAAATGGCTCAGGAAATTCATGACATGGATAGTCCTCTCCTTCTTTTACAAATTAACCATTAAGTGTAAGAGGATATTGATCACTTGGGATTGCTTTCTTTTGAGTGCGAGCGTCTTTACGTGCCTTTGATTTTTCCTGGGCTCGCTTGAGATCTTTCCGAGTCGGTTCGAAACCAAGTCCGAAAGTATCTAACTTAGGGAGGCCAAGTGACTCCAGCGATTTTTCTATTCCTTTATTCTTTCCTAGGGTCATCCCAGGAAAATGTCCTTGTTTCTTCAGAATAGCATTTACAACCATGTTGGAATGGGAGTCATGGCAAAGAGGGGCCCTCTCATCCTCCTAGATTAAAAAGACTTCTTTTTTAAAGCCCCATATGTAACACCCTAGAAATTCCTTTATTTTAAAATACTTGTTTTGCCCTGTATAAAACTTTAAATAGAAATATCTAAGACATTACCGCCACCGTGAAAACGGTTAAGGCAAATATCAAAGATACACAGCGGAAGACTAATTTTCAAAACCTTTCCAAAACAATCCAACTTGAAAAGCTAACCAAACGAATGTAAAGTTAAAACCAAAATGAGCGAAGTAAATTGAAAATCAACCTACAACTTGGAACCATAGAAGGCCCTTATTAAAAACCAACCCAAATCAAAACTTGATTATATAAATATTAGCGTAAATAATTAAAGCAGAAACACATTATAACTAATATAAACTAGCATGATTCGCTCTTCACTCGTGCCCCATCATGAATATGCCTCAATACCTGAAACGTTTATCTCTACTTGTTTCCACTACTCTCCATTAAAATTGGGTCATCATAGGGCCAAGATAAAGACATGGCCATATACACAAACACACACAATCAGCAAAGCTGAGTACATAAGCTTAAATTAGCCACACTAACATGCTTTCACCTATCCACACACACTTACCTCATTGCACCTGTTCACAAGCACACACACTAATCAACAAGACACATTGACTAGACACTAATTAATTCATTTTGCATTGATTACGCATCGAACGAGTTTCCACCTATTAACCTCCCCCAAATAAATTTGAGGTTAACTGGCATGGGAGCTAACCGTGCCAGCGACAAAACCACACAAAGGTGGAGGAATTCATGAGCATAATAATAAATACTAAAAAGGAATATACAGCGTCTTGTACTCCATTGGAAGTTATGGTTAATTATAAAACCCCATAACCCCCCCCCATTGTTCATACTTAAGGTATATATGTTCCAAGAGTTTTGGTGCGTAATCTCTTTAACTTTACGTTATTTACATATTATTAGACTTGGTGATGACTCTCAAAGCATAACAAGTCAATCAAAAATAATTATTCAATCAAACAAACATACCAATTTAATTCTTGAATAATTAGTGACCACATATTATTTAATGTTGAACCCTTTTTAATTCTACCTCAGTGTCAAAGACACCTTAAACGCATAATGCGCCAAAAATCCTATCCCTCGGTGTTAAAAACACCTTAAGTGCACAAAGGCACCAACATACAATTTATTCCTTGTGTACATAGACACTTATATAGCTCCTTCCTCATGCTTTAAGCATCAATAAAAATTATTTGAACCATTATAAAATTCCTTTTTAATATTCCAAACATAAATAAACATGTAGTTTAATTAATAATGCCTTCTAACATGCCATAAATAAAATTGTGGTTCAAACGCAACATGCCCAAAATATAATCTTCCAATCTAAAACCATCAAAAATAATTCATGCTTCACAATTCGATCACAAACACCATAAATTCACAATTCCATACATAAACCTTAGCATGATTCTACTTATAACCAATTACAAACAAACCTAGCATGATTCTACATCACCAAAATATGCTAAGTACGCGAACGTACCTCAAATAAGCTCTTAAAGTAGCCGATTAAACTACCACAATTTCCGAACCAAGTCTCCTACATAAATGGACAAATAATACTATATTAATTACCTTATTATACACAAATTTCCAGCAACTTAAACTCACTTTAAACAACTTATAATAATCTGAAAAATAATTAAAAACCCCTAATTAAATTCCTCTTTAATGGGTAATTACACCCTTTTTGTAAGCTCATAAAAAAAAAAAAAAAAAACAACACTTAGGCTAATTTTCAGCATCATAAACCAATTAAAACCCCTTAATATTTCATCAAAACATACTTTTACACTCAATTATAATTTGAAACATTAAAAATATAAAAACCCCCAAGTCAAGAATATTATAGAACCTTAAAATCACATCTTTGAAGAATTAAAACCCCAACGTATAAACCATAACCCAAAAATCCGAAATTTAAAACCAATCATAATCTGAAAACTATTTTTGAATCATAACAAATATGATTTGATACTAAATAAACAAGTTTCAATACTAAAAATCCAAAACCAACACTAATATGTATAATTATACAAATTAATGAAATTAAACCAAAAGAGGAGAGATGAGAAAGGGATGATGATGATGACGGTGGCAAGGGCGGTGGACAGCCAGCAGCCGATAGCTGGTGGGTGGCTGGGCGGCGCCGACTACGGTGGGTGGAAGAGCAGCAGCCGCGAAAAAGGGGAAAAAAGAAAAAGGAAAAGGAAAAGGAGGAATAGAGAAAGGGGGAAGGTCGTGGCTGACCATGGTCGCCGGCAGGTGGTCGAACGGCCGACCGGTTGTTCCCAGCGGTGGCAGTCGTGAGGTACTTCCATTTATAACCCACCAAAACTCCATGTTAATGGAAAGCTACGGGAAGGAAGGAAAGAAAAAATAAATAAAAGAAAGGAAGGAAAAGAAAAAGGAAAAATTAAGAAAGAAAAGTAGTGCCTTTGACCATTTGACCTTTTTGGGTGTTTAAATTTTGGGGATTCAAGAGCTATTTATAATGTAGGGTAAATTATTGACATTTAGGCTTATATGAGATAATACAAGGGGGAGATAATTGGCCCAATAAATGAAAGAATGTTTGGACTTGTTGTAGACATAAGTTGTAACTATAGAATAGGTATTGATCAATTCAAAACTCATTTTAATTAAATCCCGTACTTCAAATTATTTGACTCAAAACTTGTTTTATTTATATATTCTAATAATTAAAATAGTTTGACCCAAATTTATTTTATTATTAAATAAATAATATATATAAAATATATTAAAATACGGGGTATTACAGTCTACCCCCCTTAAAAGAAGTTTCGTCCCCGAAACTTAGGTACGAAAACAGAAAAAGCTCACTTGAAACCGAATAAGTGCTTGTAAATTCTTAATATTTTTAGTTGTTGTACTTTGTGATACTTACTCTCTACCTCATCTATTCATTCACACCCAAACTAGTGTGTAAAGTAACTAACTTACTAACCAACTTACACAAACTAATGTATAAGATAACAACTTTACCAACAATTACACAAAATAATGTGTAAACTATTAGACTATCTAACAAACTCACACTACTATTAGTGTAATATTCAACTTTGGTAATAAACTTACACATCCTAGTGTGTAAAACAAACAAACTAAATAACAAAATCAGTGTAAAACTGACCGAAAAAGCACTTAAAATGCCAAAATTAAGGGAAAAGCGCGCAATTCTATCGCACTCTACCCCCCTTAAAGAAAACGAGTTACGCCCCCGTAACTCCACTTAATTTAATTCAACTTTAGAGTTATGTTGTTCTCTTTCTCGTTTTATTCTTGGTAAAATCATAATACTTCTCTATATTAATTCCATGTTTCAAGTACCAAAAGTCTCATCGATTCCGTACTCATTATACAAAAAATAATCAATACCATCTATACTCTCTTTACCAATCCTCTAGTAAAAGTATGAAGCACTTTGCTATTTAAAACCTTGATTTTGTCAAGCTTTCTTATGATTAAATTGGTTACCCTCAATAGTTTCCTTTGTAATTCATACCTTTAGTCAATGTTCTTTCACAATGACTCATGAAAAATGTTTTATACCTTACCAAGGTCCAATAATATACCAAGTTATTCCCCATTTTATTAATTCTATGCAAATTCATATATTTCTATATTCCTTGGCTCATTCTCTTTATTCTTTCCATACTTTTAACTTTGTTTTATGGGTTACACATTCAATAACACTTGTCTTTTGTCCCCTGTTTAACTTGCACCACTTAAATCCGTCATGGATACTTTTTTTTCTTCTCCATAACTTTACACGTTTGAAGTCCTAAGACGATATTCTCACTAATGTTCCCCAACATAGTGAACTTTCATGGTTCTTTCTATACCAACCTCGAAATATCGCCATGCCAATGCGGGCTTGCATGGTTATCTTTCATTTATTTTATCTCCAATGCTTCAAGCTCTCCAATGACTTCCAACGTTAAATATTCCTTTTGTTTGTCCATTATTAAATTCATAAATCTATTCATAAACTCTATTCATAAATCTATTCATAAACTCTTGTTTATGACATTTTCATATTCATAGTTCAATAATTTCAATACCTTTAAGTATATTATTTCTTCATGGTTTTGACTTTCTTAACCTCTAAGAATTACTTAAGCCACCTTCCTGCTTCTTCTTATTCCTAAAATATCTTTTTTAAACTCCTTTAGCTATCTTGTTGATCTTTCACCCACCTTCTTTCTGGTTTTGATCCCTTATCCTCATCCTTAGTCTCACCCTTTTTTTTTTTAGTTTTTTTTTTATTTTTGTAGCAAATTTATGAATTGTTCACTCTTTATACAATTCAGTCAAACTCCTAAAAACATTATATGTTGGCAATTTTAATTGGAACTCATATAAAGATCACCATCCTTTAACTCGTTCCATGGGCTTCTAAGCAATACTACACCCTTGAAAACTTCGAGACCTTAACAACTTGGAGTGCTACTTCAAAGCAAACAATCTTTTCATTTCCACCCAAACTTCACTACATGTTCCTTCCATCTGTATGAAAGTTCGGTAAAACTTATTTCGATTTTACTATCTCAAATGTCCCTCAAATAAGATTGGGTGTATTCACAACTTGTTCGTTCCCATTGACATGGTAAAATCAACTCTTTCCAATACTTATCGTACAAACTTTCATTCCCTCTCAAATTCTCAAGACACATTTTGCCTTTAAACAGCTTGCATAGCTCTTTAACTCAACCCTCAAAACTTTGGGAATTGATCTTCCTTTGGTGTTTAGATGGTTTTCACTCTTTAACACTACTTGTTTCACCATTTTCCCACTATGGGATTGTTGGTGGTTATATCATCCTTGCCTCCTTGGCAATCTGTCAAGCTTGCCTTACTACCTTGTTCAAATCATTTCTATTACTGGAACTGTTTCTTGTCACCATACTTTCTGGATGATAAAACTTGATGCTATATAGGTTGGGTTGAAACACCTAACTTTCTCTTGCTCTAATCAAAACATCAACCAATAAACTCAATCAAGGAACAATTATTATTTAATTCGAATTAAGGTTTGAGGTAACATATTGTTGTCCTCATTTCCAATAATTCAAATGCATAAAATTATGATTGATAAACAACCATAGTTCATATAATTAAACAAGCAATCAAAAATATAAATATCCCCATGACTGCTACCCAAAAGGAGAGAAAGAAATGATTAGTTTTTGGAAAACAATAGAAATCATAAGGTTGTTGAACAATTCTAAAAGATTAGGTGAATAAATTCAAGAATTTTCTCCAAAATGACAGCATTGTTACCCATAATGACTCCTTGAAGTAAAATAATTATCCTCATATCCCAAGTGAAAGAATAAATACTCATAACTTTTAGATGATATGTGTCAATATTTCTCAAGGTTGAACTTGTGACAAAGTTCTCAAGGTTCGACAAAACAAAAGTCCTCAATATTCCAACAAAATCATGATTTCTCAAGACTCCCATCATATATTAATATATATATACTCAATTCTCCATCCCAAACTAAATAACTTTAATCATAAGAAATGTCACTAAGCTTACAATGTCAAACTCCAATTGCTTCGGATTGAGTATCCCTTAGCTCATATAATAACTTCCGTCATCACTCATCTCTAATCAGTTCCTATGCTCACCTTTCTTGGGCTCTTATTCAATTTTGATTTATACTTAACCTCGTGTTCAAAGACAAAATATATTTCTCAAATGGGTATCGAATCACATTTTATTTCCCAATTACAAGCTCTTTAATCAATAGTATTAATCTCTTAATTCTCATACCTTTGCGTCTCGATACACAAGTGCACAAAACTCAAATACTCATTCTAATAACTAGACAAGATATCTTAACAACATGATATCCCAAAACACAATACTCACACCCATGTGATGATGTGTATCCCAAGATATCTTCCAAAATACCTCTCTGATAAGAAAATTGAAGCAGACAATCCTAAAATAAGCAATTGAGCTATCAAAATCCTTAACATTCCTCAAAATTCTCATTATTGAAACTCACAAGGTATGGGTTTAGGGATCCTACAAGAAAACGGGCTTGACTACCAAAATAAAACCCTTCCCATAACAACATAATACAGTTCTTGCAGAAGATTAAGTACGGTGTTCAATCATACAATCTTGATAGCTCACATATAATGATTCACATGTTACATGTTGTCATCAATAAACATTTAGTCATACAACATGCTTGAACACCTCATATAAAAATATGCACATAGGGAAGAAATTAAATTCTAGCCTATATGCCCTTTCTTCTCCTATACCCAAGCTCACCAACATGCTAATAAAAGCTTTTAACACATATTTCTTACCTCAATCCTTGCTTTCCTGCAAAAAGCACAAACTAAAAATATTTTTGACTCCTAATTTTTAAAATAAAATTTGAAAATAAGCTTTGAAAAAGGGCCAAAATATTCGGCCATCACAAAAAAAATTCGGGCATAACATAAAAATTTCGGATGTCCAAACTAAAAATTTTGGACCTCGTAAAAAAAATAAATAAATATTTTGGTCATCTTAAAATCAAAATAAAATAAAATAACTCGCTGTTAAAACTACTTTATTAAATAAGCACTTGGCCAAGTTGTAAAATAAAAGATTGTATAACACGTTTTTGGCTTTAGTGGTAATAAAAATCTCAACCTAAGCTCCCAGATACCACTTTTATTTTAAAATACTTGTTTTGCTCTGTATAAAACTTTAAATAGGAATCTCTAAGACATTACCGCCACCGTGAAAACGGTTAAGGCAAATATAAAAGATACACAGGGGAAGACTAATTTTAAAAACCTTTCCAAAACAATCCAACTTGAAAAGCTAACCAAACGAAAGTAAAGTTAAAACAAAAATGAGCGAAAAAATGAAAATCAACCTACAACTCGGAACCATTGAAGGCCCTTATTTTAAACCAACCCAAATCCAAACTTGATATTAGCTCCACATATAAATATTAGCATAAATAATTAAAGCAGAAACACATTGTAACTAATATAAACTAGCATGATTCGCTCTTCACTCGTGCCCCATCATGAATATGCCTCAATACCTGAAAAGTTTATCTCTACTTGTTTCCACTACTCTCCATTAAAAATGGGTCATCATAAGGCCAAGATAAAGACATGGCCAAATACACAAACACACACAATCAGCAAAGCTGAGTACATAAGCTTAAATTAGCCACACTAACATGCTTTCACCTATCAACACACACTTACCTCATTGCACCTGTTCACAAGCACACACACCAATCAACAAGACACAATGACTAGACACTAATTAATTCATTTTGCATTGATCACGCATCGAACGGGTTTCCATCTATTAACCTCCCCCAAATAAATTTGAGGTTAACTGGCACGGGAGCTAACCGTGCCAGCGACAAAACCACACAAAGGTGGCGGAATTCATGAGCATAATAAAAAATACTAAAAAGGAATATACAGCGTCATGTACTCCAATAGAAGTTATGGTTAAATATAAAACCCCATAACCCCCCCCCCATTGTTCATACTCAAGGTATATACGTTCCAAGAGTTATGGTGCGTAATCTCTTTCACTTTACGTTATTTACATATTATTAGACTTGGTGATGACTCTCAAAGCATAATAAGTCAATCAACAATAATTATTCAATCAAACAAACATACCAATTTAATTCTTGAATAATTAGTGACCACATATTATTTAATGTTGAACCCTTTTTAATTCTACCTCAGTGTCAAAGACACCTTAAACGCATAATGCGCCAAAAATCCTATCCCTTGGTGTTAAAAACACCTTAAGTGCACAAAGGCACCAACATACAATTTATTCCTTGTGTACATAGACACTTATATAGCTCCTTCCTCATGCTTTAAGCATCAATAAAAATTATTTGAACCATAATAAAATTCCTTTTTAATATTCCAAACATAATTAAACATGTAGTTTAATTAATCATGCCTTCTAACATGCCATAAATAAAATTGTGGTTCAAACAAAACATGCCCAAAATATAATCTTCCAATCTAAAACCATCACAAATAATTCATGTTTCACAATTCGGTCACAAACACAATAAATTCACAATTCCATACAAAAACCTTAGCATGATTCTACTTATAACCAATTACAAACAAACCTAGCATGATTCTACATCACCAAAATATGCTAAGTACGCGAACGTACCTCAAATAAGCCCTTAAAGTAGCCAATTACACTACAACAATTCCCGAACCAAGTCTCCTACATAATGGGACAAATAATACTATATTAATTACCTTATTATACACAAATTTCCGGCAACTTAAACTCACTTTAAACAACTTATAATAATCTGAAAAATAATTAAAAACCCCTAATTAAATTCCTCTTTAATGGGTAATTACACCCTTTTTGTAAGCTCATAAGAAAAACAACACTTAGGCCAAATTTCAGCATCATAAACCAATTAAAACCCCTTAATATTTCATCAAAACATACTTTTATACTCAATTATAATTTTAAACATTAAAAATATAAAAACCCCCAAGTCAAGAATATTATAGAACCTTAAAATCACATCTTTGAAGAATTAAAACCCCAACGTATAAACCATAACCTAAAAATCTTAAATTTAAAACCAATCATAATCTGAATATTATTTTTGAATCATAACTAATATGATTTGATACTAAATAAACAAGTTTCAATACTAAAAATCCAAAACCAACACTAATATGTATAATTATACAAATTAATGAAATTAAACAAAAAGAGGAGAGATGAGAAAGGGATGATGACGATGACGGTGGCAAGGGCGGTGGACGGCCAGCAGCCGACAGCTGGTGGGTGGCTGGGCGGCGCCAACTACGGCGGGTGGAAGAGCAGCAGCCGCAAAAAAGGGGAAAAAAAGGAAAAAGGAAAAGGAAAAGGAGGAATAGAGGATGGGGGAAGGTCGTGGCTGACCATGGTCGCCGACAGGTGGTCGAACGGCCGACCGGTTGTTCCCGGCGGTGGCAGCCGTGAGGTACTTCCATTCATAACCCACCTTAACTCCATGTTAATGGAAAGCTACGGAAGGAAGGAAAAGAAAAATAAAGAAAAGAAAGGAAGGAAAAGAAAAAGGAAAAATTAAGAAAGAAAAGTAGTGCCTTTGACCATTTGACCTTTTTGAGTGGTTAAATTCTGGGGATTCAAGAGCTATTTATAATGTAGGGTAAATTATTGACATTTGGGCTTATATGATATAATACAAGGAGGAGATAATTGGCCCAATAAATGAAAGAATGTTTGGACTTGTTGTAGACATAAGTTGTAACTATAGAATAGGTATTGATCAATTCAAAACTCATTTTAAATAAATCCCGTACTTAAAATAATTTGACTCAAAACTTGTTTTATTTATATATTCCAATAATTAAAATAGTTTTACCCAAGATATATTTTATTATTAAATAAATAATATATATATAATACATTAAAATACGGGGTATTACACCATAAGTCTTCATCATCCTCGTCATGCTCCACATTAATGATAGGATTTTCTATAGACTTGATCCTCATAGGCGAAGCATCGATGGTGATAGGAATTCCCTCAACTATAGCTTTTCCTTGTTGGTGGATAGATGAGGGGACGACATTTAGGTCATGAAGCCAAGGGCGCCCCAACAACAAATTGAACGAAGCTTTAATGTCTACTATTTGGAAAGTAGTAGCATGTTCTATTGCTCCCGCTGTTACGTTCATGGTAATTTTACAAAGAGCTTGACGACAAGTGTTGTCGTAGGACCTTATTCTTTGTGTAGACGGAGTTAAATATTCATCCCTTATGCCTAGCATCCTCACAGTTCTATGCGGACAGACGTTGATGGTCGATCCGGTGTCTACAAGAGTCATAGGGACATTCATTCTCTTGCAAACTACCGTGAGTTTTAATGCCTTGTAATGTTTGTCACCTTCAGGAGGTAAATCCTTGTAAGAAAAGGTGATCAAATTAATTGGACTAGGAAGATCACTTGTGAGGAAGTTGGCTAACCCCTCAGGAGTAGTGTAAGAATCTATCCCAATTTTGTCCAAGGCATTCATTACAGCCAACCTATGTTCTAGAGATTTCGCCAAAAGTTTCCATACGTTCATCTCAGCTTTTGTCTTTTTAAACTGCTTAACGATATCATGGTCTTCAATGATATGTATGGGAACTTGTTATGTGGTCGGGGATAGGTTGTGTTGAAATGGGAGATTGCATTCTCCCGGATCTTGTGAGGACGTCTATCGATGAGTCTTCTTCAACCCAAAGGTCATCCATGGCGTATGACACAGACGGTTGAGACCCTATTATATCTTTTAAGTAGACACCTTCTTCATCACTATCCCAAACTCCATTAATTGTTGCATCGTCTTCTTGTTTCATCAATCATTTTCTGAACTAAATCCTTCAATTTGAAACAGTTTTTGATAGTGTGCCCCCTTGATTGATGATACTGACAGTAATATCTATCTGTCCTTTTCAATTATTCGAATGGTCTCGGTTCAAGAGGTTTGATCTCGCCATTCTCGGAGAGAATTTCGAACATTTGTGCATTTGGGATCCCAATTGGAGTGTAAATTCTATTATTCTTCTTGGGTTTTTCAGTGACTTGTAAAGGAAAACGTTTTTCCTCATAAGTCGTTCTCATGGGTGTGACTTCTCTCTTAGGTTCAGCTTTTGGAAGTGGAACCTCGTCATATTTCTTTTGAAGTTCCTTTATAACTTTGAGAGTTTCACGTAGCAAATGCGACCCTTCCATCATAGACAGTGTGACCAATTGTATGTCTTCTTTACTTACCGGTTCTGGTAGGCTATCCATGGCGTCGAATAATATCTCCTCGTCTTCTACAATGGCATGGATTTCTCTAACAGGTTTAATGAGAGACGAGGGGTCAACCTCGCTTTCCTCATCAGAGATAGCCAAGGCATGAGCGAGAGGTGCATTATCAATACTTGGCTTCTTAATGGCAGGAGGCAATGGTAGCTTGTTGTTATCGATTAAGTCTTGGATAGCTTCCTTAAGCTTCCAACAGTTTTCGGTGAGATGACCCCTACCTTGGTGATACTTACGGTGTGCATTGGGGTTCCAATTAGCCGACCTCTTTTCGACTGGTGGGTCCCCAAATGGTCCAATAGGAGTTATAAGACCTTTTGCATTTAATCGATCAAATGCGGTGTCATAACTCATGCCAATAGGAGTAAAGTTTCTCCTAAATGGTTTCTTTTTTTCTTGATTGTTCATAGCAAGGAATTCACCTAAATTAAAAGTGCTAACGTTGTTTGAGTGGGTTGTTTTGGAAGAAGAAGGATTGTCGTTCTTCTTTCCTTTCCAGCCACTGTTGGAGTTATTGTTGGCAGCTTTTAACTTCGCCAGGTTGTCTTCAATATTGATCCCAATGTCGTAGACGGCCTTGAAGGTATGGATATTATTTTAATACTTGAGATGCTTGGAATATTTTTCTTGAAGGTTTTTAATGAACAACCTTACAGACTCTTTTTCACTTGGCACCTCAATCATCTTAGCTGAGGTTTCTTTTCATTTGTTAAAGAAAGAGGTGAAGCCTTCGTTCTCTTTCTGCTTAAGGATTTCAAGTTCTCTATGGTCAGTCTCAACTTGAATGCTGCACTTGTATCTATCAACGAAAGCATTTTCTATGGACTCCCAGGTAGAGGTCTTTTCTTTCTCGAGAGAAAAGAACCATTGTTGGCAAACGGTCTCGAGAGATAGTGAGAATAGAGAGGGGAAAACCTTCTTATGGATACCCTTAAACTCATTATTGTTTCAAAGGCTCTTAAATGAAAATAAGGGTTATCGGTTGCTTTGAATTTCGGGATGTCGTTGGAATTGAACTTCTGCGGAAGAAGATCTTTGTCCACCGAGACCCCTTGTGAAGTAAGCCCTTGAAACTTGTAGTCGCTAGATAGCTTGCTTAGACTCTCTTGCATGAGGTCCATCTGTTGTTGTTTCACGGGATCATCGATCTTAAGTGTGAGGAGCTTCAGTGCCTCAGTCACGGTAACCAGTTGTTTCCTAAGCTCATTGACTTCTTCTTGTGTTGCCATTAGTGTCCTAGCTTTCCTCTTACGAGCTATGGGTTTGTCGAATAGTTGGACTTGTACGAAAAGGTTGTCTTTGATTAACCGTCCTTCCTTTCTTTACCACGCGCTGTAATTTAAACCATTTTGCGTTTTAATTACTGTACTCGAATCGACTTGACTTTACGGTTTTTTAAAGAGGAAAAAATAAAAAATGGATGCATATTTTTGGCAAAAATAAGCAAAAATAATAGGTATATTTTTAAGAGTTAAGTATAGTATTTATTTTTTTTAAAAAATGGAGGATTAATATCCGACTTACCCTCCTAAAAAAAATGACGGAAAAAAACGCGCATGCAAGACTATCTTATACATGGTGAAAGTGTGTGTATTGGTGTGTGCGTTGAGTGTAAGTGACATGTTTGGACTCTTGTATAAGACTATGGGACTTAGTGCCTAAACTCGATTAATGACTCAACCAAGTACTATTGACAGCGAAAATTAACGGAATTAATTAGCAAACTGGTTAATTAGACACTAGGCGATGACTCGACCAATAATCCGAACTGTCGGCAAAACGACAGGACTGGCGTCGCACTGTGTAGTGTAGCGCCAGACGACAGAGCTGTCGCTAGGTGCCAAACCTCACAGAGAGGCGCTACAGCTCATCTTTTGGCGCCAATGTTGGAGCTTCAATCTGAGACTGTTTTCGGTGTTATTAATCAACAGGGGCATGCCTAAAGTCGTACTAGGTCAATTCGGATTAAAATATTAGACTTTATTTACTCAAATTAATTAATCAATTAATTAATTAGGCAAAGTTATTTAAGTCATTAATTTATTAAATCTCAACACAAGTCAAACAAACGGTTAAGAAATCATAGTATATGCACAACAAATAATGCACAGTTAGTCAAGTAGGCACAATATGATGCAATGAGTTTGCAACCTAACCTAACCATGGCTCTAGTTCTTTGAAGTTCGGGATATGGTTTAGTCAATAGAGGGTCCATGGTTTGTCCGGATGCACCACGTGGAAGCCTAACCGTGAAGGGTTGGCGCGAGTGGATAGGACACCGCAAGTTATAGAAAAACTCGCTTCCATGGTTTGTTGAATTCAACATTCTCGGATGTACCCTTTGTTGCTCAGAGCGTTCAATCAGGTAGATGGAGCATGAATTCCTAGAGGGTTATGTCCATATGTAGAACACATATGGGTTTCAGAAAAGTGAGAAAAAACTCAATCAGGAAGTAGGATCGAGCAAACAATGCGAAAAACTGGTCAAAATTAGAACGCATATTTCTAGCTCGATATTGGAAGAATTTGGAGCCAGCAAACAGAGGTTGGCGCCAGGACTTAGCTGTAGCGCCTAGCGACAGAGCTGTCGTCTGGCGCTACGGTTAAATGTCTGGCGCCAGCTTCTGTTTGCTGACGCCAATTCCTACATGCCTCAGCAGCTTTCTGTGCTCGATAAAATTTTCCGATTTCGCGCAGTGTTATTTCGGTCCTAGTTGTGAAAGATATTTCTCAAGTTTCCTACGTGTAAAATCCTATGTTTTTAACTCATTACGGATGGTCTTTCCAATGAGATCTTTTTTATGCATATGACAATAATGTTAATCAAAATTACGCACATGAAATACTTAGAACGTTTCGAGTCTCATCCACTCATTCTAAATCATTGCCGAAACAAATTCAGGGATTAAATATAGAAATCCTCCCCAGTGGAGTCGCCAAAAACTGTAGGGAATATTTCAAGTGTTAATCCCCTAGCTTGAACCCCACTGTGATCATACACTAAAGTACGGTGGCGTCCAAAGGGAAAGAAGATAGAGCAAAAGAGTCGCCAAAAAGTTTTTTTAGGAACTTGTAAACCGTTCACGAGGTGAAGGTTACACCCCTTAACGATCCAAGAGATCGTCAACTGCATAAGGTCTTGAACCAAATAGGGTTCGGGGATAAAGGTACAAATCCAACCTAAAAGAGATTCAACCTGCCCTAATAATAGGCCTCTAGTTTATTCTGATCGTATTCATGTGCGCTTTCTGACTAACACGCAATCAATAGGATTACCCTAAACCTTTTTATCTATGTTGGTTGACTATTAATGCACAAATAAATCTATTATTGGTGATCACTTGAATTATAATCAAATTAACCCTAAACAAGATTATTAAATATCTTATTAAGCGTGATTACAAGTACCAAATTCCCTTTAAACATGCATAAAAGGTGTGATCAAGCAATAAAAATAAATAAAGCAACATATTAATCATAAAAATAATCATCACAATTATAAAAATAATCAAAATCATATTAAAGCATAATATTAATAGCAAGATCCTAGGCATGATACTAACAAGATTAATAACAAACCCTAGCATGTCAATAAATATTAGGAAGAACATAAAAGGCATCATAGAAATCATGATTGGTATTAAATTTACCCTAGACATGATACTAGGAATATCATAATAACAACCTAAGCATGAACTCTATATCATAACATCAATGAAAACCATTAAAGTACTTACTTTGATGCCTCGTACGTCTTTCTATTAACAAAATACACACGTTAGTAACTTCAAGGAAAATAATAAATAAAACAACAATTAAATAATTGAAATAGAGATTTGGGACCAAACCCTCAGAAATTAAACCTTTCACGTCTAGAGCAAAGGCAACTTTGAATATGGCTAGGTGTATCTAGATCTAATGAATGCGAAATTTTGTATGTAAAAGGCTAGTTTAGAAAAGAGAGAGAGAGTAATCAAGAGAATCTTGATGAGAGATGGTGAATTGTAGATGAAAACTGGTTATCGAAAACGAAGTTGTTAGCACGTTATTTATAGAGAAAATCAGCCAAATAGATAAAATATCAAAACAGAGTTCTGGCGCACATAAAAATTAATTAGCGCCAACGCTGTCTATTGGCGTCAGACGCCAACATTAGCGTCAGGTGCCAATGCTAGCGCCAGGCGCCAAGCGTACAGCAGGCGTTTGGCGCTGATTCAGAAATTCACGCGTTTTCTTAAAATCAGATAGAAATTGCCGTACAGGAGGATAAAATCGTATTTTTCCTTTAAAAATGCTCTTTGATTTTAATTAAAACTCATAAAAGTCAACAAAAGTCACTTTATCAATGCTAATTGAATTAGGAATGAAAAGAACCTTCTAGAAGAATCTAAAAGACTAAAACCATTCCTAATTGCATTAGGAATGATAAATCTATATTAGGCCTTCCCCTAGATTATTGGGCCGCATATAAGGCTCAAACTGGGTCCAGTTCAGTATATTGGCCATAACTTCCTCAATATTCATCGAAATTGGGCTTATAATATATCGTTGGAAAACACTTGTCAAGCCCTATCCAACTACACTACTATTGGACCCATATCATGGACCAACCAAACCAGATTGACTATTTTCTTAAAATAAGTTTTCAAAAACAGAGAGAAGAGAAAAGAAATTAAAATTATCCGCATCACTAAACTTTCCACACTTTCACTTCATTCGATTATGATTCGACGTGAAAGGTACTCATCACCGAGTTTTGTTTTGGGGAGACATAAATGGGTGTCTACATTACCCATGCTATGACTTTCCGGAACCCTTTGTTTTGGAAGGAATCAAGAAGCCTAGATTTGAAATATTTCATGATTGCTACTTCTTTGATGACGATCTTAGTATCGTTAAATCAAAACACCCAACTCTAGGGTGCTATGATGGGCAAGCATTTAACTTGCTATTTGGACTAGAGCAAAATCATGTCGCAACAATAACCCAACCTCATTGATCACCCCTTCAAACGAAACTCTTGAGCATAGATGGAGGAAATCTTTCAAATGCATCAATCACAAAGGCAATAAACTAGAGATCGTCACAGGCAAAGGGAAGATGTTTTGAGAATCGGACAATGAATCTATTGTAGACTCTAGGGAAGCAGAAAATCTAGGCCTTGTGGCCATTACTGAGTCTTTATTTTCTAGTTCTAAGGACGAAGATCCCAAAAAGAGATTCTTCTCTTGATGTACTCTCTTTTGATTTTAATAATATGAGCTCTATTTTCGAGTATATGCATTCTCTTGAATCTTTCGAATGCTATAACAATCAATCTAATGAAGATGATAACATTAATAAAATAGTTGAATTAATGAATGAATGAGAACACAAGGACCCTATTGTTGAAGAAACTGAAATAGTTAATATAAGAACTAACGAAAATAAGAGAGAAGTAAAAATTGGCTTAACTCTAAATCCGGAAGAGCGATCGGCCCTCATATCGACGCTCAAAGAATTCGAAGACGTGTTTTCTTGGTCATACAAGGACATGCCTGGAATAGATAGGGAAATCGCTGAACATACCATTCCCTTGAACCCTACTTCTAAACCAGTAAAACAAAAACTTTGACGAATGAAACCTGTTGTCGCATTAAAAATAAAAGAAGAAGTACAAAAACAGTTGGACGCCAGTTTTATTCACGTACGTAATTACCCAGAATTGGTGGCGAACATCTTTCCAGTCCCTAAAAAATATGGACAAGTTCGCATGTATGTCGACTTTAGGGATCTTAATAAAGCTAGCCCTAAAGACGATTTTCCACTAACACATATTGATATATTGGTAGATAACACGGCTGAACATGCGATGCTATCCTTTATGGATGGATAAGCAGGTTACAACCAAATTTTAATGGCAAAATAAGATGAAGAAAAGATATGCTTTATTACCCCTTGGGGTACGTATTGCTACACAGTCATGCCATTTAGTTTAAAAAATGCAGGAGCTACGTACCAAAGAACGGCTATGACTCTCTTGCACGATATGATGCATAAAGAAATAGAAGTGTATGTGGATGATATGATCGTAAAGTTCAAAGATAGAATGGGGCATATAAAAGCTTTACGCAAATATTTCACTCGCATGAAAGAATATACAATACGATTGAATCCACATAAATGCGCTTTCAGAGGAGAAACATGAATAGGATGATCAATGCCAAAAGGCCTTTGAGAAAATCAAAGATTATCTCAAAAGTCCACCAATTTTAGCACTACCAGTACCCAAACTACCTCTTAGGCTATACATTACAATAACAGACACAGCCACATGGGCCATATTAGCATAAGAGGTAGAAAAAGTCGAACGTGCAATATAATATATGAGCAAAAAATTCAACCAATACGAAACAAAATATAGCACCTTAGAAAAGACAAGCCTAGCATTAGTGTGGGCAACCAAAAAGTTACGACATTATATGCTACCACACACTACTCATGTGATTTCTCAACAAAATCCGATAAAGTATTTCTTTGAACAACCACCCATACAAGGAAGGATATCTAAGTGGTTGGTGATGTTGGCTGAATTTGAGCTAAAATATATTCCTGAAAATCCAATGAATGGAAAATAATTTCTGAATTTTTGGCACAACATCCAATTCAAACAAGTCGTGTAAAAACTACTCATCTTCCGGGTGAAGAGATTCTTACGACACAAGATGATAAATGGGTAATGTACTTCGACAGGGCGTCCAATCAAAAAGGATGTGGCGTAGGAGTGTTACTCATAAGTCCAGAGGGAGCACATACTCCAATCTATGTTAAATTAGACTTTAAGGTTATTAATAATGTCGTAAGAAGTGAAAGCGTGCATTATTGGATTAGAAGCACTGGCTAGCATAGGTGTGCAAAAATTAGAGGTATATGGAGACTACAGTTTGATTATAAATCATATATTAAAAAATGGAAAATAAAGAACTCCACAATGACATTATACCAAGCACACCTCGAACAACTCATCTAGCATTTTGAACATATTGATTTTAAATATCTCCCAAGGGATGACAATCAATTTGCCGATGTGCTAGAAAAATTAGCCTCAATGATCAACATTCCAGATCACTTAAATATGATGCCATTATGCGTTGATAGAGGAAATAAATGACATTGAAGGAGACAATCCTTGGTATGATCATATCCTCCAATAGATTATTCATGGCACATATCCTAAAAATAGTTCATCGAAAGACCAATGAGCCTTATGAACACTTGCGGCCCAATATGGTCTAATAAATGGTCAATTATGCAAAAAAGGACCTAATGGTAAAAGCTTACTATGTATAGGCCAATCGAAAGCCACACGCCGGATGGAAAATACTCACAAAGGTGTTTGTGGACCTCACAAGAATGAAAAAATGCTTTAAAAAGTAATTTCACGACAAGGGTACTATTGGTCCACTATGGAACATGATTGCATGCAATATGTTAAAAAATGTTCGCCAATTTACAACACCTTCCACCATCCAAACTATACAATCTCACTTCCCCTTGGCCTTTTTTGACTAGGGGAATTGTCATAAGTGGAAAAGTCTCTCCAACAGGATCAGAAGGGCACGAGTACATATTAGTTGCCATTAATTACTTTACTAAGTTGATTGAGGCTGCTTCTTACGTGAATATCACTTCTAAACATGTCGCAAAATTTCTCGAACAAAACATATTTTGTAGTTATGGAGTTCCACATGAACTAATTAGTGATCAGGGATCTCAATTCAAAGCTGAAGTCGAGTTCCACATGCCTTGATTTGCGTGCCATAACCATGGGACTTTTATCCTAAAATTTCCGTGACATTATTATTAATTCTAAATTAATGTTAGAACTAATTCATCGAGCAAAATAAAAATATAAACAATTCTAACTTAAAATAAAATTTTCAAAGTGCATCTAACCAAAATAATTCCCAAGAACCATTCTTTAAATAAATTGGTTAACTTGGTGCAACAAAATTAAAAAAAAAAATAAGTGGGAAATTACTCACTATCAAATTAATTAATTTAAATTATTCTTGAGTTTTTTGACAAAATAAAAGGGAGTTGGAAAAATGAACATAAGTTCAATAAGGATTCCAACTTTATTACTTGTGAATCCTTGAAAAATAATATCTTCCAATATGAAGATAAACAAATTTCTATTACAAGTTTCAAACTTTATGATTCCAATCAACTAAAAAATGATTAAATCAACAAAGTTCAACAAAAATTCATGGAATTTACTAACTTAAAGTTTCAATCAATTAACATAATTAAAGATTGAATCGTTAGTACTTGGAAGCCTCAAAGAACAACAATTTCACACTTAATGCACTTAGTTTGCAATTATGTGAAAAATAAAACTAAGCTTTCAAACACAAATTACCACTAAGTAATCATGCCTGAAGAGGTTTAAAATTGCATATAAAACATGTATTGAACCAATTACATAACCACCATAAATATGCAATTAATATTCAAGGTTAGAAAGACATAAAATTTCGTCAAAACGAAAAATCCCTCAAAAAGTGCATTTCTGGTGGTTTTTTGGCTACAAACCGAGTCCAAAAAGGGTAAAACCATTTCCAAAACGCCTTTTCCACAGAAAATTCACTATTTTTGTGTCAAAATTTGGGTTCGGGAGCTAAATTTAGCTCTAATACGATGTTAAAATAGATAAAACGAGCTACTAATCTAATTAGCAACTTAATACCAGAAAAATTAATCAATAAAAACACCTTGAAAAATATTATGATTTTAAAAATAAACGAGCGAGGCTCCGATACCGCTATTGGGGTTTGGTGAGTCCGACGCACCGCGGAAACAAACCCAAAAACAAGACCGTACTCGCAATAAATAAAACCATAAACATAATTAAATTAATCACAAGATTAAGATAAAACGATTACCTTTGGAACGTGCTTCGTCCAACCGGAAGGGGCTCTTACCTCGAAAGCAAGCCTCAAAAATACGACGGCCTCCAACGATATTCCACCAACAACTAGACCACCGATAACGGTCCAATGCCTTAGGGTTAGCAAGGCCCAACCAAAACCCGAGTAATTAATGAGTTCAAAGGTTTCCACAATGGTGATGCATTTTTCAACTCTTACTCAAGTGCTTTTTCCAATACCCCAACTTGGGTATTTATAGGGAAATGCATGAGTGTGAAAAGCTCTCCCATCAATGTGGGAGAATTTGATTTTCCCATTTTATTTTAAAGCCAAAATAAAATTAATAATCAAACTAGTAATAAATCAACAAGTGGTAAGCTCATGTAAGAGGTTAGGTGAGGACCATTTGGAGGAGGGGGGACCAAACTTGCTCCCCAGTCTCTCCCTCACCTTGCGCCACTTGGAAACTCCCACTTGGGCACCAAGGAACCCAAGTGGGCTTCCCATTTGCTGCTGCCCTTCTCTCGTCCTAGCCATCCCCGCATCACCAAATGCGGGCTGCTGCTCGCACTTTCTCGGTCGGCACCCAATGAAATTGCATGCAGGCTGCTGCTGCTGCTGCCAAGAGCTGTTGTTACCTTGCCGCGCACCTAGTGTGGGCTGCTAGCTGTAGCATGCTAGCACGCCACGCACTAGGTGCGGGCAGCTAGTCGCAGCTTCCTAGCAAGCCCTGCACTTGGTGCGGGCTGCTAGCTTAGCTATACCCCTAGCACTCGATGTTCCGATGCTAGGGGTGTTTTGGTCTTTATTGATTTATTATTTTTTCACGTCTCGTCTGTTACTATTTATCGACTCGACTTTTGACATTCGGTTTCGACGCACTAAGATCGAATTCCCGACGTCTAAATATTAATTACTCGGTCGACTTATTAATTAATTCCTAATTAATTCGTCGCTTCGGTTCGTTAGTTTCTTGTGTGTGACCCCAAGGGTTCAGTCATGATTAAGCTGTAATATTAATTATGAATTAATATTAGTGATCGGAAGCGGCCTCCACCCAGGCAATCCGATCATTTGACCTTACTGAATATTTATTAGCTTTCTAATAATTCTGAACTCACTAACGGAATAGTACACTTGTTCGAAGGACACCATTCATTTCAGGGATTCCTCCAACTATGGCTTTTACTTGTTGGTGAAGAGATGAAGGGATAGCCTTGAGGTCATGAAGACAAGGGCATCCCAACAATAAGTTAAATGAAGCTTTAATATCTACCACTTGGAAGGTAATGGCATGTTTAATTGCTCCCGTCGTTACATTCATAGTAATTTTACCAGGCCAAGAGCTTGGCGACGAGTATTGTCGTAGGCTCTTATTTCTTGTGTTGACGGGGTTAAGTCCTCATCCCTTATGCCTAACATCCTCGCAGTTCTAAGTGGACAGACATTAATTGCCGATCCATTGTCTATAAGAGTCATTGGGACGTTCATTCTCTTGCAGACTACTCTGAGATTTAGTGCCTTGTAATGACTGTCACCTTCTAGAGGTAAATATTTGTCAGAAAAGGTGATCCAGTTGATAGGACTAGGGAGATCACTCATAAGGAAGTTAGCCAACCCCTCAGGAGTGGTGTCGGAATCTATCCCTATCTTATCCAAGGCATTCATTACCACCAACCTATGTTCTCGAGACGTAGCTGGAAGTTTCCATACGTTCATCTAGACCTTGGTCTTTTTGAATTGCTTGACAATGTCATTGTCTTCTATAATAAGTATGGGAATTTCCTACACGATTGGAATAGGTTGTGTAGAAATGGGAGGTTGCATCCTCCCGGGTCTTGTGAGGACGTCTATGGTTGAATCCTGTTTATCCTAAAAATCACCTATTGAATATGACATTGAAAATTGTGGTTCTTCCATGTCCTTAAGGTAGACGTCTTAGTAATCACTGTCCCAAACCCCGTTAATTCTTATGTCTTGTTCTTGTGGGATTTGAACTATCTTCTTATCATCAATCATCTTGTGAATTAAATCTTTGAATTGAAAACAGTTTTCAATTGTATTTCCTCCTGATTAATGGTATGGACAATAGAACGTGACTGTCCTCTTTAGAGATTCAAATGGTCTCGGTTCGAGAGGTTTGACCTTACCATTCTCGAAGGGCATTTTGAACATTTTAGCATAGGTAGTCCCAATTGGAGTATAAAGTTTATTACTCTTCTTGGGTGTGTCAATTACTTGTAGAGGGAATGTTTTCTTCTTCATGGGTGGAACTTTATAATATTTTTTCTGAAGTTCCTCTCCTTGTTTCTTTGCTAATTCAATAGCTTCACGTAGTAAGTCTATTCCCTCCCACATTGACCATATAAACATTTGCATATCTTCCTTGGTTGCTGATTCAGGTTCAGAGGGAAAGTCATCCATGGCATCGAAAAAGGTTTCCTCCTCTTCTTCGATAGCATAAATTTCTTCAATAGGTTTGATGAGAGATGAGGGATCAACATGGTTTTCCTCATCAAAGATGGCCAAGTAATGGGATAGAGGTGCATTGTTGATGCTTGGCTTCTTACTTGCAGGGGGCAATGGTAGTTTGTTGTTATCAATCAAATCTTAGATAACTTCTTTGAAATTCCAACAACTCTTAGTGAGATGGCCCCTACCTTGGTGATATTTGCAGTGTGCATTGGAGTTCTAATTAACTGTCCTCTTTTCAGCTGGTGGGTCCCCAAATGGTCCAATAGGAGGTATAAGACCTTTTGCATTCAGTCGATCAAATGCGGTGTCATAACTAATACCAATAGGAGTAAAGTTACTCCTAAATGGTTTCTTTTCTCCTTTGTTTTTCATAGTAAGGACTTCACTCAAATTAAAGGTGCTAACATTATTTGAGTGGGTGGTTTTGGAAGAAGAAGGATTGTCGTTCTTCTTGCCTTTCCAACCACTGTTGGAGTTGTTGTTAGCAGCTTTCTGTTTAGCAAGGTCGTCTTCAATGTTAATCCCTGTAACACCCCAATAACTCTCCCTTTTCCAAACCACTTACTTTAAATAAAAATAGAGGAGAGTCATTGACATGTTACCGCCACGTGTTAAAACATTAAGGCTTTATCAAAGTATTGCAGCAAAAATCCAACTTAAATATTAAATTAATATAACTTAGAAACCCAATAAGTCAAAGCTTACAAATTGGAACAATAAAGGCCCTTATTTAAAACCAAACCAACAATCAAAGTACCAAAACATAATTAATGTATTAAAACATAAATAAGTTCAACACAAAGAATGAATACTCTCAATCACACCAATCCCTTGACAATGCGTATGTCAAATCACCGAACTTTACATCATGAAGCTAACATGTGCAATACTGCTCCCCAATAATACAAGTGTAATAATTGGATCATCACAGGGTCATTGAAAGGCGAAAGCCATGACTAAAAGAAAACACACAAAAACACGCAATCATTAAAGTTGAGTACATACAAGCTCCAACGTACCAAACCTAGCATGCTCAACTAATTAAAGTAAATAAACATACAACACAAATTATTTAATCAAGACTTTACACTTAAACAATTCAATCGACTCAACATACTTGCTAATCAATTCCAAACACTTGACCCTTTATATTTAATTTAATTAATTTAGTTTAATTAATTTAATTTAGAGTAAGCAATACACGAGGTTGTCCAATCCACCAAATCATTTTGGTCCCAAATGACCATTTAAAATAAAAATTTAGCGCAATGCAAGAATGGGCGCGACTCCATTCTCACAAAGTTAGTCTAGGATCCCATCTAACTTTAATTATAAAATAAAATGTAAATACCAAAAGAAAAGAGGACAAGTTGATCAAACAAGTCTCAGAAAGCCACGGGCTACCACTGTGTACCCCAACCCATAAGTGTCAATACTCTAGAAGTGCACGTTTTTCAGAGTTTTATTGCTCATCCATGTTTCACTTTACGTGATTACAATTTCAATTAATAGCCGACTCATTCAAGAAGCCCATACATAACAATCATACATCAATTCACTTTTAATCTTATATAGGACAATGGTGATCACATAACAAGTTGACCTTTAATTTCATTAAACTTCAAAATTATCCAAAATTGTTGAACATAGTCAACTCACCTATCCATTCGGCTTAATCCACCTTTACTCAACATACTAACAAGTCTTGATTGAGTAATAAATAAAAACCTTGTGGAATAATTAATAAATACATTCCAATTAAACCATTCAAATCCAATCCTCTAATAATCCAAATGTGGTTAACAAACCAATCCAATAAAATTATGTTTGTATCAACATTCCATACAAACAATTAATCCAATATAATTCAACATGTTTGCATCCATAATTTCATACAAACATAATGAATTCACCAAAACATGTCTCATAAACATAAGCACATGAATTAATTAAATGTATAACCAAACAATTTTCATCAAAGTGTTCTCAAATCATGAAATTAAGTTCTTTTCTTTGGTACCTAAACATGATACTACTTACAACGAAGTAGACGTGTACGTACCTCGTGTAAACAATCCTTTGTGTCACTTTTAATTACTTAAAAGTCTCCTATATAAAAATCACTTCCTAGAAAACAACCAACAACAATAAATTAATACTTAACCAAAAATTCCAGCAATATAAATTAGATTAAAACTCCTTAAAACATCATCAAAAATATGTTTTTATGCTTAATTAATCATTAGAAATGCAATAGGAACAAAAGCCCCAATTTAATTGCTCATTAGAACCCTAAAATCCCAATTTCATTAAATTAAAATCCTAGGTTTATAATTCATAAAATCTGAAAATTTATAACATAAATATAATCTGAAATTTATAATCTTTATACCATCAAAATATAATTTGATACTAAAAATATAATCTTTACACTACAAAAATCAAAACATAAACAAAATTAATTATTTTAAGCAATTTAAGAAAAACAAAGGGGAGAGAGGAAGGAGCAGCCACGCATGGTGGCTGGGCTGGTGGTCGCCGCCTCTCGCCGGTGACCAGGCAGCGATGGCGACAGGTGGTCCGGCCAACATGTGGCAGCAACGGTGGCGTGAGTGAGGATTTCCTCACGTGAAGGAGGAGGAAAGGGAAAGAAGAAAAAATAAGAAAACAAATGAAAAAGGAAAAAGAAAGGGAAAAAATAAAAAGAAAAATAAAGGGAAAATAAAAGAAATAAAATAAAGAGAAGAGAGTTTATTAACCTTTTTGTGTGGGGAAAAATTTGGGGATGTATGGGGTATTTATAGGAGAGAGAGTGGTGTAGGGTAAGTAGTAAAATTGGGCCTCAAAAATTAATGGGCCAATTAAGTAAGTAAAGTGGGTTAGGTTTGTTTGTTGGACATAAATTATACAAGGAAGGTTCATACAAAAAGTTCTTTGTAATAAAATCGTTTATCAACCCCAAAAATAATTTGAAACTTTTGAAATTAAATCCCGAAATAATACAAATAAATATTATAAATAAAATATAATTTCATTAATAAAATATTTAAAATGCGGGGGATTAGAATCTACCCCTCTTAAAAGAAGTTTCGTCCCGAAACTTAGCACAAAACACCTTAAATTGCAAAACTTTTGCATAAAGCCATTTCGAAATTTCAAAATTATGTTGCTGAAATTCCAATTGTGTCATAATATCGACACTAATACTTTATCACCATCCCAATTTACGCACTTCACTAGATACGTAAACAATAAAATAGCTATGAAAAGCATGAAAACACCATAAAATAACATAAAATAGGGCAAAAGGCGCAAAATTATACGCATTCTACCCCCCTTAAAGAACAAGTGTTACGCCCTCGTAATTCATCTCATTAAGTAACTAAGGATTTCTCTTTCTCCCATAATCCTCGGCCTCTCAAGTGCTCATGTTTTTCCTCAAAATTCGAGTATACCAAAATATCATCAATAAAAACAACTATAAACTTACTCATGGAATACTCAGTTCATCAAGTTCATAAAGATTGCAGCAGCATTGGTCAACCCAAAAGGCATAATTGTAGACTCATAATGCCCATATCTAATCCTAAAAACAGTTTTAGGTATATCCTTATCAGCCACTCTTAATTGATGGTACCTCGAACGTAAATCAATCTTAAAAAACACGCTAGTTCCCTTAGCTTCAATTGATCAAACAAATCATCGATCCTAGGCAGTGGGTTCTTATTCTTTATTGTGATATTATTTTAACTCCCTATAATCAATGCACAACCTCATGCTCCCATCTTTCTTCTTCACAAAATACATCCAAAACTCATTCACAATTGGAACATCTTCCACATCCACCTATTTTATTACTACTCATTACTTAAAAGTTACACAACAAAAGAACAAAGGATACCCCTTACTTACAAGTTTTGACAAACTTCATTGCAGAAACAATCCTAATACCTTTTGGTTTCCCAAAACGTCTGTAAGACACATTCTCTCCCAAAGGACTCTTTAAATAAACCTTTTATATCTTATAATCAATCTTAGCTTTATAAGTGGTCAACCAATCTATTCCCAAAATGACATCAAGGTCACCCAACTCAAATTCTATAAGATCAAATGGAAAATAAGTTTCTCTAATCCTCAATGGTTATCCCTTATGTATCTTGGTGCACCTTACAGCTTTACTAGTAAGCAAACTAATAGGCAAGCAAATCGGATTCTGTTCAACTAGTCCTTATTGTTTCAAAACAGAACTATAAATGAAAGAATAGGTTGCTCAAGAATCAAATAAAGCTTTAATAGAAATAGAATGAATAGAAAAGTTACCAGTGACAACATTGGAAGACCTTTCAGCTTCCTTCTTGCTCATCACAGACAAACGACCTGGAGTTACATTATTTCCTTGATTCCCAGAGTTGTTGTTGCCAACATTTCCGTTCTTTCCATTCCCATTAAAACCGTTTGAATTCCCTCCTTGATTGCTTGTTGTAGTAACCTTGTTCCCATTCCATTGTTGCTTTTGTTTGGAGAAACACTCAAACTCCCTATGACCTTTCTTGTTACAGAATCTACACATAACCAAGTTCCCATCACAATATTTTCCAGGATGATCCTTGCCACATCTCTTGCAGTTGTAATGTCTCACAGCTTGGCCATTAGTTCTAGATGACCCTCCATTGTTCTGAACATTCCTATTCTGGAAATTCTCGTTCCGTAGCTTCTGGGAGTTACCTTGGTCACTCGAATCTCTAAAATCCTAACACTTTTCTCCAACACTTCCACTCTCAGGTGCACTCCTGACATTCAGACCGTACAAGTGCGCTGCTCTCCCAAACACCTTATCTAGAGTCTTAAAAGTCGTTCCAGCCACGTCCTTTTGTAACTACTTAGTCAAACCTTGCTCAAATATTTGATCTTTCAACTCCTCATTAGGCACTTCTTCAGGAGCAAACCTCGACAACTTCATAAATTTGTTATAGTACTCAGTAATCGACATATTGTTCATTTGAAGATTGATAAACTCTTGAGCCTTTTGTTTCCTTAGGAATGGTGGATATAACTTCTCCCTAAGTTTGGTTTTGAAAGTCTCCCAACCAAAATTAGCCTCAGCATGAATCACGTTTCCATTATCCCTCCACCAAATATCTACCTCTTCCTTCAAATACATGACAGCTTTATCCACTCTCATATTCACATGACAATTCAAAGCAGTAAAGATTTTATCGAACTCCTTAATCCAATTCTCTAGAAAAGTTGGGTGTACACCTCCCTCAAATTATGGTGGTTTGACTTGTGCAAGCTTCTTAAACATCTCACCATCAGGATCGGGATTATCATTGCGGTTTTGGTTCAAGTTCTCAGCTAGAAGCCTAATAGCATCAGCTAAAGCATCGTTGTTAATCATCCACCTTCTCTGCCTAGAAATGTAACACACTCTCAGGCCGACATCAACACGAAAGAACTCACTTGCTCAATAAATCACATTCATAATCATCAAATATATATATTAAGGTAGAAAGGTGGACACAACCACACAATCGCCCCTAATAAATCACTTTTAAAGGAAATGATTATTTAATTTTAATCATTCCTACGCACATGAAAATTAAATTAAATAATTCCCTTGATTATATCCCTTCCAAAATCCAAACATTAAGTAAATAATATAATTTAATACACACATTATAATAATCACATAATTAAATGCTTCAAGTAAAGTTTATTTACACATATCATCACATATAGTTCCATATTACGTGCTTTAAACCTTAAACATGATACTAAGTGATCTCTCAAGTTTGCAACATTAGATAAAACAAACACAATTAAATTAATTAATTTTATTTCAAAATAAATAAATATTTCGAAAATTAGTTAAAATAAACAAATACTTTTTTTATATACATAAATGTCGATATAAATATAATAGAATAGAATAATTTTTTGAAAACTTAACTTTAAATAAGGATGTTCAATAAAACTCTTTAAATTTAAAACGTTAGGTGCCTAAAAACTTTAATATTGGCTTTAGTGGTAATTAAATCTAACCTAAGGTCCTAGATACCACTTTGTAATACCCCAATAATTCTCCCTTTTCCTAACCACTTACTTTAAATAAAAATAGAGGAGAGTCATTGGCATGTTACCACCACGTGTTAAAACGTTAAGGCTTTATCAAAGTATTGCAGCGGAAATCCAACTTAAATATTGAAATAATATAATTTAGAAACACAATAAGTCAAAGCTTACAAATTAGAACCATAAAGGCCCTTATTTAAAACGAAACCAATAATCGAAGTCCCAAAGCAAAATTAAAGTAGTAAAACCTAAATAAGTTCAACACAAAGAACGAATACTCTCAATCACACCAATCCCTTGAAAATGCATATGTCAAATCACCGAACTTCACATCATGAAGCTAACCTGTGCAATACTGCTCCCCAATAATACAAGTGTAATAATTGGATCATCACAGGGTCATTGAAAGGCGAAGGCCATGACCAAAAGAAAACACACAAAAGCACGCAATCAGCAAAGCTGAGTACATACAAGTTACAACGTACCAAATCTAGCATGCTCAACTAATTAAAGTAAATAAACATACAACAAGAATTCATTAATCAAGACTCCACACTTAAACAATTCAATCCACTCAACATACTTGCTAATCAATTCCAAACATTTGACCCTTTATATTTAATTTAATTAATTTAGTTTAATTAATTTAATTTAGAGTAAGCAATACACGAGGTTGTCCAATCCACCAAATCATTTTGGTCCCAAATGACCATTTAAAATAAAAATTTAGCGCAATGCAAGAATGGGCGCGACTCCATTCTCACAAAGTTAGTCTAGGATCCCATCTAACTTTAATTATAAAATAAAATGTAAATACCAAAAGAAAAGAGGACAAGTTGATCAAACAAGTCTCGGAAAGCCACGGGCTACCACTGTGTACCCCAACCCATAAGTGTCAATACTCTAGAAGTGCACGTTTTCCAGAGTTTTATTGCTCATCCATGTTTCACTTTACGTGATTACAATTTCAATTAATAGCCGACTCATTCAAGAACCCCATACATAACAATCATACATCAATTCACTTTTAATCTTATATAGGACAATGGTGATCACATCACAAGTTGACCTTTAACTTCATTAAATTTCAAAATTATCCAAAATTGTTGAACATAGTCAACTCACATATCCATTCGGCTTAATCCACCTTTACTCAACATACTAACAAGTCTTGATTGAGTAATAAATAAAAACCTTGTGGAATAATTAATAAATACATTCCAATTAAACCATTCAAATCCAATCCTCTAATAATCCAAATGTGGTTAACAAACCAATCCAATAAAATTATGCTTGTATCAAAATTCCATACAAACAATTAATCCAATATAATTCAACATGTTTGCATCCATAATTTCATACAAACATAATGAATTCACCAAAACATGTCTCATAAACATAAGCACATGAATTAATTAAATGTATAACCAAACAATTTTCATCCAAGTGTTCTCAAATCATGAAACTAAGTTCTTTTCTTTGGTACGTAAACATGATACTACTTACAACGAAGTAGACGTGTACGTACCTCGTGTAAACAATCCTTTGTGTCACTTTTAATTACTTAAAAGTCTCCTATATAAAAATCACTTCCTAGAAAACAACCAACAACAATAAAATAATACTTAACCAAAAATTCCAGCAATATAAATTAGATTAAAACTCCTTAAAACTTCATCAAAAACATGTTTTTACGCTTAATTAATCATTAGAATTGCAATAGGAACAAAAGCCCCAATTTAATTGCTCATTAGAACCCTAAAATCCCAATTTTATTAAATTGAAACCCTAGGTTTATAATTCATAAAATCTGAAAATTTATAACATAAATATAATCTGAAATTTATAATCTTTATACCATCAAAATATAATTTGATACTAAAAATATAATCTTTATACAACAAAAATCAAAACATATACAAAATTAAATATTTTAAGCAATTTAAGAAAAACAAAGGGGAGAGAGGAAGGAGCAGCCACGCGTGGTGGCTAGGGTGGTGGTCGTCGGCGACCAGGCGGCGACGGCAGCAGGTGGTCCGGCCAGCCGGTGGCAGCAACGGTGGTGTGAGTGAGGATTTCCTCACGTGAAGGAGGAGGAAAGGGAAAGAAGAAAAAAAAAAGAAAAGAAAAGAAAAAGGAAAAAGAAAGGAAAAAAAATAAAAGAAAAGAAAAATAAAGGGAAAATAAAAGAAATAAAAATAAAGAGAAAAGAGTTTACTAACCTTTTTGCGTGGGGAAAAATTTGCGGATGTATGGTGTATTTATAGGAGAGAGAGTGGTGTAGGGTAAGTACTAAAATTTGGCCTCAAAAATTAATGGGCCAATTAAGATAGTAAAGTGGGTTAGGTTTGTTTGTTGGACATAAATTATAGAAGGAAGGTTCATAAAAAAATTCTTTGTAATAAAATCGTTTATCAACCCCAAAAATAATTTGAAACTTTTAAAATTAAATCCCGGAAAAATACAAATAAATACTATAAATAAAATATAATTTCATTAATAAAATATTTAAAAATGCGGGGGATTACAATCCCAATATCATAGACGGCCTTGAAGGTGTGTAAATTGTTTTGTAATTTTAGATGCTTGGAGTACTTTTCCTGGAGGTTCTTGATAAACAACCTCACAGATTCCTTTTCACGCGATACGTCAATCATCCTAGCAGGGGTTCCTCTCCATTTATTGAAGAAAGAAGTGAAACCTTCATTCTCTTTCTGTTTAAGTATTTCAAGTTTCCTATGATCAGTTTCAACTTGAATTTTACATTTATACCTATCTATGAAAGCGTTTCATATTGATTGTTTGATATTGATTCCCAAGTAGAAGTTTTCTTTTTGTCAAGGAAGAAGAACCATTGTAGGCAAACAGTTTCAAGAGATAAGGAATATCAGTTGCCTTGAAGTTTGGGATGTCGTCGGCATTGAACTTCTGCAGAAGAAGCTCCTTGTCCACCGAGACCTCTTGTGAACTAATGCCCTGGAACCAGTAATCACTAGATATCTTGCTCAAGCTTTCTTGCATGAGCTCCATTTGTTGTTGCTTCACAGGGTCATTAATTTGGAGGGTTAAGGTTTTTAGCATTTCAGTAACACCAGCCATTTGCTTCTTGAGCTCATTAACTTCTTCTTGACTTGCAATTATCTTCTTAGCTTTCCTTTTTTGAGCGATTAGTTTGTCAAAAAGTTGTACTTGAACGAAAAGGTTATCTCTAATCAAACCCCCTTCCTTTTTTGACCACGCGCTGTAAATTAAACCATTTTAATTTAATGACTTGACTCAAATTGACAATGACTTTAAAGGTTTATAAAGAAAAAAAAAAGCAAAAATAGGGTGTATATTTTTGGGAAAAAGATAAGCCTAAAGTCGTACTAAGTCAATTCTGATTAAATTATTAGACTTTTATTACTCAAATTAATTAATTAATAAATTAATTAGGCAAAGTCCTTTTACTTATTAATTAGTTTATTTACGGCTTAAACACAAGTCAAACAAACGGTTAAGAAAAACACATAGACTATGCTCAACAAATAATGCAAAATTAGTCAAGTAGACACAATAGATGCAATGAGTTTGCAACATAACCATGACTCTAGCTCTATAAATTTCGGGATATGGGTTAGTCAAAGGGGGTCAATGGTTATGATTCCAGATGCACCACGTGGAAGCCTTACCTTTGAAAGGGTTGGCGCGAGTGGATGGGAACCCGCGAGTTAAAAACTCGCTTCCATGGTTTGGTGAATTCAACATTCTCGGATGTACCCTTTGTTACACAGAGCGTTCAATCAGGTAGATGGAGCATGAATTCCCAGAGGGTTATGTCCATATGTAGAACACATATGGGTTTCAGAAAAGTGAGAAATACTCAATAAGGAAGTAGAATCAAGCCAATAGTGCTAGAACTGGTCGAAATTAGAACTCATATTTCTGGCTCGGTATTGGAAGAACGCAGTGGCAGCCAACACAGACCGTCGCCGTAATATAGCCCTATCGCCCATTGACAGAAGTGTCGCTCGGCGATAAAACCATATTATCGGCGATAGGCTCTGTTTGCTATATGCCAGTTCCAACATGCCTCAAAATTACGATCCTAGTTATGAAAGATATTCCTCAAATTTCCTACATGTAAAAATCCTATGTTTTTAACTCATTATGGACGGTCTTTCCAATGAGAACCTTTTTTTATGCATATGACAATAATGTTAATCAAAATTACGCACATGAAATACTTAGAACTTTTCGAGTCTCATCCACTCATTCTAAATCATTGCCGAAATAATTTTCAGGAATTAAAATTGAAATCCTCCCCAGTGGAGTCGCCAAAAGCTGTAGGGAATATTTCAAGCATTACCCCAAACTTGAACCCCACTGTTATCATACACTTAATCATGGTGGCGTCCAAAGGGAAGGAAGCTAGAGCAAAAGAGTCGCCAACGAGTTTTAGGAACTTGTAAACCGTTCACAGGTGAAGGTTACACCCCTTAATGATCCAGGAGATCGTTAACTCCAATAGGTCTGGAACCATGACTGGAAGTTCGAGGATGGTACAAATCCAATCTAAAAGAGAAAGAACCTTCCCTAATAATAGGCCTCTACTTTATTTTTCTCGTATTCATGTGCTCTTTTTGACTAACATGCAACCAATAGATATACCCAAAACCTGTTTATCTATGTTGATTGAATATAAATGCACAAATAAATCTATTATTGGCGATTACTTAAATTATAATCATATTAACCCTAAACAAGATATTAATTATCTAATTAAGCGTAATTACAAGTACCAAATCCCTTTAAACATGCATAAAAGGCGTGATCAAGCAATAACATTATATATATCAAGCAACATAATAATAATAAAAATAACAATCAAAATAATCATAACAATTATAACAATAATAATCATAATTAAAATAATCATGTTAAAGTATAATAGGGAGATCCTTTGCATGATACTAACAAGATTAATAACAAACACTAGCATGTCACTAAATTAAACAATATAAATCAAAGCTTTAGCCCTAACATGATACTAACATGCTATTATGAAAGACAATAAAAGGCATTATGAAAATCATAATTGAAATTATATTCTTTACCCTAAACATGATACTAGAAACTTATTGTTGTCACCCTAAACATCAAATTAAGAAAAGCATCCTAACATAATACTAGGAATCAAAGTAGGAACCTAAACATGATTTCTGTATCATAATATTAATAAATCAATTAAAGCACTTACTTGGATGCCTGATACCTCTTTCTAATAACAAAATACACGCGTTAGTAACTACAAGGAAAATAATAAAATCAAATAATTAAATTAAATAATTGAAATAAAGAAGTTAAGAAAGTTTAGACTAGATTTAGGACCAAACCCTCAAAATCAAACCTTTCACGTCTAGGGCGTAGGCAACTTTGAACTTGGCTAGGTGTGTCTAGATCTTGTGAATACAAAATTTTGTATTTAAGAAAAGGCTAGTTTAGAAAAGAGAGAGAGAGTATCAAGAATTTCTTGATGAGATTTGGTGATTGAAAACAGAGGTTTTAGGAGGCTATTTATAAAGAAAATCAGTCGGATATGATAAAAAAAGAAATCAGAGTTTCGAAAAGAATAAAACACGGTGATGTCGCCAAACGACAAGGTTGTCGCCAGGCGACAGACTATAGTCGCGGCGCTGCAATCAGTTTTTGCACGCGTTTTCTTATTTTGATAAAATTTAAGCGTATGAGGGATAAAACTGTAATTTCTTTAAAAACACTTCTTTTATTAAAAATGAAACTCTTAAAACTCAAATATCAATGCTAATCAAATAAGAATTCAAAAGAACCTTCTAGAATATTATAGCAGACAATAATCAATCCTAATTACATTAGGAATGATAAATCATAATAGGCCCTCATCTAGATCATTGGGCCGCATATAAAAATCAAACCGGGCCTAATTTAGTAATTTGCCCATAACTTCCTCATTATTCATTAGAATTGGGCTTATAATATATCACTGGAAAGCTCTTTTCAAACCAGACCCAACTAAACTATTATTGGACTCTTGCCATGGACCAAACTAAACTAGATTGACTATTTTCATAAAATAGATTTTCGAAAACAGACAAAAGGAAGAGAATTAAAAACTAATCGCAACACTAGACTTTCCAAACTTTCACTTCCTTCAATTATGATTCGACATGAAAGGTACTCATCACTGAGTTTGGTTTTGGGGAGACATAGATGGGTGTCTACAATTACCTTGTTGAAGTCAACACAAATCATGACATTCCATTAATGATTGTTCGTGAATTTTTTGACATTCTTCATCAACAAACTTGCTTAAAGTGAATTCGTATTACAAGGATTATAAAAAAGAAATAAAATAATCATTTTAACTTTGTTTCTTTGTTTGAATGCTTGGCAGAAAAGGTTTAAGTGAACGCGCTCAATTTCTCGTGATACACATTACTAGATCATCTTCCACATTCGCAGATTAGTCTAATCATGGGTGACAAAGCAGCATTGGAGAAACTTAGAGAGGAACTATAAAACCTAAAGGCCCTTCGAGAAGAAGAAGCCCAAATGAAGGCTCATAAAAAAAGCAAAAAAAGGCTAAATTAAAAGCAGAAAAAGAAAAAGAAAACATTGTGTAATAAAAAAAATAGCCGAAAGAGTAGACGCCATGGAGAAACTTGTGCTTCGAGCTAACTGATATGTCTGTTTTATATAGTATTTTACCCCCGTTCCTTGGTCATAATTAGTAGTGTTTTTGGCTCTTTAGAGCCACTTTTATTACTAATTGGTGTTTTCTAGTGTTTTCATAGATTTGGTTGACTTCTGTAGGGATTTGCACTTTTGGAGCATTTTCCTGAGATATCATGGAGTGTCTACGAGCATTGGAGGAGCACGACCAGTTTTTTTTATCCCAGGGCCAGTTATAGTCATCAAAACGGTGATTAAGGGCTTAAAATTTGAGATTCCGAGGCATTTGGACCGAGTATTCAAGACCCGAAAAGGAAATCCAAATTGGGAAGAGTAGTTCGCGCCCAGCCGGGCCCGAGAGAAGTTCCTATTAAAGGAAAGGCGGGCCCGATCGAGAGTGTTAATTCCAGCGATTTATTTTAGTTTTAATTAGGAGTAATTGTTTTAGATATAAATACGATTTTAATGCTTTCAATTAGTATCTCTTCACTTGGACTTTCTCTCTCTACTTAGCTTTAGATTAGTTTCTCTCTCTACAGTTTTGTTCTTAATTCAACTCCTTAACTCTGATTATTTTCGTAACGATTTCTTCTACTTTAATCTCATTTATTTTACTTTATTTCTTTCATCATATTACCTTTAATTGTTTTATTCAGTTTAGATTTAATTATGTGTGAGTAGTTTTATTTCTAGGGTTTATGGAGATCCATAAATAATATGAGGGGGTGATTTATTGTTGTTGATTGTCAATGCTAGATTAATTTCCTATTGATAGATTTAATGCTCCGTGACTAGATTAGGTTTTATCTTTTATGCATGAGTTTGACAACATTGATTCGATATTTGAGAGATGAGAATTGATGTTTAGGTCTTGTTTCAATAGGCAGGTTAATTTATAAATGGTTAAGTCGAGATTCGAGAGATGAGATTCAATGCCGGTAGATTAATTATGTTATTGTAATTTTTAGTGAAAGCCCTTTATGATCTGGTAAATTAATGCATTGATGTTTGATTATTAAGTTTTACTCTGCCCTGGAGTATTATGTATTGGTGAACCTATGCCCTAGGTCTTTTATTCATTGATTTTTCTTTACCCTTAATCTTTGTAGTTTAGTTTCCCTTCGATAATAATAACTTTACTTAATAATTTAGATTATAATAATTAATTAGGAATAGAAAGACTCGTTTCCCTGTGGATTCGACTCTACTTCCCTATCTATATTTAGTTAGTGGTTTTAGGTAATAATTTTGATTCGGTGATTCGACTTTAGCCTGTCAAAATTTAGCGTCGTTTCCGGGGAAACGATTTTAATTTTATTTCTTATTATTATTAAAGTCTAGATTATTTTTTTATTTTATTTTTTTTATGATTTTAAAATATCCATGATTAAGCCACTTCAAGATCTATATGATTTTTATGCAGCACCTGAATACTGTCGTTGTCAATAACATCTTTGTCATGAAAATCCTGAATTCCCTTATAGTGAGTTTTTTGTGCGTGCTCCGGATGATTTTAGAGTCTTTCCATATACATATGATCATATTTGGAAACGATTAGTTGCTAATGAAAGTTATTGGAAGGCTCTTGATGAAAAAGTCTATGGACACTATAATAATATGAATGTTATTGAGGATGAAAAACCATTGGTTATAGAATTTATGGTTGAGGAATCGGTGATTGAAAAATCATTAGTTGTAGAAACGGTGGTTGAAAATTCCTTTGTTGATGATGAGGTTATTCGTAAGGGTGGAATTTTCAAGTCATTATTGGATGATAAAGACAATGACTACCTCCATGTTCATTCTATTAATTCTAAATTTTTAACGGAGGAAGTATAAGGTTGTTGTGTATTTTCATCTCTCTTTTTTGATTTTTCCTTCTACCTTGAGTTCTCTTTATGTGCTCCTAACCTTTTCTTTGTAGGGATTACTGTGCTTCCCATAAATCCCTATATAGTGTTTAATGAAATGTTTGCAAGAGCGTTTGATAAGTTACTCAAGGCATTGAATTCTTCCAATTGATAGAAGGAGTATGGTCGAGCGGGACCTTGATAAACTAGCGCTTTGTTGTAAGCAACCCGTACTTTATTTTTCTTCTTAGTTTAGTTTTTTCTTATTTTTGTGTGTGTGTGTGTTTTATTTTATTTTACTTTTTTTCTTTTAGAGAGGTAAGTAGAGTGTAACTAATGCTTGTGGGAGTTTGGTTTTGTGCAAATTTTCAGCTAGAGAAGGCTTCATTCACGTTGGAACTGCAATCGTATTCGATCGGGCAGAGCTCGCCCGATCGGGCGCGCGTAGCGTCATCAAAATTTGTCAACTTTGATAGGCCATAACTTTTGCTTTTCTTATTGGATTTTGGCGTGTGACTTATCGTTGGAAAGCTCTTCAAGTCTACTTTTCCAATGCAATTAGAATCACCGCATTATGATTTATATATCATAAGTTATGATCAGAATTGTGCACCTAACTCCAATTTGAAATTTTTTCCACTAACACTTTGTTTCATTCTTACCCAAATTTGTTCCAAAGAGATGCATTGCAAATTTGGAGGCTTTGGTGACATTGATGTGGTGATTATGAGGAGTACTCACCTTGACTACTAGCTTCCCTTTAAGACAATGAGGACATTGTCTAATTTAGCTTGAAGGGAGGTTCTCGTGTTCGTATGGTATATCTTTCACTCTTTTTTTTTTTTATTTATTTTTTCTTAGTGTGCATACTATAGATTTTATTGGTTTTATAAGTTAGTTTTTATTGCTTTAAAAAAAACAAAAATACGTTCCAATGTATAATAAATCATGCTTCTCTGTGCCCCGTGATGAAAATTTTTGAAATTGTTTTGGTTCTTGGTTATTGATGATGTACTTGTGGTTTAGTTGATCATGATTTGATGTTTGATTGCCAAGAAACCTTAACATGCGTCAATTTTGTCCAACTACTTGTGAATATATTGCTTGACTAGTTGATTTAGTAAGGAATGTGTGTTAGTACCTGGTATGTCGATGAAGTTGAGTATTTGTTTTTAACTTTTAGTAATGTTTATATGACTCATTATTATGCACATTGAGGAGGACAAAGGGGTTTATTCTTTTAGGTGGCTTTAAAATGATATTAGATACATTTTTTCCCTTCTTGCTACCCATGTTGTTACCTTAACTTTTCATTGTAATTTATCCACATTACAAGCCTATTTAAGCCCCATTAGCTACTAGTCCCAAGCTTGGCTTGGGGGAGCTAATAGTTAGGGAGGCCAGGGAGTTGTAGTGTGCTTGTTTATTTGCACAATTTGGGTGAATTTTAGAAGTTATTTATTTGTTCTTATGTTATGATTGGAAAAAAAAATTAAAATAGGTGTTCAAAAGTTGCAATTTTTTCCAATGTGAGATAAAAAGAAAAAAAAAAGAGCAAAAGAAAAAAAAATATTCAATGTTCAAGTGTCCTAATTGAAGGTTTCTCAAGAGAAAGAAAAAAAACAAAAAAATATATATATAAGAAAGAAAAAAATAAGTTTCAAAAGAAAAAAAGAGTTCATGGTTTGTAAGTTCACTAACGTTCTATTATATCATATTTGTTTGAGTGAAGTTGTAAGAATTAGAAATGTTGTTATTATTGGTTGGTTTGTTTGGTGAATTATTATAGAGTTGATTTGGAGATTTTTGGTCATTATTTATTTTGGACCTTGGTTTTATTTATAAGGATTTGGCTCTCTTAAGCATGACTTTACTCTCACATTTTCCAAAATTTATCTTACCTTTTACCCTAGCCTTTTAGTACAAGCTTTAAAGACCTTCCGACATTTGTGCACAGAGTTGTGTGAATGTGAAATTAGTTGTTTATCAATGCAAAGATTGATTTGATGTACTTCGAGTCGACCATTAAGTTGAGTGCTTGTCTTTTTAAAGACACGAGAGTTGTGAGTTTGGGAGGGCATTGTTCACAATAAAGGGGTTGGGAAGGAGAGTGACAAAGTACATCTTTTACTCGCCACATAAATGAAAGTTGAGTGTGTGAGCACTAGTCTTGAATTCTATATTCTCTTGTGGTTTGCTCGATTTGACAATTGTTAGGGAGGAAGAGTAATTGGATTGATGAGATGGTTGATGTTGAAACATGTTTATCAGATTTGCCTTGAATTATTTATGCTTGATTTTGACTATTTGGGGTGAGGCATGTATTTATTTATTCATTGACAAGATCTTTGCTTAAGGACAAGCAAAGGTTTGGCTTGGGGGAGTTTGATATGTTTGTTTTATATAGTGTTTTACCCTCGTTCCATGGTCATAATTAGTAGTGTTTTTGGCTCTTCAGAGCCACTTTTATTACTAATTGGTGTTTTCTAGTGTTTTCGTATATTTGGTTGACTTTTGTAGGGATTTGCACTTTTGGAGCATTTTCCCGAGATATTATGGAGTGTCTACGAGCATTGGAGGAGAACAACAAGTTTTTATAGCATTTGAAATTCCGAGGCACTTGGACCGAGTATTCAAGACCCGAAGAAGAAATCCGGATTAGGCCGAAGAATCGGAGCCAATAAAAATAAGTCCAAGCTAGCCCAAGTGCTCGGGTTGGCCAAGAAAGCTATCGTTTAAAGGTGCGCTCGGCCAGGCGAGGAAGGGTAGTTCGCGCTTGAGTTCGCGCCCAGGCGGGCGCGAGAGAAGCTCCTATTGAAGAAAAGACGGACCCAATCGGGCGCGAGATTTTTAGAGGGTTAATTCTGGCAATTTTTTTTAGTATTAATTAGGAGTAATTGTTTTAGATATAAATATGATTTTAATGCTTTCGATTAGTATCTCTTCTCTTGGACTTTCTCTCTACTAAGCTTTAGATTAGTTTATCTCACTACAACTTCGTTCTTAATTCAACTCCTTAACTCTAATTATTTTGGTAACGATTTCTTCTACTTTAATCTAATTTTTTTTACTTTATTTCTTTCATCATGTTTCCTTTAATTGTTTTGTTTAGTTTAGATTTAATTATGTGTGAGTAGTTTTATTTCTAGGGTTTATGGGGATCCATAAATAATATGAGGGGGTGATTTATTGTTGTTGATTGTCAATTCTAGAATAATTTCCCATTGATTGATTTAATGCTCTGTGACTAGATTAGGCTTCATTTTTTATGTATGAGTTTGACAACATTGATTTGAGAATCGAAAGATGAGAATTGATGTTTAGGTCTAGTTTCAATAGGCAGGTAAATTTATAAATTGTTAAGTCGAGATTCGAGAGATGAGATTTAATACCGGTAGATTAATTATATGATTGTAATACGTAGTGAAAGCCCTTTATGATCTGGTTAATTGATGCATTGATGTTTGATTATTATGTTTTACCCTGTCTGGAGTATTATTTATCGGTGAACCTATGTCCTAGGTCTTTTACTCATTGATTTTTCTTTACCCTTAATCTTCGTAGTTTAGTTTCTCTTCGATAATAATAACTTGGTTACTTAATAATTTAGATTATAATAATTAATAAGGAATAGAAAGACTTGTTTCCCTGTGGATTTGACCCTACTTCCCTATCTATATTTAGTTAGTGGTTTTAGGTAATACTTTTGATTGGGTGATACGACTTTAGCTTATCACTAACTGATGGAATAAGTACTTCAATTATGAGCCTTGCACCACAACCTAGTGGCAAGACTCTCCCAGAAATGTTCTTGACTACGGATTTGTCAACCTTTAAGGTTACAGACAATCTTAGGACTCACTTAATGAGCTTTATTGGAATTATGGCATTGAAAGCGGTTGAGCCAAGCCTATATACATGTACATTTCCTCTTTCATTAGACCCAACTGCTAGATCATGGTTTTATAACCTTGATGCAAAAAAAACTTTCACTTGGAGTGACGTTGTAAAAGCGTTTTTTAACCCAATATGGAGATAACGTCGAGCTCACAACTACCTTGCGCATTCTCGAATTGCTTAAGCAAAGGGAAGAAGAAGGCTTCATTGACTTCTTTTCCAGGTGGCGATCAAAAGTTGCTCTTATTTCTCAAAGACCTCCGGACCATGAACCTGTCCCAAAGTTCATAAACAATATGTCTCCACCATACAAGTGCCATTTACAATACCTTGGTTTATAGACATTTAAAAAAGTCTATATTGTGGGAACATGAATTGAAAGGGACTTGTTAAATGAAACCATGAAACATATAGATGGACTTTATTTTTAGAGAGGATTTCACCTGCGTCGGAAACGGACAAAGCTCGAAGACGCACTCTCAAGAAGTTGTCAACAATTCAACATGTAGCACCCTAGGTCTTGTTTTGTTTCTTTCCTTTGTTTTTTATTTTTTTTTTGTTTTTTTTGTTTTTTTATTTTTTTTAATGATAGACTAAGAGATTCATGCTGTTGAATCTACTTATTTTGTACTCTCATTAATTAATGAATAAAAAAATATATTTTCAAGTATGTTTATCTTGTTCTCTTTTCAATCTCTTTATTGTTATTGACTTGAATTTAATAAAACGTATACATACAAACAGGCAATATCAAAAGTCATACTGATCCGTGCCATTTATGGCACCTTTAGGCTATATTTTCTTTATATTTCTATGCTCGTTCTTAGTCGTTTATGTCATTTTTTAGGAAATAATGCTCGTTTTGCGTGTTTGGGTTTTAGTTTAGAGAAATGCGTGTTTTTAATGGTTTTCTTATTATTTTATTCATATCTCGGCTATTTTTCTTGCTTCTCCGTTTCTTTGTCTTGTTTTGTAGGTATGTTGAGTTCCCGCGAATATAATAAATCAAGGATGGAGCTCAAGAGCATTCAAGGAATTTAACGGAGCCAAGTTAGGGAAGCCGAGCACGCAAGTCAAGCTAATCCAAGCAAACTCCGAAAGCGCGTGTGATGAGTGACATTTATGTCACTCTAAGGGAGTAGTTTTCGAGTTATTTTTGTGTTTATTTTCCGTTATTTTCCCTTTGATTCTCTTGTTTCTTTTTAATAAAGTTTCTAGTTTATTCCTCAGTTTTAGTATGTTTTAATTTAATTTCTTTATTTAATTGGTTTATAGTTTATTTTCGTATTTTATTTGCATTCGATTTATTTTATTTCGTTCATTTTCTTTGTTACTTTCATAGTTTTTATTAATTTTAAGTTTATTTTGTTATTTATTTTATTTTATTTACTTGTATAGTTTTATTTAATTTTTATTGGTTTAGTGTTATTTCTTTTAATTTCTATTTTATTTATTTTATTTTATTCTTTGTCCCAATCCTCTCCTCAATCTTGCTCGTGTTTGTAGGTTTGGTCGAGGTTCAAGGCATATGCTAAAATATCCAAATGGAGTAAAAAGCTGGCCTACTGCTTGCTGCTGCCTCTTATCCTTCACCCCACCTCTTTCTTAACCTCCACCATATAAACAGCCCGCATTAGCTCCCCATCTCTTTCCTGCCCTGCTACAATTCGCATCCAACCACAACAAAACGCCAACTCCCCTGCTGCAACCACCAACCAAATCACTCACCTCCAATACACCAAGCAGCAACAGCCGCTGCTGCCCCTCTCACGACCACAACTAGACGCCCACCAGCTCACAACTCCACCTCATAGCTGCAACCTCCCTTACTCAACACAACAGCTACCAAACGTCCACCAAAACCAAACCATAACAACCAGCAGCAATGCTGCTTGGCAAACACCACCACGTAGCCACCATCATCCACCTTTCCCCTGCTCACTCACCCTCACAACATCGCGCAACCCACAATAACAAACCTTACACCACCGTCCACAAAAACCAAACCATAACAACCACCAACAATGCTGCCTGGCAAACACCACCATGCAGCCATCGTCAGCCACCAACACCGCTGGCAAACCTAGCTCAAATTACTCCCATTTCCATCCTTCCACTGCTTTCAGCCACCAAAAATAGCAACCCCTGCACCACCGTCCACCAAAACCCACACCAATCAACCGCCAATCACCACTGCAATAGCCATCACAATCCCCTGCTCCTTCGCGCACCGCGACACCACCGTACTACACACATCAGTCGACCAAAACCACATCAATGAACCGCACCTCTTCCCTGCAATTCCCGGCCACCGCAAACCCAAGTCAACCCCACCAATTCGCATAAGCAACGGCAAAAATCAGAGAAGAGGGTAATTTAATCAAGTTCGAGCAAACCGTTGAGAGTTTGGTCAAAATGCAAAGAAGTGCCAAAACAGTCAGGAACTTTTGAGGTTTTATAATTTGAAGAGGTGTGATCGAACACACCCATGGTTCGACCGAACCAACCCCGTAGTTCGGCCGCACCAACCCATTGTCCAACCGAACAATTTCACGAGCTTCACCCATGATAATTAATGAGATCAAACAATTGAAGCTTGGCGTTTGTCGTTGATCTTCGATTTGATGATGATGGTTGATGAACGGTGGTGATGGAGAGGCTCTTCAATGGAGTTCCAAGAAGCTAAATTCGAAGAAGAAGAAAAAATCAGATGTTTTTGGGGAAATTTTGGGGTTTATTTTTCTTTTTCTTTTAATTTATTTCTTTTCTTTTCCCTTTTTCTTATTTCTTTCTTTTATTTTTTTATATTTAGTTTATTATTTTATTTTTCCTTTTTACTTTATTTTCGTTTTATTTATATACTTAGTATTTTATTAGCTTGGTATATACACCCATTTTTGGGGTAATTAGAAAAACATGAAATGATTCAACTCTCTAATTAGTTTTTAGGAGAGCTTGTCCCTCAAGGTTTAGGTTACGATTAGAGTAGTTTAGAGAGAGAAAGTAAGGATTTTTCCATTCTTGAGCTTGGATATTAAAGAGGAAGATTGATCATCTTGCTTGTATATTTTCACATTCAATCAATGAGAATCTCTAACTCTCTCTCCTCTATTTTTATTTGCTTTATTTTGATTATTATTTTAGTTGTTGCTATTGCTTTTTAATCATGTTTATTCTTGATTATTTATTAATTAATCTTGTTATTAGCATGATTAGTGAGTAATTTCCCCATTAAGGGGATGGTTGTGGTGTAGTTGGACCTTGAGCATGTTCTAGGGTTTAGAATTTATTTATTTGTGATTAAAGTCTTTATATGCTTGATATTCTTTAATCTTCTTGCAAGTGCACATTGTTGGGTGATTAAAGGTGAATATTTGCTGAAAAGGAACGGAAGTTGACTTAGTTAAGGTTCATTATTATCGATTGTTATTTAATCGTACCTCTTAGTATATGGTTCTAATGTGGAAACATAGAGGCTATGTTAGGAGAAGCCAATTGACCCCGGAAGGCGGCTAGATTGGATCCTTTACCTCGATATTTGAGCATGTTTAGTTCATAATTAATTCAATTTCTATGCCTTTGTTTATGTTCAAGTTAATGCTATACCTAAACCATTTCCCTTAATGTTTTATTTCATGTCTTAGCATCTTTAGACTTTAGTTTATTTATCTCCTATTCCGGACAATCTTAATTGTCGATAACATTTGGTGGTGTTTATTCGTTCCCTGTAGTTCGACCCCTATGCTTGCCTTATACTCGTATTAGGTTTGTTTAGGTTGTATAAATTGTATTTGATCTAGGGATAGATAATTGACGACGCGTTTATTCCCTTGTCAAATTGGCGCCGTTGCCGGGGAACGGCTTCCATTACCGTTGTGGTTCAACCCATATGCTTGCCTTATACTCGTATTAGGTTTGTTTAGGTTGTATAAATTGTATATGATCTAGGGATAGATAATTGACGACGCGTTTATTCCCTTGTCAAATTGGCGTCGTTGCCGGGGAACGGCTTCCATTACCGTTGTGTTATCTTATTGAGAATAGTCCATTGTATATATTTTTCTTTTGATTTTTTTTTGTTCTCTTTTTTTTTTGTTTTCGAAAAATGGCACGTTTTTCTTTTCCTTAATATGATGATGAGTCTTTTTATGTCTACTTCCATACACTTGTTGGGTTTTTGAACTATAATGGTTGTAATCCTTGTGAAGCTTGTGAGATTTGTTATTATGGCATGAATGAACAAACGAGATATGAAGTTGAAAGTAGGTTTAATGGCGAATTTCAAACATTATTAGTTCATAGTGCTTGGAGCTTTTTTGTATGGTTTGCTAAGGATGTACGCAATAGGGCATGTAATGTTGCTAATTTTGATTCTCAATGTGATAATAGTTTTATTAGTGGCATGCATCCCCATGATTTGTCTTGTGATCCTATTTGTGAACCTAGTACAAGTGATTTCAACTCTCTATCTCCTATTGTTGATGATGAATAATTTTCTTGATTATGCCCCCTCTCCCCAATATGATGATGCTCATATTTATAATGTGAATGATCCTCCCTCCTTATCTTCTTGTTCTTATATGGCTTCAAATGATTTCCCTTATGCTTCTAATAAGTCCTTTTATGAGGGTAATTCTATGGAAAATTTGAAGGAAGAGAAGATAATGAAGATAATGGAGATGATGGAGAAGTATAACGAGATGAGGGAAGTTGAAAATAGGGAGACGGAAGCTAGAATGAAGATGCCCGAGAGCCAAATTCTCCAACTAGCCAACTCTTAAGAAAATGCCCTTCCTTCTTCTTCTCTTCCCTATATGAGTGAGGATCCCATTAGAGAGCATTCGAGTGATGGTATAGGAGTTGAAAATGAAAAGAGAGTTGAATTTGAAAATCCTAATCCTTCTTCCCATCTTGATGAGTCTCAAGTGTATGTTTCTCACCCTTCAATCTATGAGTATATAGACTCTTTTAAGGTAATGTCCCACATAATTTTTTGAGAGTCATATGATGACTTATAGATTATTGGATGATTTCATCGAGAACGCTTCTTAAGACTTAGATGAGTTTGAGATGAATCTACCTCCATTCATGCACGATTTTTAGACCTTAGTTTTTGAGATAGTTGAAGGAAAGGTTTTCTATTGATGTGAAAAAGAGGATAAGGTTGATTCCCTTGGAGTTTTTGAGCTTGAGGGAGGTGTAGATCGTGAGTGCCCTTCATTTGAGGATTATATGATTGATTTTCATGCCCTCATTGGCAATGTGAGACCTTGTGGTGAGGGAGTAGCTACCCCTTTTCCCGTTTCTCATACCCCTTTTTCTCTAAGGTTCGACCACATCCTTCCTTACCCTATTTCTCCCCTTTCCTATCTCAAAGAGCCTATTGGGGAGCCGCCGTCTATGGATTATTTTCATGTCCCTCATTCCATCATTATTGAGGAAGAGAGGAATTTTGTCAACTAAAAATTTTGTGATGAGGATTTTCCTTTTTCCTTTTCTTTCAATTATTCTTTTCCTTCTTCAACTTCTTACTTTCTTGATTTTCCTTTCGATCCTTATTCTTCTTTCTTTTGGTATCTTTTTCTTCACTTGCGTGCAATGATTTTGTTGCACGTTCTTATTCCGTCATTTGCCTATTTACACCCCCATGAAATGTGTATTAGTGCATTTGACAAGCTCTTGCGTGCATTGAATTATTATCTCTAAGAGCGGTCTCGCTTGGACGTTAAACAAGCCTTTGCGGGAAGTAACCCGTGTTTTATTGCTTTCATTTTCCTTTATTAGATTAGATTTTCTCTCATGGACGTGTTTGTGTTCCTTTCTAGGTACACAACTTGATATACTCTTGGGCATTGGTGGTGATCAAGAATCAAGGAAATGTGCCTCAACTTACCCATGTGAAGTTCAAGCCTTATTTGTAGAGATTATGTATCCTATGAGGTTATTTCGGGTTTTTGTGTGATTTTGCATTTTCCCCATTTTTGGTAATATCCTTATTTTCCCTCTCTCTTACTCATTGTTACTTGAAGATCATGTGTTGGTAATTTTGGATTAATTTCTCCTTGTTTTTCCCCTCCTTGGTTTCATTGTTTATGATTTGAGAGCTTGGTTTCATTCAAGCTTGGGGGAGGGTATTCTATCATGTTTGGTGGGATATTGATTCATATATGCCATGCACTTGAGTATATGCATTTCCATATTTTTCATGCTTTTGAAAAATCCAAAAAGATTTTTGTTTACTTCAAGGAAAGTTTAGCAAAAATATGTTTTGTTCGTTCTTATTTTGGACATTATATTTTGTGGATTTGTTTACTCTTGAATGCCTTTCTTCCTAAGTGGTTAATGTGTGCACGATTTGAGAGTGTCATTGGTTGACTCAAGGATATTACATGCTAAGGTAGTCGGGTTAAGTACTTATTGGGAATCCATGAATCCCTAGTTCACGAAGATGGTGTTGCTCTCTATAGTGGATTTGACACCCTTGGTTGGTATTTGACTAGTTCTAATCCCTTGTGGGGTAACATTGTTCTAGTCTTCAACATTTTTTTGTGTGGCTCATTTGGATCCTTAGCTATGCATGTCTTGATCCTTGTTTTGACTTGTAGCTCCCAAGATCGTGACCGAAGCACTCTAGGGGAGGAAAAGGGCACCCCCTTCTCATTTTTCTTTATCTTATTTTTGTTTTGTTACAAATTTGATTTTCTATTTTGCATCCACCTACTTGCTAACCAATTTGAGCCTTATTTTTCCCGCTCTTGTTTAAACCACATTACAAACATAATGGCCTATGTATACCAACCTTTTAGTTAGTGAAGCATTGGCATGTGAGGTTTAAGTTTTGAGTTGTTGATCATGAACAAGAAGCACTTTGAGATTTGGTTAGGGTTGAGCTTGTAAAGAATGATGCAAATTTATGAAAGTCAAATGAAGTCTCAAGAAAAAGCAGTCCACAATTAAAAAGGCAAGGACAACGAAAAAAAAAAGAATTCAAAAAAAAAATTGGAAAAGAAACAAAAATAATAAAAATATTTTTGATGGTTTTGTTTTCTTCCTTAGTTTAAGCTTTGGGGACAATGCTTTGTTCAAGCTTGGGGGGATCGTTCCTTCATTTTGTTTATATTGTGTGTTGGTGTTGAATAAGCTTGGGGGAGTGGAATTATTGGTAATTTTGTTTTATATTTAGTGACATCTTGAGTTGTTTTTGAATGTCGGCCGCACTTTTTGCTTCACTTAGGAAATATCACCAAATTTCAAATTTTTACCCCGCCTTAACCCTTAGCCTTACGTTACTACCAATAAAAAGACCTTTAGACTCTAGTGGGTTAGGTCAAAAGAACGGTGGAGGGAGATAGACTTCAAACCTATGGAAAGAGTATGCATAGTTATGACGTCGGGATTACCTTCTCAAAGTTTTTCATTTCTTTATCTTTTTCCGGTTCCTTTGTGGAATCTTGAGAAGCTAGCTTAAGGGTTGATTTGAAGCTAGAGGAGAGAACGTGGCCCGATTGGTTGGGGCTAGGGTGGATTGAGTCCTAAGTAGTTCTTTATGCTTAGCATGTGTTATGTTTCAATCAACCATTGACATCTTGGAACGTGCATACATTTATCCATTAGAAATTAGTACTTGTCCCTATCTTTTGTCTATACATAAGCTTGTGTTTGTTTTCTCTTTTTATGTTTCTTCTCTTTTTCCATTTGTTGCCTTGCCTTGGTTTTTGTCGAGAGTTGTGGGTTACACCTCTTAGGAAACCCTTACAAGCTTACTCGTCCTCTTTGGAGACATGGGGGGTTTAAAGGGCTTGATGCATACGCTAAATGCATCCGTGATTCCTACGGCAGTGAGTTAGTGCACATTCTTTCTCTTTGTTTATATTTTGTTTCTTTTGCTTTCAATAATTCCATCTTGTTCTCTTTTGCCTTAGCTTTGCTCAAGGACGAGCAAAGGTTTAGCTTGGGGGAATTTGATGATTTATTTTCCCTTTTATTCTCTTGTTTTCTTTTTAATAAAGTTTCTAGTTTATTTCTTAGTTTTAGTATGTTTTAATTTAATTTATTTATTTAACTGGTTTATAGTTTATTTTCGTATTTTATTTGCTTTCGATTTATTTTATTTTGTTCCTTTCATAGTTTTTATTAATTTTAAGTTTATTTTGTTATTTATTTTATTTTATTTACTTGTATAGTTTTATTTAATATTTATTGGTTTAGTGTTATTTCTTTTATTTTCTATTTTATTTTATTCTTTGTCCCAATCCTATCCTCAATCTTGCTCGTGTTTGTAGGTATGTTCGAGGTTCAAGGCATATGCTACAATATCCAAATGGAATGAGTTTCGGGTAGAGATAAGGGCATAAAAAGCCGCCCTGCTACTTGCTGCTGCCTCCTATCCTTCACCCCACCTCTTTCTTAACCTCCACCACATCAACGGCCCGCATCAACTCCCCATATCCTCCCTGCCCTGCTCCAATTCGCATCTAGCCACAACAAAATGCCAACTCCCCTGCTGCAACCACCAACCAAATCACTCACCTCCAATACACCAAACAGCAACAGCCGCTGCTGCCCCTCTCACCACCACAACCAGACCCCCACCAGCTCACAACTCCACTTCATAGCTGCTGCCTCCCTCACGCAACACAACAGCTACCAAACGTCCACCAAAACTAAACCATAACAACCAGCAGCAATGCTGCCTGGCAAAAACCACCACGCAGCCACCATCAACCACCTTTCCCCTGCTTAGTCACCCTCACAACACCGCGCAACCCACAACAACAACCCCTGCACCACCGTCCACAAAAACTAAACCATAACAACCACCAGCAATGCTACCTAGCAAACACCACCACGCAGCCATCGTCAGCCACCAACAGTGTCGGCAAACCCAGCTCAAATTACTCCCATTTCTATCCTTCCACCAGTTTCAGCCACCCAAAACAGCAACCCACCACCTTCCACCAAAACCCACACCAATCAACCACCAATCACCACCGCAACAACCATCACAATCCCCTGCTCCTTTGCGCACCGCAACACCATCGTACCTCACACATCAGTCCACCAAAACCAGCAGCAACACCACCAAAACCACAGCAATTAACCGCACCTCTTCCCTGCAATTCTCGGCCACTGCAAACCCAAATCAACCCCACCAATTTGCATAAGCAACGGCAAAATCAGAGCAAAGGGCAAATTAATCAAGTTTGAGCAAATCGTTAAGAGCTCAGTCGAAATGCCAATCAGTGCCAAAACAGTCAGGAACTTTTGAGGTTTTGTATTTTCAAGAGGTGTGGTCGAACACACCCATGGTTCGACAGAACCAACCCCGTAGTTCGGCCGCACCAACCCATGGTCCGACCGAACCATTTCACGAGTTTTGCGCGTGATAATTAATGAGATCAAACAATTGAAGCTTGGTGATTGCCGTTGATCTTCGATTTGATGATGATGGTTGATGAACGGTGGTGATGGTGTGGTTCTTCATGGACTTCAAAGCTGCTAAATTCGAAGAAGAATAAAAACTCATATGTTTTTGGGGAATATTTGGGGTTTATTTTTCTTTTTCTTTTAATTTATTTCTTTTCTTTTCCCTTTTTCTTATTTCTTTCTTTTAATTTTTTATATTTACTTTCTTATTTTATTTTTCTTTTTTACTTTATTTTATTTTCTTTTATTTACTTAGTAGTTTATTAGCTTGGTATATATACCCATTTTTGGGGTAATTAGAAAAACATGAAATGATTTAACTCTCTAATTATTAATTTTAAGAGAGTTTCTCTCTCTAGGTTTAGGTTAGGATTATAGTAGTTTAGAGAGAGAAAGTAAGGGTTTCACCATTGTTGAGCTTGGATATTGAAGAGGAAGATTGATCATCTTGCTTGTAGATTTTCACATTCAATCAATGAGAATCTCTAACTCTCTCTCCTCTATTTTTATTTGCTTTATTTTGATTATTATTTTAGTTGTTGGTATTGCTTGTTAATCATGTTTATTCTTGATTATTTGTTAATTAATCTTGTTATTAGCATGATTAGTGAGTAATTTCCCCATTAAGGGGATGGTTGTGGTGTAGTTGAACCTTGAGCATGTTCCAGGATTTAGAATTGATTTATTTGTGATTAAAGTCTTTATATGCTTGATATTCTTTAATCTTCTTGTAAGTGCACATTTTTGGGTGATTAAAGGTGAATCTTTGCTAACAAGGAACGGAAGTTGAATTAGTTAAGGTTCATTATTATCGATCGTTATTTAATAGTACCTCCTAGTATATGGTTCTAATTTAGAAACATTGAGGCTATGTTAGGAGAAGCCAATTGACCCTGGAAGGTGGCTAGATTGGATCCTTTACCTCAATATTCGAGCTCGTTTAGTTCATAATTAATTCAATTTCTATGCCTTTATTTATGTTCAAGTGAATGTTATACCTAAACCATTTCCCTTAATGTTTTATTTCTTGTTTTAGAATCTTTAGACTTTAGTTTATTTATCTCCTATTCTGGACTTGCTTAATTGTCAATAACATTTGGCGGTTTTTATTCGTTCCCTGTGGTTCGACCCCTATGCTTGCCTTATACTCATATTAGATTTGTTTAGGTTGTATAAATTGTATTTGATCTAGGGATAGACAATTGACGACGGGTTTATTCCCTTGTCAACGTATTTCGAGGTGGCGATCTCGAGCGTCAAAGAAGCGAGCCGAGTGCCTATAAGTGAAGCAGCCCGAGCTCCCTTTCGCGCAGCACAAGCACTACTCACCCATAACTCAGCCGCGCATCAGCACATCCCTGAGTTGGCCGCGTGCGCGAGCCCAAGTGTCGCAGGCGCGGGGCTGTTGCTGCCTTTTTGCAACCATTTTTGGCGAGAACTTCCCGAGGGCAGGCCGTAGGCACCCTGCGGGCGCGACCTCAAGCTGCTCTGTTCCAGCTATTCTCCTACGCGGGCGCAGGTTTCTGGGTTTTACTTGAGATTTAATTTATTTTCTTCCTTTGTATATATATTGTAAATTCTTCTTTATTCTTCTGACTTGAAATTCTTTATATTAGAGTAGTTTCTCTCTCCTCTAAGGAGGATTAGGGTAGATTAGGAGTAGTTTTAGAGAGAAAAAGTTAGGGATTTCAGTGGTGATTGAGAGATTGAAGATACAAGAGTGACAATTGTGTTGAAGATCATCTCTATTATCAATGAACATTTTTAACTCTATCTCACCTTATTTCTTTGTTTAATTTCATGTTTGTTTGGTTTAATTTTGATGTTTGATTAGTGTAAGTGTTCTTGATAAATTGTTGATTCTTGATTCCTTTAGTTCATTGTTGATGATACTTGGGTAGTTCTTGGCCAAGAAATTGGTGAAACTTGTATGATCGATTAATTGTGATTAATTTGGGAATGGTGGATTGTTGAGATTATAATGATTAATCAAGGTTTGCATGAGTGTAATTCGATTAGGCCTTGAGAATTATGCTAGATTGCATTGTAATTGCTAATGACATGAAAATTTGATTTCGAAATTGCAATTATCGTTTTCTTTTGATTGTGTTTCTCTTGGTTTGTTATTCATAGTGAACCCTCACTTAACAATAAAGAGATAGCTCTTTGATTCCATTGGATTGCTCTTATCATTGGTCTTCAGAACCTTTTATTGGCATGGTCTTCCCAAGTTGTTGCAATTAACATGATTACTTGTTGATCCTCGTTCCTACTGTTTAATTTCCTTGGTTACTTGTTTCATTAGTTGTTACTATTCTCTCTTACCTTTGTTTTCGACCAAGCTTACATAACTGAAAGTGAATGAACATTACCGTTCCTTTGGGTTCGACCCTTGACTTGCCTCTATACTCGTATTTTGGTTTGTTAAGTGTTTATATATTTAGTTTGACAGAGGGAAGATTAGATAACGACCTAATTTTCCCCTCGTTAAAATGGCGTCGTTGTCGGGGAACGGTGTCAATGTTTGAGTGTTTTTGATTGCTTGAGTCTAGGTCTTTGTGTATACTTTTGTTTTATTTTTGTTTGTTTTGTGAAATAAAAAAATGCCATGTCTATAATTTTCTCAAGATGACAATGAGCCTTATTGTGAATATTTCAATTGACTTGAGGGATTTTGAACTATAATTGTTGTAGTCTTTGGGAGGCTTGTGAGAATTGTTAATTTGGTTTTAATGAGCAAACTAGAAATGAAGTATGCATAATGGTGAATTAAGAGCAATGACAATTGATGATGCTTGGGATTTTTATGTTTTGTTTGCTAGGGATGTATATAATAGGGGTAATCATGTTTCTAATGTTGATGTGCAATGTGTTGAATCTTCTAATATTAGCATGAATTCCCATGATTTGTCACATGATCCCTTAAGTGAACCTAGAACACATGATTTCAACTTTATTTCTCCTTTTGTTCATGATGATGAGGTGCATGCTACAGTTGATGCTAATGGTGTGTTTCAATATTCTTCATTATTTACCATGCCTTCTTGTGATGTGCTTCGTTCCCTTGATGATGAATCTCATGTGTTTGATTGTGCCCCTACTCCCCAATGTGATGTATATGCTCATGATCTTAATGTTGATTCTTCTAATCTTGGTTGTACTTCTTCTTCTCTTGTCGAGCCTCAACCTTCTACATCTTTTGAATCTCTTGTTGATATATTTGAGTCTCAAATTAGGGGCATTGAGCTTGATAATGAGCTTGGGCCTAGTAAGGAGATGATTCTTAATTCTATAAGAGGTCAATTAGAGATAATAAAAAAGAATGAGGAGGTTATTGAGGAGGAAAAGAGAAGAGGAGAAGAGTTAAAAAGCTAATTGTCATCCTTGATGCTTGCTTGTGAAAAATCCCAATTTAATGAGTGTGTTGAGGATGATGTTGATGATTTTGAGCAACCGAGAAAGTGTGAGGATCCTATTGGTGAGCATTTTAATGATGGTGAAGGAGTTGACAATGAAGAGAGTGTTGATATTGAAAATCCTAATCCTCTTTCCCATCTTGATGAGCCTCAAGTGCATGATTGTTATCCTTTTATCCATGAGTATTTGGATTCATTTGAGTTTATGACCAATGTGTTTATTGAGTGTCAAATAAAAACCATAGCCTTTTGAGTGAGTTCATTGGGAATGCTTCATGGGAGAGAGATGAGTTTGAAATGAATTTTCATCCATTCATGCATGGCTTTAAGACTTTAAGCTTTAAGGAAGTTGAGGGAGTTGTTGTTCATGGTTGTAGTGAATGAGATTATATAGTTCCTCTTGGAAGTTGGATGTTTGAGGGAGATAATGATCATGAGTGTTCTTCTTTTGAGGATTCTATGATTGATTTTCATGCTCTTATTGGTGATTTGAAGCATGGTGGTGAGAAAGAGATCATTTGTGAAACCATAGCCCCTATTCTCTCCTCTCATGTCCCTTTTTCAAGTAATTTCAACCATATCCCTTACACTCCTATATCCCTCCATTCCTTTGTTGATAAGCCTATTGGGGACCCCCTTGTCTATGATGATTTTCATGTCCCTCATTCGTCTATTATTGAGGAAAAGGGTGATGTTGCGACCCAAAAATATTTTAGTGAGGAAGATTTTCCTTTTTCTTTTTCTTTCCTTTCTTTTATTCCCCCTTCTTCTTCTTATTTTCTTCTTTTTCCTTTTGATCCCTCTTCTTCTCTCTTTTGGCATCTTCCTTTTCACTTGCGTGCAATAATCGTGTTCCACGTTCTTATCCCGTCATTTGCCTACCGTTTATCTTATATATGAAATGTGTAGCAGTTGACAAGCTCTTGTGTGCGTTGAATATTTATTTTCTAGAGCGGTCAAGCTTGGACCTTAAGCAAGCCTTTCTCGGGAAGTAACCCGTGTTTTATTGCTTTCATTTTCTTTTCTTTATAGAATAGATTTTCTCTCATGGAAATGTATATGTGCCTTTTTCTAGGTACATGACTTGATATACTTTGGTGCATTGGCTTGAATCAAGAATCAAGGAAGATTAACTCGTATTTTGCTAGCATATAGAAAGCAAGTAACAATTCTTGAGGAAATTGGCTTTGAAAGGTTGAATTGGGTCATTTGCGGTTATTTACACCAACCAAATATCTGGTAATATCCTTCCTTGCTCTTTCTCAAATGGATGATGATTTGTTGGACATATGTTGGTTTGATTGGATTGACCTCCTTGTTTTCCCCTCCCATGGATTATTTGTTTTATGTTTGAGTGTAATGTCTCATTCAAGCTTGGGGGAGGGTTTTCTGTCATGTTTGGTGGGAATTTGATTCATATATGCTATGCACCTTTGTATATGCGTTTCCTTGTTTCTTTATTTAGAAAATTCCCAAAAAGATTTTTGTTTCTATCAAGGCAAATTTGCAATGTATCTTTGTTTTGTTCTTGCTTTGGACATAATACTTTTGGACTTGTATAGTTTAATGATTTTCTTCTTAAATGGTAACGGTGTGCAGGGTTTGAGAGTACGCTTGGTTGATTCTAGGATAAAGCATGCTAAGGTAGTTGGTTAAAACTAGTTGGACCATGAAACCGGATTCTACTTGTTTGTGGCATGATGGTAGTTACTTCCTATAGTCGAACTGACACCAATAGTGAGTTTTTGCTACATCCATGTGAGGTTCATTATTTTTCAAGCCTTCAATATATATTTGCATGGATCCTTTACTATTGCGGACCTAATCTAGAATTTTGACTCATAATTCTCAAACTCGAGGCTGAGCCATCTATGGAGGACAAAGGCATCTTTTCGGGGTGACAATTTTTCCTTTCTAGGATAGTTTTCTTATTTTTGATTTTTGAGTTTACATTTGCCTTCTTGCTAACCATTTGAGCCTTTTCCCTTCTTTTCAAGCCACATCTTTAGATCTTGAGCCTTTTGTTTCATTTTCGTTTCCATTCTTGGTTTTTGTGAAGCAATTGATCATTTTATTGGAGTATGTGGTGTATGAGTTTGGATGTTGGTTCACATTTGTAAGCAAGCTTGTGTTTTGTATATTTGTGTGACTAATGGCAAATGAGTGATGGAAAAGGCCATCCAAAGTAAAAAAAGGTACGGACATAATAAATGCAAAATTGTAAAAGCCGTCCTAAGTTAAAAATGCATGGGCAATTGCTTTGAACGAAATGAAAATAAAAAAAAATAAGAAATTAAAATAAGAAAAATCAAAAATATTTTGATGGTATTCTTTTCCCCTTTTAAAGCATTGAGGACAATGCTTCCTTTAAGCTTAGGGGACAAGCGTTTACGCTTTTTGGGTATATGGTTGTTGTTATAGCTTTGAATAATCTTGGGGGTGTTAGTTTGTTTTTGTTTGGCGATTGCTTGGTTATGAGGAGAAGATTTTATCACCCTTTGCTTCAATAATTAGGAATAGCGCCAAATTTTTAAATTTTAAGCCTACCCTCACCCTTTTTGCCCTTACGTTACAACCTATGGAAAGACCTTTCGACCTAGAGGTTGAGTCATATACCGAGGGAGGGCATTATGATTTAAAGTTTAAGGAGAGGGGATGCATTGTCAGGACGTCGAGTAGCCCAAAATTATCTCTTTTCCCGGTTCCTTCATGGAACTATTGAGATGCTTACTGGGGGAAGATATGAGACTAGTAGGGAGACACGGTAAGACCGTTTGGGATGAAAGTTGATTGCGAAAACTAGTTCCTATGCTAAGCATATTTATGTTTCAATCAACCTCAGGTATCTTGAAACGTGCACTCCTTTACTTGTTTTAAAAGATTTGCATTCATTTGTGCTTGTACATTTGGAAAAATCCTTTCATGATCACATGTTTGCTCTTCTTTTATTTTGATTTTCTTTTCATGCTTTGCCTTGTTTGTATTATTATGAGAGTTATAGGTGAATCTCATAGAAAACCTTTACGAGAGCATCACTCGTCCTCTACGACGATCTAGGGGTTTAAATGGCTTGTCTTTAGTTGCTAAAATTGACCGTGATTCCTACGAAAGTGAGTTTTCTTTGCTTGAATAATGTATTCATTTTTCCCTTGGGTTGGATTTTGTTTTGCTCGTGGACGAGCAAAAGTTTAGCTTGGGTGAATTTGATCCGTGCCATTTATGGCACCTTTAGGCAATATTTTCTTTATATTTCTTTACTTGTTCATAGTCGTTTATGTCATGTTTTTATGGAATAATACTCGTTTTGCGTGTTTGTGGGTTAGTTTAGAGAAATGCGTGCTTTTAATGATTTTCTTATTATTTTATTCATTTCTCGGCTATTTCTCTCGCTTCTCCATTTCTTTGTCTTGTTTTGTAGGTTTGTCGAGTTCCCGCGTATTTAATAAATCAAGGAAGGAGCTCAAGTGCATCCAAGGAATTTAACGGAGCCAAGTTAGGGAACCCAAGCACGCAAGTCAAGCCAATCCAAGAAAGCTCCGCAAGCGCATGTTTCGAGGTGGCGATCTCGAGCGTTAAAGAAGCGAGCCGAGTGCCTAGAAGTGCACCAACCCTAGCTCCCTTGCGCGCAGCACGAGTAGCAACGCACCAGTAGCTCAGCTGCGCAACCAGCCGCGGGCGCGGCCCCTAATGCCGCGGGCGTGAGGTATGTCGCCGCGGGCGTGGGGGCTGGTATAGCCTTTTTACAACCATTTTTGCCAAGAACTTCCAGAGAGTAGGTCGCGGGCATCCCGGGAGCGCAGGCTATGGCCGCGGGCGTGGCCTCAGGCTGCTCTGTTCCAACAGTTCTCCTCCGTGGGCGCGACCGATATCATCGTGGGCGCGGGTTTCTTGGTTTTACTTGGGATTTTATTTATTTTCTTCTTTTGTATATATATTGTATGGCCTTCTTTATTCTCCTGACATGAAATTCTTTAGATTAGAGTAGTTTCACTCTCCTCTAAGGAGGATTAGGGTATATTAGGAGTTCCTCTCTCTAGATTAGGAGTAGTTTTACAGAGAGAAAGTGAAGGATTTCAATGGTGATTGAGAGATTGAAGATACAAGGGTGACAATTGTGTTGAACATCATCTCTATTATAAATGAGCAATTTTAACTCTATCTCACCATATTTTTTGGTTTAATTTCATGTTTGTTTGGTTTAATGTTGATTCTTGATTCCTTTAGTTTATTGTTGATAGATGATGATACTTAAGTAGTTGTTGGCTTGGAATTGGGTGAAACTTCTATGATTGATTAATTGTGATTAATTTAGTAATTGTGTTGATTGATTGTTGAGATTAAAATGATTAATGAAGGTTTGCATGTGTGTAATTCGATTAGGTCTTTAGAATTATGCTAGATTGCAATGTAATTGCAAATGACACGAACAATCGATTTAGGAATTGCAATAATCGATTAGTTTTGATTGTGATTCTCATGGTTTTTTATTCATAGTGAACCCTAGCTTAAGAATTAGGAGATAGCTCTTTGATTCCAATTGATTGCTCTTATCATTAGTCTTCATAACCTTTTATTGGCATGCTCTTCCCAAGTTGTTGCAATTGACATGGTAACTTGTTGATCCCCGTTCCTTGTGTTTAATTTCCTTGGTTACTTGTTTCGTTAGTTATTAGTATTATCTCTTACCTTTGTCTTCGACCTAGCTTAGGTGCATAATTGAAAGGGCTTGAACATTACCGTTCCTTTAGGTTCGACCCTTGACTTGCCTATATACTTGTAATTAGGTTTGATAAGTGTTTGTAAATTTTGTTTAACCGAGGGAAGATTAGATAACGACCTAGTTTTCCCCTAATCACATACATACTCAACACTTTAAAAATCCTGATGAGCTTTGGATTACAACATGTATTGAATGAAAAGAGGCCCATCTTAGGCCCAAAAAAAAAAGGATATGATGATTTCCCCAACACAGGAGGTGTAGGAAATATTTCAAGCCATCCCACACTTGAGCCTCACTGTGATCATGCACTTAAGCATGGTGGCGTCCAAAGGGATGGAAACTAGATAGAAAAAGAGTCGCCAATAAGTTTTAGGAACTTGTAAACCGTTCACAGGGTGAAGGTTACATCCCTACGATCTAGGAGATCGTTAACTCCAATAGGTCTTGAACCATGACTGGAAGTTCGGGGATGAAGGTACAAATTCAACCTAAAAGAGATTTAACCTGCCTTAATAATAGTCCTATACTTTATTCTTCTCGTATTTATGTGCGCTTACTGACTAACATGCAATCAATAGGTTTACCCTAAACCTGTTTGTCTATGTTTGTTTAATATTAATGCACAAACAAATCTTTTATTGGCGATCACTTGAATTATAATCATATTAACCCTAAACAAGATTATTAATTATCTTATTAAGCGTGATTACAAGTACCAATTCCCTTTAAACATGCATAAAAGGCGTGATCAAGCAATAATAGTAAATATAATCAAGCAACATAATAACAATCATCATCATAATCATAATTAAAATAATCATGTTAAAACATAATATTATTAGCAAGATCCTAGGTATGATACTAATAAGATTAATAACAAACCTTAGCATGTCACTAAATATCAAAGCTTTAGCCCTAACATGATACTAACATGATATAAGGAAAGAAATAGGAAGCATCATAATAATCACAATTGATATTAGAAACTTAATTATTACCCTAAACATGATACTAGGAAGCAATAAAACAACCTAACATGATACTAGGAATCTATAAAACAATCTAAGCATGATTTATATATCAAAAGATCAATTAAACAATTAAATTACTTACTTCGATGCCTCGTACCTCTTTCTAATAACAAAATACACGCGTTAGTAACTTAAAGGAAAAGAATAAATCAAAACAATTAAATTAAATAATTGAAATAGGAATTTGGGACGAAACCCTCAGAAATATCAAACCTTTCACGTCTAGGGTTAAGGCAACTTCGAACTTAGCTAGGTGTTTCTAGAACTAATGAATGAGGAATTTTGTAAGAGGGAAGGTTCGGAAAATGAATAGAGAGAAGGAAAGCTTCTAGTTTTTAGAGAGAGAGATGTAGATTTTGAATGTAGATGATTTTAAAACAGGGTGAAATAACCCCAATTTATAAGAAAAATAGCATGGGATCGATATAAATCATATCTGAAATAAAATTCCTCAAGTCGCAAAAAAATAGTATCCAGCGCCAGACGACAATCTCGTCGCCATGAGACGAAGGTCAGCGCCTGGCGACGACTCTGTCGTCTCGCACTAGTCCAAAAATCAACGCTATATTCCACGCGTAAATTACCTTTAACACCGATTGCAGGTAATTAAACGTTCGAGCTGTTTTCAAAATCAGATTTAATATATTTTATTCTAAATAAAACATTCTTTAAAATTATAATTAATAGGCCCTCCTCTAGATCATAGGGCTAGCTTAAAATCATTGGGCCTAATTTAATTTAATCCATAACTTCCTCATATGCCCTCGGAATTGGGCCAATAATATATCATTAGAAAGCTCTTTTCGAGCCCAATCTAACTACACTATTATTGGACCTTTATTATGGACCAACCCAAATTGGACTGGCTGCTTTTCATAAAAAGGAGTAAGAAAATAAATATTTTTGAAAACAGAAAGAAAGATATTTTAATGAAAACATCCTCATCACTAGACTTTCCACACATTCACTTTGTTCGATAATGAAATGACGTGAAAGACATTCATCACTGGGTTTGGTTTTGGGGAGACACATTTGGGTGTCTACAGAAGCCCCCACTTTGACTGAGTTTTGAGAAACTCAAGTTTCGAAAACAAAAGTCAAAGTAACGATAGGGACGGAGAATGATTAAGCACATTCTGTAATTCTAAATCATTCTTGTAACACGAATACCTACAAACTAGCGTTAGTTAAAACATATAAGAGAGTTAAGAAATGCGTATCTTGCACTGTCGAGCACACGTCTCTGAAGGTAATCGACTTGTTGCTGCATTTGATGTTGTTGTTGCGCTTTGCCGCTGTTAATATTTACTCGTCTCAGAACAAAAGAGCTTCTTTGAAGATTGTTCACTCGTCTCTAAGCAAAAGAGATTTAAAGAGATGTCCACGCGTCTTTAAACAAAGAGCTTTAAATGATATGCACACGCGTCTCTGAGCAAAAGAGCTTTTTGTTTGTTTAACGATCTTTCTCAAGCTAGGGGATACCGCCTGAAGACTGCTACGCCTGTAACTGCCTCTAATTTCTACTGTGATAATCTTCCGCAAGCTAGGGAACACTATCGAAGATTGCTTCACCCGAAACGACCTTCTACCGCCTTGTGACCATCTTTCGCAAGCTAGGGAACACAATCGAAGATAACTCCGCCTGAAGCCATCCTTAGTAACTACCCTCCGCAAGTTAGGGAATGTCGTCAAAGATAACTCCGCATGCATCCATCTTAGGTTTTGCGATAATATTCCATAGAAAATTACCAAAGATTAATGTCTTTCAATGCTTAAAGCTCGCTTAAACTTTGCCGCCATGATATTTGCTGAAATTTCCACGGTGCCAATATATCAGCGCTTTTTGCTGCTTGTGAACCATTATGTCGGTGCATTTTGCTGTTTACAAACCATTATGTCAATGCCTTTACAATGAGCCAATGTGATTGTAATCAAGTCGATTACTTAATCATGTCTAATTTCTTATATGGGCTAACTAGCGTACCAAGGAACTTGAAAATTGTTGTGTAAAGTCCACATAATCATTTATGAGGTCCACGTGTATCCTTTTGCCACACCACCGCACACTAGAAAACATTGTCGCTGCTATTTCACTTCGTCGCCTGGCGTCGAAGACTAGCGCCAAGTGACGAACTCGTTTGGCGACATAGTCAGGTTTTCAAAATAAAACCCATTTCTTCCTCATTTATTTTGGTTGTTACTACTGCTATTCTTATTTCGCTCAGGATTTCAAATCATCCGTTCTCACTCGTTTTTCCAACAAATTCGCTCAAATTTGTTGCTAATTGTAGGGAATAATTTCAAGCCTTTAAAAATCCTAGTAGCTTGAACCCCACTGTGATCATACACTAAAGTACGGTGGCGTCAAAAAGGGAAGAAGATAGAGCAAAAGAGTCGCCAACAAGTTTTTTAGGAACTTGTAAACCGTTCATAGGATGAAGGTTACACCCCTTAACGATCCAAGAGATCGTCAACTCCATAAGGTCATGAACCAAATAAGGGTTCGGGGATGATGGTACAAATCCAACCTAAAAGAGATTGAACCTGCCCTAATAATAGGCCTCTACTTTATTCTGCTCATATTCATATGCGCTTTCTGACTAACATACAATCAATAGGATTAACCCTAAACCTGTTTATCTATGTTGGTTGAATTTAAATGCACAAATAAACTATTATTGGCGATCACTTGAGATTATAATCACAATTAACCTAACAAGATTATTAAATATCTTATTAAGCGTGATGACAAGTACAAAATTCCCTTTAACATGCATAAAGGTGATCAAGCAATAACAATAAATATCAAGCAACAATAATAATAATAATCACAATAATAATAATAATATCATCATAAATTATAACAGTTATAATAATAATCATATTCATGTTAATATTAAAGCATAATAGACATAGCAAGATCCTAGGCATGATACTAACAAGATTAATAACAAACCCTAGCATGTCACTAAGAAATAAAAATCAAATCTTTAGCCCTAACATGACACTAACAATCATAAATATTAGGAAGAAAGTACGAAGCATCATAGGAATTATATTTAATATTAAAATTACCCTAGACATGATACTAGGAATATCATAATAACAATATAAACATGATTTCTACATCATAATATCAATAAAAACCATTAAAGTACTTATTTTGATGCCTCGTACCTCTTTCTAATAACAAAATACACACGTTAGTAACTTCCAGGAAAATAATAAACCAAACAATTAGAGTTCGTTTGGCATTGCTGTGGTTTTCTGTTTTTTGGTTTTTTGTTTTGTAAAAGTATATGATATGAGTCCCATAATGAATAAAAAATTATATAAATTTATTAAAATTATGATAGTTTTAAAAACTGACAACGGAAAAGTGGAAACACCTTTTTCTTGTTTTCTGTTTTTGGTTTTTGGTTTTCAAAAAAAAGGAAAATGAAAACCAAAACTGATGCCAAACAAGCCCTAAATTAAATAATTGAAATAGAGATTTGGGACGAAACCCTCAGAATTAAACCTTTCACGTCTAGGGCGAAGGCAACTTCGAATATGGCTAGGTGTTTCTAGATCTTGCGAATGCGGAATTTTGTATGAAAGAAACCAAGTTTAGGAGGAGATGAATGAGAGAGAGATGAATGATTAAGAGAGAATTAAAGAATGCTAATGAATGAATCATGAATCTCGATGAATGAAAACTGATTGTAGGTGAATAACTTGTGAATGAAGAGCATTGGTGAATGAAAACGGAGTTTTTAATACGATATTTATAGAAAAAATCAGCCAAAAAATATAAATTAACAAAATAGAGTCTGACGCTCAGGAAACAAAGCTGGCGCCAACCCTGGCTAGGTGGCGTCAACCTTGGCTAGCTGGCGCCAGGCGCCAGCACTAGCGCCAGGCGCCAATGGCTAGCGCCAGGCGCCAAGGCCTGGGATTGGACGCTAAGCTTGATTTTAACGCGTTTTCGAAAATCCGATAAGTTTACCGTACTGGAGGATAAAATAATATAATTTCTTCGAAAATGCTATTTGATTTTGATTAAAACTCTAAAAAGTCAACAAAGTCAACTTATCAATGCTAATTGAATTAGGAATGAAAAGAACCTTCTAGAAGAATCTAGAAGACTAAAACCATTCCTAATTGCATTAGGAATGATAAATCATATTAGGCCCTCCCCTAGATCATTGGGCCACACATAAAGCTCAAACCGGACCCAGTTTAGTAAATTGGCCATAACTTCCTCAATATTTATCGGAATTGGGCTTATAATATATCGTTGGAAAGGTCTTTGCAAGCCCCATCTAACCACACCACTATTGGACTCATATCATGGACCAAACAAACTGGATTGACTGTTTTCTTAAATTAAAGTTTTCAAAAACAGAGAGAAGAGAAAAGAAATTAAAAAACTATCCGCAACACTAGACCTTTCCACACTTTTACTTCATTCGATTATGATTCGACGTGAAAGGTACTCATCACTGGGTTTGGTTTTGGGGAGACACAAATGGGTGTCTACAGAAGCCCCCACTTTGACTGAGTTTGGAGAAACGCAAGTTTCGAAAACAAAAGTCAAAGCATCGATAGGGACGGAGAATGATTCAGAACGTTTAGCGATCCTAAACCCTCTTGTAACGCCGATACCTGCAAAACTAGCATTAGTTAAACAGATAAAAGAGTTAAGAAACGCGTATCTTGCACCGTCGAGCACACGTCTCTGAAGGTAACCGATTTGCTGCCGCTTTGCTGTATCCTTGCTTTGATGACCTTCCACAAGCTAGAGAATGTCATCCCTCTTGAAAACCGCTACGCCTGTAACTACTTCCAAATTAGAAGATTTCTTCGCCTGAAACTATCCTCTCCGCAATGATAATATTCCACATCCTAGGGAACATTATCGAAGATTATTTCTCTTAAACAATCCTCATTTGCATTGACAATATTCCACATCCTAGATAATACTATCGAAGATTATTTCGCTTGAAATAATCCTCAGTTGATCGTGACAACTCTCCGCAAGCTAGGGAACGCTGTCTTGCTGCTTGTTTTGACGATCTTCCGCAATCTAGGGAATGCCGTCGATCAATGTTGCTACATCTTGAGCCTTTTCTTTAATCATAGTGACAACCTTTCCAATCATAGCAAAAGTAATCAAAGACTGCCTCATCATGAACCGCTCTTCTCATATCTTGGTGACAACCTCCACAATCTTAGCTAACGCCGTCGAAGACCGCCCATCTCGTGCTATCTTCTCAAATCTTGGGTGACAACCTCCACAATCTTAGCGAATGTCGTCGAAGACCGCCCATCTCGTGCTATCTTCTAAAATCTTTGGTGATAACTTCCACAATCATAGCGAACGCTGTCGAAGACCGCCCATCTCGTGCTATCTTCTAAAATCTTTAGTGACAACTTCCACAATCTTAGCGAACGCTGTCGAAAATAACTTTACTTGAAGTCATCCTCGTTCGATGCGATAATTTTCCAAAGGAAATTACCGAAGATCCACGCCTGTCGATCTTTAAAAGTTCGCTTGAACTTTGCTCTCGCTATGCTTGTACGTCGGCGTTTCCGTTGCTTTGAACCTGTATGTCGGTGCCTTTTCTACTTTTGAGCCAATGCTTAGGCACTTTAAGCTAAGTGAGACGATCTTTCGTCAGGTCCATCACTTATTTGCGGTTGTAATCAAATCGACTACTCAATCATGTCAAATTTCTTATAGGGGCTAACTGACGTACCAAGGAACCCGAAATTGCTGTATGAGGTATAAATCACCTTTCTGAGAGGCTTCGAGCTTTGTCGCTGCTGAAATATCTCTAGCGCCAAGAATTTACTCTGTCGCTGAACGCTGTGATAGGGTCTTCCCTGTTCTACTGCACCTGTATTTATTTTTACTATAGAACGTTGCCAATATTTTTAATTATCTTTTGGTTGATCTAAGGCTTAATGTTGCTTGACTTATTGACTTGACACGACTCAAGGTATAAACTTGACTTGATGTGATCAACTCGAGGTTGACTCGACTCAAAGTAAAATGACACGTGTGACTCGTGACCCGTGTGTGCATAGTGTTGACTCAACGTGACTCAAAAATGCAAAAAGAAAAAATTTTCCGTCATTTTTGTGGAGGGTACCGACTTTCTCCCGAAAAAGAAAGACGCGAAAAAGAATCGAAGTTTGAAGATGCATGTTGAATGAGCTTAGTCAAATGTTGTTTGATACTATCTTTCAAGGTGCAAGGATTAATCCATCCTAGGCTATCTCAATTGGCTCAATAATGAAAGTATTTGGGTAACTTAGGCATGGAGGCTAAGCACTTCATACTTAGTGATGCAATGACAATTATGATTGATGAGTGATGTTGATATGACAAGGCATGCTTCAGCGTTGTATTAAGATTCCATGACAAAGGGTTCCTAAGGGAAGTATTTGGTCATGTATCTGTGATGTGTGTGATAGTGACACTAAATCTAGGCCACAAGGGCTAAGTGTGTGGGAAAATATTATTTTTAGAAGAGTCAAATGATGGTGACTCTTAGGCTAGGTAAGCTAATGATGTAGGGATCAAGCCCCCAAGTCTAGCTCTAAGTGAAAAGGAATGAGCATAGGAAATCCCTTGATATGATCATGGTGCTAGTGTGTGAATGTGAATGTGAATATGAATGCATGTTTATTATGGTCGCACCTCGATGTAAGGTTGCCTACGTATCCGTTAGGAATCAGGCCGAACGTAGCTCTAGTCGAACCTCGCACAAGTGTGTGTATACCTCAAAAAGGTCTTTTTAAGGGTTTTAATGTGGTTAGGCTAAAGGTTATAGAAGAAGGGGATAAAGACTCAAGACCCTAGATAAGCCCCCAAGGTGTGCAACCTCGCTTTTGAATCTTTATATTTTTATTCTTGAGTTCCTACTCTTTTGTTTTTTAGCTCTCTTTTTTGCTTTAGCATTTATTTTATTTTAATAAGTGTGGGCAATCCCGGTCATACGGTCTATCACTCACTTGGCATTCATGTTTCTCAGGCATGATACCGAGCACTCGATAAGAGACGCAATCTGAGACGTGTTCTTATCGAAAATATTTTCATATCAAAGACATTGGAACACTTACCATTTTGTACACTTGTTTTCAATTTTTTTTGCTATTTTTGCTATTTTAATCTTTTGAATTTGCTTAAGCTTTCTTTAGAATTGCATAAGTTACACACCATCCCATCCCAAGGTTAGGTAGATGTAGGTTAAAGAAAGAAAGGGTCTATAGTTAGACGAGGCTCAAAGTGGTTTATGAAGAAAGGATTGTAAATCGAAGGGTGAAAGGAGATATGATGTGGCTACAAGGGGTGCCTTAAATCATTGGTATACCTTGTGCTTAATTTGACTTTTTTTTTTTTTTTTTTTTTTTTTTTTTTTTTTTTTTGCAATGTAATGAAATGATCATATATATAAGGAAATAAATGCTCATTTTATTACAAAAAAAAAAAAAGAAAAGAGAGAATCTTCAAAATTAATCTAAGAGAAAAAGAAAAGGTGTTTATGCTAGACTTATTGGGGAAGGAGTAAATAAAGAAGAAATAGAAAAAAGAGGTCACAAAATCTTGTCATTGAAGCTCGCCTTTTGTCTTGTGTTGTTTCCTTTATCACCACTCGCTCTTCTTGTAAACTGGAGGCATGTGAAGCTTGTTATTATCAATCAAATGTTGGATAGCCTCCTTTAGCTTCCAACATCTCTAAGTAGTATGACCCCTACCTTGATGGTACTTGCAGTGTTCGTCTGGATTCCAACTAGGCAATCTCTTTTTAGGTATGGGATCTTGAATAGGTCCAATGGGAATAATGAGTCCTTTGGCATGGAGTCGATCGAAGGCAGTATCGTAGCTCATCCCAATGGGGGTGAAGTATTTCCTTAGTTGCTTCTTAGATCCTTGGTTATCTATGGCTAAAACTTCACTGAGATCAAAGGTACTAACATTGCTACTAGAGTGGGCGTTTTCGGAAGAAGAAGGATTTTCGTTCTTCTTTCCTTTCCAGCCACCGTGGTTAGTATTGTTAGTAGCTTTTTGCTTTGCAAGGTCATCTTCGATTTCAATTCCAATGTCATAAACGGCCTTGAAAGTATTCAAATTGTGTTGATATTTTAAATGCTTAGAATACTTCTCTTGGAGATTCTTGATAAACATCCTCACAGACTCCTTTTTGGTGGGGACCTCAATCATCTTGGCGGAAGTTACCCTCCGTTTATTAAAGAAAGAAGTAAATCCTTCATTCTTTTTTTTGTCTTAGCATCTCAAGTTGTCTATGATCGGTTTCAACTTGAATATTGCACTTGTACCTATCAACGAAAGCGTTTACTATCGATTCCCAGGTAGAGGTTTTTTCTTTGTCAAGGGAGAAGAACCATTGTTGGCAAATAGTCTCAAGAGATAATGAGAATAGAGAGGGGAAAATCTTCTTATCGATACCTTTAATGGTTATTATGGTTTTCAATGCTCTTAAATGAAAATAAGGGTTATCTGTTGCCTTAAATTTAGGGATGTCAGTGGCGTTGAACTTATGTGGAAGAAGTTCCTTGTCCAGCAAGACCCCTTGTGAACTCATGCCCTGAAATTTATAGTCACTAGATAGCTTGCCCAAACTTTCTTGCATGAGGTTCATATGTTGTTGCTTCACGGGATCATCGACCTTAAGTGCGAGAAGCTTCAGTGTCTGAGTGACAGTGGCCAGTTGGTTCTTAAGATCATTGACTTCTTCTTGAGTTGCCATTATCTTCTTAGCCTTCCTCTTTTGACGAATCGGTTTATCAAAAAGCGATACTTGAATAAAGAGGTTGTCCTTGATTAATCGCCCTTTTCTCCTCGACCAAGTACTGTGGGAAAGGAATTTGGGGATACTTATTGTTAATTATTTAACTCAAACTCTATTCAACATGCAATGGAAGGAGGATGTGAAGAAAAATGGAATAGAATGTGAAGAAGAATGATGGAGGGATATGAAGGATTAGGAATATAATGTACCCCCAACTCAAATGACGGAAAGACCGACTCATGCATGGACCTAAGACATGGTCATGGTGATGTACTCAAAGTGTGTGCTAAGACTAGTGAGTGTAGGTGACATGTTAAGACTCGTGTAATGACCATGTGGCTAGACTATGTGACAAAGACTCGATCATTGATTTAATTAAATAATATTGACAGCAAAATTAACCGAATTAAACAGAAAATTGATTAATTAGACTCTTGGTGATGACTCGACAAATAATCCAAACTGTCGGCCAAGCGACAGGACTGGCGTCACACTGTGGAGCTTGGCGCCAGACAACATAGCTGCCGTCAGGCGCTACACTCCATAGTGTGGCGCTACAGGTCATACCTTGGCGCCAATATTGGAGCTTCAGTCTGGGACTGTTTTCGGTGTTATTAATCAACTGGGGTATGCCTAAAGTCGTACTATATCAATTCCGATTAAAATGTTAGATTTTATTGATTCAAATTAATTAATTAATTAATTAATCAGGCAAAGTTCTTTAAGTCATTAATTTATTTAGTCTCAACACAAGTCAACAAACGGTTAAGAGAAACATAGAATATATATGCACAACAAATAATGCACAATTAGTCAAGTAGGCACAATATGATGCAGCGAGTTCGCAACCTAACCATGGCTCTAGTTCTCTAAAGTTCCGGATATGGTTTAGTCAATAGAGGGTCCATGGTTAATTGTCCGGATGCACCGCGCGGAAGCCTAACCATGAAGGGTTGGGGCGAGTGGATGGGACACCGCGAGTTTTAGAAAAAAACTCGCTTCCATGGTTTTGTGAATTCAACATTCTCGGATGTACCCTTTTTTGCACGGAGCGTTCAATCGGGTAGATGGAGCATGAATTCCCAGAGGGTTATGTCCATATGTAGAACACATATGGGTTTCAGAAAAGAGAGAAAAAAGTCAATCTGGATGTAGGATCGAGCAAACAATACGAAAAATCGGTCAAAATTAGAACGCATATTTCTGGCTCGGTATTGGGGGAGATTGGCGCCAGCAATCAGAGACTGGCGCCAGTTTTTAACTGTAGCGCCTGGCGCCAATACTGGCGTCTTGCGCTATGGCTAAAAGTCTAGCGCCAAGCTCTGGCCCCTGACGCTGGTTCCCACATGCCTTAGCAGCTTTCTGTGCTCGATAAAATTTTCAAGTTTCGCGCGGTGTTATTTTAGTCCTAGTTGTGAAAGACGTTTCTCAAATTTCCTACGTGTAAAATCCTATGTTTTTAACTCATTACGGATGGTCTTACCAATGAGATCTTTTTTATGCATATGACAATAATGTTAATCAAAATTACGCACATGAAATACTTAGAACTTTTCGAGTCTCATCCACTCATTCTAAATCATTGCCGAAACAAATTCAGGAATTAAAATAGAAAACCTCCCCAATGGAGTCGCCAAAAAACTGCAGGGAATTATTTCAAGCCTTAATCCCACTAGCTTGAACCCCACTGTGATCATACACTAAAGTACGGTGGCGTCCAAAAGGGAAGAAGATAGAGCAAAAGAGTCGCCAACAAGTTTTAGGAACTTGTAAACCGTTCACAGGATGAAGGTTACACCCCTTAACGATCCAAGAGATCGTCAACTCCATAAGGTCATGAACCAAATAAGGGTTCGGGGATGATGGTACAAATCCAACCTAAAAGAGATTGAACCTACCCTAATAATAGGCCTCTACTTTATTCTGCTCATATTCATGTGCGCTTTCTGACTAACATAAAATCAATAGATTAACCCTAAACCTGTTTATCTATGTTGGTTGAATTTAAATGCTAATGAATGAATGATGAATCTCGATGAATGAAAACTGATTGTAGGTGAATAACTTGCGAATGAAGAGCATTGGTGAATGAAAACGGAGTTTTTAATACGATATTTTTAGAGAAAATCAGCCAAAAAAGATAAATTAACAAAACAGAGTCTGATGCTCAGGAAACAGAGCTGGCGCCAGGCACCAATGGCTAGCGCTTGGCGCCAAGCCTGGTTCCAGATGCTTGCTAGGCGCATTCAAGAGTTGATCCTCTCGGTATGTTTATTTTTTTCAGATGCTTGCTCTTTATACTTTTAGTAGGGGTTTGTCTCATACGTATGCATTTTGTAGGAGTCAGCCATAGAGTTTCGGCCATGGACCAATTTTGACATTCCGGCGCTTGCAGCACAATACACCGCTCAACGTCGCTATTTCCAAAGGATATATGATGTCGCGGTGTATCTTTGCGAGAGAGTGGCTATTCAGCACTCTTTAGAGGTCTTTTTTGTTCCATCTTGCCCACCTCGGCATATATTCGATGAGGCGAGGTTGAGGAATTTGGTGAGTAGGGCGCCAGAGGGCACGTCTTGGCGGACGCATGCTCGTTCGGAGTTGTGTTATACGGAGGCCTTGCTGCCGCTTTTAGCTCCACCACCGGTTTTGCCAGAGGGAGGAGAGGAGGTATTCTTTATTTTGTGCATTTGTCTCTTGTGTAGCCCCCAAGTAGATACTTAATTACTTCGTTTATCCTGTAGGATGCGTACGCGAAAATTGTTGCTCCACATGTGTCCAACACCTATCAGGGGGTGTATGGCCCTATTGAGGATATGATTCCTCTAGCTCCTCCAGATCATCGCTTTATCGAGCAGTCGATACCTGTAGACACCCATTTGTGTCTCCCCAAAACCTAACCCGGTGATGAGTACTTTTCACGTCGAATCATAATCGAATGAAACGAAAGTGTGGAAGGCCTACTGTTGCGGAAAGTTTTTATTTCTTTTATCTTCTCTCTATTTTTAAAAACTTTATTTTAAGAAAACAGTCAATCCATTTTGGTTGGTCCATGATATGGGTCCAATAGTGGTGTAGTTGGATGGGGCTTGATAAGACCTTTCCAATGATATATTATAAGCCCAATTCCGATGAATATTGAGGAAGTTATGGCCAATTTACCAAACTAGGCCCGGTTTGAGCTTTATGTACGGCCCAATGATCTTGGGGAGAGCCTAATATGATTTATCATTCCTAACGCAATTAGGAATGGTTTTAGTCTTCTAGAATTATCTAGAAGGTTCTTTTCATTCCTAATTCAATTAGCATTGATAAGTTGACTTTGTTGACTTTTCAAAGTTTTAATCAAAATCAAATTGCATTTTCGAAGAAATCATATTATTTTATCCTCCAGTACGGTAAATTTATCTAATTTTCGAAAACGCGTCGAAATCAAGCTTGGCGTCCAACCCCAGGCCTTGGCGCCTGGAACTAGGCTTGGCGCCAGGCGCTAGCCATTGGCGCCCGACGCTAGCCTTTGGTGCCTGGCGCCAGCTCTGTTTCATGAGCGTCAAACTCTGTTTTGTTAATTTATCTTTTTTGGCTGATTTTCTCTATAAAGATCGTATTAAAAACTCCGTTTTCATTCACCAATTCTCCTCATTCATGAGTTCTCATCTACAATCAGTTTTTAATTAGCATTCTTTAATCTTTCATTCATCTCCTAAAAACATTCAATTCTTTCTTACCTTGTTTTCATACAAAATTCCGCATTCGCAAGATCTAGAAACACTTATCCATATTCGAAGTTGCCTTCGCCCTAGACGTGAAAGGTTTAATTTATGAGGGTTTGGTCCCAAATCTCTCTTTCAATTATTTAATTTAATTGTTTGATTTATTTTTTTCCTTGAAGTTACTAACGTGTGTATTTTGTTATTAGAAAGATGTACGAGGCATCGAAGTAAGTGCTTTAATGGTTTTTATTGATGTTATGATGTAGAATTCATGTTTATATTATTATTATGATATTCCTAGTATCATGTCTAGGGTAATTTTTTAATATTAAGTATGATTAGTACGATACTTCCTATTTTCTTCCTAATATTTATGATTGTTAGTATCATGTTAGGGTTAAAGATTTGATTTTTATTGTTTAGTGACATGCTAGAGTTTGTTATTAATCTTGTTAGTATCATGCCTAGGATCTTGCTTTTGTTATGCTTTAATAGTAACATGAACATGATTATGATTATAATTGTTATAATTTATGATGATTATGAATATTATTATTATTATTTTAATGGTGATTATTTTATTCGTGATTATTATGATTATTATTGTTGCTTGATATTTATTTTTATTGCTTGATCACCTTTTATGCATGCTTAAAGGGAATTTAGTACTTGTAATCACGCTTAATAAGATAATTAATAATCTTGTTAGGGTTAATATGATTATAATTCAAGTGATCGCCAATAATAGTTTATTTTTGCATTAATATTCAACCAACATAGATTAAACAGGTTTAGGGTTTATCCTATTGATTGCATGTTAGTCAGAAAGTGCACATGAATACGAGCAGAATAAAGTAGAGGCCTATTAATAGGGCAGGTTCAATCTCTTTTAGGTTGGATTTGTACCATCATCCCCGAACCCTTATTTGGTTCATGACCTTATGGAGTTGACGATCTCTTGGATCGTTAATGGGTGTAACCTTCATCCTGTGAACGGTTTACAAGTTCCTAAAACTTGTTGGCGACTCTTTTGCTCTATCTTCTTCCCTTTTGGACGCCACCGTACTTTAGTGTATGATCACAGTGGGGTTCAAGCTAGTAGGATTAAGGCTTGAAATAATTCCCTGCAGTTTTTTGGCGACTCCATTGGGGAGGATTTCTATTTTAATTCCTGAATTTGTTTCGGCAATGATTTAGAATGAGTGGATGAGACTCGAAAAGTTCTAAGTATTTCATGTGCGTAATTTTGATTAACATTATTTTCATATGCATAAAAAATATCTCATTGGAATGACCATCCGTAATGAGTTAAAAACATAGGGTTTTACATGTAGGAAATTTGAGGAATGTCTTTCATAACTAGGACTGAAATAACACCGCGCGAAACTTGAAGATTTTATCGAGCACATAAAGCTGCTGAGGCATGTGGGAAGTAGCGTCAGGGGCCAAAGCTTGGCGCCACACTTTTAGCCGTAGCGCCAGACGCCAGTATTGGCGCCATGCGCTACAATTAAAAGTTGGCGTTCTAATTTCGACCGGTTTTTCGTATTGTTTACTCGATCCTACTTCCTGATTGAATTTTTCTCACTTTTCTGAAACCCATATGTGTTCTACATATGGACATAACCCTCTAGGAGTTCATGCTCCATCTACCCGATTGAACGCTCCGTGCAACAAAGGGTACATCCGAGATGTTGAATTCACCAAACCATGGAAGCGAGTTTTTTCTAAAGCTCGCAGTGTCCCATCCACTCGCGCCAACCCTTCACGGTTAGGCTTCCGCGCGGTGCATCCGGACAATTAACCATGGACCCTCTATTGACTAAACCATATCCCGAACTTTAGAGAACTAGAGCCATGGTTAGGTTGCAAGCTCATTGCATCATATTGTGCCTACTTGACTAATTGTGCATTATTTGTTGTGCATATATATTCTATGTTTCTCTTAACCGTTTGTTGACTTGTGTTGAAATTAAATAAATTAATGACTTAAAAATTTTTGCCTAATTAATTAATTATTTAATTTGAGTCAATAAAGTCTAATATTTTAATCGGAATTGACCTAGTACTACTTTAGGCATACCCTAGTTGACTCATAACACCAAAAACAGTCCTAGACCGAATTTCCAATATTGGCGCCAAGGTTTGAGGTATAGCGCCACACGGTAGAATGTAGCGCCTGACGAAAGCTATGTTGTCTGGCGCCAAGCTCCTCAGTGTGACGCCAGTCCTGTCGCTTGGCCCACAGTTTTGATTATTGGTCGAGTCATCACCTAGGGTCTAATTAATTAGTCCTCTGTTTAATTCGCTGTCAATAACACCTTGTCAAGTCGTTAATTGAGTCTTAGTCACATAGTCTAGCCACATGGTCATGACACGAGTCTTAACGTACCATCTACACTCACTAGTCTTAGCACACACGTTGAGTACATCACCATGGCCATGTCTTAGGTCCATGCATGAGTCGGTCTTTCCGTCATTTGAGTTTGGGGAGTACATTCTATTCCTAATTCTTCATATCCCTCCACCTAAATCTTCTTCATAGTCTTCCATCTTTCTTCACTTCCTCCATCCATTGCATGTTGAATAATGTTTGAGTCAAATAATTAACAATCAGTACCCCCAAATTCCTTTTCCACAGTACTTGGTCGAGGAGAGAAGGGCGATTAATAAAGGACAACCTCTTTATTCAAGTCTCTCTTTTTAATAAACCTATTCGTCAAAAGAGGAAGGCAAACAAGATAATGACAACTCAAGAAAAAGTCAATGATCTTAAGAACCAACTGGCTACCGTGACTGAAACACTGAAGCTTCTCGCACTCAAGGTTGATGATCCCGTGAAGCAACAACAGATGAACCTCATGCAAGAGAGTCTAAGCAAGCTATCTAGTGACTATAAATTTCAGGGCATGAGTTCACAAGTGGTCTCGCTGAACAAAGAACTTCTTCCACATAAGTTCAACGCCGCTGAAATCCCAAAATTCAAGGCAATAGATAATCCTTATTTTCATCTAAGAGCTTTCGAAACTATAATGAACTTTAAGGGCATCGATAAGAAGGTCTTCCCTTCTCTGTTCTCACTATCTCTTGAAACCGTTTGCCAACAATGGTACTTCTCCCTCGACAAGGAGAAAACCTCTACCAGGGAATTGATAGTAAACGCTTTCGTTGATAGATATAAGTGCAACATCCAAGACGAAACAGACCACAGACAACTTGAGATGTTAAAACAAAAGGAAAACGAAGGGTTCACTTATTTCTTCAATTAATGGAGGGAAACTTCCGCTAATATGGTCAAGGCTCCTATTGAAAAAGAATCTGTGAGGATGTTTATCAAGAATCTCCAAGGGAAGTATTCAAAACACTTAAAGTACCAACACAAGTTAGATACTTTCAAAGTTGTCTATAATATAGGCAGTGACATTGAAGATGACCTTCTGAAAGACAATGGTGCAAAAGGAAAGAAGAACGACCATCCTTCTTCTTCCTCTCCCATTAATGAAGTACATGCCACGAACGCCTCTAAACCACGAATCCAGAGATCAAAAAGAGTGTTCACTCCACTTGGTATGAATTATGAAACGGCTTTCGAGAATCTACATCACAAAGGACTAGTCATGCCCATAGGGCCCATCAAAGATCCAGTTCCAGAAGCTTGGCCATCTAAGTGGGACCCTAATAAGCACTACAAATATCATCAAGGAAAGGGTCACGACACTGAAGAGTGTTGGAAACTCAAAGAAGCTATTCAAGATCTGATCGATAACAATTAAACTTTCGAGATTCTAGCCATCGAAGATGACCAAGCATCCTTTGATCCATCACTTCTTATCACACCTGTGGGAGAGCCTATGATCGAGACAACTTATATGACCTCTCTCGATGAAGTGTCCATAATTGAGGAGGATGAAAGTCTTTTCTTAGATAATACCAAGGAAGACTCGTCAAGTCTAAAAGAGGAAATTCGAAAACTGCAAGATGTCATTGCCATGCTCTTGAATGTGGTAGAAGGATTAGCAAATCGGGTGATGGCCATTGAACAAAATTCTTGCCAAGGGTTTAATGAAGAACTCAATGCTGCTAAGCCACAAGCAAAATGGACCATTGAAGAATAAACAACAATAAGAATGACTTACAATGAAGCTTTCGACTGTCTTCACAATCAAGATCTTATCCACCCCATTGGTCCCAGTCAAGACCCTCCACCTGAAAAGCGGTTTCCCAATTGGGATCCAAATTCTTATTGTCGATACCATAGAGGTCGTGGTCACACCACCGAAGTATGTCTCGCCCTCAAAGATCGTGTTCAAGATCTCATTGATTCAATTCTCCTTCATGTTCCTCCGCGCGACAAGAAGGCGAAGATTAGTAACAATAGTATCAGTGGCTGTAAAGGGAAGAAGAACGACTATCTTTCTTCTTCCAAAAACACCTACTCTAGTAATAGTGTTGGTACTTTCGACCTTAGTGAGATCCTAGCCATGGGTAATCGAAAGCAACCGAAAAGGGAATTTACCCCTATTGGAATTAGCTACGATGATGCTTTCGATTGACTCCATGCCAAGGGAATCATTACTCCCATTGGACCTATTAAAGATCCCCCACTCAAGAAAATATTGCCTTGTTGGAATCCAAACGAACACTGCAAGTACAACCAAGGTAAGGGTCATGCTACTTAGAGCTGTTGGAAGCTAAAGGAGGATATCCAACATTTGATTGATAACAACAAGCTTCTCATACCTCCAGTTAACAAGAAGAGCGAGTGATGATAAAGGAAACAACACAAGACAAGAGGCGAGCTTCAACGACAAGATTTTGTGACCTCTTTTTTCTATTTCTTTTTTATCTACCCTTTCCTCATTAAGTCCTGCATAGACACCTTTTCTTTTCCTTTAGATTATTTTTGTAGTCTTTTTTCCTTTTCCTTTAATAAAATGAGCATTTATTTCCTTACATATGATCATTTCATTATATTGCATAAAAAAAAATAATAAAAAAAAAAAAAACAATGTCGAATAAGGTATACAATTGATTTAAGGCAACCCTTGTAGCCATATCATATCTCCTTTTACCTTACAAATATACAATCCTTTCTTCATAAACCACTTTGAGCGTCGTCTAACGATAGACCCTTCTTCTTTTAACCTACATCTATCTAATCTTGGGATGAGACAGTGTGCAACTTATGCAATTCTAAACAAAAGCTTGAGTATTTCAAAAGATAGCAAAAATAAGCAAAAAATAAATAAATAAAAGTGTACAAAAGGGCAAGTGTTCCAATGTCTTTTATATGAAAATATTTTTGATATGAGCACGTCTCAGATTGCGTCTCTTATCGAGTGCTTGGTACCATGCCTGAGAAACATGAATGCCAAGTGAGTGATAGACCGCATGATCGGGATTGTCCACACTTGCAAAAATAAAATAAATGCTAAAGCAAAAGATAAAAGAGAGCTAAAAAAGAGTAGAAACTCAAGCATAAAAATATAAAGATTCGAAAGCGAGGTTGCACACCTTGGGGCTTATTTAGGGTCTTGAGCCTTTATCCTTTTTTTCTATAACCTTTAGCCTAACCACGTTACAACCCTTAAAAAGACCTTTTTGAGGTATACACACTTGTGCGAGGTTCGGCTAGAGCTACGTTCGGCCTGATTCCTAACGGATACGTAGGCAACCTCACATCGAGGTGCAGCCGTAATAAATATGCATTCATATTCACATTCACACACTTACACCATGATCGTATTGAGGGATCTCCAATGCTCATCCCTATTCATGTAGAGCTAGACTTAAGGGCTTGATCCTTATATCATTAGCTTACTTAGCCTAAGAGTCACCACCATTTGACTCTTTTAACAAATAATATTTTTTCCACACACTTAGCTCTTGTGGCTTAGCTTTAGAATCACTATCACACACTGCACAGATACATGACAAAATATACTTCCCCTAGGAACCCTTTGTCATGAAATCTTAATGCTGAAGCATGCCTTGTCATATCAAAATTCACTCATAAATCATAATTATCATTGCATTACAAAGTATGAAGTGCTTAGCCTCCGTGCCTAAGTTACCCAAATACTTTCATCATTGAGTCAACTGAGATAGCTTAGGATGGATTAATCCTTGCACCTTGAGAGGCAGTATCAAATGACATTTGACTATGCTCATTCAACATGCATCTTCAACACTTCGATTCTTTTTTCGCGTCTTTCTTTTTTGGGAGAAAGTCGGTACCCTCCATAAAAATGACAGAAATTTTTGCTTTTTGCTTTTTGCATTTTCGAGTCGCACGATCACATTACAATGCACACACGAGTCATGTACACATTGAGTCATGTCGTGTCATATCACTTTGATTTGAGTCTAACACACGTGTCATTTTACTTTGAGTCGAGTCAACCTCGAGTCAGTCAATCACAGCGAGTCAAGTTTATACCTTGAGTCGTGTCAAGTTATTGAGTGAAGCAACGCTAAACCTTAGGTCAACCCTAAAATAATTAAACAGATTAGCAAAATTCGATAGACAAAATAAATACAGGTGTAGCAGAACAGGGAAGACCCTATCACAGCGTTCGGCGACAGAATCAATTCTTTGCGCTAGAGATATTTCAGCAGCGACAGAGCTCGAAGCCTCTCAGAAAGGTGATTTCGACTTCATATAGCAATTTTGGGTTCCTTGGTGCGCCAGTTAGCCCCTATAAGCTATTTGACATGATTAATTAGTCAGTTTGATTACAATCACAGTAAGTGGTCGACCTGATGAAAGATCGTCTCACTTTGCTTGAAGCGCCTAAGAATTGGCTCATCACGGAAACACCGGCATACTGGTTTTAGCAGAAATAAAATTTAGACAAGCTTTAGAGATCGACAAACGTTGGTCTTCAGAAATTTTTCTTCAGGACATTATCGCAACAAACATTCAAGTACCGAAGCTCTATTGTTCAGAGACGCGTGAACATTTCCACCAAAGCTCTTTGCTCCAGAGACGCGTGGGCATATTATTCAAGCTCTATTGTTCAGAGACGCGTGAACATTTCCATCAAGCTCTTTTGCTCCAGAGACGCGTGGACATATCATCAAAGACATCCTATTATTAAACTCTTCGTTCAGAGACGCGTGGACACCTCATTCAGAAGATCATATAAAAAAGCAAGCTCTTTGTTCAGAGGCGCGTGAACATATCAAAAGGAAGCTCTTTGTTCAGAGACGAGTGAACATCGAAATAGCAAGGTGGCATTCCCTGGATTATGGAGAGTTGTCACAAACAACTGAGGATTGTTTCAAGAGAAGCAATCTTCGATAGTATTCCCTGGATGCGGAATATTATCAATGCGGATGGAGATTGTTTCAAGAGAAGCAATCTTCGATAGTATTCCCTAGGATGTGGAATATTATCATTGCGGAGGAGGATAGTTTCAGGCGAAGCAATCTTCTAATTTGGAAGTTGTTACGGGCATAGCGGCTTTCAAGCGGGATGGCATTCTCTAACTTGCAAGAGGTCATCAAAACAGTAAAGCAGCAACAATCGGTTACTTTCAGAGACGTGTGCTCGACGGTGCAAGATACGCGTTTCTTGACTCTTTTATCTATTTAACTAATGTTAGTTTTGCAGGTATCGGCGTTACAAGATTAATTTAGGATTGCAGAACGTTCTGAATCAATCTCCATCCCTATCAATACTTTGACTTTTGTTTTCGAAACTTGCGTTTCTCCAAACTCAGTCAAAGTGGGGGCTTCTGTAGACACTCATTTGTGTCTCCCAAAAACCAAAACCGATGATGAGTACTTTTCACGTCGAATCATAATCAAATGAAACGAAAGTGTGGAAGGCCTAGTGTTGCGGAAAGTTTTTATTTCTTTTCTCTTCTCTCTGTTTTTGAAAACTTTGTTTTAAGAAAACAGTCAATCCAGCTTGGTTGGTCCATGATATGGGTCTAACAGTGGTGTAGTTGGATGGGGCTTGATAAGACCTTTCCAATGATATTTTATAAGCCCAATTCCGATGAATATTGAGGAAGTTATGGCCAATTTACTAAACTGGGCCCGGTTTGAGCTTTATGTACGTCCCAATGATCTTGGGGAGGGCCTAATATGATTTATCATTCCCTAATATGATTTATCATTCCTAATGCAATTAGGAATGGTTTTAGTCTTCTAGAATCTTCTAAAAGGTTCTTTTCATTCCTAATTCAATTAGCATTGATAAGTTGACTTTGTTGACTTTTCAGAGTTTTAATCAAAATCAAATAGCATTTTCGAAGAAATAATATTATTTTATCCTCCAGTACGGTAAATTTATCAGATTTTTTAAAACGCGTCGAAATCAAGCTTGGCGTCCAACCCCAGGCCTTGGAGCCTGGAACCAGGCTTGGCGCCAGGCGCTAGCAATTGGCGTCTGGCACTAGCCATTGGTGCCTGGCGCCAGCTAGCCAAGGTTGGCGCCAACTCTGTTTCTTAAGCGTCAAACTCTGTTTTGTTAATTTATCTTTTTTGGCTGATTTTCTCTATAAAGATCGTATTAAAAACTCCGTTTTCATTCACCAATTCTCCTCATTCATGAGTTCTCATCTACAATCAGTTTTTAATAAGCATTCTTTAATCTTTCATTCATCTCCTACAAACATTCAATTCTTTCTTACCTTGTTTTCATACAAAATTCCGCATTCGCAAGATCTAGAAACACCTATCCATATTCGAAGTTGCCTTCGCCCTAGACGTGAAAGGTTTAATTTCTGAGGGTTTGGTCCCAAATCTCTCTTTCAATTATTTAATTTAATTGTATGATTTATTATTTTCCTTGAAGTTACTAACGTGTGTATTTTGTTATTAGAAAGAGGTACGAGGCATCGAAGTAAGTGCTTTAATGGTTTTTATTGATGTTATGATGTAGAATTCATGTTTATATTATTATTATGATATTCCTAGTATCATGTCTAGGGTAATTTTAATATTAAGTATGATTAGTACGATACTTCCTATTTTCTTCCTAATATTTATGATTGTTAGTATCATGTTAGGGTTAAAGATTTTATTTTTATTGTTTAGTGACATGCTAGGGTTTGTTATTAATCTTGTTAGTATCATGCCTAGGATCTTGCTTTTGTTATGCTTTAATATTAACATGAACATGATTATGATTATAACTGTTATAATTTATGATGATTATGAATATTATTATTATTATTTTATTGGTGATTATTTTATTGGTGATTATTATGATTATTATTGTTGCTTGATATTTATTTTTATTGCTTGATCACCTTTTATGCATGCTTAAAGGGAATTTAGTACTTGTAATCACGCTTAATAAGATAATTAATAATCTTGTTAGGGTTAATATGATTATAATTCAAGTGATCGCCAATAATAGTTTATTTGTGCATTAATATTTAACCAACGTAGATTAAATAGGTTTAGGGTTAATCCTATTGATTGCATATTAGTCAGAAAGCGCACATGAATACGAGCAGAATAAAGTAGAGGCCTATTATTAGGGAAGGTTCAATCTCTTTTAGGTTGGATTTGTACCATCATCCCCGAACCCTTATTTGGTTCATGACCTTATGGAGTTGACGATCTCTTGGATCGTTTAGGGGTGTAACCTTCATCCTGTGAACGGTTTACAAGTTCCTAAAACTTTTTGGCGACTCTTTTTTGCTCTATCTTCTTCCCTTTTGGACGCCACCGTACTTTAGTGTATGATCACAGTGGGGTTCAAGCTAGTGGGATTAAGGCTTGAAATTATTCCCTACAATACCACGTCGTCAGACTTGGGTGAGTCATTTATTTGCCTTTTTCCTTGCATGTATACTGTTGATCGCTACTGACTTATCTTTTGACAGTTCTCTTATGAGGTGGTGATGATGATGATGGCGACAGGCTTGGACGCCTTTTGTTACAAACTGGTGAGATGGAGGGATCGTGCTTCTTATCGTCATGATGACACTGTAGAGGTATCTCTCGTATCCTTTTTTTGTGCTTTTATTTACTTATTTATTATCTGACATGATTTACTTTTGCAAGGACATCCCATTCCTCCTCATACTCGGCCGAGACCTGAGGCTAGGAGAGAGAAGTCCAGCTCGAGGCGTCGTCGTACCTCTTCTAAGGGTGAGGGTGGCCGATCGGGAGGGTGCACAGGATAGGGCAGCTGGGCAAGGAGGCATGCCATCGACTCCTTTAGGGGGTGGTGGGACGTACGAGGTTAGCTCGTCGTCACTGCAACCGCCGCATCCTCAGCCATTGGCTATTGAGCTTCATAGCGAGTCAAGATGGGCAGGTCCCACTCTGTCGATCCCGACTGTTGGCGATCCTGGGGCTGGTGAGGGGCACACTCCACGATCCACCTTGTTCTTTGACACTTTTAGAGTGCCTCCTCATTTGCGTCCTACGACACCATAGATGTACCCGTGCTTATTTTATTCCACTTATAGGACTTGCTAATTTGTTTTATATGACTGCTACATTAGACACATTGTATATACAATTTTATTATGCTTATTTTATCTTTATATTTTTATTTTTTATTTTATATGCATGTGAGGGTGTGCAAAAAATTGTGACTAATTTTTGCGTAAAAAAGTTCCGTCCTTTTTATTATTAATGGAGGGTATCCGACTTTCTCCCCAAAAAAGAAAAAAAATAAAAAATAAAAAATAAAACTTTGACTAATATAAGCCTAAAATTAATTAAGCTTAAATTAATCAAAAAAGTGTTTGAAAGAAGTTAAAGCATAAAGTTATTTCACGAAAATCGAGTCATAATCGAAAAAATTATATGGTTTGTATAGCCCTGGTGTCGTCGCCAGACTCTGATTTCGTCGCCAGGCGCTGTTCCTGTCGTCAAGCGACATACACTTTTTTTCCGAATCCTTTCGGAAAACAAACTACACCAGTTTTGTCAATAAATAGCGCCCTAATCTTCCTAATTTTGTATATTTCGAGCAGATTAAAAAGAATATCTGTAGCTTTAATTCTCTTTAAGCAATCATGTCCAAGAGTTTTAGTGATTTTACTCGTGAGTGGTGTCGTTCTTTGACTGGTATGGAGAGAAAAGAGCTTGATTTCTTTCATATGCGAGGTATTTATGGTATTAAGGGGGGTAGATATAGGTATAGATTTTATTCATACCGCCTTAGAATATTGGCATCTAGACACACATTGCTTTAGATTAGGCTATGATGAAATTGGTCCTTTACCGGAAGAATTTGTTGTCATTCTAGGCTTTCCCTCAATGGATGTTGCGGTGATTCCTAATATTTGTGAATACTATTATTATAAAGATTTTGAAAGCTTCTTTGATCAGAAAGATAGAGATCTAATACATATCGTAGTTGGTATTGTAGTTAATCTAAAAGAATTTGCACGCCACTATTTTGATAGACCATATTCTGAAACTTTTCATATTTATAAAAGAAGGCCTTTTTTGTTTTGCATGCTTAGGAAATATCATCCCACTAGTGGTAATAACTGTGAGGGTAAAGCAATTTTAGTGTCTGTGATGGAGCAAATTGAATCAGGGAGAAATCCAATGGCATTAATTATTGGCAAAATAATGCTTAGATTGGATGAATTAAAGAAGAATCCAAAATCACCTTTCCGAGGCTCTTCTTTTTTATTACATGTAGAAAAATAATATTTTTAATTACAGAAATCAAAAATATAAATCTTTGTATAGTTACAGTAATTTTTTGCATTGAATTTTTGCAAATGTGGCTTATGGAGTAACTAGAATGAATTAGTCCTCCTAACAATATTGACAAAATACACTCCAAACTGCTTTGTGAGGCTAAAGAAGCGTTTTTTACATAAAGATGGGTCGCGTGAGTGGAGCAAAATATTCGCCTCTCGTGATTTTTCTATCAAATGGATCATCTCATGGTGGAAAATTGAGAAGATGGTTGGTGTCAACAAGCAACTCTTCTTCCGTCTTCCCAGCTTAACCAAGATGACTTTTTATTATCCTTGCAGGGTAAAAAGACAGTACGGTCTCATTCAAACAAATCCTTCTGGAGATCTTTGTCGTCCTCATGAATTCCCTGTTTCACAAGAAGTAGAGAGGTTTGACACTTATTGGAGTGCTAGGCCTTTATTGGAAGTGGTAACCCAAAAGATTCCTCCTTTTTTTTCCAAGGATGTGAATAATTGGCTTCTTAATAAGCCTAAAAATGACAAGAGGAAAGATCAAAGTAGAACCAATGTCAACAATCGTCTGGGTGACAAGATAACTCCTATTAAGGAACGCTTAGGTTAAAGGGTTGAGTTCAAAACACCTATGATGCCCAAGAAGAAGGACATTACTAAAGGCAAAGAGAAAATGAAAGCTGACTCTATAGAGAAAAAAATAAAAAAAATGGGTAGAGATCCTTTGAAGTATGCCTACTAGCAAAAGTAATGGACTATGAAGAAGATGCTGACAAGAATTGGAAGATAGAAGAAGGAGAAGAAAGATTGAAGCATTGCTTAACTTTCAATTTATTAGACAAATTTAATTTTTAAGTCAATTTATTTTATAAAGCTTTTATTTAAATTTCATCAATAATGTAATTTTTGCTTTATTTTATTAACGCAATTTTAAGCTTTTTAAATTAAATCAACCTTTACATTACAATCTTTATTCAAGCAATGAAAACACTTAATTATTTTTCGGAAAATGTTCGAGTACAGAATTAAAAAATTTCCGAAATACACCAAAATTTGCTTAATTTAATGCGAAAAAATTAGCTTTGAAATTTGAGTCTGTCGCCATACGCTGGTCCCTGTCGCTTAGCGCTGTCCTCGTCGCCAAACGGTGCTGCTCGTCGCCCGACGCTAGCTTTGTCACCAGACAACAACTTTTCTGGGGTGTGCTCATAAATATTTGCACTAATTTCTGCGAGTTGACTTGCTAGAATGCGAGGTTTATAAAAATTAAAGTGGCCGCACCCTATAAGGTTTCCTACGTATCCTTTCCTTATGGAATCAGGTCAAACGTAGCTCTCTTGAGTGTCGTACTCAAGTAATTATGGGTTATACTTCTTAAGTTGGTCAAGATTTGTCATGTTTGAGAATTCATTGCCATCCATATTAATTAGTTCTGCAGCTCCTCCTGATAAGATAGTTTTTACAGTATATGGCCTAGACCAATTGGCTCTAAACTTACCTCTTGGGTCTAAAACATTTTTCCTTAATGATTTTAAGACAAAGTCTCCTACTTTTATATTCCTTGTCTTGACTTTCTTGTTGAAGTACCTAGCCATACGGGTTTGATAACATTCAGTATGATGTAGAGCCTCTAGTCGTTTTTCATCAAGTTAAATTAGCTCCTCATATCTCGCTCTAGTCCATTCTACTTCATCGAGTTTACTTTCTAATGCGATGCGTAGAGAAGGTATTTCTAGCTCTACAGATTGTCCAACATCCATTCCATAGACTAAGGAAAATGGCGTATTCCCTGTTGATGACCGAATTGACGTGCGATAACCCCACAGGGCAAAGTGGAGTTTGTCAGGCCAATCTTTGTAATTTTCTTTCATCTTCTCGATGATTGTATTTAAATTTTTATTAGCTGCCTCAACGACACCATTTGCCTGAGGTCTAAAGGGAGAAGAATGATGGTGTTTAATGCTATTTTTTTGTAACAATTCTTCACATACTGCTTGAAAGTGAGTTCCATTGTCACATATCATTTCATTTGGGACTCCATATCGACAAATGATGTTTCTTTCAATAAAGAGTGCTACATATTCAGCAGTTAGTTTAGCATTTGATTTTACTTCAACCCATTTAGTAAAGTAATCAATTGCTACTAATATATATTCATGGCCTCTTGTTCCTGGAGAAGAAATTCTTCTAATGATGTATGTTCCCCATGTTGAGAATGGCTGTGGTGATGTGTAGGTGTAGAGCATAGATGGGGGAACATGTTGCAAGTTGGCATATATTTGGCATTTAGGGCATCTTTTAACATATTGATGACAGTCCCTATTCATGGTAGTCCAATAATATCCTTCGCACATTATCTTTTGGACTAGCATTTTGTCGTTTATGTGTGTTCCACACACCCCTTCGTGGACTATTCTCATAGCACTTTGGGATTCCTTTTTGCCTAAACATAAAAGAGCTCAACCTTTAAGTACCCTTTTGTGTAACTCGTCGTTAATGAGCAAATATTGGGAAGCCAAAAGTCTTAAGGCTTGTTTTGCCCTTTTGTCAACATGGGGTGGATATTCTCCCTTTGTGACATAGTTAAGGATGTATGTATACCAAGGTTATTCCTCTTCTTCTTCTTCCTCTTGAGATACCCCATCATCTTCTATTGCTTGGATGTAAGCTGGTTTATGCCTATTTTCTATTGTTAAAGGCATTTACTCAATTTCTGTAGGAATTCTAACCATTGAGGCTAGTCTTGCCAAGGCATCAGCAAATTGATTTTCCTCTCTAGGTAGATATGTGTATTCTACCTTTTCCAGTAGGTTTGTGAGAGTTTCTTAGTAGGTTTTGTAAGGGGCCAAGCTTTCACTCCTTACTTTTCATCTCTTGGAGATTTGATTGATACCCCATCATCTTCTATTGCTTGGATGTAAGCTGGTTTATGCCTATTTTCTATTGTTAAAGGCATTTACTCAATTTCTGTAGGAATTCTAACCATTGAGGCTAGTCTTGCCAAGGCATCAGCAAATTGATTTTCCTCTCTAGGTAGATATGTGTATTCTACCTTTTCCAGTAGGTTTGTGAGAGTTTCTTAGTAGGTTTTGTAAGGGGCCAAGCTTTCACTCCTTACTTTTCATCTCTTGGAGATTTGATTGATGATCAATTAAGAGTCACCCGAAAATTCAAAGTTTCTTTACTCCCAATGTCAATGCTGTTTCGAGGCCTACCACGCATGTTTTTTATTCTGCAGCGTTATTGGTAACGTCAAAATCTAGCTTTATAGAGATTGGAACATGTTCCACTTTTGGTGATACCAATATTACTCCTACACCACATCCGTTTTGGTTTGAGGCTCCGTCAAAGTAGAGAGTCCAAGTATCGTATTCTGTGACCATCAAGTCTTCGTCTAGAAAATCGTTCACATCGACTTGTGCTAGGTTAACTATCCATCTTGATATTCGCCTATTCAGTGTAGATTTCTCGAAAAGATACTTGAGTGGATCTAATCCGGATACTACAAACACTGTATGAACGAGCACATAATGTCTTAACTTGGTTGTGGCCCACACCAATGCGAGGCATAATTGCTCAAGTGGTGTATAGAATATTTCATACTCGAGCATCTTCTTACTTAGGTAGTAGATAGCATTTTCCTTTCCTTCTACTTCTTTTACGAGTGTAGCCCTCATTGTCCTCTTAGTGACTGTTAAGTACAACCTAGAAGGGATTCCTAGGAGTGCTGGTGGTAATACAGGAGGGTTAGCAAGATAGGCTTTGATCTTCTCAAAGGCTTTTTGACACTCGTCGTCCCATATTACCGACACATTCTTTTTGGGCTTCGTGAATATTGGTTCACATATTGTTGTCAACTTTGTTATGAACCTACTTAAGTATTGCCATTGGCCAATGAATCCCCGAATTTGCTTCTCGGTTTAGGGAGGTGGCATTGACATGATTTCTTTGATCTTAGTTGGGTCTATATCTATTCCTCTAGAGCTAATAACATATCCCAAGATTTTTCTTGAGATGACTACAAAGCACACTTGGATGGGTTCAACCTCATGTTATATTTTCTTAATCTTTTAAAGAATTTTCTTAAGGCTACCAAATGCCCTAGTCGATCCTTTGATTTCACAATCATGTAATCTACATAGACTTAGACTTCCTTGTTCATCATGCCATGGAGTAAGGCAGTCGTTGCTCGTTGGTAAGTGGCATCAGAGTTTTTCAACCCGAATGGCATCACCGTATAGCAGTAAGTGCCCCAAGGTGTTATGAAAGTTGTCTTCTCCATGTCTTCTTCTGCCATGAGGATCTGATTGTACCCGGCGTATCCATCCATAAATGAGGGAAGCGCGTGATTTGATGTATTATCTACTAAAACATCGATGTGTGGTAAAGGGAAGTCGTCCTTTACACTTGCCTTATTTAGATCTCGATAGTCGACACACATTTATACCCTTCCATTCTTCTTCGGAACTGGGACTAAGTTCGCAACCCATTCGGGGTATTTGGATACCCTGATAAAACCTGCTGTTATTTGTGTTTGTACTTCTTCTTTTATCTTAAGATCTACGTCAGGTTTCATTCGACGTAACTTTTGTTTTACAGGTTTTATTCCTGGAACTAGTGGAATTATGTGTTGAGCTATTTCTCTATTAGTTCCTGGCATATCCTCATATGACCAAGTGAATACATCGATGAATTCTTTTAATAGATTAATAAAATCGGTTCTTTCATCTTTATTAAGTGTTAGTCCGATTTTAACATCTCTTTTAATGGTTGGATCTTTTGAGATGTCAACCGTTTCAATATCCTCAATTATCGGTGTTTTATTTTCAAGTGTTTCCATTGCTTTAATTATTTTTTTGTCACTTTCATTGTTAGTTAAGCAATGCTCATCATCTTGAGTTAAAGAATGGCACGAAGAGTAAGAAGAAGAAGTTATATGATTGAATTCTAAAATCATTACATCAAATAAAGAGACGTTCGTTGGGACTTGATTATTGACTATCCTCGGTGAAGACACTAAAGAAGAAGAGTTGGGAGAGGGTGCTACCACTAAGGACTTAGAAGACTCGACATGGGAAGATTCTAACTAAGACTCTAACTCAGACAATTCATCAAACATTAGCCCTTGTCCGGTTGTTATAGAGATCTTTCTTCCACTTGGACTGGTCACTTTCACAGTCTTTCGCCATCCTTGAACTTGACTCTCTGCTGGAGTAATAAGTTTGGAGGGATCAAAGTTATCACTCTATAATACTGTTTGAATGAGCAATGAATTGTCTTAAATGCGTGTTTCCTCATTCTTTTCATACCCAAAGAGAAGTCCCATGACATTAAAGTCAAAGCATATGGGTGCTTTTTCTATATGGAGGGGAGTTGGAACATCATCTATGAAGTTGCAATACAGAAATATTTCAAACCTAGGTTGTCTTATCCCATTCTTAACAAAGGGTTCAAAAAATTCATAGAATGGATAATTCTCTCCCTCTTTTATGAATTGTCCATTTAGAGTAAGAGGGTAGCGATCCATTGAGATTGCTTTCTTTTGGGTACGAGCGTTCCTATGTGCGTTTGCCTTTTCCCGGGCTCGCTTAAGATCTTTCGGAGTCGATTCGAAACCAAGTCCAAAAGTTTCTAATTTAGGGAGGCCAGGTAGTCCCATTAATTTTTCTATTCCTTTCTTCTTTCCAACGGTCATCTAAGAAAGTGTCCTTGTTTCTTAAGGATAGCGTTTACTGTCATGTTGGAATGGAGGTCATAGTGAATAGGGTTCCTTTCATCTTCCTCAATCAAGGAGACCTCTTCGTTAAAGCCCCACAAGTCCTCGTCATCTGCATCGTGCTCCACAATTATTATGGGATTCTCAATGGCCTTGATCCTCATTGGTGAAGCATCAATTGTGATATGGATTCCTCCAACTATAGCCTTCACTTGCTGATGAAGGGACGACCTTTAGGTCGAGAAGCCAAGGGCGTCCCGACAATAGTTTGAAAGAACCTTTAACGTCTACCACTTGAAACGTTGTGGCATGTTCTATGACTCCTGCCGTCACAGTGATGGTTCCAAGAGCTTGCCGGCGAGTGTTGTTATTGGCTCTTATTCCTTGTGTGGATGGAGACAAGTCTTTATCATTTATCCCTAACATCTTCGCGGTTCAAAGTGGAAAGACATTAATTACTGATCCATTATCTACAAGAGTCATTGGGACATTCATTCTCTTGCAGATTACTGTGAGATTTAATGCCTTATTGTGTTTATCACCCTCTGGAGGTAAATTTTTGTTAGAAAATGTGATTAAATTTATAGGACTAGGGAGCTGACTCGTGAGAAATTTAGCCACACCTTCGTGAGTGGTTTCTGAATCTATTCCTATCTTGTCCAAAGCATTCATTACAGCCAACCTATGTTAATGGGATGTAGCTAAGAGTTTCCATACATTCATATCAACTTTGGTCTTCTTTAATTGCTTGAAAATATCGTTGTCTTCTATGATAGGTATGGGAACTTGCCGAGTTGTAGGGATAAGTTGTTGCACAATAATGGGAGGGTTGCATTCTCCCGAACCTTGTGAGGACATCTCTGGGTGAATCCTCTTCATCCCAAATTTCATCTACCAGATATATTGTGGAGAGTGGGGTCTCTTCTAAATCTTTGAGGTAGACATCCTCGTCACCACTATCTTAAACTCCATTAATGGTAGCATCGTTTTCTTGTGGAATTTGGACTATCTTTTTATCATGAATCAGTTTCTCAATTAAATCTTTAAATTTAAAACAGTGTTCTATTGTATGTCCCTCTGATTGGTGATATGGACAATAAAATCTATCCGACCTCTTTAGCGATTTAAATGGTTTTGATTTGAGAGGTTTAATCTTGCCACCCTCAGAGAGCATTTTGAACATGTTTTCATAGGTGGTCACAATTGGAGTGTAGGATCTATGGCTCCTTTTAGGTGTTTCAACTACTTGAAGAGAGAATTTTTTCATCGTAGTTAGTGCTACCTCGTTGTTGACATGTTTATTTTGTTCTTGTTCAGTGCGTTCAAGAATCCTTCTACACATGCATAAAAATTTTTGCCACTGAATATACAAGGAGCAATATATCTTCCTTGGTGGGTGGTCGTTGCAATAGGGATGGTTCACTCATGGCGTCGAAGAATACTTCTTCTTCTTCTTCAAGGGCATGAGTTTCTTCAATTGGATTAATCAAAGAAGAGGGATCAACAGAGTTTTCCTCATCAGAGATGGCCAAGGAATCAGATAAAGGTGCACTGTTGATACTTGGCTTCTTACTTGCACGAAGCATTGGGAGTTTATTGTTCTCTATTAAGTCCTGGATAACTTCCTTCAGCCTCAAGCAATTCTCAGTTTTTTTTAGTGTTTAGAGAGCCACAAGGGCGGGGGTGAGAATCGATCACAGGATCTCTTGGAATTGGGAGGTAAGCTCTAACCACTTGAGCTATCCCTCACTCTCTCTAGCAATTCTCAGTAAGATGGCCCCTGCCTTGATGGTATTTGCAGTGTGCATTTAGGTTCCAATTAGGTGATCTTTTTTCGACTGGTGGATCCCTAGATGGTCCAATGGGAGTTATAAGACCCATTGCTTGAAGACGGTTAATGCGGTGTCATAACTCATACCAATAAGAGTAAAGTTCCTCCTAAATGGTTTCATTTGTCCCTGATTGTTCATAGAAAGGACTTCATTCAAATTAAAGGTGCTAACATTATTTGAGTGGGTAGTTTTGGAAGAAGAAGGATTGTCGTTCTTCTTTCCTTTCCAGCCACTGTTGGAGTTAGTATTAGCATCTTTTTGTTTTGCAAGGTTGTCTTCAATATTAATTCCAATGTCATAGACGGCTTTAAAAGTGTTCAAGTTGCTTTGGTATTAGAGATGCTTAGAGTATTTTTCCTGGAGATTCTTGATGAACGTTCTCACAATCTTTTTTTCAGTAGGGATCTCAATCATCTAACCAGAGGTTTCCCTCCACTTATTAAGGAAAAAAGTAAACCCTTCATTCTCTTTTTTTTTTTTGAGTATTTCAAGTTCCCTATGATCAGTTTCAACTTAAATATTGCACTTGTATCTATCAATAAAAGCATTTACAATGGTATCCCAAGTAGAGGTTTTCTCATTGTCAAGGGAAAAGAACCATTGTTGACAAACAGTTTCTAGTGATAAAGAAAACAATGTATGGAAAATTTTATTATCTATCCCTTAAATATTCATTATTGTTTCAAATGCTCTTAAATGGAAGAAGGGATTGTCTGTTGCCTTGAACTTAGGGATGTTTGTGGCAATGAACTTTTGTGGAAGAAGTTTCTTGTCCACCAAGACCCCTTGTGAGCTAATGCCTTGGAACCTATAATCATTAGATGTCTTGCTCAAACTTTCTTGCATGAGCTCCATCCTTACAGGGTCATTAACTTGAAGAGCTATGCTCTTCATCAAGTCAGTTAGGTTAGGTACATTCTTTTTGAGTTCATTAACTTATTCTTGAGTAACCATGATCTTCTTAGCTTTCCTTTTTCCGGGTAATGGGTTTGTCAAAAAGGAGTATCTGAAAGAAAGTGTTGTCCTTGATTAGCCGCCCTTCTTTTCTTGACCAAGCGCTATAAATTAAACCATTTATTTATTTTTATTACTTGACTCGAATTTTGGCTTTGACTTTATTAAACAAAAAAGCAAAAACTGGGATGTATTTTTGAAGACCAAGTAAGGTTTAAACAAATATGATTTTGATGGAGGATTAATATCCGACTTACCAACCGAAAAAATGACGGAAAGACGCGCATAGAAGACTCTCTAGACATGGTCAGGATGTGACATGTTATGTGTGTGCTTTAATGGTGAATGTGAGTGACATACTTTAGCTCTTTTGTGAGACCATGGGACAATGTGCCTAGACTCGATTAAGGATTGAATATAATTACTTCCATTAATAAACTAATTAAACTTTATTAGCAAATTGATTAAACTGACACATCGTGAAGACTCGAGTAAAATTACAAGTTGTCCTCAGACGACAGTACCGTCGCCAGACAGTGGCAACCAACGCCAGATGACGAGATCGTCACTTGGCGCCGAACACTAGCGTGTGGCGCCATAGTCCAGATCTTTGCGCCGTTTTGGAACATCGATCTGGGACTGTTTCCAGTAGTTAGCTCTAAAAGGGATTAACCTAAAAGTCGTACTAAGTCAAGTTTAATCAATTTATTAAACTTTAATCATTATTAATTAATTGATTAATAAAATTTGAAAACTCATACACAAGTCAAACAAACGGTCAGAAAAACATATAGAGTATGCATAGTAAATGATCCACAAGTAGTCAAGTAGTTATGATATGATGCAGTGAGTTTGCAACCAAACAATGGCTCTAGTTTTCTAAAGTTCAAGATATGGGTTAGTAAAAAAGGGTCCATGGTTATGAGTCCGGATGCACCGCGTGGAAGCCTTACCTTTGGAAGGGTTGGCGCGTGTGGATGGGACCCCACGAGTAAAACTCGCTTCCATGGTTTTGTGAATTCAACATTCTCGGATGTACCCTTTGTTGCTATGAGCGTTCGATTGGGTAGATGGAGCATGAATTCCCAAAAGGTTATGTCCATATATAGAAAACATATGGGTTTCAAAAATTGGAAAAAACTCAATCAAGATGTAAAACCGAGAAAACAGTACTAGAAAACTAGTCGCAACAAGAAGGCAGATTTCTGGCTCGGTATTGGAAGAATTTTGCTCGAGAAAATAGCGTTGTGCCCAGATACTGGCACCGTCGCCAGACGACAAACTTGTCGCCTGGCGACAGCGCCATCGTTAGGCACTGATGCTGTTTTCTCAGGGCTAATTCCTACATGGCTCGGCAGCTTTCTATTCTTTAATTTTTCCAGTTTTTTCGTAGCAATATTTCGATTTTAGTTGTGAAAGATATTTCCCTAGATTCTAACAAGGGGAAAACTAGGTCGTTATATAATCTTCCCTCGGTCAAACTAAATTTATTAACACTTAGAAAACCTAAGTACGAGTATAGAGGCAAGTCAAGGGTCGAACCCAAAGGAACTTTAATGTTTAATTGCTTTCAATTTGGGTGCCTAAGCTAGGTTAGAGCCAAAGATAAAGAAAGAATACTAACAACTAACAAAACAAGTAACCAAGGAAATAAAACACTAGGAACGGGGATCAACAAGTAATCATGTCAATTGCAACAACTTGGGAAGAGCTTGCCAATCAAAGGTTGTGAATACTAATGATAAGAGCAATTAATTGGAATCAAAGAGCTATCTCCTAATTGTTAACTAGGGTTCACTATGAATAACAAACTAAGAGAATCACAATCCAAACCAATCAATAATTACAATTCCTAAATCAATTGGTCGTGTCATTAGCAATTACAATCCAACCTAGCATAATTCCCAAGGCCTAATCGAATTACACACATGCAGACCTTAACTAATCACTTTAATCTCAACAATCAATCAACATAATTCCTAAATTAATCATAATCAATCAACCATACAAGTTTCACCCGATTTCTAGCCAAATAACTACTTAAATATCATCATTTACCAATAAACAACCAAAGAAATCAAGAATTCACAATATATCAAGAACAACTACACTAATCAAGCATCAAAAATCAAGTCAATTCAAACAAAGAATGAAATTGAATAAAGCAATAAAGAGGAGTGAGACTGACAAATCTTCATTGATTGATAATGGAGATCCTCAATACAACTGTCATCTTGAATCTTCAACCTCTCAAATAACCATTGAAATTCCTCACTTTCTCTCTTTAAAATCTACTCCTAAAACTAACCCTAAAACTAGAGAGAGAAGATCTCAACTAAGCTAAGAAAATATGTAGTCTAATTCTAATTCTCCTCTTCTCGTTTCCTCCTCAATACGTTCCTCATTCTTTTTCATTATCTCTAATTGACCTCTCATAGATTAAAGAATCATCTCCTTACTAGGCCCAAGGTCGTTATCAAGCTCAATGCGCCTAATTTAATACTCAAATATATCAACAAGAGATTCAAAAGATGTAGAAGGTTGAGGCTCACCAAGAGAAGAAGAAGTACAACCAAGATTGGTATAATCAACATTAGGATCATGAGCATATAAATCACATTGGGGAGTGGGGGCACAATCAAACAAATGAGATTCATCATTAAGGGAACGAAGCACATCACAAGAAGGCATGGTAAATAATGAATAATATTGAAACACACCATTAGCATCAACTTGAGCATGCACCTCATCATCATGAACAAAAGGGAAAATAGAGTTGAAATCATGTGTTCTAGGTTAACTTTAGGGATTATGTGACAAATCATAGGAAATCATGCTAATATTAGAAGAATCAAAACATTGCACATCAATATTAGTAACATGATTACCCCTATTATAGACATCCCTAGAAAACCAAACATAAAAATCACAAGCATCATCATTTGAAAATGCTCTAAATTCACCATTATGCATGCTTTCAACTTCATCCATAGTTTCCACATTCAAACTTAAATAACAAATCTCACAAGCCTCCCAAAGACTACAACAATTATAGTCCAAAAATCCCTCAAGTCTATTGAAATATTCACAAAAAGTCTCACTGTCGAATTGAGGAAACGAGATACATGCCATTTTTATACAAAACAAAAAAAAATCAAATAAAAGAAAAGTATAAACAAAAACCTAGACTCAAGAAATCAAAGACACTCAAACATAAACACCGTTCCCCGGCAAAGGCGCCATTTTGACGAGGGGAAAATGTAGGTCGTTATCTACCTCTCCCTAAAGCCAAACCTAATTTGTAAACAATCGACCAACCAAATACGAGTATATGGTAAGTCAAGGGCCGAACCCAAAGGAATGAGTAGGTGCTAGCTATAGCTTATGTCAAGCTAGTTCGTATAATGTAGATGGTTATGGTTGGTAACTAGAGTATCAAGAAGCTAGACAAATCGAGAAATTCAATAGGCTAAACACTAGTGATATAGGTTCCACATGCAAGCTTAATGATTATGCTAATTGATAGATCACTCAATCGATTCAACATCACAAAGGACAAACAATAGTTACAATCAAAGGAATCTAAAAGCTAGCTCCTATAAGCCAAGCTAGGGTTCACTATGAATGCCTAACTAGGAGAAATCACAATTAAATTCAATTAATTAAAGAAATTCTCAAATCAAGGGTTCATGTCATTGAAATTTGCAAATCAATCTAGATTAATCTTATAGGTTGATCAATCCTAGTCTAATTAATAACATGCACAACTATGTCAACCAATCTTATTGCAACCATTCAATCAATTTAGTTTCATTAACTAGAAAAAATCATCAATCAAGCATGCTTCCCCTTATTTCTAGTAACTAATTTACTCACTAATCGTGGTGAAATTAAGAAACAAAACAAATTCTACCAAAATCATATTCATTTCAAGCTTAACCAGAAGGAAAATCTATCAATCAACAATTTTTAAAGTAAGGAATGTAATCTCAATCAAAATTCAAGAAACTAGAAAGAATTGCATTGAAAGTAAATCAAAGGAAAGAATTCTTACAAATTTTCACTGAATAGAAGAAGGAATTTTAAGATCCAATTGAAATTTAAGATCAAATTCAAGTACAAAACAAGTAAATCCTAAGCTTCTCTCTCTAGTTTCTCTTTCTACTATTTCTGAAAAATTATATCTTAAGTACAAAAATTAAGTCGTCCTAAAAAAAGAAATTCAAAAGCTATAAATAGAAAAATCGAGCGAAGGAGGCTTCACAGGGTCGTGCGCACGCACCCAACAGCCGCGCGCGCGCACAGCTGGGTCTGTGTGCACGCACCCCTATTTCGCGCGCGCACCCCTGTGTGATGCACGAGGCCTTGGCTCCTTCACCTGATTAATAGAACTCCGCGCTCCCGACCATCCCTAACATCAGTGCACTCAAAGTGATGCTCGTGAGAGAGGCTGTATCTTTAACCTTCAAGCACTTGAACATCCCAAGCTAAAGCGTTGCTTCCAAGGTTCTTATGCTTGCAAAGATGGCTTGAATTGCATGTTTGGATTCTTGAACTTCGCTCTATCAAACTCCTTGAATTCGCTCGAGCTTCCTCCTTGATAATTAAATCCCGGGAAACTCGACACACCTATAAAACAAGTTAAAGAAACGAAGAAGCGAGAAAAATAGCCTAGAAATGCATAAAATAGAAAGAAAACCATTAAGACACGCATTTCTCTAAACTAACACACAAACACGCAAATCAAGCATTATTCCCAAAAAATTTGACATAAAAGACTAAGAATGAGCACAAAATTATAGAGAAAATCTAGCCTAAGGGTGTCATAAATGACACTCACCAGATTCCTACGTGTAAAAATCCTATGTTTTTTACTCATCACGGATGGTCTTTCCAATGGGAACCTTTTTATGCTTATGCAAATAATGTCAATCAAAATTAGGCCCATGAAATATTTAGAACTTTTCCTGTCTCATCCACTCATTCTAAATCATAGCCAAAATAAAATTTAGGAGTTAAAATAGAAATCCTCCCCAGTGGAGTCACCAAAAAAACTGTAGGGAATATTTCAAGCCATCCCACACTTAAGCCCCAATGTGATCATACACTTAAGCATGGTGGCGTCCAAAGGGAATGAAGCTAGAGCAAAAGAGTCGCCAACAAGTATTAGGAACTTGTAAACCGTTCATAAGATGAAGGTAACACCCCTACGATCTAGGAGATCGTTAACTCCAATAGGTTTGGAACCATGACTAGAAGTTCGGGGATGAAGGTACAAATTCAACCTAAAAGAGTTTGAACATGCCCTAATAATAGGCCTCTACTTTATTCTTCTCGTATTCATGTGCGCTTCCTGACTAACATGCAATCAATAAGTTTACCCTAAACCTGTTTATCTATGTTGGTTGAATATTAATGCACAAACAAATCTATTATTGGCGATCACTTGAATTATAATCATATTAACACTAAACAAGATTATTAATTATCTTATTAAGAGTGATTACAAGTACTAATTCCCCTTAAACATGCATAAAAGACGTGATCAAGCAATAAAAATAAATATAATCAAGCAACATAATAACAATCATCATCATAATCATAATTAAAATAATCATGTTAAAACATAATATTATTAGCAAGATCCTAGGCATGATACTAACAAGATTAATAACAAACCCTAGCATGTTACTAAAAATCAAAGCTTTAGCCCTAACATGATACTAACATGAAATAAAGAAGGACATAGGAAGCATCATAATAATCACAATTGTTATTAGAAACTTAATTATTACCCTAAACATGATACTGGGAAGCGATAAAACATCCTAACATGATACTAGGAATCAATAAAACAATCTAAGCATGAATTCTATATAAAAAGATCAATTAAACAATTAAATTACTTACTTCGATGCCTCGTACCTCTTTCTAATAACAAAATACACGCGTTAGTAACTTCAAGGAAAAGATTAAATCAAAACAATTAAATTAAATAATTGAAATAGGGATTTAAGACCAAACCCTCAGAAATATCAAACCTTTCACGTCTAGAGCGAAGGAAACTTCAAACTTGGCTAGGTGTAAGAGGGAAGGTTTAGAAAAAGAATAGAGAGATGGAAAGCTTCTAGCTTTTAGAGAGAGAGAGATGTAGATTGTGAATGTAGATGATTTTAAAACAGGGAGAAAGGACCCCTATTTATAAGAAAAATAGCACGGGATCGACGAAAATCATATCAGGAATAAAATACCTCCTATTGAAATGACAGGAGCCAGCACCAGACAACAAGCTCGTCGCCATGCATCAAAGGCCAACGCCAAGCAACAAAGGTCGGCGCTTGGCAATGACTCTGTCGTTTCGCGCTGGTCCAAAAATCAACGCGATTTTCCACGCATAATTACCCTTAACACCAGTTGCAGGTAATTAAACGTCCGAGCAGTTTTCGAAATCAGATTTAATATATTCTATTCTAAATAAAACATTCTTTAAAAATATAATTAATAGGCCCTCCTCTAGATCATCGGGCTACCTTTAAAATCATTGGGCCTAATTTAATTTAATCCATAACTTCCTCATAAGTCATCAAAATTGTGACTATAATATATAATTGGAAAGCTCATTTCGTGCCCAATCCAACTACACTATTATTTGACCTTTATTATGGACCAAACTAAATTGGACTGGCTATTTTTTATAAAAAGGAGTAAGAAAAGAAATATTTAACAGAAAGAGAGCTATTTTAATGAAAACATCTTCATCACTAGACTTTCCACACTTTCACTTTGTTCAATAATCAAATGACGTTAAAGGCATTCATAACTAGGTTTGGCTTTGGGGAGACACATTTGGATGTCTACAGGAGGTAACTTGAAACTCCACAAATATAATCCCATGTTGTTAACCTTAGAGAAAATATAATCCATCTTTTTAGCAGCCCTTTTGAGCCTCGTCAATTGAGCCTTAGTTATACAACCTACATTATTCCATAACTTAGGATGGGAATGGTGCAAAGATACAAATAGGAAATTGGGGGAACTAAACACAATAGGGGGACACAAAGTTAGTCTAAACCGAAAAGGAATGATCAAATGCACAAGAAAAAAAATCGTTTAAAACCCGAAACAAAACTCGTTAAAAAAAAGAGAGAAAGAAAAAAAAGAGAGATGTCAAGGAAAAGGCACCTAATGTAGGAGTTATCACAAAAAGTATAAAGGTTTTAATTTGAGAAGCACCAAAAGTAAGGGGTTTTGGAAGCATACTTGAGCCTGTCCATTCTTCATAACCCCAAGCCTAGCCACATTACAACCTTGGAAAGGCCCTCCTTGAGGTAGACCCTAACCATGTACCAAAATCATAACTCCATGAAAATATGGCCAATCTTAGGCCTTTGCACATATGAACCTACTATTGAGTAGTCATGCCCATATATAAAATGCATGAAGTGTTGAATTATGATTACAAGATCATATAAAAAAAATTCAAATGATTTGAATGATTTGATAGCCATTGGCTTGATTACATCATGTTAGTAAAGCAATCGAATCAAACTAAATTCGATGTTTTCCATATCTTTTGCCAAATAAAAATTAGATGACTATCACTTTACAAAAAAACAATCATCTTTTTTTCTTTAAATAATAGGGCTATTTATTACCATGGTAATTTAGGTTCTATATACATTACCTAGATAGAAAAAGAGTTAATAAAATAAATTGATTTGATAAATCGATAGCCTTGACGTCAACTTTAGATGTCTTTTACAACTCTTGAGAATCGGTCTTTTCACTTGTCATAAGCAACTAATATGTCCGCCTACATGGGATATCTTCATCCTCTCTAAGCAAGGAACATTGATTAAACATGATCGCTACATGAAAAAATAATCGCTATCGTTATTACACGTATATCTCACTATCAAGTCATCACGATAATTTAAATATTAGTCAATAATCCATGATTTTCGAAAACATGTCTAATTCTCTTTCTTTATTCTTCTATAGGAAAGAATGGATCCCCCTTCCTTTTTATACAAATCCGTCTTTTTTGTTCATTTCTTTTTTAGGGGGTAAGTCGGGATGATCCCTCCCATTTGACAACTAAAATACTTTAAAAATAGTATAAATTTTTTGCTCTTTGCCTCAAATTGGGGGCTTAAAAAAGCCAGGACATCCTCACTTCTCTTTATTTACAGATTTGAACACGCTATTTATGTTGTGAGATCAATGTCATGCAAAGCTTATTACGAACCATCTTAATAACTTTAAATGACAAAAAGAAGACTACCACTTCCTAATGAATGACCAAGATAATTAATTTTGTTACTTGATCCAACAATTTGTGGTAAACGTATGCAATATGCAACAAAAAAACTAGTCTTGGGGCTTTCAATAAACAGAGAAACATCCCCTAGCATATGTATACATGAATTCCAAAAGCCACCTAAGTCTACACTTGGGGGCTTCAAATTAAAAATATAGATTTTACCTTAACTTTCATTTTAAAATGAGACCATATATTTAGAAAGTGATTCTGATGATTTTATAAATTATTCTAATACTTCACCAAACCTAGGTTTGATAAACATTCATTTTCAAACTACGGTGCTTATTTAATTAAAAGAACTTCACTTTCTATTAGAAAAATATGACAATGATGACAAGCAGAAACAAAAACCAAATCACATAGACGAAAGTTTGATCACAATGTCATATCTTTATTGAAATAAGTTGCAAATTACAACTTATCTTCACCTACCTTAGACGAAAAAATTTTTTTGGGTATTTTTGTAACACCCTAGAAATTCCTTTATTTTAAAATTCTTGTTTTGCCCTGTATAAAACTTTAAATAGGAATATCTAAGACATTACCGCCACCGTGAAAACGGTTAAGGCAAATATCAAAGATACACAGCGGAAGACTAGTTTTAAAAACCTTTCCAAAACAAACCAACTTGAAAGCTAACCAAACAAAAGTAAAGTTAAAACCAAAATGAGCGAAGTAAAATGAAAATCAACCTACAACTTGGAACCATTAAAGGCCCTTATTAAAAACCAAACCAAATCCAAACTTGATATTAGTTCCACATATAAATATTAGCATAAATAATTACAGCAGAAACACATTGTAACTAATATAAACTAGCATTATTCGCTCTTCACTCGTGCCCCATCATGAATATGCCTCAATACCTGAAAAGCTTATCTCTACTTGTCTCCAATACTCTCCATTTAAAATGGGTCATCATAGGGCCAAGATAAAGACATGGCCAAAACACAAAAACACACACAATCAGCAAAGCTGAGTACATAAGCGTAATTAAACACACTAACATGCATTCTCCTATCATCACACACACTTACCTCATTGCACCTGTTTACAAGCACACACAACAATCAACAAGACTCTCTAACTAGACACTAACTAATTCATTTAGCGTTGATTACGCATCGAACGAGTTTCCAACTATACCTCCCCCAAATAAATTTGAGGTTAACTGGCACAGGAGCTAACCGTGCCAGCGACAAAACCATACAAAGGTGGCGGAATTCCTGCGCATAATAAATAATAAAAAGGAATATACAACGTCCTGTACTCCATTGGAAGTTATGGTTAAATATAAAACCCCATAACCCCCCCCCCCCATTGTTCATACTCAAGGTATATACGTTCCAAGAGTTTTGGTGCGTAATCTCTTTCACTTTACGTTATTTACATATTATTAGACTTGGTGATGACTCTCAAAGCATAATAATTCAATCAACAATAATTAATCAATCAAACAACCAAACCAATTTAATTCTTGAATAATTAGTGACCACATATTATTTATTGTTGAACCCTTTTTAATTCTACCTCAGTGTCAAAGACACCTTAAAACGCATAATGTGCCAAAAATCCTATCCCTCGGTGTTAAAAACACCTTAAGTGCACAAAGGCACCAACATACAATTTATTCCTTGTGTACATAGACACTTATATAACTCCTTCCTCATGCTTAAAGCATCAATAAAAATTATTTGAACCATAATAAAATTCCTTTTCAATATTCCAAACATAATTAAACATGTAGTTTAATTAACCATGCCTTCTAACATGCCATAAATAAAAATGTGGTTCAAACAAAACATGCCAAAAATATAATTTTCCAATCCATAACCATCTCAAATAATTCATGCTTCACCATTCAATCACCAACACCATTAATTCACAAATTCCATACATAAACCTTAGCATGATACTACTTGTAATTGATTAAAATCAAGCCTAGCATGATTCTACATCATCAAAATATGCTAAGTACGCGAACGTACCTCAAATAAGCCCTTAAAGTAGCCGATTACACTACAACAATTCCCGAACCAAGTCTCCTACATAAAGGGACAATAATACTATATTAATTACCCTTGTATACACAATTTCAAGCAACTTAAACTCACTTTAAATAAGTTATAATAATCTGAAAATTATTTTAAAAACTCCTAATTAAACTCCTTTTTAATGGATAATCACACCCTTTTATTAAAAATCACAATTATACTACTTTAAAAAAAATTCCAACATTTTAAACTAATCAAAAATCCTTTAAAACTTCATCAAAATACATCTTTATACTTAAATTATCCATAGGAACATTAAATTATCTCTTACCCCTTTTAAACTCAAAGATAAAATTTAAAGCATATAAAAAAAATTCGTTAAAAATCAAAAACTGCTCGAAAATCGTATTTATAGGCTGAATTTGGCCACGAGTCGGTAGTGCTCACTACCAATGGTAGTGAGTCTTTCTTAAAACGTTGTTTCCACTCGAAAAACACTACTTTTTTATCAAAATCGGAGGAGTTTAGAACCTGATCGGGATTAAAACGAGATTAATATTAACGAACGAAAATCTAATTATTAACACATGAATTTGCGTGTTCAAAATAAATCTATCTGGAATTAAGTTAAACTAATAAGTAGTTATAATCACCAAAGTTTCAAAACATCATTACTATAAAAGCCCTAAATCAATTATTCATAAAAACCCTAAAATCATGATTTTCAATAATTAAAAACCCTAGGTTATAAAATTTACAAAATCTGAAAATTATAAAGTTCAATCATCAAAATACAATTTGATACTAGTTAAATTAATTTCAAACAATAAAATCAAAACCCATAAATCAATAATTATAATTACACAAATACATAAAACAAAGGAGAGAAGAAATAAGACTAACCTTTTTGTGTGGGAAATTTTTGGGGATTCATGGGGTATTTATAGAGTAAAAAGTGTAGGGTTAAGTTTGGGCTTATAAAAATGTGGGCTTGAGTTATGGGATAGGGCTTAAGTTATGGGTTTTGGAATGGGTTATTCCAATAAGAGTATGTAGGAATAATTTACATTGCTCAATAATTAATAGACGTTTGGCCCAAAACTTATTTTACATTTATAAAACTTTATATTTAAAATACTTTAACCCTTTAAAATATTTAATTAAGCCCTTAACAATACATTTTATTAATACTTGAATACTTTATAAAAATACATAAAAATACGGGGTATTACAATTTTTGTCCCTCAGGAGAGTTACAGCTCGAGGACTAATCCGACAGCGCATTTACCTGCAAAACAACGGAGACTACGGGTGATTGGAGCTCCGCCACCGACGGTCAAGTTATTACTTTAATATAAGTAGGAGAAAGTGTGGAAAAGAAAATGAGATCTTCTCGGATTCCGAGATCAGGTGTTTCTCTGATGTGAGAGAATGTGGTAGGTGCAATAAATGATTAAATATGTCCCCCATTTTAGGGAAAATCTCCTTATTTATAAGTTCACTAGAGGATGTGCCCCTTTCGAGGTCATTTGACCTAGATTTAGTGGGTTGCGCCGTTTTTCGGCGTTCTTGGAAATTAGGCCCTTGAAGGCCGCAATTCAGGAAGTATTTGAGGGTGAAAAATGTCAGTTGGCAATTGGCCTAATTAGACCAGCCTGGACTTGACACCTGGCCCTCTCTGAGTGGTCCACGTGGGCAGGGTAATTTTACCCAAAACATTTGCCCCTCACAGGTGACATGTGGCGGGCGACGTGCCACCTGTGACACGTGGCAGCCAGTAGGCGGTGAATAGTAAAATTGTTCATCTTTTAGGGTTTTACAGGTATGCCCCTGCTTTTACCCTTCTGTAAATAGAGGGTTTCACCCTCCCTCTCTCCTCATTTCACACTTACCATTTGACTTTTAAGAGAGAGAAAAGAAGATCTTCTAGAGAGAGAAACTCTTCATCCGTCTGCTTGCAATTTCCATTTGCCGGTTGCTCTTTAAGGAAAACATCCGGTCACCGCATGTAGTAGCTTTTAGAGTTTCAGAGACACGTTAAAGGTAACCGCATGTATTCCTTTCAGGCTTTTTATAATTTTCCGCTTATGTAGTTAGGCTTCAAAATAAAATGGACTCTCCATCGACCCACACGGCATCGCCTAGGTTATTCAGTCGGTCTCCTAGTACGGCTGAATCTAGAGTCAGGGGTGCCATTTCTGGAAATTTGGACCTGCTTTGCTTATCCTCGAACACCTGCGTCTCTATGTCTATGTAGGATACCATGGCCAGAGTGAAACAAACGGATGTTAAGCCGAGCAAGCGGCACCCTAGAAGAGTGCCCGCTGATGAACTTATTCCTGATGAGGAATATGAGGACTCGGAGGAAGAGCAAGAGAAAGGAGTGGAGGAAGAGCAAGCAGCCTCTTCTCTAGGTGACAGCCCTTCAACCCCTAGCAATAACATATTCGATAGGGCAGACGGCAAGGAAGATGTCTCAAACCTAGGGTCTGATGAAGGGGAGTCAGGCGGCGAGGAAGCCACCAAGAGATCCGGCTAAGAAACGTTTGCCTCTTACTAGGAAGACATTGCGGTTGAGTACGAGCAGCCGGAAAAGGGGTCAAAGAAACCCAACCCTTTGAGAACCAAAATGCTTCTTAGGGCTTTGGTTTTGATGCAAAGTAGTTTTAGAGCCTTTGTTGATACGCACCCAGTATGAGTTGGGTGGAGAATAGAGGTTCCACCGCCTTAGTCAACGATTGCCTGGGAGAACGACATAGAAAATGCTGACAACTGTTTTGGCTGCTATGAGGCAGTGATTAGAAACGGCCTCCGCTTCCCCTTTCACAACGCAATAAAAAGAATCTTGAAGGGGTATGATCTTGGCATCTGGCAGCTCACCCCAATCTCATGGATAATTATACTTGGTTTCATTGCCGCTTTTGAGTTTTAGGACATTAAGCCCAGCTTTCCTACATTTGCTCATATGCACTATATGAGCCGGGGCCCAGGCGGACATTGTGCGTGGTACACTCTAACCACACACCCGAAATACTTGATGACTTGGGATAAGCCATCCAAATGGTCCGACTGGAAGAAGAGATTCTACTTGGTGTCCTCTCTAACTTTTGGACACAATCGGTTCCTTTGCCGGTACAACAAGGACCCGGAGCTGCTCGGGAAAAATGTACCCTGCCCCGGATGTCTTCTAGGGCGTATGAACAGATAATAGAGCCGGACTTTTTTAAGACTAACACCATGGCCGTAGAGGATGGGAGTCAAATAATCGTTCCCAATAACTAGATATCCCATCCGGATTTCTTTAAAAACGAGTCCTTCTTCTCCGCCTGTGGGCTTAGCCCCATGTTCAAGTGGGGTAGACCAATAACACATCCGACAATTTGCCATCTGTATTAAAATTTTGTTTTATGGCTCAATTTTTTTACCAACTGTTTTCTTTGTTCTTGCAGAAGAATGGAAAAACATGGTGCCCCCAAAAATGACGCTTGCTAAATCCGCTGCTCAATCGAGAAAAGAGCAGGTTCTAGAGAGAAAAGCTTCCTTGGATTCCCTCTTCACAATTGCATGAAAGAAATCAAACATATTAGATATGGGTGTGATTTCTATAGATGTTTTATAAAGACTGATACTCTTAAAACATTCGGAAAAACCATTTATCATAAGATGAACCATTTAGGTTTTGGAGTAATTTAAAATTTCGTGTATTTTTTTATCACTCCATTTTCTATTTAATTGTGGTTTAGAATTAAATAATGAGTCCATTCGATTCTTGGAATATTCAAAATAGGGTATCAAAACCAGTCTGGGTAAGGAAACACCTATTAAGTGAAAGTTTAATATTATAATCTATATATATCCCTAATCGAGGTCATTTAAACGATGGATGATTAATGACCATTTGAGATTAGTGTGTAGTTTGATTTATAGCACCGTTTCTTGTGCTACAAGGACATAACCGTCATGAATCATTTCCACAGGTATTGGTTTAGAACTGTATTGGATCGACCTAAGAGAATACTTTAAGAGATTAAAAATCATCATAAGTATATTTCTCATTATTACTATCAGAATTTTTTTCCTCGACCATGAGTATTGTGAGCTATCTTGTTTGAGAACTAGTCAACTTTTATAATTGTCAAACGTCGGCCGTAATAGGGGATTATAACGGCATCACTCGGGCGGCTAGGTCCTCTTAGTAAGAGAAGCTACATTACAAGACAGGAAATGTCCCCCTACTAAAATAGGGAAAATGTCTTTGTTGTTTACAAGGCCTCTCGTAGAGCGAGACTTTAAAAATGCATGGTCGGGCTCTGATGGATTTTAAAAATCATCTGTTTAATGACAATCAGACTCAGAATCGAGAAACACTTCTGGACGTAATAAGGATGACAAATAAATCTTACCTTATAGTTCATGAAGAGGCATTAAGCGACATAGGAAAAGGGATATACACTAAAAGCACACTTGTCCGAAAGGACTGAAAGGAATGGTGTCCTTTGAACAAGTGTATTATTCTGACAGTGGATTCAAAATTATTAGAAAGCTAATATATTCAGTAAGGTCAAGTGATCGGAATGCCTGGGTGGAGGCCGCTTCCGATTAATAATATTAATATATAATTAATATTACAGCTTAATCTTGATTAAACCCTTCGGTTCACGCCCAAGCAACTAACAAGTCGAAGCGACGAATTAATTCGGAAGGAAATAATGAGTCGACCAAGTAATATTTATTTAGACGTCAGAAATTTGATCTTAGAGCGTCGAAACCGAGCATCGGAAGTTGAGTAGAAAATAATAAAAGACGAGGCATGCAAATAGTAATAAATTAATATATTTCCCAAAATACCCCTACCATCGAAGTGCCCCGAGCAATCCGAGTGCTACGGGAATAATGCGTAGCATGATAGCTAGCATGCGCACCAAGCCGAGCTTTGGTAGGCTGGTGCGTGCTAGTGCACCAATGCTAGCAGCCTCGACACCAAGCAGCAGCAGCAGCCCACACTTGAAGTACGCGAAATGCTGGCCGAAAGTAGCAGCAGGCCGCACTTAGAGTGCGAGGCTTGCTAGCCGAGAGCGGCAGCAGCACGCAACTCATGGGTGCGGGTGGCTGGGCCGAGACCAAGACAGGAATAAATGGGTAGCCCACTTGGGTGCTTTGATGCCCAAGTGGGAGAGGACATGTGGCGGAAGGTGAGGGAGTGAGTGGGGAGCGAGTTTGGTCCCCCTCTCCAAGTGATCCTCACTTGCTCTATCATGTGTAGTTGACACTTGTTGATTTATTACTATCTTTAAAATAAAATAAAATGTGAAAATCTCACTATATTAAATTGATGGGAGAGACAATCATACTCTCATCATTTCCTATAAATACCCAAGTAAGTGCATTGGAAATGATGCTTGAGTAAGAGTTGAAAAGGGATCACTAGTAGTGAAAACCTTTGAGCTTAAGAGTTGGAAAAGGTATCACATTTTTGTTAAAGCCTTTTAACTCAATTACTCGCGTTTATCAGTCGGGTCTTGCTAACCCCAAGACATTGGACCTGAAAGGAATGATGTCCTTCGAACAAGTGTATTATTCTGATAGCGGGTTTAGAATTATTAGAAAGCTAATATATTCAGTAAGGTCAAGTGATCGGAATGCCTGGGTGGAGGCCTCTTCCGATCAGTAATATTAATATAATTAATATTACAGCTTAATCTTGACTGAACCATTCGGGTCACACCCAAGCAAAATATACGAACCGACTTGACGAATTAATTCGGAAGAAATTAATTCGTCGCCCGAGTGTTAAATATTTAGACGTCGGTAATTCGAGCTTGGAGCGTCGAAACCGATCGTCGGAAGTCAAGTAAAAAATAATAAAAAGATGAGACGCGCAAAATAATAATAAATCGACCATTTCCCAAAATACCCCTAGCATCGGAATGCCCCGAGCATCCGAATGCTAGGGGAAAAAATTTTCAAGCATAGGTGGCTAGCAAGCGCACCAAGCCGAGCCTAGCATGGCTGGCTAGGTGCGTGCTAGCGCACCGTGCTAGCAGCCACGCACAGCAGCAGCTAGCAGCCGCGTGCACGTGGTGCGCGTAGCAGCTAGCTGCCGCAAGCTAGGCGTGCTAGCAGTGCACGCACTAGCAGCCACGCACAGCAGCAAGCCCGCACCAAGTGCGTGGCTTGCGCGCACAGCAGCAGCCCGCATCTTGGTGCGGGGATGGGCTCAAGCTGAGCTCGTGGCAGGGCCATAGGGCTGGTCACTATGGGGAAACTTGAGGAATATGGGAGCAAGTGGGTAAGGACATGTGGCACAAGGAGAGTATTGAGTGGGGAGCAAGTATGGTCCCCTACTCTCCATGTGGTCCTCACCAACCCATTTCACATGGTAATGCCACTTGTAGATTTATTATTAGTTTGCAATTTTAATTTAATTTAGCTTTAAATTAATTTGTGGAATTTCATGATCCCACATTGATGGGATAAAAATTCCCACTCATACTTTCCTCTATAAATACCAACCTTGGGATTTGTAGTAAAGTGCTTGAGTGGGAGTTAGAAAGAGCATTCCGTATTTTGGGAAATACTCTTAAACTCCATTAACACTTGGGATTAGGTCGGACCTTGCTAACTCCAAGGTAGCGGACCTAAAAAGTCCTGTTCGTCCTTTGTGGGTGAATACCGTTGGAGGCATGAAATTTGCGGTTGTAGGGAATAAATTTCAATCCTTAATCCCACTACCTTGAACCCCACTGTGATCATACACTAAAGTACGGCGGCGTCCAAAAGGGAAGAAGATAGAGCAAAAGAGTCGCCAACAAGTTTTAGGAACTTGTAAACCGTTCATAAGATGAAGGTTACACCCCTTAACGATCCAAGAGATCGTCAACTCCATAAGGTCTAGAAACAAATAAGGGTTCGGGGATGAAGGTACAAATCCAACCTAAAAGTGATTGAACCTGCCCTAATAATAGGCCTCTACTTTATTCTGATCGTATTCATGTTCGCTTTTTGACTAACATACAATCAATAGGATTAACCCCAAACCTGTTTAATCTATGTTGGTTGAATATAATGCACAAATAAACTATTATTGGTGATCACTTGAAATTATAATCATAATTAACCCTAACAAGATTATTAATTATCTTATTAAGCGTGATTACAAGTACAAATTCCCTTTAAACATGCAATAAAGGCGTGATCAAGCAATGAAAATAAATATCAAGCAACATAACAAATAATCAATCATCAATAATAATCATAAATAAAATAATCATCATCAAGATAATAATAATAATAATAATAATAATAATAATAATAATAATAATAATAATAATAATAATAATAATAATAATAATAATAATAATAATAATAATAATAATAATAATAATAATAATAATAATATTCATGTTCATGTTAATATTAAAGCATAATAAAAATAGCAAGATCCTAGGCATGATACTAACAAGATTAATAACAAACCTTATCATGTCACTATGCAATAAAAATCAAATCTTTAACCCTAACATGACACTAACATGAATAAATATTAGGAAGAACATAAGAAGCATCACAACAATCATATTTAATATAAAAAGTACCCTAAACATGATACTAGGAATATCATAATAACAATTTAAACATGATTTCTACATCATAAATCAATTAATCAATTAAAGCACTTACTTTGATGCCTCATATCTCTTTCTAATAACAAAATACACATGTTAGTAACTTCAATGAAAATAATAATCAAAACAATTAAATTAAATAATTGAAATAGAGATTTGGGACCAAACCCTAAAAAATTAAAACCTTTCACAACTAGGGCGAAGGCAACTTCGAATATGGCTAGGTGTTTCTAGATCTTGCGAATGCGGAATTTTGTATTTGAGAAAAGGCTAGTTTAGAAAAAGAGAGAGAGACAGAGAATAATCAAGAAAATCTTGATGAGATTTGGTGAATGATTATGAGAGAATTAATGATTGCAAATGATAACTGATTGTAGGTGAATGAAAACGAAGTTTTTAATACGTTATTTATAGAGAAAATCAGCCAAAAAGATAAAATATCAAAACAGAGCACTTGGCGCACGCAAAACAATATCGGCGCACCTAAAAAAGAGCTGGCGCCAGCACCAGGCTATTGGTGCCATGCGCCAATGGCTAGCACCAGGCGCCAATAGCTGGCGCCAGGCGCCAGGCCTGGTTCCAAGCGTTGATTTCAGAAATTCACGCGTTTTTGTTTTTATCATATCTTTTGATCCGGAAGTCCAAATAAGGCATATAATATGTCGTTGAAAAGCTCTTAAAGTCTACTTTCCAACCCAATTAGAATCAGATTAAAATGATATGGCTAAAATAGTGGAAGGGTGTCAGTTTTGGATAAAGTTTCATGTCTCATTCATATCTTTTTCGTTATAACTCGTATTTAATATTATAATATATCATTGGAAAGATAATGTCAACATCTATCCAACCATTTAAAAATTGGATAAATATTATGAGGCATGAAAATAATATGTTAATATATTCCACTTCGTACAAAACAAGGATTCTTAAAAGGAGTAGTTTTATTCAATTTCAAACTCTTTAAAACATAATTATCAATCCTAAGTCCATTAGGATTTAAAAGAACCTTCTACAGTATTCTAAAAGACTATAATCAATCCTAATAGCTTTAGGAATGATAATTAATAATAGGCCCTCCTCTAGATCATTGGGCCGCATATAAAAACCAAATCGGGCCCAGTTTAGTATTTTGGCCATAACGTCCTCGATATTCATCGGAATTGGGCTTGTAATATATCGTTGGAAAGGTCTTTTCAAACCCCATCCAACTACACTATTATTGGACCCATATCAGTGACTAACCAAACCGGATTGGCTGTTTTCTTAAAATAAGTTTTCAAAAACAGAGAGAAGAGAAAAGAAATTAAAACTTTCCGCAATACTAGACTTTCCACACTTTCGCTTCATTCGATTATGATTCGACGTGAAAGGTACTCATCATTGGGTTTGGTTTTGGGGAGACACAAATGGGTGTCTACAGCGGTGCTCAAGGCTTTCAAGTTAGAGCCCGTTTTGAGAGGGCGAAGCTCGCTTCAAGGGTATGATTCGTTCTTCCTTTTCTTGTGTTTATTTATGTTTTATGGTTTTATTAATTATGAGTGGTTCCTTGGGTCAGGGTTGTTTCCACGGTAAGTCGGACTCACCAAACCCCAACAGTGGTATCAGAGCCCCGCTTGTTTATTTTTATAATCATGTTTTTCAAGGTTTATTTTAGCTTATTTTTCTGGTTTAAGTTGCTAATTAGATTAGTAGCTCGGTTTTATTTATTTTAATCTCGTTTTTAATGTCGAATTTGGCCCAGAACCCAGATTTTCGCCTAAAATAGTGAATTTTTGGTGGAAAAGGTGTTCTGGAAAGGTTTTTATTCCAAAGGGGCTCTGATTTTAGCCAAATTCTAACCAGAAATGCCTTTTTCGAGGGATTTTTCGTTTTTGACGAAAATTTTTAAGTCTTTTCTAACCTTGAAATTAATGGCATAACTTGTTGATTATGTGGTTGATTATATGCATTATTTTTTGCTTTTTTAAGTCCCCTTAAAGCACACTTACTTGGTAGTATTTGATGCTTAAAGGTTGATTTATTTTCACATAATTGCAAACTAATTGCTTTTTAGTGTGAAAATTTTTGTTTTGAGGCTTCCTAAGTGTTAAAGATTCAATCTTTAGTTGTGATAAGTGATTGAAACTTTAAAAACCACTAAATTCCATGTTATTTTGTGTTAAACTTTGTTGTTTTAATCATTTTGAGTTGATTGGAAACATAAAGTTTCAATTTTTGTGATAGAAATTTGGTTATCTTCATGTTGGAAGATATAATTTTCAAGGATTCACAAAATTTAGATGTTGGAATTTTCATTTGAACATTAAAGTTCATATTTTTCCAACTTCCCCTTACTTTGTCAAATTCTCAAGTTTAATTTAAATTGATTAAATTAAAAGTGAGAAATTGCCTCAACTTTGTTATTACACCAAGCTAAACCAATTTAATTAAGAATGGTTCTTGGAATTATTTTGGTTATTTGCACATTGAAATTTATTAAGTTAGACTTGTTTAAATTTTTTTTTTTGCTCATTGAGTTAGTTCTAAAATTAATTTAGAATTAATTAATTATGTCTCGCAAAATGGGATCGAATCCCGAGGCCATGGCATGCAAAACGAGGCAAAGAACCACCCTTGGCTAGCCGGGCTGCATAGCAGCCCGCATGTGGCTGCCAAGCCTTGCGTGCGGCCACACGCGCGGCAGCAACACACGACCGCAGCAGCCACGCACCAGCAGCCATGTCTGTGCGAGAGCGTGCGTGCGGCAGTGGCAGCAGCCCATGGCTGCTTGCCGCGAGCCGTGTGTGCGGAGTTTTTTGTGTGTTCATATGCTTGGTGCGGTGAGGTGAATAGTTGTAGTATGCTTGGTTTGCATGAGCCGCGATTATTCGAGTTTCCTTGGCAAAACGCTTAAAGCGAAAGCCACTTGAAATGCGGTTGGCTTAATATTGCTTATTTTGCCATTTTATTTATTTTAATTAATTTTGTTTATTTTAATTAAAATTTTGGGAGGCTAGGCCTCGGTTTTGAGCTGCATTGGCAAAATTTTATTTTGACAAGTTTGGGTGCTACCGACTTAATTAACTAGATTAATTAAGGGAAATGCGAAATTGAGTGGGAGCTTCAATTATTAATGACGTCAATTACATAATCGGTTAAACAACTTTGACTAGTTTTAATTAGGCGTGTTAATCGGATTAACCACCTAGATTAGTTACTAGTGCGCACATTGTTTAAATGCATTTTACTTGTTTGATATTGTAAATTGCATGGGCCATTCACAAAAAGTGAATGGATGAATGGAATATATATTCTCTCTCACAGGTTTTATGAAATGGCAACTAGTGGGACCCGATTAGGGTAGAAAATACGAACTACGTGCCGTTATGTATTTTTGTAAATCTAAATATGGTCTACGCACCGTTAAGTATTTTTGTACCTTAAGTCTTGAAGACGGCGTACCTTGGAAGACAAAGCCTTGAATTGCAAATGAAGACCTTTTGAAGATTTGAAGAATCCAAGGGGTCATGCTATTTGCCAATATGCATCAATAATTTCGCTTTATATTTTATGCTTATATACATGTGAATTATTTGTTAGATGCATGTTTAGGTTTTCTTTATGTTGCGATGATTAGTTAAGTTCACTTAAATCAACCAACGTAGAAATCCTAGGTCCCTAATAATATTGAGTCAAACTTGCCTTTCCAAAACAACACTTACCAACCGAACGAGGGTGATGATAGGCTACGCCAAAGCAAGGTGCCATCACTTCTCCAAGGCTCATAAGGAACACCGGGTGTGCACGTTGGTTTTGGTTTAACTCATCGGTATGAGTGAGGAGTCCTCACATACCGTGGCAAAAGAGATATATCGTCAAAGATGCATTAGATGTGACGATTGTCTAACCAAGAGTGGCTTAGAGCCATTAGCAAGGCAATGCTTACCCTAGAATATTGAGTGTTAAGACAAGGAAAAGCATGCTTAACCACTCTTTGTTTCTTCGGATCTTGGAATCGCCTTATTTTCACAAAATAAGGGACAATTTTACGTGTAAATAAGACGCTAAATAAGTATTGAAAATTTGCATGAATAAAATTCAATCTTATTTAAGTAATTTTGAATGGTTTTTCATTAAAATTCTTCCAATTGTAGAATCATGTCTTCAACCTCAAACAACCAGTTTTCATTACGCTCAATTCTCGACAATGAGAAGTTGAGTGGTACCAATTTCCTTGATTAACTAAGGAATTTGCGCATCGTTCTTATGCAAGAACAGAAAGAGTATGTCCTTGATGAGGAAATGCCCGAGGCTTCCAATGAGGAGGTAACTCAAGCAGCCTTTAACCGATGGCAAGTAGTCGATCGGGATGTCAAGTGCGTAATGCTAGCCACTATGTCTCCTGAACTTCTGAAAACCTTCTTCGAGAAGGAATCGGCCTATGAGATTATTTCTGAGTTACAAAATATGTTTCAAGAACATGCTCGAACTGAAAGGTTTGAAACCCACAGGCAGATCCTTGAGACTAAACTCAAGAAAGGAGAGCCAGTCAGCCCACATGTGCTCAAAATGATCGGATTATTTGATATTATGGGAAGGCTTGATGCGGGGTATTCAACTGAAATGGCTATTGACATCATTCTCCATTCCCTTCACAAAGGCTATGACCAGTTCAAGATGAACTACAACATGCATAGCATGGAGAAAACCCTCACCGAGCTTCATGGGATGTGGAAGCAAGCTGAGCAGACGCTCAAGGATGAGGGAAGGCATGATATGCTAATGATTAAGAAGGGCAAGCCATTCAAAAGGGCAGGCAAAAAGAAGAAGGGCTTCAAGGGGAAAGGAAAGAAGAACTTTCCACCTAAGCCGATAACTACCAAAGACAACAAGGAGAAAAAGGTAGCATCTTCTAAGTCTGATTCCGAATGCTTCTATAGTTAGAAGAAGGGACATTGGAAGAGAGACTGCCTCAAATTCAAGGAAGATAAGAAGAACGGAACCGTTGCTTCTACATTAGTATTTACGTTATAAACTTTAACTTCACCAGCTCGGCTTCATCAAGTCTAAGTAGGTCGTTGGTCTACTACCCCTAATCAAATTAATTATATATAATGCCTAAACATACACTAACTAGTTAGTGGCAAGTAAAGGGTCGATCCACTAAGGAAGCACACTCGTTTAACATCAATGTCAATAATGCAAGAGTTAAAAGGGGAATATTTTTGTTGGTTTTTGAATAAAAAGCACTAAGACTACAAACAAGCAAATATAAAGAATATTAAAATCAAGAGAGAATGACGCTAGGGGTAAGGGGGTGTCAAACATGATAAGAAAAAGGGGAATGATGATAGTTATCATGAAGAACATGACAAAGAACACAAGATCCTACCTAAACAACCCATTCTCATGCAATAGTCTAGGCAAATCAATGAAGGAGGTCTATGCTAACTAGGATCATTCTCATGCATCCGATTAGACACAAGAAAATCAAGAGAATAAAGAAGCACAATCCATAAAACTCCATTTTAACAACTCGTTCTCATGCAAACATTAAAATACAGGTGATTTTAATCTAGTTCAAGTCATTTTCATGCATTTAAACTAGAAGGCAATCAAATAAAGTGCAACAATAAACTCAAGCCATTAAAAATCTTGTCTTTCATCAATTTAAGGCATGTATTCAATCAAACAATCATCATTCATCCAACATTCAACACATATTTTCCACCCCCTTCCCCTAGCCAAGAAATTAGCCTAGAAAAGTTAGGTTAAACATAATAGCAATACTAAAAATAAACTCAAGAAGCACAATACTAAGCATGATTAAGAACAATGAAAATAACAATAATAACTAGATAAACTAAAAGGATTAATGAATATAAGCAACAATAAAGCAAATAAATAAAGCTAAAAGAAGGGATTAGAGATTACTAAATGATTAAAGATGAAAACTTGAAAGTATTACTTGGTTGAAATGAACTTGACCAAAATTGAAAACAATAAAGAAAATTGAGCAATCAACTACTTTCTCTCCCTAAAATTATCTATTCTAACCCTAAGAGAGAGAAGCTCTCCTAAACTAACTAAGAAAATATCATAATAGATAATATCCTTCTAATTACCCCAAAAATGGGTATTTATACTAAGCTAGGAAAAATAGAAAAATAAAAGAAGGAAAAAAAGAGTAAAAAGGGAAATAAAGAAAGAAAATAAAAATAAAATAAATAAATAAGAAAAGAAAATAAATAAATAACTAAAGAATAAAAGAAAAGGGGAAACTAAAGAAAATAAAACAAAAATCCTCAAAATGCAAACTATCAGACCCCATCTCCTTCCTCTTCGAGATTTCGGCTCCTCTTGAATCTTCACCACCACCGTTTATCAACAATCCACAGCAATCATCAAGGGTAATCATCGAACATCATCTTTCATCTTCGCTCTCAGCCGTTCGATCTCATTAAATATCATGTGCGATGCTCGTGATATGGTTCAATGTGAACCACAATTGGGCGCCCGCACTGACATCGCATAGAGGTCGCACGATAGCTTCTGCCTCGACTCTGATTTTGGACTCCAATTTGTGTGCGCCTTCTGACAGGGTTACGCGCCTGCGGAGGTCTGGGTAGCTGCAATTGTTGCGGGTTACTGCTGGTGTTTCTGTGAATTGGTGGTTGACGTTTTGGTGTGCGTGAGGTGTTGAGTGGCTGAAGCAATTTGTGTGGAAGAGATGGTGGCAGGTTTGGGTCGAATTGATGGGTGGTTGTTGATGGTGGTTTGCTGCTTTGAGTTGCGGGGTTTAATTGGTGAGTGGTTTGGTGGTGTTGCTGGTTGCTGATTGGAGTTTCTAGTGAGTGTGAGGTGGAGATGGAAGCAGGGGAATTTGCGAGATGGAGTTGTGATGGTGGTGGCACTGCGTGGTGTGTGGTGGTAAGGGAGCTTCGTGGGTGGTGTTTTGGGAGGCGCAGCCGGTGCTGCTGTTGCTGTTAGTGTTAGTGGTGTGGCGGGGTGAAGCAGCAGGGTGTTGTTGGCTGGTGGTTTGCGTGATGGTGATTGGAGGTGTTGGGGTTTGCTTGGGTGAATTGTTTGCGGTGGCTGGAAATTGGTGTGATTGGAGGTGTGTGGTGGTTGTGATGGTGAGATGCGTGGTTGAAGCAGGGCTAGTGGTTGTTGTAAATTGCTGGTGTTGTTGGTGTTGTTTGCGTGGGGAAAGCAGGGGAGGTGAGAGATGTGAAGAGGTGGAGTAGGGTTGTGGTGTAGGTTAGGTGGTTGTGTGGTGTATGATAATATGGAAACAAAAAGGGGCAGCAGCTTTGCAATTTGGCAAGGGAGTGAGGGAGTTTGACTTTGCTCGTTAGAACATTTGACCTTGGACTGCCGAACATGACTTTGATTATAACCAAGTCTCGACCCGAACGTTCCTACAAACAAAACCAAACATGAGGGGAAATCGGGACAAAGACTAAAATAAAATAAAATAAAACAAGAAAAATAAAGTTAAATAAAATGCTAAAACAAAATAAATAATAAAATTAAATGAAATAAAATAAAATAAAATGAAACAAACTAGAAACTAAAAGAAAATAAATAAAACGAGAGAAGCGGGAAATTATTAACTAAAACAACAAAAATAAAATAAAAACTAATAAAAAAGCAAAAATACTCAAAATAGAAAACGAATAAGGAAAATAAGAAAATAAAAGAAATAAAGGATAAAAAGGGTTAAATTATTGGAAAATAAGCCGGAAAACGACTCAATAAACACCCTAAAAGTGACATAAAAGTCACTTATCAAACTCCCCCAAGCTAACCTTTTGCTCGTCCTCGAGCAAATTAACATGAAACACGGGAGAAGGAGATTGATTTATTCAAGCAAAGCTAGAACACTAAAGGAGACAAGAATGTATACTAACTCAGTTTCGTAGGAATCACGGTCAATTTTAGCAACTAAAGACAAGCCCTTTAAACCCCTAGATCGCCCTGGAGGACGAGTGTGCTCTCGTGAGGGTGTCCTAAGAGTTTAACCCACAACTCTAGACAAAACCAAGGCAAAACAAAAAGAAAAAGAAAAGCAAACACAAAAGGCCAGCACAACCACGACCAACAAGACATGATAAGGCTTAAGAAAACCAAACAAGCTTTTAAATAGAAAATGCTCCATTTGGACTCAAAACATAGAGACATGCACCAAAGAATGCTCACCTATCTCAATTAAACGAGGGAATACACGTTCCAAGATGCTCATGGTTGAAAGAGACAAACCTAAGCTAAGCATAGAGAACTAATGATTTCATTCTCCACCCTAGCCCCAACCAAGACGGTCCACGTTCTCTCCACTAGCTTCAAATCATCCCTTAGTTAGCTCCTCATGATTCCTCGAGGGAACCGAAAAAAGACACTTTTATGTGGAATCATAAGGTCATCCCGACATCTCAACTATGCATACTCTCTCCATAGGGTTGAAATCTATCTCCCTCCACCGGTCTTTTACCTCACCCCACTAAAGTCAAAGGGTCTTTACTAGGGTTGTAACGTAAGGCTAAGGGTCAAGGCGGGGCAAAAATTTAAAAATTTTGGTGATATTTCCTAAGTGAAGCAAAAGGGTGATCAAACCTCAAAAACAAACTCAAGAAATCACCAAACATCAAACAAAAATACCAATAAAGCCATCACCCCCAAGCTTACTCAACACCGACACTCAATAAAAACAAAAACAAAGTAACGCTCCCCCCCAAGCTTGAACTAAGCATTGTCCTCAATGCTTAAACTAGTGAAGAAAACGAAACCAAACTAATTTTAATTTTAATTTTTTTTTTTTTTGTTTTTTTTTTATATTTTATTTGTTGTCCTTGCCTTTTTTAACTTTGGACGGATTTTTCTTAACATTTGCTTTATTTCACACAATATATACAATTTACTTTTCTTGCTTGGTACAAAAAGCATAATACTTTCTCATTTTATTACAACACAAAACAAACTCTTAAACCGAAATGCTTCACAAACTAAGGGTTAGGGAAACGAAAGGTCATAAGGCTTGTAATGTGGCTCATAATAAAAAAAAGGGAATAGGCTCAAAGGGTTGGCAAGAGGAGCAAATGCAAAATAAAAACAAAATAAGTAACAAAACAAAAAGATGATAAAGAAAAATGAGAAAAGTGGTGCCCTTTTCCTCCCCAAGAGTTGCTTGATCGCGATCTTGGGAGCTAGAGGACAACACAAGGATTAAGTTATGCATAGTTAACGATCCTAAATGCCGCTCATAAGAATGATGAAGGATATAACAAATAAACAACACAAAAGCAAGAGGAAGAAGTAAAAAAGGTTCACAAATTAGGCAAGTAATTCAAGTAAATCCCAATCATCATACAAATGACCATTGATAACAACATCAACGATCCAAGGTTCTTTAGAACCAATGCAAACAACCTCAAACCATTCAACTTCTTCCTAAACTAACCTTAAACTAAGCACTCAAAGAAAAATTAAGAGAGTGAAATCAAGAAAGATCTCACCGAGAGGTTGGCTTAAAAGAATAAAGGAGCATAAAATCGAGTTCACCAAATGTCACTCCGCTCCAAGCTTCCAAAAAGCAACCTACAAGGCAAGACAAGACACAAAAGATAACATTAAAAGAAAACAAAGAAAGAGAACAAAAAGAAAAAGAAATGAGGGGGAGAAAAAAGGTTAGAAATTCTCCGGGTTGCCTCCCAGGAAGCGCTTGTTTATGTTCTCTAGCTTGACCCTTCACCTCCTTCAAGGTGGAATAAAGAACATCACCCTCATCAACTTGAGGATTGAATCATAGATGTCCCCAAGATTGAGACTAGCACTCCTTGGGGTCTCAATTCACCACAAGGGAAAGGAGGGAATGAATCAAGAGCCAATGGTGGCTCATCTTTTCTTTTTCTCTTTTTCTTGTCGTTTCTTCTTCTTTTTTCTCTATTCTTTCTTTTCCTTCTAAAAGAGCGATGAATCTTGAAAACCTCAATATTAGGAAGGAAAACCTCACCTTCCTCAAGAGAGCCTTCAAACCAAGGGGGAACTTCAAGGAGGTCATCATACCTTATTGTCACCTTATCATCACATGGATAAGCTCTCATTAGCCATCACACCATCGACCACATCAACTCTACATATGCTCACCACCATAGGGCCCTTCAAAACAAAATTCTCAACTATCCTACAAGGGAAGGGAACCGGGCCTTCAAACTTGTTTGGTTCACTAAAATCAAATGGCTCCTCATTTTGTTCTTGAACCTTCTTCTCAACCACATCCCCTACAACCTTGTTTTCCTTACTCTCATCCTCCTTGCAAGTTTCGGGATGATAAGTGTATGAAGGGTTAGTAGATGATTGTAAGGGGAATTTTGTGGTTAAATGGAGAGAAGAAATTTTGGCTAGTTGGGAATCAACAACTTCGTTGTGAGATTTGATCTCTTGGAATTGTTGAGTGATAATTTGACATTGTTGAAGAATTTGGGTTTGAGTGTGGTTGGGTGGCGATTGTTCTTCATACGCTTGAGGATTTTGGTCATGATGTTGATCTTGAAAGTTCCCCATTTGGATGGAAGGGTAAGAAAAATTTTGGTTTAGAGGATAGAAAAGAGGTTCATCTTGGAGGTAGGAGTTTTCTTGCTTTAGAGGTTGTTGAAGTTGTTGAGATTGAGCTTGGGTTACAAGCTCTCCTTCCCTCAAAGTCAAAGCCTTACCTTGCTTGGGATTCAACTCTCTACAATACGATGCATCATGATCCGTCCCACCACAACAAGCACATGAGAAATCAATGGTCTGTGACGGTTTTGAACCAAAACCAACACTTGAATTCAACTTGGAAAGACCTTCGTTCAAGAGCTCAACTATGTGCTTAAGTTGACCGACTTTCTCCAACTCATAAAGATCACCTTGCTTTCCTTGGGACCTTGTTTGACCTCCCCAAGAATAGCTAGTAGCTACCTCTTCAATTGTAGCTTCAACCTGCCTTTGAGGGATCTTAATCAATTGGCCACCGGCACCCGCGTCTAGATTGGTTCTTGACATTGGCTCCAAGCCATCATAAATGAATCTCATGAGCAAATTGTGGTTGAATCCATGGTTAGGACATGCTCTAATAAAATCCTTAAACCTTTCCCATGCTTCCCCAAGAGTTTCATCCGGTTCTTGCTCAAAAGAAGCTATCTTCCTCCTCATTTTTGCGGTTTGCTCATCGAAAATGAACCTCTTGAGAAAGGCCTTCGCAACATCTTTCCATGTGGTGAGAGAGTTGGGCTTCAAAAGCTTGAGCCATTTCTTTGCTCTTCCGGTGAGAGATTGCCGAAAGAGATGCATACGAATGTAATCTTGGCTCACTTCATTTGTTTGCATCATTGCACACAACTCAAGGAATCGTTCCAAATGCTCAATGGGGACCTCACTTGCACTTCCGGAAAATTGCTCAACTTGTACCATCCTAGCATATTGTGGATGGATTGTGAAATTAGACTCGGTGGTTGGGAGAAGTATACCACTCGTGAGCTCATAGACTTCCGGATTTCCAAACTCCCTAAAAAGAAGGTTATCCTCTTGCCTTGCCATATCTCTTTTTGAATACAACAAAGCTAAGCACACGATTAGCAATGACAAGTAGGATTAAAAAAAAGCAAAATAATAAAAAGAAAGCAAATAAAATAACTCTAACAATAGCAAAAATAAATGTTAAACAAGTCGTTTCCCCGGCAACGGCGCCAAAATTTGATCGAGATTAAGTAGGTCGTTGGTCTACTACCCCTAATCAAATTAATTATATATAATGCCTAAACTTACACTAACTAGTTAGTGGCAAGTAAAGGGTCGATCCACTAAGGAAGCACACTCGTTTAACATCAATGTCAATAATGCAAGAGTTAAAAGGGGAATATTTTTGTTGGTTTTTGGATAAAAAGCACTAAGACTGCATACAAGCAAATATAAAGAAGATTAAAATCAAGAGAGAGCGACGCTAGGGGTACGGGGGTGTCAAACATGATAGGAAAAAGGGGAATGATAATAGTTGTCATAAAGAACATGCCAAAGAACAATAGATCCTACCTAAACAACCCATTCTCATGCAATAGTCTAGGCAAATCAATGAAGGAGGTCTATGCTAACTAGGATCATTCTCATGCATCCTATTAGACACAAGCAAATCAAGAGAATAAAGAAGCATAATCCATAAAACTCCATTTTAACAACTCATTCTCATGCAATCATTAAAATAGAGGTGATTTTAATCTAGTTCAAATCATTTTCATGCATTTAAACTGGAAGGCAATCAAATAAAGTGCAACAATAATCTCAAGCCATTAAAAATCATGTCTTTCATCTATTTAAGGCATGTATTCAATCCAACCATCATCATTTATCCAACATTAAACACATATTTTCCACCCCTTTGCCCTAGCCAAGAAATTAGCCTAGAAAAGGGAGGTTAAACATAATAGCAATACTAAAAATAAACTCAAGAAGCACAATACTAAGCATGATTAAGAACAATGAAAATAACAATAATAACTAGATAAACTAAAAGGATTAATGAATATAAGCAACAATAAAGCAAATAAATAAAGCTAAAAGAAGGGATTAGAGATTACTAAAGATGAACTTGATTAAAGATGAAAACTTGATTAAAGATGAAAACTTGAAAATATTGCTTGATTGAAATGAACTTAACCAAAATTGAAAACAATAAAGAAAATTGAGCAATCAACTACTTTCTCTCCCTAATATTATCTATTCTAACCCTAAGACAGAGAAGCTCTCCTAAACTAACTAAGAAAATAGCATAATAGATAATATCCTTCTAATTACCCCAAAAATGGGTATTTATACTAAGCTAGGAAAAATAGAAAAATAAAAGAAGGAAAAAAAGAGTAAAAAGGGAAATAAAGAAAGAAAATAAAAAGAAAATAAAGAAAAAAGAAAAGAAAATAAATAAATAACTAAAGAATAAAAGAAAAGGTGAAACTAAAGAAAACAAAACAAAAATCCTCAAAATGCAAACTATCAAACCCCATCTCCTTCCTCTTCGAGATTTCGGCTCCTCTTGAATCTTCATCACCATCGTTTATCAACCATTTACAACAATCATCAAGTGTAATCATCGAACATCATCTTTCATCTTCGCTCTCAGCCGTTCGATCTCATTAAATATCATGTGCGAAGCTTGTGATATGGTTCAATATGAACCCACAATTGCGCGCCCGCACAGACATCGCACAGAGGTCGCACGATAGCTTCTGCCTCGACTCTGATTTTGGACTCCAATTTGTGTGCGCCTTCTGACAAGGCTGCGCGCCCGCGGAGGTCTGGGTAGCTGCAATTGTTGCGGGTTGCTGCTGGTGTTGCTGTGAATTGGTGGTTGACGTTGTGGTGTGCGTGAGGTGTTGAGTGGCTGAAGCGATTTGTGTGGAGGAGATTATGGCAGGTTTAGGTCGAATTGATGGGTGGTTGTTGATGGTGGTTTGCTGCTGTGAGTTGCGGGGTTTAATTGGTGAGTGGTTTGGTGGTGTTGCTGGTTGCTGATTGGAGTTTCTAGTGAGTGTGAGGTGGAGATGGAAGCAGGGGAATTTGGGAGATGGAGTTGGGATGGTGGTGGCGCTGTGTGGTGTGTGGTGGTAAGGGATCTTCGTGGGTAGTGTTTTGGGAGGCGCAGCAGGTGCTGCTGTTGCTGTTGGTGTTGGTAGTGTTGCGGGGTGAAGCAACAGGGTGTTGTTGGCTGGTGGTTTGCGTGGTGGTAATTAGAGGTGTTGGGGTTTGCTTGGGTGAATTGGTTGCGGTGGCTGGAAATTGGTTTGATTGGAGGTGTGTGGTGGTTGTGATGGTGAGATGCGTGGTTGAAGCAGGGCTAGTGGTTGCTGTAAATTGCTGTTGCTGTTGGTATTGTTTGCTTGGGGAAAGCAGGGGAGGTGAGAGATGTGAAGAGGTGGAGTTGGGTTGTGGTGTAGGTTAGGTGGTTGTGTGGTGTATGATAATATGGCAACAAAAAGGGGCAGCAGCTTTGCAATTTGGCAAGGGAGTGAGGGAGTTTGACTTTGCTCGTTAGAACATGACTTTGATTATAAAATGAGTTCCGATCATGACTTTGATTATAACCAAGTCTCGACCCGAACGTTCCTACAAACAAAACCAAACATGAGGGGAAATCGGGACAAAGACTAAAATAAAATAAAATAAAATAAGAAAAATAAAGTTAAATAAAATGCTAAAACAAAATAAATAATAAAATTAAATGAAATAAAATAAAATAAAATGAAACAAACTAGAAACTAAAAGAAAATAAATAAAACGAGAGAAGCGGGAAATTATTAACTAAAACTACAAAAATAAAATAAAAACTAATAAAAAAGCAAAATTACTCAAAATAGAGAACGAATAAGGAAAATAAGAAAATAATAGAAATAAAGGATAAAAAGGGTTAAATTATTGAAAAATAAGCCGGAAAAAGACTCAATAAACACCCTAAAAGTGACATAAAAGTCACTTATCAGTTATCTCTAGACAAAGAAATTTATAACGTTAATAATCCTGCAAAGAAAGCTAAGACTACACCGTCTAATCAAACTTACTTGTGGCATTGTCGTCTTGGCCACATTAACATCAAACGCATTAAGAAGCTTCTTCAAGAAGGTATTCTTGACTCATTTGATTTAGAATCCTTTAAAAATTGCAAAGGATGTTTATTAGGCAAGATGATAAAGCAACCATTCCCCAAGTTGGGAGAAAGGGTCGGTGACTTGTTGGGACTAATACACACCGATGTATGTGGGCCAATGAGTATACCCGCAAGGAGTGGTTATCGGTATTTCATAACCTTCACGGACGACTATAGTAGATATGGTTATGTCTATCTAATGTCGCACAAATCTGAATCGTTTGATAAATTCAAGGAATTTCAGAACGAAGTTGAAAACTAACTCGGCAAGAAAATCAAAGCGCTTCGATCGGATCAAGGTGGCGAATATTTAAGCCAAGAATTCGAAGACCATCTGAAAGAACATGGAATACTTTCAGAGTTGACACCTCCGGGAACTCCTCAATGGAATGGAGTATCTGAAAGGAGGAATCGAACCCTGTTAGACACGGTCCGATCGACTGTGGGTCTTAGTGAACTTCCAATCTCTTTCTAGGGTCATGTACTTTTATCTGCGGCACTTACACTAAATCGTGCTCCGTCAAAGGCAGTGGAAAAGACTCCATATGAATTATGGACAAATAAACCTCCAAGGTTGTCTTTTCTCAAGATTTGGGGATGCGAAGCATATGTCAAGAAACTCATTTTTCACAAACTTCATCCGAAATCTGACAAGGTTTACTTTGTGGGTTATCTAAAAGAAACCAAAGGGTATTATTTCTACAACAAATCTGAGAACAAAGTGTTTGTTGCTCGTGATGGTTTCTTTTTGGAGAAGGAGCATCTCTCCAAAATGACAAGTGGGAGGAAAATCGAACTCGACGAACTTCGAGAGGACGAGCAACAAGGACAAGTTGACAATCAAAGTGCTCACGAAGCATCTGTTGAAATTGGTCAAAGTCAAAATATGCAAAGTCAAACCGACAATGCAAATGCTCAGTCCATCACCCTACGTAGGTCAACTCGGCCAAGATCTCAACCTGACAGGTATATCGATGTTGTATTAACCGAAGATCAGGACATCCTAGTAGTGGATGGAGATGAGCCGGAAACCTACAAGCAAGCTATGACGAGCCCCGACTCTGCAAAATGGCAAGAGGCCATGAAATAAAAAATGGACTCCATGTTTGAAAATCAAGTATGGGACTTAGTTGATTTACCCGTAGGTTACACACCTATCGGATGTAAATGGATTTTCAAGATGAAAACCGACAAAGATGGAAATGTATTCATTTACAAAGCAAGGCTGGTAGCAAAAGGTTACAGGTAAATTCACGGCGTTGATTATGATGAAACCTTTTCTCCAGTAGCTATGCTTAAGTCCGTTCGAATTCTTCTAGCGATTGTTGCATATTACAATTATGAAATATGGCAGATGGACGTCAAAACCGCCTTCCTCAATGGAATTTTGGAAGAAACTGTGTACATGACACATCCTGAAGGTTTTGTCGACCAGAACAATCCTAAGAAGGTATGCAAGCTTAAGAAGTCCATTTATGGATTAAAGCAAGCAAGCAGAAATTGGAATCTGCGATTTGATGAAGCCATCAGTAAGTTTGGTTTTATCAAGAATCAAGATGAGTCTTGTGTTTACAAGAAGGTCAGTGGGAGTGACATCGCCTTCCTAGTCTTATATGTCGATGACATTTTGCTCATTGGAAATAGCATTCCGTTGTTAGAATCTGTAAAGGCTTGGCTCGGGAAATGTTTTTCAATGAAAGACTTGGGAGAGGCTCAGTACATACTAGGCATCAAGATCTATAGGGATAGATCAAAGAGGATGATAGGAATGAGTCAAAGTACTTACATCGATAAGGTACTAGCTCAATTTCAACTTGAAGGAGCCAAGAGAGGGCACCTACCCATGTCACATGGCATAACCTTAAGCAAGAAGCAGTGTCCAAAGACACCTGATGAGCGAGAAAGTATGAGTCGTATTCCATTTTCTTCGCTTATTGGATCGATCATGTATGCCATGATATGTACTAGGCCGGATGTATCGTATGCCTTGAGTGCTACGAGTCGATACCAATCAAACCTAAGACAGGCGCATTGGACTACGACCAAGAATATTCTGAAGTACCTGAAAAGGAACAAGGATAAATTCCTGGTCTATGGCGGTAAAGATGAATTGGTTGTTGAGGGATATATCGACGCAAGCTTCCATACAGACAGAGACTCCAAATCACAATCCGGATACATATTCTGTCTCAATGGAGGAGCGTTTAGTTGGAAGAGTACAAAGCAAAGCACAACCGCTGATTCTACAACTGAAGCCGAGTACTTGGCAGCGTCTGAGGCAGCCAAGGAGGCAGTTTGGATTCGCAAGTTCACTGATGAACTTGGTGTTGTACCCTCCATAAAGGGTCCAATAGACCTCTATTGTGACAACAATGAAGCTATTGCTCAGGCTAGAGAGCTACGAGAACATCAGAAGCTCAAACATGTCAAGAGGCGATTTCACATGATTCGAGAATGGAAGACAGAGGGTGAAATCAGAATTTGCAAAGTAGGAACGGATGACAATGTAGTCGATCCACTTACTAAACCCTTGTCTCAAGTGAATCACAACAAACACATTGAGGAAATGGGAATCAAGAATGTCGCGAACTGCCTTTGATTTCCATATTATAGTGTTTTAATTAAATTTTGGACAATGTTAACGTAAAGCACTATGATGAACCATTCAGTTTTTGGAGTAATCAAAATTTTTCATGCAATTTAATTCACTCCATCTCTATTTAATTGTGGTTTAGAATTAAATAATGAGTCCATTCGATTTTAATAAATATTCAAAATAGGGTATCATGTCAATGGCTTGAATAAAGAAACACCTATTAAGTGAACATTGAATATTTTAATCGAAAATTATCCCTAATCAAGGTCATATTTTTTGTGGACGATTAATGACCATTAGAGATTAGTGTGTAGTATGATTTATAGCACCGTTTCTTGTGCTATGAGAATATAAATCATTTGCACATGTATTGGTTTAGAACCATACTGGATCGACTTATGAGAATACTTTAAGAGATTTAAAAATCGTCATAAGTATTTTCTCATTATTACTATCGGAACTCTTTTCCTTGACCATGAGTAGTGGGAGATCTCTTGTTTGAGTACTAGTCCGCTTTGGTATCCGCCAAACGTCTGTCGTAACTTAGGATTATAAATACAAATATCGGGTGGCTAGGTCCTCTTAGTAAGAGAAGCTACATTACAAGACTGGAAATGTCCCCCTACTAACAATAGGGAACATGTCTTGTTGTTTACAAGGCTCTCGAAGAGCGAGACTGTGAAAATGCATGGCCGTGCTCAGATGGATTTTAGAAATCATCTTCTTATTGACAGTCAAACTCGGATTTCGAGAAACATTTCTGGACGTAACAGAGATGACGAGAAATCTTACTCTGTAGTTCATGAAGAGACATGAAGAGACATAGGAAAGGGGCTATACACTAAATGCACACTTGTCCGGAAAGACAAGTGGGAGATTGAAAGGAATGGTGTCCTTCGAACAAGTATATTACTCTGATAGCGGATTCAAAATTATTAGAAAGCTAATATATTCAGTAAGGTCAAGTGATCGAAATACCTGGGTGGAGGCCGCTTCCGATCAGTAATATTAATATAATTCATATTACAGCTTAATCTTGACTGAACCCTTCGTGTCACACCCAAGCAAAATATACGAACCGACTCGACGAATTAATTCGGAAGAAATTAATTCGTCGCCCGAGTGTTAAATATTTAGACGTCGGTAATTCGAGCTTGGAGCGTCGAAACCGATCGTCCGAAGTTGAGTCAAAAATAATAAAAAGACGAGATGCGCAAAATAATAATAAATCGACCATATTCCCAAAATACCCCTAGCATCGGAATGCCCCGAGCATCCAAATGCAAGGGGAAAAATGTCCAAGCATAGGTGGCTAGCAAGCGCACCAAGCCGAGTCTAGCATGGCTGGCTAGCTCCGTGCTAGCGCACCGTGCTAGCAGCCACGCACAGCAGCAACTAGCAGCCGCGTGCACGTGGTGCGTGCACCAGCTAGCTGCCGCAAGCTAGGCGTGCTAGCAGCCACGCACAGCAGCAAGCCCGCACCAAGTGCGTGGCTTGCGCGCACAGCAGTAGCCCGCATCTTAGTGCGGGGCTGGGCTCGTGGCAAGGCCATAGGGTCGTTCACTATGGGGAAGCTTGAGGAATATGGGAGCAAGTGGGTAAGGACATGTGGCACAAGGAGAGTATTGAGTGGGGAGCATGTATGGTCCCCTAATCTCCATGTGGTTCTCACCAACCCATTTCACATGGTAATGCCACTTGTAGATTTATTATTAGTTTGGAATTTTAATTTAATTTAGCTTTAAATTAATTTGTGGAATTTCATGACCCACATTGATGGGATAGAAATTCTCACTCATACTTTCCTCTATAAATGCCAACCTTGGGATTTGGAGTAAAGTGCTTGAGTGGGAATTAGAAAGAGCATTCCATATTTTGGAAAAAACTATTGAACTCCATTAATACTTGGGTTTTGGTCGGACCTTGCTAACTCCAAGGTAGAGGACCTAAAAAGTCGTGTTCGTCCTTTGTGGGTGGATACCATTGGAGGCACGACATTTGTGCTGCTCAAGGCTTTCAAGTAAGAGCCCGTTTTGAGAGGGCGAAGCTCGCTTTAAGGGTATGATTCGTTCTTCCTTTTCTTCTGTTTATTTATGCTTTATGGTTTTATGAATTACGAGTGGTTCCTTGGGTCGAGGTTATTTCCGCGGTGAGTCGGACTCACCAAACCCCAACAGGACCTAGTCGGTGATCGTTTTTTCGAGTGGATCATCTTTGGAGGCTTCGTAATTTTGGATCTAGATTTCAAGTAAGAGCCCAAGTGATCAGGCAAAGCACGCTCCAAAGGTAATCGTTTTATCTTAATCTTGTTGTTAAGTTAATTATGTTTATGGTTTATTTATTGCTAGTGCAGTCTTGTTTTTGGGTTTGTTTCCATAGTGAGTCGGACTAACCAAACCCTAACAGCGGTATCGGAGCCTCACTCGTTTATTTTTAAAATCATAATAATTTTCAAGGTGTTATTATGGCTTAATTTTTCTGGTTTTAAGTGGCTAATTAGATTAGCTTGTTTTTATCCATTTTCACCTCGTATTAAAGCTGACTTGAGCTCCCAAACCCAATTTTCGACCCAAAAATAGCAAAAAGAACGACCAGAAATGCCCTTTTGAAGGGGTTTTTCGTTTTTACGAAAAATTTTAAGTCTTTATTACATTGAAAATTAATTGCATATTTATGGTGGTTATGTAATTGGTTCAATACATATTTTATATGCGATTTTAAACCTATTTAGGCATTATTACTTGGTGGTAATTTGTGTTTGAAAGATTGGTTTTATTTTTCACATAATTGCAAATTAACTGCATTAAGTGTGAATTGTTGTTCTTTGAGGCTTCTAAGTACTAAAGATTTAACCTTTAATTATGTTAAGCGATTGAAACTTTGAATTACTAAATTCCATGAATTTTTTTGTTGAACTTTAATTTGTTGATTTAATCATTTTTTAGTTGATTGGAACCATAAAGTTTGAAACTTGTGATAGAAATTTGTTTATCTTCATATTGGAAGATATAATTTTTCAAGGATTCACAAGTACTAAAGTTGAAATCTTTATTGAATATATGTTCATTTTTCCAGCTTCCTTTTATTTTGTTGCACCAAGTTAAACCAATTTTATTAAAGAATGGTTCTTGGTATAATTTTGGTTTTATGCACTTGGATGAATTTATTTAAGTTAGACTTCTTATATTTTCATTTTTTCTCAAAATTAATTGTTTCTAAAATTTATTTAATAATTGATTAAATATGTCACACAAAGTCGGGATTTTTCCTGAAGCGTGAGCACCAAAGCGAGGCCTAAGAGCCCCAAACATGCTCTCGGCCAGTTGGGTTGCGTGGGCTGCTGGGCGTCTCGAAGTGGTGCATGTGTGCATGGTAGCTGCAGTGCATGAAGCCCTCGAACACCATGGCAGCCTTGTGGCTTGCCTTGGATAAGTCGCTTAGGGTGCTTGAATTTATGCTTACTTGAGGGTTATTTTGTGTGCGTAGCTTGGTACAAATTAGGGGTAATATGCGTAGACATTGCTTATAAAGCAATGTGGTGCAATGAGATTGTGCGAGTTGTGTGCAAGTTGTGAGCACTCCAAGTCTTAGTGCTAGGCACTTGGATATTTTGGACTACGTAATTTTTCTTAATTTTTCATTTTAATTTTTTTAATCATTTTGTTTTATTTAGTTAAAATTTTGGAGGCTAGGCCTCGGGTTTTTTAGCAACATTTGCAAAATTTTATTTTAGCAAATAATTAGGTTTTACCGGCTTAATTAATTGGATTAATTAAGATGGATGTGGAATTTAGTGGGAGCTTCAAATATTAATTGCGCTTATTTACATAATCGGTTAAACAACTTTGACTAGTTTAACCACCTAGATTAGTTACTAGTTATCGCGTGGTTATGCATTGTTACTTGTTTTATCATTGTAAAATGCATGGGCCATTCACAAATAGTGAAGGATGAATGGAATATATATTCTCTCACATGTTTTATATAATGGCAACTAGTGGGGCCCGATTAGGATAGAAAATACGGAATGCGATCTGTGATGTATTTTTGTAAATCTAAATACGGTCTGCGTACCGTTGAGTATTTTTGTACCTTAATATTTAGATTAGTCCTAATCGTATACACTAGTAGTTGCATAATTTTAGTCAAGTCTTGAAGACGGAGGTTATTGGAAGACGAAGCCATGAAGTTGCAAAAGAAGACCTTTTGAAGACTTGAAGAATTCAAGGGGTCATGCTAGTTGCCAATATGCATCAAAATGCTTATGCTTTACATATTCATGATCATTTATATATGAATTATATGTTAGATGCATGTTTAGGATTTCGAATGTTATGATGATTAATTAAGTTCAGTCAATCAACCAACATAGAAACCCTAGGTCCCTAAAATATTGAGTAGAATTGCCATTCCAAAACAACACTTATCGACCTATTGAGTGTAGTGATGGGCTACGCCAAAGCGAGGCATTACTACTACTCCCTAGACTCATAAGGCATACCGGGTATGCAAGTCGGTTTTGGTTGTACTCAACGATATGAGTGATGGAGTCCTAACATGTCGTTGCAAAGTGAATAAATTGTCGAGAGAGCATTAGATGCGACGATTTATTCAACCAAGAGTGGCTTGGAGCCATTAGCAAAGTGTTGCTTACCTTAGGATGACATTGAGTGTTAAGACAAGCCAAAGCATGCTTAACCACTATTTGTTTCTTTGGATCATGGAATCGACTTATTCTCGCCAAATGGGGACAAATTTAATGCGTGGATAAGACCTTTAATAAGATTGAAAATTTGCATGAATACCTTTTAATTTTAAAACTTATTATGTTATTTACTTGATAAATGGTTATACTTTGCACTTATATTTGTAGAATTCCAAATCAAACTATATTGTTTTCCATGACTGGTAGAGGTAATCTTTGAGAATGGTTCTCAAAGAAAGGTAAAGCATTTGTAAAATACTATTTCATAAATGACTTTTATAACAAAGTCCGAAAGGACGGTTGGACATCATGTATTCAAAATACTAGGTATTTTTGATAAAACATGAAGTATTGAGTTGCAAACTCAAATTGTCAATATTGACAACCAACATATCTTTTCGCTAAATACATAGTTGAGTAGGACTCATTGCTATAGTAATTCAAGCGTGTATTAAAGAAAAATATGGAACTTTGTTTTATGACGCATTAGATGCTTAATTATGCCTAACAAAGTATAAAAGTCAAAAACTCTTAAAGAAATGGCTCTTAAAGATTATGATATAAAGTATGATAAGAAATATAGGAAACGAGAAACAAAGAAAAGGAATGAGATTCCATTTTACTAAAGAAATCATGTTATTGAAGTTAACATAGCAACTTATTATCTTCACAAAGTATCGGATACAGCTTGAGTGTTCCACTTTGAAAGTGACCTCAAACTATTGAAGATAAGCTAAGTTATCGACTTACAAGCTTAGAATGAAGCAAGTGGTGCTACATCAGTTGTAAGGTCGTATGCTTTGTTTAAAGACGTTTAAGCTAAGGCTGGAACAAATAAATGGTTATTGTGTTCCATAATCAGCAATTTATCTGTTTACACACGGAAAGACTCACATTCAAAGCAATAAGCAATAGTTGAAAATTTATTTGAATGGCATTGTTGTCTAAACCATGAGTAAAGAATGCCTAATTATAAACAAACATTTTCTTAAAATGATAAACTAGCAAAAGCTAAAAGTCATGGGCATGATTTTCGTTTTAAACATCTTTATCAATGTCACATCAACAAGAACGTACTCAAGGCTCTATAAGATAGGCTCTTGATCGTTGATCGATTTGGAATCATTCTAAGATAAGAAAGTCTTACTTGTTCAAACCGACAAAGTAAAGAGCTATTGTTCTTGGTATAGACAATTGACTCCGAAAGCTAAAGAGGATTCATTTACTTCAACGTTTTACAAAGAATTTGAAAGAATATGGCTATATTCATCAAACGTGAACAAACTTGACCTTTAATAGTTCAAGAGTTCAGTGAAGTACAGAATAGACTTGGCAAGATATCAAAAAGTCTAGATTAGATCGAGTGATGTTTTCTTGTGCCAAGTGTGACCATCACAAAGTTATGAAATTGAAATTTTCATAAATAACTCCACAAAGAACATAGTGTGTCTTCACGAAGACCTCAGTGCCATTTAAAAAGGACTCTAACAATGATGGATCACATCCCTTCCTATAAAGTTCTTAAGATTTGCACGAAGGACTAATGTTACACTAAACAAAATGTAAAAGCTAAGAAAGGACGCCATGTTACACTTCTAAATGTCTTTTCAAGTATATGTCTAAAACTCTTAGCTGCAGTAGGAGTTCACTGGCTCAGTGGGAGCTAAGTGACTCAGTGGGAGCTCACCGGCTTCGCAAGAGCTAGGTGGTTGAGTGGGAGCTTAATGGCTCATTAAAGGCTAAGATAGCTCAAGTGGGAGCTCACTGTTTGTTTTACAACAAACTTTTACCCAAAGACAATATACATGTCTCTTTGTAAGCATTCAAGTGAGATCATGGGCATTACCTCCCAACCTAATTAAGAACATAGTGTTTGTTACTCTAAGTGGTGTTTTTCTAGAAAGTAACACATTTCCTAACGAGCTAAGCAACAAACTAGAACTGAGAATCTCGGAAGACCTTAAAAGGGCTTCGTGAGAAACTGAGAATACTTGATCAAGAATACTTAAAAGGACTTTACAAGTGCCTTAAAAGAGAATTCATTTCTCACAAAAATTTTAAAAATTTAGAGTAAGATCAAGAAAATTAAAGGGCTTTGGAAGTGCCTTAAAACTCAGTGTTTGATGTAATAACCCCGCATAGGTATAGAATTCACCAAAAGCTTGGGTTGAATCCTATAAATTTTCTATTAAGTTAGAAATAAACCTAAGACTTACAGCCATATTATTTACTATTACATAGTAAGGGAATAATGTCTTGTAAAATAGCGATGACAAATCCAAATTCCGAATAATTGTTAAAGGCCATAAAAATCCGAAATAGAGTCCATGTTTGAAAATCATGTTTTAAAACTTGATTTATTTGCATAAAGATGAAAAACCCATCGATTGCAAATAAGTTTTCAAGGAGAAAATTAACAAATGTGGAAATGTATATGTATACATAGCTAGATTGGTTGAAAAGGATACAACTAAATTCACAGAGTTGATTTTAATAAAAACATATTCACAAATCGGAATAATGCTAAAGTCTTTTCGTTATTGTTCTAGCAAAATTGCACACATGAACTATGGCTGATACCTAAACTGCCTTCCTAGAATAGGATTTCGGAAGTGACTATAAAATAGTCTAAGGTTTTTGATCGAAAATCTAAATAAATGTTGGACTTGAAAGCAAGCTCAAAGAATCCATTATGGGATTAAAGGAAGCATTGCATATAGGAATTGGAACGTGTTTTCTCATGAATTTAATAAGAGGATTGGCTTATGGAGAAACATAGAAACTCTTATGAATAAGAAGTTTAGTGGGAGAAAAAGTAAATTATATAAAGGTCCAACGAAAATTTTACGAACTCTATTGTGAAATAACTATCAAATACTAAGTGCTTAGTTTGAAAGTATTTTCGACAATGGTCCAGGCAAAAGACGATACTTAGTACATATTGGAAATTAAGTTCTATGACATAGACTTAATTAAAATGTTTAAATGAGTAAAGAAATTTACCATGTTGAACATTGATCCATGCCATTTATGGCACCTTTAGGCTATGTTTCTTTTATATTTTTATGCTCGTTTTTAGTTGTTTATGTCGTGTGTTTTAGGGAATAATGCTCGATTTGCGTGTTTGTGTGTTAGTTTAAAGAAATGCGTGCTTTAATGGTTTTCTTATCATTTTATTCATTTCTCGGCTATTTCTCTTGCTTCTCCGTTTCTTTGTCATGTTTTGTAGGTATGTCAAGTCCCCACGGATTTATTAAATCAAGGAGGGAACTCAAGTGCATTCATGGAATCAAACGGAGCTAAGTTAGGGAAGCCAAGCACACAAGTCTAGCCAATCCAAGCAAACTTCGGAAGCTCGAGTTTCGAGGTGGCAATCTCGAGAGTTAAGGAAGCAAGCCCAATCCTAAAGGTGCAGCAGCCTGAGCTCCCTTACGCGCAGTACAGGCGGCCATGCACCGTTTGCTGCCGCAGGCGCGGGGTCTGCAGCCCATTTCTGCTCATTTTGAGGCAAACTTCCCGAGGGCAGGCTAAGGGCACCACGAGGGTGTGGGTTCCAGCAGCGGGCGCGGGTTTATGGGTTTTCTCCTCCGCACGCGCGACCGATTTCTCTACGGGCGCAGGTTTTTGGGTTTTACTTGCGATTTCATTTATTTTCTCCTTTTGTATATATTTTGTATGTCCTTTATTCTTCATGCATGAAATAATTAATATTAGAATAGTCTCTCTCAAGAATTACGTGAGATGAGGAGGTTCTCTCTCTAGATTTGGAGTATATTTTAGAGAGAGAAAGTGAAGGATTCCAATGGTGATTGAGAGATTGAAGATACAAGTGTGACAATTGTGTTCAAGATCTTCTCTATTATCAATGAGCATTCTTAACTCTTTCTCACCTTATTGCTTTGTTTAATTTCATGTTTGTTTGGTTTAATGTTGATGTTTGATCCTTTAGTTGCGTGTTGATATATGATGATATTTTAGTAGTTATTGGCTAGGAATTGGGTGAAACTTGTATGATTGATTAATTGTGTTTAGTTTGGGAATTCTGTTGAATGATTGTTGAGATTAAAGTGATTAATGAAGGTTTACATGTGTGTAATTCAATTAGGCCTTGAGAATTATGCTAGATTGCATTGTAATTGCTAATGACACGACAAATTGATTTAGGAATTGCAATTATCGATTGGTTTTGATTGTGATTCTCTTAGTTTGTTATTGTAGGGAATAATTCAAGCCTGTAATCCCACTAGCTTGAACCCCACTGTGATCTTACACTAAAGTACGGTGGCGTCCAAAAGGGAAGAAGATAGAGCAAAAGAGTCGCCAACATGTTTTTTAGGAACTTGTAAACCGTTCATAGGATGAAGGTTACACCCCTTAACGATCCAAGAGATCATCAACTCCATAAGGTCTAGAACCAAATAAGGGTTCGCGGATGAAGGTACAAATCCAACCTAAAAGAGATTGAACCTGCCCTAATAATAGGTCTCTACTTTATTCTGATCGTATTCATGTGCGCTTTTTTAATTAACATGCAATCAATAGGATTAACCCTAAACCTGTTTATTTATGTTGGTTGAATATTAATGCACAAATAAACTATTATTGGCGATCACTTTAATTATAATCACATTAACCCTAACAAGATTATTAATTATCTTATTAAGCGTGATTACAAGTACGAATTCTCTTTAACATGCAATAAAGGTGATCAAGCAATAACAATAAAATAATCAAGCAACATGATAAATAATAACGACGATAATAATAATAATAATAATATCATCATAAATTATAACAATTATAATCATAAAATCATAATCATAAATCATAATTAAAATAATCGTATCAACATTAAAGCATAATAATAGCAAGATCCTAGGCATGATACTAACAAGATTAATAACAAACCCTAACATGTCACTAAACAATAAAAATCAAATCTTTAACCCTAACATGATACTAACAATCACAAATATTAGGAAGAGAATAGGAAGCATCGCAGGAATCATATTTAATATTAAAATTACCCTAGACATGATACTAGGAATCATAATAACAATGTAAACATGATTTCTACAACATAATATCAATGAAAACCATTAAATTACTTACTTTGATGTCTCGTACCTCTTTCTAATAACAAAATACACACGTTAGTAACTTCAAGGAAAATAATAAATCAAACGATTAAATTAAATAATTGAAAGAGAGATTTGGGACCAAACCCTCAGAAATTAAACCTTTCACACCTAGGGCGAAGGCAACTTCGAATATGGCTAGGTGTTTCTAGATCTTGCGAATGCGGAATTTTGGATTAAAACATAGTTTAGAAAAGAAAGAGATGAATGAGAGAGAGAATGCTAAAGAATTAATGATTTGCGAATGAAAAACTGATTGTAGGTGAATGAAAACAGAGTTTTTAAAACGTTATTTATAGAGAAAATCAGCCAAAAAGATAAAATATCAAAACAGAGTCTGACGCTTAGGAAACACAGCTGGCGCCAACCCTGGCTAGCTGGTGCCAAACACCAGCACTAGTGCCGGGCGCCAATGGCTAGCGCCAGGCGCCAGGCCTGGTTCCAGGCGCCAAGGCCTGAGGTCAGACGCCAAGCTTAAATTTAACGCGTTTTTGAAAATCCGATAAGTTTACCGTACTGGAGGATAAAATAATATAATTTCTTCGAAAATGCTATTTGATTTTGATTAAAACTCTGAAAAGTCAACAAAAGTCAATTTATCAATGCTAATTGAATTAGGAATGAAAAGAACCTTCTAGAAGAATCTAGAAGACTAAAACCATTCCTAATTTCATTAGGAATGATAAATCATATTAGGCCCTCCCCAAGATCATTCGACCGCATATAAAGCTCAAACCGGGCTCAGTTTAGTAAATTGGCTATAACTTCCTCAATATTCATCGGAATTGGGCTTATAATATATCGTTGGAAAGGTCTTTGCAAGCCCCATCCAATTACACTACTATTGGACCCATATCATGGACCAACCTAACTGGATTGGCTGCTTTCTTAAAATAAAGTTTTCAAAAACAGGGAGAAGAGAAAAGAAATAAAAACTCTCCGCAACACTAGACCTTCCACACTTTCGCTTCATTCGACTATGATTCGACGCGAAAGGTACTCATCACTGGGTTTTGTTTTGGGGAGACACAAATGGGTGTCTACAGAAGCCCCCACTTTGACTGAGTTTGGAGAAACGCAGGTTTCGAAAACAAAAGTCAAAGTATCGTTAGGGGCGGAGAATGATTCAGAACGTTCTGCGATCCTAAACCACTCTTGTAACGCCGATACCTGCAAAACTAGCATTAGTTAAATACATAAAAGTGTTAAGAAACACGTATCTTGCACCGTCAAGCACACGTCTCTGAAAGTAACCGATTGGCTTTGATGACCTCCTACAAGCTAGAGAATGCCATCCTGCTTGAAAACCGCTACGCCTGTAACTGCTTCCAAATTAGAAGATTGCTTTGCCTGAAATGATCCTCCTCCGCATTGACAATATTTTATGTCCTAGGGAACATCATCGAAGATTACTTCTCTTGAAACAAATCCTCATCCGCATTGATAATATTCCACATCCTAGGGAACATCATCGAAGATTATTTCTCCGGAAATAATCCTCATTCGCATTGATTATATTCCACATCCTAGGGAATACCATCGAAGATTATTTTTCTTGAAACAATTTCCATCCGCATTGATAATATTCCACATCCTAGGGAATACCATCGAAGATTATTTCACTTGAAACAATCTCCATCCGCATTGATAATATTCCACATCCTAGGGAATACCATCGAAGATAACTTTGCCTGAAATTACCTCCAGTTGTTCGTGACAACTCTCCGCAAGCTAGGGAATGCTGTCGAAGATATCTTCTCTAGAAGTCATCCTCATTTGATGCAATAATTTTCTAAAGGAAATTACTGAAGATCCACGCCTGTCGATCTTTAAAAGTTCGCTTGAACTTTGCTTTTGCTTTAAACGTGTACGTCGGCGCTTCCGTTGCTTTAAACGTGTATGTCGGTGCCTTTTTGCTAATGAGCCTATATGTCGGTGCCTTTTTGCTAATGAGCCAATGCTTAGGCGCTTTAAGCTAAGTGAGACGATCTCTTATCAGGTCGATCACTTTATGTAATCAAGCCGATTACTAAATTATGTCAAATTTCTTAGACGGGCTAACTGGCGTACCAAGGAACCCAAAAATATGTTGCAAAAGACTAGCTTAACCTCGTCAGGTGGCTAAGTGCTTTGGCGTCGCTGAAAAACCATCAGCGCCAGCTTTTTAGCGTTAGCGCCAGGCGCTGATGTTGGCGCAAGGCGCCAAGCCTAATTTGTGACGCCAATGCACATGGCCTGGCGCCAGCACGGGGACTTCCTTAAATACCGCTTTCCTCTTCATTTTGCTGATTTGTTCATCGCGAACTGCTCGAGAGAAGTCCGAAACTTCAATTACTCATTGCTTGCTCGTTTCTCAACCGAATTCGCTCAAATTTGTTGCAAATCAAAGCTCTTTTCATTTATTTTCCTGATCTATGTAAGTTTTCCTCAAACTCACATCAGTTTTTATGAATTCTTGGCATGTTTATTCACGAATTTCATGAAAATTCAATAAATTTGCTTTGTTTGTCAAGTTTTATGCCATGAAATTACTTAATTATGTTTGCATATTGCCTTGGGAGTAATTTGTGACTTGTTTGACTCAATTTGGTGAAGAGATGAGCAATTTGCCATTGTTGGACCTCTTAAGGTCGTGAAGAACAATGTGGCTTGTTCTTGACATTTTTGCTAGCAATTCTTGTTCAATTTGTCACAATAATCACTATAGTGTTGCAAGATATTGTTTGATTGCTTGAAAAATGTTGTCATGCTCAATTTGAATTTGTGCTCTGTTTTAGTACTACGTACTCTGTTTTTGCGAACATAGTATGATGCGGCTAGGCAAACCTTAGATACTATAGAACCTTAATTTATGATGATTTTGCACAATGGAGTATGGCTAGACAACGAGGCTCGGGTTCACGGTCCCGAAACACTAGACGGGAGCATGAGCCCGTGGAGGATGACGCCACGCCGTCCACTTCACTTGGTCGACTTCTAGAGTGGGATGAGGGGACTCTGTTCTTCGACCCTGTCCACCACACTTCCGAGAGGGTGAGACGGGGTACCGAGCCCGGGAGGACACGGCATCACGGCTTTGGCTGTGACAGTTTAGGCGATTTGTACAGGATGCACATCGCTAGGGATCTTGAGACAAGACTCCTAAGGGAGTCTTGCGGGCTAGCTACTTTGTTCGAGACCTCCGAGGCTATGATTGCCTCCAGCGGGGGTCACCACGTAGTGCGTGCTTTGGTGGAGTTCTTCTGGGACACCACTAACAATTTCATTTCCATTGGGGCGAGATGATGGTCACCCCTACGGATTTCAGTCTCATCACAAGACTGGAGTTCACCCCTGTGCCACTGTTGTTTGACAGTGGGATCGACGTCTTCTCTTCGAAGGTCGAGGAGCTGTTGGGGCCGATCGCTATTCGGGCCCGAGCTGAGGACAAGACGACTTAGTTCAGTGCTAGAGGAATTCGCCACTCGACGCTGGCAGCGGCTCTTGATGACGATGCGACCACCCGAGAGCAGCGGGTGTGCATCTTTGTGCTGATGTTGTTGTCAGGGACATTCTCCCCTTACAAGAGTAGTAGGGCATTGCTTTACTACCTCCCTGCTGTCCGTGATCTCCAGCGGATCGGGACTTATGACTGGGCTAGCTTGGCATATGTTGACTTCGTTCGTGCGCTGAGGGACTCGTGTCGTCACCAGTCCTTTAAGACGAACGTTGTTTTGTCTGCTTTTTTGGAAGGTCGTAGAGGTAAACATTATTCCCTATAAAGTTTAGCCCCACATATTATTTAGCATTTACTCACACTTTTAACTCCTTGTAGATCTGGTTCTACGAGTACTTTCCTTCCGTTGCGCCGGCGAGACCATCGCTGAGGGGATTTCCAGTGAGCGCCTCTTGGGGCGGCCACCACGTGGACATGTCTACTGCACGTGTCCGGAACTAGATTATCTCGGTACAACTTTTATGGTTTATTTTGTTTTTCGCGGTGCTTTAGATACATTCTTGCCTGATTGATGCTTTTTATAGGGACCTGAGGTGGTATACCAATTGTGGGGCGGTTGGACAGTCCCTGAATTAGCTGCACAGTACTCTGCTGAGCGTCGCTATTTTCTAGGGACTGATGGAGCGGTTGCGTACTTAGGAGAGAGGGTCGCTAGACACCACGTCATATGTTCGACGAGGCGCGCTTGTCAAGCATGTCTGAGGGAGCTGGTACCCCTTGGCGGTCCCATGTGATCCTAGGGCGGTGTTATGCTGAGGAGCTACTACCTTTATTAGCTCCAGCCCCTGTGCAGGCTGAGGATGTGAGGGTAAGATTCTTAGCTTTTATTTTTCGCTAAGTAGCCCCCAAGTAATACTTTACTGATTTTTTCTGTCTTATCAGGATGGTGCTGTTGAGTTCGTGCCGCCCCGTATGTCAATCCACTACTAGGGGATGTACATGCCGATCAAGGAGATGATTCCTCCGGCTCCCGAGGGCGAGCGCTTCGTAGAGCGGTCGATTCCTCGCCACCAGACTAGAGTAAGCCTAGTTTTAATTAACAATTTTTGTGTTCATATATCATGCATTTTTACTGTCTTATTTTTCTGACAATTTTGACGCGAGGTGGTTTCGGCTATGGCACGATGCATAGATGCCTTCCGGAGCCAGCTCGTCTGGATGAGGAACGCGGCCACTTGTCGTTAGGATAACGTCGTCCGAGAGGTAGCCTTTCTCATTATTTTTTTGCATTGCTGCTTCAGTTTTACTTTGTTTATGATTTAACCCTTTTTGCAGGGCCAGCCTATCGCTTCTCACACCCGCACGAGACCTGAGGGGCGAAGGGATCCAGCGAGGTCTAGCTCGAGACGTCATCGTACTTCGTCAAGGGGTAGAGGTGGTCGCTCTGAGGCCGCTCGAGCCGACGTTGCTGAGGGCTCAGGATCTTCTTCTGAGGGTGCTCATGCCGCACCGGTAGGAGAGGCTACCTCGGCTTTGAGAGGTGGTGGGATGTACGAGGTAGGCTCGTTATCGCAGCAGCCTCCGCGACCTTAGCGTCAGGTTGATCCTGGCTGGAGTTGTCCTATATTTAGTCTTCTTCCTCCTAAGGAGACTGGAGCTGGTGCTGAAGCTGGAGCCGGTGGAGAGGTGACTCCTCGTATGGCGCAATTTTATAACATGATGGGCCTACGTCCTCCGGCGCCATAGTTTGTTCCTGTGTATATTTTATTTTGACTTTTTTTATAGAAATTTGCCTTTGACTCATTATTTATAGATACATTTTGTATATTTATGCTATTATGAATTTATTATGAGTTTATTTGATTTGTGTGTATGCTTGTGTGTGCAAGAAAAGTGTGACAACAATTTTGCGCAAAAATTCCGTCATTTTTATTATTGATGGAGGGTATCCGACTCTCTCCCCCAAAAAGAAAAAATAAAAAAGGAAAAAATAAAATAGACTGTCGGGTGTTTGGAATTTAAAATAAAGTCCAAAAAGAATAATATAAATTAAAAAAATAATAGCTATATTTAGTTAATTAGGAAAAAGATAAAAAAGGTGTTTAGGAAAATTAAACGGAGCCATAAAGTCATTCACCGACTCGAGTTTATTATTAAAAATGCAAACTGAGCACGCGCGGCTGTCTGGCAACTTGGTGCCAGCTGGCGCCAAACTATGGCGCGTGGCGCCAGGCGCTACACTTAGCGTGTGGCGCCAAGCGCTGGCGGCTAGCGCCAATCACGGGGTTTTGACGCCAACTAACGCTTACTCCTATTTTATTCTGATTAAAATTCCTCGCAATTTCTGTATAAATAGCCTCTGCCCAGCCGATTCTTCTCATAATTCCAGCGAATAAAACAATTCTCTTCTTTAGAAAAAATAATAATCATGTCTTTAGTCACCAAAACCTTCACCCAATACACTGATGAATGGTGTCGATCTCTTAATGCTAGAGACAAAAAAGAATTAGATTTATTTCACTTGGGGGGAATTTATGGCATCAAAGGGGTAGATCTAGACCTAGACTTCATACATACCGCTTTAGAACTTTGGAATGTTGATACTTATTGTTTCAGAATAGGGTATGATGAGATTAGCCCCTTGCCAGATGAATTTGGCTCTATTTTAGGCTTCCCTGCAATAGACCTCGTAGTAAACCCTAGAGTAGATGCATACTATTATAAGGATTTTGAGCGCTTCTTTAATTTAAAAGAAAGGGATTTATCAAGAATAGTGGATGGCAACATAGTTAATTTGAAATAATTTGCACGCCATTATTTTGATAAACCTCTTTCTAAATCATTTCAAATATACAGAAGAAGGGCATTCTTATTTTGTATGCTTAATCAATTTTTTCTTAGTAGTGGTAAAAATAACGAGGGTCAACCAATTATAACCACTGTACTAGAACAAATTGAATCAGGGAGGAATACAATGCCATTAATAGTTGGAGAGACCATGATTAGTCTAGATGAATTGAAAAGGGACCCAAAAGCGCCTTTTCGCGGCTCTCTAATTTTATTACAGGTAGAAAAATAATATTTTTAATTACAGAAATCAAAAAATATATTTTTGTAGTGTAATAATAATTTATTTGCATTGCAAATTTTTTACAAATGTGGCTAATGGAGAGGCTAGGATTAATTAGCCCTCCGGACGATATTGAAAAATATACTCCCAATTGCTTCGTGAGAAGAGAGAAGCGCATCCCTAAAATTGGGCGTCATGGGTGGAGAAAAGTCTTTGAATCACGTGACTTTGCTATCAAGTGGGTAATCCCATGGTGGAAAATAGAAAGGATGATTGGTGTTAACAAGCAACCTTTCTGCCGTCTTCCAAGCTTGTCTCGTGTAACTTATTATTATCCCTGCAGGGTAAAAAGACAATACGACTTGCTGCAGAATATTCCTTCCGGGGATCTTCGTCTTCCCTATGAGTACCCCGTATCTCAAGAAGTAAATATATTCGACGCTTACTAGAGAACTAGACCTTTATGGGAAGTGATTACCCAAAAGGTTCCTCCTTCTTTGCCCAATGATGTAAAGAAGTGGTTGCTTAAGAAATCTTCGATTGATCAGGGTAGAACCGATGTGAAGAATCGTCTAGGTGACAGGGTGACTCTTGCCAAAGAACGCTTAGGTGCTAGAATTGAATTCAAAACACCTACAATGCATAGGAAGAAAAATACTACCAAAGACAAAGGAAAAAGGAAAGCTAACACCACAGACAAAAAAGCTTGGGTGGAAAAGAAGCATGGAGTGCTAGCTGAAGGGGAGACCATCTACTCAAAAATTGAATGTAGGTCCTCTACAGGATGCCTACTAGCTAAAGTTATGGATGAAGAGGAGGAAGAAGACAAGAATTGGAAAAGAGCTAGAAAGGAAAAGAAAGATTAAGAGCATTGCTTAGCTTTAGATTTATTAGACTTAGATTGTTATTTTTATTTAAAGTTAATTTATTTAAGCCTTATTTAAATTCTATCAACAATGTAATTTAATTTTAATAATGAAATTTCAGCTTTCAATTAAATTGTTTACTTTAAATTTATTTTATTAAAGCAATGAAAATCGAAAAATTAATTTTCCAGAAATTCTTCGAGTACGGAAGTCGAAAATTTTCCGAAAACACCAAAATTTGCCCAGATTTTATTCCTAAATTGACTCCAGTCAATGGCATTTGGCACCAGCTACTGAAGTCTGGCGCCAGGCGCCAATTCCATCGGCTGGCGCTGATGACTTCTGGCTGGCGCCAGGCTCTGTTCTGCGACGCCAACAATTCGCCGATTTTCTGTTGAATTTTGAATTAATTCTGGAACGCGGAGATCGGGAAAAATAAAGTGGTCGCACCCGTAAAGGGTTGCCTACGTAACCTTTCTTAAGGAATCAGGCCAAACGTAGATCTCTTGAGTATCCTACTCAAGTAATTATGGGTAGTATTTTTTAAGTTAGTCAAGATTGGTCATGTTTGAGAATTCATTGCAATCCATGTCAGTTAGTTTAGCTGAACCTCCTGACAGGATTGTTTTGACAATGTAGGATCCATACCAATTAGGTCCAAAATTTCCCCTTGGGTCTAAAACATTTTTCTTTAGTGCTTTTAATACCAAATCTCCTACTTTGATATTTCTTGTCTTGACCTTTTTATTAAAATGTCTAGCCATACGAGTTTGGTAACACTTAGTGTGATGTAGAGCTTCTAGTCGTTTTTCGTCGAGTGGAATCAATTCTTCATATCTTGCCCTAGTCCATTCAACTTCATCAAGTTTACTCTCTAACGCGATGCGTAGAAATAGTAGTTCTAGTTAGACAGGTTGTACGGCATCCATTCCATATACCAAGGAAAATGGCGTATTTCCTGTTAATGTACGGATTGACGTGCGATAACCCCACAATGCGAAGTGAAGCTTGTCAGGCTAATCCTTATAATTTTCTGTCATTTTATCGATGATAGTCTTTAGATTTTTATTAGCTGCCTCGACTGCTCCGTTTGCTTCAGGTCTATAAGGGGAAGAATGTTGATGTTGAATGTCGTATTTTTGTAGCAATTCTTCACATTTGGCATGAAAGTGAGTTCCATTGTCACTTATCATTTCATGTGGGACTCCATATCGACAAATAATATTTCTCTCGATAAAGAGTGCTACATGTTTTGCAGTGAGTTTAACGTATGATTGCGCTTCGACCCACTTTGTGAAGTAATCAATTGCTACTAGAATAAATTCGTGGCCTCCTGTTCCTGGGGGAGTGATTTTGCTTATTATGTCAATTCCCCATGTAGAGAATGGCCATGGCGATGTGTAGGTGTAGAGCAAAGATGGAGGGACATGTTGTAAATTGGCATAAATTTGGCACTTAGGGCATCTTTTTACGTATTGATGGCAATCCCTATTCATTGTAGTCCAATAATATCCTTCTCGCATTATTTTCTAGACTAACATTTTGCCATTTACATGAGTGCCACAGATTCCTTCGTGAACTATTCTCATTACTCTTTGTGCATCCATCTTCCCTACACATAAGAGAGCTCGACCTTTAGGTACTCTTTAATGTAGCTCGTTGTCTATGAGTACATATTGAGAAGCCAAAAGTCTTAATGCTCGTTTTGCTCTTTTGTCAGCATGAGGAGGGTATTCTCCATTGGTGACATAATTGAGTATGTCCGTGTACCACGTTTCTTCTTCTTCTTCTTCTTCTTCTTCTTCTTGGACTAAGTCGTCGTCTTCTATAGCCTGGATATATGCTGGTTTGTGTCTTTTTTCGATAGTTAGAGGCATTTGCTTGATTTTCGTAGGAATCCTAACCATTGAGGCTAATCTTGCCAAGGCATCAGCAAATTGGTTTTCTTCTCTAGGTAGATATGTGTATTCTACCTTCTCTAACTGATCGGTAAGAGTTTCCAGATAGGTTTGGTAAGGGGCTAGGCTTTCGCTCCTTACTTTACACCTTTTAGATATCTGATTGATGATCAAAGAAGATTCTCCGAATATCCTTAATTTCTTTACTCCCAATGCCAAAGCTATTTCATGGCCTACCACACATGCTTCATATTCAGCAGCGTTGTTGGTAACGTCGAAATCAAGCTTTATTGAGATTGGAACGTGCTCTTCTTTAGGTGATACTACTAGCACTCCGACGCCACATCCCTTTTGGTTTGAAACTCCATCGAAACAAGGTCCAGGTATCATCTTCAGTGACCATTAGGTCTTCATCTGGAAAGTCATTGTCTTGTATTGGCGTCGAGTCTTCTATTGGAAAATCTGCTAGAAAATCCGACACCACAAATCCTTTAACAGCTTTTTGTGGCATAAACCTTACATCGAACTGGGCTAGATTGACTATCCATCTTGATATGCGTCCATTGAGTGTAGATTTCTCGAATAGATACTTGAGTGGATCTAATCGAGAGACTACGAAAACGGTGTGCACCAACATGTAATATCTTAACTTAGTTGTGGCCCACACTAAAGCGAGGCACAATTTCTCGAGCGGTGTATAGCGTGTTTTGTATTCGAGCATCTTTTTACTTAGGTAATAGATTGCGTTCTCTTTGCCTTCTACTTCTTGTGCTAGCATGGCTCCCATTGTCTCTTTGGTAACTGTCAAATTTAACCTAAGAGGTATTCCGGGAAGTGCTGGCGCTAATACGGGAGGATTTGCGAGATAGGCTTTGATCTTTTCAAAGGCTTTTTAACACTCGTCATCCCATATTACTGGTACATTCTTCTTGAGCTTCTTGAAGATTGGTTCACATATTGTCGTCAGTTTTGATATGAACCTACATATGTATTGCAACCGGCCAATAAATCCTCGAATCTGCTTCTAAGTCTTGGGCGGTGGCATTGACATGATTGCTTTAATCTTGGTTGGATCTACCTCTATTCCTCTAGAGCTTATGACGTATCCCAAGAGCTTGCCTGAGGTGACTCCAAAAGCACATTTTGATGGACTCAACCTCATGTTATATTTTCTTAGCCTTTCGAAAAAATTCCTTAAGGCTACTTGATGGACTGGACGGTCTTTTGGTTTCATAATCATGTCGTTGACATATACCTCGACTTCTTTGTGCATCATGTCATGAAGTAAGGCAATTGCTGCACGTTGGTAAGTAGCACCCGCATTTTTCAACCCGAATGGCATTACCGTGTAGCAGTAAGTGCCCCATGGTGTTATAAAGGTTGTTTTCTCCATGTCTTCTTCTGCCATGAGAATCTGGTTGTAACCTGCGTATCCATCCATGAATGAGATAAGCGCGTGATTTACCGTGTTGTCTACTAGAATATCGATGTGTGGTAAAGGGAAGTCGTTCTTTTGACTTGCCTTATTTAGATCTCGATAGTTGAGACACATCCTTACCCTTCCGTCTTTCTTTGGAACTAAGACGACGTTGGCGACCCATTCGGGGTATTTGGATACCTTGTTGAAACCTGCAGTTATTTGTTATTGAACTTCTTCTTTTATTTTAAGAGCTACGTCGGGTTTCATTCGACGTAGCTTTTGTTTTACAGGTTTCATTCCTGGAATTAATGGTATAGTGTGTTGAGCTATTTCTCTATTAATGCTTGGCATATCTTCATATGACCAAGCAAATACATCGATAAATTCTTTAAGTAAGTTAATTAAATCGGTTCTTTCTTGTTTATTCAATGTTAGTCCGATTTTAACTTCTTTTTTATTAGTTGAATCATTCGAGATGTCAACTATTTCTGTTTCTTCAATTACCGGTGTTTTCTTTTCGAGTGTTTCCATTGCTTTAATAATTTCTTTATCTTTTTCATCGTTAGCTATGCAATGCTCGTCATCTTGGGTTAGGGAAGAACACGAGAAGTAAGGAGAATGAGAAATATTATTATACTTTGAGATCATTACATCAAAGAGTGATATGTCTTCAGGGACTAGATCACTAAGTATCCTAAAAGAAGAAATAGGAGGGGAAGGTGCTACTACTAAAGACTTAGAAACTCTAAAGGGGAAGACTCTGACTCGGACTCTGACTCAAACGACTCTTCAAACATCGGTCCTTGCCCTGTCGTGATTGATATCTTCCTTCCGCTTGGAGTAGTCACTTTGATAGTCTTGCGCCACCCTTGTAGTGATCCTTCGGCAGGAGTAATTAGCTTCGAGGGGTCGAAGCTTTCACTTTGTAGGACTTTTTGAATGAGCGAGGAGTTATCCTATTTATAAATTAGCTCATTCTTTTCTCGCCCAAACAATAATCCCATGACGTTAAAGTCAAAGCATGGGGGTGTTTTCTCCTTATGGACGGCAGTTGGGATTTCATTAGTGAAGTAGCAATCCAAGAAAATCTCGAATCCTGGTTGTCTTATGCCGTTTACAACAAATGGCTCGAGAAATTCATGGCATGGATAGTCATCTCCTTCCTTTATGAACTGACCATTAAGCGTAAGAGGGTACTGATCCATTGGAATTGCTTTCTTTTTAATGCGAGTGTCCCTACGTGCTTTCAACTTGTCCTGGGCTCGCTTGAGATCTTTCCGAGTCGGTTCGAAACCAAGTCCTAAAGTATCTAACTTAGGGAGGCCAGGTGACTCCAACGATTTTACTATCCCTTTCTTCTTTCCTAGGGCCATCCCAGGGAAGTGTCCTTGTTTCTTCAACATGGTGTTGACAATCATGTTGGAATGGGGGTCATGGCAAAGAGATGTCCTTTCATCCTCCAGGATTAAGGAGACTTCTTCATTAAAGCCCCATAGGTCTTCGCCATCTTCGTCGTGCTCCACATTAATATTGGATTCTCTATGGATTTGATTCTCATAGGAGAAGCATCGATAGTGATTGAAATTCTTCCAACTATGGCTTTTACTTGTTGGTTGAGAGATGAATGGACGACCTTTAGATCATGAAGCCAAGGGCGTCCCAACAACAAGTTGAATGAGGCTTTGATGTCCACTACTTGAAAAGTAGTAGCATGTTCTATTGCTCCTGCCGTCACATTTAGGGTTATTTTGCCAAGAGCTTGACGGCGAGTATTATCGTAGGCTCTTATTCCTTGTGTGGACGGAGTTAAGTCTTCATCTCTTATGCCGAGCATCTTAGCAGTTCTAAGTGGATAGACATTGATATCCGATCCATTGTCTACAAGAGTCATGGGAACATTCATCCTTTTGCAGACTACCGTGAGGCTTAATGCTTTGTAATGTTTGTCACCTTCTGGGGGTAAATCTTTGTCAGAAAAGGTGATCAAATTAATCGGACTAGGAAGGTCACTTGTGAGGAAGTTGGCTAGTCCCTCACGAGTAGTGTCAGAATCTATCCCGATTTTATCCAAGGCATTCATTACAGCCAACCTATGTTCTCGAGATGTTGCCACAAGTTTCCACACATTCATCTCAACTTTTGTCTTCTTAAACTGTTTAACAACGTCATTGTCTTCGATGATAGGTATGGTAACTTGATGTATGGTGGGCATAGGTTGCGTTGAAACGGGAGGTTGCATTCTCCCAAATCTTGTGAGGACATCTATTGATGAATCTTCTTCAGCCCAAATGTCATCTGTGGTGTATGATACAGAAGGTGAAGGTCCTACTATGTCCTTCAGATAAACATCTTCTTCATCACTATCCCAAACTCCATTAATGGTTATATCCTCTTCTTTTTGGGTTTGGACTAGTTTCTTTTCATCAATCATTTTCTGTACCAAATCCTTGAATTTGAAACAGTTTTCTATAGTGTGCCCCCCCTGATTGATGATACTGACAGTAATATTTATCTATCCTTTTTTAATGATTCGAATGGTCTCGGTTCAAGAGGTTTCACCTCGCCACTCTCGGAGAGCATTTCGAACATTTGCGCATATGGGATCCCAATTAGAGTGTTGATTCTATTGTTCTTCTTGGGTTTTTTCAGTGACTTGTAAGGGAAAGTACTTTGCCTCATAAGTCTTCCTCACCGGTGTGAATTCTCTTTTAGGTTCTTCTTTTGGAAGTGGAAGCTCATCATATTTTTTATGGAGTTCGTTCATAACTTTGAGAGCTTCATGTAGTAATTGCGATTCCTCCTTCATAGACAGTGTGAGCAATTGTATGTCTTCCTTATTTGCCGATTCTGGAAGGTTATCTTTGACATCAAAAAAGATCTCCTCTTCTTTTTCTATGGAATTGATTTCTTCAACCGGTCTAATGAGAGATGAGGGGTCAACTTTGTTTTCTTCATCGGAGATAGCCAGGGTATGAGCTAAAGGTGCATTGTCGATGCTTGGCTTCTTACTGGCAGGGGGCAATGGCAGTTTGTTATTGTCGATTAGGTCTTGGATAGCTTCCTTAAGCTTCCAACAGCTTTCAGTAGAATGGCCCCTACCTTGGTGATACTTGCAGTGTGCATTGGGGTTCTAGTTAACTGACCTCTTCTAAACTGGTGGGTCCCCAAATGGTCCAATGGGAGTTATAAGACCTTTTGCATTTAATCGATCAAACGCGGTGTCATAACTCATGCCAATAGGAGTGAAGTTCCTCCTAAATGGTTTCTTCTGTCCTTGGTTGTTCATGGCAAGAACTTCTCCTAAATTAAAGGTGCTAACATTATTTGAGTGGGCGGTTTTGGAAGAAGAAGGATTGTCGTTCTTATTTCCTTTCTAGCCACTGTTGGAGTTATTGTTGGCAGCTTTTGACTTAGCCAAGTCATCTTCAATATTGATCCCAATGTCATAAACATCCTTAAAGGTATGGAGATTATTTTGATATTTAAGATGCTTGGAATATTTTTCTTGGAGATTCTTGATAAACAGTCTCACAAACTCTTTTTCACTTGGCACCTCAATCATCTTAGCTGAGGTTTCTCTCCACTTGTTAAAGAAAGAGGTGAAGCCTTCATTCTCTTTCTGTTTGAGGATTTCAAGTTCTCTATGGTCAGTCTCGACTTGAATGTTGCACTTGTACCTATCAACGAAAGCGTTTGCTATAGACTCCCAGGTAGAGGTCTTTTCTTTCTCGAGAGAAAAGAACCATTGTTGGCAAACGGTCTGGAGAGATAGCGAGAACAGAGAAGGGAAGACTTTCTTATCGATACCCTTGATACTCATTATTGTTTCAAATGCTCTTAAATGGAAGTAAGGGTTGTGAATTGCTCTGAATTTTGGGATGTCATTGGCGTTGAACTTCTGCAAAAGAAGATCTTTGTCCACCGAGACCCCTTGTGAAGTAAGCTCTTGAAACTTGTAGTCGCTAGACAACTTGCTTAGGCTCTCTTGCATGAGGTCCATTTGTTGTTGCTTCACGGGATCATCGATCCTAAGTGCGAGAAGCTTCAGTGTCTCAGTCACAGTAGCCAGTTAGTTCTTAAGATCATTGACTTCTTCTTGAGTTGCCATTATAACCCTAGCTTTCCTCTTGCGAGCTATAGGTTTGTCGAAAAGTTAGACTTGTACGAAGAGGTTATCTTTGATTAATGGTCCTTCCTTTCTTGACCACACGCTGTAAATTAAATCATTTTGCGTTTTAATTACTTGACTCGAATCAACTTGACTTTATGGTTTATTTTAAGGGAAAAAAGAAAAAAAAGGAAAAAAGGGTGCATATTTTTGGCAAAAATAATGTACATATTTTTAGGGAACTAAGTATTATTATTTTTATGTTGGAGGATTAATATCCGACTTACCCCGCTAAAAAATTGACAGAAAAACGCGCACACAAGACTCTCTTAATCATGGTCAAATTATGTGTATTGGTGTGTGTGTTGAGTGTAAGTGACATGCTTGGACTCTTGTGTAAGACCATGGGACTTAGTGCCTAAACTCGATCATTGATTCAATTAAATATTATTGACAGCAAAATTAACCGAATTAAACAGAAAACTGATTAATTAGACCTTAGGTGATGACTCGACAAATAATCCGAACTGTCGGCCAAGCGACAGGACTAGCGTCACACTGTTGAGCTTGGCACCAAACAACATAGCTGTCGTCAGGCGCTACACACCATAGTGTGGCGCTACAGCTCAGACCTTAGCGCCATTAGTGGAGCTTCGATCTGGGACTGTTTTCGGTGTTATTAGTCAGCTGGGGTATGCCTAAAGTCGTACTAGGTCAATTTTGATTAAAATATTAGACTTTATTGACCCAATTAATTAATTAATTAATTAATTAGGCAAAGTTCTTTAAGTCATTAATTTATTTAGTCTCAACACAAGTCAACAAACAGTTAAGAGAAACATAGAATATATATGCACAACAAAAAATGCACAATTGGTCAAGTAGGCACATTATGATGCAATGCGTTCGCAACCTAACCATGGCTCTAGTTCTCTAAAGTTCGGGATACGGTTTAGTCAAAGAGGGTCCATGGTTAATTGTCCGAATGCACCGCGCGGAAGACTAACCGTGAAGGTTTGGCGCGAGTGGATGGGACACCGCGAGTTTTAGAAAAAACTCGCTTCCATGGTTTGGTGAATTCAACATCTCGGATGTACCCTTTGTTGCACGGAGCGTTCAATCGGGTAGATGGAGCATGAATTCCCAGAGGGTTATGTCCATATGTAGAACACATATGGGTTTCAGAAAAGTGAGAAAAAATTCAATCATGAAGTAGGATCGAGCAAACAATACGAAAAACCGGTCAAAATTAGAATGCATATTTCTGGCTCGGTATTAGGGGAAATTGGCGCCAGCAATCAGAGACTGGCACTAGCTTTTAATTGTAGTCTGGCGCTACGGCTAAAAGTCTGGCGCCAAGTTCTAGCCCCTGACGCTACTTCCCACATGCCTCAGCAGCTTTCTGTGCTCGATAAAATTTTCCAGTTTCGCGCAGTGTTAGTTTAGTCCTAGTTGTGAAAGACATTCCTCAAATTTCCTACGTGTAAAATCCTATGTTTTTAAATCATTACGGATGGTCTTTCCAATGAGATATTTTTTATGCATATGACAATAATGTTAATCAAAATTACGCACATGAAATACTTAGAACTTTTCGAGTTTGATCCACTCATTCTAAATCATTGCCGAAACAAATTCAGAAATTAAAATAGAAATCCTCCCCGGTGGAGTCGCCAAAAACTGTAGGGAATAATTCAAGACTTTAATCCCACTAGCTTGAACCCCACTGTGATCATACACTAAAGTATGGTGGCGTCCAAAAGGGAAGAAGATAGAGCAAAAGAGTCGCCAACATGTTTTTTAGGAACTTGTAAATCGTTCATAGGATGAAGGTTACACCCCTTAACGATCCAAGAGATCGTCAACTCCATAAGGTTTAGAATCAAATAAGGGTTCGAGGATTAAAGTACAAATCTAACCTAAAAGAGATTGAACCTGCCCTAATAATAGGCCTCTACTTTATTCTGATCGTATTCATGTGCGCTTTTTAATTAACATGCAATCAATAGGATTAACCCTAAACCTGCTTATTTATGTTGGTTGAATATTAATGCACAAATAAACTATTATTGGCGATCACTTGAATTATAATCACATTAACCCTAACAAGATTATTAATTATCTTATTAAGCGTGATTACAAGTACTAATTCCCTTTAACATGCAATAAAGGTGATCAAGCAATAACAATAAAATAATCAAGCAACATGATAAATAATAACGATGATAATAATAATAATAATATCATCATAAATTATAACAATTATAATCATAAAATCATAATCATAAATCATAATTAAAATTATCGTATCAACATTAAAGCATAATAATAGCAAGATCCTAGGCATGATACTACAAGATTAATAACAAACCCTAGCATGTCACTAAACAATAAAAATCAAATCTTTAACCCTAACATGATACTAAGAATCACAAATATTAGGAAGAGAATAGGAAGCATCGCAGGAATCATATTTAATATTAAAATTACCCTAGACATGATACTAGGAATCATAATAACAATGTAAACAAGATTTCTACATCATAATATCAATTAAAACCATTAAATTACTTACTTTGATGCCTCGTACCTCTTTCTAATAACAAAATACATACGTTAGTAACTTCAAGGAAAATAATAAATCAAAAGATTAAATTAAATAATTGAAAGAGAGATTTGGGACCAAACCCTCAGAAATTAAACCTTTCACGTCTAGGGCGAAGGCAACTTCGAATATGGCTAGGTGTTTCCAGATCTTGCGAATGCGGAATTTTGGATTAAAACAAAGTTTAGAAAAGAAAGAGATGAATGAGAGAGAGAATGCTAAAGAATTAATGATTTGCGAATGAAAAACTGATTGTAGGTGAATGAAAACGAAGTTTTTAATACGTTATTTATAGAGAAAATCAGCCAAAAAGATAAAATATCAAAACAGAGTCTGACGCTCAGGAAACAGAGCTGGCGCCAACCCTGGCTAGCTAGCGCCAGGCACCAGCACTAGCGCCAGGTTCCAATGGGTAGCGTCAGGCGCCAGGCCTGGGGTCAGACGCCAAGCTTAAATTTAACGCGTTTTTGAAAATCCGATAAGTTTACCGTACTGGAGGATAAAATAATATAATTTCTTCGAAAATCCTATTTGATTTTGATTAAAACTTTGAAAAGTCAACAAAAGTCAATTTATCAATGCTAATTGAATTAGGAATGAAAAGAACCTTCTAGAAGAATCTAGAAGACTAAAACCATTCCTAATTGCATTAGGAATGATAAATCATATTAGGCCCTCCCTAAGATCATTGGGCCGCATATAAAGCTCAAACCGGGCCCAGTTTAGTAAATTGGTCATAACTTCCTCAATATTCATCGGAATTGGGCTTATAATATATCGTTGGAAAGGTGTTTCCAAGCCTCATCCAACTACACTACTATTGGACCCATGTCATGCACCAACAAAACTGGATTGGCTGTTTTCTTAAAATAAAGTTTTCAAAAACAGGGAGAAGAGAAAAGAAATAAAAACTCTCCGCAACACTAGACCTTCCACACTTTCGCTTCATTCGACTATGATTTGACGCAAAAGGTACTCATCACTGGGTTTGGTTTTGGGGAGACACAAATGGGTGTCTACAGTTATTCATAGTGAACCCTAGCTTAACAATTAGGAGATAGCTCTTTAATTCCAATTGATTGCTCTTATCATTAGTCTTCATAACCTTTGATTAGCATGCTCATCCTAAGTTGTTACAATTGATATGATTACTTGTTGATCTCTGTTCCTAGTGTTTTATTTACTTGGTTACTTGTTTTTTTAGTTGTTAGTATTTTCTCTTACCTTCGTCTTTGACCTAGCTTTGGCACATAATTTAAAGTGTTTGAACATTATTGTTCCTTCGGGTTCGATCCCTGACTTGGCTCTTTACTCGTATTTAAGTTTGTTAAGTGTTTATGAATTTAGTTTAACCAAGGGAAGATTAGATAACGACCTAGTTTACCCCTCGTCAAAATGGAGCCGTTGCCGGGGAACGGTGTCTATGTTTGTGTGTTTTTTATTGCTTAAGTACGTCTTGGTCTTTGTTTATACTTTTTTTTTATTTGATTTTTGTTGGCTTTGTATAAAAAATGGCATGTCTATCTTTTCCTCAATTTAACAATGATCCTTTTGTGAATATTTCCATAGACTTGAAAGATTTCTTGACTATAATCTTTTTAGTCTTTGGGAGGCTTGTGAGATTTGTTTTTTTAGTTTAAATGAACAAACAAGGAATAAAATTTAATGCATGCATAATGGTAGATTTAGAGCATTGTCAATCGATGATGCTTGGGATTTTCATGTTTGGTTAGCTAGGGATGTTTATAATAGGGGTTTTCATGATCCTAATATTGATGTGCAATGTATTGATTCTTCTTTATATTAGCATGAATTTCCATGAATTGTCAAATGATCCCATGAGTGAACCTAGAGCAAGTGCTTTCGATTCTATTTCCCCTTTTGTTCATGATGATGAAATACATGCTCAAGTGGATGCTAATGGTGTGTTTCAATTTTCTTCATTATTTGCCATGTCTTCTTGTGATGTAGTTCATTCCCTTAATAACGAATCTCATATGCTTTTCATTCTCCTATTTAACAAAAATGCTCATTATTTTAATGTGCATGGTCCTATTCTTGATTGTGACTCTTTTTTTACTATTGATCAACCCCCTTTGCCTTTTCATTCTTCAAACTCTTGTGATGAGTCTCTAGTCCCCTATAGCCAAATTGATGAATCTTTAAAGGAATTAGAGATGAATCCTTATCTTGGGCCCTTAGAGAGACAAATGATGGGACTTTAAGGATCCAATTGGAGATGATTGGAGATGGTGAGGATCTTTTTAATGAAGAATTGAAAAGAAAAGAAGAGTTGGAAAAATGAATTATCATCCTTGATGCTTGTATGTGAAAAATCCCTATCCAATGTGTTTGTTGAGGATGATGATGATGATTTTGAGCAACCAAGAGAGGGTGAGGATCACTTTGGTAAGCATTTTAGTGATGGTAAAGGAGTTGAAAACCAAGAGAGTGTTGAATTTTATTATCCTAACCATCCTTCCCATCTTAATGAGTCTCTTGTGCATTATTGTGATTTTTCTATCCATGAGTATCTAGACTCGTTTGAGGTTATGTCCAATGCATTATTTAAGAGTCAAAAGAAAACCCATAACCTTTTAAATGAGTTCATTGAGGATGCTTCATCGGAGTGAGATGAGTTTGAAATGAATTTGCATCCATTCATGCATGGTTTTTAGGGGTGAAAGTTCGGTTTGCGGTTTGGATTATAGCCAAAACCGAATCCAATCCAAATTAATTCGGTTTTGAAAATCTCAATCCGAATCCAAATCGAATTAAGATTCGATCCAATCCAATCCAAACCAAATTAGTTCCATTTTTCAAATTAGAATCCAACCCAAACCGAAATTTGTTCCCTTCTTTTGCAAAATTCAAACCCGAAACTCGAACTTCATCCTGAAAATTCCTACAATCATTTCTTGTTAACTATATTCTTTGTGAGAGAGTAAGATATTGAGAAAGGAGAATTGTGAATTAGGTTTTTTTTTCAAGTTTATATATGAAAGGGGAAAGTAGTTGGATACTTTGAAAAAGAAAGTGGGCTTAAAGTATTAGATCAAAATTCAGTTTGTAATTCGGTTTTCAGTATTTTAAAACCCCAAACCGAATCCAATCCGTAATCCATATTTTTTAATTTTTCCAATCCGATCCAATCCGAATTAAAAAAAATCAAAACCGAATTACTAATTCAGTTTGGTTTTCGGTTTAGTTTGGTTTTAATCTGAATTACTTTCACCCCTAATGGTTTTGAGACCTTGGTCTTTAAAGTTGTTGAGGGATCGGAGTTGTTTTTCATAGTTGTGATGGAGGGGATTATGTAGTTCTTCTTGGAAGTTGGATGTTTGAGGGAGATGGAGATCATGAGTGTTCTTCTTTTGAGGACTCTATGGTTGATTTCCATGCTCTTATTGGTGATTTGAGGCATGGTGGTGATAAAGAGTTCATTTGTGAAACCATATCCCCTTTTCCCTTTATTCATACCCCTTTTTCAAGAAGATTCAACCATATCCCTTACACTATTATTTCCCTCCCTTCTTTTGTCAATGACCTTATTGGGGACCCTCTTGTCTATGATGATTTGTATGTAGCTCATTTGTCCCCAATTGAGGAAAAGGGTGATGTTGCCATTCAAAAATATTTTGAGGAGAGTTTGCCATCTTTTTCTTCTTCTTCTTCTTCTTTTTCTTTTTCTTCATATTTTGTTAAATTTTATTTAGATCTTCTTCTTCCTTTTCTTGGCATCATTCTCGTCATAGGTGTGCACTAAGCTTGTTGCATGCCTTCTTTTTGTCATTTCCCTACTTGTTATCTTACGAAATGTGTAGTAGTACATTTGACAAGCTCTTGCGTGCGTTGAATTATTATTTTTCTAGAGCGGTCAAGCTTGGACCTTAAACAAGCCTTTCTCGGGAAGTAATCCTTGCTTTATTGCTTTCATTTTCTTTTCTTTTTAGAATATATTCTCTCTCATGGAAATGTTTGTGTGCCTTTTGTTAGGTACATGACTTTATATACTTTGGTGCTTTGATTTTGATCAAGAATCAAGGAAGTTTGACTCCTATGTTTGCTAGCATATGGAAGGCAAGGTCCAATTCTTGAGGAAATTAGTTTTAAAAGGTTTAATTGGGTCATTTTGCGGGTATTTACACCCACCTAATATCCGTTAATATCCTTCCTTGCTCTTTCTCAAGTAGATGAGGACTTGTTGGACATATGTTGGTTTCATTGGATTGATCTCCTTGTTTTCCCCTCTCGTGGAATATTTGATTTATGTTTGAGCATGTTGTCTCATTCAAGCTTGGGGGAGGGCATTATATCATGTTTGGTGGGATATTGATTCATATATGCTGTGCACCTTTGTATATGCGTTTCCATGTTTCTTTATCTTTAAAAAAACTCCAAAAAGATTTTTGTTTCTATCATGGCAAATTGCATTGTGTTTTGTTTTGTTCTTACTTTAGAAATAATACTTTTGGACTTTTATAGTTGAATGCTTTTCTTCTTAAATGGTAATGGTGTGCATGGTTTGAGAGTACGCTTGGTTGATTCTTGGATAAAGAATGCTAAGATAGTTAGTTAGAACTAGTGGGACCATGAAACCGGATTCTACTTGTTTGTGGCATGTTGGTAGTTGCTTCCTATAGTCGAATTGACACTAATAGTGAGTTTTTGCTATAACCATGTGAGGTTCATTATTTTTCAATCCTTTAACATATATTTGCATGAGCGGAATGGATCCTTGACTATTGCAGACCTAATCTAGAATCTTGACTCATAATTCTCAAACTCGAGACCGAACCATTTAGGGAGGACAAAGGCATCTTTTCGGGGTGGTAATTTTTCTTTTCTAGGATAGTTTTCTTATTTTTTATTTTTGGGTTTAAATTTTCCATCTTGCTAACCATTTGAGCCTTTTCCCTTCTTTTCAAGCCACATCTTTAGATCTTTAGCCTTTTGTTTCATTTTCGTTTCCATTCTTGGTTTTTGTGAAGAAATTGATCATTATTGTTGGAGTTTGTGGTGGAGGAGTTTGGATATTTGGTTCTCTTAAAAGCAAGTTTATATTGTCATATTTGAGTGAATAATGGCAAATGAATAAATGAAAAAGCGGTCCAAGGTTAAAAAGGCAAGGACAAAGCAAGTGCAAAATTGAAAAAAGCCGTCCATATTTATAAAGAGGCATGGACAATTGCTTTGAAAGTAATGATAATAAAAAAAATCAAAATAAGAAAAATCAAAAATATTTTGATGTGATTCTTTTCCCCTTTCAAGCATTGAGGACAATGCTTCCTTTAAGCTTGGGGGAGAACCGTTTACGCTTTTTGTATATATGATTGTGGTTATAGCTTTGAATAACATTGGGGGTGTTAGTTTGTTTTTGTTTGGTGACTTCTTGATTATGGTGTTGAGGATTGATCATCCTTTGCTTCACTAATTAGGAATACCGCCAAATTCTAAATTTTAAGCCTACCCTCAACCTTTTGTCCTTGCATTACAACCTTTGGGAAAGTCCTTTTGACCTAGATGTTGAGTCATATACCAAAGGAGGGTATTACGAGTTAAAGCCTAAGGAGAGGGGATGCATTGTCAAGACGTCGAGTAGCCTAAAATTATCTCTTTTTCCGGTTCCTTCGTGGAACTTTTAAGATACTCACTAGGGGAAGATATGAGACTAGTAAGGAGAATGTGGTAAGACCGTTTGGGATGAAAGTGGATTGCGTTTCTCTAGTTCCTATGCTTAGCATATTTATGTTTCAATCAACCTCGGGTATCTTAAAATGTGCACTCCCTTACTTGTTTAGAAAGATTTGCATTCATTAGTGCTTGTACATTTGGAAAAGTCCTTTCATGAACATGTGTTTGCTCTTTTCTTTTGATTTCCTTCTCATGCTTTGCCTTGTTTGTATTATTATGAGAGTTATAGGTTAATCTCTTAGGAAACCTTTACGAGAGCATCACTCGTCCTCTAGGGCGATCTAGGGGTTTAAATGACTTGTCTTTAGTTGCTAAAATTGACTGTGATTCCTACGATAGTGAGTTAGTGTACATTCCCATCTTCTCTAGTTTTTCTTGTTTCTTTCTTTGCTTGAATAATGTCATCATTTTTTCCCTAGGGTTGGATTTTGTTTTGCTCGAGGACGAGCAAAAGTTTAGCTTGGGGAAATTTGATCCGTGCCATTTATGGCACATGTAGGCTACGTTTTCTTTATATTTTTATGCTCATTTTTAGTTTTTTATGTCGTGTTTTTAGGGAATAATGCTCAATTTGCGTGTTTATGTGTTAATTTAGAGAAATGCGTGCTTTAATGGTTTTCTTATCATTTTATTCATTTCTCAGCTATTTCTCTCGCTTCTACGTTTCTTTGTCTTGTTTTGTAGGTATGTCAAGTTCCTGCGGATTTAATAAATCAAGGAGGGAGCTTAAGTGCATTCAAGGAATTTAACGGAACAAAGTCAGGGAAGCCAAGCACGCAAGTCAAGCCAATCAAAGCAAGCTCCACAAGGTCGAGTTTCGAGGTGGTGCAGCAACCCGAGCTCCCTTGCGTGGAGTACGAGCAGCCATGCACCCAGCAACTCACCCGCGCACCTAGCCGCGCAGCAGCACAGCCGCGGGAGAGGGTCTGCAGCCCATTTCTGCTCATTTTGATATAGGAATTTCCCGAGGGCAGGCCGCGAGCACCACGAGGGCGTGAGCCTAGCCTCGCGAGCGTGGGTTCCAGCCGCGGAAGCGAGTTTAGGGGTTTTCTCCTCCGGACGCGCGGCCGATTTATCTGTGGAAGCGGGTTTCTGGGTTTTACTTGCGATTTCATTTATTTTCTTCTGTTGTATATATTTTGTACAGCCTTCTTTATTCTTCATTAATGAAATACTTTAGATTAGAATAGTCTCTCTCTATAATTACGTGAGATGAGGAGGTTCTCTCTCTAGATTAGGAGTAGATTTTAGAGAGAGAAAGTGAAGGATTTCAATGGTGATTGAGAGATTGCAGATACAAGTGTGACAATTGTGATCAAGATCTTCTCTATTATCAATGAGCATTCTTAACTCTGTCTCACCTTATTGCTTTGTTTCATTTCATGTTTGTTTGGTTTAATATTGATGTTTGATGCTTGATTAGTGTGATTGTTCTTTATATATTGTTGATTCTTAATTCCCTTAGTTGATTGTTGATATATGATGATATTTGAGTAGTTATTGGCTAGGAATTGGGTGAAACTTGTACAATTGATTAATTGTGATTAGTTTGGGAATTGTGTTAATTGATTGTTGAGATTAAAGTGATTAGTGAAGGTTTGCATGTGTGTAATTCAATTAGGCCTTGAGAATTATGCTAGATTTCATTGTAATTGCTAATGACACGAACAATTGATTTAGGAAATACAATTATCGATTGGTTTTGATTGTGATTCTCTTAGTTTGTTATTCATAGTGAACTCTAGCTTAACAATTAGGAGATAGCTCTTTGATTCCAATTGATTGCTCTCATCAATATTCTTCACAACCTTTGATTGGCATGCTCTTCCCAAGTTGTTGCAATTGACATGATTACTTGTTAATCCCCGTTCCTTGTGTTTTATTTCCTTGGTTACTTGTTTTGTTAGTTGTTAGTATTCTCTCTTACCTTCGTCTTTGACCTAGCTTTGGCGCATAATTTAAAGTGCTTGAACATTACCGTTCCTTTGGGTTCGGCCCTTGACTTGCCTCTATACTCGTTTTTAGGTTTGATGAGTTTTTATAAATTTAGTTTGACCGAGGTAAGATTTGATAACGACCTAATTTACCCCTTGTCAAACATGAAGGTCTTTGAAATCCTTTCGACCCATATGGATAAAGCTAAGTAAAAGTTTGAACTAGGTATAAGCAAGGCTAAATACCAAGTTAAACAAGAAAGACTCTAGTAAGAGACTTTCAACCGCATCACATAGCAAACAATTTAAGCATGACTCAGTGAAACTGAATGAGCTAAAATGTCACATGGATGGAATAATATTGAGAATTACTCCGCAACTTAATCCATCATGTACGCTATAATACGGAATCGTCACAAGACTTACTTGCTTAGAGCATGTGAAGTATTTATGTAGTACTAATCAACCTGAATCTCTGTAATAGATCGTTATATTATGGCCAAGAACATCCAAGTACTTAGACAAGTAACATGATGAGTTCTTGACTTGTGGAAACAAATAAAATTTGAGAATTGATGTTGCAAGCACAAACCTTAACAAGGATTAGATCATTAACAAGGAAGCCGTTTATAAGCACGAGCTAATAATGAGTCATGGCTTGAGAATGGTAACATGGACATGCATCCATGTGTAATGTGCGGGAATTTAAGGAAAATTTCCATGATCACACGTTATTAGGGTATCCCAAATCATTGTGAGCCGTTTGGAGTGAAACCCAAGCAAAGCATCATGAGGAAGTCTACTAAATTATATATTGAGAATATTGTTGCCTTAAAGGTGATAATAAAAAAGATGTTCTATGGAAAGTTCGTTGTTGAACGTTAATGATTGTAGGCTGTCAAGTTGAACATCTCAATCATGAAAATGAGTGGGAGCCATTACGTGAACAATAAATCCTAAATCACATATAATCCATGGCACTCTCAAATTTTATCATCTTATTATGAAAGTGATCAGTAATAAAGATGCTAAGATAAGCAAAGTAGTTATAACTAACCTTTGTAATAACTAAACGACAACATTCACAATTGCATGAAAGAAATCAAGCATATTAGATATGGGTGTGATTTCTATATACTTCCTCTGTTCTATTAATATTGCAACAAGGATGAAATTACGCATCCCAATGAGCATTTTATATGCTAAATATCTATAATTGTGTAGAAGTAAAAATTATAAAAAGTAGATATTGTGAAAATATTTTATGAGATGAATCCAACAAGATCTCACATGACTATATTTTTCTTAACGTAAAAATAATATTATATCGTCAAACAAGAGTGATGAATTGTGCAAAAAGTCCATTGTTGCAATATTAACAGAACAGAGGAAGTATGTTTTATAAAGAGTGATACTCTTAAAACATTCGGAAAAAAACATTTATCATAAGATCAACCATTCAAGTTTTGGAGTAATTTAAAATTTCATGCATTTTTTTTATCACTCCATTTGCTATTTAATTGTGGTATAGAATTAAATAATGAGTCCATTCGATTTTTGGAATATTCAAAATAGGGTATCAAGACCTGTCTTGGTAAGGAAACACCTATTAAGTGAACGTTAAATATTATAATCTAAAATTATCCCTAATCGAGGTCATTTAAACGATGGGCGATTAATGACCATTTGAGATTAGTGTGTAGTTTGAATTATAGCACCGTTTCTTGTGCTACAAGGACATGACCGTCATGAATCATTTGCAAAGGTATTGGTTGAGAACCGTACTGGATCGACCTATAAGAATACTTTAAGATATTAGAAATTATCATAAGTATATTTCTCATTATTGCTATCGGAACCTTTTTCCTCGACCATGAGTATTGTGAGCTTTCTTGTTTGAGCACTAGTCCGCTTTGACGTCTGCCGTAATAGGGGATTATAACGGCATCACTCGGGCGGCTAGGTCCTCTTAGTAAGAGAAGCTACATTACAAGACTGGAAATGTCCCCCTACAAAAATAGGGAAGATGTCTTTGTTGTTTACAAGGCCTCTCGCAGAGCGAGACTGTAAAAATGCATGGCCATGCTCGGATGGATTTTAGAAATCATCTATTTATTGACAGTCGGACTCAGAATCGAGAAACACTTCTGGACGTAATAAGGATAACAAATAAATCTTACCTTATAGTTCATGAAGAGGCATTAAGCGACATAGGAAAATGGATATACACTAAAAGCATACTTGTCCGAAAGGACAAGTGGGAGATTGAAAGGAATGGTGTCCTTTGAATAAGTGTATTATTCTGATAGTGGGTTTAGAACTATTAGAAATCTAATATATTCAGTAAGGTCAAGTGATCGGAATGCATTGGTGGAGGCCACTTCTGATCAGTAATATTAATGCATAATTAATATTACAGCTTAATCTTGACTGAACCCTTCGAATCACACCTAAGCAACCAACGAGCAGAAGCGACGAATTAATTTGGAAGGCATTAATAAGTCGACCGAGTAATATTTATTTAGACGTCGGAAAACTGAGCTTAGAGCGTCGGAAGTTGAGTTGAAAATAATAAAAGACGAGAAATGCATATGGTAATAAATCAACATATTTCCCAAAATACCCCTAGCATCGGAGTGCCCCGAGAAATCCGAGTGCTAGGGGCAAAATGCGTAGCATGGTGGCTAGCATGCACACCAAGCCGAGCCTTGGCTAGCCGGTGCTTGCTAACGCACCAATGCTAGCATCCAAGGCAAGCCTCGGCACCAAGCAGCAGCAGCAGCCCGCACTTGGAGTGCACGACATGCTGGCCGAAAGCAGCAGCAGCCCGCACTTAGAGTGCGAGGCTTGCTGGCCAAGAGCAACAGCAGCCCACAACTCATGGGTGCGGGCAGCTAGGCCGAGACCAAGGCAAGAATAAATAGGAAGCCCACTTAGGTGCTTTAATGCCCAAGTAGGAGAGGACATGTTGCGCAAGGTGAGGGAGAGAGTGGGGAGCAAGTTTGGTCCCCCTCTCCAAGTGGTCCTCACTTGCTCTCTCATGTATAGTTGACACTTGTTGATTTATTACTAGCTTGCTTAAATAATTTTATTTTTCCTTTAAAATAAAATGTGAAAATTTCACTATACCAAATTGATGGGAGAGACAATCATACTCTCATAGTTTCCTATAAATACCCAAGTAAGGGCATTGGAAATGATGCTTGAGTAAGAGTTTAAAAGGGATAACTAGTAGTGAAAACCTTTGAACTTAAGAGTTGGAAAAGGTATCAAATTTTTGTGAAAGCCTTTGAACTCAATTACTCGGGTTTGTCGGTCGGGTCTTGCTAACCCCAAGACATTGGACCTAGTTGGTGATCGTTTTTGCGGGTGGATCATCGTTGGAGGCTTCGTAATTTCAAAGCTAGCTTTCAAGTAAGAGCCCAAGCTGTCAGGCAAAGCATGCTCCAAAGGTAATCATTTTATCTTAATCTTGTGGTTAAGTTAATTATGTTTATTGTTTTATTTATTGCGAGTGCGGTCTTGTTTTTGGGTTTGTTTCTGCTGTGAGTTGGACTCACCAAACCCCAATAGAAATGATATGAAATCACCAAGAAAATTCAAGAAAAAGGGAGGAGAAATCAAGTAACAACAAGTTCAATCAACAAATAAGGATAAACCTATCTTAAAATCACAAAGATAAATAAAATAGGGGTCTTAATCAAAGCCAACACCAAGTAAAGCTAGGATTAAGGTGTAACCACAAAGATTACAAGGTAGCAATCACAAAGAAAGCAAGATAATCACAAAGATTATGGTAGAGAGAGAGAGTCTCTTTGTTGAAGCTTAAAGGTTTTGATGATGAGGAAGTTAAACTAAAGCAAACTCGTCTAATAAAGGTTTTCAAGTGTTTTACTAGTTTAGGTGATGGAAGAAGTAACTGGAACTAAGAAGACATGAGGAGATCTTTATACAAAAAGTTAAACAGAAAAGAAGAAGATTTCTCTAACAAGAACTAAGTTCCCCAACAGGAACTTGAAGTCAGCAAGCTAACGTCCCTGAAGGAACTTAGCCTGCGTGGAGCCCAAGTAACCTACCTGTACAGTAGCGCGGCGCAGCAATTTAATTTAGCTAAGGTTTTTATCTTCTAGATTATTGTTAATATGTTAAGTAGGTTCATGCACGAGATTTATTAAAAGCGTGGCAAGTTTGCTTGGTAAATAAATTAATAAGGAAAATATAAAAGATAGATTTAGAAAAGATTTTCTAAAAGGTTTTATTTCTTAAAATCGGTTTGTTAAAAGATATGATTCTTTTAACAATATCTTTCTATCTTATTTTTCAAGATTAGATTTTCTTCAAATATGGTTTTCATAAAACCGTGTTTTAAAGATAAGTTAAGTTAACTTATTTATCTTTTAGAAAACCTACTTGCTATACAAGTCCCACTTGTATAAATAGTAGAGATCGAAATGATTTAAGGATTTTTGCGAGTTTATGCGTGGAGAAATCACTGAGCAATTATAGAGTAAATTTACCAAGCTTCTAACTTGTCATATTAGTTTCAGATTTTGTGCATAGCTTGCCTATCATATACTAGGTGTCATACATTTGTATTGGTTGAGTTATTTTGGTGAGTTTGTTATCTTTTTACATCGCATACAAATTGTGTAAGCTTTTAGTGTGAAGTTGAGAGTTTTGTACTTTGGCAGTATGAGTGAATCTAAGTGTGGTACTTAGATTGGGTAGGATAGGGTCCTATCGAGTAGCAAGTGTTGAAGTTGTGAACAAAGGTCTGTGTTTAATAGGTTGTAACTTGGTGTTTGCCCTATTACAGTGAAGTGGTGTGTGTTTGAAATCCCTAAGGTAGGGTCGAGGTTTTACTTCCAGTTGGACCCTGGAAGGTTTCCTCGTAAAATCTTTGTGTTCTTGCAAGTTCCTATTTGCATTGTTATATTTTTCCGCAAAAGCTATTAGGAAATCAATACAATTCCCCCCTTCTTGTATTAATCGTCTCAACTAACAATTGGTATCAGATCAAGGTTCTCACGTGTAAGCAAATAACTTTGCTGAGTAAGTTCCTGGAGAGATGAATTACAAGGAGAAACTTGAAGAAGGGTATTCCACCCAATGTCCACCCATGTTCAACGGTAAGTTTTACACCTACTGGAAGAATAGAATGGAGATCTTCATCAAGGCTGAAAATGACCAGGTTTGGCGTGTAATTGAATCTGGTGATTTTGAAATAACCTCAACCAATGAAAAGAACAAGGTAGCTCCTAAACTTAAATCTCATTATGATAAAGAAGATTATCAGAAACTTGAATTAAATGCTTTAGCTATAAAGTATTTACATTGTGGACTTGGACCTCATGAACATAATCGTATCATGGGATGCAAGTTTGCTAAACAGATTTGGGATCTACTAGAGGTAAATCATGAAGGTATTAATGAGGTAAAACGTTCTAAGATTGACTTATTGATGTCTGGATATGAAAGGTTTGAAATTCAATCTAAGGAATCTATAGAGGAAATGTTTACTAGGTTTAATGATATTATTAATGAATTAAATTCCCTTGGCAGACACATTCCTATTGATGAACAGACAAGGAAGATCTTAAGGAGCCTACCACAAGATGAACGCTGGAGATCCAAGGTTACAGCCATGCATGAAGCTAAAGACTTCACCAAGTTCAACATGGAACAGCTAGCTGGATCATTGATGACTCATGAACTTCACCTGAGTTCCAATACTGAGAGTTCCAAGAACAAGAGTCTTGCTCCTAAGGCTCAAGACTCAAAGTAATCAAAAGTTTATGAGGAAGAGATAGCAATTCTAGTAAGAAGATTTAAAATGATGATGAACAACAAGAAGTTCGATAGGAACAAGAAGTACACAAGTTCCAGGAACACAACTTGTTTCAAGTGTGGGTCTAAAGATCATTTCATTAAGGATTGTCCAGTACCGGATGGTGATAAAGGAAAGACAAAAGGCAAGGAGCAATCCAAGGAGTCAAGAGTCTATAAACCTTACTTCACCAAAGACAATGTGAAGAAAGCTATGATAGCTGCCTGGGGAGATTCAAATTCAGAGGAAGAAGAGGATAAACCATTAGAGGAAACTTCCCAATTGTGTTTGATGGCAAAAACAGATGAAAAAGCAAAATCGAAGGAGCTAGAATCTGAGGTATGGTTTTCTCAAAAAGATATAAGACATTTCTCTAAAGAAAACTTGATATATGTTGTTTTGGAAATACAAGAAGACATAAAAGAATTACATAGAGCCAAAAAGCAAAGTGATAAAGCTTTGATAATTTTAAAGAAAACAGTGAGTGGGTTAATAATATGAAATTAGATATTCAATACAGGTTCTTTAATCTGTTTGATGACAATAATTATTTGAAAGAAACTGTAGACAGGTTGAAACATGATAATATAATGTTAAATGTGGAATTGTCCTTGATGAACTCTGTCTTGATGCTCCTAATTCTGAAGTTCCTCCACTTGCTCAATATCTGAATTTTGAAAAACTAAAATCTGATTTGGAAGATCTAATACTGGATAAGGCACGACTTGAGGGGGAACTTGAGAAATCTAGGAAAGGCAAACAACCTATAGAGTACGGAGTTCCAGACTGGATCACCAAAGCTCAAACCAAAAGAACTGAAGGTTTGGGTTTCAAAAAGAAGTTCCAAAAGGAAAAGAAGTATGTTGACCTGCCTAGTAGTATTGTTTGTTATTTCAGTGGCAATACAGAACATAAATAGGTTAAGTGTCCTAAGAAAGAAAAGAGTACACAGAAAAATGAAAAACATGTAGAACAGATCAAGATCAAGAAGAATGAACCTGCTCCTGTTACACACGAACCTAAGGAAACCTGGGTTCCTAACACTAATGTATGATTTCTCTTGCAGGTTCTAGTGAGGGGGAACAACACATGGTACCTCGAAAGTGGTTGTTCTAAGCACATGAATGGAGACAAATCTAGATTTCTCTCACTGGATGCCTACTATGGGGGAACTGTGACCTTTGGTGATAACATGAAAGGAGATATAGTTGCTATTGGCAAGGTAGGAAGGTCAAGTTCCCATGATATTAATAATGTATTTTTAGTCGACGGTCACAAACACAACTTGTTAAGTATTTCACAATTTTGTAACAAAGGTAACTCTCTAAGATTTACTTCCAATAAATGTTGAATCATTCACAATGACACTGGGAACATTATTTTGGAAGGAACTTGTAAAGGGAACATATATGTTGTTGATCTTAACAAGGTTCCTAACAGTAGTTTAACATTTCTTAGTGATATTGAGGATGATCCTTTATTATGGCACAAGAGATTTTGCCATGCAAGCTTTACTTTACATGATAAACTTAGATCTAAGGAACTAGTGGAAGGACTTCCTTGCATTAAGTTCCTGTATGAAAAAGTGTGTGATGCTTGTGTTAGAAGAAAGAAGACTCGAATTTCCTTCAAGTCCAAGAAAATGGTAAGTACCAAAAGAACTTTAAAACTTATTCATATAGATCTATGTGGTCCTATGAGAATCCAAAGTAGAAGTGGTAAGAGATATGCAATGGTTATTGTTGATGACTTTTCAAGGTTTACTTGTGTTTTCTTTCTTGTTAACAAAGATAAGACATTTGATGAATTTGTAGCCTTTGTAAAGAAAGAACGTAGAAGACAGGAAATTCACTAATTCACCTTAAATCAGATCATGGAACGGAATTTGAAAACTCAAAATTTGATAAGTTTTGCATTGAGCATGGAATGGATCACAACTTCTCTGCCCTAAAAACTCCACAACAGAATGGAGTTGTTGAACGTAAGAATAGAAGCCTTAAAGACATGGCCAGAACAATGCTGATCTCAAGTGGACTGCCTAGGAGCTTTTAGGTAGAAGCAATGAATACATCATGCTATATTCTTAACAGAGTATTTGTTAGAGCCATCACCAATAAAACTCTTAATGAGCTAATCAAAGGAAGAAAGCCTAATATTTCTTATTTTAGATCTTTTGGATGTAGATTCTTTGTTCATAACAATGGTAAAAAGAACTTGGGAAATTTTGATGAACGTAGTGATGAGGCAGTATTCTTAGGATATGCCTTAAATAGTAAAGCCTATAAAGTTGATAATAAGAGAAAAATGTGTGTTGAGGAATCTGTACATATTATATTTTATGAAACTGAACAGTTAAATGATGTACAGGATTGTGATGATGATTTTAAAATTTAACTTGTGCGCAAGCCAGATCCAGATGAGGAATCAACATCACTGTAGAAGCAGCAAGGTGATTATGTTGAAGAAACGAATCCAGAAGCCAATGCAGAAATATAAAATGGAGAATGCACTGGGAACTCTACCTCAAGAACAAAATCAAGATCGGGTTGAGGAACATCCTATTGAAGTTCCAACTGAGACTCAAGATCAAGTTCTTACAGAAGAACCAGTCAACAATAATCAGGAACGGTTGTATCAAGTCATAGACTTTACACCAAAGTGATGTAAATATTAGAAATCACATCCAGTGGATACAATCATGAGTGATGATACAAAAGGAACTCAGACTAGATCTCAGCTTAGAAACTTCTATGCATTCCTCTCTTCTATGGAACCTAAGAACTATGTTGAAGCTTTAACTAATGCAGACTGGATTAATTCTATGCAAGCTAAATTAAATGAGTTTGAAAGAAATAAAGTCTGACATCTGGAACCTAGACCTAAGGATAAGAAGACTATAGGTCTAAAGTGGGTGTTTAGAAACAAGCTAGATGAGCATGGTATTATTGTCAGGAACAAAGAAAGACTTGTGGTTCAGGGTTTCAATCAACAAGAAGGAATAGACTATGAAGAAACATTTGCACCAGTGGCCAGGTTAGAGGCTATTCGTTTACTTATTTCTTTTGCTGCTTATATGGGATTCACGTTGTTCTAGATGGATATTAAATGTGCATTTCTAAATGGATTCTTAAATGAAGAAGTCTATGTAGAACAACCTCCTTGATTTGAAAATCCAGAGTTCCCAAACCATGTCTATAAGCTTGACAAAGCTTTGTATGGGCTGAAGCAAGCTCCTTGAGCATGGTATGAAAGATTGTCTAAGTTCCTATTGCAAAATGGTTTTAAACGTGGTAAAATAGATAAAACTTTGTTTTTAAAATCAAATGGAACTGACATATTAGTTGTACAAATTTATGTTGATGATATTTTATTTGGCGCAACTAATGAATCTTTGTGCAAGTATTTTTCTGACCTTATGAGTGGAGAATTTGAGATGAGTATGATGGGAGAATTAAGCTTCTTCCTCGGATTGCAAATTAAGAAAACTAGAGAAGGAATTATGATCCATCAACAAAAATATATCAAGGAACTGATCAAGAAGTACAAGCTAGATAATGCTAAGTCTAATAACACTCCAATGGGTATAGCAACCAGATTTGATGAAGATCCAACTAGAACTTGTGTTGGTCAATCTTTGTATAGAGGTATGATAGGTTCTTTACTTAATCTAACAGCTAGTAGACCTGACATATCTTTTAGTGTAGGTTTGTGTGCCAGGTTCCAAGCAAACCCAAAGGAGTCTCACTTGAAAGTAGTAAAGAGAATCCTTGATACGATACCTGAAAGGAACTGATGATTTAAGTCTCTTTTATCCTAGAAGTGAACTTCTTTTATTTAAATGGCTTCACTGATGCTGACTATGCAGGTGATTTGGTTAATAGAAAAAGCACTTCAGGCATGATACAATTTTTAGGACCTTGTTTAGTTTCTTGGGGTTTCAAGAAGCAAACACACAGTTGCAATGTCTACAGCTGAGGCTGAGTACGTGGCAGCTACAACATGTTGCTCACAAGTACTTTGGATAAAGCAACAGGTTAGAGATTTTCGTATTATTTTTGAATGTGTGCCTATTTACTGTGATAATACCAGTGATATATGTATTTCTAAGGATCCAGTTCAACACTCAAAAGTAAAACATATCCACATTCGGAATCACTTTTTAAAAGATAATGTGGAGAAAGGGAATATTAAGTTAGAATTTTTTCATACTGAAAATCAAATTGAAGATATTCTAACCAAGCCCTTTAGCAGAGAAAGATTTGAGAAATTGAGATTGGAACTTGGGATGATCAAGCTGAATTGATTGCTTCTGAAGTTCCAAGATGTGGGAAAGTAAAAAATAATGTTAATAGAGTAAAAAGAGCATTTAGCACAATCTTGGTGTGCTAAACGTAGCTGAAGTGTCATCGTTGTTAATTACTAGAGGTAAGTTCATTAAATGCTTAACTGTAATAATTAGTAGTAACGTACATTGCATATGTGTAGAAAGCATGTTCCAATTGTGCGTTTTATTTTCATAAAGTTCTTTTAATGATTTGAATTTGGAAAGAAAAGATTTTTGGTAAATTCATCTTGCCTAAATGATTTTACAAAATTAATTGAACATGTTCAATTAAATGACTGAAAAGTTAACCCAATAATTTCCATCACACCGCTTCATTAATTATAAAATCATATTTCACCCACCACTCTCACCTCACTGTCAAATCACTTTAACCTTCCTTCAGTAAAAAAAAAAAAAATCAAAGCTCAAAACCACCATTCAAAAACCATGGTTATTATTGCCGAGATTGTTTCATCAGAAAACTCACACGACTCCAAAAGAACAATCCAAGAATAAACCTCTCCCTTAGCTATTGTTAACTATAAGACTTCTCCAACATCAATCAAAGACTCGGAAAACCCAAAACCCTCAATGTCAAACCCTAAACTCAACGAAGAAGCGGAAAGCAAGAGTGAACAAGAGGAATCCTCTGTTTTTGAGAGGATCAAAGAATGGAAAGAAAATAAGTTAAGAGGAGAAACACTCGAAGAAAAAATGGCAGAGGTTGATGATTTTGCTAGAGGGGTTAAGTCAGATGATGATGAAGACGATGGAGAAGAGGAAGGAGAAGAGGAACAGAATGAATCAGAGGATAGAGAGGAGGCTGAGGAAGAGGATGATGGTGATGGTGAGCAATTAGAACTCAATGCCGATTCTAAGAGGTATATTGTTGGTCATAGACTAGATTTATCTTGGTACAAAAATTCTAGGTTTTTGGAATTTCTTGATTTAATCAAATTTCAAGGGTGGGAGTACTTGTTAACTAATGCTTCAAATAATGTTATGTATCCTGTTGTAATGACTGAATTCTATGGAATATTCCAAGTGAAACAAGGAAAAATATCTAGTTTAGTTAACAAAAAGAAAATAGAATTTGATGTTGTAAAATTGGGAAAAATTTTGAAAGTACCAACTGAGGGTTATGAGATGTACCTTAAGGGAAAGGGAACTGTGAAAGTAAGTGAGTATTTAGGGGGTGATATTGCTGTAGCGCTAGGAGGAAAAAGGGGGGGAAATATCATGAGCCACAATGATCTTAGCCCACTGAACAAGTTGTTATTCAACTTGGTTAGAAAAACAATTCTACTTGGAACTCAAAAGAAGGGTGAAGCATGTTTGATGGATATGGCTGTCATCTTTTGTCTCTCTATAAAAATCAAAGTGAACTTTCCTTCACTAATGTATCAACATCAAGCATAATGTGTTCCAGGAAAGAACAAAGTGGGCTATGAAGCTAGTTTTTTAACCATTTTTGAGTCACTTGTTGTAAAACTGAAAGGGGTCTATGAAGGTTTGGAAGAAAAACCTGAGAATGTGATAAATGGTGAGACACTACAGGGAATAAGTTTGGAGGTAGTCAATGGGAAAGTGAGGAGAGTAGAAGAGAAAAAGAGCGCAGGAGGAAAAAGAAAAGGGAAAGAGGTTCCAGAGTAGCCTGTGAGGAAAAGCAGGAGACTGTCGGTCAGCTCAGTTCCTAAGACAAGCATGGATGAACCTCTGGATCTTAATACTGAAGAAGATAAGGTTCTGGTTGGGCAGGTGGCAGAGCTTACTGATCGAGTTGAAACTGCTGAGAAGCAGCTTAAGGTAGCTATAAGGGAGATCAAGGTTGTCACTAGGAAGGTGCGAAAGCTGGAGAAAACTGTGCTGAAACTTGAGAGCAATCTCAGCTCTCAGAAGGAGGAGTATTGGATGGTTATCAAGAGTCTGGAAGACAAGCTGGAGGCCTCTGCACAACAAACCAAGGAGGACAACAAGAAGATTCCCAACCTACCTATTTAGCCTATCCCAGCCTTTCATATTTCAGTCATGAACATCTTTAGTTTATATTTTTGTAAACAATTTTATTTTGGTTTTGTAAAAAGTTGTTCAGCAGGATGTTTATTTTGGTTTTAATGAATGCTTTTGGAACTTCCTATACATGTGTGTAATTGTCCATTATGAAATTGTTGCGGGAAAGTGGAACTTACTTAAGGGAAATTAGCAGCGCTGCCTTCAGTTTTCCACACTCGATGAATTGCTTGTGGGGCTGTGGCTAGATGCTTAATAATCGTGAAAAAGCAGGACTTTTTGATAATGCCAAAAGGGGGAAAAGAAGAAGCAAACTTGGAAGCGAAAGTTATTCTAGGTTCCAGTTGATAATGTATCAGAAATTTCTTCTGATATGATGCTATGTAGCTTAGTTTATTCCTTAGTCTTATTTATTTTTTGTTTTGTTTATCTTTGCTTTCTTATTTTTGTATTTTTAGTTATTTGTGTGTTTATCTTTTTGTCAATAAATCAAAAATACAAAAATACGCCCTTCTATTTTGTTTAACTTTTCTCAAAGAGTTTGCTTAAGTTTATCATCATAATAAAAGGGGGAAATTGTTGAAGCTTAAAGGCTTTGATGATGAGGAACTTAAACTTAAGCAAACTCATCTAATAAAGGTTTTCAAGTGTTTGACTAGTTTAGGTGAATTTGATCATGGTGATGGAAGAAGTAACTGGAACTAAGAAGACATGAGGAGATCTTTATAAAAAAAGTTAAACAAAAAAGAAGAAGAGTTCTCTAACAAGAATTGAGTTCCCTAACAGAAACATTTCCTAACAGGAACTTGAAGTCAGCAAGCTAAGGTCCCTGAAGGAACTTAGTCTACGTGAAGCCCAAGTAACCTACTTGTACAGAAGCGCAGCGCAGCAATTTAATTTAGCTAAGGTTTTTATCTTCTAGATTATTGTTAATATTTTAAGTAGGTTAATGCACGAGATTTAATTTATTAGAAGTGTGGCAAGTTTTCTTGGTAAATAAATTAATAAGGAAAATATAAAAGATAGATTTTAGAAAAGATTTTCTAAAAGGTTTTATTTCTTAAAATCGGTTTGTTAAAAGATATGATTCTTTTAACAATATCTTTCTATCATATTTTTCCGAAAAAGATTTTCTTCAAATATGGGTTTTAGAAAACCGTGTTTTAAAGATAAGTTAAGTTAACATATTTATCTTTTAGAAAACCTACTTGTTATACAAGTCCTACTTGTAAAAATAGTAGAGATCGAAATGATTTAAGGTTTTTTGCGAGTTTATGCGTGGAGAAATCACTGAGCAGTTATAGAGTAAGTTTACCAAGCTTCTAACTTGTCATATTAGTTTGGGATTTCGTGCATAGCTTGCCTATCATATACTAGGTGTCATACATTTTATTGGTTGGGTTATTTTGGTGAGTTTGTTATCTTTTTACATCGCATACAGGTTGTGTATGCTTCTAGTGTGAAGTTGAGAGTTTTGTACTTTGGCAGTACGAGTGAATCTAAGGGCGGTACTTAGATTGGGTAGGATAGGGTCCTATCGTGTAGCAAGTGTGGAAGTTGTGAACAAAGTTCTGTGTTTAATAGGTTTTAACTTGGTGTTTGCCCTATTATAGTGAAGTGGTGTGTGTTTGAAATCCCTAAGGTAGGGTCGAGGTTTTACTTCCAGTTGGTCCCTCGAAGGTTTCCTCATAAAATCTGTGTGTTCTTGCAAGTTCCTATTTGCATTGTTTTATTATTCGACAAAAGTGGCTATTAGGAACTCGATAAAATTCACCCCCCTCTTGTATTAATTGTATCAATTAACACTCTTTGATTAGAAAATCAATCAAAGTTCAACATTAAAAAATCTTGCAAAACGTCTTAATAACAACTTAAATAGTGCGCATAAACTGACAAAAAAACCGGAAAGGTTCGGCTGAACGTAGGGTAAGTTCGATCGAACTTGTGGGTAGGTTCGGTCGAACATTTGGAGTTCGGTCAAACTTTAGGAGTTCGGCCACTCCTGCAAAGATGCAAAAATCAGGTCTGAAACTGCCTGTAAGTTCGGGCGAACCAGCTTTGATTCGGTCGAACTCCCCTGCTCCTGGACAGCTCAACTTTAAACGTTCATAACTTCTTCGTTTCTTGCTCAAATTTGGAATGTGACCAGTCGTTGGAAAGCTTTTAAACTCTACTTTCACCTCCTTCTTGAATCACTTAAAAATTCTTTTTAACAAAGGAGATATGGCTGAATGAAGTAATTTCATCATATATTGATAAGCTTCTTGTCTTCAAGTGTGATGATGGTTAGCCCCGAAAGGTGACCTCCAAGGAGATTGGCCCAACATCATGTCACGACACGTGGCACGTCTTCCACTTTTTCCACTAAGTTCCATGCACCCGCGTCAAACCCCTCCTCTTCAAAAGGAATTTCCCTCAATTCCGGATTATCATCGCCAATATCATCTTCAAAGAGAAAAGGAGCAAGATCACCAACATTAAAGGTAGCATGAACACCAAAGTCTCCCGGTAGTTTGAGCTTGTAAGCATTAGGTCCAACTCTCTCCACAATTCAAAGGGGCCTTCGGATCTTGGCATGAGCTTGTTCTTTCTCTTAGCCGGGAATCTTTCCTTCCGAAGATGGAGCCACACAAGATCACCTACATTGAATTCCCTTGGCTTCTTGAATTTGTTTGCCATTTCCTTGTAACTCTCATTCGTCTTCTCAATTCTCTTCTTGACATCTTCATGAAGCTTTTTTATTGTTTCAAATCTATATTTCGCCTCAAAGCTCAACTCCTCTTGAGGGATACTAGCCAACAAGTCAAGTGGTAGGCGGGGATTGAAACCATACACTACTTCAAATGGTGTTTTCCCAGTAGCTATGCAATGAGAGCGGTTGTAAGCAAATTCAACTTGTGGTAGCTTAAGATCTCAATCTTTCATGTGTTTTCTAATGATAGCTCGGAGAACGGTGGACATGGTATGATTAGTCACCTCGGTTTGGCCATCGGTTTGAGGGTTACTAGGGGTACTAAACCAGAGCTTGGTTCCCACTAACTTCCACAAAGTCTTCCAAAAGTAGCTCAAGAACTAAGAATCATGGTCCAACACAATACTTTTTGGAATGCCATGAAGCTTCACCAGTTCTCTAAAGAACATGGTAGCCACATGAGAAGCGTCATTGGTCTTGTGGCAAGGAATGAAGTGAGCCATCTTGCTAAAACAATCAACCACAACAAACACGGAATCATTTTGCCTTTGAGTGCGAGGGAGAGCAACCACAAAATCCATACTAAGATCATCCCAAGGGTGACTAGGGGCCGGAAGAGGATGGTAGAGTCCTTCACGGAATTGATTCTTAGCCTTGTGACAAGCCCCATGACGAGCTATCAAATCTTGCAAATCACCAAACATCTTGGGCCAATAAAAGTGCTCTCGAAGAATGTCATATGTGTTTGCAAGCCCAAAGTGTCCGGCTAGTCCTCCTTGAAGAGATTCCTTAAAAAGCAACCGTCGATGAGAGCATTTCGGAACACAAAGCTTGTTTCCCTTGAAAAGGAAACCCTCTTGAACCATGAAAGAGCCATCGATCCCTTCCTCACACTTCTTCATAAACCCACCAAAATCCTCATCATCGCGATATAACTCTTTTAGCAACTTAAACCCTAAAAACTTTGCATCAAGAATAGTGATCATACAATGCCTCCTAGAAAGAGCATCGACAACAACATTGCTCTTCCCTTCCTTGTACTTAGAAGAGAAAGTGGATTATTAGAGGAATTCAACCCATTTGGCATGCCTTGCATTGAGTTTATGAGAACCATTGATGTACTTGAGAGATTCATGATCGGAGTGTAGTACTAATGGTCTAGGCCTCAAGTAATGTGACCAATAATCAAGACCCCTAACCATAGCATAAAACTTCTTGTCATAGGTAATATACCTCATTCTTGCTCCACCAAGCTTCTCACTAAAATAGGCAACCGACCTCCCTCCTTGCACAAGAATCGCTCCAACTCTAACCCCACTAGCATCACATTCAACTTCAAAGGGTTGATCAAATTTCGGAAGAGTTAAGATTAGAGCCTCACACAATTTATTCTTAAGGATCTCAAAAGCCCTTTGAGCCGATGGTTTCCACTAAAAAGTACCCTTCTTCATGCATTCAGTTACCGGGGCCAAAATACTGCTAAAATTCTTCACAAACCTTCGATTAAAGGAAGCTAGTCCATGGAAACTCCTAACTTGAGTGAGAGTAGTAGGAGTTGGCCAAGATTGAATGGCCTCCACTTTACTAGGGCCCATTGAGATCCGTACATTCGAAATCACATAGCCAAGAAAAACATTACTATCCACCATAAAAGTACACTTTTCCAACTTGGCAAAAAGCTGTCTACTTCTCAATATTTCAAATACTTGCTGATAAGTGACTTTTATGCCACTTTTTAGGGTGTTTATTGAGTCGTTTTTCGGCTTATTTTTCCAATAATTTAACCCTTTTTGTCCTTTATTTCTTTATTTACTTATTCTCATCTTTTATCTTGATTTCGAGTATTGAAGTGGTTTTTAATAGTTTTTAGCTTATTTTCTTAATTTATTTAATTTATCTTATTTTCTTTGTTTTTATTTTGATCTCCATGCTTTCGTTTTGTAGGAATTATGCGCCGAAAGAATTGAAAGAGGATATCAAGAAGCCAAGTTATCTGTTGTGCGCGGGGTGCTGTGCGGCTTGTGCGCGGGCGCACATGTGAGGCTGTGCGGGCGCGCAGCCCTGTCAAAACCCGCACAGCCAGACTGAAGAAACAGAGCAAAACCAGAGAGTTTGCGCAACCCTATGCGCGACCGCTGTGTGGGCGCACACACCTTTGTGCGGGCGCGCATGACTTATGTGCGGGCGCACTTATTTTCCCCGTACCCACAAAGTTGCGGCCGCACACTACGATGAGAGGGCGCACACACCTGTGTGCGGGCGCACAGGACTCATGTGCGGGCGCGCACGACTGGGTTTACGATTTATTTGCGCTTTGTTGTCCAAGTCTCTTTCTTTTGGTGGAGCCACATATATATAGACGGGACTCTTTGTAAAAAGGGGGGGATCTATTATGCTATTTTCTTAGTTAGTTTAGGAGAGCTTCTCTCTCATAGGGTTAGATTAGGAGTTTCTCTCTCTAGTTTAGGAGTAGTTTAGAGAGAGAAAGCTTGGATCTTTCATGGAGTTTTTGGGATTTTGAAGAAGCAAATTTGTGGATTTTTCCTCTCATAAATTCAATGAGTTTTCCTAACTTTCTCTCACCTTTATTGCTTTCATTTATTATTGTTTTTGCTTATTTGTTTGTTTATTTGAGTAGATTAATTAGTTTAGTTGTTGATTCTTGCTTTTATTATTATTTTACCTTGTTTTCCATAATTTTGTTCACCATGTTAGTTTAGGTTTTGTTCTAGGGAAATGGATGAAGGTTATGTTAATTAATTTAATGATTGATTGTGGTTAGTATGAAATTGTTTCTTGATAATTGTGTGTGGATGATGCTTTTATGGATTAGAATCTTTCTAGCTAATTGATTCTATGCTTTTAATTGTGTTTTCAATCAATTGTGCGAAAGTGAGTTGTTTGAGAACCCTAAATTCCTCCATATCTTTGCTAGGCTAGTTGCACGAGAGTGAATTAGTTCAGTAGGATTATTAACATGTTTAATTGCGCGAGAGTGAGTTAAATGTGTAAATCGTCCTAATTGAGGTCATTTTCATCTAATTGTTTGATGTTGTTGAATGCATTGATGTAATTGGATTCCACTTTCCCTAGTTTTAGTTATTTGCTCTTAGTAGTTTTTAGTTGAATGTCTCTTTACCTCACAAGCTTTCCTAGTAGTCTAATTAGCATAGATTGATGCACTTAGTCCTTTTGGGTTCGACCCTTTACTTACCCCTATACTCGTATTAGGGTAGTTTAGGTATTATAAATTGTTAATTTGATTAGGGTTAGTAGACTAACGACACTATCTAACTCCCCCGATCACTTGCCTCAAATGTTTAACATGATCAAGTTCACATTTTCTATAAACAAGTATGTCATCAAAATAAACAACAACATATTTACCAATGAAGGGGCGAAGTACCTCATTCATGAGCCTCATGAAAGTGCTAGAAGCATTAGAGAGCCCAAATGGCAAAACTAGCCACTCATACAAGCCTTTCTTGGTCTTAAAAGCGGTCTTCCACTGATCTCCTTCATGCGTGCGAATTTGATGGTACCCCATCCTTAAGTCAATCTTCGAAACCACCTTGGAACCATAGAACTCATCAAGCATATCATCAAGTCGGGGAATAGGGAAGCAATACTTGATGATGATGTTATTGATGGCCCTACTATCCACACACATCCTCCATGTACCATCCTTTTTAGGAACCAAAAGAGCCAGAAACGAACAAGGGCTAAGGGATTCCCTCACAAATCCTCTTGTAATCAACTCACAAACTTGTCTTTGAAGCTCTCTTGCTTCATCAAGGTTACACCTATAATCCGGTATATTAGGGAGTTGTGATCCGGGAATAAGATCGATTTGATGCTCAATTCCCCTAATAGGTGGAAAATCGGGGGGGAGATCATCGAGAAAAACATCATGGTACTCAACCAGTACTTCCTTGACAAGGGGGTGGATTGGGTTCTCTCGCTCACTCTCTTGTGTTTTCATAAGAAGACAAATAAAGACAAGGTGTCCTTAATTTATCTCCTTTTCCGTCTCATTTTCTCCAGTGAGAAGGTTCTCTTTGATTGTGTTTCCCGTACCCAAGGGTTCTTTGTGTTTGATGGTGGGGGACAAGGGGTTGAGTACAATCTTCTTCATATCCATCATGAATGAATAAGTGTTCTTTGTTCCATCATGCATTACATCTCTATCAAATTTCCAAGGTCTACCAAGCAATACATGACAAGCATCCATAGGCAATACATCACAAAGTACCTCATCCTTATATAGCTTGCCAATTGAGAAAGAAAGAACATTTTGTTTCGTTACCTTCACCTCATTGTGATTGTTAAGCCATTAAAGCTTGTAGCGAGTAGGATGATCGGTAGTTTCAAGATTGAGCTTGCTCACCAATGTTGTTGAAGCCACATTAGTTCAAGAGCCACTATCAATGATAAGGTTGCAAACTCGATCCTTGATGGTGCAACGAGTTTGGAAGATGTTTTCCCTTTGCTCTTCCACCAAAGGGGTAGAAATGGAGTGAAGTGCCCTCCTCACAACAAGGATTTGACCCTCATCAGCTTCAACTAGAATCTCATCCTCTTCATCATATATAGGGTCTCCGAAATCCCTCTTCTCATCTTCGTAATCATCATCATCCATTTCCCGAATCATCATAGCTCTACTATTTGGACACTCATTAGCAAAATATCCATAACCACTACACTTGTAGCAAGTCTTCCGATTGCTCATCTTGTTGTGATCATCTTTGCTAGAAGAGAGCATGGGAGCCTTGCCTTTGTCATCCTTGGCAATGGGCTTGCTTGTCTCCTCCTTTTGAGCAAAAGAACTCTTAAAGGTAGGCTTAGTATACCCACTAGCACTACTCACCTTGTCATACTTCTCAAACTTCAAAGCTTTTTGCACCACTTTATCAAAACTTCCATGGGCATGCACATTAACCTTTTGCCCAAGCTTTTTTTAAAGACCACCAATATACCTAGCAATCTTATGCTCCGGTGCTTCTTCAATTCCACTTATGATAGAAAGTTTCTCAAACTCCCTAGTATACTTCTCTACCGACATAGTACCTTGCTTAAGAGAGTTCAATTTACGATAAGCATCTTGCAAATAATCTTTAGGCACAAAGGCCTTGTTCATATGTTTCTTCAATTTCTCCCAAGAATTGATTTTTTATTTTCCATATTTCTTCCTACGATTCTTTAAGTTCTAATACTACAAAGAAGCATGTTTTTTGAGTTTAAGGATGGCCAATTTGATAAGTTTTTCATAATTATAACCCTTATATTCAAACACATTCTCAATACTCCTAACCCAATCAAGAAATTCATTCGGATCAAGATTACCTTCAAAGTCCGGAAATTCCAACTTGATGTCTCGGTCACGGTTGTCCTCATAGTGTCGTTGGCGGTATTCCCTTCTCCGGCGAGGAGAGTGAGAGTCATCTTTTTCACTAGGGATCCTCCTCCTTCTAGGACTCCTTCTATTCTCCAAGACCTCAAGAAGTCTATCAAACTTCCTTTCTAGAGCATCCAATCTAGAGTTTTCATTGTAACCTTCATCATCTTCAAAATTTCAAATTTTTGTGGGAAAAGATGGGATCTTTTGAGAGGGGTAAAGAGAAATTCAAAAAGGTAGGATCTTTCTAGCCTAATAAACTAGGCTCTTGATACCAAATGATATTAAATAACCAAGAAACTCAAGAAAAAGGGAGGAGAAATCAAGTAACAACAAGTTCAATCAACAAATAAGGATAAACCTATCTCAAAATCATAAAGATATATGAAATAGGGGTCTTAATCAAAGCCAACACCAAGTAAAGCTAAGATTAAGGTGTAATCACAAAGATTACAAGGTAGCAATCACAAAGAAAGCAAGATAATCACAAAGATTATGGTAGAGATAGAAAGTCTCTTTGATTACAAAATCAAGCATAGTTTAACATTAAAAAATCTTGCAAAACATCTTAAAAAAAAACTTAAATAGTGCGCATAAACTGACAAAAAAACCAGAAAAGGTTCGGCCGAACTTAGGGTAAGTTCGGTCGAACTTGTGGGTAGGTTTGGTCAAACTTTTGGAGTTCGACCACCCTTGTAAAGATGCAAAAATCTGGTCTGAAACTGCCTGTAAGTTCGGGTGAACCAGCTTTGGTTCGGTCGAACTCCCCTGCTCCTGGACAACAAAACTTCTAACGTTCATAACTTCTTCGTTTCTTGCTCAAATTTGGCATGTGACCAGTCGTTAGAAAGCTCCTGAACTCTACTTTCACCTTTAACTTGAATCACATAAAAATTCTTTGTAACAAAGGAGATATGGCTGAATGAAGTAGTTGTAACATATATTAATAAGCTTCTTGTCTTCAAGTGTGATGATGGTTAGCCCCGAAATGTCACCTCCAAGGAGCTTGGTCCGACTTTGTGTCAAGACACATGGCACGTCTTCCACTTTTTCCACTAAGTCCCATGCACCCGCGTCAAGAAGAGATGAATGAGGTGAAGGAAATGCTCCAGAAAGTGCTGAAGGAACAAGAGCAATCTAAGTTGAAGATGGAGGAACCGAAGGAGAGTGTGGTAGCTCTTGATGATAATCTGAAGAAGCTCGTTACAAGCACTGAGAAGGGGAGATTCTCCACTGTCAAGGACATTGTCTCTCAAATTAGCAAGAAGCTAGAGGAACTTGTTGTTGATGATGACAAGAGCATCGCTTCCTAACCTTTTTTACCTTGCAGACTTTTTATTTTGATGAAACTTATATTTTATTTGCTATTGGGAACAATTTTCTTTTGAGTTGTAATTTTTTGGGCACTTTTTATTTTCTTTTGGTGAAATTGCAAATTTGGTACAATTGGCCGATGTTTTAAATCGGTTTTGGATGATTAATACCTATGTTTATTCTGCCTATATGCTTTGTGAATGTTTTCTCTCTATGCATGCTTCTTGTCTTAACACTAAACCACTAGAAGGTGTTGTGTTATGGTATACTATATGCTTCTATATTGGTTTTTGATAATGCCCAAAGGGGGAAAAGATGCAAACTATCAAGGAAACTTAATCATTCTATGGTCTCTTGTTGAAATCTTCACAAGCTGCCTACTCTTACAAGCAGGTATAATGTATATGCAAGTTTTTCCTTAGTTTCTCATTTTAGCATTGCTTTTATTTCTTAGCATTAGTTCCCTTTTTGCATTGTACTTTTTTTTTGCATTTTCTTTCTTTTAGAATAAGTTGGATTATCTTTGTTTCCTTGTAAATAAGTTTGGTTTGTTTGTCGTCATCAAAAAGGGGGAATATTGTTGAACTTAATGATTTTGATGATGACAAAACCTCACTTACTTACAGACTAATAAGAGCTTGATTGTTTAAGTGTGTGATCAGATGCAATGACTAGGAGAATTAAGTGTCGTGCAAAGATACCATGAGGAACAGGAAAGCCGGAAACAGAGCTATCCAAAAAGAAGAGTTTCTTTGGAGGAACTGGTGCTTTAGAAATGAAGACTTGAGAAGAGAAGGTTCCTCTCAGGGAACAGAAGCTTCACCGGAGAAGAGAAGTTCCCCTTGAGGAATAGAAGCCTCGGAGTAGAAGCTTCATCAGAGAATCATGAAGACTAAGATATTTTATATTTTAGGATTTATATAAGTATAGAAAAATTAGTTACACTTGAAAATATCTATGTGGAATTGGTCTAAAAAGATAATATTGTGCTAGCTTATTTTTAGGAAAATCGTTATTCTTCTAACGTTTATCTTTTCCAAATTAAAAAGGATTTTATTTTCGAAAATATCTTCTACAAATAAAATCTTCCATGTTTTCCAAAACTTGTGGCTTACTCCCCATGATTTTTTCATGTCATGGTCAGGCACATTGAGGAGTTCATGTTTCCTTAATTTTAGGAACATGACCTTCTTAGTGGGTTGGAGTAATGGCGTAATGGATTTGCTGCACAAAGGAGTTTTTCTTAAACGAATTTGATCTTTATATAGTCTTTGAAATCAGTTGGAAAAACTCACCCTTGCTCTCATAAGTTTTTAAGATTTTAATTCGAGTTACGAGTCCAATTCCACATAAGTAATATAGAGTGTTGTTATGTTCTTATAGTAGAGTTATTTTTCTTTCTAGTCGTATTTTGGGGAATGGGGAAGTTTGAGTGATCTTCTGTGTGTGAGAAAGAGAAAGAGAAGTGAGAAGAGAGAGAGAGAAGAGAAGAGTAACAAGTTGGGTGACTTGTTCCTCTGGGTTTCAAGTTTGTTGAGGAACTTGAAGTTTGAGTCTTTAGTTTGTAATAGGTCTATTTGCCCTATTCTAGTGAATATTCTATTCCCAAAATAACATGTGGTCGTGATTTTTCTCCTTGTTAGGGCAAGGAGTTTTCCACATAAAAATCTCTCTTGCATCTTTTAGTTCCTTCAGTTTATCTTTTTGTTCCTTTAGCTTACTTAGTTTTAATTACGCAAAAAGTTTGACTAAACTCTTACACTACAATTGAACCCCCCCCCCCTTATTGTAGTATTCATTAAAACAACAATTGGTATCAGAGCCTGACTTCTAGGAAAATCAGGAAACCCTGAACAAGAAAGGTCTTAGAAAGGATGAATACTCATGAAAAGCTCGAGGAAGGATACTCAACTCAGAGGCCTCCTATGTTTAACGGAAAGTTCTATACATACTGAAAGAACCGCATGGAGATCTTTATCAAGGCAGAGAACTACCAAGTTTGGAGGGTCATTGAAGTAGGTGATTTCGAAGTCACCAAAACAAACGCTCAAAATGAGGTAATCCCTAAGCCTATGTCAGAATATGAGAAAGAGGATTTTGATAAAATGGAAATAAATGCTATGGCTGTGAAATTGCTCCACTGTGGGCTTGGACCTCATGAACACAATCGTGTTATGGGATTCAAGAATGTTAAGGAAATCTGGGATTTGCTACAGATTACTCATGAAGGAACCAATGAGGTTAAACGCTCAAAAATCGATCTTCTTATGTCAAAGTATGAAAGATTTGAGATGCAACCTAAGGAAACCATCAAAGAGCGAGATGCAAACCCATTTTACTAACATCATAAATGAGTTGGTTTTCCTTGGTAGACAGATTCCTACAGATGAGCAGGTGAGGAAGGTTTTTGAAGTCTTCTACAAGATTAGAGATGGAGAGCTAAGGTGACAGCCCTTTAGGAAACTAAGGACTTTACCAAGTTCAACATTTAACAACTAGCAAGTTCTCTCATGACTCATGAGCTGCACCTTGGAGTAAACAATGAATCCATGAGGAACAAGGGATTAGCTCTTAAGGCTGATGAGGAGAAAGACTCAGAAGTGGACGACGATGAGGCTGCCTTAATTGTGTGAAGGTTCAAGAAGATGTTCAAGAAAGGCCGCACCTCAAGGAACTTCGGGAAAAAGACCTCAAATCCAATACCTGACTACAGCTATCACAAGAGTGGATCCCCAGATCACTTTATCAGAGACTGTCCCCTCTGGGAAAATGATAAAGGAAAAGGAAAGGCTAAGGAGTAAGGAAGAGAAAAATTCAGCAAAGCAAACTACCAAAAGTCAGACATGAGAAAGGCCATGATATCATCCTAGGGAGACTCAGACAGTGAAGAAGAAGTGGATGACCAACCAGAAGAGGAGACGGCTAATCTTTATCTGATGGCTAAATCAGATGATGAAAAGGCCTACCTTAAGAAACTCCAGAAAGAGGTATTTCTTGATCCTAAATATCTTAAAACTCTCTCTAAAGATGTCCTAATAGATATATGTCTAAAAGAAGAAGAATTCTTTAGAGATACATGTGTGAAATTGAACAAATGTAAAAAAGCTCTAAAGGCTTGCAAAGAACATGGTGCTTGGTTTGAAACAGCCTATGCTAAGTCTCAAAGCAAATAAAGAGAGATTGGTTTAAATATAAACACGTAATAGAGATTGCTGATAGAATCAAGAATGGAAGTATTCTTTTGAATGTTTAATTAACTCAGTATAAGCTCATGAATTCTGACATCAATTCTAGCAGTTCCTTAAGCGATCAGTTGCTTAAATTCAATGTTGATTTTGAAAATTTGAAAAATGAGCTTTCTACTTTAAAAACCAAAAAGGATCAACTTGAATCGGAACTGGATGCTAGATAGGATAGAAGTATTGACCCAAAAGTCATACCTAAGTGGATTGCTGAGGCTCAAGAAAAATCAACTGAAGGCCTTGGTTACATGACTAAGAGAAAAGGTAAGCAAAAGAAATATGTTGAGCTTCCTAACATGAAGGTATGCACTTTTTGTGGTAAGACTGGACATCTCTATGGTTAGTGTAGGATAAGAGAAGAAGTTGATAAAAGAAATGTAAAACAAGTGTGGGTCAAGAAAACTGATACTGCATCCACGTCCCAAGGAAACCTGGGTTCTTGATCCTAATGCTTAGTTTTCTTGCAGTTCCTAGTGAGGGGGAACAACTCGTGGTATCTCGACAGCGGTTGTTTAAAGCATAGGACAGGTGATAAATCAAAATTCCTCTCACTAGAAGACTACCTTGAAAGAACAATAACCTTTGGGGATGATAAAAAGGGCAAGATCATTATATAAGGAAAAATTGGAAGATCAAAATCTCATTCCATTGATAATGTGTTTCCGGTCGAGGGCTTAATGCAAAATTTGCTCAGTATATCACAGTTATGTGATAAGGGAAACTCTGTAAGTTTTATTTCTGACTCTTGCAACATCATCAACAACAAGTTAGGAAAGGTTGTTATAGAAGGAACAAGAAGAGGGAATACTTATTTAGTTGACCTCAACTTAATCGCAAGGAACAACCTTACATGTTTGAGTGTTGTTGAAGATGATCCCCTGCTATGGCATAAACGTTTTGGACATGCTAGCTTTTCATTACTGGACAAGTTGAGGTCAAGGAACTTGGTTGTAGGACTTCCTATAATTAAGTTCCTACAGAACAAAGTTTGTGATGCATGTGTGAAAGGCAAGCATGTTCGTTCATCTTTTAAATTGAAGAAAATGGTAAGCACTACAAAGCCTTTGGAATTAATCCATATGGATTTGTGTAGCCCCATAAGAATTCAAAGTAGCAGTGGCAATAAATATGTTTTGGTTATTGTTGATGATTATTCTAGATTCACTTGGGTTATTTTTCTTGCTAGTAAAGATGAAACTTATAACAAGTTTGTTGCTTTTTCCAAAAAAATACAGAAAATTAGCAGTCACTCCATAGTTCATCTCAGATCAGATCACGGAACTAAATTTGAGAACTCAAGATTCGATGAGTTTTGAAGAGAAAATGGTATGAATCATAACTTCTTAGCTCCAAGGACTCCCCAACAGAATGGAGTTGTAGATGGAAGAATCGAACCCTTGAGGAAATGGCTAGAACAATGCTAATTGCAAATTGATTGCAAAGGAACTTCTGGGCTGAAGCCGTGAATATAGCATGTTACATCCTCAACAGGGTAACAATTAGAAGTATCATCAACAAGACTCCCTATGAACTATTCAAGGGAAGGAAGCCAAACATATCTCATCTTAGAGCCTTTGGTTATAAGTGCTTTGTACATAATAATGGTAAGAAGAACCTAGGGAAATTTGATGAAAGAAGTAAAGAGGCCATATTTCTTGGATATGCCTCTGATAGCAAATCTTATAGAGTTTACAATAAAAGTTCAATGTGTGTTGAGAAAGCATTCACATAATATTTGATGAAGTTAACCAGTTTGTGAGTGTGCAGGAACAAGAAGATGATAATGATTTTGAAATTGGATTAATAAGAGAAAGGCATGAAGAAGAGATTCAGAAGAAAAGCAGCCTGCTCCAGAAGAGGATCCTCAAGGGAATGAAGAAGTTCCTCAACCAGATGTACAAGTGAATGAGGAACTAGCAATAGAAGAAGAGGCAGAATGAATAGAACCAGAAGCTCCTCAAATTAGACTTCTAGCAAGGGAATTTCAACCTAGGTCGTTCAAGTATCAAGGTTCCTATATCTAACTGATCTCATTATCAGTGACATAGGAAAAGGAACTCAAACAAGATCGCAAATGAGGAACTTATGTGCGTTTCATGCATTTCTGTCCATCCAAGAACCAAAAAATCATCAAGAAGCCTTGGGAGATGCTTACTGGATAGTAGCCATGTAAGAGGAACTCAATGAGTTTGAAAGGAACAAAGTTTGGCACCTTGATCCAAAGCCTAAGGGTAAGAAAGTTATTGGGCTCAAATGGGTGTTCAGGAACAAGCTTGATGAACATGGCACTATAGTAAGGAACAAGGCCAGATTGGTTGTGAAGGGCTACAACCAACAGGATGGTATTGATTTCAATGAAACCTTTGCTTCTTTAGCTAGATTAGAAGCTATTAGAATCCTAGTAGCTTTTGCCTCTTTATGGGTTTCAAACTCCATCAAATGGATGTGAAATGTGTTTGTCTTAATGGTTTCTTAAATGAGGAGGTGTTTGTTGAACAACCTCTAGGTTTCAAAAATCCTAAATTTCCAAATCATGTTTTTAAGCTTGATAAAGCTTTCTATGGGCTTAAACAAGCTCCAAGAGCATAGAATGAAAGGCTTTCAAAGTTCCTACTGAAAAAAGATTTCAAAAGAGGAAAAGTAGATAAAACTCTTTTTTCTTAAATCTAGAGGAACTGATTTGTTAGTGGTACAGATCTATGAAGATGATATTATATTTTGTGCTACTATAGACACCCAAATGTGTCTCCTCAAAACCAAACTCAGTGATGAATACCTTTCATGTCATTTTATTATCGAACAAAGCGAAAGTGTGAAAAGTCTAGTGATGAGGATGTTTTTATTAAAATATCTCTTCTTTTTTTTTAAATATTTCTTTTCTTACCTTATTTTTGAAAAACTTGCATTCCATTTTAGTTTGGTCCATGATAAGGGTCCAATAATGGTGTGGTTGGATATGTCTTGAAAAGACCTTTCCAACGATATTTTATAAACCCAATTCCGATTAATAATGAGGAAGTTATGGCCAAAATACTAAAGTGGAATTGAACCGGATCTTACCTACAGCCCAATGATCATGTGGAGGGTCCAAAGGTTTAATCCTATTCCTAAACTAATTAGGATTAATTAGAACCTTCCATAAGTTTCTTAAAGATCTTAATTATCCTTTTTGAAAAGATAAGATTAAAGAATTTGAGTTAAATAAAAACTTTCCTTTTTTTTAATCCTAATTCTATTTGAATTTAAAGATATTCAAAGGCAGTCAGATATGTTTATAGATATCTTAATTCTATTTTCGTGCCTCATAATCTTTATCAAAATTTTATATGTTTGGATAGATCTTGAAATTATCTTTCCAATGATATATTATAATATTAAATCCGAGCTATAATGAAAAAGATATGAATGAGATATGAAACTCTATCCAAAACTGACACCCTTCCACTATTTCGGCCATATCTTTTTATCTACAAAATATTTTAATCTGATTCTAATTGGGTTAGAAAGTAGACTTCAAGATATTTCCAACGACATATTATTTGCCTTATTTAGACTTCCAGATCAAAAGATATGATAAAAACAAAAAATGCGTGAAACTGATTATTAGCGCCTGACAACAAGCATTAGCGCCTAGCGCTAAGGCTTGGCGCCTGGCGCTAATGTGCATTGTCTTGCGCTAATCGAGTTTTATTCTCGTTGAAACTTTGATTCGTTTTTTATCCATCCGACTGATTTTCTCTATAAATAGCCTCTTAAAATTCTTTTTTCAATCATCAATTCTCAACAATAATCAATTTCCATCAATTCTCATCAATTCTTATTCTTTCTAATTTTTTCTTCTCACCAACTCTCATCAAGAAATTCTTGATTCTCTCACTCTCTTTCTAGCCTAGCCTTTTATAAACATAATTCCTCATACATTAGATCTAGACACACCTAACCAAGTTCGAAGTTGCCTTCGCCCTAGACGTGAAAGGTTTTTTTTCTGATGGTTTGGTCCCTAATCTCTATTTCAATTATTTAATTTAATTTTTGATTATTATTTTCCTTGAAGTTACTAACGTGTTTATTTTGTTATTAGAAACAGATACAAGGCATCCAAGTAAGTACTTTAATTGTTTAATTTATATTACGATTAAGAAATTATGCCTAGGTTATTATTTTGATTCCTAGTGTCATGTTAGGATGTTTTGATCTTCCTAGTATTATGTTTAGGGTAATAACTATAATTTCTAATATCAAATATGACAATTATGATTTTTATGATGCTTCCTATTCTCTTCCTAATATTTTTGTTAGTATCATGTTAGGGTTAAAGCTTTGATCTTTATTGCTTAGTGATATGCTAGGGTTTGTTATTAATCTTGTTAGTATCATGCCTAGCATCTTGCTGTTATTATGCTTTAGCATGATTATTTTTATAATTGTTATAAATATTGTGATAATGATTATAATTATGATTGTTACTATAATTATTGTTATGATGATTATTATTTTTGCTTGATATTTATTTATTGCTTAATCACACATTTTATGCATGTTTATAGGGAATTTATACTTGTAATCATGCTTAATAAGATAATTAATAATCTTATTTAGGTTAATTTGATTATAATTCAAGTGATCGCCAATAATTGTTTTGTTTGTGCACTAATATTCAATCAACATAGATAAACAGGTTTAGGGTTAAACCTATTGAATGCATGTTAGTCAGAAAGCGTACATAAATACAATCAGAATAAAGTAGAGGCCTATTATTAGGGCAGGTTCAATCTCTTTTAGGTTGGATTTGTACCTTCATCCCCGAACTATCTGTCATGGTTCCAGAGCTATTAAAGTTGACGATCTCCTGGATCGTTAAGGGGTGTAACCTTCACCCTGTGAACGGTTTACAAGTTCCTAAAACTTGTTGGTGACTCTTTTGCTCTATCTTCTTTCCCTTTGGACGCCACCGTACTTTAGTGAATGATCACAGTGGGGTTCAAGTTTGGGGTAATGCTTGAAATATTCCCTACAGCTACTAACAATGGTTTGTGCAAGTACTTTACTAAGCTAATGGGTGGTGAATTTGAGATGAGCATGATGGGTGAATTAAATTTCTTCCTTGGACTTCAAATAAAGCAAACAGCATAAGGAATAATGATCCACCAACAGAAGTATGTCAAGGAACTTCTGGCGAAGTACAACATGGAGAATGCTAAGACAAATCACACACCTATGGGAACAGTAACATGACTTGATGAGGATCCACAAGGAACAATTGTGGATCAAACCACTTACAGAGGTATGATTGGTTCATTGCTATATCTAACAGCCAGTAGCCTGACACTTCTTTTAGTGTTGGATTGTGTGCTAGATTCCTAGCTAACCCTAAGGAATCACATCTAACGGCTGTTAAGAGAATTTTTAGATACCTCAAAGGAACAGATGACTTGTGTCTGTTCTATCCTAGAAGTGATGACTTTATGCTTAGAGGATTTACGGATGCTAACTATGCTGGTGACTTAGTCAACAGGAAAAGCATCTCATGTATGGTTCAGTTCTTTGGCTCTTGTCTAGTTTCTTGGGGTTCCAAGAAACAAGATACTGTTACATTGTCTACTGCAGAGGCTGAGTATGTAGCAGTTGCTGCTTCTTGATCTCAAGTCCTTTGGATTAAACAACAGTTGCGTGACTTTGGTATTAAATTTAATTGCATTACTATCTATTGTGATAACACTAGTGCAATTTGCATATCTAAAGATCCAGTCCATCATTCAAGAGTCTAGCATATTCATATAAGGCATCATTTCCTTAAGGATAATGTTGAAAAGGGTTTGATCAAATTAGATTTCTGCCAAACTGACAATCAAATTGCAGATATTTTAACAAAACCCTTGAATAGAGAAAGACATGAGAAGATGAGAATGGAACTTGGGATGATTAAGTTAAACTAAGAAAAATGCATCAAGTTCTCTCAGGTATGAAACTCAAACTAACGTGCTAAATCATTGTATACTGTGCACAAGTGTTATATGTTTAATTACATAGTTAAGACAGGTTGTGAGCAGGACTAACATTTGTTTAAGGCATGTAAATTTGAAATTCATAGAATATGAAAGTCAAAAATTGGTTGCATGAGCCTTGTTGAATTGTTTTGTGTATCAAATTGTATTTGCAAGTGGTCTTTACTAATTAAATTCAAGAGATAAATTTTTTTTTTATCTATCTTTCAAAATTCCAAATTATTTTTATCTAAACACAAAATTTGGATGAATACATCTAATATTCATCATTATTTTTTTTTTAAAAGTAGCCCACATATATTACTCTCATAAAACACGATTTGCGTTTCCCAAAGCAATAAATATGAGTGTCAAATCAACTTATTTCACTTCACCTTCCAAGCGACAACTCACTTATTCACTTCACCAAGTTACCTCCACCATAAAAGAGATGTCAGCCTCACAAAAATTTACACCACTCAAAAATTACCTTATCTCTATCACTCCAATCAAAATTACTTTCTAATGTCTACCTCTCCAAAAACACCAATTGAAATCGAAGCAAACACAAACCCTATTCCAGACATCACCATGGAAATCCTACCGGAAACCATTATCAACGAAGTCCAAGAGCCACCAAAAGTCGAATCAACAACCAAATCTCACTCTTCTCGCAAAAGGAAGTCTGATGACATGCAAGACGAAGAAGATAGTGCTCCGGAACTAGGGGTCAATTACAGAGACAAGCCTGCGGAAATGAAAAGGCAAGAGAAATTGGCCGATCACTTTATGATAGGTTTGGCTATTAATCTTCCTTGGTGTAAGTCTGTTAAGCTTCATGAATTGCTTGATTTGCTTGAATCTAAAAATTGGGTGAATTTGCTTAGTGAGTGTTTTAATCGAAGTTTGTATATTAATGCTATGAAAGATTTCTGCAAAAATTTAAAGTATTCTAAGGGTACAATCCGTAGCATTATTGTGTATGAGAAGGAAATTGAGTTTGATGCGATGTACTTGGCTGAGTTGTTTGATTTTCCTAATACTAAATATGACTTGTATTTAAAAAATATTATGATAAGGAACCCTCTTCCTGATGCTAATATTGATGAAAAAGTGGAGTACTTAGGTGGTGACCTAGAAGAATCCTATATAATCACAATGACCTTACCCCACTTGACAAAATCCTACTGAAATTTATTTTTAATGACATAATCCCTCGCTCTCAAAAGAGAGATTGTGCCAACAAACTTAATTATGTTCTAATTTATTGCCTTTCTAAAAAGATCCAAATCAATTTTCCCTCTATCATGATCCAACAGCTTTTCCAATATGTTCTAAAATGATGGAAAGTTTGTTATGGTAACCTACTTACCTTTGTGTTTGAAAGTTTTGGCATTTCCTTTACCGAAAAGGAACCCCTGCCCCTCAAAAACACCTAATTCATACAACCCATTTTCCTTGAAAACCATAAGATGAAAGTTGTGGATGGATGTTTTGAAGTTGTGCAGTAGGAAAAGGAGAAAAGGCCGAAGAAAATACGTGCTCCATCTGAGGGGGAAGAAGAGAAGGCAACAGGGATAGTTGAGGGAGTGGTACAGGATATTCAGAAGAATGAAGAGAAAGAGGAAAAGCAAGTTGAAGAGGTGACTGAAACAGGGGGAAGGAAAAAAAGAAAGAGCTTAAGGTTGTTGTAGAAAAAGGAGAACCCAATGCCTATCTGCATTGGTATCACTAGGGTGCAGGACAATTTTCAACACTCCTTCTTCACACAAGTATGCACCTACAGGTACAGGAGGATTTGCAACTTTTAGTTCCCCACCAAAGGTTCCCAGCGAAAAGATGAAGGAGGTGAAAGAAATGCTCCAGAAAGTGCTGAAGGAACAAGAGCAATCTAAGTTGAAGATGGAGGAACTGAAGAAGAGTGTGGTAGCTCTTGATGCTGATCTGAAGAAGCTGGTTACAAGCGCTGAGAAAGGGAGATTGTCCATGGTCAAGGACATTGTCTCTCAAATTTGCAAGAAGCTAGAGGAACTTGTTGTTGATGATGACCAAAGCATCGCTTCCTAACCTGTTTTACCTTTCAGCCTTTTATGTTGATGAAACTTCTATTTTATTTACTTTTGGGAACAATTTTATTTTGGTTTGTAATATTTTAGGCACTTTTAATTTTCTTTTGGTGAACTTGTGAATTTGGTAAATTTAGCTGATGTTTTAAATCGATTTTGGATTATTAATACCTATGTTTATTCTGCCTATATGCTTTATGAATGTTTTCTCTCTATGCATGCTTCTTGCCTTAACACTAAACAACTAGATGGTGTTGTGTTATTATAGGCGTCGCTCGAAGTGCGCCTACGTTAAGCATGTTGTGAATATGCTTGGCTCTTATAGGAAGTGGGAATTAATATAATACGATTAGGGACAAATAAAGTAGGGAGCCGCCAACAAGTTTTTAAGGAGATTGTAAACCGTTCACGGATCATAAACGGCAACCACGATAAAGGGACAATGATAGGACAAAACGATTGACTCGTGATGGTTACACCCCATTCATAATCCATGAGATTACTAACTCCATATGGTTCGGAACCACGAAAGGGGGATCGGGGATGATGGTACAAAGTGATTCATGGAGTCACGTTCGCCCGTATTGGCCTCTACTCGATTCTTATAGTGAAAAGCATTCCTGCGATCTCAAAGGCATATAACCAAAATATTCATTTTGCTCTAAATTATTATTAGGATAAATTGGTTGAAAATTAATGCAACACATAATTCTAAAATATCGTGATCACTTGATTAAACAACAAGATTAAAAAGGAACCTAAATCGGTTGTCCAAATTACCTTATTAGGTGTAATTTTCATTTACATAATCCCTTTAAATATTCAGTATGGTGATCAATAAATATAATAAATAAACATTAATATTGGAAGCAATTTAACAATAATAGCGTTAATCAAATCAAATATAAAATAACCTAATCAGGATGCTAGCAATATTAAAATAAAATAAGAGTAATTAAATTAATTAATTACTCACATTCCGCGCGTTCCTTAAAATTGCTACATTATGAATAAATTGTTAGTAACGTACTTCAATAAAAAAAAATATAAAGCAAATGAAAATTATATTAAATAAATGTAGATTTGATTTGGTCCAAACCCTCAGTTATTTGTACCTTTCACTCCTTGGTTTAAGGACGGAACCTCGGGTTAAGTATGGACTCCTTGGAGTGCTTAAGGGAAGAATGGTGTAATTAGGAATATAGGTTTAAGGCTTAGAATATGGGAGAGAGAGAATAGAATGATTTTCGGTGTAAAAGAAAGGAAGAGAGAATGATTTGATGCCCGGAACTGCAGAAAAGGCGGTCCTATTTATAGGGAAAATGAGCAGAGGGAACACATACACGGAACCCTAAAAAGATAAAAACCCTAAAAATTAACACCGCAACACGGAAGAGAACATCGTGACACGGTGCCAAGCACCGTCAGACGGGGCACACTCCCGTGACGCGGTGGAAAACAGTCTGACGCGGGAAATAATTAAGGTACGGGAGAGAAAACGCGTGAAGGGTTTACGCATAAAGGACACGGAGATGCCGCGTGTCACAGCACATCCACTGTGACACGACATTATCCACTGTGTCACGGTGCAGTATACCGTGTCACGGTAAAAAAGTACGCGAAAATTACACGGAACATCCCCGTGTCACGGAATGGGCACCGTGACACGGGAAATTGTACCGTGACACGGTGCAAAATCCCGTGACACAGATGATTAAACATGCAGAATTACACAAAAAGGGCACCATGACACGGAAATAAGTCCCGTGACACGTCAGCATTTGCCATGTCGCGGCATTTTAGATGTTGCCCGGTAATTTTAGTTTTTTACCTGTTCTTAAGATCATCATAACTTTTGATCCGTAACTTGGAATAAGGCATATAATATATAATTTGAAAGCTTATCAAGTATAATTTCCAACCCAATTATAATAAGGCCAAAATTATTTGTATATTTTAAGATATGGCCGTTTTAGTGGAAGGGTGTCGGTTTTGGGCCGAGTTTAGTGTTTTGCTCATAACTTTTTCGTTATAGCTCGAAATTGGGCTTATGATATATGGTTGGAAAGCTTATTTCAAGGCCTATTCAACCAAATAATAATTGGATCAAAATTATATATCCATAAATAAGTTATGGTTTAGGAAAATGAGCTAGAAATTGGATTAGTTTATGAAATAAATTGGATAGAACATGGATTTAATCACTCCAAAGATTAAATACTCAACCCGAAAAATAATGGCGGTGAAAGGTTTTCATCATCGTGTTTGGCTTTGAGAAGACATTTTTAGGTGTCTACAGTTATGGTATACTATATGCTTGTATTTTGGTTTTTGATAATGCCAAAAGGAGGAAAAGATGCAAACTATCAAGGAAACTAAATCATTCTATGGTTTCTGTTTGAAATCTTCACCAGATGCCTACTCTCTACAAGCAGGTGTAATGTATATACAAGTTTTTCCTTAGTTTCTCATTTCAGCATTGATTTTATTTCTTAGCATTAATTCTCTTTCTGCATTGTACTTTGTTTTTGCATTTTCTTTCTTTTAGAATATTATTGGATAATCTTTGTTTCCTTGTAAATAAGTTTGGTTTGTTTTTCATCATCAAAAAGGGGGAATATTGTTGCACTTAATGATTTTGATGATGACACAACCTCACTTACTTACACACTAATAAGAGCTTGATTGCTTAAGTGTGTGATCAGATGCAATGACTAGGAGAATTAAGTGTCGTGTAAATATACCATGAGGAACAGGAAAGCCAGAAATAGAGCTATCTAAAAAGAAGAGATTCTTTGGAGAAACTGGTGCTTCAGAAATGAAGACTTAAGAAGAGAAGGTTACCCTCAGAAGCTTCACCTGAGAAGAGAAGTTCCCCTTGAGTAACAGAAGCCTCGGAGTACAAGCTTCATCAGAGAAACATGAAGAATAGGATAGTTTATTTTTTAGTATTTATGTAAGTATAAGAAAATTAGTTACACTCGAAAATATCTATGTGGAATTGGTCTAAAAAGATAATATTGTGCAAGCAAATTTTTAGGAAAATCGTTATTCTTCTAACGTTTATCTTTAGCAAATTAAAAAAGATTTTATTTTAAAAAATATCTTCTACAAATAAAATCTTCCATGTTTTCCAAAACTTGTGGCTTACTCCCCATGATTTCTTTCATGTCATGGTCAGGCACATTGAGGAGTTCATGTTTCCTTAATTTTAGGAACTTGACCGTCTTAGTGGGTTAGAGTAATGGTGTAATAGATTTGCTGCACAAAGGAGTATATTCTAAACGAATTTAATCTATAAATAGTCTTTAAAATCAGTTGGAAAAACTCACCCTTGCTCACATAAGTTTTCAAGCTTTAAATTCGAGTTAAGAGTCTAATTCCACATAAGTAATATAAAGTGTTCTTATGTTCTTATACTAGAGTTATTTTTCTTTCGAGTTGTATTTTAGGGAATGGGGAATTTTTAGTGATATTCTATGTGTGAGAAAGAGAAAGAGAAGTGAGAATAGAAAGAAAAAGAGAAATGAGAAGAGAAAGAGAAGTGAGAAGGGAGAGAGAGAGAAGAGAAGAGTAACAAGTTGGGTGACTTATTCCTCTAGGTTTCAATTTTATTGAGGAACTTGAAGTTTGAGTCTTTAGTTTGTAATAGGTCCATTTGCCCAATTCTAGTGAAGATTATTTTCCCAAAATCCCAAGTGGTCATGGTTTTTCTCTTTGTTAGGGCCAAGGAGTTTTCTACGAAAAAATCTCTCTTACATCTTTTATTTCCTTCAGTTTATCTTTTTGTTCCTTTAACTTACTTAGTTTTAATTCCGCAAAAAGTTTGGCTAAACTCTCATACTACAATTCAAACCCCCTTCTTGTAGTATTCATTCAAACAACACAACCTTTTCTTCTTTTCGGCCTGCGAGCCGAGTATTTAATGTATCATTTTGCCGACTAAGGAGTCGGGTGACAATTTCTCTTTCCTTTCTTTGTTCAAGATGAAGATCCGGCTAACATTATTATCCGGTTTTTACCGGTTTGAATGAAGTACGCCGACTGGGTCTGTTTGATGAATGTGCTTACTTTAATTTTTTCCTTTTAGTTTTGCACTTTTTGAAAATTTTTGCCTATTTTTGCCTATCTTTTTATAGCATGCGGCAATTTAGACAGTATACCGGCTATTCTTGCCCCTCGCAGCTGTGTGATTGGTTTCAGTACTTATAAGATTGATTGACTTTGGAATGTTTGATACTTTAAAGAGTATGGAATGTTCCTGAGTCAATCAATCACATTAGTGATTGCCCCAAACCAAGTACACAACCATCAACAACAGCCGTTTTACCAAATTCGGGTATTCGCATATGACTCTTTGCTAGCCAGACGGGTGATTACCGCCTGGCCATCAATGGAACAAGGGACATATTGTCCCCCTGTCTAATGGATCTCAGATAGCTTAAAGGCCATCGGGGACACCTTCAATCCATTATACCTTAATCACCTGCCCCACTGGGGTAGCCGGTACGACTTTGTTGAATATTTTAATAGAGAACTTCAATAATTTACCGGCTTATGTCTTTTGACATCCGGTTTTAACCTTAATCATTCTTTTAGACTATTTTTGTCAGACAACTATGAGTTGACAAATTTGGTCGTTAAATCTTTGTCGTTTGCATATGTTGGTAGAGCAAACGATAGAATGCCCTCTACGACGATAACACTCGGAGGGGCGTCGCCGTACGCCATACTCAAAGAGGAGCAGACAAATTTATAAAAATAATTTTACGTCCGGCATTGGCCTCGGTTTTAATTTTCATTTTAGCCACTAAGTCTTTTGACTTAGTTTAATTTTGCTTGTTTTAAGGGCCGCCTGTGCATTGCACAGACGAAGGTATAACTTAAATGTCAGATTAGCCGCTAAGGTTTTACCTAGCTTGTTTATTTATGGCCTGTCTGTGTTTTCAACAGATGGTAGCTTTAGTTGCGCATGTATGTATACAAAGCAATTAAATCAATGTTGAAAACAAAATTCAACTTTTTCATTGATCAGCTTTTTATTTACAAAAATTTACAGATCTCAGAAGTATTACTTTTTCAAGTTATCTACATTATAAGTTCTAGGAAGCCTCTTCCCATCTGGAGTTTCCAGACGGTAGGTGCCGTTCCTTATTTCTTCATAAATCCGGTAGGGACCTTCCCAATTCGCTTTCCTTAATCATTGGCCCTGCCAGTTGCCTCCATTTTTCGTAACACAAAGTCCCCAACTTTTAAGGGTCGTTTGTGTACTCTCTTGTTGTAGGCACGAGTTATTCTCAGACGGTAAATCTCATGACACAAGGCAGCATTGCCCCTGCGCTTCGGGAGTGAGTCCAATGCTAGCCACATGGCCTCCCAGTTTGCCTCTTCATCGTATAGCATGACTCGTAGAGTCGACGCATAATGCTCGATGGGCAAGACGGATTCAACCCCGTAAACCATGAGGAATGGGGTTTCACCAGTTACCTCTTTGACAGTTGTCTGGATGGCCCATAGGACATGAATTAGCTCTTTAGCCCATAAACCTCCGGCTCTTTCAATTTTCTTCTTAATACCGTCTGAGATGAGTTTGTTGAAGGATTCAACTTGGCCGTTTGCTTGGGGTCAGCCAACTGATGCAAAACAGTGTGAGATCCTTTGATCTCCCAACCAAATTTTGAGCTGAGGCGTCTCAAATTGAGGTCCATTATCAAATACCATGGACATAGGTACCCCGAACCGGGTGATAATATTCTTCCAAATGAAGGAGATGACATCTTTTGTCTTGATGCCTTTGACCGCCTCTGCTTTCACCCACTTGGTGAAATAGTCCACAACAACAAGAATACAATGTTTTTTCCTGGTGTAGGCATATACGGATCTAAAATGTCCTGCCCCATTTAGCAAACGGGACAGGGCTGTGGATTGCCGTCAGATCAGTAGCCGGACGATGGATAAGCTTACCAAATCTTTGACACTTGTCACACTTTTTAACAAATTCCATGGCATATGTCTCTAAAGTTGGCCAAAAATAATGTCACCTGGCTCTGACGGCTAAGGATCAGCCGCCTGAGTGAGAGGCGTAGTATCCCGTATGCAACTCTTTGAGAACTTCTCTCCCTTTTTCCGGGGTAACACACTTCAGTAAGGGCTTTAGAAAAATCGCCTTGAAAAGCTCCCCTTCTCTTATCTCAAAGTTTGCCGCACGCTTTTACAGGAGGGCTACCTCCTAGGGTGAATCAGGGAGTGTGTCGTCTGTGAGATACGCTCGGATGCCATCCATCCAAGTAGAACTTTGATCCAGAATTCCAATGGGCTCGTCGTCAGATATACTTCACTTTTCCATAAATTCCCCAAAGACTGACCGAGCGTATCACCAGAGGCGGAGGATGCTAATTTTACAAAGCATCCGCCTGATTGTTCTTCGTCTGGGGCACTTGTCTTAGATGAAATTCTTCAAGTGTCCCCGCTTCAGCCTTGACCGCCTGCAGATACTTGATCATAGTCGGATGGGTGGCTTCAAACTCACCATGGTATTGGCTAAAGACCAACTGAGAGTCTGAGCAGGCGTTAATTTGTGTTGCCCCTATCGCCTTACACATGCGGATACCGGCTAGCAGCGCTTCATATTCCGCCTCATTGTTTGAGGGTTCAAACTTGAACCGTAGTGCATAATCGTATTTGTCCCCTTCCGTGGACTCACATATTATGCCTGCACCACAGCCGTTCATAGTAGAGCTCCCATCTACATGCACCTTCCAAACTTGATCAAGGTTATCCGGAGCAACCAACCTTGTCATTTCGACAATGAAGTCGGCAAACGCTTGACCCTTCACTGCCTTTCTTGGTTTGTAGGTGATTTCAAGACTTTGCATTTCAATAGCCCATTTGAGAATTCTACCGGATGACTTCAGGGTTGTCATTGGCCGCTTGAGGGGCTTATCTGTGTAGATCACCACCGGATGTGCCAAGAAGTATGGTTTCAATTTCTTAATAGCCATGTAAAGAGCAAGACCAAATTTTTCGACCATGGGTACTAATTGGGTAAAGTCGTATCCCCTAATCAAAAATAATACCTAAGTCCTCTAACTAAAGCAGAAAGGGAAGTAGGGTCGAACTCCACAGGAAAACAAGTATTTTTATTCCTAATTAACTAATATAATCTAGATTATGAAGTAACCAATATTTATATTTGAATAATGAACTAAACTACGAAGATTGAGAATAAGGAGAAAATATTATAAAAGTATCTAGGTCATAGGTTCACCAATAAATAATACTCCAGGGTAAAACATAATAATCAATCATTGACATTGGATAAATAACATGATTAACAGGCTCTCGCAATTTATTAATCAACATAGATCTAACAGGCTCTCGCAATTTACTAGAGTTAAGTTCTTATAGAAAATAGCCTTTAATATCAAATTAACATCTGCTCGATTCATCAATTCAATATTCCTATACTTTTACAAGCCATAATTGTAAAGCGTTAAAACAATTCAATAAGAAATTATCATGCAATATCAAAAATCAATAATAGTCAATCATCAATGCATCAATTAACCAGATCGTAAAGGGATTTCGCTACGTATTACAATCACACAATTAATCTACCGGTATTAAATCTCATCTCTCGAATCTCGACTTAACCATTTATAAATTAATCTTCCTATTGAAACTAGACCTAAACATTAATTCTCATCTGTTGAATCTTGAATCACTATTGTCAAACTCATACATAAAAGATCAGGCTTAATCTAGTCACAGAGCATTAAATCAATCAATAGGAAATTAACTTAGCATTGACAATCAACAACAATAAATTACCCCTTCATATTATTTATGGATCCCCATAAAACCTAGAAATAAAACTACTCACACATAATAGAAACTAAACTAATCAAAGCAATAAAGTAAGACATAATTAAAGGAATAGAAAATATAACTAAGATTAAGAGAAGAGAAATCGTTACCAAACAAATCTGGAATTAAGAGTAGATTAAGAACAAAAGTTTAGAGAGAGAGAAAATCTAAGAAAACAATTAAGAGAGTAAAGAAAGTGTAAAAGGAAAAGAGGAGAGAGCTAAAATCGTATTAAGGAGGAATATTTATACTCCGTACAAATCCTAAATTAAAACTAACTAAAACGACGCTAATCGCCTCCTAATAACTAAACGCGCCCGATCGGATGAGGCACCGCCCGATCAGGCGCGCCTTTTTACTCTATAATACCAATCTCGCGCCCGGCCGGGCGGGTCACTGGGCGCCAACCTTAGCTTCTCCCGCCCGGCCGGGCGCGCCTCTAGGCGCCATCCTCTTTGGCCGGGCGGCTCACTTGGGCCTCTATTTGGACTACGATTGGGCTCCAAATCTTCGGGCCAATCTGGGTTTCCTCTTCCGGTCTTGAATACTCAGCCCAAATGCCCCGGTATCACCTATACCGAGCCCTTAATCACCGGTTCGATGGCTCTAACCAGCCCTGGGCTATAAAATCTGGTCGTGCTTCTCCAATGTTCGTGATTGCTCCAAAATATCTCAAGAAAATACTCCAAAAGCATATATCCCTGCAAAAGTCAACCAAATCTACGAAAACACTAGAAAACACCAATTAGTAAAAAAAGTGGCTCTAAAGAGCCAAAAAAACTACTAATTACGACCAAGGGACATGGAAAAAATACTATATAAAATAGACACATCAGGTACCGGAGCTCGGTATTCATGAGCACATGGCGAATGAAATAGACCGGGAGCTGCTTGTCGTCTCTCTCAGCAAGGAGAACAATACTGAGGGCATGATCTGAGACGGCTAGGTACATGAAGAGCGTCTCCTTTAACAGAGGGATAACAAGCCCGCAAGGAGTGCAAATGTTCTTTCAATTTATGAAAGGCCGCCTCAGCATCATTTCCCCATTCAAATATAGTCTTCTTCCTGATTGCCTAGAAAAAGTATAGGCATTTGTTACCTGACCGGCTGAGGAATATCCCAAGCGCAGCTAGGCAACGAGTTAGCCTCTAAGCTTCCTTGATAGTGCGGGGTGACTTCGTGTCAATCACTGCCTGTATCTTCTTGGTGTTAGCCTCTATCCCCCTTTGATCAATTAGGAATTCGAGAAAATTCCCAGACTCAACACTAAAAACACACTTTTTGGGATTTAACATGACATTATGCTGCCTGAGTGTGGTAAAGGTTTCTTGAAGATCAGCAAGGTGATCCTCTGTAGCTTGGATTTAATTATCATGTCATCGATGTATGCCTCTACATTCCTCCCAATCTCATTAATAAAGATTGTATTAATCATCAGTTGGAAAGTAGCAGGAACATTCTTCAAGCCAAACGGCATCACTGTATAGCACAATAGCCCTTGATCAGTGACAAAGACCGTCTTTTCTTGATTTTTTTTCACAAGGGTATCTGATGGAACCAGAAATAGGCATCCATAAAGCTTATCAAGGCATGACCGGCTGTAGAACCAGACTGTCGATCTTTGGGAGCGGATAACTGTCCTTTGGACATGCCTTATTGAGGTCTGTGTAATCAACACACATACGCCAGGTACCATTCGGCTTCTTTACGAGCACAACATTTGCAACCCAGTCAGGGCAATTACATGGCCGAATGAACCTAGTGTCCAGCAACTTTTTTACTTCAGCAGCTGCCGCCTGACTTCTTTCCTCCGCGTGATTTCTTTTCTTCTGCTGGATAGGCTTCTTTTTTGGATCCACGACGAGTTTGTGGACACCGAGATCTAGGCTGATGCCTGGCATCTCCTCCAATTCAAAGGCAAAGATGTCTTTGAATTCTTTCAGCATATGGTGCAAGTCTGCACCAAGCCTTTCAAAGGTCGTCGTCCCTACTTTAAGCGTCTGCTCTGGACGACATTCGTCTAGAGGGATATCAATGTGCTCACCAGCCGGCTGGGGATCGGACAGAGATCATCTTATCGCTCCCTGGTCATTGATTGCTATTTCTTTTCCTTCTTCACCTCCACCAGCTTTTCAATTTTTCTTTTCTTTGTGCTTATTGGAGGGGGTGAATCAGGGTCCTTGACATCGTCAAGGTCTATTGGCTCCTTCAGCTGACCGGCTGCCAAAGCAGTCAGCTTTACGTCTGAGAGATAGCACTCTCTTGCCATCTTTTGATCTCCGTTAAGGGAGCCAACAATGCCATCATCTCTTTTATACTTGAGAAGTATGAGAGCTGGGATGATGACGGCCATGCACTCGTTCAGAGAAGGTTGGCCAAGAATTATGTTGTAGGTGGTCATCTTTTAACCACCAAAAACTGGACAACCATGTGCCGCCCTTGTCCCTTCTCCCCCAGCCGGTTAGGAATGTCAATTTGTCCGATTGGGTGCATGACCCCTCCCCCAAAGCCAACTAATGGGTGGGAGACGTCGCGTAGACCGTCCCGCTTGTAATTAAGCCGGGACATACACTTGTAGCTGATGAGATCAAAGGATCTACCCGTGTATATGAGGATCCAGCCAACTAGCTGGTTGTGACCTTGCACTCAATGAAGACTTGGTCGTCATGCGGTCGGCGTACTTTGCCCCGATCCTTCTCAGTGATGAAGACGTTTGGGAATGTTCCACTTGAGGACGCATGTCCATCATCAACTGAGCGGATCATCCTCTTCACATGATCCTTGGTACCCTAGATGGTCAGGCCACCGCTTGCAAATTCGCTTGCTAGGGTGTAGACCGGATCCCTGTTAATATCCGAACTACTAATAGGCTGGACAGTTTTTGACGATTGCCCCGGATTCATCTTAGAAGTCGCTTTGGACTTCAAGACATAGGACTTCAGCAAGCCCTTATCAGCCAAACGGTTCAACATCCGCTTGAAAATATAGCAGTCGTTGGTGTCATTTCCGACAACCTGATGGAAGTGGCAGAATTTATTCTTGTTCCGCGACAGAACGGAACTCTTCATAGGATTCGGCTTCTCAATGGTCAGCCGGTCCTTCACCTCTTAAAGATGGTGTAGCAGTCTTTATTGAATTCATACCGTGAGACATACGGTTTGAATTCTTTCTTCTTCTTCTTGGACGGCTGATTAGGATCCTCAACCGCCCAAACTTCTTTTCTCTTTTTGCTCTCTTCAGCTTTGTGAGCCGGCTGAGCAGACCGACTCTCTTTTTGTTTATCGGACTTCTTTAAGTCTAACTGATGGCTGGACGAGCTCTTTGCCTTTATCAACGCCTCTTGAAGGGTGAAAACCCTCTGACGGACAAGGTCGAACTTAAAGGTCGACCCGTCCTTCAGCCCTTGAAGAAGTCTGTATAGGCTACCTTGTCAAACAACCCCTGGATTTGAATTCTCACCAGGTTGAACCGCCTGACATAGGAGCGAAGCCCTTCTCTATCTCCCTATCGAATGGTGCTCAAGTCGAGACTTGTCTTTTTGGTAGGGATGTTCATCGAGAAGTTGGAGGCAGACAGGAAGGCAAACTTCCTGAAGCTATCAATGCACCCAGCTAGCATGTTACCAAAACATTGTTGAGCAATGCCCTTCAATGTAGCCAGGAAGCACCGACACCACATAGCATCCTCCAGCCCCAACATGTGCATGAGGTTGGAATAGGCCATGAGGTGGTCCTCCATGTTGGTGGTACCATCATAAGCGCCCACCAACACATTCTTAACCTTTGCCGGCTGTGCAGCCTCGGTTATCTCCTTGGTGATCGCAGAAATTTGTTCACCAAGTTTGAGCAGTCGGAGCTGCCAGTCCAAAGGTTGGACATTATATGTCGCCTAACCCCCAAAGTGGGCCGGCTGCATGAAATAAGGGGAATATGGATCGTAGACCATATGGGGTACATACGGTGCATTCTCAATCGTCTGACGGCCAGAGTGGATGATATTAACGCCTGTATGGCTCTCATGCAAGGATAGGTATTCCCTGCGTATGTATTCTTAAAGCTGTCTGGAAAGCTTGAGGTAGAGGCTGACTCAGGATTTCTCCTGCGGGTGATGATTTCCCGAGCGTCAGGGGTTCATTTTTTATTACCCATAGGTTGTTCACTCTAGCGGGGGTTTCTTGTATTCTTCTGGGGCAGAAGAATTTCGGACCAGTCAAGGGTCCCGGCTGCATTATCCTTTGGATACGGAGTTGGGTGCCTGTCCCTGACTGGCTTTCTCCTCTCGGGAGGAGTCTTTCTTGCCGACTGACCCTTGCTTGGGCCAGCCCTACTCTTGGTGATCAGATCCTTGATTTCATCCTTAGTCAGGAATTTCATGAGTTTGTCCCGGGTGACTGGTGCGGATCCGCCTGCCGTGTGGGTTTCCTCTTCCTGCTGACCAGGGGGTCTGCTTGTACCCGCCTGGCTTGCACTCTGTTCCAGAGTGTCTCTGGGACAGACGCACTTAGTAATCAGAGAGCCATCCTTGGCTATGTGGTTTTGACATGAGGATCATCATCCTCATGGTCAGTAAAGACCTCCGGCTAATTAACCGGGTGGTCAGGAGGTGGTACAGACTCTTAAACCATCCTTAAGGTACTCTCCCCATAGATGGCGCCAAATGTTTTTGGTATTTTTGTCCCTCAGGAGAGTTACAACTCAAGGACCGATCCAACAGCGCTTGTACCTGCAAAACAACGGAGACTCCGGGTGTTTGGAGCTCCACCTCCGACGGTCAAGTTAGTACTTGAATATGAGTAGTAGAAAGTGCGAAAAAGAAAATGAGAACTTCTTGGATTCCGAGATCAGGTGTTTCTCTGATGTGAGAGAATGTAGGGTAGGTGCAATAAATGATTGAATGTGTCCCCCATTTTGGGGGAATATCTCCCTATTTATAGGGTCATTGGATCGGAGGATGTGCCCCTTTCTAGGTCATTTGACCTAGATTTAGTAGGCTGCGCCGTTTTTCGGCGTTCTTTGAAATTGGGCCCTTGAAGGCCATAATTCGGGAAGTATCAGAGTCTGACATGTGTCAACAGGCAATTGGCCTAATTGAACCAACCTAGGCTTGACACGTGGCCCTCTCTGAGTGGTCCACGTGGATAAGGTAAGTTTACCCAAAACAAAAATCACACTCAATTATGAGCTAGACTTTTCTTTCCATTGTGGGTCCAATTTTGAAAATAATATAATTACTGGACCCCTTTTCAAATTTTAAATTCTAGTTCAAAACATGTTTCTAATAAAAATAGTATTCAAAATTTCCTTTCTTAATTCTTGTGTTCTTAAATAAATAAAATTTCCAGATTCTCAATAACCGTTTTGATAATAAATGTATATACATAAATATTTCCAAAATGAATGAATTCAGATTTGACTTCTTCTTGACTCGAAATTGTTCTCGCTTAGTTCTCCTGGGAATATTGGCTAAGGGATAGTAAACAAATCGCCTACACGACCAAAAAAAAAGATTGATAAGAACAAAGAAAATATTTGATGTTCTAAATCAACTTTGAGAATAAAATCACCGCAATGATCTTTACAACCGTTTAGACATTAGGTAAGATTACTAAACCTTAAACACAATTGTTTTGGTTTATAAACAAGCAAAGAACTAACTAAATTTCTTGAACATGACTTTAACTGAAATGTGAAAGCCATGCCATTGTCCTAAATATCTCAAAACAAAAATAAGTCATATACATAGGTCCATCTCAGTATCATATGAATGGCCTAAACAATAGAAAGTTATTAGAACTACCCCAAATTGGGGGATCTAAGACTTGAAATAGCAAGAATGTGCATAACCCGACACATGGGGGCTCCAATATCCACAAAAAAAAACACGAGATATTCATGCCATTCGAGCTACTTTCGGGAATCGCCTAAGCTACAAATTGTTTACGTAGATCTCGAGCCTTACAATTTTAAAATGCATCACAATGATTTAATGATCATTTTGTTCCTTTAAAAACTAATTTTGCAACTGAACTTGGCCATTAAACATGTTACAAATTCGAGCCATTTTAGTGCTTAATTGTTGTTTTGATATTTCAATTTACTCTAAAGACTAGAGAGTATGATTAGTATAGAGCAAAGAAACAAAATCATGATTCATAAAAAAGTACTTGCTCATACGAAAGTTTAGTACCCAATCATTCATCATGAAAATTGTATCAAGACACTAAATTAACATAAAACAAACAATTTCATGAGTTAGAATGTAAACAAAATAATTCTAAATTCTAAATTAAGAAGTCTTCATTTAAAATTATTCTCCATTGTTGCACAAATTAGAATTTTGCAAGGAGTATAACATCTACTTTCTAGAGCTTTAAAACAGTGACAAAATTTGAACTCAAAAGAAAGAATTCAAAAGTTGCAAGAATAGACAAAAAATTTGAATAACATTTCAATTTTTCCTCTCACTTGTTCTAATAAATGACCAATACTATTAGACTTAGCAAATTTCTTTTGTTAAAACTATGAATGGTCAAAACGATTTAAAAACACTAGTTTAATCGTTTCCAAAATCCTAGTTGTTATCATAATAAAAAGAAACACAGGATTTTTAGACCCATTTCAAGCAATATGAAAGGGTCTAATTATTAACAACAAGAAAATCATCGAAGTCACCCAACACTGGGGGCTACAACATTCGAAAATATAAAGTGGGGCTTACAAACCCCAAATATAACCAAGCTACACCTGTTCAATGATCTCTTCAAGAATTTCCTAAACTAACTAGTTTTGTGCAAATCTTGGAATCACAGTTTTATAAGTGAATAACAATAACCATCAGTTATTTTTATCATTGATAAAGCCTATTTTGCAACTTACGCATGAAAAAAAATAATGATGAGTAGCAAGAACAAATTCATGGTATTATCAAAGTTCAAAATTTCATTTATAATTTTAATGCATAATTGTTGTTCTAAACACTTCAATTTACATTAAAATTAACAAGTTTAGTCTATGTGAGCAAAAAAGAAAAATAAAGTTCAAGCCCAAATTTAAAATTAGAATGAACAAAAAAAAACACATATATGCTTGACATGCTCATAAAGGATCAATACTTTACAACTTTGCATGAAATTTGTTGCATTATATATCTTAAAACAACGACCAATACAAATTCATGAAAACAAGTCGAATTAAAAACCCCAACTCCAAGTTAGGATTCTTCATTCGATTTCTCCATTTTATTGACCTAGATCAAAGCCTCATAAATAAAAGGAGCAGTATTTACTTTCCTTAGCTTTAAACAATAACAAAAAAAAATGGGAAGAGATCAAAATTGGAGAAAGAGGAGAAGAAGAAAGTGAGCTGCAGATCGCGCATCTCCAACACTTTTACTAATTCTAATGTTGCGCGCAACTCATCAAGTTGCGCGTGGCATCCCAGCGCAACCTAATTCTTGCGCATGCCTGGCCAGCGCGACTTACTATATTGCACGCGGACACTGGTCACTTAAAAGACCAGTACTCCAATTTCATTCTGTCCCGAATTTTTCCAACGGTTTTGTACGTTGTTAGACGTAATAACGCACGAATTATCGAAATCTTTTAAAATTGCTTTGCGTCCAGTAGTTTCTTTTCTTCTTTGATAGTTTTTTTGCATCATCCTGCATGCACACCGTGCTTTGTGCCTTCCCTAAGCATACGTTTTGGACGTTTTTCGTAAGAGTGTCTTTAGACGTTCCGTAGTGGTGCTTTACGTAAAATCTCCCATAGACAGGTTTGTCATTTTACTGTACTCACATTTTAAATATCCAGCTTTTATTCTTTTTTCATGTCCACAGCAAAAAGGAAGGCATCATCATGCAGCGTAAAAATGCAAGGCGTTATCATACACCGTAAAATTGTATGGCGTAGGTGTTGCGTAAAATTTCACTTCTTCCCCAGCTTTGTGAGATCTACCTCTTGGAACTAAAAGGTAGAGAATTACTTTACTTTAGGAGTTATCTCACGAGTCAACAGGCACGCCGAACCATTCAGGACACATATACTTCTTGATTATAAGCAAATATAGTAGTTAGTGATCTTACTAGCTTACCGGACAGTTAGGGTATCATCCACCCCCTGTATAAAGAGCAACGAGACGATGTCGCACCTATGTAGTCACGTGCCCCCACTCTTGAGACACATGTACTCATCTTGTGGACAAAACTGCTGAGAGAGTTGCCAATTTTCTTCTCTCTCACAGGATTTGGATATGTGCCTCCAGTCCTAAGACATGCATTTCTATCTTGTGGACACCGAGTATTGCATTTTGACAAGTGAATTATCAAGAACTTTATTCCGGCTGCAAAAGCCAAAACACCCTTTTTATCATATTTACACCTTGTTAAAATCAGGCTAAAGTCTCAATGACATATCGAGGGACTCTAGACCAACGATGACATGATTGAGAGGAAAATCATCCCCTTTACTATTTTTCAAACCGATCTCTTCTCATGACATGACATCACCCAGAACACCATTACTTGTAAAAGCGTTCTACCATTGCAAAGGATCAGTCTAGATTATTTAGCGCGTTAAGACTAGAAAAAACTTTTTCCAGTCTTAATAGCTACTTGTTTCAAACACTTAGCTAATCAAGGATCGTTTCGACATCCTTAACATTACTGAAAGATTCTCTATCCTTAAAGAACTTCGCAGAATGAGTCTCGGATTTATTTTCTTGACTACTTTGATCATCGTATGTTCTAGACTCGATGAAAGTTGGGGCTAATTGTAGACACCTACTTTTGGCCTCTTGTCCCGAAAAGGAAGTGCGATGATGTTACAAAAATTCGTTCTTCATGCTAGATAAAAATTGAAGTGTTTATGGACTACGAAATGCATTATGAAGTAAGTAAAAACCCATATTTGAGACCAATTTATCTAATAGCCTTTCCCAATTACAAATTAGGCCTAAAACGTGTTCATACATGTTTAAACTTGATTAATAACGGACCCTAATGCGTCAAATGCAATGATTAGATCCAATGGAACCTATATTGTTGATAACCAAGCCAAATAGATAAAACAACCATCAAATTCCCATGCAAGACCTATACAGATGGATATCCCTTTCAAAGAGATTTCCAACGGTATATTATAAGCCCAATTCCGAGCCAAAACGAAGAAGTTATGATCAAAACCTTAAACCGGGCCCTAAAACCGACACCCTTTCACTTTAATGGCCATAACTTTTTATCCATAACATATTTTAACCTAATTCTAACGGAATTTGAAAGTAGTCATTTACATTTCAAATGATATCTCACACGCCTTAATTCGACTCCGCAATCAAAAATTATGGAAGTTTTAAAAACGCGTTTTCATATAAGGCAAACTGCAAACCAGCGCAATGCAATACATTACGCGCGCCTGGTGCGCGCGACTCATTGAGATGCGCGCGGAACCCAGCACGAATCAGAGAGTTGCGCGTGCTACCTGACGCCGTGGATCTAAAACCCTAAACCTAGATTCCTACGCCTATAAATAGGGGTCTTCGTTCAGCTCTAAACGGACAGAAAAATAATAATTCTAAACCCCTAATTCTGAAAACCGTAATCTCTCTCAAACCCTCTTACTATCATACTACTTTTTCCTCTTTCTTCCCAACTACTCTTCAACCCTAATTGAATCCATTGAAGGCCTTGGAGGTACAAAGAAGAAAGAAGGTCCATAAACAACCAAGACGGAGATCTAAGCATACAAAAAAGAACGGTTAGTTCCTAAGCACTTAGATAAATCACTTTTCTTTTATTATTTAAATAACTTTAATTGAGTAAATAAAGTTATTTGATCACTTTAAACAAACTTTTCATTAATTAATTCACATAGTATTATTTCATTTAATCAAGACTAGAATTTGATAATTAATTGTTGTTTTATCACTTAAGACAAGGCGAATATTGTTTATTTTGTTTTTTTCACGAATATTGATTAAACAAGGAATAACGACTTTTGCAATGTAATTTCTACGTGATTAATGCTTGTAAATAAAATAAAATAACTTCGTCTTTAGGTATCACATTTCATAATTGTTTGGTAATGAAATTGTGAAAAGGGAAGAGCTAGTAGAGGCCGCACTAGGGCTAGAATAGCGATTCCCCTTTAAAGGAAACGTTATTTTAATACCCTCGCTCCCGAACTCATTTTTGGTTTATGTAGACCAATTTTGGCATGGGTAAACTTACGATTTGTGCTAATATTTCCATGAACTCCACATGGGAGAAAGGCATGAACGAGGTTAATGAGTTTTCCCAAAACTCATTGGCGACTCCTACTTGTTTCTTACAAAAATGCGTGATGAGAGTATCATTTCTAATTCAAGGTCTCCCAAACAGTCAGGAATTCAAATCCTAATACACCCAAAAAAGTGTAAAGTCCTAGGCTTTAAAAGGGGCATGGGCATCTAAGGAGAAAGATCCCCTACGATGGGAACACCCTCCTTACAATAGTGGAGAGAAGAGAGAATTAATTGGTCCCCGTACATCAGAAATGAGGGGTTATAGGGAAAATGAGTAGAGGGAACACAAGGAACCCTAAAAAGGATAAAAACACTGCCGCGACACGACAAATACTGCCGTGACACGGCAAAAAATGTCGTGACACGGGAAACTGTTGTGTGACGTGGAATACTCTGGAATGATGCGGGAAATATTTGACCTTCTTTCTTCTTTGTAGGGTTTACGCGGAAAAGACACGGGGTTGTCCCGTGTCAAGGCACTAGCACCGTGTCACGGGAGACTATGCCGTGACTCGGTAGTATGTCCCGTGACGCGGCACAGTATGCCGTGACGCAGAAGACTTTGTGTCCCTTTTTCCGTCCAAATACATTTTTGCCCTACTTACGTTCAGCCTTTTTAAGTGTCGATTCATATTTTTGGGCTATTTCAGGTTTATTATTTATTAATTGGGCTAAAATAATAAAAATAATTATAAAGGTTTGGTCCAAAATAAAAATTGAAAATTAAACTATGCTTTGACCAAACATTAAGACTGATGTGTTGACTATTTTAGGAACCGAATTTAATTAAATATGAATTTTAAGCACTCTCGGAATTAAATCTGAACCCAACTAATAATGGTGGTGAAATGTTGTTCATCATTGGGTTTGGTTTCGGGGAAACATTGTTTGGTGTCTACAGCTCTGGACGGTTGTCATCTAGAGGAATATCAATATGATCGTCAGCCAGCTATGGACAGAGTTCATTTGACCGTTCCCCGGTCAGTGATTGCTATTTCTTTTCTTTCTTCACCTCCACCAGCTGATTAGCTTTTCTTTTCTTTCCTGCTGCTGGTGGGGCTGGGTCTAAGTCTTTGATATCGTCAAGGTCAATTGGCTCCTTTACATGACCGTTTGCAGCAGCCGTTCGTTTGACGTCTGAGAGGTAACATTCCCTTGTCGACTTCTGATCCCTGTTCAAGGAGCCAATAGAGCCATCATCCTTGTAATATTTTAGCAGCACGAGAGCTGGGATAATGAAGGCTTTGAACTCATTCAGAGTGGATCGGTCCGGAATAATGTTATAGGCGATCGTATGTCGCCCTTTTCCCTTCTCCCCCAGTCAAATGGGTAAATCTATTTGTCCGACTGGGTGCACGACCCCTCCCACGAAACCAACAAGAGGATGGGAGACGTCGCGCAGATTGTCCAGCTTGTACTTCATCTTAGATAGACACTTGTAGTTAATGAGGTCAGATGAGCTACCCGTGTCTATAAGGATTCGACCACCCAGTTGGTTGGCGACCTTACATTCAATGACAACCGGGTCGTCATGCGACAGGCAGACTTTGCCTCGATCCTTCTAAGTAATGAGGATGTCTGGGAAAGTACCACTAGAAGACGCTTGACCATCATTGACAGAGTGGATCATCTTATTCAGATGATCCTTGGTGCCCAGGATGGGCGGGCCACCACTTGCGAATCTGGTTGCTATGGTGTAGACCGGCTCCTTGTCATTGTTCGAGCTACTAGCGAGCTGGGCAGTCTTGGACGAATGTCCAAGATTCATCTTGACAGTCGCTTTGGACTTTAAAACATAAGATTTTAGCACCCCTTATCAGCTAGACGGTCCAACGTCCGCTTGAGACTATATTACTCGTTGGTGTCATGGCCGACTTCTTCATGAAAGTGACAATATTTATTCTTATTCCGTGACTAGATGGAACTCTTCATCGGATTCGACTTCTCAATGGTCAGTCGGTCCTTTATCTCCATGAGGATGGAGTAGCAATCTTTATTAAACTCGTACCTTGGGACGTACGGTTTGAATTCTTTCTTTTTCTTCTTGATCGGCTGATCAGACTAATCAACCGCCCAGACTTCGTTTCTCTTTTTGCTCTCTACAGATTTCTAAGTCGGCTGAGCAGATTAACTCTCTTTTTATTTGTCATACTTTTTGGAGTCTGATTTATGGATGGACGAGTACAGGTCAGTGGCTTGAATAAAGCTCTCTGCCTCTATCTATGCCTCTTGGAGGGTGAAGACCCCCTTCCGAACGAGGTCAAACTTAAAGGTTAACCCGTTCTTCAGACCCCTGAAAAAGTCTATGTAGGCTAACTCGTCAAACAACCTTTAAATCTAGATTCTCACCAAATTGAACTTCCTGACGTAAGGCGGAGTCCTCCTCTCTCTCCCTACCATATGGTGCTCAAGTCTAGACTTGTTTTCTTGGAAAGGATGTTCATCGAGAAGTTGGAGGCAAACGGGAAGGAAAGCCTCCTGAAGCTAGCAATGCATTCGGCTGGAAGGTTGTCAAACCATTCTTGGGCTATGCCCTTCAAGGTTGTCGGGAAGCATCAGCACCACATAGCATCCTTCAACCCCTGTATGTGTGTAATACCTCGTATTTTAAGCCACTTACTTATTATTAACTATGGATTTTTCTGTAATATTTTATTTTTATACAAAAATATTTATATGATTTGACGATGATGATTTTATTTTTTTTTATGTGTTGATTTGGGTATTTTTATACCCGGCCAAGTGGCCCAATTGAAAGCCGCCATGTGTCATTGGAAGAGGTGCCACCTGGACCTTTGAAGGGGTGACACGTGGTAGGCAGACATTCCTCCGTTCAGGGATGATTGATGATCCATCACGGACTATTAAGAGGGCGACACGTGTAACCCTAAGAGACGCCCAAAAGCCTTTTGGGCTCAAGGATACGTGTCACTCAGGAATTGCATCTAGAATGGCGGCCTTCAAGGGCCCAACCCTTGAGGCGTCGTTTTGCGGCGCGACCTAATCCCAAGGTCACCAGATCCTAGGGAGGGCACACTTTTCAAAAAGACCCTATAAATAGGGACAGTTCCTTGATTTATGACGGGATACACGGAATACGAGACAACACGTCACTTTCACATTTATTACAGAGCTGTCGTTTTCAAGAAACAGACAACACCTTACCTGAGCTTGGAATCCGAGAAAAAACTTTATTTTCACACGTTTTACTCTGAATACATACTAACTTAATCTTCGGAGGTGGACCTCCGACCATCCGACAGTCCGTTTGCTTTGCAGGTACAGGCGCCCTTTGCTGAACCCACTCTTAGTGTTGTAACTCTCCCAAGGGACAAAAACCCCCAAAACATTTGGCGTCGTCTGTGGGGAGAGTACCTCTGAGATGGCTTCACAAGCCCCTGTACCAAATCCTGAGACCAACCAATCGGCCTCCAGAAGACATAGTGGTCCAGACGGACCATGACTCAGGGAACGACGCTGATGTCAAAACCTATGTGGATCCTAACGGGTCCCTCATCTCAAGACTCATCCGCAGTAAGGAAAAGCGGGAGCGTCACACAGATGAGGCGGGGCCAAGAAAAACTATTGGTCAGCCAAAGATGCCCTCGGTGCGGACGGGTGATCCTTCCCAGGCGGCAGGATCGACTCCCGTCACTCGAGATGAACTCATGAAACTCCTTAGCAGTCTTAGGGGTGAAATCAAACAACTCGCCTCCAAGAAGTCGCCTACTCCTAGAAAGGACTAGTCGGCCAAGAAGCCAGCCCAAGCTGGTAAACAGAAGTCGGTCAGGGACCGCCAGCCGACTCCTCATCATGCCCCTATGGAGAAGGCCCAGCCCCAATTTGACCTCACTAGGCTTCGTTTCCTATAAACGGGCACAAGAAAAGCCATCCAGCACATACAGCCGAATGGTAACAAGAAAACATTCTCTAATGCTCGACATTACATTGAGCAGAAAAAAACCCAGCTATCAGAGTTGGCTTCAACGTCGACCTACCATGATAGCTTTCAAAATACCTCTGCGGGGTATTCCCAGTCTGTACATGAGACTCCAGCAAGCAGCCCACGGGTTCAGTCTGGCCCTCATGTGATCTAGTCGGCCAAGTACATGATTCCTCCATTGTACTAGTCATCGGCTTTACCTTACATGCAGCCTGCCTTTTTTGGAGGCCATGCGGCATACGGCTATCACCCGATGGACTAGAAGCTCAGGCTGCAACACCTTGGAGATCAACCCTCTTCCTTCTCCAGGGAAATAACCAAAGCCAAACAGCCGGCCAAGGTTAAAAATGTTCTGGTTGGAACCTATGATGGGACCTGCAACCTAGAAGACCACCTTCTAGCATACACCCAACTCATGTATTTACAAGGGTTGGATGATGCCGCATGGTGTCGCTACTTTCCAGCCACCCTGAAGGGCATAGCCCAACAGTGGTTCGACAATCTGCCGAAGTTAAAAAGCTGCTAGACGCCAAGTTCATTCTGCCGTGCAATTTTCCTAAGTGGGTAGCTAACATTGTGTTAGTAAAAACGCCGAATAGAACTTGGCGCATGTGTGTTGATTACACAGACCTCAACAAGGCATGTCCAAAGGATAGCTATCCACTGCCTAAGATCGACAGTCTGGTCAATTCAACAACCGGACATGCCCTAATAAGTTTTATGGACGCCTATTCCATCAGATCCCCCTGTGAAAAAAAGATCAAGAAAAGACGGCATTCGTCACTAATCAGGGGTTGTTCTGTTATACGGTGATGTCGTTTGGTTTAAAGAATGCACCTGCTACTTTCCAAAGAATGATTAATACAGTCTTCATTAATCAAATCGCAAGGAATGTAGAGGCGTACATTGATGACATGATAGTTAAATCCAAACAACAGGCGAATCATCTTGCTGATCTCCGAGAAATATTCGCCACACTCAGGCGGCACAAGGTCATGCTAAACCCAAAAAAGTGTGTCTTTGTTGTTGAGTCTGGGAAGGTGATATGTCTAGTTTATATAGTGTTTTATCCCCGTCCCGTGGTCATTATTAGTAGTGTTTTTGGCTCTTTCGGGCCACTTTTATTACTAATTTGTATGTTCTAGTGTTTTCGTAGTTTAAGTTGTATTTTACAAGAAATTGCACTCTTGGAGCATTTTCCCGGGCCTTATTGGATCGACTACGGAAGCTAGAAGGACACGACCACTTTTGGAGCCCAAGATCGGTGAGAGCCAGTGACTAAGGGCTCGGTAATTTGGATCACGAGGCATTTGGACCAAGTATTCGAGACTCGAGAGGAAATATGGATTGGGCCAAGAAATCTAGCCCAATCGAAGTTCAAGCCTCGAAGATGAAGACCGGGCCCGATCGGGCAAGCATACGCCCGATCGGGTGGCAGCGTGCATTAGTGCCCTCAAGGAAGAGGCGCGCCCGATCGGGTGAGCTAGGCTCGATCGAGCGCGGCACATCAGAAGAAGCATTGGAAAAAAAGCGGGCCCGATCGGGCGCCCCTTCGCCCGATCGGGCGCGTGTTTTCTTAGGACCTGATTAAGTTTTGTTTTAATTTTTGTTTTAGGAGAAGTTTATATACGTTTTTGTACGGAATAATTACTTACCTCTTTCTCTTAGACTTTCTCTCTCTACTTAGTATTTTTCTCTCTCTTAAATTCTCTCTAAACTTTTGTTCTTAATTCCTTCATTAATTCCATATTTACTTTGGTACAATTTCTTCCCTTTTTAATTTCAGCTATTTTAATTGTTTTCTTGATTATGCTTTTAATTATTTATTTGATTGGTTTAGTTATGATGATTAGTGAGTAATTTAATTCTAGGGTTTATGGGGATCCATATTTAATATGAAGGGATAGTTTGTTATTATTGATTGTTGATATTGCATGATAATTTCCTATTGAATTGTTTTAATTCTTTGCAATTATATTATGAATCGAGCAGATGTAATTTGATTGTGAATGTTTAGCAATATTTAATTGATGAATCGAGCAGATGTTGATTTAATATTAAAGGCTAATTTTAATAGGAACTTAGGTCTAATAAATTGTGAGAGCCTGTTAGATCTATGTTGATTAATAAATTGCGAGAGCCTGTTAATCATGTTATCTATGCATTGTTAATTATTAATTACTTTGTTCTATCCCGGAATATTAATTATTGGTGAACCTGTTAATCATGTTATCTATGCATTGTTAATTATTAATTATTGGTATGTCGTTTTGGCACTCAGAGGGGGACAAGCAATGAAGTGGTGAGTTTGGATGGAAAGGATTTGACCATGAGTGAATGTTTTAAGTACCTAGGGTCGATCATCCAGAAGAATGGTGACATTGATCAAGACGTGACCCACAGGATTAAGTCAGGGTGGCTTAAATGGAGAGCGGCCACGGGAGTGCTATGCGACCGCAGCATTCCCTTAAAGTTGAAGGGAAAATTCTACAGGACTGCCATAAGACCAGTGTTGCTCTATGGTACAGAATGTTGGGCTTCTAAGAAAGAGCATATTAAAAAGATGGAGGTTACGGAAATGCGCATGTTAAGGTGGATGTGTGGAAACACTTTAAGAGATAGAATCAGAAATGAGGTTATTCGCAAGAAAGTAGGTGTGGCGGGCATTGTAGATAAATTAAGGGAAAATCGTCTGCGTTGGTTTGGACATGTAAGACGGAGACCCGAGGGTGCACCGGTGCGAAGAGTGGAAGAGTGGGACCATGGAGGGATTAAACGAGGAAGAGGGAGACCAAAGATGACTTGGTTGGAAGGAGTGAGGAAGGATATGAAGTGCATGGATTTACGTGAGGATGAAGTTTTGGATCGTAAGGGATGGAGGAGAAAGATTTATGTTGATGACTACACGGAATAATCAAATTTGGTTCATGTTAGCCGACCCCACTTTTGGGATTAAGGCTTTGATTGATTGATTGATTGATTGGTGAACCTGTGACCCTAGGTTTCCTTATTATTGATTCTTTTCTCCCTAAACATATTCTTCGTAGTATAGAATTCTTACTCAAAAATATTGGTTACTTAAATAATTTAGAGTATAATAATTAATTAGAATTAAAAAGACCTTTTTCCATGTGGAGTTCGACCCTACTTCCCTATCTACTGTAGTTAGTGATTTAGGTAATTATTTTTTATTAGGGGATACGACTTTACCCTGTCAAAATTTGGCGTCGTTGCCTAGATTATCCCCCCTTTTGCCTCAGAGAACATTAGTTCTTTGAGGCAAATCTCATATTTGTCTTTAGTTCTTTGTTTATGCCCAGGTGTTCTAGATCAGGTGACATCCCTTTTGATCCTGAGATCGAGCGTTCTTTTCATAGGCAAAGGAGACTCTATAGACAAATTCTGGCGGGTTCTGAGGAGGACAACGATCGAAGAGATCCTCCCCCTGATTCTAGTGTTACAGATATTCCTTCAGATTCAGAATCAGAGATGACGGCCCAGAAGAAACTCAGTGATTATTCGCAACCGAAGCTCACAGATTTCCCGCACCTTACTCCTACTCCGGCTCTAGATGGAGTTCAATTTGAGATCAAGCCCCAATTTATCACTATGATAGAGAGGAAGCAGTTCATCGGAGCTAAGGGTGAAGATCCTAATCTTCACATCGTAGATTTCTGCCAATATTGTAACACCATTAGACAAGCCGGGGTCACGCAGGACCAAATCAGGGAGATTCTTTTTCCCTTTTCATTATGTGGCAAAGCAAAATTATGGTTTAATGGTTTGAATAGAATTGCACTTGGTATTACTGACTGGGAAACTCTTGCTTTGAATTTCTATAATAAATATTATCCTGCAGAGAGAACAGCGGTGCTAAGAAGTGCTATTCAGAACTTCGCTCAAGAGGCCGACGAAACATTATATGAGGCTTGGGAGAGGTTCAAGGATCTACAGAGAGAGTGCCCCCACCACAATCTAGCATAATGGCAATTGATCCAAGCATTTTATAATGGACTTAGAAATTCTTCTAGATCAGTACTAGATTCGGCAGCTAGTGGGAGGTTTATGAATTTAAATGTGGATGATGCAGGACAGGTTATCGAAGACATGGAAATACACAATTCCCAATATGGGAATCCGAGGGGGTTTGCAAATAAGGGAAAACATAATGTCGATTTCGTATCCTTTTTGCAAGCTCAATTAACATCTATTTGTCAAAAATTAGATAATCTTACTGCCGCTCCTAACTCTGTAGCTAATGTTTCTGCTGTTGCTAACCATGAAGCTTTTTGTTAAAATTGTGGAATTGTAGGTCATTGGGAGCAAGATTGTAGGAGCTTTATGGAACAAGTTAATGCCTTTCAAACCTATAGGCAAAATAACCCCTATTCCAATTCCTACAATGCCGGTTATAAAAACCATCCTTATCTTTCATACCGGAGTACGAATGTACAAAACCCTCCACCTCCACAACAACCACAACAGCAAACACCACCACAACAAAAATATTATCATCCTAATGTCGGCCAGAAAAGCCAAGCATCACCTTCATCATCTTCCGACCCTGCCATGACAGAAATTAGAGCAATGCTTGCTAATATGAAAAAGCATATGGAGAGTAGGGATGCACAAATTGATTCTATTCTAGCCCATAATAAAATCATGGACAATCAAATTGCACAACTTTCATCTACCCTACAATCCTGTCAACAGGGTGCTCTACCATCACAACCTATCCATCCTATAGATCATGCTAATGCAATCACTCTAAGGAGTGGTTCACATTATGATGGACCTCCTATGCCAAAGGAAGATGGACCAGTTCCTGATCTAGATTCCTCTATACCAAACGGTAATCCTACTAGCCCTGCAGGGCTACAAATAGATACTAACCCTACTAATGTTTCTGTGCAGGGTAAATTGCAGGATAAGGGTGGAGATGTGCAGAGCCCAGTTATCAAGCTTCCATTCCCTAATCGACAGCTGAAGAGTAAGCTTGATAAACAATTCGGTAAGTTTTTAGAGGTTGTGAAAAACCTGCAGGTAACAGTTCCTTTCACTGATTTAATCACCCAAGTACCATCTTATGCTAAATTCATGAAAGACATTCTGACTAGGAAAAGGGCCTTTAATGAAGTAGAAACTGTAGCTTTCACAGAGGAGTGTAGCGCTTATTTGCAAAATAAATCCCCTCCTAAATTAAAGGATCCCGGTAGTTTTTCTATCCCTTGTCACATTGGGAATGTTTTTATTGATAAAGCTTTATGTGATTTGGGTGCTAGTGTCAGTGTCATGCCATCATCTATCTGCGCTAAATTAAATATGGGAGAATTAAAAATTACTAATATAACTTTGCAAATGGAAGATCGTTCGATAAAATATCCCTTAGGTATTTTAGAGGACGTACCTGTCAGAGTTGGTAAACTTTTTATTCCGGTTGATTTTGTTGTTTTAGATATGGCAGAGGACACACAAATACCCATTATATTAGGTAGGCCTTTCCTCCACACTACATGAGCTATTATTGATGTGAAAAATGGTAAACTAACCCTTTCTGTAGGTGACGATAATGTTACCTTTAATTTAGGGAAGGTTTTGAAAGGGCCTATGTTAGAGGAAAATTGTTGCTATATTGATACAATTGATATAATGGACAATATTTGTGTTGATAGCTTGCCACAGGTTCTTGCGAAGGATCCCTTAGAGGAAGTTCTCTGCGGGAATTTACCTAGCGACAATGCAAGCATTTGGGGTAATGAGGTACAGGATATTGAAAAGGCTCTTTTCTTAGAAGAGTTAAGCCCCAAGGAGACAATGAAGGTAGTAAATTTAGTTCAGGAATCAAAACCTGCAGAGGTCAAGAAACCTAAGCTAAAACCTCTCCCTTCTCATTTGAAATATGTTTTTCTTGATGAACATGAACTACACCCCTTGATCATCAGTACTGCACTCACTGACCTACAATCTTCCCAACTTCTAGGGGTCCTCAAAACCCATAAGAAGGCTATAGGGTACAGTATTGATGATCTCAAGGGTATTAGCCCTGATTTTTGCATGCACAGGATTCATCTAGAGGAAAATTACAAGCCTTGCATTCAACCCCAACGAAGATTAAATCCCAACATGCAGGAAGTAGTCAAGAAGGATGTGATGAAATTACTTGATGCCGATATTATCTATCCCATCTCTGACTCCAAGTGGGTAAGTCCTGTGCAGGTAGTACCAAAGAAGGGTGGGATAACTGTGATAACTAATGAGAAAAATGAATTAATTCCCACTAGAACTATAACAGGGTGGCGTATGTGCATAGACTATCGTAGATTAAATATCGCCACTAAAAAGGATCACTTCCCTCTTCCGTTTATTGATCAAATGCTTGAGAGGTTAGCCAATCACAAATTCTTTTGCTATTTGGACGGGTATTCGGGATTTTTCTAAATTCCGATTCACCCTGAAGATCAGGAAAAGACTACCTTTACATGCCCTTATGGCACTTTTGCATATCGTAGAATGCCCTTTGGTTTATGTAATGCACCTACTACCTTTCAACGTTGCATGATGAGCATTTTTTCTGATTTCATAGAGTCTATCATGGAAGTCTTTATGGATGATTTTAGCGTATATGGTTCTTCATTTGATTCATGTTTAATTAATCTCGCTAAAATTTTGAAAAGATGTAAAGAGTGCAACTTAGTCCTTAATTGGGAAAAATGTCACTTTATGGTGACAGAGGGAGTAGTCCTTGGCCATATTGTATCTGATAAGGGCATACAAGTAGACAAGGCTAAAATATCAGTGATTGAGCAATTACCTCCCCCAGTCAATGTTAAGGGAGTTAGAAGCTTCTTGGGTCATGCGGGGTTTTATCGCCGCTTTATCAAAGATTTTTCTAAAATTGCTAAACCACTGACACAACTTTTGCTCAAGGATGCCCTATTTATTTTTACTGACGAGTGTCTTGAGGCTTTTAATAGGATTAAGCAGGCTTTGATATCGGCACCCATCATATGTGCTCTCGATTGGAACCTTCCTTTCGTAATCATGTGTGATGCAAGTGACTTTGCACTAGGATCCGTGCTCGGACAGAGGAAGGACAAGGTTTTGCATGCTATTTGTTATGCTAGCAAAACCTTGGATGAAGCCCAAGTCAACTATGCCACCACAGAAAAGGAGTTTCTTGCTGTTATTTATGCTTTAGAAAAATTTAGATCATATCTAGTTGGTTCTAAAGTTATTGTTTTTACTGATCATGCAGCACTGAAATACTTGATAGCCAAGACGGAATCAAAGCCAAGGCTACTCCGGTGGGTTCTCTTGCTCCAAGATTTCAACATAGAGATAAAAGATAAAAAGGGAGCAGAGAACGTAGTGGCAGACCACTTGTCACGTATCAAGTATGATGAGGGTAAGGATTCTTTACCTATAGATGATTCTTTCCCTGATGACAACCTGTATGCAGTTGTAGAGCATCACCCTTGGTATGCTGATCTTACTAATTATTTAGTGGGTGGTACTCTACCTCCTGACTTGTCCTACCAACAGAAAAAGAAATTTCTTTATGATGTTAAACATTATTTTTGGGATGACCCTTTTTTGTTTCGTGAGTGTGCAGATGGATTATTTCGCAAGTGTGTTCCCTAATGGGAGGTTCACGGCGTCCCTTCCTGTTGTCATACTTCACCCTATGGTGGACATCATGGCCCCACTAAAACGGTGGCTAAGATTAATGAGTCAGGATTCTTTTTGCCTACTATGTTTAAAGATGCTAACAATTTTGTGCAGGCTTGTGACTCTTGCCAGAGGACTGGCAACATTTCGCAGAGGCATGAGATGCCCCAAACTGGGATTCTTGAAGTTGAAATATTCGATGTTTGGGGTATCGATTATATGGGGCCGTTCCCATCTTCCAATGGGAATTGTTACATACTTGTAGCCGTCGATTATGTGTCCAAGTGGGTAGAAGCCATAGCTTCACCAACAAACGATTCTAAGGTAGTCATCAAGCTCTTCAAGAAGATCATATTTCCCAGGTTTGGTGTTCCACGAGCTATTATTAGTGATGGGGGTACCCACTTCCATGAAAAACAATTGGATAACCTCCTCAAGAAGTATGGCGTATATCATAGAACAGGGCTTAGTTACCACCCTCAAACTAGTGGTCAAGTTGAGGTCTCTAATAGGGAAATCAAGGCGATCCTATAAAAGGTAGTAGCCAAGTCAAGGAAAGATTGGAGCATGAAGCTTGATGACACACTTTGGGCATACCGAACAGCATTTAAGACACCGATTGGTACTTCACCTTATAGATTGGTTTATGGTAAGGCATGTCATCTTCCCGTAGAATTGGAGTACAAAGCCTTTTGGGCGATCAAAGAGCTTAATATGGATTCTAAGGCTGCGGGTAAGAAGAGACTTCTTCAACTCAATAAGTTGGATGAGTTTAGATTGTCGGCATATAATAGTGCGCGGATCTACAAGGAGAAGACCAAGAAGTGGCATGACAAGAGGATCTTACCAAGAGAGTTTGCACCGGGTGATAAGGTCCTTCTATTTAATTCTAGATTGAAGATTTTCCCAGGGAAGTTGAAGTCTAGGTGGTCCGGTCCCTTCACTGTCACAAAGGTGAACAAATTTGGTTCGGTGGAGTTGGTGAATGACAAAGGTGAAGAGTTCAAGGTAAATGGCTAAAGGTTGAAAGTGTATCATGAAGGTGCTACCATTAGAGATGTGGAGGATACTCTCCTAACTCCACTTCCAACATGAGCTTCAAGGTGGTAAGAAGGTCTTGCGGGACCTAGATAAACCAGCGCTTTGCGGGAGGCAACCCGTATTTCATGCTTTCTAGACTAGTTTTTCCTTATTTTTGTTTTTTTTTTTAGAGAGGCGAGGAGAGTGATATTTCACCAGTTTTAAGTGTTTTTGTACAGGTATGAATTTGACAGGTATAAAGACTTAGAAAAAATTTGAAGAAGAAAAGAAATCGGAGAAAAAGGGCTGCTCGGGCCCGATCGGGCGAGGCTCGCCCGATCGGGCGCGCAAGCAACCCAGAAATCAGCAGCAAATTTGCCCGATCGGGCGCGCAAGCATGCTAAAAATCAGAACCATTTTCGCCCGATCGGGCGCGCAAGCAAGGTTGAATTCAGAGACTATTTTCGCCCGATCGGGCGAAGCTTGCCCGATCGGGTGCTTTATTTAGAAAATCGAGTGAAAAGGAAAGATATGTCGGGCGAAGCTCGCCCGATCGGGCGAGCAAAGGGCGAAAATTTTGTTCGCGCCCGATCGGGCGGAGCTCACCCGATCGGGCGCGCAATTTGAGTTTTGGAATTTCAAACCTTCGCCTGATCGGGCGCGCCTACAACCCGTCCCCCCTTTATTTTCTTTTCTCTTCTTTCTTTCCTCACTTTCTCCTTATTTCATCTTCTTCATTTCACTTTCTCTCTCTAAAATCTCCATTTTCAAACCTTCAACTTACACTTCAATCCAAGATCTCCTCCAATTCTTCCATCCAAATTCAAAAATTCTTACATATTCCATCTCCCCTCATCCTCCTCTACCATCTACACTAATTTTCCCCCACTTTCTCTTAAATTTTCTCAAACCCTAAAAGAGAGAAACCTCAAATTTTCCACTATTTTACAAAGCAATGGCCTCAAAGCGTTCAAGGAATCAAAGGGGTGAGAGCTCAAGTGCACCACAACCAACAATCAACCCGGACCTTCAAACTCCGGGATGGGAGGAGGTTGTAATTACCTCGGAGGAGCAACGGGTTAGGATGGTCAACCTCATCGATCGTCAGGTAATCTCTACCCGTTTTATTCATCATCCCACGTTAGCTAGGTTAGGCCTTGATAAATATGTGGAAAAATTGTTTAAGGGTATAGGCGTGAGTGGGCTTTTTCAAATGTGTCATGATACATATGATTATTTAACATTGGAATTTATCTAAAGTTTTAATGTTATTAAAATGAATGCACTAATCACTCATGTACAATTCCGATTATTAAACAATGATGTGAGACTAACTCTAAAAGAATTTGGAAAGTTGTTTGATTTAAAATCGGATAAACCTATTGAGCCCTCTCAAGACCACACCGCCGTGGTCTATAAGAGGTTAACTGGGGAGGATTTAGTGAACCTCCAACATGCCAAAGGGACGCGGATTCAACATCCCATCCCAAAACTTTGACAAAGATTTGTCGGCCTCACCATTTTTGGGAGGCATGAACCAGCAAATGTTTGGAGAGATGAATTGGAACTATTGGCATCCTATATAATTCCTAATGCTGAAAAATTGAACATACCCCATAGGATAGCCAATCATTTCCAAAGGGCGGCCAATGCGGACGAGGCTAGTAGGTCTAGAGCACCTATTTACTTTGGGGGGTTAGTGACCCATATTGCTAGGAAACACCTAGGTTAGAACCCCGATGGGCATAGGAAAGTTGTGGGATCGAACCTAATGGACCTACCCTATTTAGGGAGTTTGAACTGGGTGCAACCGGTGGGGAGTGATACTTGGTGGATTGTCCACCGACAATCGGGTAGGAGGGACCAAGCCTTTACCTTACCCAACCCCGCCTTGACCAAATTTGAGAGGGGGAAGCCCTCTTATACTTTTGAGATAAATGGTCAAGGTGAGGTTCAACCACCTCACCCCTCACCACAACCCCACCAATCCCCCATTCACCACTCACCACACTACCAACCACCCACACCTTTCACCTATGGCATGCCCACTTCCTCGGTCGATTACAATGTCGACCCCAATGCCCCATATGACTTTTCGGCTTTTAGGAGCCAATTAGACCGCATTGAGACGGGGCAAGGGAGGGTTGAGGGTATGATGCAAAACCTAGACTCTAGGTTAAGCACCCTAGATGGGCGGGTTGATCTTATAGAGAGGAACCTAAGGAGGGGCCTTTACCCCATGTATGATGATTATGCCCGTTGGGGGGCTATTCCTCCCGATTCACTTACTCCCGATTGGTTCCAATACCCCCAAGGAGGGTATTCTCACCCTGGTGCATATGGTACATACGTGGACTACTCTTCGGTCCACGGATATGGGGGTAATGCTCCTTATGGGGGTATGGGTGGGAATGTAGACCCTAACTACTATGCCGGTGGTTCAGGGTATGGTGGTGGTGGCTCTAGCCATGGAGGAGCCGGTTCTAGCCACGGCGGGGGCTATTCTAGGATGGATGAGGATGAGGAGTAGGCTACTCTCCCAAGTCAATGAGGGCATTGCTTGATTTGGCTTGGGGGGTGTTCTTTCACTTGGAAATTCTCTTTCTTTTCTCTCTTTATTTGCTTTCTAGTATAGTTTTTATTTGCTTTCCTAGTGTAGTTTTTATTGCTTTCTTATATATGAAAAATACAAAAATATTAAAAAATAAAAAAATTCAAAAATACGTTCCAATGAATTGTAAATCATGCTTCCCTGTGCCCCATACTTGAGAAAATTTGTTTTGATTCTTGGTATTTGATGATGAATATTGTGGATTTGTTGGTCATGATTTGAAGTCTAATTGTTTGGATTCCTAAACTTGCGTCAATTTTGCCCAACTACTTGTGAATATAGTGCTTGACTAGTTGATTTGGTTAGGAAATGTGTGATAGTTCCATAATTCCTGGTATGTCAATGAATTTGAGTATTGATTTGCAACTATGAGTAGTGTTTCATGACTTATTATTATGCACACGAGGAGGACGAAGGCGTTCATTCTTTTAGGTAGCCTTCAGAGTATTAGATACATTTGTTCCCTTCTTGTTACCCATGTTGTTGCTTGTGCCCTTTTATTGTTTATAGCCACATTACAAGCCTTAATTGCCCCATTGGTTACTAGTCCCAAGCTTGGCTTGGGGGAGCTATTAGTGAGGTGAGGGAGTTTGTAGTGTGCACATTGTTTGCACAATTTGGGTGGGTTTTGAGAAGTAATAAAAAAAAATGTTTGATGTTCAAATGTTCTAAGGAAAAAAAAATGTTTGATGTTCAAATGTTCTAAGTGAAGGGTAATCAAAAGAAAAAAAAAAAAAAAAAAAAAAAAAAAAAAAAAAAAGAAAGAAAGAAAGAGTTGAGTTTCAATGTAAATATTTCAAGTTATGAGTTCAAGGTTTGTTATTCACTCAAAGTTCTACATTATCATACTCTTATAAGTGAAATTGTAAGTGTTGGGATGGTTTATTTTATTTGGAGTATATTTGGTGGATTGTTGTTTGGAGTTGGTTATGTTGGAGATGTGTATGATCATTATTTTTTATCATGGGTTTATTAGGATTTAGCTCCCTTAATGCATAGCTTTTCTCTCACATAATCCCAAATTTATCCTACCTTTACCCTAGCCTTACATTACAAGCTTAAAAGACCTTACGACCTTGTGCATAGAGGTTATGTAAATGTGATCGAGGGATTTAGTAGTGTCGTTAGTCTACTAACCCTAATCAAATTAACAATTTATAATACCTAAACTACTCTAATACGAGTATAGGGGTAAGTAAAGGGTCGAACCCAAAAGGACTAAGTGTATCAATCTATGCTAATTAGACTACTAGGAAAGCTTGTGAGGTAAAGAGGGGTTCAATTAAACACTACTAAGAGCAAATAACTAAAACTAGGGAAAGTGGAATCCAATTACATCAATGCATTCAACAACATCAAACAATTAGATGAAAATGACCTCAATTAGGACGATTAACACATTTAACTCACTCTCGCGCAATTAAGCATGTTAATTATCCTACTAAACTAATTCACTCTCGTGCAACTAGCCTAGCAAAGGTATGGAAGAATTTAGACCCTCAAACAACTCACTTTCGCACAATTGATTGAAAGCACGATTAAGAACATAGAATCAATTAGCTAGAAAGATTCTAATCCATAAAAGCATCACCCATACACAATAATCAAGAAACAATTCCATACTAGCCACAATCAATCATTAAATTAATTAACATAATCTTCATCCATTTCCCTAGAACAAACCTAAACTAACATGGTGAACAAAAACATGGAAAACAAGGTAAAATAATAATAAAAGCAAGAATCAACCGCTAAAATAATTAATCTACTCAAATAAACAAATAAATAAGCAAAAACAATAATAAATGAAAGCAATAAAGGTGAGAGAAAGTTAGGAAGACTCATTGAATTTATGAGAGGAAAAATCCACAAATTTGCTTCTTCAAAATCCCAAAAACTCCATGAAAAGTCCAAGCTTTCTCTCTCTAAACTACTCCAAAACTAGAGAGAGAAACTCCTAATCTAACCCTAAGAGAGAGAAGCTCTCCTAAACTAACTAAAAAAATAGCATAATAGATCCCCCCCCCTTTTTTACAAAGAGTCCCGTCTATATATATGTGGCTCCACACAAAAGAAAGAGACTTGGACAACAAGGCGCAAATAAATCGTAAACCCAGTCGTGCGCGCCCGCACATGAGTCCTGTGCGCCCGCACACAATGTGTGTGCGCCCTTTCATCGTAGTGTGCGGCCGCAACTTTGTGGGTACGGGGAAAATAAGTGCGCCCGCATATGAGTCTTGCGCGCCCGCGCAAAGGTGTGTGCGCCCGCACAGCGGTCGCGCATAGGGTCGCGTAAACTCTCTGGTTTTGCTCTGTTTCTTCAGTCTGGCTATGCGGGTTATGACAGGGCTGCGCGCCCGCACAGCCTCACATGTGCGCCCGCGCATAAGCCGCACAGCACCCTGCGCACAACAGATAACTTGGCTTCTTGATATCCTCTTTCTTTCGACGCATAATTCTTACAAAACCAAAGCATGGAGATCAAAATAAAAACAAAGAAAATAAGATAAATTAAATAAATTAAGAAAATAAGCTAAAAACTATTAAAAATCACTTAAATACTCGAAAACAAGATAAAAGACGAGAATAAGTAAATAAAGAAATAAAGGACAAAAAGGGTTAAATTATTGGAAAAATAAGCCGAAAAACGACTCAATAAACACCCTAAAAAGTGGCATAAAAGTCACTTATCAAAATGCAAAAGTGTTGTTTTTCAATGTAAGTTATGACTTGGCATATTTCGAGTCGACTAGTAGGATGAGCGTTCAATGTTTTTTTATACACACGAGAGTGTGAGTTGGGAGGGCATTGTTCACATTAAAGGGGTTGGTTGGAGAGCGATCGAGTACATTCTTTACTCGCCACATAAATGAGAGTTGAGTGTGTGAGCACTAGTCTTGAATTCTATATGCTCTTGTGGTTTGCTCTACTTGACAATTTTTGGGGAGGAAGGGTGATTAGATGAATAAGATTGATTGATGTTGAAGCATGTTCATTAATTTTGCCTTGAATCGTTGGTTTTTGATTTGATGATTGGGGTGAAGTATGTTTTATATGTTCATTGATGAGCTCTTTGCTTAGGGACAAGCAAAGGTTTGGCTTGGGGGAGTTTGATATGTCTAGTTTATATAGTGTTTTATCCCCGTCCCGTGGTCATTATTAGTAGTGTTTTTGGCTCTTTCGGACCACTTTTATTACTAATTTGTGTGTTCTAGTGTTTTCGTAGTTTTAGTTGTATTTTACAGGAAATTGCACTCTTGGAGCATTTTCCCGGGCCTTATTGGATCGACTACGGAAGCTAGAAGGACACGACCACTTTTGGAGCCCAAGATCGGTGAGAGTCGGTGACTAAGGACTCGGTAATTTGGATCATGAGGCATTTGGACCAAGTATTCGAGACCCGAGAGGAAATATGGATTGGGCCGAGAAATCTAGCCCAATCGAAGTTCAAGCCTCGAAGATGAAGACCGGGCCCGAACGGGCAAGCATACGCCCGATCGGGCGACTGCGTGCATTAGTGCCCTCAAGGAAGAGGCGCGCCCGATCGGGTGAGCTAGGCTCGATCGGGCGCGGCACATCAGAAGAAGCATTGGAAAAAAGGCGGGCCCGATCGGGTGCCCCTTCGCCCGATTGGGCGCGTGTTTTCTTAGGACCTGATTAAGTTTTGTTTTAATTTTTGTTTTAGGAGAAGTTTATATACGTTTTTGTACAGAATAATTACTTACCTCTTTCTCTTAGACTTTCTCTCTCTACTTAGTATTTTTCTCTCTCTTAAATTCTCTCTAAACTTTTGTTCTTAATTCCTTCATTAATTCCAGATTTACTTTGGTACAATTTCTTCCCTTTTTAATTTCAGCTATTTTAATTGTTTTCTTGATTATGCTTTTAATTATTTATTTGATTGGTTTAGTTATGATGATTAGTGAGTAGTTTAATTCTAGGGTTTATGGGGATCCATAATTAATATGAAGGGATAGTTTGTTATTATTGATTGTTGATATTGCATGATAATTTCCTATTGAATTGTTTTAATTCTTTGCAATTAGATTATGAATCAAGCAGATGTAATTTGATTGTGAATGTTTAGCAATATTTAATTGATGAATCGAGCAGATGTTGATTTAATATTAAAGGCTATTTTTAATAGGAACTTAGGTCTAATAAATTGCGAGAGCCTGTTAGATCTATGTTGATTAATAAATTGCGAGAGCCTGTTAATCATGTTATCTATGCATTGATAATTATTAATTACTTCGTTCTATCCCGGAATATTAATTATTGGTGAACCTGTGACCCTAGGTTTCCTTATTATTGATTCTTTTCTCCCTAAACTTATTCTTCGTAGTATAGAATTCTTACCCAAAAATATTGGTTATTTAGATAATTTAGAGTATAATAATTAATTAGAATTGAAAAGACCTGTTTCCCTGTGGAGTTAGACCCTACTTCCCTATCTACTGTAGTTAGTGATTTAGGTAATTATTTTTTATTAGGGGATACGACTTTACCCTGTTAGAAGGTTTTTGGATTTTTGATTAATCAAAGGGGAATAGAGGCCAACCCTGAAAAAATACAGGCGGTAATCGACATGCAGTCGCCCCGTACTGTGAAGGAAGTGCAAAAGTTAATAGGTTACCTAGCGGCCTTGGGAAGATTCCTCAGTCAGTCAGGCGACAAGTGTATCTACTTCTTCCAGGCAATCAAAAAGAAGACCAACTATGAATAGGGGGACGATGCAGAGGCGGCCTTTCAAAAGCTAAAAACTCATTTGCACTCTTTGTCAAGGCTTGTTAGCCCTTTTCCCAAAGAGAAGCTATTCATGTATTTAGCCATCTCTGATCATGCCCTCAGTGTCGTTCTCTTAGCTGAAAGAGACGGCACCCAGCTCCCGGTGTATTTCATTAGCCATGTTCTTAGGAACGCAGAGCTTCGGTACCCCATGGTTGAAAAATTTGGCCTTGCCCTTTACATGGCCATCAAGATGCTAAAACCCTACTTCTTGGCGCATGCGGTAAAAGTCTATACTGACCAACCGATCAAGCGGCCGCTCACAACCTTAGAGTCTTTTGGACGAATGCTCAAATGGGCGATTGAAATGCAAGGATTAGAAATCACTTACGAACCAAAGAAGGCAATAAAGGGGCAAGCATTCGCCGACTTTATTGTTGAAATGACAAGGTCGGTTGCATCGGATAATACTGACCAGGTTTGGAAAGTGTATGTGGACGGGAGCTCCACTACGAACTGCTGCGGTGCAAGGATCATCTGGCAATCTCCTGAGGGAGATAAGTACGAATATGCATTGCGGTTCTAGTTCCAAGTCTCTAACAATGAGGCCGAATATGAGGCCCTGCTAGCCGGCATTCGGTATTGCAAGGCGGCAGGGGCAAAGAAAATTGACGTCTGCTCCGATTCTCAACTGGTCGTACTCCAGGTCAATGGAACGTACAAGGCCACTCATCCGGCCATGATAAAATAATTTTAGGCGGTCAAAAATGAAGTCGGGACAATTGAGGAGTTTCATCTAACTCAAGTGCCTAGATCTTCAAACAATCAGGCGGATGCTCTGTCAAAACTGGCATCATCCGCCTCCTGTGAAACGCCTCGGCCGGATTTCTGGGAGGTCATGGAAAAGAGAAGTAAATCTAATGAAGACCCCATTGGAATTCTCGACCGAATCTCTACTTGGATGGACAACATCCGGCCCTATCTTGCAGACGGCACGCTCCCTGATTCACCCCAGGAGGCGACTGTTCTGAAGAAGAAAGCGGCAAACTTCAAGCTGAGACAAGGAGAACTCTTCAAGACTAGTTTCTTGAAACCCCTGTTGAAGTGTGTTACCCCAGAGAAGGGTAAAGATGTCCTCGAAGATTTGCATGCGGGTTTTTGTGCCTCCCATATAGGCGGCAGGTCCCTAGCTGCCAAGGCCAGGTGGCTCTATTTCTGGCCTACCCTGGAGTCGGATGCCATGAAAATGGTCAAAAAATGTGACAAGTGCCAAAAGTTTGGCAAGCTCATCCATCATCCGGCCACAGACCTGACGGCCATCCACAGCCCAATACCCTTTGCCAAATGGGGCATGGACATACTTGGGCCTTACACAGTAGCACCAGGTGGCAAGCGCTACATATTAGTAGCCGTGGATTCTTTTACCAAGTGGGTAGAGGCGGAGGCGGTCAAAAACATTAAGACCAAAGATGTCATCTCCTTCATATGGTGGAATGTTATCACCCGTTTCGGGGTGCCTATGTCTATGGTTTTTGACAACGGACCTGAGTTTGGGACGCCTCAGCTCAAGACTTGGTTGGGAGACAAAGGGGTCTCAAGCTTCTTCGCATCATTCGGCCGGCCCCAAGCAAACGGCCAGGTCGAAGCTTTCAACAAGTTAATCTCAGACAAGATTAAAATGAAAATAGAAAGGGTTGGTGGCCTTTGGGCGGATGAATTACCACACGTCCTCTGGGCCATCAGAACAACCGCCAAAGGGGCAACTGGAGAAACCCCATTCCTCATGGTGTATGGTGCAGAAGCTGTCCTGCCCATCGAACACTACGAGCCGACTCTTCGAGTCATGTTATATGACGAAGAAGTAAACTGGGAGGCCATGCGGCTGGCATTGGACTCACTTCCAGAGCGCAAGGGCAATGCTTCCTTGTGCCATGAGATTTACCGTCTGAGAATGACTTGGGCCTACAACAAAAGAGTACACAAGCGTCCTCTCAAAGTGGGGGACTTTGTGCTACGGAAAATGGAGGCAGTCGGTAGGGCGAATGAGCAGGGAAAGCTAACCCCAAATTGGGAAGGCCCCTACCGAATCTATGATGAAGTAAGAGACAGCACCTACCGACAGGAAGAACCAGACGGTAGGCGGTTGCCTAGAACTTGGAATGTAGACAACTTAAAAAAGTACTACTTCTAAGAATTTTTGTAATTACTTCAAAGTTCTGATTAATGAGAATATGCCTTCATTTCCCAAACTTGTCTCCTTGCTAAATTTTGTAAATTATGCTAGCGTCGTCTGTAAAAAGTACAGAAGACCACTCTATTATTTAGCATCTGTCCCAACAGCCGATGCCCCATTCCGTCTGAAGGAGCCGACTGCACCAAAGCAGTCGACCCTACTGATTTATTTTTAAGTTAAGCCCAATGCTTAACAGCTATTTACCATTTCTATAAGAGGCCAATGGCCGAATAATAATAAAACAATAGAGGCCGCCGGCCACAGTCTGCTCCAACATGAGTATGACCGTCTGCTCTAACATGAGTCAAATAACCGACGATGTCCATTTGGGCGAATTCGTCGAGGAGAAGCATCTCCCATTTGGGTGGCACATTGCTCTACGAATACATCAAACGACCCTACCAAATGCTAAAAACGCATCCGCAGTCATTTGAATATATCGAAAGTGAAATCTAAAAGGTCGAACGTTTTTTAAATTGTTCTAGTACAATTGAAAAGAGGTCATTGTTTCATGATTAGAGGCTATCGAGGCATAAGGCCGGATGCGCCTGTTTTTGCTCTGGAGCAAGGCAGGCAGAGAACTCTTTCTCAATAAAAAAAAAAAAAAAAAAAAAAAAAAAAAAAAAAAGCTAAGTCCAAAAACTTAGCATTATGCGTAGGCTTATAGTCGAATGCGCCTGTTCTGTTATTGGGGCAAACCAGGCGGAATAATTTCTCTAAACAATAAGCTAAGTTAAAACTTAGCAGTTAATTTTAACGAGGCCTTTGGCCGAATGAAATTAAAGAATCGACTGCTCTGTATGGACGTCTGTCGCTTGTTTGGGGCAATCACCATAGTGATTGATTGACTTAGAAACCATGTATGCTCTTCTAAGTATCAATAATTTCTAAGTCAATCAATCCAATCAACCGAAACCAATCGACATCCGCCCAGGGGCAAGGACATTTGCATATTATATGGGCTAAAATAATTAGCTAAATTACTTAGCTAAAATTCCATGCATAAAAAAAAGCTTTGAAAATTTTTAAAGCATGCATAAACACCAATATAAATAAAACCGGCCGAATGACCGGATGATTCATAAAATTAAACAGCCGGCAAAATTGACGACTGACAAATGTTAACTGGCCAAGCCAGGGAAATTGTTAAGCAATCCGACCCCTCGGTCGGTCAAGATACACATTTACTCGGCACGCAGGCCGGAAGATGATATAAATGGCCAATCGGCCGCAGAAAGAAATTATAAAAAGCTTAAGGGGCAGGGGAGTTATCAACATTGGCAGCCACATCATCACCCGCCGGCTGCTTTGCATCTTCATCATCCTCCTCGTCCCCCTGCTCGTCCCCAGAAGAGCCTAATGAGGAGTCGGCCTCTTCGCCCTCAGCAGCATCCTTGTTCGCCTCCACTTGAGATTGGCGAAGAAGTTCAGCATTGAAATCCTCGTTAGCTTAATCAAACTTGGATTTCCAGGTGCTATAGTCGGCACCCGGCTAAACCGCCTCCCATGCCATCCGCATGATGGCCTCATAGTCCTCCATCATATGTTTGACAAGGGCCTCATTCTCCTCCTCAGCTCGGGACTTGAACTTGGCCTTCAGCTGCTTCTCCTAGTTCGCCAGGCGCACCTCCAGGCGGCCAACCCGCTCCTTGGCCCTCTCGGCCTCTTTCTTAGTCTCTTGAAGAGGCTCAAGTTTTTCCTTAAGACCTTTAATTTCGGCCTTGAGGTCAATGATTTTGGAGCGAGCCAAATCCAGGTCCTTCTTTACCTACAGGTTGGCATCCGCCTGGGAATACATCATATCAAGGGTTAGTAGCTCATTCTGAGCAATTTCAAATTGAGCTCGGTCTAAGGCGGACTCTACTCGAGCTTTAGCGTCTGTTACCTCTTTGGACTTTTCCTAGATTGGCCTCCTCAATCCCTGGATGTGCAGCATAACCTGAAGATGAAAAAAGAGCCAAATGGTCAAGACTAGTCGGATATGTGCTTAAACAATAAGAAAATTAAGCTAACTCTTTACCTCACACAAGTTCCCCAAGATGGCATCCAAGTTAAGGGTGTCGACTCCTCTCACGGACGCAATGTCCTCTGGATCAAGCGCCCTTAGCATCTCCTTGGCCATCTGGACGACGGTCGGCCTTTGCACAGGAGCTGCAAAATTAAAGTTAGTCAAGAAAACTCTAAGAAACTACCTTGATGTTGAAATTTAATGAAGATGCGGTTTATACCGCTCGGCTGAACCTCCTCCTCCTTCCCATGACGCCTCTTCTCTCATATTGAGTCAACAGCGGTAGTAAGTTGTTGAAAGCCACCCTTCGATGCCTGAGTAGCATCCGGTTTGCTGACCTCCCAGTCAGCTTCGAGAGTAGAGTCGTCTCCTTTCTTGGGCTTGTGAGCAATGTGCTTCCGGTTCTTGCCGGATGCACTCACATCACCAGTCCCAGTCTTCTGGATTTTGGATTGGGATTGCTTGGAGGGAAAGGGCTTGGTGGAGCCACTCTGCATTAGCAAAAAGAAAGGAGTCAGAAAAACAGGCGGGGAAAAATTAACCTTTGCTGAAAAATATACCAAGTGTTATAAACAACTACCTTGGGAGTCCCGACTGTTTTCTCCTCGTCACTCGCTCGATTAAGGACGTTCGAGCGATATTTTGCTGCAGAGACAGCAGCCGGCTTCCTTGTTGCCAAGATCTTTTCCATAGCTTTGTCTGCACCAAAAGCAGGAGTTAGACTTTATAAACAAACATTGAAAAACAATTTAAAGGTTGCATAAAATCAGACGGCCGACTACCTCTCGGCATCTCAGAGCTTAGCCCACAAGCGGCCAAAAACACCCCATCCTCTAGCCACTTGTAAAGGGGAATGTAGCTCTGGGGGACGACTATTTTCTCCCCCTGCTCATTTGTCTGAACGGACACTTTGAACAAACCCCGGTCAAAAATTACCTCCTGGGCCCGCTTAGGGAGAGGGGGCAAGGCACTCTTGCCAGCCAGGAGGGGCAGATCCTTGTTCCACCTATTGTATTTGTGATTCAGTCGGCTATATGAGGAATGGACTATGTAGAACTTTTTCCTCCAGTCCTTCCACTTGTTCTCCTTGCCGACTGCCATCATGTACCCCTTGTAGGTGGACAAGGTGTACCAGCCTTCGCAACCCTTGGCAGGCGCTCGGCTGAGATAATGCATGTGGGCAAATGCCTCAAAGATGGGATCCACCTCCAAAATTTCACATGCGGCAACGTACCCGATGATATTAATCCATGAATTTGGGACAAGTTGCCAGATACCCAGTTGGTATCCGTCCAGTATTCTCTCCACGGCCGGATGGAGAGGGAAGCGTATACCAGCCTGGAGGACCACCTCGTAGCAGCCAAATGCTTAGTCCTTATAGTTGGCCAAGGTCGGCTAGGTTATCGTATCGTCCTTGTTGGGAATGGACAAGGAAAAGCCATGACCTATTACGGTCTTGCGCTTGAAATTAGGAAGACCGGATGTCATAGAAGTCCACTTACTTTGCGGGATATGGTGATAGTAGGGGGCGCGTTCCAAGCGCCTAGAAGCACTCGGCTCTGCCTATCCTTCTCCCTTTTCCACTGACAAGGATTCCCTTGCAGTGCTTATCTTTTCTCTAGCCTCCTCTGAAGTAACGGAGGCATTTTCAGAAGATGACGAGGCCGAATCGTCATCAGAGCTCTCCCCAGAGCTAGGGGACTGCCTGCTGGGGCCAGCAGGGTCCTTCCCTAGACTCTCCTTCGACGCCTGTTATGAAGGCTCAGCCTGGTATTAACTGTCCGCTTCCCGCAGTATGGTATCACTGGGGGTGCCGCTTGAAGAACGGGAAGAGTAATAAGTTGGAGTTTGGGGAAGGTCAGAAGAAGGGTTTGGGGGGTTCTCAGAAATCTCACTAGCAGGCACCCTGATGGAGCCATCAGAGTTGACAGTCTCGCTGTCCGAATGGTAAAAGGAACCATCCGCACTATATCTCCTCGTTGTCTTCTTTGTTCTGGCCATCGTGTCCTGCAGATGCACAGACACTATCGGATTCGGAGATGTACTTAAAGTAAAGTTCTCGAACGAGCATTCGGCACTCCCAGTTCTAGATTCATCCATCCCCGGTGACCGGCTGATCGCTAACCTAGGTCGTGCCGGGTGCATTTGGGAAACCATTTGATAAAGAAAAAATGCAAGAAAAAATAAGTAAAAGAAGAGAGCAGGCGGTTACCTTAAAAGAAGGTACTATGAGACTCCTGGTTTGCTGAAACATACGGACAGAAAGCCGAGCGTCGGATGCTTGATAAGTTTAAGTCTTTGAGAGTCTTTGAAAGTCAAAAGTCCAGAGATTCTCCAAGATTCGCAAAGGTGTGAAAGCAAAAGGGGGGGTTCAAACCCTTGTATTTATAGAAGGGGTAAACCCTAATTTTTCCCTCCAAAATAATTTAAAATCCAGCCAGACGGGTGTTGACACCTGTCACATGTGTCATGTGCAATGCACGTGACCCCTGTGAGGGACAAATGATTTGGGTATTTTTATACCCGGCCAAGTGGCCCATCGGAAGCCGCCACGTGTCATTGGAAAAGGTGCCACCTGGACCTTTTAAGGGGTGACACGTGGTAGGCAGACATTCCTCCGTTCAGAGATGATTGATGATCCAGCACGGACCATTAAGAGGGCGACACGTGTCACCCTAAGAGATGCCCAAAAGCCTTTTGGGCTCAAGGACACGTGTCACTTAGACATTGCTTCTGGAATGGCGGCCTTCAAGGGCCCAAACCTTGAGGCACCGTTTTACGGCTTGACCTAATCCCTAGGTCACCAGATCCTAGGGAGGGCACACTTTTCAAAAAGACCCTATAAATAGGGACAGTTCCTTGATTTATGACGGGATACACGGAATACGAGACAACACGTCACTTTCACATTTATTACAAAGTTGTCATTTTCAAGGAACAGACAGCCCCTTACCTGAGCTTGGAATCCGAGCAGATAACTTTATTTTCGCACGTTTTACTCCGAATACATACTAACTTAATCTTCGGAGGCGGACCTCCAACCATCCGGTGGTCCGTGTGCTTTGCAGGTACAGGCGCCCTTTGCTGAACCCAATCTAAGTGTTGTAACTCTCCCAAGGGACAAAAACCCCCGAAACATGTGTTATAAAGGTTTTAATTATACGAGTCAAGTTACAATTTATCATACCCAAATATTGAAGTTCAATTGATAATATTTTCCCGAGTCAAGAAACCTTGTTTTCGAGTCAAATTACAAAATATCAATTTCACTTCTTAAGGCCAAACACATATTTGTAGTACACTAGTACTACACAAAACTAATACTCCAATCTAGTTATCTTCCTACTTCATCAAATTGGCATGGAAAAAAAAATTATGGAGCTATGTCGGGAAGAAGGAGAAAACCCACCCACTTGCCCACTTGCCTCCTTCATTGATGAAGGTTGAACAAGGAACAACACCTTCCCTATAAATAGTCATGGGAACATAAGCTATTTCACCACATCTCCTACTTCTCTTCTTACTTTCCTTCTCCTTTCTCCTTCCTACTCCATATTCACCTTCTTTTAGCTTTCATTTGTGGCCTGGAGCGCCTCACGAGCACCTCCTCACTGCCGCCACCTCCTTCCTTGTTGTTGTAGACCGTAAGTCCCATACTTCTTAAACTTTCTATCATGCACTACTATCTACTACTGTCATACTATGTATTACTACTACTTATTTTATCACTACTAATATTAATAATGGTTATCAAAATTTCTATAATTAACTGATTTACTACTACTATGTACTACTACCATACTACGTACATATTATTATTATTTTATTATTATTACTATTATTATCATCATTATTATTATTACTAGCAACAACTACTTACAGATATAAGTTATACAGCTACTACTTACGTATGAATGGTATTATTACTTCTATTATTATTATTATTATTATTATTATTATTATTATTATTATTATTATTATTATTATTATTATTATGGATTATTAAATATTATATCATAAATACAAGTGTTAATTTTATAAAAGGGTTATAGTAATAAGTTGTTCATGCATAACTAGTCAAAGTCGGTATTCTAATCCCTCGTGTCTATAGGTTGAAAAGTATTTGATTAGGATTATTTGTTTGTTGTAGGAGGAATTTGGTGTTCGTAAGTTGTAGTTCCGTACTTGTGTGCAAAAATCAAGGTACATACACGTGGCTAGATCTTTTATAAAGTGACTTTTATATGCAACGTGATTTACATGTTAAGTGATTTCGAACCATGTTTAAATGATTGTGAAATATGTTTTGGTGAAACATGTTTTAATCGTTTAATCTTAAGTGTTTAAATGTTTTATATGGTTGATTATAAACTTGTATTGATATTCAACTTGTTTTAAAAGGAAGTTTTATTGTTTAAATGATCCCGAGTATGGGATATTGGAAAGTTTGTTTATCGGTATTTATCTCTTGGATCATTGGATTTTTAACTCCCACTACACAGAGTAAGTTGAAGACTATGGACTTTGTATGACCTAGTCTTTTCCCTTGATAGCACTATGTAAAGGATTTACTAGCTTGGGTGGTGTGCACACTTAGATGGGAAAATGATTTATGTAAATATGGATAGATTCATCCTATTCGGAATTATCTTTGGAATGTTGGTTATTTTGGAAATTGGTTCTTTTGACAAGTTTTTATACATGAATTTCTATTCATGAATGGTTTAGATAAATTATGATTTATTAAAGTTAAATCTCTTCGAAAGCATGTTAAATTAATTAAATTGATTTAACATGTCTAGCATTTATATGTACTTAGCATTTTTGGTTAATACGTTTTTGTTTTGTTTTGGCTTGGTCCTACTTATCATTTTAATGAGTACATAGGTGATGGCGATCGGACAACGTGTACTATATGTTGCATTGGAAACAATGGGCGGTGATCACCTAATTTAATTTTGTAAACATAGTATTAGTGTTATAGTAACTTTGGAAGTGTTTCAAAACTATTATTATTACTACTACCTCCGTTACATTAATAAAAGATAAGTATTGTTTTCCACTGTAAAACTCTGTTAAGTCTTACGTAATCACGTGGCGGTAATTTAGGGTGTTACAACGTGCATAAGGTTGGGGTAGGCCATGCGGTGGTCCTCTTGGTGGTACCATCATAGGCACCAACTAAGACATTCTTAACCTTGGTCGGTTGTGCCGCCTCGGTTATTTCCTTGGTGAACGCAGAGGTTTGTTCAACAAGTCTAAGCAGACGGAGCTGCCAGTCCAGGGGCTGGACATTGTCTGCCGCCTGACCTCTTAAGAGAGATGGCTGCATGAATGGTGGGACATATAGCCTGTATGGCGTCTATGGCATATATGGGACTGCCCCAATCATCTGAGGGCCAGTATGGACAGACTTGCCATCTGTATAGCTCTCATGCAAGGATTGAGAATTCGTACGGATATATTTTTGAAGCTGTCTGGAAAGCTTGATGTAGAGGCTGACTCAGACATCTGTTGGCTCTAGTTGTGCTTGATGATGTGTCGAGCATCAAAGAAGGTTTTCTTGCTGCCATCCGGCTGGACGTGTCGGATAACCTTCCTTTTGCTCGTCTGAGGCAGAAGGATATTAGTCATTCAATGGCAGGCGTAGTCTTCTCCTTTAGGTGTGAAGTAGGCTACCTGTCTCTGACTGACTTTCTCCTCTCAAATTGAGGAGTCTTTTTGGTTATTATTAATAATGGTTTATCAAAATTTCTATAATTAACTGATTTACCACTACTATATACTATGTACTGCTACCATAATACGTACATATTATTATTATTTTATTATTATTACTATTATTATCATCATTATTATTATTACTAGCAACAACTACTTACATATATAAGTTATACAACTACTACTTACGTATGAATGGTATTATTACTTCTATTATTATTATTGTTGTTGTTGTTGTTGTTGTTGTTCCAAGTGTGGCAAGGATTTTTTTTTTTTTTTTTTTTTTTGGGCGGGAATCACATTTGCATGAGTGGGACACGTGTTGACAATCCGGGCTGTCAGTTTGATTTTACTAAAGTGACATGGCGGTTTGGCTTTGCCTTTAGTCTAACTGCCCATTTACTCCGTATTAATTTCATTGTGCCCCTCTTTAACTTATTTCTTTTTACACCTCCAATTTTTCATCTTCCCTCTTCATTATTTCGGCATTTTAAAATTTTTGCTCTTTGCTCTTCCTCTGTCAAGCGTCCTTAATCCTCCATAGTTGTGGTAAGTTCCTGCTTCTTCATCTTTGTTTTTGCTTTAATTTTCGCTTTACTTGCTTTTTCTCCTTTAATTCTTTCTCTTTTGCTGACTTCTTCCTTCTTTGTTCTTCTTAATTGCAAACTTGAATTTTTGACTTGTTTGGGCTTTTGTCTCCGCCATTGTTGTTGTACTCTGTTGCTTCTGCAACTTTTTTCCCTAAAGGTACTTACTTTGTACCTTTTGTTGTTTGTATTTATCCAATTTTGCTTCTTTTTGCTTTTTCTTTGCAAGATTGTGCCTTTTAATTCTTTCCAATTGTGGATATTCCCATATTTTCTCTTTTGTTGTTGTATTTGCATTCTTGGCTTTTTCCTACTTATTCCTTCATTGCTTCTAAACTGATTCGTTGATTTTCTCGTGCCCCATTGCTTTTTCTTTCCTTTGCGGGCCTGCATTCCTTTGTAGATTTCATTATGTCTGACGCCTCTGATAGTCAGAATATGAGTGAGCCTCAATCGGCCATAGGGTCGGATTCCTCCTCTTCCCGATCTTCTCTTTCAGGTGAGCGCCCTGCGCACGCTTCTTCTTTTTCTCCTACTCCTTTACAAACTGTTTTGCCTTCCGACCTTTCTCCCGCTGCGAGCGGGATGGGTACTGCTGCGACCTCTGCTGCTGCATCTGAGTCAGGTAGTAGTCGTCCCGCTGAGGGTAGTGCATTTCACTCTTTCCAGCGTAGACCCCGTCCTGATTTCTTTGATCCTTACTGTGAGCGGGTGCTTACGCTGGATGGGGTTCCCTTATCCCATCTTACTCGTCTGAGGATGCGCGCTATGCGCCATCAAGTGTTGGTTGATGCTGTTAAGGCCAATCCCCCTGATGTGTCTCTTGTTAGCCCCATTCCCCATGTTCAGCCTTTAAACAGTTTTGCTTGGCTTGATGACATGGCTGACATGCATCGGTTTGATCATTATGTAGTGCGTGGTGGGAATACTAGGACTCCAACACCTTCTCCCTCCCCAGCAGTTCAATCAAGTAGGATGGCTGAATCTCCTAGTGATCGCTCATACTTCGACTGTCAGCCTACTTATGTTGTTGAGCCCGTAGAGGAGGGCAAAACTGAGTTCTTCCTTGACGACAAGTGCTATGGGCCTAAGAGTTGTGTGCTAGATTCCAGTTCGCGTAAGGACGCTGAGAGGCTAGATCTGGCTGTTGTAGGGCAGAAATTTTACGGTTTTGGGGAGGCTACGAGCGGGTTCTGCCTGCTAATGGTGCTAAGTTATCGGCCCCCCCTGCAGGTCACATTGCTGTGTTTGCCTCGCAGCTTGACTTGGGTTTGAGGTTCCCTTTAGAACCTACTTTAGAGAAGTTGATGCGTGCTTTTAACATCTGTATATCTCTGATTCATCCTGCCTCCCTGCACACTCTGATTTGCTTGCTATGGTTCCTGAGGTTTTGGAGGTACCCTGAGTCTCTACATTTGTTCAAGTCTCTCATGAGTCTGAAAAGATCAGCCTCTAGGACTGAGTCAGGGTGGTACTATGTTGCTCCCAAAGAGAGTAGAGTCATGTCCTACTTAAAACTTGGGCGTTTCAGGGACTGGACTGGTAAGTTTTTCTGGGTGAAGGTGCCTTCCAACTTTGCTGCTCCTCGCAACTTCAGAGAGATTCGCACCAACATGGCTAGGGTCACAGCTTCTCCTTCTTAACCTGCTCGTGAGAAGGAGGCCTTTGAGGCTCTGCAGGGAGCGAGGACAGGTGATTCCAAGTTTCCCAAGGTCTGGCTGCCTAACTCCATTTACATTGTGGGTAATGAGCAGCTTTCTGCCATGTGTTTGTGCCGTACACATGATTCTGATAAGCTCTTTATGTCTTTTGTTTTTCTCCTGGTTTCCTCCTTTTCTTTCTTCCTTCCCCTTTTTTTTTTTATATTCTTGACTTTTTGTCATTTTGTGTTTTTAGGCTATGACAAGTTGGACAAAAGCATGCTCGGGCTGGCTAATAACTGGAAGGACCCCTTGACTAACACTCTTGAGAACCCTCCTCAGCTCTTTGATACGCTGGAGGTGTATGCGGGCTCCCTGAAGGGTGAGGCGCGTTTGGCTCCCGCTGAGCTGCGGGCTGTTGTTGGTACCGTGGCCACTGGTGAGCGTGCTGGGTCCAGCTGCGCTGAGCCAGAGCCCTCGTCTTCTACTGTTGGGAGCAGGCGTGAGACTCGCCCTGCTCCTCGAAAGGTGGCTTCAGATTCTGAGGCGTTAGTGGCGCATACTGCTTCCCTTGAGAAGCAGTCTGTCGCGGCTTCCGGCCGAGTGGCACCTTAGACTTCTGCTGCCTAAAGGCAATGTGAACAAGTTTCTGAAGAACCAAAGGCTACTGCCGATGATTTTGCTGACAATGTTCTCCAATTTCCCTCTGAGGGGATTGAGACCACTGCTGCGGGTGAAAAACCCGTATCCTCTGCTGAGCATGTTCTACTCTATCCTACTTCTACTGTTGATACTACTGCTGCAAAGGACGTTGCAGTCCCTTCTGCTGCAGCTACTGATTTTCAGCTCCCTGATGAATCTGCCACGGAGCTTCCAAGGATCCCGCCGCGTCCCTACGAGCTGAGGAGGCGGCTCCGAAGTGCCACCCGGGGTGGGCTCTCTCGGGTTGCGGGTTCTCTCCAGCAGGATCGTCTAGTGATTGACCTGGAGGATGATCCTGTGTCTTCTCCCCCTGCTAGGGATGAGCCTGAGGCGAAAAAGGCTCGCACCTCTCTAGGTCCAGACCCTTTTGCTTCCACTTCTGCCAACACTGGGCACCTAGGTGGGAACGTTGGTGGGGGAGACACTCAGAATTCCAGTGAGCTTAACCGTTGCGTTCACCAGTTCCTGGGTGATGCCTTTGAGAATCCTCTTTCTACGTCCTCTCTTTCTGCTAGAGGGACTTTCCGCCCTACTGGGGCCATTGAGTTTGCTGAAGTCCCAATTGACATCCATCTGCGCCCTATACTCTGCCCTTCTGGAGCTGAGAACGCTCCTTTTCGGCCTTTGATGAATGTGAGGGCTGATGAGTCTTTATATGTAGACGACCCTCAGAAGGGTGGTACTCTGGAATACAGTCTGACTCAGGGGGTTCGTCTCCCTGCAAATTCTACGCGCAGCTCAGTCAGCCTTCCAGTGGCCACTGCCTGCCATAACTTGCAAAGGGTTAGTCTCTACTTTTAGTTTTTCTTTTTCTTGTTTCAGCTTTTCTTTGCTTGTGTTGCAGCTGTTGTCTTGTCTTACTTATTATCATGCTTTACTTTTCATTATTAACTTCTTCTGTTAGCTCCTACTTTGGCTAACTCTTCCTCTCTGCCTTTACTGCAGCTTGTTATGTCTGTGGGTGATTTGTCTAATGCTTTGCTGTCAGTGGAGAAGGGGTACCAGAACCAAGGCATAACCCTTTCCCAGAAGACTCTGGAGGCTCAGCAGGCTCAGGCTGAGAAGGATGCTATGGCCAATGAGGTGACTCCTCTGAGAGAGAAGGCGGATGCCTTGCAGCTCCAATTCGGAGAATTTCAACTCACTCAGACCAAGCTGAAGGACTGCCAAGAGCAGTTGGGGACTTCTCAGGCCAGGGTGAAGACGTTAGAGGCGGAGGTGGCGAACTTGCAGGCTGTGCACGCTACTGCGCTGGGGGCTGCTAGGAGGGAGGCGCTCAAGTCTTTTGCGCTTTCTCCTGCTTTTGCCAAACTCCTTGCTGATCGCCATGATGGAGGGTGGGAAGCTGCGGCTCGATGTGTTAGCAGTTTGTATGGTGAGGGTGAAGAGCAGCAGGCTAAGGTTGAAGCTGCAGATGAAGCTGGTTTGTTCGATCTCACTGCTGATCACCCTCGCCCTACGGGCTGCAAGATTCTCAATCAGGTTGTGCTGAACTTAGAGGTGCCTCTCAGTCCTGACGTTGCTGCAGCTACTGGAGTGGAGTCTCTGACCGATGATCAATAAAGGTTATGGCGGCTGTCACCCTCCTACTCTAGTGGTTCCTCTAAGTTTCCCTCACCCAGATCTGTTGTAACTAGGTAGTTTTTGTTACTATCTTTGGGGTGTATAGCTGCCAAAGATTTATATTTCTTTCTATATTTTCGGAATACTTTGTCTTTCGTTGCTGGGTCTGCCCAGCTTAACCTAAATTTGTGATTTACCAACTTCGTTTGCTGAGTGTTTCCTTGTCCTGGTGGACGAGGTCTCAGCTTTATTTGCCTTGTATCTGACTTGCTGAATGTTTACTCTGCCTTAGTGGGCAGGGGTGCAGCCTTATAATGTATGCTCTTTATGATCTTCTCCTGCTGCCTTGTTTTGTTATTTATTTCGTTGTTTGCACATTTGCCCACAATCTAATATCTCTTAGCAGTATCCAGATCTCGTTGCAGCATTTTTGCTATACTTGGTGGGGCCTCGTAGGTTGGGCCTCCCTATCCTTTCGATTTGGTTGATTAGCGCTTTCCTGCTCCTTTTGCTTTCCGCTGCGTTTCAGCAGGGGTTTTGTTATACTTTATCTTCCCTTTTCTACCTGCTTCAAGTGTTTGTGCATTGCATACTTCATTTGGCTTTGGCCAAAGGTTTCATCTGCGTGCTGGTTGGTACACTTAGTTTAGCGTTATTTGGCTTACCCTTGCTGAGACTTGTTTGTGTCAATTAGCTTTTTTATCTATTTTGCCTGTGTCACCAGCTTGTTTTGCTGCGACTTATCTATGTCATTCAGCTTGCATATGCTGCGGCTTGCTTATGCTGAGACTTAATTATGTCGTTTAGCTTATTTGTGCTGAGACTTATTTATGTCAATCAGCTTGTTCGTGCTGAGACTTATTTATGTCAATCAGCTTGTTCGTGCTGAGACTTATTTATGTCATTCATCTTATTCGTGCTGAGACTTATTTATGTCAATCAGCTTGTTTACGCTGCCTGCTTACTTTTTTTTTGTAAGGGCTTATTGCTTGGTTGTTCTCTCCTGCTCTCTCCCCCTCGAAGAGATGTGCTAAATGGGACTAAGAGGACCTTAGTGTTGCCCATGTAGCTCATCTCTTCTTTTCCTCCTCTCTCCCCTGCTCAAGCTGAACGTGTCAGGCTCCCCCTCAGGCGTCCCTGAGGAAGTGCCCTGTTTTGTTTTTCGCAGGTGAGGTGAGGTTTTAAGGAGGGATGCCTTTGTGTTGTTATTTTGTGCTAGGGTGCTTCTTGCCTCTAACACTTTACTATTAAACAGATTTATGCAACATACTCCTCACGCAGAGGCTTGTATTTCATTGAATAGAAATGGCTTAAATGCCTTAGTTAACATGACATAGACTGAGTAAAAGTGCATCAAGCTTAAAGCAGCTATATTTCGAGCTAATTAAACAAAGTATTTCTGTAACACATCAGCATTGAAACTGTTTCTTAAGACCTGACCTTCTTAATCAGCAAGGAGGAACGCTCCAGGGCCAACCTGCTCATGGATGATGAAAGGGCCTTCCCAATTTGCTGACAGCTTTCCATTCTAATTTCCTCTTCCAACTGTTGTTGTCCTCCTGAGGACTAGGTCTCCAGGCAGGAGCTCCCTATGCTTGACCCTCTTGTTGAAAGATTTTGAGATCCTGCTCTTCTGGGCTGCCAGCTTAAGGGCTGCTTTTAGTCTTACTTCCGGCAGGAAATCTAGCTCTTCCAGCATGCGCTTTTCATTCCCCTGCTGCTCATAGTGATGTATCCTCAGGCTGGGGATTTGTACTTCCACAAGGACAACTGCATCGACCCCGTAGGTCAAGGTGAAGGGGCTTTTACCAGTTGCCTCCTTCTCTATGGTCCTATTCGCCCACAAGATTTCTGGGACTAAGTCTGCCCACAGACCTTTGTATTCTTCCAACTTCTTCTGTAGGGCTGTCAGGATCAGCTTGTTTGCTGCTTCTGCTTGGCCGTTGCTCTGCGGGTGGCAGACTGAGGCACTTGCATACTTGGTGCCCATGTCTCCCAAGTAATCCTTTACGGTGTCGCAGTCAAACTGACACCCATGATCGAAGACTATGCACTATGGCACCCCGAATCTGGTGATGATGCTCTTCCATATAAATGTTCTGACCTGGGTTGCCTTTATGTATTTGGTGGGCTCAGCTTCTATCCACTTCGTAAAGTAATCAACTGCCACAATAAGATACTTCCTGCCCGCCGACCCAGTGGTGAAGGGTCCTAATATGTCCATTCCCCACTGAGCGAACGGGATCGGGCTGAGGATCGAAGTCAGATCGTTTGCTGGCTGATTTATGACCGGTGAATATTTCTGACACTTATCGCATTTTTTAACGTACGCCAGTGTATCTTGTGTGAGAGTTGGCCAATATGCCCCTCTTCTAAGGACTTCCACTCCCAATTCTTTCCCGCCAATGTGATTGGCACATATCCCGGAGTGGGCTTCTTCCATGATACCCTCTTGCTCCCATTCTGGGATGCACCGCAGTAGTGGCTTTGAAAAGCCTTTCTTGTTGAGCTCTTCATTCATCACCACATACCAATTTGCATCTTTCTTCACCTTTTTAGCCTGTACTTCGTCATCGGGCAGCGAGCCATGAAGCTTGTATGCCAAGATGTCAGAGAACCAGGCTCTCCGACTCCCAATGTAGTTTACCTGCTCCTTTTCGGCAATGCTACTTTCTTCTAACACTTCGACCATCATTGTTCTTGTGAGGCTTTGCAAGGTGGAGCTTGCCAACTTAGATAAGGCATCAGCCTGAGAGTTTACTATTCGGGGGACTAAGTCTATCTGGAAATGGACTAGCTGGGCTGCCAGTTCTTTCACTTTGGTCACATATTTCATCATAGTGGCTTCCCTTATCTCGTATGCCCCCTGCAGCTGGCTGGCAACGAGCTGAGAGTCAGTCTGCTGGTGTACTGTGCGAGCTCCAGCTGCGAGGCTCATACGCAAGCCTGCTAGCGTCGCCTCGTATTCTGCTTCATTGTTAAATGCTTTGAACTTGAACTTTATGGCATACTCGAATACGTTTCCTTCTGGAGACGTCATTATGACTCCTGCTCCACTCCTCGTTTGGGTTGAGGACCCATCCACTTCCACCTTCCAGACTCCAATGTCGTCTTCCTTCTCCTCATAAGAGGCTTCCACTATGAAGTCTGCTAGAGCTTGTGCCTTGATGGCTGCTCTAGGCTTGACCTCAAATTCATACTCAGAAAGTTCAATTGCCCATTTCAAGAGTCTGTCTGATGCATCCATCTGTTGTAATGCTTTTTCCAGCGGGTGGTTTGTGAGGACCTCTATTATATGCGCGTCGAAGTATGGTTTTAGCTTTCTTGTTGTCGTGACCACTGCGAAGGCTAGCTTTTCTACCAGGGGATATCTTTGCTCTGCGTCATTCAGCACATGACTCACGAAATATATTGGCCTTTGTTGTTTCTGTCTTTCTACCAGCAGAACGGATGCGATTGTTTGTATTGATAATGAGATGTATAACTGCAGCTTTTCCCTCAGCTCCGGGCTGATCATTGTCGGGAGCTTAGTTAGATGGTCCTTGATGCCCTCAAAGGCTTCTTTCTCCTTGGCCCCCCACTTGAATTCCATGTTTCCTTTCAATAACTGATAGAATGGTAAGGCTTTGTCTGCTGACTTACTGATGAACCTGGTCAGTGCGGCCATTCTGCCTGTCAACCTCTTTACATCCTTAATGCTCTTAGGCTCGGGCAGATTGAGAACTGCTTTGATCTTTTCCGGGTTGGCATCTATTCCTCTCTCGCTGATCAGAAAACCCAAGAACTTTCCCGAGCTCACTCCAAAGACGCATTTCTTCGGGTTGAGCTTGATCTTGTACTTGTTCAAGGTAGCGAATGTTTCCTCTAAATCCATGATATGTCCAGCCTGCGTGACGCTCTTGACAATTGAGTCGTCAACGTATACTTCTACATTTCGTCCTTTCTGGTGAAGGAACACTCTATCCATTGCCTTCTGGAAAGTTGCCCCCGCATTCTTCAGCCCGAAGGGACTAGCTATTTAATTGTACACTCCCCCTTCAGTGATGAATGTAGTTTTCTACCTGTCTGGCTCGTGCAGGCTGATCTGGTGGTACCCTGAGAAGGCGTCCATAAAGCTTAGCAGGGCGTGCCCGCTCGTTGAGTCTACCAGTTGATCTATTCGTGGCAATGGGTAACAGTCCTTCGGGCAGGCCTTGTTAAGATCTGTGAAATCGGCACACATTCTCCATTGACCATTTGCCTTCTTCACCATGACCACGTTGGCTAACCATTCTGGATAGTCACAGGGTTTGATAAATCCTGCTTCCAAGAGTTTTTCCACCTTTTCCTGGATTGCCTGGTTTTTCTCCGTGGAGAAGCTTCGCTTTTTTTGCCTGACTGGCCTAATGTCCTCCTTTACATTCAGCCTATGTACAATAACCGCTGGATCAATTCCGGGCATCTCATCTGCATAAAATGCAAAAATGTTTTTAATCTTTCTTAGCAGCTCTATGAGGTGGACCCCCACTCCTAGATCAATGTCTTTCCCGATTTTCACTATTCTCGAGGGGTCACCTTCTGTGAGCTCGACCGTGACATGCTCCCCGCTGGGAAGTGGTCAGGCCACTTCTTCTTTTGCAGGCTGGAAGTTTTCCATTGCCAACTTTTGTTTATCCTTCTCCCTGTGATACTCTTCACGCTTTCCCTTCCTTGACTTCCTCTCAAGCTGCTCAAGGAGTCTACTATTAGAACCTGACTGTTGTCTGGTTTTGGCGGGCTGCTTCAAGGCAGTTATGTAACATTGTTGGGCTGTCTTTTGACTTCCCCTGAGCTTTGCTGATCGCCCCTCATTGGTTGTGTAAGCCATCGCCAGGTGGTAAGTGGATACCACCCCGCCTATCTTGTGGATGAGCGGTCTTCCCATGATTACATTGTAGGGTGAGGGAGAGTTTATCACGAGAAATTCTGCTCGGACATCACGCCTTCTTGACCTCTCTCCTACCCGGACTGAGAGCTCGATTATGCCCTCTGGGGTAAGCCCCGAGCCATTAAACCCGGTGATCTCGTAGTTTACTCTCTTTAGATCCTTTCTGTCCAACTTCAGCTCGTTGAACGCACTGATGTAGATGATGTTGGCTGAGCTGCCTCCGTCTATCAGTATTCTATCCACCTCCCAGTTTGCAATTCTCATTGTTACCACCAGCGGGTCGTCATGAGGGTAAATTATGCCCTTCTGGTCATACTCATCAAACATGGCTCGTGGCTGCGGGGGAAGGGGTGGCCATCTACGCTTGTCATTGTCGTTAATCAGATGTATCATTGCCCTTAGGTCAGCCCGCGCTCTGTTGACTGTCCCCCCATGTACTGGTCCTCCACTGATCACATACACTCTGCCCTCTGGCTTGCTATCTCTGTCCCTGTCTCCTACTGGACCCCTATGACCTCCTCTGCGGTCAGCTCGGCTCGCTCTATCCTCCTCCCACCTTCTGGGAGGATCATCAAGCTGCTTAAATTGGGTCAGGTATCCTCTCCTGATTAAGTCCTCTATGTTGTCCTTCAAGTGTGTGCACTCCTCAGTGGTGTGGCCATGGTCCCTATGGAAGTCACACCACCTACTGGTATCACGGCTTCTGTTTATCATCCTTGGGGGCCTCTGCCACTTATCATCAGCTTTGTTCACGCTGAATATGTGAGATCTTGAATGGGTCAGTGGGGTGTATTGATCAAACTTCCTAGGCCTTGGCCCTCTCTGCGGATCGGATCTTCTCAGCCCTACGACCCTGTCCGCTTCTCTGCGGGTTTGCTCAGCCCTACTTGGTTGGTCCACCCTGGGCACGTTCTCTGCCCGGGTGACCTCTGCCCGTCTGACTGGGTCACCTGCTGCTTTCCTACCCAGCATTGCCCTGTCAGTCTCATCTGCCTTGATGAACTCGTGAGCTTTACCTAGTGCTTCCGCGAGCGTTTTGAGGCTCTTACGCCCCATATACGCTCTGAAGGGTGACCCTGGCAGTAGACCACTCTACATTACCAATATTGCTACCTCCTGGCTCATGTTTGGAATGGTTGTTGCCTCCTTATTGAATCTTGTAATAAAATCCCTCAGGGGCTCGTCTTTTCCTTGAACCAAGGACATCAGCTTAGTTGTCATCTTGGTCCTCTCCACCAGGGTTATGAAGTGCTCCATGAATATCCTCTTCAGCTGGTTGTACGAGTATACAGAACATTTAGGGATGGCGTCGTACCATTCCGCTGCCAGCCCCTCCAGAGTTGGTGGGAAAGCCTTACACCAGACTGAGTCTGTCATGGTGTAGAGTACCATATGATTCTCGAAAGCTGATATGTGGCTTTTGGGTGTTGTAGTCCCATCATAGGCACCAACTAAGACATTCTTAACCTTGGTCGGTTGTGCCGCCTCGGTTATTTCCTTGGTGAACGCAGAGGTTTGTTCACCAAGTCTGAGCAGACGGAGATGCCAGTCCAGGGGCTAGACATTGTTTGCCACCTGACCTCCGAAGAGGGATGGATGCATAAATGGTGGGACATACTGCCCGTATGGCGTCTATGGCACATACAGGACTGCCCCAATCATCTGAGGGCTAGTATGGACAGACTTGCCATCTCTATGGCTCTCATGCAAGGATTGAGAATTCTTACGGATATATTTTTAAAGCTGTCTGGAAAGCTTGATGTAGAGGCTGACTCAGACTGCTGTTTGCTCTTGTTGTGCTCCATGATGTGTCAAGCATCAAAGAAGGTTTTCTTACTTCCATCCGGCTGGACGTGTCGGATAACCTTCCTTTTGCTCGTCTGAGGCAGAAGGATATTAGACATTTAATGGCAGGCGTAGTCTTTTCCTTTAGGTGTGAAGTAGGATACCTTTCTCTGACTAACTTTCTCCTCTCAAATTGAGGAGTCTTTTTGGCCGACTAACCTTTGTGTGAGCCAGCCGTCCTCTTGTTGATCTAGTCCTTGATTTCACCCTTGAAACTTGTCACGAATTTCATGAGCTCATCTTGGGTGACTGAAGCCTTACCCCTAGTTTTCTAGGTTTCATTAGGTGGTGGTCCAGTAGACTTGCTAGAACCAACTTCATTGTTGCTCCATTCCAGTCTTTCTTTGGGACAGATGCGCTTAGAGATGAGTGACTCATCAGGGGCCATATGGGTTTTGACTTCATAGTCATTGTCTGTGTCCTGGTCTGTATAGACCTCCCCATTGGCTCTAGGCCAGTTAACTTAGGCGGCGGTACAAAATCTTAAACCATCTTAGCGGTAGTCTCCCTACAAACGACGCCAAATGTTTTAGGTGTTTTTGTCCCTCGAGAGAGTTACGTCACCAAGAATATTTCGGCATGGTTTGTACCTGCAAAAAATAAAGACTCCGGTTGGTATGAGCTCCGCCTCCGACGATCAAGTTAGAACGTGTAGGAGAATGTAAAGAGTGTAGAAAGGTAAAGTGAGATATTCTCAAATTTCGAGATCAGGTGTTTTCTCTAATGCGAGAGAATATAGGGTAGGTTGTAATTAATGAATTGTGTCCCCAAAATGGGGGAAATCTCCCTATTTATAGGGTCGTTGGAAAAAGTGTCCTTTATTAGGTAGGATGACCTAAAAGGCTGCTTCATTTTTCGGCGCTCTTTGGAATTGGGCCCTGAAGGACGCAATTTCATCTATTGTCTAAGGATGACACGTGTAAGCTGCTGAGTGGCACATTTTAGACTTGTCTAGGGCTGACACGTGTCCCTCTCTAATTGGTCCACGTATTCACGGTATTTTTACCCTAAACAAGACCTAAACTGATTAACCTAGTCCATACCTAAAAGCCCCTTAGCTTGAAATGTTGTTGAAGTTTAATTGTAGTATTAGAGCTAGTCTCATTATTGATCAAGATTTTGTACGAGACAGTGGAAACACATTGCTAAATTAGTTGGATCCATTGAGACGGAAGACCATATGCCAGGAAGACATGTGTAGACACCCATTTGTGTCTTCCCAAAAACAAACCCAATGATAAGTACTTTTCACGTTGAACCATAATAGAATGAAGTGAAAGTGTGGAAAGTCTAATGTTGCAGTTAGTTTTTATTTCTTCTCTTTCTCTCCATTTTTGAAAACCTATTTTGTGAAAACAGCCAATATAGTTTGGTTTGTCCTTAGCAAGGGTCCAATAATAGTGTAGTTGGGTCGGGTTCAAAAAGAGCTTTCCAACGATATATTATAAGCCCGATTCCGATGAATAATGAGGAAGTTATGGCCAAATTACTAAACTAGGCCCGGTTTGATCTTTATATGCGGCCCAATGATCTAGAGGAGGGCCTATTATTGATTTATCATTCCTAATGAGATTAGGATTGATTGTAGTCTTTTAGAATCTTCTAGAAGGTTCTTTTGAATCCTAATTTGATTAGCATTGATAAATTTACTTTTAAGAGTTTTAATTAGAATAAAAGAATTGTTTTAAGGAAATTACAGTTTTACCCTCTCGTACGTTTATATTTTATCAAAATAAGAAAACGCGTGGAAAACTAATTGCAGCACCATACGACACGTCTGTCGCCTGGCGACAGACCTGGCGTATGGCGACACGCGCAACGTCTGGCGACAGACGCATGTTTGGCAAAAGCGTCGTGTTTTATTCTTTTCGAAACTCTGATTCATTTTTTATCATATCCGGCTGATTTTCTCTATAAATAGCCTTCTAAAACCTCCAATTTCAATCATCAATTCTCAATTCAATTCTCATCAATTCTTATCACTAACTCTCATCAAGAAACTCTTGATATTCTCTCTCTCTCTCTTTTCTAAACTAGCTTTTCTCAAACAAAATTCCGCATTAACAAGATCTAGACACACCTAGCCAAGTTCAAAGTTGCCTTCGCCCTAGACGTGAAAGAAAGAGGTATGAGGCATCCAAGTAAGTGCTTTAATTTTTTTATTGATATTATGATATAGAAATCATGTTTAGGTTCCTATTTTGATTCCTAGTATCATGTTTAGGGAAAGGTTATAATATCAAATATGCTTATTATGATTCCTGCGATGCTTCATACTTTCTTTCTTAATATTCAGGTTAGTATCATGTTAGGGCCATATATTTGATTTTTGATGTTTAGTGACATGATAGGGTTTGTTATTAATCTTGTTAGTATCATGCCTAGGATCTTGCTATTATTATGCTTTAACATGAATAAATTAATTATTATGAATATTATGTTGCTTGATATATATTTATTGTTATTGCTTGATCACACCTTTTATACATGTTTAAAGGGAATTGGTACTTGTAATCACGCTTAATAAGATAATTAAAAATCTTGTTTAAGGTTAATTTGATTATGATTCAAGTGATAGCCAATAATAGTGTTATTTGTGCATTAATATTCAACCAACATATATTAAACAGGTTTAGGGTAAACCTATTGATTGCATGTTAGTCCAAAAGCGCACATGAATACGATCAGAATAAAGTAGAGGCTTATTATAAGGTCAGGTTCAATCTCTTTTAGGTTGGATTTGTACCTTAATCCCCAAACTTCCAGTCATGGTTCCAAACCTATTGGAGTTGACGATCTCCTGGATCGTTAAGGGGTGTAACCTTCACCCTGTGGACGGTTTACAAGTTCCTAAAACTTGTTGGCTACTCTTTTGCTCTAGCTTCTTTCCCTTTGGACGCCACCATGCTTAAGTGTATGATCACAGTGGGGTTCAAGTTTGGGGTAATGCTTGAAATATTCCCTACAGTTTTTGGCAACTCCACCGGGGAGGATTTCTATTTTAATTCTTGAAATTTATTTCGGCAATGATTTAGAATGAGTGGATGAGACTCGAAAAAAATTAAGTATTTCATGTGCGTAATTTTGATTAACATTATTGTCATATGCATAAAAAGATCTCATTGGAAGGACCATATGCATAAAAAGATCTCATTTTTACACGTAGGAAATTTGAGGAATATCTTTCACAACTAGGATCGAAATAATGCTGCGAAAAACTGGAAAATTTTATCGAACACAAAAGGCTGCTGAGGCATGTAGGAATTAGCGTCTAGAAAACAAAGTCTATCGCCGATGATATGACTCTATCGCTAGGCGACACTCCTGTCGCCAAGCGACAAAGCCATATTGTGGCGACGGCCTTTGTTCGCTGGCGCCAAGTTCTTCCAATATCGGGCCAGAAATATGATTCTAATTTTGACCAGTTTTTAGCACTGTTTGCTCGATTCTACTTCCTGATTGAGTTTTCCTCACTTTTCTGAAACCCATATGTGTTCTACATATGGACATAACCCTATGGGAATTCATGCTCCATCTACCTGATTGAACGCTCTGTGCAACAAAGGGTACATCCGAGAATGTTGAATTCACCAAACCATGTAAGCGAGTTTTTAACTCATGGTGTCCCATCCACTCGCACTAACCCTTCAAAAGGTAAGGCTTCCGCGCAGTGCATCCGGACAATTAACCATGGACCCTCTTTGACTAACCCATATCCCGAACTTTAGAGAACTAGAGCCATGGTTAGGTTGCAAACTCATTGCATCATGTTGTGCCTACTTGACTAATTGTGCATTATTTGCTGTGCATACTCTATGTGTTTTTCCTAACCGTTTGTTTGACTTGTGTTTAAGCCTTAAATAAACTGATTAATGACTAAAAGGACTTTGCCTAATTAATTAATTTGAATAATTTAAAGTCTAATAATTTTATCGGAATTGACTTAGTACGACTTTAGGCATGTTCTGTAAAGTAAAAATACTGAAAGCAGTCCCAGATTAATGCTCCAGTAATGGCGCCGCGATTTGGGCTGCAGCGCCACACTTTTCTGTGCAACGCCTGGCGACAACTCTGTCGTCTGGCGCTGCACTCCAGAGTGCGGCAACAGTCCTGTTGCTTTGGCGACAGTTCGGTATTTTTCTTGAGTCATCACGACGAGTCTAATTAAACAGTTTGCTAATCAGTTCGATTATTTTGTTAATGACAGTACCTTTGTGAAGTCCTTAATTGAGTCTAGACACTAAGTCCCATGGTCTTACACAAGAGTCAAAGCATGTCACTTGCACTCACATATAAAGCACACACTAATATGTATATACACTTTTACCATGTCTAAGAGAGTCTTACATGCGCGTGTTTTTCCGTCATTTTTTTTAGGGGGGTAAGTCGGATATTAATCCTCCAATTAAACCACTTGTTTGAACCCTTATGCTTGATTCCCAAAAATATACACCCTATTTTTGCTTTTTTTTCTTTCTCTTTATAAACCCGTAAATTCAAAGTCAATTTGAGTCAAGTCATTAAAATAAATATGGTTTAATTTACACCGCGTGGTCAAGAAAGGAAGGGATTTTGATCAGAGACAACTTTTTCATTAAACTACAACTTTTTGACAAACCAATCGCTCGAAAATGGAAAGCCAAGAAAATAATGGCGAGTCAAGAAGAAGTTAAAGAGCTCAAAAGGCAAATGGTTGGTGTTACTGAACTATTGAAGACTTTAATTCTCCAAATTAATGACCCTGTGAAGCAACAACAAATGGATCTTATGCAAGAAAGCTTGAGCAAGCTATCTAGTGATTACAAGTTTCAGGGCATTAGTTCATAAGGGGTCTCGGTGGACAAGAAGCTTCTTCCGCAGAAGTTCAATGCCAACGGCATCCCAAAATTCAAAGCAACTGATAACCCTTATTTCCATTTAAGAGCTTTTGAAACAATAATGAGTATTAAGGGTATTGATAAAAAAAAAGTATTTCCTTCTCTATTTTCCTTATCTCTTGAAACCGTTTGCCAACAATGGTTCTTCTCCCTTGAAAAAGAGAAAACCTTTACTTGGGAATCAATATTAAACGCTTTCATTGATAGGTATAAGTGCAATATTCAAGTTGAAATTGATCATAGGGAACTTGAGATACTTAAGCAGAAAGTGAATGAAAGTTTCACTTCTTTCTTCAACAAATGGAGAGAAACCTCTGCCAGGATGATTGAAGTACCAAGTGAAAAAGAATATGTGAGGTTGTTCATCAAGAACCTTCAAGAAAAGTACTCCAAGCATCTGAAATATCAAAACAATCTACACACCTTCAAGGCCGTCTATGATATTGGGATTAACATTGAAGACGACCTTGCAAAACAAAAAGCTGCTAACAATAACTCCAACAGTGGCTGGAAAGGCAAGAAGAATGACAATCCTTCTTCTTCCAAAGCCACCCACTCAAACAATGTTAGCACCTTTAATTTGAGTGAAGTCCTTGCTATGAACAACCAAGAACAAAAGAAACCATTTAGGAGGAACTTTACTCCTATTGGCATGAGTTATGACACCGCATTTGACCGACTGAATGCAAAAGGTCTTATAACTCCTATTAGACCATTTGGGAACCCACTAGTTGAAAAGAGGACAGCTAATTGGAACCCCAATGCACACTGCAAATATCACCAAGGTAGGGGCCATCTCATTGAAAATTGTTGGAAGCTTAAGGAAGTTATCCAAGATTTAATTGATAACAATAAACTACCAATTCCCCTGCTAGTAAGAAGTGAAACATTGACAATGCACCTCTCTCCCATTCCTTGGCCATCTCTGATGAGGAAAACGATGTTGATCCCTCATCTCTCATCAAACTTGTTAAAGAAATTCATGCTATTGAAGAAGAGGAGGAAATCTTTTTCGATGCCATGCATGACTTTCCAGAACCAGCAACCAAGGAAGATGTGCGAATGCTTAAATGGTCCATGTGGGAGGGAATAGACTTACTATTGACTCTGCAAAGAAACAAGGGGAAAAACTTTAGTAAAAGTGTGATAAATTTCCACCCATGAACAAGAAAACATTCCCTCTCCAAGTAATTAACATACCCAACAAGAGTAATAAACTTTATACTCCAATTGGGACTACCTATGCTAAAATGTTCAAAATACTCTCCGAGAATGGTAAGGTCAAACCTCTCAAACCGAGACCATTTGAATCTCTAAAGAGGATAGATAGGTTCTACTGTCCATACCATCAATCAGGAGGACATACCATTGAAAACTGTTTTTAAATTTAAAGATTTAATTCAGAAGATGATTGATGATAAAAAGCTAGTTCAAATCCCACAAGAAGAATATATAAGCATTAATAAGGTTTGGGACAGCGATGAAGAAGATGTCTACCTAAAAGACATGGAAAAACCTCCAATTTCAGTGTCGTATTCAATTGGTGATTTTTGGAATGAAGAGGATTCACCTATAGATGTCCTCACAAGATCCGGGAGAACGCAACCTCCCGTCTCTACACAACCTATTCCTACCGTGCAACAAGTTCCAGTACCTATCATAGAAGACAATGACATTGTCAAGCAATTCAAAAAGACCAAGGTCGAGATAAATGTATGGAAACTTATAGCTACGTCTCGCGAACATAGGTTGGCGGTAATGAATGCCTTGGATAAGATAGGGATAGATTCCGATACCACTGCTGAGAGGTTGGCTAACTTCCTTACGAGTGATCTCCTTAGTCCTATCAACTTGATCACCTTTTCTAACAAAGATTTACCTCCAAAAGGTGACAAGCATTACAAGGCACTAAACCTCACAGTAGTTTGCAAGAGAATGAATGTCCCAATGACTCTTGTAGACAATGGATCGGCAATTTATGTATGTCCACTCATAATTGCGAGGATGTTACGCATAAGGGATGAAGACTTAACCCCGTCAACACAAGGAATAAGAGCTTATGATAATACTCATCGCCAATCTCTTGGTAAAATTACTATGGATATAACGGCGGAAGCAATAGAACATGCCACTACCTTCCAAGTGGTAGATATTAAAGCTTCATTCAATTTACTGTTGGGACGCCCTTGGCTTCACGACCTCAAGGTCATCCCTTCATCTCTTCACCAACAGGTAAAAGCCATAGTTGGAGGAATCTCTATCACAATCGATGCTTCACCTATGAGAATTAAAGCTGTTGAAAATCCGATCATTAATGTGGAGCACAATGAGGATGATGAAGACTTGTGGGGATTTAATGAAGAGGTCTCCTTAATCGAGGAGGATGAAAGGACCCCTCTTTGTCACGACCCACACTCCAATATGACAGTAAATGCTATTCTCAAGAAACGAGGGCACTTTTCTGGAATGACTCTAGGAAAGAAAAAGGAAACAGCAAAACAGCTGGAATTACTTGGCCTCCCTAAGTTAGATACTTTCTGACTTGGTTTCGAACCGACTCGGGAAGATCTTAAGTAAGCCCAGGAAAGGTCTAAGGCGCGTAGTAACGCTCGCATCCAAAAGAAAGCAATCCAAATGGATCAGTATCCTCTTACTCTCAATGGACAGTTCCTAAGAGAAGGAGAAGACTATCCATGCTATGAATTTCCCGAACCTTTTGTTGTAAATGGCATAAGGAAACTGGGGTTTGAAATCTTTCTGGATTGCTACTTTTTAGATGAAATCCCAACTCCTATTCACAAGGAGAAAGCACCCCCATGCTTTAACTTTAATGTCATGGGATTACTATTTGGGCGAGAAAAAGATGAGCCGAAATATATAGAGGATAATTCCTCGCTTATCCAAACGGTCCTACAAAGCGAGAACTTTGACCCTTCAAAGCTCATCACTCCAGCGGAAGGATTAGTACAAGGGTGGCGCAAGACGATCAAGGTGACTACTCCAAATGGAAGGAAAATCTCCATAACAACAGGGCAAGGACCGATGTTAGAAGAGTCGTTGGATAAGAGTCAGAGTCTTTTCCTGTAGAGTCTTCCAAATCTTTAGCTGTAGCACCCCCTACTTCTTCTATTTCTACTCCTAGGATAGTTAGTAATCGAGTCCCTGAGGACATCTCCCTTTTTTATGTAATGATTTCAGAGTTCAATAATATGTCTTCTTCTGCTTACTCCTCGTGTTTTTCATTAACCCAAGATGACGAGCATTACTTAACCAACAATGAAAATGACAAAGAAATTATTAAAGCAATGGAAACACTTGAAAAGAAAACACCGATAATTGAGGAAACTGAGATAGTTGATATCTCAAATGATTCAACCATTAAAAGAGAAGTTAAAATCGGATTAACACTTAATGAACAAGAAAGAACCGATTTAATTAATCTACTTAAAGAATTTATTGATGTATTTGCTTGGTCATATGAAGATATGCTAGGCATTAATAGAGAAATAGCTCAACACACTATACCACTAATTCCAGGAATGAAACCTGTAAAACAGAAGCTAAGTCGAATGAAACTCGACATATCTCTTAAAATAAAAGAAGAAATTCAAAAAAAATAACTGCAGGTTTTATCAAGGTATCCAAATATCCCGAATGGGTAGCCAACATGGTCCCAGTTCCAAAGAAGGATGGAAGGGTAAGAATGTGTGTCGACTATCGAGATTTAAATAAAGCAAGTATAAAGGACGACTTCCCTTTACCACACATCGATATTTTGGTAGATAATACAGCAAATCATGCACTTCTCTCGTTTATGGATGGATACGCGAGATACAATCAAATTCTCCTGGAAAAAGAAGACATGGAGAAAACAACATTCATAACACCATCGGGTACTTACGGTTACATGATAATGCCATTCGGGTTGAAAAACGCGGGTGCTACTTACCAACGAGCAGCGACTGCCCTACTCCGTGACATGATGCACAAGGAGGTTGAATTATATGTGGATGACATGATTGTGAAATCGAAAGATCACCCAGGACATCAAGTAGCCTTAAGAAAATTCTTCGAAAGGCTAAGAAATTACAACATGAGGTTGAATCCATCAAAGTGGGCTTTTGGAGTCACCTCAGGCAAGCTCTTGGGGTATGTCATAAGCTCTAGAGGAATAGAGATAGACCCAATGAAGATCAAGGCGATCATGTCAATGCCACCGCCCAAAACCGAGAAACAAATTCGAGGGTTTATTAGCCGGTTGCAGTATATAAGTAGGTTCATATCAAAACTAACAACAATATGTGAACCAATATTCAAGAAACTCAAAAAGAATGTACCAGTAATATGGGACGATGAGTGTCATAAAGCCTTTGAAAAGATCAAAGCCTATCTCGCAAATCCTCCCGTATTAGCACCAGCACTTCTAGGGATACCTCTTAGGTTGTACCTAACAGTCACCAAGGAGACAATGAGAGCCATGCTTGCACAAGAAGTAGAAGGTAATGAAAATGCAATCTACTATCTAAGTAAAAAGATGCTCGAATATGAAGTACGCTACACACCACTTGAGAAATTGTACCTCGCATTGGTGTGGTCCACAACCAAGCTAAGACATTACATGCTCGTGCATACAGTCTTTGTAGTTTCCCGAATGGATCCACTTAAGTATCTATTCTAGAAGTCTACGCTCAATGGGGGTATATCAAGGTGGATAGTCAATTTAACCTAGTTTGATGTGAGATTCATGCCTCAAAAGGCTATCAAAGGATCCGTGGTCTTTGATCTCCTAGTGGATTTTCCAATAGAAGATTCAACGCCAATACACGACAATGAATTTCCAGACGAAGACTTGATGGTCATAGAAGATGATACTTGGACTTTATACTTTGATGGAGCCTCAAACCAAAAGGGATGTGGCGTTGGTGTATTATAAGTATAACCTAAAGAAGAGCACGTTCCAATCTCCATAAAGCTAGATTTCGACGTTACCAACAACACTGCTGAATACGAAGCATGCGTGGTAGGCCTTGAAACAGCTTTGGCATTGGTAGTAAAGAAATTACGAATATTCGGGGACTCTTCATTGATCATCAATCAGATTTCTAAAAGATGGAAAGTAAGGAGTGAAAGTCTAGCCCCTTATTAAACTTATCTGAAAACTCTCACCAATCAGTTAGAAAAGGTGGAATACACTTATCTACCTAGAGAGGAAAACCAATTTGTTGATGCTTTGGCAAGACTAGCCTCAATGGTTAGGATTCCTACGGAAATCGAGCAAATGCCTCTAACTATAGAGAAAAGGCACAAACCGGCTTATATTCAAGCCATAGAAGATGATGAAGTGATCCTAGACGAAGAAGAAGAAGAAGAAGAAGAAGAAGAAGAAGAAGAAGAAGAAGAAGAAGAAGAAGAAGAAGAAGAAGAAGAAGAAGAAGAAGAAGAAGAAGAAGAAGAAGAAGAAGAAGAAGAAGAAGAAGAAGAAGAAGAAGAAGAAGAAGAAGAAGAAGAAGAAGAAGAAGAAGAAGAAGAAGAAGAAGAAGAAGAAGAAGAAGAAGAAGAAGAAGAAGAAGAAGAAGAAGAAGAAGAACCTTGGTATACAGATATACTTAATTACGTCACCAAAGGAGAATATCCTCCTCACGCTGACAAAAGAGCAAAACAAGCACTAAGACTCTTAGCTTCCCAATACGTACTCATAGACAGCGAGTTACATAAAAGGGTACCTAAGGGCCGAGCTCTCTTATGTGTAGGGAAATAGGATGCCCAAAGAGCTATGAGGATAGTCCACGAAGGCATCTGTGGAACCCATGTTAATGGCAAAATGCTAGTCCAAAAGATAATGCGAGAAGGTTACTATTAGACTACCATGAATAGGGATTGTCATCAATATGTAAAAAGATTCCCTAAATCCCAAATTTATGCTAATTTACAACATGTTCCTCCATCTCTACTTTATACCTACACTTCACCATGGCCATTCTCTACATGGTAAATTGATATCATTGGTAAAATTACCCCTCTAGGAACAGGAGGTCACGAATACATCCTAGTAGCAATTGATTACTTCACAATGTGGGTTGAAGCACAATCATATGCAAAACTCACTGCAAAATATGTAGCCCTCTTTATTGAAAGGAATATCATTTGTCGATAAGGAGTCCCACATGAGATGATAAGTGACAATAGAACTCACTTTCAAGATGAATGTGAAGAATTGCTACAAAAATATGGCATTCAACACAGTCATTCTTCCCCTTATAGACCTTAAGAAAATGGAGCATTTGAGGCAGCTAATAAAAATCTAAAGACTATTATCGAGAAAGTGACAGAAAATTACAAGGATTGGCCTGACAAACTCCATTTTGCACTTTGGGGTTATCGCACGTCGATTCGCACATCAACAGGAAATACGTCATTCTCCTTAGTTTATGGAATGGATGTCGTACAACCTGTAGAGCTAGAGATACCATCTCTACGCATTGCAATAGAAAGTAAACTCGATGAAGTCGAATGGACTAGAGCAAGATATGAAGAGCTAATTCTACTTGATGAAAAGCGACTAGAAGCTCTGCATCATACCCAATGCTATCAAACTCGTATGGCTAGACATTTTTTTTTTTTTTTTTTTGGTAGATAAAGAATTTTATTACCAAAAGTAAAGAGTTACTACCCAAAAAGTAGTAACTACAAGAAATGAAAGTTCAGTACATGCCCTCTGGGCCAAAGAAGCAACAAAACCAAAGCCCGAAGGCAATACAAAAACAACAACTACGAAACCTCTAACTAACAAAGGTAGAGGAAACCGAAGCTACAACCAAAAGTAGGTAATAAACCCAATAATCCAAAGATAACAAAGGTGAGTATAAAAAAGCATTAGCTTAGCTTGAAAGCATACACCATCCGCCAACATCATCATAAAAACCAGCTTGATAACAATCCCACAGTCAGCCTGCCAGGACAGAACAACAGCATGCATGCAGTACAACCCAGGACAAAAGATCGCAGCTATGAACCATCATCCAGCAGCACAAACATAAGGAGGCTCAAGCAAGACAGAGAAGCACAAGATGTCACGATAAAGGAAGATCAACAACTACCACAACGGAAAAGGCAAAAGAAGGAGTCTTGGAAGAAACAGCAAACAAGGAAGCAATAGGAATATCACCCACCATACAATCCAGGCCATCAACTAGCACCTCATACTAGGAGACAACACTAAAAATAGGGCCTCAACCTACTACACACCAAGCAAGCTAGAATAACCAAGACTCACCCTTAGCAACCAACTTCCACCACACCAAAACAACGACAGAGAAAACACCACCACCAGCATCACCATAAAATAGCTTGATAACACCCCATAGTCAGCCTGCCAGGACAGAACAATAGCATACATGCAGTACAAACCAGAACAAAAGATCGTAGCCATGAACCATCAGCCAGCAGCACAAACACAAGGAGGCTCAAGTAAAACATAATAGCATAAGATGCCTGGACAAAGGTAGATCAACAACCACCACTACCAAGGAGGTAAAAGAAGGAGCCTGGACAAAAGCAAGAACCAAGGTAGAAATAGGGATACCACCCACCATACAATACAAGCCATCAACTATCACCTCATGATAGGGGACAGCACTAAAAACGGGCTTCATCCCACTACATACCAGGCAAGCTAAAAAGGCCAAGACTCAACCATGACCGCCAACCTCCACCAAATAAAACAAAGAACACGTTCCACCAGCATCACCATAAAATTAGCTTGGTAATAACCCTGTAATCAGCATGCCATGACAGAACAAAAGCATACAAGCAATACAAACCAGGACAAAGGATCGTAGCCATGATTCATCAGCCAGCATCACAAACACAGGGGCTCAAGCAAAGTAGAAAAGCATAAGATGCCGAGGAAAAGAGAGCCCGGGCAAAAGCAAGACCCAAGGAAGAAAGAGGGATACCACCCACCATACAATCCGAGCCATCAACTAGCACCTCATGCTAGGAGACGACACTAAAAATGAGGCCTCATCCCACTACATACCAAGGCAAGCTAAAATGACCAAGACTCACCATACAGCCAACCTCCACCAAATAACACAAAGAAAAAACACCCTCAACCAGCATCACCATAAAATCAGCTTGGTAATCACTCCATAGTCATCATGCCAGGACAGAACAAAAGCATACATGCAATACAAACCAGGACAAAGGATCGTAGCCATGAACCATCAGCCAGCATCGTAAACACAAGGAGGCTCAAGCAAAGCATAAAAGCAACAGATGCCGAGGAAAGGATAAATCGAAAACTTCCATAATGGAAGAGGCATGAAAAGGAGTCCAGGCATAAGCAAGAAACAAGGGAGCAATAGGAAAACCACCCATCATACAACACAGGCCATCAGCTAGCACCTCATGCTAGGACAACAATAAAAAATAGGGTCTCATCCCACTACACACCAAGCAAGCTAATTAAGCCAAAACTCAACTATGACAGCCAACCTCCAGCAACTATCCACCATCAATAGGCATAATCATAAAATCACAACTAAATAACAACCCGGAAACTAGTTTTCTAGGACAACGGCATGGCATGCATACAATACAAAACAGGACAAAGGATCGCTACCATGGACCATCAACCAACAACACTAATCACTAGGAAGCTTAAGCTGAAAAAGGAATACAATATGCCTAGATAGTAGTTACAACCAAAGAAGCAAATCCCATTTTACACAAAGATAAAATAAAAGGAGGAAAATAAAAATATTTAGCCTTCCTTTAATAGTTGATGAACAAGGGAAATATCTCAATCTCAACAATAAACAAATCAGAGAAGCTGCCACTAACCTCCGAGCTCATCCTCCAAGAAGAAGACCTGCAAACAGCAGAAAAACCCCCGGAGAAACGAACCCAGAAATCAATACAAAGTCCCGACAACAAACATCAATCAGGGGAACCCATTTCAGCGATTCCTAGCAACCGAAAACAACAGAGCATAGCCCCGTCGACAACAGTCAAGAGTTGAAGACACCCACTGAACTAGACCCATCACCAGCAACAAAGACCAGAGAAAACGAAACCCAGCCACCGGAAAACTAGCCCAAAAATCAACAACATTCTTTGAGCAAGAACCCAGAAAATCGAGGGTTTGATTTAGCCCCAAACACCCAAAATCAGCCTCACGAATGAGCTTCCAGCAAATTCCAGCTACTGGGATAAAATACGACTCAAACCACCGCCCAGCAACCAACCGGAATCAGCCTAGCAAACAAAAAATCGACACTTTCAACCACAAACCGGCTGCATGAAAAGAATAGCATGAACACCGTCCAGCCGCCGCGCCAACCAGAACAACCACCGGAACACCGAACTTAGACCCTTCTTCAATCTCGAGCAAAGAACCCAGAAAATCGAAGAAGGAACCAATACTCTTCGCAGCACCGTCCAGCAGCTTTGATTGATTTAGAAATCAAACCCAAAAAACCCAGAAACAACCCAGCAAGAAAAATTAAAACTTTAAGCACATCCCGACCAAACAGCCGCCGCATCTTCAACCTTGAATGAAGGTCGAATAACAGACCTAAGAACCAAAAGCCCTTAGGGTTTGTATTTTGACATTGAAGAACAAGAAACAAGCTTCTCAATCTAACCTTTTGAAGAAGAATCCGATGAAGGCAACCACTGGGACCCTTCTTCAAAGGGCTAGAGAGAAGCTAGAGTTTCTCTCACTAGAACAAAACCCTTGACACGCCTAAGTTATGGCTAGACATTTTAATAAGAAGGTGAAGACGAGAAACATCAAAGTAGGAGACTTGGTGTTAAAAGCATTAAGGAAAAATGTTTTTGGATCCAAGAGGCAAATTTAGGCCTAATTGGTCCGGACCCTATATTGTCAAAACAATCCTATCAGGAGGTGCAGCAAAACTAACTGACATGGATGGCAATGAGTTCTCAAACATGACAAACCTTGACCAACTTAAAAAGTACTACCCATAATTACTTGAGTAGGATACTCAAGAGAGCTACGTTTGGCCTGATTCCTTAGAAAAGGATACATAGGCAACTCTTTATAGGGTGCGGCCACTTTAATTTTCGCAAACCTCGCATCCCAAAAATTAAAAGAAATTCGACAGAAATTCGACAGAACAGTAGCGTCACAAAAAGAAGTTTGTCGCCGGCCGACAGACTGCAGCGCCAGGCGACAGCGCTTGTCGTCGGCCGATAGACGGCAACGTCTAGCAACAGCCGCAAAACGGCGGCACCGCTCTTCCGGGAGTACCTGGGAAAATTTCGGTGTTTTCGGAAAATTTTCGACTTCCGTACTCGAAAAAATTTCTGGAAAATAAAATTTTCAGTTTTCAATGCTTTAATAAATTAAATTTACAGAAGTTGATTTAATTAAAAGGCTGAAATTTCGTTAATAAAATAAAATAAACATTACATTATTGATGGAATTTAAAAGCTTGATAAAACAAATTAACTAAGTCTAATAAATTAGAAGTTAAGCAATGCTTCAATCTTTCTTTTCTTTCTTTGCTCTTTTCCAATTTTTATCAGAATCCTCTTCATCGTCCATGACTTTAGCTAGTAGGCATCCTTTAGAGGACATAAATTTAATTTTAGAGTAAATAGTTTCTGCCTTAGCTAGGACTCCATGTTTCTATCTACCCAAACTTTCTTATCTGAAGTGTCAACTTTTCTTTTCCCTTTATCCTTTGTAGAGTCTTTCTTCTTAGGCATCACAGGTGTTTTGAATTCAATCTTTTCACCCAAGCGTTCCTTAACAGGAATCACTTTGTCACCTAGACGATTCTTCACATTGGTTTTACTTGGATTTTTCTTCATGTCCTTTGAAGGCTTCTTAAGAAGCCATCTCTTCACATCATTGGGCAAAGAAGGAGGAACCTTTTGGGTAATCACTTCCCATAAAGGTTTAGCGCTCTAATATTTGTCAAATTTATCTACTTCTTGTGAAACAGGGAATACATAGGGACAACAAAAATCCCTAAAAGGAATTGTCTGAAGTAGGTCGTACTATCTTTTTACCCTACAGGGATAATAAAAATTCATCTTGGTTAAGCTTGGAAGACGGCAGAAAGGTTGCTTGTTGACACCAACCATCTTTTCTATTTTCCACCAAGGGATGACCCACTTGATAGCAAAGTTGCAAGAGGCAAAGACTTTATTCCACTCATGGCGTCCCATCTTAGAGAAGCGCTTCTTTCACCTCACAAAGCAATTTGGAGTATATTTTTCAATATTGTCAGGACTAATTAATTCTAGTCTCTCCATTAGCCATATCTGTAAAAAATTAAAAAAAAAAAAAAAAAAAAAAAAAAAAAAAAAAAAAATCAATGCAAATAAATTAATATTACTATACAAAAATATGTTTTTGGTTTCTGTAATTAAAAATATTATTTTTCTACCTGTAATAAAATTGGAGAGCCCCGAAAAGGTGCTTTTGGATTTCTCTTCAATTCATCAAGATAAGCATAGTCTCTCCAACAATTAACGGCATAGGATTTCTTCCAGAATCAATATGCTCCAAAACAATTAATATCATTGCTTGGCCCTCATTAGTTTTACTACTAGTGAGAAGATATTGATTAAGCATGCAAAAGAGAAAAGCTTTTTTTCTATAAACATGAAAAGATACAGAATAAGGTCTATCAAAGTAATGGCGTGCAAATTCTCTTAAATTAACTACGCTCCATCTACAATATTTGTTAGATCTCTGTCTCTTAAATTAAAGAAGCGCTCAAAATCTTTATAATAATATTCATTTATTCTAGGGATTACCGCAAGATCTAATGAAGGGAAGCCTAAGATGGCACCAAATTCTTCCGGTAAAGGGCTACTTTCATCACACCCTAGTCTAAAACAATGAGTATTTGTGTCCCAATATTCTAAGGCGGTATGAATAAAATCTATATCAAGGTCTACTCCCTTAACACCATAAATACCTCCCATGTGAAAAAAGTCAATTTATTTTCTCTCTTTAGCAGTTAAAGACCGACACCATTCACGAGTGAAATTGCTAAAACTCTTAGTAACTAAAGACATGATTATTCGTTGAGATTATGATTAATCTCTTGGAATTATATAGAAATTCGGCAGATTAGGGGGCTATTTATGCAGAAAATCGACACAGTTTTACTCCGGAAAGGACTCGGAGTCAGCGCACTGCAGCGCCAAACGACAACCCTGTCGCCTGGCGACTGCGCAAAATGCGTGGTGACACGTGGCGCTGCAGCATTTTATCAACGAGCTATACAAACCGCGTTTTTCTAGCTATGATTCGAACTCGTACAATGACTTTACGATTTTATCCCTTTTTACAAATACCCTTACATATTAATTTCATATATTTTCCTTCAATTTTTCTTTTTTGGATTTATTCAGACTTAATTTAATTTTAGGTTTGTTGCAAGTCCCATTTATTTTTCATTTTTTCTTTTTGGGGGAGAAAGTCGGATACCCTCCATTAATAAATAAAAATGACGGAAATTTTTGCGCAAAATTAATTTTATCACAATTTTTTGCACATACACATATGCACATAAAAATGAAAAATAAATGCAAAAATAAATGTTGTCATAATAGATAATAATATGTATATACAAATATGTCTAACAAGTGAGTCAATTAGGTAAAGTCCTTCAAAAGTCAAAATAAATAAACAACACTGGTACAACTACGGTGCTGGAGGACGCAGATGATGAGGAATGTTCATCATATCAAAGAACTGCGCAGAACGAGGAGTATGCTCCCCACCAGCTCCAGTTTCTCCAGAAGGAGGAAAACTCAACTAAGGACCCGTCCACCCAAGGTCGCCCTGGTGATGAATCAACAGAGACTGAGGCTGCGGAGGCTGCTGCAACGATGAGCCGACCTCGTATGTCCCACCACCACTCGGAGCCGAAGTCGCCTCTCCCTGGTCTACCGGCCCAGCATGAGCACCCTCAAATGAAGAGCCCGAGCCCTCCACCGCCTCGATCCGGGCAGCGTCAGATCGGCCACCCCGACCACCAGAAGTAGTGCGACGACGTCTCGAGCTAGACCTCGTCGGCTCTCTCCGAACCTTTGGTCTCGTCCGAGTACGGGAAGAAATAGGTTGTCCCTGCAAGGAGAAATCGGGTCAGAAGCAATCAAAATAGAAATATAAACAATGCAGAAATAAAGAGAAAAAGCTACCTCCTGAACAGCGTCGTCGCGACGACAGGAAGCCACGTTCCTCATCCGCACGAGCTGGCTCCGAAAGGCGTCGATGCACCTTGCCATCGCCGTAACCAACTCGCGCGAGAACTGTCAAAGAAATAAAATCAGTAATAATACAAGACAGATATGAACAAATAGTGAGTAAACAACTCACTCGAGTCTGGTGGCGAGGAATATATCGCTCCACAAAGCGTTGATCCTCGGGAGCCAGAGGAATCATCTCTTCAATAGGCCCATATGTCCCCTGGTAGTGGATGGACATACGAGGGGGCACGAACTCAGTAGGCTCGGTCTGACAAAAAGCAAACCAAAGTGAATAAAATATCGCTTAGGGGCTACTTAGCAAAAGGTAAAAGATAAAAATCATATCGCCGCCTCCGCAGACATAACAGGGGCCGGAGCTAACAACGGCAGCAACTCCTCCTCGTAGCACCGCCTTGGGATCGCATGAGATCGCCAAGGGGTACCGGCAGGCGACCTCTCCGACATGCTGAGCAGCCTCACGCCATTGAACATGTGACGTGGCGGAGGAGTAGGGACGACAGGAATCTCCGAGGAGTGTTGAATAGCAACTCTCTCTCCTAGGTACGCCGCCGCCCCATATGTTCCTAGGAAGTAGCGACGCTCAGCTATGTACTGCGCGGCCAGCCCAGGGATAACCAAACCGCCCCATGGTCAGTATAGCACCTCAGGCTCCTTCAAAGAATGCCTATGAGATAAAGATCTACCAAAAAGCGATATGAAGATGTTAACTATGCAAAAGATCATACAGAAAGGATCAGCTCTCGAACATGGGCGGTAGTCGCCTGGCTGGAGCGGCCTCCCCAACAGGCGCCAACAGGAAACTCACGTGGTGATGGCCTCGCCGGCGCAAGTGAAGGAAAGTACTTGTAGAACCAAATCTACAAAAGACAAAAGATATCAGCAAATGCTAACAAGAGCTTAGAGCTAACTTTGTAAGAGACGAAGTATACCTCTACGACTCTCCAGAAGCCGGAAAGAGTGATGTCTACCGTGTAAGACCGGTGACGACAGGAGTCTCGCAATGCGCGTAGAAAATCAGCATAGGCCAAGCTGGCCCAGTCATAAGTCCCGATCAGGTGAAGATCGCGGACAGTAAGAAGGTACTAAAGCAGCACCCTACTACCCTTGTCAGGGAAAACGTCCCTGACAGCAAATTAAGTGTAAAGATGCGCACCCGCTGCTCTCGAGTGGTCACATCATCCTCAAAAGTTGCCGCCAGAGTAGACCGGCGAATGCACTTGGAGCTGAATCGTGATGGCTCCACCTCAGCACGGACCCGAACAGCAATCGAACCCAGCAGCTCATCAACCTTAGGAGAGTAGACGCTGATGGTGTTGTCGAACGGCAGCGCGGTAGAACTAAACTCCAGTCTGAGATGAGACTGAAGTCGGCTGGGGTGACCATTATCTCACCCCGAGGAAAGTGAAAAGTGTTGGTGGTGTCCTAAGAAAAACTCCACCAGAGCACGAACCACGCGGTGACCCCCGTCAAAAAAGCTCATGGCCTGCGTGGCCTGAAACAGGGCAGTCAGCCCACAAGACTCGTAGAGAAGTCGTAACCCCTCATCGACATTGAAGTACGTCCTGTACAGCTTGCCTAGGGTGTCGTTGCCAGAGCCGTGGCAACGCCTCCTGCCCCCAGTAATCCCGCGACGCACCCTCTCAGAAATGTGGTGGTCAGGGGGCAAAGTACAATGTCCGCTCATCCCACTCGGGGAAGGGACCAGGAGAAGTGGACAGGTTGGCATCTTCTTCAACGGGCTCATGCTCCCGTCACGTGTCTCGGGATCGTGAACCTGAACCTCGTTGTCTAGTCATACTACATTGTGCAAAATTGACAAAAATTAAGGTTCTATAGTATCTAAGGTTCGCCTAGCCGCATGATACTATGTTCGCAAAAAACATAGTACGTAGTACTAAAACAGAGCACAATTTCAATACAAGCATATACGGCATTTTTCAAGTATCCAAACAATTTCTTGCAATATTATGATAATTATTGTGACAAATTGGACAAGAATTGCTAGCAAAAACATCAAGAATGAGTCACATTGTTTTCCCGACCTTAAGGGGTTCAAAAAAAGTGAATTGTTCGTTTCTTCACTACATTGAGTCAAACAAGTCTCAAAATACTCCCAAGGCAATATACAAACATAATCAAGCAATTTCATGGCATAAAATTTGACAAACAAAGCAGATTAAGCAATATAAGTTTCGAATTTTCAAGAAATTCGTGAACAAACATGTGCAAAATTCATCAAAATTAGAGTTAGTTTGGAAAAAACTTACATATATCAGGAAACTAGATGAATAAAGCTTTGATTTGCAACAAATTTGAGCGAATTTGGCTGAGAAACGAGCAAGATTGAGCAATTCGAACTCTCGCGGCGAACTCGAAGTAAGAAGAGCAGTGGCAGCAAAATGAAGAAGAAAAGAGGATTTATACGGAATTCCCGATTCTGGCGCCGAACAACAGCTCTGTCGCCTGGCGACAGAGTGCAGCATCTGGCGACAGAGCAAAATCGTGGCGCCAGCGGCGTTGCAGCGGCGACACATCTCAAAGCCACTCAGAATGGTTATTTCGACCTTGTACAGCAATTTTGGGTTCCTTGGTACGCCAGTTAGCCCTTATGAGCAATTTTGGCATGATTTAGTAATTGGCTTAGTTACAATCACATTAAGTGATCGACTTGATGAATGATCGTCTCACTTAGCTTAAAGCACCTTAACATTGGCTCATCGTAAAAGTCGCCGACATAATGGTTCATACATACGCAAAGGCACTGACATACTGGTTCACAATTCAAAAGCACCGACATACCGGTTCATAAGCAGCAAAGCGCCGACGCATTGCATAGCAAAAGCAAAGGATCGACAGGCGTTGGTCTTCGGTGATACTCTTCAGGGTATTGTCGCAACAAATGAGGATAGTTTCAGGAGAAGCAATCTTCGATCGTGTTCCCTGGCTTGCGGAAGATGGTCACAAAGCGCTAGAATATCGTTTCAGGCGAAGCAATCTTCGACGGGATTCTCTAGCTTGTAGAAGTCTATCACGACGGAATTGGAGGCAGTTACAGGCGTAGCATTCTTCAGGCGGTATTCTCTAGCTTGCGGAAGATCGTCAAAACAAATGGCACGATTGTGTTCCCTAGCTTGTGGAAGGTTGTCACAACAACAAATGCAACAAAAATTGGTTACCCTAGAGACGTGTGCTCGACGGTGAAAGATACGCGTTTCTTAACTCTCTTATCTGTTTCAACTAATGCTAGTTTTGCAAGTATCGGTGTTACAAGAATGATTTAGAGTCACAGAACGTCCTGAATCATTCTCCGTCCTTATCGCTACTTTGACTTTTGTTTTTGAAACTTGCGTTTCTCCAAACTCAGTCAAAGTGGGGGCTTTTGTAGACACCCATTTGTGTCTCACCAAAACCAAACCCAGTGATGAGTACTTTTCACGTTGAACCATAATTGAATGAAGTGAAAGTGTGGAAAGTCTAGTGTTGCGGTTAGTTTTTATTTCTTCTCTTTCTCTCTGTTTTTAAAAACCTATTTCGTGAAAACAGCCAATCCAGTTGGTTTGGGCCTTATCAAGGGTCCAATAATAGTGTAGTTGGGTCGGGTTCAAAAAGATCTTTCCAACGATATATTATAAGCCCAATTCCGATGAATAATGAGGAAGTTATGGCCAAATTACTAAACTGGGCCCGGTTTGATCTTCATATGCGGCCCAATGATCTAGAGGAGGGCCTATTATTGATTTATCATTCCTAATGCGATTATGATTGATTATAGTCTTTTAGAATCTTCTAGAAGGTTCTTTTGAACCCTAATTTGATAAGCATTGATAAATTTACTTTTAAGAGTTTTAATTAGAATAAAATAAGTGTTTTAAGGAAATTACAAATTTACCCTCTCGTACGCTTAAATTTTATCAAAATAAGAAAACGGGTGGAAAACTGATTGCAGCGCCATACGACACGTCTGTCGCTTGACGACAGACCTGGCGTCTGGCGACATGCGCAGCGTCTGGCGACAGGCGCATGTTTGGCGACAACGACGTGTTTTATTCTTTTCGAAACTTTGATTCATTTGTTATCATATCCGGCTGATTTTCTCTATAAATAGCCTTCTAAAACCTCAGTTTTCAATCATCAGTTCTCAATTCAACTCTCATCAATTCTTATCACCAACTCTCATCAAGAAACTCTTGATACTCTCTCTCTCTCTTTTCTAAACTAGCTTTTCTCAAACAAAATTTGGCATTCACAAGATCTAGACACACCTATCCAAGTTCGAAGTTGCTTTCGCCCTAAACGTGAAAGAAAGAGGTACGAGGCATCCAAGTAAGTGCTTTAATTTTTTTATTGATATTATGATATAGAAATCATGTTTAGGTTCCTATCTTGATTCCTAGTATCATGTTTAGGGAAAAGGTTATAATATCAAATATGCTTATTATGATTCTTGCGATGCTTCTTACTTTCTTTCCTAATATTCATGTTAGTATCATGTTAGGGCTATATATTTGATTTTTGATGTTTAGTGACATGCTAGGGTTTGTTATTAATCTTGTTAGTATCATGCCTAGGATCTTGCTATTATTATGCTTTAACATGATTAATTTAATTATTATGATTATTATGTTGCTTGATATATATTTATTGTTATTGCTTGATCACACCTTTTATACATGTTTAAAGGGAATTGGTACTTGTCATCACGCTTAATAAGATAATTATTAATCTTGTTTAGGGTTAATTTAATTATGATTCAAGTGATCGCCAATAATAGTGTTATTTGTGCATTAATATTCAACCAACATAGATTAAACAGGTTTAGGGTAAACCTATTGATTGCATGTTAGTCAGTAAGCGCACATGAATACGATCAGAATAAAGTAGAGGCCTATTATCAGGACAGGTTCAATCTCTTTTAGGTTGGATTTGTACCTTCATCCCCGAACTTCCAGCCATGGTTCCAGACCTATTTGAGTTGACGATCTCCTGGATCGTTAAGGGGTGTAACCTTCACCTTGTGGACGGTTTACAAGTTCCTAAAACTTGTTGGAGACTCTTTTGCTCTAGCTTCTTTCCCTATGAACGCCACCATGCTTAAGTGGATGATCACAGTGGGGTTCAAGTTTGGGGTAATGCTTTAAATATTTCCTACAACATGTTGAAAGAAATTCCAATTAACCATGTCATAGGCCTTGCTTTTATCAATTTTAACTACTGCTAAGAAGTCCATGCCTTGCTTTAATCTCCTATTTACTATATAATTTGTTAGCCTCTAGTTCTACCTTTCAATTCTAATAGTCTTTACATTTTATTCTTACAATCTTACCTATGTACATAATACTAATAGTCTTTGCATTTTATTCTTACAATCTTACCTATGTACATACTACTAGGTTAAAAAAACCAAATGATAAACACATTCGTAAACATCGACCATGACCTATGAAAGAACCGAGTAGATGTCCATATATAATTCACAAGTCATTTGATATTGGTTCCTATTAAAGATGGGCACGGGCCGTGCCGGCACGCGGGCGGCACGGGCCCGGCACGACTCCGGCACGACTCCGGCACGGCCCGGCACGGGCACGGTGGCCGGCACGGCACGGCACGGCGGCACGCCGGCGTGCCGTGGGCCGTGCCGTGAACAACTTTTTTGGGACCGGCACGGGCACGGCCCGTGGCACGGCGGGCGGCACGGTGGCCGGCACGTGGGCCGGCACGCCGGCACGACCCGCCGGCACGGCACGTGGCACGGCCCGGCACGGCCAGGCACGGCTAGGCACGGCCCGGCACGGCCAGGCACGGCACGGCACGGCACGGCCCGTGCCACTAGCCGTTGGAATATGGCCGTTTATGGCCGTTTTCCAACAGCTATAAACGGCCATATTTTCCACCCCATTTCCCACCCAAATCCCCTATAAATACCTCATATTTTCCTCCAAAATTTTCACAATTCATCAACTCATCTCTTCTCTCTTATTCTCTAATTTTCTTACTCCCAAATTCTCAATTCTCAAATTCCTAAAAAACATACAATCTTCCTCTCTTTTGTGAAAAGAAAAAAAAAATTCCTACTCTCTTATAAATTTTACATTTTTAATATTATTAGTCTACTACCAAAAAAAAAAAAAAAAAAAAAAATTGTTATATTTACATTCGGGAAATTAAAATTTCGGGAAATTATAAATTCGAGAAATTATAAATTTGGGAAAGCATTGAAGCGTCATTGTAAGATCTAACTCAACTTTTTTTAATTTGTTATTGTTATTGTTATTATTATTGTTATTATTATTATTATTATTATTATTATTATTATTATTATTATTATTATTATTATTAATTTATTATTATTATTATTATTATTATTATTATTGTATACTTAGAACTACTTAATTATATAAAAACTACTTTCTATTTTAATTGTGGGTTATTTGGATTGTTGAAATCTGTCTAAGGCGGGATTTGGGCTCTGGACAACGTCGCTCCTAACCTCTCCTACCTGGGATCTCATTGATTTAGATAATCTACTATTATTATAATTATTTTTGAAAATTTATTTTATATAAAAACTACTTACTTATTAATTCTCATTGATCTCATTGTTGTTAATTGTTACTTTGTTATTGTTAGTTGTGTTATTATCATTAATTAATCATGGCATCAAACCCGAACGTTTCCTCCTCCTCTAGAAAAGCCAAGTCAGCACGTAGGGAACCACCAAACCCAAACACTTCAATGTCTATGCCCCCCCCCTAACATGCCCTTTCCCTCTTCTAACATGCCCTTTCCAAACACTTCCACCCCTTTCTTTCATCCCCAAAACATGGGAGGGCAAGAACAAATGGATGATATGGCTCCTTGGACCCAATTTCAACAAACCCAATATCAACAATATGAATTTCCTTTTCCTCCTCCTCCTTCCCAAGGTAGCCAAACACAAGCTTCCGGGTCGAGTGAACCATCCACTCACATGCCCAACACCCAAAATCCTAACATATTAGAGTGGTGTACCGAAGAGGATTTTGCTCAAACCAAAAGAAAGAGTGAAGTTTGGGCACATTATCAATTAAGTAAAGATGGAAAAAAATGCAAGTGTCGGACTTGTGGTAAAATTTTCTCGGCCGATACCAAGGGAGGGACGGGACACCTTAGTAGACATACAAAAAAATGTGGTGGACCATCTAGTGATCCAACCCAACCTAAAATTTCTCAATTCCATCCACAAGGTTTCATTTACAATTACGAGAGAGATAGGGATGAACTTGGGAGAATGATTGTACATGCAGAACAACCTTTTCTTTTCGCCGAAAATGATGCCTTCAACAACTATATTAACCGAGCACTACAACCAAAACACAAAAAAATCTCCCGAAAAACCGTCCGATCTGCTGCCATGAAGACTTATCTAGAGTACAAATTAAGATTAGTAAATGAATTAGCTAATCTTCCTAGTAGAGTTTCTTTAACCGCCGATGCATGGGATGGTGGGTACGGACTTCACTATTTATGTGTTACTTGTCATTGGTTAGATAATGAGTGGATGTTACAAAAACGCATCATTCATTTCAAAATGCTTGAATACCCTCATACCGGTCTTAACATTGCACATCATTTAATGGAAGCCATTGATGCATATAGTCTTAGGGATAAAATCATGTCTATGACTTTCGATAATGCAACTTCTATGACATATAGTGCGAATTTGGTCAAATCCCAATTGCACGATGTTATATTAAATGGAGATGCACTTCATGTTAGATGCATTTGTCATGTTCTTAACTTGTGTGTGAAGGATGGAACACAAGCAATTGGTCCATTTTATCACAAAATACGGAGTGCTATTTGCACTATTAATAGCTCTAACATGAGATGGCAAGAATGGAAAGGTTTTTGCAGGCAACAACGGATTAAAACCATAAAAATAGCACCGGATTGTCCAACTAGGTGGAACTCCACCTATGAAATGTTGAGTCGGGCAATCGAGTACAAGGTTCATTTAACACTTTTTTATAATATGAAATATCCACAAAATGCTTTACTTGAAGATGATTGGGCTAATTGTGAAAAATATATGCAGTTTTTACAATTACTATATGGTATGACACATTGTTTTTCTTCTGTATATAATCCTTGTGCTCATTCTTTTCTTAGCAATGCATGTTTACTTGCACAACTTTTTGCGGAACACCGATCAGAACATGTTTATCGTGGATATCTTCCATCCATGGAGGATAAATGGCGTAAATATTACACCGATATTCCTATGATTTATATTTTTGCTTCCATTTTAGATCCTAGACAAAAATATGATGGCACCTTTTTATTAATTGATATTTATTATAGTAACATGAATTTTGAAGATGATGTTGAAACTTTTAAGAATAAGGTGACAGATGAGTTTTTTAATTTATATAATGTTTATGAAAGTAAATATGGAACCGTGTCTCGATTTGCCCCTTCTCAAACATCCAAAAATGTAAGTAAACGGACCAAAGGTTTATTTGCACAAGCTGCTAACTTGATGTCTAAGTATTCAGGTACAGAATCATCATCATCTAGGAGAACTCAAAGCGATGTTTCGGAGTTGCAAATGTACTTAAGTTACGACTTCATGAAAGGCATGGACGATGAAGAGAAGTTTGGCCTCGACATCCTCGATTGGTGGAAATCACAAGCCGTGAAACATCCAATTTTGTCGTCAATGGCTCGTGATATTTTTGCTATCCAAGTCTCCTCCGTTGCTTCCGAAAGAGCTTTTAGTGCGTCGGGAAGAGTTCTAGACGATAGAAGAACAAGACTAAAACCCGAAACACTTGAAATGTGTGTTTGCTTCAAGGATTGGTTGGATGCCGAAACTCGTTCTCAAGATCGTACTTATGCACAAAACGACGACGATGAAGGAACGTCGACTTCTTTTAGTTCTCAATCCACTCAATTGGCGGATGAACTTGAACCTCTAGGAGACGAAGACGAAGATGAAGATGAAGACGAAGGCGAAGACGAAGACGACCAATAATAATTACATGATTACATATTTACATTATACACTATTGTATTCTTTTTGTATTATCGAACTTCGTATTCCGTATAATAAATGAAGTTATTCAATATTCATACACTATTGTACGATTTTTAATTATCATTACTTATTTTGTAATTTTGTATTATTGAATTATCGTATATTCGTACCGGCTAGTCGGCTACCGTCATATAATAAAATAAGTTATTCTTCAATTTTTTGTGTTTTCGGATTATCGCACTAGTATTTTTTTTTATTATATGCATTTTTGTTTTTAATTCGTTTTTTTTAACATTTATTTTTTTTTTTTAAGAAAAAAAAAAAAAAAAAAAAAAAAAATTAAAAACGGCACGGTTTGGCCCGCGGCCCGGCACGGCACGGCCCGCTAGGCACGTGGGCCGTGCCGTGCCGTGGGCTGGGGTGTGCCAATCCCAGGCACGGCACGCCGCGGAGCCGGCACGGCACGGCACGGCACGGGCACCACCCCGGCACGGCCAGGCACGGCCCGCGGCGGCACGGGCACGGCCCGTGCCCATCTTTAGTTCCTATGATATTATCCAACATGTTTAACTTTAAAAATTATGAAGTATTAGTTTGTTATTTAATACACTTAAATCAACCATATTTTTTTTATAAAAAGGCGGGGCCTATTATTTTCTTTTCCGTTACGACTCCATTTTATTGCTAAATCATATATATATCAACATAATTTGTCCCAAGTACTACATATCTACTACATATCTCTTTAGTTTGCAGATAAATTCCATATTTTAGAAAAGCAATTCTTAATATTTGTTTAATTAGATTTATGTTTTTTATTGTTTTTTTTTTGTTGACATTTATCTTCATAATTGTATTACATATTAAAATATTATTGAATATTATTTCAAAAAAAAATATTACTGAATATACATGGAGATAAAATATTTTACCAACAAATTTTTATAATCCTACATTTTTTTTATGCATTAACCCAAACACTACATTTTGGGTGAATTTCTTAAAAATTTCTTAACAATCAGAACTTTAGGGGATCTTTTATCTTGTATCCTAAATTTTCTTCCACTAAAGTAAACCACAAATTAAATAGAAAACTCAAACAAACTTGCACATACCAAAAGAGGAAACAAACTTTTCATAGCAAAATGTTGCTCCCTTACCAATATGGATTCTCATTTTCCCCTTGAAAATCATAATGAAAACGATTATGAATCCTTTGAGGCAAATAAACTTTTACCTTCCAATGTCGCCTCTTCGTCCTCAACAATCTTTCAAGAATTTCTCAATAATTATTATGAAGAAGAAGAGAAAGATAGAGAAGTTACATCATATTTTACACAACAAGTATATGGTGTAATAGAAGTGGAACAATTTGATGATACTCAAACACCACCCTTTTCATGGAAGAAGCTATGGTTGTATACAGGGCCTGGCATTTTAATGAGTATTGCATTTTTGGATCCAGGTAATGAATAATGTATGTATGTTAATACCTACACTTTTAATTACTCGTTATTACAATCTTTAAATTAAACTAGTATTTAGCCCGTACGATGTCCATGTTAAATTTGTTGGTAAAATATATTTTTTATATAGACAAAACTTACGTTTAATTTCATTTAAACAAAATTTTAAAAAAAAAAAAAAAAAAAAAAAAACATACATTTAATTTCATGAAATCTACCACAGAAAAAAAAATATTATTATTTGCATTAATAGGTGTACATATCATCACAAATTGCATTAGGTAATTACAATATAATTTAAACAAAAAAAAAATCATTAAATTCATCAAAAATTTATTTACAAAGTATTAATTTTGCCGTTTTGTGATAGATTTTATGAAACTAAAGGTATGTTTCTCTGTAATTATTTTTTTATTATTTTTTTACAGATGTTTCTCTGTAATTTATTTGGTAATATATGTCAAAAAAATTATTTGATAAATTCATGAAAGCTATCACAAAAATTACAAAACTAATATTTTGAATAGACTATTACATAAAAACGAAAATCAACTCATCCATCAACCCCATTATCATTAAGAACTTAAAAAACACATAAAGGAATGGAAAAAGTTTAGAGAAATTAAAATGTAAAAAATGACTTAAAATATGAAATTAATATAAGGGGATGAACACTTGTAACTAACCTTTAAAAATTCATAAAGATTATAGGTAGGAGAAATAAAGATGATTGATCAAGTAACATTTAATAATTGGAAATTAATTTATTTGTAAATATTAAATAGAGAAACTTCAGGGGAATAGCGTCATTTGGGATATGATAATGATCGAAAGCATTGTTAGTGTCATTTGGGAAATTAATTGATATGAAAGCATTATTGGAAGTAGGAAAACTACCCTAAAAAATAAAAATAAATAAATAATCCTATGTGGCACTCTATATGGCCTTTAAATTTTCCTATGATTGAATATTAGTATAGATATTGCCTCATACAGGTATATGTTAATTTTGATGATTGCGTTATATAAGCCCTTTAGTTAACATATACCAACATAACTAGTGAGAGTGATGATATTAAAAAGTAGAATGATAATTGTTTTTTTCCTGACAACCACAAATCATATGCTTTAACAAATGTGGTGTGTATAATCCCTTCAATTTTTGTTTGTCCCAATAGGAATGTTAATAGATTCGAATAGAAATGAAATTTTGCATATTAACGGTTGCTCTATACTCTAAGACAAATTTTGCATATCACATATTGGCTGGCTTTTTTATTGGCTTTTTCTTTTGGTCAAACAATCATAATACATGTTTGGAAAATGGCTTTTTAGCTAGCCGAAAAGCCAGCTTTTTCGCCAAAAACAAAAAGCTAGTCTTACTAGCCTTTTGGTTTTGACTTTAAGCTTTTCATTAAACAAATTACTCCCTCCATCCCTAAATTATATTCTTACATTTCTCAATTATGTGAGGAATAAATGCTAGAACTAGGAATGTAATTTAAGGAACTTATTACAACAAGTCCAAAAACAACTTCACCGGAACAATAAAATCCAAAAGCCAAAAGGTGCTTGCTATGTATGAGGAATCATTGGACACAAAGCATACCAATGCAACCGAAGGCATGGAGCAAAGAAAGATGACCACACCTCCCAAGCCAATGTTGTTGAAAAGGAAGAAATCATTGCGGCAGTGGTGGAGGAATCCAACTTGGTCAAGAACAAAGTGTGGACTAACCTTGAAACTCTAAGATTAATCCAAGACCCTCACATCACATACATCACTCCAAATAAAGCCGAAGTTGAAAATCAATTGGACCTTAAAATCAAAAGAGTTAGAACCGATAAAGGTGGTGAATATGGAAAAGATTTTTTAAAAGATTTTAACCAAATTTTTGTAAATATTATTAATTTCAATGATGTGGTGTGGATTCCTAAAATTTTAATAGCCCTTATATTTGATATTAACTTATGCCCAATATAAAGTAAATATTAATATTAACTTATGCCCAATATAAAGTAAATATTAATAATTTTCTCAATAATTACGTCAAAGTATACCTAGGAATCATACATGAATAAACTTTGGTAGATGAATTAGGAGATCAATACTTAATCATCGAGGGGCATATCCAATGAACACACAATCAAAAGTTTTAGTAACATGTAATGTATCATGTGGCTTAAGTCCGATTCCCCTCGATGATTCACCAACTTGTTTTCTTGCTAATCCTTTCGTCAAAGGATCCGCCAAGTTCCTTAAATTAATAATTAGTAACAATTAATAGCTAATAATTGATAATTAGTGATTAGAAAGTATTAATCATTAATTAGTAATTATTAAAAAAAATTAATCAGTTAGTAATTAGTAATTAATTATTAATAATTAGTAATTAATGATAATATTTAATATCAATAATTAATAATTAGCATTTATTAATTAATAATTAAAAATTAGCATTTATTAATTAATAATTTAAAATTAAAAATTAAGATTTAATAATTAATAAATAATATATAATAGTTAATTATTAATTATTAATAATTAAAATTAATGATTAATAATTAAAATTAATGATTAATAATTAGTAGTCTATAATTAATAATTAGTTATAATTAGCACTTAATATTTAATAGTTATAATAGTAACTTAATAACTAATAGTTAGTAATTAACAATAAAAATTAGTAATAAATAATTAATAATTAGTTTTTTATACTTAATATCTAGTATTTACTACGGAGTAATAATTAATAATTAATACGGAGTAGTTAGTATTTAGTATTAGTAATTAATAATTAAAAATTAGTAACTAGTAATTAGTAATTAATAATTCTAATAATAAATGAATAAGAACACATAATTATGTCCTTTAAGATCATTTTGCATAGTTACAGCCAACAGCTTACAGCTAATTTTACCAAACATATTTACATACAACAAATGATTAAACAACCAATACTAACAGTCAGTCAAACAAGCCAAGTTAAACAACCAGCAGGCTGCAACCAACAGCCAACAACTAGTTGCCAAACAAGGCCATTATGTAAGGCATTGTTAGGTTCATCTCATTTTTTTCCTAAACTAGTCTTAAACTCGTGCAATGCATGGCGGTTTAATGTATTATAATAATTGTTTTTGTATTTGTATTTTTGCCTAGTATTTCAATTTCGTTAAGAATAGTAGAATTTTTTTTATAGTAGTGTTAAATTCAAAAACCCCCGGTTGCGAAATGAAACTAAACCAAAATTCTAAAACACCCATTGGCTGCAAAATGAAACAAATTAAAATCATATGCAATTATACTTATATGAGAAATGTTTGTTTCATATGGTTATCGAATTTAATTGAACATCTATTTTCTAATAATATTTACAACCCTTTAAATCCATAAGCTTTAAATCCATTAAAATGTCAAATACTTCTATAGATATTTAAATTCAATTTATATTAACAAAACTTATTAAAAACTAGGAAAGTTGTTAAAATCATCTTATAAAATCCAAATTTTGTTGAAAACCATCTTATAATTTTTTTTTTTTTTTTGTCAAAGCACACCCGTTTTAAAATTATTTTGTCAAAGCACACCTGTTTAAAAATTTTTTTGTTAAGTCCCACCATTCCCTCGGATTTCGACGAATTACTTACATTTCTAGCGTTGACTAACATGTGCACCTCACATAACCCACTCAAACCCACTTTTCTTTTATTTTTTCCCCATTCCCTCCTTTTGTTCCCCTCTTCGTCACTCTTCTTCATCATAATTTTGTTTTTATAGCCTTTTATACAATTGCATGGAAATGTAAGTGACTAAGGGGGAAAGAATGGAGGGAAAGGGGGAAATAATAGAAAAGTGGGGTTTAATGAATAAATGGGTCATATGACGTGCACATGCTAATCAACATTGGAAATGTCAATCAATAGCCTAAATCCGAAAAGTGGTGGGATTCAACAAAAAAAAAAAAAAAAAAATTAAAAGAAGTGTGCCTTGACAAAAAAAAAAAAAAAAAAAAAAAAAAAAAAAAAAAAAAAAAAATTATAAGATGGTTTTCAACAAAATTTGGTTTTTATAAGATGGTTTTCAACAAATTTTTCTAAAAACTAATCAAAATTCTCATAACCATAAATTCATACGTCCTATATGAAGCATCAAATTACAAGTTACTGATTAACCATAGTTTTTAAATTGGCTTTATTAATGAAGATGTTTGACATAAAAAAAAATGCAATATAAACCCCAAAAATCCAACAGTAAGCAAATTGTAACAAATTAATAATAATAATAAAAATAAAACCAATGATAATTGATTATATTTCAAAATGTAATATAAATTAATTGATAAGTGAACTAAAACATTAAAAAATGTGGAACTTTCAATAGCGGTACGTAAAATACTTGAATGAAGGAATCCATTTTAACATAAAATATAATTTGTTGAACATAATAATTCCATCCGAAAGTACGATTAATACTGCATACAAAATTATCCATTAAAAAAGTATAAGTATAGTAAGTGATGCCCACAAATTAAATCTTCAATGCAACAATGACATTTGTCAATCATACTACCTCCGTTACATATTATTTGCAACGATTAGACATTTTTCCTTTTTACTTTATGTCAAATCGTTGCAAATAATATGTAACGGAGGTAATATATTTTAAAGACCCAAACTTAAACCATCAAATTTGTCTGATTCAACCATATAATTTGTACCTAAATTGCAATTTGAGAAATCATATAACAACGACAGCAAAGAACTTAACCTTTATCTTGACAAATACTCCCTCCGTCCTAAATTACTCGCAACGTTTTGACTTTTTGCACATTCACACATCTCACTTTAACTATGTTTTTTAGCTATTATTTGAAAGCCAATATAATCATGTACTCGTAATATGTTCTTAGGTCTATTGTAATGTATAATTTCTTAATATAAAATTTTTATGGCTTATATTAGTATATAATTAAAGATATTAATGGTCAAACATGTGCATCGACAAGCGTGTCCAGTCAAAATGTTGCAAGTAAACTGGGAGTAAGTTTAATAGGAACTTTGTCGCAAGTGCTTTCTGAAACTAAGAAGTCGTCTTAGCCACTTTGCAAGGAATAATAGTTTAAGATGTATCACGTGGTTTGATCAAAATTATAGAATTATTGAAGAGAAAGAGAGAAGAGGGGAAAAAGGCAAGTGGGAATGAAAGAGTTTTCCAAACTGGAAAATGAGGTTTTTTTTTTTTTGTTTGGAATAGAAATTGAAAATCGATACTATGTACTACTACTAAAAAAATACTGTAAAAAAGAAACTGAAAAAAGGTAGTTATGTCTATTTTAAAAAAGGATTTCAATTTTTTTTAAGAAATAGAATTTTAAGATAAAAAGCCACGAGGCACTCTAGATTTCTTGTAAATGTTCCTGTTTCAAAATATATAGATGTGTAAAAAAAATTAAACAAAATTGTACTCCCTCCATCCCCGAAAGAACGACCCATTTGGGTTGATTTTGCGGGTATTAAGAAAATAAAAAAGGTAGTAGTAAAAATATATTGGAAAATGAAATTCACATGGGGTTTGCAAAAAAGTAGAGAGAGAAAGTCATAAAAATATATGGAAAAAACAAAATTTACATGAGTAAGCTAACTTTGCACAATTATTATTGCAAATTGGAGAATATTTTAATGCAAATGGGTAGATCATTTTGGAACTAAAATTAGGTCAAAAGGGTCGACGAGGGGAGTAATATTTATCTTGAGATACTTGAAACTAATATTGCATCGAAAAATATGCAAAGAACAAGTGGGACAACAAAAAATAATATATAGAGTATAAAGTTGAACAATTTAATGCAATAACATACCGAATATAAATTAAAGTAGCTTTTCACGTTAAAGCTAAGGGGTTAAGCTAAAATACGAGTAAAGGTAAAATACAGTCTCTAATCTTTTGTATTTGTGCACTTTTAGTCCCCCATGTTTTGTATGTGCACTTTTGGTCTCTCAATCACCTTGAGTGGTGTTTTTGACCAAATAGTTTAGGGACTTTGCCTAGTCAACAATAGTTTAGGGACTTTAATTTATTATTTTTCATATTTTTTTTTTCATCAACAATAATTTAAAAAGCAAAAAAAAAAAAAAAAAGAGAGAGAGAGAGAAGACTACACATACAATTGTTGTAATTGTTGACTGTATTTGATTGGTTTGCATTTTGAGGTCCACTTTTCCCATTTAGTTTCTTCCTATTTTTTACTCTTATTTTTTTCCTCCCTTTTGGTGTGGCATGCATATAATGGTATTGTCAACCATTGTATGTGTAGCATCACTGACGAAAAAAAAAACCAATAATATTTAGTTATGATGTTATAAATTAAATTAAAAATGTATATAAAAAAAAAAAAAAAAAAAAAAAAAAAAAAAAAAAACCACCCCTAAAACCAGTAACCACCACAACCTCACAACCCCACCGCAACCCAACCGCACTCCCCCACCGACGAACACCACTGCAACCCTTCCACGATCCCCCAGCCCCACCGAAACTACACTCATAAATCCCGGCCCTACCTATTACCCATTGAAAGTTTGAAACCACCGTCAACCCACCTGCGTAAAATCTTTAAATTACTAGCTGCAATCCAATCGAAAAATGACGCACATGCACTTTGAGAATTCAATTGATGGCAAGAACACAAGAATTCTTTAACCAAGAAGGGAAATTGGAAGAAAAAGATATACCCTTTTCATTTTGCTTGGATTTCTTACAAAGTGAGCAAATAACCATTTCAAATCTCCCCAAAATACCGCGGCCCGACCCACATAAAATTTGCTACATTTTGGTTGAATTTGCTGAGAATTTCATATCTTAACAATGGAGGCGACCTTTGGTAAAATGGCTGGACCTTACAATAGAAATGAACTTGTAAGGATTCAACATGATGATACTGACAGTGGGGTGAGTTTTCTTAGTCAAAATTAATCTTGATTTGATCTGTTTGAGACTTTGCATCTTTTTAATTTTTAATAATTATACTTTAATTTAGATTTACATTTCTATTCTTATTAAGTTATTGATTGAATCAGTGGTTTGTTATGTTTTGATTATTGTAGGTTGTGACTTTTGAGTTGTTTATTAATGATTTTAATTAGAATTTTTTTTTATTTTTTTAGAAATTAATAATTCTGATTAGTTGATACTTGATGTAATAGTGACTTTATGATTTTCGAAATTGAGACTAATCAGTGTTTTAATTTTGAGGAATGATACTGTAATAATTTACTTTTATAATTATAATTGAATTAGTGAACTAACTGAGTTGTTGAGCTAGACTTTATTCAATAAACCAAAAAATTAATTGAGCTTTCTAAATAACTAATTGATGACTCATTGTTCCTAAACATCATTATCTAGGTACTGTATTTTATCGAAATACTAAAGTATATACTAAAACTAATATGACTAAATAAGTAAAGAATTTATACTCTCCCTCCATTATTAAATAAAAATATTTGCAATTACCTATACTTTAGTGACTTACTATTTTTTGCCTTTTTAATAGGAAATATAGAAGGTGATCTACAAGCAGGTGCAATAGCAGGTTACTCACTGCTTTGGTTGCTATTATGGTCAACAATAATGGGACTTTTGATTCAACTTCTATCCGCAAGAGTTGGAGTTGCGACAGGCAAGCACTTAGCCGAGTTATGTAGGGAGGAGTACCCTCCATGGGCCAGGATTTTACTATGGGTTATGGCAGAGGTAGCGGTTATCGCTGCCGATATCCAGGAGGTTGTTGGTACAGCTATAGCCATTCAAATATTAACTAATGGTGTTTTGCCTCTTTGGGCTAGTGTTGTCATTACTGCAGCTGATTGGTAAGCTTCTATCTTGGACCTTTTATATTTTAGTCGTAATTTGTTTTATTCTTTGCTTAAATAATCTATAAGGACAATATAAACGCTAATTATGGGATCGGAATAGGGAATTTGAATGTGTGAACTTTATAGGGCATGACTACATTAATTTCTACAATTTTATTTGTTTATGCGTTTATTATAACATCCTTTACTAGACACAATCTTTTACTCCGTATAAGGTAAGTGGATAACCCACCAAAAACTAGTACTCTCTCTAGTTTTTAAGTGTCCCACTTCATTTTGTAGAACCTTTTATTTCCCTTTTTGATAAATCTACTCGCTGGATCACTAAAATCCATACATTTGATTCATGAGAGAACAACAACAAAGAGAAAGAAAGCTAGGTTTATTTCGGTTCATGGGTTATCCAACACTACATTACTAAGTCTATATGTGTGAGATGTATCCATGTAAAATCATATATATCAACTTATTCTTATAAACAAGTTATGTATTCCTTATGTTTCTAAATACTCAAGAGTCACGACCAATTGGCTTTAACCCTATTATTGAATTGTATGTTGTTAGAATAATATCAATGTATGTTTTTAAGTAACAATTTTTCATATTTGTTAATAATACTAACAAATATTTAAGATCAAAATGTATTGTACATGTACCAACTAAATGGTTACATATATTGAAAAATAAATGGAGTATAATTTTTAATGTGTGTACACCAACAAAATCAATGGATTGAACAAGAGTTAAATAAGTAAAGCATTAAAATCAATTGAAAATTCGAAAGCATGATGCCCCTTGAAAAAGCACGTAGGTTATAATGATAACATGGAGTTTAATATTAAATATATAACATGCCGATGTTATACAAATTTAGGTAATAAACCAAACAAATTTGAGTGATTTTAGGTGGTAACTAGTTAGTGTCCGTGATGCTTATGGTCATTACAAGTTATTAGCTAATTGATATGAAAATTCAATATATCTAATTTGATATTAAAATTAGTTAAAAAAGATTTAAGATCAATATATAAATGCGCATATATTGTTTGACAAAAAGTTAAAGGCTGGTCATCGCCTTGATGATTTAGGGCCTGTTCATATTTACTGAGCTGAACTGGGCTGAATTGAACTGATTGGAGTTGAACTAAACTGAAGTGAACTGAACTGATTGGAACTGAACTGAACTGAACTGAACTAAGCTGAAATGAATATTTTATGAGAGAGGGAAATTAAGAGCTGAATTGAACTGACTGATTAGAGCTGAACTGAACTGAACTAAACTGATTGGAGCTGAACTGAGCTGAGTTGAACTGAACTGAACTGAAAATAAGTAAATATGAACAGGCCCTTAATTAGTGTTTGCTAATGGTGAAAAGTGTTTTAAAATCTATACATATATGCCTAAAAAATGAAAAAGCTTGTGAGAATTAAAAATAGTACAACAATAATATCATTTGGAATAGTTTAATATATTAAATAAAATTACTTTGAAAACCCACCGAAACATTCTTGTTTACAAAATTAAAAAAAAAAAATTACCATACTTTTGTTTTAAAAAAAAAAAGAAAGAAAGCAAGAAAAAAGAGATTAAGATTTTGGTGTTTAGATATAAAATACTAATTCTTTCATATGTTTCACTTGTAATAATTCTTTCATATGTTTCACTTGTAATTATATATATATATATATATATATATATATATATATATATATATATATATATATATATATATATATATATATATATATATATATATATATATATATATATATATATATATATAGGGGAGGGATCTGGTGAGAATAGGTCCATATGTGAGAATTCATACTTATATGAGAACTGATTTAAAATTTAGAACATGCGAGTAAAAATTTAGAACATGTGACTCAAATTAAAATTCTGAACATATGAGTAATAAATTAGAACATTTGTGTGAGTAATATGTTTAGAACATCTGATTTTAGAATTAGAACAAGTGATTAAAAATTTAAAAAATTTGCTTTATGAAATTTTAAACATATGAGTAAAATTTAGAACATCTGACTTAAGATTATGAACATGTGATTAAAAATTTAGAACAAACGAATATAGAAAGTGTGAGTAAAGAATTTAGAACATACGTGTAAAAAAAATAGAACATACGTTTTAAAATCTGGAACATATAATTAAAAATCTTAGAACACACGTTTTAAAATTTAGAACATATAAGTTAAAATTTTGGAACAAGTTATTTAAAATTTATGACATCAAACTTAACTAATTTATGGTTTGTGCCCCGTGCGATGCCTGAGTTGTTTATCGAAGTTTAAATAATTTTTTTTTTTATCTAAAATACATTTGCTATTTGAATTTTTGTACTCATGGATTAATAATCACTTGTCCGTTTATGATTATCAATGATGTACAAACAAAAAGAACGATCATCTAAAGGCTAAAGTTGTGATCTCTTTTCATTTTCTCCGAATATCTAAGAAAAGGTCGGTTGCATGTTTAGACTTAAGAGAATGATTATATGTAGAATTTTGGTATTTTATTGAAAATAAAATTCTAAATCAAAAGTTTTATTGAAAATAAAACTCTAAAGTAACATTTTTATCCTAATAATCTATCCAAATTTTATTGAAAATAAAATTCTAAAATAACTTTTTTATTCTACGGAATCTATCCAACTTTTTTTTAATCCTATTCTATGAACAATATATTCTAATAAATCATACGTGTAATTTTAATATTTAATTGTCGCCTACGTGGCGTGACACTTGGCGAAAAATTAGGACGCCAAGTGTCGCTATATATATATATATTTTTTGAATAGCAAAAATATTTCATTAATTAAAAGTCATACGACATTTACAATAGAGATTCGACGTTAACAAATACATAAGATATTGAATCAAATAGAATTTTCCTTCATAAAAACTACGATTGTCAAGTAAATCTTGCACTGCGGAGCATTTCCTGCTTATATCGCTGAAAATTACAGTCTTGTTGGAGAGACAATCTAACGATCCTTTGTAGCCGTGAGGATGTTTTCCTTCTGATTCACCAACGAAATAATTTTACGACAATCCATTAGATCTGCTACCATGGATTCAAAACTAAGAAATTTCTCTCTCGAAAAGAGGAGATAAACCTTGTCTTTCGAAGGAGGTCGAAAAACCCTTGTCTTTCGAAGGAGATCGGAAACCCTTTCTTTCGAGGGAGAAAAGTTCCTCCCAAAAGGAGGAAACATTATTATAAACCTAAAAAAACAATAAAGAAACAATGATTGGGGCTTTCTACCGATTAAAATCGATGGAAGCTCCTTCAACATTCAACAATGGAGACTAGGGTTTTGGTGAGAGAAAGGAGGAGAGAGAAAGGATTGTAATTATATATGTTCATACAAAAAGATGTAGATTTAAAAATTTGAAACTATAGAATGGGCTATTTTAAAGGTTTGGCTTGTGGGAAATGGTATCAATGGTAGTCCAGTTTTACAGGCATCGTGTCTAAATTTTAATTATATGCATTTTTTCTTTTTTGGACAAGCAGCTTTGTGTTTTTGTTTCTTGAGAGTTATGGAGTAAGAAAAATGGAAGCAGCTTTTGCAATCATGGTAATGACAATGGCTATCTCGTTCGCGTATATGTTTGTTGATGCTAAACCAAGTGGAAAGGAGCTTCTAGTAGGTAACAATTTATTAGCAATATTAGCTTTAATTCATGCATGACCTAAGTTTGTTAGTTTATTATTATATAACATGGTCATGATATTAATGGATTTAGGTGTGTTGGTACCAAAACTTAACTCCAAGACAATTCAACAAGCAGTAGGTATATTTGGATGCATCATCACCCCGCACAACATATATTTACATTCCGCTCTCGTTCAATCGAGGAAGGTAGATGTAAAAAAATTTGGCCAAGTTCAAGAGGCAATCAATTACTATTCCATTGAATCATCAATGGCACTTCTCGTCTCCTTCGTGATAAACCTTTTTGTTATGACTGTTTTTGCCAAGGGATTTTATGGAACAAAGAATGCTTCTAGTGTAGGCCTTGAAAATGCAGGGCGATACCTTGAGGAGAAGTATGGAGGTGGTCTTCTTCCTATTCTTTATATCTGGGGTATCGGGTTGTTAGCAGCCGGACAAAGTAGCACCATAACTGGAACATATGCTAGACAATTTATTATGGGAGGTTTTCTTAATATTCAGCTAAATGAATGGCTTAGAGCAGTCATAACAAGAAGTTTTGCTATAGTGCCTACGATGATTTTAGCTATTATATTTGATAGATCGGATGGGGCAATGGATATTATGAATGAATGGCTTAATGTGCTCCAATCAATTCAAATTCCTTTCTCTCTAATACCCCTTTTTACTATGGTGTCAAAGGAGGAGGTGATGGAAGTTTTTAAGATAGGACCTACACTTGAGGTTTGTACTTGAAATATATGTTCGATGTTTCATATGTGCTAATATGTTTATTCAAGAATCATGTCTAATGTTATTTTAGGTCTAATTTTGCTTATATTTTATTGCAGAAGGTGGCATGGACAGTATTGGCAGTGGTAATGATGATTAACATCTATGTTTTATTGGACTTTTTCATTAACAATATCGACGACCTATTACTTGGGGTTCTATTCTGCATTTTATCAGCGGCATATATGGGATTTATCATATATCTTATTTCTCGATATGGTTTCTTTCCAATAACTTTGCATAGGAGGTTATTTGAAAGATTTTCTTACACTTCTAGAATTGAAAGCGCGAGAACACCTCAATTTCAAGAATTATGAAATTTAATCTTAGAGTACCCAACTAAAGAGAATTTAGGGATTCACTATCATATCATCACAAACAATTCTATTGTTTTTGTTGAGATAAATAAGTTGGCATTTTGACTTCAACAATCATGAAAGAGATTGCTCACAAAAAGAGGTGAATAGTTATTGAAGGTCGAATTTTGCAGAAAATTCTTGCTCACTATTGCTTAACAAGCTGCAATGGGGTGCTTCATCCGATTTGAATCTTATATTAGAGAAGTATATTGAACTATATTTTTTTAAAAAAAATTAATTTTGTATCGAGTTGAATTGTGCTGTGTATTAGGTCATTAGTAATTTTTTTTTTAATTTTAATTTTCTCCATATGAAGTACATACAACCTAACCTATGCATTACAAATCATTCAAATGTCTTTCATTCCCTTACAGCAACGAACCAAATTGTAGGAATTATATTCAAAGATGAACGACTAGAACATACACGTAGAACCTTGATAAGACATCATCAAGCCCGACCTAAGCTACCAAAGATAAAAATATAATAACTTTGTCTCTTCAGTGGGTAGAAAGGACAAATAAGGATCGGTCCCACAAAGACAAAGGAGAGCACCTACAAATGTCAAGTTGTCAACTTATGATAAGATAAGTCAAGGTTTGTTTTTTTTTTTTTTTTTTTTTTTTTTTTTTTTTTTTTTAAAAAAAAAAAAAAAGTTTAAAGTTATAGAGATAAACTACATACAAATCAATAATAAAAATAATCTTAGGAATCAAGTCATTTACAAACTACAATTATACATATAAAAAGACATGGATACTTAATTACTTATACTTTCTCGAGCTAGAATGGATGACTTGAATCATGAGCTACATCCTATTATAATGGTTATAAAACATAATCTTAAGTATTAAAGCATATTCACAATACACTAAGATTCCATTGACTAGAAATTCCTATTCTCATGGCCTTTAAATAAGCGTTAGGGAGCTACAATCCAATTTTATCTCTCGGTCCTTGGTTAAGGAGAGTAATAATTTAGCTTAATAGTGATCAATCATATATAGGAGATAAAATAAAAGCCCGTTAAACTCAATTAATGAACACCCTACATTAGCAAAATCAACACATTTCCGTTGATTCTCATTCCAATACTAACTTGATTATCGAAGACGACGAAACTCCGAACAACCGGAGCTTTTCATTATCTTGTATGTATAGCGCATCCGATGGGCTATATTCAGTGTTCTAAGTTTCGCGCAGGACATCCTGAAAACTCCAAAACAAGCTTTGTTTTCGAAGGCCGCCATAACTTTCTCATTACTCGTCGAAAAAAAAATGTGACCAGTCGCTTGAAAGCTTTTGAGATGAAATTTAATCTCCCATTTGAATAACTTCAAAATGTTGATTAGAAAAAAAGATATAGTCAGTTAAAGTAGACCCTTGTGCAAAAGTCCTTTCAAATGCTCTTATTTCACACAAAGACATTCTTTCATAGCTCCGTTAAGCCGTGCTTGCCTCTTTCCTTGTCCTTACGTGCTTAATCACTGCATAGACTTCATAGGTGCAAGCCAATAAGTGCTAAGATGCATCAAAAGCACAAACAAAACCCATGGAGCATGAGATACATAAAAATGCATAAAAGTAGAGTAATTAGTGAACTAAAACATCGATTTATCACATTATCATGACCTAAAACCACACTAAAATCATACTATACTAAATAACAAGCTATCAAAAGGATGTCAATAGGTATGACTCACCGCGGAGTCACTCAAGACACCGACTTAGATATTCTTAATTTTATTCCTTTAGGCCTTAGTAGTATTTTGGGAAGGATGTTAGGGATGTGGCCTTCCCACGCCTAGTACCTTCGTAGTTGTGTTTTTCTTTCTCGTTTTTTTTTTTTTTTGCTGAATGTAGTTTGTTTATTTTCTTTCTCTTGGCTTGGCCTCATTTGAATAAAAAAAAAATGTGTTAATAGGTATGGCTATGCCACATTTAATTGTTTTGTTTTGTTTAAATTTGACCCTAACATTTTTTTTCATTTGAAAAAAAAAACCGTACAAATATCCTAGGGACCGTTATTCTCCCTTAGTAGATTAGTATCCGTGCGTTGCACGGTGGTTGATTAGAAATTTTTCTATAATTATTTATCTTTTGTTGTTGATAACTTTCTTATATGATTTGGCTCATTTTTTTTTTTAAAAAAAAATTTGTTATACAGATATATAAAAAAAAAACATGTACTTAAAAAAAAATTAGTTATAAAATGCTGCATCACAATGTAATATATTCTATGTTATCAAAAATAGAAAATTTTGCAAAATAACCACATTTTAAATCTTATTTTTTGTATATAACCACCTTTTAAAAAAAAGGATGCAAAAGATCACAAATTTTAAAATTTTTGTTGCAAAATACCACTTTTTCAGCCAAATTTATCAATTATTTTACATTGAAATGGTGGTAATTTGCAACAAAAATTTTAAAATTGGTGGTCTTTTGCAATAATTTTTTTAAAAGGTGGTTATATGCAAAAAATAGGATTTAAAAGGTGCTTTTTTTGCAAAATTTCCTTAAAAATATACTAAAATGATGGTTAGATTAAATATACTAAAAACTTATATGTTTAGAGTGGAAGCTAAATAAATGTGTATTTACTATTAAGAAAAAATTAAAAAAAGTGTATTAATTTGTTCAAAAAATAATGTGTATAATTAGCTACCAATATCTATGCCTATTTAATATTGTTGTATTATGAATATCCAAAAGTAGTGTGGAGTATATACAACAATATTGATGTCAAATTCAAATTTCACACCTAATTGGTCCTAATTTCTAGCTAGAAAAGACACACACAAAAACAAAAAAAATAAAATAAAAAAAATAAAAAAATGATAATAACATAGATAAAATTTGAAGGGAAATTTTTTAATGAGAGTTTAACACGTAAACACTTTAAAAAATTGATGACATCATCAATGTTTTGTTTTAATAATAGTTAATAAATTAATGTTCTTTCCTCTTCCTACCAGTAATGTATTAACTATTACTAAAACAAAAGATGCTGACATCATTAAGAGACCCTTGTCGACTTCTTATGAAAATTTTTCCCGCCAAAACTATTTTTAACATCGTAATTTTTTTTTTCTCTATTTTTTCCATCCTAAGTTCTAAAACTAAACAAACACAATATTTCTTTCAAAATTAATTAATGAGATTATTATATGCCTTTTTCAAATACAGAATATTGACAACTATTTAAAACAAATAAAATCTATTAAGTGGTGCAACGTATGGATTAAACTAGTTACTCCTAATAAATTACAATTTTTTAAAAAAATTACTGTAAAGGAGTAATTGTCACGCTTCCTCCGCTTTTCACCAAGAAAATATCACCTCTCTCTTCTCTCTCCCAATTCCCAACTATCAGGCTATCAGCGCTTCCTCAGTATAACGGTCAGGTTCTTCAATTGTATACTCCTAAAAGTGCCGGAAATTCGAAATCTCGTCGCGTTTTATCACTCTAAATAACCGAATTTCTCTCTCTTTCTTCTATATTTTGCTCTCTTGTTGAGCCGATTTATCTTTGATTATCATCATCGCCATCAATTGTGAATAAATTAACTTTGGGGAGGAAAACAAAAATTAGGGTTTTTTTTTATGCTTCGAGTTAGAGTTGGAGGAGGTTGATAATGGTGGTAGCAGCACCGAAAACGCCGAATCTGAAGACGACCCCGAATCTACGGTCGCAGTCGACACCTAAGAGACCTCCATTGTTGCCGTCGGAGAGAGATAACAGCAACAACAATGTCGCCATTGCAGCTCATCATCGGCGTCCGAAATCTCGGGAGGTCAATTCTCGTTATTTGTCGACTTCTTCTTCCTCCTCAACATCTGGTTCTTCCTCTTCAACTATCTCCAATTCTTCCTACTTTTCCCCCTCTTCACGCCGATGTCCTTCCCCAGTCCCCTCCAGGACGGGGACGGCCGTAGCATCGACACCGGCGATGAATTCGAATTCGGCAGTTAAGCGTTCGCAGTCAGTAGAGCGGCGCCAACCAACTACGCCGAGATTGAGAGGGGAGAGAATTTCTGGTGAGATGTCTAATACTGCGAAATTGCTGATGTCTTCTTCGAAAAGCCTTTCAGCTTCATTTCAAGGGGGGTCGTTTGCGGGCAAGAAAACTACGAAATATTTGTATTCTCCGGTTGCGAGTTTGAGAGCGGTTACTCCGGAGAGGAAGACGATTCCGTCCAGGATGACGCTGAGAGCGGGAGGAGAAAATGCTAGGCTAATTGAGCAGAATCAGCCATGGCCAGGTAGGTCGCGGCCTCCGGTTAGCTCGTTGAGTCGGAGTGTTGATTTGGGGGGTTGTGAAGGTAAGAAATTAAGCAATGGATCTACTACCAAAGTGGTTAGGGCCCTGCAAGAGTCGATGGGTGATTGTAAGTTGAATAGAAGTATGAGTAAAGATGATGTTGTTGAGGGGACTGGGGATGATAATGCTAGTTGCCTTAATGAGGGTTCGGAATCGATTGTTTCTGATAGGGAGAGTGTGTCATCTGAGTGCAATTCAGCTACAGGATCTCATGATAGTAGTAATGCCAGTGTTGGTCGTGGCAAAGGTAGCGGTCGGAGTATCGTGGTTTCTCCAAAAGTTTGGCAAGAGGCTAATGGTTTCCGGTCCAAACATGTCTCAGAGTCGGGTTCTCCAGTGGCTAGAAGTAGTTTGTTGAAAGGGGCAGTTCTGCCTAAACTCTTCCCACCTAAGAGGTTGATGTCGGATAGTTCAGGTGCGTCGCCTAGAGGACCTGTCAGTAGTAGAGGAATTTCATCTCCTATTCGTGGGTCTCTGAGGCCATCCTCACCAAATCACCTAGGGTCGTCCTTGCGGCCTGCATCACCGAGTATGCTGGGGACATCTTTGAGGTCTGCATCTCCGAGTAAACAGGGGGCATCATTGAGGCCTGCATCGCCAAGTAAACCTGGGGCATCTTTGAGGCCTGCATCCCCAAGTAAACCTGGAACATCATCGAGACCTGCATCTCCAAGGATGTCGGGGAAATCTTTCAGACCTGAAACACCAAGTAAATCAGGGACTTCTTTGAGACCTGCATCACCAAGTAGACCAGCAACAGCTTTGAGGCCTGCATCACCAAGTAAGCCAAGGACATCTTTGAGGCCTGCATCACCAAGTAAATCAGGAATGTCTATGAGACCTGCATCACCAAATAAACTGGGAATATCCTTGGCATTTGAGAAGGCTTCCCCCTCAGTAGGGATGGGTCGAATGGCTAGTCCATCTAGGGTACGAAATGCCGAGGCCAGTAATGTGACCAGCATGCCATCAGTTCTTTGCTTTGGGGCTGATGTTAGGAGGGTGAGGGTGAGCGATAGCCGTCTTGGTGATGCACATTTGCTTCGTATCTTGCATAATAGGCACTTGCAGTGGCGGTTTGTCAATGCAAGAACGGAGGCTTCCTTGTCTTTTCAAAAGTTCAACGCAGAGGTATGCTATTGAGGTTGCAATTGTTTGTTATTTACTCGCATGATTTTACCTTCAATGTTTCAATTGTAGTTGTTGTGGCTTGTTTTTTATATTTATGCAAACAGTGTTGATTATGGTAAATCCACCCAGTATGTCATCTGCAATCCTCATAAGGGGCCAGCCATAGTTTGAGACAATATCTTTGTTCTTTGCTCCCTACGAGTTCAAGGCAGAATATGGTGTCATGATGGTACATTGGAGTGCTTCAAAATTTATATATGCTACCTGGCTGAACTAAGTTTAATGAAGCTGTAATGTAGAAAATCAAGTGTGCACCCATATTACCTGGCTGAACTAAGTTAAAAAACTGTGTTATAATTCCCTTTTCCTAAAACACTTGACAATGTTCTTTTTTCAAGCAAAGAGTATAGATCCATACCTACCCTACCTTATCCATGGAATAAAATAAGGGCATTTTTGGTATTTTAGTTATTAAAACTTGTAAATTATAGAAGGATTACAATTTTAAGGAAAACGAGGAAGTATGATACAAGGAGTGGGACTTGTTTTAGGTTTGATTAGCTCGTCCAATCATATCTAATCAATGTCAAGAATGTCTTTATATATGAGGGAAAGAGTGGTGGGTTGGCGATGGGCTTTTAGGACAAACAAATGGTTTTGTTGGACTTGTTAGGTGAGATATTAAGTTCGTGTTTGACAGAGATGGACTTACATTGGGTTGGGTTATAATTTCAAAATAGTTATAAAATTTAATTCAAATCCACTTTTGAACTTAACTTTCCCTTGTTTGGTTACCGGTTAGAGAATGTGAGAGAAGAAGGGGGAAAGTAGGGAGATGGAGGGGATGATATATTGGAGAGGAGAGAAGGAGAAAGGTAAAAGGAGTGGGAAATGTGGCATTCCTTACTCAAACAAGAAAATTTCCACTCGTAGGATGCTTTAAGTTTGAAAAACATATGTTTTCTTAGACAGTCAAATGTAGTAATTTGATTTTTTTTGGGTTGGATTATGGTTGTAATGCAAAGTCCCAATGGATTTATAAAGCTGAGAAACTTGTTGGGAATTAAAATACCACTTTTGGAAATAACTGCACCTAATTTTAATTATTTAAAAGAAAAGCTACCTAAATAACCAATACTACACTTGAAAACCAAAAAAGGTTAGGTAGCACTATTCACTTAAGATTTCTGTCAAACAATTTTGTTTGTGTGCCCCACTTGATAGATTGGATGACGTGTATGGTACTTTTGCTACAACAAAGGGAACTAAGTCATTCATTGACTCTTTATCTCTACTACTTTTGCTGAATACATGACATTTGATCATATAAATGTTTTACAATATTAAGTCAATAACATGCTGCACTTTTACTGATATGGATAAATGCAACATGTAAACACTTTCACATGTTGAATAATTTTAATCTACTCTTTTAGCTGACCGAACATAGCTGCTATATACATACAAAGTTACTTGTTGCTTAATTATGTATTTGCTTGTATGCATGGGACAATTCAAAGTCCCAAGCTTCCTTTTTGCGTGATTATGACTTTAATGATTTGTGATTTATTAGTTAATGTGCTGTTAGGTACTTATGAGCATCAAAATTCTGTGAAACTCTAGCTAATTCGCTTACTAGGTGGGTGTATTTATAAGGCTATAGGTTTATGAACTAATCCAGGTTAGAGTGGGATTAGTATTATACTGCCAGAAATAATCTCATACAAGATTGAGGAAACAGGCTTCCTTGGATCTCCAAGGAAATCTCGTGCCACTTTCAGAATGAAAAGGAAATGAGTTCCTACTTAACTATGAAAAGCTAATGAATACTTCCGAAAAACTAACGGAAACTAATGAATGAAATCTCACAACCAGGAACCAGAATTAAGGAAGTTAATTTTCCCATTTAGCTAATGTGCCGGAATTGGGCTAAGCTAAAGAACTAGGTTCAAGTAGCACCATGTAAAATCCATACTTAGATGGTAATGGTAAAACCATTGGCTTTTTACTAAGCTATTCAGCCAGCCAAGTGACACAAGTGAGGAATTCTTGCTCAGATGCAAACAAGTTGGACCCCAAATATGCGTGGAACTGCGTCGAGGCTTTTAGGTTATGCTCAGATCCTTGTTTTAATTTATTTACTGGTGCAGCACTTATTTGCTATGTTACTCGGACTCGGGTACCCATGTTTGACACGGGTATGTGTCCAAGTGTCCGACTCGGCTATTTTGTGAAAAAATTCTATGATTTTGAACTAAAATGAAGTGTCCGAGTGTCATACCCATGTCCGAGTGTCGAGGGTCCGACTCGGGTACTTGAGGTAAAACAAAGAGTCCGAGTAACATAGCTTATTTGTGACGTAAGGAAAGGGATTTTTGCCTGCTGCTCTGAGGTGTGCAGGTATCAACATTGTTATCACCAGTAATCACATACGTGAATTGCTCCTGGGATCTAGGTGATGCCCATGCTCTGGATCTGCGGCATATAAATATCTAAGATGGGATAATGGAAATAATGCTCCAGTATTGCAATATAAGAAATAGACAGCAGCATGATCCCTAGTGTTGCACAGGCTCGAGTTTGAGTGTCGTATCCAAGTAGGTATCCGATCCTCCGATCAAAAATAGCCGATACAGGGATACGGTCAAAAGAGTGTCTTCACTATGTTTTTTAGACACTTTATAATACAGGGATACGGTCAAAAGAGTATCTTCACTATGTTTTTTAGACACTTTATAATACAGGGATACGGTCGAAAGAGTGTCTTCACTATGCTCTTTAGACACTTTAATGTAAAGTGTCTAAAAAACATAGTGAAGACACTCTTTTGACCGTATCCCCGTATCGGCTATTTTTTGAATGTCGGGATATTTTTCCGATACTTGGTAAAAAAAGTACTCCCTCCGTAACTTTTTACTCGCAACAAATAGGGAGTTTGCGGACTCCTAGGCAAAATTTCTTAAGTGTAATTATTGGAATATAAGGGATCTGCTTAGTATTAATCCAATCAATGAAACAAAAACAAAAACTAAACACCAAGCACCACAACCACGAAATCACCACCACTTAGCAACACCACCACCTAGCAAAACCACAACCACGAAAACACCACCACACCCAGCGCACCACCAACGACCCCAGCACCACCACCACCACCACCAACGATCCCAGAACCCTTCGCGAAGCCGCCGAACCCACTACAACCCAGCACCACCCACCCCGAAACCCAAATCCCACGAACCCAGACCCATAACACCGAAACCCACCACCACGAACCCAGACCCACAGCCACCGAACCCACTACAACCCACCACCACCCACCTGAAACCCATTACCCACGAAGCCAAACCCACAACCATCGAACCCACTACAACCCACCACCACCCACCCCGAAACCCACAACCACAATCCTAGAAATTCAAACCCACTACAACCTACCACCACCCACCCCAAAACCCACAACCCATAATCCTCCGAACACAGAATTCGAATCCACAAAACTCAAACCCAGCACCACCACATCCTGAAATTCGAACCCAGAAATTCAACCCACCAAGCACCACAATCGAGCCACCAAACACACAACGAACCCAGAAAAAGTCAGATCTAGAAAAAGAAGATAGAGAAAACGAAGGCCTCGACAAGGAAGAAGAAAACGACGGTGATTTCCGACGATAGTAGCGATCGGTGGTGGTGGTGGTTTTTGCAAATGAAGGTGATGGTGGTGGTTGTCAATGAAGGTGATGATGAATTTAGATGGGAGGTGATTAAATCAATGTTAGGGTTTAAGTTAATAAGATTAGTAGTTTAATTAGGGTGTTTAGAAAAAAAATGTAAGGGTAATGTTGTAATATCACATAAAAAAACTTACCATAAAAGGAAAGAAATAAGTTTGTTGCAAGTAATATGTTACGGCCATTTTTAGTAATTGTTGCGAGTAACTCGTTACGGAGGAGTAAAAAAAATTAGGATAATATCATTTGTACCCAAATAAAACAGGGTAAATAGTAAGAGAGCAAGTAGTAGTTAACAAATATGTAGTATAATATATTTTTTTCCTTAAGTACACAAAAAATAAATAGAAAACAGCTGTCATTACTCTCACCCAAGTCATGAAAAAGTAAACTAAGTAAACCGTAAAAAGTTTAATAGTATTTTAGACTTTTTACTTTTTAGTCATGTCAAAAGAATTAAAAAAAAAAATATTCAGAGTCAAATAGCTGTCCTCCATTTACTTTTTATTCATCTCCTCCCTTAACTTTCTTATGCATTAAAGGCTTCCACAACTCACGACACTCAAAATCAATGGATCCCGACACTCGCTCCGGGACACTTCTCCGGTATGCGTGTCAACGCCTCAACCCAGGCGTGTCGCTCGTCACACGTGATACTCTGGGTTGAGGGGAGTGTCAGGGTAACACAGCTAGTAAGTGGTGCATGCTGCCAGTGACCATTCTTATAGTTCTACAACATACCTTGTTCCTGTGATTCCTGTCAATATTATTGGCTTTTGACAGGAGATGTACGGGTCCTAGACAGCAGCAACTTTCAATTTCTCATTCATACTTATAGACTTTTGGTCCCAGCAACTAGCGCCTTTTACATTGTAATTGAGACCTATGCTGTGAATACCCCCTTCTTGGTCATGAATGGTTGGGTATAAGAAGCCCTTATTTATTTAAATGTTATTATGTGGTTCTACTTTCTAACTTCTTCACATATGCACCAGAGGAGTCTTTTCAATGCATGGAAAACAACCTCTGAATTGCTCGAAGCAGTCTCTTGTAAAAGGAAAGAGTTACAATGGCTCAAGCAGAATTTGAAGCTTGTGTCTATTTTGAAGGGGCAAGTAAGACTACAGCCTCCATCATGTTTTTTTTTTTTTTTGTTTTTTTGTATTGCAACGTTTGGAATTTTGCACTATAAACACACACTCCTTCAATTGTCCTTTGAATTTCAAGGTTGGAAAAACTATAGCATGTGGGATCTTGTTAGATTTGTTTTGAAATATACTTTCATAAAATCTATTTTTTATAATTTTACTAAAATACAACTTTAGATATTTAAATATAAAATGTGCATTGACAAGCATGCCTTCTCCAACGTTGCAATTAAAACAAAAGAAAGTCGGTTGTGTTATATATTATTAAATTATTGTTATTGTTAATGATACAGTAAAACATAGTTTTGATTATTTGTAGGTTATTTTTTTTTAATTATATATATATATATATATATATATATATATATATATATATATATATATATATATATATTTTTATAAATATTTCAAGTTCTGCAATTTTTAAAATGTGTAAGGCTTATGATTTGTATTTTTTTTCTGAAGACTGAAGCTAATTAGTTATTTCGCTGATCATAAAAATTTAATAATAAGATAGAAAGGCATTAGGTTACTACATTTGATATGAAGTTTTCTAAATGCTACGTACGTAACCTTTTTTTGTAAAAAAATTATTGTATTAGTTGGACCTGTTTGTAATTGTCTCTTCTATTGTTGTGCATCTGGGAAGCCTTGAATCTCTAGAAGCTAGAATTGTTAACACTATTTGTTTTAGCTTGGTCATTCAAGGAACTGTCTGTCTTACAGGGGGACAGGGCTCCTGGCATTTAATGATTGTATTTATCCTTATTATGTGCTCCTAAAATGAGTGCAGATGTTATACTTGGAAGATTGGGCTCTTATGGTCAAGGATCATTGTAGTTCATTGTCTGGAGCCATCGAGTCATTAGAGGCTAGCACAGTTCGCCTTCCACTTGTTGGTGGAGCTAAGGTAAGTGACTTGGTTTTTTAATTGAGTGATTAAAATCTTTAGAGTCCAGTGTGACTGCAACTCTTGGCATTGTTTATTCAGGGTGATATTCAAGATTTGAAGGACGCTATATGCTCCGCTGCAGATGTGATGCATGCTATGGCTTCTTCAATATGTTCGCTGTTGGAGAAGGTAACGTCAAAGCTACCTTTCCATGCTATGTTCTACTGTACATAAATTATCGTATGAGGCATCACTGCATATTAGATTACATCAGTATGGGGCCTACTTCGTATATATTAAATGCATCGGGTATGTCGAGGTGTAAAAATTAATATCAGGCAAACAGCTTGTGGAATAGTTTTTAGTTGCAACTGGAAACAATTTGATAATTTATAGCTGTAAAGCAATTATGGATGAAAAAGGGAAAGTAATGAGAGTGGAAGAGAACTTAAAGGATTAAATATATCGGAAAAATTACCCAAATTAAATACAGACTAAGAGCACATGCACTTTATGGAGTAAAAAATCTTGGTGAGCAGTGAAGGAAGTATCTAGATCTAGAATTAGGCAATATGTAACTTATCACCTGATCCAAACCTAAAATTATGTGACCACATTTGATCCAATCCTTAAATTTTAAAATACTAATCGATTGAAAATAACAAAATAGGATCTAACTCAAATGTGACACCAACTACCCCAAAGCCAAAAGGGGAAAAAGTTGATTGAAGGAGTGGAAGAGGCAGTTATGACTAAATGGTGAGTGGTGATCTCCAAAGTTTATATTTGGATGTGTTTGCGATAAGTAACAGTTCAAATTCATTTCCATGGGCAATGTGGCCTAATATCTGTCATGGTAAGCCAAAAACCCTTTATAGGGCGTTTGGTTCATCCGTAGGTATTAGGTACAGGGTTAGGTATCAAACCCATGGGTTTGGATTGAGTCATACCTAGAAACCCATATCTTTATTCATGTGTTTGGCTGCATAAAACTTAAAAGTTAATTTCATTAGTTTGAGTGGCAAAATTATGTATATAAAAAATGTTTTTTCTCTCCTTTTTCCTTAACAAATTCAAAATTGCACACTACTACCTCCGTTTTTTTATTAGTTGGACACGTTTTGACTTAAGCACTATTCACACACCTCTCTTTGACTATATTTTGTGATTTATATGTGAAGAAAAATATAGTCAAACGAGATCTTGTTAGATTCGTCATAATGTATATTTTTCCAAATATTAACTTTTTATAATTTTTGCATTGCTAATTAAAGATATAAATGATTTAATTTGTGCATTTGCAAACGTACTAAAGAAACGTGTCAACTAAAAAGAAATGGAGGAAGTATATTGTTGCACACATTGTTTCAAAAACAAATTTAAAAAATTTGCTGCTCATATCTTAAGTCAACAAAATTGCTCCAAATCATACTCTGTAATACTCATCATCAAAAGCATTGGAAAGAAGAATTCTTTTTTTTCTTACAAAGTCCAAAGATAAAATCTTTCTTGCTACGACAATTGTTAGTCTGTAGTAGTGGTTGACTATGGGTTTACTTGAAGGTTGCTAATTTTCATGAAGTGAGTTAGGTAATTTAGGTTGTAGATTAAGGCAATGGTGGAGTACGATTGATAGCCTACGAAATTACAAATACAATGTTCCATTTATTATTTATTTTTTACATTTTAGGTTGATGATTCCTAACTTGGGGGTTTCTTCCAAACCCACCTCCCCCTCTCGTTGGAGGTTTAGAGAGTGGGGCTCCCCCAGTCATGAAAATTGCAAAAAATGTGAACCTGGTTTGGGTTTGAGTGATTCTAAACCTATACCAAACCCATGTCTTGTATTGAACCAAACATCCCATTAGAGTGTGGCTAAGATTTAATACCATTATGACCAATGTTTTACTGGGAGAAAAAGCCATTACCCATGGGCATATGGGTTACAAATTTAGACTTGTTTTCCGAATTTAACAATCTGTGTTTGGGCCATTGGGGCATTCTTTTTGCTGTGTAAATGGGGGAGGGGGGGGGGGGGGGGGGATAAACTTTATGTAGAAATGGAAAGGGAACAAGTTGGCACCAATCAATCTGCATTTGGTCATTGTACTGGATTGTGGTTTGTGTCATTCTGAGTGAGGTTGCTGCATGGTTGCTCAAGCACAACTCATAATCCTATTGATGATCTACCTTAGCTTAGTATTAACAGGAGTGAGGCGCAAGGCGCAGCCCCACGTCTTTTGTAGTCGAGGCGTACTTAAATTGCCTAAAATCTTAAAATCATTTAAAGAACAAAATTTGTACTTTAAACTGCATAATAGTTGTCCTTTTTTATAAAAAATAAAATAAAAAAAGACAGAAAGAAGAGGTTAAACAGAGAAGAAAAAAAATGAAGCAAAAAGAAAAGAAAAATAAGGAAAAGAAAAGGTAAAAGAATCGCATAGAAGAAGAAGAATAGACGAAAAAAGGAAAAAAGAAAAGATAGAAGACCAGCAGTTTCATGGTGGTGAACGTTGACTAGCAACCGTTGGTTGTGGGTAGACAACTGGTAGTTCTCACTCTTCTTCGAACTAGGGTTATCAATATACAATTGAGTTGGGGATTAGGGTTTTTCACCCTCCTCTTGTCTAATTATATGATTGTTAGGGGTTTTAAATACACTTATTTTTTAAAATATATATATATATATATATATATATATATATATATATATATATATATATATATATATATATATATATATATATATATATACATGAAAAGTGAGCAGCAACTAGAGCCTTAAACCATAAAGCGACAAAGATGCAACGTCTTGTGCCTTAGAAGATGTCTTGAGGCACACCAAGGCACGTGTTTTTGTAGGTGCTTGTGCCTGAATTGGCTGTAAGGTGTGCTTTTTAAAACTAAGACCCATGATATAGACCTTTTATCTTCACTATTCCATTCGTCACCATTAGTCAATTATGTATTAGCATTGTCATCACCCATCCTTGTTTTTTTGGTAAGCAATTTTTTATTTTACTTTTTTTTTTTTTTTTTGGTTGGTTCTTCAACTCTACATTTTTGTTCTACTTTAGTAAAAGCATAATCCCTTCCTCTCATGTTGCTTGTTCTGCAGTTTTGATTTGTTGATTTAATTTTGGATTGAATCCAATGTTCATTTAATTATGTGTGAACTCTAATAGGAAGTATATTACCCTTAGACTTGAATGTAAAATTTAGAGTTCTATCTAGAATAGCATATGTTTGAATTCAATACTTATAAATTCCCTCACATTGTTATATTCGAAGAATAGATTTAAGAGTATTAAACTAAATCTAAATAATCTGAACTATTGAATACGGAATACCCAACTATACTTCCTGTTGTAGATAATCAAATTAAAAATTCTAGTTTGGATGGTTCTTTGCTTGTTAGCCCCATACTAATGTCTTAATATGATGAACACAATATCACATGATAGAATTGTTTTATACTTTTTCTTAATGTGCAACACTTTCCTTAAAAGGAAATGTCACAATAGTTGCAACACAGTTCAAAATGAAATTTTTTTTCTTACAAGGTTACCATACTATCCCTAATTAATTAACATATGAAATATACCCCACTAATTACCCCAGCCCCCAACTATTAACTTCGACCACACTCTCCTTTTGCTTCTAACTCCCCCCTCCCTCCATACGCCTTGCCCACCATAGTCACCACCAACCAAGATTACTGCTATATCCTAAATCGCCACCATCACCACCATCACTCACTATTCATGCCCCCACTCTCACCACCTTCTTCGAACCATCCACGCTCACCACCTTCCCCGAAACTACCTTCTACCCTCACCACCTTCCCCAAAACTACCTTCTACCCTCACCACTTCCCCGAAACTACCTTCTACCCTCACCACCTTCTCTTGAAACACCACCCACCTACCCTACTTTCACCGAAACCACCGCCCTCACCACCTCCATCATCACTGAATATTTCAAAAATTGAATCCTTGAGACATTTTGTGATAAAATGTCGCACATTATTCTTTAAGTATTTTTATTTTTTTTAATTTAGTTTTATTTTTTTCCTATAATATGTGAACATACAACCTCCGTTTCTTATTTTGTGCAACATTTGCCATTTTGGAGTATTACAACTTACAAGTTGTGTGTAACAAAAAAAAGTTTCCTTTTATAGTAAATATTTTAAAGTAAAAGTACCAACAGACCCATAATTCACTTCGATTAGCACATCAAACTTCATGTTATTAACTTAATAAATTTAACTTAATCATCCCTCTATAAAACCCTAACCCATAATCTTTGTCCTCCCTTACACCACATCCACCACCCACACCACCACATTTTCTCTCTCCTTCCTCTAAGCCACCCTCACCACCACTTGTCTCTCTCTTCTCACAACCACCACACCACCTTATTTTTTGTCCCCATCCTCATAACAACCACCATGACCACCACCACTCGTCTTGTCAGGATCAAAGTTGCCACCCCTCTTAATTGCCAAGAATCAAGATCAAAGTCGTTGTCGCCCCTCCTTGTCAAATTACTTGCCTTCCTCTGAGTTTTAGAGGGTGGTTTTGATAGTTTCCGGTGGTTGCGTTAGTTTCTGGGGGTTTTGGGTGGTGGGTCTTGAGTCTCGTCATTTTCTGGTGGGTGGGTGGGTGGTGTGTTGGTTTCTGGTGGTTAGGGTGGATGTGTGGGGGGGGGGGGGGTTGGGTGTTGGTGGTGATAGGGTGATTGTTGATGTTAGTATTTGGTGGGATGATTGTAATTAGCTTTCTTAATTATCTGTCTATTACTTAAATTAACATCCTTTAAAAGTTGTCTTGGAAAATGTGCAAGGCATTTTGCTGATCAAACTAAGAAACGAAGGTAGTATTTTTTATTTTATTGTTTTCCTGATATGATTTGAAATAACTCAAATAAGTATTAAGTTCTGAAAAAAAAAGAAAAATTAAAGTAATAATTTCCTTTTGATTTAGTTTGTCAATGATGTTTTGAGTATATTAGGCAGCCTTTTCACAATAGGTCTTATTTCGGCGGCGGTGGCAGTATGGTTTTGTATAAGGGGTTGTAGTTCCTTTTGATTTAGATTGATTAGATGTTGCCCTTTCATTTTCTCTCTCCTCTTTCTTAATACGTGTACAAAAGTGTGTTGCACAGTTACAGTTACTTGGTGACTTCCTGCTCCATCTCCCCCCCTCCCCCCGCAATGCATTCTCTCCCAACACCCGTGACACTTGTTTACAGCAGAAGACAAAGATAGGGGCAGCAAATTACCACCAACAACAATGGGACTTAGCCAAGAAAAAGGAGAGCAGAGAACCGTGGTAGCAGCAAGGGGACAGGAAGCAGTAACCTTTTGTTTGTAATGGACTAAAGTAGTTAAATGCCAATAGTAGTAAGTTGTAGTAATTAAGGCTTGTTTGCCAATTTGAGACTTGTATTGGTAGTATAAGTTAGAGTGGTCTAGTATTGAGGAGATATCCAAAAAATTTGTAAGTGAAACTTGGAGAGTCATGGCCTAAAGCCATGGAAACAATTCGCAAGCTTTGGGCTTAATTATCAATCAAACACTTAAACCTTCGTCTATTATTGTCTTTATCTCGTACACGCTAGTTCGCTGTAGTTGGTATCAGAGCTGACATGCCGCCTACATCACCGACCGTGACGCCGGAGAGGGTGGCGGCGCTTGAAGAACGGGTGGAAGAAATACCGGAGAAGCTGGGAGAGGGAGAAAGTTCCCTTCAGCAAACGTTGCTGAAGCAACAAGAAGAGGCCATAGACAGAATGAGACAGACGAACGACGGCAAGATGGATAGGTTCCGGCAGGATATTACCCAACAAATTATCATGACGACGGGCAGGCAGGACAAGGTTTTGGATGAAATTCGGAACACCCTCAGAGCCATGAATACGCCACCAATTCCACGACACATTCCGGTGACAGAGGAAGTAGAGCAACCACAGTTCGGTGGGTTTAATGGCCTAAGATTCGGGAATTGGGAGGCTGGAGGTGGGGGTGACTACCGCAACTCCGGCGACCAGTAAGACAGTAGAGGGTCTTGGAGATACAGAAAACTCGATCTACCGACGTTTGATGGATCCGACCCAGAGGGGTGGATATTACGAAGAGAGCAATATTTTCAGTTTTACAAGTTGTTGGAAGTCGAGAAGACTCAGGCGGCTGTGGTGGCTATAGAGGGTGATGCTCTACGGTGGTACCAATGGGAAAATCGCCGCCTCCCTGTAGTTGGTTGGGAAGACATGAAACAGAGAGTTCTAACTCAATTCCGACCGGTCAATGCCGGAACACTACATGAGCAGTGGCTTGCCGTTGAGCAAACCACGACGGTGATCGAGTATCGCCGCGCTTTTATTGAGAAAGCGTCGCCACTGACAGACATACCAAAAAGTCTCCTCAAGGGGCAATTCGTTAATGGTCTAAAGGAAGATATAAGGGTGGAGATCCGAATGTTGAGTCCGCATACTCTTGAAGACGCGATGGATCTAGCAATCCGGGTCGAGGAGAGAAATCGGGTTAGCGGGCCAATAAAATCGGGTGGAGCCTTTGTCAAACCCGGGCCTTATTCATACTTCAACAAAAGCCCAGCTACAACTTTATTTGGAGGTGGGCCGGCCAGACTTCACACACCAACAACCCATCTTACACCCCAGCCAAATCCAACCTTCCTTTTAACCCACCCAAAACAAATTACCAACCCAACACTCTAGCCAAGGGTCCGTTGTTTCAGTTACTCAACCCAGCAACAATTACCAGAACCGAGCATCGTCAAGCACTTCACGTTTCAGCGGAGAGGTCCGACGACTAACCGACCGGGAAATACAGGACAAGAGTGCGCGTGGCCTGTGCTTTAGGTGCGACGGCCGATGGACGGGGCCCACACACGTTTGTCCGGCCAAAGGGTTGAACGTGTTGATGGTGGAGGAGGAAAACGAGGAGGAGCAGGGTGAATTTGCAGCAATTGAAGAACCCGAGGACGGTGAGGCGGAGATTCCGACCTCAGTTTCTATGAACTCCATCGTGAGGCTCTCGAGTCCCAAGACTATGAAATTAAAGGGATCAATCAACGGGCAGCCCGTGGTAATTATGATTGACCCGAGAGCGACACATAATTTTGTTTCATTGCAAGTCATCGAGAAATTGAGTTTACCGGTCGTGGGAAGGGGCATTTTTGGAGTTTCCCTCGGTAATGGGGAGACCATCAAAGGACAAGGACAATGCAAAAACGTACAATTGAAGCTCGAGGATGCAATTGAGATTGAAGAGGATTTTCTACCACTTCAACTTGGGAACTCAGACGAATCTTAGGAGTGCAGCGGCTCGAAAAGTTAGGAATGGTGATGACGAATTGGAAGCTTCAAGAGATGTCCTTTACGTGGGAGGGGCAGCCTGTCACGATTAAGGGGAGCCGAGCCTATTGAAGTCCGGTATCACTCTCAAGGCAATGATTAGGACTTTGAGGAAAGAGAATGGTGGAGTGCTGATGGAATTAAATCGAATGGAAGAAGGGGGAAAGGAGTGGGAGGACAGTGAGTTACCCACTTTTTTAGGAGTGCTAAATGAATTTGAAGGGGTGTTTGCTGAGCCCAATGGGCTTCCTCCTACTAGGGGACATGAACATGCAATAGTCCTCAAGGATGGGAGTAACCCGATTAGCGTGCGACCATACCGATACCCTCAATTTCAAAAGGATGAAATTGAGAAGCTCATCCGAGAAATGTTGCAAGCCGGAATCATTAAGCCCTCCACGAGCCCTTTCTCTAGCCCGGTTCTATTGGTGAAGAAGAAGGACGGTTCGTGGCGCTTTTGTGTCGATTACCGGGCCCTTAACAAGGAGACGGTGCCCGATAAATACCCGATCCCGGTGATCGATGAGCTATTAGATGAATTGCATGGGGCGCGGGTTTTCTCTAAGCTCGACTTGAAGGCCGGATACCATCAAGTTCTTATGAGGCCGGAAGACACTCATAAAACGGCTTTCCGAACCCATGAAGGGCACTACGAATTTCTTGTGATGTCGTTCGGATTGACCAACGCCCCGACCACCTTCCAATCGCTCATGAATGAGGTATTTCGTCCTTTTTTACGCAAATTTGTGCTTGTTTTCTTTGACGATATACTCATTTATAGTGTGAACCGTGAAGAACATGTCAAACACTTGTCAAACACATGTCGAAACATTTATAGTGTGAAAGTTTATAAGGCAGTACGCTCAAATTGCCCAACCTCTTACTGACCAACTGAGGAAGGACAATTTCGGGTGGTCTGAAGCGGCATAGGTGGCGTTCCGGCGGCTGAAAGAAGTTCTGAGCATTGCACCGGTGTTAATCATGCCTAATTTTTCGAAAATCTTCATTGTTGAGTCGGATGCCTTCGGGTTTGGTCTAGGGGCCGTGTTATTGCAGGAAGGGAGACCGGTTGCGTTCTACAGTAAGATCCTAGGTCCGGGAGGTCGAGGCAAGTCCATCCATGAAAAGGAGCTCATGGCCGTTTGTTTATCAGTGCAAAAATGGAAACATTATTTGTTGGGTCGGCGATTTATTGTGAGAAGCGATCAACAAAGCCTCAAGTATATCACCCAACAAAGGGAAATTGGGGCCGAATATCAAAAATGGGTGAGGAAGCTGATTGGTTTTGATTTTGAATTACAATATAAGCCGGGAATTTCGAACAAAGTGGCTGATGCCCTGTTGAGGCGAGGGAGAGTGAGATAGCGGCAAATTTTGGGGCTTTATATGTCAATCAAGGAATTAATTGGGGAAGTCTCAGCCGTGAGATCGCGGAGGACGCTGAAATTCAGAAAATCCGAGCAGAGGTAGACAAGGGAGAAGGTCCTCCCCAGGAAGTATAAAGGGAGGATAGTCATCCCCAGGAAGTCCAAATTCAAGCTTGTGCTGACGATACCCCGGAGGGTGGGCATACGGGTGACACAAAGACCTATTTAAGGCTGGGGAGTGAGTGGTTTTGGGGAGGAATGCGCAAAGACGTGGCAGAATTTGTTCGCAATTGTTTGGTTTGTTAGAGGAACAAATACTCACAACAGTCTCCGGTGGGTTTGTTGCAACCTTTGCCAATTCCGGATCAAGTGTGGGAGGATATAAGTATGGATTTCATCGAAGGGTTGCCTCGATCAAAGGGGATTGATACCGTGTTGGTGGTGGTTGATCGGTTAACCAAATATGCGCACTTCCTCGGCCTTAAGCATCCGTTCACCGCTTACTCGGTGGCTGAAATTTTCATCAAGGAGATTGTAAGGTTACACGGAATGCCAAGGAGTATAGTGTCGGATCGAGATCGTGTATTTGTTAGTACTTTTTGGAAGGAGCTCTTTCGAATGCAAAGGACTGAGTTAAAGAAGAGTATGTCGTATCACCCCCAAACCGATGGGCAATCGGAGGTGGTGAACAAGAGATTGGAGACGTATTTACGATGTTTTGCGGGGGAACAACCCAAGGCTTGGGCAAAGTGGCTGCCATGGGCTGAATTCTCGTACAATACCACTTCACACTCGTCTACACTGATAACTCCTTTCAAGGCTCTTTATGGCCGGGATCCTCCTAAGTTGGTGAGGATAGGAGGGGGTCACACCACAGTGGATACCGTGGAGGAAATGCTGAAGGCACGAGACTTGATGTTAGATGAACTGAAATTTAATTTAACCCGAGCCCAACAAATCATGAAGCAATACGCTGATGGGAAGCGCAGGGAGGTGGAGTTCCAAGTCGGGGATTTTGTCTTTCTCAAACTCCAACCGTTTAGGCAGAAATCACTCGCCAAGAGGCCATTCGAGAAATTGGCAGCAAGGTTTTATGGACCTTTCGAGGTGCTGCAGCGAATTGGGAAAGTGGCCTATAAATTATCCCTGCCGAGGATTGCCGTATTCATCCGACCTTTCACGTGTCACAACTCAAGAGAGCTCTTGGGGAATTACCAAGTTCACCAACCATCCCTGCTTAGCTCACACCGGAGTTAGAGCTCGTGGTGGAGCCAGAGAGTGTACTCGAGGTAAGGTCGAAAGCGGGTCACAAAGGGAGGTCTGAGGTCTTAATTAAATGGCAGGGTCTACCGGACTTTGAGGCCACTTGGGAGGATGCCGCAACTATCAAGGAGAGATTTCCGGAGTTTCACCTTGAGGACAAGGTGGCTCTTTTGGGGGGGAGTATTGCAATGCATTCTCTCCCAACACCCGTGACACTTGTTTACAGCAGAAGACAAAGACAGGGGCAGCAAATTACCACCAACAACAATGGGACTTAGCCAAGAAAAAGGAGAGCAGAGAACCGTGGTAGCAGCAGGGGACAGGAAGCAGTAACCTTTTGTTTGTAATGGACTAAAGTAGTTAAATGCCAATAGTAGTAAGTTGTAGTAATTAAGGCTTGTTTGCCAATTTGAGACTTGTATTGGTAGTATAAGTTAGAGTGGTCTAGTATTGAGGAGATATCCAGAAAATTTGTAAGTGAAACTTGGAGAGTCATGGCCTAAAGCCATGGAAACAATTCGCAAGCTTTGGGCTTAATTATCAATCAAACACTTAAACCTTCGTCTATTATTGTCTTTATCTCGTACACGCTAGTTCGCTGCACCCCCCCCCCCCCCCCCCCCCCCCCCCCCCCAATCCCTGCTTCTTGGTATTTACCACTTGTCATGGTTGGTCAATGAATCTTAAGTTGGGACTCTGCCAATTACGGCTTCCAATTGCTGCTGCTTCTCCTTCTTGTATCATCTTTCTCTCCTTCATTCGTCAATCTTGTCTTCCATGTTCAAATTGATCTTGAACTCCCTATTTACCTAGTAAAATGCTTGTACAGAAATCAGCAGCCCCTAAAGTCTTTGGCATTTTGTTAAAGTAGCCCCTGACTAAACCTACTTCTATTTTTGCATTCTGTTCTTAATATGACCTTTTACTTTTTGTGACTTGGGCGTGTGTTGTTACTTTAGAATCATGGCATCTATATATTTTGTCTAGGTTTTGTTAAATTCCCCTTGTCCCATTATTAATTGTTTGCCATGGTTGTCCAGTGTGTGGCTTGTATGGTTTTGGGTATGTTTAATTTTTTCTTTTGTGCAATTTTAACCATTTGCAACTGTGGTTGTATGATATATGTTACTACCTCCTTTACTTTTTTGTTGCAACAAAGTTTTTTTTTTTTTTTTTTTTTTTTTTTTTTTGTGAGATATAAAGTTCCTTTGTTCAGTTTGTTGTAAATAAAAAGTAATGGAGGTAGTATAAAATATTGTGAAATTTATATAAAGATATTGAACATATATAGCTGATACCACTTGCCATTTCACCGATTATTTCAAGGATATTAGTATGAGCGTACAGAGATAAAATCAATTTGAAATGATGTACACCATAGAAGCACAGTAGTCATTCAACATTGTTGTTGCTCACTGTTTCTTTGAATACTAGTTGTTAAAGTATTGCACAACCCTTTAGTGTGTCAGGGTTGTGCTATGCTAATTTTCTGTTTTGTTCATGCCATTGCTTTTGTAGTCGTGTCTTGTATAAATATATTTCAGTTTAGGTATTATTTTGTTTCCTAAAAAGTCTTGAGGGAATTCTGTTGCCTGTCTAAGATAACATTTTGACCTTGTATTGTTGTGACTGACAGGTTGAGGATGTAAATTTATTGGTGGCAGAAGTTGCCAGCATTACTGTAAAGGAACAATCTTTCCTCAATGAGTGCAAAGACATATTATCAATGTTGGCAGCCATGCAGGTAAATATAAGGTTCAAGCGCTTGCTATCTATTGTAGAAGCTGTAATAGAAATGGTGAATTGTTGCCTGTTATCCAGTGTTTTGTCACTGCCCTTTTTGGGTGGTAGAATTTGAAGCTTTCTAATCAAGCACCCCTATCATTTAATATGGAGATGTCTGATCTAGAACCCTTTTCATCAAAGCAATATACTTGGTTGTCAATGATAGACGGAGTTACCTTAAAAATAAGATACCTTTCTAGGTTTTTGTGTTGTATATAAATAGTCAAACAGTGAAATAGCTATCTTAGAGGGAGGCCCTACCAAATCAAAGAAGAGTTCGTTTATGAAATTGACCTACATTCTTCGATTACTCAGCCGTTTTCATCTTGCCGGCCTCCTTTAGGGTAGGGCTATGCAACTTTGGTGATAAGTGGACTTTAGCTGCTGATTTTTAGACACAGGGTTATACCAGCATAGTTCATCGTGTTAGTATTCTCAGTAGAACACCAAGTGATATAAGACATAAGAATATATTAAGATCTCTATAGAGAATTCTTGGCTCTTATATATTCTTATGTCTTATATCACTTGATGTTCTACTGAGAATACTTAACGTGATGAACTATGCTGGTACAATATTCTGTATTTTTTGTTCTATACAGGTAGCATTAATAGCTTTTTTCCGTTTCAATTTTCCTTGTCAGTCATTTTTTTGCTTATTGTAGGGGCTTCACTGAATGATAACTTATGTTTAAAATATATTATGATTATATTGTGACTGCTGGTTTGGATGGTAAACAGGTTAAAGATTGCAGCCTTAGAGCACACATGTTGCAACTGAAATGTGCGCCATCTATCATGGCCATCGAAGTGTAAATGTTGCACGTCATATCGAGTTATTGATTCTAACATAACACTTTTAACTACCTACCTGATTCACTTCATTCTTACGTCAAACCGCCTGTTGAAAGGTGTGCCCAAGTTTTTGATCGGATGGAAGTTTATCAAGAGTTCTCTGATCATATTGAGGACATCTATATCAGCTGTGCAATTTGAATGCCAGTGTGCTGTTGCAATTTAACTTAGGATGTCTTTATCTATACAAGTTTTGTCTCACACTAGAAGGAAAATGTGCAAAATGTACATATTGTAATGATAGTTATATGTGCAGTTAAGAGTGGCTGTTGGCCTATTATAAAAAGTTCTGGTGCAGTTTTATTATTATTTTTTTTTAATTTTTTAATTTTTTTTTTTTTTTTTTTTTTTTTGATAAAGGAAGTTCTGGTGCAGTTTGGTATGGTTATATAAAGCTTTTGAATTTGGCAAGTCTAATTTAATTTGATGTTGGTTTGGAGTTAAAATTTAAGCCGAATTTCACATAGGCCAACCCAATGTAGGAATTTCTAATTTGAATTCTCAAACTCTCTGTAGTAAGTTAAGGGCTTAAGGCTGATTTATAATTGTTAATCTCAGTAATCTTAGATGAGTGGTGTAGGCGTCCTATGAGTCAACCTACCTTAGCACGTGTGAATGTGAATAATTGTTCACTTGAACATCCAACTTTGAATGTTAAATCATGAATAAATCATTAGTAAACTTTAATATACTATCTTCGCTAATGGTTATTTGCAACTATGAGATATAAAAAATTTCAAAGTTGCAAATAACCGTTAATGGAGGTAGTAATTTAAATTAATAAGAAACAAATTAAGGCCCGAGTTAGAAAAATTGATATAGTAAAATTATACTGTCACGTTTTAACCAAAAGGTAGAATTTTCGAATCTTGGCTTAAAACGTCGGATTACTTGAAGAGGGAGAGAATAGGGGCTTAGAGGTCTTAGGGTTATCTCCATAATAAATACCGGTTGCTAAAATTATCCTTGAACTCATAAAGTAGGTCAGTATTTATAGATAGAAAAAAGCGTGGTAAAAAAAAAAGAAAAAAAAAAAGAAAATTAGGAGCGGCATTAACATGGAAAAAAAAAAGAAAAAAAGAAAAAATAAAATAGAAAAACGTGGCGTAAAAGGGCATCATGGCATGCCTAGGAGCGGCATAGACGCTGCAAATTGGGTTTTTTTTTTTTTAATTTTATTATTTTTTTTTTATTTTTAAATCGTTGTAAAATATCTAGATGTCATCTTCAAATCCAAACTTGAACCCGGCCAAATAAGGCGGTGAATGTTATTTCGTCGTCGTACTTTATTTTGGGGAGATAAATTTAGGTTGTCTACAACTAGTAACTTGTTGAATAGGTTGATTTTACTTTGATTTTCCAATTCTGTAGTTGTAAACTTGTAATACCTCAATGCTTTCAGCTTCACAGGTATCAATAATCAATCAATAATTATATTTATAAATATAACTAAAGTAATAACCGCTGACATCATCCCCTATTTAAATTGTACAAATGTCAAGTTGTGGTAAAAAAATTTCTCTCGTAAATCAATTACTGACATCATATTTTTATTTTTATTCTTACTTATTTTTTTGAAACCTTCTTAAATTTTGCCTTAAATTATTAAATTATATATTCGGAGTATATATATTTTTCTAAGACAATTATTATATTATGTTATTTTCTATTTTTTTTTTACATTATTATGGATTTATAAAAAACTACTCCCTCCGTGTTTTTTTTAAGTGTTACACTTCCTATTTCCGACCGTGTTTTTTTTAAGTGTTACACTTTCTTTTTTGGCAAAAAGTTACATTAAAATATTATACTACATCCGTTTATTTTAGTTGACACGTTCTGACTATAACACTATTCATCTACCTTCCTTTGACCGTATTTTGTGCTTTATACGTAATGAAAAATACAGTCATGTTAGATTCGTCACATTATATAATTTCAAAATATCAACTTTTCATAATTTTTGCTTATCGATAATTAAAGATATTAATGATTGAATAAGTGCATTGACAAACGTGACTAAAGAAACATGTCAACTGAAAAGAAACAGAAGAACTATCTCTCTCCTCTCATGGTCCCCATCCAAACCCACTACTACTTTTTTTTTTATTATATCTTTCCTCTCACATTCATTACTTTTCAATAAACAAAGCGTTTTGTGTGAGACTGGACTCACGTGAGAGCGGGCTGTAAATGAAAAAGGCGCGGGCCTGATAAACCCGACCAAACCCCGCACGCCATTTAATAAAATGTCGAATTTTTTCGTTTTCATCATTTTCCTAAAATTTTGAGCGCCGTCATTTACTCAAAATTTCGAACTCCTTCATTTCGTCGAATTTCAACGACTTCATTTCCTCGAATTTCAGAGCATTCAAATCTTCAAATTTCAAACAATTCAAATCAAAAAAATGGAGAAATCAAACAACATAATGATGAATGAAATAGAATCTGATTCACCCATAGAATCAATTTCTAGCACAATTACTGCTGAAAAAGGTACAATACAATTCATAATTTCAGATTGTTTTTAATTTCAAATCATATTTGTTAAATGTAATAGTAATTTGTATTATGAATTTCGATTTATAATTTACATGCAAGGCAAATTGAATTTCAGATCGTATTAAATTTCGATTTAATATCAGATCGTATGTAAATTTGAGTTAATTTAGATCTATAATATGCAATCAATGCTTATTAAATTACAGATCGTTATTAATTTTGAATGATTTAATTTCAAATCGTAGTTAATTTCAACTTATAATTTAAAATCAATGCTAATTATATTCCGATCGCATTTAAGTTCGGCTAATAACTTGCAATCAAAGCTATTTTAATTCGAATTGTATATATAAGATGTCGTAGAAAATTAATTTAAATTTGAATCTATTTTTCTGATAATTTTAAAGTAAAATTCAAATATACTAATACTAATGATGTATGCAGCAGATAATGTAATTATAGAAGACAACATCAATGAAGAAAGAGATGCTGAAGAAAGAGATGAAGATGCTGCTATAATAGGTATACTGATAATTAACTGCTATGTAATTTAATGATGTAAATGCAGACAATTAATTTAATATAGTTTAAATTCTGACAAAAACAATATAATTTCTGACTAATAGAACCTATTTCCTAACTAATTTGGTAATTTGTGAAAATAATCTGATTCCTGACTATTATAATCTAATTAAACCTATTTATAATTATCTATTAAACCTGTTTATAATTATCTATTTCCTGACTATTATTATCTAATTCCTGACAATTTCAATGTACTTACGACTAAATTAAAAAATCCAACTGACTATTATTATATTAAACCTGATTATTATTATCCATTTCTTGACTAATACTATCTATATTTTTTCCATTTCCTATATAATTCCTGACTATTATTATTTTTTTTCCTGACTAATACTATCATGACTAATATTACACTTAACTGTTATAATTTATTTCTTGAATAATATATTGTAACTCCAGATCCGAATAATCTAATTTCTGACTAAGAAATGCTAATTCCTGAGTATTATAAATTTTAAAAAATATTTAATTACTGTGTATAATATTGTAATTCCTGACAAAAATACAGTATGATATGATTTATATTTACTTTTGTTGCAGATTATTACAAATATGACAAGGATGAAAACATAAGTAGATGTTTAGAAGGTTATACTGTGTTGGACTACAATGATGGATTTTTTTATTTTTTTTATTTTTTTTATTTATTTTTTTTTTTATACAAAGCTCATTCAAGATCATTTGGTTTCAGTGTCAGAAAATCAACAAAAAGAAGAGATACCAATGATAAACTATATAAGTTTTATTTTAGATGCTCTAAAGAAGGACATACAAAGGGTAAAATGAAGATAGCAGGTGAACAACATTCAGTAGAAATACCCATATTGGGTAAAACTGATAAAAGAAAGAGAAAAGAAAGGGAGGTAAATGAAACAAGAACTGGATACAAAGCTCATATTCGTTTTAAGAAAAATACAGAAGGTAGATTTGCTGTTCTTACACATGAGTTAGAACATAATCATGAACTGGTAATAACAGTTCAAAGACATCATCTAAGATCAGAAAGGCAAATATCAGCTCCAATGGGTGAGCTAATTGAGAGCATGATTGAGAGTGGTATTAAACCAATGGATGCTTATAATTATATAAGCAATGAAGTTGGAGGAGAAGAATGTGTAGGTCATACTAAGAGAGATCACCTTAATTATGTATCAAGGGTGAAAATGAGTATGGTTGAAGGTGGAGACATGCAAAATGTATTAGACACCCTTCAAGAAAGAGCAGATCAAGATCCCTCATTCTTTTATAGATTGAAATTTGGAGAAGAAAATAATGTTGTGGGCTATTTTTGGCGTGACTCTCAAATGCTTGAAGATTTCAAAGCTTATGGTGATGTTTTAATCTTCGATACAACATACAGAACAAACAAATATGGATTGATATGTGCTCCATTTGTTGGTATAAACAATCACTGGAAAACAACAATGTTTGGATGTGCATTCATAACTGATGAAAAGACTGATACATTTGTTTGGCTGCTTTCAATCTTCAAAAAGTCAATGTGTGGAATTGAAGCAAAATCAATCTTCACTGATCAAGATCTTGCAATGAGCAACGCCATACCAGAGGTAAGCAGTTTTAGCTTCATAATATTTGTATTTTATACTGGGATATGTTTTGTATTTGATAACTTAACACAATCTAAGTAATGTTTAATATAGCTTAATTTCTGACCAAAAAAATATAATTCCTCTGAAAAATAATACAATAACTGACTAAATATTAATAACAGATTCAAATTTTTTTAATTACTAAATTCAAACTATTTAACATGATGTAAGAAAACTTAATTATGATATTTAAGTTTTAATTCCTGACAAAAGTAATATAATACATGAATAAAACTATCTTATTCTCATTGAAAAAACTATTTAATTATAAAAATAATTATAATCCTGAAAAATATTTTTTAATTCCTGATAATTATAAGGAAAAATTTCTCCCATTAATCTGAACTTTGCCTCGTCCGCCGAAAATAATCCCAACTTTCGTTTATTATCTATTGCACCCAACTTTAGGGGGTATTAATTTCTATTGCACCCAAATGACCTACAACCGGTAAATCAGGTAAACATTTCTGCTTTTTTTTTTTTTGCACACGTGTCAACATGTAATTGGTTGAAAAAAAAAAAGATCAATAACATAATTAAAAAAAACCCCAACAGCCACCTCCCCTTAGCTTCTCTCAGCCACCGTCCACCACTGCCACCTCCCTTAGCTTCTCTCAGCCCCAACCTCCACGCCGGAATCCCTGGCCCACCTCGGCGTCACAACCCCTGGCCCACCTCGACGCCAGAACCACCCCCAGAAACGCCCAAAAACCACTAGAAACGAACTCCCATTTCTCCGTAAAAACAGCCATAGAAATGGGTGAAAACGACCAAAATTGGCCGATTTCGGGCTTAATGCTTGGAGTTAGCCCTAAACCGGCCAATTTCTGCCATTTTCGGCCAATTTCATGGCCTCCTTGCTTGTGATTTGGGAAACTATGGTGGGGGAAGGGAAGGGGTGGAGGAGGGGTTTTCGTGGGTGGGGGAGGGGATTTCAGGGGAGGGGGAGGGGTTTTCGGGGGTGGGGGAAGGGAAGGGGTGGGTTTCGAGGGAGGGGGAAAGCTGGGCGGTGGTTTTCGGCAGCAGGGGAGGGGGTTTTCGTGGGTGGGGGAGGGGATTTCGTGGGTGGGGGAAGGGAAGGGGTGGGTTTCGAGGGAGGGGGAAAGCTGGGCGATGATTTCCGGCAGCAGGGGAGGGGTTTTTCGGGGGTGGGGGTGATTTCCCGGCGGGGTGGGGGTAGGGGTGTGGTGGCAGCCGCTGTGTATGGGTGGTTTGTGGGGTTTTTATTATTTTTTTTTGTTTTGTTTTTTTTTTTTTTAAAAAAAAATTTAAGCCAATCATACGCTGACACGTGGCTAGGTAACCCGCTACATCAGGTTAGATAACCTGTTAGGTGCAACGAAAATTAATGCCCCCCAAAGTTGGGTGCAATAGATAATAAACGAAAGTTGGGATTATTTTCGGCGGACGAGGCAAAGTTCAGATTAATGGGAGCAATTTTTCCTAATTATAAACTAACTCCTGCCCTACATAATGTATTACCTAAAAAAAATATTATGCCTGACTTAAATCAACCAATGCCTAAGATAAAACAAATTATATCTGACTAATAATATCTAATTCCTGTCTAAGTTAAATGTATTTCTGAGTTAAAAATATTAATTCCAAAACACTAATTAAACTCTGAAAATATTTAAATCCTGACTAAAATATAGTAATATCTGACTAGAATTATTTTATATCTGACAATAATATACGAATAGCTGAATTAAATTTTATAATTCCTTAGATAAATACAACAAAAATAATTTTCTGAGAAATATGATTTATTTCCTGCCCTAAATAATATAATACTTGACTAAAAAAATAATAATAATCCTGAAAGAAATAATATTATTCCTGATTTTTAATACAAAGTGAATGCCTTCTTCCTACATCTCCATAACAGAAACAGAACAAAATAAAAAAAAACTTCATCATCTTTACAATGAAAACAAGGGATATAAATTAACACAAAAAGCATAAACTTAGTACTTCAAAATCATCATTACATTTTTTAATAAAATAAGTACATCCATATCTTTGTCATAGTTGTGACATTGCCTTACAATTGCAAAAAGTACACTGTCCCACTAAACCATGACAAGGGAGCAAAAGAAACTATATTAGATTCTATACATTAATTCCTACCTAAGTCATCAAGTTTTACTTTAACTGACTGCCTCTAAAAGGCTAACAACAACAACTAGTACTTATAGTCAGTTTAAAGCCAAAATAATGCCCTCTAGTTACCCAAAAAAGAACATACAGGGCAATTCACCTAATAGCAACAAGACTATTCAAGCTTAATTCTCTTCTTCTGCATAACTGGTTGAGTTTCTTCCTCCCTCTTCCTTTTTTTTGCTGTACATAGCTTCTTCATCCTTAAATAACCAACGCAACCCATCCAAAAATTCAGCCCAATCTTGAACCATCCCATTATGAAAGCCATAGCCATTATTCCTAATTATATCTTTGGCCCATCCACTGCCTTTCACTTTCATGTTGGGCTCTAACATGATGAGGGATCCAGTCCTTAAAAAACCATAGTTCATTCCAGTGCTTACACACATAGTTGCACATGCCTTGGGCTTTAGGGGGCAACTTAAGGAAAATGTATATGCATAAAATGGAATTGATAACGCATGTGGGGCATCCTCTAGAGCCACCATATGATGAGGGTCATCTACTGGATCCATATAACCTAACAAAACACACAATAATTATTGTGTTAACACAACAACAATTACACATAATTCATGCAACAAATACTCTGTTTTTCAAGAACTGTTACTCATAATTCATGCACTAAATTACTTAAGTAACAAACAACAAATTGATAAATACTAATAAAAAACGCAAAATAGACATAATATAAAAATAATTGTATGATTAAACCTAACACTGACAATAATTAGCAGATGAAAGGGGATTTTTTTTAAAATAAAAAACGTTTCATAATAAACCCTAAATCGATTAACAATTCATCACCAAAGCACAACAATTAAAAGCAATAGAAAAAAAAGTATAAAATGATCAGAATTTTACCTTAAAATGCAATTATGATCCGATCGCGCAAAGTTTTTCTAGAAATGGCTTCACTCAAACAGAGAATAGAAGATGAAAAGTTAGAGGAGAATATCCTTTTTTTTTGTCTTCACTGGAGTTAATAGTAAACAAGAAAAGAAAAGGGTGGGAGCGCGCGAAACTAGGGAATAAAGAAGCAGAAACGTCATTTCAATAACTGACGTCCTCGATTACAACAAAAAATTTAAATCAGCTTAATTCCTATTATATGAAATTTTTAATCTATTATCTGACTAAAATACTTTAATTGCTGACTAATATATTATTATGCCCAACAAAAATAGATTAATAACTGACGTAAATTATATAATATCTGACTGTTACTCTTTAATTCCTGACTAAAATATTATTATTCTTGAGTAAAATATTATTATGTCTGACATAAATCAACCAATACCAAAGATGAAACAAATTATAGGAAAAATTGAAACGAATAATTCCACCTTTTCCACTTCTACTCAAAACAATCCCACCTTTGCGTATTTTAGAAATAATCCCACCTTTTACCCCCATCTTCTCAAAAACGGTCCTTTGACCGGTTTGTAAAATTGGTAACTGGTTTTAAAAGGTGGCTTGCCACGTGCCACTTTCTAATTGACTTTTTTTAAAATAATTTTTAAAATAAAAGAAAATTAATAATAAAAAAAGCCTCCTTCTTCCCCGATTCCCCGTCCTCCTTTCCGAACGCCCACCTGAAACAACCCCCTACCCCCATGCCTACTCCTTCCCTAACCGGAGCAGCCACTCCGTAACCCCCCATGCCAACTCGCCTTTTCTTCCTCTTACAGTCTTACCACCCTTCTTCCCCAAAATTCTCAAACCTCTAGCGATTCTAAACCCCACCTGAAATTTGTTTTGTCATTTTTAACCCAATTTTCATTTTAAGAACATGGATCAAACCCAGAATCCGAAGCAAAATCTTAGGAAAATCGTTAAATTAATCAAAATCAACAAAACCAGGAAGATACACACAAGAGTTTAATTTTGGGGTGATTTTATGGAGCCAAAAACCCAGCACTGTAAAACCCATTTTTATCCAATTTCCCGGTTCCACGAACACCACGAAGGTTGCAGTTGAGTTTAAGGGGGTTTTGGAGTAGCGGTGGTTTGGTTTAGTGGTGTAGGGAATATTTCAAGCGTTAATCCCTTAGCTTGAACCCCATTGTGATCATACACTAAAGTACGGTGGCATCCAAAGGGAAAGAAGATAGAGCAAAAGAGTCGCCAACAAGTTTTTTAGGAACTTGTAAACCGTTCACGAGGTGAAGGTTACACCCCTTAACGATCCAAGAGATCGTCAACTCCATAAGGTCTTGAACCAAATAGGGTTCGGGGATGAAGGTACAAATCCAACCTAAAAGAGATTGAACCTGCCCTAATAATAGGCCTCTACTTTATTCAGATCGTATTCATGTGCGCTTTCTGACTAACATGCAATCAATAGGATTACCCTAAACCTGTTTATCAATGTGGTTGACTATTAATGCACAAATAAATCTATTATTGGCGATCACTTGAATTATAATCAAATTAACCCTAAACAAGATTATTAAATATCTTATTAAGCGTGATTACAAGTATAGATTCCCTTTAAACATGTATAAAAGGTGTGATCAAGCAATAAAAATAAAAATCAAGCAACATAATAATAATTATCATAAAAATAACAATAATTATAATCATAAAAATAATAATAATGTTAATAATAAAGCATAATAATAATAGCAAGATCCTAGGCATGATACTAACAAGATTATTAACAAACCCTAGCATTTCACTAAGAAATAAAGATCAAAGCTTTAACCCTAACATGATACTAACATGAATATTAGGAAAGAAAATAGATGGCATCATAACAATCATACTTGATATTAAATTTACCCTAAACATGATACTAGGAATCAAAATAACAATCTAAGCATAACTTCTATGTCATAACATCAATAAAAACCATTAAAGTACTTACTTTGATGCCTCATACCTCTTTCTAATAACAAAATACACACTTTAGTAACTTCAAGGAAAATAATAAACAAAACAATTAAATTAAATAATGAAATTAGAGATTTGGGACCAAACCCTCAGAAATTAAACCTTTCACGCCTAGGGCGAAGGAAACTTCGAATATGGCTAGGTGTTTCTAGATCTAATGAATGCGGAATTTTGAATGTAAAAGGCTAGTTTAGAAAAGAGAGAGAGAGAGAGTAATCAAGAGAATCTTGATGATAGTTGGTGAATGAAAACGGAGTTTTTACGACGTTATTTGTAAAGAAAATCAGCCAAAAAGATAAAATATCAAAACAGAATTATGGCGCAGATAAAATCTGATTAGCGCCAACGCTGGCTATTGGCGCCAGACACCAACATTAGCGCTAGGCGCCAATGCTAGCCCCAGGCGCTACAGCTGGCGTTTGACGCTGATTCAGAAATTCACGCGTTTTCTTAAATCAGATAAAAGTTGCCGTACAGGAGAATAAAATCGTATCTTTCCTCAAAAAATGTTCTTTGATTTTAATTAAAACTCTGAAAAGTCAACAAAAGTCAATTTATCAATGCTAATTGAATTAGGAATGAAAAGAACCTTCTAGAAGAATCTAGAAGACTAATACCATTCCTAATTGCATTAGGAATGATAAATCTATATTAGACCCTCCTCTAGATCATTGGGCCGCATTTAAGGCTCAAAACGAGCCCAGTTTAGTAAATTGGCCATAACTTCCTCAATATTAATCGGAATTGGGCTTATAATATATCGTTGGAAAGCTCTTGTCAAGCCCCATCCAACTACACTACTATTGGAACCCATATCATGGACCAACCAAACTGGATTGACTGTTTTATTAAAATAAGCTTTCAAAAACAGAGAGAAGAGAAAAGAAATTAAAACTATCCGCAATACTAAACTTTCCACACTTTCACTTCATTCGATTATGATTCGACGTGGAAGGTACTCATCACCGGCTTTGGTTTTGGGGAGACACAAATGGGTGTCTACAGAAGCCCCCACTTTGACTGAGTTTGGAGAAACGCAAGTTTCGAAAACAAAAGTCAAAGTATCGATAAGGACGGAGAATGATTCAGAACGTTCTACGATCCTAAATCACTCTTGTAACGCCGATACCTGCAAACTAGCGTTAGTTAAACAGATAAAAGAGTTAAGAGATGCGTATCTTGCACCGTTGAGCACACGTCTCTAAAAGTAACCGATTTGCTGCCGCGTTGCTGTTGTTTTGACGACCTCCTGCCAAGAGAATGTCATCCCGCTTGAAAACCGCTACGCTTGTAACCGCTTCCAATTTAGAAAATTGCTTCGCTTGAAACGATCCTCTCCCGCTCTGATAATATTCCACGTCCAAGGGAATACTATCGAAAATTGTTTCGCTTGAAACAATCCTCTTCTGCTTTGATAATATTCCACGTCCAAGGGAATACTATCGAAGATTGCTTCGCTTGCAACAATCCTCTTCTGCTTTGATAATATTCCACGTCCATGGGAATACTATCGAAGATTGCTTCGCTTGAAACAATCCTCTTCTGCTTTGATAATATTCCACGTCCAAGGGAATACTATCGAAGACGACTTCGCTTGAAATCACCTTCAGTTGTTTGTGACAACACTCCACAGTCTAGGGAATGAGGTCGAAGATATCCTCGCTTGAAGCTATCCTCATTTGTTGCAATAAATTTCCAAGGAAATTACCGAATATCTTTCCTTGTCGATTTTTAAAAAGCTCACTTGAACTTTGCTTCCGCTATGCCTGTACGTCGGCATTTTTTTTTCTCTTGAACCTGTACGTCGGTGCCTTTTGCGAATGAACCACTATGTCGGTGCCTTTTGCGAATGAGCCAATGCTTAGGCGCTTTAAGCTAAGTGAGACGATCTTTCATCAGGTCGGTCACTTTGTGCAATCAAGCCGATTACTAAAAATCGTGTCAAATTGCTTAGAGGGGCAAACTAGCGTACCAAGGAACCCAAAATATATTGCAAAAAAATAGAACAACCTCACTGAGTGGCTGAATATTCTGGCGCCGCTGAAAACTAATCAGCGCCACATAACTGGTTGTAGCGCCAGACGCTGGGATTGGCGCCAGTTGCCAAGCCTATATGTTGACGCCAAAGTCTAGCGCTTGGCGCCAGAATAGGGTATTCCTTAAATACCCCTTTTTTCTTCATTTTCGCTGCTGCTCGTCACGTTTTTGCTCGATAATTTCCAGAAATTCACTTGCTTCGTTCTTGCTCGTTTCTCAACCAAATTTGCTCAAATTTGTTGCAAATCAAAGCTTATTTCATCCATTTTCCCGATCTATGTAAGTTTTCTTCGAACTCACACCGGTTTTTATGAATTTTGTATGTGTTTATTTTTGAATTTCATGAAATTTCGAAACTTAGAATGCTTAATTCTCTTTGTTTGTCAAATTTTATTCCATGAAATTGATTTATTTTGTTTATATATTTCCTTGGGAGTAATTTGAGACTTGTTTGACTCAATTTGGTGAAGAAATGAACGAACTGCCATTGTTGGACCTCTTGAGGTCGAGAATACAATGTGGCCCGTTCTTGATGTTTTTGCTAGCTATTCTTCAATTTGTCACAATAATTACTATAGTATTGCAAAAAATTGTTTGATTGCTTTAAAAATGCCGTTATGCTCAATTTGAATTTGTGCTATGTTTTAGTACTACGTACTCTGTTTTTTTGCGAACATAGTATCATGCAGCTAGGCGAACCTTAGATACTATAGAACCTTAATTTATGATAATTCTGCACAATGTAGCATGGCTAGACAGCGAGGTTCCGGTTCACAGTCCCGAGACATTCGACGGGAGAACGAGCCCGTGGAGGACGATGCCGAGCCGCCCACTTCGCTTGGTCGACTCCCTGAGTGGGATGAGCGGACCTTGTTCTTTTCCTCCGTCCACCACATTTCTGAGAGGGTGAGACGGGGTATCACCATTGGGAGGACGCGCTGTCATGGCTCCGGCTGTGACGGTTTAGGCGATCTGTACAAGATGTACATCGCTAGAGATGTTGAGACGAGACTCCTATGGGAGTCCTGCGGTCTTGCTGCGCTGTACGAGACCTCCAAGGCAATGGTTGCCTCCAGCGGGGGTCACCATGTAGTTCGTGCTCTGGTGGAGTTCTTTTGGGACACCACCAACACTTTCCACTTTCCACTTTCCTTGGGGTGAGATGATGGTCACTCCTACCGACTTCAGTCTCATCACAGGACTGGAGTTTAGTTCCGTGCCACTGCCGTTTGACAGCGGGATCGACGTCTTTTCCCCTGAGGTCGAGGAGCTGTTGGGGCCGATTACCATTCGGACTCGAGCTGAGGTAGAGTCGTCTCAGTTCAGCGCTAGGGGGATTCGCCATTTGACTCTGGCAGCGGCTTTAGACGATGGTGCAACCACCCGAGAGCAGCGGGTGCGCATCTTTACCCTTATTTTGTTGTCAGGGACGTTCTCCCATGACAAGGGTAGTAGGGCGCTGCTTTACTACCTTCCTGCCGTCCGCGATCTACATCGGATCGGGACTTACGACTGGGCCAACTTGGCCTATGTTGACTTCATTCGAGCGCTGAGGGACTCATGTCGACACCAGTCTTTTGGGACGAATGTTGCTCTATCTAGCTTTTTGAGGGTTGTGGAGGTAAACATTAAAGTTTAGCTCTACATTTTAGCTAGCACTTGATGATAATTTTAACTCCTTGTAGATCTAGTTCTACGAGTACTTCCCTTCTGCTGCAATGGCGAGACCGTCGTCGCGCAGGTTTCCAGTCAGTGCTTCTTGGGGCAGCCGCCGTGTGGGGATGTCCACTGCATATGTCCGAGACTAGATCATCGCGGTATGATTCTTTTCTTATTTGCCATTTTGCGATGCTTTAGATAGATTCTCGCCTGATTGACGCTCTTTGCAGGAGCTTGAGGTGCTGTACCGGCCGTGGGTCGGCCTAGCAGTCCCTGGGTTAGCCACGCAATATTCCACTGAGCGTCGCTATTTCCTGAGGACTTATGGAGCGATCGCATACCTTGGAGAGAGGGTTGCTAGATAGCATTCCTCCGATACCTTTGTCGTTCCTACTCCTCCACCACGTCACATGTTTAACGCCGCGAGGTTGTTGAACATGTCAGAGGGAGCTGGTACCCCTTGGCGATCTTGCACGATCCCTGGGCGATGCTATGTAGAGGAGCTACTGCCGTTGTTAGCTCCAATTCCTGTACCGGCTGAGGATGTGGCGGTACGACTTTTCAGCTTTTATCTTTCGTTAAGTAACCCCCAAGTAATGCTTTACTGACTTGGTTTTGCTTTATCAGGACGATGCTGCTGAGTTCGTGCCACCCCGTATGTCTATCTATTACCAGGGGACATACGGGCCGATTGAGGAGATGATTCCTTTGGCTCCTGAGGACGAGCGCTTCATAGAGCGATCGATTCCTCGCCACCAGACTCGGGTAAGCTTATTTATTTGCAACTTTTGTCCATATATATTATGCATGTTTGCTGACTTATTTCTTTGACAGTTCTCGCGCTAGGTGGTTTCCGCGATGGCACGCTATATAGATACTTTCGGAGCCAGCTTGTCCGGATGAGGAACGTGGCTACCTGCCGTCGAGACGACGCTGTTCAGGAGGTAGTATTTCTTTCATATGTTTTTGTACTACCGCTTTGATTTTGCTTTGTTTCTGATTTTAATTCCTTTTGCAGGGTCAGCCTGTTCCTTCTCATACCCGCACGAGATCTTAGGTGCGGAGGGATCCGGCGAGGTCTAGCTCGAGACGTCGCCGCACTACTTCAAGAGGTAGGGGTGGTCTCTCTAAGGCTGCTCGTACTGATGTGGCAGAGGGCTCAGGTTCCTCCTCTGAGGGTGCTCATGCTGCGCCGGTAGGCCAAGGAGAGGCTACCTCGGCTCTTAGAGGTGGTGGAATGTACGAGATTGACTCGTCATCGCAGCAGCCTCCGCAGCCTCAGCCTCAGCCTCAGGTTGATCTGGGGTTGACTGGTCCCACGTTGAGTTTTCCACCTCCTGCGGAGACTGGAGCTGATACTGGAGCTGGAGCTGGAGTAAGTGGAGAGGTTACGTGGAGAGGTTACTCCTCGTACGGCGGAGTTTTATGCGATGATGGGTTTACCTCCCCCGGCGCCGTAGTTTGTACCTGTGGTTTTTATTATTTATTTGACTTTGTATAGAACTTTGACTTTTAGTTAGACTCATCATTTTGCTTTAGACATATTAAAAAATGAAAAAAAATGATAAATAAAATAAACTCATAATAGTATGTATATTTTTATTATTATAATTCTTATGTGCATGTTTGTGTGTGCAAGAAAAGTGTGACAAGTAATTTTGCACAAAAATTCCGTAATTTTTATTATTGATGGAGGGTATCCGACTTTCTCCCCAAAAAAGGAAAAAGGTAAATAAAAAACTTGGGTTTATAAAAACTTGGAAATTAACCTAAATAAAATCCAAAAAGAATAATATAATTAATATAATAACTATATTAATTAAAAAAGAATAAAAAGATGTTTAGAAAAAGATAAGGGAGCCGTAAAGTCACTAGTAGACTCGAATTAAGGTAAAAACGCGGTTTTAGAAAGTGCGTACGACGAGGAAAATTGGCGCCAGCTGGCGCCACGCGTATTGGTGTAGCGCCAGGCGCTACACTTAGCGGTTGTCGCCAAGCTTTGGCGTCTGGCGCCAATAGCAGCGAATGGCGCCAAATAGCGCTGACTCCGTATCCTTCCCAGATTAAAACTGCTCCGATTTCGTGCATAAATAGCCCCCTGCCCAGCCGATTCTTTTCATAATTTCAGCAAATAAAATAATTCTTAGCTTTAGAAAGATAATATCATGTCTCTAGTCACCAAAACTTTTACCCAATACACCCATGAATGGTGTTGGTCTCTTAATGCCAAAGAAAGAAAAGAATTAGATGTATTCCACTTGGGGGGAATTTATGGTATCAAAGGGGTAGATCTTGACTTAGATTTTATTCATACCGCTCTAGAATATTAAGATGTTGATACTCATTGCTTTAGAATAGGGTATGATGAAATTATCCCTTTGCCGGAAGAATTTGGTGTTATTTTAGGTTTCCCTGCAATAGACCTCATAGTAATCCCTAGAATAGATGCATATTATTACAAGGATTTTGAACGCTTCTTCAATTTAAAAGAAAGGGATCTATCAAAAATAGTAGATGGAAACATAGTTAATTTGAAAGAATTTGCTCGCCATTATTTTGATAAACCTTACTCCGAATTTTTCATATATATAGAAGAAGGGCTTTCTTATTTTGTATGCTTAATCAATTTTTTCTTACTAGTGGTAAAAATAATGAGGGTCAATCAATTATAACCACCGTACTAGAACAAATTGAATCAGGGAGAAATCCAATGCCATTGATAGTTGGAGAGACTATGATTAGTCTTGATGAATTGAAAAGAAACCCAAAAGCACCTTTTCGAGGTTCTCCAACTTTATTACAGGTAGAAAAATAATATTTTTAATTACGGAAATCAAAAAATATATTTTTGTATTGTAATAATAATTTATTTGCATTGCAATTTTTTTTTTACAGATGTGGCTAATGGAAATGCTATAATTAATTAGCCCTCCGGACAACATTGAGAAGTACACTCCGAATTGTTTTGTGAGGAGGAAGAAACGCTTCTCTAAAATGGGGCGCCATGAATGGAAAAGGGTATTCGAATCTTGCAATTTTGCTATCAAGTGGGTCGTCCCGTGGTGGAAAATAGAAAGGATGGTTGGTATCAACAAGCAACCTTTGTGCCGTCTTCCAAGTTTGTCCCGTATGACTTATTACTATCCCTGCAGGGTAAAAAGACAATACGGCTTACTTTAGTATATTCCTTCTGGAGATCTTCGTCCTCCCTACGAGTTCCCTGTCTCCCAGGAAGTAGATAGATTTGATGCTTATTGGAGTGCCAGACCTCTATGGGAAGTGATTACCCAAAAGGTTCCTCCTTCCTTGCCCAATGATGTGAAGAAGTGGTAGCTGAAGAAACCTTCAAAGGACTTGAAGAAAAATCAGGGTAAAACTGATGTGAAGAGTCGTCTAGGTGACAAGGTGGTTCCTGTTAGGGAACGCTTAGGTAAAAGAATTGAATTCAAAACACCTGCAATGCCTAGGAAGAAAAGTACTACAAGAGATAAGGGAAAAAGGAAAGCTGACACCACAGAGAAAAAAGCTTGGGTAGAAAAGAAGCATGGAGTCCTAGCTGAAGGAGAAACTATCTATTCTAAGATCGAATGTAGGTCCTCTAAAGGATGCCTACTAGCTAAGGTTACGGATGAGGAGGAGGAAGCAGACAAAAATTGGAAAAGGGCTAGGAAAGAAAAGGAAGATTAGGAGCATTGCTTAATTTCCAATTATTAGACTTAGTTTATATTTTTTTTATTTAAAGTTAATTTATTTCAGCTTTATTAAAATTCCATCAATAATGTAATTTTATTTTATTAATGAAATTTCAGCTTTTGATTAATTATTTACTTTAAATTTATTTATTAAAGCAATGAAAGCCGAAAAATATTAATTTTCTAGAAATTCTTCGAGGACGGAAGTCGAAAATTTTCCCAAAAACACCTGTGTGAATCATAATCAAATTACTTATAAATAATTAATATTAATATTCCAATTAACGTAATATAAATTGATGTTAAAGGAAATTCCCCGACCGTGATGCCCCGACTCACCCTCTTAGAAATGTGGTGGACGGGGGCAAAGAACAGGGTCCGCTCATCCCACTCGGGGAGTCGACCAAGCGAAGTAGATGGTGTAACGTCGTCCTCTACGGGCTCATGCTCCCGTCGAGTGTTTCGGGACCGTGAACCCGAACCTCGCTGTCTAGCCATACTACATTGTGCAAAATTACCATAAATTAAAGTTCTGTAGTATCTAAGGTTCGCCTAGCCGCATGATACTATGTTCGCAAAAAAACAGAGTACATAGTACTAAATTAGAGCACAAATTCAAATTGAGAATAACGGCATTTTTCAAGCAATCACACAATTTTTTGCAATACTATAGTAATTATTGTGACAAATTGGACAAGAACTGCTAGCAAAAACATCAAGAACGAGTCACATTGTTTTTCACGACCTTAGGAGGTCCAACAATGGCAAATTGCTCATTTCTTCACCAAGTTGAGTCAAACAAGTCTCAAATTACTCCCAAGGCAATATATAAACATAATCAAGCCATTTCATGGCATAAAACTTGATAAACAAAGTGAATTGAGCATTTTTAATTTCAAATTTACATGAAATTCGTGAGTAAACATGTAAAAAATTCATAAAAACTGATGTGAGTTTGAAGAAAACTTACATAGATCGGGAAAGTAGATCAAAAGAGATTTGATTTGCAACAAATTTGAGTGAATTCGGTTGAGAAACGAGCAAGAACCGAGTAATTGAAGTTCTGCCATTTTTCAAGCAACTTACGCGACGATCAAACAGCAAAATGAAGAGGAAAGGGGTATTTAAGGAAAGCCCCGTGCTGGCGCCAAGCCCTAGGCATTGGCGTCAAAAATCAAGCTTGGCGCTTGGCGCCAATCCTAGCGCCTGGCGCTAAGGCTGATTGTGTGGCGTTGATGGCTTTTTAGCGGCGCCAGAACACCCAGCCACTCGGTGAGGTTGTTCTACCTTTTTGCAATATATTTTGGGTTCCTTGGTACGCCAGTTAGCCCCTATGAGAAATTTGACATGATTTTTAGTAATCGGCTTGATTACATAAAGTGATCGACCTGATGAAAGATCGTTTTACTTAGCTTAAAGCGCCTAAGCATTGGCTCATTAACAAAAAAGCACCGACATATAGGTTCAAAAGCAAAAAAAACACCGACATACTGGTTCATTCGCAAAAGGACACCGACGTACAGGTTCAAAGCAATAAAAGCGCCGACGTACAGGCATAGCGGAAGCAAAGTTCAAGCGAACTTTTAAGGATCGACAGATGGAGGTCTTCGGTAATTTCCTTTGGAAAATTATCGAATCAAATGAGGATGACTTCAAGCGAGGATATCTTCGACGACATTCCCTAGCTTGTGGAGAGTTATCACAAAAAACTGAAGGTAATTTCGAGAGAAATAATCTTTGATAGTATTCCCTTGAACGTGGAACATTATCAATGCGGATGAGGATTGTTTCGAGAGAAATAATCTTCGATAGTATTCCCTTGGACGTGGAATATTATCAAAGCGGAGGAGGATCGTTTCAAGCAAAGCAATCTTCTATATTGGAAGCAGCTACGGGCGTAGCACTTTTCAAGCGGGATGACATTCTCTAGCTTGCAGGAAGTCATCACAACAAGGATACGGCAGCAAATCGGTTACTTTCAGAGACGTGTGCTTGACGGTGCAAGATACGCGTTTCTTAACTCTTTTATCTTTTTAACTAGCGCTAGTTTTGCAGGTATTGGCGTTACAAGAATGATTTAGGATCGCAGAACGTTCTGAATCATTCTCCGTCCCTATCGATACTTTAACTTTTGTTTTCGAAACTTGCGTTTCTCCAAACTCAGTCAAGGTGGGGGCTTCTGTAGACACCCATTTGTGTCTCCCCAAAACCAAACTCAGTGATGAGTACCTTTCACGTCGAATCATAATCGAATGCAGTGAAAGTGTGGAAAGTCTAGTGTTACGGATAGTTTTAATTTTTTTTCTTTTCTTTTCTTTCTGTTTTTTTTAAAACTTATTTTAAGAAAACAGCCAATCCAGTTTGGTTGGTCCATGTTATGGGTCCAATAGTAGTGTAGTTGGATGGGGCTTGACAAGAGCTTTCCAACGATATATTATAAACCCAATTCCAATAAATATTGAGGAAGTTATGGCCAATTTACTAAAATGGGTCCTGTTTGAGCCTTATATGCGGCCCAATGATCTAGAGGAGGGCCTAATATGATTTATCATTCCTAATGCAAATAGGAATGGATTTAGTCTTCTATATTCTTCTAGAATGTTCTTTTCATTCCTAATTCAATTAGCATTGATAAATTGACTTTTGTTGACTTTTCAGAGTTTTAATTAAAATCAAATAGCATTTTTGAAGAAAATATACGATCTTATCCTCCTATACGGCAAGACTTATCTGATTTGAGAAAGCGCATCAAAAACAGGCCTGGCGCCCGACTCCAGGCATTGGCGCTTGGAGCTAGGCTTGGTACCTGGCGCCAGCCATTGGCGCTTGGAGCTAGGCCTGGCACCTGGCGCCAGCCATTGGCGCCTGACGCTAGTGTTGGTGCCTGGCGCCAGTTAGCCAGGGTTGACGCCAACTCTGTTTTTCGTGCGCCAATACTCTGTTTTGTTAATTTTATCTTTTTGGCTGATTTTCTCTATAAATAACGTCGTAAAAACTCCGTTTTCATTCATCAACAATCAGTTTTAATTAATATTCAGCTACAATCAGTTTTCAATTCTCTTTCACTCTCCTTAATCATTCGTTAATTCTCTCATTCTCTTCTCATTCATCAATTCTTTCTCTTTCTCCTTTTCTAAGCTTGCTTTTACATACAAAATTCCGCATTCATTAGATCTAGAAACACCTAGCCATATTCAAAGTCGCCTTCGCCCTAGACGTGAAAGGTTTAATTTCTGAGGGTTTGGTCCCAAATCTTTATTTCAATTATTTAATTTAATTGTTTGTTTTATTATTTTCCATGAAGTTACTAACGTGTGTATTTTGTTATTAGAAAGAGGTACGAGGCATCAAAGTAAGCGCTTTAATTGTTTTTATTGATATTATGATGAAGAAATTATGTTTAAATTGTTATTATGATATTTCTAGTATCATGTCTAGGGTAAATTTAATATCAAATATGCTTATTATGATTCCTGTGATGCTTCCTATGTTCTTTTTAATATTTATGATCATTAGTATCATGTTAGGGTTAAAGATTTGATTTTTATTGCTTAGTGACATGCTAGGGTTTGTTATTAATCTTGTTAGTATCATGCCTAGGATCTTGCTATTTATTATGCTTTAGCATGATTTATGATTGTTTTGATTATGATTATAACTTTATTATTGCTATTATTGTTATTATAATTATTATTCATGATTATTATTATAATATTATTATTATGATGATTATTTATTATGTTGCTTGATTTTTATTGTTATTTCTTGATCACGCCTTTATGCATGTTTAAAGGGAATTTGTACTTGTAATCATGCTTAATAAGATATTAATAATCTTGTTAGGGTTAATTTGATTATAATTTCAAGTGATCGCCAATAATATATTTATTTGTGCATTATGTTCAACCAACATAGATAAACAGGTTTAGGGTTAATCCTATTGATTTCTTGTTAGTCAGGAAGCGCACATGAATACGATCAGAATAAAGTAGAGGCCTATTATTAGGGCAGGTTCAATCTCTTTTAGGTTGGATTTGTACCTTCATCCCCGAACCCTTATTTGGTTCTAGACCTTATGGAGTTGGCGATCTCTTGGATCGTTAAGGGGTGTAACCTTCACCCTGTGAACGGTTTACAAGTTCCTAAAACTTGTTGGTGACTCTTTTGCTCTATCTTCTTCCCTTTTGGACGCCACCGTACTTTAATGTATGATCACAGTGGGGTTTGAGCTAGGGGTTTAACGCTTGAAATTTATTCCCTACAACTACGAAGACAGTACGCACTAGCATGTAATGTCTTAACTTGGTTGTGGCCCACACCAAGGCGAGGCACAACTTCTCAAGTGGTGTATAGCGTGTTTCGTATTCGAGCATCTTTTTGCTTAGATAGTAGATTGCGTTTTCTTTGCCTTATACTTCTTGTGCTAGCATAGCTCCCATTGTCTCTTTGGTAACTGTCAAATATAACCTAAGAGGTATTTCGGGAAGTGCTGGTGCTAATACGGGAGGATTTGTGAGATAGGTTTTGATCTTTTCAAAGGCTTTTTCACACTCGTCATCCCATATCACTGGTACATTCTTTTTGAGCTTGTTGAAGATTGGTTCACAAATCGTCGTCAATTTTGATATGAACCTACTTATGTATTGCAACCGGCCAATAAATCCTCGAATCTGTTTCTCGGTTTTGGGCGGTGGCATCGACATGATTGCTTTAATCTTGGTTGGGTCTATCTCTATTCCTTTAGAGATTATGACATAACCCAAAAGATTGCCTGAGGTGACTCCAAAAGCACACTTAGATGGGTTCAACCTTTTGAAAAATTTCCTTAAGGCTACTTGATGGCCTTGACGGTCTTTTGATTTCATAATCATGTCGTCGACATATACTTCGACTTTTTTATGCATCATGTCATGGAGTAAGGCAGTTGCTGCACGTTGGTAAGTAGCACCTGCGTTTTTCAACCCGAAAGGCATTACCGTGGAGCAGTAAGTGCCCCATGGTGTTATAAAAGTTGTTTTCTCCATATCTTCTTCTGCCATGAGAATCTGGTTGTAACCTGCGTACCCATCCACGAATGAGAGAAGCGCGTGATTTGTCGTGTTATCTACTAGAATATCGATGTGTGGTAAAGGGAAATCGTCCTTTGGACTTGCCTTATTTAGATCTCGATAGTCGACACACATTCTTACCCTTCAAACTTTTTTCGGAACTGGGACGACGTTGCCGACCCATTCGGGGTATTTGGATACCTTGATGAAACCTGCAGTTATTTGTTTTTGGACTTCTTCTTTATTTTAAGAGCTACGTCGGGTTTCATTCGACGTAACTTTTGTTTTACGGGTTTCATTCCTGGAATTAGTGGTATAGTGTGTTGAGCTATTTCTCTATTAATGCCTGGCATATCTTCGTATGACCAAGCAAATACATCGATAAATTCTTTAAGTAAGTTAATTAAATCGTTTCTTTCTTGTTCATTAAGTGTTAATCCGATTTTAACTTCTCTTTTATTGGTTGAATCATTTGAGATATCAACCGTTTCAATTTCTTCAATTACCGGTGTTTTCTTTTCGAGTGTTTCCATTGCTTTAATAATTTCTTTGTCTTTTTCATTGTTAGTTAAGCAATGCTCATCATCTTGGGTTAGAGAAGAACACAGGGAATAAGGAGAAGAAGAAATATTATTATACTATGAGATCATTACATCAAAGAGTGATATGTCCTCAGGGACTTGATCACTAACTATTCTAGGAGAAGAAATAGGAGGGGAAGGTGCTACTACTAAAGACCTAGAAGACTCTATAGGGAGAGACTCCGACTCAGACTCTGACTCAGATGACTCTTCAAACATTGGTCCTTGCCCTGTCGTGATGGATATTTTCTTTCCACTTGGAGTAGTCACCTTGATAGTCTTACGCCACCCTTGTAGTGATCCTTCAGCTGGAGTGATTAGCTTTGAGGGATTGAAGCTTTCGCTTTGTAAGGCTGTTTGAATGAGCGAGGAGTTATCTTCTCTGTAAGTTGGCTCATTCTTTTCTCGCCCAAATAGTAATCCCATGATGTTAAAGTCAAAGCATGGGGGTGCTTTCTCCTTATGGACAGGAGTTGGGATTTCATCTGTGAAATAACAATCCAAGAAAATCTCAAATCCCGGTTGCCTTATGCCATTTACAACAAATGGCTCGGGAAATTCATGGCATGGATAATCCTCTCCTTCTTTTATAAATTGACCATTAAGTGTAAGAGGATACTGATCCATTGGGATTACTTTCTTTTGAGTGCGAGCGTCTCTATGTGCCTTTGATTTTTCCTGGGCTCGCTTGAGATCTTTCCGAGTTGGTTCGAAACCAAGTCCGAAAGTGTCTAACTTAGGGAGGCTAGGTGACTCCAGCGATTTTGCTATTCCTTTCTTCTTTTTTAGGGTCATCCCAGGAAAATGTCCTTGTTTCTTCAGAATAGCATTTACAACCATGTTGGAATGGGGGTCATGGCAAAGAGGGGTCCTTTCATCCTCCTGGATTAAGGAGACCTCTTCGTTAAAGCCCCATAAATCTTCATCATCCTCTTCGTGCTCCACATTGATTATTGGATTTTCTATAGACTTGATCCTCATAGGCGAAGCATTGATGGTGATAGGAATTCCCTCAACTATAGCCTTTACTTGTTGGTGGAGAGATGACGGGACGGCCTTCAGGTCATGAAGCTAAGGGCGTCCCAACAGCAAATTGAATGAAGCTTTAATGTCTACTACTTGGAAAGTAGTAGTATGTTCTATTGCTCCCACCGTTACATTCAGGGTAATTTTACCAAGAGCTTGACGAGGAGTGTTGTCGTAGGCCCTTATTCCTTGTGTAGACGGGGTTAAATCTTCATCCCTTATGCCTAGCATCCTTGCAGTTCTAAGTGGACAAATGTTGATGGTCGATCTATTGTCTACAAGAGTCATAGGGACATTCTCTTGCAAACTACTGTGAGGTTTAATGCCTTGTAATGTTTGTCACCTTCTAGAGGTAAATCCTTGTCAGAAAAGGTGATCAAATTGATTGGACTAGGAAGATCACTTGTGAGGAAGTTGGCTAACCCCTCAGGAGTAGTGTCAGAATCTATCCCTATTTTGTCCAAGGCATTCATTACATCCAACCTATGTTCTCGAGATGTCGCCAAAAGTTTCCATACGTTCATCTCAACTTTTGTCTTCTTAAACTGCTTAACGATATCATTGTCTTCAATGACAGGTATGGGAACTTGTTGTGTGGTCGACATAGGTTGTGTTGAAACGGGAGGTTGCATTCTCCCGGATCTTGTGAGGACGTCTATCGATGAGTCTTCTTCAGCCCAAAAGTCATCCATGGCGTATGACACAGATGGTGGAGACCCTACTATATATTTTAAGTAGACATCTTCTTCATCACTATCCAAAACTCCATTAATGGTTGCATCGTCTTCTTGTGGAACTTGGACTAGTTTCTTTTCATCAATCATTTTCTGAACTAAATCCTTGAATTTGAAACAGTTTTCGATAGTGTGACCCCCTGATTGATGATATTGACAATAATATCTATCTGTCCTTTTCAATGATTCGAATGGTCTCGGTTCGAGAGGTTTGATCTCGCCACTCTCGGAGAGCATTTCGAACATTTGTGCATATGGGATCCCAATTAGAGTGTAAATTCTATTACTCTTCTTGGGTGTTTCAGTGACTTGTAAAGGAAAACATTTTGTCTCATAAGTCGTTCTCATGGGTGTGAATTCTCTCTTAGGTTCACCTTTCGGGAGTGGAATCTGGTCATATTTCTTTTGAAGTTCCTTTATAGCTTTGAGAGTTTCACGTAGAAAATGCGACCCTTCCATCATAGACAGTGTGAGTGATTATATGTCTTCTTTACTTGTCGGTTCTGGAAGGCTATCCATGGCGTCGAAGAATATCTTCTCGTCTTCTTCAATGACATGGATTTCTTTGACAAGTTTAATGAGGGACGAGGGGTCAACCTCGTTTTCTTCATCAGAGGTAGCCAAGGCATGAGCGAGAGGTGCATTATCAATGCTTGGCTTCTTATTGGCAAGGGGCAATGGTAGCTTGTTGTTATCGATTAAGTCTTGGATATCTTCCTTAAGCTTCGAGCAGTTTTCGGTGAGATGGCCCCTACCTTGGTGATACTTACAGTGTGCATTGGGGTTCCAATTAGCCGACCTCTTTTCAACTTGTGGGTCCCCAAATGGTCCAATAGGAGTTATAAGACCTTTTGCATTTAATCGATCAAATGCGGTGTCATAACTCATGCCAATAGGAGTAAAGTTTCTCCTAAATGGTTTCTTTTGTCCTTGATTGTTCATAGCAAGGGCTTCACCTAAATTAAAAGTGCTAACGTTGTTTGAGTGGGTGGTTTTGGAAGAAGAAGGATTGTCGTTCTTCTTTCCTTTCAAGCCACTGTTGGAGTTATTGTTGGCAGCTTTTAACTTAGCCAGGTCGTCTTCAATATTGATTCCAATGTCATAAACGGCCTTGAAGGTATGGAGATTGTTTTGATACTTGAGATGCTTGGAGTATTTTTCTTGAAGGTTTTTGATGAATAACCTTACAGACTCTTTTTCACTTGGCACCTAAATCATCTTAGCTGAGGTCTCTCTACATTTGTTAAAAAAAGAGGTGAAGCCTTCGTTCTCTTTCTGCTTGAGGATTTCAAGTTCTCTATGGTCAGTCTCAACTTGAATGTTGCACTTGTATCTATCAACGAAAGCGTTTGCTATGGACTCCCAGGTAGAGGTCTTTTCTTTCTCGAGAGAAAAGAACCATTGTTGGCAAACGGTCTTGAGAGATTGTGAGAATAGAGAGAGGAAAACCTTCTTATCGATACTCTTAATACTCATTATTGTTTCGAAGGCTCTTAGATGAAAATAAGGGTTATCAGTTGCTTTAAATTTTGGGATGTCGTTGGCATTGAATTTCTGCGGAAGAAGATCTTTGTCCATCGAGACCCCTTGTGAAGTAAGCCCTTGAAACTTGTAGTCGCTAGATAGCTTGCTTAGACTCTCTTGCATGAGGTCCATCTGTTGTTGTTTCACGGGATCATCGATCTTAAGTGTCAGGAGCTTCAGTGCCTCAGTCACGGTAACCAGTTGGTTCTTAAGCTCATTGACTTCTTCTTGTGTTGCCATTAGTGTCCTAGCTTTCCTCTTACCAGCTATGGGTTTGTCGAAAAGTTGGACTTGTACGAAAAGGTTGTCTTTGATTAACCGTCCTTCCTTTCTTGACCACGCGCTGTGATTTAAACCATTTTGCGTTTTAATTACTTGACTCGAATCGACTTGACTTTACGGTTTTTTAAAGAGGAAAAGATAAAAAATGGGTGCATATTTTTGGCAAAAATAAGCAAAAATAATGTGTATATTTTTAAGAACTAAGTATAGTATTCATTTCTTTTTAAAAAATGGAGGATTAATATCCGACTTACCCCCCTAAAAAAATGACAATAAAAACGCGCATGCAAGACTCTTTTAGACATGGTCAAAGTGTGTGTATTGGTGTGTGCGTTGAGTGTAAGTGACATGTTTGGACTCTTGTGTAAGGCCATGGGACTCGATTAATGACTCAACCAAGTATTAATGACAGCGAAAATTAACCGAATTAATTAGCAAACTGGTTAATTAGACACTAGGCGATGACTCGACCAATAATCCGAACTGTCAGCAAAACGACAGGACTGGCGTCGCACTGTGTAGTGTAGCGCCAGACGACAGAGTTGTCGCCGGGCGCCACACCCCACAAAGAGGCGCTACAGCTCATCTTTTGGCGCTAATGGTGGAGCTTCAATCTGAGATTGTTTTCGGTGTTATTAATCAACAGGGGCATGCCTAAAGTCGTACTAGGTCAATTCTGATTAAAATATTAGACTTTATTTACTCAAATTAATTAATCAATTAATTAATTAGGAAAATTTATTTAAGTCATTAATTTATTAGATCTCAACACAAGTCAAACAAACGGTTAAGAAATCATAATATATGCAGCACAATTAGTCAAGTAGGCATAATATGATGCAATGAGTTTGTAACCTAACCATGGCTCTAGTTCTTTAAAGTTCGGGATATGGTTTAGTAAAAAAAGGTTCCATGGTTAATTGTCAGGATGCACCGCGCGGAAGCCTAACTGTGAAAGGTTGGCTCGGGTGGATAGGACACCGCGAGTTTTAGAAAAACTCGCTTCCATGGTTTGGTGAATTCAACATTCTCGGATGTACCCTTTGTTGCTCAGAGCGTTCAATCAGGTAGATGGAGCATGAATTCCCAGAGGGTTATGTCCATATGTAGAACACATATGGGTTTCAAAAAAGTGAGAAAAAACTCAATCAGGAAGTAGGATCGAGCAAACAATGCGAAAAACTGGTCGAAATTAGAACGCATATTTCTGGCTCGGTATTGGAAGAATTTGGCGCCAGCAAACAGAGGTTGGCGCCAGGATTTAGCTGTAGCGCCTGGCGACATGGCTGTTGTCTGGCGCTACAGTTAAATGTCTGGCGCCAGCTTCTGTTCGCTGAAGCTAATTCCTACATGCCTCAGCAGCTTTCTGTGCTCGATAAAATTTTCCAGTTTCGTGTAGTGTTATTTTAGTCCTAGTTGTGAAAGATATTTCTTAAATTTCCTACGTGTAAAATCCTATGTTTTTAACTCACTACGGATGGTCTTTCCAATGAGATATTTTTTATGCATATGGCGATAATGTTAATAAAAATTACACACATGAAATACTTAGAACGTTTTGAGTCTCATCCACTCATTCTAAATCATTGCCGAAAAAAATTCAAGAATTAAAATAGAAATCCTCCCCAGGGGAGTCGCCAAAAACTGTAGGGAATATTTCAAGCGTTAATCCCCTATCTTGAACCCCATTGTGATCATACACTAAAGTACGGTGGCGTCCAAAGGGAAAGAAGATAGAGCAAAAGAGTCGCCAACAAGTTTTTTAGGAACTTGTAAATCGTTCACGAGGTGAAGGTTACACCCCTTAACGATCCAAGAGATCGTCAACTCCATAAGGTCTTGAACCAAATAGGGTTTGGGGATGATGGTACAAATCCAACCTATAAGAGATTGAACCTGCCCTAATAATAGGCCTCTACTTTATTCAGATCGTATTCATGTGCGCTTTCTGACTAACATGCAATCAATAGGATTACCCTAAACCTGTTTATCTATGTTGGTTGACTATTAATGCACAAATAAATCTATTATTGGCGATCACTTGAATTATAATCAAATTAACCCTAAACAAAATTATTAAATATCTTATTAAGTGTGATTACAAGTATAGATTCCCTTTAAACATGTATAAAAGGTGTGATCAAGCAATAAAAATAAAAAACAAGCAACATAATAATAATTATCATAAAAATATGCTTATATCTGACTTGATAATTTCTAACTTGTAGAATTATATGTCTAACTTGAATACAATTGAGATACAAGTTATTTCTTGACTAAAATAATTCCATTCCTGAACAAAACTTTGATATTCCTGATCAACATTCTCATATTAACAATGATATCAAATTTCTTACTCTTGATAAAACTAAACTTACTTAATCATAGGTTATAATAAAAAAGCTTTAGGAATTTAGTGCATAATAACAGGTTATACATAATGAATTCTTGAATTAAAAGCTTTAATAAATTAATAAAAAAAAAAGAGATTTTAAACTTACGTCAATATCCATTTTATCAATCTCATCATCAGTTAGGTATTCTTTAGGAATTTTGTACATGACATATCTAGCTTGGTCATCTTCAGCTTTCAACTCAATTGGGGCAGATTGTACACCCTGAACTTCCTTATTTTCAACAGAATCAATTGGGGCAGATTGTACACCGTGACCTTCCATATTTCCACCAGAATCTTCATCATCAGTATCTTCAAGTTTAAACTCAATGTTATCAAGCTGAAAAGATTTAAGAAGCTCCTGTTCACTTTTGCCAACATACTGTAATTGTAATGTCTGAGGATACAATTTCACGGTACCATAATCAATATTTTCAGCAACGACTTTAATCCGCTCATTCAGAGATTCACATGACCAATTCATTACAAATGGCTTCCAATCAAAAGTGGTCCCAAACTCAAACTTTTGAAAAAAAGCAATTATAAAGGCAACCAAACAACCATTTACTTGTTTTGATTTACTTTTCAATTCTTGTCCTTCCTTCTTCTTCAAAACAAAGGACTGAAACTCTGCTATAGATGTACATAACCAATCCATCACATAACCAGCCCAGTTGTAAGTCTTTATGAAACGTACATCTTCCAAAGACTTTATGATGTTAAAATTGGGGGACTTATCACCAATTGGAGCCAAAAAATTAGAAACAGCAAACATAACAAAGAGTCTCATGAATTCATAACCTCCACCCCTATATTTCTCAAACAATGCTTGATAAGTAAGAAAATTGACATGTCATCTTCTTATTATTTTGAGCTGGTATTTCAGATTCCTTCTTCTTGCTTTCTATACCTTTTCAGATTCATCACCAGTTTTCCTCTTGTTTTTTTTTTTTTTTTTTTTTACTAGTTTCAGATTCATTTTCTTTTTCCAAATCTTCTTCTCCATCCAAACCTAAAATTTTCCTCCATTCATTTTCTTTTAAAATTTTCTTTTTCCAAATCTTATTCCTCACTTAAAAATGCAAAAATCATAAATACTCACATCATAATATAGCATTATGAATAGTGAAACAACCATATCCATAAGAAAGGGAAAAACAAAAGATAATCCTGACAAATATAATCTATTACCAAAATACAATATAATAACCACATATGTGTGTTTATTTCCTGAGAAAAAATATTCAATATGAAACAACAAATACAAAATGCTACGTCTTTTTATGAAATAAATAGAATACAATTTCACATATAACAGGTCGACTTCGTTTAGACCCAGGTTTAGGACCACGCTTCTTCAATGGTGGTTCTGAATCAACCCTACAAAACGAAATAATAACTTATAAAAATGATTTTACAAAAAATCAGTATAACCTAAAAAATAACTGAAGTATAATAAACCTTTCAGCCATTGCAACTGTATTCTCCTTTTTTCGAGCTTGTTTACTTCGTTTATGATAAACTTTTAAGGGAGAAGAATCTTTAATCGATGAAATGGTAGACATTAATTGAGTCGAAAATGACGAATGTTAGGGTTTATAAAGAAGAAGTAAAAATTAAATACATGCAAATATAATTAAAGCTAGAAAATGAAGTAGTTATGCGAATTATTCGGAAACGTGAAATTAAGTCGATAGTAATGGAGTGTAATCGATAAAAATGGAGTGAAAATGCAGAAAACGTGGGTGAGAAGAAGGAGGAGGAAGGCGGAACGATGGATGTGTTTGAAAAAAAAAAGAGCTATTTAAGGTTCGGGTTGCGCACGGGCTGAACTTTAATAAATGGGCCGAGTGCGGGCCAGTAAATAGAATGAACTCACATGAGTCCGTTCTACACAATATTTTTCGTTCAATAAATTATTAACCTCTCTATATTTCTTTTACAATTTTTTAATACTCCAACTACCCCACTTACCTCTTATTTTATTTAAATCAATTAAATTTCCTAAAACTATGTGAAGGTCAAACTGTAACACTTAAAAAACACGGAGGGAGTGTTTGGCTTCCAAATATAATTAGTCCCAGTTTAAGAGTACTCTTTATTGTATAATTTGGTTAAATTTTTACTATCTTAAAAATAATTTAGATCTAAATATCATTGCAATTAATGATTATGTTTCTATATTATTTTTTTTCTAATATGAGGTACATATATAAAATATATTTATTTCAAAGAAATTTTTTTTTCATGCATTGCATTGGGCTAATTAAGCTATAGATCACCGTGCATGGCACGGGATCTAACCTAGTATATACTAAACGACACACTAGTAATGACACGTGTCATCTCTTGGTGTGTTCTTATTTTTTTTTCTGAAAAAAATCTTTTAAAAATCAAAACAAATCTGATACAAAAAAAAAAAAAAAAAATAAAAAAAAAATTTGACATATCTTATACTATACAATATTATTACTTAAAATAAAAAAAAATTTGACATATCTTGAGCTTAAATATTTATATAGCTTTAGAAAAGCATTCTTAACATATTTTGATAATTGTCTACATCATTTATATTTAACATATCTTTTGTCACTACATTTTTAGATTTTGTTTTATTTATAATAATGATAGTTTAACAGTGATTATTAAAAATTATCGTGCATGACACGGGAACTAACCTAGTTATGCACAAATAATACAAACAAGACTCAATGACAAACCATTAAAACCCACAGAAATTAATTTTTAGAATTTCAGCTGCAAACTGGTCTATTTTTTAGTTTGGTATAATTGCTAGCAAAGCTTATATTACTAAGGTCGGACTGCTAAGATGAGCCTCAATCTGACAAAACAGTATACTAAAACCTCGTTATTAATACTCGTTATTAATACCTACATCCAAGTGTAGGTATTAATACCTACACCCCCTCCCCACATACACTATATAGCCTATACCTACATCCTAGTGTAGGTATTTTTACCTTTTTTCTCTCCTCTTATAAATCAATTTTCCTATAATTTTACCAATATTTTAAATTTCTCTCTCCATTTTCTCACTCATAAACTATCAAAAGCTCCCAACTTTGTCTTACAAAAAAAAAAAAAAAAAAAAATTAAATTAAATTAAACACTCTTAGATCTCTTCCAAAATATAATATGTAAGAGAAAAAATTATAGAAAATTTCTACAAAAGAACGACTAACAATCAAATTGTAAGTTAATTTTGTTATATATATATATATATATATATATATATATATATATATATATATAAAAGTATAAACCCTAACTTTTTATTTGCCTTATTATTCAATTACTTTCTCTAGGTATATGAAATTCTAGTATTAGTTCATGATTTCTTATAATTTTTATCATTACAATGGTTTTTTTTTAAATTATTTTTTTTTTATAATATTTGTCATAACAATGATTTCTTATAATTATAGTAGAATGATGTTTGGTATAATAATCCACTTTAAGTTGAATTAATTTGTGGTGTATTATTAGCTTATAAATTTACTAGACAAAAAAATAAAAATAAAATAGAGTTTAATTGCCCTAATTTTCTAGATTTGATCTATTTCGTATGATTATAGAAATATAAATTTATCTCGTATATGAATGTTCATTTTCATTTTGATAAATGTTCATATATGTACTAATATATGTTCATGCACATATTATTATATTAATATACGCTCATTAGAACTCTGATAAATGTCCTTATCTCCATTTTCTCCTATATTTTCTATTGATCTAATAATGAATATCGGTCTATTGTAAATTTTCATTTTAGGAGGAACATTGATCATTTTAGATGGATTTCATGTTCATTTATATTCAATTAATTTTGATACATGTTCATTCTCTTTACATTATATGTTCATTCTTATATTTAAAGATGTTCATTTGCATTGCAATCTAATTCAATATTTATTCTCACATATATTAACATGTTCATTTAGATTTATACTTATTCATTCATTCTCACATTAAAAGACATTTGTTTCAATTTTAATATTGGTTTGTTGTCATATTAATGTTCAATTAAATTTTAATATTTGTTCATTCTCGTATTGAAAAATGTTTATTTAGATTATGATATTACTTGTTCATCTTCATATTGAACTATGTTCATTATTTTCTGGGAATATGTTAATATTTTGTATTTATAATACGTGTGTTTTGATTGTTACTAACATATTTATAAAATTATGATCTTTTATCACACTGAACAATCAATAAAATAAAATAAAAAAAGTTGAATACAATAATGTATGTATTGATGAAAAGATATGTACTAAGGAAAACACACACACATCATAAGAGTACATAGAAGGGTATCTATTACAAGGACGATGACTCTACAAACTTTTTATTTATACCAAATGTTAAATTAGAGGCGATGTTCAATTTATTTTGCAAGACACATATATACTAAGTATATGATATGTACATTTTTGAAGTTTAAGATTTTCACTTTTGATTTTTTTTTTTTTTTTTTTTTTTTTTTTTATAAAAGTTTCTACTTTTATTTAATAAATTGATCTTGTGTACATTTATACATTTGAAAAGAAAAAAAAGTTATGCTTAAGAAACAATAAACATATAGTATCGCTGTATTAACAATATTGAACATTTAATGATACAAAACTGAATATTTATATCTACAAAAATGAACATTTATATATGCCAAAATGAACATTTTACATATGATTCGAAATCGAAAAATTATAAGATGACATCATTATGATGAAGAGGGGGTGCATATAGTGCTACCTATATAGGGGTGTAGGCAAAAATTTTTACACTAAAACCTGCACCATGTTACCACAACCAATAAAGAAAATCAAAGTAAGCTTTTCACAATAATATAAACTTGAATCCGTAAAGGGAATATAATCCTGTTGATGTATACAAGAAGCTGCTCAAACAAAGTAATCTATGACAGACTCTATGAACTAATATATGTTGGAGTTATTCATTAATCAATCCCCATAATACTGCTCCAAGTCGGTTAAGTATTGGCGCATAGCTGCTATTTACATGCTGAGTAAATAACAACTATACGACAAAAGAGTGGTGATTTTTTTTTTTCTTCTAGTGGTACAATATTTGTACCACTGTAACCTATAATAGCTATAATAGTACTAGTAAAATAGCTTATACTCTACTAGGCTACTAGTACATAAAAAAATTTCCACTGTAAGTATAATGGTACATTAAAAATACCACTGTAGCAATAAAAAAAACCTCAAAAACTAAGTGAATTTACCAATTAACCCTCCTTTATGCATCCTAAACACATAAAAGCTATGCGCCTAGTTGCACTCCTCCAAGTCTAGGTTCTTTGTTGTTGTTTCAAAAGATAAAAAAAAAAATATCATCTTTTACTTGATTGCCTAATTGATATTTTTAAAAAATCAAGCAAGCAATTGAACTCAGTACCATTATCACTTTGCACAACTTTGATAGTTTGGGAAAATTGCCTCTCTACCATAGCAACAAATGAAAAAACAGAACACCTCAGTTTTATCAATCAACAAATAAATCCACACACCTCTAGAATAATCACCAACAATAGTAAAAAAATACCTAGCTCCGCACGACGAAACATGTCGATACGGACCCCACAAGTCACAATGTACTTTCTCAAAAATTCTAGATGCTTTATTATCACTCAAAGGAAAATTATTTCTAGGATGTTTAGCACGCATACATACTTCACATGCGTTATTTAAACTTTCTTTATGACTAACAGTAGGAAGCAACTTAACCACTTTCTCGGAAGGATGACCCATACACGATGCCACAACTCCAAAAAAGATCTTGCGTCTATAGCGCCCACATGATGCACCGGTTTCGTTTTGCTAAAGTAGTACAATCCGTCCCTCCTAGTTCCCGTTTGAATCAGCTCCTTCGTTTGGTCCTGTATAGCACACATATAAGAATTAAATTGGACAATACAATTAAGGTCATCATTAAGCTGTGAAAATGAAAGTAAGTAGCAACTCAAGTTCAGAACAAAGAGCGCTCCGGTGAGAGTAATTTTGTCCGACAAACAAACTGAACCAATAAGAGAAGTCAACACGGTTTCTCCGTTTGGTAAACCTACGGGACACTCAAAGTTCTTTGTGTCAGAAAGCCACGATTTATCTCATGTAACATGATGAGTAGCTCCATTATCCAAGAGGTATCATCAAACTTACCTTTCAAACGATTGTCGGAAAATGTAGCATTACCCATTAAACCGGTAATAGCCTTTTACTGTTCACTTGTAAACAATTGACTAGAAGAAGAAGAGGGTGAATTAAGCGGACCCGGAGTAGAACCAAGATTGCCTGCCGACGCTGCATTGGCTCTCACCTGTGCTAGACCACGACCCACACCATCCGGCTAGCCATGAAGATCATATCATCTACTCTCCTCGTGCCTCTTTTTTTTACAATGATTGCAAGTCTTATCTGCCAGCACTTGGCTTTTTCATGCCCGATTCTGTTGCATTTATCACACACTAGCGGTTTTTTAGAACCACCACCGCTTCGACCAACACCTGACCGAACTGCAAAGCAGAGTGCTGATGTCAATGGCTGCTCTTCCTTGGTGCTGGAAATACCACGAACACGTTCATCTTGACTAATTTGTTGATATGCTCTGGTTAATGCGGGCAGGGGATTTTGTGATAACAAAGTAGAATGAAGAAGAGCATAGTACTCCGAACACAGACCAAGAAAGAATTGCTGTAAACGATCTCCATCTTCCTGTCAGCATGTTGTTTGCCAGCATTACAGGAACACTTTCCACACTTACAGGATATAAGGGGCTCATGTTTGTCAAGTTCATCCCACAAAACAGAAAGCTTACTGAAATAAACAGCAACATACATTGATTTTAGTTGCTCACAATGACTAATTTCAGATTTAAGTTGTTGAATTCGAGGACCATTCACAAGACAAAATCTTTCGTGTAAATCATCCCAGAACCTTTTAGCATTACCATAGTGAGAAATCATCGATTTTACCTCTGGTTCGATGGTATTCATTTACCAAGAAACGAGCATACAATGAATAGTAATTCAATCATCTTTCGAACAAGAAGGAACATACGCTTGAATACTCCCATCCAAGAAACCAAACTTACGACAAGAAGACAGAGAAATACGAATGGCGTGAGCCCAATCATTGAAGTTGTCGAGTTTCAGTCGTTGAGAGGTTATAAAATCTCCAGACCGTTCTTGCGGTCCGAGATAGAAAGGAGAATTAATTTCAATTTTGGGTGGTGGTGGTGGTGGAGTATCACCTTCCCCCATTGTTTACGATGAGAAGAAGAGAATTAAATTAAGAGATTTTAAAATTTGACTCTGATACCATGCTAAACTTTGTGAATATTGGATTAATTCTCATTAATCACCGCAAAACAATATATAGAGTACAAACTATTCCTTGAGTGGCTTATCTTTGGTAACCCGGAATTTAGGAAACAATCACAAAGGATAAACTAAATACCATAAACAAGCTCTATCATATATATGCTAAGATCACGGAAAATATATCCGCAATAATATTACATATCAATTAGTTGACTTTATCTTTTCTATTTCCTCCACCTAACCGTAATATATGCTAAATGCATGCATAGATATCACTAGCTTGATTAGTGGAGCAAAATGATCCTTGTAGTTGATTTCCGTGGGCTTGTAATTCCTTCCATATTTTCATGATTTTGGAGTTGTATATAATTGAGGCCTTTGTACTTCGTTCGGACCCGCAAAAATATTACATACTACATACTAGTATTATTTACTCCAAAAATGTTACACAAAATAGTTTCTTGTCGTTTTGGGCATTGTTCGAAGGTGTTTTCAATTTAATTCTTCATAGTACACCGAAGAGTTGGAGTCGTGTAACCCTGGTGGTCGATTGCTATGAGTCCGTGTGTATCTGTATGGGCAAATTCGACTTTAGGACAGTGATTTATTGTCACGCCACAACATTTTCCTAATAAGTCGTTTGATTATCTTCATTGCTATTAGTCATATTTCCTACAATCTAAAGTCGAATTTACTTAAGTTTTTTTTTTTTAGATTATGGCTAATAGGGAGACTATTTTAGTACACATTGATTTGCTAGTCGATTTTTTAAGTGTGGATTTGAAAATCATATTGCACTTATGAATTTTACGTTAACATTGTGATGGAGTATATGTCGTGCTTCCATACAGTACGTATATTATATAGCACTAGAATTAGCTTATGAGTCATGAGCTCATGACAAAAATGAAGTATGTGGATACCCTATTTTACTATAATAACTTTGTGATGTTATGATGATTGTTGAATATGTTGAATATAATATTTAGGAAAAATTGCGGAAATTAATATAACCTTTGGCCCGTTCTTTTTTAATATTACAACTTTTTGATTAAGTCTTAATAATATAAACTTTGGGAGGTGTCAATTTTAAACAAGACAAAAAACTTGTAACCTTTAAATCAGGTTACCCATGTCACGTGTCATCAGGTAATTGGTCTAAATATTAAATTAATTTTTTTTTATTTAAATAATTAATTTTAGATTTAAAAATAAAAAAGAAAACAGAAAAAAGCAACCCCCTCTTAACCCCGACAACCATTATTCCACCACGGCAGCCCGCCCTTCCCCGGCGAACAAAAACCACCCTAATCCCAGCAACCACCACGCCACCTCCTCTCCCCTCCCCCACGCAGCATCCATGACAGCGACTAACTCCTCCGCCGCCGACCAACCCAATTACCCCCTAACCCTGACCTCCCCTTTCTTCCCTTTCCCTCTGTCGATTTCCCCTTTCCCAACCACCACCAAAACCACCCTAATTCTCGCAACCAGCCACCACACAACCCGCCGAAACACCACTAAACTAACTCCTTCCCTTTCTTAGACCCCGTAACAACGTCTCACCCCTTTCCTTGCTTGAAAATCACCCCCACTTCACATCCCTTGCATCAAAAAAATGTCCGTTGTTGTGTTGCATCGCGGTGAGGCTCGCGTGTTAGGGGTTAGGGTTTGGCCTGGTGTCGCGATGAAGGAAAGGGGAAGGTCGGGGTTAAGGGAGAAGTGGTCGGCCGACGGTGAGGATGTTGGTCACCGTCCGAACCTTCATCATCAAGGCCCAAGGGTGCCGCGCGCATAAGTGTGGGGGAGGGAGAGGAGGTGGCTGGGTGGTGGTGGTTGGGTAGTTTTTTTTTTTTTTTTTTATAATTTTTATAATTTATTTTTATTTCTTTAATAATAATAATAATTAATAATTTTATTAATTATATTGAAAAACCAATAAAACAATGACACGTGTCACGGTAACCTTCAAAAACAGGTTACCAACAGGTAATGTCTTGTTTAAAATTGACACCCCCAAAGGTTATATTATTAAGACTTAATCAAAGGGTTGTATTATTAAAAAAGAACGGGCCAAAGGTTGTATTATTTTCCGCAATTTTTCCTAATATTTAAAGGACCTAATATATGATCAAGGCTGAGTATGTTAACTTGATTTTAGAATTATGTCATAGCGATTTAAAGCTTTGTGTTTGACATAATATTGTTTTGAGAATGACTTAGCTTGAGAAGTGTTATTCTTCGAAATTATGAATCATGTGAATCACATTGAGATCGTTACTCATCATTGCAATAGTATGATATTTTAATCCGATTCATGTAACTTTTGGATAAGTATCCTAAATCATGTGGAGAGACCATGTCATTGTGTTTGTACTAGTTTTGGAGAGAAGCAATTTAAATTTAAGTCCTTATTTGTGAAAGTTAATTTTGTCTAACCATGCATAACAAAACAATTGGGTGTAATGTTGTTTTTCACGAGCCAGTTGAAAGTAAAGAAATTGATATGGTAGATTCATTGAAGGTTGGTGATGGCGTCATTAACTAAATTTGTATATTGTCTTGTTTGTGATATTATCTTTTAGTGGTTTGATAGTGGGTTCAAATGAAGGCTAAAATTGCAAACTAATATGACAACTTAGTTAAATGAAAGTGGAGGAACTTTCTTTGTGTGAGTGTCCTTGTAAGAAATAATACAAGGTAAATAAGTTTATTATATAAATTAAATTGAGCACCAAAGCTATGGTGTGAGAATTCATCACATGATTATTCTTGTGATCTGTTAGTTTAACCATGATTATGAATCATACGCTTCTAACATAATGTCGTTATGTGACGATAATATTGTCATGATATTAACCACAGTGCAGGTGGAGACAATGAAAGTGTTCTTTAATGATCATTGTATGGTACTGTGAAATAAGAATTAAATTTGCAGGTTTAAGATGCTAACAAAGTAACCAAGAATGATGAGTTTTATGAAGGTTTGGCTCAAAAAGTTATGCAATCTTATTGCAAAATCTATTAGTAGATATCAATTGTGGGGGGAGCCAACTCCATCAAATACATGTGTTGTGAATTATATATAAGTTACAATTGAGATATCTTATAATGGAAAAAGAATGTATACATGCTAGTGGCATGGATATTAATCATAAAAAATGTGTTCACGTGATGTAAGAGGAATATTAGAGATTCCCTCAATAAAGGCCTTTATAGATAACTAGGTTAAGTCCCGTGCCATGTACGGTAATTTTTAATACTTAATACTTATCATTAGTTTAACATTATTATTTAATTATAAAAAATTATACCTAATTGCAAAATAGGATGAAAGTTCTGTAATTATAATTTTTTTTAAAAAATTTATCACACTAAAGAAAACAGAGAGAATAATATATGCACGACTAATAAAAATAACTATGAATTACATTACAAAGTTATAGATAGCAAACTATTATTGCATATTATTGTATAAAAAAAAAATAATATCTTTGTTTGAATGTGTACAAATAGAATGTACTTATCAAATAGGAAATGAAATATTATTGCATATATTTGTATTAAAAACTTTTCTAAGAAGCTTTGGCCAAAAAAATAAAAAAATAAAAAAAAAACTTTTGGAGGGAAAAATTTTAACCAGGAGATGACATGTGTCATTCCTGATTTCGCCTTTAGTATAAAGTTATAGATTGATGTTGGAGTCAGCACAAAGGATGGGTTTAAGCCTATGAGGAGTGAATTGTAGCTGATACCCATCTTAGAAATGTCTAAATTCAATGGGTCAAATGAAGTCACAAAAGAGCTCAAGTATAGTACCACGACCATTCATAATTAATAAAGAGATGTGGTACTTTTTACTGCTATGTGTATGAGGTTGAGTAAAAGAACTCTTAATAAGTTCATAGCCTTAATATATAAAAGTGGTTTGTGGCAAGACAAACTTGATTAACTTACCTATGTGAATGAGGAGGTTACACCCAATCCCCTATGAGGTTCCAAAGGCTAGGACCTCTAGAGCATTCATGAAAAATCCGGGCAAATGTGAGGCATTTTTTATTTCGCGAGAACACTTTTGATTTGAGAAAGGTTTAGTACGCAACTGTGTTTATACTAACTCATGAAAGGTTTAAGGCGAAGTCTACCCAACATGACTGTAAAACACAATTGTATGTATTGGGTATCAATTCAAGTCCACAAGACATTGATACTTGCAAAACCGAGTACCCTTGCCCAAATGTTTACTTCGTTCTTTGATCTTTTGAATCATGTGGGGAATGTTGGAATTATTCATTAATCAATCCCCATAATACTACTCCAAGTCTAGGTTCTTTGTTGTTGCTTCAAAAGGAAAAAAAAAAAATTCACCTTTTACTTGATTGCCTAATTGATATTACATATCAATTAGTTGACTTTATCATTTCAATTTCCTTCACCTAACCGTAATATATGCTAAATGCATGCATAGATATCACTGATTAGTGGAGCAAAATGATCATTTGTACTGCCTCCGGTACAAATTACTCGCAAGTTTGGGGTATTATTTGTGAGATATAAAATATTCTAAAGTTGCGAATAATTTGGACCGGAGGTAGTAGTTGATTTCCGTGAGCTTGTAATTCCTTCCATATTTTCATAATTTTGTAGTAGTATATAATTGAGGCCTTTGTACTTTATTCGGACACGCAAAAAAATTATACTTCTTCCATTACGAATTACTTGCAACAAAGGGGTATTATTTGTGAGACATAAAATATTCCTTTGTTGCGAGTAATATGTAACGGAGGGAGTATACTACATATTACTCTTTAGTCTTTACTCCAAAAATGTTACACAAAATAGTTTCTTGTTTTGGGCATTGTTCGAAGGTGTTTTCAATCTAACTCTTCGTAGTACACCGAAGAGTTGGAGTTGTGTAACCCTGGAAGTTGATTGCTATGAGTCTGTGTAATACCCCGTATTTTCTAATTAATTAATTAATAATTATTTTTTAAAAAGGGTATTTTAGTAAATTTATTATTTGGAGCCAAAATAATATTTGAATTTTGGGCGCCAAAAGTATTTTGAAAACTAATCATTATTTTGGATAAAATTTATTATCCATTTATCCTATTTAAAAATCGGATTATTTATATATTTCGGATATTTTATGTAAGGCAAAAACTATATTTTATTAATTAATTAATATGTCCGAAAATTCCCATTAATTAGCTAGGAATTTCGGATTTCCAATGTGTAGGAAATCCGATTTTTCTTAGTTATTTTGTTGGGGAATAATTGGTATTTAGTTAATTAATTATTCTATATTATTTACACAATTATTTTATTCCTTAAAACCGAGCAAAATCTTCCTAAATATATTTATAGGAGTCCGAAAATTTGAGATATGGTAAGCTCAATATTTTCGGCCCTTTTGAATTATTTTGGGGGAATTTAACTGGTAAAATTATATTTTTAATTATCTCCCAAAATCTCTTATTTTCCTTAATTCTAATTCCCCATATTTTTAATATCTTATGATCATATTTTCTTGCCAATCATTCTTCTTAATTATTCCCCAAGTAATTCTAATTTCCTTATTATTTTTTATGACTTACATACCTTCCATATTCAAGTATACACAATCACCTTAATATCCAAACTTTCTTTAATTATTTTACTCCCTTCTCCAAGTAATCTCATAAACCCTATTTTCCATAATTTTCCCACATTCTCTTTCCATAATTCTTGCATGAGCTAGCCTATAAAAACCCCTTCATACCTCTCACATTCTTTACACCAATTCTCTACTTTTCTTCTCTTCCTTTTACACAAATCATCCCGTTTATCTTTGAAGCCAATTTTGGGCACTTTTGGTCAGTTTTTTGGATATTGACATTTCTCAAAATATTGTTCCTCTCAAAAAATCCTTAAGGTTAGGCTCAAGAATCACCCAATTTGGAGTTATATCAAAGGCGTTATAGCCTCTACAAGTTTTGCCTATTGTTTCTAACGCAAATCCAATTCTTCTCTTTTTCTTGGTTTCTTATTCTCTTCTCTTATTCAATTATTATTATTATTATTATTATTATTATTATTATTATTATTATTATTATTATTATTATTATTATTATTATTATTATTATTATTATTATTATTATTATTATTATGAAATTAATTTAAAAGGTTCATGTACATATAGTTGGGGTTTTTTTTAATTATTTGTTAACCTTATATTGATTAAGGTTATATTTATTTGTAGGGTGTGTTCGATCAAGGTTCTTGAGGTTCTTTTTGTGTGTTTTTTCTAGCAAGGATCAAGGTACGTTTAGGTGGATAGATACCTTTGAAAGTGATTAGTTTGAATAACATGTTTTACATGATTCGATTAGTGATGAATTAAATTGATTTGAATTATGATTTTGAAATAAATTATGTTTGAAGGTATTGATTTTAATAAAAGTATTTTGAATGATTGATTTTTAAATCATGTTTTGAATGGTTTGGATTGCTTATTGTATGTAAATAAAGGAATTGATTTTAAAATGTTTGTTGAATTAAATAAAGGGTTTTCAAGGAAGAGTTGTTGATTTTCAAAAGTTATTAATATGAGATTTTATTCTCAAGTATTTATTACAAGGTTTAATTTTGAAAGCATGTAGAATTATTTAAAAAGGATTTTGAATTATATTGGGACTATTGGATATTAAAAGGATCTATTGAACCATTGAATTATTATTATTAGGAAAAATACACTTTAATAATCCCAACTATGGACGATTTATCTACAATAATCCCAACTATTGATTATTCTACTATAATCCTAACTATTAGGTTAGTTTTCCTCTAGCAGTCCCAAACCGGTCAACAAAAGTCAACAACCTATTATTGTAGGTTGTTTGACACGTGTCAGCGTGTAAGTGGTTCCAAAAAAATTTTTAAAAAAAACAAAAAAAAAGAAACTAAAAAAAAAAAAAAATTATGGCAGCCACCCCTAACCAACACCTCCACCTCCTGCCGCCCAACCACTTCCTCCACCTCCTGCCGCCCAACCCTAAAGCACCACCTTCTCCATCCACCCAAATCAGAAACGGCTCCCACGACCAGCCGCACCCTCGAAACCGACCAAAACACCAAACCCTTCCCCGTGAAACCACCAGTATCCCCAAATCGCAGCGTGGGTATTCTTGGGTATTCATGGGTGTTCGTAGGTATTCGTTGGTGTTCGCGAGAATTCAGTGGTTGTTCGTTGGTGTTCGTCGGTGTTTGTGGGTGTTCGTCAGCGTGGGTGTTTATGGGTGTTCGTCAGCGGAGGAGAGAGAAAAAGGCACGAGAAGGAGAGAGAAGGGAGTTTCGTGGTGGTTGAGAACAGTAGCGTGGGGCTGCGCTGCTGCAATTGGTCGGAGGGGGTAGGTGAACGGTCGAGGCGGCGGGGCCGCGGTGTTGGGTGAAGAAAAAGCATTGAGCCACCATGGCCTAGGGTTTCATGGTGGGTGTAAGGTGGTTGAAGGGAGAAGGGGGGTGGCTGGGATGACTTTTGATTTTTTTTTTCTTTTTATTTTATTTTTTTTAATATTAAGCCTGGTGTTTTTTTTTAAAAAAAAAGAGTTTACCCTTTTAGCAGGTAACCGGTTGTTAGGACTGCTGGAGGAAAACTCACCTAATAGTTAGGATTATTGTAGAATAATCAATAGTTGGGATTATTGTAGGTAAATTGCCCATAGTTGGGATTATTAAAGTATATTTTTCCTTATTATTATTATTAATGCTTTATAAGCATGTTAGTAATCCCACTATGCGGATTTGGTTTATTGATAAGGCCTTGGACTTTGTATGACCGGGTCTTTCCTCAAGAATAGCTTGTAATATAAGGAGACTAGCTTGGGGGGTGTGCACACTTGAGTGAGGAATTGGATTAAAAGGAATTGGTTCTTAATAAAGGAATTGGTTTTATTAACCATTATTTTGAATATTAATCATTGGAATCAGTTTTGGAATGATGAGTTTTGAATTTATTGGATTAATTATTGGAATTGGTTTTAAAAGCATGTTTGCAAATAAATTAAGTTTACACTATCTTGCACTTATCGTACTTAGCATAATTTGCTAATCCGTATTTCTTATTTGTTTGGTTCGCCCTGTTTACCGTAATGGTAAGCAGTGTTGACTATTTTCAGGTGGAGTCATGAATGAGCATATGGGAGTCCCGACATTTGCTTCACCTAGTTTAGGAATGTTGGTCTGGTCTTTATTTTTGAGCACTCATAACCATGTTACTATTTTTATAAGTATTAATAAAAGAAAGTTAAGTTTCCGCTGCAAGTTTTGTTGTTGAGTTAAGCATTTTGAGTAGCCTTGCGTAATCACGCGTCGGCAATATGCCCCAGTCTATCTGTACGCTATAATTATACATATTATACTGGTATTTCTGTAGAGGGAGATTTGGGGGTGTTACAGTCTGTGTGTACCTGTGCGGGGCAAATTCAACTTTAACATAGTGATTTATTGTCACGTCACGACATATTCCAGATAAGTCAGTTTAATTATCTTTATTTCTATTACTCATATTTCCTACACTATATACAATCAATGACCCCGAGATTACGCATTCGTTTGCTGTAGAAATAAAGTAATCTAGGAGGTTTATGTTCCTGTCCATCCAATGTGACAAAAATGCAGTCCATTTGAGATAGCAAGCAGATAACAACACAATGCAATCTAACATTCATGCCATTCATTACTAAGATAAGTCAGATCGATACAGTTACGTGGATCTCTAGGGTATCCAGTCAATGCAATGTGACTAATCTTTTATTTCATATTTTAAAATAAGTACTAGCAGACATAGATTTACATGTCAAGAAAGTAATCAGGGTAATACCATAGGATTGCATGATTTGAGAGGCACGACACAACAACCAACCAATCTAAGGAGTGATTTTCATCGAAAGCATATTGATGTGCACATCGTGAACATATACTCATCGACCTAATTTAAATTTATGGTAAACTTGCCTAATTATCCCAAACCATAGCCTAATTTCAGCTCACAATGTATATCAGCTCATACCAAAAATAACTATGTTTCATAACAATTGTCCTAGTTGTCTGTTAATAAGAAGCAACTAATAGTAACAGAAACTTGTAGAGACATGGGAAAAATTACAGAAAGCTCATTATAGACAAACCAAGTTCTAAAAACTAAAAGGATCACTTAAAAAGTGTTAAGGTTGGGTTCCAGAAAACGAAGAAGAATTTGAGGAAGAAGAAAGTGTAACATAATAGAGAGAGGAAGAGAGAAAGTAGAAAGAGAAAGAGATTAGGTTCAACGTAATTGATATTATGAATTTCAATTACAATGATTAGCTTAAATAAGTTAGCTCATTACACTAAGCCTCGTCTAACAAATTCAGAAAATGACAAAACTTAAGAAATATAAATACAGTTCACCAAAAATAACCAACTTAACTAACTTCACCTATATAATACCCCATATAAAAGACTTGACATCAAGGCTAAGGAATACTAAAACTAGGAAAGAGAGCCACAAATTCATTAGCAGACATCCAAGAAGTATCATGAGCTGGTTTGTCTTGCCATTGAACCAAATATTGCTCCATCTGACCACCAACAGTCATGTAGATTCCTCTCTATAGAGTCCTCTGAGCCACCACTGTAAAAGACACCAAAGGAGTGCGATTAGGAGAATCAATCAAGATTGGCAGCACAACTACTGGGGGCAAGGTGCCTCTGAAAACTTTAAGCTAAGAAACATGAAAGACATCATGTATCTTAGCTGCACTACAAAGCTGCAATCTGTATGCAACCTTTCCAATGAATGCAATCACTCGAAAAGGGCCAAAATACTTAGTTGCCTACTTATTGTTGCTTCTATGACTGTTTCTTGTAATTCTATAATTTCAGCCAAACCCTATTCCCAATTTAAAACTCTCTCTTAGATCTTTTGTTATCAGCTTGCATTTTCATTCCATGTTGTGCTTTGCTCAAGTTTTCCTTCAACAGCTTGAGCATGTCTTCCTTTTTTTGCATGCTTCTATCAACCACAACATTGCTTGACTCCCTAGGTAAATAAGGAAGATGTAGAGGAGGTTCTTGATTGTACACCACCTCATATCGAGCAACCTTAGCAGCACTATGATAGTGTGTATTGTACGATAATTTAGCCATGGGAAGGTATTTGCACTAGTCTTTTGTTCTGTCCCTAGAAAAACACCTCAAATAAGCTTCCAAACACCTATTCACAACTTCAGTTTGTCTATCTGTCTATGGATGGTAAGCAGGAGACAATAAAAACTCAGAACCATGTAGGGAAAACAACCCTTTCCAGAACTAACTCAGAAATATAGGATCTTTGTCACTAACTATACTCTTAGGCCATCCATGCAACTTGAACACAAAGTCAAGGTATACTTGAGCAACATCAACTGCCGTATAGGGATGCTTTAGAACCATGAAATGAGCATCCTTACTAAACTTATCCACCATTACAAGTATCACAATTTTTCCCATAGACATAGGCAAGCCAGATATGAAGTCCACTAAAATATCAGTCCACACATTCTCCGGAATAGACAGAGGTTGTAAAGCTCCTAACAAATTGACTTATATCCTTCAGCATGCCCCTCCAATAAAAAATGCCCTACATTCTCTTCCCATTTTTGTCCCTAGCTAAGTGTCTAGCTTCCAAAGAAGAATGTTGCCAACTAATCAACTTCTTTTTCAAGTTTTCATCTGGTCCCACCACTATTCTACCATTTTTCTTCAAAATTCCATCATGAAATTGGAAACTAGCTAGGAACTTGTTCACCCTATTTCAATTTATGAATCAGGGAAGCTGTGTTTGTATCCAAGGCATAACTAGCAGTAATTAAGTGAGCTAGGTTTGACTCAATCACTAGTACATCAGCCGTTTCGGAGTTTTTTGTATGTACCCGAATGGAGGGTGTGAATGTCCCGCGGGAGACAGATCCGCAATGCAATACTCGAACGGCTTGGTCACCTCAAAACAACGCACCCCGGAGGGGCCGGAGGTCTGCCTTCGATGATTAAGTTAGTGACCGAAAGAATGTATTTTAGAGAGAGAAAATAGAGAGAAGGGAGAGTAATTGTAGGGGGCATTGCCCTTGGAGGATGAATTAACTCTCCTTGAACTGATGTAAATGATTAGTATTTATAGAGCATTGAGACATGTGCCTTTTAGGTTATTTAACCTAAGTAAATTGACTTCCCTCCATTTTACAGCTTAGACCCATTTTCATCCTTCTATCATCAAGTGACACGTGTCATGCTCTAATTGGCTCATTGAGCGATGAGCTTCCAGACATGTGTTGCGGTGGCATTGGTCCACATATAGAAGGTATTTTTACCCTAAACATTAGCCCCTCGAAAGGGGTAATTTCTCTTTCAAGAGGAATTGCTCCTTTTGAAATTAAGGTTTTATTTGCCACTTGCTCAAAAGCTCTTTGGTCGGCATATGTCTAGTTCAATAAAAGAGAGATTTGATTAACTTGGAAATTTTGATACCTTAATGGATGAAATTTTCTAAGTTAATCAGTCATAATAATGATCTTTCATTTCTTTTAGCCCCAATATGGTGGTCATATGACCTTTGGGTGACTTAGAATATTTTTAAGACGTTTGATATCTCATAAGGCAAGAGGTGAATGGCCGTCCCGCAGGATAGGAGGCAAATGGTAGGATAGGAGGCAAATGGTAGGATAGGAGGCAAATGGCTGCCTGACATTTCATAGTGCAGGAGACAAATGGTTGCCTGACAGGAAAGGAGGCAAATGGCCGCCTGATAGGGCAGGAGGCAAATGACCGCCTGACATTTCATAGGGCAAGAGGCAAATGGTCGCGTGGCTAGACAGGAAGCAAATAGCCGCATGATAGGACAGGAGAAAAATGGCCGCCTGATAGGACAGGAGGCAAATGACCGCCTGACATTTCATAGGGCAGGAGGCAAATGGCCGCCTGGCAGGACATGAGGCAAATGGCCGCCTGATATGACAGGAGGCAAATGGCCGCCTGGGGTGTTTGTAATTATACTTTTAATGTCCTTTTACCCCATTGAGTGGAATCGTATAATTTCGAAAGGTAATCTAGGCTAGAACTTTGACCGGTCACCGGCTAATGTCTTTTAGACATCCGGTTTGCGAAGAATTAATTGTTCTTTAGTTTACCCAGGTCAGACGACTATGAGTTGACCAATTAGGTCGTTCAATCTTTTTTGCATGCATGTGGTTGTAGAGCACTATGTCACTAGGACGGGAGTTACTCTCTGCGACGATTTCACCCGGATAGGCGTCGCCGAACGTCTTACTCATGTTGGAGCAGACGAATTTATAAAATATATTACCATTCGGCCATTGGCCTCATGTATTTTTAAGACGGTTGTATAGCCACTAAGTTTTTTACTTAGTTTATTATCCGGCTATTGGCCTTATGCCACTTGGACATTAGTTTGGCTACTAAGTTTATTTTTATGCATCAACATTATTTAGAAGAGAATAAATCAATGTTACCTCAAATATTCAATGCTCGATGCTCAACCTATGTAATTGGGTAGCTTAACCCTTGAAGGACCTTGAGAGGCCGGCTGTCGAGCTTAACCAAATACAAAGGTTGCTTGACACTTATACAGCTTGACCATTATACTCCCAAAGAGTCGATCTCCCATTTATACATGCGGCTTCTCATACTTATATCGATGAGAGTAAGATACTCTTGAGGTGATGTTCCTCCACTTATATGAGAGAGCAGCTTCACATATGCAATCACAACCAGATTTTGAATTGCCCTCGAGCATATGAAGTCACAGCCGGATGTGCCTAACCTTATCATTTTATATTAATGCCGCTTGGATACAAGAGGTTAAGGTTTCCCTCACATGAAGGGGAGCTTGCTCATTTCACTCAGCTTTCATGCCGTTTGTACAAAGGTGCAGCCTCTGATGTCGCTTTCTCCCTTATGGCTCAGACAACCCTCCAAATAACGTACACACTCTTGAATGTTGGTCGGCTTTAACGACCATCCATCTCTTTATTTTTCAAGGAGCCTTGTAGGTTTTTATTTATTGCTTATTGGCTGCCATGATAGCCCTGGTAACTTCACGCAAATGAATTGCTTCAAGGGTGGTATAACCGAAACATAAGACCGACTTTGAGCGAGAATGCAACCACAAACAGCCCCTAAATGTAGATGGCCGGTAGATCGTGGGCGGCTGCTCTCACAAGGTGAGCTTCTTTGCTATGTAAGAGGTCGAGCGACTCCATGATTACCGAGTGAGTGAGCTCAACCAATGAGATATGGAATTGAAGTTCGCTGCTAGAACAATCTTGAATACCGAGCTCTCGAACTGAAGTAAATAATTAGAGATTGCTTGCTCACTACTTAGACGACATATATATAGCCACAACCGCTTGACTAAGCTTTTATTTTAATAGCCACATCCGCTTGAAAAAAGTAGCCCCTGTAGCCGAGCATGATTGATTAGGCAAGCTCAATGAGCCAATTCCATAGACTGGCTAACTTGGTTACAATCCAATGCTAAAACCGGGCTGACATAGGGATGAAACTTGAACCGTCTGACCCTTGCTTAGCTTGGTTGCCGCTTGACCAAGCTTACAATCCAGCTCTCTTGTTAGCACACTTCACAACCGACCTTTTTTTTTTTTTTTTTATCATAGTAATGATAATGATGATCAGAGCAGCCAGAGGTGTCGATGAACAAAGTAGCCCCTGTCATCGAGCTCAATGAGCCAATGACACATCCGGACTTAATGAAGAACAAAGAAGCCCATAGCCGGGCTTTATGAAGAACAAAGAAGCCCACAGTCGGGCTTAATTGATGAGCTAGGCAGCCATGCAGCCGGATTTAATTGGTGAACAAAGCAGCCACACAGCCGGATGGGTGTGGCTGGGTTTAATTGATGAGCAAAGAAGCCCTTACGGGCTGGGCTTGAGAATGAACAAGGCAACCAGGAATAAGTAGTGCCACCTATGGTACTTTATAGCCAACTTTCGGCTATCTTTGCTTACCAGAACTTGCTCCAAAAACTTAATGAATAATAAGCTGCTCGTGGAAATCCATATTGAAGCTTTTACTTAGCTAATATTAGTGATGTATTCAATAGAATCAGAAGTGTCTCCTGACTCATGGTCGGCTCACTAAGAGATGTATAATAATGGAGTAGCTCTCCTTTTATATGTATTTTATATATGCTAATATGCATATATAAATATACTTAAGTGATGCATGCCTCTTTTTTTTTTCACCAAAGTTGTATATACCTACAAAATGGTAGAACATCAGTTAGGCGGCTTTTCTCACTTTCTCTCTGTTTTTTTTTTTTTTTTTTTAAAATCATAATAATGATGAATATAGCAGCCATTGCATCCAGCTTTGAGGTTAAACAAAGCAACCATGGCAGTCGGCTTTGAGGTTGAACAAAGCAACCATGGCAGCCGGCTCTGATGTTAAACAAATCAACCATGGCAGCCGGCTTTGAGGTGAACAAAGCAACCCTTACAACCGCCATTGATTAAAGAATAGAGCAGCCATGACAGCCGCTTAATTGAGGTAAGAAACATCCCTACAGCCGGGCTTAATTAAGGCAGGTAGCAGCCTCACAACCGGGGTTAGTTAAGGCATGAAGCAGCCCATTACGACTAGGCTTGACTGATGAACAAAGCAGCCGCTAGTTTGTTATGACATGGTCGTCCAGCGATCAATGGCCGGCTAACATCATTGATGATCATTTTTGTTGCGTTGATCAATTGCCGTCTCCCGCATTGATAATCATTTACACATACGGCAAGGCTTCAACCCATATACAGGCGGCAAGGCTTAATCCCATATAAAGGCGGATCTCATAAATTATTGAAAATGCCGCTTGTGTATGCTAACGCAAGAAAAAGGCTTGGTCGTTTGTGTATGCTAACACAAGAAAAAAAGCTTGGCCGCTTGTGTATGCTAAAACAAGAAAAAAGCTTGGTCTCTTGTGTATGCTAACATAAGAAAAAAGCTTGGCCTCTTGTGTATTTATCAACGTGGTCTTCTAAGTTTGCAACTCTTCTTCAAAGTGGCTAAGCAATTAGCTAAGCTAATTTTCTTGGCTATAAAGAGCTTCGGCAATGGCTGCTCACTCTCTTGTAAGCAAAAGACACAAGCGGCATTATACATGGCCGACTCTTACATTAAAATTCGAGACGATTAAGCACGAAGTCATACAACCGACTGTATCACTCGGGCATCCACTCTCTAAGTGCCGCCTGACTACTATTATATAAGTCGGCATATTTGCCGCTTGTATTTGCGGAATCTGAGATTCAATTCCCCGTAGTTGCCGCTTGTATATGTGGAGTTGGAGGTTTGCTGCTTGGCCTTGGAGTGTCGCATGAATAAATGCAACTACTCTCGAATGCCGATTGAGCTCCTTCTTGATGAAAAGTCCAATGTCAGACGAGTATGGAAGCTGCCGTCTATATATGTTGTTTCGGGGGTTTTTATGTCCCTCGAGAAAGTTACAAATCAAGACTGGATTCAACAAGGACGCTTGTACCTACAAAACAAACGAAGCACCGAATGGTCGGTGGTCCGCCTTTGAAGATTAAGTTAGTACTGTTTTGGGTGTTTTTGTCCCTCGACAGAGTTATATCACAAAGTCTGGTCTGGCTGAGTTGCACTCGCAAAACAACGGAGACTCCGGGTGGTTGGAGCTCCGCCTCCGAAGGTCAAGTTAGTAACTTGAAAGGAAATAAAGGGTACGGAAATTTAGGTGGGGATCTACTTGGATTCCAAGCTCAGGTGTTTCTCTGATGAGAGAGAATGTAGGTGTAATAAATGATTGAATGTGTCCCCAAAATGGGGAAATATTTCCCTATTTATAGGGTCATTGGAGAACGTGCCTCTATCTAGGTCACTTGACTTAAATTTCAGTGGGCTGCGCCGTTTTACGGCGCTTCTTGGGATTTGGGCCCTTGAAGGCCGCCATTTCAGAGATGTATCTAAGAGGGCCACGTGTCAAGAGGATATTAAACCACATGGGCCATCCTAAACTCGACACGTGGCCTCCTCTCATTGGTCCACGTGTCTAGGGTATTTTTACCCTAAACATTTTCCCCACACAGGGCGCACGTGCATATCACGTGGGGCCTGTGACACGTGTCCACCTATCAGAGGTGAACAGTAATGGATAGTAAATTTAAATTTCAAACGAAAATTCCCCCCCCCCCCCCCCCCGTTTTCACCTTCTATATATAGAAGTTTACCCCTCCCTTTCTCTCACCTTACGTTCATTTGACTTTTTAGAGAGAGATTCTCTGCCTCCGTCTGCGTCAGAGCGGTTTCAAGTTTCCGTGTGCTAGAAGTTCAACACTTGGCTTACCGGTTGTAACGGTTTTCAGATTTTTCAGAGTAAAAGTAAGGTAATCGCTTGTACCATTTTAGCTTTTCTCCTTTTTAACTTGTATACAATTTTTTCTTCGCCTGTATACATAGTTTTAGAAAATATAAATGAGCTCTCAATCCACACACTCGGCACTGCCTAAGACACTCAGCCGGTCTCCTGGAACGGTTGAGTCTAGAACAGGGGGTGCCTTTTCTGGACTGTTAGAACCGATGTGCTCATCTCCGAATTCCTCCCTCTCTGTGTCTGTGTAGGACACAATGGCCAGAGTCAAACAGACGGCCTGGAAATCTAGGAGCCGGCGCACTATGTCAGTGCCAGCCGATGAGGTTGTTCAAGATGGGGAACAGAGGGAATTGGAGGAGAGTGGTTCTGATGAAGAGGCTCCCTCTACTTTCGGGAGCTCAGGAGTACGAGAGGAAGGCGTTGAGGAAGCCGCCTCCTCCAATGGAACCGGTGACGACGAGGCCAGTGAAGGGTTAAAGGCCAAATCTTCTGGCTCTAACCTGGATAACATTGCGGCTGACTATCAGCAGCTGCCTAAAGTCGCTGACCACCCTAACCCAAAAAGGACTAGAATGCTGTCCGGTGACATCGCCCTACTGAGAAGCGGTTTTAGGGCCTTAAAGAGAAGTACCCCTTTGGGAAGGGGTGGGATATCATTGTTTTGCCTGCTGACGCAGTAATGGCGTGGGACGAAGACATTGATAATGCAGACTATTATTTTTTCTGCTATGAGGCAGTAAAAGAAGTCGGCCTCTGGCTCCCTCTCCACCCCGGGATTAGGAAAATCCTGAAGGGGTACGATTTTAGGAGTTTGGAAACTCACCCCCAACTCGTGGGTGAACATTATAAGTTACATCGCCGCCTGCGAGCTCTAGAATATAAATCCAAGCTTCTCCGCCTTCGCTCACATGCATTATTTGAGCAAGGCCCCAGGCGGCCATGGGGCATGGTATACTCTGACTACCTTGCCCCAATATTTGATGAGCTTGGACAAAGTGTACAAGTGGTCCGGGTGGAAGGACAAGTTTTACTTGATTTTTTCCCCAACTTTGAGGCATTACCGGACTCTCCGCCAGTACAACACAGCGCCGACTCTTCTGAGAAGGAAATGCCCTCTCCCGGAGCTATCTACTAAGGCCCGGGAGTAAATAATAGAACTGGGCTTCTTTGAGACCAGAAATGAGCCCATGGGGGATGGGACTCACATTATATTTCCCAAGAACTGGATCCCCCATCCGGACTATTTCAAGGATGAACGCTTCTTGTCCGCCTGTGGGTTAAGTCCCATGTTTCCCAAGGGTAGATTACCTTGCATCCGGAGTGTTTGTTATTTTTATTTTTATTGCAAACTTGCCACAATTTCTTCTAACCTTGAATTCTGTTCATGCAGCTGACGCCTTGAAGATGGTCAACCCGGCAAAGACACCGGCTAAGTCGGTGGCGCTGCTGCGCAAAGAGGCTGCACTTGCCAAGAAAGCAGCCATCGACGCAAAGGAGTCTAAGAAAGGCGGGGTAAGACCGCCTGACTTTTTATGTGTATTGTAGGGAATAATTTCTAGCCTTTAAAATCCCACTAGCTTGAACCCTACTGTGATCATACACTAAAGTACGGTGGCGTCCAAAAGGGAAGAAGATAGAGCAAAAGAGTCGCCAACAAGTTTTTAAGAAACTTGTAAACCGTTCACGAGGTGAAGGTTACACCCCTTAACGATCCAAGAGATCTTCAACTCCATAAGGTCATGAACCAAATAAGGGTTCGGGGATGAAGGTACAAATCCAACCTAAAAGAGATTGAATCTGCCCTAATAATAGGCCTCTACTTTATTCTGATCGTATTCATGTACGCTTTCTAATTAACATGCAATTAATAAATTAACCCTAAACCTGTTTATCTATGTTGGTTGAATATAATGCACAAATAAACTATTATTGGCGATCACTTGAATTATAATCAAAGTTAACCTAACAAGATTGTTAACTATCTTATTAAGCGTGATTACAAGTACCAATTCTCTTTAAACATGCAATAAAATGTGTGATCAAGCAATAAATAATAAGCATCAAGCAACATAATAATAATCAATATCATGATAATAATCATCATAGATAAAATCAAAACAATAATAATCATAAATAAAATAATCATTATCAAAATAATAATAATAATATTCATAATCATCATAAATTATAACAATTATAATCATAATCATATTCATGTTAATATTAAAGCATAATAATAACAACAAGATCCTAGGCATGATACTAACAAGATTAATAACAAACCCTAGCATATCACTAAGCAATAAAAATCAAATTTTTAACCCTAACATGATACTAACATGAATTAATATTAGGAAGAACATAGGAAGCATCATAACAATCATATTTAATATTAAAAATATCCTAGACATGATACTAGGAATATCATAATAACAATATAAACATGATATCTACATCATAATATCAATAAAAACCATTAAAGTACTTACTTTGATGTCTCGTACCTCTTTCTAATAACAAAATACACGCGTTAGTAACTTCAAGGAAATTAATAATCAAAACAATTAAATTAAATAATTGAAAGAGAGATTTGGGACCAAACCCTCAGAAATTAAAACCTTTCACGTCTAGGGCGAAGGCAACTTCGAATATGGCTAAGTGTTTCTAGATCTTGCGAATGCAGAATTTTGTATTCGAGAAAAGGCTAGTTTAGAAAAAGAGAGAGAGAGAGAATAATCAAGAAAATCTTGATGAGAGTTGGTTATTGAAAAAGGGGAGACATGACCTCGATTTATAGGAAAAAAGAGGGTCGAAGAATTAAGAAAAGAATCCAAATTCGAATCGAAATAAAACTCGTAGACAGCAATTTTTGCGGATTTTGTTTTTATCATATCTTTTGATCCAAGAATTGGAATAAGATGAATAAGATGTCGTTGGAAAGATCTTGAATTCTAATTTCTAAACCAATTAGAATCAGATTAAAATATGTTGTAGAATAAAAGATATGAACGAAATAGTGAGACGGTGTCAGTTTTGGATAGAGTTTGATATCTTATTCATATCTTTTCCGTTATAGCTCGGAATTATTATTATAATATATCATTGGAAAGATAATTTCAAGATCTATCCAACCATATAAAATTTGGATAAAAATTATGAGGCAAAAAAAATAATATCTGACTGTCTTTGAACATGTTTAAATCCGAATAGAATTAGAACTTTAAAAAAGGAAAGTTTTATAAAAAAGGAAAGTTTATATTTAAATCAAATTCCTTAATCTTATCTTTTCAAAATAGGATAATTAAGATATTTTAGAAACTTATAGAAGATTCTAATCAATCCTAATTAGTTTAGGAATAGGATTAAACCTTTGGACCCTCCTCATGATCATTGGGTCGTAGGTAAAATCCGGTTTGGGCCCAGTTTAGTATTTTGGCCATAACTTCCTCATTATCCATCGGAATTGGGCTTATAATATATCGTTGGAAAGGTCTTTTCAAGCCCCATCCAACTACACCATTATTGTACCCTTATCATGGACCAAACTAAACTGGAATGGACGTTTTCATAAAATAGAGTGGGTTTTCGAAAACAAAAAGAAAGAATTTTAACAAAAACTAACCGCAACACTAGACTTTTCACACTTTCACCTCTTTCGATTATGGTTCGACGTGAAAGGTATTCATCACTGGGTTTGGTTTTGGGGAGACACAAATGGGTGTCTACATGTATACAATTTTCTTTTTTTCAAAATTTGTCGGCTGGGTATACTTAACCACTTTCATTTTGCAGGACTCTGCAAAGCGTGTACCCCGATCCTTCTCCAAGATTTTCAAAAGGCATGGAGAGGAACAGGAAAAAACTCAGGCTGCGAAAGCCGCCAGAAAGGACCCCCCTCCCCAGACACATTCTGCCGCCAAATCCGATCGTCCAACGACCGGAGGCAAATCTCCTGCTGCGATGATGCCTCTACGGTATTGTAGGGTGGCGAGCCACCTAATGTTGCAGCCGGTGCGGCAACACCTGGGGAGGAGCAGAAGCCTGCGCCCCATGCGAATACCCAAGGTAAGGGAAGTATTGAAATACCTTGGCCACTTGATTTCATGAGAGTCAAGACTAAGGTAGACCCCTCTGGGGGTTCAGTCAGAAGTCGGCAACGGATGAGTGCCAACTATGTTGCCTCTTACTCACAGAGTACTACTTTTGGTGCAGATCTGACATCTGACGAGCCGGATCTTGCGAGTTTCGCAGAACGAATGGTAAGGACCCTCACCCGGTCAGAGAAGAACTCCATACCTAACCTGCAGGTGGTGGACTTCGACCAGATAATGGGCCAACTGGCTGAGGTAAAAAATCCCACAACCTTAATACTTTTCCTTTATTTTAACTAAGCATATCATAATCCGGCTGCTCTTTTCTCAGGTAATGGTGAGAGTAGTGGATGTCCTCCGGGTCCCCTTCAGGCGGAAACAAGAAGAGGTAAATGACGCCAAACGAAGGGCCCTTGAAAACCTCAACTCTGCTGAATATGCTGATTATATGTGTGATTTAAAAATTAAAGTAGTAGAGTTGAAACAGGAGGAGCTGATCTGAAGCTTGACGGCTGTGAACGACGAAGCTAACAGCCGGGCTGATGACCTTGAGCAAAAAATGAAGGATGCCAAATTTGAGCTCAAGGCATTGGAAGATGCTAATCAAGAAAACACTTAACTCCGAGCAGACGTTTCCCGCCTAGGGGTTAAGCTTGTCACTCTGCAAAACAAGCAGTCGGACGAGCTCGCCCAAGAGCAAAAGCAGCTGATGGAGGAGAATGAGCGTGATAATCTGGCCCGGTTGAAGATCACTTGGAGCCTCCTCTACCCAGATGTAGGCTTTGAGGTCTATAAACTAAGGTATGATTACGCCACTTAGGTGTATGATGCCCAAGTACTGGGTGAGGCTTTTCCGCCTCGCTTCAAAGACTATGCTGCCGAGCAGGGATATGAAGTCTCTGATTACGAGGAGCCGGCGGCGGATGAGCAAAATGAAGGCCAAACCAGCCAAAATCAGCCGGAGCAGCAACATCCACCTCAGCCTTAGGCGGGCCTCCCACTTTCTGCGGCAGTATGCCATTATGTTTCTTTACCGGCTTGTATGCCATGTATTGTTGTATCTTTACCAACCATGGGGTTGGGTTAACAATTAATTTTTTAGTTTCTTCACCGGATGTGATTCCGGTTAACACTTGTTCTAGCCTTTGTGCCATTTGGATATTTATGCAGTATTCCGACTCAGTCGGTGTTTATATATGTTTGAATTTTTCAATTTAAATTTTGCGTATGTTTGCAATTCTTTAATATTTTGCCTAACTTAAAAAAGCATGCAACAATTTGCAATCCGGGTGCTCTTGCCCCTGGACGACTGTGTGGTTGGTTTTATTTTAGATTGATTGGCTTGAAAACACTTGATACTAGGAGAAGTATGGAGTGTTTTTAGGCCAATCAAGCACACTGGTGATTGCCCCAAACCAAGTGCACAGCCGGCCATTAGAGCGGGTGCTTTGAGCTTCTTACCCAGGAGGTTATATTCCGTCTGGGGTTATCACATAGCCATTACACAAAATCTTTTGCCCCAATAGGGAGAGTGAGTGCAACTTTGGAATAAATAACCTAAGTGAGAACTTCAGCCGGTGACCGACTGATGCCCCAGGGCATCTTGTATTCGGTAATTTAATCGTTCTTCATAGATTATTCTGGTCAGACGGCTATGAGTGACCAATTCGATTGTTCAATTTTCGTCATCTACATAGGTACGTAGAACCGACGAATAGTCTGTTCTCTGCGATGATTGCACCCGGAGGGGTGTCGCCGGACGCCTTTGTCTATGTTGGGACAAGCGGTTTTATAAAATAAGCAACCATCTGGCTATTTTAGCCTTTGGTCTTGTTTGAGACCGGTTGTATAGCCACTAAGTGTTTTTGTTCTTAGTTTTTAATCGGATCATTGGCCAAGCGTTATTACAACATTGAATTTACACTAAGTGTCGAACTTAGTTGGTTGAACGAATAGTTCGTCTGAGTATTACCCAGGCGGACAAGCAATTATTAAATTACAGTAAGTATCAAACTTAGTTTTTTAAACAAAGAGTTCGTCTGAGTTTTACCCAGGCGGACTAGGACAAGATATTACAACATTAAATTACACTAAGTATCAAACTTAGTTAGTTAAACAAAGAGTCCATCTGAGTATTACCCAGGCGGACAAACAATTATAACATTGAATTATACTAAGTATCAAACTTAGTTAGTTAACAAAGAGTTCGGATGAGTATTACCCAGGCGGACAAGCAATAAAAATGGCAAACTAATTATGCAAACAAAGTCTGAATTCTAATTTATTGACTTACTGTTTACAAAAATTTACATTTCTCAGAAGTAGTACTTTTGTAAGTTATCTACATTCCATGTTCTAGGAAGACGCCGGCCGTCTGGGATTTCAAGACGATAGGTGCCATCCCTGACTTCTTCATAAATCCGGTAGAGGCCTTCTCAATTAGGGGTTAGCTTCCCAGCCTCATTGGCCCTACCGGTTGCCTTCATTTTTCGTAACACAAAGTCGTCAACTTTCATAGGACGCTTGTGCACTTTCTTGTTGTAGGCTCTGGTCATTCTCAGACGGTATATCTCATGGCGCAGGGCAGCGTTGCCCTTGCGTTCCGGGAGGGAGTCCAATTCCAGCCGCATGGCCTTCCAATTTGCCTCTTCATCATAGAGCATGACTCTGAGAGTCGGATCGTAGTGCTCAATGGGCATGACGGCTTAAGCACCGTATACCATAAGAAATGGGGTTTCTCCGGTTGCCCCTTTAGCATTAGTCTGAATGGCCCATAGGACATGAATTAACTCTTCTGCCCATAAGCCACCGGCTCTTTCAATTTTCTTTTTTATGCCGTCTGAGATGAGTTTGTTGAAGGCTTCAAACTGGCCGTTTGCTTAGGGTCGAATGACTGATGCAAAACAATGTGAGATACCCTGATCTCCCAACCAAGTCTTGAGATGGGGGGTTTCAATTTGAGGGCCATTATCAAACACCATGGACATAGGTACCCCAAACCGGTCCGATGATGTTCTTCCAGATGAAAGAGATGACATCCTTTGTCTTGATGTTCTTAACCAGCTCAGCTTCTACCCATTTGGTGAAATAATCCACAGCCACAAAAATGTAGCGCTTTCCGCCTGGAGCAGGCGTATAAGGACCCAAGATATCCATGCCCCATTTAGCAAATAGGACTAGGCTGTGGATTGCCGTCAGATCAGTAGCCGGGCGGTGAATAAGTTGGCCAAACCTCTTGCATTTGTCACATCTCTTCACCAACTTTTTAGCGTCTGCTTCAAGAGTAGGCCAAAAGTAATGCCGCCTGGCTCTGACGGCTAGGGACCTGCCACCTATATGAGAGGCACAGTACCTAACATGCAATTCTTCGAGAACTTCTTTCCCCTTTTCTAGGGTAACACACTTCAATAGAGGTTTAAGGAGACCCGCCTTGAAGAGCTCTCCGTTTCTTAAATCAAAGTTTGCTGCTCGCTTTTTCATGACGGCTGCCTCCTGTGGTGAATCAAGAAGTTTGCCGTCTGCTAAGTATGCTCGGATGCCGTCCATCCAGGTAGAGCTTCGGTCTAAGATTCCAATGGGCCCTTCATGTATGCTTCTCTTTTTAATAACTTCCAAAAAGACCGACTGAGGCGTATCAAAGCAGGCGGATGAAGCCAATTTAGACAATGCATCCGCCTGATTGTTATCCGACCTGGGCACTTGATTCAGACGGAATTCCTCAAGTGCCCCAGCCTCTTCTTTGACCGCCTAAAGGTATTTGATCATAGCCGGATGAGTCATATTTTCCCTCATACTAGCTAACGACCAATTGTGAATCAGAGTAGGCGTCAATTTTAGTTGACCCTGCTGCCTTACACATGCGGATTCCGGCTAGCAGGGCTTCATACTCCGCCTCGTTATTTGAGGCTGGAAATTTAAACCGCAGTGCATATTCAAATCTGTCCCCCTCAGGGGACTCATATAAAATTCCTGCACCGTAGCCATTCTTCGTTGAGCTTCCGTCTACATACACTTTCCAAACCTGGTCAATGTTGTCCGGTTGCACTGGCCGTGTCATTTCAACAATGAAGTCGGCAAACGCCTGACCTTTCACTGCCTTTCTAGGTTCAAAAGTGATTTCAAGACTTTGCATTTCGATATCCCATTTCAGCATTCTGCCGGATGATTCCAAGGTAGACATTGGCCGCTTAAGGGGCTGGTTGGTCTAAATTACCACCGGATGGGCCAGAAAATATAGCTTCAATTTCTTGAAGGCCATATACAGAGCAAGGCCAAAATTTTCTACCATGGGGTACTGGAGCTCAGCATTTTTTAGAACATGGCTAATGAAATAGACCAGGAGTTGAACGCCATCTCTCTCAGCAAGGAGAACGGCACTGAGGGCATGATCTGAGACGACTAGGTACATGTATAACACCTCTTTAGGCAGTGGACTAACAAGCCTTGGTAAAGAGTGCAAAAGTTCCTTCAGCCGTCGGAAGGCCGCCTCAGCATCATCCCCCCATTCAAATCTGGCCTTCTTCCTGATTGCTTGGAAAAAGTAAAGGCATTTGTCACCTGACCGGCTGAGGAATATCCCCAAGGCCGCCAGGCAATCGGTTAGTCTCTGTGCTTCCTTGACAGTGCGGGGTGACTGAAGGAATTGTGTCTTTGATAAGTGCAATTACTAGATATATCAAGGATCACTATTATGGAGATAATAAGTTCGTTCTCTTGGGGCGTCATCATCTGTTGCTAGACTATGAGAGATGATCTTTGGGCTAGTCAAATGGTCCAAAGCCCGCTAGACTGGATCCTATGAGGTCACACACAAGGGTATTGGGTTAAGCAAGTTAGAGACCCATTAATGGGCGTCATGAGCAATTAACTAATCATGAAATGGATTGGGCTAGCATAGTTAGATTAGAATTAGGTTTTGGGCTTTTGACATGGGCTCTTATTTAGAGATGAGATCTATAAATAAGATTCATGCCTAGGGTTGCATGCAAGCAGTCATAATTCACACACAGTGTATTTTGACATCAAGGCAACCAATCCCAAAGACCCTAATTCCTCTCTCTAACTCACAGCTTTCTCTCTCCTCCCCTCGCTGTACGGACGACCACCTTGGTGGTTCATGGTGGTTCCTTGCTTGCACTTCTCCATAGAAGGTCAATTGAAGGGTTCAATTGCAACTAACTAGCATTAGTGGAGGTCTTAATATGTGCCCGTGGACCAAGTAGAGGAATCACACTTGAGGTTCTTTATCTCCCATTGTTCTTGCTCGATCGCAGATGGAATCACGCTTTAAAGGTACGATTATATGTTCTTTATGTGTTATGCATTAGATCTTGGGATTAGGTACTGTATGAATATGATTCATATTTTTCCGCTGCATAGTACCTATAATTCCCCCACAGTGGTATTAGTTAGCCTATTGCATTTACGCATATTGATTATAATTCTTTGATAGTCCACAATTTTAATTCAATTAAGAGGGAGAATAATTTAATTATGGGTCAATTATTATATTAAATGTGATTTAACTTTTAGAATCGATTAAATGTGATTTAATTATGCTCAAAATAGCCATGAAGAGGACCAAATTAAGCCCTAGAGCATTCGAAAGTTTCGAACCCTAAACCTATTTTTTTTTTCAAAAATTTTGAACCTAATTAGCCCTAAAATCTGATTTTTTGTGCTTGATTATTTGTTCGATTTCGTTTGTTTTATGCTTCATGAATTTAATCTAGTTGATTTTATGTATAAATTATGAATTTTGCATGATCAATGATTTGATTTAAAAGTTAAATTAAATTGGGGGATTTATTTTTCATGAAGAACCCTAGATTTTAAAATTAGATTGTGAATTTAATTTTAATTGGATGAATTAGCATAAAAGTTATGTTTTAATTTATGATGGACCACATGAATTTTATTTAACAAAAGTTGTTAAATAAAATATAAATAAATAAAAAAAATTTGGCGTAGTTTTGGGCGGCAGCCACGGTGGCTGCCGCAAGTGGTGGTCCAAGAGGGAGGGCAGCAGGGTCCGAGAACAAAAGAGCAGCAGCAGCACCGTGCAAAGTGTTGCACGACACTGCTGCCGCTGCTGCTGCTGCTGCACCGCTGCTTCGGCAGCGTACACCGCAAGGTGTACGGCTACCGTGGCCGGCTTAGGCTGGCCACACCACGGTGGCTGGTGCACGGTTTTAAAAAAAAAATTATTATATTTTGAAAGATAAAATCAATTTTATTTGGATAAAATCTTTTATTTTAGGATAAAATCAAATATTCAAAAGTTGTTATATTTGATATTATCCATATTTACAGTTGTTAAATTTGTAATTATCCATAATTAAAGTGGTTAATTTTGGATAAGATTTGTTAGGATATTCTAAGCATATTCCAAAAGGATAATAATTGATTTAAATAATGTGATTATCCCATAATTAATTTTGGATATAATTGATTTAAAATTTTGTGATTGGCTAGTAATTAGGATAGAATTTCCTAACTTTGTTAGGATAATCTTTGAGGATAAATATGATTTATCTTTTAAGATTAAAATAAGATTTGATTCTATTTCATGACTAATTTAGAATATATGATATTTTATTGATGGTCATGAATAATATATGATAATATCTAATTACATTATTAAAAATATGAGACATTTTGGTGCCATGTTTCCTTAATTATGAACATTCGATGTTGTAGTTTAGGAAAGCATGATGAGTGATTTATTATGTGGCAATTTTATAATATATGATGTTATTTATTGCTATATAATGACTAGTATGGCCCAGTAGATTACTAAATACGGTCTGCGCATCGTGATGTATTTTTGTAATCTTTGTACGGTCTACGTACCGATAAAGTATTTTTGTAATTTTATTTCATTTTATTTAAGTAGTAGATAGAATAGAGTAAAATTACAGGTTGCAGTTAATCCAAGTAGCCCATGAAGTGAAGGCCCAAAGGAGAAAGGTGGATAAGATCCATGAAGGTTCAAGTGGGAGCATTTACTTTGTTAGCTTTCTTAGGATTAGGGGCCATGCTATGTCTTGTTTATGCATTCAGTTTATTATGCATGTTAGATTTTATTGATATTTTGTGATGATGTGCTAGAGTTCACTATTTAATCACAATATAATAAATCTAGGTCCCAGTAATATTGAGGTTGCTTTTCCAATTAAAAACCCGATGAAACCTTCGATATTTATGATAGGTCATGCCTCAGCTGGGTGTCATATTATATCTTAGGGGAGTGGGGGTAAATCACGTTTTACAATTTTAATTGGTTATACTCAACAAGGTTACCTAAAGAGTTTAGAACCTTGAAGCTAAGGGTAATAATTAAACATGTGATGATTAATTATTCAACCAAGAGTTACAAAGAGTTGTAATCAGTAAAGAGTTTACTCACCTTAAAAATGCAATACTTGATGGTAGGGCCTCAGTCCGGTCAATTATTTCACAAATAAAGGATCTTGGAATCATTTTATTCAATAGGGATCAATTAAAATTGAATAAATGCTTTAAAGTTGCCAATTTAATTCGCTTATGGCACTTTAAATTTTTATAAAACATAATTGAATTTTGCATTTACTTACAAGTAACATGTCGTTCTAATTTTATTATTAAATATAATCTCCTCGATTGAAAATAAAGTTGAGAAACGTTCTCAAAAGGTTAAAAGATAATCCATAAACCTATATTCCAATTTTGCTAAGATGGTTCTAAAAGGCAAATTTTAGAAATCCATGTCACATGTCTAGAATGGTTTTATTCAAAATGTTTGAGTAAAATGCAAGGACATCTTCATTTTGAAAGGTGTTTCAAGAGATATAATGAGATGGGAGGTACAAACCCTCTAACAGACAAGTATAGAAGTCCAATAAAATCTCTTATCTTCAATATGATTGAATATAAAAAAGTGATTGGAAATCTCTATGATCAAAAGTTGATCAAATGACGCTATTCTTCATCCACTTTATATAAGAGTTAAATAGTTGATTAAACTCTATTATAAATAATGATTGAATAGACTTAGCAAAATCATGAAAAGTGCTTAAAGTAGTTAAGCAAAGCATTATTTTGAACCTAAGAGAAGTGTTCTAAGTGGGTCAAATGAGAAAGGTTTAGGAATATATGAGGATTGCATGAAGAAGTTATAGGCCACGAAAAGCAAACAAGTTGCTACTTCTAAAACCTAGAACTACTTACATGCTAAAATTTGTTATGAACAACAAATGTTTCCAATTAAATGGACCAATTCTAATTAATTACAAACTACCTCATATAGTTGGAAGGTAAAAAAATGGAAATGTTCCAATTTAAGAAGTATATTATAGAAATTGATTTAGCACATTGATACTTCTTGGACATATGATGTCTTGTTTAGTTCTCTCATTGAGAATGAGTTTGAACTAAATAAAGAAGTATGGCTAAAAGAGAAATAAATCTACAAGTTTAGAAGCAAATGTTGCTACTTCACAAGTAGAGTCTACGAGTGTAGAAGCAAAAGTTGCAACTTTACAAGTAGAGCCTATATTTCACCTTACCTTGTTATTGGCTAGAATTAAATAAATGTTATTCATTCTTGCCATTATAAAAACACCATTCAATGTTAGTAATGACTAAGCATCGAAGATTCAAAAACGCGGAATAAATGTTATTCTATGCTTCATTGAGTCATAATGTGTTTTTGAGATTGCTAAATCGGTTCAAAGTTCTATATGATAGAAATAATTAAACCATTTCTATATATAAAAATTGTCTCTAAAAATGTCAATTAATTCGAATGAAAAATGAACATTGCATGCAAAAGATCCAAAGGGATGGACTTTCAATATCATTGGATTATGAATCCATTGATATATGTAAATATCATTCTAATTTGAAAGTATTGACAAAGTCACCAATTAGAGAAATGATGATGAGAACTCAAGGTCGAATACATATAGATGTAAGAAAACCAAAGGTTCAAAGGCTAGAGACGGACAATGAAACTTCACATGTGCTTAGTTGAAGCATAAGAGTGAAAATTTTGAAAAGTTCAAAATGTTCAGTATGAAGTTCAGTATCAACTTGACAAGATAATGATTACATTACAATATGATTGTAATTGTGAAAATTTAAGTCAAGACATATACTTGGCAACACATTCAAAGTATTGCGATATGATCGTAATAATGAGAATTTAAGCCAAGACCTTGATGAACATCCAAGAGTTGTGAAATCGTTTTACAACAAACTCCGAAAGAAAATCTTGTGAAGTGTTTATGAAGGGAGCTATCAATCTATATAAGATATATTTTTATAATGGATGAAAATTACCTATCTTCCAACCATTGTTCAAGGGATATACTTTTAAGATAAGCTACAAAACTAAACAAAGAAACATAGGTCAAATCAAAATGTAGCAAAGGTTTCATATGTGATATGGATAAGAAGAGTTCTTATAAATTCTTTCTACAAAGCGAGGAATAAAATTTGTATTAAATCGTTTAATGCGCGATCAATTCCTATACAGAGCACAAGGTACTACTATACAAACCATACTTAGCACAAAATGTTTGTTGCTCAAGTAGGTGCCCCTATGGAAATTGTTCCAAAAGGTCAAGTGGGAGTAGTATAAATCTCGAAAGAGTTCGAGAAAAGCAACAAACAAACATGGTTCAAACCATGGTTGGTTCACCCTATGCTAAAAGTGCCTCCTCAAAAAGGCAAGTGGGAGTATAAGAATCTCGAAAAGTTTGAGAGCCTTGAAAGAGTTCAAGAAAAATGATTTCGAAAATCTTGAAGAAATTTGAGAAGTAATCGAATCAAAGCAACAATATGAGCATGATTCACCTCATGTTACAAATGACAACGCGTGGTCTCATTAAGTGTAATGGGAATAATAACCATGTGTCGAAGGTAGTACATTCCAAGTGCACATCCTCAATTGTCGTTTCTCATTGAAAGCTAAACAAAGTTGTTGTATGAGTTTCAATTGTTGCATAAAAACCCACAATAATGACTAGCATATGTAAAACTTAGCCAAAGAAATATGATTTCATATTGACTAAGAGTTCTAAAACATTCGTTTTGGAACATGATGATTATGCAAGTAACAAAGATGATTTGACAAGTTATAACTCCAAGTGGTTTAAAAAACCAGGAAATCTGAAATAGATTCTAAGTCTGTAAGCAAGTCTATGACACTTGAATAATTTGCCTAATTGGGTGAGACCCATTATAAGCAAAGAAGACAAGAAAGAAAAATGTTTTCTAACTAAAGAAAAGACTTATTAAAGGATTCAACTAATTCATAGTATGACTATGATTACGATGAAACCTTTACATTATTAGTCACGTTGCAAAGATCTATTAAAGATGTTTAAGTGATTTCTACCTTATAAGATTTGGTAGATTGATTTCAAAACACTTTATTGAAATTGTTCATAGAAGAAGATTTGTATATGATACAATCAAAAGTTTGAAGATCCAATAATCCTAGGGATGCATAGAAGATCCTCAATGGATTGAAGTTAGCATCATGGAGTTAGTGTTCTTAATTTTGTGAGTTAATCAAATCGTTTAATGTTCTCGTAAAATGAAGAAAAGGTCTTGTGTGTACAAGATGTTTAGTGGAAGCTATGAAGTCTTCTTGGTCTAGTATAAAGAGCAAATTATTCATTGCTTGAAGAGTCAAGTGGTGGGTATTGCATTTTGTATGAAAAACCTTGAAGAGGATGATGAGTACATTTGGGATTTAAAATCTATAGAGATAGGTTTTGATGGATGTTTGAACTTGGTTAAGAAACTTATATTGATAAGATTCTTATAAAGTTCAACGTTATATTGAAAGGAGTTTCAATCCTATGTAACATGACACGTTGCTTAATGATTCAATGCTTTGAGAAAGATTGATGAAATTAAGGTGTTGAGTGATGATCCTCATGCAATATGCAAAGGATGCATCATGTATGTCATGGACTATACTCGTCTATTTGATTCACGCGTTTTAAGAACAAGTGATGATAGATTTCAATCGAAATCCTATGTAACATTGGAATACAAATTAGAAATTCCAGAGTTCCTTGCAAAAGGGCGAAGAAAAATTCTTAGTGTATGGAGATGAAAATGATTATAAGATTTAGAAATTGCAAAATTCATGTTTATGAGAATGTCTCATGAACTCTACTTACTAAACCCCTTCCACTTCCAAAGCATGAGAAACATGTTAATGAAACTGGATTGAGGCAAATGATGTAATTAGAAGTTGTATTTGTTTATGGGGAAAAACAAGTTACATGTGTAATACATTCATTTGCAGAATTATGTTTATCAATTGAAAGAAAGTTTCAATCTTATTTAATCGTGGTTTCAAGATTAAGTAAAATGTCCAAAATAACTATGAATTAATGGGCTCATCAGGTTGATGACCTGGTGAATGAAACCCCACAGGTGAACTAAATTCATATATTATTTAAGTTCCTAGTTTGGAATCATTAAACTGGACATAAATGATTTCAATTCATGGACTAGCATGTAAGATTGATTGGATAGCGCAGTTTCATGGGCTATAGGAGCGTAGTGAAGCTCGGTCAATCACATGGATATGCATGAATGATGCATGATCGAACTATAGACCTACTTTGAAGTTTAAGTATAGAGCTTTGGGATATATTAGTGGATTCCTTTGACATGAGTGGAACAATGATTCCATTCAATTGCTGATTTGACTGTGGTACATTCAAACGTCTGCCCGTAACTGAAGATTATAAAGGATGTTTCCCGGTTACTTCAAAAGTTGAGTGGGAGCTTTGGTTGCCACAATATTGGATTGAGTCTACCTATTAAATAGGAATGTGTCTTGGCCCCTTGAAGAGGGACAATTCAGAAAATGCACGGCCGTGCTCAAGTGGATTACATAGTAACCATTTGTTTTGTAATTCTCACTCAGTTTTCAATTAAAGATTTGTAGACTAACATGATCACGACATGAGATGCAATCATATTATCAAATCGACACACATTGACTTAAGGAATTTGAATATTGCGCACTTGTCTCAGACAAGTGGGAGATTGAAGAAATTGTGTCTTCGATAAGTGGAATTACTAGATATATCAAGGATCACTATTATAGAGATAATAAGTTGGTTCTCTTGGGGCGTCATCATATGTTGCTAGACTATGAGAGATGATCTTTGGGCTAGTCAAATGGTCCAAAGCCCGCTAGAATGGATCTTATGAGGTCACACACAAGGGTATTGGGTTAAGCAAGTTAGAGGCCCATTAATGGGCCTCATGAGCAAGTAACTAATCATGAAATGGATTGGGCTAGCATAGTTAGATTAGAATTAGGTTTTGGGCTTTTGACATGGGCTCTTATTTAGAGATGAGATCTATAAATAAGATTCATGCCTAGGGTTGCATGCAAGCAGTCATAATTCACACACAGTGTATTTTGACATCAAGGCAACCAATCCCAAAGACCCTAATTCCTCTCTCTAACTCACGGCTTTCTCTCTCCTCCCCTCGTATGTACGGCCGGCCACCTTGGTGGCGCGTGTGGTGGTTCGTGGTGGTTCATGGTGGTTCGTTGCTCGCACTTCTCCATAGAAGGTCAATTGAAGGGTTCAATTGCAACTAACTAGCATTAGTGGAGGTCTTAATCTGTGCCCGTGGACCAAGTAGAGGAATCACACTTGAGGTTCTTTATCTCCCATTGTTCTTGCTTGATCGCACGTGGAATCACGCTTCAAAGGTACTATTATATGTTCTTTATGTGTTATGCATTAGATCTTGGGATTAGGTACTGTATGAATATGATTCATGTTTTTTCGCTGCGTAGTACCTATAATCCCCTACAGTGACTTCATGTCAATTACCACCTGTATCTTCTCAGGGTTAGCCTCTATCCCCCTTTGATCAATCAGGAATCCGAGAAACTTCCCAGACTCAACACCAAAGACGCATTTCTTAGGATTTAACATAATCTTATGCCGCCTGAGTGTGGTGAATGTTTCTTGGAGATTAGCAAGGTGATCCGCCTGCTGCTTGGATTTGACTATCATGTCATCAATGTACGCCTCCATATTCCTCCCAATTTGATTAATAAAGACCGTATTAATCATCCATTGGAATGTAGACGGCGTATTTTTCAAGCCAAACGATATCACAGTGTAACAGAATAACCCCTAATCAATGACGAAGGCTGTCTTTTATTGATCTTTCTTCCACAGGGGTATCTGATGGAAGCCGGAGTAGGCATCCATAAAACTCATCAAGGCATGCCCGGCTATCAAATCAACCAGACTGTCGATCTTAGGAAGCGGATAACTGTCTTTGGGACATGCCTTGTTGAGGTTTGTGTAATCAACACACATACGCCAGGTACCATTCGGCTTCTTTACAAGCACAACATTCGCTACCCAGTCGGGGAAATTATATGGCCGAATAAACCCAGCGTCCAATAGCTTTTTAACTTCGGCAGCTGCCGCCTGACTTCTTTCCTCGCCGTGATTTGTTTTTTTTGTTGGATGGGCTTCTTTTTAGGGTCCACGGCGAGTTTGTGGACAACAAGATCCGAGCTGACGCCTGGCATCTCTTCCACTTCAAAGGCAAAAATGTCCTTGAATTCTTTCAGCAGAAGGTGCAAGTCTGCACCCATCTTAGCATTGGCAACCGTCTTAACCTTCACAGTACGCTCCGGACGGCTGTCATCCAGAGGTATATCAACATGTTCTCAAGCCGGTTGGGGACGGAGCTCATCTGACCGTTCACCGGTCAGTGATTGCTATTTTTTCTCTTTCTTCACCTCCACCAGCAGAGGTGCCTTTATTTTCTTTCCGGCTGCTGGTGGGGCTGGTACTGGGTTGGCATCCCTGACATTATCAAGGTCTATTGGTTCCTGTTCGCCCGGGGCCACAATATCTTTGACGGCTGAGAGATAGCACCCCCGGGCCGTCTTGTGATCCCCATTAAAGGAACCAATAGAGCCGTCATCCCTCTCATACTTGATGAACATGAGGGAAGGGATGATTACAGCCTTGGCTTCGTTGAGGGTTGGCCGGCCCAAAATAATGTTGTAGGGGATCAGCTCCTCAACGACCAAGAACTTGACGACCAGGTGTCGCCGTTTTCCTTTCTCACCCAGTCGGATTGGTAAATCAACCCTACCGACTGGGTAAACCATTCCACCCCCAAAACCAACTAAGGGGTGGGTAACCGGATGCATGCTGCTGTCATTGTATTTCAGCTTTTGCAGGCACCAGAGGCTAATGATGTCTGATGAGCTGCCGGTGTCAATAAGGATCCTTCCAACCAACTGGTTGGCAACCTTACATTCAATGACGACCGGGTCATCATGCGGACGGCGGACGCTGCCCCTGTCCTTCTTAGTGATCAGGATGTCTGGGAAGGAGGAGCTTGTGGTTCCCTGGATGGTAGGGCTACCGCATGAGAACCCGCTTGCTATTGTGTAGATCGTCTTCTTGTTAGTGTCCGAACTACTAGCAGGCTGGGGGGTCTTAGACGACTTCCACGGATTCTTCTTATTAGTCCCTTTGGACTTAGAAATGTAGGACTTTAACATCTCCTTGTTAGCCAGACGGTCCAACGCCCGTTGAAGGCTGAAGCAATCGTTAGTGTCATGGCCAACTTCCTCATGGTATTGGCAGAATTTGTTTTTGTTCCTTGATTAAATGAAAATTTTCATTGGATTCGGCTTCTCCAAGGACAGCCGGTCCTTAATTTCCATGAGGATGGAGTTACAGTCTTTGTTAAACTCATACTTAGGGATGTACGGTTTAAATTCTTTCTTCTTCTTTTGGGACGGCTGATCATAGTAACTAACCGCCCAGACTTCTTTTCTTTTCTTGCTCTCTTCTTTCTTTTTGGGAGGCTGAGCAGGCTGGCTGTCTTTCTGTTTGTCAGACTTCTTGGAGTCCGACTGATTACCAGGCTTACAGAGGTCGGTTGCTTGAATATAGCTTTCCGCCTCCCTTAGGGCCGCCTGTAAAGTGAAAGCCCTTTTTCTAACTATTTCGAACTTAAAAGTCGACCCGTCTCTAAGACCCTTGAAAAAGTCTGTAAAAGCTACCTCATCAGACAATCCTTGAATCTGAATTCTAATTAGATTGAACAGCCTAACATAGGAGCGTAGCCCTTCTCTCTCCCCCTGCTTAATGGTGCTCAAGTCAAGGCTTGTTTTCTTAGCAGGGATGTTCATTGAGAAGTTGGAAGTAAACAGGAAGGCAAGCTTCCTAAAACTATCAATGGACCCGGCTGGCAAATTGCAAAACCATTGTTGGGCAATACCCTTCAACGTAGCTGGGAAGCATCGACACCAAGTGGCATCATCCAACCCTTGTAAGTACATGAGGTTGGTGTAAGCCATGAGGTGATCTTCCAAGTTAGTGGTACCATCATAGGTACCTACCAAAACACTTTTAACCTTGGCCGGCTGTGCCGCCTCGGTTATCTCCCGGGTGAACGTAGAAGGTTGTTCACCCAAGCGAAGCAGACAGAGTTGCCAGTCAGTGGCTGGACATTGTGATATGTCGCCTGACCTCCGAAGAAGGCCAGCTCCATATAGTATGGTGGGTACTGACCGTAGACCTGAGAAGGTACATATGGTGCAGTCCCGATCATTTGAGGGCCAGAGTGGACAGTATTACTGCCTGTCTAACTCTCATGCAAGGAAAGTGCATTCCCTACAGAAGTATTGTTGAAGTTGTCTGGAAAATTTGACGTAGAAGCCGACTCAGACAACTGTTGATTTCTCTTCCGGTTGATGATCTCTCGGGCATCAAAAGTTGATTTTTTGCTTCCCACCGGCTGTTGAGTCCAGCGGGTGTTGTTGGTATTCCTCTTAGGAAGAAGACTTTTGGACCAATCAATGGTCCCGGCTGCCTTCTCCTTTGGATGAGGAGTTAGCAGCCAATCTGTGACTGACTTCCCCCTTTCCAGAGTAGTCTTCTTGACCGACTGACCCCTACTTGGGCCAGCCCGGCTCTTAGTGATCATTTATTTAATATCACCCTTGAAACTTGTCATGAATCTCATGAGTTCGTCTCGGGTGACAGGTGATGATCCAGCTGCCGTATGGGTTTCCCCTTCCTGCTGCTCAAGGGGTCGATTTGTACCCGCCTGGGAGGCACCCCGCTCTAGAGTGTCTCTGGGCCGAATGCGCTTGGTTATCAGAGAGCCATCATTGGATGTATAGGTTTCGACCTGAGGATCTTCATCCTCCTGGTCTGTAAAAACTTCCGGGTCATCGCCCAGACGGTTAGGAGGTGGTACAGACTCTTGAACCATCTTCGAGTTACTCTCCCCATAGACGACGCCAAATGTTTTGGGTGTTTTTTTCCCTCGGGAGAGTTACGTCACGAACTCTGGTCCGACTGAGTTGCACCTGCAAAACAATGGAGACTCCGAATGGTTGGAGCTCCGCCTCCGAAGGTCAAGTTAGTAACTTGAAAGGAAATAAATGGTACGGAAATTTAGGTGGGGATCTGCTTTGATTCCAAGCTCAGGTGTTTCTATGATGAGAGAGAATGTAGGTGTAATAAATGATTGAATGTGTCCCTAAAATGGGGAAATATCTCCCTATTTATAGGGACATTGGAGAACGTGCCCCTATCTAGGTCACTTGACCTAGATTTCAGTGGGATGCGCCGTTTTACGGCGGTTCTTGGGATTTGAACCCTTGAAGGCCGCCATTTCAGAGATGTATCTAAGGGGGCCACGTGTCAAGAGGATATTAAGCCACGTGGGCCATCCTGAACTCGACACGTGGCCTCCTCTCATTGGTCCACGTGTCTAGGGTATTTTTACCCTAAACAAGTACGGTATTCGGAATAAAACGTGAGGAAATTAAGGTATCTGCTCGGATTCCAAGCTCAGGTGTTGTTTGTTTCTTGAGAACGACAGCTCTGTATTTAATGCAATGTAATGTCACGTTTCCCCATAAATGAGGGGAATGTCCCTATTTATAGGGTCATTAGGAAGTGTACCCTCCCTAGGGTTTGATGACCTAGGGATTAGTGCACGCCGTTTTGCGGCGCCTCAAAATTTGGGCCTTGAAGGCCGTCTTTTCAGAAGGAATATCCGAGTGACACGTTTCATACATCTGGAAGGGCCATTTGGGCGCCTCCCAGGGCAACATGTGTTGCTCTCTCATTGGTCCACTTAGATTATTAAATACCCAAAATCAAGAGCTATATCTGCCTGACACGTGTCACCATCTGGAAGGTCCAAGTTGGTGCCCCTTCCAGTGACACATGTCAGACTCTAGTTAGGCCACTTGGCAGGGTAAAAAATACCCAAAACATTTGCCCCTCACAGGGGTCACGTGCGTGGCACATGACACCTGTGACAAGTGTCAGGCTATGAGTGGCCGAGGATTTTTACTTTTAGTGTTCACCTGGTTCTAGGGTTTTTATCCTGGAGCACTTACCCCCTCTATAAATAGAGGAGTTGACCTACCTTGGATTCACACTTGCGTGAATCTTTGGGAGAATCTTTGAATTTTTTACTTGCAAAGACTTTTGACTTCTTCAGCATCCGACACTTGGCCAGCTTAGTTCGCCTGCTCAAATAGATGTCACAAACCAGCGCCTCTTAGTACCTTCTTCTAAGGTAACTGTCTGATCCTTTCCTTATTTATTTCTTTGCATTTTTTTGATATCAAAATTGGTTTCCCAAACGCACCCGGCACGGCCTAGATTAGCTCAGCTGGTCACCGGGGACAGCTGAATATAAAATTAGGAGTGCCGATGCTCGTTCGAGAATTTTCCTTTCAGTACCTCACAAAATTTGACAGTGTCTGTGCCCCTGCAGGACACGATGTCTAGAACAAAGTAGACGACCAGGAGAAATAGGACGAATGGTTCTTGGTACCGGATACTGAGTTGGGGGAGGACACTATTAGCACCAGCCGAAAGGCCCCCAACTCTGAAGAGAATTCTGATGATAACTCCGCGTCATCATCCTCCAACTGTGTCTCCGTTGACTCGGAGGAGGCGCAGTCGAACCTTAAGGCTGTCAGAGAGTCCCTCTCCGTTGAGAAGGGAGAGGGCTGGGAGGAGCCGTCTGCTTCCAAGCGGCATGAGCATGCTCCTTATTACTTGCACGTTGACGAAGGCAGGGACATGGGTTCATATTGTCCGCGCCGGATGCTATCGACACGGTCACCTGGTCTGAGATGGCCTGCTATGGTGACCAGTGCTTTGGCTGCTACGAGGCAGCCATCCAGGCATGACTACGCTTCCCTCTCCATCCGGCTGTGGAGAGGATCTTGGACAGATTCCAGCTGGGTATCTGGCAACTAGCCCCAAATTCTTGGGTTAAAATTCTGGGCTATGTTGCTGCCTGTAAGATGCTGGAGGTGGAGCCTAGCTTTGAGGTGTTTGCTCATATGCATTACTTGAGTAGGACTCCAAATTCAAGCGGGATCGGCTAGTTTACTCTAACCAGCCATACCCGTTATATGATGACTCAAGGGAATAAGAATAAATGGAAGGACTGGAAGACCAAGTTTTACATGGTCTCTTCCCCAGATTTCAAAAAGAACAAGCGGTACAACTTCTAAACTTAGTATCTGCCCCTCCTAGCTAGAGAGAAAGCCCTTCCGCCTGTTCCCAGGCGGGCGAAGGAGGAGATTTCTGATCAGGGCCTTTTTATTGTGGCCATCTGAATGAAACACGAGACAGGGGTCAAGGAAGTCACCCCCCAAAGTTATATTCCCCGATTCGAGTAGCTCTCGGACGGGACGTACTTGGTCGTCTATGGCCTTAGTACAGAGAAGCCGAGAGGTAGCTGTCCGTTTGAATTTATTAGCTTTGTTACCCACATTGTTTTTTATTCATTTCATTGCTAACACTTTTTGTTGTTTGTTGCAGACGTAGTAATGGCAAAGCTTCCTTCTCACAAGAAGCCAGCTGTGTCTGCAGCCTTCTACCGCTCGAACCTTAAACGAGCGGATGAGCAGCCGCCAAGCAGCACTCCTCAGGTAACAAGCTGTTCAACCTTGAAGTTTTTTTCAATGAATTACTTAGTGTATTTTATCTTAAGGTCTCACATTAGAGTTCTTTACAGGGTGACTCATCAAAGCTTTCTCCTTCTTCTCAGCCGGATCCTAAACAGTGTAAGCAGTCGGCTGGCGACGTTTCCTTGAGTCGTAGGAAACACGTTGCCACTAAGTCAAAAAAAGGGAACGGGCACCTCTTCCCCCATTCACACTCCAACAAAGTCGGACACTCAGCATCGAGTGTCGAAGAGTGGCAAGCAGCCACTCACCACTCCTGGCGGCATAGCATGCGGCAGCAAAGGCGCAGCGAGAGAGAGAGAGGTAATTCCTCTGATCATCCAGCTGTACTTTTCAAAAAATGAAACTGTCTTAAAAAATCTTAACTTATTGTGTTTGTATTGACAGATGCTCAAGTGAGGCAAACTGTCCTTCTGATGGCCAAGCGGATGCTCAGGACGTTGATCATGAGGATAAGGCGGCCGTAAAAGAAGTCGGCACCATTGACCTCGACGTCATACTGGCGCTTCTTTGCGAGGTAAGACTTTATCTTATGACTTGATTGATATTTTTTGCCGAATGGTTTATGATGAATTCTCTTGCTTTGGGACGATTGAAGGCTATGCTGCGTGTGAGTGGTCTTAAAGGTACATTCAACGAAAAGACCAAGGAGGTAAAGGCAGCGAATGCTCGGGCCGCCTCTACCCTGGACAAAGCTCAACTTGAGATTGCTCAAAATGAGATTCTGACACTTGATATGTTGTATTCCAGGCGTCAGCAAATCAACTAGTCCAGCTAAACTTGGACGCGGCGAAGCAGCGGGTGCAGGAGCTCCAAGACGAGGTCAAGGGCCTTAGGGAGAAGGTGGAGACCCTCAAGGAGATGGAAACCAAGGCGGCTAACCTTGGGGAGACGGTTAAGAAAATCCGAGGGCGGCTGCAAAACTAAGAGAACCAACTTCGGACCAAGTATAAGTCCTTCATGGAGGAGGAGAAATAGGCCCTTGTCAAGCAAATGATGGAAGACAACAAAGCCATCATGCGTGCGGCCTGGGCAGCTGTGCAGCCGTCACCCGATTATCAAACTTGGAAGACTCAATTTGATAAGGCAAATGACGAGTTTAATGCCCGACTTCTTAGGGAAGCTCAGGAGGCGGCTGCCAAGGATGCCCCGGAGGAGTCTAGCTTATTAGGTGACTCGTCTTCTAGGGACGAGGAGGATGATCAGGGGGAGAATGAGGAGACAAAGGAGCATGCGCCGGAGAACAGGGCGGATGCCGATGCTAAGAAGCTCGCCTGATCTTTAAGCTTTAAGCTCTTTCTTTCTACGGCCAAATGGCCAAATTTTCTGCTTTTCCGGCCTGCATGCCGAGTATTCAATGTATCTTTTACCGACCAAGGGGTCGGGTAACTTGACAATCTCTGGCTTTGCCAGTTAACATTTACAGTCGTTAGTTTTAACGGCTGTTACTTCAATGAAGCATCTGGTTGTTTGACCGATTTTATTTACATTGGTGCTTATGCTTTAAAATTTTTGAATATTTTAATTTTTTATGCATAGAATTTTAGGCTAAGTGTTTTAACCTGTATAGTATGCGAATGTTCTTGCCCCTGGCCGGATGTCGTTTGGTTTCAGTTGCATGGATTGATTGACTTAGATATTTTTATACTTTAATGAGTATGAATCGTTTCTGAGTCAATCAATCACTATGGTGATTGCCCCAAACCAAGCGGCAGACGGCCATATAGAGAAGATAGTTTCTTGAATGCATCCGGCCAAAGGCCTCGAGTAATAATGAAAACGGATTGGTTTGACTGCCTTCCTCCATAGCAGGGACAGGCGGTAAAGTAGCCTCTAATTTTGAAAAGTAGCCGTGTTCCGTATATACTAGAATAGTCGGAAAACTCAATGCTTTTTAGATTTCAAGTTAGATTAAATCAAACGACTACGAGCACTGCCTTAGTGCATTCGGTAGGGCCGCTTGTTGTATTTGTAGAGCAATTCGCACTGATGGACATCACCGGTTGTTTGACTCATGTTGGAGCAGAGTCGTACTCATGTTGGAGCAGACGGTAGTTTGAATAATGTTCATCCGGCCATTGGCCTCGCTTAATGAATAAATAGCCACTAAGTCATTAACTTAGATTTAAATAAAGAATGATTAGCTGCTAAGTTATTAACTTGGCTTAAGGATAGATTTTAGGACGATTATTTTGGTGCAGTCGGGTCCTTTCTTAGGCGTCTTCCGTTGGGGCAGACGGTCCCTTAATCATGTTAAGTTTTAGAGTGTGCTTAGCTATTTGCATATTGTGCAGGCGGTAGCTCGTAAAATATTGACGTTGTCCGTCCGCACATTGTGTAGGCGTTATTCGAACGTCGTCATTAGTTAAAAATTTAGTCTGCCTGCACGTTGTGCAGGCGGTACTATAGAGAGTAAGTAAGATCCGCCAGCACATAGTGTAGGCGACATCCTTCATTTCTATGAGCATGGTTCTTCTACACTTTGTACAGTCGGTACTCAAAATAAAGAAAATAAAGACAAGTATGAAATGAAGGCAAAATTTCATTAACAAGTAAAAAACTTTACAAATTTTTAGAAGTAATACTTCTTTAGGTTATTTACATTTCATGTTGGGGGTTGCCTCCTGCCGTCTAGTGTTTCCAAGCAGTAGGTGCCGCCTCTTACTTCTTCATAGATTCGGTAAGGGCCGTCCCAATTAGGGGTTAACTTCCCTTGTTCATTCGCCTTACCGACTGCCTCCATTTTTCGTAACACAAAGTCCCCAACTTTTAAAGGGCGTTTGTGTACTCTTTTGTTGTAAGCTCGAGTCATTCTCAAGTGGTAGATCTCATGGAGGAAGGCAGCATTGCCCCTGCGCTCTGGGAGTGAGTCCAATGCCAGGGGCATGGCCTCCCTGTTTGCATCTTCATCATATAGCACAATCCGAAGAGTCGACTCATAGTGCTCAATGGGCAAGAGAGCTTCTGTCCCATACACCATGAGAATTGGAATTTCTTCAGTTGCCCCTTTTGCTGTTGTTCTTATGGCCCGTAGGACGTGTGGTAATTCATCCGCCCATAGGCCACCAGCTTTCTTAATTTTCTTCTTTATGCCGTCTGAGATTAACTTGTTGAAGGCTTCAACTTGGCCGTTTGCTTGGGATCGGCCTACTGATGCAAAATAATTGGAGATTCCTTAATCTCCCAGACAAGCTTTTAGGTGAGGGGTCTCAAACTGAGGACCATTGTCAAAAATTATAGACATAGACACCCTAAAGCAGGTGATAATATTCTTCCAGATGAAGGAGATGGCGTCATTTGTCTTGATGTTTTTGACCGCCTCCGCCTCTACTCATTTGGTTAAGTAATCCACAGCCACTAATATGTAACGCTTGCAGCTTGGAGCAGTCGTCTATGGGCCCAAAATGTTCATGCCCCGTTTAGCAAATGGCATAGGATTGTGGATTCCCGTTAGGTCGGTGGCCGAACGATGGATTAGTTTGTTAAATTTTTGGCACTTGTCACATTTTTAAAACCATTTACATAGCATTCGACTCCTGGGTAGGCCAAAAGTAATGTCGCCTAGACCTGACAGCTAAGGATTCGTCGCCTACATGAGAGGCGCAGTATCCGTCATGCAATTCTTCAAGAACTTCTTGTCCCTTTTCTAGGGTCACACACTTCAAGAGAGGCTTCAAAAAGCCTGCTTTGAAGATCTCTCCTTGCCTTATCTCAAAGCTTGCAGCCCGTTTCTTCAGCACGACCGCATCTTAAGGTGAATCTGGGAGGGTGCCGTGTGTTAGATATGCCCAGATGCTATCCATTTAGGTAGAGCTTCGTTCGAGTACTCCAATGAGGTCTTCATCAGATATACTTCTTTTTTCCATGACTTCCCAAAAGACTGACCGAGGCATTTCACAGGAGGCAGATGACGCCAGTTTGGACAGAGCATCCGCCTGACTGTTTGCCGATCTAGGCACTTGACTTAAATTGAAGTCTTCAAGTGTCCCAGCTTCATCCTTGATCGCCTGCAAGTATTTGATCATAAACGGATGGGTGACTTCATAGACACCATTGTACTGGCTAACGACCAATTGTGATTCAGAGCAGGCGTCAATTCTCGTTACCCCTGCCGCCTTGTACATACGAATGCCAGTTAGCCTTCATATTCGGCCTCATTGTTTGAGGCCTAGAACTTGAACCGCAGTGCATATTCATATTTGTCCCCTTCAGGAGACTTACAAATTACGCCTGCATCATAGCCGTTCATCTTGGAGCTCCCGTCCACATACACTTTCCAAACCTAATTGATATTGTTCGGCTCAGCCGGCCTTGTCATTTCAACAATAATGTCGGTGTATGCTTTCCCCTTTATTGCCTTTCTTGGTTCGAAAGTGATTTCCAGTCCCTGCAACTCAATAGCCCATCTGAGCATTCGGCCAGAAGACTCTAGGGTTGTCATTGGCCGCTTGATCGATTGGTCAGTGTAGACCGTGACCAGATGTGCAAGGAAGTAAGGTTTCAACTTCTTGACAGCAATGTAAAGTGCGAGGTCAAAATTTTCAACCATGGGGTATCGAAGCTCTGCGTTTCTAAGAACGTGGCTAATAAAGTAGACCGGGAGCTGGATGTTATGTCTTTCAGCTAAGAGGACAACACTGAGGGCATTATCTGAAAAGACCAGATATATATAGAGCGCCTCTTTGGGCAAGGGGCTAACCAACCTTGGCAAAGAGTTCACATGCGTTTTCATCTTTTGGAAGGCGGCCTCAACATCACCCCCATTCAAATGTAGTCTTCTTCCTGATCGCTTGGAAGAAGTAGAGGCACTTATCGCCTGATCGACTGAGAAATCTTCCCGAAGCTGCGAGACAACCGGTTAATTTTGGGACTTCCTTCACCATACGGGGCGACTGCATGTCGATTTCCACCTGTATTTTTTCAGGGTTGGCCTTTATCCCCCTTTGGTCGATCAAGAATCCGAGAAACTTCCCATACTAAACACTAAAGACACACTTCTTAGGATTAAGCATGACCTTGTGCCGCCTAAGTGTGGCGAAAGTTTCTTGGAGGTCAACAAGGTGATCCGCATGTTGTTTGGATTTGACTATCATATCGTCAATGTACGCCTCTACATTCCTCCTAATTTGATTAATGAAGACTGTATTAATCATGCGTTAGAAAGTAGCAGGCACATTCTTCAAACAAAACGACATCACATTATAAAAGAATAACCCTGATTAGTGACGAATGTCGTCTTCTCTTGATCTTTTTTCCATAGGGGAATCTATTGAAAGCCTGAATAGGCGTCCATAAAGCTCATCTAGGCATGTCCGGCTGTAGAGTCGACCAGGCTGTCGATCATTGGAAGTGGATAACTATCCTTCAGACATGCTCTGTTTAAGTCAGTGTAATCTACACACATGAGCCAGGTACCATTCGGCTTTTTTACAAGCACAACATTTGCATCCCATTCAAAGAAGTTATAGGGCCGAATGAACCCATTGTCTAACAGCTTTTTAACTTCGGCGGCTGCAGCCTAACTTCTTTACTCGCCATGGTTTCTTTTCTTTTACCAAATGGGCTTCTTTTTAAGATCCATAGGGAGATTTTAGACAGCAAGATCCACGCTGATGCCTAGCATCTCTTCCACTTCAAAGGAAAAGATGTCTTTGAATTCTTTCAGCAGTTGGTGCAAGCTTGCGCCCAACTTAGCAAAAGCAGTCGTCCCCACCTTAACAGTTCACTCTAGTCGACTGTTGTCCACAGGAATAACAATATGCTCACCAGCCGCCGGCTGGGAACGGAGGTTTTCTGGCTGCTCCCCGGTCAGTGATTGCTATTGCTTTTTTTTTTTACCACCACCAGCGGATTAGGTTTTCTTTTCTTGACGACTAGTTGGGTCGGATGGTCCTCCTTGATACCATCAAGGTCTATTGGCTCTTTGCCCTGACTTGCTGCAGCATCCGCAGGCTTGACGTCCGAAAGATAACATTCTCGAGCCGTCTTCAAGTCCCCGTTTAGGGAGCCAATAGTCCCATCATCCTTCTCATACTTGATAAGCATGAGAGTAGGAATGATGACTGCCTCACACTCGTTAAGAGTGGGTCAACCAAGGATAAGATTGTAGGCAGTCAGCTCCTCGACCACCAGGAATAGGATGGTCATGTATCGACCGCTACCCTTTTTCCCCAGTCGGATGGGCAAATCACTACGTCCGACCGGGTTCATAACTCCTCCTCCATAACCCACAAGGAGATGGGAGACATCCATCAAACTACTTGGCCTATATTTAAGGTTGGATAGACAATTGTGGCTAATGATGTCTAAGAAGCTTTCTATGTCAATTAAGATGCGGCCAGCCAATTGGTTGGCCACTTTACATTCTATGACTACAGGGTAATCATGCGGCCGACGGACTTTGCCTCTGTCCTTTTCGTTTATGATGGCTTCAGGGAAGACGGATGTGCTGGCCGTCTGTCCCTCATCAACAGAATGGACCATATTTCTTAGATGGTCCTTGTTGCCCCGGATGGTTGGACCACCACCGGCGAATCCGCTTGCTATCGTATAAACCGGTTCCTCATCCGTTTCAGAGCTGATAGGAGGCTGGGGAGTCTTTTTTCTTGACTTCCCAGGATTTGATTTTGAAGTCACTTTGGACTTCACATAGTATTTCAGAGCTCCTTTGTCGGCCAGACGGTCAAGCGTCCGCTTGAGGCTAAAGCAGTCATTTATGTCATGACCGACATCCTCATGGTAGTGACAGTGCTTATTTTTGTTATGATTTTCAGCGGAACCTTTCATAGGAGCTGTCCTTGTGGAATTCGTACCTTGGAACGTACGTCTTCCACTCTTTCTTTTTCTTCTGGACCGACTGATCGGAGTTATCAATCGCCCAGATTTGTTTTTTCTTTTTGCTCTCTTCTGGATTTAGAGACGGCTGAGCAGTCCGACTCTCCTTCTGTCGGTCAGACTTCTTTGAGTCCGACTGCTTATTAGAGGATCAGAGCTCGGTCGCCTGTATGTAAGCGTCCGCCTCCATTAGGGATCCTTGAAGGGTGAAGATTTTCTTGCGGACGAGTTTGATCTTGAAACTAGAACCGTCCTTCATAACTTTGAAAAAGTCAGTAAAAGCCAATTCATTAGACATTCCTTGGATATGGATTCTCACTAGATTAAACCGCCAGACGTATGATTGCATCCCCTCTCTATCTCCTTTCTGTACATAGCCTATATCAAGGCTCATTTTCTTTGCAGGGATGTTAATAGAGAAGTTAGAAGCAAACAAGAACGCAAGCGTCTTGAAGCTGTTTATGGAACTAGCCGACAAATTGTCGAACCACTGCTAGGCTATGCCCTTCAGTGTGGCTGGGAAGCATAGACGCCAGGCGACATCATCCAATCTTTGTAAGTAATGAGGTGGGTGTATGCCAGGAGGTGGTCTTCTGGGTTGGAGGTACCATCATAAGTTTCGATAATGACATTTTTCACCTTGGCCGGCAGTTCAGCCTCGGCTATTTTTTTAGAGAACGAAGAGGGTTGCTCCCCAAGGTTTTGTAGCCGAAGCTGCCAGTCTAGAGGCTGATAGTTATATGCCGCCTGTCCTCCAAAGAAGGCAGGCTGGATGTATGGAAAAGCAGGCGGTCTGTATAATGGTTGTGCTATATACTGCGCCGAATTGATCACATGAGGCCCTGACTGTGCAAGGGGGGCGCTTGAAGGAGTCCCCGGTATTGAAATAGAGTTCCTCATCGAGGTGTTCTGTAAGCTGTTGTGATAAGTCAACGTAGAAGCCGACTCCAACAGCTGCTTATTCCTTAGGTGGTCGATGTACTAACGAGCATCAGGAAATGATTTTTTGCTACCATCCGGATGTACATGCCGGATGGCATTTCTTGTTACCATTTCAGGGAAACGGAGTCTTGATAGATCAAACAGGGGCCGAGCCTTCTCCTTTGGAGCAGGGTGAGGAGTCGACTGTCGGTCCAGGACCGACTTCTGTTGTCTAGATTTAGCAGGCTTTGTAGCCGACTGTTCCTTTCTAGTAGCAGCCGTCCGCTTATTGATTAGTCCCTTAATTTCACCCTTGAGGCTACTCATAAACTTCATGAGCTCATCACTAGTGACTGAGGTTGATCCTGCCGCCTGGGGGGCATCAGTTGGCTGCCCCGAGGGCTTACTTAAGGGTCCAGGGAGCCTGTTAGGATCCGCGTGGTTAGCATTGCGCTCCCGCCTGTCTTTGTGATGGATGCGCTTAAAGATAAATAACCCGTGTTGGGCCATTTAGGTTTTGACGTCTCCGTCGTCACCTAAGTCATGGTCCATTTGGACCTCAATTTCGTCCAGAGGCTGAGTGGTCTTTGGAGGCGGTACAGGTTGTTCATGGGATGCCATCTTTAAGATACTCTCTCCACAGATGGCACCAAATGTTTTGGGGTTTTTTATGTCCCTCAGGAGAGTTACTGCTCAAGACTGGATTCAACAAGGACGCTTGTACCTGCAAAACAAACGGAGCACCAAATGGTTGGTGGTCCGCCTCTGAAGATTAGGTTAATATGGTATTCGGAATAAAACGTGAGGAAATTAAGTTATCTGCTCGGATTCCAAGCTCAGGTGCTGTCTGTTTCTTGAGAATGATAGCTCTGTAAGTAATGCAATGTAACGTCACGTGTTCCCATAAATGAGGGGAATGTCCCTATTTATAGGGTCATTGGGAAGTGTACCCTCCCTAGGGTTTGATGACCTAGGGATTAGGGCATGCCGATTTGCGGCGCCTCAAAGTTTGGGCCTTGAAGGCCGTCTTTTCAGAAGGAATATCCGAGTGACACGTGTCATACATCTGGAGGGGCCATTTGGGCGCCTCCCAGGGCGACACGTGTTGCTCTCTCATTGGTCCACTTGGATTATTAAATACCTAAAATTAGGAGCTATATTTGCCTGACACGTGTCACCATCTGGAAGGTCCAAGTTGGCGCCCTTTCTAGTGACACATGTCAGACTCTGGTTGGGCCACTTGGCAGGGTATAAAATACCCAAAACATGGAGTAGTTGACAAGAGGAAAATGTATGTCGTTATCTACCCTTCCCCCAAGTCAAACTAAATTTGTAAACACCTAACCAACCTTATATGAATATAGGGCAAGTTAAGGGTCGATCCCTAGGGAATGCAATGATGAAAACTAGAGTCTAAGTCAAGCTACCTCGAAGATGGAGTTGAGATTATGGTTGGCACTATGGTAAACTAAAACAAATCTAATCAAGTAAATCAAAGGTCTAAACACTAGGGATAGGGGTTCCACATGCAAGTTCAATGATAATGCTAATTTAGAGCTCAATCAATTAATTCAAGTATTGCAATGGACAAACAATAGTAGCAATAAAGAGAGTTCAAACGCTATCTCCTATAGGCCAATATAGGAATCATTATCTATGAAAGGCAAATCAAGAAGAATCACAAGCAAACCCAATCAATTAGAGCAACTTTCAATTTAATTATTCATGTCATTAAGAGTTGCAATGCAATCTAGATTAATCTTATAGTTTGATCACTCCTAGTCTAATCAATCACATGCAAAACTATGTAAACCAATTTAGTTGCATCAAATCAATCAATCAAAGAGCATCAACTAGCAATTTCATTAATCAAACATGCTTCCCCCTTTCCCTAGTTTCTAATCTACTAACTAATCATGGTGAAATTCAAGAACAAATAACTAGAAATTGCATTAATCATCATTCTTTATCAAAATCTAAGAGAAATCAAAATATTCAACAATATCAATTCAAATCCAAAGAAAAACAAGCAACAAGCATAAATCAAATAGCAAGTAAGTAAGAGATGAAAGAAGGAAGAGATTCTCACTAATATTGATGATTGAAAATGAAGAAATCCAAACTTGATTGATCAAATGTTGAGTTACAAATCAAAAACCAAGAACTTTTCTCTAACTTCTCTCTAAATTCTCTCTCTAAAACTAAGCTAATGAAATATTATAAAAAAGTTAGTTTCAAAAAGGAATTACAATTCTATTTATAAGTAAAGAAGAAACCAGCAAATCCCGCGGCCTCTCCCGATGAATCCGCGGCCGCGAAGAAATGGGTACGGAACCCTCCGCGGGCTTTCTGGGCAACACCCGCGCCAAGATAAACCTGCGCCCGTGGCCAAAGATGCCGCGCCCGCGGCTAATCTCGTGCTCCCAAAACTCAATCAGGGGGTCGCGGTCTCTCTGAGATGGAGCGCCCTCTCAAGATTTCTCGCGCCCGCGGAGAGCCCGCGGGGCAACCACGGGAAGCTCCTGCCAAAATCTGGCAATTTGTGCTTTTTGAGCTCGCGCCCGCGGCTCCACTGACCCGCGCCCGCGGCCTGCTGGAAATACCTTTGAGACCTCTCCGAGGCCTCTCCAAGCCCTCTCTAGCCAAATGCTTCTTCCTTACTTGGTCATTAAGGTCCCTACTTGATTCCTTTGCAAAGGTGATTATCCAAATACCTACACAAGCAAACAAAAAAAGGAAATAAAAGGGAAAAAGAGCCAAATAAAAGGAAAACACGAGAAAAACACGAGAACCATAAAGAAAAGAGGAGAAAGAGAAACTAAAGGAAAAAGACCAAAAATAAGAGAAGAAAGCATGAAAAAGGGAAAGAAATAACCCTAAAAGACTACCCTATCACTGCTACAAAATGAGTAAAATTTCGACGCTTAAGCCTTGACGCTGAGGCAACAGCGCCAGTGGGTAAATATCATATGCATGTTTTCTCGATGCTTTTGTGGGTCGGCATTAATTTTTGACGTGAAAAAGCGTCGAGAATGTTAGCATGTGCCACGCACATGATTGTAATTAGCTCAACCCTCTATTTCAGGTTTAGTTTAGGAATATTAAAACCGCCCAAAGCAAAACACAAAACCCCTCTCATTTCTCAGTTCTCAACCCTAACTATTCATCTCTATTTCATCCAGATCCAAAATTTTGCTATGAGGTTTAGAACGTCATAAATTTCAAACTCGGATCTTGGTTCTCCTTGCACTGGTCATATGCTTGCTGAATTTCTCTATTCGCCTTCAATGGTTTTCCATTTTATCCTTTTCTTTGCCGATAATATTGAGGTACCTTGTTTCTTTTTTCGCTTCAATTCTTGTTTTGTCAAATTTGAGTCCTTTAGATTATTTTTAGAAGTAATTTCACGAAATTAGTGTCAGATATGAGTTTGATTCATGAGCGATAGATATTTTAGGGTTTCTTTTTGTTTTACTATTTGAATAAAATTCTGAATAAATAGCCTTTTTTGTTCTTTGTATGAATGAAGGACGATTTCAAGCTCTTTAATTAGTCTTGTACAGTTTTAATTTATTAATTGGGATTCTGTTTTGCAGTTTTTAAGTATGAGTATAGAAATTGCATAAATTGGTTTTGGATTTTTTGGGGTTCGATTTAATTGAATACTAGGGGTACTATAGTGGCGCTTATCTGTGTTTAGATAATTAATAAAACAAGAAAATTGCTTGCATTTCAGCATTGAATGAATGTAATTCATGGAGAGAGAGAGAGTGAGAAAGGTTACTGGTAAGTAGTGCCATGGGTAGTGAGGAAGGGGGGGGGGAATTTATTCCTGGCATAAAAGCGCTATAATTGTTCTTCTAGTGTACCTTGTTGAAGTAGAGTAATTTGCTATTAATTATTGTCTTAATATTGACGTCTCATCAAAAAGATTGTTTTTTAATTGAATATAGGAATTCTTTTGTTATTGAGGTTTTGGTAAAAAGTGAAAAACGATACCTAAATTGAAGATTATGGATTAGGTTTTATATTTAATCAGATTATGGCATATTTTGCTGACATTTTGTTGAATGTAGGAACTTTTTCATTCCAACTTTGATAGAGATGCTATAAAGGGCTCTTGAATCTTCAAAAGGTATTTCATTGGCAAATGGGCTAAGAGTTTATTTTTTGGGAACTTTATACATACAACTATTTCTCTGAATTAATTAAATTAGTGTAATGGTTTTGCTTTTGCTACATAGCTTATTGAACTTAATAGGTAATTAATTAGGGAGTAGTAATAAGTGGATGTCTACTAATCCATTGTATGTACTACGTACATATGACATGCTTAAGTAAGAAAATTCGACAAATATTATACCTGGAATTGATTTTCCATGTAAGAAGGGTTAGTGCACCGTGCCCCTATGGCTGCTCCAAAGCCAGTGATATATCTATTATAATTTAACTACTGTTTTCTATTGAGTTGTGCAATTTCTGTCTTCTTTTTAAGGTTTATCTAAAATGTGTTAACTCTTGTTGCAAGCTTGTCATCTTTAGACTTCAAAACGGAAGAGGTATTTGTTTTATCCTTATATATTTGTTCATTTTAGAAGAATGAACAACGATACTTTGGGTTTAATCACACCACTTGTTATTTTATTTCCATTACATAGTTGGGTGCAAATTTTAGTGTCATGATGGTGGTGGTACGGATAAAGCACCTGCATCAAAACACGAGCCCATGATAAAACAGGTATGAAAACTTGGACCTGACTATGTCAACAGGATTCTAATATAAGTTTCTTATCCTTTTTCAGTTCATTTATCCATTTGAAATAAGACTGACATAAATAGATTGGTTAGTAAGCATACTAAGTACTAGGTAATTGAATCTATTATCATATATGGTGACTTTATTGCAAATTTTGTTTGATGGACAGAGCATTTGGTCTGTAGTTGACAGTGAAAAGCAAATTAATCTTGGAAAGATTCTACCTATTAGTTTATGAAGTATATTAGGCACTTCAACTTAATCTTTTTAACAGCAACTTCAACCTAATCAAAATGAAATAAGACAATATTTAACATGTTTAGAGGATCCATGGACTTTGTGATTTTGATTCTATGTAATATTTGGACAGGAGGTTCTACTAACTCTTGTTGGGGAAGTTAATCAAGTGACCCTTGTGATGAAGAAGAAATTTAGTCTTAAATAGAGAGTAAGAAGACCCCGGGATTGAACAGACGAGCTTGGTGAGTCTGAAATAGTACTGATTATCCTCTCTAAAGAAATTCGTCATCAATGAGGTCTGCTGCTCTCTTTTACACATGTTTGTTTTCTCACATGTCTTTGTTTCCCTGTTATTCTGCCTGAAAATCTGAAATCGAGGTACGGTCCTTATGGTGCTTCAGTGTAAGATATTTTAAGAAATTTATTGAATAAAGAATGTATTGTTCGATTCTGTAAATGTGCTGGAAAAAATTGTATTTTGGAAAAATTTCAGAGCTGAATTTCAGAGCTGAATTTCAGATCTGAAGTTCAGAACTGAATTTCAGATCTGAAAATCAAATTTGATACATTTATACTTAAGTCATTTCTTAGCAGACTAATCTGATTTCAATATGTGTTTGATCTTTCATATAATCAAGTTCACTCTTGAGTTCTTGTATGCTTAAAGCTTATTTACAATTGGTGAATGAAATGACTATTTTAAGTTGTTAATAATCTGATAGGATTATTGTGCTTCAAACGCATCTGAATGCACACAAATTATATCTGATGTGTTAGTATATTCTGGTATTAATTCAATTCATGTTGTTAATCAAATTGGTAGAATTTTGTGTCTATCTGATGGGTTTTTGTATCTAGTAGATCTGTAATTGTTACAGCCTGTGAAAAAGTTAGGGATTCTAAAGGGTGTTAATGTTGTTGCTAGAAGGGTTTGTAGTACTGAATCTGAAAATTCTAATTGGATCAATGAACAGGGAGTTAGTAGTAGTGGTAGTAATGTAGGTGGGAGGCTTATGAAAAAGTTAGGTGGCGGGGTTAGATCGAATGGGGCGAGGGTTAAGGAATTCATTTCTAGGGGAGTGCATAATGATGGTACCTACCTTTTTGTGGTGGCAATGGGGAAGAAAGTGGTGTTCATTGAGCTGAATTCAGGCAGTAGTAAGCATGATCGAGAGGTCGATGGGAAACGTGGGTTGTTCGTGGTTTTGAAGGAAATGTCGTGTATTGATGGTGTGAAGAGTATGGCTTGGCTTGATGATTCATTGATTTTAGGGACTGATAATTCTTATAGTTTGATGTCCTGTATTATAGGGCATGTTGATTTGATATTTTCACAGGCTGTAACAATTGCAGATCCATGCAGATCAATTGCTGAGTTGGTGGTACCCTGGTATTTGGTAATTCTGGTATTTGATTGCAGATCAACTAGATACAAAAACCCATCTGGTAATTCTGGTATTTACAATTCATGTTGTTCTGCCTGACACGGCTGCTATTCCTTGTCTCAAATTGTTGTCAAAAGATAAGAAGGTGCTTCTACGAGTTGATCATGCGGGCATTGTAGTGGATAATCATGGACAACTCGTTGGACGTGGTACCCTGGTATTTGGTTGTGCTCCTCGTTCGATTGTTGAGTTATCTTCGTATGTGGTGATTGCTAGTAATGGAAAGATGGAATGATAAGCTTGTTTGTGTGTGTATGTGTGTGTGTAAAAGCCTATATTGTGTAATTTACTAATTTATACTTTGTATATTTTTTTTTGAAGATTGGAAAAAGCAATGTAGCTGCAACAAGAGAATAGACCGGGACACTTGACCATCAAAACAAGCGACTACATCGTCTATAACGCCATCATCTATCTATTTTGGTTATTAGTCTTAATTATATTAGTGATGTATTTATTTAGGGACAAGCTACTATAATATGCGACGTTTTTTTTAAAAATAATTAATTGTGTTGATGTTTTCGTTTATAAATTTGGTAATTTAATCAATAACGTACTCTTATTATTGTTGATTAATTATTTAATTTTTTTTTATCTGATCTAGTTATAAGAATATTTGTTTACTTTAATTTAAATGTTATTAATTTAATTTATGATAAATTTAAATAACTATAATGTATGTATGATGGTAATAATTTAATAAAAGGAAAAAATATAATAAAAAAAAAGCTTAAAAAAATCTCTAGACGCCTTTTAATGTCTAAATATTTTGCATATTTTCACATTTCAAAAGTTTTCCGCCATACCATAGGCTGACACGAATAAACGCAAAACAACAAAAAGCGTCGCTAAATTTGAGTATGTGGACATGTAAAAGCGTCACTAAAAAACTACACAAAGTTGGGAAAATGCGCGAAATTAGTATTTTCTGACACTTCGTATATTAGTTTAGACACAAAAAAGCGTCGAAATTCTCGACGCTTTTTTGTGTCCCTAAAAATTTCCGACTCACGGATTCTCGACGCTTTTTAGCAGCGTCGAGAAATTTTTTTCCGACGCTTTTTAGCGTCGAAAAAAGACCTAAAAAGCGTCCAAAAAACACGCTTTTTGTAGTAGTGTATATGAGTGCCATAAATGACACTCATCAAATTCCCCCAAGCTAGACTTTTGCTCGTCCCGAACAAAACAAAGGCGAAAAGGAATAAGAAGGGCTTATTCGAAACAAAAGGAAAAAGAGGGGCGAGAATTTACACTAAGACTCACTGTCGTAGGAATCACGGTTGTTTTTAGCTACAACAAGCCATTTAAACCCCTAGATCGCCCTAGAGGACGAGTGATGCTCTCGTAAGGGTATCCTAAGAGTTTACCCATAACTCTCCACCAAACCCCCAAGAGGCAAACCAGAAAAGGAAAAGAAAGAGGAAAAAGGAAGTAAAATCTTTACGAAATGGACTTTACAAAGAGACTATAATTCAAATGAATAACAACCTTTCTAAAGTGAATTATGGTATGCACGTTATAAGATACCTAAGGTTGATTGAAACATAAATATGCTAAGCATAGGAACTAGTTATCACATTCCACTTTCATCCCAAACGGTCTTACCGCGTTCCCCCTACTAATCTCATGTCTCCCCTTAGTGAGCATCTCATAGATTCCGCGAAGGAACCGGAAAAAGATCAACATTTTGGGCTACTCGACATCTTGATTTCGCATCCCCTTTCCTTAGTCTACAACCCATGATTCCCTCCACCGATGAAAGACTCAACTCCTAGGTCCAAAGGTCTTCCCAAAGGTTGTAACGTAAGGCAAGAAGGGTTAAGGTAGGCTAAAATTTAAAATTTGGTGGTTATCCTAAATTGTGAAGCAAAGACCGGCCAAATCTCAACACCAAACTTAAGAAATCACCAAACAATAACGTATTAACACCCCCAAGCTTATTCAAAGCAACAATCTACAAACATAAGAACAAAAAGCGCAAACGCTTTTCCCCCCAAGCTAAAAGAAACATTGTCCTCAATGCATAGAGAGGAGAAAGACACTTGAATTTTTATGGTTTTTCTTTATATATATATATTTTTTTTGCATTTTCTCATTTATAAATTTGTTTGTATTTTCTTGTACTCCTTAAAAGCATTAGTCCATGCCTTTTTTCAATTCGGACGACTTTTTCAAATATGCATTTATTAACATCCTTGCCTCTTTTACTAAGGACGGCTTTTACATAAGCATTTGCCATTATTTACCAAATATAAACAACTCAATTATGTGTACCAATTCGAACCAAACTCCAACTTCATAGACCACAATCACCTAACATTGACCCTTGCTTCACAAAAACCAAAAAGAAGGAGAACGAAACAAAAGGCTCAAGATATCTAATTATGCGGCTTGAAAAGAGGGAAAAATGTTCAAAGGGGTAACAAGTAGGCAAATGTATCCCAAACAAAAAAAAAAAAGTAAACATAAAGGGACTATCCTAGAAAAAAGAAAATACCTCCCCGAAAAGTTGCCTTTGTCCTCCCTAGGTAGTTCGGTCACGGTCTTAGGAATCATACGCTAAGATTCTAGATTAGGTTTGCGAAAATCAAGGATCCATGCCGCTCATGCAAGAATTTGATGAAAGCTTGAACAAATATACATCTCACATGGTTGTAGCAAAAACTCACTAAGGTTGTCAAATCAAAGATAGGGAGCAACTACCAACATGCCACAAACGAGTAGAATCCGGTTTCATGATCCCCCTAGTTCTAGACAACTATCTATCTCAACATGCTTTATCCTAGAATCAACCAAACGTAATCTCAAACCGGTCATACCATTATTGCCTAGGAAGACTATTATTCTAAAGCGAAATTCCATTGCATACAAGTCCAATTTTCAAAAAGAGAAAGAGTGAAAATAAAGCCTCAAAAAGTTATGCACACAAACAAGAATAAGAGAAAGGGAAAGAAAAGAAAAGAGAAGTTGGAAAAACCTAGATAAGGACAAGAAGCGGAAAGAGGAAAAGGGCAAAGATGCAATCATAACACGTTTATCCCAATCGACATACAAGCGGTCTAATGGCCACATTGCCAAAGACCCCAAACACACTAGGTGTTAAATTCATACATCCTCGAACCGTTCAACTTCTCCTAAATCTAATCCTAATCTAAGCAACCAAGAAAATGAAGAAGTGAAAATAAAGAGGTAAAATAAGAAAGGCCTCACCAAGCATCCGTGCTAAATTAAAGTACCCAAGGAGTAGGAACGTGCTTCTCCAAAAGGTTCCGCAATCCAAAGCATAGGCTACGAGCAAGGTGAGGTAAAGAAAAAAAAACTATATATACAAAATGAAATTGTTAGTATCTTCCAAACAAAAGCAAACGATAAAACACTTAGACACAAACTATATACAAAAACCTAGAGAAACCATCATCATCAAAATTTTATTTTATTTTATTTTTTTCTCAAGAAACTCCCAAAAACATCATGAAATGAAACAAAACAACAAGCAACAAACCAACAAGACCATTAGCAAAAATCCACCAAAAACCTTATCAAAGACTTCCCACCGAGCCCCAGGTGCCTCCCCCAAACCAACCATAAAACATCATTTTTGACCCTCCCCCCTCACAAAATGAAGGCATCGACCGCGATGCCTACAAACATGCAAAATAGGGAAGGGGGAGAACAAAAAGGGAAACAAACATGCATAAGGGGACTACTGGCCACTAGGGCTAGCACTATCATCACCCGTATCCCAACCTCCGGTGTAACCGGGAGGAAATCCATAGTGACCCTTGAATAGGTCAAGTTGGGATCGGGTCAATTGGTCGTAGGGCTCACGCTGAACAAGGGGCTCGGGGTGATGGGGTGAACATAGTAGTATGCGGGATCACCCTGATAATAACTCCCCCCCGAGACCCTATAATCATAAGGCGGGAAGTTGCGCCTTGGCTCATCGGGGTCCTCAACCCCGGGCCAATAAGGGTACGTAGGGAGGTTGTCACCACCCCAGGAAGGTACTGGCCCTAGTTGGGGCGGCACAAAGGGGTAGTTGACCGGAGGTGTGACCTCCCCCCTACGCACACTAGCGTCAAACAAGGCGCTAGTTTGATAAGACAATTTTCTGTGGTCTGAGTACATACCTTGCATGCTCAATTGCATGCGCTCCATGTTGTCTCTCATTGCCTCCATCTCTCGGAGATAAGTATCTCCTTGGGAATCTTGTTGTTGTTGTTGTCTTTGATGTCTTCTTTCTCTTCTTCTTCTTTGAGCATCATCATGAAAATGCTCATGTTGTTTTGTAGTGGCGGTTGTTGTTACTCTTTATCATATTTTTCTCCTCCTCCTTCCTCCTCTTCCTCATCATTCTCATCGCTCCCATCAATCTCATCATCCTCCTCCATCTAATCTTCAATCCTCCCATTGTCCCTACGGACCATCCAAATGTTTCTAGCCTCACGAAGGATGGATGTGGCGGCCGGGTTAGAGAGTAGGCAATGGTGGGTATTTCTCACTAGCCAAGAGTAAGTCTCGGTTCTCCTAGTGCTATTTATGAAACGCAAAGTGTTAACTTGCTTCAAACTAATCCACACGTCTTCACTCCTTCCAACCAGAGTGCAAGACTTCAAGAACCCCTCTTGCTTAAAATATGACACAAGACGTGTCACTATGCCCCCACAATGAATTTCCCCCGTTTTGACCCCATGCATTATATCCTTACAACAATTCATGAAGATATAACCAAAATTAATCCTTGACCCTAACTCCGGCTTGGTAGCCATCCATAACACCATAATCTCCTCTCGAGATAACTTCCCCAAATCTTGCTTATTAAAGACCGAATACCCAAGAATTCTATGAAGGATCCTAAGGGCCGGATGGATAATCTCACTAGCAAGAGACTTCTTCGAATCAAACTCCCTCTTGTTGGCTATGGTTCATGGTGTGTTTGATATTGAAGAGTTGGAAGGAAATAATAAAGTCGGTTTCCCCCACCTTATTGAACTCAAATGTGGAGAAAAACTCAATGGAAGGCTCCAAATAGGTTCTACGGGAAGACTTTATAAACTCACCCAAGCTTAGGTTGTTTAGAAGGATGTCAAGGTCATTTTCAATTCATAGCTTGGCCATGTCCTCACGAAAGTAATGGCGGGAGGGTCTAAACATCCGGTCTTTCATTTTGTTATAGATGGGGGTTTGTTTAGACCGGTTCCAAAATTTGAGGGGGGGAGAGGAGGAGGAGGAGCATCATCTTGAGTTGTGGAATGCGGTTGGGGTTGAGGGTTTGAGGATTGGCCTTGAGAAGATTAGCTGGGGAATTGGTTTGAGCGCTTCTTGCTACTTTTGACTTTTCTTATCAAATCCATTTTGACAAAATTCACACAATTCACAAGAACAAAACAAACTCCCTCAAACAAAACAACTTCCACCAAAATTACTCACAACCCTCCTTACAAATCCAACCAAACACCCACAAACTACAAGGTACCTGTTCCAATCAACACAGCAACCAAAATCCAACAACAAACAACAATATCAACAATCATTCATCAATATAATCATGAATCAACAAGAAAAAGTAACAATCACCCAAATATACCAAATTTCTCATAAATCAACCATAAAACACAAAAATCATGCTCAAAATCTAGGTAAACAAACCAATGTAAAGAAATCAATTGAAATTGACAAAAATATTACAAAGGTTAGAAGTATACCAAGATTGGAGACTCAAATTAAACTCAAGGCACTTCAAAGACCCGAAATTTCCCGAAAAACCACGAGAAAGAAGAGTAGGAGTGTTGAAAATGGAAGAATTTGTGAAAATTTTAGGCAAAAGTTGAAGAAATAGGTGAGAAATTGATGTTTTGGGGTTAGGGTTTGAGAGGAGGTAGAGAGAGAAAGGGGAAAAATAAGGAGAAGAAGAGAAAATAAGAGAAGAGAAAGAGAGAAGAGAAAGAGAGAAGAGGGGCGCGCCCGGGTATAACAAACCTAGATTGCCGTGACCTCTCCTGACTCTGCCGCGCCCGCGGAGAGACCGCAGGGAAATCGCGGGGAGCTCCTGGAATTTTTGGGATTTTTATACCTTACGGGGGGCCGCACCCTCTCCAGAAATGCCGCGCCCTCTCCAAAACCTCTCGCGCCCGCGGAGAGACCGCTGGGCAACCGCGGGAAGTCCCTGGAATGGATTTCCAAATTTGCTTGAAATGAGGGCCGCGCCCTCTCCAAAACTTTCGAGGTATGAGGTTTGACTTTCGTTGACTTTCTCTCTTCTCTCTCTTCTTCATGGTTCTTCATTTTTGATTGGTTTTCTTCATCAAATCTGGATTTCAATGGCGAAGAAGAAGAAGCAAGCTACTTTTACACCTCAAATTGCGCAACAAAAGGCTGCTCATGAAGTTGTTGGTTCGATTTTGAAGAATTTGGGGATTTCAAATACCCCTTTTGTTCCTATCCCAATTCAAGAGGGGGATGAAATGCTTACTCCGGCGCCGGCGGTAGTTCAGTCAGCTGGTGGTGCTATTTCCGGCGTGCCTTTGGATGCTGAAGCTACTGAAACGAATAGTGTCCTTCGAACAAGTTTATTATTCTAATAGCAGGTTCAGAATTATTAGAAAGCTAATATATTCAGCAAGGTCAAGTGATCGGAATGCATGGGTGGAGGACGCTTCCGATCAGTAATATTAATATTATTAATATTACAGCTTAATCTTGACTGAACCCTTTGGGTCACACCCAAGCAAATATATGAGAACCAACTCGACGAATTAATTCAGAAGAAATTAATTCGTCACCCGAGTGTTAAATAATTAGACGTCGGTAATTCGAGCTTAGAGCGTCGAAACCGATCGTCGGAAGTCGAGTCTAAATAATAAAAGACGAGACGCGCAAAATAATAATAAATCAACAATATTCCCAACAATACCCATAGCATCGGAGTGCCCCGAGCATCCGAATGCTAAGGGCAAGACGAGCCGGCGCACCGTGCTGCAGCCACGGCCAACCGCGGCTAGGCACAGCAGCAGCCGCGCCTCGCCACGGTAGCAGCCGCAGCCGCACCACGCCACAGCAGCAGCTGGTGCGGGCTGGGCTCGGGCCGGGCTCGGGTTTGGATCGTGGCTTGGCTCGGGCCATAGGGCCGTGAGTAAGGGGAAGGTTGGAATATGGGAGCAAGTGGGTTGCCATGTGGCACAAGGTGAGGGAGAGAGTGGGGAGCAAGTTTGGTCCCCATCTCCAAGTGGTCCTCACCTACTCTCTCATGTATGCTTGACACTTGTTGATTTATTACTAGTTTGCTTAATAATTTTATTTTAGCTTTAAAATAAAATGAGAAAATCTCATTGTCCCACATTGATGGGAGAGATTTTCATACTCCCATCATTCCCTATAAATGCCCAACTTTGGGCATTGGAAATGATGCTTGAGTGGGAGTTAAATAGAGCATTCCATAATATTGGAAAAACTCTTAAACTCATATAACACTCGGGTATTGGTCGGACCTCGCTAACCCCCAGGTAGTAGACCTTAAAGTTGTGTTCGCCTTTTTGTGGGTGGATACCGTCGGAGGCGCGGCGCTTGACGTGCTCGTAGCTTTCAAGTAAGAGCCCCGGTTTTTGGGCGAAGCTCGCTTCGAGGGTAAGATTCGTTATCTTTTCTTTGTGTTTATTTATATATGCTTTATGATTTTAATTATTGCGAGCGGTTCCTTGGGTCAGGGTTTGTTTCCGCGGTGAGTCGGACTCACCAAACCCTAACAGCGGTATCGGAGCCCCGCTCGTTTATTTTTATAATTATGTTTTTCAAGGTTTATTTTGGCTTAACTTTTTTGGTTTAAGTTGCTAATTAGATTAGTAGCTCGGTTTTATTTATTTTAATCCCGTTTTAATGTCGATTTTGGCCCAGAACCCAGATTTTCGCCCAAGACTAGTGAATTTTGGGTGGAAAACATGTTCTGGAAAGGTTTTTATCCCCAGAGGGAACTGTGTTTTAGCCAAATTCTGACCAGAAATGCCTGTTTTGAGGGGTTTTTCGTTTTTTACGAAAAATTTTAAGTCTTTTCTAACCTTGAAATTAATGGCATAAATTGTTGATTATATGGTTGATAATTGCAAACTAATTGCTTTTTAGTGTGAAAGTTTTATTTTGAGGCTTCCTAAGTGTTAAAGATTCAATCTTTATTTGTGATAAGTGATTGAAACTTTAAAAACCACTAAATTCCATGTTATTTTGTATTAAACTTTGATGTTTTAATCATTTTGAGTTGATTGGAAACATAAAGTTTCGATTTTTGTGATAGAAATTTGGTTATCTTCATGTTGGAAGATATAATTTTCAAGGATTCACAAAATTTAGATGTTAAAATTTTCATTTGAACATTAAAGTTCATATTTTTCCAACTTCCCTTTACTTTGTCAAATTCTCAAGTTTAATTTAAAATGATTAAATTGAAAGTGAGAAATTGCCTCAATTTTATGTTGCACCAAGCTAAACCAATTTAATTAAGAATGGTTCTTGGAATTATTTTGGTTATTTGCACTTTGAAAATTTTATTAAGTTAGACTTGTTTAAAATTTTATTTTGCTCTCTAATTAGTTCTAAAATTAATTTAGAATTAATTATTGTTGTCTCGCGAAAAGGGATCAAATCCCGAGGCCATGACACGCAAAATAAGGCAATGCATCACCTTGGCGAGCCGGGCTGCACAACAGCCCATATGTGGCTGCCAAGGTGGCAGCACCACCTTACTTGCGGCCACACGCGCGGCAGCAGCCACGCAAGGCAGCAGCACACGCAGGCTGCAGCAGCTCGCGGCCGTGTGCCGTGGGCCGTGTGTTCGTGGTCTTGGCGTGTGTGTATGCTTGGTGCGGTGAGGTGGCTAGCCGTAGTAGGCTTGATGTTGCTTATTTTTTCGTTTTATCTATTTTAATTAATTTTGTTTATTTTAATTAAAATTTTGGGAGGCTAGGCCTCGGTTTTGAGCGGCATTGGCAAAATTTCATTTTGACAAGTTTGGGTGCTACCGACTTAATTAATTAGATTAATTAAGGAAATGCGGAATTTAATGGGAGCTTCAATTATTAATGACGTAAATTATATAATCGGTTAAACAACTTTGACTAGTTTTAATTAGGCGTGTTAATCGGATTAACCACCTAGATTAGTTTCTAGTGCGCGCGTTGTTTAAAATGCATTTTATTTTGTTTTAATTTGTAAATTGCATGGGCCATTCACAAATAGTGAATGGATGAATGGAATACATATATTCTCTCTCACAGGTTTTATGAAATGGCAACTAGTGGGACCCCACTAGGATAGAAAATACGGACTACGTGCCGTTATGTATTTTTGTAAATCTAAATACGGTCTACGCACCGTTAAGTATTTTTGTACTTTATTATTTAGATCATTCCTAGTTGTAGACACTAGTTTTTGCATAGTTTGGTGAAGTCTTGAAGACGGCGTATCTTGGAAGACAAAGCCTTGAACTGCAAATGAAGACCTTTTGAAGATATGAAGATCTCAAGGGGTCATGCTAGTTGCCAATATGCATCTATAATTTCGCTTTATATTTTATGCTTATATATATATGTATGAATTATTCGTTAGATGCATGTTTAGGTTTTCTTGATGTTGCGATGATTAGTTAAGTTCACTTAAATCAACCAACATAGAAATCCTAGGTCCCTAATAATATTGAGTCAAACTTGCCTTTCCAAAACAACACTTACTAACCGAACGAGAGTGATGGTAGGCTACGCCAAAGCGAGGTGCCATCACTTCTCCAAGGGGCATAAGGCACACCGAGTGTGCACGTTGCTTTTGGTTTAACTCATCGGTATGAGTGAGGAGTCCTCACATACCGTGGCAAAAGAGATACATCGTTAAAGATGCATTAGATGCGACGATTGTCTAACCAAGCGTGGCTTAGAGCCATTAGCAAGGCAATGCTTACCCTAGAAGATTGAGTGTTTAAGACAAGCCAAAGCATGCTTAACCACTCTTTGTTTCTTCGGATCTTGGAATCGCCTTATTTTCGCCAAATAGGGACAATTATTATGCGTAAATAAGACGTTTAATAAGATTGAAGTTTGCATGAATGCTATTAAATTTCAAACTTATTATGTTCTTGATAAATGGTTTACTTAGCACTTATATTTATAGTATTCTAAATCAAATAATATTGTTTCCATGATTGGTAAAGGAAATCCTTGAGAATAGTTCTCAAAGAAAGGAAAAGCATTTCTAAAATACAATTCTCATGAATGACTTTTATAATTAAGTCCGAAAGGACGGTTGGACATCATGTATTCAAAATACTAGGTAGTTTTGATAAAACATGAGGTATTGAGTTGCAAACTCAAGATTGTCAATTTTTGACAACAAACGTATCTTTTCGCATCACAATTGAGTAGGACTCATTGATGTAGTAATTCGAGTAAGAATTAATGGAAAAGATGAAACTTTGTTTAACGGCGCACTAGGTGCTTGATTATGCCTAACAAAGTATAAGAGTCAAGGTACTTAAAGAAATTATTCTTAAAGTAAGATTATGAGATGTTGTATGATAAGAAATATAGGAAAGAAGGAACGAAGAAAAGGAATTAGATTTCATTTCAACTTATGAGTTCATGTTATTTACTTAGCAATTCGTTATCTTCACAAGTATCGGATACTTCTTGAGTGTTCCACTATAATAGTGACCTCAAACTATTGAAGTTAAGCTAAGTTATCGACTTACAAGCTTAGAATGAAGCAAGAAGAGCTACATCAGTTGTAAGCTCGTATGTTTTGTTTAAAGACCTTTTAAGCCAAAGGCTGGAACAAGTAATGGTTATTATGTTCCATAATCAGCAACTGATCCGTTTACACACAGAAAGACTCACATTCAAAGTAATGAGCAATAGTTGCGAGATTTATTTGAATGGGATGGTTATCCAAGCGTTGAGTTAAGAATGCTTGATTATAAACAAACATTTCTCTAACATGATAAACTCACTAAGTTCAAGTCATGGGCTTGATTTGCGTTCCAAACATCTTTAGCAATGTCACATCGACAAGAACGTACTCAAGGCTCTATTAAATAGGCTCTTGATAGTTGCTTGAATTGGAATCGTTCTAAGACAAGAAAGTCTTACTTGTTGAAACCGACAAAGCAGAGAGCTATTGTTCTTGGTATAGACAGTTGACTCTGAAGGCTAAAGAGGATTCAATTACTTCAATGTTTCACAAAGAATTTGAAAGGATATGGCTATATTCATCAAATGTGAACAAACTTGAATTGAGTAGCTCAAGAGTTCGGTGAAGTACAAAATCGACTTGGCAAGATATCAAAATGTCTAGATCGAATCGAGCGATGTTTGCTTGAGCCAAGCGTGACAATCTCAAAGTTATGAATGGAAATTTTCATAAATAACTCCATAAAGAACATGGTGTGTCTTCACGGAGACCTCGGTGTCATTTGAAAATGACTCGAACGATGATGGTTCACAACCCTTCCTATAAAGTTCTTAAAGATTTGCACAAATGACTAAAGTTACACTAAACAATGTGTCAAAGCTAAAAAAGGATGCCATATTCAGTTATGGATAGAAATAACTTCTAAAAGTCTTTTCAAGTATATGTCTAAGGCTCTTAGTCTCAGTGGGAGTTCACTAGCTCAATGGGAGCAAAGTGGCTCAGTGGGAGCTAGGTGACTCAGTGGGAGCTGAATGGCTCAATAAAGACTAAGATAGCTCAAGTAGGAGCTAACTGTTTGTTTTACAACGAACTTTTACCCAAATACAATATACATGTCTCTTTGTAAGCATTCAAGTGAGACTACGGGTATTACCTCCACATCCTAATTGAGAACAAAAATTGTTTGTTGCTCTAAGTAGTGTCTTTCTGGAAAGTAACACGTTTCCAAAACGACAAGTGGGAGGAAAATGAACTCGATGATCATCGATCTTAGCAACAAACTAGAACTGAGAATCTCGAAAGACCTTAAAGGACTTTGTGATAATGCTTGATCAAGAATACTCAAAAGGACTTTACAAGTGCCTTAAAAGAGAATTCATTACTCACAAAACATTAAAGATGTTGGAGTAAGATCAACATAATAAAAGGGCTTTGAAAGCGCCTTAAAACTCAGTGTTTGATGCCCTGTATAGGTATAGAATTCACCAAAGGCTTGGATTGAATCCTATAAATTTTCTATTAAGTTAGAAACAAACCTAAGACTTACTAGCATACTATTTACTATTAAATAGTAAAGGAATAATGTCTTGTAAGATAGCTACGACAAATCCAAATTCCGAATAATGGTTAAAGACCATGAAAATCCGAAATAGACTCCATGTTTGAAAATCATGTTTGAAACTTGATTAATTTGCATGAAAGGTGAAAGACCCATCGATTGCAAATAAATTTTCAAGGAGAAAACTAACATATGTGGAAATGTATATGCATACATAGCTAGATTAGTTGTAAAGGATATAATTATTTTCAAGGAGTAAATTTTAATAAAATCCCATTCACCACTCGGAATGCTCAAGTCTTTTCGTGATTGATCTAGCAAAATTGCGCATATGAAATATGGCAAAATAGATACCAAAACCGCCTTCCCAAAATTGAATTTTGGAAGTTACTATGGAATAGTCTAAGGGTTTTGAAAATCTAAATAATGCTAGATTTGAAAGAAAGCACATGGAATCCATCATGGGATTAAAGGAAGCATTGCATGAAGGAATTGGAATGTGTTTTCTCATAAAGTTAATAAGAGGATTGACTTATGGAGAAACATAAAAAAATTCTGATGAACAAGAAGTTTAGTGGGAGCAAAAGTAATGGTCCAACAAGAAGTTTACGAACTCTATTGTGGAACAACCATCAAATGCTAAATGTTTAGATTTGAAAGTGTTTTCGACAATGGACCGAGCTAAAGACAATACTTAGAACATGTTGGGAATTAAGTTCTATGGTATAGACTTAATTAAATTTTTAAATGAGTAAAAGATATTACCATGTTAAACATGAAAGACTTTGAAAGGCTTTCGACCCATATGTATGAAGCTAAGTAAATGTTTGAACTAAGTATAAGCTAGGCTAATTACTAAATCAAACAAGAAATACTCTAGTAAGAGACTTTCAATCATATCATATAGCGAACAATTTGGCAAGACTCAGTGTAACTGTATGAGCTAAATGTCACATGGATGGAATAAAATTGAGAATCATTCTAGAATTAAATCCATCATGTAAGGCTTTGATATGGAATCGTCAGATTACTTACATGCTTAGAGCATGTGAAGTACGTATACAATAGCAATCGACATTAATCTAAGTAATAGATCATTAGATTATAGTCAAGAACATCAAAAGAACTTAGATAAGTAGTTGGATGAGTTCTTGACGCATGGAAACAAATATAATTTGAGTTTTGATGTTGCAAGCACAAACCTTAACAAGGATTAGATCCTTAGCAAGGAAGCCATTTATAAGCACGAGGCAAGTAGTGTCGTGGCTTGAGAATGGTAACATGGATGTGCATCCATGTATAATGTGCGGGAATTTAAGGAAAATTTCCATGATCACAAGTGATTAGGGTATCCTAAATCGTTGTGAGTCGCTTGGAGTTAAACCCAAGCAAGGCATTATCGGAGAGTCTACTAAAATATATGTTGAGAATATTGTTGCCTTAAAGGCAATAATAATATAGATGTTAAATGGAAAGGTTCGTTGTTGAACATTAATGATTGTAGGTTGTCAAGTAGAAGGTCTCAAATCATGAAAATGAGTGGGAGCCATTGCTTGGACAATAAATCCTGAATCACATGTAATCCATTAAATATCTCAAAATTTTATCATCTTATTATGGAAATGATGGATAATGAAGATGCTAAGGTTTGCAAAGTAATTATAACTAAACCTATGCAATAAGTGAACGACAACATTCATAATTGCATGAAAGAAATCAAGCATATCAAATATGGGTGTGATTTCTGTGAATGTTTTATGAAGAGTATTACTCTTTAAACATTAGGGAAAAACCATTTATCATAAGATGAAACTTTGTGAAGTTTCATAGTGGAATAAAATATTTCTAAATATTCCACAAAACTATTTAATTGTGGTTTAGAATTAAATAATGAGTCCATTCGATTTTAATAAATATTCAAAATAGGGTATCAAGTCAATGGCTTGGATAAAGAAACACCTATTAAGTGAACATTGAATATTTTAATCAAAAATTATCCCTAATCAAGGTCATATTTTGTGGACTATTGATGACCATCAGAGATTAGTGTGTAGTATGATTTGTAGCACCGTTTCTTGTGCTATGAGGATATAAATAATTTGCACAGGTTTTGGTTTAGAACCATACTGGATCGACCTATGAGGATACTTTAAGAGATTTAAAATCGTCATAAGTATTTTCTCATTATTACTATCGAAACTCTTTTCCTTTGACCATGAGTAGTGGGAGATCTCTTGTTTGAGTACTGGTCCGCCAAACGTCTGCCGTAACTGGGAATTATAAAGACAGATATCGGGCGGGTGAGTCCTCTTAGTAAGAGAAGCTACATTACAAGACTGGAAATGTCCCCCTACTAACAATAGGGAACATGTCTTGTTGCTTACAAGGCCTCTAGAAGAGCAAGACTGTGAAAAATGCATGGCCGTGCTCAGATGGATTTTAGAAATCATCTGCTTATTGACAGTCAAACTCGGATTTCGAGAAACACTTCTGGACGTAACAGAGATGACTAGTAATCTTACTCTGTAGTTCATGAAGAGACATGAAGAGACATAGGATAAGGGCTATACACTAAATGCACACTTGTCCGGAAAGACAAGTGGGAGATTGAAAGGAATAGTGTCCTTCGAACAAGTGTATTATTCTGATAGCGGGTTCAGAATTATTAGAAAGCTAATATATTCAGCAAGGTCAAGTGATCAGAATGCCTGGGTGGAGGCCGCTTCCGATCAGTAATATTAATATAATTAATATTACAGCTTAATCTTGACTGAACCCTTCGGGTCACACCCAAGCAAATATATGCGAACCAACTCGACGAATTAATTCGGAAGAAATTAATTCGTCGCCCGAGTGTTAAATAATTAGACGTCGGTAATTCGAGCTTAGAGCGTCGAAACTAATCGTCGGAAGTCGAGTCTAAATAATAAGAGACAAGACGCGCAAAATAATAATTAATCAACAATATTCCCGAAAATACCCCTAGCATCGGAGTGCCCCGAGCATCCGAATGCTAAGGGCAAGACGAGCCGGCGCACCGTGCTGAAGCCACGGCTAGCCGCGGCTAGGCAAAGCAGCAGCCGCGCCGCGCCACGGCAGCAGCCGCAGCCGCACCACGCCACAGCAGCAGCTGGTGCGAGCTGGGTACGGGCCGGGCTCGGGTTTGGCTCGTGGCTTGGCTCGGGCCATAGGGCCTTGAGTAAGGGGAAGGTTGGAATATGGGAGCAAGTGGGTTGCCATGTGGCACAAGGTGAGGGAGAGAGTGGGGAGCAAGTTTGGTCCCCATCTCCAAGTGGTCCTCACCTACTCTCTCATGTATGCTTGACACTTGTTGATTTATTACTAGTTTGCTTAATAATTTTATTTTAGCTTTAAAATAAAATGAGAAAATCTCATTGTCCCACATTGATGGGAGAGATTTTCATACTCCTATCATTCCCTATAAATACCCAACTTTGGGCATTGGAAATGATGCTTGAGTGGGAGTTAAATAGAGCATTCCATAATATTGGAAAAACTCTTAAACTCATATAACACTCGAGTATTGGTCGGACCTCGCTAACCCCCTTGTAGTAGACCTTAAAGTTGTGTTCGCCTTTTTGTGGGTGGATACCGTCGGAGGCACGGCGCTTGACGTGCTCGTAGCTTTCAAGTAAGAGCCCCGATTTTTGGGCGAAGCTCGCTTCGAGGGTAAGATTCGTTATCTTTTCTTTGTGTTTATTTATATATGCTTTATGATTTTAATTATTGCGAGCGGTTCCTTGGGTTGGGGTTTGTTTCCGCGGTGAGTTGGACTCACCAAACCCTAACAGTTACTTCCAGTGCTAAAGCTGCTGCCAAATCGAATCACTCAAATGGAACAGTACCTAGGGTTTCTAAGGTTACTATTCCATTGGATGCTGGTGGATCTGGGCTCGGTGGTGCAACAGGACACTCTGTATTTCCTTCCTCAATCTCTCTGGAGCATATTGCGCATGATATTAATGAAGATCGAGCTACCCCTCTTTCTGACTTGGAGCTGAGCTCGCGCGATTCTGCTTAAAACCGAGCTGCTTCCCCTGTTCTGGAGCAGAATGGGACTCGTGCTTCATCGTTTGCTGGGAAATTGGCTGCTAAAGGAGCTTCACTATCCTTTGTTGCTCCGAAAGTGCAAGATGGAAAGCTAATTGCTGAGCTACAAGCAGCCGAGCTTGAGGAAGGTAATCAAAAATGGGCTAATGCTCTTGTTTTTTATATGGTTGGCTTTTATCCTACTATTGCTGTTGTTCTTCGTTTCTTTGCTCAACAATGGAATGATATGCAAAAACCAGATGTGTATTGGCATGATGATGGGTACTTTATTATCAATATGTGTTCTAGTGATGATAGAGATACTATTCTTTGTTCTGGTCCTCATATGTTCTTTGGAAAGCCTGCAATAGTGAAGCCTTGGTGCCCTGATTTTGATTTTCATGCTGAAATACTTAGAACTATTCCTCTTTGGGTTAAATTCCCTAATCTTCCACTTAATTGTTGGGGATCTCACACTCTTAGCCGCCTTGGTAGTTTGCTTGGAGTGCCAATTTGTGCTGATGAGTGTACTACTAGACAACTTAGAGTGTCTTTTGCTAGGGTTCTGATTGAGATTGATGTTACAAAGCCTATGCCAACCTCTATGTGGGTTGAGAGTCCTTCGAAGGAATTATTGGAGATCAAGGTGGTGTATGAGTGGGCTCCTTCTTTTTGCTCTAAGTGTAACAAGATTGGTCATGATTGCTATGTTAAGCCTCCTTTGCCTAAGCAGGCTTCTAAGCAACCGGCTCTTGTTCCTCCTAAGAAAAAGCAAGTTTGGGCTCCTAAGCCTACCCATGTTCCTGCTCCTTCTGCTGTTGTTGATGTTGGGGTTTCTGTTCATGGTCAATCTATTATTACTCCACAGGTTCATACCTCTAAGAATTCAGATGAGGGTTGGAGAATAGTAGGGAGGAAAACAAAAAGGCAGCAAACTAGAGTTCATCAGCCTGCTTTCACCTCTAATGCCTTTGTTGCTTTGTTTGCAAATGAAATGGATGGTGCAGATGGTTTCACTATTAATCAAAGCGGGGGTGAGGTTAATCCCCCTTTTGGTGTCATGATTTACTCTGTTTGGAATGTCAGGGGCCTGAATGACCCTGGCAAAGTTGCCTTTATAAGGAGGTTGCTTCACTCTCATTTAGTTGATGTTGTTGGATTGCTTGAAACAAAAATCAAGTTGAAAAATGTTCTCACTTATCAGAAGAAGTTTGGCTCTTCTTGGCTTTGGTTGTGTAATTATGATCATTCTCCCAAAGGGAGGATTTGGCTTGGTTGGAATGTGGATAGAGTAACTGTTAATGTCTTGAAGACTCATGAACAGTTCATTCATTGTACTGTTTCTTCTAAGGATCTCTCTACTCAGATTTTTCTCACTGTTGTCTATGGTCTTCACTCCATTAATGATAGGCTTTCTTTGTGGGAGGGGCTCAGAAGCGTCTCTATCCAGCATTCTCCTTGGCTTTGTGTTGGTGACTATAACTCTGTTCTTCATGCTTCTGATAGGCTTCATGGTGCTGATGTTACTGATTATGAGACTAGAGACTTTCAGAATTTGGTTGATGATTTGGACCTCACTGAGCTCAAAAGCAAAGGGTCCTTCTACTCTTGGTCTAATAAGGCTCATACTGGCCCTAGAACGCTCTCTAGACTTGATAGAGCCTTTGGTAATCAAGCTTGGTTAGCTTCTCATGGGCATGTGGAGACTGTTTATCTCCCTCCATCTTTATCTGATCATAGTCCTGTTTTGCTGGATATTTGCTCTGGCCCTGTTGGGAAAGGTAGACCTTTCCGGTTTCTAAACTGTATTGCTGATCACCCTGATTTTCTTGATACTCTTTCGTAGGCTTGGGGCTCTGGTAGTTCTGTTTGGCAGAAGCTTAATTCTGTGAAGTCTAGTATCAAATCTCTTACTAGCAAGCAGTTTGGTAACATTGAGGGAAAGATTGATCAGGCTAATGATGAGCTTTCTAGAATTCAAACCTTAATGGCTCAGAACCCTGATGATTTGGATTTATATGCTAAAGAATCTGATGCTATTAAGGTTGTTAAGAACTGGAATGATATTCAGGAAAGCATCTTCAAGCAAAAATCTAGGATTAATTGGGTTAAGCTTAGAGATGGCAATTCCCACTACTTCTTTTCTGTGATGAAGACTAGGCAAGCAAGGAATAGAATTGACTCCATTTTTTATTCTAATCAGGTGTTGCTTAAGGATCCAGATGCTATCTCTCATGAAATTATCTCTTTCTATAAGTCTCTTTTAGGGACTCAGGCTCCTTGGCTTCCTGCTGTTGACCTTGTTACTATGCGGAGGGGTAAGCAGCTTAGCTCTGCTGCTTAGAACTACCTCATTAGGCCTATTTCTCATGCTGAAATTGATGCTGGCCTTAAGGGAATTGATAACACTAAAGCTCCTGGTATTGATGGCTTTAACTCCTTTTTCTTTAAGACAGTTTGGCATATTGTGAAAGATGATATTTATGCAAGTGTTATTGATATCTTTAATAATGGGATTTTGCCTAGGCAATGGAATTGTACAACTATTACTTTGGTTCCTAAAGTCCTTTTTGCTTCTCATGTTAAGGATTTTAGACCTATAGCCCGTTGTACTGTGGTCTATATGCTCATTTCTAAAATCATAACTGCTAGGCTTGCTGCTGTCATTGGTGAGGTGATTGATGATGCTCAGGCTGGGTTCATTCCTGGCAAGCACATTGGTGATAATATTCTTCTTGCAACTGAATTGATCAAAGGCTATGATCACAAATTTATCTCTCCCAGGTGTATGGTTAAGGTGGATTTGAAGAAAGCCTATGATTCGGTTGAGTGGGGTTTCTTGATCACTGTCATGCAAGAGCTTGGTTTCCCTCAGAGATTTGTTGATTGGATCTGGAATTGTCTTACTTCTGTCTCTTACTCTATTCTTATTAATGGTTTTCCTGCCCCCCCCCCCTTTGAAGCTAAGAAAGGGTTAAGACAAGGTGATCCTATGTCTTCCTTTCTCTTTGCTATTGGTATAGAATACCTCTCCAGATGCCTTGATGAGCTTAGGTTGTCTCCTGACTTTAACTTTCACCCTAGATGTGAAAAGTTAAACCTAACTCACATGATGTTTGCTGATGACTTATTGATGTTTTCTCGAGCTGATAGTGTTTATGTTAAGCTTCTCTTCCAAGCCTTTTCAAAATTCTCGGGTGCCTCTGGGCTTTCTGCTAACCTTGATAAAAGTGAAGTCTACTTTGGAGGAGTCTCTGTTGATGTTCAGAATGAGTTGAGGGAGCTTCTTGGTGTTTCTCAAGGCTCCATTCCTTTTAGGTATCTTGGGGTCCCTCTTTCTTCAAAGAAGCTTACTATTGCTCAATGTAGGCCTTTGGTGGAGAGAGTCACTACTAGAATTCAAGGGTGGATGGCTAAACACCTGTCCTATGTTGGGAGGCTTCAATTGGTGAAGAGTGTGTTATTTGGTATCCAGACTTATTGGGCTCAAATTTTTATTCTTCCGAAGAAAATTCTGAAAGAGATTAAGGCTAGGTTCAGATGCTTTCTTTGGACTGGATCCTCTGCTCCTGCTAAGAAGTCTTTGGTTGCTTGGAATAATGTCTGTCTTCCTAAAGTTTGTGGTGGCTGGAATCTGCTTTCTCTTCCTGAGTGGAATAAAGCAGCTGTCACTAAGTTACTTTGGGATATTGCTCACAAGGCTGATAATCTTTGGGTTAAGTGGGTTCATATCTACTATTTCAAGCACAAAGATTGTTGGACCACTCCTACCCCTGCTAGATGCTCCTGGTTCTTGAAGAAGATTTTGAGTTGTAGAGATATTGTGAATGATCAAGGGGGATGGGATGGTTCTGTTCAGGGCAACAAGATGAAAATCAAGAAGCTTTATGCTGCTATTAGGCCTCAAGTGCCTAAAGTTCCTTGGAAGAGAGTTACTTGCCATAACTTAGCCACTCCCAAGAGTGTTTTCATATTATGGCTAGCTTTATGGAATAGGCTTGTCACTAAGGATAGGTTGCTTCAATGGCACATCTCTTGTGATCCAAAGTGTTTCCTTTGTCTGAATGGCAATGAAAGTGTTCAGCATCTTTTCTTTGATTGTGATTTCTCTAGGAAGGGTTGGAGTAAGGTTTTGGGGATCTTACGTGTTTCCAAGCCTGTTCAGCAGTTTAGTGATGAGATTGATTTGATGAAGAAAATCTACAGAAGTTCCAGATTGAAGAATAAAGTGATCCAGGTGGCCTTCACTGAAACGGTTTATGGTATTTGGATTCAAAGGAATGCATTTCTCTTTACTGGTTGTTGCAAATCAGTTGATGCCCTTGTTCGGGATATTGTCGTTCACTCAGTTTGTAGAATCCCGGCGGGAAGAAAATATTTGATCATTTAGGGCTTGTCTCAGGCTCTTTGTGTTTATGTTCTGGTTTCCTTGGGTTGGGTTCTGATACTGGGTTTCCCGTTGTTTCTTTTTGTATTGGTTTCCTTTTCTGCAAGCTGTTTCTAGTTGCTGTCTTCTGGTAGCTCTGCTGGTTTTGTGTTGTTGTGCTCTGCTGTGCTGTTGTGTTGCTGCTGCCTGCTTTCTATGCTGCTGCACTGCTGGTGTGTTACTGCTATTGTTGCTGCATTCTGTTTGCTGGTTTTGTTGTGGTTTGGTTGCTGCTGCACTTCTTTATGCTGTTGCTGATCTGCTGGTCTTCTGCTGCTGCCTGTCTAGTGTTGTGCCTGCTGTCTGCTGCAGTCTACTGATGGTGTTGTTGTATTGCTGTTGCTGTTGCTGTGCCTGCTGCTTGCTGTTGCTGCTGGTCTGTAGTGCCAGCTGTTGTTCTGGTTTTTTTCTCCTGCTGCGCTGCTATTCTCATGATGCTGTTACTGCTCCTTTCTCTGCCTTGTTGTGCTTGTGCTGGTCTAATGAGCTGCTGCTTGCTGGCTATGCTTGTTGTTGCTGTTGAGCAACTGTTTTTGTCGGTCTGTGCACCTCTATATGCTGTCCTTTGCTCTTTGCCCTGCTGTCTGCTGTTTGGTGCAAGCCTTGTTGCTCTTTTTGTTGCCTAATTTTGTTTTATTGGTGTTTTGGTCAGTTTGCAGGCTTGTCTGCTTCTGATTGTTGTTTTGTTGGCTTTTAGGTGTGTGGTTTTGTAGTTTTCTGGTTTTTTTGTTGTCTAGTCCTGGTTTCCGGAACCCTTCCTAGAAGGTGGCCGGAAATCTGAGTCCAGTTGTTCTAGGCCCTTCCAAGAACCCTTCCTAGAATGTGGCTAGGTTTGGGTCTAGAGCTGGTTGTGGGGTTGACCTGTTGTTTTCAGGTCTTTTGGTGTTCTGGTGGTAGTTATAACTTAGATTTTGTAAGCTGTAACTTTCTTTCTTTCGTAATAAAATCTTATTTTCCAAAAAAAAAAAAAAAAAAAAAAAAAAAAAAAAACTTTCGAGGCCTCTCCAAAACATCCCGCGCCCGCGGAGAGACCGCGGGGCAACCGCGGGAAGTCCCTCGATTGAAATGCCTCAAAAAGGTGAATAGGCCCCCGAGGTCCCTCCAAGCCCTCGGGGAGCCCTATCCCCTACACTCTAAACTCTTCATCAAAAACCTTCTTTCCAACAAGTGATGATAATAGGCGACCTACAAAACAAACACAAAACCAACTCAAAATAAAATAAAAAGCCAATCAAGGAAAAATAATAGAAAAGAAAGGAAAGAGAAATGAGATCAGAATCTGGGTTGCAACCCGTAAGCTCTTTTGGTTAATGTCGTTAGCTCGACGTGCACCATCATCTCAAGGTGGCTTAAAAATAATCATTTTGTGAACAAGTCCAACAAACACTCCATCATAGTACTTCTTGAGCCGATGACCATTAACCTTAAATGAAGATGAGGAGTTCAAAGGAGAAATCTCCACGACACCATTATAAAAAACATCTTTCACCAAGAATGGTCCTCTCATCTTGACATGAGCTTTCCGGGGAACAACTTCATCCTTGAATTGTAGAGGAGGACTTTGTCACCTACACAAAAATCCTTTTTCTCAATCAACTTGTCATGAACCTCCTTGGAGTGAGCTTTGTAGGTGCTAGCACAATCGTAAGCATCAAGTCGAAGTTCCTCTAACTCATGAAGATCCAACAACCTCTTCTCCCCCGCACTAGCTAAGTCAAAATTTATCTTCTTGATGGCCCACAAAGTACGATGTTCAAGCTCTACCGGGAAATGGCACGATTTGCCATAGACAAGGCGATATGGAGTGGTACCAATAGGCGTCTTGAAAGCCGTCCTATAAGCCCAAAGAGCATCATCTAACTTGTCCGACCAATCCTTTCTATTCCTTGCAATCGTATTCTAAAGAATGAGCTTTATTTGACGATTGGAGACCTCGACTTGGCCACTCGATTGAGGATGATATGGAAGGCCGAACCGTTGATGCACTCCATGTTTCCTCAACATCTTTTGGAAGGCGTTGTGAACAAAATGAGATACGTTATCGCTTATCACAGCCTTAGGCACGCCAAACCTTGGGAAGATGATTTTGTTGAACAACTTCAACACTACTTTGTGGTCATTAGTAGGGGAGGCTATGGCCTCAACCCATTTAGAAACATAGTCCACAGCCACAAGTATGAATTGATTACCATATGAAGATGGGAATGGTCCCATGAAGTCAATCCCCCAAACATCGAACACCTCTAACTCAAGAATAGGCTGTTGAGGCATCTCATTCCTCTTGGAGATATTCCCAACCCTTTGACATCGGTCACATGACTTCACAAAGCCCTATGAGTCCCTGAAGAGATGCGGCCACAACAAACCACATTGAAGAACCTTGGTAGCGGTCTTGGAAACACCCATATGCCCACCACTAGGGTCCGAGTGGCACATCCTTAAAACACTAGGAACCTCTTCATTAGGAACACAACGCCTAAGTAAGCCATCAACCCCTCGTTTGTATAAGATTGGATCATCCCACAAGTAATGTCTTGCCTCCCTTTTGATTTTCTTCCTTTGGTTCTTTGAGAAGGAAGGTGGAAACTCCCCACATGCTAGAAAATTCACTTAGTCAGCATACCATGGGAGTTCCTTCACCTCTATGGCATATAAGAAGTCATCAAGCATTCTATCCTCAATTGGTGAACCATCATCATGAATTGATCACCCTCAAGGCGAGAAAGATGGTCCGCCACAACATTCTCCGCACCCTTCTTGTCCCTAATCTCAATCTCAAAAGTTTGAAATTCAAGCACCCATCGAATCAACCTAGGCTTGGACTCTTTCTTGGCAAAGAGATACTTGAGGGACGTGTGATCCGTGAAGACTATGGTCTTGGAACCCAAACGGAATTTCTCAAAAGAGTGCACAATTGCTAAAAATTCCTTTTCCGTTGTTGTGTAGTTCTTTTGAGCCCCATTGACTGTCTTTGACATATAGTAAATCACATGAAGCTTCTTGTCTACACGTTGTCCCAAAACACCTCCAATTGCCCAATCACTCGCATGACACATCAATTCAAAAGGAAGATCCCACCTTGGGGCTTGAACAATAGGAGTGGAGATTAAGGCCTTCTTCAATCTATCAAATGCCTTCAAGCATTTGTCATAAAAAATGAACTCAATATCCATCGACGAAACAATAAAACTTGTGCCTTGTTAGTCTTTCAAGCATTTGATCAATAAATGGAAGAGGGAAGTGATCCTTCTGGGTGGATGTGTTTAGACGTCTATAGTCTATACACATCCGCCGACCCGTGACCGTCCTAGTTGGAATGAGCTCACCCTTCTCATTCTCAACCACGGTCATGCCCCCCTTCTTTGGAACGACATGCACTGGGGAGACACACCTTGAGCTAGAGATGGGGAATATGATTCCCGCATCAAATAGCTTGGTGATCTCCTTCTTAACTACCTCTCCCATTTGGGGATGTAGTTTTCTTTGTCGTTCGATAGAAGGAAGGGCGCCTTCCTCAAGAAATATGTGGTGTTGGCACAAGGCGGGGCTTATACCTTTAAGATCATCGATTGTGTACCCCAAAGCACCTTGGTGCTTTCTCAAAACACCACATAACGCTTGAGCTTGGCTCACGCTCAAGAATGCACTAACTATCACGGGGTAAGTGGAATGAGGGCCCAAGAACTCATACCTAAGGTGTGATGGTAGAGGTTTGAGCTCTACCATAGGCACACCGTTACCTTGTTTTGATGTGGCCGCTTGCAAAGCTTCTTGGCTTGAGATTTTCAAGCACATTTGCTCATCTACTTCCTCCATGCTTCCATTAAGCAATTTCTCATAGAATGCCACTTCCTTGCATGGTGTACCCACTTTGTCCTTGTTCAACAAAACATTCTCAAGATCATCGTTAGAGGTGAGCAAGTGCTCATGCATGGAAGACACAACATGATCAAGTGAATCAATCATCATGCAATTTTATTGAGAAGAACATGGATACTTCATGATTTCATTCAAATCAAATTCAATGACCTCATCTCCTACCTTAAGGGAAATCTTTGCACTCCTCACATCGATCATAGCACCCGAGGTAGCAAGAAAGGGTCTACCTAAAATGATTGGAATGGTAGCATCTTCATCCATTTCAAGCACAATAAAATCCACCGGGAACACAAACTTCCCAACCCTCAATGGAACATCTTCTACCTTACCTCTTTGAAACTTGAATGACCTATCGGCTAATTGCAAGGTAATGTTAAAAGGTAAGAGTTCCCCTAGTTCAAGTCTTTGATAAACCGAATATGGCATTATTCTCAAACTAGCTCCCAAGTCACATAAGGCATTATCAATTTGCATCTTGTTAATGGCACAAGGCATGGAGAAGTTTCTGGGGTCTTTCAATTTGGGCGGCATTTTGTTCATGATGATAGCACTACAATTTTCGGTCAAGTTGAGAGTCTCCACAACCTCACAAGTTCTTTTCCCACTCAAAATATCCTTGAGGTATTTGGCATAATTTGGCATTTGGTTGATCACATCGGTAAAAGGTAGAGAAAGATGAAGTTGTTTTAGCATATCAATGAATCTCCCAAATTGTTCATCCAATTTGTGTCTCATGAATTTTTGTGGGTAAGGGAGCTTGGGTTTCACAATTTATTTCTCTAATCTCACCTCTCTAGGTGTCTCAACAACAATCTCATCCAATGATGCCCTATCCCCCTCATTCTCAACCAAGGCTTCCTTAGGAATCTCCTTATCTTTACCCTTCCTAGGCAATCTCTCCTCAAGAACCTTACCACTCCTTGTAACAATAGCCTTCATGGGTTTCTTGGGATCAAGACCTTGGGAAGGTAAAGAAGAAGGGCTTGCATGATCTTTCAAAGCATTAGCAAGCTGAGAAATTTGGTTTTCAAGCATTTTATTGTGGGTCATCATTTCATTGAATTTTTATCACTAACGGCCATGTATGTGTTCAACAACTTGGTTTTATTCTCAATTATTTCTTCCAAATTGGTCCTAGGTGAAGAAGGTTGTTAATAGGAATTTTCACCTTGAGTCCTTGGAACAAATCCGGGTGGGGGACCTCTTTGAGCATTATTTTGAAAATTGCCCCTCCCTTGATTGTTCCAAGTACCCCTATTTTGATTTTGACCATAACCTTGATTATGATTATCACCACCTTGATTATGATTACCACTACCTTGGTTATGATTTCCATAACCTTGGTTTTGATTACCATAATTTTGGCTTTGATTTTGGCCACTATAACCTTGGTTATTATAGCTGCCACGAGAACCTTTGTTCCCTTGGTTTCTAGCTATAACCACCACCTTGGTTATAGTTGTCAAAATTGCCTTGGTTTTGGTAATTCCTATTCCATTGACCTCTTTGGTTATCAAACCTTTGAACATTATTATTTGATACATAATTCACATGCTCACTCTCATTGTTATCAAACTCATCAACACATTAATTAGGACAATTACTAGAGTCATGATCATACGATCCACATGCATCACAAAATAAACAACCCATAGGCATATTATGTGAAGAGGGAGGGGGTTAGGAGTTAGAAAGAGTACCTATCCCCTTAAATTGGGAGGGAAGATTTGAAGCTTGGGAAGAAGAAGAAGCGCTCTCCAACTTGGATTTGATTGCGGTCACCTCCTTTTCCAAGTTTGTCATTTGGGAGGAAAGGTTGTTGATCGCATTTAGATGGTCCACCAAGTACAATGAAGATTGCTTGCTTGAAGAGTCCCTCTCCCCATCTTGCCAATCTCTATAGTATGTCACCACATCCTCAATAATGTCCACCACTTCTTCTTCGGTCTTGTTCATGATAGGACCCCCGGCCCCCCCACCAAGGCATGACTTGCCTTGGGGACTTAAACTGCCATAGAAGATTTGGACCACTTGGTATGTTGGGATTCCGTGGTGAGGGCACTCCCTTTGATACTCTTTGTATCTCTCCCATTCTTCGTAAAGGCTTTCATTTGGCCTTTGCTTGAACCCTTGAATCAAGGCTCTTGCCTCCGCCGTCTTCTTTTGAGGGTAGAAGCGGGGCAAGAAGGCCTTTGTAACATCATCCCATGTTCTCAAGGAATTGGGCTTCACCTCTTTATCTAGCCACTCTAAGGATCTTCCTATGAGAGAGAAGGGGAACAATTTGAGGCGGATGAACTCTTGAGAAACTCCGTTGACTTTGATGGTGTTGCAATATTTCTCAAATTCTTTAAGATGGTTCAACGGGCTCTCATTCTTAGCCCCACTATATTGCTTCCTCTCAATTAAGGTGATCATGGCCGGCCGAATTTCGAAATCATTTGCCGGTGTTGTAGGCGGAGCTATGCCGCTCTCAAACCTATAAGCACCGGGTACTCCTAGCTCCTTCAAGGCCACTCTCGGATTTTCTCCCATGCCTTGCTCTTCTTCAATCTCTTCTTCACTTGAAGAAATATACCCCAAGGATCGATTAGCTATTCTTCTCCTTGAGAGAGTCCTTTCGATTTTCGGGTCAAAAGGCACAATGGATCGATCACGAGATCTATGCATGCAAAACTCAAAGAAAATATTAGTAGCACGGCTACAAGTGTAGCCTACAGAAACAAAATCTTTTTGTATTTTTCAATTAAAATGAAGTAGACTCAACAACAAAAGCTAAGCACCAATAGCATTCCCCGGCAACGGCGCCATTTTGACAAGAGGAAAATGTATGTCGTTATCTACCCTTCCCCCAAGTCAAACTAAATTTGTAAACACCTAAACAACCTTATATGAATATAGGGCAAGTTAAGGGTCGATACCTAGGGAATGCAATGATGAAAACTAGAGTCTAAGTCAAGCTACGTCGAAGATGGAGTTGAGATTACCTATGGTAAACTAAAACAAATCTAATCAAGTAAATCAAAGGACTAAACACTAGGGATACGGGTTCCACATGCAAGTTCAATGATAATGCTAATTTAGAGCTCAATCAATTAATTCAAGTATTGCAATGGACAAACAGTAGTAGCAATCAAGAGAGTTCAAATGCTATCTCCTATAGGCCAATCTAGGAATCACTATGAAAGGCAAATCAAGAAGAATCACAAGCAAACCCAATCAATTAGAGCAACTTTCAATTCAATTGTTCATGTCATTAAGAGTTGCAATGCAATCTAGATTAATCTTATAGGCTAATCACTCCTAGTCTAATCAATCACATGCAAAACTATGTCAACCAATTTAATTGCAACAAATCAATCAATCAAAGAGCATCAATTAGCAATTTCATTAATCAAACATGCTTCCCCCTTTCCCTAGTTTCTAATCTACTCACTAATCATGGTTAAATTCAAGAACAAATAACTAGAAATTGCATTAATCATCATTATATATCAAAATCTAAGAGAAAACAAATTATTCAACAATATCAAATTCAAATCCAAAGAAAAACAAGTAACAAGCATAAATCAAATAGCAAGTAAGTAAGAGATGTAAGAAGGAAGAGATTCTCACTAATATTGATGATTGAAAATGAAGAAATCCAAACTTGATTGATCAAATGTTGAGTTACAAATCCAAAACCAAGAACTTCTCTCTAACTTCTTTCTAAATTCTCTGTCTAAAACTAAGCTAATGAAATATTATCAAAAAGTTAGTCTAAAAAAGGAATTACAATTCTATTTATAAGTAAAGAAGAAACTGGCAAATCCCGCGGCCTCTCCCGATGAATCCACGGCCGCAGAGAAATGGGTACGGAACCCTCCGCGGGCTTTCTGGGCAACACCCGCGCCCGCGGCAGGATAAACCCACGCCCGTGGCCAAAGATGCCGCGCCCGCGGCTAATCCCCTGCTCCCAAAACTCAATCATGGGGACGCGGTCTCTCTGAGACGAAGCGCCCTCTCCAGATCTCCCGCACCCGCGTGAAGCTCCTGCCAAAATCAAGCAATTTGTGCTCAACTGACCCGCGCCCGCGGCCTGCTGGAAATACCCGCGCCTGCGGCCGGCGGGAGTGCAATGCTAACCAGGCGGGTACTAATAGGACTCCTGGACCCTCATGTAAGCCCACAGGGCATGTGACTGATGCCTCCCAGGCGACATGATTAGCCCTAGTCACTCGTGACGAGCTCATGAAATTTATTAGTAGCCTCAGGGGTAAAATCAAAGGACTAATCAACAAGCGGACAGCTACCCCTATAAAGGAGAAGTCGCCTGCAAGGCCTGCCATGTCAGGGCAGCAGAAGTCGGTCCGACACCGACAACCGACTCTTTACTCGGAGAAGGCTTCGCCTCAGTTTGACCTGTCAAGACTTTGTTTCCCTGAAATGGGGAAAAGGAAAGCCATCCGGCATGTTCAGCCAGATGGTAGGACACATACATTTCTTGATGCTCGTCAGTACATCGACTTGTTAAGGAATCAGCAGCTGTTGGAGTCGGCTTAAATGTCAACTTATCACGACAAATTTCAGAACACCTCAGTGAGGAATTCCTCTTCCGTGCCAAGGACTCCCTCAAGCGGCCCCCTCATGCAGTCGTGGCCTCACGTAATTAATTCGGCGCAGTATGTGGCACAACCACCGTACTGACCGCCTGCTTTACCTTACATCCAGCCTTCCCTCTTCGGAGGACAGATGACATATAACTATTAGCCTTTGGACTAGCAACTTCGGCTACAAAACCTCGGGGAGCAGCCCTCTGCGTTCTCCAGGGAAATAGCCGAGTCCGAACAGCCGGCCGAGATTAGAAATGTCATGGTTGGAACCTATGACGGTACTTCCAACCCTGAAGACCACCTCTTGGCATACACCCACCTCATGTACTTACAGGGGTTGGATGACGCCGCCTGGAGTCGATGCTTCCCAGCCACCCTAAGGGGCATAGCCCAGCAGTGGTTTGGCAATCTGCCGGCTGGTTGCATAAACAACTTCAAGACGCTTGCATTCTTGTTTGCTTCTAACTTCTGTATGAATATCCCTGCAAAGTAAACGAGCCTTGATTTAGGCCATGTGCAGCAGGGAGATAGAGAAGGGCTGCGATCATACTTCAGGCGGTTCAATCTGGTGAGAATCTAGAAACAAGGACTGTCTGACGAAGTGTCTTTCACAGACTTTTTCAAGGGTCTCAAGGATGGGTCGACTTTCAAGTTCGAACTCGTCCGCAAGAAAATCGTTACCCTCCAAGGAGCCCTGACGGAGGCGGATGCTTATATACAGGCGACCGAGATCTTCTCTTCTTATAAGCAGTCGGACTCCAAGAAGTCTGACCGACAGAAGGAGAGTCGGCATGCTCAGCCGTCTCTGAAACCAGAAGAGAGCAAAAAGAAAAAACAAATCTAGGCGGTTGATAACTCCAATTAGCTAGCCCAGAAGAAAAAGAAAGAGTGGAAGCCGTACGTTCCAAGGTACGAGTTCCACAAGGACACCTACTCCTTCCTCATTGAGATGAAGGATCGACTGACTCTTGAGAAGCCGACTTCTATGAAAGGTTTCCGCTGAAAATCAAATAAGAACAAACACTGTCACTACTATGAGGATGTCGGCCATGACACAAACGACTACTTCAACCTCAAGCGAGAACTTAACCGTCTGGCCCACAAAGGAGTGCTGAAATCCTATGTGAAGTCCAAAATGGCTTCCAAATTGAATCTTGAGAAGTTGAACAAAAAGACTTCCCAGCCCGCTATCAGCTCTAAAACGGATGAGGAACCGGTCTATACGATAGCAGGCGGATTTGCTGATGGTGGTCTAACCATCCGGGGAAACAAGAATCATCTGAGAAAGATGGTCCATTCTGTTGATAAGGGACATGCGGCTAGCACATCTGCCTTCCCTAAAGTCGTCATCACCGAAAAGGACAGAGGCAAAGTCCATTTGCTGCATCATGACCCTTTGGTAATAAAATGTAAAGTGGCCAACCAATTGGTTGGTCGCATCTTAATTGACACAGGAAGCTCCACATACATCATTAGCTACAAATGTCTGTCCAACCTGAAATACAAGCTAGAAAGTATGACGAATGTCTCCCACCCCCTTGTGAGTTTTAGGGGAGGAGTTGTGCATCCAGTTAGACGCATTGATTTTCCAATCTGACTAGGAGAAAAAGGTACCGGTCGGCACATGACCATCCGGTTCCTAGTGGTCGAGGAGCTAATCGCCTACAACCTCATCCTTGGCCGACCCGGCCCACTCTTAATGAGTGCAAGGCAGTCATCATTCCAGCTCTTATGCTTGTCAAGTATGAGAGGGATGATGGGACTGTTGGCTCCCTAAACGGGGACCAAAAGAAGGCTCGAGAATTCTATCTCTCGGACATCTAGCCTGCGGCAGCTGCATCCGGTCAGGGCTAAGAGCCTATTGACCTTGATGAGGTCAAGGATGACCATCCGGCCCCACCAGCCGTCAAGAAACGAAATCCTAGTCCGCTAGGGGTAGTTAAATAAGAAAAACAATAGCAATCACTAACAGGGGAACTGAGCACATTAATATTCTTCTCGACGACAGCCATCCAGAGCGAATTGTTAAGGTGGGGATGACTGCTTTAGCTGAGTTGGGCATAAGTCTGCACCAACTGTTGAAAGAATTCAAAGAAATTTTTTCATTGAAGTGGAAGAGATGCCAGACATTAGTCCGGATCTTGCTGTCCACAAAATCGCTATGGATCTTAAAAAGAATCCCATCGGCAAAAGAAAAGAAACCATGGTGAGGAAAGAAGTCAGGCGGCAGCCGCCGAAGTTAAAATGCTATTAGACGCTGGGTTCACTCGACCATGGAGCTTCCCTAAATGGGTTGCAAATGTTTTGCTCTTAAAGAAGTCGAATGACACCTGGCACATGTGTGTAGTTTACACTGACATGAATAGACAATGTCCGAAAGATAGTTATCCACTTTCAAAGATCGACAATCTGGTCGACTCTATAGCCTGACATGCCTTGATGAGTTTTATGGACGCCTACTAAGGCTTTCATCAGATTCCCTTGTGGAAAAACGATCAAGAAAAGACGGCATTCGTCACTGATTAGGGGTTATTTTGTTACAATGTGATGTCGTTTGGTTTGAAGAATGCGCCTGCTACTTTCCAACAAATGATTAATACAATCTTCATTAATCAAATTAGGAGTAATGTAGAGGCATACATTGATGATATGATAGTCAAATCCAAGCAGCAGGTGGATCACCTGTCTGACCTCCGAGAAACATTCGCAACACTCAGGCGGCACAAGGTCATTCTAAATCCGAAAAAGTGTCTTTGGTGTTGAGTCTAGGAAGTTTCTCGGATTCTTAATTGACTAAAGGGGGATAGAGACTAACCCTGAAAAAATACAGGCGGTAATTGACATGAAGTTGTCCCGTTCTGTGAAGGAAATCCAAAAAGTAACCGGTTGTCTGGCAGCTCTGGGATGATTTCTCAGTCGGTCAGGCGATAAGTGCCTCTATTTCTTCCAGGCAATCAGGAAGAAGACTAGATTTGAATGGTGGGATAATGCTGAAGCTGCCTTCTAAAAATTGAAAACGCATCTGCACTCTTTGCCAAGGTTGGTCAGTTCCTTGCCCAAAGAGGTTCTCTGTATGTATCTTGCAGTTTCGGATCACGTTCTTAGTGCTGAACTCTTAGCTAAAAGAGACGGAATCCAGCTTTGGTATACTTCATTAGCCACGTTCTTAGAAACACAGAGTTTCGGAACCCCATGGTTGAAAAATTTGGTCTCGCCCTTTTCATGGCCGTCAAGAAGTTGAAACCATACTTCTTGGCACATCCGGTCACGGTCTACACTGACCAACCGATCAAGTGGCCAATGACAACCCTTGAGTCTTCTCGTCGAATGCTCAAATGGGCTAATGAGTTACAGGGACTGAAAATCACTTTCGAACCAAGGAAGGCAATAAAGGGGCAAGCATTCGCCGACTTTATTGTTGAAATGACAAGGTCGGCTGAGCCGGATCATATCAATCAGGTTTGGAAAGTGTATATGGACAGACGCTCCACGATGAACGGCTTTGGTGCAGGCGTAATTTGTAAGTCTCCTTAGGGGGACAATTATGAATACGCACTACGGTTCATGTTCCAGGGCTCAAATAATGAGGCTGAGTAAGAAGCCCTGTTACCCGACATTCGGATGTGTAAAGCGGCAAGGGCAACAAGAATTGACGCCTGCTCTGACTCTCAATTGGTCGTAAGCCAATACAATGGTGTTTATGAGGCTACCCATCCGGTTATGATCAAATACTTGCAGGCGGTCAAGGCTGAAGCTGAGACACTTGGAGACTTCAAATTAAGCCAAGTGCCCAGATCAAAAAATAATCAGGCGGATGCTCTGTCCAAACTGGCCTCATCTGCCTCCTGTGAAACACCTTGGTCAGTCTTCTAGGAAGTCATGGAAAAGAGAAGTGTATCTGATGAAGACCCCACAGGAGTACTTAACCGAAGCTCCACCTGGATGGATAGCATACGGGCATACCTAACACACGGCACCCTCCCAGATTTACCATAGGAGGCGGCCGTGCTGAAAAAAAGGGCTGCAAACTTTAAGATAAGGCAAGGAGAGCTCTTCAAAGCACGTTTCATGAAGCCTCTAAAAAAGGGGAAAGAATTGCATGTCGGATACTGCGCCTCTTATGTAAGCGGTAGATCCTTAGTCGTTAGGGCCAGGCGGCATTACTTTTGGCCTACCCTAGAGTCGGATGCTATGGAGATGATTAAAAAATGTGACAAGTGTCAAAAGTTTGGAAAGCTGATTCATCGTCTGTCCACAGTCCAGTGTCGTTTACTAAATCGGGCATGGACATTCTAGGTCCATATACGACTGCTCTAGGTTGCAGGCGCTACATCTTAGTGGCTGTGGATTACTTTACCAACTGGGTAAAGGCAGAGGCGGTCAAAAACATCAAGACAAAGGACGTGATTTCCTTCATCTGGAAGAATATCATCACTCATCTCAGGGTGCCTATGTCTATGGTTTTTGACAATGGTCCTCAGTTTGAGAATCCACACTAGAAGACTTGGTTGGGAGATCAGAGGATCTCCAATTATTTTGCATATGTCGGCCGACCCCAAGCAAACGGCCAAGTTGAAGCCTTCAAAAAATTAATCTCAAACGGCATAAAAAAGAAAATTGAGAGAGCTAGCGGCGCTGTGGGCCATCAGAAGAACAGCAAAAGGGGCAATTGGAGAAACCCCATTCCTCATGGTGTACAGTGCAGAAGCTGTCTTACCTATTAAACACTGTGAGCCGACTCTTCGGATTATGCTATATGATGAAGAGGCAAACTGGGAGGCCATGCGCCTGGCATTGGATTCACTCCCAGAGCGCAGGGGCAATGCTGGCTTGCGCCATGAGATCTATCGTCCGAGAATGACTCGAGCGTACAACAAAAGAGTACACAAGCATCCTTTTAAAGTTGGGGACTTTGTGTTACGGAAAATGGAAGTAGTCGGTAGGGCAAATGAACAAGGGAAGTTAACCCCAAATTGGGAAAGCCCCTACCGAATCTATGAAGAAGTAAGAGGCGGCACCTACCGCCTTGAAACACCTGACGGATGGAGGCTACCCAGAACCTGGAATGTAGATAACCTGAAGATGTATTACTTCTAAAATTATGTAAAGTTTTTTAACTTGTTAATGAAATTTTGCCTTCATTTCATGCTTATCTTTGTTTTCTTTTCTTTATTTTGAGCACCGGCTGCATTAATTGCAGAAGGACCATGCTCATAACAATGAAGGATGTCGCTTGCACTATGTGCTTGCGGATCCTACTTACCCTCTATGGTACCGCCTCCACAATGTACAGGCGGACCAAAATTTGCAATAATAGTGACATTGGAGTATCGCCTGCACAATATGCAGACGACCAACGTCGAGATTCTACGAGCCACTGCCTGCCCAATAGGCAGACGACTAAGCACATTCTTAATCTAAATATAATTTTGGGATCGTCTTCCCCAACATCAAACGCCCAATAAGGAACCTGACTGCACCAAAGCAGTCGACCTAAAACTTATCCTTAAGCTAAGTTAATAACTTTGTAGCTAACGTCTGAGTGACAAAAGGCCAATGGCCGAATGAAAAACTCATATTTTAACTTAGCAGCTAGATATATTTTATTTTAAGCTAAGTCAATGACTTAGTAGCTATTCAATTCTTTAACCGAGGCCAATGGCCAGATGAATATTATTGAAACCGTCGTCTGCTCCAACATGAGTACGACTATCCGCTCCAACATGAGTCAGGAAATCGGCGACGTCCATTCGAGTGAATTCGTCGAGGAGAAGCATCTCCCATTTGGGTGGAACATTGCTCTACGAAAACAACAAGCGGCCCTACCGATTGCGCTAAGGCAGCGCTCGCAATCGTTTGATTTAATCTAACTTGAAATCTAAAAAGCACCGAGTCTTCCGCCTGTTCTAGTACAGACGGATGACGGCTACTGTTTCGGGATTAGAGGCTATCTCACCACCTATCCTTGTTATGAGGCAAGTCAGGCGGACCAATATTTTCTTAATTAAAATGTTATGTTAAAAGACTTAGCAATTTTTCCATATTACTGGAGGCCTTTGGCCGGATGCATTTATAGAACCATCTGCTCTATATGGTCGTCTGCCGCTTGGTTTGGGGCAATCACCATAGTGATTGATTGACTCAGAAACCATTCATACTCTTTAAAGTATATAAATTTCTATGTTAATGAATCCGTTCAACCGAAACCAAGCGACATTCGGCCAGGGGCAAGATCATTCGCATACTATGCAGGTTAAAATACATAGCTAAAATTCTATGCATGAAAATTGAAAGCTTTGAAAATTTTTAAAGCATATACACCAATATAAATAAAACCGGTCAAACGACCGGATTCTTCATTGATTACTAAGCACACAGGCTGGAAAAGCAGAATAATTGGCCATTCAGCCGCAGCAAGAAAAAACATTACGCTTAAAGATCAAGGGAGCTTCTCAGCTTTGGCATCCGCCTTATCCTCCGACGCATGCTCCTTGGAATCCTTATCCCCCTCCTTATCATCCTCCTTTTCCCCAGAAGACGAGCCGCCTGACGAGCTAGACTCCTTGAAGACATTTTTTGCAGCCGCTTCCTTCTCGGCCGCCTCTTGAGCCTCTTTGAGGAGTCGGGAATTAAACTCGTCATTTGCCTTATCAAACTGGGCCTTCCAGGTTTGATAATCGGCAGACGACAGCATAGATGCCTAGGCCACATGCATGATGACCTCATTATCGTCCATCATTTGTTTTACCAAGGCCTGTTTCTCCTCTTCCATCAAGGACCTATACTTGGTCCGGAGTTAAGTAACCTGGTTGCTCAGCCGCCTTCAGAGTCTCTTGACCGTCTCCTCAAGGTTAGACACCTTGGATTCCGCCACCTTGAGATTCCCCAACTTCTCCTCAAGGCCCTTAACCTGCTCCTGGAGCTCCTTCACCCGTTGCTTTGCTGCGTCCAATTTATGCTGGTTTTAATTTGCAGTTTTGCTAACGCTTGGGAATATAACATATCAAATGTTAGAATCTAATTTTGAGCAATCTCAAACTGAGCTTTGTCCAGAGTAGAGGCGGCCCGAGCATTCGCTGCCTTTACCTCCCTTGTCTTCTCATTGAGTGGCCCTTTAAGACCGCTCATGCTCAGCATAGCCTAAAGTCATCCAATATAAGGAAATTCATCAGAAACCATTCGGCAAAAAATATTAACCAAGTTATAAGATGAAGTTTTACTTCGCAAAGAAGCACCAGTATGTCATCAAGGTCAAGAGTGCCAACCCCTCTGACGGCAGCCTTGTCCTCAAGATCAAGCGTCTGGAGCATCCGCCTTGCCATATGGACAGTTGGCCTCACTGGCGCATTTGTCAATACAAATACAATAAAGTAAGACTTTTTGAAGAAAGTTGCACTTCATGAAGCGCATGGTCAGATGATCGGATGATTTACCTCCTTCTCCCCCTACAGTCTCGCTGCCGCCTTTTGTGCCGCCAGCAGTGGTGAGTGGTTGTTTGCCACTCTCCGACGCTCGCTGTTGAGCATCCGGCTTCGTTGGAATTTGGGTGGGGGAAGAGGTGACCGTTCTCTTTTGAGGCTTAGTGGCGATGTGTTTCTTGCGATTTTGGGAAACGTCACTAGCCAACTGCTTGCGCAGTTTGGGATCCGGTTGAGAAGAGGGCAAAGGCGTTGATAAGCCACCCTTAAAAGAATTCTAAGTGTGAGACCTTGAGACAAAATACACTAAGTATTTCATTGTAGAAAATTTTCAAGAGCTGAACAATTCATTACCTTAGGAGGGCCGCCTGGCGGCTGTTCATCCGCTGGCTTGAGGTTCAAGCGGTAGAGATAGCCGGCTTCTTTTGAGAAGGAAGCTTGGCCATTTCTTTGTCTGCAAAAAACAACAAAAAGAGTTAGCAATGAAATAAATAAGAAACAATGTGGGTAGCAAAGCTAATAAATTCATGTGGCCAGCTCCTCTAGGCGTCCCGTCGAGAGCCACTTTAATCTAGGAATATAACTTTGTGGGGTGACATCCTTGTCCCCGCCTCGTTTTTCATTCGGACGGCCACAGTAAAAAGGCCCCGATCATAAATCTCCTCCTGTGCCCGCCTGGGAATAGGCAGAAGGGCTTTCTTCCCAGCCAGGAGGAGCGGATATTGAGTCCAGCGGTTGTACCGCTTGTTTCTTCAAAGGTTTGGGGAAGAGACTATGTAAAATTTAGCTCTCTAATCCTTCCACTTGTTCTCTTTACCCAGAATCATCATCTAAGGGGTATGGCTAATCAGAGTAAACTAGCCGATCCCGCTTGGATTTGGAGTCCTGCTCAAGTAATGCATGTGAGAAAACGCCTCGAAGCTGGGCTCCACCTCCAGCATCTCACAGGCAACAACATAGCCTAGAATGTTAACCCAAGAGTTGGGGGCTAGTTGCCAGATACCTAGCTGGTGTCCGTCCAAGATCCTTTCCACAGCCGAATAGAGAGGGAAGCGTAGTCTTTCCTGGATGGCTGCCTCGTAGCAGCCGAAGAAATGGTCACCATAGCAAGCAATCTCAGGCTAGGTTACCGTGTCTATTGCATCCGGCGCGGACAGAATGAACCCATGTCCCGTGACATGGGTAGAAATAAACATGGAAAGATCATCCTTCATTATCTTTCGCCTGCCTTCGAGGACGTGCAGATAATAAGGCGCACGTTCATGCTCCCTAGAAGCAGACGACTCCTCCCAGCCCTCTCCCTTCTCAACAGAGGCACTCTTTAGCAGCTTTAAGGTTTGACTGCGCCTCCTCTAGTCAAGGGGGACGCAGTTGGAAGATGATGACGAAGAGTCATCATTAGAGTTCTCTTCGGAGCTGGGGGCCCGCTGGCTGGTACCAGCAGTGTCCTCCCTTAGCTCATCATCCGACACCAATCTAGTGGGCCCAAGGTTCTCATATTCTTTATCACACTCCTCCAAGAATGAGTCACTGGAAATGTTGTCGATGCTAGGGGGTTCCCTACTTAATTTAGAGACAGGCGCCCTAATGAAGTCGTCAGATAAAACTATCTCACTGTCCGAATGGTACCAAGAACCATCCGTCCTATATCTCCTTGTCGTTTGCTTTGATCTTGCCATCGTGTCCTGCAGGGGCACACACACTGTCGGATTTGGAGATGTACTTAAAGGAAAGTTCTCGAACAAGCATTCGACACTCCTAGTTCTAGATTTAGCCATCCCCGTTGACCAACTGATCTCTAATCTAGGCCGTGTCGGGTGCGTTTGGGAAACCATTTTTGATAAAGAGAAAAAATGCAAAGAAAATAAGTAAAAAAGGGATCAAGTAGTTACCTAAGAAGAAGATAACAAGAGGCGTTGGTTTGGGGCGTCTGATGTGCAGGCGAACTAGGATGGCCGTCTGTTGGATGCTTGTGAAGTCAAAGTCTTTTCAAGTCAAATTCAAAGATTCTCCCAAAGATTCATGCAAATGTGAATGCAAGGGAGGTGAACCCTTCTATTTATAGAGGGGAGTTAAAATGTTCCAAGGTAAAATCCTATAACAGAGTGAACTGTAAAAGTAAGTTTTTTGGCCATTCATGGCCTAACACTTGTCACAGGCGTCACGTGCCGAGCGCGTGACCCCCGTGAGGGGCAAATGTTTTGGTTATTTTATACCCGACCAAGTGGCCCAACCAGAACCTGACACATGTCACTGGAAGGGGCGCCACATTGGACCTTCCAGATGCTGACACGTGTCAGGCAGGTACAACCCTGATTTGGGATATTTGATGATCCCAAGTACGCCCAAATGGCCTCTTAGGATGTGCGACACGTGTCACTCAGATATCACCTTTGAAATGGCGGTCGTTAGAGGCCCAAACTTTGAGGCGCCGCAAAACGGCGTACCCTAATCCCTAGGTCATCAAACCCTAAGGAGGGCACACTTCCCTAAAAGACCCTATAAATAGGGACAATCCCCTTATTTATGGGGCAATTAATCAATTAACCTAGGACGTCACATCAACAGTTATTATAGAGCTGTCGTTCTCAAGAAACAGACAACACAATACCCGAGCTTTGAATCCGAGCAAATAACTTTATTTCCGTACGTTTTAGTCCGAATACTTTACTAACTTAAGCTTTGGAGGCGGACCACCGACCATCCGACGGTTCGTTTGTTTTGCGAGTACAGGCGACCTTGTGGAATCAAGTCTAGAGTCGTGACTCTTCCGAGGGACACAAAAAACCCATAAACAATTCTTGACCGTCTAACTATTGACATTGGGCCTCATGATGCCTATAGTACATGGCCGTCTAACTCTATCGTACCAGAGTTAACGCCAACTATGTCCCATACATGGATTTATTTTGCTTGACCAAGTATGGATTTCTCTAAAAAAATGAGGCTTTCCCTCTGTAGACAGTTATCCATTACCGTATGTGTCTCTCCATAGATGGCGCCAAATGTTTTGAGGGTTTTTTGTACGTACCCAAATAGAGGGCGTGTACATCCCGCGGGAGATAGATTAGCAATGCAACACTCGAACGGCTTGGTGACCCGCAAAACAACAGACCCCGGGGGGGCAGAGGTCTGCCTCCGACGATCAAGTTAGTGACCGAAAGAATGTATTATAGAGAGAGAAAGTAGAGATAAGGGAGAGTAATTGTGGAGGGCATTGCCCTTAGAGGATAATTAACCCTCCTGAATTTATGTAATGATCAGTGTTTATAGAGCATTGGGACATGTGCCTTTTAGGTTATTTAACCTAGGTAGATTGGCTATCCAACGTTTTACGGTTTCTAGGATTGTGGGCTTAAAGCCCATTTTCACCCTTCTATCATTGAGTGACATGTGTCATGATCTTATTGGCTCATTAAGCATTGAGCTTGCGGACATGTATTGCGGTAGCATTAGTCAACATATAAAGGGTATTTTTACCCTAAACATCAGCCATTGTGTTTTCTCTGCCAGATTTGAATTGGATTTCATAATTGAAGCCCATCAACTTAAACAACCAAAATTGCTAGAAAGGAGTTGAAATCTTTTGTTGTAAAATCAAGCTTTTTAGGTCAATTTTGGCAATAAAATGAGCTCCAGTTAGTTACTGTTCCCATTTCTAAATTGCAAAGACCATAACTAATAGTTTCTTCTCATAGACAGACAATTTTTGCCATTTGGGACCTAGAGATCTTCTAATAAAAGCAATTGGGTGATCATCCTACATAAGAACAACCCCAATTCTAGTTTTAAAAACATAGATCTCTACTAAAAATTGCTTGGCAAAGTCAGGTAAGCCAGCATAGGTGTTTCGGGTGTTTTTTTAGAATTCCTCGGATACTGGTCATGCTCTTCGGGCAAAGAGACTAGGACAACTGCAAAAATATTGGGGAATTCTTCGGATATTGGTCATGCTCTTCGGATACGTGTCACCCTTTGATTGGGCCACGTGTCGCTACGGGATTGGTCCACGTACATGGAATATTTTTACCCTACACATTTTCCCCTCAAAGGGGGTGGCTTGTACGATAATTGCCGCCTCCTCTGATCTTTACTTGCCTTGATGTGTACGAATATATAGGGATTTGGCAGACTGCTGAGGTGCTTGGGCCTGCCCGTCCCATTTGAAGTTGGCCGTATTTGGCTGGCATACTGCTTTCGTCCTCCTGAGAATTCTCTAGCGGACGCCTATCTTTGAGAAAGAAGCGAATGAGGTACGCCTCCTTGATTTTCGGGGAAAAGCGAACGTCTATCTATTGAGATGGAAGATTTGGTTCTGTCTATTTTGTTCATCATTTTGGACGCGTGGTTATTGGGCCGTCTCTTTTTCCGTTCATTCTAACCGCGTTGTCCTTTTGCCCCTCAAATTCTAGGTTAATTTTTCAAATTATAACCGTTCAGCTTCCTTAGGCGGGAAAGGTGAATTTACCATCTTGCCCCCATAAATTTTGCCTATATAGGGGTTTTGACCTCATTTTCACACTTTGGAACTTTGTGATTTTTAGAGAGAGATCAGAGCTTTAAGAGAGAGAAAGTGCTTTGTTCTTTGAATCTTCAAGAGCTCCGCCGTGCATTTGAGTTTACCGGGCGCATTTTTGAGTATTTCGGTCAACCATCAAGACTTTTAAAGTTTTTTACACATATAGAGGCAGGGTGCTTATTTTTTTTCCCTTTTCATTATAAAATTTTTTGTTTTTCATTTTTTAAATCTGGCTCAACATTCGGTTTCGTACGTTTCTCCTCATGAGGCCGGCCGTTTGCCTTGGACTGAGGAGTTTAGAGTGGATGGAGACGAGTCGTCTCCTTCATGGAGTGGGTCCTTTTCTAGTGCGTAGCAACTCACCTCCACCTATTCCTTTTTGTTCCTGCAGTCGAACATGGTAAGATCGATGCAAAAGCATGACCTCCATGCGGCTAGAAATCTAGAAGGTAGTATGGTGAACCCTAGAACTTCTTATGACCCAAACACTGCAGACTTAGAGACTCTTTCTACTACTCCCACGACCGCTTCCAATGGCACTCATTGCTTGGCCGTGGAAGTAACTTCATCTTTCGAAGAGTGCCAACGTGCACAGGGCGCCTCTTCTACTGCAAGGGTGGCGGGGCCAACCCCTGAACCTAGGTCCTCACAACCAGCTAACTCGGCCAGACAATCGGCCAGGTTGCGATCTCGTGAGAGGCCTCCTTCCTCTTCTAGGGCGGCCGTTTTTGGGCCGTCCTCTTCAGTTTTCTTACCGCCCTATCTCAAATAGCAGGTCGGACAGGCCAAGACTTAGAATTTCTATCAACGAGCCGCCCGACCTGCCCTCTCGTAGTGGCCATTCTTCGGAAACCAAGGCGACCACTGCTAAAGACAAGGGTAAAAGTCCCTTAGTTTCTTAAGAGCCTCCTTCAGCTGGGGGCGACCACTTCTCTAGAAGACGAAGCTTGGCTGAGGCAGCTGACTTGGACAGAGTGTTGTCCTCCGAATTTGGTACTGCCCCTCACCAAGAGAATGAGGAGGTTGAAGAAGAGGTTGAGGCCAATGGCGAAATAGCCGAAGGAGAGAAGGTGACCGAGGGTGCGGTCGCAAATATAGACAACTTTAAGGATCCGTACGCCTGTACAGTGGGTAGCACAACCTTGGGCTACCTCAATGACGGATTTGAAGAGTACAAGGAGTTCCTCCATTTGGGTGAGGGCTTCGAACTAGCGGCGCCACAGAAATCTTACTCCGTGGCCGTGTGGGAGGATGAGCGCCCACGGCGTAAAGCCTTCTGCGTCTATAGGGCCGCCTTTGATGTTGGGCTCCGCTTCCCCCTTAACCCTTTCGTTCGCACTGTTCTTGAAGAGTACCATATAGCTCTCTTCCAACTGATGTCAAACAGCTAGCTGAACGTGTTCGGGTACTTGGTGACGTGCATCCGCAAGGGTTTCAAGCCGGACTTTCCGGTATTTTGCGAGATGCACTCCATGACCAAGCTGGAGAAGCACACGGACGACTGGTTCATCCTTAGCACCACCAAAGACTATATGGTGGTTGTCGATTGTGTCTCCAAGTGGCGAGACTGGAAGAATCAGTTTTACCTCGTCAAGACTCAAGATGTGGAGTTCAACCTTAGGATGAACCGATTTAATGCCAAGCCCATCCAGCTTGGTCGCAGGGTTCATAAGCCGTACAAGCCACCCGTCCACCCAGCCAAGCGTACCGGCTTGAATACTTTGGGGTCAACAAGGTGAACAAGGATGGCAAGATGGTGGCCGTCCCTAAGAACTGGGTCCCTTTGGCAAGTTGGCTTAGGGATCCAACATTTATGTCAGCCTGCGGCCTGTACAAGAACTTGCACTAAGTTGGGATGTCTAGGTTTCTCTTATACGCTTATTATTTTGTTTGAAAATTCTCTAACTCTTTTTCCTCTTCTATTTTGCAGCAGAGGCGTACGCTTTATTGGATCCCGAATAGAAGGGGGAGGTTAACATGGCCAAAATTGACTTGGCCCGTTACAAGGCTTGTCAAAAGATGTACGAGCAAACCAAGGAGGTATAAAACCTTTCTAGGTCTAGCATTGGTGTTGCTAGGTTAGAAGGAGGCTTCTTCTTGAGCCTACACGGACGTTGTTCCGAATATATATATATATATATATATATATATATTCGTTTGAGTTGGTATGTTGGGAGCAGGATCCTTATTGTATCTACACGGACGTTGACAAAGTTTTATTGAGTTTAACTTTTTCTTTGCTCTTCACAACTGTCAACTCCAACCCCAAGGGCCAAACGAAAGCAGCCGTCCTCGGCTTCTAAAAATGACAAGGACGGGAAAACGTCCAAACAAAGGAAGACAGTTGCAACTAAGACCACTTCCACCACCGCAGCAAAGACTACGTTGCGGACTGCTTCTAAGCAGTCTAAAGGAGAGCAAACCCGACGGGGTGATAGCGGGGTCTCCAAGTCTGTGGATCCGGCCGCCACGCCGGTCCATGATTAGTACGTGAAATTGGAAGATAGGGGTAAGTCGACCCCGGCAAAACTGATGGGGCCCAAAGTGACTCCGCCCGTCCAAAGAGTCCAAAAATCTAATTGGCTTTAGGCCTCTCAGACGATCGGTGACCAACCTAGCCCTAGAGGTGAGGAGGGTGACGAGCCTGCTCCGCCTCCTCCATTCACCTTCAACTCTATTTCTCCTCCAAGCTTCTCAGACGATCAGTTTAAACAGCTTTGCACTCTCTTTCCTTTTTAAGTCTGCTTTCTCAAGCTAAACTCTTGTGCGCCCGTGTGCAGATATTACGAAGGAGCTGAATATGAAGCTTCCTTGCCCGTCTCTTACTGGATCGGACAAGAAGGCCATGAGAGAAGCCATGGCCATGGCCGTCCCTGCTGAGCAGCGAGACAAGATGCGGGGGATTCATGAGGGCTTCCTCGGCCCTATGATTAACAGCAGCGCTGAGGTAGCTTTCCCAACTTTCATACTTAGAATATTTTTTCATTTTTTTTTTCTAACTTATTTTGTCTTGTACATAGCTCTTCCTACGGCTGACCGCCTTCCTTGAGTGGAAGGATAAAGAAAATGAGAAGATGAAGAGAGCCTTGGATAAGGTCCAAAAGGCACAAGACGCCATTACTGGGACGACCGCCTTTTAGCGCACTTACATTAAGACTTAGATCAACGCACTGTCCGACAAGGCAGCGTGACAAGCTGAAGATCTGGTCAAGCTGGGCAAGGCTCCCGAACAGCAGACCTTGGCCGGGGAGACCATAAGACAAGAAAGAGATCAGGCTATCCTGGACGGACAGCGCTGGAAAGAAGGGTTTGAGGCCTTTGAGAAGCTGAAAAGCGATGTGGCCTTAGCCCAAAAGAATCTAAAAGAGGCCTTAGATGAGGCGAACGCTCTCCGGGTCGAGGTGGAAACTTTAAAGAAGTACGTTGAGGTCTTAACCCAACAGCTAAAAACACCTCGGTCCCCTAGTGCAGACTAGGTCGTCCGCATCGAGCAGAATGCTGAGGATAGGATGAAGATCCACTTCTTTGAGGCATTTGAGCTCATGGTGGACGAAGGTAAGGCCGCCTACTATCAGGAGCGCTTCACCAAACGCCTCAACTTCGTCTACTGGGAAGAGGCTAAGAAGGCCGTAAATCCTTCTCCTGAGCTGGACGTTACACCAGCTACCTGAGAAGATGAGAAAGATGAGGAGGGGGCGGACGGAGTTGAGGACGAAGAGGAAAGCAAAGAAGAGCACGCTGATGATACGTCTTTTCTTGCCTCTGAGGAGCCCGTCCAAGGCCAAGACCCAGCTAACTAGAGCCCAGGCCGTCCCCTGACTTCAGCTTTTTATTTTTCAGCTTTTGTTTAACAATTTTTCTTTTTATTAAGGGCCGCCTTTTTTGAGCGGTTTTTTGTAAGATATTTTGTCTCCCTTTGAGAGGTTTTAATTAATCCAAGTTTTGCCGCCTTGTGAGCGGTTTTCCTTTACATCTATTTCGTACTTAGAAAATTTTACGTATTTTTACATGTTTTGCGTTTTCGTAAGATAGGGGGGTGTAGGGAATATTTCAAGCGTTAATCCCTAGCTTAAACCCCACTCTGATCATTCACTAAAGCACGTTGGCGAAGGTTTTTTTGGGAACTTGTAAACCGTTCACGAGGTGAAGGTTACACCCCTTAATAATTCAAGGGATCGTCAACTCCATAAGGTCTTGAACCAAATAGGGTTCGGGGATGAAGGTACAAATCCAACCTAAAAGAGATTGAACCTGCCCTAATAATAGGCCTCTACTTTATTTTGATCGTATTCATGTGCGCTTTTTGCCTAACATGAAATCAATAGGATTAACCCTAAACTTGTTTATCTATATTGGTTGAATATTAATGCACAAATAAATCTATTACTAGCGATCACTTGAATTATAATCATATTAACCCTAAACAATATTATTAATTATCTTATTAAGCGTGATTACATGTACAAATTCCCTTTAAACATGCATTAAAAGGTGTGATGAAGCAATAATAATATATATAATCAAGCAACATAATAATCAACATAAATAATAATAATAATAATTATAATATTCATGAATCATAAAAATAATCATTATCATGTTAAAGCATAATAATAGCAAGATCCTAGGCATGATACTAACAAGATTAATAACAAACCCTAGCATGTCACTAAACAATAAAGATCAAAGCTTTAGCCCTAACATGATACTAACAATCATACATGATATTAGGAATCATTCTTTCAATCGTACTTGATATTTTAAATTACCCTAAACATGATACTAGGAATCAAAATAATAACTTAAACATGATTTCTATATCAAAATATCAATTAAACAATTAAAGAACTTGCTTGAATGCCTCGTACCTCTTTCTAATAACAAAATACACACGTTAGTAACTTCAAGGAAAATAATAAAACAATTAAATTAAATAATTGAAATAGAGTTTTGGGACCGCCAAACCCTGAAAAATTAAACCTTTCACGTCTAGGGTGAAGGCAACTTCGAATATGGCTAGGTGTATCTAAGTCTTGCGAAAGCAGAATATTGTATTTGAGAGAAGGCTAGTTTAGAAAAGAGAGAGAGAGAATAATCAAGAAAATCTTGATGAGAGTTGGTGAATGAAAACGGAGTTTTTAGAAAGCTATTTATAGAGAAAATCAGCCAAAAAGATAGAAAATCGAAACAGAATTCTGCCGCGCATAAAACTTGATTAGCGTCGACGCTGGCAATTAGCGCCAGGCGCTAATAATCAGTTTCACGCGTTTTTGTTTTTATCATATCTTTTGATTCAAAAGTTCAAATAAGGCATATAATATGTTGTTGGAAAGATCTTAAAGTATAATTTCCAACCCAATTTGAATCATATTAAAATAATATGTAGATTAAAAGATATGGCCGAAATAGTGGAAGGGTATCAGTTTTGGATAGAGTTTCATGTCTCATTCATATCTTTTTCGTTATAACTCGGATTTAATATCATAATATATCATTGGAAAGATAATTTCAAGATATATCCAATCATATAAAATTTAGATAAAGATTACAAGTCACAAAAATAAAATCTGAATATATTCCACTCCGTACAAATCAAGGATTCTCAAAAGGAGTAGTTTTATTCAATTTCAAACTCTTTAAAACATAATTATCAATCCTAACTCCATTAGGATTTAAGATAACCTTCTAGAGTATTCTAAAATACTATAATCAATCCTAATAACATTAGGAATGATAATTAATAATAGGCCCTCCTCTAGATCATTGGGCCGCATATAAAAACCAAATCAGGCCCAATTTAGTATTTTGGCCATAACATCCTCATTATTCATCGGAATTGGGCTTATAATATATCGTTGGAAAGGTCTTTTCAAACCCCATCCAACTACACCATTATTGGACCCTTATCATGGACCAAACTAAACTATAATGCACGTTTTTCAAAAATAAGTTAAGAAAAGAAATATTTTAAAAAACAGAAAGAAGAGATATGTTAATAAAAACATCCTCATCACTAGACTTTTCACACTTTCGCTTTATTTGATAATCAAATGACGTGAAAGGTATTCATCACTGGGTTTTGTTTTGGGGAGACACAAATGGGTGTCTACAGAAAGCCCCACTTTGACTGAGTTTTGAGAAACGCAAGTTTCGAAAACAAAAGTCAAAGTATCGATAGGTATGGAGAATGATTCAGAATGTTTTGCGATCCTAAATCATTCTTGTAATGCTGATACCTGTAAACTAGCGTTAGCTAAACAGATAAAAGAGTTAGGAAACGTGTATCTTGCCTGTCGAGCACATGTCTCTGAAGTAACCGATTTGTTGATGCTTTTTCTGTTTTGATGACCTCCTACAAGTCATAGAATGCCATCCTGCTTGAAGACTGCTACGCTTGCAACTGCCTCCAATTTCCGCCTTGATAATCTTCCGCAAGCCAAGGAACACTATCGAAGATTTCTTCACTTGAAACGATCCTCTTCCGCTTTATGACTATCCTCCACATCTTAGGGAACACGATCGAAGACAACTTCGCTTGAAATTACCTTCAGTCGTTTGTGACAACTCTCCACAATCTAGGGAACGCCATCTTGCTGTTTCGATGTTCACTCGTCTCTGAACAAAGAGCTTCTTTTTTTTAGATATGTTCACGCGCCTCTTAATAAAGGGCTTCTTTTTTAATATGTCCACGCGTCTCTAAACAATAGAGCTTGAAAGGATAGTCCACGCGTCTCTGAACAAAAGAGCTTGAAAGGATAGTCCACGCGTCTCTGAACAAAAGAGCTTGAAAGGATTGTCCACGCGTCTCTAAAAAAAAGAGCTTGAAAGGATTGTCCAGGCGTCTCAGAACAAAAGAGCTTGAAAGGATTGTCCACGCGTCTCTGAACAAAAGAGCTTGAATGTTTATTGCGATAATATTCCGAAGAAAAATTTTCGAAGACCAACACTTGTCGATCTCTAAAGCTCGCTTGAACTTTGATTCCGCTATGCCAGTACGTCGGCGGTTTGCTGCTTGTGAACCATTATGTCGGTGCCTCTACTGTTTATTAACCAGTATGTCGGTGTCTCTGTTATTTACGAACCAGTACGTCGGTGTCTCTGCGATAAGCCAATGCTTAGGCGCCTTAAGCTAAGTGAGATGATCTTTAGTCAGGTCAATCACTTATTGCGATTGTAATCAAGCCAACTACTTAATCATGTTAAATTGCTTATAGGGGCTAACTAGCGTACCAAGGAACCCAAAATTAATGAAAAAAGGTTAAAATAACTTCTCTGAGTGACTGAGCGTTCTGTCGCTGCTGAAACATCTCTGGCGCCAAGAATTGGCTCTGTCGCTAGACACTAGGATCTAGCACCAGGCGCTAAAATATGTTGCTAGACGCTAGATATTCTTGTCTCGCGCTGGAGTATGGTCTTCCCTATTCAGCTGCACCTGTATTTTTTTTTACTATAAGACTTTGCTAATTTCTTTAATTATCTTAGTGTTGACCTAAGGCTTAGCGTTGCTTAACTCATTGACACGACACGACTCAAGTTATAAACTTGACTCGCTGTGATTGACTCGAGGTTGACTCGACTCGAAGTGAAATGACATGTGTGACTTATGACCCGTGTGTGCATTGTAATGTGATTGTGCGACTCGAAAATGAAAAAAAGCAAAAAATTTCCGTCATCTTTGTGTAGGGTACCGACTTTCTCCCAAAAAAGAAAGACGTGAAAAAAAAGAAGCGAAGTTTTTGAAGGTGCATGTTGAATAAGCTTAATACATTAACGTTGTCTCTCACAGTACAAGGATTGTAACATCTTAAACTATCCTAGTTGACTCGATAATGAAAGTATTTAGGTAACTTAGGCACGGAGGCTAAGCACTTCATACTTTGTGATGCAATGATGATTATGATTGATGAGTGATTTTGATATGACATTACATGCTTCAACGTTGTGTTAAGATTTCATGACAAAGGGTTCCTAAGGGAAAGTATATTTGGTCATGTATCTGTGCAATGTGTGAAAGTGACACTAAAGGCGAAGTGTGTTGAAAGATATTATTTGTTAAAAGAGTCAAATGGTGGTGAATCTTAGGCTAGGTAAGCTAATGATGTAGGGATCAAGTCCCGAAGTCTAGCTCTACATGGATAGGGATGAGCATAGGAGATCCCTTGATATGACCATGGTGTAAGTGTGTGAATTTTAATATGAATGCATTTTTATTACGGCCGTACCTCGATTTGAGTTTGCCTACGTATCCGTTAGGAATCAGACCGAACGTAGCTCTCGCCAAACCTAGCACAAGTATGTGTATACCTCAAAAAGATCTTTTTAAAGGTTGTAACGTGGTTAGGATAAAGGTTGTAGAAGAAGGGGATAAAGGCTCAAGACCCTCGATAAGCCCCTAAGGAATGCAACCTTGCTTTTGAATATTTGTATTTTAATGCTTGAGGTTTTCTACTCTTTTTTAGCTCTTTCTTTTGCTTTAGCATTTATTTCATTTTTATAAGTGGGGGAAATCCCGATTATGCGATCTATCACTCACTTGGCATTCATGTTTCTCAGGCACGGTACCGAGCACTCGATAAGAGACGCAATCTGAGACGTATTCATATCAAAGACATGTTCATGTCAAAGACATTGGAACACTTTCCCTTTTGTATACTTTTATTATATATTTTTATTATTATTATTTTGCTATTTTAATCTTTTGAAGTCACTCAAGCTTTTTATGATATTGAAAATTGTATAAGTTGCACACTATCCCATCCCAAGATTAGGTAGATATGGGTTTAAAAATGAAAGGTCTGTCATTAGACAAGGCTCAAAGTGGTTTATAAAAAAAAAAGGATTGTATATTTGAAGGGTGAAATGTGATATGATGTGGCTACAAGAGGTGCCTCAAATCATTAGTATACCTTGTGCTTAGTTTGACATGTTTTTTTTTTTTTTTTTTTTTTTTTTTTTTTTTTTTTTTTTTTTATGCAATGCAATGCAATGTGATGATCATATGTAAGAGAATAAAATGCTCCTTTTATTTAAGTAAAAGAGAATAGAAAGGTGCCTATGCTAGACTTGTTAGGGAAAAGGTGAATAAAAAATAGAAAAAAGATCATGAAATCTTGTCGTTGAAGCTTTCTTCCTGTCCCTTGGCTCATCATCACTTGGTGTTCTTGCCGACTGGAGGTATTGGAAGCCCGTTATTGTCGATCAAATATTGGATTGCTTTCTTTAGTTTCCAACAGCTCTTAGTAGTATGACCCCTACCTTAATGGTACTTGCAGCGTACATTTGGGTTCCAACTAGGCAATCGCTTCTCAAGTGGGGGATCTTGAATAGGTCTAATAGGAGTAATGAGTCCCTTGGCATGGAGTCGATAGAAAGTATTATCATAGTTAATTTCAATAGGGGTGAAATCCTTTCTTAGTTGCTTTCTAAATCCTCGATTATCCATGGCTAAGATCTCATTAAGGTCAAAATGACCAACATTGTTACTAGAGTAGGTGTTTTGGGAAGAAGAAGGATAGTCGTTCTTTGTTCCTTTACAGCCACTGTTTTTATTGTTACTAATCTTGGCCTTTTTGTCGCGCGGGGGAACATGAAAGAGATTTGAATAAATGAGATCTTGAACACGATCTTTGAGGGCGAGACATGCTTCGGTGGTGTGACCACAACCTCTATGGTATCGACAGTAAGAATTTGGATCCCAATTGGGAAACCATTTTTCTAGCGGAGGGTCTTAACTGGGACCAATGGGGTGAATAAGACCTTGATCGTGAAGATAGTCAAAAGCTTCATTGTATGTCATTCCTATTGGTGTGTATTCTTCAATGGTCTGTTTTTCCCGTGGCTTAGGAGCATTGAGTTCTTCATTAAATCCTTGGCGAGAATTTTGTTCGATAATCGTCACCCGATTTGCTAGTCCTTCTACCACATTCAAGAGCATGGCAACGACATCTTGCAGTTTTCGAACATCCTCTTTTAGACTTGATGAGTCTTCCCTGGTATTATCTAAGTAAAGACTTTCATCCTCCTCAATTATGGCCACTTCATCGAGAGAGGTTATATAAGCTGTCTCGATCATAGGCTCACCTACAGGTATGATAAGAAGCGATGGATCGAAGGATGTTTGATCTTCTTCAATGGTTAGAAACTTGGAAGTTTTATTGTCATCGATCAGATCTTGAATAGCTTATTTGATTTTCCAACACTTCTCAGTGTCGTGACCGTTTCCTTGGTGATATTTGCAGTGCTTATTAGGGTCCCACTTGGGTGGCCTGGCTTTTGGAACTGGATCTCTGATGAGCCCTACGGGCATGACCAGTCCTTTGTGATGTAGCTTCTAGAAAGCTGTTTCATTACTCATACAAAGTGGAGTGAACACTCTTTTTGACCTTTGGATTCGCGATTTAGAGGTGTTCGTAGCATGTACCTCATTAATGGAAGAGGAAGAAGAAGGATGGTCGTTCTTCTTTGCTCTCGCACTATTATCTTTTAGAAGGTCATCTTCAATGTCAATGCCTATATTATACACAGCCTTGAAAGTATTCAAGTTGTGTTAGTATTTTAAGTGCTTTGAATACTTCCCTTGGAGATTCTTGATAAACATCCTCACAGATTCTTTTTCGGTAGTAACCTTGACCATATTAGCAGAAGTTTCCCTCCATTTGCTGAAGAAAGAAGTGAACCCTTCGTTTTCTTTTTGTTTTAACATCTCAAGTTGTCTGTGGTCTGTTTCGTCTTGAATGTTACATTTATATCTATCTATGAAAGCATTTGTTATGGAATCCCAAGAAGAGGTTTTCTCTTTGTCAAGGGAAAAGAACCATTGTTGACAAACGGTCTCAAGGGATAAAGAAAACAAAGAATGAAAGACTTTTCATATCAATCCCCTTAATATTCATTATAGTTTCAAAAGCTCTTAGATAAAAGTAAGGGTTATCTGTTGCCTTGAATTTTGGGATGTCGTTGGCATTGAACTTATGCGGAAGAAGTTCCTTGTCCAGCGAGACCCCTTGTGAACTAATGCCCTGGAATTTATTGTCACTAGATAGCTTGCTCAAGCTTTCTTGGATGAGGTTCATTTGTTGTTGCTTCACAGGGTCATCAATTTTAAGGGTTAAAGCCTTTAACGCCTTAGTCACGTCAGTCAATTGACTCCTAAGTTTATTGACCTCTTCTTGACTTGCCATTATCTTTTTAGCTTTCTTCTTTTGACAGATCGGTTTATCAAAAAGTAAGACCTGAATAAAGAGGTTGTCCTTGATTAACCGCCCTTCTCTCCTCGACCAAGTACTGTGGAAAAGGAATTTGGGGATATTCATTGTTAATTATTTGACTCAAACTCTATTCAACATGCAATGGATGGATGAAGGTAGGAAGAATGAAGGTTGTAATGTGAAGAAAGCATGTAGAGAATGCAAACATGATGTAGATGGTGAAATATGAAAAAATTAGGAATAGAATGTACCCCCAACTCAAATGACAGAGAAAACCGACTCATGCATGAACCTAAGACATGGTCATGGTGTATATACATAATAGTGGGTGCTTTATTGCGAGTGCAAGTGACATGTTAAGACTCGTGTCATGACTGTTTCGGGGGTTTTTGCCCCTTGGGAGAGTTACAACACTAAGACTGGATTCAGCAAAGGGTGCATGTACCTGCAAAGCAAACGGACCGCTGGATGATCGGTGGTTCGCCTCCGAAGATTAAGTTAGTTATTATTCAGAGTAAAATGTGCGAAAATAAAGTTATCTGCTTGGATTCCAAGCTCAGGTAAGGTGCTGTTTGTTTCTTGAAAACGACATCTCTGTAATAAATGTGTAAGTGACGTGTTGTCTCATATTCAGTATCTTCTTGTCATAAATGTAGGAACTGTCCCTATTTATAGGGTCTTTTTGAAAAGTGTGCCCTCCCTAGGATTTGGTGACCTAGGGATTAGGTCACGCTGTAAAACGACGCCTCAAGGTTTGGGCCCTTGAAGGCCGCCATTCCATAAGCAATGCCTGTGACGCATGTCACTGAGCCCAAAAGGCTTTTGGGCATCTCTTAGGGTGACACGTGTCTGCCCTCTTAATGGTCCATGCTGGATCATCAATCATCTCATAACGGGGGAATATCTGCCTACCACGTGTCACCATCTCAAAGGTCTAGATGGCACCTCTACCATTGACACGTGGTGGATTCTGATAGGGCCATTTGGCAGGGTATAAAAATACCCAAATCATTTGGCCCTCACAAGGGTTACGTGCATTGCACATGACACCTGTGACAGGTGTCATCATCCGACTGGCCGAATTTTCAAATTTCATTTTTTGGGGGAAAAATTAGGGTTTACCCTTTCTATAAATAAAAGGGTTTGACCCCCCTTTTGTTTTCACACCTTTGCGAATCTTGGAGAATCTCTGGACTTTTGACTTTCAAAGACTTTCAAAGACCTAAACTTGTCAAGCATCCGACGCTCGGCTTTCTGTCCGTCTGTTTCAACAAACCAGGCGTCTCGTAATACCTTCTTCTAAGGTAACCGCCCGCTCTCTTCTTTTACTTATTCTTTCTTGCATTTTTTTTATCAAATGGTTTCCCAAACGCACACGGCACGACCTAGGTTAGCGATCAGCCGGTCACCGGGGACGGCTGAATCTAGAACTAGGAGTGCCGAATTCTCGTTCAAGAACTTTCCTTCAAGTACATCTCCAAATCCGACAGTGTATGTGCATCTACAAGACATGATGGCCAGAACAAAGAAGACAACGAGGAGATATAGGGAGGATGGTTCCTTTTACCATTCGGACAGTGAGACTGTCAACTCTGATGGCTCCATTAGGGTGCCTGCTAGTAAAATTTCTAAGCACCCCCCAGACCCTTCTTTTGACCTTCCCTTAACTCCAACTTATTACTCTTCCCCTTCTTAAGCGGCACTCCCAGTGATACTATACTTCGGGAAGCCGACAGTCAATACCAGGCTGAGCATTCGGAACAGGCGTCGGAGGAGAGTCTAGGAGAGGACCCTCCTGGCCCTAGCCGGCAGTCCCCTAGCTCTGGGGAGAGCTATGATGACGATTCGGCCTCGTCATCTTCTGAAAATGCCTCCCTTACTTAAGAGGAGGCCCAAGCAAAGATAAGCACTGCAAGGGAATCCTTGTTAGTGGAAAAGGGGGAAGGCTGGGTGGAGACGAGGGCTTCTAGGAGCTTGGAACGCGCCCCCTACTATCACCATGTCCCGCAAAGTAAGCGGACTTTTATGACATCCGGTCTTGCAAATTTCAGACGCAAGACCGTAATGGGTCATGGCTTTTCCTTGTCCGTTCCCAACAAGGATGATACGATAACCTGGACGACCTTGGCCAGTTATAAGGATCAAGCATTCGGCTGCTACGAGGCATTCCTCTAGGCTGGTCTACGCTTCCCTCTCCATCCGGCCGTGGAGAGGATACTAGACGGATACTAACAAGGTATCTGGCAACTTCTCCCAAATTCATGGATTAATATCATCGGGTACGTTGCCGCATGTGAAATGCTGGTGGTGGATCCTAGCTTTGAGGCATTCGCCCACATGCATTATCTCAGCCGAGAGCGTGCTAAGGGCGGCGAAGGCTGGTACACCTTCTTTACCTGCAAGGGGTACATGATGGTAGTCGGCAAGGAGAACAAGTGGAAGGACTGGAGAACAAAGTTCTACATAGTGCATTCCTCTGATAGCCGACTAAACAAGAAATAATATAGGTGGAACAAGGATCCGCCCCTCTTGGCTAGTAAGAGTGCCTTGCCCCTTCTCCCTAGGCAGGCCTAGGAGGAAATTTTTTGTCCTGGGTTTGTTCAAAGTGTCCGGTCGGATAAATGAGCAGGGGAAGAAAATAGTCCTACCACAGAGCTACATTCCCCTTTACAAGTGGCTGGAAGATGGGGTGTTCTTGGCCGCTTGTGGGCTAAGCTCTAAGATGCCGAGAGGTAGTCGGCCGTCTGATTTTATGCAACCTTTAAATTGCTTTTCAATGTTTGTTTACAAAGTCTAACTCCTGCTTTTGGTGCAGACAAAGCTATGGAAAAGGTCTCGGCAACAAGGAAGCCGGATGCTGTCTCTACAGCAAAGTATCGCTCGAACGTCCTTAATCGAGCGAATGACGAGTAGAAAACTGTCGGGACTCCCAAGGTAGTTGTTTATAACACTTGGTATATTTTTCAACAAAGGTTAATTTTTGCCCGCCTGTTTTTCTGACGCCTTTTTTTTTGCTAATGCAGAGTGGCTCCACCAGGCCCTCTCCCTCCAAGCAATCCCAATCCAAAATCCAGAAGACTAGGGCTGGTGATGTAAGTGCATCCGGCAAGAACCACAAGCACATTGCTCACAAGCCCAAGAAACGGGACAGCTCTACTCTCGAAGCTGACAGGGAGGTCAGCAAACCGGATGCTACTTAGGCATTGAAGGGTGGCTTTAAGCAACCCAGTACTACTGTCGGCTCAGCAGGTGAGAAGAGGCGTCACAGGAAGGAGGAAAAGGTTCATCCGGACGGTATAGACCGCATATTTATTGAATTTCAACATCAACATAGTTCATTAGAATATTCGTGACTAACTTAATTTTACAACTACTGTGCAAAGGCCGATTGTCGTCCAGATTGCCAAGGAGATGCCGAGGGCACTTGACCCAGAGGACAAGGCATCCGTAAGAGGAGTCGGCACCCTTAACTTGGATGTCATCTTGGGGAACCTCTGTAAGGTAAAAAAGTTAGCTTAATTTTCTTATTATTTAAGCACATATATGACTAGTCTTGACCATTCGGCTCTTTTCTCATTTTCAGGCTATGCTGCGCATCCAGGGGCTAAGAAGGACAATTCAGGAGAAGTCTAAAGAGGTAACAGCCGCTAAAGCTCGAGCCAAGTTCGCCTTAGACCGAGCTCAATTTGAAATTTCTCAAAATGAGCTTCTGACCCTTGATATGATGTATTCCCATGCAGGTAAAGAAGGACCTGGATTCGGCACGCTCCAAAATCATTGACCTTAAGGCCAAAATTAAAGGTCTTAAGGAAAAGCTTGAGCCTCTTCAAGAGGCTAAGAAAGAGGCCGAGATGGCCAAGGAGCGGGTTGGCCGCCTGGAGGTGCGCCTGGCAAACAAGGAGAAGCAGCTGAAGTCCAAGTTCAAGTCCCGAGATGAGGAGGAGAATGAGGCCCTTGTCAAACAAATGATGGAGGACTATGAGGCCATCATGCGGATGGCATGGAAGGCGGTACATCCCGGTACAGACTATAGCACCAGGAAATCCAAGTTTTATCAAGCAAACGAGGATTTCAATGCTGCACTTCTTCGCCAATATTAAGAGGAGGCGAACAAGGCTGATGATGGGGGCGAAGAGGTCGGCTCCTCATCAGGCTCTTCTGGGGACGAGGAGGGGGACGAGGAAAATGATGAAAATGCAGAGCAGCCAGTAGGTGATGATGCGGCTGCCAATGTTGATAATTCCCCTGCCTCTTAAGCTTTTTATAATTTCTTTCTGCGGCCAAAAGGCCATTTATCTCATCTTCTGGCCTGCGTGCCGAGTAAATGTGTATCTTTACCGATCGAGGGGTCGGGTAAATTAACAATTTCTCTGACTTTGCCAGCAAACAATCTTACCTAGTCGTTTGGTGGCGATTGGATTTTTTAATTCAAAATTATTCGGCCGTTTGGCTGAAGTTATTAATATTGTTGTTCTTTAAATTTTTTCATTGCATGTTTTTTGGCTAAGTATTTTAACCTGTACACCATGCGAATGTTCTTGCCCCTGGACGGATGTTGAGTGGTTTTTGTTGAGTGGATTGATTGACTTTGAAATTATTGATACTTAGAATAGTATGCATGGTTTCTAAGTTAATCAATCACTATAATGATTGCCCCAAACCACGCGAAAGACGGCTCTAGACACCTAAAAATGTCTCCCCAAAACCAAACCCGATGATGAACAACCTTTCACCGCCACTATTGGTTGGGTTCAGTATTTAATCCCGAGAGTGCTTAAAAAATCGTATTTGATTGAATTCATATTTTTGAACAGTCCATGGATTAGTCTTGATGTTTGGTAAAAGCATAGTTTTAATTCTAGCCCAAACTTATTATTTAATTTTAGCCCAAACCTTTTTTTATTTTATTGTTTTATTATTTATTTTTGGCCCAAACCATTTATTTATTTTTATTTAATTATTTTCTTATTTTAGCCCAAATAATAATAAGTCAGAAAAGGCCCAAAATTATTAATCGGCACTTAAAATGCCGAATGAAATTAGGGTTAAAAATGTATTTAGACGGAAAAACAGGCTTGAAATTCCCCCGCCACGGCAGGTACCTACCGTGTCACGGGAACCCTTTCCATCTGACGGTGGGATTTCCCGTGACACGGGACATTCCGTGTCTTTTACGCGTAAACCCTTAACGCGTTTTCTATCCCGTTTTCTGAAAATTTCCCGCGTCACACCAAAAATGTACCGTGTCACGGGAAAATGTGTCGCCTGACGGTGGGACTTCCCGTGTCACGGTACAGTTTGTCGTGTCACGGGATACGTTTTTAGGGTTTTTATCATTTTAGGGTTCCGTGTGCTCCCTCAACATATTTTCCCTATAAATACCCCCTCATTTCTGATGTACGAGGCACCGAGTAATTCTCTAATTTATTTTTCTCTCTTCTATGCTTTAACCTAAACACTAGCCTACCCTTTTCTACTTCAAAATTCCTTCTTCAAGTACTCAAAGGAGTCCATACTTTACTCATGGTTCTGTCCTTAAGCCAAGGTGTGAAAGGTGGTACTGTTTGAGGGTTTGGCCCCAAAATTAACTTTACTTTATTTAATTTAATTTAATCATTGTTTTATTATTTCCTTGAAGTTACTAACTCGTTTATTATTTTGTAGTTGCAAACAAACAGAATCAAAGTAAGAGTCATGCTCTTTTTATTTTTATTATTTTTCTAACGATTTTATGTTGTTGGAATTGTGATTAAATTGGTTATAATATTAATGTTGTTCTATTATATTTTTTATGATCACCATATTGCATGTTAAAGGGAATATGTAATTGAAAATCACGCCTAGTAAGATAATTTTGACAACCGGTTTAGGTTCCTTTTTAATCTTGTTATTAATTGAAGTGATCACCAAATATTTTAGAATTATGTGTACATTAATATTCAACCAATTTAGTTAAATAATAGTTTGGAATGAATTGAATATTTTGTTTGTATTCCTTTGAGATCACAGGAATGCTTTTCAATATAAGAATTGAGTAGAGGCCAATACGGGCGAATGTGACTCCATGACTCACTTCGTACCATCATCCCCGATCCTCCTTTCGTGGTTCCGAACCATATGGAGTTAGTAATCTCATGGATTATGAATGGGGTGTAACCTTCACGAGTCAATCGTTGTTGCCTTCGTTGTCCCTTTTTCGTGGTTGCCTTATAATGATCCGTGAACGGTTTACAAGTTCCTTAAAAACTTGTTGGCGGCTCCCTACTTTATTTGTCCCGAATCGTTGTCCCTAATCGTAATGTCAATTCCCACTTCCTATGAGTTCCAAGCATATTCACAACATGCTTTTAACGTAGGCGCACTTCGAGCGACGCCTACAATTTGGCGACTTCACTGAGGAGGATTCTTGATTATTTATCGATTTGAGTGATCGGTATTTAATTAAGATGAGTGGATGAGACTTGAAAGATTCTTGAAAAAATATTCCTGTGATTAATTTGGCATTTTTGCATCTGCATAGACGTTTTAACGTCGCATTCAGGTCTGTCCCGTAGGAAAAATTGGATACCTTGGTTGCGTGCGAATGAAAACAGGGTTCCAGTCATATCTTCTCACGGTGCACAGTACCATGACACGGGAATTTTTGCCATGTCACGGCAGTCCTAAAATCAGTCCGGTGGCTTATTTTCTTTCCTCACAGTCGACTTCCTTCCATTTTTCTGAAAAAACGTATGTGTTCTACATGCATCTTAGCCCCGGGGGATTTAAGCTCTATCAACCCAAAAACGGTCATGGCAATAAGGGTTCATCCGAGTTATTAAATCCACCCAAACCATGGAGTCGAGTTCGATTTCATCACGAACTCGCGGAGCCGCCCGTTGGCATACACCCTCAAGGGAGGCTGCCTTGCTAACGCGTCCAAACTCTTAACCATGGTACCCTTTTGACACCCAAATCTTGACCAATAGTTGAACATAGATCTTGACTTTAGGTTGCGAACTTCTTTTACATCATCGTGTCTAAATGCTATGTGGTTGTTTGGTGCTAACCTTCATGTGTTTGCTCTTTTGTTTAACCCATGACCGAGGGTTTTTTTTTCTCACATAGTAATTAGTACGGACCTAAAATCGGTTAAAATCTGGAAAAATCACAAAAATAACCTGGAACTGCGCACCGTTTCACGACATGTTCTGCCGCGCCACGGTGAACAGTGCCGTGAAACGGGGTTGTCTACCGTCTGACGGTAGACTGCACCGTGTCACGACAGTCTGCACCGTGACACGGTGCCTAGAAAAGTGTCCTGGCAGTCTTTTTTTTGTTTTTTATGCGAATGTTGTGTCCAGTTTTGTGTCATGTCTAGCTATATGGTCAAAACACGCGTCTATAACCTCACTTAATCACTCACATATCGTGTTCACACACTTTTTTCTTTAAGTCGTGCACCACTTTTTGACCGTATTTTAGGGAAATCTTGTTTTTGTGTCGTTTTTTTTTTCGGGGTAAGTCGGATGGTATCCTCCCATATGTTTTTTTTTTTTAAAAAAAAAAAAAAAAAAACAAGTAGAATTTCAAAATTATAGATTTTTGAAAATTATAGATCTTTAATAAATTTTTTTTTTCTTTTTTTCTTTTTAATCCGGATAGGTTAAGGTTAAGTTTGTTCATTAAAGGTGTGTTTGTTTCAGTGTCACAACACTTGGTCAAGAAGCAGGGGTAGATTGTTACGGTCCGAGTCCATACCTCAACAACCTCTTATACCAAAGAGGCGTACAAGGAAACCACCTCAATCATCTCCACAAGATCCGTCTCCAGTCTACTTTCAACCAATGGCCACTAAGGAAGACATCGAGAACCTCAACACGACAATTGAAAGATTGTCTGACATGATGCAGACACTCACCACTAGAGTCAGCACGGTAGAACAAGACAATCAAAACAATGTCACTACTGCTGCAATGGACAAGATTAAGGAACAGATGAGCAAGATTTCTGAAGAGTTCACTTATGTGGAACAGCCTGTCACCTCTTCGTCCATAAGAGACAAGCTTCCTGACAAGTTTTCCACTACTGACATTCCCAAATTCAAGCCTACTGATAATCCGCTTTTCCATTTGAAGGCTTTTTCTACAACTATGGCTCTTAAGGGAGTAGATGTGACACTCTTCCCTACGGTGTTCCCTCTTTCCTTAGAGCATGCCTGTCAACAGTGGTTCTATTCTTTGGAATCCAAACATGTCGCGACCTGGGAGGATGTTGCTGAAAGCTTTATGCATCGTTACAAGTGTAACATCCAGGCCAAGACTTCTGAACGTTAACTCTCCATTCTCAACCAGAAAGAGAATGAAGGCTTCACCACTTACTTAAGCAGGTGGAGGGAAACGGCTGCGCTCCTGGTGGATCCCCCCAAGGAGAAAGAAAAGGTTCGGTTGTTCATTGCCAATCTGACTCATAAGTACAAGCAACACTTGAAGTTTCTGCCTCTGAGTACCTTTGAAGCTGTATACGATATTGGAATCAATATCGAGGATGAACTAATGAAGTATGTTGGTAGCAACAATAATAACAACACTTGGAAAAACAAGAAGAACGACACTCCTTCTTCTTCGTTTTCTAAGCCCAATAATGCTACCAACAATATCAATATCAATGATGTGCTGGCCCTTAATGCTCCTCCTCAAAGATTCCAAAGGAAAAGGAGGGTTTATAGGCCTTTGGGAATGACTTATGATGCTGCTTATGACCGTTTGCATGGTCAAGGACTGATTATGCCAATCTGACCATTTCCAGAACCTCGGCCAGAGAATAGGACTGCTAGCTATGACCCCAATGCTTATTGCAAGTTTCATCAAGGCAAGGGTCATAACACTGAAAAGTGTTGGAGACTGAAGGATGCAATCCAAGACCTAATCGATGCTAATCAACTTCCTGTCCCTCCAGGGAGCAAGAAGCCTAACATTCAAACATGTCCTCTTTCTAATGCTTTGGCTATCATGGGAGATGAAGTCTCCTTTGATCCGGCGATACTCATTCAACCTGTGAATAAACCTCTGCGGGAAGTTGTATTTGTCTCAAGTTCTGAAGAAGTGAATGGAATTTGGGATAGTGACGATGAAGACGTCTATCTCAAAGATATAGCTTGTTCATCTCTTGGCACAAGTGAAGATGTTTGGGGGGACTTTGAGGTCAAGGTTCTCACCAAAAGTGGACGGTTTCAACAACCTAATCCACCTCCACCTCCACCACAATCACATCCGATAGTTGATCCCATCGACCCTGTGAACAGCGATGTGGTCAAACAACTGCAAAAGACCAAGGTGGAGATGAATGTATGGAAGCTTTTGGCCACTTCCCACGAGCATCGAAAGGCTGTGATGAATGCTCTGGTGAAGATATGAGTTAATGATGACATGACTCCTCATTGACTGGTGAACTTTCTCACTACTGAATTGCCAAGTACTAGCAATCTGATTTCGTTTTCTGAAAAGGATCTGCCCCCGGAAGGGGACCAACATAATAAGGCCTTACACCTCACTATGGTGTGTAGGCAGATGAATGTTCCTATGAGCCTGGTTGATAATGGCTCTGCAATCAATGTGTGTCCACTCCGTACTGCAAAGAAGTTGGGCATAAAGAATGAAGAACTGACTCCCTCCACTCAAGGGATTCGCGCTTATGATAATACTCGTCGTCAAGTCGTGGGTACTATCATACTGAATATAACTACTGGGGCCATTGAACGTCGCACCAAATTTCAGGTGGTGGACATTAAGGCCTCTTTCAATCTATTGTTAGGACGCCCTTGTCTTCATGAGCTAAAGGCGATTCCATCATCACTGCACCTGAAAGTGAAAGCCATAGTTGGAGGGGTTCCGATTACTATTGATGCTTCTCCTATGCGCATTCAAGTTATTGATACTCCTATCGTCCATGTTAAACATGACGAAGAAGATGAAGATCTTTGGGGGTTTTCACTTGATGATGTTCTCGTGATTGGAGAGGAGGAAAAGTGTCATCTCGACTTCGATCCCTATTCAAACACCAATATCAATGCCATTCTGAAGAAGCAAGGTCATTTCCCTGGAATGACCCTTGGACTCAAGAAGAAACTAGCTGAATCTTGGGGCCATCCTGGTGTACTCAAGAAGGATACTTTTGGCTTGGGATTCGAGCCAACAAAAGAAGATGTGAAACAACCTTTATTGAATATGAAGAGTCGCAATAATGCTCAAATCACGAAGACGCAAATGGCCATGGATCCATATCCATTCACCCTCAATGGCCAGTACATCAAAGAAGGGGAAGACTTCCCATGCTATGAATTCCCTGAGCCATTCGTCCGCGATGGGATCCGTGAACTAGGATCCGAGATGTTCCTCGATTGTGACTTCGTTAATGAAGACAAAGAGCTCTTCACAACCGAGAAGCCAGCCAGCCCGAGTTCTGATGATCTAGGAATCAACCTCCTTTTTGGATTTGAGAAGAATGAGTTTAAGCCGGTCCGCAATGATAACTCCGAGCTAGTTCAAGTTGTCATAGCAAACAAGGATTTTGACCCCTCCGAGTTAATCGTCCAAGATGACAACATTTCAAGGGGATGGCGCAAGACATTGAGGATCATTACGCCGAGTGGAGAGAAGTTGGAAATAACCGCTGGCGAGGGTCCCATGTTTGATGTGTCTGAGTCGTCTGGGTCCGAGTCCGAGTCTGAGTCTAAGTCTAAGTCTGTAGACGAGTCCTTAGAGTATGAGGACGAACCTCTTTGTGCTATAGAGTTCAACCCTGAGTCTCTTGTTGAGTCCTCTCTTTCTAGTCCTAATAATTCCGGTGAGGTCGCAGCCGACCTTGCCCCTCTTGATGTATTAGCCAATGAATTCAATAAAATGAGTACCTTGGCTTACGATGCGTGTCATTCCCCTAGACCTGATAAATATTGCTTTGCTAATGATAAAAATGACAAAGAAATAATAAAAGCAATGGAAGAACACGAAAATAAAACAACAGTTATCGAAGATACAGAAACAGTTAACATTTCCAATGATACGACTGTTAAAGAAGTAAAAATTGGATTAACACTAAGTCAAGATGAACGCAAAGAGCTAATTAACTTGCTTAGTGAATTTGTTGATGTATTTACTTGGTCATACTAAGATATGCCTGGAATTGACAGGGATATAGCTCAGCATACGATACCACTCATTCCAGGCATGAAGCCTGTCAAACAAAAACTGCGCCGTATGAAACCCGATGTGGCTCTCAAATTAAGGAAGAAATCAGGAAGCAGTTGGCCGTAGGTTTCATCAGAGTATCAAAATATCTAGAATAGATAGCAAATGTGGTTCTAGTTCCAAAGAAGGATTGAAGGGTCAGAATGTGTGTTGATTACAGGGATCTCAATAAAGCAAGCCCAAAAGATGGGTTCCCTCTACCTCACATTGACATTCTGGTCGATAATACAACAAACCATGCACTCCTATCATTCATTGATGGTTAGACCAGATATAATCAGGTATTGATGGCCGAAGAAGATATGGAGAAAACCACATTCATCACACAATGGGGTACATATTGCGATACGGTAATGCCATTCGGGTTGAAAAACGCGGGTGCCACCTACCAAAGAGCAGCTACAGCATTTTCACATGACATGATGCACAAAGAGGTGGAGGTCTATGTCGATGATATGATCATTAAGTCTAAAGATTTCCCACGCCATATTATTGCACTTCGCAAGTTCTTTGAAAGACTCCGCAAGTACAACATGAGATTAAATCCAGCACAATGTGAATTCGGAGTCACGTCAGGCAAATTACTTGGATACGTGATCAGTTCTCGAGGGATTGAAATAGATCCTACAAAAGTAAAGGCGATCATGGCAATGCTAGCACAAGAGATCAAAAACAAGGAGAATGCAATCTATTACTTGAGCAAGAAACTTCAAGGATATGAGACGCGATACACACCACTTGAAAAGTTGTGTCTCGCACTTCTATGGGCCGCACAGAAACTAAGACATTACATGCTCACTCATATGGTGCATGTCGTATCCAAGATGGATCCTCTCAAATACTTGTTCGAAAAAGCGACACTCAATGGCAGATTATCAAGGTGAATAGTCAATCTTGCTCAGTTTGACTTGAAATTTGTGTCACAAAAAGCCATAAAAGGTTCTGCGGTTTCTGACTTCTTAGCAGACTTTCCGCTAGAAGAAGTTGAAAAAGAAGAAGATGAGTACGATTTCCCTGACGAAGATTTACTCATGACTGAAGATGATAGCTGGACACTCTATTTCGATGGAGCTTCAAACCAAAAAGGATGTGGTGTAGGAGTCTTGCTTGTATAACCTAATGAAGAGCACATCCCAATTTCCATGAAGCTCGACTTTGATGTCACCAACAATGCCGCAGAATATGAAGCATGCATTTTGAGGTTAGAAACAACTGTCGCCTTAGGAATTAAGAAACTCAGAATCTATGGTGATTCTTCACTAATCATTAACCAAATCTCCAAGAGATGGAAAGTGAGAAGTGAAAGTCTCGCTACGTATCAAGCTCATTTAGAAACTCTCACAAAGCAACTAGATGAAGTGGAATATACGTATTTGCCAAGAGACGAAAACCAATTTTCCGACGCACTAGCTAAATTAGCATCAATGGTGCGAATTCCAACTGATACAATCAGAATGCCACTGACCATAGAAAGAAGATATGAGCCGGCTTATGCTCACGCACTTGACGATGAACAAGAACCACAAGAAGAAGATGAAGAGCCATGGTATACAGACATCCTTAATTATGTGACAAGAGGAGAATACCCTCCCAATACTGATAAAAGGGAACACCGTGCTTTGAGCCTCTTGGCCTCACAGTATATTCTCATCAGGGGAGAAATATCTTATGCATAGCCAAGAAAGAAGCACATAAAACCATGGAAAACCTTCATGCCGGTATATGTGGAACACACATGAATGCAAAGATGTTAGTCCAAAAGATTCAACGACAAGGTTACTATTGGACTACCATGGAGAGAGATTGTAAGGAATACGTCAAGAAATGTATGAAGTGTCAAGTCTACGCAAATTTACAGCATGTTCCACCATCGCTTCTCTACACATATACTTATCCATGGCCTTTCTCCACTTGGGGCATCGACATCATTGGAAAAATAACACCACCAGGACAAGGGGGCATGAATTCATTCTAGTAGCAATCGACTACTTCACCAAATGGGTCGAAGGTGCCTCATATGCTAAGCTGACGGCGAAACATGTAGCTCAATTCATTGAGAAAAATATCATATGCCGCTATGGGGTACCACATGAGATGATCAATGATAATGGAACACATTTCCAAGCCGAATGCGCGAAATTATTACAGAAATATCATATCAAGCATCACCGATCATCACCTTACAAACCACAAACAAATGGTGCAGTCGAATCGGCCAACAAAAATGTGAAAACTATCATTAAAAAGATGACAGAAAATTACAAGGATTGGCCAAGTAAGCTACATTTCGCCCTTTGGGGTTATCGAACCTCTGTTCGTACATCAACGGGGGCTACCCCTTTCTCTTTGGTCTATGGAGTTGAAGTTGTACAACCAATCGAACTCGAAATCCCTTCTCTTCGAATCGCATTGGAAAGCCAACTAGATGAAGTCGACTGGATTAGAGCAAGATACGATGAACTGGTCTTACTTGATGAAAAACGCTTGGCAGCTTTGCATCATGTCCAAACCTACCAACAGCGTATGGCGCGACATTTTAATAAAAAAGTCAAGACCAGGAACATCAAAGAGGGTGACCTAGTGCTTAAGGCACTTAGTAAGAATGTATTAGATACAAGAGGAAATTTCAGACCGAATTGGTCAGGCCTGTACATTGTTAAAGCCATCCTGTCTGGCGGAGCGGCACAATTAGTGGACATGGACGGTAACGGCTTCCACAATTTAACCAACTTGGATTAACTCAAGAAATTCTATGCCTAGTCGCATGGGTTCATGACCCAATAGAGCTACGTTTGGACTGATTCCTTTTTAGGATACGTAGGCAACCCCTCAATGGGGCCCGACCACTTTAAAAAAAAAGTCCTCCCTCTGTTGATCAAATATGTGCGTCAATTCAGCATTGCGTAAAAAAAACAAAAAAAAGGGGAAATTACCGCGACACGGGACAGTCCACCGTGTCACGGTGCAGTTCACCGTGGCACGGTGGCCCTGAGCGCAAAAAAAAAACAAAAAAAAACAAAAACGGGAAATTGTCGTTACGCGGGAATTTGTAACGTGTCACAGGATTTTTCACCGTGACACGGTGGAATTTCAGGTTTTCCGTTTTTTTTAGTGACGCATTCGTTGCGAATTCATTGTTTGTTCGAGGTTTTTTTTTATATTTTCGTTCTTCCATTGCGTCCGACTCCTTGACTCGGATAAATAAATAATAAATAAAAGTCATTGTAATTTTTTATTTTTTTAAGGCTGAAATAAATGTGCTATTATTATTAAAATAAATGCGACTACAATTACTGGCATCATATGCCTTATTTTAAATAAAAATTATAAATCATAAAAAGTAAAGCACTATTGATCTAATCTCTCTTCACTTTAGGAACATCCTTCTCTTGGTCAATTAGGTCGGCCTTCACCATTATTGTGTCTTTCGTAGCCCGAACCGTCACACCCCTAGTCGAACTTTCTCCCCTTTCACCTTTCTTGAATTTCTTCGGTTATTTCTCCCTATAGACCATCTTTTCTTTACACTTTCCTTTCACATAATTCTTCTTTCTTGGCATTGTAGGAGTCTTAAACTCAATCCCTTGTGTTCTCGGACCTAGACGATCTTTAGGAGGGGCTTTCTTATTTCCAAGACGACTTTTCACATTAGACTTGCGTGATCCGAATCGTTCCCTTCTACTTCTAGGGTTCAACCATGCCTTGTATGCACTAGATAAAGGAGGAGGAGCTTGGTCACTTGCAGAAACGGTCCACAAAGGTCTTCCAATCCAATAAGTGTCGTACTTGTGAACGTTACTTTCATGCAACGATACTTCACGAGGACTATCGTTATAGCGTGGAACTACTTGTTCAAGTCCATACTGCCGCATTAGTCGAGAAGGGCAATAAAAGGTCAGTTTTGAGATGCTAGGAACACGACAATATGGAGTATCATTCGTACCAACCATCCTAGTAAGCCTCCACCAAGGAACCACCCAACGAATGAAAAATTCCCTCTTTGCAAAAAAATTTTTCCAATCTTCATACGACATGTTCGCAAGGTAATTCTTTTTCCTGCGGACTAGGTCGTTAGAGCCATATTTTTCAACATCGTCGGGGGCTTCAAATAATTCTAAACGCTCCATCAACCAAATCTGCAATAAAAAAAAAAAAAAAAAGAAGAAAAAAAAATTAGTCGTAAAAAAAAATAAAAAAAATAAAAAAATAATTGCAGATTCCCGTGACACGGCAGGTTTCACCGTGTCACGGCAGACACCCACCGTGACACGGTGCCTGCTTTGTGTCACAGGGGCTACTTGGAGCGTATTTTTACCTACAGCAGTACCAGAGAGCCCTTTCTGATGGCTTTCCAGTCAGCTTTTGCTTCGTCAAGCCCACGAAATGTTTCTCCAAGGCACGTCGGCATAGGAGATCTTCCAGATTCGACATGTTCAAGCATAGACGCTAGACAAGCATGTCCTACCCTACCGTTTGCAAATAAAATCTTGCTAAACATGGAAGAAATATATGCCCTTCTACGATATACATGATAAGACTCAGAGATAGGGCGATTAAAATATAAATTTGCAAGTTTTTCTAAGTCTACCTCATTATCACAAACAATTCTATTTAAATCTGGATCTGTTAGATTCAGATGGCGTTCAAAATCTTGGTAATAATATTCACGTAGGGTAGGCATGGCAATAAGATTTCTAGCAGGAAATCCAAAGATTGCACCGAATTCCTCCGGCAGGGGACAGATTTCATCATAATCAAATTTAAAACAGTGTGTTTCTGGACTCCAATAATCTAATGCTGCCCTAAGAAAATCATGTTCAATAACTACATGTCGCAGGGCTAGCAAACCCCTAACATGAAATAATTCTAACTTTCTTTTTTCAGCATTGGTTAAAGAATAAGACCAGTCGCGCAATGTATTATCAAAATTGTAAGACATGTTTATTAAAATATGAAATTCTAAATTATTTTTTGTTTTGTAATTATGCATATCATGAATAAACTGGTCTTATTTTCTAGCAAAAGCGCTTGAAACTGCCCAGAATTTATCTTTTCATACGCGTAAAACACACCGCTTAGTAATATGCGTACCGTGACACGGCAAGTCCTACCGTGTCACGGGACCTTTTGCCGCGAAACGGCAAGTTCTGCCGTGACACGGTGCATAGTGCCGTGTCACGGCACCACAAGCGTTTTCTTTTTCTTTTTTTTTATCTTTTCCCGTATTTATCCGGATTTTTTATAGTATTTTATGTTCACCGTTTATTTTTCAGTTTTCTGAGAGTTTTATTTCTAATAAAATTCTCAACTTTTTTATCTCTATTATTACTATTTTTTTTATTATTATTATCCTTATTTTTTTCATCACTTTAATATTTTATTTATTTATCATTTTATTTATTTTTGCTTGTCTTTTTATTTATTTTTCTTTTGGGGAAGGTAATTTTATTTATTTATTTAGTCATCAATTTAATATTTCCTTATCATTTTTTTTTATTTTTGCTTTTCTTTTTATTTCTTTTTCTTTTGGGGAAGGTCGGTACCCTCCATTACTCCACTTATATTTTTTGTCACGTTATTAATAAATACACGATCACACACAATGAGTTTCAAGCACACACTAACACACAATAATAAATACATAAGCTATGAATAATGTACAAAAGAGTCATAATAAATAAACATGTCAAGTGTCATCATAGTATGTACAAATAAAAACCCTCGGTCAAAAGTCTCTAGAGCCAGAATCAGTATCATCTCCACCCTGTGAATATGAGAACGGAGAGCCAAAGAGTCCCTCCATCATCCGAGTACGGGGAGTAGTGTCCCTAGTAGTCCCTGTAACCCCAGCAGTAGTCAAACTCAAGGCAGGACCCGTCCAGCCGGAAAACGGTGTAGACTGGCTCAAAGACACGGGAATCGTCGGTGAAGGCATCGTCCCATACATCGAAACTGACATACATTGGAAGTGAGAACAAGCCGACACCGGTGGAGGAATCCCGGACAATGGAGCTGAAAATGAACCAGGATCTAAGGGAGTCAAAACAGACCCAAGCTCAGGCTGTGGAGGCTGTGAAAACGACTGTCGCTGCCCCTGACTCTGGCCCGGAGAGCGTTGGGAAGACTGAGGCTGCTGCCACTAAGCCTCCTGAAACGGCTGAGTAGTCTAAGGCTTTCGCTGAGAATGAGAACGCCGGTGAATCTCAGGAGATCGTCTACCATGACCAAGCTCCTCCTCGTCCGAGCCTCTATGCCTCGAGCGCGAGCGGGACCTCCGTTGCTCCTGAAAGATAAAAAATCAAAAGGTGTCAACAATGCAAAATAAGACAAATAGTAGAAGTAAAAACAAAAATGAATGATACCTCAAGAACGCCGCTAGAGCTCCGACAACTCGCACCATGCCGAAGCTTGATGATGCAATACTTTAGGGCATCAACCAGCTTCATGAGACCCATCATCTCTGGGCGGTTTGGCTTAGGATAAAACAAAGAAAAGTCAGTAACAAGCGGTGTTAAAAGGATGAATAATGCATCAAAAAAACTTACCGGCTCAAAAACCTCGGGCAGAGACTCCTACGCCTGTCTGTAACCCTTTCGCGTGCCAGTGATATTGTCCTCGGTAATACCAATCGGCCCTGGATAGCGGTCAGACTGAGGAGGAATCTTGATCCTCCCCACAGGGCGAATAGTCGTCTGAAAATACGATCAAATAATTAAGTTATTCGACTATTTAAAACAGAGACTAGTAACGAAGATCCTCAAACGAAATCATACCTCAGGAAGACGGGGTGGAGGAGCAAGTGAAGGAAGCAAGTCCCGCGCATAGTCACTCTCCATGTGTACAAGCTCCTGCCATGGAAAAGTAAAGCGCTCTCCCCTGTTTATCAACTCTCTGATCAAGCATGAGTCCAGCATCGACTCTGGTGGAGATGAAGGCACCACAAAGCGATCGCCATTATGCTGACGAACGACTCGCTCCCCTAAATACCAGACAAAGCGTCCGGTACCAACCAAAATGGTGCGGTGCGCTGAAAGACGCAAGGCCTCAGGTAGATTAGTCATCCCGGCCCAAGGACAATACTGGACGTCAATGGGAACCTGAAAACCATAAAAAGTTGGCATGAAACAACGGAAACAACGTCAGAGGGAAAATAACAGGCTACAAAACTAATCCTTACGCCAACAGAAGAGGTGCCTCGGCGTAGTAACCCACGCAACGAAGGGACAGACTCCACCCGCGACTCTCCTCAATCACGTCAGCTGGCCCCGACAGGGAAATCATGGACCGCTCCATGACGCCGGCGAGGAGCCAAGCCTGGGAAGTACTCGTAGAACCATAGCTGCAATGAAAAGTAATCTTTACCACATGAGTCGAATAAATTAAAGTGAAACCAAAAGAGGAAAAGATCATCACCTCTACGAATCTCCACAGACCATAGACGATGATGGGAGACTCGTCATTCAGCTGCCGACAGCCATAACGTAGCGATAAGAGAAGATCGGCGTATCCAAGGCTGGCCCAGCTATAGGATCCTATCTCATGGATCCTGACCAAAGAGGGGAGGTAGCAAAGGAGTACGCGTGAACTATTATCAGGAGAAAGGGTCATGAAGATCAGAATTAGGATGAAGATCCACACCCGCTGCTCAACCGATGGATCCTCCATGTCGAAGCCACGAGCTAAAACCGAAGCCATCTCCGATCGCCCGCTCCTAGGACAACCTCGAGACACTGTTCAGGTCCTGATATACTGAACGATCGGACCTAACAAATTAGCTGCCTCGGCCGATCCCCAAGACAGATCAAACATTTGAGCTATAGCCCGGTCGGTGAAGCGCAGCCCGCTAATCATACTGAAGTCTAGGGGGGTCACTATCATCTCCCCCCAAGCAAAATGAAAAGTGTTGGTTGTATCCCAGAAATACTCCAACAATGCGCGAAAGACCGTCGCACCGCAACCCCGGGGGCTGCGAAACCCTACAACCGCCGTATATAAATCTACTAAACTAGCCGATTCCCATAGGGCGTTCGTAGCAGGATCCCTCGTAATGATCTGGTGAAGTCGAGGGTTCAAATCGCCGGCTCCAGAACCGTGGTGGAGAAGCGTGCCGTCGACTATGCTTAAAAAATCGTATTTGATTGAATTCATATTTTTGAACAGTCCACGGATTAGTCTTGATGTTTGGTAAAAGCATAGTTTTAATTCTAGCCCAAACTTATTATTTAATTTTAGCCCAAACCTTTTTTTATTTTATTGTTTTATTATTTATTTTTGGCCCAAACCTTTTATTTATTTTTATTTAATTATTTTCTTATTTAAGCCCAAATAATAATAAGTCAGAAAAAGGCCCGAAATTATCAAACGACACTTAAAATGCCGAATGAAATTAGGGTTACAAATGTATTTAGACGGAAAAACAGGCTGGAAATTCCCGCGCCACGGCAGGTACCTACCGTGTCACGGGAACCCTTCCCGTCATGACACGGGAAGTCTGCCGTGACACGGGACATTCTGTGTCTTTTCCGTGTAAACCCTTAACGCGTTTTCTATCCCGTTTTCTGAAAAATTTTCTGCGTCACACCAAAAATGTACCGTGTCACGGGAAAATGTGTCGTCTGACGGTGGGAATTCTCGTGACACTATACAGTTTGCCGTGTCACGGGATACTTTTTTAGGGTTTTTATCAATTTAGGGTTCCGTGTGCTCCCTCAGCACATTTTCCTTATAAATATCCCTCATTTATGATGTACGGGGCACCGAGTAATTCTCTAATTTATTTTTCTCTCTTCTATGCTTTAACCTAAACACTATCCTACCCTTTTCTACTTCAAAATTCCTTCTTCAAGTACTCAAAGGAGTCCATACTTTACTCGTGGTTCTATCCTTAAGCCAAGGCGTGAAAGGTAGAACTGTTTGAGAGTTTGGCTCCAAAATCAACTTTACTTTATTTAATTTAATTTAATCATCGTTTTATTACTTCTTTGAAGTTACTAACTCGTTTATTATTTTGTAATTGCAAACAAACAGTATCAAAGTAAGAGTCATGCTCCTTTTATTTTTATTATTTTTCTAACGATTTTATGTTGTTGGAATTGTGATTAAATTGGCTCTACTATTAATGTTGTTCTATTATATTTTTTATGATCACCATATTTCATGTTAAAGGGAATATGTAATTGAAAATCACGCCTAATAAGATAATTTGGACAACCGGTTTAGGTTCCTTTTTAATCTTGTTATTAATTAAAGTGATCACCAAATATTTTAGAATTATGTGTACATTAATATTCAACCAATTTAGTTAAATAATAGTTTGGAACGAATTGAATATTTTGTTTGTATGCCTTTGAGATCACAGTAATGCTTTTCAATATAAGAATCGAGTAAAGGCCAATACGGGCGAATATGACTCCGTGACTCACTTCGTACCATCATCCCCGATCCTCCTTAAGTGGTTCCGAACCATATGGAGTTAGTAATCTCATGGATTATGAATGGGGTATAACCTTCACGGGTCAATCGTTGTTGCCTTCGTTTTCCCTTATTCGTGGTTGCTTTATAATGATCCGTGAATGGTTTACAAGTTCCTTAAAAACTTGTTGGCGGCTCCCTACTTTATTTGTCCCTAATCGTTGTCCCTCATCGTAATGTCAATTCCCACTTCCATGAGTGTCAAGCATATTCACAACATGATTTTAACGTAGGCGCACTTCGAGCGACGCCTACAACGGCCATCCGGAGCTAATGAATAATTGTTTTCATTCGGCCATTGGCACAAACGAAATACAAAATTCTTGACTTAGCAAATTTGCTAAGAAGAAAACCTTCGCCGGTTTTGCCCCAAGAGCTAAAAGCAGGCGCATCCAGCCATAGGCCTCGTCAAGATAAGATGCTAAGTTTTAACTTAGTCTTAATTTTACTTAAGAAGAAAAATCCGCCTGTCTTTCCCCAAGAGCAAAGAACAGGCACATCCGACCCACATGTCTCTTTTTTAATCTGCTAAGTATTTTAGCTCATTTTTTTCATTTTTTTTTGTAAATAATAGTCCGCCTGTTCTGCGTTTGAGCAGAAACAGGCGTATCTGGCCAAAGGCCTCATAAGTTAACTTAACTTGTAGATTAGCAAAATTTTCCGCCTGTCTTGCCCAAGAGCAAAAACAGGCACATCTGGCTTAATGGTTCAATAGCCTCAACTTATGAAACAATGACCCTTTTCCGACTGTGCTGGAACAGTTAGAAAATTCTGGCCTTTTAGATTTCACTTTCGATTAAATCAAACGACTGCGAATGCTGCCTTAGCATTTGGTAGAGCTGCTTGATGTATTCGTAGAGAAATGTGCCACCCAAATGGGAGATGCTTGACGTCGCCGGTTATCCGACTCATGTTGGAGCATACGGTCATACTCATGTTGGAGCAGACTGTGACTGTTCGGCCTCTATTTGTTTATTAACATCCGACCATTGGCCTTTAAATGATTTTATCTGGCCTTAGGCCTTTTAAGGAATTAAGCAGATATTCGTTAAGTGTTGGCATAAACTTAAAGATTTTCGTAGGAATACTACTTTAAAGTAGTTGGCTCCTTCAGAGAGATTGGGGCGTCTGCTGTTGGGACAGACGCTTTCCAAATACATTGGTCGTCTGTATTTTGTACAGGTGACGCTAATAAAAAAGACAAGTTGGGAAATGAAGGCATATTCTCATTAACAAAATTAGAAATGACAAAATTTGAGGTATTTACATTCGTACTTAGAAATAGTTCTTTTTCAAGTTATCTACATTCCAAGTTCTAGGCAGCTGCCTACCGTCTGGTTCTTTCAGGCGATAGGTGCCGTCTCTTACTTCCTCATATATTCGGTAGGGGCCTTCCCAATTTGGGGTTAGCTTTCCCTGCTCATTTGCCTTACCGACTGCCTCCATTTTCCGTAGCACAAAGACCCCCACTTTGAGAGGACGCTTGTGTACTCTTTTGTTGTAAGCCCATGTCATTCTCAGACGGTAAATCTCATGGCGCAAGGCAGCATTGCCCCTGCGCTCTGGAAGTGAGTCCAATGCCTGCCGCATGGCCTCCCAGTTTACTTCTTCGTCAAATAACATGACTCGAATGGTAGGTTCATAGTATTCAATGGGTAGGACAACTTCTGCACCATACACCATGAGGAATGGGGTTTCTCTAGTCGCCCCTTTAGTAGTCGTTCTGATGGACCAGAGGACGTGTGGTAATTCATTCGCCCAAAGGCCACCAGCCCGTTCAATTTTATTAGCTTGTTGAAGGCTTCGACCTGGTCGTTTGCTTGAGGCTGGCCGACTGATGCAAAGAAGCTTGAGACCCCTTGGTCTCCCAGCTAAGTCTTGAGTTGAGGCGTCTCAAATTGAGGATCATTATAAAAAACCATAAACATGGGCACCCCAAAACGAGTGATAATATTCTTCCAAATGAAGGAAATGACATCTTTTGTCTTGATGTTTTTGACCGCCTCCACCTCTACCCACTTGGTAAAGTAATCCAAAGCTACCAATAAGTAGCGCTTGCCGCCTAGTGCTGCTGTATAAGGCCCAAGTATGTCCATTCCCATTTTGGCAAAGGGTATTGGGAAGTGGATGGCTATCAGGTCTGTGGCCGGATGATGGATGAGCTTGCCAAACTTTTGGCACTTGTCGCATTTTTTTACCATTTCCATGGCATCCGACTCAAGAGTAGGCCAGAAATAGAGCCTGGCCTTGGCAGCTAAGGACCTGCCGCCTATATGGGAGGCACATAAACCCGCATGCAAATCTTAGAAGACCTCTTTACCCTTTTCTGGGGTAACACACTTCAACATGTGTTTCAAGAAATCAGTCTTGAAGAGTTCTCCTTGTCTCAGCTCGGAGTTTGCCGCTTTCTTCTTCGAAACAGCCGCCTCCTGGGGTGACTTGGGGAGTGTGCCGTCTTCAAGATAAACCCGGATGTTGTCCATCCAGGTTGAGCTTCGGTCGAGTATTCCAATGGGGTATTCATTAGATATACTTCTCTTTTCCATGACCTCCCAGAAAACCGACCGAGGCGTTTCACAGGAGGCTAGTTTTGACAGAGCATCTGCCTGATTGTTTGAGGATCTGGGCACCTGAGTTAGATGGAACTACTTAAGTGTCCCAACTCACATTTGACCGCAAGAAAATATTTTATCATGGCCGAATGAGTGGCCTCGTACGTTCCATTGACCTGGAGTACGACCAGTTTAGAATCGGAGCAGGCGTCAATTTTCTTTGCCCCTGCCGCCTTGCAATACCGAATGCCAGCTAGCAAGGCCTTATTCTCGGCCTCATTATTAGAGACCTAGAACTTGAACCGTAGCGCATATTCTTACTTATCTCCCTTAGGAGATTGGCAGATAATCCCTGCACCACAGCCGTTCGCAGTGGGGCTCCCATCCACATACAATTCCCAAACCTGGTCAGTATTGTCTGGTGCAACCGGCTTTGTCATTTCAATAATAAAGTCGTCGAATTCTTGCCCCTTTATTTCCTTCCTTGGTTCTTAAGTGATTTCTAATCCTTGCATTTCAATCGCCCATTTAAGCATTCTTCCAGAACACTCCAAGGTTGTGAGTGGCCGCTTGATCGGTTGGTCAGTATAGACCTCTACCGCATGCGCCAAGAAGTAGGGTTTTAGCGTCTTGATGGCCATGTAAAGGGCAAGGCCAAATTTTTCAACCATGGGGTAACGAAGCTCTGCGTTCTTGAGAACATGGCTAATGAAATACATTGGGAGCATGATCAGAGACGGATAAATACATGAAGAGCTTTGCGTTGGGCAAAGGGATAACAAGCCTCGGCAAAGAGTGCAGATGAGTTTTCAGCTTTAGAAAGGTCGCCTCTGCATCATCCCCCCATTCAAAGTTGGTCTTCTTTTTTATTGCCTAGAATAAGTAGAGACACTTGTCGCCTGACCGCCTGAGGAATCTCCCCAAGGTTGCCAGGCAACCTATTAACTTTTGTACTTCCTTCACAGTACGGGGCGACTGCATGTCGATTACCGCCTGTGTTTTCTCCGGGTTGGCCTCTATTCCCCTTTGGTCTATCAAAAATCCGAGGAACTTCCCAGACTCAACACCAAAGACACACTTTTTTGGGTTTAGCATGACCTTGTGCCGCCTGAGTGTGGCGAATGTTTCTCGGTGATCAGCAAGATGATCCGCCTGTTGTTTGGATTTGACTATGATGTCATCAATGTACGCCTCTACATTCCTTCCGATTTGATTAATGAAGACCGTATTAATCATTTGTTGGAAAGTAGCAGGCGCATTCTTCAAACCAAACGGCATCACCGTATAACAGAACAACCCCTGATCAGTGACGAATGCCGTCTTTTCTTGATCTTTCTTCCACAGGGGGATCTGATGGAAACCTGAATAGGCGTCCATAAAACTCATCAGGGCATGTCCGGCTGTTGAATCGACCAGACTGTCGATCTTAGGCAGTCGATAACTATCTTTTAGACATGCCTTGTTGAGGTCTGTGTAATCAACACACATGCGCCATGTTCCATTCGGCTTTTTTACTAACACAACGTTAGCTACCCACTCAGGGAAATTGCATGGTCGAATGAACTTGGGGTCCAGCAGCTTTTTAACTTCGGCGGCTGCCGCCTGACTTCTTTCCTCGCCATGGTTTCTTTTCTTTTGCCGGATGGGCTTATTTTTAGGATCCACGGCAAGTTTGTGGACAGCGAGATCCGGGCTGATGCCGGCATCTCTTCCACTTCAAAGGCAAAGATGTGTTTGAATTCTCTAAACAGCTGGTGTAGGCTCTCACCTAGCTTTGCAAATGCAACCGTCCCCACCTTAACCGTCCGCTCTAGGCGGCTGTCGTCCAGAGGGATATCTATGTGTTCGCCAGCAGGCTGGGGACGGAGATTATCCGACCGTTCCCCGATCAGTGATTGCTATTGTTTTTCTTTTTTGACCACCAGCAGCTGATCAGTCTTTCTTTTTTTTCCGGCTGGTGGGGCCGACTGTTCTTCCTCGACATCGTCGAGGTCGATTGTCTGCTTGCCCCGGCCAGATGTTGCGGCCGCGGGCTTGACGTCCGAGAGGTAACACTCTCAAGCCGTCTTTTGTTACCCATTGAGGAAACCGACTGTTCCATCATCCTTCTCATACTAGAGCAGCATGAGGGCAGAGATGATGAAGGCCTTACACTCATTTAGAGTGGGTCGACCAAAGATGAGGTTGTAAGCTATGAGCTCTTCAACCACTAGGAAACGGATGGTCATGTGCCGATCGTCTCCCCTGTTCCCTAGGCGGATAGGTAAGTCTATTCGTCCGACTGGGTGCACAAGTCCTCCCCCAAACCCAACAAGGGTGTGGGAGACCTCTATCATGCTATCCGGTTTGTATTTGAGATTGGATAAGCATTTGAGGCTGATGAGGTCTGAGGAGCTTCCTGTGTCAATCAAAATTCGACCAACCAGCTGTTAGGCCACCTTGTATTCAAAGACCACAGGGTCATCATGCGGCCAACAGACTTTGCCTCTATCCTGCTCGGTGATGACAACTTTAGGGAAGGCGGATGTGTCTGCCGCCTCTCCTTCTTCAACAGAGTTGACCATCTTTCTCAGATGGTCCTTGTTGCCCCGAATGGTTGGGCCACCACCGGCAAATACGCCTATTATGGTGTATATCAGATCTTCATTAGTTTCGGCACTCACAGCAGGCTGGGGAGTCTTTTTCTTGGACTGCCCCGGATTTGCCTTTGAAGTCACTTTGGACTTGACATAGGACTTAAGTTGTCCATTTTTGGCCAGACGGTCGAGCTCCCGCTTGAGACTGAAGCAGCCGTTCGTGTCATGGCCGACATCCTCATGGAAATGGAAATGTTTGTTTTTGTTCCGATTTTCAGCGGAACCTTTCACAGGGGATGGAGCAGTAGTCCTTGTGGAACTCGTACCTTGGAACATACGGTTTCCACTCTTTTTTCTTCTTCTTGTGCAGTTGATCAGAGTTATCAATGGCCCAGATTTGTTTTTTCTTTTTGCTCTCTTCTGGCTTAGGAGCCGGCTGAGCAGGCCGACTCTCCTTCTGTCGGTCGGAGTTCTTAAGGTCCGATTGCTTATTGGAGGATCAGAGCTCGGTCGCCTGTATATAGGCTTCCGCCTCTCGTAAGGCTCCTTGCAGAGTGAAAATTTTTTTGCGGACGAGTTCATACTTAAAAGTAGACCCGTCCTTCTGACCCTTAAAGAAGTCTGTGAAGGAGACCTCATCAGACAGCCCATGAATCTGGATTCGTACCAGATTAAACCGCCTAACATAGGAGCGCAGGCCTTCTCTATTTCCCTATTGTACATTGCCCAAATCAAGGCTTGTCTTTTTTGCAGGGATGTTCATAGAGAAGTTTGAAGCGAACAAGAACGCAAACGTCTTGAAGATATTAATACAATAAGCCGGCATATTGCCGAACCACTGTTTGGCTATGCCCTTCAGGGTGGCTGGAAAACATCGACACCATGGGGCATCCTCCAACCCCTGTAAATACATAAGGTAGGTGTATGCTAGCAAGTGGTCTTCTAGGTTGGAGGTCCCGTCATAGGTTCCAAGCAGAACATTTTTAAACTTAGCCGGCTGTTCGGCTTCGGTTATTTCCCTGGAGAAGGCAGAGGGTTGATCTCCAAGGTGTTGCAGCCTGAGCTGCCAGCCCATTGGCTGATAGCCGTATGCCGCCTGTCCTCCAAAGAGGGCAGGCTGCATGTAAGGCAAAGCCGGCGACTAGTACAATGGTAGAGCCATGTACTGGGTCGACTGGATCATATGAGGGCCAGACTGAACCCATGGGCTGCTTGCTGGGGTCTCATGTACAGACTCGGAATACCTTACAGAGGTATTCCGAAAGCTATCATGGTAGGTCGACGTTGAAGCCAACTCCGATAGCTGGGTCTTCTTCTGCTCAATGTATTGTCGAGCATCAGAGAATGTTTTCTTGCTACCATCCGGCTGTATGTGCCAAATGGCTTTTCTTGTGCCCGTTTATGGGAAACGAAGCCTGGTGAGGTCAAATTGGGGCCAAGCCTTCTCCGTAGGGGCAAGATGAGGAGTCGACTGGCGGTCCCTGACCGACTTCTGTTTGCCAGCTTGGGCTGGCTTCTTAGCCGACTACTCCTTTCTAGGAGTAAGCGACTTCTTGGAGGCGAGTTGTTTGATTTCACCCCAGAGACTACTCAGGAGTTTCATGAGTTCATCTCGAGTGACAAGAGTCAATCCTGCCGCCTGGGAAGGATCACCCGTCCGCACCGAGATCTTTTTTGGCTGACCAGCAATTTTACTTGGCCCTGCCTGATCAGTGTGATGCTCCCGCTTTTCCCTATTGCGGATGCGTCTTGAGATGAAGGACCCGTTAGGATCCACATAGGTTTCGACGTCAGCGTCATCCCCTGAGCCATGGTCCGTCTGGACCACTATGTCTTTTGGAGGCTGATTGGTCTCAGGATTCGGTACAGGGACTTTTGAAGCCATCTCAGAGGTACTCTCCCCACAGACGACCCCAAAATTTTCGGAGGTTTTTGTCCCTTGGGAGAGTTACAACACTAAGGCTGGATTCAACAAATGGCGCCTGTACCGGCAAAGCAAACGGACCGCCGGATGGTCGGTGGTCCGCCTCCGAAGATTAAGTTAGTAAGTATTCGGAGTAAAACATGCGGAAATAAATTATCTGCTCGAATTCCAAGCTCAGTTAAGGTGCTGTCTGTTTCTTGAAAACAACAGCTCTGTAATAAATGTGCAAGTGACGTGTTGTCTCGTATTCAGTATCTTCCTGTCATAAATGTATTTATAGGGTCTTTATAAAAAGTGTGCCCTCCCTAGGATCTGGTGACCTAGGGATTAGGTCACGCCGTAAAACGGCGCCTCAATGTTTGGGCCCTTGAAGGTTGCCATTCCATAAGCAATGCCTGAGTGACGCGTGTTACTGAGCCCAAAAGGCTTTTGGGCGTCTCTTAGGGTGACACGTGTCGCCCTCTTAATGGTCCATGCTGGATCATCAATCATCTCAAAACGGGGGAATGTCTGCCTACCACATGTCACCATCTCAAAGGTCCAAATGGCACCTCTACCATTGACACGTGGCGGCTTCTGATAGGGTTATTTGGCTGGGTATAAAAATACCGAATTCAAGGACCTTGTGGCTAGACTATGTGACTAGACTCGAACAAAGACTAAGTTAAGACCTCACGTATATGCATTAAACTGGACATGCTGTGTTATTTAAGTCATAACTTTTGATATGTGACTCTGGGCTACATATCCATTTATTGTACGACTCTTAGTTCTTCCTAAAACTCCGGCTATTACCAAAACAAGTTGACGCTTGTGCTGTATATAGGAATAAAAATCCGGGTTGATTTAAAGGAACTATGACTCGATTTTAGACTTAATTATTAGCACAAATTAATTAGTCAATTATTTAAGCAAAGTCCTTTAGTTATTAATTAGTTTATTTAGGCTTAATCACAAGTCAAACCAAACAGTTAGGAAAAAACACTTAGAGTATGCACAACAAATAATGCACAATTAGTCAAGTAGGCACAATCTGATGCAATGAGTTTGCAACCTAACCATGGCTCTAGTTCTCTAAAGTTCGGGATATGGGTTAGTCAATAGAGGGTCCATGGTTAATTGTCCGGATACACCGCGCGGAAGCCTAACCGTGAAGGGTTGGCGCGAGTGGATGGGACACCACGAATTTAGAAAAAATTTGCTTCCATGGTTTGGTGAATTCAACATTCTCGGATGTACCCTTCGTTGCTCAGAGCGTTCAATCAAGTAGATGGAGCATGAATTCCCAGAGGGTTATGTCCATATGTAGAACACATATGGGTTTCAGAAAAGTGAGTAAAACTCAATCAGGAAGTAGGATAGAGCGAACAATGCTAAAAGCTCGATAAAATTTTCCAGTTTCGTGTAGTGTTATTTCGATCCTAGTTGTGAAAGATATTTCTCAGATTTCCTACGTGTAAAAATCCTATGTTTTAACTCATTACGGATGGTCTTTCCAATGAGATCTTTTTATACATATGACAATAATGTTAATCAAAATTACAGACATGAAATACTTAGAACTTTTCGAGTCTCATCCACTCATTCTAAATCATTGCCGAAATAAATTTCAAGAATTAAAATAGAAATCCTCCCCCGTGTAGTCGCCAAAAACTGTAGGGAATATTTCAAGCATTAACCCCTAGCTTGAACCCCACTGTGATCATACACTAAAGTACGGTGGCGTCCAAAGGGAAAGAAAATAGAGCAAAAGAGTCGCCAACAAGTTTTTTTAGGAACTTGTAAACTGTTCACGAGGTGAAGGTTACACCCCTTAACGATCAAAGAGATCGTCAACTCCATAAGGTCTTGAACCAAATAGGACTCGGGGATGAAGGTACAAATCCAACCTAAAAGAGATTGAACCTGCCCTAATAATAGGCCTCTACTTTATTCTAATCTTATTCATGTACGCTTTCTGACTAACATGCAATCAATAGGATTAACCCTAAACCTGTTTATCTATGTTGGTTGAATATTAATGCACAAATAAATCTATTATTAGCAATCGCTTGAATTATAATCATATTAACCCTAAACAATATTATTAATTATCTTATTAAGCGTGATTACAAGTACAAATTCCCTTTAAACATGCATTAAAAGGTGTGGTCAAGCAATAAAAATATATATAATAAAGTAACATAATAATCAACATATATAATTATAATAATAATAATATTCATGAATCATAAAAATAATCATAATCATGTTAAAGCATAATAATAGCAAGATCCTAGGAGTTGAGGGTAAAAATACTCCGTATACATGGACTAGTCCCGTAGCGACACGTGGCCCAGTTATAGGGTGACACGTGTCACTATGGGAAGATGCCACGCGTCTAGCTTAAGAGCGTTCAAAGGCTCAGGTCAATCTCGTAGCGACACGTGGCCCAGTTAGAGGATGACACGTGTTGTTACAGGAAGATGCCACGTGTTTAGGACATATATGACCCCTGAAATCTGACGCAAGAGAGGCCTAGTTACATCAGGGCCCAAATCCCGAGAGATATCAATGAAAGCCGCAAAACGGCGCTCCAAAGCAACACATGGCATTCAGTGATTGCGCAGCCAATCACGTCACGCATTTTTAGGGTACAAACCCTAGAAAGGGGCACGAGTTCCACCCCTATATATACCTCAATCATTTATGATGGGAGGGGTGGATTAAGACATTGCAAGAAATAGAGCATTAATATCTCCAACTTCTCTCTACTTTTTCTCTCTAGCCTTTTCCGTTTTCGATCATTGACTTGATCGTCGGAGGCGAATATTCCGACAACCGGAATATTCGTTGTTTTGCAGGTCTAACCGTCTCGTTGCCAGGTGAGCGTGACTAGTATCCAAGGAAATCCAAAAAAATACTAAAAAAATTTAGCACCGTCTGTGGCGATACTCGTACGTTATGGCGATAAACGGTCAGACACCTAATCAAGGCGAGGACGGACATGTAGAGGAGATAATCCCTATGATCCATACCACCGATCCACTGATAGCCACATTTCAAGAAGCTGATGACCCTCTTGTTACCGCAGCCTCTTTGAAGGCCGCACTTAACAAACTCCAAAAAGAGTTTGAGAGCAATGGAGCCTCTACCTCTAGGCAGCCGCCCAGGAAAGAGGAACAAAGGGCTCCAAAGAAAGCACAGAGCAAAGCGGCCTATGCAACGGATGCTGGGAACACTCCCTTTCGTAGGCCAACTGGAAGGTCCCTAAGGGTACCGCGGACAAATTTCTCTGATTTGTTGGCGAAAACACAGTCGACTGGGGGGAGGAGTAGGCAACCTCGAAGAGAGGAGCCTGAGCCGTCTAGACGATGGAAGGACACAAGGAATTACCTTCGGCATAAGCAGCGGGAACGTGCCACCTACTTGGACACGGCCTCAACCCCAACTATGCCGGATGATTTTTAAATCATTCCTTCTCCCAACATACCAACACGGCCATCTCCAGCAGAAGTCAAGCGGTCCACACCCCAATTGCTATTACGGTTGTCCACACTCTAACTCCTATTCCAGCCCAATCACTTCAATATCAATCTCCTCAGGGGTTCAATGGCTTGATGCAGCCGAATCCCCAAGTCTTCGGACAATATGGGCCTTATGGACAGGCGTACGGACAGGCTCTCTTCCTGGCTGGACCGTCTGTGCAGCCACAACCAATCGATTGGCAGATGCGCCTATTGACTCTAGGAGATAAGCCGCCTCCATTTTCGAAAGATATTTTAACTGCCCCTCAGTCGCCTAAGGTGAAGAGTGTACTTGTGGGAGCCTATGATGGTACGGGAAACCTAGAAGAACACATCACCTCTTACAGATGCTTTCCGGCCACTTTGAAAGGTGTGGCGCACGATTGGTTCAACAGCCTGCCGGCCGGATGTATCAATTGTTTTACTACCCTTAGTTTGCTGTTTGTGGGAAATTTTTCATACAACATACCGCCTTGAAAGACTAGCCTTAATTTGGCGACAATTATTCAAGGGAAAAATGAGGGCCTACAGTCGTACCTCCAGCGATTTAACCAAGAAAAAGCCCAAATTCATAATCTACCGGATGAAATAGCTTATTCTGAATTTCTCCGGGGATTAAGGCATAATGGTTTTAAATTTGACCTGGTAAGGAAAAAGATTCGGACATACGCAGGTGTTTTGCAAGAAGCCGAAGCTTATGTTGAAGCGGCGGACTTTTGTTCGCTCACAAAATTAGAAGCGCCGGCCAAGGGGCTGAGAAGAAACAATCTTCGCAGCAAGACTCGGCCGGCCAAAAGAAAGAAGGAAAAAAGAGAAAAGAATTCTGGGTGGCCAATGGCCAACCACAAAAGTCCAAGAAGGTCAAGACGTACGAGCCCCAGTATGAGTTCAACAAGGACTATTACTCTATTTTGATAGAAATCAAGGATAAGTTTGAGTTTGAATAACCACAGCCGTTGAGAGGCCTGGCTCAATACAGGAACAAGAACAAGTATTTTCATTATCACAAAGACGTGGGACATGACTTGAACGATTGTATCAATTTGAAGATATTGCTGGATAAGCTAGCTAAGAAGGGCATGCTGAACACTTATGTGATGAAGTCCAAATTCACTTACACACGGACAGACAACACGTGCGAGAAAAGACAGAAAAATGATAAGAATAAAGATAAGGAAGATGATGGGAATAGCACTGATTCAGGCTTTGTGGCCGTGATATTAGAAGGATTCGCCTCAGGCGGCCCAACTATAAAGGGGATCAAGCAGGACGCCCGTAACTTGGGAAAGGTGATGCAAGCGGATTTAGCGAAGGCCGAACCCTTTCCTAAAGTAATCATCAGTGAGGCCAACCTGGGGAAGGTCAAAGCTCTGCACAATGATCCTATGGTATTCATTATGAAGATAGCCAATTTGATGGTCGGACGAATATTGATTGATACGGGTAGTGCGGCTGACATCATCAGCCTGGCCGCCTTGAAAAATCTAAGCTTCCCAAAGGATGCTTTTCAGGATATCGCTCACCCGTTTGTCGGATTTGGGGGGAATGTTATCCACCCAGTTGGGCGGATAGATTTACCCGTCCGCTTTGGGCAAAAAGGGGAGGGAAGAGATATGGTTGTCCGCTTTCTGCTCGTGAAAGAGCTGACTGGATATAATGTCATACTCGGCCGTCCTACACTGAACGCAGCCAAAGCAGTCATTGTCCCTCGCTTAATGCTGCTAAAGTTTGAGATCCAAGGGAGTCAGAAGATGGCGAAGGAATGTAATTAGTTGGTCATTAAGCCTACACCACGCGGACCAAAGGCGTCCGAGCCAAAAGAAGAAGAAACCTTACTCCCAGCACACCAGGTCGGCCAGAAGCGTAAGGTGGCCAAGATAGAGCAAGCATAGCAGCTAATGACTGTCAGTCGGCCAGAAGAGTTATGGCCCCAGCCGGCCGGCAGTCACCAAGATATAGTGCTTGACCCCGATCAACCGGGTCAGACGGTTAGTGTGGGCACTATAGCTTTGGGTGTGCTTGGGGATGAGTTAATTCAACTGCTGAGAGAGTTCAAGGATGTATTTTCATTTGATGTTAGTGAGATGCTAGGAATAAGCCCTGACCTGGCCGTGCATAAACTGGCTGTAAATCCAGCCATTAAGCCTTTCTGCTAGAAGAAAAAGAATCATGGAGAAGAGAGGAATCAGGCGGCCGCTGCTGAAGTAAAAAAGTTGTTGGACGCCGGTGTTATTACCCAGACTGGGTAGCCAATGTGGTTCTCGTAAAGAAGCCGAATGGAACTTGGAGAATGTGTGTGGATTACACCGATCTGAACAAGGCATGCCCTAAGGATAGCTTTCCCTTGCCCAAAATCGACCACTTGGTTGATTCAACGGCCGGGCATGTCCTGATGAGTTTTATGGACGCATACTAAGGATTCCATCAAATTTCATTATGGGAAGAAGATCAAGAGAAAACAGCATTCGTAACTGAGTAGGGGTTGTACTGTTACAAAGTTATGTCGTTCGGCCTCAAGAATGCCCCAGCTACCTTTCAACGACTTGTTAATACAGTCTTCAAAGATCAGCTCGCCTGGAATATGGAGGCGTACATTGATGACATGATTGTCAAGTCAAAAGAGTTGGCCGACCATCTGAAGGATCTGCGAGAAACTTTTACCGAACTCAGGCGACATAAGATAATGTTACATCCAAAGAAATGTGTCTTTGGTGTTGAGTCCGGTAAATTTCTCGAATTTTTAATTGATTAGCATGGAATTGAGGCCAATCCTAAAAAGATTATAGTTGTCCTGGACATGAAGTTACCATTGACGATTAAGGAATTACAAAGATTGATCGGCTGTTTAGCAGCACTTGGTAGATTTCTGTCAAGTTCAGGGGATAAGTGCCGTTATTTCTTTCAAACCATCAATAAGAAATCCATGTTTGAATGGACAGAGGAGGCCGAGGAAGCAGTCGTACAGCTAAAAAGCCACCTTCATACATTGCCTCGGCTCGTCAGTCCACTCAAGAGTGAGAAGCTATTTATCTTCTCGCCATATCTGAACACTCTCTAAGTGTCGTCCAGCTTTCTAAACAGGACGTCCACCAGATCCCAGTCTACTTTTATCAGCCATGTACTTCACAACGCTGAGCTAAGGTATCCCCCTATTGAGAAATTTGGCTTGGCATTGTACATGGCATCGAAAAAGTTGCGCCCATACTTTTATGCACATTCAATTGTGGTCTACACAGACCAACCTCTGAAGAAGCCATTTACAACTCTAGAGGCAAGTGGTCGTATGCTCAAGTGGGCCTTGGAAATGAGAGGCTTTAACATTGCGTTTGAGCTAAGAAAAGCAATCAAGGGACAAGCCTTTGCTGATTTTTTTAGCTGAGATGACTCGGCCGGATCTTCAGCCGGCTGGAGACCAGGTCTGGAAGGTGTTCGTGGATGGTAGTGCAACAGCTACCGGGTGTGGTGCAGGTGTCATATGTCAGTCTCCTGAGGGAGATAAGATTGAGTACGCTCTGAAGCCTCCAATAATGAGGCCGAGTATGACGCCCTCCTGGCCGGCCTTATAATGTGTAAGGCGGCAGGAGCGACAAAAATTGATGTAAGCTCGGACTCCCTACTTGTAGTCGACCAGGTGAATGGAGACTACGAGGCAAGGGAGCCGGCTATGATGAAATACCTGAAAATTGTCTAGGAGGCTAAGGGCCTAAATCATTTTACTCTACAACAAGTTCCTCGTTCGTCTAATCATTAGGCGGATGCCCTCTCTAAATTAGAATCCTCAGCATCATGTGATACCCCCAGGTCAATATTTTGGGAGGTAAAGGAAAGAAGGAGTATTGATGCTGAACCGGTACATATCATTGATAGAAGCTCCACTTGGATGGACAAGATCATATCTTATTTAAAGGAAGGATTACTTCTTGCCGATCCTAAAGAGAGATGGGTGATGAAAAAGAGAGCGGCCTGGTTCGAAATAAAGCAGGGGGAGTTGTTTAAAAAGGCATTTATGAAGCCGTACCTGAAGTGTATTACTCCTGAGAAAGGGCATGATGTCCTGGACGATCTTCACCAGGGGCAGTGCGGCTCTCATAATGGAGGACGAGCCTTGGCTGAAAAGGCTGCCCATCTGGGCTACTACTAGCCGAGCTTAAAGTCGGACGCCATGAAAATGGTGAAGAAATGTGACAAGTGCATGAGATTTGCAACCTTAATCCACCGCCCCGCCAACAGTCTGTCGGCCATCAGTAGGCCGCTCCCCTTTGCCAAATAGGGGATGGATATTTTAGGACCGTACATGTCAGCATCTGGTCAAAGGCGTTATGTGTCTGTAGTAGTAGACTACTTCAAAAAGTGGGTGGAGGCCGAGGCTGTACGAGGCATCAAGTGGACGGATGTTTCAGCCTTCATATGGAAGAGTATCATTTCACGTTTTGGCGTTCCTCAGTCTATGGTGTTCGACAATGGACCCCAATTTGAAACGCCTCAACTCAAGGAATGGTTAGAAGACCAGGGCATAGCTCATTGCTTTACTTCAGTCGGCCGACCACAAGCTAATGGCCAAGTAGAAGCATACAACAAGTTGATCTCAAATGGTATCAAGCGCAAGCTTGAAAAGGCAGGCGGCTTATGGGCTGATGAGTTGGTCAACGTGTTATGGTCCATACGAACCACGGCCAAGAGCTCCACAGGAGAGACACCATTCTTTTTTGTGTATGGCGCCGAGGCTGTCCTCCCGATTGAGATGTATGAGCCCACTCTTAGGGCGATGCTATATGATGAAGCGGCTAATTGGGAAGCCATGAAGACCGCCCTAGACTTCCTTCCGGAAGCTAGGGGCAATGCGGCGCTTAGGCACGAAATTTATCGCCTAAGGATGACCAAGGCATACAATCGCCGAGTGTCAATACGGCCGCTGAAATTGGTTGATTTGGTCCTAAGGAAGATGGAGGCTGTGGGACGAGCAAATGAAGATGGAAAGTTGACCCCAAACTGGGAAGGGCCGTATCGAATATGGGAAGAAGTCCAAGATGGGACTTACCGTCTCGAAGCCATGAACGGACGACCAATTCATCGTACATGGAACACTGACAATTTGAAGAAATATTATGTTTAATTATAGTACTTAGCCAAAAGTTGTATATACAGGCAGGTATGTTGACCGAGCAATGTAAGTCGTACGACCACAACAATGTAATTTTGACAAATTAATGAGGTCAAACATTGTTATATTATTTTCCATTCTATTTATGCTTATTTGCACGGTCATATTCTACACAAACGCCGCGTGAAATTTGTAATTAGGTTGCTTGCAACACAGCAACCCGGTCATTAAATAAAATAAAATACAAATGAGTGACTTGACCTTAAGTCACATGTATACGTCCGTCCCTCACTAAGACGGATGGAAAAGGTAAGGTACCCTATGAAACCCCTCTAATGGGGAAAGGGCATACCAAGGCATTCTAGCCCAGCCAAACATAAATTTTTTTTAAGTTGAGATCATACTTGAAATTTTTTTAGCGCGTCCGGGCGATAGTTTCAACGGACAGACTCTCATAAAGCCAATCGAAAGGCCAAATAATGTGTTGATTCGGCGTATCACCTAGTTCAAGGGCAATCATTAGTATGATTTGATTAACTTACTAGTAGTCATACCCCCCAAGGTATAAAATCTACCAAGTCAATCAAACCACTTAAAATATTGACCAGGCGAACGCCGAATAAGGGGGCATACCCCCCATTTTACAAAGATACAAAAACGTGCAAAAATTACGCATACGAAAAGGCAAAAACATGCTTAATGTAAAAACTTGAATTAATAAAAAAGACCGCTCAAAGGGCGGCAAAGTATCTTACAAAAAACCGCTCAAAATGGCAGCTAATACCAAAAATAGAAATTAACTAAAAAAAGGCAGATAGAGCTAAAATCAAGGGGCGGCTGGGGTAGAAGCTGGTTTTTGGCTTAGGCTGGGCTCTTGAACGGCGGCAAGGGACGCGTCCTCAGCAGGCGCCTCCTTGCTCTCCACTTCACCGTCTTTGCCGGCCGCCACTTCTTCGTTTTCCTCCTCCTCTGAGGTAGTTGGCGTGTTGTCCAGCTCAGGAGAAGGCTGCCCGGCCTTCTTAGCCTCTTCTCTGAGGCAAACAAAGTTGAGGCGTTTGGTGAAGCGTTCTTGTTAAAAGGCCGCCTCGCCCTCGTCCACCATAAACTCGAACGCCTCAAAGAATTGGCTCTTCAGCCTATCCTCAACATTCTGTTCAATAGAGACGACCTCATCCGCACTAGGGGCTCGAGGTGTTTTCAGTTTAAGAGTCAAGTCCTCAACGGACTTCTTTAAAGTCTCCACCTCGGCCTTTAGAACGTTCACCTCGTCCAAGGCCTTCTTCAAGTGTTTTTGGGCTAAGGCCACTTCACTTTTAAGCTTTTCGGAGGCCTCGAATCCCTCCTTTTAGCACTGGCCGTCCAGGAGGGCCTGAGCCCTCTCATGTCTCTTGGCGTTTCTGGCCACGAACTCTTGCTCCAGCGCCTGGCCCAGCTTCACCAAATCTTCAGCTTGCCGCGCCGCCTTGTCGAACAGCGCGTTGATTTGGGTTTCAAAGTATTGGCGCTTGACGGCCCTTTCCCCAGTAATGGCATCTTGGGTTTTCTGAATCTGATCTCAGGCATGCTTCAGCCTTTCATTCTCTTTGTACTTCCATTCAAGTAAGGCACTCAAACGCAGGAAGAGCTGCGTACAGGGAAGACGTGTTAGCAAAATAAGAATGAAAAATTAACTAAGTACGAAAGTTGAAAGAAAAATCACCTCAACACTGCAATTGATCATTAGGCCAAGGAAGCCCTCATGAATTCCCCGCAGCTTGTCTCGTTGCTCAGCGGGCACCGCTCTAGCCATGGCCTCCCTCATGGCCTTCCTGTCTGCGCCCATAAGGGATTGGCCGGGCATCTTTATATGTAGCTCCTCTGCAATATCTGTGCGCGGGCACAAAAATAAAAGTTTAGCTTAAGTTCAATCGAACTTATAAAAAACGAAATAAAGGATTCAAAGTTACTTGAAATGACTGTCAGAGAAGCTCGGAGGGTTAGGAAGATTGAAGGTGAATGACGGGGGCGGCGTAGGCTCGTCACCGTCCTCCCCCGTCCGGCCAGGCTGGTCGCCGGTCGACTGAAAGGCTTTAAGCCAATCAGATTCATGGACTCTTTGTACGGGCGGAATCACTTCTGGCCCGGTCGGTTTTGCCGGGGTCGACTTACCCCTACAATTCGATTTCTCGGACTTATCATGAACCGGCGTGGCGGCCGGATCCATGGACTTGGAGGCCCCGCTATCACTCAGTCGGGGTTATCCTCCTTTGGACTACTTGGAGACAGTCCGCGACGTGGTCTTAGCCGCAGTGGTGGAAGTGGTCTTAGAAGCGACAGTCTTCCTTTATTTGGACGTCTTCCCATCCATGTCCGTTTTGGAGGATGGGGACGGCTGCTTTCGCTTGGACCTGGGGGTCGGAGTCGACAACTGAAGAGAGGCGAAAGTTAGTGAAAATTGAGCAAGACAATACATTTATTGTCCGTGTCAAGCTAGGAAGGAGATCTCTTCCGTAATGCCAACACGGACGCAGGGATACGTCTGTGAGAACCCAGAAAGAAGGATCTTCCAAGCATCCCAGCGTGGACGAAAAGAAGAAATGGAGGTGAAGAGAATGTGCTTACCTCTTTAGATTGCTCGTACAGCTTCCGACGAGCCTTGTAGCGAGCCAAGTCGATCTCAGACATGTCCACCTCCCCTTTTTGTTCTGAATCCAGCATCTTGTATGCCTCGGCTGTAAAAGAAAAAGAAGAAGTGTTAGAAAATTATTCAATTTAAAATAACCTATGAAGGTACAAAAATATGTGTCCATGCGTCCACCTTGGGGCAAGTTCTTGTACAGGTCGTAGGCGGACATGAACGTGGGATCCCAAAGCCAGCTGGATAAAGGGACCCAGTTACTTGGAACGCGCTCAGTTTTGCCGTTCCTTTTAACCCTCTTGACTTTAAAGTACTCAAGCTGTTGCTCTTGGCTGGGGTGGACGGGTGGCTTATCAGGCTTGAGAACCCCGCGTCCAAGCTGAATTGGTTCAGCATTCAACTGATTCATCCGCAGTTAAATTCAACATCTTTGGTCTTGATGCGGTAGAATCGGTGCTTCCAGTCACGCCATTTGGAGACGCGGTCAACCACCATCATGTAGTCCCTATTGGAATTTAGAATAAGCCAGCCGTCCATGTCGGCGTCCAACTTGGTCAGTGAGTTCATCTCACAGAAAACTGCAAAGTCCGGCTTGAAGCCTTTGCAGATGCATGTCACCAAATACCCAAAAATGTTCAACCAGCTGTTCGGCATCAGCTGGAAGAGAGCAATGTCGTATTCTTCCTAGGATGGTGCGGACGAAAGGGGTGGAGAGGGAAGCGCAATCCAACGTCTAAGGCCGCCCTATACATGCTGAAAGACCTTTGACGCGGCCTTTCTTCCTCCTAAGCAGCCACAGCGCGTGACTTCCTAGGAGGTTGAATCTCAAATCCCTCTCCAAGGTGGAGGAATTCCTTTTATGTCTCAAACTTGTAGTTTAGGTAGCCCAAGGCCTTGCTACCCACCGTATAGGCGTACGCATCTTTACAGTTGTCAACGTTAGCAACGTCCTCCTCGGCCGCCTCCTCGCCCTTCACGGCCACCGCTTCGCCCTCGGCCGCATTCTCGACTTCTTCCTCATCTTGTTGAGAAGCACTCCCAAACTACGAGGACAACACTTTGTCCAGATCGGCTGCCTCTGCTGAGCTACGGCTCCTAGAGCTGCGGCCGGAACAGGAAGAAGTAGTGTCTTCATGAATTAGGGGCCTTTTGCCTTTGTCTTGGGCATCGACCGCCTGACTTCCTGTAGGAGGAGCTCTGTGAGGAGACAGGTCGGACGATTCATTAATTAAGACCCCAATCCTTAGCCTGTTCGACCTGCCATATCAAAGATAGAGTTCAGAAGGAGTGGGGATGGACGGATCAACGTCCGCCCGAGAAGAAGAAGGAGGTCCTTCACAAAGTAGCAACTCGGCCCCATCCATGATCGAGTTGACATATTGGGGGAACATTAATCCCGGAGTTCGTCTAGACGTTCCCCCCGCAGCAGAAGCGCCCTGAGTCCTTTGGCGCTCCTCAAAAGAAGAAGTTACTTCCACGGCCGAGCAGTGAGTGCCCGTGGAAGCGGTCGTAGGAGTAGAAGAAGGGGTTTCTAAGTTAGTGTTGTTAGGGTCATAAGGAGGCCTAGGGTTTACCAGACTACCGTCTGGATTTCTGGTCGCATGACGATCGTACGTCTGCATCGTTCTCGCCATGTTCGACTGCAGGGACAGAGAAGAATGGGTGGAAGTGAGTTGGTACGCACTAGAAATGGACCCATTCCATGAAGGAGACAACTCGTCTTCATCCACTCTAGACTCCTCAGTCCCAGGCGAACGATCGGCCTCATGAGGAGAAACGGACGAAGCCGAGTGTTAAGACAGATTTAAAAATGAAGAGTAAAGAAATTAAAATGCAAGAAAAAGAAAAGAAAACAGGCGGCCTACCTCTATACGTGTAGAAAACTTTAGAAGTCTTGAAGGTTGACCGAAAAACTCAAAGAATGTGCCCGGAAAACTCAAAGGCACGGCGGAGCTCTTGAAGATTCAAAGAAAAAAGGCACTTTCTCTCTCTAAAAGCTCTGACTTCTCTCTAGAAAATGAAAGTTCCAAAGTGTGAAAATGAGGTCAAAACCTTTGTATATATAGACAAAATTTATGGGGGTAATATGGTAAATTCATCTTTCCCGCCTAAAGAAGTTGAACGGTTATAATTTGAAAATTTAACCTAGAATTTGAAGGGGTAAAGGACAACGCCGTTAGAATAGGCGGAAAAGAAGACGACCTAATAAACGGCACGTCCAAAAATAAGCTGACAAGAAGACGGAGCTAAAGCCCCCTCCAAAATGGATAGGCGACCGATTTTCCTAAAAGCGTGACTGTCTACTGTTGTCTGCTCCATCCGCAAAGATGGGCGGTCGCTTGAAATTTTTAGGCGGACAAAAGCCCACTGTCAAAGTCCTAATGCACTCGTACGCCCCAAGGCTATTTGAGGTTAGAGGAGTCAGCCTGTAAGCGTACGAGCCACCTCCTCTGAGGGGCAAATGTTGAGGGTAAAAATTCCCCGTATACGTGGACCAGTCCCGTAGCGACACGTGGCCCAGTTATAGGGTGACACGTGTCACTATAGGAAGATGCCACGCGTCCAGCTTAAGAGAGTTCGAAGGCTCAGGTCAATCTCGTAGCGACATGTGGCCCAGTTAGAGGGTGACACGTGTCGTTACAGGAAGATGCCATGTGTTTAGGGCATATATGATCCCTGAAATCAGCACGCAAGAGAGGCCTAGTTACATCAGGGCCCAAATCCCGAGAGATATCAATGAAAGCCGCAAAACGGCGCCCCCAAAGCAACACGTGGCATTCACTGATTGCGCAACCAATCACGTCACGCAATTTTAGGGTATGAACCCTAGAAAGGGGCACGAGTTCCACCCCTATAAATATCCCAATCATTTATGATGGGAGGGGTGGATTAAGACATTTCAAGAAATAGAGCATTAATAGCTCCAACTTCTCTCTACTTTCTCTTTCTAGCCTTTTTCGTTTCCGATTACTAACTTAATCATCAGAGGCGAATATTCCGACAACTGGAATATTCGTTGTTTTGCAGGTCTAACTGTCTCGTTGCCAGGAGAGCGTGACCAGTATCCAAGGAAATCTAAAAAATACTCGAAACACTAGGCATGATACTAACAAGATTAATAACAAACCCTTGCATGTCACTAAACAATAAAGATCAAAGCTTTAGCCCTAACATGATACTAATAATCATAAATATTAGGAAGAAAATAAAAGGCATCATAACAATCATACTTGATTTAAGGAACTTGTTCTTTATCCTAAACATGATACTAGGAATCATTCTTTAAATCGTACTTGATATTAGAAATTACCCTAAACATGATACTGGGAATCAAAATAATAACTTAAACATGATTTCCATATCAAAATATCAATTAAACAATTAAAGAACTTATTTGAATGTCTTGTACCTCTTTCTAATAACAAAATACACACGTTAGTAACTTCAAGGAAAATAATAAAACAATTAAATTAAATAATTGAAAGAGAGATTTGGGACCAAACCCTTAGAAATTATACCTTTCGCGTCTAGGGAGAAGGCAACTTTGAATATGGCTAGGTGTATCTAAGTCTTGCGAATGCGGAATTTTGTATTTGAGAGAAGGCCAGCTTAGAAAAGAGAGAGAGAGAATAATCAAGAAAATCTTAATGAGAGTTAGTGAATGAAAACGGAGTTTTTAAAAAGCTATTTATAGAGAAAATCGGCCAAAAAGATAGAAAATCAAAATAGAGTTCTGACGCGCATAAAACTTAATTAGCGTCGACGCTTGAAACTAGCGTCAGGCGCTGAAGGTTAGCGCCATGCGCCAAGCCTTAGCGCCAGGCGCTAATAATCAGTTTCACACGTTTTTGTTTTTATCATATCTTTTGATCCTGAAGTCCAAATAAGCTAAGGCATATAATATATCGTTGGAAATCTCTTGAAGTCTACTTTCCAACCCAATTTGAATCAGATTGAAATAGTTTGTAAATAAAAATATATGGCCAAAATAGTGGAAGGGTAATAGTTTTGGATAGAGTTTCATGTCTCATTCATATCTTTTTCGTTATAACTCGGATTTAATACTATAATATATCATTGGAAAGATAATTTCAAGATCTATTCAATCATATAAAAAATTTTAAAAGATTATGAGTCACAAAAATAAAATATGAAAATATTCCACTCCGTACAAAACAAGGATTCTCAAAAGGAGTAGTTTTATTCAATTTCAAACTCTTTAAAACATAATTATCAATCCTAACTCCATTAGGATTTAAGAGAACCTTCTAAAGTGTTCTAAAAGACTATAATCAATCCAATTAGCTCTAGGAATGATAATTAATAATAGGCCCTCCTCTAGATCATTGGAATGATAATTAATAATAGGCCCTCCCCTAAAAACCAAATCGGGCCCAGTTTAGTATTTTGGCCATAACTTCCTCATTATTCATCGGAATTGGGCTTATAATATATTGTTAGAAAGGTCTTTTCAAACCCCATCCAACTAAACCCATTATTGGACCCTTATCATGGACCAAACTAAACTAGAATGCACGTTTTTCAAAAATAAGGTAAGAAAAGAAATATTTTCAAAAGCAAAAAGAAGAGATATCCTCATCACTAGACTTTTCACACTTTCTCTTTATTCGATAATCAAATGACGTGAAAGGTATTCATCACTGGGTTTTGTTTTGGGGAGACACAAATGGGTGTCTATAGGGGGTATGCCCTTTTATCTGGCGTTCGCCTAGTCCGAATTCTAAATGGTTTGATTGACTTATTAGTTTTTATACCTCAAAGGGTATGACTGCTACCAAGTTAATCAAATCATAGTAATGATTGCCCTTGGACTAGGTGTAACACCGAATCAACTTTAAAATAACTCAATAAGATAACAATGCCTGACTTTTCATTAACTTTATCAAGATTACATTGTTAGGCCGTACGGCTTTAATTACATGGCTCAGTCATTAAGACCTAGTTGTATATACAGCTTTTTGGCTAAGTACAAAAACTTCTAAACATGATTTTTTTGAGATTTTCTGTATTCCATGTACGCGGAATTGGACGGTCGTTCAAGGCTTCGAGACGGTAAGTGCCATCTTGGACTTCTTCGATGATTCGATACGACCCTTCCCAGTTTGGGGTCAGCTTGCCATCTTTATTTTCCCGGCCTACAGCCTCCATTTTCCTTAGTACCAGATCTCCCTTTTTTAGCGGACGCTTTGAAACTCGGCGAATATATGCCCTTGTCATCCTTAAGAGATAAATTTTGTGCCTAAGCACCGCATTGCCCCTAGCCTCTGGAAGGAAGTCTAGGGCGGTCTTCATGGCCTCCCAATTGTCCGTTTCATTGTATAACATCACCCTGATAGTAGGCTCGTACATCTCAATTGGGAGAATTGCCTCAGCGCCATAGACTAAAAAGAATGGGGTTTCTCCTGTGGAGCTCTTTATTGTTGTTCGTACGGACCATAATACATTTACCAGCGCATCAGCCCATAGGTCGCCTGCTTTTTCAAGCTTGCACTTGATACCGTTGGACATCAGCTTGTTGCAATCTTCTACCTAGCCGTTGGCTTCCGGTCGGCCGACCGAAGCAAAGCAATGAGTTATGCCCTGGTCTCCCAACCATTCCTTGAGTTAAGGTGTTTCGAACTTGGGTCCATTGTCGATCACCATTGACTGAGGTACGCCAAATCGAGTAATTATGCTCTTCCATATGAAAGCTGACACATCCGTCTACTTGATGCCCCAGACGACCTCGACCTCTACCCATTTTGTGAAGTAGTCTACTACTACAAACACGTATCGCCTTTGGCCAGATGCTTGCGTGTAGGGACCTAAGATGTCCATCCCCCATTTAGCAAAGGGGAGCGGACAACTTATGGCCGACAAATTGTTGGCTGGGCGATGGATCAAGGTTGCAAATCTCTAGAACTTGTAACATTTTTTCACCATTTTCATGGCGTCCGAATTTAAGCTCGGCCAGTAGTACCCTAGATGGATAGCCTTTTCAGCCAGGGCTTGTCCTCCAATGTGGGAGCCGCACTACCCGTGGTGAAGGCCGTCCAACACATCATGCCCCTATTCAGGGGTAATACACTTTAGGTATGGCTTCACAAACGCTTTATTAAACAATTCCCCCTGCTTCATTTCAAACCAGGCCGCCCTCTTCTTCATTAGCCAGCTCTCTTTAGGATCGATCGGGAGTAATCCATCCCTCAGGTAGGAAATTATTCTGTCCATCCAAGTAGAGCTTCTATCAATGATTTGTACTGGCTCGGCATCAATACTCCTCCTTTCTTTCACTTCCCAAAACACTGATCTAGGAGTATCACATGATGTCGAGGATGCTACTTTAGAGAGGGCGTCTGCCTGATGATTAGACGAACGAGGAACTTGTTGCAGAGAAAAGTGCTCTAGGCCCTTGGCTTCCTCTTTGACAATCTTCAAGTATTTCATCATGGCCGGCTCCCTTGCCTCAATGTCACCATTCACCTTGCCGACTACTAGCAGAGAGTTCGAGCTCACGTCCACTTTTGTTGCTCCTGCCGCCTTACACTTTCTAAGGTCGGCCAGGAGAGCTTCATACTCGGCCTCGTTGTTAGAGGCTTGAAACTAAAATCTCAATGTATATTCAAACTTATCTCCTTCGGGAGATTGACAAATAATTCCAGCGCCACATCTGGTTGTTGTTGCACTACCATCTACAAACACCTTCCAGATCTAGTCTCCGGCTGGTTGTAAATCTTCCCATGTCATCTCAGCCAAGAAATCAGCAAAGGATTTCCCCTTTATGGCTTTTCTGGGTTCAAACGTGATGTCAAAACCCCTTAGCTCTAAGGCCCACTTAAGCATGCGGCCACTAGCTTTTAAAGTTGCAACCGATTTCTTGAGTGGTAGATCAGTATAAACCACAATTGAATGTGCCAGGAAATACGGCCGCAACTTTTTAGATGCCATGTACAGCGCTAGCCCAAATTTTTCAACAGGAGGGTACCTAAGCTCGACATTGTGTAGCACATGGCTAATAAAGTAGACTGGGATCTGGTTGCTGTCCCGTTTAATAAGAAGAACGACACTTAAGAAATGCTCTTAGATAGCAAGGTAGATGTACAACTTCTCATCCTTGAGTGGACAAACAAGCCGAGGCAATGTATGTAGATGACTTTTTAACTGTACGAATGCTTCCTCTACCTCCTACATCCACTCAAACATAGCTTTCTTTTTTATGGTTGAAAAAAGTATCGGCATTTGTCTCCTGATCTTGCCAGAAACTGACCGAGTGCTGCCAAACAGCCGGTCAGTCTTTGCACTTCATTGATTGTTCTTGGAGACTTCATGTCCAAGATAGCTTGAATTTTTTCAAGGTTAGCCTCAATTCCACGTTGATCAATTAAAAATTCGAGAAATTTACCAGACTTAACACCAAAGACACATTCTTCAGGTTTAACGTCATCTTATGTTTCCAGAGTTCAGTAAACGTTTCTCGTAGATCCTTCAGATGGTCGGCCAGCTCTTTTGACTTCACAATTATGTAGTCAATGTACGCCTCCATATTTCGGCTGAGCTGATCTCTAAAGACCGTGTTGACAAGTTGCTGAAATGTTGCAGGGGCATTTTTGAGGCTGAACAGCATTACCATGTAGCAATACAGCCCCTGCTTAGTCTTAAATGCGGTCTTTTCTTGATCTTCTTCCCATAGAGGAATTTGATGGAAACCGGAGTATGCGTCCATAAAGCTCATGAAGGCATTCCCGGCTGTAGACTCAACCAAACGGTCAATCTTTGGCAAGGGAAAGCTATCCTTAGGACATGCCTTGTTCAAATCGGTATAGTCAACGCACATTCTCCAAGTTCCATTCGGCTTCTTCACAAGTACTACATTAGCCACCTGTAGACACCTAAAAATGTCTCCCCAAAACCAAACCCGATGATGAACAACCTTTCACCGCCACTATTGGTCGGGTTTAATATTTAATCCCGAGAGTGCTTAAAAAATCGTATTTTATTAAATTCATATTTTTGTACAGTCCATGGTTTAGTCTTGATGTTTGGTAAAAGCATAGTTTTAATTTTAAGCCCAAACCTTTTTTATTGTTTTATTATTTATTTTTGGCCCAAACATTTTATTTATTTTTATTTAATTATTTTCTTATTTTAGCCCGAATAATAAAATTCAAAAAAGGCCCGAAATTATCAATCGGCACTTAAAAAGCCGAAGGAAATTAGGGTTAAAAATGTTTTTAGACGGAAAATGGACTGGAAATTCCCGCGCCATTGCAGACTGCCACCGTGTCACGGGAATCCTTCCCGTCTGACGGTGGGTCTTCCGGTGACACGGGAGGTCTGCTGTGACACGGGACATTCCGAGTCTTTTCCGCATAAACCCTTAACGCGTTTTTTATCCCGTTTTCTGAAAATTTCCCGCGTCACGTCAAAAATGTACCGTGTCACGGGAAAATGTACCGTCTGACGGTTGAGCTTCCCGTGTCACGCTACAGTCTGACCGTGTCACGGGATACTTTTTTAGGGTTTTTATCATTTTAGGGTTCCGTGTGCTCCCTCAGCACATTTTCCCTATAAATACCCCCTCATTTCTGATGTACGAGGCACCGGGTAATTCCCTTATTTTATTTTCTCTCTTCTATGCTTTAGCCTAAACACTAGCCTACCCTTTTCACTTCAAAATTCCTTCTTCAAGCACTCAAAGGAGTCCATATTTTACTCGAGGTTCTGTCCTTAAACCAAGGCATGAAAGGTAGAACTGTTTGAGGGTTTGGCCCCAAAATCAACTTTATTTTATTTTATTTTATTTAGTTATTGTTTTATTATTTCCTTGAAGTTACTAACTCGTTTATTATTTTGTAGTTGCAAACAAACAGAATCAAAGTAAGGATCATGCTCCATTTGTTTTTATTATTTTTCTAATGATTTTATGTTGTTGGAATTGTGATTAAATTGGTTTTATAATTAATGTTGTTCTATTATTATTTATTGATCACAATATTGCATGTCAAAGGGAATATGTAATTGAAAATAACGCCTAATAAGATAATTTGGACAACCGGTTTAGGATCCTTTTAATCTTATTATTAATTCAAGTGATCACCAATATTTTAGAATTATGTGTGCATTAATATTCAACCAATTTAGTTAAATAATAGTTTGGAGCGAATTGAATTATTGTTTGTATGCCTTTGAGATCACAGGAATGCTTTTCACTATAAGAATCGAGTAGAGGCCAATACGGGCGAATGTGACTCCATGACTCACTTCGTACTATCATCCCCGATCCTCCTTTCGTGGTTCCGAACCATATGGAGTTAGTAATCTCATGGATTATGAATGGGGTATAACCTTCACGGGTCAATCGTTGTTGCCTATCGTTGTCCCTTTTTCGTGGTTTCCTTTTATGATCCGTGAACGGTTTACAAGTTCCTTAAAAACTTGTTGGCGGCTCCCTACTTATTTGTTCCTAATCGTATATGTCAATTCCCATTTCCTATGAGTGCCAAGCATATTCACAACATTCTCTTAACGTAGGCGCACTTCGAGCGACGCCTACACCACCCAATCAGGGTAATAGTATTGCCGAATGAAATTGGCGTCCAACAGCTTTCTCACCTCACTTGCGGCCGCCTGGTTCCTCTCTTCTCCATGATTTATTTTCTTCTGGGGGATAGGTCTAACGGCTAGATTCACAGCCAGCTTATGCACGGCCAGGTTAGGTCTTATACTTGGCATTTCACTAACTTCAAAGGCAAAAACATCCTTGAATTCTCTCAATAGCTTAACCAGCTCATCTCTAAACCTATAGTTTTAGTGCCGACACTGACCGTCTAACCTGGTTGATCGGGGTCAAGCACTACATCTTGTTGGTTGCCGGTCGGCTGGGGTCTCAGTTCATCGGGTCGGCCGACAGCCATTAGTTGCTATGCTTCATCGGCCATGACCTGCTTTCGCTTTTGGCCGACCTGGTATGCTTGGAGTGGGGGTTCTTCCCCTTACAACTCGGAAGTCTTTCCACGTCTGTGAATCGTTGGCTTAACAGCTATCTGGTTACACTCTTTTTCTATTTTCTGACTTCCTAGAATCAAACCAATCTTTCCATCCAATCGTTCAAACTTTAACAGCATTAAATGAGGGACGATCACAGCCTTTGCAGCATTTAGGGTGGGACGGCCGAGTATGACTAGAAATTGAACGACCACTAGGTGTTTAGGGTATTTTTACCCTGCCACGTGGTCCAATAAGAGGGTGACACGTGTCAGCCTCAGATTGGTCCAAAATGGACCAACCCCTGTTTGACACGTGTCATTCCAGAGATAGAAGGGAAAAGGCGGCCTTCAGGCCCAAATCCCGAGAAAGCCGGAATACGGCGCAACCCACCAATGATTAGGGTACAGTGACCTAATCAGGGGCAATTCCCAATGACCCTATAAATAGGGGGATGTTCCTCATTTTGGGAGGACGGTTTTTTGACCAATTATTGCAACTGTATTCTCTGACACCAGAGAAACACCTGAGCTTGGAATCCGAGCAGATACCCACCTGAATTTCCGTTCTCTTTATCCCGTTTCAAGTTACTAACTTGTGCGTCGGAGGCGGAGCACCACCCAACAGGTGTCTCCGTTGGTTTTGCAGGTACAGCTCACTGCGGATCAGTTTTCGTGTTGTAACTCTCCCAAGGGACAAAAAACACCCAAAACATTTGGCGCCGTCTGTGGGGAGAGTACCTCGAAGATGGTTCAAGAGTCTGTACCACCTCCTAACCGCCTAGGCGAAGACCCAGAAGTCTTTACAGACCATGAGGAGGATGAGGATCCTCAGGTCGAAACCTCTACAGCTGAGGACGGCTCCCTCAGAGTCAAGCGCATCCGGCCCAGAGAGACTCTGGAACGGGGCGCCTCCCAGGCGGGTCCAAGCAGACCTACTGGGCAGCCGGAAGGAGCAACCCACACGGCAGCTGGATCGGCCCCTGTCACCCGAGACGAACTCATGAGGTTCATGACGAGTTTCAAGGGTGAAATCACAAAGCTGATCACCAAAAGCCAGGCTGGCCCAAGTAAAGGTCAGCCAGCAAAGAAGACTCCTCCAGAGAAGGGGAAGTCAGTCAGAAACCGACAGCCTACTCCCCATCCAAAGGAGAAGGCAGCCGGGACCATTGATTGGTCAAAAATTCTCCTTCCTGGGGGAAACACTAATAACCCTCGCCGGCCTCATCAGCCGGTGAGAAGTAAAAAATCAACTCTCGATGCCCGGGAAATCATCAACCGGAAGAGAAATCAATCGCTGTCTGAGTCGGCTTCAACGTCGAACTTTCCGGACAACTTCAACAATATTTCTGCAGGCAGTACACCCTCCTTGCATGAGAGTCAAACAAGCGGTAATACCGTCCATTCTGGCCCTCATATGATTGGAAATGTACCGTATGTGCCTACTCAGGCTTACGGACAGTATTCTCCTCACTTCATGCAGCCAGCCTTCTTTGGAGGTCAGGCGGCATATCCAAATGTCCAGCCATTGGACTGGCAGCTTCGACTGCTGCGCCTGGGTAAACAGCCTTCTGCGTTCACTCGGGAGATAACCGAGGCGGCTCAGCCGGCCAAGGTTAAGAATGTGTTGGTTGGTACCTATGATGGTACCACCAATCCAGAAGATCACCTCATGGCTTACACCAACCTCATGTATTTGCAGGGGTTGGATGATGCCACTTGGTGTCGATGCTTTCCGGCTACATTGAAGGGCATCGCCAAACAATGGTTTGGCAACCTGCCAGCCGGGTCTATAGACAGCTTCAGGAAGCTTGCCTTCCTGTTTGCTTCCAACTTCTCAATGAACATCCCTGCTAAAAAAACAAGCCTTGATTTGAGCACTGTTAAGCAGGGAGAGAGAGAAGGGCTGCGCTCGTATGTCAGGCGGTTCAACCTGATCAGAATTCAGATTCAGGGACTGTCTGATGAGGTAGCTTTTACAGACTTTTTTAAAGGTCTGAGAGACGGGTCGACCTTTAAGTTCGACCTAGTCAGAAAAGGGGCTTTCACCCTACAGGCGGCCCTGAGGGAGGCGGAAAGCTACATTCAAGCTACCGACCTCTGCTCGCCTGGTAGCCAGTCAGACTCCAAGAAGTCTGACAAACAGAAAGACAGTCGGTCAGCTCAGCCGGCTAAAAACAAAGAAGAGAGCAAGAAAAGAAAAGAAGTCTGGGCGGTTACTGACTCTGACCAGCCGTCCCAGAAGAAAAAGAAAGAATTTAAACCGTACGTCCCCAAGTACGAGTTTAATAAAGACTGCAATTCCATCTTCATGGGGGTAAAGGACCGGTTGTCCATTGAGAAGCCGAATCCTATGAAGAGTTCTGTCCAGTCACGGAACAAGAATAAATTCTGTCAGTTCCATGAGGAGGTCGGCCATGACACCAACGACTGCTTCAGTCTTCAGCGTGCGTTGGACCGTCTAGCTGACAAAGGGATGTTGAAGTCCTACATTTCTAAGTCCCCAGCCGGGGCAAAAAAGAAAAACAAGGGTCAGTCCTCCAAGACTACCCCCCAGCCTGCTAGTAGCTCGGATACCGATAAGGAGCCGGTCTACACTATAGCAGGCGGGTTCTCATGTGGTGGCCCTACCATCCGGGGCACCAAGAGCCATCTTCGAAAGATGGACAAAGATGATGATGAGCAGGCGGAAGCCAGCTCCTCCTTCCCAGACGTCTTGATCACGGAGAAGGATAGGGGCAGCGTTCGCCGCCCGCATGATGACCCGGTGGTCATTGAATGTAAGGTTGCCAATCAGTTGGTTGGACGGATCCTTATTGACACCGACAGCTCATCAGACATCATCAGCCTCCGGTGCTTGCAAAAGCTGAAATACAATATCAGCAGCATGCACCCGGTCACCCACCCCTTGGTTGGTTTTGGGGGTGGGATGGTCTACCCAGCCGGAAGAATTGATTTACCCATCCGGCTGGGGGAGAAAGGCTAGGGACGACATATTGTCGTCAGATTCTTGGTCGTTGAGGAGTTGACCGCCTATAACATCATTCTTGGCAGGCCAACCCTCAACGTAGCCAAGGCGGTAATCATCCCTTCCCTCATGCTCATCAAGTATGAAAGGGATGACGGCTCTGTTGGTTCCTTGAATGGGGATCAGAAGACGGCCCGAGAATGTTATCTCTCAGCCGTCCGAGATACCGTGGCCCCAGGCGGTCAGGAACCAATAGACCTTTACAACGTCAAGGATGCCGACCCAGCTCCTGCCCCATCAGCAGCCGGAAAGAAAAGAAAGGCTCCACTGCTGGTGGAGGTGAAAAAAGAGAAAAAATAGTAATCACTGACCGGTGAACGGTCAGATGAGCTACGTCCCCAACCGGCTGGCGAAAGTATTGACCTTGTACTGGACGACAGCCGTCCAGAACGCACTGTTAAGGTGGGGACGGTTGCTCATGCTACCTTGGGTGCAAGCTTGCACCTTCTGCTGAAAGAATTCAAAGACATTTTTGCCTTTGAAGTGGAAGAGATGCCAGGCGTCAGCCCGGATCTTGCTGTCCACAAACTCGCCGTTGACCCCAAAAAGAAGCCCATCCGGCAAAAGAAAAGAAATCACGGCGAGAAAAGAAGTCAGGCGGCAGCTGCCGAAGTCAAAAAGCTGCTAGACGCCAGGTTCATTCGGCCTTGTAATTTCCCCGACTGGGTGGCCAATGTGGTCCTTGTTAAAAAACCGAATGGGACCTGGCGCATGTGTGTTGATTACACAGACCTCAACAAGGCGTGTCCAAAGGACAGTTATCCGCTTCCAAAGATCGACAGTCTGGTCGACTCTACAGCCGGTCACGCCTTGATGAGCTTTATGGATGCCTACTCCGGCTTCCATCAGATACCCCTGTGGAAGAAAGACCAAGAGGAGACGGCCTTCGTCACTGATTAGGGGCTATTCTGTTATACTGTGATGCCGTTTGGTTTGAAAAATGCGCCTGCCACTTTCCAACGGATGATTAATACGGTCTTCATTAATCAGATTGGGAGGAATGTGGAGGCGTACATTGATGACATGATAGTCAAATCCAAGCTACAAACGGATCACCTTGCTGATCTCCGAGAAACATTCACCACCCTCAGGCGGCATAGGGTTATGTTAAATCCTAAGAAATGCGTCTTTGGTGTTGAGTCTGGGAAGTTTCTCGGGTTCCTGATTGATCAAAGGGGGATAGAGGCTAACCCCGAAAAGATACAGGCGGTGATTGACATGAAGTCACCCCGCTCTGTTAAGGAAGTTCAGAGACTCACCGGTTGTCTGGCCGCCCTGGGGAGGTTCCTCAGCCGGTCAGGTGACAAATGCCTCTACTTCTTCCAAGCAATCAGGAAGAAGACTAGATTTGAATGGGGGGATGATGCTGAGGCGGCGTTCCAGAGGTTAAAAGAGCATTTACATTCTCTGCCTAGGTTGGTCAGTCCTTTGCCTAGGGAGACGTTGTACATGTACTTAGCCGTCTCAGACCATGCCCTCAGCGCTGTTCTCCTTGCTGAGCGAGACGGCATTCAGTTACCGGTTTACTTCATTAGCCATGTTCTTAAAAATGCTGAACTCCGGTACCCCATGGTTGAAAAATTTGGCCTCGCTTTGTATATGGCATTCAAAAAATTGAAGCCTTACTTTTTGGCGCATCCGGTGGTGATTTACACGGACCAGCCACTCAAGCGGCCAATGTCTACCTTGGACTCATCCGGGAGAATGTTGAAATGGGCTATTGAAATGCAGAGCCTTGAAATCACTTACGAACCAAGAAAGGCAGTGAAGGGTCAGGCGTTTTCCGACTTCATTGTGGAAATGACTCGTCCGGTGGCTCCGGATAATCTTGATCAGGTTTGGAAAGTGTACGTAGACGGGAGCTCTACAAAGAACGGATGTGGTGCAGGTGTAATTTATGAGTCTCCTGAAGGAGACAGATTTGAGTATGCACTACGCTTCAAATTTCAGGCCTCTAACAATGAGGCGGAATATGAAGCCCTGCTAGCCGGCATTCGCATGTGTAAGGCGGCAGGGGCCATGAAAATTGACGCCTACTCTGATTCTCAATTGGTTGTTAGCCAGTATGAGGGAAGCTACGAGGCTACCCATCCGGCTATGGTTAAATATCTTCAGGCAGTCAAAGAAGAGACCAAGGCGCTTGAGGAATTCCGGCTGAATCAGGTGCCAAGGTCGGAGAACAACCAGGCGGATGCATTGTCAAAACTGGCATCTTCCGCCTGCCATGATACGCCTCGGTCTGTCTTCTGGGAAGTTCTTGAGAAAAGAAGCATCTATGAGGATCCCGTTGGAATTCTGGACCGAAGCTCTACCTGGATGGATGACATACGGGCCTATCTCTCAGACGGTACACTTCCTGATTCGCCACGGGAAGCAGCCGTCCTGAAAAAGCGAGCTGCACGATTCGAGTTGAAAAATGGAGAACTCTTCAAGGCGGGCTTTCTGAAGCCTTTATTGAAGTGTGTCACCCCAGAAAAGGGGAAAGAAGTTCTCGAAGACTTGCACTCGGGGTTCTGCGCCTCGCACATAGGCGGCAGGTCCCTAGCCGTCAGATCCAAACGACATTACTTTTGGCCCACTCTTGAGGCGGACGCCAAGGAGTTGGTGAAGAAATGTGACAAGTGCCAAAAATATGGCAAACTCATTCACCGTCCGGCTACTGATCTGACGGCCATTCACAGCCCAATCCCGTTTGCAAAATGGGGCATGGACATTCTAGGTCCTTACACGCCTGCTCCAGGCGGAAAGCGCTATATCTTAGTGGCTGTGGATTACTTCACCAAGTGGGTTGAGGCTGAGGCGGTTAAAAATATCAAGACCTCAGACGTAATTTCCTTCATCTGGAAGAACATCATCACCCGGTATGGGGTACCCATGTCTATGGTTTTTGATAATGGTCCTCAGTTTGAGACGCCTCAGTTAAAAACTTGGTTGGGAGATCAGGGGGTCTCAAGCTATTTCGCATCTGTTGGCCGGCCCCAAGCAAACGGCCAAGTTGAAGCTTTCAACAAACTCATCTCAGACGGCATTAAAAAGAAAATAGAAAGAGCCGGTGGTTTATGGGCAGAAGAGTTAATCCATGTCCTGTGGGCCATCCGGACAACAGCAAAAGGGGCAACCGGGGAAACCCCATTTCTCATGGTCAACGGTGCTGAAGCCGTCTTGCCCATCGAGCATTACGAGCCGACTCTTAGAGTCATGCTGTATGATGAAGAGGCAAACTGGGAAGCAATGCGCCTGGCATTGGATTCACTCCCAGAACGCAGGGGCAATGCCGCCTTGCGTCATGAGATTTACCGTCTGAGAATGACGAGAGCCTACAACAAAAAAGTACACAAGCGTCCCTTGAGGGTTGACGACTTAGTGTTACGAAAAATGGAAGCAACCGGTAGGGCAAATGAGTTGGGAAAGCTAACCCCAAATTGGGAAGGCCCCTACCGGATCTATGAGGAAGTAAGGGACGGCACCTACCGCCTGGAAACTCCAGACGGAAGGCGCCTTCCTAGAACTTGGAATGTAGACAATCTAAAAAAGTACTACTTCTGAGAATGTAAACTTTTTGTAAACAGTGTCAGTTAATGCAGATTCAGACTTTGCTTGCAAAATTATCATTTGATTATTCATCCGGGTAATATCCAGGCGGATTCCCCATTTATCTAACTAAGTTCGATACTTAGTGAAGGTTTCGTTTTTTAGTCCGCCTGGGTAATACTCGGATCACTTGTTTATTTAAGTTTGATTCTGTTTATTCAATTGCTTGACTATCCGCCTGGGCAATACTCAGACGGATTCTCCATTTACCTAACTAAGTTTGATACTTAGTATGATTCTATCCGCCTGGGTAATACTCAGACGGATTCTCCATTTACCAAACTAAGTTTGATACTTAGTGTAAATTCAACACTGATTAAGAAACTAAGCACAAAAACGTTTAGTGGCTACACAACTGGTCTTAAAAAGGACCAGAGGCTAAAATGGCCGGATGGTTTCTATTTTTACGAAAATCGCCTGTCCCAACATGGACAAAGGCGTCCGGCGACACCCCTCCGGGTGCAATCGTCGCAGAGAACGGATTATCTGTCGGTTCTATGTATCCATACAGACGGCAAAAATTGAACGACCAAATTGGTCAACACATAGCCGTCTGGCTAAATAACTTGCGAAGGACGAATTTCCTAAATACCGGATGCCCATATGCATCAGTCGGTAATCAGCTGAAGTTCTCGCTTGGTTATTTATTTTAAAAAAAAATGCACCTCACCCCAATTGGGGCAAGAGTTCAATGGCTATGAAATCTCTACCAAGACGGGCAAAAAACCGTCTGGGTAGTGACTGAACGCCTGTGATGCACGGCTGTGCACTTGGTTTGGGGCAATCACTATTGTGATTGATTGACTTACAAACATATCATGCTCTTTGCAGCATCAGACGTTTTCAAGTCAATCAACCAGCTCCAGCTCAAACCAATCACACAGCCGTCTAGGGGCAAAGACAGCCAGACTACTGATTAGTTAGGCAAGAAATCGCCGCATGCTTTTAATAAGATAGGCAAAAATTAAAAATTCAAATGCAAAATAATCAAAACCGATTTAGTCGGTGCAATTCATAAAATTCCATCCAACCAAACGGTTGTAATGGATCAAATGTTAACCGGACCCCGTCCGGGAGAAAAATTGTTAATTAACACGGCTCCACAGCCGGTAAATACAGGGATACTCGGCACGCAGGCCGGAAAAATCAAGTTTTGGCATATAGCCGCTGAATAAAAAGAATTAAAATAAATGATAAATTGGCATACTGCCGCTGAAGAGTCACTTCTGGCCTGCAGACGGAGCCTCCTGGTCCTCCCCCTTCTCCTCATCGTCTGAGGGAATTTCCTGCGCTTCACCAGGATCAGGAAGCTCAGGCGCGGACGGCTCATTGTTGCTGAGCCAGGCTTCAAAGGAGGCAGGCTCTGGCATGCCTTGCTCTCTCAAATACACCACGTACTCAGCATAGCTGTGTGCCATTGCCCAGATGCTATAATCAGCTTCTGGGTACAAGGCAGCCCAAGCAATCTTCATACGGGCGTCGTTGTCAGCATCGCTTTCAGCAACGAGGCGGTTTTGCTCCGCCTCCAGGGTCGCTGCAAAGTTTTTCTGAGCCTGAGCAGCATCCTTCTCCAGCCTCTCAACCTTGGTTTTCAGTTTACCAAGGTCCGCTTGGGCCTTCTTGAGCGCCTCATCAGTCTGCTTGGCGCTCTCGTCTGCCTTCTTTTGGGCCTCCTCCGCCCCCTTCTTGGCCGTCTCAGCATCCGTCACCCGCTGGTCGGCCGCCTTCAGATCTAGCTCCAGCTGCTGGATTTTAGACGCCTGTGTCATAATTATTGCTTTAGTTTCAAGTTCATTTACGATAGTTGAGTGTAAAGCAATATTATCAGCGTCTATGGCAGACTTCTTGGCCCTTTTTACCTCTTCCCGTTTGCAGGAATAAGGACGTTTGAGCCCGTCCACCCGCAGCATGGCCTGCAAAAAGCAGGCGGTATAAGAATTATGGGCGGAGAAATTACCTAAAAAAAAAAAAAAAAAAAATAACACGGAATTGACAGGTTTCTCACCTCAGCCAGAAGGGATAGAATGCGTTCAAGGTTGAACGTCTCTATCCCAGGGATATTGTCCTTATCCTTCTTCCGGACGGCGTCCAGCATGGCTTTGGCGTGCTTCTGGACGTCTGGCCAGCGGGGAGATTGTGTTTGATCTGCACCACAATCAATAGGTGATGAGTGCGAAACTAAGGCGGCACCTATTTGTATCCGGCTGTCTGAGGATGATGTCTGTTGGGAGTGGGATTTCACCCGTAAAGGCCACCCCAGCTCAGGCGGGGATTCAAAAGGATTCTTACCTTCAGAGCCGGCCAAGCGGGAAACGCTTGCAGGCGTGGTGAACCCCGCGGCTGCTGAGGGGTTGGCAAGGTCAAGGCACAGGCTGCCTCCTATTTTCTCGAGCCGTCCCCCTATTCGCATCGTCTTTGTCCTGGCTGAGGCGTCAGGAGTTGATGCAGAGGCAGACTTTTTTAGCTTATTGAGAACGGCTGGGGCTTCCTCCCTAGCCCGTTTGAGATTCTTCTCAAACGATTTCCCAACTTCTCCCCCCTGTGAAAATAAATAAGGTTAGTATCCGGGCAAGACAGTTTATAAAATGAGCTTAAGAAAGGGTCAGGCGCTCAATACCTTGGCTTTGACCTCAGCCGCGGCCTTCTCCGCAAGCGCCTTGCGGATGACAGCAGAGGATCGCTTTGGGGTTTTCTCCGTCTGCAACAAGCTTAATGCTTCCTCTGCAAAAAGAAGGAAGTTGGTTAATATCATAAAACAATTTTGATAGAAAAATACTACAGACGGATATAAACTCAGGCGCATACGTTTGGAAAACATGTGCCCTAATCCGCAGGCGGCTAGGAAGCACTCGTCCCTGAACCAGGCGCTCTTGGGGATCCAGTTCTTGGGAACTTTTATTGTCTCCCCGGTTGACAAAGTTGCGTCTGTGAGGCCAAAAAAGTCTGCCTCAATAATCTTGTCAAAGTCCTCTTCTGGGATCCGGGGAAGAGCGCACTTCCTGCCTAACAAGTCAGGCTTCTTATTGTACAGACGGAATTCATAATTCTCCCGTCTGGTTGGGGCCGACATCAGGTAGAACCTGTGTTTCCAGCCATCGAACTTGGAGACCTTGTCCAAGGTCATCATATATTGCGGCTACGTGGTTAGAGTGTACCACGCCCTCCAGCCGCCTGGGCTCCTGCTGAGGTAATGCATGCTTGCAAAAGCCTCCCAGCCGGGGTTAAGCCCTTGGAACTCACAGGCGGCAACATACCCCAGAATGTTGGTCCAGGAGTTGGGGGTAAGTTGCCAGAGCCCCAGGCCGTAGCCCCTCAAAATAGCCCTCACCGCCTGGTGAAGGGGGAAGCGAAGGCCGGCTTTGAACGCCGCCTCGTAACGGCCAAAATAACTGTTGGCAATCTGTTGATCATCCCCCCAGGCGATGGTGCCAAGTTCAGGCGGCACCCGGATCTTATACCCGTCTCCTAGCGGGTGCATTTTCTTAAAATTCTCTAAGTTCTCTCCCATCTGGATCCGGTCCTTAGAGGAGACGTGGATGCTGAAGGGATCATCCTTCTCACTCCACTTTTTCCTTTCTTCCTCCTCGCTATCTGGAAGAGGGGGCAAGTCATCGCTGCTCTCGGAGGTAGAGGCGGAGCTGTCACTCTCCGTCTCCCCCTCGCTTTGGTCCATGGGGGCAGAGGCGGCATCGTCGCCGCCTTGGTCACACTCCTCTAGGAAAGAGTCAGCGGGGGTCGAAGGGGCGCGCGGAGGGGATCTCTCCAGAGTCGTCTGATCTCCCTGATCAGACGTGTCTCCCTCAGGCGTTTGGCCGCCTGAGCCTTCGCCTCGGTAATTTGGATCAGTGGCCGTCTGCATTGTCCGAGCCATGGTGTCCTGCACAGACACATAACTAGTCGGAATCCTTGGCAAAGGGTGGTCCCAACACCCCGAGCCGGCACTCCCAGTCCTAGACTCAGCCGTCCCCGGTGACCGGCTGGACTCTAACCTAGGCTGTGCCGTGTGTGTTGGTGATGCATCCATTTATTGCAAGAAATATGTACAGGCGGTGAAAAAAGAAAAGAGCTGAGAGAGACAGAGACGGTACCTTTGTAATTGGTATCTGAAGGAGGGCGGGTCCGGCTGGGTTGCGTAAGAACAAAAAGTTTCTTCCTTGCGCCTGACTCAAACGGATGGCTTCTGCTCTCTCAAAGTTTTCCTCTCTAGAAAATTTTTGTAAAACGTACAAAATTATGAGGGTAAAACGGCTATATATATGGGGTTAATACGGGGGCATTTCCGTAATTTACCTGGAAGGTGAACGGTTACTCTGTAACTGTAAAATTACCGCCAACCGAAGAGTGACATGTGTCACAGATGCCACGTGGCATGCCACGTCACATCTGTGAGGGGCAAAATGTTTAGAGTATTTTTACCCTGCCACGTGGTCCAATCAGAGGGTGACACGTGTCAGCCTCAGATTGGTCCAAAATGGACCAACCCCTGTTTGACACGTGTCATTCCAGAGATAGAAGGGAAAAGGCGGCCTTCAGGCCCAAATCCCGAGAAAGCCGGAATACGGCGCAGCCCACCAATGATTAGGGTACAGTGACCTAATCAGGGGCAATTCCCAATGACCCTATAAATAGGGGGATGTTCCTCATTTTGGGAGGACGGTTTTTTGACCAATTATTGCAACTGTATTCTCTGACACCAGAGAAACACCTGAGCTTGGAATCCGAGCAGATACCCACCTGAATTTCCGTTCTCTTTATCCCGTTTCAAGTTACTAACTTGTGCGTCGGAGGCGGAGCACCACCCAACAGGTGTCTCCGTTGGTTTTGCAGGTACAGCTCACTGCGGATCAGTTTTCGTGTTGTAACTCTCCCAAGGGACAAAAAACACCCAAAACACTAGGAATCAAACGACCATGTCCCTCCCTTCTCCTTTCTGCCCAAATCGGACTGGCAGATCTATCTGTCCGACTAGGTGAATGAAGTTTTCCCCAAATCCTACCAAGGGATGAGTGATGTCCTTCAGAGCATCTTCTGGGAACTTTAAATTTTTTAGGGGGCCCAGACTAATGATATCGGATGCGGTTCACCTTTAAATTAGCTATCTTCATAATGACTACCATTGGGTAATTGTGCAGGATTTTGACTCCCCCCTGGTCAGCTTCAGACACAGTTACCTCGGGGAAGGGTTCAATCTTTACATCGTCCGCCTGCATCACCTTTCTCAAATTCCAGGCATTCTGCTTAATTCCCTTCATGGTGGGCCCGCCTGAGGCAAATCCCCCGGATATCACAGCCACAAAGCTCGAATCGGTACTGTTCCTATCATCTTTATCATTTTTCTTCTTTTTCTCGGACGTGTTGTATGTCCGTGTATATGTGAACTTGGACTTCATCACATAAGAGTTCAGCATGCCCTTCTCGGCTAGCTTGTCCAACAATCTCTTCAAAATTGATGCAATTGTTCGTGTCATGTCCCACGTCCTTGTGGTAATGACAATACTTGTTCTTGTTCCCTTACTGAGCCGGGCCTCTTGGCAGTTGGGGCTTTTCAAATTCAAATTTGTCTTTGATTTCCATCAGGATGGAGTAACAGTCCTTGTTGAACTCATACTGGGGCTCGTATGTCTTGACCTTCTTAGATTTTTTTTGCTGGCCGTCGGCTACCCAGACTTTTTTCCTTTTGTTTCTATCATTATTTTTTCCAACCAAGTCTTGCTTAATAGATTGTTTCTTCTCAACTCCTTTGGTTGGTGCCTCTTCTTTTGTAAGAGAACAAAAGTCGGCTGCCTCAATATAAGCTTCGGCTTCCTGCAGAACACCTTCGTATGTCCGAATCTTTTTCCTTACCAGGTCAAACTTAAAACCATTATGCCTTAATCCCCACAGAAATTCAGAGTAAGCCATTTCATCCGGCAGATTATAAATTTTTTTTGGGCTTTTTCTTGGTTAAATCTCTGGACGTACGACCGTAGGCCCTTATTTGTTCCTTGGACAATTGTCGCCAAATTAAGACTTGTCTTTCGAGGTGGTATGTAGTAAGAGAAATTTCCCACGAACAACAAACTAAGAGTAGTAAAGCAATTGATACAGCCGTCTAGAAGGCTATTGAACCAATCCTGCGCCACACCCTTTAAAGTGGTCGGGAAGCATCTGCACCAGGTAGCATCATCTATAGTTTGCAAGTACATCAGGTTTTTGTACGAGGTGATATGTTCCTCGGGGTTGCCCGTGCCATCATAGGCTCCCACGAGTACACTTTTCACCTTCGGCAGCTGATGAGCAGTTAAATATCCTGCGAAAACGGAGGCGGTTTATCTCCAAGAGTCAGTAATCGCATCTTCCAATCAATTGTCTTAGGTTGCACAGGCTATCCGGCCAAATAGGGAGTCTGGCCGAACGTCTGACCGAACGACCCATATTGTCCGAAGACTTTGGGGCTCGGCTGCAGAATGCCGTTAAGACCCTAAGGGGGCTGATACTGAGGCGATTGCACAGGAATGGGGGTTTGAGTTCGCACAGCTTGAATTCTGCAGGAGATGGCCAAATTGCCATGCTAGGAAAAAGAGTGGTTGAAAAATTCATCCGGCATTATGGGAGTTGAGGCCGTGTCCGAGTAAGCGGCACGTTCCCGCTGCTTATGCCGGAGGTAGTCTCTCTCATCGTTCCATCATCTTGACGGCTATGTCTCCTCTCTTCGATGTTGTCTACTCCTCCCGCTAACCGACAAGATTTTCGCCAACAGATCAGAGAAATTCGTCCGTGGCACCCTTGGAGACCTTTCATTCGGCCGGCGAAATGGGGTGTTCCCAACATCTGTTGCATTGGTTGCTTTGTTTTGAGCTTTCTTTGGAGCTCTTTCTCCTTCCTTCCTTAGCGGCTGCCTAGAGGTAGAATCTCGGTTGCCCTTAAACTCCTTCCGAAGTTTGTTAAGTGTGACCTTCAGAGAGGCTGCGGTAACAGGAGGATCATCGGCCTCTTGAAATGAGGCGGTCAGCAGATCGCTGGTAAGGATTGTAGGAACTATGTCCTCTACATGGCCGTCCTCACCTGGATGTGGGCCGGGATTAGGTGTCTGACCACCTATTGCCATAACAGACGAGTATCCCCACATACGGCGCCAAATGTTTCGGGTGTTTTTTGGAATTCTTCGGATACTGGTCACGCTCTTCGGTCAATGAGACTAGGACACCTGCAAAAAGAATGAATATTCCTTTACCGGAATATCAACTCCGACGATCAAGTTAGAGATCTGAAACGGAAGAGGCTAGAGAGAGAAAGTAGAGAGAAGTTGGAGCTATTTAATGCTCTTGCTTGTAATGTCGTAATCCACCCCCCCCATAATAAATAGGGGTGGGAGTTTGTTCCCCTTTTGGGTTTGTACCCTGAAATTCTGTAACGTGATTGGTTGCGCAATCAGGCGATGCCACGTGTAATATGGGGGCGCCGTTTTGCGGCTTTCGTGAATATCTTTCGGAATTTAGGCCATGATGTAATAAGGCCTTTTTAATGCTGATTTCAAGGGCTCTATATGCCTTGGACACGCGGCATCTTCCCATAGTAACATGTGTCACCCTTTGATTAGGTCACGAGTCGCTATGGGATTAGTCCACGTACATGGAATATTTTTACCCTAAACAATAGGAGCACAGACCAAAGCAGATTTTAACTGCTCAAAATCAATCAAGGGCTTACTAATAACTGGATAGCCTTTTACAAACTTTCTATAGTTATCTGCCAATCCCATAAAGCTTTTGAGATCTTTAAGTGAAGATGGTATAGGCCAAGAACTGATTGCATTGACTTCGCTAGGATCTGTTTCAATCCCTCTGCCAGAATTACAGTGACCCATGTATTCCATCCTAGATGTGACAAAAAAAAATTTGCTCAGCTTTGCATAAAGGGATTTCTGAACCATAAGTTGAAAAGCTGCAGATAGATGGTCCTAATGCTCTAATAAAGTCTTGTTGTACACTAAAAAATCATTAAAAAACACCAAGACACACTTTCTTAAAAGTGGTTGAAAGACAGCATTCATCCAACTCTGAAAGGAAGATGGAGCATTGGTCAAACCCTACATGAAGATAGCTACAAATAGAGAGATTCCCCCAATTATTGGGGTACGTCTTAATCATTACAACATTTATAGCTCTTGATAATAGAGAACACAAGATATCGGAATCCGAGAAGATACTTACTTTTTGCATGTTTTACTCCGAATCCGTAATAACTTAATCTTCGGAGGTGGACCTTAGACCATCCGGAGCTCCGTTCTTTTGTAGGTACTAGCGTCTTTATTGGATCCAGTCTTTAAGCTGTAACTCTCCCAAGGGACACAAAAACACCCAAAACACATAGTGGGCTGCTTGAAATTCCAAGAAATAGAGCCCAAGGTACTCGACCATTGTATCCAAAGGACTGTGTCACAACTTCCTAAGGGAATGAGCTTGACATCGGAACAAAACTCACGTTTTCCAATCCTCCAAGTAAATCCCTTATATACTAAATTACAAACCAAGTGATTGCCATCAGCAACCAAAATAGCCCGCCCCTCAATTTTATCCACTTTACATCCCATCTACTAAGCTAATTTAATATCTAGGAAGTTATGAATACTTCCAGAATAAATTAGATTATGTAAAATGGTATTTTGTACCACAACTATTACCCTCATAGTATGATAGTTCTGAGCACCAATAAGAGCACACATAAAAATTTGAGGGTCTAGTCCTAGGTGTTCATCCTGGTCTTCCAACTCCACCAGCATCAACGGCATCTAACCCTGGAATCTCCACCATAAATAGTTAAGGTTCCTTAAATTGACAGTTATGGTTTCTATCATAAGAAGCATCACAATAATAGCAAACCCCTTAGTAATTTTTTCATATCTAACTTCTGCATGAACATATTTGTGTGGTTTAAATGGTTTAGGGTTTATTTTGGAGTAGGGTAAAGGCTTAAGTGGTGGGGTAGGCAATAAAGCATGTAAGGTTTGTGAAATAGATGATGACTGGGTAAATTTTGTGGAGGCAGTGTAAGGTTTAGAATGCTTCTGGGAGTTAGCATTGCATTGACAGACTCATCCTATAACCTGGCATATACACCTGCAGTTATAGATTGAGGTTTAAAACCTCTCACAAAGGGTCTAAGTCTAGGTTTCAATCCTCCAATGAAACTCTCAAGCAAGTACTTCTCGAGCAACATAAAGGCATTTTGCAGCATTATAGATCTAAGATTCTCAAATTCATCAATAAAAGATTCAATGCTACTAGTCTGCTGTAATTTAATAAATTCCTCAACAACATTCAGGCCTTTATCATCCTTAAATATACTAGTCACATCAATTACAAAGTCATTCCAGTCTACAGCAGACCTATTAGCCACGTAACTAGACATCCAGTTCTTAGCTTTGTCAACCATATTAAGAGAGGTCAAATACACTTTCATATCATTAGGGATTTCACAAAGTATAAAATATTTGCAACATTACTTAATCCAAATCCTAGGATTACTACCATCAAACTTAGGCAAATCAAATTTAGGACTATACCCAAGCTTAGGTAGCTTAAAACGATCATCGAATGACATGTTTTCCTAAGAAACCACCATGCTCTCCTTGATCTGCTGCATCATTTGTACTAGTTCATCATGTTTCTGGGTTGAAATTGAAATATGGGATTCAAGCTTCTTCTCCAAGGCAGCGAGTTGAGCTTCCATCTAGTTACTCTGGTGGTCAGAGATGGTGCCAAAATGATCTGAGTAAAGCACAGGAGGCTATGATACCACTGATACAGTTTGATTCCTTATCTGAGCTCTGATGAAACACAACTTTTGAGAAATTTCCAGAAAACAAAGAAGAATGTGAGGAAGAAGAAAGCGTAACACAATAAAGAAAGGAAGAGAGAAAGAGATTAGGTTCAATGTAATTAATATTAGGAAAATTTTCAAAAAACCACCCAAAAATGTGTTGAATTTCTAACTAACCACCCAAAAAAAAATTTATTTTAAAATACCACCCACTAAATTAATTTTTTGCTCAGATTCCCACCCAATTTGAAAATCCAGTGGTTTTTTAACTTGTGGGGCCCAGTTTAGTTATTTCCCTCTTTTTATTTTCCTTTTCTCTGGACTTCACTGTCTTTCACTCTCTTTCTCATCTAGTATAATTGTTACTTCATCACACAAACATTTGCTAATTTGTCGTATAATCCAAACTTTTTCTATGACCCCTTCCAATTCTCATCAATTTTTTTCCTCTAGGCCCATAGATATTGGGGTCGTTCAACTATGGTGTAAATCCAGGTATTTGATAGAAAACAGGAATCCTTAGGCAACATAGATAGAGTGCAGACTATGAGAGCCGACCTTTAAACGGTTATCATAACCTTCTATTTTTCTAATGAGTTAAGATATGAGTCTTTCTGTGTTATTTAGATGAAATACTACAAGAGGGGGGGTGAATTGTAGTATGGAGATTGCTAGTTACTTTTTGCGGAATTAAAAGAAACTTAACGCAATAGAGAAATAGAGCAAGAGAGATTTTACGAGGAAAACTTCCTAGGCCAAATAGGAAGTGAAAAACCTCGACCCAAAGGGATTTTGACTTGAAACATTCCACTAAAATAGGCCAACGACTCTGTTACAACCTATGAGGAACTTGAGCCTCTACCGAGTTCCTCAACGAACTCATATCCCCAACAACTATTCCCTCTAATAGTTGCAGCTCGAAATCTTCCTTCAAAGACCTCTCTTCTCACTCAAGACTTCACTCAAAAACTTTACTCTTTCTCTTTCTCTCAAGCTTCACTCAAAGCTTTCTCTACATACGAAGAACTCACTCAAGTTCTCACCCCAATATAAGAGTTCACTCAAACCCTTATTAATTCCCCATTACAAGAGTTCACTCAAACCCTTAAACAACTCTCAAATACATATAAAAGATATAATGTATAAAACTAATATGTTGGACACTTTAAGATATGTAAGGAACTTGGAACCTAAAGGAACTGACTCACCAACGTGGAAGACATAATATATTTCTCATGAAAAACTATTCCACTTAAGTGAGACACTATATGGAATGACTCTCTAAAGTCAGACAGTTTTGAAAGAATTAAAAACGTTATATTTATAGAAGATTAGAAAACCCACTAATTGTCCATGTTCCTTATGATCAGAAGTGGTCCGAATCTTTAGGCCCACGAATAGAAAACTAATTCTGATTATAAGCAACAATATTGGGTCAATTAGTTGCTCCACAACTTGCTCAATAACTTCCTTTTTGTTAGGAAAGCAATCAGCACGTTTTGCAAATACCAGCCACAAGTTCCTTGGGGACCAAGTCCTTGTGCTAAAAAATAGGAGTTTAAAACTGACTTCTTTAAGAAGATAAGTTAAAATAACACACTCGTTCTTTAATTTAACTTCACATATAGACCAGATTCATTTTGTTCCTTAACAAACAAAATCTCAACTGAACTCCTACTTTTAAGGTAACCACTTTGAAAATCTTTTTTCCCACGAATTTGACTACAATAAAATCAGATTTTGATTATAAAACTTTGTTTTATAAAATAAAATCATTTTATAAATTAGTTTATTTGAAAACTAAATCCCTAGAAATTAGGAAAATAAGTTATCTTTTTTACTAAGAGAAAATCAGATTTTATTTTCAAAAACTTATCTTTTATAAAATAAAATCTAATAATAAATATTAATACCAAGTCAAAACTAACTTCCTATAAAGAAGGCAAACTTAATGCAATGACTATTTAACGTGGAAAACTGACTACTAGTGCTGTGCAAACTCGTGTTCCTTCTATAAACTAATTCTAGACTGACTAGTAAGGAACTTACTGGTCATCAACACTAAGTTCCTTACCGACTGAAGTTCCAATGTAGTTCCTTAGGCTTGTTCCAGACAATTTCTCTTGTCCAACATACTTACATGATTCCTAGAAAAATATACTCTTATTTTTCTGTCTTCATGTTTCTCTGATGAAGCTTCTACTCCGATGCTTCTGTTCCTGCAAAGGAACTTCTCTTCTCTAATGAAACTTCTACTCTGAAGCTTCTACTCCCGTGAAGGAACTTCTCTTTACTTGTTCCCCCTGAGGAACTGCTGCTCATTCCTAGCAAAGAACATCTTCTCATTCTTCTTAGGAACTGCATGTAAAGTCTAACAATACATTTGTACTTTTAGACTTCTTCTCTTTATGTTCCCCTTGAGGAACTCAAGCACGATCCATACATTGTATGTAGGGAACCATCTTCAATGATGATCTAACCTGTACTCAATCATCTTCATGCTTCATGACTTGTTCATGCACATCTCAATACACATATTAGTTAGATAATCATCATTTGTTCACAATCATCAAAACCTTACAACAATTTCCCCCTTTTTGATGATGACAAACAAATGATGCTTATCACAAGATAGATAACAGAAGATGTGTATATATTCCCCCTTAATCATGCAAATTAGGAGCTATTGAACAATTCATGCATGTACGATAAGGAACTACTCATAAAAGGACAATAACATGTTTAAAGCACATTATATGGATGTTCATCAATATGACTTAGCTTAACTATATAAATAAATATTCAATACGCATCACTCATGAATAAATATTCAATAAGCATTTCAATTAGCACATCACATAATAAGCATCAAACACACATTTTCTTCCCCCTTTTGTCATTATCGAAAAGGGTATTCTTGCACACAATTATTAATTCAATTCAATCAGTTATGCATACATACATAAGGGCAAATGTCACACATACCACCATAAAAATGGTGAAACACTTGGTATTCCTAAAAGTTTAAGAGACTCAATTTTCAAACTAGGATGCTGCTACACAAATTTCCAATTCACAATCCAAAGACCCAACTTCAAAACCAATGAAGGAACTTGACATATAAGATACAAAATCAAGCGAAGATCGATTTTGAAAGTTTGTTAGAGAAAAGGATAATGAATATTTGACTCAAAAGATACGAAAGAAGATAATGGAAATATTTTGGGTAGAAGGAACTTGAGACGAATGTTGTGCTCTTAGTTTAGAAAGTTTGAGATAAGGTTCTTAACAATCATAAGAGTTTAATTACCTTCATCTCACACTCTTGAATGTTCAACGAAACACAACATACACATATAATTACGTTGGTATATATGTACTTACCAAGTTCCCTTCACTTCAACCACCAACCTTCCTTAAGGAACATGTTCATAAGTGAAACTTGAATATTCATGATCAAGTTCTTTCAATATCTCCTTCTGTTCCTTAGCTTTCTCAAGCTTCATGAATAAAATCCTTCATCATCTAAAGATTCAATAATCACCTTTTTTTTTTTTTTTTTTTTTTTTTTTTTTTTTTTGATGACTTTAAATTTTTCTTTTACAATAATGAAGATAGAACTTACTCATATACTATTGAGTTCCAACACCAAATATATGAACCACTTTAATTGGTTCCTCCCTTATTTCACCTTAGTTCCTTATCCTTCTTTTTCATCTTGGGATTTATTTTATCCTCAAGCTGATTCTTCCTCCAAGACATCAAATGATAAATCTCACACACTTCAATCCTTTCACAACTTCCCCTTCAACATGTATATATTCATCCAACTCTTCATGTATCATTGAACCATAAAAAGGGATGAATTTAACTTAGAGCACATGGGTCGTTGTGTGAAAATAGAGTGGGAGGATATGAATGACCTGAGGAAAACATAATGAACAAGGATCTTCAAAGTTATGTATATGTAAGATATGAAAATGAGAAACACAAACCATAACACAACACAGACACACAATAATGTTGTAGAATAATGTTGTTTTCGAAGATGAATGGTGTGGATAATTTGAAAGTTGGCAAAAAGATAGGTTCGTTCCGTCTAGAATATATGACAATATAAGATAGAATAGTTTGGGAATGTACCTGTCTTGTTCCATCAAAGTTTCTTCCATTGTTCCTTTGGCAACTTAGGATTTTTTGTTTTGACAACATCCATAATTCTCAACGAGACCTTGACACTTTTAGGCAAGTGAGTATGTCTTTTACAACACATTAATTAAGTGTGACACAATACACTTAAATGTATGTACTTCACTTCATTTATAATGTGCACAAGAAACCACACTTGACAATTATTAAGGAACATAATACGTATATATGATCATGCCATACTTCAACAAATCTTATTCCTTAACACAGTTGATACTTTACTAATTAGGCAAAATCATAAGAAAGAGGTTCCACATATTCAAACAACATATTGCAAGTTCCATATAGTAAAAACAATACTCAATTTAAGCATCAACTATACAATATCGTGAATATTAAAGGATGTACCTCAAGCTATATTTCACCATGTATCATAGTCAATTTGTAATGGACTGAAATTTGATGGCTATGATACAAGTTCCTTAAGGATCCGTTCCATCCTCTTGATGTCCTTTCATCCGATGCAAACAATCACTTTTGTCTTGAAACTCATTAAGTGACTTTGATGTCATTGGCCATCTTTCTTTGGAAGTTCCTTGTCGTATTTTTGTCGATTAGACCACCATGCCTTTCTCTTATTTTGGATGCAGATCCAAAGAGAAACTGAGTTCCCCATCATGCTTTTACAAGGTTAGAGAGCCCTTGCAGAAAGATTTGTTAGTTGCACCAAAGATATAAACAATATAAGTATGTACAACTAATAAATCAATAAGTTCCTCTAGAAAATAAAACAATTAATTTTCACATTAGATTCAAGAGGGAACTTGAATTATCTCCTATGCCATTGAGTATGAACCTGCTTCAACACTTAAAGAGCTTTGTTAGGTTCATTAATATGGCAAAAAGATTTAGGATTTTCAAATCCTAAAGGTTGTTCCTCATAGACATCCTTAATTAGAATATTTAGAAAATTCATATTAGACATCTATTACAAACAACTTGATTCCCATGTAAGCAGCAAAATAAATGATATGCAATCAACTCATTATCTAGCTATAAAAATACGAACCTGACAAAGTTCCTTGACGTAGGAACTATGCTCATATCTATTCATAAACACTTATCAAATGATTTTTGGTGTTCCTGAATAAGTTCATAGTTCTGCACCTTAGCTAATTCATTTACACCTCGTTGGAAGGCTTCATGTGTTCCTTGTTGGAGCTTAAGGAACTACAGGACAATGTAGCTGATTGATGCTGCTTTATAGAGTGACATACTTCTGTAGAAATTCCACTAGTTTCAAAGGAACTAATGAGTTCTACACTAAATTCTCTTAAACCTGCATGCTGGGAATAAACATGTTAGATTCATAAAATTTATCGTCACTCAATGCACATTAATACCTTGTTGTAACATGTACATGTTTCACACGTGGATGTGCACCATAAGAACACCACCTTACTACTTCTGTTATCAAACTTCCCTTTTCAAATGAAGGGTGTCTTGTTTCTCAAAGATCTAACCATTTCCTTGTATATGATGCAGCAAGTAGCATTGATAACTTTGTAGTGATTTCAACATTGAGAGCTTGTAATCAACACTTTATTCCTGCACAAATCATTAAACTTCAAAGGAATTTGGTTCCATGGTTAGATCTTTAATATAACGTTTGATTACTGCTTAATCACTTAATCCCTCATAGAAAGGATAACAAGAATATAATCTTTGTTACATTCTAAGGTAAGTGATTGAATAACAATTATCAAATATAACCAAGACATATCTCTTTTAATCTCAACTTTAAATACTCAAGGGTTTAAACAAATCCAATTGAATGAGCTCCAATAGGTTTGTGTTCCTTATCATTATTATTTAGTTTTGAAAGAAGATAAATTAGACAGAATTACTAACTTTTCATACTTCACAAACTTATGGTAAGGAACTTGATATAAGATAAGCTAACAACCAAGTTCCTTGATGTTTATCAAGTATGGAAAACCAGCATGTCAAATATGTTTGAAACACAGAAGAATTCATCTTCAATAAATCCTTGAAATGTCCGGTTATTGTAAGGAATCAAATTGTGACCCTCATACATAGTATGAGTTCCTTATTTGATTCCCTTTCAATATGACATTCCTAGTTTTATAGATGATGAACTATTATTGGTAAAACAAATAAAGTTACAAAACATTGAAAATATCATAATGTGCTTCATGATCTCGAAAGAATGTTCACAATGGAGTAGGAACTTAACTTACCAACCTTTTAAGTTAATACCAAAAGTTTAATTGAAGTTCCTCCATCGTGAGCCACTAGTGAGAAACTTTTGTCAAGCCTTCTATCACATGTAAGAGCACCCGTTTTCGAGATACCACGAGTTGTTCCCCCTCACTAGATATCACCTTCTTTTACATGTTCCTCTTGATTTCAAACTGGAACATGTTCCTTTGGTCCTTTTGGACCATTCCACATTCTCTTGGGCTCTTCTAATATGAGAAACTGAATGTGTTGATTTGATCTTCAATGTTTCAACACCATATCAATCATGGATCCTCATATCTTTCTCATAAGCATATGACCTGAAATTCAAGAACCCAATTAAATGATCTTGTGCAATATTCAAGGTTAGTAGGTTAGTGAATAGAGATATGACATAAAAAGCTCAAATCATAAAGCTCCAACGTATACTCCCTTAAGAATGTCATCCCATATTTAAGTCTAGCAGTAGACTTTTGTACTTCCAATACTTTGCTTAGAAGTCATCATATAGTTACCAACATCCTTTGTAGAGAATTGAAAAAGGAATTTATGATTTATTTTTGGGAACCAAAATCAGCAGGAACTTGAACCGAAACTTGTATATTATATATCGTGACAACTTAATGTAAAGTTGTGTTACTTCCTTGTTGGCTCCTTCCTGCATTCTTAGATTCACCAAGTTCCTTCATATCAACGTCCAAAGTTCCTTGATCCAAAAACTTTCTTTTTATCATTTATTCACATACCTATAAGATAATCATTATTAATCTGCACAAAACTTAAAGAGAAGTTATATTCCATCATGAAAACGATGTAAGTCAACTTTTCTACTATAATCTTTTACAATTATGCATTTATGATAAAGAATATTGGTTAGCACAATTAAGTAAAAGATAAAATAAAATAAAAAGGTAAACAAATGCAGATCTAGACTTATAAGAAGACGTAAGAGCAACTTACCAAATATCACCTACAAAAAGTTTCATCTTCACATACTTCTTATGAAGAACTATTGTGAGAGGAACTTGTACATGTGTCCTAATATACAAGAAACCAAATCATCTCAATGATTATAGCCTTCTTCCTCTCATATACCTTCTGCAAATAAGATTACCTCTAGGTCTTTGGAACCCAAAATAAATTCAAGTTCCTTCTTGTTAGTAATAGTAGTCAAAATCAATATAACTACTTCTACAACCAAGAAACAACATGTATCTATATAATATATATTCAAATAATTCAAGATACATGGAAAAACTATTTCTCTGACATATAATCAAAATTTTCGTGTACTAACAAGTCAGAAAAATAAAGTTCCTTTTGATAAATCCAAGTTTGTTGTTCTACAAGATGTGTTCCTTGAACTACTTTTAATCAATCAATTCGTTATGAATAAATAATCAAACATGAAATCTAACATACTGACTTTTAAACACAGTAAAAATCAGAATAGACATTATCCAAATTTGATGAAAAAAATTCAAAAAAAAATTAAAATCATATTAACAAAAATACTACAAGGAACAAGGTTATTCCAATGTATGCATATAATGAAGAACTCAAAAACAGAATACTTACCTCAAAGTATGAGTCTTTGAATACCTTTCACTTCTCCAGTAAACATTAATCTCCACATGATGCTTGGAACAACGACGGGCTGAGTTCCTTTCTTCAATTTTCTTGTACGTACTCATCTTAGCCAAGAACTTGCTCGTCAGGGTTTCCTGCTTCATCAAGAGCTCTGGCTCTGATACCAATTGTTATTTAGATGAAATACTACAAGAGGGGGGGTGAATTGTAGTATGGAGATTTCTAGTTACTTTTTGCGGAATTAAAAGAAACTTAACGCAATAGAGAAATAGAGCAAGAGAGATTTTACGAGGAAAACTTCCTAGGCTAAATAGGAAGTGAAAAACCTCGACCCAAAGGGATTTTGACTCGAAACATTCCACTAAAATAGGCCAACGACTCTGTTACAACCTATGAGGAACTTGAGCCTCTACCGAGTTCCTCAACGAACTCATATCCCCAACAACTATTCCCTCTAATAGTTGCAGCTCGAAATCTTCCTTCAAAGACCTCTCTTCTCACTCAAGACTTCACTCAAAAACTTTACTCTTTCTCTTTCTCTCAAGCTTCACTCAAAGCTTTCTCTACATACGAAGAACTCACTCAAGTTCTCACCCCAATATAAGAGTTCACTCAAACCCTTATTAATTCCCCATTACAAGAGTTCACTCAAACCCTTAAACAACTCTCAAATACATATAAAAGATATAATGTATAAAACTAATATGTTGGACACTTTAAGATATGTAAGGAACTTGGAACCTAAAGGAACTGACTCACCAACGTGGAAGACATAATATATTTCTCATGAAAAACTATTCCACTTAAGTGAGACACTATATGGAATGACTCTCTAAAGTCAGACAGTTTTGAAAGAATTAAAAACGTTATATTTATAGAAGATTAGAAAACCCACTAATTGTCCATGTTCCTTATGATCAGAAGTGGTCCGAATCTTTAGGCCCACGAATAGAAAACTAATTCTGATTATAAGCAACAATAGTGGGTCAATTAGTTGCTCCACAACTTGCTCAATAACTTCCTTTTTGTTAGGAAAGCAATCAGCACGTTTTGCAAATACCAGCCACAAGTTCCTTGGGGACCAAGTCCTTGTGCTAAAAAATAGGAGTTTAAAACTGACTTCTTTAAGAAGATAAGTTAAAATAACACACTCGTTCTTTAATTTAACTTCACATATAGACCAGATTCATTTTGTTCCTTAACAAACAAAATCTCAACTGAACTCCTACTTTTAAGGTAACCACTTTGAAAATCTTTTTTCCCACGAATTTGACTACAATAAAATCAGATTTTGATTATAAAACTTTGTTTTATAAAATAAAATCATTTTATAAATTAGTTTATTTGAAAACTAAATCCCTAGAAATTAGGAAAATAAGTTATCTTTTTTACTAAGAGAAAATCAGATTTTATTTTCAAAAACTTATCTTTTATAAAATAAAATCTAATAATAAATATTAATACCAAGTCAAAACTAACTTCCTATAAAGAAGGCAAACTTAATGCAATGACTATTTAACGTGGAAAACTGACTACTAGTGCTGTGCAAACTCGTGTTCCTTCTATAAACTAATTCTAGACTGACTAGTAAGGAACTTACTGGTCATCAACACTAAGTTCCTTACCGACTGAAGTTCCAATGTAGTTCCTTAGGCTTGTTCCAGACAATTTCTCTTGTCCAACATACTTACATGATTCCTAGAAAAATATACTCCTATTTTTCTGTCTTCATGTTTCTCTGATGAAGCTTCTACTCCGATGCTTCTGTTCCTGCAAAGGAACTTCTCTTCTCTAATGAAACTTCTACTCTGAAGCTTCTACTCCCGTGAAGGAACTTCTCTTTACTTGTTCCCCCTGAGGAACTGCTGCTCATTCCTAGCAAAGAACATCTTCTCATTCTTCTTAGGAACTGCATGTAAAGTCTAACAATACATTTGTACTTTTAGACTTCTTCTCTTTATGTTCCCCTTGAGGAACTCAAGCACGATCCATACATTGTATGTAGGGAACCATCTTCAATGATGATCTAACCTGTACTCAATCATCTTCATGCTTCATGACTTGTTCATGCACATCTCAATACACATATTAGTTAGATAATCATCATTTGTTCACAATCATCAAAACCTTACAACATTTTGCATGTTATTTTTGCAAAGGGTAATAGATATCTGACTAATGCTATATAATAAGTTAGTAACCTAGAGGGCTACAGTCCCATACCCACTAATCAAACTTCCCAATCTAATACCAAAAAAATAAAATAAAATTCCAATGGCAAGCTTTTTTCTTGTCCAGACGGTGCTCACTTTAAAATCTATTTGTATGTGTTTCAATCAACAAAACCGTTGATTGCCCTATTTGCCAGAGGTTTTTTTTTTTTTTTTTTTGGGGGGGGGGGGTGGGGGGAGTGCAACGTAAACAAGATAAGTTAATTTTGTAGAAAATAATAAATATTCTTTGTATTTGTTTGATAAATTATATGAAATCAGTTATTTAAGGTAAAGTGATAAGATCTCACTAGTTACTCCAAAAGCAATAAGATAAAAGTTTGAAAATAAAACATGATAGGAATTTTTATAAAAGAAAAGTGATTGATGTAAGAGGTTAATGACCACAGCAAGAACCTTTCCTAGTGCTACTGATATCAATCCCTTGCAGAGTTTAAAAGCCCCAAAGACAAGTGCCAAGTTTCTCTTTAGAAGGATCATCTTCCCCCAGTCAATCTTATTCTGAAAATTAAAATTACTTCTTCTCACTTACCAATTTTAGCAGTTGCTTCACGTAGCAATTGGTAATAAATAAAAAACATGAGATTAATGTTTTACGTGATGGCCTATCAAGAAAAGACTAATATATTTAAAAATCACAACAACTTTTATTTTCCAATGTACCAATACTTCTCTCACATAAAACAGAGTGAACGATTGATGTGCTTGTTTGTGTTCATTCCATCACCAAGATTCCACTACTATTTGTTTATCTCTATCGACTCTGTGTACCTTAGAAGAAACATGAGCTTTCAGTAACAAACATATCTAAAAATGATAGCAAGATAACTGATGGATGATTTAGTGGTTCAGACTTCTTCTGAGACTTTAACCATAGATACATAGTCTGCTTCTATCTAAGCTTCACATATTCTACATATATTGTAAAAAACGCCATGCACAACATCTCATGATAGATGAAACTCCCAGAATATTCAATTTTGCTCTTAATATACTACGAGAGAATAAAAGTTTATCAGAATGAGTAATGAATTTTGTTTATCAAGGGTCAATGTCCCCATTACCTATGGGGAAAGTAAGGGCAATTCCGACAAAGTGCTCATTACCAGTTTTGGAAGATGTTAACTTTGAATTATGTTCACTGTTAACTTCACATCCGTTGACCGTGTGTCGACGTTACTCTGTTGCAACTTTCTCCCTCCTCATAAAATTTTGTCCCTCAGTGAATTTTCTCTCTCCTCTTCTCATTCCTTTTTCCTTAGGAGTATCGCCATTAGAGTGAGTTGATATTTGCATCTAGAAGTCTTGAAATTGCCAGAGGGACATGAGTTGATCTTTCAGTCAATCTTTGAAACTCTGAGAAGTTGACCTGGGTAATCTACCATTGGAGCGAATTGGAGAATTGTAATAGCTTTTTGCAGCTCATTGTTGGTATGGTTTCTAATGTCAAGTTTGTATTTAAAATGTCATTGCTAGTATGGTTTGTTATGTGAAGTTTGTATTTTGCGATTAAATCAATTATCTGCAATGTTGGTACTTGTAGTTAGGGTTTACGAATTAATTTTATTATTTGATTCAATCAATTGTTTGTAATGTCCCGACTTCTAGTTAGGGTATTTAAATTATAATTTGATTCTATTATTAATATAATTAATTAATGTTATCGGGAATTATAGTCAGGGTTATGATTGCATCAATTCGCTGGAATCAATTATTTGCAATGTCCTGAGTTGTAGTTAGGGTTTCCGTTAATCACTCATCAATAATTAATTTGCTCGGATTAATGTTATTTGTTTTGGCTGAATGAATTTGCTCGGATTAATGTTATTTGTTGCGGCTAATTGAATGAACGGTTTACAATAGCAGTCTCGTTGTGTTTTTCTTTAAAGTAATTATCATTACTCGTGTGTTTATGCGAGTTTGGTGTTTTTTATGTTGTCTCAAGTATTTGTTCTATGCTAATTTTGGACTATTAAGTGGCCTGATTAGAGGCGTGGAAGGTGATATATTTATGTTATGATAATACGCAGGTATATGTGTTATTGTCCCTCCTAAATTACAGGAATGGATGTCGCACATTTAAAAGAGGATTGTTCATGTGTTGATCTTGAGTTGGTATATATAACTATTCCTTTTGTGATTAGGAATTACTTAGATTAATCACTTTGTTGAATTAGTTTATAGTGTTTTCTTTATTTTCTAGGAACTGAGTCGATTTATCAAAAGGAAAAGGCATATTTATCAGATATTGTGTATATGCACCCAATAAGTATGTTATTGTTGGAAATGTTGTCTACTTTTAATCTAAATCGTGTGTGAAAAGGCTGGAAGTGTTAGGTGTGGGAAGCTTGGACCATTGCATCCAGAGATTTTTAAGGTTAAACCTAATTCTAATTTCCTGTGTTGTACTTTTGGTTAATCAGGTTGGTTTTTTGGTTAGTTGTCTACTTGTACTGAATTATAGTCTCCTTCGGCTTGTTTATAGGATAACTCACTGACTGTTGGAGGGGCAATTTAAGGCAGGGGAGAAGTTTTGAAACAGTTTTCTCATGGTAGCTCTAAGGTTTGGGCGCTACTCTCTTAATGTATGTGTCATATTTTGTTTTGGTCTTATTGGGGTTTTAATTAAGCACTTGTTTTTTGGTGTATAGGCACCCAATTTGACATGCCGTATAGAGTCATTTGGTAGAATTTGTCAATAGTTTGATGGTAGACGTTGGAGGTGGGTAAATAAAATGGGATTGGTTGTTTAATGCATCTTGCCTCGTCAGACATGCAATTACCTAGGCAATCGACATATTAGTTGTTGACTCGTGTTGATCCTGTTAGTAAAATTCTTATATCTCCCGATGGTAAGGAATTTAGTTTGTCTCCTAATCAAGTGTATTGGGTATTGGGAATTCTTGATGGGGGGAAGATAGTCCCTACAAAGAAGAATATGACATCAGAATTAAAAGACAGGGTTGAAGCAATATTGAGTAAGTATGGACATTTAAAACTGAGCGTTGACTTGCGTTAACTTTCTCTCTTCTCTCTCTTCTCCATGGTTCTTCATCTTTGATTGGTTTCTTCATCAATTTTGAATTTCAATGGCTAAGAAGAAGAAGCATACTACTTCTACACCTCAAGTAGCGCAACAGAAGAATGCTCATGAAGCTTTTGACACGATTTTGCATAACTTGAGAAATTCGGGTACATCGTTTGTTCCTAGTCCGATTCAAGAGGTAGATGAATTGGTTACTCCGGCGCCGACATTAGTGAACCCAGCATGCGGAGCTATTCCCAGAAGTGATGCTGAGATAATTGCTCTGTTTGCTGAAGCCACGGCTAGACCAGAATCGAGGCATTCCAATGGAACAGGACCTAGGGTTTCTGGGTTTACTGTTCCATTGGTTGCTGGTGGATCTAAGCAACAATCCAAGTCAATAATTCCTCCTCGCCATTCCTCACCTTGTCTGGAGAAGAATATGCACAAGCACAGTGAGGATCGGGCTGCTCCTTCATCCTCTCTAGAGCTGAATTCGCACAAGCATAGTGAGGATCGGGCTGCTCCTTTTACTGGGAATTTTGCTACCAAAGGAGCTTCTTTATCTTTTGTTGCTCCGAAAGTCTAGGAAGGGAAGCAAATTGCTGAACTACAGGAAGCCGAGCTTGAAGCAGGTAATCAAAAATGGGCTAATGCTTTAATTTTCTATGTGGTTGGCTTTTACCCTACTATTGCTGCTGTTCTTCAATTTTTTGCTCAACAATGGAATAATATGCAAAAACCAGATGTTTATTGGCATGATGATGGGTACTTTATCGTTAATCTTTGTTCTAGTGATGATAAAGATACTATACTTTGTTCTGGTCCTCATATGTTCCTTGGAAAACCATCAAAAGTGAAGCCTTGGTGTCCTAAATTTGACTTTAATGCTGAAATTCTTAGAACTATTCCTCTTTGGGTTAAGTTTCCTAATCTCCCACTTAATTGTTGGGGATCTGACACTCTAAGCCGCATTGGTAGTTTGCTTGGAGTGCCAATTTGTGATGATGAGTGTACTACTAGACAACTTAAAGTGTCTTTTGCTAGGGTCAAGGTAGTGTATGAGTGGGCCCCATATTTTTGTTCTAAGTGCAACAAGGTTGGTCATGATTTCTCTATTAAACCTGCTATTGCTAAGCCTAAGCAGTTTCCTAAGCAGCCAGCTCCTGTTGCTCCTAAGCAAAAGCAGGCCTGGGTTCCTAAACCTAGCCAAGCTCCTGCTCCTACTGTTGATGTTGGTGTTTCTGTTCATGGCCAATCTGTCATTACTCCACAGGTTCATACTTCTCAAAATTCTGATGAGGGGTGGAGAATAGTTGGAAGGAAGACAAAAAGTCAGCAAACTATAGTTCATCAGCCTGCCTCTACTTCTAATGCTTTTGTTGCTTTATTTGCAAATGAAATGGATGGTGCAGGTGGCTTCACTATAAATCCAAGCGGGGGTGAGGTTAATCCCCCTTTGGTGTCATGATTTACTCTATTTGGAATGTCAGGGACCTGAATGACCCTAGTAAAGTAGCCTCCGTGAAGAGTTTGCTTCATTCCCATTCAGTTGATGTTGTTGGTTTGCTTGAAACAAAAATCAAATTGAAAAATGTTCTCACTTATCAGAGGAAGTTTGGCTCTTCTTGGCTTTGGTTGTGTAATTATGATCATTCTCCCAAATGGAGGATCTGGCTTGGTTGGAATGCAGATAGATTAACTGTAAATGTCTTGAAGGTTCATGAACAGTTCATTCATTGTAGTGTCTCTTGTAAGGACCTCTCTACTCAAATTCATCTCACTGTTGTCTATGGGCTTCACTCCATTCATGATAGGCTTCCTTTGTGGGAAGGAATTAGAAGCATCTCTATTCAGCATTCTCCTTTGCTTTGTGCTGATGACTATAACTTTGTTCTTCATACTTTAGATAGGCTTCATGGTAATGATGTTACTAATTATGAGACTAGAGATTTCCAGAGTCTGGTTGATGATTTGGACCTCACTGAGATCAAAACCAAAAGTGCTTTCTACTCTTGGTTAAATAAGGCTCACATTGGTCCTAGAACTCTCTCTAGGATTGATAGAGTCTTTGGTAACAAAGCTTGGCTAGCCTCTCATGGGCATGTTGAGACTGTCTATCTTCCCCCCTCTTTATCTGATCATAGTCCAGTTCTAATGGATGTCTATTCTTCCCCTGCTGGGAAAGGTAGACCTTTCAGGTTTCTAAACTGTATTGTTGATCACCCTGATTTCCTTAATACTATTTCTCAGGCTTGGAGTTCTGGTAGTTCTGTTTGGCAGAAACATAATTCTGTGAAATCTAGTATCAAGTCTCTTAATAGCAAGCAGTTTGGCAACATTGAGGAAAAGATTGATCAAGCTAATGTTGAGCTTTCTGGGATTCAAAACTTAATGGCTCATAATCCTGATGATTTGGATTTATATGCTAAAGAATCTGATGCTATTAAGGTTGTCAAACACTGGAATGATATTCAAGAAAGCATCTTCAAACAAAAATCTAGGATCAATTGGATTAAGCTTGGAGATGGCAATTCTCATTATTTATTCTCTGTGATGAAGAATAGACAAACAAGGAATAGAATTGACTCCATCTTTGACTCTAATCAGGTGTTGCTCAAGGATCCGGATGCTATTTCTCAAGAAATTATCTCCTTCTATAAGTCTCTTTTAGAGACTCAGGCTCCTTGTCTCCCTGCTGTTGACCTTGTTACTATGTGGAGGGGTGAGCAGCTTAGCTCTATTGCTCAGAGCTATCTCATTAGGCCTATTTCTCATGCTAAAATTGATGCTGCCCTTAAGGGAATTGATAACACTAAAGCTCCTGGTATGGTTTTAACTCCTTCTTCTTTAAGAGAGCTTGGCATATTGTGAAAGATGATATTTATTCTAGTGTTATTGATTTCTTTACTAAAGGGACCTTGCCTAAACAATGGAATTGCACAACTATCACTCTTGTTCCTAAAATCCCTAATGCTTCCCATGTTAAGGATCTTAGACCTATAGCATGTTGCAATGTGGTTTATAAGCTCATCTCTAAGGTCATAACAGCTAGACTTGCTGCTATCATTGGTGAGATGATTGATGATGCTCAAGCAGGTTTCATTCCAGGCAAGCACATTGGTGATAATATCCTCCTTGCAAGTGAATTGATCAAAGGCTATGATCACAAATTTATCTCTCCTAGGTGCATGGTTAAGGTGGATTTGAAGAAAGCCTATGATTCAGTTGAGTAAGGATTCTTGATCACTGTTGTCCAGGAGCTTGGTTTCCCTCAGAGATTTGTTAGCTGGATCTGGACTTGTCTTACTTCTGTCTTTTATTCTATTCTTATTAATGGTTTTCCTGCCCCTCCTTTTGAAGCTAAGAAAGGTTTAAGACAAGGTGACCCTATGTCTCCCTTTCTTTTTGCTATTGGTATGGAATACCTCTCCAGATGCCTTGATGAGCTTAGGTTAACTCCTGATTTTAACTTTCATCCCATATGTGAAAAGTTAAACCTAACTCACATGATGTTTGCTGATGATCTATTAATGTTTTCTACAGCTGATAGTGTTTCAGTTAAGCTTCTCTTCCAAGCCTTCTTGAAATTCTCGGGTGCTTCTGGGCTTTCTGCTAATCTTGATAAAAGTGAAGTCTACTTTTGAGGGGTTTCTGTTGATGTTCAAATAGAGCTGAGAGAGCTTCTTGGTGTTTCTCAAGGTACTATTCCTTATAGGTATCCTTGGCTCCCTCTCTCTTTCAAGAAGCTTACTATTGCTCAGTGTAGGCCTTTGGTGGAGAAGGTGACTATTAGAATCCAAGGGTGGATGGCTAAACACTTGTCCTATGCTGGGAGGCTTCAGTTGTTGAAAAGTGTGTTGTTTGGTATTCAGACATATTGGGCTCAAATTTTTATCTTGCCAAAGAAAATTCTGAAAGAGATCGAGGCTAGATTCAGGTGCTTTCTTTGGACTGGATCCTCTACCCCTGCTAAGAAATCTTTTTGCTTGGAATAATGTCTGTCTCCCTAAAGTCTGTGGTGGCTGGAACTTGCTTTTTCTTCCTGAGTGGAATAAAGCAGTTGTCACCAAGTTACTTTGAGATATTGCTCACAAGGATGATAATCTTTGGGTTAAGTGGGTCCATATCTATTACTTCAAGCATAAAGATTGTTGGACCACCCCTACCCTTGCTAAATGCTCTTGGTTTTTGAAGAAGATTCTGAGTTGTAGAGATGTTGTGAATGATCAAGGGGGATGGGATGGTTTCATACATGACAACAAGATGAAAATCAAGAAGCTTTATGCTGCTATTAGGCCTCAAGTCCCTAAGGTTCCTTGGAAGAGAGTTATTTGTCATAACTTAGCAACTCCTAAAAGTGTTTTTATCTTGTGGCTAGCTTTGTGGAATAGGCTTGTCACTAAAGATAGGTTGCTCCAATGGCACATTTCTTGTGATCCAAGGTGTTTCTTATGTTTGAATAGCAATGAAAGTGTTCAACACTTATTCTTTGATTGTGAATACTCTATACAGGTTTGGAACAAGGTGTTGGGTATATTACGTGTTTCCAAGCCTGTTCAGCAGTTTAGTGATGAGATTGATTGGATGAAGAAAATCTGCTGAAGTTCCAGATTGAAAAACAAAGTGATCCATGTGGCCTTCACTGAAACAGTTTATGGTATTTGGATTCAGAGGAATGCAGTTTTGTTTACTGGTTGTTGCAAACCTGTTGATGCTCTAGTTAGGGATATTGTCTTTCATTCTGTCTGTAGAATCCCGGCGGGAAGCAAATATTTGATTGTTTAGGAGCTTCTCCTTCTTTTTTGGTCTTTTGATGTTGTTGCTGGTTCTTGCTGATTTCTGATTCCTAACTTTTGAGTTCTAATTTCTAGTTTTTTGGGTTGTTGCTGTTTTGTTTTTGTTGCTCTTGTGGCTCTATTTTTTATGCTGATTTCTGTTGTTGCTTCTCCTCTCTTGCTGTTGTTGAAATTCAGCTGCTGTTGCTGTTTCTCTTACTGTTGTTGGCTGTTTTGCTTTGCTGTCTTTTCTAGTTCTGCTCTGATCAGCAGCTGGCTGTGCTTGGTGCTGTGCTGCAGCTACTGACTTCATCTGCTGGTGTTGTTTTCTGTTGCTGGATGCCTGCTCTGTTGTACTACTGCTGTTGCTGGCTGCTCTGCTTGTTGTGTGCTCTACTGGTGCTGCTGTTGCTTTTGCTTGTTGTCTGCTGCTGCTCAGCAAGCAGTTGTTGCTGAGGCCTGATGTTCTGTGCAGCAGATTCCGCTGCTGTTCTGTGATGTGTTGGCTGCTGTTTCAGCAATTGCTGCTGCTGATGTTGTTGCTCTGCTTGCTGTCTACTCTGCTGCATTGTTCTGCTGTTGTGTACTGTTGCACTGTAGTTGCTGTCATTGTTGTTGTTCTGCTTGGTTGCTGTTTGAGGTGTTGTTTTTTTTTTTTTTTTTTTGGTTTTTGCTGGTCTTAGGTGCTTTGTTTTGTGGCTTTCCCTAAGGTGGTGTATTACCCTCTTTTGTCTAGTCCTGTTGCTTTTGCAACCGAGTCTAGGTGGAGGTTTGCTTTTTGCAGTTTGCAGGGGTGTGGTTTTTTTTTTTTGTTGTTGCTATGTGTTTGTCTTTGAATTCTTGGGCCTTGTTTCCAGAACCCTTCCTAGAAGGTGGCTGGAAGCTTGTGCTCAGGGTGTTCTTGTCTCTTTCTCCTGAACCCTTCCTAGAAAGTGGCAGGAGATTGAGCTTGAACTGTTTTGTGTTGGTTGGCCTGTTTTTAGGTCTTGTGGGGTTTGGTGTTTGTTATAACTTAGCTTTTGTAAGTTGTAAGTTTTCCTTTTGGTAATAAAATTTCACTTATTTTCCAAAAAAAAAAAAAAAAAAAAAAAAAAAAAAAAAAAAAGAAAGTATGGACATTCGTAGGAAACTAGGTGTAATGGTTATGAGGGTAAGGTTTATAATAATAAGGGGATATCCGTGAATCCTAGGGTGATGGAAAGGCTGGAGGGTGAGTGTACTAGGGTTGAGGCAGTTGAATTCAAGACTCTATTTCTATTGCTCTCCCTGCACATGGTATTATGTCCAACCCAATCACATAGACTTTCAGCCGATCTTATTCCAGCGTTGACATGTGCACAAGATTGCATGGATTATGATTGGTGTGGGTTGGTGGTTTCGAAGTTATTAGGTAGTATATCATCCTTTGCGCGAAAGTTTTATGCTAATGGTTATGCCGGAGGATTTGGAGGGTGTTTGTTATTCATTGCGGTAAGGGATTTTAAATAGCATAATATGTCAAATTTGTTTAATTTTTAATGTGTATAAATTGTGTTAATATGTGAGCAGATTATGTACATGGACAGGCTGAATATGGTGCCGCTGCGATGGGGTGTTTTTCCTAGGATAATATGCGGGAAATTGGATTAGTTGCAAGGCTTAATCGTCACTCCGGTGATTGTGACTTTGGTAAAATGGGGGTGAGTCTAGTACAAGACGATGTTGGTATGGTTTTTTCAAGAAAGTATGATTTATCTGAAGAACGGTGTACAAATTTAGATGATTGATGTTGCATATGGAGAGAGTCATACAAAGGAGGCTAGGGATAGTAATGGTCCGAATTTAATTAAGGTTTGTGATAAATCACTCTTATACTCGACTCAGAAGTAAGAATAGTCAGTAATGCATGTGAATTTTATTGTTTTTTTATTGTTTACAGTCTAACGAGGAGATCCCATACATTTTCAAACCTTCTAAGGCAAGGAGGATTAAATGCGCGACAAATCCCTGTTTTGTCCGGAATTTGGTACCTAAGGAATCTGTCCTTTTTATGGAGGTTAGCATGTTTAACAATAAGTATTCTAGTTTGGCTTTATTTGAAGTTGTTTTTATATTGTTTGTTTTTTTTACTAATACTCTATTTCCTTGTTGCACGGGTTGGTGAAAGGATATGCAATGTTCAACAAGAGGAAACCGATTGTGACGACTTATTTATTAGAAGGATATGATTAAGAGACACTATGGTAGCTTACGCTGCTACAATTTTCATTGTAAAATTAACAGTTTGAGTCCATTCTTTGTACAATATTATTATGAGTGTATCATTATAAAATTTTCATTTGGAATAATAACAATTAATAACAATTATTATACACACGATCGAATGTAATAATACTAATTAATGTAATAACACTAATAGGTTTGTCATCAAAGATATAAGCCGTTAGTAAATTACAATAATAGGTTTCCATCAAAGATAATAGTTGATAACAATAAGTACATTACAACCCCAGAGCATTACATAGTTGTTAGAACATATTAGCTGTGGGGTTACAAAACATTTGTTGATAAAAATCCATTGCAACAACCAACGCACTACCTACACCATGGCACGATCTTCACAAGTTAGCACCCTTTATTTACGAAATTAGGATCATTGTTCATGCTACAAAGCTTTACATCCCTGGCCCCTACAATGTAGGCACGAACATGTGGTTATGGTTATATTTAAGCATGTTCAGAATATTAGAGTATATTAAGCATATTAGAGTACTTCAATGAGGCCCTGGACACCCTTGCTTGTGGTTCTGATTGGTAAGAAGGACAAGTATGTTGACAGCCAGAGTATGACAATTCCGGTAGAGATGTCGTCTGGGTCCACCATCAACGACCTATCATATGGGAGTGTACGGATGATCTTTTAGTGTGTGCCCTGCATACTCGATGTTCATAAATAACCATCATGTGTGGATGGTGTTGGTTGATCAAGGCCCATACGTGCTTGCTGAAAGAGGCCCTTGCTATTCCCCTTGCATTCTAGTACAGAATGGTAGTGTTAGGGGTTATGGGTGGGTACGGATAGGCATGCATATCATCTTCATGAGTAATACCTTGTAGGAAATCAGTCTCTTGGCCAGTTGCCGGATCTATTAGAATGTACTACCTCGGAACAAACGATAACTGAATAGGTCTCTCTTGATCGGCAGCTCCCTCCCATTGTATGTTGAATTGAATTTACCTTTCTCTCCGAATAGCCTTGAATAACAACACAACGTTTGACCATCTCCTTGTATTCATTGTCGCTGCAACATACTCAACATGAATCATTTCAATGACAGGTGGCCGGACGGGAGGAGGATCCAGAATGTAGGCAAATTCCGGCGGGATTACATCCCTAGAGTCCTCTTCATTCAGTTTAGCCATCAGACAGAAAAACAGCCTTTTCACTTGCTCACGGAGTAAAACCAATTCAGAAATGTTAGGGAGGTGGGCCGGGTGTAGATCTCCAGCATTCGACAGCATTTGCATTTCTTTCCACTCATCAGGTACCTTCTAAGGGTTGCAAATTATCCGGCAGAGTACGTTATCAGGAACTATGTTTACATCTTTAATTTGATATGTCTCCATCATAAATTGAATTTTGTTTGGGTTTAGGTCTGATATACCAGTCGATGGGGGTGTGAGCTCAGACACATGGGTCCTCCATGTGTGGATAACTTGCTGATTACGCGGTGGAGATGAAGTGTCAGGAAGAGTGGCCAAGGGGTTAACTATGATTGTTGGTGTATCAGGTGGTGATGGCGTCCCAGAGTTGTACGTTTCATAGTTGGAAACCATGGTTGAAGGAAGAAAAACGTGGAAAGACAAAGGTTCGTACAGAAGAAAGTTGAAGGAAGCCTTATAGAAGATGATGTGTTGTCTTTTAAGAACCCTTAAAGCACCTTAAAGCAACGAGCCTTAATATGATGTAGTTTGGGCAAGATTTAGTCTACCCTCTAAAAAACACATTAGCCTAATAATCCATTTACTATTATTAGATCATTTACTAAATATTATAACATTGGCCCAATACTTCATTTACTATTATAAGATCATTCACTTACTATTATAACATTGGCCTAATAATACCATTCATTTACTATTATAACATTGGAACAATTATGCCATTCATTTAGAAGTATTATAACATTGGCCCAATAATAACATTCATTTTGTATTATAACATTGGCCCAATCATTCCATTCATTTAGTACTATAACATTGGGCCAATAATTCCAAATCACAACTTTGGGCCCATTTTAGAGTGCCACCCTATCAGAGTCCTCCCTTTTTAGAATAGGCCCGTAAAGCAACGGGCCAGATTATGGTTTTGGAATATTATGGTTAAGGCTGGCCCATTTCATGAAGAGGTTTGGTTGGTTTTTGAACAAACAAATGATGTTTGGCTTTGGTTGCAATAACGTACAATACTTAATACTTGCTTGATCATTAATTAAAATGCAATACAGTTAAACCACATGGCAAACTTACATAAGCAAAATTGCAATACACTATCTAAGTAAAATACCATATGGCATAAAACTGAGACTAAAAACTATATAATCAATATTAGGAGCTAATAGCAAAGAACATTACATCAGAATTAAGCACAGACAATGTTCCAAACATTCATCACCTGGTTCTCTTCGCCACTATGGATTGTTTCTTTCTTATCCCGAAAAATCAGGAACACCCCTCTAATTACCCCTAACTCTTAACGGCCCAAAGACCGGTAGAAGTTGACATTATTACAAATGAAACGACTCATTTGCACATAACACCTAGTCTCTGTTGAAACAACCAATTCAGGTAAGTGTAGCTCGTACAAGTGCTTGAATTAAGGTAGAAATGAATTTCTTGCCATATCCCTGCAATTCCAAACCATAACCCTCAACCCCCCTTTGTCAGTTGATGAATTAGCTACGGTGAATTGAAGTGTGACTTTCTGGCCATCAAATACATTTCCATATAACCAAGTCCAACTAGCGGGTAGCTGTTTTAAGCCTTATGAATCGTTTGTCAAATCTAGGGTGGAGACTAGGTCGTTGAAAACTAATCTACCCTCGGTCAAAACAAAATTTGTAATCTCTCAACACACCCCTATACCAAGCATAGAGTAAGTCGAGGATCGAAACACTAGGAATTGGAGTTGAATGCTAATGTCAAAGCTAAGCTATTTCGAACTTGCTTCAATTCAATGGAGAAAAACACTTGGAATCATCTATCTTCAATCATCAATCATCAATCAAGAACTTCTCTCTTCTACAAACTAGAGTTTCTCTCTCTAAAAATCTAACCTAATTTTATTCTAAAAAATTTAACTTTCTCTAAAAATAGAAAGAAAATCTATATATAGTAAAACTAACAAAGAGAAATTAGTTAGATTGTGCCTAAATAAACCCGTACAGGCGCGGCCAAATATAAGCGAAAGCGCGGCCGCGCAAATCTTGGTACGGAATAGAGACCCATACAGGCGCGACCGCGCTCGAGAGAGGCACGGCCACGCCACCAGGACGCGCGGCCACGCCTTAGCCGCGCGCGCCCGCGCTTGGTAACACGGAAGCCCTCTACCCTATCATGCCGATGCTCCTCGTGCGCTCCACTTAATGTTCTTGATAAACACGGGACCTTGCCATTTCTAAACTCCATATTTGTGGGTTCAATATGAGAAATCATGCCCCCACGGCTTGTATGCATAGCTAAAGGACTTTAGGAACTTGCACTTCTCCATGCTTGAGCATCAATTGGAGAACATTAGACATCCTAATCAATGCCAAACTTGGGAAGAGGCCTTGGGAAACTTGGATAACGACCTTAACCTAAAAAATAAAGGAAAACAAGCAAATAAAAGAGAAAATAACGAAATAAACCAAGAAATGCATAAAGAAAGAAGTCCAACGAACTAAGAAAATGCAAGCTAAAGAAATAAAGAGTAAAATTAAGGAAAAGCTAAGTAAAGGAGCTATAGAATAACATGAAATTCACCTAAAAAGAACCAAATGAGTGTCATAAATGACACTCATAAAATTCCCCCAAGCTAAAATTTTGCTCGTCCTCGAGCAAAACAAAGCAAGAAAGAATAAGGATGAAAGACTTATTCAAAAAGAAAAAGAAAGACATAAGACGGGAATATACACTAAGACACACTAACGTAGGAATCACGGTTGTTTTTAGCTACAACAAGCCCTTTAAAACCCAAAGTCGCCTTTGAGGACGAGTGAGGTCTCGTAAAGGTTTTCTAAGAGTTTAACTTATAACTCTCCACCAACATACATGAGGCAAACCACAAAAAGGAAAGTAAAAGAAAGAAAAACAAAATTGAAACTTTTACGAATTGGACTTTACAAAAAGACCACATTTCAAATGAATAAACATCTTTCTTAAGCAAATAGGGGTATGCACGTTTTAGGATATCTGAGGTTCATTGAAACGTAGAGTATGCTAAGCATAGAGAACTAGTTATCACAATTCACGTTCATCCCGTTCGATCTTACCGCGTTCTCCCTATAGTCTCAAATCTCCCTCTAATGAGCATCTCAATAGCTCCTCAAAGGAGCCGAAAAAGAACACATTTTTGGGTTACACGACGTCTTGACTATGCATCCCCTCTCTTTAGGCTTTAACTCATAATTCCCTCCCTCGAAATTTGACTCAACCTCTAAGACGAAAGGTCTTTACCAATGGTTGTAACGTAAGGGAAAAAGGTTAGAGGTATGCAAAAATTTTAAAATTGTTGATAAACCTAGTTGATGAAGCAAAGATTGGCCAAACCTCGACGCCAAAACCGAGAAGTCACCAAACAAAAACAAACTAACACCCCCAAGCTTATTCAAAGCTATATCCAATAGCATATATACAAAAAGCGTAAACGCTTCTCCCCCAAGCTAAAAGTAAGCATTGTCCTTAATTCTTGAAGAGGAAAAGAGTCACATCAAAATATTTTTGGATTTTTCTCATATTCAACTTTCTCTTTTTTTTTCATTTATTTAAAAGTAATTGTCCGTGCCTTTTTAATTTAGGACGGCTTTTACAATTAATCATTTATTAAGTCCTTGCCTTTTTTACTTAGGACGACTTTTACAATTAATCATTTGCCATTATTCACACAAATATAAACAAAACACAAGCTTGCTTACAAAATGAACCAATATCCATACTTATATACCACTAACTCCAAAAACATGGCCATTTGCTTCCCAAAAACCAAAAATGGAACAAAGAGAAACAAAAGGCTCAAACTTCTAACGATGTGGCTTGAAAATAAGGGAAAAGGCTCAAGTGGTTAGCAAGAAGGCAAATGAAAACCCAATGAACTAAAATAAAGAAGATTGAACCTAGAAAAAGAAAAACTACCACCCCGAAAAGATGCCTTTGTCATCCCTAGATGGTTCGGTCTCGTGTTTGAGAATTATGAGTCAAGATTCAAGATTAGGTCCGCAATAGTCAAGGATCCGTGCCGCTCTTGCAAAATATGTAGAAGGCTTGAAAATTGATTGAACCTCACATGGATGTAGCAAAAACTCACTATAGGTGTCAAATCGACCATAGGAAGCAACTACCAACAAACAAGTAGAATCCGGTTTCATGATCCTCCTAGTTCTAAAACATGCTACCTTAGCATACACCTATCCTAGAGTCAACCAAGCATATTCTCAAACCGTGCATACCCATACCATTTAGGAAGATGTACATTCAAAAGAAAAAATTGGTTGTATATAGTCCAATTCAAAAGAAAAACAATAAGTGACAAACAAAGCCTCAAAACATACCAAAAACCAAAAACAAGAAGAAAGAAAAAATAAAAGATAAGAAAGGAGAAAAAGAAAAACATAGATAAAGGAAAAGTAGGAAAATAAAGAGTGGAACGAATATGCAAGTCGAACATGTAATTCCCAATCAACAAACAAGTGATCAAATGACAACATCCCCAATGATCCCAAACACGTACTCTTAGCTCGAGCCAAAAGCATCCATCCTCAAACCATTCAACTTTTAGGTAGAGCATCTAGCCCTCTTAGCTCGACAGAGAGGAACCATTCTACACATATAATTGAAAAATGCTCTAGTGAGTAAGGACCATGAACCACAAGTATGCAAAACACACCAAACCATCATCAAAAACAAACTATGCACATTAACATTTCCATATCAAAATAATCAAACTATAAATCAAACAAAGGTAGTGCCAAAATTATAGTATGGTCAAGCAAAATCATCAACCACAAGTTCATACAATCACCAAAATTTCATCATTAACACAACAAATGAACGAGATAGTAAACAATATGGATACAATAATGAGAGTATAACCAAATCAATTTAAACACTCATGAACAACCAAGGTAGAAAATTTATCATAAGTATCAATAAAAATGAAGAAATCATACCTTAGATTGATGAGAGTTTACAAAGAAATGGAACACAAAGCACTAACAAACACAATTATGCCAAAATGCAAGCAACAAACCCCAAACCAAAGGGTACCCAAAAATCCCAACTTTAGGAAAGAGAAAATCACAATGAAAGTGTTAGAGTGGGGATTAAGAGTAAAAAGCAACTAGATGAAGTGAAAAATGGTCAAATTTCAGTAGTAAAATAATGAAGGAAAATGGTGATGATGCTTGAACAAAAACCAAGTGAAAATGAAATGAAAAGAAGAGAGAGAAAAAGATAGAAGGTCGGTGCGTTTAAGGAGCAACAACAGGGGGTGCGCACCTGAGCCATAGGGTCGAGCGGCCGCGCCATAGTCGTGCGCGCCCACACCCTTCTGGGTATGCGATCTTCCGAATCCCTTCTCGTGAGCACATTGGTGAGTACAAGGGAAATGATCATGATGAAGGTTGAGGCAAGCAGTTTCTAAACCCCAAGAATGTAGGTTCAACACTAGATTTTTATGAACCCATCATTTGAACCCACCAAACTTCAATTTTTTTTTTAATCATACTTCTAATTCATCAACTTGAGCACTCTCTCTTCAAAATACGCACCAAAATTATTGGAAATCCAATAAAAACCACCTAAAAACACAATCAAGAAAAGAAATCAAATAAGAATAGAAACAACAAAAAGAAAACAAAAATCAAGGAAAGTAGATAAAATGGTTAGAAACTCGGGTTGCCTCTCGAAAAGCGCTTGTTTAATGTCATAAGCTTGACGTTCTCCACCCTTCAAGGTGGATCATAGAGATTCATATCATGAACAACCCCCACAAAAACTCCATCATAGTAGCTCTTGAGCCTATGACCGTTGACTTTGAAAATTCTTGAAAAATCCAAAGGAGATATTTCAACCTCGCCATTAGGAAAAACCTCTTGAACAACATAAGGACCACTCCAACGAGACAATAGCTTCTCGGGATATAATCTCATCCTAGAATTGTAAAGGAGGACCTTGTCACCAACATTGAACTCCTTCTTCTGAATAAGTTTATCATGCAATTCCTTAGTGCGAGTCTTGTACATGCTTGCACAATCATATGCATCCAATCAAAGTTCTTCCAACTCATGGAGATCAAGCCAATGTTGCTCACCTGCACTTGCCAAATCGAAATTGATTTTCTTAATAGCCCAATGAGTACGATACTCAAGTTCGACCGAAAGATGACAAGACTTCCCATAAACTAAGCGGTAAGGAGTAGTATCTAGCTTATCCGACCAATCCTTCCTATTTCTTGCGACCGTCTTCTCAAGAATCAATTTGATTTGACTGTTAGACACTTTGACTTGCCCACTAATTTAAGGGTGATAGGGGAGCCCGAAATGTTGATTAACTCCATGCTTCTTCAACGTCTTGCGGAAGGTGCTATGAACAAAATGAGATCCATTATCAATAATAACTGCCTTGGAATGCCAAATCGTGGGAAAATTATCTTCTTTAACATCTTCATTGCTACTTTATGGTCATTTGTAGGTAAAGCAACAACTTCCACCCATTTAGACACATAATCGACGACAACAAGGATATATTGATTCCCATATGAAGTAGGAAAAGGACCCATGAAGTCTATTCTCCATACATCAAAAATTTCCAACTCTAGAATGGGTTGTTGGGGAATTTCGTTTCTCTTTGAAATGTTTCCGGTCCTTTGGCATCGGTCACAACTCTTGAAAAACTCCCAAACATTCTTGAAGAGATTTAGCCACCATAATCTGCATTGGAGCACCTTCGAAGCCGTTTTTGAGACACCCATGGGACCCCCACTCGGATCCGAGTGGCACATCTTCAATACAGTAGGCGACTCCTCATTTGGAACACATCTCCTCAACAACCCATCAACATCCCTTTTATACAAAATCGGTTCATCCCAAACATAATGCCTATCCTCCCTTTTGAGCTTCTTTCTTCGATTCTTGGAAAATGAAGGAGGAAACTCCCTACAAGCAAGATAGTTCACCAAATCGGCAAACCATGGGAGTTCCTTCACATCTATAGCATACAAAGAATCATCTAACATTCTATCTTCAATGGGAGACCTATCATCTTGAACTTAAAAATCCTCAAGTCTAGATAGATGATCCTCTACTACATTCTTCGCTCCTTTCTTATCTCTAATACCAAGGTCAAAAGTTAAAAGCTCTAACACCCAACCAATTAGTCTTGGCTTTGAATCCTTCTTCCCAAAAGGTATTTTAGGGCCGCATGATCGGTGAACACTATTGTTTTGGACCCTAACAAATAGCAACGATATTTTTCAAAGGAATGAACAATAGCCAAGAACTCTTTCTCCGTTGTAGTGTAATTCCGTTGAGCTCTATTTAGAGTCTTGGACACATAATAAATCACATGAAGTTTCTTATCAACTCTTTGACCTAAAACTCCTCCAATAGCCGTATCACTTGTATCACACATCAACTCAAATGGCAAATCCCATCTTGGCGTTTGAACAATTAGAGTGGAGATTAGAGCTTTCTTCAACTTATTGAATGCCTCCAAACACTTGTCATCGAATACAAACTCGGCATCCTTTTGATGAAGATCATTGAGGGGCTTTGCAATGAGTGAAAAATCTTAAACAAATCTTCTATAGAACCCGGCATGGCCCAAAAATTATCTCACACCTTTCACATTAACCAGAGGTGGCAACTTTTTGATAACCTCAATCTTCGCCTTGTCAACCTCTATGCCCTTGTGTTTTATTTATACCCAAGGACTATTCCTTCTTCAACCATGAAATGGCATTTTTCCCAATTTAACACCAAGTTCACTTTCTCACATCATGCCAAACACTTTTCAAGATTTTCGAGGCATGCTTCAAAGGAATTCCACCTACGGAAAAATCATCCATAAACACCTCCATCTCCTCCTCTAAAATATCTTCAAAGATACTCATCATACACCGTTGGAAAGTGGCGGGAGCATTGCAAAGGCCGAATGGAATTCTCCTATAGGCAAAAGTACCATAGGGACAAGTAAAAGTAGTTTTCTCTTGGTCATTGGGATGAATAGGAATTTGAAAAAATCACGAGTAACCATCAAGGAAACAATAGTACTTGTGCCTCGTTAGTCTTTCAATCATTCAATCAATGAAAGGAAGGGGGAAGTGATTTTTCTTTGTGGATGTGTTTAGACGTCTATAATCTATACACATCCGCCAACCGGTGACCATCCTTGTTGGAATAAACTCACCTTTTTCATTTTTTACGACGGTCATGCCTCCCTTCTTTGGAACGACATGAATGGGTGAGACCTATCTAGAGCTTGAGATACTGAATATGATTCCCACATCTAAAATCTTAGTAATCTCTTTCTTCACTACCTCCCCCATTTGGGGATGTAATTTCCGTTGTCGTTCAATAGAAGGAAGGGCACCCTCCTCAAGGGTTATGTGGTGTGTACATAAAGCGGGGCTTATACCTTTGGGGCCATCAATGGTATAACCCAAATCACCTTGGTGCTTTCTTAAAACACGCATAACGCTTGAGCTTGGCTTTTACTCAAAGATGCGCTAACAATCATGGGGTAAGAAGAATTTGGGCCTAAGAATTCATACCTAAGGTGTGATGGTAAAGTTTTGAGCTCTACCATAGGAACACCTTTACCTTCCTTGGTCGAAGCCGCTTGCAAAGCCTCTTGGCTTGAGATTTTCATGCAAATTTGCTCATCACTTCCCTCAACACTCCTATCTAACAAGTTCTCATACAAAGCCATGTTCTTGCTAGGAGCACCTATCTTTTCCTTGTTTAACAAAACACACTCAAGAGGATCATTAGTTGTGAGCAAGTGCTCATGCATTGAATGTACAAGATTATCTAAAATTTCAACTCTCAAACAATTCTCAAGAGATGAAGAAGGATATTTCATACTTTCATTCAAATCAAATTCAACTCCATCATCTCCAATTTTAAGTGAAATCTTAGCACTTTTGTCACCAATCAAAGCACCAAAAGTAGCAAGAAATGGTCTACCAAGAATAATAGGAATTGTAGAATCCTCATCTATGTCAAGGACCACAAAATCTACCGGAATGATGAACTTTCCTACCCTTAAGGGAACATCCTCTACCTTGCCCCTTGGGATCCCAATTGATCTATCGGCTAATTGCAAGGTAAAGTTGGTAGGTAAAAGTTCTCCCTTCTCTAGTCTTTGATATAACAAATATGGCATAATGCTGACACTAGCTCCTAAGTCACACAAGGCATTATCAATTTGCATTTTATAAATAGCACAAGGGATAGAAAAGTTTCCGGGATCCTTCAACTTGGGAGGGATCTTGTTCATTATGATTGCACTACAATTCTCGGTCAAGTTAACTATTTCCGCCACATCACATGTTCTTTTTCCACTCAAAATCTCCTTAAGGAACTTTGCATAATTTGGAATTTGTTCTATCACATCGATAAAAGGAAGAGAAAGATGAAGTTGTCTAAGCATCTCTATAAATTTACCAAATTGCTCGTCTAACTTGTGCCTGTTAAACTTTTGGGGGTAAGGGATCTTAGACTTGTAAACTTCTCTTTCTCTCTCTTTCACCTTCTCAACTTGTTCCTTATTGACTTCCTCAACTAGAGTATTCTCATTTCCCTCATTCTCAATTTGACCATTGCTAGGACTATATTTAGCATCACTCTTCTTAGAGATTTCACTCTTAAGGACCCGACCACTTCTAGTCACAATCGCATTCATAGGGCTCTTAGGATCTAAGCTTGGTGAAGTCAAAGAAGAAAGATTTGTAAATTCCTTAAACTCACTATCCAATTGAGAAATTTGGGTCCCCAACCCCTTATGGTAAGTTAACATATCATTGAATTTGTCATTGCTTAGGGTCATGTAGGTGTCCAACAATTTGGCTTGCTTCTCTATGACACCTTCTAAGAAACTCCAAGACGAAAATGATTGATCATACAAATTATCAATATGCTCTTGGGTATTCGGGATAAATCCAAGTGGGGGAACTCTTTGAACATTCGATTGGAAATTTCCCCTACTTTGATTGTTCCAATTACCTCTACATTGATTTCGGCCACTATCGTGATTATGGTTACCATAACCTTGGTTATAGTCCCCATATCCTTGGCCATAACTTTGACCATTATAATTGTTGTTGTTATAGCTACCACAATTCCCTTTGATTCCATGGTTTCTATAACCGCCATTTTTGTTATAATTATCAAAGTTCATTTGGTTGTGATAATTCCTACTTCCAACATTCCCTTGAGCATCAAATCTAGGTCCAACATTGTTATTAGCAACTAAGTTCACATGTTCATTCTCACTCCCACATATTCATTACAAGGAACATTAGGGCAAATAGATGCATCATGGTCATTCATTCATCACAAATCACAAAACCAACATTCTCTAATCATGCAACAAGAAGAAGGAAGACAGTTAGAGGAAGAAGAAGTACCTCTCCCCTTAATTTGGGAAGGAAGAATTGGTGCTTGTGAGGTCGCGCTCTCGAGCTTATACTTGATAGAAACTACCTCCTTTCCTAAATCCGAAATTTGAGTCGACAAATTATTGATAGCATTGAGTTGTTCCATTGAGCATCCCATTGTACTACTCTTGTTTATCGACTCCTTCTCACAATCTTGCCATTCCTTGTAGTTTCTAACTACATCCTAAATGATTCCTACAACCTCTTCCTCAGTCTTATTCATGATTAGGCCTCCGGGTCCGGCATCAAGACTTGCCCTCCCTTGAGGACTCAAACCACCATAAAAAAAATTTTAATGATTAGGTAAGTGGGGATCCCATGGTGAGGACACTCACGTTGATACTCTTTGTATCTCTCCTATGCTTCATAAAGGCTTTCACTAGATTTTTGCTTGAAACCTTGAATCAAAGCTCTTGCCTCCGCCGTTTTATTTTTAGGAAAGAAACGGGAAAGGAATTCCTTGGTGACTTCATCCCAAATTCTCAAAGAATTAGGCTTCACTTCCTTATCAAGCCACTCTTGAGCTCTTCCAATTAGAGGGAAAGGAAATAGCTTAAGCCTTATGAATTCTTGAGCAACCCCGTTCACCTTAATTGTGATGAAATATTTCTTGAACTCCTTAAGATGATTTAGGGGGCTCTCATTCACTCCTTCACTATATTGCTGCCTTTCAATCAAAGTTATCATTGCCGTTTTGATTTTAAAGTCACTATCCGGGATCAATAATGGAGCAATCCCACTCTCATACTTGTATGCACCCGGAGTACCCAATTTCTTCAATATAACCCTTTGGATATCTCCCATGTTAACTTGCACAAACAAACTCAAAGGAAAGTATTAGTAACGTAACACGACTACAAATGTAGCAAAATGAGAAAAATCTTTTTGTATTTTCGAATTTTAATGAAATAGACTCAACAATAATAGCAAACAACTACGCCATCCCCCGGCAACGGCGCCATATTTTATCTAGGGCGGAGAATAGGTCGTTGAAAACTAATCTACCCTTGGTCAAAACAAAATTTGTAATCTCTCAACACAGCCCTATACCAAGCATAGAGTAAGTCGAGGGTCGAACCACTAGGAATGGGAGTTGAATGCTAATGTCAAAGCTAAGCTATTTCGAAGAAATAAAGTGAGGTGTGTCTATTCTACCAATCAAACAATCGAAATGAAATTATATTTATCAGGCACTAGGGTATGGATCCACATAAACTCGTAATTAATTCAACTATTTGGGATTGGAGATGACTAAGTCGAGTGTTGCGAGGGAAAATCAATTAAGCAATCAAGAGAGTATGGTAGACTAATCTCCTAGATGTCAAACTAGCTCCAACTACGAGAGACTCTAGCTAGGAAACTTGCAAACCTACTCAATCGACAAATGTAAGCCACAAACCAATTTTCCTTATCAATGTGAACTTACAATGCAATCTAGTGTGAGTAACTAGGTTGATCACTCCTAAATTAAACACACACATGCACATAATCAATCAACTAATTTAATCACAACATCAACTCCATCAAATTCCCCCAATTAGCATAAATCCATTACTCATATATGCTTCACCATTTCCCTAACAAGAAAACTACTCACTATTCATGGAAATCAATATCAAAACTAAACTAAACAACAAATTCATCATCATCATATTAATCAAGAATAAACCAATTCAAAAATCAATTAACTTGAACAATTAACAAAGAAATTGAGATCAAAACTAAGATTGCATTAAAGTAAAGAAATCCTTACAAACTTGCTTCAATTCAATGGAGAAAAACACTTGGAATTATCAATCTTCAATCATCAATCAAGAATTTCTCTCTTCTATAAACTAGAGTTTATCTCTCTAAAAAACTAACCTAATTCTATTCTAATTCTATTCTGAAAAATTTAAATTTCTTTAAAAATAGAAAGAAAATTTATATATAGTAAAACTAACTAAGAGAAATTAGTTAGATCGTCCCCAAATAAACTCGTACAGGCACGGCCAACTATAAGGGAGAGTGCAGCCGCGCAAATCTAGGTACGGAACATACACCCATACAGGCGCAGTCGCGCCGTATCCGCGCGCGCCTGCTCCTGGGAACAGGGCAGCCCTCTTCCCTATCATGCCGATGCTCCTCGTGCGATCCACTTAATGCTCTTGATAAGCACAAGACCTTGCAGTTTCTAAACTCCATATTTGTGAGTTCAACACGAGAAATCATGCCCCTACGGCTTGAATGCACAGCTTAAGGACTTTAGGAACTTGCACTTCTCCATGCTTAAGCTTCAAATGGAGAACATTAGACATCCTAATAAATGCCAAACTTGGGAAGAGGCCTCGGGAAACTTGGATAACGACCTTAACCTGAAAAATAAAGGAAAAAAAGAAAATAAAAGAGAAAATAACGAAATAAACCAAGAAATGCATAAAGAAAGAAATCCAACTAAGAAAATGCAAACTAAAAGAATAAAGAGTAAAATTAAGGAAAATCTAAGTAAAGGAGCTATAGAATAACATGAAATTTACCCTAAAAAGAACCAAATGAGTGTCATAAATGACACTCATCATTGTCCTAAAAACCTTCAAGTTGTCGGAGTAGCTGTTAATCTCTGTTTGATTTGTTCCCAGTTGAAGGGAGCACGTTTCCATTATAGTCGGTAGTATTGAACTTGGATCTACTATATTTTCCACGCATCTCGGGATGACATGTTATACGCCAATTCCATCTTTACCGCCGTGTTTGATGATAATCCTCTGTATTGCTATCTTCAAAGTAATAGGGAATAGCTAATAGGGCCAAATCTGACAGATCTGGTAAGTGTGCTGGGACAATGGAATTTTTGTTAAGGACCAATATGTCACCAGGTGGTCGTCGCCCATGCACAATCCAATCAGCAACTGTTGCAGCGGTGACTAATTGGAGGTTGAGTTTTTGTTCTCCAACACTTTAGACGGACTGTATAACAGTCAATAACCCCTTACCCATCTCAATGATTCCTCCAACCGGCCTAGAAGGCCTGTAATTGACGGCAAGAGTAGTTGTTTTAACAAGAGTATTTGGAACCAACCTGTTTTTGTAAACAACAAATTTTTGTTTACATTCATGGGAGATCCAAAACCCTCTCCCCTGCCTTCTCTTAATGTCTCTAGCATGTATTTGCATGCTTTGTGTTTCATCTATAGGTATTTCAGGTGGGGAGATCATTGGAGTGTATAGTTTAATTGTAGTTTCTGTTTAAGTATGTTGATTTGCATTTACGTTGTGGGAAGGGACTCACAATTAAATAGGCAGAAATCTATGGCGCCATTTAGACTGCCAAAAATTTTCTAGCATAAAACAGTAAATAGTACTTCGGAGCCAAAATTTTTGATATTTTGGGGTTAATTATATTAAATAGGTAAAATATTTAATACTTGTAAAATATAAAATGGTTAAATTTAAAATGGTAAAATAAAATTGTGGGCCTAAATATTCCAGCCTAAAACACTAATTGTTGTATTTCGGCGCCAAAATATACAATAATGCTAAACTATTATTGTGGGCCCAAATATATGATAATGCTGAAATTGTTGGTATTGTGGGCCAAAATATAAAATAGGTGACATTGGGCCACGGTATATGAAATTGCTATGAGGACAAAATATAAAATAGTTGACATTGGGCCAAGGTATTTGATAGTGGTATCAGTCCAAAATCTAAAATATATGACATTGGACCACAGTGTATAGCCCAACAATACACGGTAAAAATGATATTGGGCCACGATTTAGAGCCCAACAATACACACTAATAAACATTAAATGATATTGGGCCACGGTTTATATCCCAACAATACACACTAAAAATTATACTGGCCGACGCTAAATAGCCCAACAATGTACATCTAATTAAATTCGGCCAGAACGTAGCCAAACTCAAATGTGCATAGCCAGACTCAAATGTGCATCTAATTAAATTTATGGAGATTAATACATGATATAATTGGACATAATAATACATGGTTAAATCTAGATTAAAACACAGAATGTAGTAGATTAAAACACCAAGTCACAATTCATTAGATACATGAAGGGTTAACTAATTAATTAAAAAACGAAAAATAAAATTTCACCATCACTTCAAGGCATGTCAAACACAAAATACTTTAAATAATGTTGATAAGCTGTAATTTTAATTCAATGATCCCTTGTGGTAAGTCGTCCCTTCCAATGTCAATTAAGCTCTTGCTTGGCTGTTGATATATCCAATTTATATAGTGTTTTACCCCTGTCCCTTGGTCATAATTAGTAGTGTTTTTGGCTCTTTAGAGCCACTTTTATTATTAATTAGTGTTTTCTAGTGTTTTTGTAGTTTTGCTTAAGTTTTGTAGGAAATTGCACATTTGGAGCGTTTTCCGGGTTTATCATGAAGCAACTACGAGCATTAGGAGGACACGACCGTCTTTGAAGCCCAGGACCGGTTTGGGCCGGTGATTAAGGGCTCGGTATGTGATACCGGGGCATTTGGATCGAGTATTCAAGACCCGAAGAGGAAATCCGGATTGGGCTGAAGAATCGAGCCCAATCGAAGTCCAAGCCTCGAAGAAGAAGTCGGGCCCGATCGGGCAAGCTTGCGCCCAATCGGGCGGGCGCGCACAAGAATGCACCAGCTAGAAGGTGCACCCGATCGGGTGAGCGTAATCTCGATCGGGCGCGGCTGCCCTGGAAGAGAGAAGAAAAAAAAGGCAGGCCCGATTGGGGGCGTGTTTTTAGAGGACCTAATTATCGAGATTTTTAGTTTTCAATTAGGATTTGTTTTAGGGATGTTTAAGTACGACTTTTGTACATAATTTTGATTACCTTCTCCTTTAGAATTTCTCTCTCTACTTAGAATATTTTCTCTCTCTTAAATTCTCTCAACTTTGTTCTTAACTCCATTCCTTAATCCAAATTTCTTTTGGTAACAATTTCTTCTCTTTTAATTTTAGTTATTTTCTTTAATACTTTCATCATGCCTTGTTGTATTGTTTTGATTAGTTTAGATTTAATTATGCTTGAGTAGTTTTATTTCTAGGCTTTATGGAGATCTAATAAATAATATGAAGGGGTAATTTGTGATTGTTGATTATTAATGCTTGATTAATTTTCTATTAATTGATTTAATGTTATGCAATTAGGTTTGGCCAGATTTAATTGTATGAGTTTAGCAATATTAATTCGAGATTCGACATATGAGAATTGATGTTTAGGCTTAGTTTCAATAGGCGGACTAATTTATAAATGGTTAAGTCGAGATTCAAGAGATGAGATTTAATACCGATAAATTAACTCTGTGATTGTAATACGTAGCGAAAGCCCTTTATAATTTGACTAATTGATGCTTGATGATTGCTTATTATGATTTGCCCCGGAATATTGTTTATTAGTGAACCTATTCCCTAGGTTTTCCCTTCATTGATTTACATCCTTTCTTTTTATTCCCTTCTTACTTTTACCTTTATAGTTTAATTACTCCTTTTCAATAAATTTGGTTACTTGATAATTTAGATTGCTTCTAATTAATTAGGAATAAATTGACCTGTTTTCCTGTGGTTCGACCCTTCTTCCCTATCTACATAGTTAGTGGATTTAGGTTTTATTTATGATTAGGTGAATACGACTTGAGCTTGTCAAAGTTTTGCGTCGTTGTCGGGAAAACGGTTTTATTTTTATTTTCTGATTATTTTTTGTAGTCTAGATTATCCCCTCTTGTCTCAGAGAACGTTAGTTCTTTGAGGCAATTCTCATATTTGTCTTTTAGGTCCTTGTTTATGCCCAGGTGTTCCAGATCAGGTTACATTCCATTCGATCCTGAGATCGAGCGCTCGTTTCATAGGCAAAGAAACCTTTATAGACAAATTCTGGCGGGTTCTGAGGAAGACAACAATCGAAGAGACCCTCCCTCTGATTTTAGCGACACAGAAATTCCTACAGATTCAGAATCAGAGATGACGGCCTAAAAGAAGCTTAGTGACTACTCGCAGCCGAAGCTCATAGATTTTCCGCACCTTACTCCCACTCCAGCTCTTGATGGAGTTCAATTTGAAATCAAGCCCCAATTTATTACTATGATAGAGAGGAAGCAATTCAGTGGAGCTAAGGGTGAAGATCTTCATCTTCACATTGCAGATTTCTGCCAATATTGTAACACTATTAGACAAGTTGGGGTCACGTAGGACCAAATCAGGGAGATTCTTTTTCCCTTTTCATTATGTGGCAAAGCAAAATTATGGTTTAATGGTTTGAATAGAACTGCACTTGGTATTACTGACTGGGAAACTCTTACCTTGAATTTCTATAATAAATATTACCCTGCAGAGAGAACAGCTGTACTAAGAAGTGCTATTCAGAACTTCGCTCAAGAGGCCGATGAAACTTTATATGAGGCTTGGGAGAGGTTCAAAAATCTACAGAGAGAATGCCCCCACCACAATCTAGCACAGTGGCAATTGATCCAAGCTTTCTACAATGGACTTGGAAATTCATCTAGATCAGTTCTAGATTCTGCAGCTACTGGGAGATTCATGAATTTAAATGTGGACGATGCCGGACAGGTTATCGAAGATATGACAATACACAATTCGCAATACGGGAATCTGAGAAGGTTTGCAAATAAAGGAAAGCATAATGTCGATTGCATATCCTTTTTGCAAGCTCAATTAACATCTATTTGTCAAAAATTAGGTAATCTTACTACTACTCCTAACTCTATAGCTAATGTTTCTGCTGTTGCTAACAATGAAGCTTTTTGTGAAAATTGTGGAATTGTAGGGCATTGGGAGCAAGATTGTAGGAGTTCCATGGAACAAGTTAATGCCTTCCAAACCTATAGGCAGAATAACCCATATTCCAACTCTTATAATCCTGGTTACCGGAACCATCCATATCTTTCGTACCGGAGTACCAATGTACAAAACCCTCCACCTCCACAACAACCACAACAGCAACCCCCACCACAGCAGAATTATTACCATCCAAATTCTAGACAGTAAAACCAAGCACAACCCTCATCATCTTCTGACCCTGCTATGACAAAAATTAGAGCAATGCTTATTAACATGCAAAAGCATATGGATAATAGGGATGCGCAAATTGATTCTATTTTAGCCCATAATAAAATCATGGATAATCAAATTACACAACTTTCATCTACCCTACAAACCCGTCAGCAGGGAGCTCTACCATCACAACCTATCCATCCCAAAGATCATGCCAATGCAATCACTCTAAGGAGTGGTTCACATTATGATGGACCTCCTATGCCCAAGGAAGATGGACCAGTTCCTGATCTAGATTCCTCTATACCAAACGCTAATCCTGCTAACCCTGAAGAGCTACAAACAGATACAAACCCTTCTAATGTTTCATTGTTGGGTAAATCTCAGGATAAGGGAGGAGATGTTTAAAGCCCGGTTATCAAACTACCGTTCCCTAATAGACAATTGAAGAGTAAGTTTGATAAACAATTCGATAAGTTCTTGGAGGTTGTGAAAAACCTGCAGGTAACAGTTCCTTTCACTGATTTAATCACTCAGGTTCCTGCATATGCTAAATTTATGAAAGACATTTTGAATAGGAAAAGGGCCTTTAGTGAGGTAGAAACTGTAGCCTTTACAGAGGAGTGTAGCGCCTTATTGCAAAATAAATCCCCTCCTAAATTAAAAGATCCTGGTAGTTTTTCTATCCCTTGTCATATAGGGAATGTTTTTATTGATAAAAATTTGTGTGATTTGGGTGCCAGTGTCAGTGTTATGCCATCGTCTGTCTGTGCTAAACATAATATGGGAGAATTAAAAGTTACTAATATAACTTTGCAACTGGCAGATCGTTCTGTAAAATAACCCCTAGGTATTTTAGAGGATTTCCCTGTCAGAGTTGGTAAATTTTTTATCCCCGTTGATTTTGTTGTTTTAGACATGGTAAACGATACACAAATACCCATTACATTAGGTAGAACTTTTCTCCATACTTCATGAGCCATTATTGATGTGAAAAATGGTAAAATAACCCTTTTTGTTGGTGATGATAATGTTACTTTTAAGGAAATTTTGACAATTACCACCTTCTGTTATGTCCATTTTAGCAATTACCACCTTCTATTTTTTTTTTTTAAAATTACCACATTCTATTTTCAAAAACATCAAAAGTTACCACCTTCTTGCCCCCCAACTACCACATGACGTCATTTTAGGCCCATTCTTTCCCTTCTCTCCCTATTTCCCTCACATCTCTCATTCCTATGTGGATTCTCATCTCCCCTTTCACTTTTTTTCACCCAAACCACCAATAATTGTTCGTCAATTTTGATTTGGAGGAGTGAATTGAAGTGTTTTTTATTGTTTGGGGGAAAAAAGTGAAAGGGGGGTGTAGACACCCATTTGTGTCTCCCCAAAACAAAACCCAGTGATGAGTACCTTTCACGTCGTATCATAACCGAATGAAACGAAAGTGTGGAAGGTCTAGTGTTGCGGAAAGTTTTATTTCTTTTCTCTTCTCCCTGTTTTTGAAAACTTTATTTTTAAGAAAACAGCCAATCCAGTTTGGTTGGTCTATGATATGGGTCCAATAGTGGTGTAGTTGGATGGGGCTTGCAATGACCTTTCCAACGATATATTATAAGCCCAATTCCGATGAATGTTGAGGAAGTTATGGCCAATTTACTAAACTGGGCCCGGTTTGAGCTTTATGTACGGCCCAATGATCTAGGGGAGGGCCTAATATGATTTATCATTCCTAATGCAATTAGGAATGGTTTTAGTCTTCTAGAATCTTCTAGAAAATTCTTTTCATTCCTAATTCAATTAGCATTGATAAGTTGACTTTGTTGACTTTTCAGAGTTTTAATCAAGATCAAATAGCATTTTCGAAGAAATTATATTATTTTATCTTCCAGTACGGGAAATTTATCGGATTTTCGAAAACGCGTTCAAATCCAGTTTGGCGTCCAACCCCAGGCCTTGGCGCTTGGAACCAGGCTTGGCGCCAGGCGCTAGCCACCGGTGCCTGGCGCTAGCTAGCCAGGGTTGGCGCCAATCCAGTTTTGCGATCGTCAGACTCTGTTTTGTTAAATTATCTTTTTTGGCTGATTTTCTCTATAAATAACGTATTAAAACTCGATTTTCAATAACCAGATTTCATCAATTCTTATTTCAATTCACCAACTCTCATCAAGATTTTCTTGATTATTCTCTCTCTTTTCTAAACTTTATTTTCACATACAAAATTCCGCATTCGCAAGATCTAGAAACACCTAGCCATATTCGAAGTTGCCTTCGCCCTAGACGTGAAAGGTTTAATTTCTGAGGGTTTGGTCCCAAATCTCTCTTTAAATTATTTAATTTAATTGTTTTGATTATTATTTTCCTTGAAGTTACTAACGCGTGTATTTTGTTATTAGAAAGAGGTACGAGGCATCAAAGTAAGTACTTTAATTGATTTATTGATATTATGATGTAGATATCATGTTTACATTGTTATTACGATATTCCTAGTATCATGTCTAGGGTATTTTTAATATTAAATATGATTTTTATGATGCTTCTTATCTTATTTTTAATTTTAATTCATGTTAGTATCATGTTAGGGCTAAAGCTTTGATTTTTATTGCTTAGTGACATGCTAGGGTTTGTTATTAATCTTGTTAGTATCATGCCTAGGATCTTACTCTTATTATGCTTTAACATTAACATGATTATGATTATAATTGTTATAATTTATGATGATGATTATTATTATTATTATTATTTTGATGATGATTATTTATGATGATATTATTATTATTATTATAATTATTGTTCATGATTATTATTATGGTTATAATTATTATCGATTATTTTTATGTTGCTTGATGTTTATTATTTATTGCTTGATCACACCTTTTATTGCATGCTTAAAGGGAATTTTGTACCTGTAATCACGCTTAATAATCTTGTTTAGAGTTAATATGATTATAAATTCAAGTGATCGCCAATAATAGTTTATTTGTGCATTATATTCAACCAACATAGAATAAACAGGTTTAGGGTTAATCCTATTGATTGCATGTTAATCAGAAAGCGCACATGAATACGAGCAGAATAAAGTAGAGGCTTATTATTAGGGCAGATTCAATCTCTTTTAGGTTGGATTTGTACCATCATCCCCGGACCCTTATTTGGTTCATGACCTTATGAAGTTGACGATCTCTTGGATCGTTAAGGGGTGTAACCTTCATCCTATGAACGGTTTACAAGTTTCTTAAAAGCTTGTTGGCGACTCTTTTGCTCTATCTTCTTCCCTTTTGGACGCCACCGTACTTTAGTGTATGATTACAGTGGGGTTCAAGCTAGGGGTTAAAGCTTGAAATTATTCCCTACATTTTTTGGCGACTCCACTGGGGAGGATTTCTATTTTAATTCCTGAATTTGTTTCAGCAATGATTTAGAATGAGTGGATGAGACTCGAAAAGTTCTAAGTATTTCATGTGCGTAATTTTGATTAACATTATTGTCATATGCATAAAAAAGATCTCATTGGAAAGACCATCCGTAATGAGTTAAAAATATAGGATTTTACACGTAGGAAATTTGAGGAATATCTTTCACAACTAGGATTGAAATAACACCGCGCGAAACTGGAAAATTTTATCGAGCATAGAAAGCTGCTGATGCATGTGGGAAGTAGCGTCAGGGGCCAGAGCTTGGCGCCAGCATTTTAGTCGTAGCCAGTATTAGCGCCAGGCGCTTACAGTTAAAAGCTGGCGCCAGTCTCTGATTGCTGGCGCCAATTTCCTCCAATACCGAGTCAGAAATATGCGTTCTAATTTCGACCAGTTTTTCGTATTGTTTGCTCGATCCTACTTCCTGATTGAATTTTTTCTCACTTTTCTGAAACCCATATGTGTTCTACATATGGACATAACCCTCTGGGAATTCATGCTCCATCTACCCGATTGAACGCTCCGTGCAACAAAGGGTACATCCGAGATTGTTGAATTCACCAAACCATGGAAGCGAGTTTTTTCTAAAACTCGCGGTGTCCCATCCACTTGCACCAACCCTTCACGGTTAGGGATCCGCGCGGTGCATCCGGACAATTAACCATGGACCCTCTATTGACTAAACCATATCCCGAACTTTAGAGAACTAGAGCCATGGTTAGGTTGCAAACTCATTGCATCATATTATGCCTACTTGACTAATTGTGCATTATTTGTTGTGCATACTCTATGTGATTTTTCCTAACCGTTTGTTTGACTTGTGTTAAGACTAAATAAACTGATTAATGACTAGAGGACATTGTTTAATTAATTTGAGCTAATAAATAAACATAAAATCGAGTCATAGTTCCTTTAAGTCAACCCGGATTTTTATTCCCGTATACTGCACAAACGTCAACTTGTTTTGGTTATATCTGGAGTTCTAGAAAGAACTATGAGTCTTACAACCTATGGATCTGTAGCCCCGAGTTTGTTCTTAAATTTGGCGTTGGTTTCATCCCAATCAGAGTCGCCGATAAAAAGTTATGACTAAAATACCACAGTCTATCCAGTTTAATGCATATACGTGAAGTCTTAACTTAGTCTTTGCTTGAGTCTAGTTACATAGTCTAGCCACATGGTCATGACACGAGTCTTAACATGTCACCTACACTCACTAGTATTAGCACACACTTTGAGTATACATCACCATGGCCATGTCTTAGGTTCATGCATGAGTCGGTATTTTCCATCATTTGAGTTGGGGGGTACATTCTATTCCTAATTCTTCATATCCCTCCATCATTCTTCTTCACATTATATTCCATCTTTCTTCACTTCCTCCTTCCATTGAATGTCGAATAGAGTTTGAGTTAAATAATTAATAATGAATATCCCCAAATTCCTTTCCCACAGTACTTGGTCGAGGAGAGAAGGGCGATTAATCAAGGACAACCTCTTTATTCAAGTCTCGCTTTTTGATAAACCGATTCGTCAAAAGAGGAAGGCTAAGAAGATAATGGCAACTCAAGAAGAAGTCAATGATCTTAAGAACCAACTGGCTACTGTGACTGAGACACTGAAACTTCTCGCACTTAAGGTCGATGATCCCGTGAAGCAACAACAGATTGATCTCATACAAGAGAGTCTAAGCAAGCTATCTAGTGACTATAAACTTCAGGGCATGAGTTCACAAGGGGTCTCGCTGGACAAGGAACTTCTTCCGCATAAGTTCAATGCCACTGACATCCCTAAATTGAAGGCAACAGATAACCCTTACTTCCATCTAAGAGCTTTTGAAACCATAATGAGTATTAAGGGTATCGATAAGAAGGTTTTCCCCTCTCTGTTCCCACTATCTCTTGAAACCGTTTGCCAACAATGGTTCTTCTCCCTTGACAAGGAGAAAACCTCTACCTGGGAATCGATAGTAAACGCTTTCATTGATAGGTACAAGTGCAATATTCAAGTTGAAACTGACCATAGACAACTTGAGATGCTAAGATAAAAAGAGAATGAAGGCTTTACTTCTTTCTTTAATAAATGGAGGGAAACTTCCGCCAAGATGATTGAGGTCCCCACCGAAAAGGAGTCTGTAAGGATGTTTGTCAAGAATCTCCAAGAAAAGTATTCAAAGCACTTAAAATATCAACACAACTTGAATATTTTCAAGGCCGTTTATGACATCGGAATTGAAATCGAAGATGACCTCGCAAAGCAAAAAGCTACTAACAATAGTAACCACGGTGGCTGGAAAGGAAAGAAGAACGACAATCCTTCTTCTTCAGAAAACGCCCACTCTAGTAATAATGTTAGTACCTTTGACCATAATGGTGTCTTAGCTATAGATAATCAAGGATCTAAAAGGAAACCCAGGCGAGAGTTCACACCCATTGGAATGACCTACGATGCTGCTTTCGACCGTCTTTACGATCGAGGATTAATCAAACCTATCGGCCCTACCGAGGATCCAACACCAGAAAATCGATATTCGAGATGGAATCCCAACTCCTATTGCAAGTACCATCGAGGAAACGGTCATACCACTGATGAATGCTACAGGTTTTAAAATCTCATTCAAGATCTCATAGAGGCAAATAAGATCCCATCGCCTCTAGCTAGCAAGAAGACTGGAAGATGTCGGAGCAAACAACACAAGACAAGAGGCGAGCTTCAATGACAAGATTTCATGACCTCCTTTTCTATTTCTTTTTCATTTTTTCCTTTTTTCCCAATAAGTCTAGCATAGGCACCTTTTCTTTTCCTTTAGATTATTTTTGTAGTTTTTCTTTTCTTTTCCCTTTTTAATAAAATGAGCATTTATTTCCTTATATATGATCATTTCATTATATTGCATCAAATATAATAAAAAAAAAAAATCCATGTCAAATTAAGCACAAGGTATACCAATGATTTGAGGCACCCCTTGTAGCCACATCATATCTCCTTTTGCCTTTCTAATTTACAAATCCTTTCTTCATAAACCACTTTGAGCCTCATCTAACGATAGACCTTTCTTTTTTCAACCTACATCTATCTAACCTTGGGATGGGATGGTGTGCAACTTATGCAATTTTCAAAGAACAAAGCTTGAGTGATTTCAGAAATTCAAAAAATAGTAAAAATAAGCAAAAGCAAAAAAAAAATAAATAAAAGTGTACAAAAGGGCAAGTGTTCCAATGTCTTTGATATGAAAATATCTTCGATATGAACACGTCTCAGATTGCGTCTCTTATCGAGTGCTCGAGAAACATGAATGCCAAGTGAGTGATAGACCGCATGATCGAGATTGCCCACACTTATAAAAATGAAATAAATGCTAAAAAAAAAAAAAAAAAAGAGCTAAAAAAGAGTAGAAAATCAAGCATATAATATAAAGATTCAAAAGCGAGGTTGCACACCTTTGGGGCTTATCTATGGTCTTGAACCTTTATCCCCTTCTTCTTCAAACCTTTAGCCTAACCACGCTACAACCCTTAAAAAGACCTTTTTTGAGGTATACACACTTGTGCGAGGTTCGGCTAGAGCTACGTTCGGCCTGATTCCTAACGGATACGTAGGAAACCTCACATCGAGGTGCGGCCGTAATAAAAATGCATTCATATTCACATTCACACACTTACACCATGATCATATCAAGGGATATCCTATGCTCATCCCTATTCACTTAGAGCTAGACTTGGGGGCTTTATCCCTACATCATTAGCTTACCCTAGCCTAAGAGTCACCACCATTTGACTCTTTTAACAAATAATATTTTTTCACACACTTAGCTCTTGTGGCCTAGCTTTAGTGTCACTATCACACACATCAAAGACACATGACTAAATACTTCCCTTAGGAACCCTTTGTCATGAAATCTTAACGTTGAAGCATGCCTTGTCATATCAACATCACTCATCATTGCATCACGAAGTATGAAGTGCTTAGCCACCGTGCCTAAGTTACCCAAATACTTTCATCATTGAGTCAACCATTGAGATAGCCTAGGATGAATTAATCCTTGCACCTTGAGAGACAGTATCAAATGACATTTGACTAAGCTCATTCAACATGCATCTTCAACACTTCAATTCTTTTTTCGTGTCTTTCTTTTTCAGGAGAAAGTCGGTACCCTCCACAAAATTGACGGAAAATTTTTGCTTTTTTGCATTTTTCGAGTCGCACGATCACATTACAATGCACACACGAGTAATGTACACATTGAGTCATGTCGTGTCATATCACTTTGATTTGATTCTAACACACGTGTCATTTTACTTTGAGTCGAGTCAACCTCGAGTCAGTCAATCATATCGAGTCAAGTTTATACCTTGAGTCGTGTCAAGTCGATGAGTCAAGAAACATTAAGCCTTAGGTCAACCCTAAGATAATTAAAGAAATTGGCAAAGTTCTATAGTCAAGAATAAATACAGGTGCAGCAGAATAGGGAAGACCCTACTCCAATTCTTGGCGCCAGAGATATCTCAGCAACGACAAAGCTCGAAGCCTCTCAGAAAGGTGATTTCGACTTCATACATCAATTTCGGGTTCCTTGTTACGCCAGTTAGCCCCTATAAGCAATTTGACATGATTAGTAGTCGGCTTGATTACAATTGCAATAAGTGATTGACCTGACGAAAGATCGTCTCACTTAGCTTAAGTGCCTAAGTATTGGCTCATTACAAGCACCAAAGCATCAGTTCAAAAGCTAGCACTTAAACGACAATATTTCCAAATATGGATTGTCGCGCATTCTTATTAAACGACAAAGTTTTCCAAAAATGGATTGTTGTGCATCTTCTTCAATGACAATTTTTCCAAGATCGGATTGTCATCGTTGGCAAGTTTTCCGAAATTGGATTGTCATACACCCAGTTCCCTATAGCAAAATTTCCCAAAGGATTGTTGTAGGTTTCTATTCATCATAAATATTAGCAAAAGTTCCTCAACGTGGATTGTCATTCATTTCAGTAAGTGGCAAATTTTCCCAAAGTGGATTGCGGTCGACTCTTTTTTACAAATGTTCCAAGACGCAGATCGTCAATAGTGGCAATATTTTCCCAAAAGGATTGTCGCATAGCGTTGGCAAATTTCCAAGGTGGATTGCTTTCAAGAGTTATATTCCAAGATGTGGATTGTCGATCGTAGCAAAGTTCTTATGAAAGATTGTTACGAAGCATTGGCAACTTTTCCAAAAATTGGATTTTGGCAAATTTTCCGAGGTACGGATTGTCGCTTCATCGTTACAACATTTCCAAGGATGGATTGTTACGTGGCATTGACAACTTTCCCTAAATCGGATTATCATACATCATACAAGAGTTGTGTTGGCAACTATTCCCAAAGAAAAGAGGATTGTCATCACAGCAAAAGCACCGACATACTGGTTCACAAGCAGCAAAGCGCCGACGTACTGGCATAGCAAACATTAAGAAGCATTGATCTTTTCGAAGACTATCACAGCGGAAGGAGAAGATATCTTTGACAGCGTTTCTTAGATTGTGGAAAGTTGTCACAAACAACTGAGGATTGTTTCAAGAGAAGCAATCTTCGATGGTATTCCCTAGGATGTGGAATATTATCAATGCGGATGAGGATTGTTTCAAGAGAAATAATCTTCGATGATATTCCCTTGGACGTGGAATATTATCATTGCGGAAGAGGATAGTTTCAAGCGAAGCGATCTTCTAATTTGGAAGCAGTTACAGGCGTAGGAGTTTTCAAGTGGGATGGCATTCTCTAGCTTGCTAGAGGTCATCAAAACAATCGGTTACTTTCAGAGACGTGTGCTCGACAGTGCAAGATACGCGTTTCTTAACTCTTCTATCTGTTTAACTAACGCTAGTTTTGCAGGTATCGGCGTTACAAGATTGATTTAGGATCGCAGAACGTTCTAAATCATTCTTCGTCCCTATCGATACTTTGACTTTTGTTTTCGAAACTTGCGTTTCTCCAAACTCAGTCAAAGTGGGGGCTTTTGTAGACACCCATTTGTGTCTCCCAAAAACCAATCCCAGTGATGAGTACCTTTCACGTCAAATCATAATCGAATGAAACGAAAGTGTGGAAGGTCTAGTGTTGCGGAAAGTTTTATTTCTTTTCTCTTCTCCCTGTTTTTGAAAACTTTATTTTTAAGAAAAAAGCCAATCCAGTTTGGTTGGTCCATGATATGGGTCCAATAGTGGTGTAGTTGGATGGGGCTTGCAAAGACCTTTCCAACGATATATTATAAGCCCAATTCCGATGAATGTTGAGGAAGTTATGGCCAATTTACTAAACTAGGCCTGGTTTGAGCTTTATGTACGACCCAATGATCTAGGGGAGGGCCTAACATGATTTATCATTCCTAATGCAATTAGGAATGGTTTTAGTCTTCTAGAATCTTCTAGAAGGTTCTTTTCATTCCTAATTCAATTAGCATTGATAAGTTGACTTTGTTGACTTTTCAGAGTTTTAATCAAGATCAAATAGCATTTTCGAAGAAATTATATTATTTTATCTTCCAGTACGGGAAATATATCGGATTTTGGAAAACGCGTTGAAATCCAGTTTGGCGTCCAACCCCAAGCCTTGGCGCCAATCCTGTTTTGCGATCGTCAGACTCTGTTTTGTTAAATTATTTTTTTTTGCTGATTTTCTCTATAAATAACGTATTAAAACTCCGTTTTCGATAACCAGATTTCATCAGTTCTTATTTCAATTCACCAACTCTCATCAAGATTTTCTTGATTATTCTCTCTCTTTTCTAAACTTTGTTTTAACATACAAAATTCCGCATTCGCAAGATCTAGAAACACCTAGCCATATTCGAAGTTGCCTTTGCCCTAGACGTGAAAGGTTTAATTTCTGAGGGTTTGATCCCAAATCTCTCTTTCAATTATTTAATTTAATTGTTTTGATTATTATTTTCCTTGAACTTACTAACACGTGTATTTTGTTATTAGAAAGAGGTACGAGGCATCAAAGTAAGTACTTTAATTGATTTATTGATATTATGATGTAGATATAATGTTTACATTGTTATTACGATATTCCTAGTATCATGTCTAGGGTATTTTTAATATTAAATATGATTTTTATGATGCTTCTTATCTTCTTTTTAATTTTAATTCATGTTAGTATCATGTTTTAGAGCTAAAGCTTTGATTTTTATTTCTTAGTGACATGCTAGGGTTTGTTATTAATCTTGTTAGTATCATGCCTAGGATCTTACTCTTATTATGCTTTAACATTAACATGATTATGATTATAATTGTTATAATTTATGATTATTATTATTATTATTATTATTATTATTATTATTATTATTATTATTATTATTATTATTTTGATGATGATTATTTATGATGATATTATTATTATTATTATAATTATTGTTCATGATTATTATTATGGTTATAATTATTATTGATTATTTTTTATGTTGCTTGATGTTTATTATTTATTGCTTGATCACACCTTTTATTGCATGCTTAAAGGGAATTTTGTACTTGTAATCACGCTTAATAATCTTGTTTAGAGTTAATATGATTATAAATTCAAGTGATCGCTAATAATAGTTTATTTGTGCATTATATTCAACCAACATAGAATAAACTGGTTTAGGGTTATTCCTATTGATTGCATATTAATCAGAAAGCGCACATGAATACGAGCATAATAAAGTAGAGGCCTATTATTAGGGCAGATTCAATCTCTTTTAGGTTGGATTTGTACCATCATCCCCGGACCCTTATTTGGTTCATGACCTTATGGAGTTGACGATCTCTTGGATCGTTAAGGGGTGTAACCTTCATCCTATGAACGGTTTACAAGTTTCTTAAAAGCTTGTTGGCGACTCTTTTGCTCTATCTTCTTCCCTTTTGGACGCCACCATACTTTAGTGTATGATCACAGTGGGGTTCAAGCTAGGGGTTAAAGCTTGAAATTATTCCCTACAGGGGGATGATAATCGAGTTAGGAATGAGAAATGTGAAGGAAATAGGGAGGAAAGGGAAAAAATGAGCCCAAAATGACGTCATGTGGTAGTTGGGAGGCAAGAAGGTGGTAACTTTTGATGTTTTCGAAAATAGAAGGTAATAATTTTCAAAAAAAAAAAAAATAGAAGGTGGTAACTGCTAAAATGGACATAACAGAAGGTGGTAATTGTCAAAATTTCCTACTTTTAATTTAGGGAAAGTTTTGAAAGGGCCTATGCTAGAAGAAAATTGTTGTTTTATTGATATAATTGATATAATGGACGATATTTGTGATGATAGCTTGCCACAGGTTCTTGCAAGGGATCCCCTAGAGGAAATTCTTTGTGGGAATTTATCTGCAAATAATGCAAGCGTCTGGGGTAAAGAAGTACAGGATATTGAAAGAGCTCCTTCCTTAAAAGAGTTAGACCCCAAAGAGACATTGAAGGTAGTAAATTTAGTTCAGGAATCGAAACCTGCAGAAGTCATAAACATGAACTAAAATCTCTCCCTTCTCACTTAAAATATATTTTTCTAGATGAGCAGGAACTATACCCCGTGATCATCAGTACTGCACTTAATGACCTACAAACTTCCCAACTTCTAGGGGTTCTTCAAACCCATAAGAAAGCAATTGGGTACAGTATTGATGATCTCAAGGGTATTAGCCCTGATTTTTGTATGCACGGGATACATTTAGAGGATAACTATAAGCCCTGCATTCAACCCTAGAGAAGATTGAATCCTAACATGCTGGAAGTAGTCAAGAAAGAGATTATGAAATTACTTGATGCAGGTATTATCTATCTTATTTCTGACTCCAAGTGGGTAAGTCCTGTGTAGGTAGTGCCTAAAAAAGGTGGGATGACTGTGATCACTAATGAGAAAAATGAATTAATTCCCACTAGAACTGCAACAGGGTGGCGTATGTGCATTGATTATCGTAGACTAAATATCACCACTAAAAAGGACCACTTCCCCCTCCCCTTTATAGATCAAATGCTTGAGAGGTTATCCAACCATAAGTTCTTTTGCTATTTGGATGGGTATTCGAGATTTTTCCAAATTCCAATTCACCTTGAAGATCAGGAAAAGACAACCTTTACATGCCCTTATGGTACTTTTGCATATCGTAGGATACCTTTTGGTTTATGTAATGCCCCCGCTACCTTTCAACGTTGTATGATGAGCATCTTTTCTGATTTCATAGAGTCTATTATGGAAGTCTTTATGGATGATTTTAGCGTGTATGGTTCTTCATTTGATTCATGTCTAATAAATCTCGCTAAAATTTTGAAACGATGTGAAGAATGCAATTTGGTACTAAACTGGGAGAAATGTCTTTTTATGGTGACAGAGGGAGTAGTTCTAGGTCACATTGTATCTGACAAGGGCATACAAGTAGATAAAGCTAAGATTTCAGTGAGTGAGCAATTACCTCCCCTAGTTAATGTTAAGGGAGTTAGAAGTTTCGGGTCATGCGGGGTTTTATCGTCGCTTTATCAAAGATTTTTCTAAAATTGCTAAACTACTGACTTAGCTTTTTCTAAAGGATGCCCCTTTTATTTTTACTGACGAGTGTCTTGAGGCTTTTAATAGGATTAAGCAGGCTTTGATATCGGCACCCATCATATGTGCTCCCGATTGGAATCTCCCTTTCGAGATCATGTGCGATGCAAGTGACTTTTCACTAGGAGCCGTGCTCGGACAAAGAAAGGACAAAGTTTTTCATGCTATTTATTATGCAAGCAAAACTTTAGATGAAGCCCAAGTCAACTATGCCAAAATGGAGAAGGAGTTTCTTGCAGTTATATATGCTTTAGAAAAATTTAGATCACATCTTGTTGGTTCTAAAGTCATTGTTTTTACTGACCAAGGAGCGTTGAAGTACTTGATAGCTAAGGCGGAATCAAAGCCAAGGCTACTCCGTTGGGTTCTTTTGCTCCAAGATTTTAATATCGAGATAAAAGACAAAAAGGGAGTAGAGAACGTAGTGGCAGACCAGTTGTCACGTATCAGGTATGATGAGGGTAAGTATTCTCTTCCTATAAATGATTCTTTCCCTGATGACAACCTATATGCAGTTGTAGAGAAACACCCATGGTATGCCGACTTTGCTAATTATTTAGTGGGTGGTAATCTACCTCCTGACTTGTCCTACCAACAGAAAAAGAAATTCCTTTCTGATGTTAAACATTATTTTTAGGATGATCCTTTTTTGTTTCGTGAGTGTGCAGATGGATTATTTCGCAGGTGTGTTCCCGAATGGGAAGTTCACAATGTGCTTACTAGTTGCCGCACCTCACCATTTGGAGGACATCATGGCCCCACCAAACGGTGGCCAAGATTAATGAGTCAGATTTCTATTGGCCTACTATGTTTAAGGATGCTAACATTTTTGTGCAGGCTTGTGACTCTTGCCAGAGGAAAGGCAACATCTCGCGGCGGCATGAGATGCCTCAAACTGGAATTTTGGAAGTTGAAATTTTTTATGTTTGGGGTGTTTAATACATGGGACCGTTCCCTTCTTCAAAAGGGAACCGTTATATACTTTTTGCCGTCGATTATGTATCCAAGTGGGTTGAGGCCATCGCTACTCCTAATAATGATGCCAAGGTGGTCCACAGACTTTTTAAGAAGACTATCTTTCCAAGATTTGGCGTGCCTAGAGCTATAATCAGTGATAGAGGATCTCAATTTCATGAGCGGAAGTTAGACACCCTCCTCAAAAAGTATGGTGTCTACCATAGGACAGGTTTAGCCTACCATCCCCAAACTAGTGGCCAAGTTGAAGTTTCCAACCGTGAGATTAAGGCCATTCTAGAGAAGGTGGTGGCAAAGTCAAGGAAAGATTGGAGCGATAAGTTGGATGACACCCTTTCGGGGTACAGAACTGCGTTTAAGACCCCAATAGGTACTACTCCATATAGACTCGTATACGGTAAAGCATGTCATCTACTGGTCAAATTAGAATACAAGGCATATTGGGCTATTAGGGAGCTCAATTTGGATGCCAAATTAGCTGGAGAAAAGAGGTTACTTCAACTTAACCAACTCGATGAGTTTAGGTTGATGGCCTATGATAGTGCTCGTGTCTACAAGGAGAAGACAAAGAGATAGCATGACAAGATGATCCTTCCAAGAGAATTCAAAGAGGGTGATAAAGTGTTGTTGTTCAACTCTAGACTTAAACTATTCCCAGGAAAGTTGAAGTGAAGGTGGTCTAGTCCTTTTACTGTCAAAAGGGCTAATAAATTCGGTTCTGTGGAGGTATTCGATGAACATGGTAACGAGTTCAAGGTTAATGGCCAAAGACTCAAGCTATATCATGAGGGGGCTACGATTGGTGTAGTTGAACTACTTCACCTAAGTTTTTCCGATTCATTTTGAGCTTCAATGTGGTAAGAGGGTCGTGCGGGACCTAGATAAACCAGCGCTTTACGAAAGGCAACCCGTATTTCCTGCTTTCTAAACTAGTTTTTCTTTTATTTTATTATATTTTTTTTTTATTTTTTTTGGAGAGGTGAGGAGAGTGAAATTTTACCTTTCATAAGTGTTTTTGTACAGGTTTTGGATCATAAAGTAAGGAGCTTTCAAGAGAAAAAGTTTGAAGAAAAAAATAACCATCCGATTGGGTACGGGCAATCGGGCGCGCACCTAGGGGTCAGAAATCGAGCAAAACATGCCCGATCGGGCGCGAAATATGGATTTTATCAGAGCATTAATTCGCCCAATCGGGCGCGCAAGAAAGGAAGAAAATCAAGGGAACGAAATTTTACGGAAATCGAGTGACACAAAAAGAAATGTCGGGCGCGCATTTCACATGTCAGTAGAACCATCCTTCGCCCGATCGAGCGAGGCTCGCCCGATCGGGCGCGCCTAATTTTCTCTGGCATTATATTTCTTTCTCCTCCTTTCTTTTCTTTTTCTTTATTACTTCTTCTTCTTCATTTACACTTTCTCTCTCTAAAACCTCCATTTTCAAACCTCCAAACTCACTTTCCTTTCAAGATCTCCTCAAATTCATCCATCAAAACTCAAATTTTTTTACATATTCTTAATCCTAGCACCTTCCTCTACATTCTCCACTAAATTTCTACCACTTTCTCTCAAGATTTCTCAAAACCCTTGGAGAGAGAAAGCTTCAATTCTTAACTTTTTCACTACAAATGGCTTCAAAGAGATCTAGACAACAAAGGGGTGAAAGTTCTAGGCAACAACAACAACCGATGGTCGACCCGGAGCTTCAAATACCGGGATGGGAGGAAGTTGTTATCACCTCAACGGAACAACAAGCTAGGATGCTCAACCTCATCATGAGGCAGGTAATTTCTACTCGATTTGTTCATCATCCTACATTGTCTAGGCTAGCTCTTGATAAACCTGTAAAGAATTGTTTAAAGGTATAGGAATGAGTGGATTTTTCCAAATGCATTATGATACCTATTATTATTTGAGATTAGATTTTATTTCTAGCTTTAATGTTATTAAAACTAATGCTTTAATCACTCATGTCCAATTCCGATTGCTAAACAATGATGTGCGATTAACTTTAAAAGAATTTGGTAAATTGTTTGAGCTTAAATCGGACAAACCTATTGAACCCTCCTAAGACCACATTGTTGTGGTCTACAAGAGACTCACCGGGTAGGGTTTGCTTAACCTCCAACACGCCAAAGGGACGTGGATTCAACATCCCGTCCCAAAGTTTTGGCAAAGGTTTGCTGGCCTCACAATTTTTTGGAGGCATGAACAGGCAAATGTTAGGAGGGATGAACTTGAACTGTTAGCTTCCTATATGATTCCTAACGCTAAAAAACTAAACATACCACATAGGATAGCCTAACATTTTCAAAGGGCGGCCAATACGACCGAGGGGGGTAGGTCTAGGGCACCTATCTACTTTGGGGGGTTGGTGACCCATATAGCTGTGAAACACCTAGGATGGAACCTGACCGGACATAGGAAAGTGGAGGGTTCTACCCTCATGGACCTAGCATACTTAGGGGGTCTAAAATGGGTGCAACCTATGGGCGGTGAGACATGGTGGATAGTCCGTCGGGAATCGGGTAGGAGAGACCAAGCATTTACACTACCCAACCCCGCTTTGACAAAATTTTAGAATGGGAAGACTTCCTATACTTTTGAGATAAACGGTCAAGTCAAGGTTCAAGAACCTCACCTTTCACTACAACCCCACCATTCCCCCCAACCCCCATTCATCACATTACCAACCACTACCCCAACGCTACACCTATGGCATGCCCACCTCCTCCGTCGATTATAATATCGACCCTCATGTCCCTTATAACTTTTCGGATTTTAGGAGCCAACTTGACCGCATAGAGAGTGGGCAAGGGAGAGTTGAGGGCATGGTGAAAAACCTAGACTTTAGGTTAGGCACTCTAGATAGGAGGGTAGGCCATGTCGAGAGGAACCTCGGGAGGGGTTTATACCCTATGTATGACGACTATGCACGCCGAGGGGCTATTCCCCCCGAGGCATAAGTTCTCGATTGGTTCCAATACCCCCAAGGAGGGTATTCGACCCCTGGAGCTTTTGGTACTTATGTGGACTACTCTTCAATCTATGGTTATGGGGGCGATGCTCCTTTTGGGGTATGGGGGGAAATGTAGACCCTAACTACTTTGTAGGTGGTTCGGGCTACGGTGGTGTTGGTACGAGCCAGGGTGGTGCCGGCTCGAGTTATGGAGGAGGCTACCAGAGGATGGGTGCGGGTGATGACGAGGAGTAGCTTCTCCTAGCTACACTCCCAAGTCAATGAGGGCATTGCTTGATTTGGCTTGGGGGGAGATTTCTTTTACATATGGTAACTCTTTCTCTCTTTTCTCTATTTATTGCTTTTATAGTATAGATTTTATTGCTTTCTAGTGTAGTTTTTATTGCTTTACTTTATGAAAAAAATACAAAAAAATTGATAAATATAAAAAAAATCCAATAATACGTTCCAATGAATTGTAAATCATGATTCCCTGTGTCCCTGATTCTTGGTATATAATAATGAGCTTTGTGAATTTGTTGATTATGATTTCAAGTTTAATTGTTTGGATTCCTAAACATGCGTCAATTTTGCCAACTGTTTGTGAATATAGTGTTTGACTAGTTGATTTGGTTAGAAATGTGTGATAGTTCCTGGTGAAGGAATTGTGTCTTTGATAAGTGCAATTACTAGATTTATCAAGGATCACTATTATGGAGATAATAAGTTCATTCTATTGGGGCGTCATCCTCTGTTGCTAGACTATGAGAGATGATCTTTGGGCTAGTTAAATAGTCCAAAGCCCTTTAGAATGGATCCTCTAAGGTCACACACAAGGGTAATGGGTTAAGCAAGTTAGAGGCCCATTAATGGGCCTCATGAGCATTTAATTAGTCATAAGTATGATTGGGCTAAGTGTAGTTTGAGTGGGATTAGGAATTGGGCTTTGACTTGGACTATTATTTAGAGATATGATCTTTAAATAATAGTCATGCCTAGGGTTGATTAATTAAGTCACAATTAACATACAGTGAATTGTGAATCTAAGCAACCATCATCCAAAGTCCTTTCCCCTCTCAAACTCACGACCCTCTCTCTCCCCTCTCACCCACGGTCGGCCACCCTAGTGGTCCTCGTGGTGTTGCACGGTGGTCCTTGGCTAGTTCGTTGTTCGTTCATCTCCATAGAAGGTCGATTGAAGAGTTCTCTCGCGACTAACTAGCATTAGTGGAGGTCTTAATCCGTGCCCGTGGACCAAGTAGAGGAATCACACTTGAGGTTCTTTATCTCCCTAGTTCTTGCTTGATCACTGGTGGAATCACGCTTCAAAGGTATTATTCTTACTCTTTATGTATTATGCATGAGATCCTTGGTTAGGTGCTATATGAATATGAATCATGATTATTTCCGCTGCGTAGTACCTATAAACTCCTACAGTGGTATACTTTAGCCTCTTGCAATTACATATATTGAGTAATATTTCTTTGATAATCCACAATTTTAATTCAATTATGGAGGGAGAATAATTTAATTATGGGTAAATTGTTATTTTAAATGTGATTTAACAATATAGAATCATTAAAGGTGTTTAATTTGCTCCATATTAACCTTGAATTGATCCGAATCTTGACCTAATAGCTTCGAAAATTTCGAACCCCAAGAACCCTTATTTTCGAAAATTTCGAAAATTTAAACCCTAATTTGTGAAATTTTGTGTTTAATTTTTGATTTATTTCGATTGTAATATGTTTAAAGAATTTAATCTATTTGATTACATGTTAAAATTATGAATTTTCATGATCAAATTATTTAATTTAAGTGTTAAATTAAGTTGGGGATTAATTTCATCAAGAACCCTAATTTCAAAATTGAATGTGATTTAGTTTTGGAATTAATTAGACCACATAAAGTTTAATTTAATTTTACAAAATCTGTTTTGTTTTATTTAATTAAAAATAAAAAAAAATAATTTTAGCAGCAGCAACCGCGGCTGGGTGGCGCTGCCACAGCGGCTACCGCTGCTTGTGGTCCAAAGGGAAGGGCGAGGAGGGGCAGCAGCACGGGTCAGAACAGCAGCAACAGCAGCACCGTGCACCTGCAGCGCGGCACTGCTGCTGCTGCCCTGCGCCGCTGTAGAGTAGCGTACACCTTGCGGTGTACGACCACGGTGGCTGGCTTCGGCTGGCCACATCACGGTGGCTGGCGACAGCTTTTTCAAAAAAAAAAAAAATTATTTTGGATAAAATCAGATTTTCAAATTTTAAAAGGATAAGTTTTAATTTTGAAAAGATAATTAACAAAATTAAAGTTGTTAATTTTCTTAAGTTTGGATAATTATGGAGCAAAAGATTCTATTTGGATAATGATAGATTAAATAATGGGATTATCCCATAATTATTTATGGATAATATTTGATTTAAAATTATGTGATTGGCTAGCAATTAGGATAGAATCTCCTAAATTAGTTAGGATAACCATGGAAGATAAATATGATTTATCTTTCATAACTAAAATATGATTTGATTCTATCTCTTACCTTAAATAAAATATATGATATTTTATGATTGGTTAGAAATAATGTATGATATTATCTAATTGCAATAATAAATTAAAAATATGAGATATTTTATGCCATGTTTCCTCAATTATGATCATTCGATGTTATAGTTTAGGAAAGCATGATGAGTGATTTATTATGTGGCACTTTATAATATATGATATTATTTATTGCTATATATAAAGACTAGTATGGCCCAAAGATTCTAAATACGATCTGCGCATCGTTTCGTATTTTTATAATCTAAATACGGTCTGCGTACCGTTAAGTATTTTTGTAATTTATTTTATTTATTTAAGTAGTAAATAGAATAGAATAGTGTTACATGTTGCAGTTGATCCAAAAGCCAATGAAGTGAAGGCCCAATGGAGCAAGATGGATGAGATCCATGAAGGTTCAAGTGGGAGCATTTTGCTTTATTAGTTTTCTTAGGATTAAGGGGCCATACTATGTCATGTTTTATTTATGCATTAGTAGTTTATGCATGTTAGATTTTATTTATGTTGATTGATGATGCGCTAGAGTTCACTAAATAATCACAACATAATAAATCTAGATCCCAGTAATATTGAGGCAGCTTTTCCAATTAAAAATCCGATGAAACCTTTGACATTTATGATGGGTCATGCCAAAGCTGGGCATCATAATTTTCATTGGGGAGTGGGGGTAGGAAAAATTCTACACTTTTAATTGGTTATACTCAACAGGGTTACCTAAAGATAAAGTTTAGAACCCTGAAGCTAAGGGTAATAATTAAACATGTGATGATTAATTATTCAACCAAAAATTACAAGAGTTGTAATCAATAAAGATTTTACTCACCTTGAAAATGTAATGGTTGATGGCAGGGCCAAAGTCCGGTCAATTATTGCACAAATAAAGGATCTTGGAATCATTTTATTCAATAGGGATCATTTAAAATTGAATAAATGCTTTAAATTTACCAATAAATTCTGAAATTGCTTATGGTACTTTAAATTTGTAAACATAATTATTGAATTTTGCCTCGTTTTGTTTTGTTTGTAGATGAATAACTTATATGACAACACATATTTACCAATGAAACTCAATTTAAGGCTAAATCTCAGTAACTACAGGCAATGGGAGGACGAATTGAGAAATGTTCTCACAAGCCACAAGCTTGAAGCTCGTTTGTATGTACCCATTGGGAACAAGTGTGCTCTAGGTCAGGATCCTGAAAGGCATGCGAAATTAGTTTCGGATGCACAAAGGGTCAAGTACCTAATACTGGAATCTATTCCAAACTGTTTGTATAATAGGTTCAGACGGTATGAGGTGACCAACTTGTATCAATGTCTTCGTGCTATCTGTAGAGGAGGCATGGGGGCATTGAGTAGTGGAGGTGTCAACAATCCTAATGTAAGAGAGGTCGTTAACTCGATCCCTCAGATTTATTATTCCTAGGCTGACAGTTTAAGGTATGAGACTTACAAGATTCATGGTAAGATAATGGCAAAGAAACTCTTACCTGGTCAGTCAGTAAGGAACTATGTAAATGAATTGATTGATTTAATCAATCAAATGGATATCCTTGGGAAACTGATCGATGATGACTCTGCGCGTGACATTATCTTGTTCTCGCTCCATGATGGTTTTGACATAGTAAGACTTTCTCATAATGATGAGGGATCATCAGCAAATTTGATCAACATCTTACTTAACCATGCTGAAGAGTACCTGATATGGAGAGAATGCCAGTGCTTCTATTGTGGTGGATGGCAAGTTCATACACCAGGGTGTCCCCATTACACACCAGTGCAAACAGAAGGTAAGGAGTTACTTGATGTTTTTTTTTTAGAGATTAATCTTACTTCATCCTCCACTTGGGTATTCGATACCGGTTGTGGTGCTCATATCGTTAATGACGTGCATGGCTTAAAAGGAAGTAGGAAGCTAGATCCAGGGGAAGTAACACTTCCAGTAGGAAATGGAGCAAAAGTTGCTGCACTTGCTATTGGGAGTTATCATTTGAGACTTCCTTCTGGACTTATTTTAGTACTTAATAACTGTTATTTCGTACCCAACATTACTAAAAACATTATTTCAGTTCCATTTTTAGATACTGAAGGATTTTCATTTGAAATAAGAGACAAGCGTTGTTTTATTTAGAAAGAAAGTATGTTATATGCTAATGCTAAGTTAATCAATGGCTTGTATGTTTTAGAATATGCAACTCATGTCTACAACATAGATCATAAAAAGCAGAAAACAGATGATTCAAACCCAACTTACCTATGGCATTGTAGGCTTGGTCACATCAACCAAAAGCGCATCCAGAAATTACAAAAGGATGGACTCCTTTCTTCCTTTGATTATGAATCATTTGAAAATTGTGAGTCATGCTTGCTTGGTAAAATGACTAAGTCACCCTTTACGGGTGTAGGTGAAAGAGCAAGTGACCTTTTGGGACTCATACATACGGATGTATGTGGACCAATGAGCTCAAAGGCTAGGGGTCAATATAGATATTTCATTACTTTTACTGATGATTTAAGTAGATTTGGATATGTTTACTTAATGAAGCAGAAGTTAGAAGCCTTTTAAAAGTTCAAAGAATTCCAGAATGAGGTACAAAACCAACTTGGGAAAACAATCAAGGCATTACGATCTGATCGTGGTGGTGAATATTTAACCCAAGAATTTGATGAACATCTAATTAATTGTGGAATAATTTCACAGTTAACTCCTCCAGGGACGCCACAGTTAAATGGGGTGTCAGAAAGGAGGAATAGGACCTTACTAGATATGGTTCGGTCCATGATGAGCTTTACTGATCTTCACATATCATTCTGGGGATATGCATTAGGAGCAGCTGCGAACATACTGATTAGAAGCCCATCAAAAGCATTTGAGACAACACCATATGAGTTATGGACTGGAAAAGTTCCGAAATCATCTTATCTCAAGATTTGGGGATGTGAGGTCTATATAAAACGTTTACAAAGCGACAAATTACACCCAAAATCAGACAAGTGTTTCTTTGTGGGTTATCCTAAAGAAACAAAAGGGTATTTCTTCTACAATCGCGAAGATAACAAAGTGTTTGTTGCTCGCGATGGTGTCCTTCTAGAAAAGGAATTTCTATCTAGAAAGCCAAGTGGGAGTAAAGTGGTTCTCGAAGAAATTCGAGATGAGCAACAAATGGATGTGGATAACACCACATCAGAGGCGAGGGCGCATCAATCGATTAATCATGCGTCGGAGCAAGCTAATTCGACTAGCAAGACTCCTATCGTCCCACTTGAATCTAATTCATGCGAAAATCTTCAAGAAGTTGGAGAGAACATTTCTATTGTTGCTCCTACCCCACGTAGGTCTGCTAGAATCAGAAACAAACAGTTTGTTGAAGTTCTGTTAACTAAGGATTCTGAAATCTTCTTATTGGAGAATGAGGAACCTTCTACCTACAAGCAAGCTTTGGTGAGCCCCAACTCAAATGAATGGCTTGAGGCCATGAAATCCGAAATGGAATCAATGTCTGAAAATGTTGTGTGGACCCTAGTGGACTTGCCTGATGGGGTAAAACCTATTGGTTGGAAGTGGGTTTACAAGATTAAGACAGACAAGGATGGAAATGCCTACATCTATAAAGCAAGACTGGTAGCAAAAGGATACAAACAGATTCATGGTATTGACTATGATGAAACCTTTTCTCCAGTAGCAATGCTTAAGTCCATTCGGATTCTTCTAGTGATTGCTGCATTTTTCGATTACGAAATTTGGCAGATGGATGTCAAAACCGCCTTCTTGAATGGGTTCTTGATGGAGGAAGTGTATATGACACAACCTGAGGGTTTTGAAGATCCAGAAAATCCTGGAAAGGTATGCAAACTTCAGAAATCCATTTATGGATTGAAGCAAGCATCAAGGAGTTGGAACCTTTGTTTTGATGAAGCAATCAAACAGTTTGGTTTTCTCAAAAGCGAAGAGGAACCTTGTGTATACAAGAAGTCCAGTGGGAGCAGCATAGTTTTCTTAGTCTTGTATGTAGATGACATACTCCTCATGGGGAACGACATACCAATGCTTGAGTCAGTCAAGGACTGGTTGAAGAGTTGTTTCTCCATGAAAGACTTGGATGACGCCGAGTACATTTTGGGAATCAAGATTCATCGAGACATGTCTCGAAGAATGATTGGGCTGAGTCAAGATACTTATATTGATAAGGTTCTTGAAAATTTCGAGATGTCAAAATCCAAGAGAGGATTTCTCCCCATGTCTCATGGCATTAAGCTCAGTAAATCTCAATGTCCGGTTACACCTGACGAGATGAGACGTATGGCGATTGTACCTTATGCTTCGACAGTAGGGTCAATAATGTATGCCATGATTTGTACAAGGCCGGATGTTTCATATGCTTTAAGCATGTGTAGCAGATTTCAGGCAAATCTAGGAGAAGCACACTGGACAACTGCCAAGAACATCCTTAGGTACTTGAGAAGAACTAAAGGAATGTTTTTAGTATATGGTGGCGAAGATGAGTTGGTTGTCAAAGGTTATACGGATGCGAGTTTTCAAACAGACAGAGATGATTTTAAATCCTAGTATGGATACATTTTCTGTCTGAATGGAGGAGCAGTGAGCTGGAAGAGTTCGAAGCAAAGCACTATCGCAGACTCTACAACAGAATCAGAGTATTTGGCTGCTGTTGAAGCAGCTAAGGAAGCAGTTTGGATAAAGAAGTTCCTAACTGAGCTTGATATCGTACCAAGTGCTCAAAATGGAATCGAATTGCATTGTGACAACAATGGCGCCATTGCTCAATCAAAGGAGCCTAGGTCACACTTCAAATCCAAACATGTTGAGAGGAAGTATTACCTCATTCGAGAGATCGTTGGCAGAGGAGATGTCAAGATGTGCAAAGTTCATACGGATGAGAATGTCTCTGATCCTCTTACTAAACCCCTTCCATTGCCTAAGCATGAGAAGCACACTAGTGCAATTGGATTGAGGCAAATGATGTAATTAAAAGTTGTATCTGTTTTGGAAGTAATAAGTTACATATGTAATACATTCATTTGCAGAATTATGTTTAATCAGAAATTTATTATTTCTCTTATTTAATTGTGGTTTCAATATTAAATAAAATGTCCAAAATAATTATGGATTGATGGGCTCGTCAGGTTAATTTATTTAAATAACCTGGTGAATGAAACTCCACAGGTGAACAAAATCCATACATTATTTTAGTTCCTAGTCTAGAGTCATTAAAGTGGACATAAGTGATCTCTTTGAATGGACTAGCATGTAAGATTGATTGGATAGCGCTATTTCTTGGGCTATAGGAGCGTAGTGAAGCTCGGTCAATCACATGGGTATGCATGAATGATGCATGATCGAACTATAGACCTACTTTGAAGTTCAAGCATAGAACTTCCGGATATATTAGTGGATTCCTTTGACATGAGTGGGACATTGATTTCATTCAATGATTGATGTAACTGTGTACATTTAAACGTCTTCCTGTAACTGGAGATTATAAAGGGTGTTTCCTAGTTACCTCATGATTTGAGTGGGAGCCTTGGTTGCCAAAAAATTGGATTGAGTCTACCTATTTAATTAGAAATGTGTCTTGGCCCCTTAAGGAGGGAGAATTCAGAAAATATATGGCCGTACTCAAATTGATTACAAAGTAATCATTTGTTTTGTAATTCTAACTCAGTTTCTCAAGAAAAGATTTGTAGATTAATATGATCATGACATGAGATGCAATCATATTATCAAATCGACACACATTGACTTAAGGAATTTGAATATTGCGCACTTGTCTCATACAAGTGGGAGATTGAAGGAATTGTGTCTTCGATAAGTGCAATTACTAGATATATCAAGGATCACTATTATGGAGATAATAAGTTCATTCTATTGGGGCGTCATCCTCTATTTCTAGACTATGAGAGATGATCTTTGGGCTAGTTAAATAGTCCAAAGCCCTTTAGAATGGATCCTATAAGGTCACACACAAGGGTAATGGGTTAAGCAAGTTAGAGGCCCATTAATGGGCCTCATGAGCATTTAATTAGTCATAAGTATGATTGGGCTAAGTGTAGTTTGAGTGGGATTAGGAATTGGGCTTTGACTTGGACTATTATTTAGAGATATGATCTATAAATAATAGTCATGCCTAGGGTAGATTAATTAAGTCACAATTAACATACAGTGAATTGTGAATCTAAGCAACCATCATCCAAAGTCCTCTCCCCTCTCAAACTCACGGCCCTCTCTCTCCCCTCTCACCCACGGCCGGCAACCCTAGTGGTCCTCGTGGTGTTACGCGGTGGTCCTTGGCTAGTTCGTTGTGAAAGGAATGGTGTCCTTCGAACAAGTGTATTGTTCTGATAGCGGGTTCAGAATTATTAGAAAGCTAATATATTCAGTAAGGTCAAGTGATCGGAATGCCTGGGCGGAGGCCGCTTCTGATCAGTAATATTAATATAATTAATATTACAGCTTAATCTTGACTAAACCCTTCGGGTCACACCCAAGCAAAATATACGAACCAACTCGACAAATTAATTCGGAAGAAATTAATTCGTCGCCCGAGTGTTAAACATTTAGACGTCGGAATTTCGAGCTTGGAGCGTCGAAACCGAGCGTCGGAGAATCTCAAATGTCGAGCCAAAATTTAGGATTTGGCGAGACGGGAAAATGCATGAAGTAACAAGTAAAATCCTAGCCACGCAAAAGGCTAGGAATGCATGCCCAATAGGAGCATGCCACGTGGCAACACACATGGAAAAACGCCATGTGGCAGCACACGTGGTAGCATACGTGGCGGCCACATTGGCAGTGTGCCACGTGGCAGCGCCATGGTGGCGACGCGCCACGGTGGCGACACATGTGGCAATGGACGTGGACCCGGGTTGATGGGTCATGGACACGGGCCAAAATAAAATGGGCCAACCTGTAGGCGTCGTTCGAAGTGCGCCTACGTTAAAAAGCATGTTGTGAATATGCTCGGCACTCATAGGAAGTGGGAATTGACATTACGATTAGGGACAAATAAAGTAGGGAGCCGCCAACAAGTTTTTGTGGAACTTGTAAACCGTTCACGGATCATAAAAAAGGCAACCACGATAAGGGACAACGATAGGCAACAACGATTGACCCGTGAAGGTTACACCCCATTCATAATCCATGAGATTACTAACTCCATATGGTTCGGAACCACGAAAGGAGGATCGGGGATGATGGTACGAAGTGAGTCATGGAGTCACATTCGCCCGTATTGGCCTCTACTCGATTCTTATAGTGAAAAGCATTCCTGTGATCTCAAAGGCATACAAACAATAATTCAATTCGCTCCAAACTATTATTTAACTAAATCGGTTCAAAACTAATGCACACATAATTCTAAATATTTGGTGATCACTTGATTAAACAACAAGATTAAAAAGGAGCCTAAACCGGTTATCCAAATTATCTTATTAGTCGTGGTTTTCAATTACATATTCCCTTTAACATGCAATATTGTGATCAAAATAAATAATAGAATCAATATGAACATAAAAAGAACCAATTTAATCATAATTCTAACAACAGAAAAATCGTTAGAAAAATAATAATAAAAAGAGCATAATTCTTACTTTGAATCTGTTTGCTTGCAACTACAAAATAATAAAACGAGTTAGTAACTTCAAGGAAATAACAAAACAACAATTAAATTAAATTAAATAAAAACAAGGTTAATTTTGGGGCCAAACCCTCAAACGATTCTACCTTTCACGCCTTGGTTTAAGGATAGAACCTCGAGTAAAATATGGACTCCTTTGAGTGCTTAAAGAGGGAATTTTGAAGTGAAAAGGGTAGGCTAATGTTTAGGTTAAGAGCATAGAAGAGAGAAAGAATAAGAATAATAGAATTCTGGTTGCCCCGTTCATCAGAAATGAGGAGGTATTTATAGGGAAATGTGCTGAGGGAGCACACGGAACCCTAAAATGATAAAAAACCCTAAAAAGTATCCCGTGACACGGTCAGACTGTACCGTGACACGGTTAGACTGTACCGTCAGACGGTACAAGTTCCCGTGACACGGTCAGTCTTTGGAGTGTCGCGGGAAATTTTCAGAAAACGGAACGGAAAACGCGTTAAGGGTTTACGCGGAAAGGACACGGAACTCCCCGTGTCACGGCAGACCTCCCGTGTCACGGGAAGTCCCACCGTCAGACGGGAAGAGTTCTCGTGACACGGTCAAGCCTGACCGTGACACGGTCAACTCCAGTCCACTTTTCCGTCTAAATTCATTTTTAACCCTAATTTCTTTCGGCTTTTTGAGTGCCGATTGATAATTACGGGCTTTTTTCTGACTTTTAATATTCCGGCTAAAATAAGAAAATAATAAATAAAATTAAATAAAATATTTGGGCCAAAAATAATAATAAAATAAAAAAGGTTTGGGCTTAAATTAAAACTATGCTTTTACCAAACACCAAGACTGATCCATGGACCTTTCAAAAATATGAATTTAATAAAATACGATTTTTTAAGCACTCTCAGGATTAAATACTAAACCCGACCAACAGTGGCGGTGAAAGGTTATTTATCATCGGACTTGGTTTTGGGGAGACATTTTTAGGTGTCTACAGAAGCCCCCACTTTGACTGAGTTTGTAGAAACGTCAGTTTCGAAAACGATAGTCAAAGTAGTCGATAGGGACGGAGAATGATTTAAGACGTTCTGCGATCCTAAATTAATCTGTATACGCCGATACCTGCAGAAAAATGTTAGTTCTACAGATAAAAGAGTAAAGGGATAGAATACATATCTGGCACCAGTGTGTCGGTGACAAACGAGTTTGGCAGCTTCCTAAGCTTGAAGGAATCTACCGATTGACATTGGTTGAAACGCTTTCCATGCTTGAGGAAAGCCGACTGAAGAGTTTGGTACCTTTCTAAGCCTGAAGAAAGCTACCGGATAATACTTTCCATGCCTGAGGAAAGTCGACAAACGAATTTGGTGTCATTCTATGCTTGAAGAATTCCACCGATAATGCCTTCCATACTTGAGGAAAGCCGACAAAGGAATTTCGTGGTTTTCTATACTTGAAGAAAAATCCACGGATGATGCTTTCCATGCCTGAGGAAAGCCGACTTGGCGGTTTTCTATACTTGAAGAAAAATCCACCGATAACGCTTTCCAAGCCTGAGGAAAGACGACTTGGCGAATTTCTATACTTGAAGAAAAATCCACCGATAACGCTTTCCAAGCCTTGAGGAAAACCGACGGTTGCTGAAAATTGATAAATGTATGGTGGTTTGATTATCCCCGAACATGGGCTATAAGTGATTCACAATTTGAAACCGATTATCCGACCATGTTAAATGTTTAAAATGCCGCAAAATAGGCTTTGACGCTTGCCAGGGGTAAAATGGTAATTTTAGTCCCCCTTAAACATCAGTTGGGATTTTCCGCGTAACTGTAGCGAAAAAAATAATCTCCCAATAAACCCGGAAAGTCAGCCAAACTGGTCAAAAAGCAAGGAATATTCCCTGACCAGACTCGGATTTGCCGCGCCACGTCAGAAGGTTCCCGTGACACGGTCAGGGATTCCCGTCTGACGGGACTAGTATCCCGTGTCACGGGACACATGTTTTCCCTTTTTTTTTTTTTCTTTTTTTTTTATTTTCTTTTGTCGCGTTTTGCTGCTGCCTCGCTGCTGTTGTTTGCTGCTGTTGTTGCTGTGTCCGCCGGAACTGCCGCCTAAATCATCGGAGCTCCGTCGGCTTTGAAGCTCGCCGTGACATGGGACTGCTTTGCCGTGTCACGGTTGTTGTTGACCGTGTCGCGGCAGTCGTGCTGGTGGCCGGAAATTTTATTTGAATTTTGGAGTTCGATCTCACCAATTTGCTGTAATTTCTGATATTCTCCTCATTTTCGACCCTCTACAAACATTCATGTAAGTTTCTTTTGATTTTTTCTTTGAATTTGCTTCACATAAACAATTTTATGACAAACCCTAAAAAATCAATTTGGGGGGTTTTTGATTTTGAAGCTTTATGTTGAAATTCTTGCCATGATTTTACTTGTATATGTATACATGTGTGTTTGTGAGGAATTTGAGACAAAATTTGCATGATTTGATGGAGAATTGAGCAAATCACCCATTTTTGGGTGCTACTTTGTGAGATAATGTTCATGCTTTGAAATGGTGAAAAAATAGTGATGAATCTTGTGAAATGATGTGTTGATGTATATGTACTATATTGTCATGGAGAACATAGTATCATGCGGCCAGGAGCACTGTAGTATTAGTTTGTCATGGAGAAACTAAATACTATAATTTTTGCCAATTTTTAGCCTTGAGGTAAAAATTTAGCGTATAATTCAATAAACAATTAAATAACTCAGGAAATGATGCCGAGTATTTAGATTATTATTTTGCAATTTAAAATGTTTAGGAAATGATGCTAAACATTTAGATTTTGATAAAATTTAGGATATAATTCAATAAACAACTAAATAGCTTAGGAAACAATGCTAAGTATTTAGATTTTTATTATAAATATGCAATTTGAATTAAATGTTTAGGAAATGATGCTAAACATTTAGATTTTGACAATAGCATGCCTAGACGACGAGATTGCAACCTTTCTACCCGCGGTCGGCGTCGGGCTTTTCGGGAGGACACTCCCACTGTCCCTGAGGGCGTGGACGACGACGTCTTGGAGTCCGAGCCTCGGACTTCTACGAGTAGGGGTAGGTGGGTTCCACCTCCCTGGACTCCAGACCAATTGGTTTTCTGCCGTGAAAACCACGTTTCCCATCGTGCACTCTCCGGCATAGTCGATGGCACACTTCGCCAACATGGTTCCGGGGCCGGTGATTTGATCCCTCGACTTCACCAGGTCATTACGGAGGATCCTGCTACGAGCGCCCTATGGGAGTCGTCTGGCTTGGTCGATTTCTATGCGGCGATTGTAGGGTTTCGCAGCCCCCGGGGTTGCGGCGCGACGGTTGTTCGTGCGTTGTTGGAGTATTTTTGGGATACTACCAACACGTTTCACTTCGCCTGGGGGGAGATGACGGTGACCCCTTTAGACTTCAGCATGATCAGCGGGCTGCGCTTTACCGACCGGGCAGTAGGCCAGATGTCTGATCTATCCTGGACATCGGCTGAGGTAGCTGATTTGTTAGGTCCGATCGTTCAGCACATCAGGACTCGTCCGGTGTCACGAGGTGGTCCTAGGAGTGGACGATCGGAGTCGGCTTCAGTTCTTGCACGCGGCTTCGATTTGGAGGACACGACGGCCGAGCAGCGGGTGCGGATCTTCATCTTGATCCTGATCTCTATGACCCTCTCTCCTGACAGGAGTTCACGCGTGCTCCTCTGTTACCTCCCTTCTTTGGCCAGGATTCCCGAGATAGGATCCTACAGCTGGGCCAGTCTTGGATACGCGGATCTTCTTCTATCTCTACGTCATGGCTGCCGTCAGCTGAATGACGAGTCCCCTGTCACTGTTTACGGCCTGTGGAGAGTCGTAGAGGTGATGATCTTTTCCCTTTCTTTTTCCATTTCGGCTTTTCGATTCATATGCTGAATGTTATTTTTGTTGAAGTTATGGTTCTATGAGTACTTCCCAGGCTTGGCTCTTCGCCGGCGTCGGGGAGTGGTCCATGACTTCCCCGTCGGGGCCAGCTGGCGTGACCGAGGAGAGTCACGGGTGGAGTCTGTTCCGGCGCTTCGTGGGGTACTACGCCGAGGCACCTCTTCCGTTGGCGTAAGGATTAGCTTTGTTGCGTTTTTTCCTTCTGATATTGTTTCTGTCGTTTCACGCCTAACATTTTATGGTTTTCAGGTTCCCATTGATGTTCAGTATCGTCCTTGGGCCGGGATGACTGATCTGCCCGAGGCCCTACGTCTTTCAGTGTACCATACCATTTTGGTTGGTACTGGGCGCTTCGTCTGGTATTTGGGGGAGCGAGTCGTTCGTCAGCATAGCGGCGATCGCTTTGTGGTGCCTTCTTCCCCGCCAGAGTCGATGCTGGACTCCCGCTTGATCAGAGGGTTGATCAACAGGGGAGAGCGCTACACTTTTCCGTGGCAGGAGCTTGTTCACATGGAGAGTGACTACGCGCGGGATTTGCTTCCCTCTCTGACTCCTCCACCCCGTCTTCCCGAGGTATGATTTTGAGAATCTTCTTTACTAGTCTCTGTTTTAAATAGTCGAGTAACTTGATTATTCGATCATATTTTCAAACGACCATTCACCCTGTGGGGAGGATTCAGATTCCTCCTCAGTCTGTCCGCTACCCTGTGGCCGATCGGTATCACGGAGGACCATATTGCTGACGCGCCGGAGGGTTATAGACAGGCGCAGGAGTCAGTGCCTGAGGCTTTTGAGCCGGTGAGTTTTCTTCGACGTATTATCCACTCTTTTAATGCTGCTTATTACTGATTTTTCTTTGTTTTGTCCTCAGCCTAACCGCCCGGAGGTGATGGGAATTATGAAGCTGGTGGACGCGCTGAAGTATTGCATCATCAAGCTTCGGCGTGGTGCGAGTTGTCGGAGCTCTAGCGACGTCCTTGAGGTATCACTTATTACTTTTTCATTTCCACCATTTGTTTTATTTTGCATCATTGACACCTTTTGATTTTGTGTTTTTTTCAGGAGCGACGGAGGTCCCGCTCGCACTCGAGGCCCAGAGGCTCGGACGAGGAGGAGCTTGGTCGTAGTAGACGATCTCCTGAGGCTCACCGACGTTCTCAGCGAGAGCCGCGGACTACTCAGCTTTTCCAGGAGGCTCAGTGGCAGCAGGGGCAGTCTTCTCAGCGTCCGTCATTTTCACAGCCTCCAGTTCCTGAGTTTGGGTCTCCTTTGGATCCTGGTTCATTCTCGGCCCCATTATCCGGGGTTCCTCCACCACTGTCGGGCCTATTCTCAGTTCTGCTATATGGGACGATGCCTTCGCCGACGATTCCAGTATCTTTGGGCCAGTCTACTCCGCTTTTCGGCTGGACGGGTCCTGCTTTGAGCTTGACTACTACTGGGCCTGCGGGGACTAGTAGGGACGCTACTCCCCGTACTCGGATGTTCGCCGTTTCCATACACACAGGGAGGTCCACATGCACAGGGACAAGATGAGACTGATTCTGATTCTAGAGATTTTTGACCGAGGGTTTATGTGCATACTGTGATGACACTTGATACATTATTTACAGTTTATATATCTACTATTGTGTGTGTTAGTGTGTTTGAGACTCTTTGTGTGTGATTGTGTACTTAGTAATGACACAATGAAAGAAGACATAAGTGGAGTAATGGAGGGTACCGACCTTCCCCAAAAGAAAAGAAATAAAATTACCTTCCCCAAAAGAAAAGAAAAGAAACGAAATAAAGATAAAATGATGAATAAATGACTAAAAAAAATCTTCCCCAAAATAAAAAAATAAAAAATAAAAAGCATCGTAAAAAAAAGATAAAAATAAAAAATAAAAAGCATCGTAAAATAAAGATAAAAATAAAATAATAAAAAAAAAGGTGAGAATTGTATTAGGAATAGAACTCTTAGAAAAGACTGAAAAAACAAGCGTTAAAGATAAGAAAATACAAAAAAAATCCGGATAGATACGGAAAAGATGAAACAAAAGCAGGCGCGTAAGGTGTCGTGACACGGCACTGTTCACCGTGTCACGGCAAAGCCTGCCGTGTCACGGTGGAATTTCCCGTGTCACGGGAAGCTTAGTATTCAACAATTTTTTCCACGCGTGCGAAAAGATAAATTCTGGGCAGTTTCGAGCGCTTTTGCTATAAAATAAGACCAGATTATTCATGATATGCATAATTACGAAACACAAAATAATTTAGAATTTCATATTTCAATAATCATGTCTCAGAATTTTGATAATACATTGCGCAACTGGTCTTATTCTCTGACCAATGCTGAAAAAAGAGAGTTAGAATTGTTTCATGCCAGGGGTTTGCTAGCCTTGCGACATGTAGCTATTGAACATGATTTTCTTAGGGCAACATTAGATTATTGGAGTCCAGAAACGCACTGTTTCAAATTTGATTATGATGAAATCTGTCCTCTGCCGGAGGAATTTGGCGCAATTTTTGGATTTCCTGCTAGGAATCTTATAGCCATGCCTACCTTACGTGAATACTATTACCAAGACTTTGAACGCCATCTGAATCTAACAGATCCAGATTTAAATAGAATTGTTTGTGGTAATGAAGTAGACATAGAAAAACTTGCGAACTTATATTTTAATCGCCCTGTCTCTGAGTCTTATCATGTGTATCGTAGAAGGGCATATATTTTTTGCATGTTTAGCAAGCTACTTTTTGCAAACGGTAGGGTAGGACATGCTTGTCTAGCGTCTGTGCTTGAGCATGTAGAATCCGGAAGATCTCCTATGCCGACGTGCCTTGGAGAAACATTTCGTGGTTTAGACGAGGCAAAATCTGACCGGAAAGCCATCAAGAAGGGCTCTCTGGTACTATTACAGGTAAAAATACGCTCTGAATAGCCCCCGTGACACAAAACAGTCACCGTGTCACGGTTAGGTTCTGCCGTGACACGGTCAAAACTGCCGTGTCACGGGAATCTGCATATTTTTTTTTTTTTTTGAATTTTGGATTAATGTTCTTTTTGTTTTCTTGTTTTGCAGATTTGGTTGATGGAGCGTTTGGAATTATTTGAAGCCCCCGATGACATTGAAAAATATGGCCCTAACGACTTAGTCCGTAGGAAGAAGAATTATTCTGCGAACATGTCGTATGAAGATTGGAAAAATTTCTTTGCAAAGAGAGAATTTTCCATTCGTTGGGTGGTGCCTTGGTGGAGGCTTACTAGGATGGTTGGCACGAATGAAACACCATATTGCCGTGTTCCTAGTATCTCCAAATTGACCTTTTACTGTCCCTCTCGACTGATGCGGCAGTATGGACTTGAACAAGTAATTCCACGCTATAACGATAGTCCTCGTGAAGTATCGTTGCATGAAAGTAACGTTCACAAGTACGAGACTTATTGGATTGGAAGACCTTTGTGGACCGTTTCTGCAAGTGACCAAGCTCCTCCTCCCTTATCTAGTGCATACAAGGCATGGTTGAACCCTAGAAGCAAGAGGGAACGATTCGGATCACGCAAGTCTGATGTGAAGAGTCGTCTTGGAGATAAGAAAGCTCCTCTTAAAGATCGCCTAGGTCCGAGAACACAAGGAATAGAATTTAAGACTCCTAAGATGCCAAAGAAGAAGACCTATGTGAAAGGAAAGGGTAAAGAAAAGATGGTGTACAGGCAGAAACAACCAAAAAAGTTCAAGAAAGGTGAAAAGTGCGAAAGCTCGACTAGGGGTGTGACGGTTCGGGCTACAAAAGACACACTAATGGTGAGGGCCGACCTAATTGAGCAAGGGAAGGATGTTCCTAAAGAGAAGAGAGATTAGATCAATAGTGCTTTGCATTTTATTATTTAATTTTTATTTAAAATAAGGCGTATGGTGCCAATATTGTAGTCGCATTTATTTTAATAATAATAGCGTATTTATTTCTTAAATGACTTTTATATATTATCCGAGTCAAGGAGTCGGACGCAATGGAAGAACAAAGCTAGAACCGGAAATTCGCAACGAATGCGCCAATAAATAAAACGAGAAACTAAAAAAAACTGCCGTGTCACGGTCAAAAGGTCCCGTGACACGGTTGAAGTTCCCGCGTCACGGCAAAACCCCTTTTTTTTTTTTTTTTTTTCAGATTTTGCCGTGACACGGGATTTTCTCCCGTCAGACGGGAATTCTTCCCGTGTCGCGGCATATGCACCCTTTTTTTTTTTTTTTTTTTTCAGATTTTGCCGTGACACGGGATTTTCTCCCGTCAGTCGGGAATTCTTCCCGTGTCGCGGCATATGTACCCCCTTTTTTTTTTTTTTTTTTTTTTTTTGCCGTGACGCAATGTTAAACCGGGCACATATTAAATCAATGGAGGGAGTATTTTTTTATTTTAGTGTGGCCGGGCCCCCTTGAGGGGTTGCCTACGTATCCTAAAAAGGAATCAGGCCAGACGTATCTCTATTGGGTCATGAACCCATGCGACTAGGCGTAAAACTTTTTGAGTTGATCCAAGTTGGTTAAATTATGGAAGCTGTTACCGTCCATGTCTACCAATTGTGCCGCTCCGTCGGACAGAATGGCTTTAACAATGTACGGTCCTGACCAGTTTGGTCTGAATTTTCCTCTTGGATCTAACACATTTTTGCGGAGGGCCTTAAGCACTAGGTCACCCTCCTTGATGTTCCTGGTCTTGACTTTTTTATTAAAATGTCGTGCCATACGCTGTTGGTAGGTTTGGACATGATGCAAAGCTGCCAAGCGTTTTTGATCAAGCAAGACCAGTTCGTCGTATCTTGCTCTAATCCAGTCAACTTCTTCTAGTTGGCTTTCCAACGCGATTCGGAGAGAAGGTATCTCGAGCTCGATTGGTTGTACCGCTTCGACGCCATAGACCAAGGAAAAGGGGGTAGCCCCTGTCGATGTACGGACAGAGGTTCGATAACCCCAAAGGGCGAAATGTAGCTTACTTGGCCAATCTTTATAATTTTCCGTCATCTTTTCGATGATGGTTTTCACGTTTTTGTTGGCCGATTCGACTGCTCCGTTTGTTTGTGGTCTGTAAGGTGATGATCGATGATGTTTGATGTGATATTTCTGCAACAATTCCGCGCATTCGGCTTGGAAATGTGTTCCATTGTCACTGATCATCTCATGTGGTACCCCATAGCGGCATATAATATTTTTCTCAATGAATTGAGCTACATGTTTTGCCATCAGCTTGGCATATGAGGCTGCCTCAACCCATTTGGTGAAGTAATCGATTGCTACGAGAATGAATTCATGCCCCCCTTGTCCTGGTGGTGTGTTTTTTCCAATGATGTCGATGCCCCAAGTGGAGAAAGGCCATGGAGAAGTATACGTGTAGAGAAGTGAAGGTGGAACATGCTGTAAGTTTGCATAGATTTGGCACTTCATACATTTCTTGACGTACTCGTGACAATCTCGCTCCATAGTAGTCCAATAGTAACCTTGTCGTTGAATCTTTTGGACTAACATCTTTGCATTCATGTGAGTTCCACATATACCAGCATGAAGGTTTTCCATGGTTTTATGTGCTTCTTTTTTAGTTACACATAGGAGATTCCTTCCTGTTGCGGTTCTCTTATAGAGTTCTCCCCTGATGAGCACATACTGTGAGGCCAGGAGCCTCAAAGCACGGCTTGCCCTTTTATCAGTATTAGGAGGATACTCTGCTCTTGTCACATAATTGAGGATGTCTGTATACCATGGTTCTTCATCTTCTTCTTGTTCATCATCAAGTGCATGAACATAAGCTGGTTCATATCTTCTCTCTATGGTAAGTGGCATTCTGATAGTGTCAGCTGGAATTCGCACCATTGATGCTAACTTAGCTAGTGCGTCGGCGAACTGGTTTTCTTCTCTTGGCAAATACGTATATTCCACTTCATCTAGTTGCTCCGTGAGAGTTTCCAGATGAGCTTGATACGTAGCGAGACTTTCACTCCTCACTTTCCATCTCTTAGAGATTTGGTTAATGATTAGTGAGGAGTCACCATAGATTCTGAGTTTCTTGATTCCCAAGGCGACAGCTGTTTCTAATCCCAAAATGCATGCTTCATATTCTACGGCATTATTGGTGACATCAAAGTCGAGCTTCATGGAAATTGGGATGTGTTCTTCATTGGGCGATACAAGCAAGACTCCCACACCACATTCCTTTTGGTTTGAGGCTCCATCGAAATAGAGTGTCCAACTATCGTCTTCGGTCATGAGTAAATCTTCGTCAGGGAAATCGTACTCATCTTCTTCTTTTTCAGCTTCTTCTAGCGGAAAGTCTGCTAAGAAGTCAGAAACTGCAGAACCTTTGATGGCCTTTTGTGGTACGAATCTCAAGTCAAATTGAGCTAGATTGACTATCCACCTTGATAATCTGCCGTTGAGTGTTGCTTTCTCGAACAGATATTTGAGAGGATCCATCTTAGATACGACATGCACTGTATGAGTGAGCATGTAATGTCTCAGTTTTTGTGCGGCCCATACAAGTGCGAGACACAATTTCTCGAGTGGCGTGTATCGCGTCTCATATCCTTGGAATTTCTTGCTCAGGTAATAGATTGCATTCTCCTTGCTTTCGATCTCTTGTGCTAGCATCGCCCCCATCGTTTCTCTTGTGACCGTAAGGTAGAGTCGAAGAGGAAAGTCAGGTATTACCGGCGCTAGCACGGGTGGGTTTGCCAAATACTCTTTGATTTTGTCGAAAGCCTTTTGGCAGTCATTATCCCATGTGACTGGGACATTCTTCTTAAGCTTCTTGAATATAGGTTCGCATATCGCTGTGAGCTTTGATATGAACCTACTTATGTATTGCAACCTTCCAATGAAGCCTCGAATCTCCTTCTCATTTTTGGGTGGTGGCATGGCCATGATCGCTTTTACTTTTGAAGGATCTATTTCAATCCCTCGAGAACTGATCACATATCCAAGTAATTTGCCTGACGTGACTCCGAATGCACATTTTGCTGGATTTAATCTCATGTTGTACTTACGGAGTCTTGCAAAAAATTTGCGAAGTGCGACAATATGGCCTGGGCGATCTTTAGACTTGACAATCATATCATCGACATAGACCTCCACCTCTTTATGCATCATATCATGTAAGAGTGTTGTAGCTGCTCTTTGGTAGGTGGCACCCGCGTTTTTCAACCCGAATGGCATTACCGTATAGCAATATGTACCCCACTGTGTGATGAATGTGGTTTTCTCCATGTCTTCTTCGGCCATCAGTACTTGATTATATCCGGCGTAACCATCCATGAATGACAGGAGTGCATGATTTGCTGTATTATCGACCAGAATGTCAATATGAGGTAGAGGGAACCCATCTTTTGGGCTTGCTTTATTGAGATCCCTGTAATCGACACACATTCTTACTCTTCCGTCCTTCTTTGGAACTGGGACCACATTTGCTATCCATTCCGGATACTTGGATACTCTGATGAAACCTGCGGCCAATTGCTTCCTGATTTCTTCTTTGATTTTGAGAGCCACATCTGGTTTCATTCGGCGCAGCTTTTGTTTGACAGGCTTCATACCTGGGATGAGTGGTATCGTGTGCTGAGCTATATCTCTGTCAATTCCTGGCATATCTTGGTATGACCAAGCAAATACATCAACAAATTCACTAAGCAAGTTAATTCGCTCTTTGCGTTCATCTTGACTTAGCGTTAATCCAATTTTTACTTCTTTAACAGTCGTATCATTGGAAATATTAACTGTTTCTGTATCTTCAATAACTGATGTTTTATTTTCGTGTTCTTCCATTGCTTTTATTATTTCTTTGTCATTTTTATCCTTAGCAAAGCAATATTGATCAGGGCTAGGGAAATGGCACACATCGTAAGCAAAGGTATTCATTTTATTGAATTCACTGGCTAAAACATCAAGAGAGGCAAGGTCAGCTGCGACCTCACCAGAATTATTAGGACTAGAAAGATAAGGCTCAACAAGAGACTCAGGGCTGAACTCTATAGAAGAAAGAGGGTCGGCCTCAAACTCTAAGGACTCATCTACAGACTTAGACTCAGACTCGGACTCGGACCCAGATGATTCAGACTCATCAAACATAGGACCCTCGCCAGCGGTTATTTCCAATTTCTCTCCACTTGGCGTAGTGATCCTCAATGTCTTGCGCCATCCCCTTGAAATGTTGTCAGCTTGGACGATTAACTCGGAGGGATCAAACTCCTTGTTTGCTATGACCGCTTGAACGAGATCAGAGTTATCATTGCAGACCGGCTTGGATTCATTTTTCTCCATTCCAAAAAGAAGATTAATTTCCAGATCATCAGAGTTCAAGTTGGCTGACTTCTCGACTGTGGAGAGTTCTTCATCGAGGAAGTCACAATCGAGGAATACTTCGAATCCTGGTTCACGGATCCCATCATGGACAAATGGCTCGGGGAATTCATAGCATGGGAAGTCTTCCCCTTCTTTGATGTACTGGCCGTTGAGAGTGAACGGATATGGATCCATGGCCATTTCTGTCTTCGTGATTCGAGCATTGTTGCGAGCCTTCAATTTCAAGGCGGCCCGTTTCAAGTCTTCCTTTGTTGGTTCGAATCCTAAGCCGAAAGTGTCCTTCTTGATTGCACCTGGATGGCCCCAAGATTTAGCCATTTTCTTCTTGAGCCCAAGGGTCATTCCAGGAAAGTGACCTTGCTTCTTCATAATGGCGTTGATACTAGTGTTTGAATAAGGATCGAAGTCGAGATGACACTTTTCCTCTTCTTCGATCGCAAGAACATCATCTAAAGAAAAACCCCACAGATCTTCATCTTCCTCGTCGTGTTCAACATGGACGATAGGGGTATCAATAACTTGAATGCGCATAGGAGAAGCATCGATAGTAATCGGAATCCCTCCCACTATGGCTTTCACTTTCTGGTGGAGCGATGACGGAATCGCCTTTAGCTCATGAAGCCAAGGGCGTCCTAACAACAGATTGAAAGAGGCCTTGATATCCACCACCTAAAACTTGGTGCGACGCTCAACGGTCCCAGTGGTTATATTCAGTATGATAGTACCCACGGCTTGACGGCGAGTATTATCGTAAGCGCGAATCCCCTGAGTGGAGGGAGTCAACTCTTCATTCTTTATACCCAACTTCTTTGCAGTACGGAGTGGGCACACATTGATTGCAGAGCCATTATCAACCAGGCTCATAGGAACATTCATCTGCCTACACACCACAGTGAGGTGTAAGGCCTTATTATGTTGGTCCCCTTCCGGGGGTAGATCCTTATCAGAAAAGGAAATCAGATTGCTGGTACTCGGCAGCTCAGTAGTGAGGAAGTTGACCAGTCCTTGGGGAGTCATGTCGTCATCGACTCCTATCTTCACCAGAGCATTCATTACAGCCTTTCGATGCTCGTGGGAAGTGGCCAAAAGCTTCCATACATTCATCTCCACCTTGGTTTTTTGTAGCTGTTTGACCACATCGCTATTCACAGGGTCGATGGGATCAACTATCGGATTTGATTGTGGTGGAGGTGGAGGTGGGTTAGGTTGTTGCAACCGTCCACTTCTACTGTGAACCTTGACCTCAAGGTCCCCCCAAACATATTCACTGGTGCCGAGAGACGAACAGGCTATATCTTTGAGATAGATATCTTCATCATCACTATCCCAAATCCCATTCACTTCTTCAGTGTTTGAGATAAATACAACTTCTGGCAGAGGTTCATTCACAGGTTGAATGAGTATTGACGGATCAATGGAGACTTCATCTCCCATGATAGCCAGAGCATCAGAAAGAGGACCTGTTTGAATGTTAGGCTTCTTGCCCCCCGGAGGGACAGAAAGTTGGTTAGCATCTATCAGGTTTTGGATTGCGTCTTTCAGCCTCCAACACTTCTCAGTGTTATGACCCTTGCCTTGATGATACTTGCAATAAGCATTAGGGTCATAACTAGCGGTCCTATTCTCAGGTCGAGGTTCTGGGAATGGTCCAATTGGCATAATCAATCCCTTACTATGAAGACGGTCATAAGCAGCATCATAAGTCATTCCCAAAGGCGTATAAATCCTCCTTTGCCTTTGGAATTCTTTAGGAGGAGCATTAGGGCCAGCACATCACTAATGTCGATGTTGTTGGTAGCATTATTGGGCTTAGAAGACGAAGAAGAAGGAGTGTCGTTCTTCTTGTTTTTCCAAGTGCTGCTGTTATTGTTGTTACCAACAGACTTCATCAGTTCATCTTCGATATTGATTCCAATATCGTATACAGCTTCAAAGGTACTTAAAGGCAGAAACTTCAAGTGTTGCTTGTATTTATGCGTCATATTGGAAATGAACAAGCGAACCATTTCCTTCTCCTTGGGAGGGTCTACCAGGAGTGCAGCTGTTTCTCTCCACCTACTTAGGTAAGTAGTGAAGCCTTCATTCTCTTTCTGTTTGAGAATTGATAGTTCACGTTCAGAAGTCTTGGCCTGAATGTTGCACTTGTATCGGTTCATAAAGCTTTCAGCAACATCTTCCCAGGTCGCGACATGCTTGGATTCTAGGGAATAGAACCACTGTTGATAGGCATGCTCTAAGGAAAGAGGAAACACCGTAGGGAAGAGTGTCACATCTACTCCCTTAAGAGCCATGGTTGCAGAAAAAGCCTTCAAATGGAACAACGGGTTATCAGTAGGCTTGAACTTGGGAATATCAGCAGTTGAAAATTTTTCAGGGAGTTTCTCTCTTATGGACGAGGAAGTGACAGGCTGTTCCACATAAGTGAACTCTTCTGAAATCTTACTCATCTGTTCCTTGATTTTGTCCATCGCAGCAGCAGTAACACTGTTTTGCTTGTCTTGCTCTACAGTGCTGACTCTAGTAGTGAGTGTCTGCATCATGTCAGACAACCTTTCGATTGTCCTGTTGAGGTTCTCGATGTCTTCCTTAGTGGCCATTGGTTGAAAGTAGACTGGAGACGGATCTTGTGGAGATGACTGAGGTGGTTTCCTTGTACGCCTCTTTGGTACGAGAGGTTGTTGAGGTATGGACTCGCACCGTAACAATCTACCCTTGCTTATTGCCCAAGCGCTGTGACACCGAAACAAATACACCTTTTAAAGACCACACTTAACCTTAACCCATCCGGATTAAAAAAAGAAAAAATAAAAAATAAAAAAATGAAGTTCTACTTATTTTTTTTTTTTAAAAAAAACATGGGAGGATACCATCCGACTTACTCCGAAAAAAAACGACACAAAAAACGAGACTTCCCTAAAATACGGTCAAAAGTGGTGTACGACTAAAAGAAAAGTGTGTGGACATAACATGTAGGTGATTAGGTGAGGTTATAGACGCGTGTTTTGACCATATAACTAGACACGACTTAATACCGGACACAAAATCGAGAAAAAAGACTGACGGGACACTTTCCTGGGCACCGTGTCACGGTGCAGACTGGCGTGACACGGTTAAGACTAACCGTCAGACGGTAGTTTTTACCGTGTCACGGCACTGTTCACCGTGACACGGCAGAAAAATGCCGTGACACGGTGCACAGTTCCAGGTCAGTTTTGTGATTTTTTTTTTTATTTTAATCGATTTTAAGTCCGTACTAATTACTATGTGAGAAAAAACCCTCGGTCATGGGTCAAACAAAAAAGCAAACACATTAGGGTTAGCACCGAACAAACACATAGCATGTAGGCACGATGATGTAAAAAAAGTTCGCAACCTAAAGTCGAGGTCTATGTTCAACTATTGGTCAAGCTTTGGGTGTCAAAAGGGTACCATGGTTAAGAGTTTGGACGCGTTAGCAAGGCAGCCTCCCTTGAGGGTGTATGCCAACGGGCGGCTCCGCGAGTTCGTGATGAAATCGAACTCGACTCCATGGTTTGGGTGGATTTAATAACTCGGATGAACCCTTATTGCCATGAGCGTTTTTGCGTTGATAGAGCTTAAATCCCCCGGGGCTAAGACGCATGTAGAACACATACGTTTTTTTCAGAAAAATCGAAGGAAGTCGACTGTGGAAAAAGAAAATAGGTCACCGGACAGATTTTAGGACTGCCGTGACACGGCAGAAATTCCCGTGTCACGGTACAGTCTACCGTCAGACGGTACACTGTACCGTGACACGGCAGACTCTGCCGTGACATGGCAGTCAGAAAATCTGACTGGTGCCCTGTTTGCTTTTGCGCGCAACCGAGTTATCCAATTTTTCCTACGGGACAGACCTGAATGTGACGTTAAAACGTCTATGCAGATGCAAAAAATGCCAAATTAATCACAGGAATATTTTTTCAAGAATCTTTCAAGTCTCATCCACTCATCTTAATTAAATACCGATCACTCAAATCGATTAATAATTAAGAATCCTCCCCAGTGGAGTTGCCAAATTGTAGGCGTCGTTCGAAGTGCGCCTACGTTAAAAAGCATGTTGTGAATATGCTCGGCACTCATAGGAAGTGGGAATTGACATTACGATTAGGGACAAATAAAGCAGGGAGCCGCCAACAAGTTTTTGTGGAACTTGTAAACCGTTCACGGATCATAAAAAAGGCAACCACGATAAGGGACAACGATAGGCAACAACGATTGACCCGTGAAGGTTACACCCCATTCATAATCCATGAGATTACTAACTCCATATGGTTCGGAACCACGAAAGGAGGATCGGGGATGATGGTACGAAGTGAGTCATGGAATCACGTTCGCCCGTATTGGCCTCTACTCGATTCTTATAGTGAAAAGCATTCCTGTGATCTCAAAGGCATACAAACAATAATTCAATTCGCTCCAAACTATTATTTAACTAAATCGGTTCAAAATTAATGCACACATAATTCTAAATATTTGGTGATCACTTGATTAAACAACAAGATTAAAAAGGAGCCTAAACCGGTTATCCAAATTATCTTATTAGTCGTGGTTTTCAATTACATATTCCCTTTAACATGCAATATTGTGATCAAAATAAATAATAGAATCAATATGAACATAAAAAGAACCAATTTAATCATAATTCTAACAACAGAAAAATCGTTAGAAAAATAATAATAAAAAGAGCATAATTCTTACTTTGAATCTGTTTGCTTGCAACTACAAAATAATAAAACGAGTTAGTAACTTCAAGGAAATAACAAAACAACAATTAAATTAAATTAAATAAAAACAAGGTTAATTTTGGGGCCAAACCCTCAAACGATTCTACCTTTCACGCCTTGGTTTAAGGATAGAACCTCGAGTAAAATATGGACTCCTTTGAGTGCTTAAAGAGGGAATTTTGAAGTGAAAAGGGTAGGCTAGTGTTTAGGTTAAGAGCATAGAAGAGAGAAAGAATAAGAATAATAGAATTCTGGTTGCCCCGTTCATCAGAAATGAGGAGGTATTTATAGGGAAATGTGCTGAGGGAGCACACGGAACCCTAAAATGATAAAAAACCCTAAAAAGTATCCCGTGACACGGTCAGACTGTACCGTGACACGGTTAGACAGTACCGTCAGACGGTACAAGTTCCCATGACACGGTCAGTCTTTGGAGTGTCGCGGGAAATTTTCAGAAAACGGAACGGAAAACGCGTTAAGGGTTTACGCGGAAAGGACACGGAACTCCCCGTGTCACGGCAGACCTCCCGTGTCACGGGAAGTCCCACCGTCAGACGGGAAGAGTTCCCGTGACACGGTCAAGCCTAACCGTGACACGGTCAACTCCAGTCCACTTTTCCGTCTAAATTCATTTTTAACCCTAATTTCTTTCGGCATTTTGAGTGCCGATTGATAATTACGGGCTTTTTTCTGACTTTTAATATTCGGGCTAAAATAAGAAAATAATAAATAAAATTAAATAAAATATTTGGGCCAAAAATAATAATAAAATAAAAAAGGTTTGGGCTTAAATTAAAACTATGCTTTTACCAAACACCAAGACTGATCCATGGACCTTTCAAAAATATGAATTTAATAAAATACGATTTTTTAAGCACTCTCGGGATTAAATACTAAACCCGACCAACAGTGGCGGTGAAAGGTTATTTATCATCGGACTTGGTTTTGGGGAAACATTTTTAGGTGTCTACACAACCGAACCCAACTTGGGGCTCAAGGTTGGGTGACACATGGTTAGTTCACATTGCATGTGAAATGCCTTGGGGACTAAGTGAGAAAGTGGTCCACACCTAGCCATGTGACACTTGTTACTTGTTCCTTTGTTTATTTAACTAAGGGTTGAATTCACCAATCTTTCCATGTGGGATCTTTTTGTGAAAAGTCCCACATTGAAAGATGAGTGAAATTCACAAGGCATACTTCCTTATAAATAGTCATGGCATGGCTTGAGAATTCTTTGCTTGAGTGGGAGTTAAAAAGAGCATTCCATAATTTTTGGGAAAACTCTTAAACTCGTATAACACTCGGGTTTTGGTCGGACCTTGCTAACCCCCAGGTAGCGGACCTTAAAGTTGTGTTCGCCTTTTGTGGGTGGATACCGTCGGAGGCGCGGCGCTTGACGTGCTCGTAGCTTTCAAGTAAGAGCCCCGGTTTTTGGGCGAAGCTCGCTTCGAGGGTAAGATTCGTTATCTTTTCTTTAAGATTATTTATTTATGCTTTATGATTTTAATTATTGCGAGTGGTTCCTCAGGTAGGGGTTTGTTTCCGCGTTGAGTTGGACTCACCAAACCCTAACAGCGGTATCGGAGCCCCGCTCGTTTATTTTTATAATCATGTTTTTAAGGTTTATTTTGGCTTAATTTTCTGGTTTAAGTTGCTAATTAGATTAGTAGCTCGGTTTTATTTATTTTAATCTCGTTTTAATGTCGATTTTGGCCCAGAACCCAGATTTTCGCCCAAGACTAGTGAATTTTGGGTGGAAAACGATTTCTGGAAAGGTTTTTATCCCCATGGGGACTGTGATTTTAGCCAAATTCTGACCAAAAATGCCTTTTTCGAGGGGTTTTTCGTTTTTGACGAAAAATTTTAAGTCTTTTCTAACCTTGAAATTAATGGCATAAATTGTTGATTATATGGTTGATTATTTGCATTATTTTCTGCATTTTTATGTCCCCTTAAAGCACACTTATTTGGTAGTATTTGATGCTTAAAGGTTGATTTATTTTCACATAATTGCAAACTAATTGCTTTTTAGTGTGAAAGTTTTATTTTGAGGCTTCCTAAGTGTTAAAGATTCAATCTTTATTTGTGATAAGTGATTGAAACTTTAAAAACCACTAAATTCCATGTTATTTTGTGTTAAACTTTGATGTTTTAATCCTTTTGAGTTGACTGGAAACATAAAGTTTCGATTTTTGTGATAGAAATTTGGTTATCTTCATGTTGGAAGATATAATTTTCAAGGATTCACAAAATTTAGATGTTGGAATTTTCATTTAAACATTAAAGTTCATATTTTTCCAACTTCCCTTTACTTTGTCAAATTCTCAACTTTAATTTAAATTGATTAAATTGAAAGTGAGAAATTGCCTCAATTTTATGTTGCACCAAGCTAAACCAATTTAATTAAGAATGGTTCTTGGAATTATTTTGGTAATTTGCACTTTGAAAATTTTATTAAGCTAGACTTGTTTAAAATTTTATTTTGCTCTCTAAATTAGTTCTAAAATTAATTTAGAATTAATTATTGTTGTCTCGCGAAAAGGGATCAAATCCCGAGGCCGTGACATGCAAAATGAGGCATTGCATCACCTTGGCGAGCCGGGCTGCATAGCAGCCCATATGTGGCTGCCAAGGTGGCAGCGCCGCCTTACTTGCGGCCACACGCGCGGCAGCAGCCACGCACGGCAGCAGGTGCGGGCTGCAGCAGCCACGCGCGGCTATGCCGTGGCAGCAGCTCGCGGTCGTGTGTTCGTGGTCTTGGCGTGTGTGTATGCTTGGTGCGGTGAGGTGGCTAGCCGTAGTAGGCTTAATGTTGCTTATTTTGCCGTTTTATTTATTTTAATTAATTTTGTTTATTTTAATTAAAATTTTGGGAGGCTAGGCCTCGGTTTTGAGCGGCATTGGCAAAATTTCATTTTGACAAGTTTGGGTGCTACCGACTTAATTAATTAGATTAATTAAGGAAATGCGGAATTTAGTGGGAGCTTCAATTATTAATGACGTAAATTATATAATCGGTTAAACAACTTTGACTAGTTTTAATTAGGCCTGTTAATCGGATTAACCACCTAGATTAGTTACTAGTGCGCGCGTTGTATAAATGCATTTTACTTTGTTTTAATTTGTAAATTGCATGGGTCATTCACAAATAGTGAATGGATGAATGGAATATATATATATTCTCTCTCACAGGTTTTATGAAATGGCAACTAGTGGGACCCGACTAGGATAGAAAATACAGACTACGTGTCGTTATGTATTTTTGTAAATCTAAATACGGTCGACGCACCGTTAAGTATTTTTGTATTTTAATATTTAGATTATTCCTAATTGTAGATACTAGTTTTTGCATAGTTTGGTTAAGTCTTGAAGACGGCGTATCTTGGAAGACAAAGCCTTGAATTGCAAATGAAGACCTTTTGAAGATATGAAGAATTCAAGGGGTCATGCTAGTTGCCAATATGCATCTATAATTTCGCTTTATATTTTATGCTTATATATATATGTGTGAATTATTCGTTAGATGCATGTTTAGGTTTTCTTGATGTTGCGATGATTAGTTTAGTTCACTTAAATCAACCAACATAGAAATCCTAGGTCCCTAATAATATTGAGTCAAACTTGCCTTTCTAAAACAACACTTACTAACCGAACGAGAGTGATGGTAGGCTACGCCAAAGCGAGATGCCATCACTTCTCCAAGGGGCATAAGGCACACCGGGTGTGCACGTTGGTTTTGGTTTAACTCATCGGTATGAGTGAGGAGTCCCCACATACCGTGAAAAAAGAGATACATCGTCAAAGATGCATTAGATGCGACGATTGTCTAACCAAGAGTGGCTTAGAGCCATTAGCAAGGCAATGCTTACCCTAGAAGATTGAGTTTTTAAGACAAGCCAAAGCATGCTTAACCACTCTTTGTTTCTTCGGATCTTGGAATCGCCTTATTTTTGCCAAATAGGGACATTTTTTTATGCGTAAATAAGACGTTTAATAAGATTGAAGTTTGCATGAATGCTATTAAATTTCAAACTTATTATGTTCTTGATAAATGGTTATACTTTGCACTTATATTTATAGTATTCTAAATCAAATAATATTGTTTCCATGATTGGTAAAGGAAATTCTTGAGAATAGTTCTCAAAGAAAGGAAAAGCATTTCTAAAATACAATTCTCATAAATGACTTTTATAATTAAGTCCGAAAGGACGGTTGGACATCATGTATTCAAAATACTAGGTAGTTTTGATAAAACATGAGGTATTGAGTTGCAAACTCAAGATTGTCAATGTTTGACAACCAACGTATCTTTTCGCATCACAATTGAGTAGGACTCATTGATGTAGTAATTCGAGTAAGAATTAATGGAAAAGATGGAACTTTTTTTACGGCGCACTAGGTGCTTGATCATGCCTAACAAAGTATAAGAGTCAAGGTACTTAAAGAAATTATTCTTAAAGTAAGATTATGAGATGTTGTATGATAAGAAATATAGGAAAGAAGGAACGAAGAAAAGGAATTAGATTTCATTTCAACTCATGAGTTCATGTTATTTAGCAATTCGTTATCTTCACAAGTATCGGATACTGCTTGAGTTTTCCACTATGATAGTGACCTCAAACTATTGAAGTTAAGCTAAGTTATCGACTTACAAGCTTAGAATGAAGCAAGAAGAGCTACATCAGTTGTAAGGTCGTATGTTTTGTTTAAAGACCTTTTAAGCCAAAGGCTGGAACAAGTAATGGTTATTATGTCCCATAATCAGCAATTGATCCGTTTACACACGGAAAGACTCACATTCAAAGTAATGAGCAATAGTTGCGAGATTTATTTGAATGGCATGATTATCCAAGCATTGAGTCAAGAATGCCTGATTATAAACAAACATTTCCCTAAACATGATAAACTCACTAAGTTCAAGTCATGGGCTTGATTTGCATTCCGAACATCTTTAGCAATGTCACATCGACAAGAACGTACTCAAAGGCTCTATTAGATAGACTCTTGATAGTTGCTCGATTTGGAATCGTTCTAAGAGAAGCAAGTCTTACTTGTTGAAACCGACAAAACAGAGAGCTATTGTTCTTGGTATAGACAGTTGACTCCGAAGGCTAAAGAGGATTCAATTACTTCAACGTTTCACAAAATATTTGAAAGGATATGGCTATATTCATCAAATGTGAACAAACTTGACTTGAGTAGATCAAGAGTTCAGTAAAGTACCGAATCGACTTGGCAAGATATCAAAACATCTAGATTAGATTGAGCGATGTTTGCTTGAGCCAAGCGTGACTATCTCAAAGTTATGAATGGAAATTTTCATAAATAACTCCACAAAAGAACATGGTGTGTCTTCATGGAGACCTCGGTGTCATTTGAAAATGACTCGAACATTGATGGTTCACAACCCTTCCTATAAAGTTCTTAAAGATTTGCACAAATGACTAATGTTACACTAAACAATGTGTCAAAGCTAAGAAAGGACGCCATATTCAGTTATAGATAGAAATAACTTCTAAAAGTCTTTTCAAGTATATGTCTAAGGCTCTTAGTCTCAGTGGGAGTTCACTAGCTCAGTGGGAGCAAAGTGGCTCAGTGGGAGCTAGGTGACTCAGTGGGAGCTGAATGGCTCAATAAAGACTAAGATAGCTCAAGTAGGAGCTAACTGTTTGTTTCACAACGAACTTTTACCCAAAGACAATATACATGTCTCTTTGTAAGCATTCAAGTGAGACTACGGGTATTACCTCCACATCCTAACTGAGAACAAAAATTGTTTGTTGCTCTAAGTAGCGTCTTTCTGGAAAGTAACACGTTTCCAAAACGACAAGTGGGAGGAAAATGAACTCGATGACCATCGATCTTAGCAACAAACTAGAACTGAGAATCTCGGAAGACCTTAAAGGACTTCGTGACAATGCTTGATCAAGAATACTCAAAAGGACTTTACAAGTGCCTTAAAAGAAAATTCATTACTCACAAAACATTAAAGATGTTGGAGTAAGATCAACATAATAAAAGGGCTTTGAAAGCGCCTTAAAACTCAGTGTTTGATGCCCCGTATAGGTATAGAATTCACCAAAGGCTTGGATTGAATCCTATAAATTTTCTATTAAGTTAGAAACAAACCTAAGACTTACAAGCATACTATTTACTATTAGATAGTAAAGGAATAATGTCTTGTAAGATAGCTACGACAAATCCAAATTCCGAATAATGGTTAAAAGCCATGAAATTCAGAAATAGACTCCATGTTTGAAAATCATGTTTGAAACTTGATTAATTTGCATGAAAGGTGAAAGACCCATCGATTGCAAATAAGTTTTCAAGGAGAAAACTAACAAATGTGGAAATGTATATGCATACATAGCTAGATTGGTTGTAAAGGATATAATTAATTTCAAGGAGTTGATTTTAATAAAATCCCATTCACCAATCGAAATGCTCAAGTCTTTTCGTGATTGATCTAGCAAAATTGCGCATATGAAATATGGCAAAATAGATACCAAAACCGCCTTCCCAAAATGGAATTTTGGAAGTGACTATGGAATAGTCTAAGGGTTTTGAAAATCTAAATAATGCTAGATTTGAAAGCAAGCACATGGAATCCGTCATGGGATTAAAGAAAGCATTGCATGAAGGAATTGGAACGTGTTTTCTCATAAAGTTAATAAGAGGATTGACTTATGGAGAAACATAGGAATTCTGATGAACAAGAAGTTTAGTGGGAGCAAAAGTAATGGTCCAACAAGAAGTTTACGAACTCTATTGTGAAACAACCATCAAATGCTAAATGTTTAGATTTGAAAGTATTTTCGACAATGGACCGAGCTAAAGACGATACTTAGTACATGTTGGGAATTAAGTTCTATGGTATAGACTTAATCAAATGTTTAAATGAGTAAAAGAAATTACCATGTTAAACATGAAAGACTTTGAAAGGCTTTCGACCCATATGTATGAAGCTAAGTAAATGTTTGAACTAAGTATAAGCTAGGCTAAGTACTAAATCAAACAAGAAAGACTCTAGTAAGAGACTTTCAATCATATCATATAGCGAACAATTTGGCAAGACTTAGTGTAACTGTATGAGCTAAATGTCACATGGATGGAATAAAATTGAGAATCATTCTAGAATTAAATCCATCATGTAAGGCTATGATATGGAATTGTTAGATGACTTACATGCTTAGAGCATGTGAAGTACGTATATAATACCAATCGATATTAATCTAAGTATTAGATCATTAGATTATAGTCAAGAACATCCAAAGAACTTAGATAAGTAGTTGGATGAGTTCTTGACGCATGGAAACAAATATAATTTGAGTTTTGATGTTGCAAGCACAAACCTTAACAAGGATTAGATCCTTAGCAAGGAAGCCATTTATAAGCACGAGGCAAGAAGTGTCGTGGCTTGAGAATGGTAACATGGATGTGCATCCATGTATAATGTGCGGGAATTTAAGGAAAATTTCCATGATCACAAGTGATTAGGGTATCCCAAATCGTTGTGAGTCGCATGGAGTGAAACCCAAGTAAGGCATCATCAGGGAGTCTACTAAAATATATGTTGAGAATATTGTTGCATTAAAGGCAATAATAAGGAAATATGTTCAATGGAAAAGTTCGTTGTTGAACGTTGATGATTGTAGGTTGTCAAGTAGAAGGTCTCGAATCATAAAAATCAGTGGGAGCCATTGCTTGGACAATAAATCCTGAATCACATGTAATCCATTAACACTCTCAAAATTTTATCATCTTATTATGGAAATGGTGGATAATGAAGATGCTAAGGTTTGCAAAGTAATTATAACTAAACCTATGCAATAAGTGAACGACAACATTCATAATTGCATGAAAGAAATCAAGCATATCAAATATGAGTGTGATTTTTATGAATGTTTTATGAAGAGTACTACTGTTAAAACATTTGGGAAAAACCATTTATCATAAGATGAAACATTGTGAAGTTTCATAGTGGAATAAAATATTTCTAAATATTCCACAAAACTATTTAGTTGTGGTTTAGAATTAAATAATGAGTCCATTCGATTTTAAATAAATATTCAAAATAGGGTATCAAGTCAATGGCTTGGATAAAGAAACACCTATTAAGTGAACATTGAATATTTTAATCGAAAATTATCCCTAATCAAGGTCAGATTAGTGTGTAGTATGATTTATAGCACCGTTTCTTGTGCTATGAGGATTTAAATCATTTGCACAGGTATTGGTTTAGAACCATACTGGATCGACCTATGAGGATACTTTAAGAGATTTCAAAATCGTCATAAGTATTTTCTCATTATTACTATCAGAACTCTTTTCCTTTGACCATGAGTAGTGGGAGATCTCTTGTTTGAGTACTGGTCCGCTTTGGTATCCGCCAAACGTCTGCCGTAACTGGGGATTATAAAGACAGATATCGGGCGGGTGAGTCCTCTTAGTAAGAGAAGCTACATTACAAGACTGGAAATGTCCCCCTACTAACAATAGGGAACATGTCTTGTTGTTTACAAGGCCTCTCGAAGAGCGAGACTGTGAAAAATGCATGGCCGTGCTCAGATGGATTTTAGAAATCATCTGCTTGTTGACAGTCAAACTCGGATTTCGAGAAACACTTCTGGACGTAACAGAGATGACTAGTAATCTTACTTTGTAGTTCATGAAGAGACATGAAGAGACATAGGATAAGGGCTATACACTAAATCCACACTTGTTCGGAAGGTCAAGTGGGAGATTGAAAGGAATGGTGTCCTTTGAACAAGTGTATTCTTCTGATAGCGGGTTCAGAATTATTAGAAAGCTAATATATTCAGTAAGGTCAAGTGATCGAAATGCCTGGGTGGAGGCCGCTTTCGATCAGTAATATTAATATAATTAATATTACAGCTTAATCTTGACTGAACCCTTCGGGTCACACCCAAGCAAAATATACGAACCAACTCGACGAATTAATTCGGAAGAAATTAATTCGTCGCCCGAGTGTTAAACATTTAGACGTCGGAATTTCGAGCTTGGAGCGTCGAAACCGAGCGTCGGAGAATCTCAAATGTCGAGCCAAAATTTAGGATTTGGCGAGACGGGAAAATGCATGAAGTAACAAGTAAAATCCTATCCACACAAAAGGCTAGGAATGCATGCCAATTAGGAGCATGCCACGTGGCAGCACACATTGCAAAACGCCATGTGGCAGCACACGTGGCAGCCACGTTGGCAGCCGCCAAATGGAAGCAGCCACGTTGGCAGCCGCCACATTGGCAGCCACCAAGTGGCAGCGTGCCACGTGGTAGCGCCATGGTGGCGGCGCGCCACGATGGCGACACATGTGGCAATGGCCGTGGACCCGGGTTGATGGGTCATGGACACGGGCCAGAATAAAATGGGCCAACCGAACCCAACTTGGGGCTCAAGGTTGGGTGACACATGGTTAGTTCATATTGCATGTGAAATGCCTTGGGGACCAAGTGAGAAAGTGGTCCACACCTAACCATGTGACACTTGTTACTTGTTCCTTTGTTTATTTAACTAAGGGTTGAATTCACCAATCTTTCCATGTGGGATCTTTTTGTGAAAAGTCCCACATTGAAAGATGAGTGAAATTCACAAGGCATACTTCCTTATAAATAGTCATGGCATGGCTTGAGAATTCTTTGCTTGAGTGGGAGTTAAAAAGAGCATTCCATAATTTTTGGGAAAACTCTTAAACTCATATAACACTCGGGTTTTGGTCGGACCTTGCTAACCCCCAGGTAGCGGACCTTAAAGTTGTGTTCGCCTTTTGTGGGTGGATACCGTCGGAGGCGCGGCGCTTGACGTGCTCGTAGCTTTCAAGTAAGAGCCCCGGTTTTTGGGCGAAGCTCGCTTCGAGGGTAAGATTCGTTATCTTTTCTTTGTGATTAATTATTTATGCTTTATGATTTTAATTATTGCGAGTGGTTCCTCGGGTAGGGGTTTGTTTCCGCGATGAGTTGGACTCACCAAACCCCAACACGTTGTTCGTTCATCTCCGTAGAAGGTCGATTGAAGAGTTCTCTCATGACTAACTAGCATTAGTGGAGGTCTTAATTTGTGCCCGTGGACCAAGTAAAGGAATCACACTTGAGGTTCTTTATCTCCCTAGTTCTTGCTTGATTACTTGTGGAATCACGCTTCAAAGGTATTATTCTTACTCTTTATGTGTTATGCATGAGATCCTTGGTTAGGTGCTATATGAATATGATTCATGATTATTTCCGCTGCGTAGTACCTATAAACTCCTACACCTGGTATGTAAAGGAATTTGAGTATTGGTTTGCAACTATTAATAATGTTTGTATGGCTCAATATTATGCACATTGAGGAGGACGGAGCATTTTTCTCTTAGGTAGCTTTAAGACGATATTAGATACATTTGTTCCCATCTTGTTATCCATGTTGTTGCTTGTGCCCTTTTCATTGTTTATTTAGCCACATTACAAGCCTATATGAGCCCCATTGGTTACTAGTCCCAAGCTTGGCTTGGGGGAGCTATTAGTTGGTGAGGTGAATGAGTAGTGGTGTGCATATTATTTGCACAATGTGGGAATAAAAGAAGAGTGATTGTTCTTTGATATTAGGATTGGAAAATATTGATGTTTTTGTGTTTCAAAGTTGAAAATTTCCAATATGAGGTAAAAAGAAGTATAAAAGAGCAAAGAAAAAAAATTGTTTCAAATGTTTTATGTGAAGGTTGCTCAAGAAAAAAAAAAAGAAAAAAAAAGTTCAAGTTTGAAAAAAAAAAAGAATAAGTAGTTAAAAGTTTGTTTTAATTCACTCTATTTCCTATTATCATACTTTGTGAATGAATATGTAAGTGTTGGGATTGAGTTGTGTACATGATTGTTTGGTGAATTTTTGTGGAAGTTAAGTTGTGATTGGAGATGTTTTGGTCATCACTTGTTTTGACCTTGGGTTTTATTATGATATAGCTCCCTTAAGTATGGCTTTACTCTCACATTTTCCTAAATTTATCCTACCCTTTACCTTAGCCTTAAATTACAAGCTTTAAAGACCTTCCGACCTTTGTGCATAAGATTTGTATGAATATGAAAGTGTTGTTTATCAATGCAAGTTATGATTTGACATATTTCGAGTCGACTAGTAGGTTGAGCGTGCATTGCTTTAAACACACGAGAGTGTGAGTTGGGAGGGCATTGTTCACATATAAAGGGGTTGGTTGGAGAGCGATCAAGTACATCTTTTACTCGCCACATGAATGAGAGTTGAGTGTGTAAGCACTAGTCTTGAATTTTATATGCTCATGTGGTTTGTACTACTTGATAATTATTGGGGTGGAAGAATAATTAGATGAATGATATTGATTGACATTGAAGCATGTTCATTAGAATTACCTTGAATCGTTTGTGCTTGATTTTGTTTACTTGGGATGAAGCATGTTTTATATGTTCATTGATGAGCTCTTTGCTTAGGGACAAGCAAAGGTTTGGTTTGGGGGAGTTTGATATGTCCAATTTATATAGTGTTTTACCCCGTCCCTTGGTCATATTTAGTAGTATTTTTGGCTCTTTAGAGCCACTTTTATTACTAATTAGTGTTTTCTAGTGTTTTTGTAGTTTTGCAGGAAATTGCACATTTGGAGCGTTTTGCGGGTTTTTCATGAAGCAACTACGAGCATTAGGAGGACACGACCGTCTTTGAAGCCCAAGACCGGTTAGGGCCGGTGATTAAGGGCTCAGTATGTGATACCAGGGCATTTGGATCGAGTATTCAAGACCCGAAGAGGAAATCCGGATTGGGCCGAAGAATCGAGCCTAATCGAAGTCCAAGCCTCGAAGAAGAAGCCGGGCCCGATCGGGCAAGCTTGCGCCCGATCGGGCGGGCGCGCACAAGAATGCACCAGCAAGAAGGCGCGCCCGATCGGGTGAGCGTAAGCTCGATCGGGCGCGGCTGCCCAGGAAGAGCGAAGAAAAAAAGGCGGGCCCGATCGGGCAACCCTTCACCCGATCGGGCGCGTGTTTTTAGAGGACCTGATTATCGAGATTTTTAGTTTTTAATTAGGATTTGTTTTAGGGATGTTTAAGTACGACTTTTGTACATAATTTTGATTACCTTCTCTTTTAGGCTTTCTCTCTCTACTTAGAATATTTTATCTCTCTTAAATTCTCTCAACTTTGTTCTTAACTCCATTCCTTAATCTAGATTTCTTTTGGTAACAATTTCTTCTCTTTTAAGTTCAGTTATTTTCTTTAATTCTTTCATCATTTCTTGTTTTATTGTTTTGATTAGTTTTGATTTAATTATGCTTGAGTAATTTTATTTCTAGGGTTTATGGGGATCTAATAAATAATATGAAGAGGTAATTTGTGATTGTTGATTATTAATGCTTGATTAATCTCCTATTGATTGATTTAATGCTATGCAATTAGGTTTGGCCAGATTTAATTGTACGAATTTAACAATATTAATTCGAGATTCGACAAATGAGAATTGATGTTTAGGCTTAGTTTCAATAGGAGGACTAATTTATAAATGGCTAAGTCGAGATTCGAGAGATGAGATTTAATACCGATAAATTAACTCTGTGATTGTAATACGTAGCGAAAGCCCTTTATAATTTGATTAATTGATGCTTGATGATTGCTTATTATGATTTACCCCGGAATATTGTTTATTAGTGAACCTATGCCCTAGGTTTTCCCTTCATTGATTTACATCCTTTCTTTTTATTCCCTTCATACTTTTACCTTTATAGTTTAATTACTCCTTTTCAATAAATTTGGTTACTTGATAATTTAGATTGCTTCTAATTAATTAGGAATAAATTGACCTGTTTCCCTGTGGTTTGACCCTTCTTCCCTATATACATAGTTAGTGGATTTAGGTTTTATTTTTGATTAGGTGAATACGACTTGAGCTTGTCAGTTGTAATACAACGATGAGCGCAGTTTCAACAACAAATTAAATCAAATTATAACTTGTTCAAATGTATTGAAATAGGATTGTATTATTTAATAGGAAAGGGGACTTACTATGATGTTTGCTGACATAACCTCTCCGTATAGCGTATTTTTCTTGCAATTGAAGTATGGAGAAGCTCTTGTGGCGTAGAAACACAACACTCCTCCTAATCCACAATTTGGCCCAACAACCTCAACCCTGAAGTTCCCCTTTAGCTTAGTATGCACAAATTTCAGCATTGGCTTCCAAACCCTTGCCTCAGTATGAATAACCAAGAGTGGCGAGTACGAGTCCTGAATGATTGCGAAATTTTTTTCAAACGAGGGCCTATGAACATTCCTAGCATTCCAAATGACAACTTTCCTTCCCTTAGTGAATGTCAATTGGGAAGAAAATTTATTACCTGTTTTTTATTCTATTGTTGTTCTGAAGTACCCATGCCCTTGCGTTGTGTTTAACAACACTGCATATTGAAGCTAATTTGGGATATTAACTGAGTCACCACCATAACGTGTACACCAGCAAGATAAAGCCCCATAAATATCTCATGAGGTGCAGTGGGTAGAGCGTGCTCGATAATATGATCCGGGTTAATCTCAAACTGCAGATCAAATATGGGAATAACTTGTTCTGGTACAAGCTTCGGCTGGAAAAGGGCTTTGTTGAAGGCACAACCACTTTATAAAATGTCGAACCCCTTTTTGTAAGTATCCGTCTAGGTCTGAAAGCAGGGGAATGTAAGCAGGCATGTAATTCCCCTCAAATTTCATAATCCAGAATGGACTATCGTACGGTGTGTCATTATGATCGTTTAAACGCATTTCCTCTTTCAGGGTTTGTATATGAATCTTATTGAAATCACTATAAGCAAATTGGTTGTGGTAGTAATCAGTGCCATTGACATCGATTTCGGTTTTGCTAGATGGAATGAATTAATCAAAATACATGACAGGATTTTTGGGGTGGAATCTTATTATTCCCCTGCTTCTACCCGTAATCTCTAATGTTGAGAGGTTAGAAGAAATGGAGTTGCTTTTGGGGTTAAACATGTTGATTTTGAAGTTTTTCTTGTTTGGGGGGAAAAGGTTGAGTTTTTAAAATATTGATTTTCCTCTTTTTTTAATGTTTCATGCACTAAATGTAGTTGGAGAAAATGTACAGTCTTTTGTTTAGATATTTTATTCTTGTGAATGATTTTTATAAAATGAAAATATAAATTTTGGTTGTAAAGTTTAATTTATTTATTTATTTATTTTGTTTCTGATGTTTTATTTGTTTAAAAGAAAAAATTAATAATAATTCTGTGTATTTAATTAACCTTTTTTGTTAATGTAATTACAGTAAATCTGTGTTATTATTAATTCAATACTAGGATTTCTTATTGTTTTTCATTTTAATGTTTTAATGTAATAATTGAATCTTAATACTACTCTGTAGGATTGTATTGTAAAAAAAAAATTAATTGAATCTAAAAATTAATTTGTTTCAATAATAATTATTTTTTTATTTTGTATTTATTAATTAGTAATTCAAGATGTTTTTATTTTACGGAGAATTTAGTAATTAATAATTTTTATAATAAGTCTCACTAAAATGTAGGATTTTGCTTCTTAATATATTTAAGTAAAATACAACTACGTGATTGATGGGACAACACAAGGAGGTGTAGGAGTACCATTACCTAATGCTACGAATTTGTAGTTGTGATGTAGTAGGATGGCAGGTGAATGGAGAAAGAGAAGTGAGTAATTGATGGTAGTAGCTTAATGCCAGGGGAAAGAGAAGTCAATGGTATAACATTTCTTTTTTGACTCACGTCACTCCCTCCAAACCAAAAAGAGAAAATAAAGCTAACTACCCTAACTTTGTGTTAACCAAAAAATCAAAAGCAACGCAAAAGGGGAACTCCTCAACTAGCTTAGGGTTGACAATTTAGAGCGGATCCGACCCTATTACGCCCCGATCCGAGGTAAAAAATTCGCGCCAAGTCTGAGAAAAAATTAATCCGAGTTCGACACTGTTAAATTCATCCGACTCCTAGTCGGAGGATGGTTGGAGACGGACCCTACAAAAATTCCGAGAAAAAATCTGACTCCGACAAATGTGTGACTCTAACGGATTGACTTCGACTCCGATAGATTGTGCATTTTGGTGTGGGTCATGATGGATTGGGGTGTGAGTGGTAAAGGCCTAAATAGCCAAATTTCTCGAAATATATTGTATAAAGGAAAAAAATTCATAGTTGGGTCGGATTGGAGTCAGAGTCGGAGTCTTGGAGTTGGATGTTTGAGCCGGTGTCGAATTTAGCAAATTTAGCCTTCTACTTCCTGTAGGGTCGGAGTCAATTTAGTTAAATCCACAATATCTGTTAGAGATATGTGTTATCGAAAAATAAATGTGTGATATATTTTTCCGTAGATATTATTAAAGGAATAATATATTTAGGTTTATTTTATATTAAGATATTATTTAGTGAATATATCATTAGGATATATGGTATATCTTTTGGGAAGACTATTTCCTATCTTATGATCATGATTTTGTTCCTTTGGATATGAGTGTGGTTTACTCTAAAATACCAAAGATTTGAGTGTGGTTTACTCTGAAGACCAAGAGATTTGAGTGTGGTTTACTCTGAAAGACCAATAAAAGATTTGAGTGTAATTTACTCTGAAAGACCAATAAAAGATTTGAGTGTGGTTTACTCTGAAAAACCAATATTTGATTGGGGCTTGGTTTTGCTTTGGAAAAACCAAAAATTATTATATTTGCAGGTACAAAAAAGAATGGTGTTCCTGTTTGATTGATGACAGATGAGTTCGAAAAGATGAACGTTCTCATCATTGAAGAATTTTTTTTAAGGCGACATCACAAGAGTGTGCATCTCGGCTTCGAACATATTGACGAATTTCCAATCGCAATGTTCGTGTTACTGCCGTTACGATTGCGGGAGGGTGTTAGAGATATGTGTTATCGGAAAATATATGTGTGATATATTTTCTGTAGATATTATTAAAGAAATAATATATTTAGGTTTATTTTATGTTAAGATAATATTTAGTGAATATATCATTAGGATATATGGTATATCTTTTGGGAAGATTGTTTCCTATCTTATGAGCATAGGTTTTGTATAAATACGTACTCAACCTATTATTGATAAATAATAATCAAGAAATACAAAAGTCATTCTATTCTATATTTCTCTCTAATTTGTCATGGTATCAAGAGCAGGTTAAATCTTGGGACCGTTCATAAAAAATTTCCCCCCTACCGGTGGGTTAGAAATTAAACCCACCGGTGGGATGATCCTTTAGCAAAAATTACCAATTTTTTTTTTTAGTTTATTCCGCTATGCAAGTTAGTGTTGGTGCAGAGTTTGAGTTGCTAACTTGATGTATACATTACATCATGCGTGGCTTTTCTAAGCATTGAGATCAAAATAAAGTTGTTGGTGTGTCTTTGACTCTCAAAGATGAAAAAAAAAACGTTTTCGGGTCTCTTGTGTTGTGAGACAAGAAATTGGTTCTCCTTGTGCCGTGAGACAAGGTTTGTGAGTTGATTCAAGCATAATTTTGCTCCTTTGGATTTGAGTGTAGTTTACTCTGAAAGACCAATAAGAAAATTTGAGTGTGGTTACTCTAAAAGACCAATTTGAGTGTTGTTTACTCTAAAAGACCAATAAGAAATTTGAGTTGGTTTACTCTGAAAGACCAATAAGAAATTTAAGTGTGGCTTACTCTGAAAGACCAATAAGAAATTTGAATGTGGTTTACTTTGACAAACCAATATTTGATTGGAGCTCGGTTTTGCTCTGGAAAAACCAAAAAATTGTTATTTGCAGGTTCGAAAAAAATGACGTTCCTGTTTGATTGATGACTGATGAGTTCGAAAAAGATGAACGTTCTCATCATTGAAGAATGAAAAAAAATAAATAATTGAAGGCAACATCACAAGAGTGTGCATCTCGGCTTCAACAATTTGAAGAATTCCCAATCGCAACGTTCGTGTTACTGCCGTTACGATTGCGAGAGGGTGTTAGACATATGAGATATCGGAAAATATATATGTGATATATTTTCCGTAGATATCATTTAAGAGAATAATATATTTAGTATTATCTTATGTTAAGATATTATTTAGAGAATATATCATTAGGATATATGGTATATCTTTTAGGAATATTGATTCCTATCTTATGGGCGTAGGTTTTGTATAAATACTCTACCTATCGATGAATAATAAACAAGCTATTCATTCTATTCTCTTTCTCTCTAATTTGTCACTCTCACTTCTTACACAACTATACATAATTTAGTTAAACCCAACTGAACATTAACCAAGCCCGATATGGTGACGCGGAAAACCCCAATGAAGGTGGGTAAAAACCGCGGGTGGCAATGAGGCCACCTATCTACTATAATATGGGCATGAAGCCAAACATTACAATTACAATGTATAAGATAATTATAGAAATATACGGATCTAATTACAAGTAAACAGGGAGTATGGACTTTATACGTAGTATGGAAGGGTGTATATGACGTAATAGGCTAAGTAGTATTGTGGAAATACATTGCAGTAGTGGTCTTTTAGGAGAGTGGTATTGGGATTAAAATATAGTAGTTGAGCAATGACACTTTTAGTGGAAGGTCCATGTGGATGGAGGTTGGAGAAATTGCATGGGAATAAAGGAGTAGTATGTTTAAGAGGAGGTTATGTACGTAGGATATGTCTTCTTCATGGGAAGAGGGCTTTCCTATTTATAGAGCTTCAATGTAGCAGCACCGTGGTTGTGAGATACTTTGGGTGGTTGTTGCATTATTTCCTCAACCACATCCTCAAATAGTGGGAGTAGCGGTTATTGCTTTTACTTGGTCTCCAATGAACTTGGACTTTCTTAGAGTGTAGATACGTATTAACAACCTTGAAGAATTATTCTTATCGCCCCTCTGTCTCTCCTTGATTCTAGGGAGCATTCGTAACTATCTTTACCCGGTTTTGTAGCATCGATCGTTGACTATCGTTATCGGTCAACAATTGTACAAAATTACCCCATAACAATAGCCCCCACTTTCTGCATTTCGATATTAGTGTCATTGCCTTTGTGTCTTGACTCATGATGCCTTCGTCGTTGGTCTTTTTAGAGGTCATAATTTGTTCATATGTAAGCTTAAATTGCTGCCATATCAATGTCAATGATGTCATTGGACGTTGTTCGTCGAGTCGAAAGCTAGTGTCAACTTTGGAAGCAAGTGTCGCCGATGACGGACGAAAGATGGCCGTCCATGGATAGAAGCATATGTCGTCGACGAATGAAAGATGTTCGTTGACGGACAGAAGGAGGTCGTCGACGGACGGAAGGTGGTCGTCGACGGACGGAAGCCGATGTTGTCGACGGACGAAAGCCGATGTCATCGACGGACGGAGGTTAATATCGTCAACGAACGGAGGCTAATATCGTCGACGGACGAAAGTTGATCGTCGACGGACATAATTTGATGTCGTCGACGTCATAAGGACTTTATCGATGTTGAACGTTGGTTGTGATAATGGTCACGACGTTAGTCAGAGATTGTCAACAAATAATGAACTGGCTACAAGGCCAAAATAGGTGATTCGGGTGCTAAGACCATTGAAGAAAGAGACGATGTCTGTGTACACTGGCGATAAAGCTAAATCTCGAATGTTGTAACATAGATTAAGTACTTGGACAATTAGATGATAGAATTACTTTAAATATGAATAATAATTATAGAAAGACAATAAATATATACTTATTTTTTATCCTGCATCAATATGTTGTTAGAGGATATTATAATAATTCATTAATATGAAAGACATTAAATTAAACTAAACCTGTTGATGATAGTGATGTTGCTTTAGAGTCGCTCAATCCGAGGGTAGAGCAAATGAATCGTTGTCATTATAGCAATAACCACGATGATACGTTAGCTCTTTGTTATGACCTATGGTGTCGAACTCGGCCCATTTAGGTGAAAAAAACTATTTTCAACATGGTGTCTGGCGACAAGGCCGCATATGTAATTTGAATGCAATCAATAACGGATTTCTTAATGTCTTCACTCATTTTATGGCGTTAAAGCCAATCGGAAAACTTTGTTGCAATGTCCGACGCTAAGTTTGTTGAATGTATTTAGTGTTCACACTTGGTGTCACAACCAAGTGGCGCTTTCTTCATAATAAATTAAGGCGTCAAGGGCATTAACATTTCAAACGTTTTCTTTGTACGGAGATAACATTCGATCGCTTTGTCTTGCACTTTTTAAAGTTCAAAATATTTATCGTATGTGATAACTTTTGTAACATTGTTGAGAACAAAGACTTGTGAGCAAATATAATCATTGCATGACATTGCACATTATGTGTCTATGTTACCGATGCATGACAAAAAGAATTTAAATTAGAGAACAAAAAATAAATGTTTCATAGATAAAATATTGAAGACATGCAAATAAATAAAAGAATGTTTTTCTAAAACGATTTTTTATCGACAATAACGATACTCTACATGCTTATGACACTTTGTAGACTTAAGACACTGTATGTACTTTAGGACTTGCTCGTTTTGCAGTGTTTTGTTTGTCAATATGATCAATCATAACGACCAATCCTTTCGATGTACTTTTGAAGAATAACTTTAAAAAAGTTATACTATCGTTGTATGGCCATCATTGCATTGTGCGCCAATACCCCTTGCGCCCTGGCGTCTAACGCTGAACATTGAGGATTAAACTGGTAGTTCAGGTACGGGGCGTTTGGCGTCTGGCACTAAGGTCTATTTTTCCCGGGATTCGTTTGCTACGATTTTCTTTTGAGCGACAGTTTTCCTCTTCCCTTTTGGGGATGTTAGTGTAACTGACGCCTTTTTGAGTAACCGTTGTTTGGAGCTTTGGTCATGAACTTTTTTCCTTTGACTCCGTCGTTCATTGCATTTTGCAAAATATAGGATAAAGCAATGGATATTCTTTTGGCGGCTTAGTTAGTGAGTTATCGTAAGCATTTGGAATATTTTGTTAAAATAATCGCTATTTCTAAGAATAGCATATATCATAGATATGTCGAAAACATAAAGAAATAGTGATAAAGAACATACAAGATGATCAATTCAAATGTGTTTAAGTGGGTTAGAGTTTACTTTCATGTCGTCATGACCCTTGATCATAATTATATGATTCTTCGATCCTTTGTCAATATCGCTACAACTTTCTGGTGTGACCCTTGGTTGTCATTGCCATGACATTAAAGTTCCCTATACACACATGTCGTCATGATCTTTATTTACATCATTATCTTCATGGCATCGAGGTGTATGATGTTTTCATACATAATATTGAAATCGTTATGCTTAATCCTGGCGTCGAGTAACTTGTTAGTCATCACTCTAAACACTAATGTCGAATTTTTGCATTAATTCATAAATAAATTGAAAATATGAATTGTAAACTATGCGTAAAAAGATTTAGATATTGCATATAACGTTAATTCATAAACCAAGATGTAATAACCACATGTTTCATCACATGAATTACTGATAATCAATTCATAAAAATAAGTAAGCCAAATAACGAAAACATAAATTAACTATGTGTATTACTACGTCAACAAAGATGATAGACATAACAAGTAAAACTTTAAGGGGGTAGAATCATGTCAATGACAATGCTAATTAGAAAATCAAAGTAATAATACGTTAATGAAGATGATCAATGGAAATAGAAATAAATACTTTCAGCTAGGCAACAAATTAAAGAGCATGATCATGACAGTATAAATGTAAAAACTAAAAGCGATAATGTGGTGTACCTTAATAGTGTCGAGGACTACCGCGGTTTGTGACAAGATTGATGGAATTCGACATACATTTTAAATAATAGAAAGTTACCTTGATAAGAATTGATGTCATTTAAATCGAGCCCCCAATGTTGGATCACTCGAGAAGATTAAATCAGGTTTAGCCCCCGATGTCACATTCTAGATTTGTGAATTATCTACAAGAGCATTCTTATATATACCAACTCATTTGTTAATTATTTATTCAATAACAAATAACATTATCCACCATATGTATTCGATAAAGTGTTAAACTTTCAATATTACGTTAAGAATGAACCATTATCAAAGCATCGACAGTTAATCAAAGTATAATGATCAAAGCGTCAAAAACTAACGAAAAAAAAATCATAATAACCAAAGCGTGATGTATCGAAGCGTCAAGGATCAAATAACAAAATTTAATCAAAGCATTAGATTGATAATCAGATCATATTATCTTGCCCCCTTGTGGCAACTTCATGAAAAAATGCAAACAATATGGAATGAAGTTAGCCACAAAATATAATGCTACCGTCAACTTGTTGTCAACGACAATACTCCGATATCACAATCAGTTAACGTTATAAATCTCCACTTGTAACCTTAGTTTATCTAAAAATGCGCTTGGTACGACATAAATTAGTCATGATAAAATATAAAAATCTTAGCGCTACATAAGCTAATGTCATGAGTTATAAATAAAAATCAATGAAATTATTTTTATAATCGAATAGTCTTTAGTAATAAATATGAATTTTGCATTTAGGCAAAAGCTTTCTTGCATCGTCGTTTAAAGCTACATTTGTCTTAATGTTGTCGTCAATGACTAATGATATTAGGCTGCTGACGACGTTACTAACTAATGTTGTCGAAACTAATTGACGTCGTCGTCGACACTGGCTATCGTCATCAGAGATGACTGTCGTTGTCGGTACTGACTGTCGTCGTCGAAGTTGACTGTCGTGGTCGGAACTGACTGTCGTCGTCGGAGCTGACTGATGTTGTCGTCGAAACTGGCTTTCGTCGTCAGAGTTGACTGATGTCGTCGTCAAAACTGGCTTTTGTCGTCGAAGCTGACTGATGTCGTTGTAGACACTGGCTGTCGTCGGAACTAATTGTCGTCGTCGGAATTGACTTCCGTAAAAACTTTAATACTGTTTTATTTAGCAACAACATAGCCTAAAACTAATGTTAGTTAAACAAAAAATAATATTGTGAATGACGACAAACCCTAAATTTTTATGGCATCATGAGACCCATGACTTAAAGCAATGGTTTCCATGGCGTCCTTCCCTTTAAGTGTGATATTTACTTTTTGATGACGATATAATTTGTCATAGCTTAAAGAGACAAAAAATAGTTAGTTAAATTAAACCACAAAAAAGAATATTACCAAATGTCTTGAGATCGACAAAGATAATCGCCTATGTTGCAGCATATTGAGTTAAGTTTGCGTCGATCACCACTTCTCGTCGCCGGGACCACGAACAATAGTTCTTATAAAGTCACTTTACGGGATTAGATATATCTTGATGATGGGAATGTGTTTGAATGTGTTTGGAAAGGAACTTTTGTAGGGTTGATATTTCAATCTAGCTGTAGCCCCACGGTGGGCGCCAAATTGTTTATGCTAAATTTCTCCAAGTAGGATTTGATGTGGGATACGGGCTATGGATCAACTAAATCAAAATAATGAGCATGGAATGCGGAATGTAAATAACAAAAAAAAAGGGAGAGGGAGGAGACATGATATGGTGACGCGGAAAACCCCAATGAAGGTGGGTAAAAACTGTGGGTGGTAATGAGGCCACCAATCCTCTATAATATGGGCATGAAGCCAAACATTACAATTACAATGTATACGATAGTTATAGAAATATACGGAGCTAATTACAAGTAAACAGGGAGTATGGACTTTGTACGTAGTATGGCAGGGTGAATATGGCGTAATAGGCTAAGTAGTATTGTGGATATACATTGCAGTAGTGGTCTTTTAGGAGAGTGGTATTGGGATTAAAATATAGTAGTTGAGCAATGACACTTTTAGTGGAAGGTCCATGTGGATGGAGGTTGGAGAAATTGCATGGGAATAAAGGAGTAGTATGTTTAGGAGGAGGTTATGTACGTAGGATGTGTCTTCTTCATGGGAAGAGGGCTTTCCTATTTATAGAGCTTCAATGTAGCAGCACCGTGTTTGTGAGATACTTTGGGTGGTTGTTGCATGATTTCCTCAACCACATCCTCAAATAGTGGGAGTAGCGGTTATTGCTTTTACTTGGTCTCCAATGAACTTGGACTTTCTTAGAGTGTAGATACGTATTAACAACCTTGAAGTATTATTCTTATTGCCCCTCTATCTCTCCTTGATTCTAGGGAGCACTCGTAACTATCTTGACCAGGTCTTGTAGCATCGATCGTTGACTATCGTTATCGGTCAACCATTGTACAAAATTACCCCATAACAATAGCCCCCATTTTCTTAGTTGGAGTATGGCAAAACTAGGAAAATTATACTTACTTTAATTTCAACTTTGTCTTCATTTCGATATTAGTGTCATTGCCTTTGTGTCTTGACTCCTGATGCCTTCGTCGTTAGTCTTTTTAGAGGTCATAATTTGTTCATATGTAAGCTTAAGTTGCTGCCATATCAATGTCAATGATGTAATTGGACGTTGTTCGTGGAGTCGAAAGCTAGTGTCAACTTTGGAAGCAAGTGTCGCCGATGACGGACGAAAGATGGTCGTCGACGGACAGAAGCATATATCGTCGACGAATGAAAGATGTGAAAGGAATGGTGTCCTTAGAACAAGTGTACTATTTTGTTAGTGGGTTCAAAATTATTAGAAAGCTAATATATTCAGTGAGGTCAAGTGATCGGAATGCCTGGGTGGAGGCCGCTTCCGATCAGTAATATTAATGAATAATTAATATTACAGCTTAATCTTGACTGAACCCTTCAGGTCACACCCAAGCATTCAACAAACCGAACCGACAAATTATTTCGGAAGGAATTAATGAGTAGACCGAGTAATATTTATTTAGACGTCGGAAATTCGAGCTTAGAGCGTCGAAACCGAGCGTCGGAAGTCGAGTCGACAAATAGTGAAAGACGAGACAAGAAATAGTAATAAATCAACAAAAGACCAAAATACCCCTAGCATCGGAATGCCCAAGCAAACCGAGTGCTAAGGGCGTATGGCCTAGCATGGTGGCTAGCATGCGCACCAAGCCGAGCCTAGGCTGGCTGGTGCGTGCTAGCGCACCCATGCAAGCATCGCAAGGCTAGGCGCTGCCTAGTGCGTGCTAGCATGCTAGGCGCAGCCTTGTGCGCGCAATGGCTAGCAAGCCATGCCGCAACAAGCTGCAGCAGCTAGCACGCTAGGCGTGCCAGCTCGCCACAGCTAGCAGCAGCATGGCTAGGCCATTGCTTGCTGCCTAGCAGCGCTGGCCAAGGCACAAGGCCAGCAGCAGCCCGCACAAGCATGCTGGGCTTGCTGGACAGCAGCGCCTGGCAGCCCGCATGCGAGTGCTGGGCCAGCTGGGCTTGTTGGGCGTGGCTGCCACGGATAGAAGCACATGGCAGCCCACCTTGGCTGCCTTGGTGCCCAAGGGTGGGTGACATGTGGCTAGTGGTCCTTGAGTGTGTGTGGAGTGAGGTGGCCGGTTATGGGAGAGGGAGTGGGGAGCAAGTTTGGTCCCCCCCTTCTCCAAGTGGTCCTCACCTAACCACTCACATGAGCTTGCCACTTGTTGATTTATTACTAGCTTGATTATTAATTTTATTTTAGCTTTAAAATAAAATGGAAAAATCATACTATCCCACAATGATGGGAGAGTAAATGATACTCCCATCATTTCCTATAAATACCCAAGTATGGGCATTGGGAATGATGCTTGAGTAATAGTTGGAAAAGGCATCACAATTAGTGAAAACCTTTGAACTCAATATAATTACTCGGGTTTTATTGGTCGGGTCATGCTAACCCTAGACATTGGACCTAGTCGGTTTTGTTGGTGCGGGTGGACTTCGTTGGAGGTCTCCGTGTGAGCGGAACTTGAAGCTTTCAAGTAAGAGCTCATTTTGGAGCGAAGCACGCGTCAAAGGTAATTAGCTTATCTTAATCTTGTGATTAATTTAATTATGTTTATGGTTTTATTTATTGCGAGTGCGGTCTTGTTTTTGGGTTTGTTTTCGCTGTGAGTCGGACTCACCAAACCCCAACAGCGGTATCGGAGCCTCACTCGTTTATATTTAAAATCATAATATTTTCAAGGTGTTTTTATGGCTTAATTTTTCTGTTTTTAAGTTGCTAATTAGATTAGTAACTCGTTTTTCCAATTTTTACCTCGTATTAGAGCTGTCTTTAGCTCCTGAACCCAGATTTCGACCCAAAAATAGTGAATTTTGGGTGGAAAAGGCGTTTTAAGCCAAAAAACGACCAGAAATGCATTTTTCGAGGGATTTTTCGTTTTGACGAAAAATTTTAAGTCTTTATAACCTTGAAAATTGATTGCATATTTATGGTGGTTATGTATTTAGTTCTTTCCTTAATTTATATGCAATTTTAGACCACTTTAAGCATGATTACTTGGTAGTAATTGGTGCTTGAAAGTTTGGTTTTATTTTTCACATAATTGCAAATTGATTGCATTAAGTGTGAAATTGTTATTCTTTGTTGCTTCCAAGTACTAAAGATTCAATCTTTATTTATGATAAGTGATTGAAACTTTGAGTTACTAAATTCCATGAATTTTGGTTAAACTTTGTTGATTTAATCATTTTTTAGTTGATTGGAATCATAAAGTTTAAAACTTGTGATTGAAATTGGTTTATCTTCATATTGGACGATATAATTATTCATGGAGTCACAAGTATTAAAGTTGGAGTCTTTATTGAACTTATGTTTATTTTTCCAACTCCCGTTTATTTTGTCAAAATCTCAAGATTAATTTAAAATGATTAAATTAATAGTGAGAATTGCCCTAATTTATTTTATTACACTAAGTTAAACCAATTTTATTGTTCTTGGAATAAATTTGGTTAATTGCTTTTGGATGAATTATTTAAGTTGGACTTGTAATTTTTCATTTTTCCTCAAAATTAATTCTAAAATTAATTTAGAATTGATTTATAATGTCACACACAAAAATCGATAATTTTCGAAGCATTAGCACGCAACACGAGGCCTAAGAGCCCCGAGCTAGCTCTCGGCCAGCTGGGCTGCTCTCGCAACCCATATGTGGCTGTCGAGGCTGTTGGGCGCTTCGTTCTTAGGTGTGTGGTGTTGTGCGTCTGTGTGTGCGAGGAAGGGCGTGGGCTGCTGCTCGCTGCCAGCAGCATAGCGCGCCAGCTAGCATCAAGCAGCCGCATGGCGCAGTGGCAGCATAAGGCCGTGCGCGCTGTGCGTGCTGCTACGCTTGGCTGGGCTGGGCGTGGCGCATGCGAGCACAAGCAGCCCACATGCATGCTTGGTGTTGCGGGGGTGCGCATGGGCATACTACGTGCTTGTTGTACGATACGTACAATCCCATACTTGGCACAATAACCCCGAGTTATTAAGGCGATGCTATTTTAAAGTTAATTTTAGCGTTGCTTAATATATAAATAAGGGTATTTTTTTGGACTCCAAGTCTTAGTGCTAGGCACTTAGACATTTTGAAATTCGTAATTTTGCTTAAATTGTCGTTTTTATTATTTTAATTATTTTGTTTATTTAATTAAAAATTTTTGAGGCTAGGCCTCGGGTTTTAAGCGACATTTGCAAAATTAATTTTGGCAAATATTTGGGTTCACTGACTTAATTAATTGGATTAGTTAAGTTGGATGCAGAATTTAGTGGGAGAGTCTCTAAGTTATTACCATAACCGGTTAAAACAACTTTGATTAGTTTAATTAGGCGTGTTAATTGGATTAACCACCTAGATTAGTTACTAGTTCTCGCGCGTTTTATGCATTGTTACTTGTTTATCATTGTAAAATGCATGGGCCATTCACAGATAGTGAATGGATGAATGGAATGTAAATTCTCTCACAGGTTTTATGAAATGGCAATTAGTGGGGCCCGATTAAGATAGAAAATACGGACTGTGATCCGTGATGTATTTTTTGTAAATCTAAATACGGTCTGAGAACCGTTGAGTATTTTTGTACCTTAATATTTAGATTAGTTCTAATCGTAGATACTAGCAATTGTAATATTTTGGTCAAGTCTTGAAGACGGGGTTCTTAGAAGACAAAGCCATGAAGTTGCAAATGAAGACTTTTTGAAGACTTGAAGATCTCAAGGGGTCATGCTAGTTGTCAAATGCATCTCTATTTATGTTTTCGATATATATTTATGTTTTTATATAAATGAATTATATGTTAGATGCATGTTTAGGATTTCAAATGTTGAGATGATTAATTAAGTTCACTTAAATCAACCAACATAGAAACCCTAGGTCCCTAAAATATTGAGTAAAACTTGCCATTCCAAAACACACTTACCAACCGAACGAGAGTAGTGGTGGGCTACGCCAAAGCGAGGCATCACTACTTCTCCAAGGAACGTAAGGCATACCGGGTTTGCAAGGTGGTTTTGGTTATACTCAACGATATGAGTGATGGAGTCCTAACATGTCGTGGCAAAGTGAATAAATTGTTTAGAGAGCATTGGATGCGACGATTTATTCATCCAAGAGTGGCTTGGAGCCATTAGCAAAGCGTTGCTTACCTTAGGAGATTGAGTGTTAAGACAAGCCAAAGCATGCTTAACCACTCTTTGTTTCTTTGGATCTTGGAATCGACTTATTCTCACCTAAAATGGGGACAATCTTTAATGTGTGAATAAGACGTTTTAAATAAGTTTGATTAAAATGCATGAATTCAATCTTATTTAAGTATAATGAATGGTTTTTTATTTTAAATTCTTTCAATTGTGGAATCATGTCTTCAACTAATGTCAACGACCTTATGCTCCCGGAATTGCCCGAAAAGTTGCCAATTTCTCTGAACTTGGTAAGCTTTAAGGAATGGGAAGAGAAACTCCGAAATACCCTTCGAAATTGCTACCTAGAGCACATTCTGGACACTCAAATCCCGAGTTTCTACTCAAAGGGGATTATGAGTGATGAGGCACATGAGGTATGGAGTGTGGATTGTAAAAGAGTTTCCAGACTCATGGCAAACTCAATCCCGGTACAATGGAAGGGGAAGTTCCCCAACTATTTTCCGGACATGATGCTCAAAGCTCTAGAAGATGTAGCCAATTTGAGAGTCACCAAAAGTACCAGAGGCAACTATGATGGACTTGTGGAAGATGTGACTAGGTCACTCTCGAACATGAGGATCAAGCCACCGCAAGATGGGTGTCTCACGAAAGAGAGACAAGAAGTATGGGCTAAGGTCTATAATGCAAGACTTAGACCCGGGATGCCACTTCAAGCTCATGTGCTCAACATGACAAGGCTATTCAGCTATCTGGAGCTAATTGGCAAACCAGTGGACGATGAGCAAGCGGCTCTCATGCTACTAATCTCACTCCATTCGGGGTATGTTGCATTAAAGATGCGACTTACGGCCAAGCGGAACAAACTGTCCTTGATGGAAGTTGTTCAAGAGCTCCAGAAAACCTTTTCTTGCAAGAAAGATAAGGTTGCTCTAAGACCAAAGAAGAAGGAGTTCAAGAACAAAGCTAAGATGCGCTGCTTCTATTGTAGTAGACCCGAACACTACAAAAGAGAATGTAGCATGTATCTAGAAGATGAGGCGAAAAGAAAAGTAACCTCAATCTCAGGTATCATCTTTACACTTGAACATAAGCCATTTATAAGGTATTAGATATCGGAAAATTGGCTCACTATATGCTCTTGTTTCAGGAACAAAGTGAGCGGTGCTTTTAAAGTGGATATGAGTACACAAGTGGAAGAAGAAGATAATATTTTAAAGAAAGCTTTAATCTCATATTTTGTCTAGATTTAAAACTTGTTTAGTTTTATCTACCATATTTTGATCTTATGGCGTTGGACGTCATTTTGAACTTGATCACAAGACATATCATCTTGTTTGTATTTATGGAATGACATGTTTGTGTCTTTGGACAAATTGTTTATAATGATACCAAAAGAGATAAGACCATAGAGTCAAATCAGACTTACTTGTGGCATTGTCGTCTTGGCCACATCAATATCAAACGCATCAAGAAACTTCTACAAGAAGGTGTTCTTGACTCTTTTGATTTAGAATCGTTTGAGAATTGCGAGGGATGTCTATTAGGCAAGATGATTAAACAACCATTCTCCAAGTTGGGAGAAAGGGTAAGTAACTTATTGGGTCTTATACATACCGATGTATGTGGACCAACGAGCTCAACCACAAGAAATGGACTTGATATTTCATCACTTTCACGGACAATTATAGTAGATATGGCTATGTCTACCTCATGTCACATAAATTTGAATCATTTGAAAAGTTCAAAGAATTTCAGAGTGAAGTTGAAAATCAGCTTGGCAAGAAAATCAAAGCCCTTCAATCAGATCGAGGTGGTGAATACTTGAGCCAAGAATTCGATGACCATCTGAAAGAAAAGGGTATACTTTCGGAATTGACACCTCCAGGAACTCCACAATGGAACAAAGTATCCAAAAGGAGAAATCGAACCTTGTTAGACATGGTACGATCAACAATGGGTCTTAGTGATCTTCCTATCTCTTTCTGGGGACACGCACTTCTAACTGCGGCACTAACACTGAACCGTGCTCCATCAAAAGCTGTAGAAAAGACTCCATATGAATTATGGACAAAGAAACCTCCTAGGTTATCTTTTCTAAAGATATGGGGATGCGAAGCATATGTCAAGAAATTGATTTCTGACAAACTTCATCCCAAATCTGACAAGGTTTACTTTGTGGGCTACCCAAAAGAAACCAAAGGGTATTACTTCTACAACAAATCGGAGAACAAAGTGTTTGCTGCTCACGATGGTGTCTTTTTGGAGAAGGAGCACCTTTCCAAAATGACAAGTGGGAGGAAAATCGAACTCGACGAAGTTCGTGAGGATGAGCAACAAAATCATAATGACAGTCAAAGTGCTCAAACAACATCTGTTGACGCAGGTCAAAATGATCAAAATGTGCAAAGTCGAACCGACAATGCAAATGCTCAATCCATTACCCTACGTAGGTCTCAGAGGCCGAGATCTCAACCTGATAGATATCTTGGTTTAGTATTAACCGAGAATCAGGACATCCTGATTACGAAGAGATGAACCGGCAACCTACAAGCAAGCGATGGCAAGCACCGACTTTGCTAAATGGCAAGAGGCCATGAGATCTGAAATGGATTCCATGTTTGAAAATCAAGTCTGGGACTTGGTAGACTTACCCGAAGGTTGTACACCTATCGGATGTAAGTGGATTTTCAAGTTGAAAACCAACAAAGATGGAAATGTATTCATTTACAAAGCTAGATTGGTGGCAAAAGGTTACAGACATGTTCATAGTATTGATTACGATGAAACCATTTCACCAGTCGCAATGCTTAAATCCGTTCGGATCCTCCTAGCGATTGCTGCATGTTACAATTATGAAATATGGCAGATGGACGTCAAAACCGCCTTCCTTAATGGTTATTTGGAAGAAACTGTGTATATGACGCAGCCTGAAGGTTTTGTCGACCAAAAAAATGCTAGGAAAGTTTGTAAGCTTAAGAAGTCCATTTATGGACTAAAGCAAGCAAGCAGAAGTTGGAATCTGCGATTCGATGAAGCCATCAGTAAGTTTGGTTTTATCAAGAATCCAGATGAATCTTGTGTTTACAAGAAAGTTAGTGGGAGTGACATCGCCTTCCTAGTCTTATATGTCGATGACATATTGCTCATTGGAAATAGCATTCCGTTGTTAGAATCTGTAAAGGCCTGGCTTGGAAAGTGCTTCTCAATGAAAGACTTAGGAGAGGCTCAGTACATACTAGGCATCAAGATTTATAGGGATAGATTGAAAAGGATGATTAGATTGAGTCAGAGTACTTATATTGATAAGGTACTTGCTTGATTTGGCATGGAGGAGGCCAAGAGAGGTCACCTGCCAATGTCACATGGCATAACCCTAAGCAAGAAGCAGTGTCCACAGACACCTGATGAGCGGGTAAGAATGAATCAGATTCCATATGCTTCGCTTATTGGATCGATCATGTATGCCATGATATGTACTAGGCCAGATGTATAGTATGCCTTGAGTGCTACGAGCCGTTACCAATCAGACTCAGGAGAGGCGCATTGGACTGCGGCCAAAAATATCCTAAAGTACCTGAAATGGAACAAGGATAAATTCCTGGTGTATGGTGGTGCAGAGGATTTAGTTGTGGAAGGTTATACCGACGCAAGCTTCCAGACAGAAGAGACGATTTCAAATCGCAATCTGGATATGTGTTCTATCTAAATGGAGGGGCGTTTAGTTGGAAGAGCGCAAAGCAGAGTACAACTGCAGATTCTACAACTGAAGCCGAATACTTAGCAGCTGCTGAAGCAGCTAAGGAGGCTGTTTGGATTCGTAAGTTCGTTGGTGAACTTGATGTTGTACCCTCTATAAAGGGTCCAATAGCCCTCTATTGTGACAACAATGGAGCTATTGCTCAGGCTAGAGAGCGTAGGGAACATCAGAAGGTCAAACATGTCAAGCGGCGATTTCACATGATTCGAGAATGGAAATCAGAGGGTGAAATCAGAATTTGCAAAGTTGGAACGGATGACAATGTAGCCGATCCACTTACTAAACCTTTGCCTCAAGTGAAGCACAACAAGCACGTTGAGGAAATGGGAATCAAGCATGTAGGAGATTGGCTTTGATTTCCTTGTTTAGTGTTTTAGTTAATTTTGAGAAAAATTAATGTAAGACGCTAAGCAAAACCATTCAAGTTTTGGAGTAATATAAAATTTCATGCAATATTTTATTACTCCGTTATGCTATTTAATTGTGGTTTAGGATTAAATAATGAGTCCATTCGATTCTGAGAATATTCAAAATAGGGTATCAAGACCAATCTTGGTAAGGAAACACTTATTAAGTGAACATTGAATATTATAATCGAAAATTATCCCTAATCAAGGTCATCTTAACGATGGACGATTAAGGACCGATTGAGATTAGTGTGTAGTTTGATTCATAGCACCGTTTCATGTGCTACAAGGACATGATTGTCATAAATAATTTGCACAGGTATTGGTTTAGAACCATACTGGATCGACCTATGAGAATACTTTAAGAAATTAAAAATTTGTCATAAGTATACTTCTCATTATGGCTATCGGAACCTATTTCCTCGACCATGAGTATTGTGAGTTCTCTTGTTTGAGTACTAGTTCGCTTTGATGTTGTCAAACGTCTGCCGTAATAGGGGATTATAACGGCAACACTCGGGCGACTAGGTCCTCTCACTAAGAGGAGCTACATTACAAGACTGGGAATGTCCCCCTACTAAAATAGGGAAGATGTATTTGTTGTATACAAGGCCTCTCGTAGAGCTAGACTGTAAAATGCATTGCCGTGCTCGGATGGATTTTAGAAATCATCTGTTTATTGACAGTCGGACTCGGAATCGAGAAACACTTCTGGACGTAATAAGGATGACAAAACAAATCTTACCTTATAGTTCATGAAGAGACATTAAGCGACATAGGAAAAAAGTTGTACACAAAATGCGCACTTGTCCGGAAGGACAAGTGGGAGATTGAAAGGAATGGTGTCCTTCGAACAAGTGTACTATTCCGTTAGTGGGTTCAGAATTATTAGAAAGCTAATATATTCAGTGAGGTCAAGTGATCGGAATGCCTGGGTGGAGGCCGCTTCCGATAAGTAATATTAATGAATAATTAATATAACAGCTTAATCTTGACTGAACCCTTCGGGTCACACCCAAGCATTCAACAAACCGAATCGACGAACTAATTCAAAAGGAATTAATGAGTCAACCGAGTAATATTTATTTAGACGTCGGAAATTCAAGCTTAGAGCGTCGAAACCGAGCGTCGAAAGTCGAGTCGAAAAATAGTGAAAGACGAGACGAGAAATAGTAATAAATCAACAAAAGACCAAAATACCCCTAGCATCGGAATGCCCTAGCAAACCGAGTACTCAGGGCGTTTGGCCTAGCATGGTGGCTAGCATGCGCACCAAGCCGAGCCTAGGCTGGCTGGTGCGTGCTAGCGCACCCATGCTAGCATCGCAAGGCTAGGCGTTGCCTAGTGCGTGCTAGCATGCTAGACGCAGCCTTGTGCGCGCAATGGCTAGCAAGCCATGCCGCAACAAGCTGCAGCAGCTAGCAGCAGCATGGCTAGGCCATTGCTTGCTGCCTAGCAGCGCTGGCCAAGGCACAAGGCCAGCAGCAGCCCGCACAAGCATGCTGGGCTTGCTGGCCAGCAGCGCCTGGCAGCCCGCATGCGAGTGCTGGGCCTGCTGGGCTTGCTGGGGGTGGCTGCCACAGACAGAAGCACATGGCAGCCCACCTTGGCTGTCTTGGTGCCCAAGGGTGGGTGCCATGTGACTTGTGGTCCTTGAGTGTGTGTGGAGTGAGGTGGCCGGTTATGGGAGAGCGAGTGGGGAGCAAGTTTGGTCCCCCTCTTCTCCAAGTGGTCCTCACCTAACCACTCACATGAGCTTGCCACTTGTTGATTTATTACTAGCTTGATTATTAATTTTATTTTAGCTTTAAAATAAAATGGAAAAATCATACTATCCCACATTGATGGGAGAGTAAATGATACTCCCATCATTTCCTATAAATACCCAAGTATGGGCATTGGGAATGATGCTTGAGTAAGAGTTGGAAAAGGCATCACAATTAGTGAAAACCTTTGAATTCAATATAATTACTCGGGCTTTATAGATCGGGTCATTCTAACCCCAAGACATTGGACCTAGTCGGTTTTGTTGGTGCGAGTGGACTTCGTTGGAGATCTCCGTGTGAGCGGGACTTGAAGCTTTCAAGTAAGAGCTCATTTTGGAGCGAAGCACGCATCAAAGGTAATTAGATTATCTTAATCTTGTGTTTAATTTAATTATGTTTATGGTTTATTTATTGCGAGTGCGGTCTTGTTTTTGGGTTTGTTTCCGCGGTGAGTCGGACTCACCAAACCCCAACAAGATGTTCGTAGACAGAAAGAAGGATGTCGTCGACGGACGGAAGCCGATGTTGTCGACGGACGGAATCCGATGTCGTCGACGGACGGAAGCTGATGTCATCGACGGATGGAGGATAATATCGTCGACGGACGAAAGTTGATCGTCCACGGACAGAATTTGATGTCGTCGACGTCGGAAGGACTTTGTCGATGTTGAACGTTGGTTGTGTTAATGGTCACGACATTAGTCGGAGATTTTCAACAAATAATGAACTGGCTACAAGGCCAAAATAGGTGATTCGGGTGCTAATACCATTGAAGAAAGAGACGATGTCTGTGTACACTGGCGATAAAGCCAAATCTCGAATGTTGTAACATAGATTAAGTACTTGGACAATTAGATGATAGAATTACTTTAAATATGAATAATAATTATAGAAAGACAATAAATATACTTACTTTTGATCCTGCATCAACATGTTGTTAGAGAATAATATAATAATTCATTAATATAAAAGACATTAAATTAAACTAAACCTGTTGATGATAGTGATGTTGCTTTAGAGTCGCTCAGTCCGAGGGTAGAGCAAATGAATCGTTGTCATTATAGCAATAACCACGATGATACGTTAGTTCTTTGTTATGACCTATGGTGTCGAACTCGGCCAATTTAGGTGACAAAAACTCTTTTCAACATGGTGTCTGGCGACGATGCCGCATATGTAATTTGAATGCAATCAATAAGGAATTTATTAATGTCTTCACTCATTTTATGGCGTTAAAGCCAATTGGAAAACTTTGTTGCAATGTCCGACACTAAGTTTGTTTAATGTATATAGTGTTCACACTTGGTGTCACAACCAAGTGGCGCTTTCGTCATAATAAATTTAGGCGTCAAGGCCATTAACATTTCAAACGTTTTCTTTGTACGGAGGTAACATTTGATCGCTTTGTCTTGCACTTTTTAAAGTACAAAATATTTATCGTATGTGACAACTTTTGTAACATTGTTGAGAACAAAGACTTGTGAGCAAATATAATCATTGCATGACATTGGACATTATGTGTCTATGTTACCGATGCATGACAAAAACAATTTAAATTAGAGAACAAAAAATAAATGTATCATAGATAAAATATTGAAGACATGCAAATAAATAAAAGAATGTTTTTCTAAAACGATTTTTTATCGACACTAACGATACTCTACATGCTTATGACACTTTGTAGACTTAAGACACTGTATGTACTTTAGGACTTGCTCGTTTTGCAGTGTTTTGTTTGTCAATATGATCAATCATTACGACCAATCCTTTCGGTGTACTTTTTAAGAATAACTTTAAAAAAGTTATACTATCATTGTATGATCATCATTGCATTGTGCGCCAATACCCCGTGCGCCCTGGCGTCTAACGCTGAACATTGAGGATTGAACTTGTAGTTCAGGTACCAGGTGTTTGGCGTCTGACACTAAGGTCTATTTTTTCCGGGATTCATTTTCTACGATGTTCTTTTGAGTGGCAGTTTTCCTCATCCCTTTTGGGGATGTCAGTGTAACTGACGCCTTTGTGAGTAACCGTTGTTTGGAGCTTTGGTCATGAACTTTTTTTCCTTTGACTCCGTCGTTCATTGCGTTCTGCAAAATATAGGATAAAGCAATGGATATTCTTTTGGCGGCTTAGTTAGTGAGTTATCTTAAGCATTTGAAATATTTTGTTAAAATAATCGCTATTTCTAAGAATATCATATACCATATATATGTCAAAAACATAAAGAAATAGTGGTAAAGAACATACAAGATGATCAAATCAAATGTGTTTAAGTGGGTTAGAGTTTACTTTCATGTCGTCATGACCCTTGATCATAATTATCTGATTCTTCGATCCTTTGTCAATGTCGCTACAACTTGCTGGTGTGACCCTTGGTTGTCATCGCCATGACATTAAAGTTCCCTATTCACACATGTCGTCATGATCTTTATTTATGTCATTATCTTCATGGCGTCGAGGTGTATGATGTTTTCATACATAATATTGAAATCGTTATGCTTAATCTTGGCGTCGAGTAACCTGTTCGTCATCACTCTAAACACTAATGTCGAATTTTTGCATTAATTCATAAATAAATTGAAAATATGAATTGTAAACTATGCGTAAAAAGATTTAGATATTGCATATAACGTTAATTTATAAACCAAGATGTGATAACCACATGTTTCATCACAAGAATTACTGATAATCAATTCATAAAGATAAGTAAGCCAAATAACGAAAACATAAATTAACTATGTGTATTACTACGTCAACAAAGATGATAGACATAACAAGAAAAACTTTAAGGCGGTAGAATCATGTCAATAACAATGCTAATTAGAAAATCAAAGTAATAATACGTTAATGAAGATGATCAATGGAAATAGAAATAAATACTTTCAGCTAGGCAACAAATTAAAGAGCATGATCATGACAGTATAAATGTAAAAACTAAAAGCGATAATGTGGTGTACCTTAATAGTGTCGAGGACTACCGCGGTTTGTGACAAGATTGATGGAATTCGACATACATTTTAAATAATAGAAAGTTACCTTGATAAGAATTGATGTCATCTAAATCGAGCCCCCAATGTTGGATCACTCGAGAAGATTAAATCAGGTTTAGCCCCCGATGTCACATTCTAGATTGGTGAATTATCTACAAGAGCATTCTCATATATACCAACTCATTTGTTAATTATTCATGAAATAATAACAAATAACATTATCCACCATATGTATTCGATAAAGCGTTAAACATTCAATATTACGTTAAGAATGAACCATTATCAAAGCATCGACAGTTAATCAAAGTATAATGATCAAAGCGTCAAAAACTAAGGAAAAATAATCATAATAACCAAAGAGTGATGTATCGAAGCGTCAGGGATCAAATAACAAAATTTAATCAAAGCATTAGATTGATAATCAGATCATATTATCTTGCCCCCTTGTGGCAACTTAATGAAAAAATGCAAACAATATGGAATGAAATTAACCACAAAATATAATGCTACCGTCAACTTGTTGTTGTCGACTACAATACTCCGATGTCACAATCAATTAATGTTATAAATCTCCACCTGTAACCTTAGTTTATCTAAACATGCGCTTGGTACAACATAAATTAGTCATGATAAAATATAAAAATCTAAGTGCTACATAAGCTAATGTCATGAGTTATAAATAAAAGTCAATGAAATTATTTTTAGAATCGAATAGTCTTTAGTAATAAACATGAATTTTTCATTTAGGCAAAAGCTTACTTGCATCGTCGTTTAAAGCTACATTTGTCTTAATGTTGTCGTCAATGACTGATGATATTAGGCTTCTGACGACGTTACTAACTGGTGTTGTCGAAACTGATTGACGTCGTCGTCGACACTGGCTGTCGTCGTCGGAGATGACTGTCGTCGTCGGAACTGACTATCGTCGTCGGACGAAACTGGCTTTCGTCGTCGGAATTGACTGATGTCGTTGTCGACACTGGCTGTCGTCGGAACTGATTGTCGTCGTCGGAATTGACTTCCATAAAAACTTTAATACTGTTTATTTAGCGACAACATAGCCTAAAAATAATGTTAGTTAAACAAAAAATAATATTGTGAATGACGACAAACCCTGAATTTTTATGGCATCATGAGACCCATGACTTAAAGCAATGGTTTCCACGGCGTCCTTCCCTTTAAGTGTGATATTTACTTTTTGATGACCATATAATTTGTCATAGCTTAAAGAGACACAAAATAGTTAGTTAAATTAAACCACAAAAAAGAATATTACCAAATGTCGTGAGATCATCAAAGATAATCGCCTATGTTGCAGCGTATTGAGTTAAGTTTGCGTCGATCACCACTTCTCGTCGCCGAGACCACGAACAATAGTTCTTATAAAGTCACTTTACGGGATTAGATATATCTTGATGATGGGAATGTGTTTGAATGTGTTTGGAAAGGAACTTTTGTAGGGTTAATATTTCAATCTAGCTGTAGCCCCACGGTGGGCGCCAAATTGTTTGTGCTAAATTTCGTCAAGTAGGATTTGATGTGGGATATGGGCTACGGATCAACTAAATTAAAATAATGAGCATGAATTGCGGAATATAAATAAAAGAAAAATAAAGGGAGAGGGAGGAGACGTGATATGGTGACGCGAAAAACCCCAATAAAGGTGGGTAAAAATCGCGGGTGGCAATGAGGCCACCAATCCACTAAAATATGGGCATGAAGCCAAACATTACAATTAAAATGTATACGATAATTATAGAAATATACGGAGCTAATTACAAGTAAACAGGAAGTATGGACTTTGTACGTAGTATGGCAGGGTGTATATGGCGTAATAGGCTAAGTAGTATTGTGGAAATACATTGCAGTAGTGGTCTTTTAGGAGAGTGGTATTGGGATTAAAATATAGTAGTTGAGCAATGACACTTTTAGTGGAAGGTCCATGTGGATGGAGGTTGGAGAAATTGCATGGGAATAAAGGAGTAGTATGTTTAGGAGGAGGTTATGTACGTAGGATGTGTCTTCTTCATGGGAAGAGGGCTCTCCTATTTATAGAGCTTCAATGTAGCAGCACTGTGGTTGTGAGATACTTTGGGTGGTTGTTGCATGATTTTCTCAACAACATCCTCAAATAGTGGGAGTAGCGGTTATTGCTTTTACATGGTCTCCAATGAACTTGGACTTGCTTAGTGTGTAGATACGTATTAACAACCTTGAAGAATCATTCTTATTGCCCCTTTGTCTCTCCTTGATTCTAGGGAGCACTCGTAACTATCTTGACCCGATCTTGTAGCATCGATAGTTGACTATCGCTATCGGTCAACCATTGTACAAAATTACCCCATAACACATGTCCTCCACAAAATTTGCCATGTCTCTTCTACAATAATACCACAAACCTACCCTGCTGACACTCCAGCATTTACTATTTGGGATTGTTTCCCCAACCACAACAACCCACATGTTGCTATAAAAACGTAGCATATTGCATTTTGGTTATATCATCAATCCTTTTCCTTTTTTCTGTGACCTACATTCCCCCTTTCATTTCCTTTTTGGGTTCATTAACAAGAAATGGATTACAACGATTGTCTATGCACAATAATAACATGTAGTGAATCTATGAATACACACAGGTAAGTACGTAGATTGATTATCTTTTATGTCATATATAATGAATAATAATTTCACTTGTTTCTCTTACGATTACCATTGTTTAGAACCTTCCAGCAGAATTGAGACCATTATTGAATCGAACGGTTGGGAGAGTAAGGGTCAAGCGAGGTAATCGCGACCGTTCTTGGGACGTTAGAATTATGGGGCACACTGTTCTATCTAGTCGACCAATGATTCTTACAGACGGAAAGGAAAAATTCGTTACGAATAACACTATTGTTGCTGGTGAGATTTTGAAGGTGTACAATTCTGCAGGCGGGCTTTTTTACATTCGCGTATATACATCATATAACGAGGAAAGACTTCCACATGCAGCAGCTCCGTAGAATTTTAATCCGTTATTAGTACACTATTATGTTGTTTTTAATGTTAGTGTGTTAAAAAATAATATTATCCCTTTTTATGTTCGTTTTTGAATATGTAATTACTGATATATTTAATTAAAATTAATGATGCGTACATTTATTATATTATTTACTTTATTTTATTACTAGATGTCATATTTTATATGAAATAATTCTTATGAAAGGATAATATAAGTCAGGTGGGGTGGCAATCAGAATGGAAAATAGAAATAAATAATCCCACCTTTTCAAATTTACAAGGCAAACCCACCTTTGTATGCCATCATCTTTTAGTGAACATTAGAGGTGTCAACTTAGATAGTTAGATGGAGTTTGGTCGGTATATTCGGGTTGGCTCTGTTCGAATCGGAAATATTCGGGTCAAAATTATGCTTTTAACTCAGATCGGGTCGGGTTGGGTCAAATTCGGGTCAGATCAAATACGAGCCATGATCTATCGATTCCGGGTCGGATATGGGTCGGGTTATCTCCAGATTGGTACACTTTCGGTTCAAATAAATTCGGTTCTGGTTCGAACCGGTTTTAACAGGGTTATTTTTTATATCTAAAAGAAATTGATATTGAATAATTATCGATGACTTATCATACCTATATAAGTCAAACAATAAATAATTGTCGATGACTTTTCATATTGATGACTTATCATACCTATATAAGTCAAACGATAAATAATTGTCGATGACTTATCATATTGATGACTTATCATACCTATATATTGACAAATGATAGTTAACTATGGTGGTATATAGTATATAAATTTTTTTTTAAAAAAAACAGAATGTCATCTTTTGAAAATAATCTTTAATTGTACAATCTTCAATGTCATCTTTTAGATGAGACGAATATAAAGCTTAGAAAGTAACTTTGTATAATTGATATGTACATGAAGTAAACTTGTTACTCCTGATTATTTATTTGTACTAAAATAAGTGAAGTTACTACTCCCTCTGTATTTTTTTAATTGTTACACTTACTAAATCTGGCCGTATTTTAATAAGTCTTACACTTCCTTTTTTGGCAAAAAGCTACATTAACCTATTATATCTATCTCCTCTCATGGTCCCTACCCAAACCCACTACTACTTTTTTTTTTTTATTATATCTCTCCTCTCACATTCATTACTTTTCATTGAATTATTAACCTCACTATCTTTCTTTTATAATTATTTAATACTCCAATTACCCCACTAACCTCTAATTTTATTTAAGTCAATTAAATTGCCTAAAATTATGTGGCGGTCAAACTGTAACACTTAAAAAAACACGGAGGGAGTAATAATTAGTAAATATAGTAGTATACAAACTGAAATAAAAAAATGAGATAACTAACTATGGTCATGTTAATTTCATATTGGGTAAAAATCAAATCGAGTTAAATTTGGGTCGGGTTTAATATCAATTCGGGTTAAAAAAATCGGATTCGGGTTGTGTTCATTTATGATAAAATCGTTGCCGGGTTAAGTTAAGATCGTGTCAATTACGGATTCGCTTCGAGTTCGGTTCTGTTACAGATCAAGTTTGGGTCTTGAATTTCTCGTATCAAATCAGATCAGTTACAGTTCAAAACGGATTATTTTTATCAAGTTGGTTCGGATTAGTCACCTCTAAATGAACCTATCAATTGCTTATATGCCACGTGTCAAATCATAGTTGTCACCGGGGATCAATTTTTAAAAAATTAAAATAAGTAAAAATAAAATAAAAAGAAAAGAAAAAAATAAAAACCGGGAAACCCTAGCCTTTTGTTTAGGGAGGTAAGTGACAGGGGAATAAACGCGTCGTCAATTGTCTATCCCTAGATCAAATACAATTTATACAACCTAAACAAACCTAATACGAGTATAAGGCAAGCATAAGGGTCGAACCACAGAGAACGGTAAACACCACCAAATGTTATCAACAATTAAGCTAGTCGGAATAGGGGATAAATAAACTAAAGTCTAAAAATGCTAAAACAAGAAATAAAACATTAAGGGAAATGGTTTAAGTATAGCATTCACTTGAACATAAACAAAGGCATAGAAATTGAATTAATTATGAACTAAACATGCTCGAATATCGAAATTAAGAATCCAATCTAGCCGCCTTCCGGGGTCAATTGGCTTCTCCTAACATAGCCTCTATGTTTCAACATTAGAACCATATACTAGGAGGTACTATTAAATAACAATCGATAGTAATGAACCTTAACTAAGTCAACTTCCGTTTCTTGTTAGCAAAGATTCACCTTTAATCAACCAACAATGTGCACTTGCAAGAAGATTAAAGAATATCAAGCATATAAAGACTTTAATCACAAATAAATCAATTCTAAACCCTAGAACATGCTCAAGGTCCAACTACACCACAACCATCCCCTTAATGGGGAAATTACTCACTAATCATGATAATAACAAGATTAATCAACAAATAATCAAGAATCAACATGATCAACAAGCAATACCAACAACTAAAATAATAATCAAAATAAACAAATAAAAATAGAGGAGAGAGAGTAAGAAATTGCTCATTAATTGAAGATGAAGGTTTACAAAGAATTAAACAAGCTCCTTCTTCAAAATCCAAGTTCATTAATGAAGAAAACCTCACTTTCTCTCTCTACCAAAGAAGACTAATCCTAACCTAACCTAGAGAGAGAAGTTCTCCTAAAACTAATTAGAGAGTGGAATAGATAGTTATTGAATCCCCCTAAAACGTTCTAAAAAAGGGACTTATATAGTCCGTACAGAGTCAGCTGAGAAAAGGAGAGGTCCGACCGAACAAATGGGAAGGTTCGGCCGGACTACAGGGTAGGTTCGGCCGGACCATGGGTAGGTTCGGTCGAACCTCCCTGATCCTGGTCTGGTCGAACTCCTGTGGTTCGGCCACTCCTGCAAAACTGCCAATTTTCATCTTGCCCCTGCCTCGAAGTTCGGCCGAACCACTGAGCAGGTTCGGCCACACTTTGGTTCGGCCACACCATCAGGAGGTTCGGCCGAACCTCTTCTGAATCATGCTTCCTCTAGCTTCTTTTGACCTTAGCTTCCTCCTCTTGAAAATCTCGATGGTTCCTACAAAGCATAAGCATGGAAAGCACAATAAGAACAAAGCGGGAAGACTAAGAAAAGGGAGGATAAAGGAGAAAGAAAAGAGAAAGCAAAGCTAAGTAAAAATGCTTAGAAAGAGGGCCAAACAAGTGCAAACGAGGGGAGAATCCTTAGAGAAAAAGGATAAAAGAGTGGCATAAATGCCACTCATCAAAATAAAGAACGAAATATAACGAATCAAAAGCAAATAAAATACGAAAATAAACTAAAAACTACGAAAAGAATTAAAACACGATAAAATTACCAAAATAAACTAGAAACTTTATTAAAGAGAAAGAAAGGAAAATAAGATAAAATAAACACGAAAATGACTCTAAAACTACTCCCTAAGAGTGACATAAATGTCACTCATCAAATTCCCCCAAGCTAAACCTTTGCTCGTCCTCGAGCAAAGCTAAGGTAAAAGAGAACAAGATGGAATTTTTTAAAGCAAAAGAAACAAAATAGAAACAAAGAGAAAGAATGTACATTAACTCACTGTCGTAGGAATCACGGATGCATTTAGCGTATGCATCAAGCCCTTTAAACCCCTATGTCGCCAAAGAGGACGAGTAAGCTCTCGTGAGGGTTTCCTAAGAGCTTACCCCACAACTCTTGACAAAACATAACATTCAAGGCAAAGGTGAAATCAAGAAAACTCGAGTTTTGATATTTCAAACCAAACACAAACAATGGGCTAAATGCACAAGAATACAAACCTTTCTAGACATTAAAGGTAGCCAAGCAAAAGAATAGTTAAGGTTGGTACACACATAAAGCATGCAAAGGGTAGAGAACTTAGAGGGACTTACACTCCTCCTTATCTCCAACCAAACTCCCGCATCCTCACTAGTTTTGCATCCACTTTTAAGGTGATATCTCGAGATTCCTCGAAGGAATCGGAAGAAATAATCAATGAAAAACATTTAGGCTACCCGACATCTTGGCATTGATAGCTCGCTCAATAGGCTTGGCTTGATTACCCTCCATCGGTAGTAACTAAACCTCACTAAGGTCAAAAGGTCTTAAAAGGGTTGAAACGTTGAGGCTAGGGTAAAGGGTGTGGAAATAAATTTGGAAAATTGGTGGTAAACTTAGAAGTGAAGCAAGGTTGATCATTCCTCAATTCAAACTCAATAAACTACCAACTTTCAAATCAAAAATTCTAGCAACTCTCCCCCAAGCTTATTCTTTTTCAACCAAACAACAAATATTTTTGTATTTTCTCAATATTTTCTTCTTTTTTTTTTTCATTTCTTTTTATTCTTTGCTCTCGCCTCTTTTAACTTTGAGCGGCTTTTTCTTTCATTTCCTTTATTTTCTTTTCATTTACTCAAACCATTCAACATAACAAAAATAATCTCAAGTACCAAAATTTGAGTTTTTTCACTTCTTTTTCATTCTTTTTCTCACTTTCATTAACCAAAAATACAAATCAAGTCCCAAGAATGCTTCACAAGAACTAATAAAGGTGAAAATAAAGCAAAGGTCCATTGGTTTGTAATGTGGTTATGCCAAAGAAGGGAAAATGGCTCAAATTGGGTTACTAAATGAGCAAATGCAAAAGAAAAATAAAAGAAAAGAAAATAATAAAACAAAACAAAAATCCTAATTGCCTTCGTCTTCCCCTAGGTTGGTTCGGTCTCGATCTTGGGTAGATTAAGCCAAATTCTCGATATAAGCTAGCAATGCCAAGGATCCAAACACCACACATGCAAGAAATGTAGAAGGCTAGAACAAAATAGACACATCCTCACAAAAATGACGGTAGTGGAGTAGCAAAAATCACCTTTAAAGCTTCAACTAGCTAGAGAGCGACAACTATCTTACCACAAACCAAGTGAGCTAAGGTCTCATAGCCCTTAAGTTCTACTACCTTGGCAATGTTATATGTGTGAACCAACCTCGACATTCAAGTGCACGGAAACCTCTAACAACTAGCAAAGAGGGTATTCTAGGTGTTAAAGCCCAATTATGTCCAAGTTTAAAACAAAACATTTTGAAACTTGCCTTGAATGCCATGGAAAGACACTATACACACAAATATTCACAAAACCAACAATACTCAAGAATGCATATACAATAGTGCAATATGAAAGCATGATCAATCAAAACTACATATACCAAAAGTCAACTCAATAAGGCGCTCATGGCCATCCAAACATAGAAAACCAATCTCAATAATAGACTTTGGCAAGTATGAGAGAAATAAATCAAGCAATCATGAGACTATGGATTAAGAAACCACCAAGAGATATAGATAACCCCCCCAAAGCTAGCGAATAGCTACTCCCCCAAGCTAGAATGGAGCATTGTCCTCAATGCTCAAAATAAAGGCACAAAGAGTGGGTGGGAGGGGAAGGAAGAAAACTAATTCACACAACAATTCATAATCATACAATCCAAATGCAATTAAGAAAGCAAATCCAAGATGAGGGAAGAAGGAAAGAGTAAACCAAATGTGAGGTGGGTGTTGAAACCCGCAATTGAGCACATTGTCCACAATTTCATCTAATTCCTCGTCTTTGTTGCTTTTCCAAATGCAAGCAATCATTGGTGTGCTTCGTCTCAAGGAGCTCAATCCAAAATTTTTGCACATGAGTATATGCATCGAGTACCTATACACATAGACAAGAGAGTAAACAAAAATGAGAAACACAAAAGAAAGAAAAAGAAAGCAATAAAACACGGGTTACTTCCCGCAAAGGCTTGCTTAACGTCCAAGCATGACCAATCTAGTAAATAACCCGACAAAGAACGCAATAACTTGTCATATGCACCGGCAAACATATCAAGAAATAGAGCATACGCGATGCTCATATGACAAGCAAACATAAAGTACAAGGAGACTTTATGCTTGAGAGAAGGGAGAAAAGAAAAAGTAAAAGAATCAAAAGAAAAATCAAGAAAATAAGAAGAAAAAGTAGAAGAAGAAAAAGAAAAATCCTCACAAAAATCTTTTTGGTTGGCATTATAACTCTTTTCCTCATCAACAATGAAAGGGTTAGGGGCTTTGGAAGCTTGAAAAGGAAAAGGATCCCTAAGAGGTTCTTTGAGAAAAGAAGGGAGGAACATAGGATAGTAGGAGATATGGTTAAACCTTTGGGAAAAAGGTGTATGAGAAAGGCAAAAAGGGGTAGCTAATCCCTCATCACAAGATCTCACATCACTAATGAGGGAATGAAAATCAATCATGGAATCCTCAAATGAAGAACCCTCATGTTCTACATCTCCCTCAAGCTCAAAAACTCCAAGGTGATCAACCTTATCCTCCTTTTCACCACAATAAACAACCTTTCCTTCTACTATCTCAACATCAAGAGTGAATGGGGTCAAATTTCTCTCAAACTCATCTCTTTCTAAAGAAGCCTTATCAATGAACTCACTCATAAGGTTATGGGCTACCGTTTGAAACTCAAGAAATATTTGGGCCATAATCTCAAATGAGTCCAAATCATCATGGATAGACGAGTCAAAAGCTTGCTCATTGGAATCATCTAGGGGACTATGGGGCACACCTTTAGAATTCATGCAAAAATCGGATGCAAAATGAGAAAGAACATGCACTTCATCATCATTAGAATGTACCTCATTACATTGAACTATAGAGGGAGGGGAGTTGAAATCATGCATTACATGGTCACTATGGGGAGCATCAAGCACATCATAGGAATTCATATTAGACAAATCATGACAATTAGCATCAACATTAAAAGCATGAGAATCCCGAACATAAGTCTCATGATTGGCCCTCTCCCAATCATAATTATCCCTAGCTAACCATGAATAGAAATCCCAAGCTTCATCCGAAGACATGTCTTGAAATTTACCATTTAACATATTATCAACTACTCCTCTAAAATTCTCATATAATCCCAAATTGATGATTTCACAATAATCACCCTTGGTTAAACCTTTAACACCATCTAGGAAATCCTCAAGTCTATTGAAATACACCCAAAACGGTTCATTATCAAATTGAGGAATAGAAATATAAGCCATTTTTTCTCAAACAAAACAAAGAGGACAAAAACAAATCAAAAGAAAATATAAACAATGGACTAGTCTCAATAAGATAACATGACGGTAATGGAAGCCGTTCCCCGGCAACGGCGCCAATTTGACAGGGGAATAAACGCGTCGTCAATTGTCTATCCCTAGATCAAATACAATTTATACAACCTAAACAAACCTAATACGAGTATAAGGCAAGCATAAGGGTCAAACCACAGAGAACGGTAAACACCACCAAATGTTATCAACAATTAAGCTAGTCCGGAATAGGGGATAAATAAACTAAAGTCTAAAAATGCTAAAACAAGAAATAAAACATTAAGGGAAATGGTTTAAGTATAGCATTCACTTGAACATAAACAAAGGCATAGAAATTGAATTAATTATGAACTAAACATGCTCGAATATCGAAATTAAGAATCCAATCTAGCCGCCTTCCGGGGTCAATTGGCTTCTCCTAACATAGCCTCTATGTTTCAACATTAGAACCATATACTAGGAGGTACTATTAAATAACAATCGATAGTAATGAACCTTAACTAAGTCAACTTCCGTTTCTTGTTAGCAAAGATTCACCTTTAATCAACCAACAATGTGCACTTGCAAGAAGATTAAAGAATATCAAGCATATAAAGACTTTAATCACAAATAAATCAATTCTAAACCCTAGAACATGCTCAAGGTCCAACTACACCACAACCATCCCCTTAATGGGGAAATTACTCACTAATCATGATAATAACAAGATTAATCAACAAATAATCAAGAATCAACATGATCAACAAGCAATACAAACAACTAAAATAATAATCAAAATAAACAAATAAAAATAGAGGAGAGAGAGTAAGAAATTGCTCATTAATTGAAGATGAAGGTCTACAAAGGATTAAACAAGCTCCTTCTTCAAAATCCAAGTTCATTAATGAAGAAAACCTCACTTTCTCTCTCTACCAAAGAAGACTAATCCTAACCTAACCTAGAGAGAGAAGCTCTCCTAAAACTAATTAGAGAGTGGAATAGATAGTTATTGAATCCCCCTAAAACGTTCTAAAAAAGGGACTTATATAGTCCGTACAGAGTCAGCTGAGAAAAGGAGAGGTCCGACCGAACAAATGGGAAGGTTCGGCCGAACTACAGGGTAGGTTCGGCCGGACCATGGGTAGGTTCAGTCGAACCTCCCTGATCCTGGTCTGGTCGAACTCCTGTGGTTCGGCCACTCCTGCAAAACTGCCAATTTTCATCTTGCCCCTGCCTCGAAGTTCGGCCGAACCACTGAGCAGGTTCGGCCACACTTTGGTTCGGCCACACCATCAGGAGGTTCGGCCGAACCTCTTCTGAATCATGCTTCCTCTAGCTTCCTTTGAGCTTAGCTTCCTCCTCTTGAAAATCTCGATGGTTCCTACAAAGCATAAGCATGGAAAGCACAATAAGAACAAAGCGGGAAGACTAAGAAAAGGGAAGATAAAGGAGAAAGAAAAGAGAAAGCAAAGCTAAGTAAAAATGCTTAGAAAGAGGGCCAAACAAGTGCAAACGAGGGGAGAATCCTTAGAGAAAAAGGATAAAAGAGTGGCATAAATGCCACTCATCAAAATAAAGAACGAAATATAACGAATCAAAAGCAAATAAAATACGAAAATAAACTAAAAACTACGAAAAGAATTAAAACACGACAAAATTATCAAAATAAACTAGAAACTTTATTAAAGAGAAAGAAAGGAAAATAAGATAAAATAAACACGAAAATGACTCTAAAACTACTCCCTAAGAGTGACATAAATGTCACTCATCAGTAAGGTGGTGTCTTTTGTGGTGGTTAGGGAGGTTAGTTGGTGTTTTTGGGTGATTGGATAGAGGTTTAGGGGGTTTTCAGAGGTGTGACAGGGGTTTTCGGCGGCTGTGATGGTTTAAGGGCGGCGGTTGAGGTGGTTTGGGGGTTTAGGCTAGTTTTGGGGGTAGAATGTAAGTCTGCTTAGGTGGTGGTTTGGTGTAAGCGGTTTCCGGCCTGGCGTTTTTGGGGGTTTAGGGTTGTAGGCGGCTGGTTTATGTTGGGGAGGGTAGGGTTTTGCGGTGGCTTCAGGGTTGCTGGTGGGTGTTGCGTTTTTTTTTTTTTTTTTTTTTTACAAAAAAACATTTTTTTTGTTCACCTTGTTTTATTAGCACCAATTATTGAGTGACACTTGTCATTTAAAAAAAATAAAAAAAAAACCATTTTATCTTGTTTAACAGGTTGGGGTTAAAAGGTTTAGTAAAATAAGATGACATACAAAGGTAAGGTAGGTCTGCCTCGTAAATATCAAACGTTGGTATTATACATTTCCATTATTCCAAATTGAGTAGCATTAAACAAGTATCCCTACAAGACTGGGGAAATTAGCTACATTGGTATAAAAGTTAGCAAGTAGAGACATATTAGCATAAAAGTTAGAAAGTTAGTCACTGGTGTCGTATTGGTCTAAAAATTAAAAGTTATCATGTGATGACATATTGGTATAAAAGTTTATTAGTGATGATATTTAACCCTCTTTCTTCTTAGAATAATAAGCGTTTATTGTAAAAAAAGATAATATTTATTTGTTGTAGCTTAAATCTATTGTTTTCCTTTACCTTTTTGTTTCTTTAAATATTTATTTTTGGAAACTATTAAAAGCCCCCAAAAAAGTTACAGATTTTTAAAATAAAAAGAGAAAAAAGGAAAATAAAGAGAAATATTCTAGATTATGCAGAAGAATTAATCAAGAAAAATTACAACATCAAACTCTTTGATTAAATACGTTCAAGGTTATATCGACCTTTTTCTTTCCAAATATTCCCTTTTATATAAATATATTTTCTCCCATCTTCATAAAAATCACAACTTATTACATGACAATTGTCACTTTTGAGACACTAAATTATTAAAATTTATCTTTCTAGAAATTTTTTGAGATTTTTTTTAACTCGCGTTTTTTATTTATTTATTTATCGATTATATTAGGTGAATGAGCATGAAGGAGAGAATTATTTATCATAAAATGAGAATTAATAACAAATTTTTTTTAAAAAAAATTAACAACAAAAAAAAAAAAAAAAAAAAAAAAAAAAAACAAAAAAACTTATTAGGCAAGAAAAGAAGGGTGAAATGTTCGTTAAAACTTGTTAATTTTTATACCAGTTTGTCACAATTTGTTAACTTTTATACTAATATATAGCCGGTGAATAACTTTTATACCAACTTGTCACAAATTGCTAACTTTTATACCAATATGTCACCGGCGATAACTTTTATACCAATGTATCACCGGCGATAACTTTTATACCAATATGTCAAAATTTAGTAGCTTATGGGTTAAGTTGGATTTGTATAAACCAAAGGTGGAGTCAATAACTCAAATATCCCAATTAAAGTTATTTCCCAAGTACGATTACTATTCAATTATACCTTATTCATGGGTCAATATCAATATCACCATAAGCAAATTTTTTATGAGATGAACATAAAGCTTTTGATAATTTTATAAATTTGGAGTGTGACACCTCTATCCAACACTTGTATTATAAATAACACTTTTGCACCCAACTAACTAATATGGACACTTGGCAATATTTAATAATAAAATTTCCCTCCATAAATAGAAGTTAAAAATTTATCATCCACAACAATACTTGTTTTAAAAATTATAACTTCTAAAGTACATCTATTGCACGGGGTTTAACAACCTACTAGGTATATATAAATCATTCTAATCAAAGGTATAATAAAATCGGAATTTATAAAGAACATAAACCTTAATATTCATATCTTTAGTATGTCTTCTTTTTTAAAAAATATTAAATTGAAAATGTCATAATGAGTAATTATTGTGATAAATAGTTGCACCTTATTGTCATTTATATTGTTGTATAAGCTTTCAATAATGTTAGTTAAATTAACTACTTTTTAAATTTTATACAATTTACTATTTGAACTTGTAACACCATGCAATTTCACGTGTTCTACACTAGTAACTATTAAAATGAAATTGTTTCGGCCGTAATTACAAGCATTAACCTTAATATTCATACCTTAGGAGTGTCTACAACGCAACATATATTATTAGTGTTTTACTATCTGTCTGGAACGCAATAATTAAATTAGTCTTTTAATAATAGTCATTCTTGGGGTATATTTACAAGGATAAACCAATATTACACAAAATTCATGATTTATAGGAATGAAAAGGAAAAAAAAAAACCTATTTTTATGCATTATTAATGGTTTATTACTACCTCTACTATCAACAATCTTACCCTCTGAATAGGGAAATCAACTTCACCCTCTGAATAGGCAATTGTTGTTGCTCCTCCTTACATACCACATTAATTAGATAATCAAATTGTAGCATATCACTCCACTGAAGTTATAACTCTAATGAAGCTATAGGCATATTGAAGCCTATAAAACACCCAATAAACAATCAAATTCATGCAATAATCATTTACACTATAAACAGATAATTTAACTTCACAATTAAATCCAGATAACACTAGTAATTCAAATCACAATTACAACCACAATCGAGATAGACTAATATTTAAAATCACAATCCCGAATTCAAAAATAATAAAAAAAAAACTTTCATTGTCTACCAATATAAAAACATCCTGCATCTCTAGTTTAATTCGAGATTACATCAAATTAACCAACTGGCCAACTCCCTAAACAACTAGTTGGCCCTAAAATTCATATTTTCTTTTTAAAAAAACATACCTTTATAAAATTTAATTAATCTGAATCGAAACCATAAGCGCCATCATCACTTTGCGAGACTTCAAGAGAATGATAATGGTATGAGTAGCCAACATCCTCCTCCAATTTATCGTCCCTCGAATCGTCCTGCTCCTGAGCCTCCTCTTTTTCTTCTGATTGCTCCTCCTTTGATGCCGCCCCGTGATTCAATTGATGTGGTTGCTGCCCCTGCTGCACCAACCCGGCTTCATCTACCCCTATTACAGGTTGTTCCTGTACTCCTTCATCCTGGATAGCTACATTTAAATTAATGACCTTTTTATATGACTTGTTTCCCTGTGGTTTGACCCTTCTTCCCTATATACATAGTAAGTGGATTTAGGTTTTATTTTTTATTAGGTGAATACGACTTGAGCTTGTCAACTGTAATACAACGATGAGCGCAGTTTCAACAACAAATTAAATCAAATTATAACTTGTTCAAATGTACTGAAATATGATTGTATTACTTAATAGGAAAGGGGACTTACTATGATGTTTGCTGACATAACCTCTCCGTATAGCGTATTTTTCCTGCAATTGAAGTATGGAGAAGCTCCTATGGCGTAGAAACACAACACTCCTCCTAATCCACAATTTGGCCCAACAACCTTAACCCTGAAGTTCCCCTTTAGCTCAGTATGCACAAATTTCAGCATTGGCTTCCAAACCCTTGCCTCAGTATCAATAACCAAGAGTGGCGAGTACGAATCCTGAATGATTGCAAAAAATTTTCAAACAAGGGCCTATGAACATTCCTAGCATTCCAAATGACAATTCTCCTTCCCTTAGTGAATGTCAATTGGGAAGAAAATTTATTACCTGTTTTTTATTCTATTGTTGTTCTGAAGTACCTATGCCCTTGCGTTGTGTTTAACAACACTGCATATTGAAGCTAATTTGGGATATTAACTGAGTCACCACCATAACGTGTACACCAGCAAGATAAGCCCCCATAAATACCTCATGAGGTGCAGTGGGTAGAGCATGCTCGATAATATGATCCGGGTTAATCTCAAACTGCAGATCAAATATGGGAATAACTTGTTCTGGAATATGATCCGGCTGGAAAAGGGCTTTGCTGAAGGCACAACCACTTTATAAAATGTCGAACCCCTTTTTGTAAGTATCCGTCTAGGTCTGAAAGCAGGGGAATGTAAGCAGGCCTGTAATTCCCCTCTGATTTCATAATCCGGAATGGACTATCGTACGGTGTGTCATTATGATCGTTTAAACGCATTTCCTCTTTCAGGGTTTGTATATGAATCTTATTGAAATCACTATAAGCAAATTGGTTGTGGTAGTAATCGGTGCCATTGACATCGATTTTGGTTTTGCTAGATGGAATGAAATAATAAAAATACATGACAGGATTTTTGGGTTGGAATCTTATTATACCCTTGCTTCTACCCGTAATCTCTGATGTTGAGAGGTGAGAAGAAATGGAGTTGCTTTTGGGGTTAAACATGTTGATTTTGAAGTTTTTCTTGTTTGGGGGGAAAAGGTTTAGTTTTTAAAATATTGATTTTCCTCTTTTTTTTAATGTTTCATGCACTAAATGTAGTTGGAGAAAATGTACAGTCTTTTGTTTAGATATTTTATTCTTGTGAATGATTTTCATAAAATGAAAATATAAATTTTGGTTGTGAAGTTTTGTAGGGAATAAATCAAGCCTTTAATCCCACTAGCTTGAACCCACTGTGATCATACACTAAAGTACGGTGGCGTCCAAAAGGGAAGAAGATAGAGCAAAAGAGTCGCCAACAAGTTTTTTAAGGAACTTGTAAACCGTTCATAGGATGAAGGTTACACCCCTTAACGATCCAAGAGATCGTCAACTCCATAAAGTCATGAACCAAATAAGGGTTCGGGGATGATGGTACAAATCCAACCTAAAAGAGATTGAACCTGCCCTAATAATAGGCCTCTACTTTATTCTACTCGTATTCATGTGCGCTTTCTGGTTAACATGCAATCAATAGGATTAACCCTAAACCTGTTTAATCTATGTTGGTTGAATTTAATGCACAAATAAACTATTATTGGCGATCACTTGAAATTATAATCACAATTAACCCTAACAAGATTATTAATTATCTTATTAAGCGTGATTACAAATACCAATTCCCTTTAACATGCATAAAGGTGATCAAGCAATAAATAATAAGCATCAAGCAACATAATAAACAATATCATGAATAATAATTATAATAATCATTAATACAATAATATTCATGTTAAAGAATAAAAGCAAGATCCTAGGCATGATACTAACAAGATTAATAACAAACCCTAGCATGTCACTAAGCAATTAAAATCAAATCTTTAACCCTAACATGATACTAACAATCATAAATAATAGGAAGAGAACAAAAGGCATCATAACACTCATATTTAATATCAAAAATACCCTAGACATGATACTAGGAATATCATAACAACAATACAAACATGATGTCTACATCGTAATATCAATAAATCAATTAAAACACTTACTTTGATGCCTCGTACCTCTTTCTAATAACAAAATACACACGTTAGTAACTTCAAGGAAAATAATAAACAAACAATTAAATTAAATAATTAAAATAGAGATTTGGGACTAAACCCTCAGAAATTAAAACCTTTCACGTCTAAGGCGAAGGCAACTTCGAATATGGCTAGGTGTTTCTAGATCTTGTGAATGCGGAATTTTGTATGAAAAAGCAAGAAAGAACTGAATGCTAAAGAATACTTGAGAATGAGAGAATTGGTGAATGTAGATGATGAATTCGTGAAAATTGGTGAATGAAAACGGAGTTTTTAATACAATATTTATAGAGAAAATCAGCCAAAAAAATATAATTTAACAAAACAGAGTCTGAAGATCGCAAAACAGGATTGGCGCCAACCCTGGCTAGCTGGCGCCAGGCACTAGTGGCTAGCGCCAGACGCCAATGGCTAGCGCCTGGCGCCAAGCCTGGTTCTAGGCGTCAAGGTCTGGAGTTGGACGCCAAACTGGATTTCAACGCGTTTTCGAAAATCTGATAAATTTCCCGTACTGGAAGATAAAATAATATAATTCCTTCGAAAAATGCTATTTGATCTTGATTAAAACTCTGAAAAGTCAACAAAGTCAACTTATAAATGCTAGTTAAATTAGGAATGAAAAGAACCTTCTAGAAGATTCTAGAAGACTAAAACCATTCCTAATTGCATTAGGAATGATAAATCATATTAGGCCCTCCCCAAGATCATTGGGCCGTACATAAAGCTCAAACCGGGCCCAGTTTAGTAAATTGGCCATAACTTCCTCAATATTCATCGGAATTGGGCTTATAATATATCGTTGGAAAGGTCTTTGAAAGCCCCATCCAACTACACCACTATTGGACCCATATCATGGACCAACCAAACTGGATTGGCTGTTTTCTTTAAAATAATGTTTTCCAAAACAGGGAGAAGAGAAAAGAAATAAAACTCTCCGCAACACTAGACCTTTTCAGACTTTCGTTTCATTCGATTATGATTCGACGTGAAAGGTACTCATCACTGGGTTTGGTTTTGGGGAGACACAAATGGGTGTCTACAGAAGCCCCCACTTTGACTGAGTTTGGAGAAACGCAAGTTTCGAAAACGAAAGTCAAAGTAACGATAGGGACGCAGAATGATTCAGAACGTTCTGCGATCCTAAATCAATCTTGTAACGGCGATAACTTCAAAACTAACATTAGTTAAACAGATAAAAGAGTTAAGAAACGTGTATCTTACACCGTCGAGCACACGTCTCTGAAAGTAACCGATTTGCTGCTTTACTGTTTTGATGACCTCCTGCAAGCTAGAGAATGCCATTCCGCTTGAAAACTGCTATGCCTGTAACTAATTCAAAATTAGAAGATTGCTTTGCCTGAAACTATCCTCCCCGCTATGATAACATTCCACGTCCAAGGGAACATCATCGAAGATTATTTCTCTCGAAACAATCTCCATCCGCATTGATAATATTCCACGTCTAAGGGAACACTATCGAAAATTATTTCTCTTGAAATAATTCTCATCCGCGTTGATAATATCCCACGTCCAAGGGAATACTATCGAAAATAATTTCTCTTGAAATAATTCTCATCCGCATTAATAATAATTTTCCAAAGGAAATTACCGAAGATCCACGCCTGTCGATCTTTAAAAGCTCGTCTGAACTTTGCCTCCGCTATACCTGTACGTTGGCGCTCTTTTGTTTTGAACCTGTATGTCGGTGCCTTTTGCTCTTGAACCTATATGTCGGTGCTCTTTGCTAATGAGCCAATGCTTAGGCGCTTTAAGCTAAGTGAGACGATCTTTTATCAGGTCGATCACTTTCCGTAATCAAGCCGATTACTTAATCATGTCAAATTGCTTAGAAGGGCTAACTGGGGTACCAAGGAACCCAAAATATATTGCAGAAAGTCAGCACAACCCCAACAAGTTGCTGGCTGCTTTGGCGTCGCTGAAAATCCATCAGCGCCAGCCTAATAGCATTAGCGCCAGGCGCTGATGTTGGCGCCACGCGCCAAGCCCAGATGGTGACGCCAATGCCTAGGGGCTGGCGCCAGCATGGGATTCTCTTTAAATTCTCGTTTTCGTTCATTTCTTGGCTCTGTTCATCGCGAAAGCTGCTCGAAGAAACCGAAAGCTTCAATTGCTCATTGCTCACTCGTTTCTCAACCGAATTCGCTCAAATTTGTTGCAAATCAAAGCTCTTTTCATCTATTTTCCCTATCTATGTAAGTTTTCCCCAAACTCACACCGGTTTTTATGAATTCTTGGCATGTTTATTCACGAATTTTATGAAAATTCGAATCCTATGATGCTTAATTTGCTTTGTTTATCAAGTTTCATGCCATGAAATTGCTTGTTTATGTTTATATATTGCCTTGGGAGTATTTTGAGACTTGTTTGACTCAATTTGGTGAAGAAATGAGCAATCTGCCATTGTTGGACCTCTTAAGGTCGTGAAGAACAATATGGTTTGTTCTTGACGTTTTTGCTAGCAATTCTTGTTCAATTTGTCACAATAATCACTATAGTGTTGCAAGAAATTGTTTGATTGCTTGAAAAAATACTGTCATGCTCAATTTGAATTTGTGCTCTGTTTTAGTACTACGTACTATGTTTTAACGAACATAGTATCATGCGGCTAGGCGAACCTTAGATACTATATAACCTTAATTTATGATGATTCTGCACAATGTAGCATGGCTAGACAACGAGGCTCAGGTTCACGGTCCCGAAACACTAGACGGGAGCATGAGCCCGTGGAGGATGACGCCACGCCGTCCACTTCGCGTGGTCGGCTCCCGGAGTGGGATGAGCAGACTTTGTTCTTTGCCCCTGTCCACCACATTTCTGAGAGGGTGAGACGGGGAACCGAGCCTGGGAGGACACGACATCACAACTCTAGCTGTGATGGTCTAGGTGATTTGTACAGGATGCACATCGCCAGAGATCGTGAGACGAGACTCCTATGGGAGTCCTGCGGGCTAGTTACTCTGTTCGAGACCTCTGAGGCTATGGTCGCCTCCAGCGGGGGTCACCACGTAGTACGCGCTTTGGTGGAGTTCTTCTAGGACACCACCAACACCTTTCATTTTCCCTGGGGCGAGATGATGGTCACCCCTACAGACTTCAGTCTCATCACAGGACTTGAGTTCACTTCTGTGCCGCTGCCATTCGACGGTGGGATTGACTTCTTTTCTTCAGAGGTCGAGGAGCTATTGGGGCCGATTGCTATTCGGGCCCGAGCTGAGGTCGAGGCGACTCAGTTCAGTGCTAGAGGGATTCGCCGCTCGACGCTGGCAGCGACTCTTGATGATGATGCGACCACCCGAGAGCAGCGGGTGCGCATCTTTGTGCTGATGTTGTTGTCAGGGACATTCTCCCCTGACAAGGGTAGTAGGGTATTGCTTTACTACCTCCCTGTTGTCCGTGATCTCCAGCGGATCGGGACTTATGACTGGGCCAGCTTCGCCTACGCTAATTTCGTTCGTGCGCTGAGGGACTCGTGTCGTCACCGGTCCTTTAGGACGAATGTCGCTTTGTCTGCTTTCTGGAAGGTCGTAGAGGTAAACATTATTCCCTATAAAGTTTAGCCCTATATATTAGTTAGCACTCACTCATGCTTTTAACTTTTTTGTAGATCTGGTTCTACGAGTATTTTCCTTCCGTTGCGCCGGCGAGACCATCGCCGAGGGGATATCCGGTGAGCTCCTCTTGGGGCGGCCACCATGTGGACATGTCTACTGCACGTGTCCGGAGCCGGATCATCTCGGTACGACTCTTAGCGTTTATCTTGCTCTTCTTTGGGATTTTAGACATATTCTTGCCTGATTGGTGTTTTTTATAGGGACCTGAGGTAGTATACCGACCGTGGGGCGGTTGGACAGTCCCTGGATTAGCCGCACAGTACTCTGCTGAGCGTCGCTATTTTCTGGGGACCTACGAAGCGGTTGTGTATTTAGGAGAGAGAGTTGCTAGACAACACTCTTCTGATGTTTTCGTCGTTCCTGTTCCTCTGCCACGTCATATGTTGGACGTGAGACAATTGTCGAGCATGGGCGAGGGATCTGATTCCCTCTGGCGGTCCCATGTGATCCTTGGATGGTGTTACGCTGAGGAGCTACTACCTTTATTAGCTCCAGCCCCTGTACCGGCTGAGAATGTGAGGGTAGGATCCTTAGCTTTTTATTTTTCGCTAAGTAGCCCCCAAGTAATACCTTACTGATTTCTTTGCGTTTTATCAGGATGGTCCCATTGAGTTTGTGCCGCCCCGTATGTCCATTCACTACCAGGGGATATACGGGCCGATCGAGGAGATGATTTCTCCGGCTCCCGAGGGCGAGCGCTTCGTTGAGCGGTCGATTCCTTGCCACCAGACTAGTGTAAGCCTAGTTTAATTCAGAATTTTGTATTCATTTATCATGTATTTTCACTAACTTATTTTTCTGACAGTTCTCACGCGAGGTGGTTTCGGCTATGGCATGATGTATAGATGCCTTCCGGAGCCAGCTCATCCGGATGAGGAACGCGGCTACCTGTCGTCGGGACGACGTTGTCCGAGAGGTAACCTTTCTCCACTTATTATTTCTGCATTATGGCTTCAGTTTTACCTTGTTTCTGATTTAATTCTTTTTGCAGGGTCTGCCCATCGCTTCTCACACCCGTAAGAGACTTGAGGGGCGGAGAGATCCGGCGAGGTCTAGCTCGAGACGTCGTCGTACTTCGTCAGGAGGTAAAGGTGGTCGTTCCGAGGCTGCTCGAGCCGACGTTGCTGAGAGCTCGGGATCTTCTTCTGAGGATGTTCCTGCTGCACCGGTAGGAGAGGCTACCTCGGCTTTCAGAGGTGGTGGGATGTACGAGGTTGGCTCGTCATCACAGTAGCCTCCGCGGTCTCAGCCTCAGGTTGATCTTGGCTGAAGCGGTCCTGTCTTGAGTCTTCCTCCTCCTATGGAGACTGGAGCTGGTGCTGAGGCTGGAGCTGGTGGAGAGGTGACTCCTCGTACGACGCAGTTTTACGGCATGATGGGCCCACGTCCTCCGGCGCCGTAGTCTGTTTCTGTATATGAATTTTATTTTGACTTTTTTATAGAACTTTTGCCTTTGACTCATTATTTAGACACTTTTGTATTTTTATGTTATCGTAAATTCATTTGATTGTTATTATTATGTTAGTGTATGTTAGTGTGTGCAAGGGAACTGTGATACCAATTTTGTGCAAAAATTCCGTCATTTTTTTTATTGATGGAGGATATTATCCGACTCTCTCCCCCAAAAAGAAAAAATAAAAAGGCAAAGAAAACGGAAAAAATGCTGGGTTTTTTTTTTTGAAAATTAATATAAAATCCAAAAAAGAAATAAAATTAATTAAAATTAATTGCTATTGAATTAATTAAGAAAAAAGATAGAAAAGATATTTAGAAAAAATCAAACGGTGCCATAAAGTCATTAACCGACTCAAGTTTAATATCAAAAACGCAAACTGAGCACGCGCGGCTGCCCTGATGACTTTGTGTTGATTCTGGAACGCGGGGATGTCAAAAAATAAAGTGGCCGCACCCGTAAAGGGTTGCCTACGTATCCTTTCCTAAGGAATCAGGCCGAACGTAGCTCTCTTGAGTGTCCTACTCAAGTAATTATGGGTATTATTTTTTAAGTTGGTCATGATTGGTCATGTTTGAGAATTCATTGCCATCCATATCAATTAGTTTTGCTGCACCACCTGACAGGATTGTTTTGACAATGTAGGGGCCAGACCAATTAGGTCTGAACTTTCCCCTTGGATCTAAAACATTTTTTCTTAATGCTTTTAATACCAAATCTCCTACTTTGATATTTCTTGTCTTGACCTTCTTATTAAAATGTCTAGCCATACGAGTTTGATAGCACTGAGTGTGATGTAGAGCTTCTAATCGTTTTTCGTCGAGTAGGATCAATTCTTCATATCGTGCCCTAGTCCATTCAACTTCATCAAGTTTACTCTCTAGTGCAATGCGTAGAGATGGTATTTCTAGTTCAACAGGTTGTACGGCATCCATTCCGTATACCAAAGAAAATGGTGTATGTCTCGTTGATGTACGGATTGACGTGCGATAACCCCACAGTGCGAAGTGGAGCTTGTCAGGCCAATCCTTATAATTTTCTATCATTTTCTCGATGATAGTCTTTAAATTCTTATTACCTGCCTCAACTGCTTCGTTTGCTTGAGGTCTATAAGGGGACGAATGATGGTGTTGGATACCATATTTATGTAGCAATTCTTCACATTCGGCTTCAAAGTGAGTTCCATTGTCACTTATCATTTCATGTGGGACTCTATATCGACAAATGATATTTCTCTCGATAAAGAGTGCTACATGTTTTGCAGTGAGTTTAGCGTATGATTGCGCTTTGACCCACTTTGTAAAGTAATCAATTGCTACTAGAATAAATTCGTGGTTTCCTGTCCCTGGGGGAGTGTTTTTTCCAATTATGTCAATTCCCCATGTAGAGAATGGCCATGGTGATGTGTAGGTGTAGAGCAAAGATGGAGGAACATGTTGTAAATTGGCATAAATTTGACACTTAGGGAATCTTTTCACGTATTGATGGCAGTCCCTATTCATTGTAGTCCAATAATACCCTTCTCGCATTATTTTCTGGACTAACATTTTGCCATTTACATGAGTTCCACAGATTCCTTCGTGAACTATTCTCATTATTCTTTGTGCATCCACCTTTCCTACGCATAGGAGAGCTCGACCTTTAGGTACCCTTTTATGTAGCTCGTTGTCTATGAGTACATATTGAGAAGCCAAAAGTCTCAATGCTCGCTTTGCTCTTTTGTCAGTATGAGGAGGGTATTCTCCATTGGTGACATAGTTGAGTATGTCTGTGTACCATGGTTCTTCTTGTTCTTCTTCTTCGTCTTGGGCTGAGTCGTCATCTTCTATAGCCTGTATATATGCTGGTTTGTGCCTTTTTTCAATAGTTAGAGGCATTTGCTCGATTTCCGTGGGAATCCTAACCATTGAGGCTAATCTTGCCAAGGCATCAGCAAATTGGTTTTCTTCTCTAGGTAGATATGTGTATTCTACCTTCTTTAACTGATCGGTAAGAGTTTCCAGATAAGTTTGGTAAGGGGCTAGGCTTTCGCTCATTACTTTCCGCCTTTTAGATATCTGATTGATAATCAAAGAAGAATCTCCGAATATCCTTAGCTTCTTTACTCCCAATGCCAGGGCTGTTTCAAGGCCTACCACGCATGCTTCATATTCAGCAGCGTTGTTGGTAACGTCGAAATCAAGCTTTATTGAGATTGGGACGTGTTCTTCTTTAGGTGATACTAGTAGCACTCCGACGCCACATCCCTTTTGGTTTGAGGCTCCGTCGAAATACAAGGTCCAAGTATCATCTTCGGTGACCATCAAATCTTCATCTGGAAATTCATTGTCCTGTATTGGTGTCGAGTCTTCTATTGGAAAGTCTGCCAGAAAGTCTGACACCACAGATCCTTTAATAGCTTTTTGTGGCATAAACCGCACATCAAACTGGGCTAAGTTGACTATCCATCTTGAAATACGTCCATTGAGTGTTGATTTCTCGAACAAATATTTGAGTGGATCCAAACGGGACACTACGAAAACGGTATGTACCAACATGTAATGTCTCAACTTAGTTGTGGCCCACACCAAAGCGAGGCACAATTTCTCGAGCGGTGTATAGCGTGTTTCGTATTCGAGCATCTTCTTACTTAGGTAATAGATTGCATTTTCTTTGCTTTCTACCTCTTGTGTTAGCATGGCTCCCATTGTCTCTTTGGTAACCGTCAAGTATAACCTAAGAGGTATTCCGGGAAGTGCTGGCGCTAATACGGGAGGATTTGCGAGATAGGCTTTGATCCTGTCAAAGGCTTTTTGACACTCATCATCCCATATTACTGGTACATTCTTCTTGAACTTTTTGAAGATTGGTTCACATATCGTTGTCAGTTTTGATATGAACCTACTTATGTATTGCAACCGGCCAATAAATCCTCGAATCTGTTTCTCGACCTTGGGCGGTGGCATCGACATGATTGCTTAAATCTTGGTTGGAATTACCTCTATTCCTCTAGAGCTTATGACGTATCCCAAGAGCTTGCCCGAGGTGACTCCAAAAGCACATTTTGATGGATTCAACCTCATATTATATTTTCTTAGCCTTTCGAAAAATTTCCTTAAGGCTACTTGATGGCCTGGACGATCCTTTGATTTCACAATCATGTCGTCGACATATACTTCAACTTCTTTGTGCATCATGTCATGGAGTAAGGCAGTTGTTGCACGTTGGTAAGTAGCACCTGCGTTTTTCAACCCAAATGGCATTACCGTGTAACAGTAAGTGCCCCACGGTGTGATAAAGGTTGTTTTCTCCATGTCTTCTTCTGCCATGAGAATTTGATTATACCGTGCATATCCGTCCATGAATGAGAGAAGCGCGTGATTTGCCGTGTTGTCTACCAGAATATCGATGTGTGGCAAAGGGAAGTCGTCCTTTGGACTTGCCTTATTTAGATCTCGATAGTCGACACACATCCTTACCCTTCCGTCTTTCTTTGGAACTGGGACGACGTTGGCGACCCATTCGGGGTATTTGGATACCTTGATGAAACCTGCCGTTATTTGTTTTTGAACTTCTTTTATTTTAAGTGCTCGACGCAACTTTTGTTTTACAGGTTTCATTCCTGGGATTAATGGTATAGTGTGTTGAGCTATTTCTCTGTTAATGCCCGGCATATCTTCATATGACCAAGCAAATACATCGATAAATTCTTTAAGTAAGTCAATTAAATCGGTTCTTTCTTGTTTATTCAACGTTAGTCCGATTTTAACTTCTCTTTTATGAGTTGAGTCATTATGTCGACTGTTTCAGTCTCTTCAATTACTGGTGTTTTCTTTTCAAGTGTTTTCATTGCTTTAATAATTTCTTTATCTTTTTCATTGTTAGCTAAGCAATGCTTGTCATCTTGGATTAGGGAAGAACACGAGAAATAAGGAGAACGAGAAGTATTATTATACTCTGAGATCATTACATCAAAGAGTGATATGTCCTCAGGGACTGGATCACTAACTATCCTAGGAGAAGTAATAGGAAGGGGAGGTATTATTGCTAAAGACTTAGAAGATTCTAAAGGGAAAGACTCTGACTCGGACTCTGAATCCGACGACTCTTCGAACATCGGCCCTTGCCCTGTCGTGATTGATATCTTCTTTCCACTCGGAGTAGTCACCTTGATAGTCTTGCGCCACCCTTGCAATGATCCTTCGGCTGGAGTAATTAGCTTCGAGGGGTCGAAGTTTTCGCTTTGTAGGACCGTTTGAATGAGTGAGGAGTTATCTTCCTCATAAGCTGACTCATTCTTTTCTCGCCCAAACAATAATCCCATGACGTTAAAATCAAAGCATGGGAGTGCTTTTTCCTTACGGACGGGAGTTGGAATTTCGTCAGTGAAGTAGCAATCCAAGAAAATCTCGAATCCTGGTTGTCGTATGTCATTTACAACAAATGGCTCGGGAAATTTATAGCATGGATAGTCCTCTCCTTCCTTTATAAACTGGCCATTAAGCGTAAGAGGGTACTGATCCATTGGAATTGCTTTCTTTTGAATGCGGGCGTCCCTACGTGCTTTCAACTTGTCCTGGGCTCGCTTGAGATCTTTCCGAGTCGGTTCGAAACCAAGTCCGAAATTATCTAGTTTAGGGAGGCCAGGTGACTCTATCGATTTTGCTATCTCCTTCTTCTTTCCTAAGGTCATCCCAAGGAAGTGTCCTTGTTTCTTCAGCATGGTGTTGATAATCATGTTGGAATGGGGGTCGTTGCAAAGAGATGTCCTTTCATCCTCTTGGATTAAGGAGACTTCTTCGTTAAAGCCCCATAGGTCTTCGTCATCTTCGTTGTGCTCCACATTGATGATTGGATTTTCTATTGATTTGATTCTCATCGGCGAAGCGTCAATAGTGATTGGAATTCCTCCAACTATGGCTTTCACTTGTTGGTGGAGAGATGAAGGGACGACCATTAGATCATGGAGCCAAGGGCGTCCTAACAACATATTGAATGAGGCTTTGATGTCTACCACTTGAAAAGTAGTAGCATGTTCTATTGCTCCTGCCGTCACATTTTGGGTTATTTTGCCAAGAGCTTGACGGCGAGTATTATCGTAAGCTCTTATTCCTTGTGTGGACGGAGTTAAATCCTCATCCCTTATGCCAAGCATCCTCGCAGTCCTAAGTGGACAGACATTGATAGCTGATCCATTGTTTACAAGAGTCATGGGAACGTACATCCTTTTGCAGACTACCGTGAGATTTAACGCCTTGTAGTGTTTGTCACCTTCTGGGGGTAAATCTTTATCAGAGAAGGTGATTAGATTAATCGGACTAGGGAGGTCACTTGTGAGGAAGTTAGCTAATCCCTCAGGAGTGGTGTCAGAATCTATCCCAATTTTATCCAAGGCATTCATTACAGCCAACCTATGTTCTCGAGATGTTGCCAGGAGCTTCCATACATTCATCTCAACTTGTTGAACTTGGATTAATTCCTTTTCATCAATCATTTTCTGCACCAAATCCTTGAATTTGAAGTAGTTTTCTACGGTGTGCCCCCCTGACTGATGGTATTGACAGTAATATCTATCTGTCCTTTTTAATGATTCAAATGGTCTCGGTTCGAGAGGTTTGACCTTGCCACTCTCGGAGAGCATTTCGAACATTTGTGCATATGGGATCCCAATTGCAATGTAAACTCTATTGCTCTTCTTGTGTTTTTCGGTGACTTGTTAGGGAAAATACTTTGCCTCATAAGTCGTTCCCTTGCTAGCTAGAGGTAAAGAGATCTTATTAGCTTTCACAAGATCTTGAATGAGGTTTTGAAACCTATAGCATTCATTTGTGGTATGACCGTTTCCTTGATGGTACTTGCAGTAGGATTTGGGATCCCATCTTGGAGATCACTTTTCTGGTGTTGGATCCTCTGTTGGACCAATAGGTTTGATTAGTCCTTGATCATAGAGGCGATCAAAAGTAGCATCGTAGGTCATTCCTATGGGTGTGAATTCTCTTTTAGGTTTATCCTTTGGACATGGAAATTCATCATATTTCTTGTGAAGTTCGTTCACAACTTTGAGAGTTTCACGTAATAGTTGCGATGTCTCCCTCATAAACAGTGTGAGCAATTGTATGTCTTCCTTGTTTGCTGGTTCTGGAAGGTTATCCCTGCCATCGAAAAAGATATCTTCTTCTCCTTCTTTAACATTGGTTGCTTTGACAGGCTTAATGAGAGATGAGGGGTCAACTTCGCTTTCTTCATCGGAGATAGCCAAAGTATGAGCTAGAGGTGCATTGTCAATACTTGGCTTCTTACTGGTAGGGGGCAACGGCAGCTTGTTACTGTCAATTAGGTCTTGGATAGTTTCCTTAAGCTTCCAACAGCTTTCAGTATAATGGCCCCTACCTTGGTGATATTTGCAATGTGCGTTGGGGTTCCAGTTAGGCGACCTCTTCTCAACTGGTGGATCCCCGAATGGTCCAATGGGAGTTATAAGACCTTTTGCATTTAATCGATCAAATGCGGTGTCATAACTCATGCCAATAGGAGTGAAGTTCCTCCTAAATGGTTTCTTTTGTCCTTGGTTGTTCATGGCGAGGACTTCTCCTAGATTAAAGGTGCTAACATTATTTGAGTAGGCAGTTTTGGAAGAAGAAGGATTGTCGTTCTTCTTTCCTTTCCAGCCACTGTTGGAGCTATTGTTGGCAGCTTTAGATTTAGCCAAGTCATCTTCAATATTGATCCCAATATCATAAACAGCCTTAAAGGTATGAAGGTTATTTTGATATTTAAGATGTTTGGAATATTTTTCTTGAAGATTTTTAATGAATAGTCTTACGGACTCTTTTTCACTTGGTACCTCGATCATTTTGGCTGAGGTTTCTCTCCATTTGTTAAAGAAAGCAGTGAAGCCTTCATTCTCTTTCTGTTTGAGGATTTCAAGTTCTTTATGGTCAGTTTCGACTTAAATGTTGCATTTGTACCTATCAACGAAAGCGTTTGCTATGGATTCCCAAGTAGAGGTCTTTTCCTTTTCGAGAGAAAAGAACCATTGTTGGCAAACGGTCTCGAGAGATAGTGAGAACAAGGTAAAGAAGACTTTCTTATCGATACCCTTGATACTCATTATTGTTTCAAATGCTCTTAAATGGAAGTAAGGGTTGTCAATTGCCCTAAATTTTGGGATGTCGTTAGCGCTGAACTTCTGCGGAAGAAGATCTTTATCCACCGAGACCCCTTGGGATGTGAGTTCTTGAAACTTGTAGTCACTGGACAACTTGCTTAGGCTCTCTTGCATGAGGTCCATTTGTTGTTGTTTCACGGGATCATTGATCTTAAGTGCGAGAAGCTTCAGTGTCTCAGTTACAGTAGCCAGTTGGTTCTTGAGGTCATTGACTTCTTCTTGAGTTGCCATTATAACTCTTGCTTTCCTCTTGCGGGCTATAGGTTTGTCGAATAGTTGGACTTGTACGAAGAGGTTATCTTTGATTAATCGTCCTTCCTTTCTTGACCACGCGCTGTAAATTAAGCCAATTTGCGTTTTAATTACTTGACTCGAATCAACTTGACTTTATGGTTTTTCTTTTTTTTTTTTTAAAAAAAACGTACATATTTTTAAGGAACTAAGTATTATTATTTATTGGAGGATTAATATCCAACTTACCCCCTTAAAAAAATGACGAAAAAAGCGCGCACGGACTCTCTTAATCATGGTCAAAACATGTGTATTGGTGTGTGCATTGAGTGTGGTGACATGCTTGGACTCTTGTGTAAGACCATGGGACTTAGTGCCTAAACTCGAACATTAATTCAATTAAGCATTCTTGTCAGCAAAATTAACCGAATTAAATAGAAAACTGATTAATTATACATTAGGTGATGACTCGACAAATAATCCGAACTGTCGGCCAAGCGACAGGACTGGCGTCGCATTATGGTGATTGGCGCCAGGCAATTTAGTAAATGTCTGGCGCTACACACTATAATGTGGCGCTACAGCTCAGACTTTGGCGCCAATATTGGAGCTTCGGTCTGGGACTGTTTTCGGTATTATTAGTCAACTGGGGTATACCTAAAGTCGTACTAGGTCAATTCCGATTTTTAAAAAAAAAACTTTATTGACTCAAATTAATTAATTAATTGATTAATTAGGCAAAGTTCTTTAAGTCATTAATTTTAGTCTCAACACAAATCAACAAACGGTTAAGAGAAACATAGGATATATATGCACAACAAATAATGCACAATTAGTCAAGTAGGCACAATATGATGCAATGAGTTTGCAACCTAACCATGGCTCTAGTTCGCTAAAGTTCGGGATTTGGTTTAGTCAATAGAGGGTCCATGGTTAATTGTCTGGATGCACCGCGCGGAAGCCTAACCGTGAAGGGTTGGCGCAAGTGGATGGGACACCGCGAGTTTTAGAAAAATTCGCTTCCATGGTTTGGTGAATTCAACATTCTCGGATGTACCCTTTGTTGCCAAGAGCGTTCAATCGGGTAGATGGAGCATGAATTCCCAGAGGGTTATGTCCATATGTAGAACACATATGGGTTTCAGAATAGTGAGAAAAAATTCAATTAGGAAGTAGGATCGAGCAAACAATACGAAAAACCGGTCGAAATTAGAACGCATATTTCTGGCTCGGTATTGGGGGTAATTGGCGCCAGCAAACAGAGACTTGCGCCAACTTTTAACTGTAGCGCCTGGCGCCAATACTGGCGTCTGGCGCTACGGCTAAAAGTGTGGCGCCAAGCTATGGCCCCTGACGCTACTTACCACATGCCTCAGCAGCTTTCTGTGCTCGATAAAATCTTCCAGTTTTGCGCGGTGTTATTTCAGTCCTAGTTGTGAAAGATATTTCTCAAATTTCCTATGTGTAAAATCCTATATTGTTGACTCATTACGGATGGTCTTTCCAATGAGAACCTTTTGATGCATATGACAATAATGTTAATCAAAATTACGCACATGAAATACTTAGAACTTTTCGAGTCTCATCCACTCATTCTAAATCATTGCCGAAACAAATTAAGGAATTAAAATAGAAATCCTCCCCAGTGGAGTCGACAAAAACTGTAGGGAATAATTCAAGCCTTTAATCCCACTAGCTTGAACCCCACTGTGATCATACACTAAAGTACGGTGGCGTCCAAAAGGGAAGAAGATAAAGCAAAAGAGTCGCCAACAAGTTTTTTAAGGAACTTGTAAACCGTTCATAGGATGAAGGTTACACCCCTAAACGATCCAAGAGATCGTCAACTCCATAAGGTCATGAACCAAATAAGGGTTCGGGAATGATGGTACAAATCCAACCTAAAAGAGATTGATCCTGCCCTAATAATAGGCCTCTACTTTATTCTGCTCGTATTCATGTGCGCTTTTTGATTAACATGCAATCAATAGGATTAACCCTAAACCTGTTTAATCTATGTTGGTTGAATTTAATGCACAAATAAACTATTATTGGCGATCACTTGAAGTTATAATCACAATTAACCCTAACAAGATTATTAATTATCTTATTAAGCGTGATTACAAATACCAATTCCCTTTAACATGCATAAAGGTGATCAAGCAATAAATAATAAGCATCAAGCAACATAATAAACAATATCATGAATAATAATTATAATAATCATAAATACAATAATATTCATGTTAAAGCATAAAAGCAAGATCCTAGGCATGATACCAACAAGATTGACAACAAACCCTAGCATGTCACTAAGCAATAAAAATCAAATCTTTAACCCTAACATGATACTAACAATCATAAATATTAAGAAGAGAACAAAAGGCATCATAACAATCATATTTAATATCAAAAATACCCTAGACATGATACTAGGAATATCATAACAACAATACAAACATGATATCTACATCATAATATCAATAAATCAATTAAAACACTTACTTTGATGCCTCGTACCTCTTTCTAATGACAAAATACACACGTTAGTAACTTCAAGGAAAATAATAAACAAACAATTAAATTAAATAATTGAAATAGAGATTTGGGACCAAACCCTCAGAAATTAAAACCTTTCACGTCTAGGGCGAAGGCAACTTCGAATATGGCTAGGTGTTTCTAGATCTTGTGAATGCGGAATTTTGTATGAAAAAGCAAGAAAGAATTGAATGCTAAAGAATACTCAAGAATGAGAGAATTGGTGAATGTAGATGATGAATTCGTGAAAATTGGTGAATGAAAACGGAGTTTTTAATATGATATTTATAGAGAAAATCAGCCGAAAAAAGATAATTTAACAAAACAGAGTCTGAAGATCGCAAAACAGGATTGGCGCCAACCTTGGCTAGCTGGCGGCAGGCACCAGTGGCTAGCGCCTGGCGCCAACCCTGGTTCCAGGCGCCAAGGCCTGGAGTTGGACGCTAACCTGGATTTCAACGCGTTTTCGAAAATCTGATAAATTTCCCGTACTGGAAGATAAAATAATATAATTCCTTCGAAAAATGCTATTTGATCTTGATTAAAACTCTGAAAAGTCAACAAATTCAACTTATCAATGCTAATTAAATTAGGAATGAAAAGAACCTTCTAGAAGACTAAAACCATTCCTAATTTCATTAGGAATGATAAATCATATTAGACCCTCCCCAAGATCATTGGGCCGTACATAAAGCTCAAACCGGGCCCAGTTTAGTAAATTGATCATAACTTCCTCAATATTTATCGGAATTGGGCTTATAATATATCGTTGAAAAGGTCTTTGCAAGCCCCATCCAACTACACCACTATTGGACCCATATCATGGACCAACCAAACTGGATTGGCTGTTTTCTTTAAAATAAAGTTTTCCAAAACAGGGAGAAGAGAAAAGAAATAAAACTCTCCGCAACACTAGACCTTTCCACACTTTCGTTTCATTCGATTATGATTCGACGTGAAAGTTACTCATCACTGGGTTTTGTTTTGGGGAGACACAAATGGGTGTCTACAAGTTTAATTTTATTTTTTTTTATTTTGTTTCTGATGTTTTATTTGTTTAAAAGAAAAAATTAATAATAAATCTGTGTATTTAATTAACCTTTTTTGTTAATGTAATTACTGTAAATCTGTGTTATTATTAATTCAATACTAAGATTTCTTATTGTTTTTCATTTTAATGTTTTAATGTAATAAATGAATCTTAATACTACTCCCTAGGATTTTATTGTAAAAAAAAAATATTTGAATCTAAAAATTAATTTGTTTCAATAATAATTATTTTTTTATATTGTATTTATTAATTAGTAATTCAAGATGTTTTTATTTTACGGAGAATTTAGTAATTAATAATTATTTTAATAAGTCTCACTAAAATGTAGGATTTTGCTTCTTAATATATTTAAGTAAAATACAACTACGTGATTGATGGGACTACACAAGGAGGTGTAGGAGTACCATTACCTAATGCTACGAATTTGTAGTTGTGGTGTAGTAGGATGGCAGGTGAATGGAGAAAGGGAAGTGAGTAATTGATGGTAGTAGCTTAATGCCAGGGGAAAGAGAAGTCAATGGTATAACATTTCTTTTTTGACTCCCGTCACTCCCTCCAAACCAAAAAGAGAAAATAAAGCTAAGTACTCTAACTTTTGTTAACCGAAAAATCAAAAGCAACGCAAAAGGGGAACTCCTCAACTAGCTTAGGGTTGGCAATTTAGAGCGGATCCGACCCTATTTCACCCCGATCCGAGGTAAACAAAATTTGCGCCAAGTCCGAGAAAAATGTAATCCGAGTTCGACACTGTTAAATTCGACTCCGAAAATTCCGAGAAAAAATCTGACTCCGAAAAATGTGTGACTCTGACGGATTGATTTCGACTCCGATAGATTGTGCATTTTGGTGTGGGTCATGATGGATTGGGGTGTGAGTGGTAAAGGCCTAAATAGCCAAATTTCTCAAAATATATTGTATAAAGGAAAAAAACTCATAGTCGGGTCGGATTGGAGTCAGAGTGGGAGCTGGTATATTAAAGTTAGAGTCGGAGTCTCGGAGGAGTCGGTGTCGAATTTAGCCAATTTAGCCTTCTACTTCCTGTAGGGTCGGAGTTGAATTTAGTTAAACCCACACTCTCACTTCTTGAACAATTGTACTTAATTTAGTTAAACCCAACTGAACATTAACCAAGCCCGAATGTACCCCGACTAACACAACTGAAACCTGAAAATGAACCCGAACTGAATTGAATTTCAGCTCAAGTTCGCCTCATTAACTGTCCTTGAGCGAGTCACTTATTTATTATGAGTTCAAAAACGTATGTCCCATATTCAAGTTTATAATCATATATAATTATAAGCGTAAGGATTACATCGTAAATATTTTTTAAATTTGAGAATTAAAAATAAGCGATGAGTTCTCAAACTACATGTTCATAAAATTATGTAAACGAGCACATATATGTAAACGAGTATTTGTTTAGGGTTTAGGGTTTAGGGTTTATCTACAATCAGTTCGGTTTAGCTATAATTAGTTCATTTCTGTTAGTTTAGTTCAGACACGTTCGTTTAGAGAGTAGTTGAAATTATCCGTTCACACAAACTTCAAACTTTGAAAAACTGAAAACATATGGTTCAAACACATGAGAAAATGTGACATAAAGACTTTACACACTAAAAATGAGTCAAAATTGATTACCCATTCACACAATAGAGTAAATAACTCTCAACCATGATTCCCCGAATTCGTTGTCCTACTCAAAAATTTTGATGGATGACATTAATATCTAGTTGCATTTCCTTATATAGAAGATGCATGTCCTCCACAAATTTGCCATGTCTCTCCTACAATAATACCACAATTCTACTCTGCTGACACTCGTGCATTTACTATTTAGGATTGTTTCCCCAACCACAACAACCCACATGTTGCTATAAAAACGTAGCATATTGCATTTTGGTTATTTCATCAATCCTTTTCCTTTTTCCTGTGACCTACATTCCCCCTTTCATTTCCTTTTTGGGTTCATTAACAAGAAATGGATTACAATGATTGTCTATGCACAATAATAACATGTAGTGAATCTATGAATACACAACTGGTAAGTACGTAGATTGATCGTCTTTTATGTCATATATAATGAATAATAATTTCACTTGTTTCTCTTACGGTTACCATTGTTTAGAACCTTCCAGCAGAATGGAGACCATTATTGAATCGAACGGTTGGGACAGTAAGGGTCAAGCGAGTTAATCGCGGCCGTTCTTGGGACGTTAGAATTATGGGGCACACTGTTCCATCTAGTCGACCAATGTTTCTTACAGACGGATAGGAAAAATTCGTTACGGATAACGCTGTTGTTGCTGGTGAGATTTTAAAGGTGTACAATTCTGCAGGCGGGCTTTTTTACATTCGCGTACATACAATAAATAACGAGGAAAGACTTCTGTTTCGGGTGTTTTTTGGATTTCCTCGGATACTGGTCACGCTCTCCTGGCAACGAGACGGTCCCACCTGTAAAATAACGAATATTTTGGTAAACGGAATGTCCGCCTCCGATGATCAAGTTAGTGATCAGAACGGAAAAGGCTAGAGAGAGAAAGTAGAGAGAAGGTGGAGCTATTTAATGCTCTGTTGTTTGTAAATGTCTTAATCCCCCCATCATAAATGATTGGGGTATTTATAGGGGTGGGACTCGTGCCCCTCTCTAGGGTTTATACCCTAGATTTGCGTGACATGATTGGCTGCGCAATCAGTGAATGCCACGTGCTACTCTGGGGGCGCCGCTTTGCGGCTTTCATTGGTATCTCTCGGGATTTGGGCCCTGACGTTGTTAGGGTTTTCTAGCATGTTGATTATTAAGGGAACAAATGCCCTTAACACATGGAATCTTCTCATGACGACACGTGTCACCCTCTGACTGGGCCACGTATCGCGACGAGACTGGCCTGAGTCCTTAAGGGCTCTGAGTTACATGGCATCTTCCCGTGGTGACATGTGTCACCCTATAACTGGGCCACATGTCACTATTGGATTTGTCCACGTGTACGGGGTATTTTTACCCACAACATTTGCCCCTCAGAGGGGGTGGCTCGTACGCTTACAGGCCGACCCCTCTGACCTCAAATAGCCTTGGTGCGTACAAGTGTATTATGGTTTTGTTAGTTTTCCGTCCGCCTGACACTTTTAGAGCGAACGCCTGTCTATACAAATGGCGCGGATGAAGGTAGGCCGTCTTGCTTTTGGGAGAGGCGGCCGTCTCGCCATTGCGAAGAGAGCTTTAGCTCTGCCAACTTCCCTGGTTGAAGATAGGCCGTCTTGCTTTGGAGAGATGCGGCCGTCTTGCCATTGCGGAAAGGGCTTTAGCTCTGCCAACTTCCCTAGTTGAAGATAGGTCGTCTTGCTTTGGAGAGATGCGGTCGTCTTGCCATTGCGGAAAGGGCTTTAGTTATGCTAACTTCCCTTTGGACGCGCCGTTTATTAGGTCACCTTCTTTTCCGCCTAATTTAACGGAGTTGCTCCTTGTCCCTCCAAATTCTAGGTCACATTTTCAAATTGTAACCGTTGAGCTGAGTTAGGCGGGAAAGATGAATTTACTATCTTACCCCCATAAATTTTCCCTATATATACAAGGGGTTTGACTTCATTTTGGCACTTTGGAACTTTACATTTTCTAGAGAGAAGTCAGAGCTTCTAGAGAGAGAAAGTGTGTTTTCCTTTGAATCTTCAAGAGCTCCGCCGTGCGTTTGAGTTTTCGGGAACATTTGTTGAGTTTTCCGATCAATCTTCAAGGCTTCCAAGTTTTCAACACGTACAAAGGTAGGCCGCCTGTTTTCTTTTCCTTGCATTTTTCATTTCTTTGTTTATTTAAAAGCTGGCTCAACACTCGGCTTCGTCGGTTTCTCCTCATGAGGTCGGCCGTTCGCCTGGGACTGAGGAGTCTAGAGTGGACGGAGACGAGTTGTCTCCTTCATGGAGTGGGTCCATTTCTAGTGTGTACCAACTCACATCCACCCATTCTTCTATGTCCCTGCAGTCGAACATGGCACGGACAATGCAGACGCACGATCGTCATGCGGCCAGAAATCCAGACGGAAGTCTGGTAAATCCTAGGCCTCCCTATGACCCCAATAATGTTGATTTAGAGACCCCTTCTACCACTCCTACGACCGCTTCCACGGGCACTTACTGCTTGGCCGTGGAAGTAACTTCCTCGTTCGAGGAGCGCCAAAGAACTCAAGGCGCTTCTACAGCGGGGGGAACGTCCGGGCGAACTCCGGGGTTGAGGTTCCCCTAATATGCCAGCTCGATCATGCATTGGGCCGAGTTTCTACTCTGTGAAGGGCCTCCTTCCTCTTCTCGGGCGGACGCTGATATGTCTGTCCCAACTCCCTCAGAACTCTATCTCCGATATGGCAGGTCGGACAGACCAAGAACGGGGGTTTCAATTAATGAACCGTCCGACCTTCCCCCTCGCAGAGCACCTCCTACGGCAAGTCAGGCGGCCGGTGCCAAAGATAAAGGCAAAAGGCCGCTTGAAGATATTGTCTCTCCTCGAGGCGGCCATAGTTCTAGGAGCCGCAGCTCTGTGGAGGCAGCCGATCTGGACAGAGTGCTGTCTTCCGAGTTTGGGAGCGCCCCTTAGCGAGAGGAGGATGAAGCTGAGAATGCGGCCGAGGGTGGAGAGGCGGCCAGAGTGGCGAAAAGGCGGCCGAGGAGGATGTTGCCAACATTGACAACTTCAAGGATCCGTACGCCTGCACGGTGGGTAGCACAACCTTGGGCTACCTGAACTACAAATTTGAGGATTACAAGGCATTCCTCCACCTTGGGGAGGGATTCGAGATTCAGCCCCCACGAAAGTCCCGCGGCGTGGCCGCTTGGGAAGAAACGAGGCCGCGCCAAAGATCCTTTAGCGTCTAGAGGGCGGCCTTAGACGTCGGACTACGCTTCCCCCTCCATCCTTTCGTCCGCACAATCTTGGACGAGTATGACATAGCCCTCTTCCAACTGATGCCAAACAGCTGGTTGAACATTTTTGGGTACTTGGTGACGTGCATCTGCAAAGGCTTCAAGCCAGACTTTGCAGTTTTATGTGAGATGCACTCACTGACTAAGCTGGACGCGGATACGGACGGCTGGTTCATCTTGAGCTCCACTAGAGACTACATGATGGTGGTGGACCGCGTCTCTAAGTGGCGTGACTGGAAGCACCGATTCTACCGCATCAAAACCAAGGACGTTGAATTTAACTTGCGGATGAATCGGTTCAATGCTGAGCCTATTCAACTTGGACGCGGGGACCTCAAGCTCGATAAGCCACCCGTCCACCCCAGCCAGGAGTACCAGCTTGAATATTTCAAAGTCAAGCGGGTGAAAAGGGGCGGCAAAACTGAGCGCGTTCCAAGTAATTGGGTCCCTTTATCCAGCTGGCTGCGGGATCCCACTTTTATGTCCGCCTATGGCCTGTACAAGAACCTGCCCCAAGGTGGACGCATGGACACATATTCTTACAAATACGCAGATTATTTGAACTTGAAGAATTTTCTAACATTTTTTCCTTTTCTCTTTCAGCTGAAGCATACAAGATGCTTGACCAGGAGCAGAAAGGGGAGGTCAACATGTCCGAGATTGACTTGGCTCAGTACAAGGCTCGCCAGAGGCTGTACGAGCAAACTAAAGGAGTAAGTAAACCCATCTAGCTTTCTTCCTCTCGTCCGTGTATGTATTACGGAAGAGATCTTCTTCCTAACTTGGCTCGGCCTATCAATTATATTATCTTGTTCTCTTTTTACTAACTTTTGTCTCTACAGCTGGTCACTCCAACCCCCAGGTCCAAACGGAAGCAGTCGTCCCCTGCGTCCAAGACGGACCAAGACGACAAGGCGTCCAAACAAAGGAAGACGGTCGCGTCCAAGACCACTTCCACTTCTGCGGATAAGACGACGTCGCGGACTGCCTCTAAACAGTCCAAAGGAAAACAACCCTGGCTGAGCGATAGCGGGGCCTCCAAGTCCATAGATCCGACCGCTATGCCGGGTCATATTGGGTACGAGAAATCGGACGATAGGGGTAAGTCGACCCCGGCAAAACCGACTGGGCCTGAATTGACTCCGCCCGTTCAAAGAGTTAAGAAAGCTGATTGACTGGAGGTCACTCAGTCGGCCGGCGACCAGCTTGGCTAGACGGGAGAAGAGGGTGACAAACCTGCGCCGCCTCCGCCCTTCACTTTCAACCTTCCTACCCCTCCAAGCTTCTCTGACGGTCAGTCCAAGTAACTTTGGACTTTCTATTTCGTTTCTTCTCTTTTGTTTACTGAACTTAAATTAAATTCTTTGCGTCCGCATACAGATATTGCAAAGGAGCTACACATGAAGACGCCCGGCCAGTCCCATACTAGGGCGGACAGAAAGGCTATGCGGGAAGCCATGGCCCGGGCCGTCCCTGCTGAGCAGTGAGATAAGCTGCGGGGGATACATGAGGGCTTCCTCGGCCCCATGATCAATTGCAGCGCTGAGGTAACTTTTCCCCTCAAATGCACTTAGTCAATTTTTCACTCTTACTTTGCTAACACATTTACCCTGTTTTTCTTGTGCGCAGCTTTTCTTGCGGCTGACCGCCTTCCTTGAATGGAAGGAAAAAGAAAACGACAAGTTGAAGCGCGCCTGGGAAAACGTCCAAAAGGCCCAGGATGCTGTTACTGGGGAAGTGGTCGTCCAGCGCCGATATTTTGATACCCAAATCAATGCGCTGTCCGACAAGGCAACGCGGTAGGCGGAGGATCTAGTGAAACTGGGTAAGTCCCTCGAACAAGAGGCCTTAGCCAGGGACACTATGAGGCAGGAGAGGGATCAGGCCCTCCTGGACGGCCAACGCTGGAAGGAGGGATTTGATGCTTCAGAGAAGCTCAGAAGTGAGGTGTCCTTGGCCTAGAAGCATTTGAAAGAATCCCTGGACGAGGCGGACGCACTTAGGGCCGAGATGGAGACCTTGAAGAAGTCTGTTGAGGACTTGACTCTCCAGCTAAAAATGCCTCGGGCCCCCAGCGCAGACGAGGTCGTCGTATTGAACAAAACGCTGAGGATAGGCTGAAGAGTCACTTCTTCGAGGCGTTCGAGCTCATGGTGGACGATAGGGAGGCCGCCTATTTTCAAGAGCGCTTCAACTTCGTCTGCCTCAGGGAAGAAGCTAAGAAGGCTTGACAGTCTTCTCCAGAGCTGGACACCACACCAACAACCTCAGAGGACGAGGAAAATGAAGTAGCGGCCAGCCATGATGGTAAAGCAGAGAGCAAAGAGGTGCCAGCTGAGGACGCTTCTCCTGCAGCTTCTCAGGATCCCGTCCCAGTCCATGATTCAGCTTCAACCCCGGCCGCCCCCTGACTTTCAGCTTTTTCTGTCTTTAAGCTCTATTTATGTATATTTTTCTTGACTTTTTCAACCGCCTTTTCTAGCGGTTTTTATGTAAGATATTTTACCGCCTTTTGAGCGGTCCTTTTATTAATTCAGCTTTCAGGTTTTGCTTCATACTTTGCAAATTTTGCACTTAATGTTTTTGCATTTTCGTACGCATACATTTTTACATTTGACCGATTTTATGTACGCGTATTTTTGTATCTTTGTACAATTGTGGGGTATGCCCCTTTATTCGACGTTCGCCTAGTCCATATTTTGGGTGTTTTGATTGACTTGGTAGAATTTATACCTTAGGCGGTATGACTACTACCAAGTTAATCAAATCATAATAATGATTGCCCTTGGACTAGGTGGTACGCCGAATCAACACATTAATTGGCCGTTCAACTGGCTTTATATGAGTTTGTCCGTTGAAACTATCGCTCGGACGCACTCAGAAAATTCCAAGTATGATCTCAACTTAAAATTTTCATGTTTGGCTGGGCTGAAATGCCTAGGTATACCCTTGCCCCATTATATGGGTTTCACAGGGTACCTTACCTTTTCCGTCCTTCTTAATTAAGGGTGGACGGATTCATATGACTTGGGATCAACTTTGCCCATTCTTATTTTATTTAATTTACTTTTGTTCTGCGACCGAGTTGCTATGTTGCAAGCAACCTACTTGCAAATTTTACGCGGCCTATCTGTATAAGTTATGACTGTGCAAATAAGCATAAATTAAATGGAAAAATAATTATAACAATGTTAGACTTTTCATTAATTTGTCAAAATTACATTTTTGTGGCCGTACGGCTTACATTGCTCGATCAACAGACCTAGCTGTATACACAGCTTTTGGCTAAGTACTTAAACATAATATCTCTTCCCTGACTCGATACGGCCCTTCCCAATTTGGTGTCAGCTTCCCATCTTCATTTTCTCATCCCACAGCCTTCATCTTTCTTAGGACCAGATCTCCCAACTTCATCGGCCGCTTAGACACTCGGCGATTGTACGCCCTTGTCATCCGTAGACGATAGATTTCGTGTCTAAGTGTCGCGTTGCCCCTGGCTTCAGGAAGGAAATCTAGGGCAGTCTTCATGGTTTCCCAATTGGCCGCTTCATCATATAGCATTACCCTAAGGGTGGGCTCATACATTTCAATTGGAAGGACCGCCTCGGCACCATAGACTAAGAAGAAGGGAGTTTCTCCTGTGGAACTCTTGGCCGTGGTTCGTATGGACCACAACACATTAACTAACTCGTCAGCCCATAAGCCGCCTGCTGTTTCAAGCTTGCGCTTAATTCCATTGGAGATCAATTTGTTGTATGCCTCTACCTGACCATTTGCTTGTGGACGACCGACTGAAGCAAAGCAATGAGCTATGCCTTGGTCTTCCAACCGTTCTTTGAGTTGAGGCGTTTCGAACTGAGGTCCGTTGTCAAACACCATAGACTGAGGAACGCCAAAGCGTGTAATGATACTCTTCCATATGAAAGCGGAAACATCCGTCCATTTGATGCCCCGAACGGCCTCGGCCTCTACCCATTTTGTGAAGTAGTCTACTGCTACAAACACATACCGCCTCTGGCCGGACGCTGGTGTGTATGGTCCTAAAATGTCCATCCCCCATTTGGCAAAGGGGAGCGGACTGCTGATGGCCGAAAGACTGTTGGCGGGCCGGTGAATTAATGTTGCGAACCTCTGGCACTTGTCACACTTCTTTACCATTTCCATTGCGTCCGACTTTAAGCTCGGCCAGTAGTAACTCAGGCGGGCAGCCTTTTCAGCCAAAGCTCATCCTCCAATGTGAGAAGCACACTGCCCCTGGTGAAGATCATCCAAGACATCATGCCCTCTCTCAGGAGTGATGCATTTCAGGTACGCTTTACAAATGCCTTTTTGAACAACTCTCCTTGCTTAATTTCAAACCAGGCCGCTCTCTATTTCATCAACCAGCTCTCTTTAGGATCGGCCGGGAGTAATCCATCCATTAGGTAAGATATGATCCCGTCCATCCAAGTGGAGCTTCTATCAATGGCGTGTACTGTTTCAGCGTTAATACTCCTCTTTTCTTTCACTTCCCAAAACACTGACCTGGGAGTATCACATGATGCTGAGGATGCTAACTTAGAGAGGGCGTCTGCCTAATGATTGGACGAACGAGGGGGACCTACTGTAGAGTAAAATGATCTAGGCTCTTAGCCTCCTCTTTTACAATCTTCAAGTATTTTATCATGGCCGGCTCCCTTGCCTCGAAGTCGCCATTCACCTGGCCGACTACAAGTAGGGAGTCTGAGGATACATCAATTTTTGTCGCTCGTGCCGCCTTACACATTCTAAGGCCGACCAAGAGGGCTTCGTACTCGGCCTCATTATTAGAGGCTTGAAACTGGAATCTCAGAGCATATTCAAACTTTCTCCTTCAGGAGATTGACATATAACACCTGCACCACAACCAGTAGCTGTCGCACTACCATCCACGAACACTTTCCAGATCTGGTCTCCGGCTGTCTGAAGATCCGGCCGAGTCATTTCAGCTAAAAAATCAGCAAAGGCTTGCCCCTTAATTGCTTTCCTTGGCTCAAATGCAATGTCGAAACCTCTCATTTCCAAGGACCATTTAAGAATACGATCGCTTGCCTCTAAAGTTGTAAATGGCTTCTTCAGAGGTTGGTCTGTGTAGACCACAATTGAATGTGCCAAGAAGTATGGCCGCAGCTTTTTCGATGCCATGTATAATGACAAGCCAAATTTTTAAATAGGGGGATACCTTAGCTCGGCGTTATGAAGTACGTGGCTAATAAAGTAGACAGGGATCTGGCGGCCGTCCCGTTCAGCAAGTAGGACTGCACTTAAGGAGTGTTCTGAAATGGCAAGATAGATAAATAGCTTCTCGCTCTTAACTGGACTGACAAGCCGAGGCAATGTATGTAGATGGCCTTTTAACTGTACGAATGCTTCCTCGGCCTCCTCTGTCCACTCAAACATGGCTTTCTTTTTTATGGTTTGAAAGAAATAGCGGCACTTATCCCCTGATCTTGATAGAAATCTACCAAGTGCGACCAAACAGCCGGTCAATCTTTGGACTTCTTTAATTGTCCTTGGTGAGTTCATGTCCATGACCGCTTGGATTTTTTCATGGTTAGCCTCAATTCCACGTTGATCAATTAAAAATCCGAGAAATTTACCAGACTCGACACCAAAGACACATTTCTTTGGATTTAACATCATCTTATGTCGCCTGAGTTCAGTGAAAGTTTCTCGTAGATCCTTCAGATGGTCGGCCGACTCTTTTGATTTGACAATCATGTCATCAATGTACGCCTCCATATTCCGGCCGAGCTGATCTCTGAAGACTGTATTAACAAGTCGTTGAAAGGTAGCTAGGGCATTCTTAAGGCCGAATGGCATAACTTTGTAACAATATAACCCCTGCTCAGTCACAAACGCTGTTTTCTCCTGGTCTTCTTCCCATAATGGAATTTGATGGAATCCGGAGTATGCGTCCATAAAACTCATCAGGGCATGCCCGACCGTCGAATAAACCAGGCGGTCGATTTTGGGCAGGGGAAAGCTATCCTTAGGGCATGCCTTGTTTAGATCGGTGTAATCCACACACATTCTCCAAGTTCCATTCGGCTTCTTCACAAGGACCACATTGGCCACCCATTCTGGGTAATAACATTGCTGAATGAAACCGGCGTCCAGAAGCTTCTTGACTTCTGCTGCGGCCGCCTGATTCCTCTCTTCTCCATGATTCCTTTTCTTCTGGCGGACAGGTTTAACGGCCGGGTTTACAGCCAATTTATGCACGGCCAAGTTAGGACTTATACTTGGCATCTCGCCAACATCAAATGCAATTACATCTTTGAACTCTCTCAATAATTGAATTAACTCATCCCCAAGCATACCCACAGCTATAGTGCCTACACTAACCGTCCGACCTGGTTGATCGGGGTCAAGCACTATATCCTGGTGACTGTCGGCCGGCTCGGGTCGTAACTCTTCTGGCCGACCGACAGTCATTAGGTTCTATGCTTGCTCTATCTTGGCCGCCTTACGCTTCTGGCCGAACTGGTGTGTTGGGAGTGAGGTTCCTTCTTCCCTTGGCTCGGACGACTTTGCTCCGCGCACTGTGGGCTTAACCGCCAACTGATTACATTCCTTTGCCATCTTCTGACTTCCTTGGATTGTTCCTATTTTCCCGTCCGTCCTCTCAAACTTTAGCAGCATTAGGTGAGGCACAATGACTGCTTTTGCTGCATTCAGTGTAGAACGGCCGAGTATGACATTATATCCAGTCAGTTCTTTCACAACCAAGAAGCGGACAACCATGTCCCTTCCTTCCTCTTTTTGCCCAAATCGGACGGGTAAGTCTATCCAGCCTACCGGGTGGATGACATTCCCCCCAAATCCGACCAACGGGTGAGTGATGTCTTGGAGAGCATCCTCTAGGAAGCTTAAATTTTTCAAGGCGGCCAGGCTGATAATATCAGCCGCGCTACCCGTGTCTATCAATATCCGTCCAACCTTCAAATTGGCTATCTTCATAATGAATACCATGGGATCATTGTGCAAGGCTTTAACCTCCTCCCGATCGGCCTCACTGATGATTACTTTGGGGAAGGGTTCAGCCTTCACTGAGTCCGTCTGCATCACCTTTCCCAGGTTCCGGGCGTCCTGCTTGATCCCTTTCATAGTGGAACCACCTGAGGCAAATCCTCCTGATATCACGGCCACAAAGCCTGAATCAGTGTTGTTGCCATCATCTTCTTTATCTTTGTTCTTATCATTCTTCTGTCTTTGCTCGGACGTGTTGTTTGTCCGTGTGTAAGTGAATTTGGACTTCATCACATATGAATTCAGCATGCCCTTCTCGGCTAACTTGTCCAGCAGTCTCTTCAAGTTGATACAATCATTTGTGTCATGTCCCACGTCCCTGTGGTAATGACAATACTTGTTCTTGTTCCTATACTAAGCCGGACCTCTCAGCGGCTGTGGCTTCTCGAACTCAAACTTATCCTTGATTTCCATCAAGATAGAATAACAATCCTTGTTGAATTCAAACTGAGGCTCGTACGCCTTGACCTTCTTGGACTTTTGTGGCTGGGCATCAGCCACCCATACTTCCTTTCTCTTTTTTCCTTCTTTCTTTTGGCCGGCCGAGTCTTGCTGAGAAGGTTTCTTCTCAGCCCCCTTGGCCGGCGCTTTTGCTTTTGTGAGCGAACAAAAGTCCGTCGCCTCAATATAAGCTTCGGCTTCCCGCAGAACACCTGCGTATGTCCGAATCTTCTTCCTTACCAAATCAAATTTAAAACCATTGTGCCTTAATCCCCGGAGAAACTCAGAGTAAGCCATTTCGTCCGGCAGATTATGAATTTGGGCTTTTTCTTGGTTAAATCGCTGGACGTACGAGCGTAAGCCATCATTTTTTTCTTGGACGATTGTCGCCAAGTTAAGGCTAGTCTTTCGAGGCGATATGTTGTATGAAAAATTTCCCACGAACAGCAAACTAAGAGTAGTGAAACAATTTATGCAACCGGCCGGCAAACTGTTAAACCAATCCTGCGCCACACCTTTCAGAGTGGCTGGGAAACATTTGCACCAAGTGGCGTCATCTACGCTTTGCAAGTACATCAGGTTCCTGTACGAGGTGATGTGCTTTTCTGGGTTGCCCGTGCCATCATAGGCTCCCACAAGCACACTCTTCACCTTTGGTGGCTAAGGGGCATTTAAGATATATTGCGAAAACGGGGGCGGCTTATCTCCTAGAGTAAGTAGGCGCATCTGCCAATCGATGGGATGTGGTTGCACGGACGGTCCAGCCAGGTAGGGAGCCTGTCCGTACACCTGCCCGTATGGCCCAAATTGTCCGTATGCCTGGGGGGTTTGGCTGCATCAAGCCATTGAACCCCTGAGAAGGTTGATATTGCAGTGATTGGGCTGGAACAGGAGTTGGAGCATGGAAGATTAGAATAGGAGTTGGGGTGCGGACTGCCTGACTTCCACTGGAGATGGCCGTGTTGGTATGCTGGGAAAGAGAACGATGTGAAAAATCATCCGGCATAGTTGGGGTTGAGGCCGTGTCCGAGTAGGCAGCGCGCTCCCGCTGCTTATGCCGAAGATAATCTCTTGCGTCCTTCCATCGTCTGGACGGCTCAGGCTCCTCTCTTCGAGGCTGCCTACCCCTCCCCCCAGCCGACTGCGTTTTCGCCAGCAAGTCAGAGAAATTAGTCTGCGTTACTCTCGAGGACCTTCCAGTCGGCCTTCGAAAGGGAGTGTTTCTAAGCTTGTTAAGCACGGCCTTAAGAGAGGCAGCGGTAACAGGAGGGTCATCAGCTTCTTCAAATGTGGCTATCAGAGGATCGCTAGTACGGATCGTAGGGATTAAATCCTCTACATGTCCATCCTCGCCTGGATTAGGTGTTTGACCGTCTATCGCCATAACGTACGAGTATCCCCACATACGGCGCCAAATGTTTTGGGTGTTTTTTGGATTTCCTCGGATACTGGTCACGCTCTCCTGGCAACGAGACGGTCCCACCTGCAAAATAACGAATATTCCGTTAAACGGAATATTCGCCTCCGACGATCAAGTTAGTGATCAGAACGGAAAAGGCTAGTGAGAGAAAGTAGAGAGAAGGTGGAGCTATTTAATGCTCTGTTGTTTGTAAATGTCTTAATCCCCCCCCCCCATCATAAATGATTGGGGTATTTATAGGGGTGGGACTCGTGCCCCTCTCTAGGGTTTATACCCTAGATTTGCGTGACGTGATTGGCTGCGCAATCAGTGAATGCCACGTGCTACTCTGGGGGCGCCGCTTTGCGGCTTTCATTGGTATCTCTCAGGATTTGGGCCCTGACGTTGTTAGGGTTTTCTGGCATGTTGATTATTAAGGGAACAAATGCCCTTAACACATGGCATCTTCTCATAACGACACGTGTCACCCTCTGACTGGGCCACGTATCGCGACGAGACTGGCCTGAGTCCTTAAGGGCTCTGAGTTACATGGCATCTTCCCGTGGTGACACGTGTCACCCTATAACTGGGCCACATGTCACTATTGGATTTGTCCACGTGTACGGGGTATTTTTACCCACAACAACTTCCACATGCAGTAGTTCCGTAGAATTTTAATCCGTTATTAGTACTGTATTATGTTGTTTTTAATGTTTGTATCTTAAAAAATAATATTGTCCCTTTTTATGTTCGTTTTTGAATATGTTATTACTGATATATTTAATTAAAATTAATGATGCGTACATTTATTATTTTATTTACTTTATTTTATTATGTCATATTTTATGTAAAATAATTCTTATGAAAGGCTAATAAAAGTAAGGTGGGGTGGCAATCAGAATGGAAAAATAGAAATAAATAATCCCACCTTTTCCCGAACTGAAAATAACACAAATCACCTTTTCAAATTTATAAGGCAAACCCACCTTTGTATGCCATCATCTTTTAATGAACACTAGAGGTGTCAACTCAGATAGCCGGATGGAGTTTTGTTGGTATATTCGGGTCGGCTCTTTTCAAATCGGAAATATTCGAGTCAAAATTATGCTTTTAACTCAGATCGGGTCAGGTCGGGTCAAATTCGGGTCAGATCAAATACGGGTCATGATCTATTGATTCCGGGTCAGATATGGGTCAGGTTATCTCCAAATTGGTTCACTTTCGGTTCAAATAAATTCGGTTCTGGTTCGAAACGGTTTTAACAGGGTTATTTTTTATTTCTGAAAGAAATTGATATTGAATAATTATCGATGACTTATAATACCTATATAAGTCAAACAATAAATAATTGTCGATGACTTTTCATATTGATAACTTATCATACCTATATAAGTCAAACGATAAATAATTGTCGATGACTTATCATATTGATGACTTATCATACCTATATATTGACAAATGATAGTTAACTATGGTGGTATATAGTATATAAATTTAAAAAAAAAAAAACAGAATGTCATCTTTTAAAAATAATCTTCAATTGTACAATCTTCAATGTCATCTTTTAGATGAGACGAATATAAAGCTTAGAAAGTAACTTTATATAATTGGTATGTACATGAAGTAAACTTGTTACTCCTGATTATTTATTTGTACTAAAATAAGTGAAGTTACTACTCCCTCTGTATTTTTTTAATTGTTACACTTACTAAATCTGGCCGTATTTTAATAAGTCTTACACTTCCTTGTTTGGCAAAAAGCTACAATAAACTATTATATCTCTCTCCTCTCATGGTCCCTACCCAAACCCACTACTACTTTTTTTTATTATTATATCTCTCCTCTCACATTCATTACTTTTCATTAAATGATTAACCTCACTATCTTTCTTTTATAATTATTTAATACTCCAATTACCCCACTAACCTCTTATTTTATTTAAGTCAATTAAATTGCCTAAAAGTATGTGGCGGTCAAACTGTAACACTTAAAAAAAAACACGGAGGGAGTAATAATTAGTAAATATAGTAGTATACAAACTGAAATAAAAAAATGAGATAACTAACTTCATGTGGTCATGTTAATTTCATATTGGGTAAAAATCAAATCGAGTTAAATTTGGTTCGGGTTTGATATCAATTCGGGTTAAAAAAATCGGATTCGGGTTGTGTTCATTTCTGATCAAATCGTTGCCGGGTTAAGTTAAGATCGTGTCAATTACGGATTCGCTACGAGTTTGGTTCTGTTACAGATCGAGTTTTTGTCTTGATTTTCTCGTATCAAATAAGATCGGTTACAGTTCAAAACAGATTATTTTTATCGGGTTGGTTCTGATTAGTCACCTCTAAATGAACCTACCAGTTGCTTATATGCCACGTGTCAAATCATAGTTGTCACCGGCGATCAATTTTTAAAAAATTAAAATAAGTAAAAATAAAATAAAAAGAAAAGAAAAAAATAAAAACCGGGAAACCCTAGCCTTTTGTTTAGGGAGGTAAAGTGGTGTCTTTTGTGGTGGTTAGGGAGGTTGGGTGGTGTTTTTAGGTGATTGGATAGAGGTTTAGGGGGTTTTCAAAGGTGTGATAGGAGTTTTCGGCGGCTGTGATGGTTTAAGGGCGGCGGTTGAGGTGGTTTGGTGGTTTAGGCTAGTTTTGGGGGTAGAATGTAAGTCTGCTTAGGTGGTGGTTTGGTGTAAGCAGTTTCCGACCGGGCGTTTTTGGGGGTTTAGGGTGGCAGGCGGCCGGTTTATGTTGGGGAAGGTAGGGTTTTGCGGTGGCTTCAGGGTTGCTGGTGCGTGTTGCGTTTTTTTTTTTTTTTTTTTAATAAAAAAACATTTTTTTTGTTCACCTTGTTTTATTAGCACCAATTATTGAGCGACACTTGTCATTTAAAAAAAAAATGAAAAAACCATTTTATCTTGTTTAACAGGTTGGGGTTAAAAGATTTAGTAAATTAAGATGACATACAAAGGTAAGGTAGGTCTGCCTCGTAAATATCAAACGTTGGTATTATATATTTCCATTATTCCAAATTGAGTAGCATTAAACAAGTATCCCTACAGGACTGGGGAAATTAGCTACATTGGTATAAAAGTTAGCAAGTAGAGACATATTAGCATAAAAGTTAGAAAGTTAGTCACTGGTGTTGTATTGGTCTAAAAATTAAAAGTTATCATGTGATGACATATTGGTATAAAAGTTTATTAGTGATGATATTTAACCCTCTTTCTTCTTAGAATAATAAGCGTTTATTGTACAAAAGATAATATTTATTTGTTGTAGCTTAAATCTATTGTTTTCCTTTACCTTTTTGTTGCTTTAAATATTTATTTTTGGAAACTATTAAAAGCCCCCAAAAAGTTACAAATTTAAAAAAAAAATAAAAACAAAAGGAAAATAAAGAGAAATATTCTAGATTATGCAGAAGAATTAATCAAGAAAAATTACAACATCAAACTCTTTAATTAAATAAGTTCAAGGTTATATCGACCTTTTTCTTTCCAAATATTCCCTTTTATATAAATATATTTTCTCCCATATTCATAAGAATCACAACTTATTACATGACAATTGTCACTTTTGAGACACTAAATTATTAAAATTTATCTTTCTAGAAATTTTTTGAGATTTTTTTGTAACTCGCGTTTTTTTTATTTATTTATCGATTATATTAGGTGAATGAGCATGAAGGAGAGAATTATTTATCATAAAATGAGAATTAATAACAAATTTATTTTTTAAAAAATTAACAAAAAAAAACCTCATTCGACAAGAAAAGAAGGGTGAAATGTCAAAGCTTGTTAATTTTTATACCAGTTTGTAACAATTTGTTAACTTTTATACTAATATGTAGCCGGTGAATAACTTTTATACCAACTTGTCACAAATTGCTAACTTTTATACCAATATGTCACCGGCGATAACTTTTATACCAATATGTCACCGCCGATAACTTTTGTACCAATATGTCAAAATTTAGTAGCTTATGGGTTAAGTTGGATTTGTATAAACCAAAGGTGGAGCCAATAACTCAAATATCCCAATTAAAGTTATTTCCCAAGTACAATTACTATTCAATTATACCTTATTCATGGGTCAATATCAATATCACCAGAAGCAAATTTTTGATGAGATGAACATAAAGCTTTTGATAATTTTATAAATTTGGAGTGTGACACCTCTATCCAACACTTGTATTATAAATAACAATTTTGCACCCAACTAACTAATATGGACACTTGGCAATATTTTATAATAAAATTCCCTCTAGAAATAGAAGTTAAAAAATTTATCATCCACAACAATACTTGCTTTAAAAATTATAACTTCTAAAGTACATCTATTGCACGGGGTTTAACAACCTACTAAGTATATATAAATCATTCTGATCAAAGGTATAATATAATCGAAATTTATAAAGGACATAAACCTTAATATTCATATCTTTAGTATGTTTTCTTTTTTAAAAAATATTAAATTGAAAATGTCATAATGAGTAATTATTGTGATAAATAGTTGCACCTTATTGTCATTTATATTGTTGTATAAGCTTTCAATAATGTTATTTAAATTAACTACTTTTAAAATTTTATAAAATTTACTATTTGAACTTGTAACATCATGCAATTTCACGTGTTCTATACTAGTAACTATTAAAATGAAATTGTTTCGGCCGTAATTACAAGCATAAACCTTAATATTCATACCTTAGGAGTGTCTACAACGCAACATATATTATTAGTGTTTTACTATCTGTCTGAAACGCAATAATTAAATTAGTCTTTTAATAATAGTAAATCTTGGGGGATATTTACAAGAATAAACCAATATTACACACAATTCATGATATATAGGAATGAAAAAAAAATAAACCTATTTTTATGCATTATTAATGGTTTATTACTACGCCTATCAACAATCTTACCCTCTGAATAGGGAAATCAACTTCACCCTCTGAATAGGCAATTGTTGTTGCTCCTCCTTGCATACCACATCAATTAGATAATCAAATTGTAGCATATAACTCCACTGAAGTTATAACTCTAATGAAGTTATAGGCATATTGAAGCCTATAAAACACCCAATAAACAATCGAATTCATGCAATAATCATTTACACTATAAACAGATAATTTAACTTCACAATTAAATCCAGATAACACTAGTAATTCAAATCACAATTACAACCACAATCGAGATAGACTAATATTTAAAATCACAATCCAGAATTCCAAAAAAAAAAAAAAAAAAAAACTTTCACTGTCTACCAATATAAAAACATCCTGCATTTCTAGTTTAATCCGAGATTACATCAAATTAACCAACTGGCCAACTCCCTAAACAACTAGTTGGCCCTAAAATTCATATTTACTTTTTACAAAAACATACCTTTATAAAATTTAATTAATCTGAATCGAAACCATAAGCGCCATCATCACTTTGCGAGACTTTAAGAGAATGATAATGGTATGAGTAGCTAACATCCTCCTCTGATTTATCGTCCCTCGAATCGTCTTGCTCCTGAGCCTCCTCTTTATCGTCAGATTGCTCCTCCTTTGATGTCGCCCCGTGATTCAATTGTTGTTGTTGCTGCCCCTGCTGCACCAATCCGGCTTCATATACCCCTATTGCAGGTTGTTCCTGTACTCCTTCATCCTGGATAGCTACATTTAAATCAATGACTTTTTTGATATGACCCTCATCATCGCTGATGTCCATATCAGCCTTCTCTCCTTCAACCCAACACCAACAACCTCATTAGCACTACTAGATTGACCCCTGATTTTAGATGACTCGTCTTGAAAGCCTACATATCTTCTCATCCTCATTGGTTCCTCATCAGTATCGTTATCAACTTCAATTGGAGTATGAAAGTTACTTCTAGGCTTAGGTTCTTGACCTTTGCTTTTGCTCTTAGCAACCGCATCCCAGTATGCTAAATAATTGTCAAAATCTTTCATTTCCACCATCATTGACTCAAGTTTCTTTGTCCCTTGTGAACGGAGTTCAGCGACTACCATTAATTGACCCCAGAGTTTGTCTTTCCGCTTCTCTAGAAATTTACGATACCACTCATCACTGAATGGAGAATTGTCGTCATTTCCGGCCATATTTGGTCCCTCAGGGTTTTTGCTGGTTCGATTCTGTAGAGAGAGGATGGAAGGGATAGGAAAAGGCTTTTGAATTTTCTCAGAAAAATACAAAGAAGTTTTAGGGGGATGTGTAATTAAGATCGATTTCTTGGGTTTTTTTGGAAATCAATCTTCATTTATTTAAATCGTGTCTTTTCGATTCACTATCATAACATGCAGAAGAATTAGAAGAGTTGTACTGTTTCACGTAGTACGAGGTACTTTTTTGGTTTCTTGTTACACATAAGGAATTAAGGAAAACATACATAGGAATATGTCCAATTTAGTAATTCTTTACACATAAGGATTTAAGGACTACATAATTAGGAATTAAGAAACTTAATTTAATAAATAAACGTCAAAATAACAGATAATCTATACTAGTCTATACTAGTCTATACTAGTCTATATCTATACTAGTCTATACTAGTCTATACTAGTATTTAAAAAGCGAAACCACAATCACCTATATGACACATGTCATCATAATTCACCCATATGCGATATGCCACATAACACAATAATTAATATTTCCTCTTTATACTCCCTTTTAAAGTAAAACATAAAATAAAATGTTATTGAATGCTAAAGTCTTTATGCATTCCTAACTTGCAAATTTGAGTAAGAAATGGAGTGTTCCATTTTCACTATAAAAAAAAGGTGTACTCCTCTTTATACCCTTTTAATGTAAAAGTTAAAATAACAAATTATTTAATGTTAAAATCTTTATGTATTCCTAACTTGCAAATTATAAGTAAGAAAATTAAGCAAATTATTATAAAAAATCACCTACACATACAACACAAATAAGTAACACATTTCAAGAAAAATAAAATGAGCTTCAACCCGTTCGTTGAACGGGCCAAAATGCTAGTTTATCTAAATTTGGCTGACACTAAAACTTATTTACAGTAATGTGTCGGAATAACTTATCCAACTTGAAAGGTTAACCTGAATCCGAACTATTTTCAAAGTTGTTGGAATTAAAAAAAAAGTCAACCCAAAGTTAACTCAAAATCGATTTTACTCGAAAATCCAAACCGAACTTGGCATCGACTCATTATTATCTTTAACCAATTTAACCCGGCTATTTAATCCATGGGTTAAATTTAATCGGAAACGAAATCTAACAGAAACCATATATACCTAAAAATACCTCAGTTTATTTAGTATCGACTTTTTTATCTTAATGGATACCTGGGGTTTTTGAATATAAAGTGTAATGCGTTTAAAATATCATGATTGATTTGAATACAGATCTAATTGAACCAGAATTCATTTGAAGTAAGGTATAACCGAATCTGAAATGACTTGATTCAACGTTTATTGAACTCAATATGACTAGATGAAATCCGACTTGACCCGAATTTAAATGAACCAAATTCAAATATATTTATTCAAATGAACTCAATATGACTAAATGAATTTTTTTTTTTGTACCAATAAAAAATGGACCCAATCTTTAGTCGAATATAATTAAGCTTGACCCTAGTTGATTCGGTTTGTTATGATAAAATTACCCATCATGGGGCAACCCAAAATTCAAAATACGTCATTTTACTATTCAAACGATAAAAATATATCAATTGACTTGATAGTTACACAATATTAAGGTTTATACTCAATAGCTAAAAACATACAACCAAAAAATAATTCAAAGAATAAAAAAAAAATTAAATTTCAAAAAAACCTGTTTTGGATATGTATTAGCGGATATGTATTAGCATAATAGTAATTATGGGAAAAAAATTATAAAAAAAAATAATAATAATAAAGTGAATGATTGACGTTTGCTTTTTACCAATTACCAATAAAGTCACTATAAATCAATTCTTGTTAGCGTTTTTAACACGGTCGAGGTACCGTCTCAATGGTCCACATACTGCACGGTAATACTACCTATCTACCCACACATCATGGGTTCGATTCCTCATAACCCCCCCTCCTCATTTTTTTTGGGGTTTATGCTTCCCACTATCATTCTAATGAATTTCGCTAAACTTTTTATTATTAAAAAAAAATTCAAACATTAGTTAAACAAAAAGAAAATAAATTGTAAATAACAAAATTAAAACGTTATATACAATAGGTGGAATCAAGTTCGAATTCGGATAAAAAATACTCCAGGTTCAACTACTTGTCACATTAGTTACAAAATTAGAAAACTGCATGATAATTTTATTTTATTTTTTTGACGAAGTATATCAGACTTCACTATTTGTCACATTTACATTTGTATTTACCCATAAGGTTTATAACAATTGAGCATGCTAAGTGGGTCGTTTTGTTTTTATTTACTATAGTAATGGTACAAATTTATTTATAAAATTCAATTATTGTAAAAATATTTAATTAAAAATATATATTTAATTAGTTGTTAATAGTAATCCACCTCTTGGGCAACAATAAAATAAAGTATATGGGAAGAAGATGAAATAATAAATATTAAATATCTGAGTCAGTAACTCATAGTCTCTTTAACTTCTACCCTACCCTTTTAACCGTCCTTTTATTAATTTTATTTAATAAAGAAAAACAAAGCTCCGGGGAAATAAAGTACAAACCCAAACACTTTACACTTTACACTTCAATTTATCAAGTCCTTCGGTGAAATAAAGTGCGAATCCGAAGGGATCAAGTCCACAAGAATCAAGTTTCCTCCACCGTCGCCGGACGTGATTTCTGACGGGGTTTGGTAACTTAAACCTTCTCACTCTATTTTGCATTTGCGTTATTTAATTACATAGATATAATTTGAATGATATCATTTTTTGAATGAATAACTCAAATGTTTCCTCATTTATAGTGTTTGAATAATACTTGTGAAGCATTGATATTTGGCGTTGCATGACCTCAAGATTGTAAATCCTTGTCTGATCGCATAATTTTTTAGCTTTTTTGTGAATCGGCAATTTTATTTCAATTTTTAATATAATTGCCAGATTATTTGATTTAACTTCATTTTGTGTATGGATATTTTAGTGTAATCTGCGAAAGTTGTTATATATTTAATAAATTATTTTAAAATTGTTCATGTTCTAATTACCTCTAATTATACCACATATTTAAATTATATGGAAATTTTTGATTTTTTATGATTTGAATTTCCGATTAAATTATTAAAAATGTATGTTCATCACTATGTTACGATATACTCCGTACGTTGAAAGTATGAACAGATTTTTCAATTGTAGCGGCTGTTTTGTGACACGAGTAATTTTACTCTACGACATATGGATGTACTCCGTATTTGATAAAGTAAAGGATGTGTAGCTTAAATAATTATATTATGTATTGTCATCATGTAATTAATTAGGCGTATTATATTATATTATGAGTTGTCATCATCTACTTAAATAATGACTAATTGTCATTTTATGCATTGTGTTCGATTTAAAACCCATGAAGCTCATCTGATTTTTAAGTATGAGTCCTTACCATTTTTTGGATCATGTAAAATCTTATGATTTGAAATTGAAATACCATTTTATGTATACTCATATGTAATTAGAGGTATGCCGGAGGAGGGTCAAACTTGGTTCACCATCAAGATTGACTATGACAAGATGGATAAGTTAATGAGCAACTTTAGTACATTAGTGGTACTACGTTGTTACTTTTATTTTGATATATTCTTATACCTTAAATTTAACATTTACTTGATTATTTTTGTACTAGTTTGTTACACATTGGATTAGTAAACTCTTTCATAACAGTAAAGAAGTTGTTAAAGTTTTTAGAGGCAATAGCACCCGGATTTACCAAGTAAAGTGGAACAAGGTTAGAGAAAAATGGGGCACAAAGATATATTTAAAGGAGGAGTGGCATGATTTTGTGAAGGAAAACTCTATAGAGGTTGATGGTATATTGGACATTCTGTATATCAGTGATAGGATGTTCAAGGTACTAATTTGGCATGATGGAATTGATATCACTGGTGAATTTATTGAGATTTCGTCTGATTCTTCTGAAGGGAGTGAGCCAAGTGACACTCAAGATGAAAGGGAGATTTGATATGATTCTTCTTAATGGAGTGAGTCAAGTGACAGTCATGATGAAAGGGAGGTGCCTAGCCATACATCACCTACAGTGTTACTTAATAGGCGTACCAGGATACCTGAATTTGAAGTCAGGTTCACAAAGGCTTACGCTGTAGTAGGAAGGATGGTATGTTGGGGTTTACTAATATAATGTCATTCAAATATGCTATAATATGGTTAAGTAATATAACTAACCTTATGTGTATGTGTTATTTAGCAGAATGTGCCTCTTAAGTTTGCAAGGCTCCACTTCAGTGGCATTGGTGAGTCGAAATCTGCTAAAATTTGGTTTAAGAGCAAAAAAGATTAGGAAGCGAAACTTTTTGTAAAACGAAACTCCAAAAAACAAATTGTGCTTTGCAACATCGGACAAGGGGCTAAGGTCCATAAGGAGATGATGGTAGATTAAAAGCTTAAGGTCGGCCAGACGGTCAGAGATCAATTGCTCCAAAGGGATCCTCTCTCCTTCAAGGTGTCAAACAAGAATAAGTAACTATGGGTACTTTGTGTTAATTTGTAAAGTCTAACTCTTTTATTCTGGCTATCTAACTTTTGTGGTATGTTGATGAAGAACATGGCTCTTTGACTGTTGTGTTACTTAAGGGGTAATTATGTGTTTTTTATATCCCTTTGGGTGTGATGCTAAATGAGTAGGATTTTGTATCTCTTAATAACAGACTCTTAAGAACATTATTGTAAGATAGTATTGCATTGTTTATTTGTTTTAATTACCTTTCTTCTGATTGTAGTTGATATCATCGTTCATGTGTTTTAAATAAGCAATGTAGGAGTCCAATCAATCATATAGATATGAATATAATATTAATAATTATGATATCAAAATAATATTGATAATTAGGAGTCCATTCCATTGCTTGAAATGAGGTATTTTATAATAATAAAATTTACAAATAAAGAAATGAATATTAAAAAAAAAGGTCAAAAACATTATGTACTAATATCAAAACAAGGTCACAAATCCAATTAAGGTAGTTCTATATACACTTCAATTTGTAAAATGACTTAATAAATGGGAAAATCCGACCCCAAGTCGGCATTATCGTTGGCTATTCATTATTTATTTTAAATTTGACATGTTAAACAAGTAATTCAAAAATAAGTACTTGTACAACACAATTTCCAAAAATACTAACGCCTAGTATACAATAGTATTAATTCGTTACTGTAATTTGTTAAGCAACATGTGAAGTTGAATGTAGTTTGTGTTGATACATAAAACGCTTCATTAATATTTAGACATAAAAATACTACTAACATGTAACATACTATCAAGATAATGTAAGACATTGACATAGTAAATAAGATATTCATCTAACCATCAAATTAACATAATGATTGACATACTACTCAAATTACCATAAGACAAGCATAGGATATAAAAGAGTACTTACAAAAACAAAACAGCAACTTAAGAACAGTACAAACAGTAATAACGATAAAGTCCTAACAGTGACTTAATTACCAGTACAAATAATCAAGTCAGTTCGTACAACTTAGGCTTGATGGACTGGGCCTCTGGTGCTTGCAAACCCTGCATCAGTATTACAAATCTAAAAATTAATAATGAAAAATACATTATCTAAAAAATAATTTCAATTTTGTTAGTGGATGTAATTAAAATATTTTTAATTAAAATAATTAATGACGCTCAAACATTCAAATATATTTAGTTATTTAATTATTAAAATAATAAAAATTGGTTAAATTAAACTAAATAAATACTTTTTGGTAAAAAAATATAGGTTAAAATAAAATAAATAAATACTTTTTTGTCGAAATAAATTAAGATAAACTTCGATAAATTAAAATTGATTACAAATAAATTAAGACAAACTTTAATTAAGTTTACATAAATTAGAAATCTATTTATAAATTGAAAATTTAAATTTAAATTTGGTTAACATTTCACATTAAAATAACATTGTTTAATGAATAAAAATAAATAAATAAAATTAACAATGTCAAATCAATTAAACTTGGTAAAAATAAAAATAAAATTTTTAAATGAATAAAAACAAAATAAAACAAAGGAAAATTTGTAAATTACAACCCAAAAAGGGGTCCTATTTTAAAATTACCACCCATTAAAAAATTTATTTTAAATAACCACCTATTAAATTAAAAAAACATTTCAGATTACCACCTTATTTGAATTTCCGGTTGTGGGTCCCCCTTTATTAACTTCCTTCGACCTAACACTCTGACTACTTCATTAAACTCAAAATTCAGCTTCTCTCACCAATTTCCTCACTTAATTCTTCCAAAATCATCAATTTTTTCCCTCTTTCTTCGTTTATTTCTCTGTCAAATTCTCAACCACCCCTTTAGGGTTGAATCAAAACCCTAACTTCACTTATCCTCCTCCATTTTTGCAAAACATAATCCAAAAACCAAAAAAGAACTAGCTTACAACTTCATGCAACAATGAATCATTCAAATCTTTCTTTCACAAAACATAGCACATAAGATACAAGTATTCAACATAACAACACAATCATTCAACAAATTTGGACAACATCAACTCAAATTGCAGAAATCTAACAGAAACGCCCAATTAATTGCAAACAGGTAACCTAATTGCAAAAAACCCCCAATTTAATTACCCCAGGAACCCTAATTTCTAAATTGGCGAAAAACCCTAATTTATGAAGTAAATGATTCTTACCTTAGATGCGAATTGAGAGTCTGAAATTCAATAGATAACTTCTTCACACAATACCAGTTCAAATTTGGGGAAATTTGGATGAAATTTGAAGCAAAATTTGTGAATTCAAGTTGGATAATTTATAAAAAAGAGAAATCGGAGAGGAAAATAGTCAAAAGAGTCTAATACCGTTAATAGCCATTATGTGGGATCCTCAACCGGATATTCCACCGAAAATTTAAAAAAGGTGGTAATCTGAAAAAAAAATTTAATTTAATGGGTGGTTATTTAAAATAAATTTTTTAATGGGTGGTAATTTCAAAACAGGACCCCTTTTTGGGTGGTAATTTACAAATTTTCCTAAAACAAATTAAACAATTACCCTACATGAATACATTAACCACTGAATCAGGGAAAATGGTTGGACGGTGCTTAACCATTATAGCACCGGGAATCCATAGTACAACTACACCTCCGTCGAATGAATTTACCGGGGAAGTGAAGTGATGGTATCTCCCCCGGAGCTGATTGATCATAGTAGCCACGTTCTCCCCTGGATGCCTGATCTCCAATAAAACGATCACCGTTGGGTTGTGGACTCGCATAGCATGTTAAAATTCGCTACGAAGGATGGCCTCGTGATTCCACGAACATTCCAACATGCTTTACAAGTTTTAGGGCTGAGGGGGGTATACCCGGGGTGAAATGGTTGACAAACAAGAGGATCCATCATAACGATGTGGAAAGGTGCTCTGTAATAAGGGAAATTATTACCATGGTGTGATACCTTCAAGCCTTTGACAGAGTAATGAAGTGGTGCATCAATAACCTTTAGAGCATCGGAATAGGTTGCCATACAGAGGTAAAGCTTTTCAAACATCAGCTTAAACCTTGGTGTGCCAAAATTAGGCTGGGTTTTTGGGTCCAATAGTTTAAGAAGGTGGGGAGTAAGGGCGTGATAATTCTGGAGGTACCACTTCATTGAATTTTGGAAACTCGTCGGAAGGGGGTGGCAATCACAGATACTAGGGAGGTGGGCTGATAGGAACACAGAATCCGCGTCGGATGTTTTCATCTTCAAATTTTGCAATAGGTAGGATGAATTTTGGGGCATAAGTATGAAGTTGGAAATGGTTTCTTTCGACACATACTTCCGGTGAGCGGCTGAGCCACCGGTGAGTAGGTATGTGGTATTGTTTATATCAACTTCAAAATCAACGTCACCGCCACCAGGAGGTTTGAAAAAACATATTATGGGAATACGGCGAATTTCAAAAGACATGGGAGGAGGCATGGTTGATGTTCTGTGATTTCTGAATTAAGGAGCCATAGTTAAATCTTCTTATTAAAGTTTTTTTTTACCATGAAGCTAAGGCAGCTACTTTGGTCCGTACACGTGGGTATCAATCCAACCACACCATATAAAATCACGTTTATCGAAATCTGTATATGTGAAATTGTTTCTTAATTATTTTCCAAAAATAAATTAATTTATTATTTTTAAATATATGTGTGTATATATATATATATGGGGGAAAATCTCTTTGGTGAACTCCAACTTTTTAGTTTTCTAAGTGGCAAACATTCTTAAATTTTATTATCAATGGTAAACCTCAATTTGTTATATTAAGTCAACTATAACATTAATGACAAATTTTAACTAGATATTTAACTATAGTTAGTTAGTTTTTTTTTGGGTTTTTTTTAAGTGACACATGTCACAAGGGAATAGGCTAAAATAATTTAAGAACAATTTATAAACAAAAAAAAAATAAAAAAAAATAAAAAAAAAACTACCAACCACCCCTAATCCCGCCCACCAGCCGATCACCCAAAACCACCTAATTCCGACCACCACCTAACCCCCTTCCCTTGCGCCGATTTCCCCCTCCCCACGCCGGTGTTGCGAACCCCCACCCTCCCTCTGTCGGCACCTAGACAACCCAACCCGAAACTCCACCACCCAACCCAGACAACCCAACCCGAAACTCCAAAACACCCAACCCGAAACCTGAATAAACCCTCCCTCACCACGTTAAAACCTAAATCCGACCCTTTCCCGCCGTCGAAACCCTAGGCGACGAAGTTTCGAGGGTGGGGGAAGGCCTGATTCGGAGTTCAAGGTGGTTGGGGGAGGGTTTTTTTTTACGGGGTTGGTTTCGCAACCCTTAAACGGGTTTGAGCATTTTCTGGTTTTTTGGGTGGTTTTAAGGAAATCTGGGCCGACAAACTTTGGAGGGGGGTCGAGGGGGAGATACGCCGATTTTCGGGGTGGTTTGGGGTGGAGTCGAGGTCGGTAGTGGGGCGGTGAGGGAAATGGAAGGTGGTGGGGTTCGTGGTTTGGAGAAAGTGAGGAGGTGGAGAGGGGGGATCGAAGGTCGGCGCCACCGGCAAAGCTGGAGCTGGGCGCCGACGTTGGTAGGGGTGGGGGAGAGGTGGCCGGTGGCCGCCGGTAGGGTAGGGGCTGTTGGTGAGTGGTGGCTAGGTTGGGTGGGGAAGGTTTTTTTTTTAAAAAAAAATATTTTAATAATAATTTAATTATTAAAAAAATAAAAAAACTAACCATAGTTAAGGATATTTTATTAAAATAATACTTATCAATGGTAATCACAAATTGAGGTTTACCATTGATAATAAAATTTAAGAATGTTTACACTTAGAAAACCAAAAAGTTGGAGTTCACCAAAGAGAATTTCCCTATATTATATATATATATATATATATATATATATATATATATATATATATATATATATATATATATATATATATATATATATATATATATATAAGTGTTGATAATAAAGGGTTTTATGTTGATAATAAAGTTATTGCGTAATGAATACCATCTCTTTGAATAATATGTCGGTAATTTAAAATCCGTGCTTTTCCTCAATTTTTTAATCATTTCTCATACTTCTATTTACAAATACACATATATTTGTATGGGCTAAGTCAAAGTTTTTAGAAATGACCAATCTAAACATAAAATACACTCTTACGGGTATGATCTCTTAAAATTTTAGTTAAGTTGTTGTCTTAATTTTCTTAAATGGTTGAATATGCAATTCAGTTCAATTTGGTTCCAATAAGTTCCAGTTCCCCATAAGTTGAACATGTTTGTCTGATAATATTAACATTGCATATAGTACAATTTGTATTAATTGACCGATACTCTGTTGGTTTTCTTGTCTTTTGTCTTTTTTTTTTTTAGGGTTTAAATTCACTTTATTTTACAATGAAATAAAAACACAATTAAAATAAATGTACCCTTTACTTTAGGGTTTTATAGAGTTAGGAATGCTTTCTGGATTTAGTAGTAGGGTTATTAGGGTATAGCAATTAGAGGGGTTAGAAGGGTCTAGGGTTTCTAGTCGGGTTCAGAACGACTGGAAGGGTTAGAACGGTTTATTAGGGTTAGTAAGATTTAGGGTTTAGTAGGGTTAGAAGGGTTTATGGTTTAGTGGATTTAGTAGGGTTAGAAAGGTTTACAGTTTACTAGGGTTAGAAGGGTTTAAAGTTTAGTAGGGTTTACTAGGGTTGTTAGAAGGGTTTAGTAGGGTTTACGGTTAAGCGTTTAAAGGGGTTTAGAAGGTTAAAGGTTTTTTAGAAGGGTTTAGTAGGGTTAGAAGGGTAGGGTTTAGGGTTAAGTAGGTTTAGAATGGTTTAAAAGGGTTAGAAGGGTTATCCGTACTCATTTGGCCATATTAGACACAAAAATAATGTTGGGGGGTAGTGGTTTTGGGAGTACTGCAAAAAAAGGATAGAGTAGAGTACAAAAATGCAATTAGATCAAAAGTAGGAGAGTAAAAGGAGGGAGTATGATGGTTGACAAGACAACTCATAGCTTATAGGGTAAGGCACTTGTCAACTCATAAAATACTAGAGTACTAGTATGAGATAAGTAGAAGATATTGTAAAGTAGCAGTTGGTGTGTAAGAGCAACTAGAGTACAGTAAAAAACGACGGATGCCATGTAAATACGAAACCATAACTGGTGACTTGTAACATCCCCATGTGAAGACGTACTTGTATTAAAAATCCCACGAATAATATTTACAATGACCATTGAACGTACCAGGTTACGTATATACGGAGTATTAGATTTTACGTAGTACATAATTTGGACAAAGTGTTTAGTAGAGTCAAATTATAATTAAATCGTACAAATAGAAATAAATTAAATCAGAAAACTTGTTTAGTTAGTACACATAACCTTGTAACGTTTAAAGTAATCCCTTTTCGGTATAATGTAAAACATAAGTACTTTCCACATAAAAGTAATCCCTTACGATAACAGTTAAAAGATTATTTGTTTTAAAAGAAAAAGGTATTGAACTATAAAAAATATTATTTGTTTTAAAGGATTTATTTATTTGTTTTTTTTAAAAAAGGTTAAAACGGATAGGTTTAATTTTAAAGTTTTCTGTAAATTGTGAAAAAATAGGTCAGTCATCCGACCCAGCGTCTCCGACTACGACTTCAATACCGACCTTCGATACTCCGACTGTCGACTCCGAGACTCCTACTCCAATCTGACTCGACTCCGAATTTTAGTTTGGGGTATTTGGGCCTTTACACCTTTACAACCCACCCACCATGGACCCCCTAAGAATTCCACTTTCTATTGGTGTCCGGGTCAGATAATCCGTAAGTATTGGACATTTGTCAAACTCAAAATTTTTTCGACGACGACCTTAGATTACTACGGAGTACATTTTTAATAAGATGTCACCGGGGGCAAGATTAGGATACAAATATTTTGATGTTGACAATCTTACATTTTGGTCAAGGGAACAAATAATTTATACTTGTATTTTGTCTTCTTCATCATAATTACCTTTGATCATATATACCACACACAAAACTATTGGGCCTATATAAATGGCTTGTTAATATGGTACTTATAACATAAACTTTATCCCATTACAAATAGTCCTATAAAAAGGCGAGAAGATCGTCTCTAAAGAAAAGAAAGTTAGCGTCGAGGAATGATTCCTCAAGCATGTTTGATGGGGTGCATCCTTACTATCGCAAAAACGACCTCAATCATCAGCAAGGTGTTGGATCAACTCAGGACGTTTTCGCCCAGGGAGTTGATGAATCCTCCAACAGTGACTCCTCCAACACTGAATATCAATCTGAAGAGAAAACCACCACGGGAGAGTCCACCAATGCAGGCCCTACAGCTGATGGTGAAGAGTTTGGGGTGATTGTGAGAAGCTTGTCACCTGGAGACATTGGTGTGATGTACACTATCACCATTGATCAAACCTTTGATCACATATATAACGACTATGCTGCTAGACTTGGTTGCTCTCCAACTTCCTTTTGGTTGGCAAAAGAGACAAATGGTGTGCCTGTTGAGCCAAAACAAACCGCCCGAGAAGCTTCAATTAAGAATGGATCAATCTTAATTGCCAATGGGAAGGTACTTGTGTAACTTTGTTGTTTTATTTTTTACTTTAATTGTTGTTTTTAGTTATTTTATGTTGCTAAATTTCATTTTGCATAATTAAGTTTAGGTGTTTTTTTACTGTTTGTAATTTAATTTTTTTATTTATTTTAAATGGTTTTTTTAATCCAATATTTTTAATTAAATTTATTTGTACTGGTTTTTGTTATTTATTGTTTAAGTTTGTAAAATTGTTATTTTTTTTCCCCTAAATTTAAAAGTGTTTTTGTTTTTTTGATGCAAAATGAACTGTAATTATTATTAATTTTTTAAAGTATCTATCTATTTATTTAAGTAAATAACTTTAGGTTTTTTTGTACTATTATTAATTTACTTTGGATTATTTAATGGTTTTTTCAATCCGATATTTTTAACAAATTTATTTGTACTGGTTTTTGTTATTTATGGTTTTTGTTTGTAAAATTGTTATTTGTTTTTTTCCCCTAAATTTAAAAGTGTTTTTTTAAGCAAAGTGAATTGTAACTAGATATAATTTTTTAAACTATCTATTTATTTAATTAAGTAATTAACTTTAGGTGTTTTTGTACTGTTATTAATTTACTTTTTATTTTTTTCATTGATTTTTTTAAACTGATATTTTTAACAAATTTATTTGTACTGTTTTTTGTTATTTATTGTTTTTGTTTTTAGAATTGTTATTTGTCTTTGTAATTATCTTTAGGTGTTTTTGTACTATTATTAATTAACTTTAGGTGTTATTAATTACTGAATATTTATTTATTCGTATTGGTTTTTGATATTTTTTACTGAATTATTTCGTTTAATTCCCAAAAATACAGTATATCTTATGTTTATGATTTTGACGGTAATAAGTATTTTGTTTTAGATTTATGACTAATTTCGTTTTTAGAAAATTTTGACGGTAACCTTGTTTTAATAAAATTTTAACGGTAACCTCGTTTTTAAATTTTTTTTAAGGACCTAGAAGCCAACATGGACACAACCACGAAGAAGTTCTATCTTGCTGATGTCAATGGGTCTTCTAAGAAGATGAAGGTTCAGGCACAACTCCACTTCAGAATCAAAAAAAATTTACTTCATGGCCGCTGATATTTTCAATGTTGATGTTTCTCGCATTGTCCTCCTACACAAGAATATGATCTTAACACCACAACACCCGATGATGAGTGTAGGTATCAGGAACCGCAAGCGTGTATATATCCTTCCCATGAAGTGGTAGGGTGGTGTGGTGCAGACCAAAGTTAGGGGGTAGTAGACTATTTTGGGCTTGTTTTAATGTAGGTACACCCTAACATTGGTGGCTTCTATTGTTAATTAAATAACTTAGAATGACTTGGGAGTGCCTAGACACATGTTCATGGACTAGACTTTGGGTTATGGGAGCTCCTTTTGTGGTAATGTATGTTATGGAATTCACTAATGTTTGTTTGTGTTTTAAAATAATAGTTGCCCAATCGCGCACAGGCGCGCAATCGACCAATATTGAAAATATCGGGTGTCGATAGTGTTTATCGGATTTCTCAGTTAAAGCTTTATTTCGGTATTGTATATTTTTGAAATGATTGATAAATTTAAGTTTTTGTAAAGTTAAGTTGGATATGGAAAAATTTGGAATGATTTAAGTTCAATATGGGAAATATTGGTTGTTGATATCAAAAGTTCCTACTATAGCAATGTATTGTATTTTTGGGAAATGTTAGTATATTATTTTTATGAGTTTATAGTATATTATTTGCTTTTTTTAACCTTTTTTTTTTTATTTTCATTGTAGGAATAATTATGGAACTTAAGGTGAATGAAATCTTTTATTGCATTCTTATGGCTTGGGATTAAAGAGAATTAATGAGAAGGATCTTGATGCCGAAATTGTTATTCATAACTTTAGATACGGTGTTTAATTTGTATTTTCAATTGATTTGTAAGGGTTATAGTCAAAGAGTCAATCAATGTATACGTGAATGATAATTTGTGCCTATTTAAATTATTCACATGTATAAACATTTTAATTTAATAAAGGAAAGATAGAGTGAGATAGTTTTGTTTTAAGAAATGAGAAAGGTTAAGTTTTTTTTTCTTACAACTTCGTGCTTCTATTTAATTTTATAGAGTTTTATGTGTTTTTTTTTTTGCTTTTATAAGTCATAGAAAAGTTTTTTTGTTATGTTAATTTTTAGGTAACTTTATGCTCTTAAAAGCCGTATAATTGTTATTTAAAAAGTGGTAAAAAAGGAAGTAACGTGACAATAATGATACCTCCGCCGTTTGATAATGTTAGTCTTATATACTATTTTAGGCGTTTCAAAAAGTTATACCCATTTGGAAATGTTTCATTTTAACCTTTTTTTTTTTAATATATCGATTGTGGAAATATCTATCTTGAATAATGCAATGATAATTTACTTTCTTCCAAAAAAAAAATCAAAAAACTTAAATAAGGTAAACTAATTATGAATTAGTTTTTACTTTAATGTTAGATTCCAAATATTCATCTTTTCTTATTTCATGTGATTAATTTTATACGAGACTTATATTATAAAATGGAGGGAGTATTTTATGGTCGAACTAATAATGTGTAAGTCAGTTATGGGTAATTGTAAGTCAGTTTTAATTAGCCTAAGAGTGGAAATGTACGAAATTTATTTTTGTATAATATAAGAAAATAAAAATTTAAAATATTTGAGTGAATTTTTGGCGCGTTATTTTTTTGATGTGTTGATTTTTGACGAATTAGAAGTACATTGTATAATTTCAGCATATTAACTATTTTTAGAATGTTCTTATTCTTGTGTAGTACGTTTGTAGTGTTATTACAAAGAGTCTATTATGATATGAAAAAACATGCATTGCGGTTTTCGATAGCACTAATACACTGTAGCAAACTGCAGATGAAGAGACATGAAAGTGATATATTAGTTTCAATCTGATTTTTATTTCTTCTCAAAGCGGTTTTCTTCATCAAATTATACCCTGGAAAAGCGATTTTAAAGAGAAATAAACTCAAATTGCTTTCAATTCCCTTTATAAAAAATGGTTGATTTTAATGGTGGTTCTTCGTCTAAGTATCCTGGTTTTCAAAGCGAACATCAGAACTCATATTTGCAATCGTTGTATAGAAGAAAATCCGAACTCGAAGATTCTCTAGCCGTGAATATGCATGTTCGTTCATAGGCTGATCAGAGATGTCAGTTTTTACAGCGGGAGTTGGCGGAGTTAGAGGTTGAATTATCTCAATTTAAGGATGCTGGAAAAAAAATTACAGGACATAAAAGGGTTAGGGTTGATAGTGAATGTATTGGTGTTATTGCAATTGATAGTGATAATGATAATGGGATGGAAATTGGTTCTAAGTTAAGGAAGCATGTGTCTGTGGGTGACGTAGGAAAGACATCTGGTGTAGTGGCTAATGCCGAGGCTGGGGTAGTTGATATGGAGATTTCTACAGATGATGAGGATGTTAAATTTGTTGTAGAGGTGCCTCGTCGAGTCATCGAGGAGGTGCAAAGAGAAGTTAATGAACAGGCTGCTGTGGTGGTTCACGAGTGTAGACACCCATTTGTGTCTCCCCAAAATCAAACCCGGTGATGAGTACCTATCACGTCGAATCATAATCGAATGAAGTGAAAGTAAGGAAAGTCTAGTGTTGCGGATAGTTTTAATTTCTTTTCTCTTCTCTCTGTTTTTGAAAACTTATTTTAAGAAAACAGCCAATCCTGTTTGGTTGGACCCTGATATGGGTCCAATAGTAGTGTAGTTGGATGGGGCTTGACAAGAGCTTTCCAACGATATATTATAAGCCCAATTCCGATGAATATTGAGGAAGTTATGGACGATTTATTGAACTGGGCCCGGTTTGAGCCTTATATGTGGCCCAATGATCTAGAGGAGAGCCTAATATAGATTTATCATTCCTAATGCAATTAGGAATGGTTTTAGTCTTCTAGATTCTTCTAGAAGGTTCTTTTCATTCCTAATTCGATTAGCATTGATAAATTGACTTTTGTTGACTTTTTAGAGTTTTAATTAGAATCAAAGAACAATTTTTTGAGGAAAATACGATATTATCCTCCTGTACGGTTAAATTATATCTGATTTTAGAAAACGCGTTAAAAATGGGATTAGCGCCTAACGCCAACATTAGCGCCTGGCGCCAATGGCCGGCGTTGGCGCTAATTAATTTTTGTCTGCGCCAGAACTCTGTTTTGATATTTTATCTTTTTGGCTGATTTTCTCTATAAATAACGTGGTAAAAACTCCGTTTTCAATCACGAATTCTCATCAATTTCTCATCAATTCTTATTCTTACCAATTCTCACCAACTCTCATCAAGATTCTCTTGATTACTCTCTCTCTCTCTCTTTTCTAAACTAGTTTTCTCTCAAATATAAAAATTCCGCATTCATTAGATTTAGAAAGACCTAGCCATATTCGAAGTTGCCTTCGCCCTAGACGTGAAAGGTTTAATTTCTGAGGGTTTGGTCTCAAATCTCTCTTTCAATTATTTGATTTGATTGTTTTGTTTATTATTTTCCTTGAAGTTACTAACATGTGTATTTTGTTATTAGAAAGGGGTAAGAGGCATCAAAGTAAGTACTTTAATTGTTTTATTGATGTTATGATTTAGAAATCATGCTTAGATTGTTATTTTAATTCCTAGTATCATGTCTAGGGTAACTTTAATACTAAGTATGATTAAAAGTATGATGCCTTTTATGTTCTTCCTAATATTTATTCATGTTAGTATCATGTTAGGGCTAAATATATGATTTTTATTGCTAAGTGACATGCTAGGGTTTGTTATTAATCTTATTAGTATCATGCCTAGGATCTTGCTATTATTGTGATTTAACATGATTATGATTAATTTTATTATTATGATTATTATTATTATGATTATTTTTTTAATTATTATTATTTTTATTATTATCATGTTGCTTGATTATATTTATTGTTGTTGCTTGATCACACCTTTTATGCATGTTTAAAGGAAATTTGTACTTGTAATCACGTTTATAAAGATAATTAATAATCTTGTTTAGGGTTAATTTGATTATAATTCAAGTGATCGCCAATAATAGTTTATTTGTGCATTAATATTCAACCAACATAGATAAACAGGTTTAGGGTTAACCCTAATGATTGCATGTTAGTCAGAAAGCGCACATGAATACGATCAGAATAAAGTAGAGGCCTATTATTAGGGCAGGTTCAATCTCTTTTAGGTTGGATTTGTACCTTCATCCCCGAACTACCAGTCATGGTTCCAGACCTATTGGATTTGACGATCTCTTGGATCGTTAAGGGGTGTAACCTTCACCCTGTGAACTGTTTACAAGTTCCTAAAAAACTTGTTGGCGACTCTTTTGCTCTATCTTCTTTCTCTTTGGACGCCACCGTACTTTAGTGTATGATCACAGTGGGGTTCAATCTAGGGGTTAATGCTTGAAATATTCCCTACAATGAGGAACCATTGGTGGTTCACGAGGAAGTGCAGCCTGAAGTGGAAGAGCAACAGGTGGAGCATGAGGAAGAGGATGAGGATGAGGCAGAAAATGAGGAAGACGAAGATGAGGAGGATGAGGGGGTGAATCGGAAGAGGGTGAAGATGAGGAGAATGGGGAGAATGAACAAGAAGTGGGGCAGGTGCAGGGGGAAGTGTTTGAAGAAGAGGCTGGGGATCAGGAAGATGAAGGTGAAGGAGCAAATCCCGGGGGGTAGGATGATGAAGGATATGAAGCTAATCCCGGGGAGTGGGATATAAACTATGAGGATGAAATTAGTGGTAACATATATCACTACTCTCCTGGCGATTCTAATGTAGATTCTGAAGCTTTCAAGTTTCCCTCGCCTTAGTGATTGTTAAGAGATAAGGTGTTAGGTTTAGATAGCTTGGATAGTAATTTTCTCTGTTTTTGTTAAGGGGGTTTTAATGTAAGTATGTGGGGTTAGCTTTGTTGTTGAAATTTGGTAGTAGCTTTTGAAATAGTTGTAGCAGTAATTATATGTAGCTATATTAAGTAGCTTGTTGTAATTATAAAATTGAAGTTAATGGAATTATAGTTAGTATTCAGTTTGTTGTTTTTTGAATGTCTTCCATTTCTTGGTATTATTGTGTTACACACTTAGTAATATCGATGTTGATTTTGTTTTAAAGCAAAATTTGTATGGTTGATTAAGTTTGGATCTATTTTTGTGTTAGAGTGACTGTTTTAAGTTAGTTCTTTACACTTAAGTTTTTTAATATGGAATATTAGTATTAATGTAATTTAAAGTCGTGTAATGGTATTCATAAATTGAGAAAAGTTATATTTTAAAGGCTTTGAAAGATTAACATTTGAAACAATTTTTTGGTTTTCCTTTTTATGTTTAAGGAGACACTATATCAAGATTAAGTGATAGGTCAACTTCAAGATTTTGCTAGCATGATGTTAAAGCTTTTGAAATCAATGTCGGATATATAATGTCAACCTTTGTAAATATTTGGTCTATTTTAAAATTTAATGGCTTTAATTAAACTATTTGATATCAAATTAATTTAAGTGATTACTTGTTGTCAGAATGAGAAAATTGCTGATTGTCATGGCATCTTTCTTCATCTGATGAGTAGCGCAAATGGGGCAAATCTACATTTGATGAGTAGTGCAAATAGGGCAAGATTGATAGTAGGGACTTAGGTGAAGATATTGACAACTTTGACAAGGATTTTCTTAGATGACTTGTTCTCAATGTAAGATATCGATTTAAATTTTGGAATAAATTTGGTCGAAGTTATGCATGCCTTGATCTTTTATCCATTTTTTTTATTGTTCATATTGCAGAATTTGTTTTTTCTGTCCATAAATACGAGTTGTTTTTAATTAAGTTTCGAATTACATAGAAAACTTGAGATTTAGAGAGATAGAAATGTATAAAGTAAGGAAAAGAGGTTGTGAGATAAAGAAAAGAAAAGATGTAGTGATGGTCCAGAAGAAAAAAGAGGTTATGAGATATGGTAAAGGAGTGATTTAGTGATAATTTAGAATGGAACATCAACATATTGAGGATTTTTATCATCCAGCGCATCAAGATAGCAAAGGGAAGAAGGCAGAGTTGGTTACCGGTAAGAAAGAACTCAGAAATGTTAGGATTAGAAAGTATAATATCAGAAAAATGATGGCTGAATGGTACTTACTGTGGTTTGTTAGTTTGTTAGCTTGCAGAATCTAAGGTCAGGAAATCTGAGTACCATCTGATAAATTGGTATATTTAACTCATATATATGACAGTAATATAAATGCATGCACAACTTAGAAAAGAACTTAGTGAAATATTAAAAGCATTTCAAATATTCAGGTTATTTTAGATGACACCTATAACATTATTTTTGGTTGTCTTTAAAATAACTTGTTTAAGGTGTCAATATTTTCAAATTAGGTTTCTTTATCTATTGTCTGATTGCAGTAGTCAGAAGCTATAAGTTAGACAAGGAGTTTAGAGTGTTAAGCTTAATGGAAAGCTTGTTGATAGGTAATGCTAGAAATGTATGCTTGATAATTAGAGTGTGAGGCCTAATCAAAAGACTGTTTGAAAAGCGATTCATATTTGTAAAGTCAATTTGCTTTACACATTAGTGGTTTGTTGAGTGTCTAGATAATTTTAAAGAGTTGATTTTGGTAACTCTTGATTTCTAATTCTGGTGCAGAACTCTTAGTTTTATAAAAAAAAAATATTGATTTAGATTGTTTTGTGTGATTTGTATGTTAATGTGATGACAAGAAGTGTTTTTGTTCTTCTTTGTATGAATGTTGTAATTGCTTTTTGATTGACTCTCACATCACAATTTGTCCATGAATACTGATTATGGCATTTATTTGTATTATTGTTAGTTAAATGAAAATTTAGTTGACCATTATGGCATTTACTTGACTTTATGTTTTTATTATTGTTATTATTGGTGAAATGGAATTTAAAGTTACTTTTGTATTATGAAGGTTACTTGTAGAAGTTTTATTTTTAGTTCTGACTTGAATTTAACTAATGGTGTTGTAGTTTCAAAGTTTTGACTTAGCCTATATATTGAATAATTCTGTGAAGGATATGAAGTAATTTGAGTTAAGCTATTACATAGACTTACATTTTAATTTTTTTTTTTTTTTTTTTTTTGAGTTATAAGTATTCCGTCATTAGAAATTTCCATGGATAGAATCTCTCTTTCATTTACCATTCTGTATGAAAATGATATTGATCAACATGAAAAATTGGTATGCATTCTTGTTTCTGTTTTTTTTTATCGTAGTTGTATTGTTATTTCTAATTTGTGTTATCTAAATTATTTTTGGTGATGATTAATTTTTTGGATTTTGATTTTGTGCTTGTATTGTGGTGTATGTTTTTTGTGTGCCTCTAAATAGCGTATTCCAGATGGCTTCAGGGATGTCCTGGACGATGGTTTTTAAAACATAGAGTTGTCATTGGATGGTAATGACAAGTCATGGTTTGTTACTTTAGTGCATGACGAGTGTGGTAGAGGATGGGGAACATATCTTAAAGCTGGGTGGTTTGATTTTGTAGAGGATAATGGTGTAAATGCTCGTGATGCTTTGATATTTACTTATTTAGGGGATAACTCTTTTGATGTTGAAATTCGCAGACTTAGAGGAGGTAAGAGAGCTGAGGAAAATGGATATGGTGGAAGTTCTGGTACTTCAGGTAAAAAGCGTGGGAGGAAACCTGCTATTAAAAGGCTCTCATCTAAAATGATCGAAACTAATGCTTGCCTTGCCAAGCTTGCAACTGCTTGTTGTGAACATCATTTCTTATTCACTTTTACCAAAGCTTATGTTGATCAAGGAATTATAGTTTGATTTTTGTTAACTCTTTTCAAGTTTGATTTTTTATTTTTCATTCTATTCTTCTTTTTCTTGGCATAATTATTTGACTTTGTGCTTTATTTTCAATGACTGAATGTTCCATTTGATTTTGCTAAACGACATTTCATTGATTTCCCTAAAACTACCGATGTCGTTCTTCAGCTTGTTGATACTCAGTTCAATGTGCAACTGAAAGTTAAGAAGCAGGGAGCAATCTATAAATGTTCCATTAGAAATGGTGTTAGTTAGTTCATTAATTTCTATAATGTTCAAGTAGATGTAGGTGCTTTGATTAAATATAGGAAAAGAGTTCCTATTGTTTTTTATATTGATTTAGTTGTAATGTAAACCTATGGATTGATTATTCTGATCAAGGTGTTTTTGTTTTTAGGGTTTTTTTTTCTTATAATAATGGTCATGAAATGTTTCTGGTGGATCCAACTTTTTTCTCTTACGCATATTTGAATACCTACATAATACATTTATTTATTTCTATTTCAGGTGGAAAATGATATACTGTAAACCGAGCTATATTTTTATATAAGTGAAAACATGGTTTACATTTTTAAGCATTACAACATTTACATAGCTGCTGATTTTCATTAAACTACTTCTTAATATTGTAGACTGCTACCTATTTACATATATAGCTTTTTATATAGCTATTATAGTAGTTTTAACATCCAAAAGAATTCTAGTTGCTAGCCAGTTGCAAAATATTTAAGTGCCTAGTTAAGGTTTATACCTTCACAAGTGGTGTTAGTTAGGAACAAGTAACCGTAGTATACTTGTTCCTAATCAATTCCACACATTACAAAATATATATTAGTACTTTAATTTATATATTTTATAGATGGATGATACTTGTTGAAGCTGATGTTGGCTTGATTTGTTCAGAGAGTAGTTTCATGTTCTTAGAATTGTCCTCGTCATCATCCTAAAATATGAGTGAACTTTGCTTGTCGACCTTCTCCTGCTTGATTGTGCATAGAATTGAATCAGAAGTAACCTGCACCTCAGACCTGATTTCCTTGGTTTTTTGGGCACTTGAAAGAGCTTGATCCTGTTCCTTTGGTTTGTGCATGGCTAATTTGGTAGAGGTGTTTCTGGTCACCAATTCCTCCACATCTTTTGTTGGTGTTTGTATGTTCAATTGGGCTTCATTTTCGAATCTCTTTCTCTTTTGACTGAAATCACCAACGCTATCTTGAGTGTTCTGATTTGCTGTGTCAAAACTCTCATCAGTAGCAGAGGCATTTTCTTCCCCTTGACTCGAGAAAACAAGATCATCTTTCTGTGGTGCTTCTTTGTTATCTGCATATTCTGTCGTCTGAACTGGATTTTCATCATTCACTTCAGCATTCACAGCTTCTGTGCTTATGATTGTTGCTGCTTCTTTGTCATTCACTTCAGCACTTGTTGAACTGTTCTCTGTTTTGGTAGCTGATTTTGGATCCTCCACCAAGTGTACACCCTTTAGCCCCCATTACAAAACATTGTTCTTTGACAGTGCAGTTGTTGGTCCAACTTTGATCAGAAAATGCTTTGATGCTAAATTCTGAGCTGTCTCTTGGAACTTGTAAGTTTGTTCCTAAGTACATACTCCCTCCGTTTTTAAATACTTGCTAAACTTTCCTTTTCCGGTCGTTTTTAAATACTTGCTCCATTTCCTCTTTTGAAAAGTTTTTAAAATATTTAATTCATTTCACACTTAGTGGACCCAACATAATACTCTCTCTCCTCCTATTCTTCCATTACTTTTGCTTTTTACAATTTTTTATTTTCTCAACTACCCCACTACCTCCATATTTTATTACTTTCTCCAATTTCTCCTAAAACTCCGCGCATGGAGAAATGGAGCAAGTATTTAAAAATAGAGGGAGTACAAAATAAAGTTTAAGTAATCTACACATTTGAAATTTTTAGTGGTGGTAGTTTTAAATAGCGAGGTTGTGCTTCGTTTATTATATATTGTATACATACCATCATCTTCATTTCGTATATGTCCTTAACTGGCATGCGGAAAAGCTTGTCACATACTTCTGAGTAGGCAGTGAGCTCCAATGTTCCAGTGTCATCAGACACATGAAAAGTAATTGTTGTCCTGCTCATTGTAAATTACAAAATTAATGTAATTTCATTTTGAACAGAATAAACATTTGAAAGTTTAATGAGCTAACTTGCTTACTGAATTTCTTACTTTTAAGCAGCATGAATTTCCTTTCTTGAGCATGCTTTGCAATTGTAAACTGTTCCAAGAGCAAGTTCTGTTTGTTTTCCACCATGGGAGCATCCTATGTATGCTCTCAATTTCTCAAATTCCATATTAGTAGCAACAACATTCAACCAAAATACAACATGTGGAAGTGTAGTTGCTGACTGCATTGTATATATGTTGAATAAGGCTATTACTGTTGTGTTTATGGTAAAACATTTACCAAAACTATATCAGTTATGTATTCTGATGTTACTAATCATTTTATAGATATGGTGTAAGAATGTACCTTCCTCGCCTTTAGGCGGCCTATAGTTGTTACAGTATTTTCATCTGTTGGATTGAAGGTTGCCTTAATTTTGTTTTGCTCATTGATCAGCGTAGTTCGATGTTTCTTTGCCCTATTTTTTGTTTAAGAGAAGAAAATGTCAGCAGTTAGAGGTTTTGTCATTAAATTTGTACACAATATTGATTATTATCATCAAATTGTGCTTTCCACTTGCAACAGAAATTATAAACTGTGCTTCTTTCAACTCATAGAATTTATATTTTAGACATGTGTAGCCTAATATGTGAAATATTTCATAAATTCAATTCTATAACACCTTACCATTCAGCTAATGCTTCTACTTTGTCACCTTCAGGTTCTTTCATGATAAAAGTTGACATAGTTGATTCAAGTACAAATCTTGAAATTTGAAGGATATCAACATTTTTTACTGTGATTATGAAATTTTACATGCCTTTTCAAGTTGGAAATCAAAGTGTGATCCAAGTTATTGTCTAACCTTGTCGAGTTACAAGACGCAAGGCAGTGATACCAATTACTTTAAAAGGTTCACTATTTGAGACAGCTGATTCTGATTGTTCCCCAGCAAGATCATTCCAAGTGCAAACTTTCATTGGTTGATTAGTATTGAAATTAAAAGATTCACAATATTCATATTGTATTGATATAACACGAAAAAGAATAAATGCTAAGACATTTTCTAGACCGCGCAAACAATTACCTATGATCTATCACAATGAGCTCTCGAACTGTTGATTCTCTGTTAAATGACGTCACAATTTTCCTTGGCTCTAGTGAAGCATAGAGAACTATCACAAGAATATCTGTAACTCCAAAAAAAATTAACAGTGAAAATATACACTTTATAATATAATGTATGTATATGTAGTCCATATGATTTATTTACCATGTCTTTCATCATCTACAGGAATGCTTGGAATAGAATCAAGTGTTTGATATCTAGGATAAACAAATTCTCCTATAGGATCTAAAGATCGAATGACAGTTTTCCCTCCTAGTGACAAATGATATGGAAGATCAGCCTCTCTAGCTCTCCACTGTGCATCCAAGGGCCTAACTACAGCATCAGCTATTTCATAATTACCTCTGTAATTAATAACATCCCAGTATGTTGGAATTTGATCACCAAAAAGAGTCATCTTCATTCGGTTTTTCTGTGAAAAGCCAAAATTCAAACAATTACTTAGATTATAAGCTAAACTTTAAAAATCAAATATTAAAACTCTAAATATTTTTCAGATAATATTTGTGTACCTTGTCATCATCTAAAAGCATACACTGATATCGTGTATTTTTTTCTGATATTTGAGGACGGCCTTTTTCTGCAACTCTAAATTTTATCTTAAAATTTTTTGTTGTTGGGTCAATTTCATCTAGAAATTTACGATGAGGCGCCATGAAAACGTTTGCTGCATGTTATATTTGAAACTTCATTAGAGTTAATCGTATTTAGGTTATTACTAATAATATGCATATAACAAATTTCTGTTATCTTAGATTGAAAAATGAAGTGATGGCAGAGGAAAAGAGTGATTAATTACATGTTTTTAATTGACCCTTTTTAAAAAAATAGAGGATAATATAAATTCCATGCATGTCACATTAGTTCTGTTGATATTTTAACTATACAAACAATAATGATTTTTGAAAAGCAATATTATTATTCATATGCATTATGCATCTAACAGTTTAATTCCATTAAGGTGTATAAAACGGTATAGGATAATCCGATTAAACTTTTAATGATGTAGAATGTATATATATCTTCATTTTAAAGGAACTGAATATATGAATTCCATTTTGCATGCCTTAAGTTGATGTTTAGTAAGCACTAATCGATGATAATTACGCATGCAACATGTACAAATATCTATTACATATATTTTATAAACCATTGTACTTCTTTAAAATGCAAGAGATCGGATAATCTAAATTCCATGCATGTCATGTTAGATCCGTAGATATTTTAATTATACAAATAATAACCTATTCTGAAAAGCAATATTATAATCCATATATATCATGCATCCAAAAAATCAATTCCTTTAAGGTGTATAAAACAGTGTAGGGTAACTTGTTTAAACTTCTAATTTTGTAGAATGTTTATAATATCTTAAATCTAGAAGGATCTGAGCATATAAATTCCATAATGCATGCCTTATGTTGATGTTTAATAAGCTATTACCAATAATAATTATGCATGCAACATATAAAAATATCTATTTAATATATTTTGTTAACCATTGTGCTATCTAAGTGATTAAGTTTAATTACTCTATAATTATTATAATCAAGTTTAAAGATATCATATAACTTAAGCACATATCAAGCAAAATCAAACTATATACCTGTGGATATATAATATTTCACATCATGCAAATTCGAACTGTACATTTAATATTCTTTGCATTAAATTGAACTGTATATAACAAATACAAATTGTGATGAGTAATAGCAACACATGCAGATCTTTAGATGTGAAAATGATTTGACTTAACATAATTAACCGAAAGACCATACCTATGAAATAACAGATGATTGATTGCTGAGAGCGGATCCTTGTACAACTTATCCAATGTTTTATGCGTTTGATTTTTTTTTTTTTTTTATATGAAGCATGGTAGAAATTTAGATTTTTTTCTTGAGAGAATGTAGGTGAAGCTTATCACTACTTTAATAGGGAGAATTAGTTATTCTTTTTTTTTCCCCAAAAAATATTAAAAATGGTAAAGAGATGCATGCAAAATTTCACCAAACAATATTAGTGTTTTCCATTAACTTTTTCAAAAAGAAAATGCATGCATGCATAATTATTTAGCATGTAACAGTTTTACTTGTCTCTTTGTTTTTTTTAAGACTTTTTTTCAAAACCATAAATTAGATAGGTCTAAGTTTTTACAAACTTGTAATTATAATTTACACATCTATTACATCTTTTAAAAGATTGTTTCCTTAAAAAAAATCTGTTAACTTCTTAAGCTGAAATCCAGGTTGTTGCATCACTGTGAACAAAGGAAAAAACAAAGTAGTAGTTGCAATTTGTTAGAGTAATTCTAATTAAAATTTAGTCTTGCAAAAAAAAATTTACTCTAATTACTACTAAAGTAATCCTAATTAGAATAGAATTTGTTTCACAATTCCTTTTAATCAGAGTAGAATTTGTCTACTATTGAAGTGAAATATACTTACAAAATTATCTTCTTTTTGTTTATCCTTGTTCTGCAATTTCTTAAACACCTTTATCCTGATCAAATTGTTATTTTAATAACAAAGCATAATTACTAACAATAGCAAAAGACATAATCATTCACAAACTTGATTTTAAAACTTACTAAACTTGCATAATCACCTTTATTTAATGTAAACATAGTAACATCATCATTATTTCTCGAGTGTCTTTCTTCTTGCTTATAGTTGCCTTGTATTTTAAGTATTGAAAGAGTAATTGGTAAAACATAGCTGAAAAATAGAGTTTCATATAAATAACATATAATTACTTAATTTAATAATCTCTTTAAATTTTCATTCTTGGAAACTATACACAGATCATAATATTTGTATCATGCTACGCGAACACCCTTTTTTAAAAAAAGAATGAAATGCAGTTGTAAAATTATTCATACCTCACTTTGCTCAACAATCGCAAATGAAGTACTCTTATTGCCCTGTTAAGTAATTTATCCTGAAAGTAATCACAAAAGAGACAAAAGAACTTGTTAAAGTTATTAACAAAATGATATATATACTCTTCACACTAACATGTACATAAGGAAATTGATGATAATTACCTATTCACACGGCTAAATAATGCCTGCCAATTGAAGAATATCATAAGATATTATATTTTTCACATGACTTACACCCTGTTGCTGCGTGCTGGCCTAAGTTATTACACTGACATTAGATGACTTGAGAGCTCGAGAAAGTGCAACGTATAATTGACCATGTGAAAAACATGGTCGTGGAAGGAAAACCACAACTTGACTAAGTCTGCCCTTGAGCTTTATTGATTGTCATTGCAAAACTAAGTTTCAAAGAAAACTGTTTTCGTTGAAACTGAAAAGGATAACCTGATGAATCTGATGGACGCAAGCTTATTCTTGGAATCAACACATGCTGACCTCTATTTTGACCAACTATAACACACTCAATGAGATTAGGAAAGAACCGTTTACAAATAAGTCTTGTTCCATTACACAATCCAGATGATGGAAAAATGTTTCTTAATAGAATAACAGGACTATTAACTTTCAGCTTCAGCTCATGAGGACTCATACCACCAGGAGACAACTTGTTTAGAAATTCAACGGGATAGATAGAACAATTTTCATTAATCATTATATCAAAGCTTTTATATACCACTGATTCACCAGGGAATTCTTCAATCAAGCTTGAATTAATGGCATCAACATCCTCATTCATTGGTGTCAAAATAGCTCTTGTAGTAAAAATATTTGTACTGAATGGAGGCATATCCATTTCTGGAATTGCTACAGCAGTGAGGTGTACATCATTAGCTGCACCAGAATAACAAGGCTTAATAATACTTGATGGATGCTCAACAAATGCATCTTCATCATTTTATAATTCTCCATTACCTAATGACAACAAAAAAGATTCATACATAGGATTATCTTTAGCTCTTAAGTTTTCAGTCAACCTGAACTTCATCAGTTGTGGCCACAAAACAGAACTAACTAAACTTGCAGCAACTGCTTCTCGCTGTGTCTTACGTGGAACAATAGGAAGAACTTGTCTAAAATCCCCACTAAAAACTAATAATTTGCCTCCAAATAATTCGCTTGAATTGCAAATATCTCTGAGTAATGTATCAAGAGATTCGATATTTTCCTTCTTAGCCATAAAAGCTTCATCCCAGATAATTAAAGTTGTTTCCCTTATCAGTGCAGCTAAAATTCCTTGTTTAGGAACTTTACAAGTTACAGAGCCAGAAGGATCCAAAGGAATTTTAAAACTTGAATGTGCAATCCTTCCTGAAGGAATATTAGTTGTTGCAATACCTGAAGTTGTTGTCGGTAAAACAATCTTATCCATTGATCTTATTTCTGCATACAAGGCATTGTACAGGAAGGTTTTTCCTGTTCCACCAGGACCATCTATAAAGAAATCACCAGGCTTCTTATTTCTAACATGATCCATAATTACATCAAATGCATTTCGCTGAGCCTGATTCAATTTATCTTTACATTCTAAACATTCCGGTGGAATTGGAGCATTCAATGCATCCTCAATGTCTTTTGTTACATGTAAAGCATCATCATCATTTTCTACTAAAATATCTAACCAAAAAACTTTCAAAGAGCTTCCCATTGACTCAACATACTTCTCAATTGATTTGATAGTCAATTGTTTCACCTTTGTTTCATTTGTAGGATATTTATATCGGAAATCTTCTGACAAAGAAACATAATAGTTCGACCACAGAGACAAAGGATTGCTAGGTTGACAAAAGATAAGCAATGTAGCAAACAGTTTTCGAATCACATGAGGCATCTGAATGGCATTACCTTCAGTTAAGCACATCTCAATTGCATCATCTTCTTCCATCAATCCAAGCTTAAGTGCTGCCTGCTGAAAAGTACTACACAAGTAACCATTGACTGTTCATAGATCTTCAAACGACTTAGGACTTCTCACATTGTGAAGCAACAGCCGCAAATAATATCTTTCACCTTCGGAAGGCCTAACAAATGTTAACCTTCCAATCTGAATTTTTTTGTTTTTACTTTGATACCAAAGTTTATCTGATGCATCCCAGCGATAGTGCTCTAAAAATTCATTGTACAACCAACCTGTACCCAAAGCTGATTTACAATTCAATTTAAAGAATTCTGTAAGACAAGTTCTGGTACGCTTATTATCTGAAACAATCTTTGTAAGTTGTTCATGAGGTCTCATTTGTATTAGCTGAGAGTTAGGTAAATGTACAGGAAGAGGTAGAACTGGAGGATACATTTCATATAAATTAAAACCAAAAAGACGCCATGCAGCCTCATAAGGTGAAACCCACCGTCCCGATTGAAATTGATCAATTTCATCATGCATAAGTACACCATCTTTTGTCTGAACAACATTGAAAGATATCCTGTCATGCCCTTTATAAACATACTTATACAGATACTTAACTGCTTCAATAGTAGAGCAAACTTCAACATTCAAGTGACAATTGAAATATGCTAAAAGGTATGGATTATATGGAATCACCCATGAATTATCCATTTCAAATCCCCAAACTTAACAGTATCACATGTTTCTCTTCTTCGATACAAAGGATATCCATTATTGCTACTTTTTGTTTCATCACAGTTTTGTTTTGGATAACCATACTTACATTTGCCACGATGCTCTTTATGTTTCATTTAGGGGCATTCCGGATTCAAATGACCACATGGTCCATGCATCATATGCTTGATCACAATTTCCCTTAAGTATCCATTTTCAACAGATGGAATTTCAGCCCAGACAAACTTATCAAATTCATCGGGAGACTTGATTTTGAACTCAGATTTCAATATAATGAGAAAATGAGCATGTGGTAAACCTCTTTTTTGGAATTCAATAACATAAATCAGTCCAGCTACTTCTCCAAATGCCTTTTTCTTTCGAATTAAATGTTTTAAAGCAAGAACCTTTGCTCTAAATATTCTTGAAACAATATCTGGTCTATTTTGTGCTTCTTCTCCAATAGCAAGTTCTTGATTAATTTCAGGCCAATTGGGATTGCATGTCATTGTTATAAATAGGTCAGGCTTGCCAAACCTCTGAACTAACAACATTGCATTTAAGTATCGCTTCTTAAGATCACGAGGACCACCTATAAATGTGGCAGGTAATATGACTTTCTTACCAACATTTTCTGCGTAAACTTCTCCACAGTCAATAGTATCAAGAAGACCCTGATAAAGATCATCCCTTATTGTCTGTTGATTCCTTTGGAAGAAACCCAAGCACGTATTTTCTACCTTGACATACATATCAACAATATATTGTTGAAAACATCTTCCAGCTTTGAGTAATAAATTTCCATGGCGACACTGAAGTTTATAAGAATAGTATTCTCGAGCTGAAATATGCCTATCTGCCTTAGATGAGCTTCCATTTGCACCTACAAATCAGCAATTGAAAAAAAAAAAAAAAAAAAAGTTTTAAACAAGAAATCCAAATATATGTCAATAAATAAAATCATACATATTTAATAATTTTTGTTTAAAAAGATATAAAACTCATACGTCTTGCCTCTTCGTCTAACAAATCTTCAGTAGTATGAACAGTACAAAAAGAAACAGGATCCGACTAAGACAGTGACTGTTGCACACCACCCACAGACATTTTCTTAAGACCTTGAGTCCACCCACAGTCACCATATGGAAATAGTAATGGATCATGCAGAGGATCATAGCAACCATAATAACGGTTGATTGTATGAGTAGAATTATTCTGAGCAGTGACCAGTATATGTGGACTTTCAGATTCACTAGAAGAAGTAGTCTCTGGCCAAATAACAGCAACCTCGTCTAAAGTAGGAGCATTATAAACACGTTGATCGGGAACCGTATTCTAACTCAACAAAATCTGTGTCGAATCACTAATCGCAACTCCCTTGAAAGATCGAAAAAACTTGGCATATGGGTTTAAATCAGAAACCTCCATCAATATTTTCAAAATACTCTCCCTTAATACAGGAAAACATTTAAGACGATTAGCTAGTTCTTGTTGTCCATCATAAAAATAAAGCTGCATGTATCTTGGCCCCTTTTCTCTAGGAACTAAACTGGAAATCTTATAATAAATCTGGCCATGTAACTTAAAAACATAGGTTCCTTGTTTTGTCTTAACATTGTAATCGCCGCCTATTGAAGTGAAAGCAAACAAATTGTTATATAGTCGCACATACTTCCTAAAATGTTTCGCTTCTTCATCCATAGAAGTTAACAACCACACAAGCTGCGTAGGATAATCGTTCACAGCAACTCTAACTTCCCCATCATCACAACAAAAGTGAAGTGCTTCAAAGTAAAATATTTTTGCCAAACATCTATGACAGTAAGTTGGTGCAGGAAGCTGATAAGCTTTAGTAGGAATCTTCTTCCCAATGGTTTCACCTGGAACCTCTGTATTAAATATGAATACTGGAGATTAGTATATTGAATTTTCTCTTTAATGTTCATATTCTAAAAATACCCAACTTCAAAACAGATGACCGAGAAATTACTTGTCACTTCAACTCTTATACTTGTTTCTCTTGCTGCCTTTTCATTTAACTGTTCTTGTAACCTTTAAAATAGAAATTACACCACAAGTTCAAACATATTTTGAAAAACCAAAATAATAACAATGATATACCATATTTTGTATTATAAGATTATTATTTAAATAACCAGCATATACATACCTTTGTGTCTCATTACCACATTCACCTTCTAAATTTGGACATCGTTTACTATTATAGTTCTTCGTTGACAAAGGTGCTTATACAATAATAAACATGAAAATCGTTAATATTAATGTTCAAATCACTTCAACACATAAAAATTAATAAAGTTCATAGCACTACAAAAAAAAAAAAGGAAATTACTTGTTTGTTGAGCTCTAATCTTTTTTTTTTTTTTGGATACATTTGCATCATCTACTTCATCACTTCCAATTTCCAGACCTCTTAGACGTTTAGTTTTGTAATTCTTTGATTTAGACGGTGCTTGTAATAAGCGATCTAAATGATCAATAACAGACATAAAAATGATAAACATTATAACCCAAACTTCCTGAATATAAATTAAATTTCTCAAATTACTTGAATATAAACCAATTTATTCTTTAAAATTATCTTAAACAGCAAGTTACTCACTCATTTTCCAAAACTATATGAAAATTCCACGATACACTGTCCTTGAAATTCTTGTTATATCAACTATTCAATAAATTTTGTGAACACAACTTGTGATCCGAATCCCCTAAATTCATATAACAAAACAAGCAATAAACCTTTAATGTAATTTTGGTAAATTCTAAAAGCAAATAATAGTGAAACTCGTAAAACAAAAGTCGACACAAAAAATTCATTATCATAAAATATATTTAATCCATCTCATCAATTACATCAATTACATAACCATATGTCTGAATACAAACCCCCATATATGTACTAATATGAGTTCATTACATAAGCACTTCAATATCTATCAACAACAACATACATCCACAAAACATTTATACATTTTAATTATAGCAAAAACTAACTTAGTCAAAGGAGCAAACAAAAAAAAAGGAGAGGCATTATATAGACTCCACTCCTACTACCCCTTCCTATCCCAAACCTAAAAAGACTAATCCTTTGAAAACCTTATACGCTTCAATTGACCATGTAAATCTTCTGAGCTGCCACCTCTGAAAACACATCACTGCTAGATTCAGCAATTCCTAGTGACTCTGAAAGTCGAAGCCTAACATCAGTATCATTGAAAGTTACATCAGGTGGAATAGGCATCGCTCCTTCAGACTTCTTCCCTACACCAGCTAAGCAGCCCGTTCTACAAGTCCCATTGAAGGTTCCAACGGCTCTGTAACTCCTAACACTCGCTCCTTTACACTTAAATAACTTTCCCTTTCCAAACCACACAACACAACATCAAACCTACAAGTCGTTGCCCTATAATTTATATCCACTATCTCAAGATTACACACATCAATGAAATAATCAACAACTTTCCTAGCAAGATCTTGCTTAGCCGTATATTGGCTTGTACAATAATCACTAAACAAACACCGAAATCCTGAATTATTCTTATGGTGGATGATGTTAAACCATGAAATATACTGATTAGGAAATTGCTTAATAGTTTCAATTGGAGTACACTTTATATCAATACACTTTAAAACCGACCTCAACACTTCAACAAAATCAATAACAACTTTCTTCTAATTGATAACAGATTCAGTGCAAATATCTCCATGAAAATAAACCTTAGATTCTCCTTTTTCAATTCCCTCCAATTCCTCTTTTTTATAACTATACAATCGTCCACAACGTTCAAACATTTTTTTTCTGTAAGGCTGTTACATCATCGACAATTATATCATTTTTTTTCATCAGATCATACACAGCTTTTCTAGCTACAGTTTCACACGATTCATCTACACTCTCCAAATCTCCACCGAGATAAATGACAGGAACAACACTAATATCACTCCTAATATCCACACAAGCAATGCTTCTCCAAAGATTGAGATATTGGTATTCTGGATCAGGGGTAATTTGCTTCAACAAAGGACGAAACGAAATCACTACTTGTGTGAGTGGAGCATCCATAACCTGTAATAGACGTATGATCAACCAATTTAGACTAAGGTCAACCCAAATAAGATACAATGAAAGTTATCTCACTCAAGCCATTTCAAACTTCTTTCTATAGACCAATAAATATTATACCACCTTCATATCCTACATTTCTTTACTTGGATCAATAGAAAAAGTTCAACTTAATTACCCTTAATACTCCACATAAAATACATACAAACATCCGAGTGTTCTAAATTCACCACAATCACAAAAATAAACAAAAATTAAGTCCTCAAAATAATACCAACTGACATACAAACTCATAAACAAAAAAAGCTAAATATTTACAAATCATAAAGGAAATCATGTCAACTTCAACCCATACATTTCGAAAACAACCACAACAGTGAACATAATCTCTTCACCACCACATAAAGAGCTCATATTGTCATTTGTTCTTCTCAGTTTCAACATTAAACATATCATCTAAATCATCACAATGTTACAATATAAGTATAGAATATAAATCACTAACCACGATTATAGCATCCTTCTTATATACCTATGACTAATTTGCAATTTATTCATCTAAATCATACCCAATTATAAATATTAGTAGTCTAAACCATCAAATACCCTCAAGTGCATACCAACTCTTTGGAATTTCCAATCCATTTAAAACACATACATGCATGCCAACTCTCAAACCATAGTAACGAAATCTTAAATAAATTTTTAACACTATAAATCAAGTTCACATATGCATGTGCTAAACAATGCAATCAACTACTTTAAATATCCATGCATACCAATTTTCGAACATCAGAATGGAAATTCAAGACACTATCACACAAAAATCACATTATAATTACTGCAAAAACTTTCATGCATACCAAACAATCAAGAAACAATGAACAAAATACAAAATTCAATTTCATCCTTGAACTCCTTACTTATTTCAAAATGCATGCAAAAAACGTAAAAAAATAAAAATTAATTTGAACTCCCTAAATATCACAGAGTGCATGCAATAAACATAGAAATTCCTAACCACCCCTAATTTCAAAATACAAAAACAAACAACCAACAAACACTTAACCACATACCAAATTCGAAATCAATTTCAACCTCTAGAAACTAACTCGAAAAATATAATGAATAAATTACTGGAAATTAAATTAGAACTAGATAAGTAATTGCAAATTACCTTCGAGCTCAGAGAAAAGAAAACTTGGATAAACAACTTCGAGAAACATAATACCTTTTCCACTCAAACAAACAGAGAATGTATATATATGAAATCACAATGAAGCTACAAATATATCTAACCCACCCAAAAAACACATGCCTTAAAACAAGGAAAAAAAGATAATTTCTCATGCAAAAACCCTAATGATTCTTAATGTATATAAACCAGAATTAAAAACCAAAGAAATGGGCAAAAGCAATGAAAATTTCGCAAATAGCATCAAAATGCATGAAAATTATGGTCAAGGCACTATTCCTTTCAGAAATCAGTGTTCACATTTGCTAAGCATTGTGGACTTCCGAGTTTTGAAAGGTAGTAGATTAGTCTTAAAGGCCCAAATTTCCGTATTTTTTAACCTACTTCGTCGTCTAGGACATATCTTATTTCCGTGTTGTAGGCCGGGGTCGTGGGCCAAACTTTTCATAGGCCCAAATATACGCAATTAAAAACCAACACAAACGTGTTGGGCCAAATTGAAGCATTTAAAATCCACGATTTCCGTGTTTGAGTGTTGGGCCAATTCAAAACCTAACACAAAACACATAATGTGAATCCACTATAAACTATTTCTACACATGCGTGTGTGTTGGGCCAACATGTGAATCTACTATACGTAACCCAAACAAATCAAAATCCACAATTTCAAAACTTTCCAAATTCTCTCCCCCCCCCCCCCCATAAACTGTATAATTCAGACAATAAAAGGCCCATAATCTATCATCCCATAGATATTGATAAGGTGAAATCATCCCATACATATTGATTAGGTGAAATCATCGCACAATCTTGAAAGATCAATCTTAATCTTCAATGCCAACCGTTATGCAAACTTGACAAATATCTACAACATGTAGCATAAATCATCATCATCAGCAGCACCATGTTGGATGTTACATACAACAGGATCGGTTAAATCCATGCATTGTAATTAAAACAACATGAGCACTAGGTCAGAAGCAGCGTTATGTACAAATTTAAAAAATTGGTTCAAAAAAAGAAGAAATATACCTGCAACTCTCCTAGCTCATCAACCTGCTTGGCCCCTTGTTCATCAAGTTACTGTAAACAATGAGTTCACATTAAACAACAACAACTTCATAAAGATGGCACAAAGTTTACCTTAGTTTTCCTAGTCTTACTGTCTTAGGTGGTTTGTAACCTGTTTCAGAAAGTGGTTTATTCCTGGAACCTTTTGGCCTACCTCGGGATCGCTTCTTAATTGGCGGATCTAAGATTGTTGGCTGTTGATTGGAGGCCGATGCTTGACCGAAACTGGTGGAGCCTATCTCTGATCGGGGAGGGGGGAGGTTTAGTAGATGGAGGGTTTGATGTAGTAATTAACTCCATGTATTTCTTTTGCCTCTCCTTCACTTCAACATGGAATTTAGATAAAGCTATGATGATTATGTCCAGTGTTTCATCATCAGCAGCTGCAACATCATCACATACTGGCTCAAACACATTCATCATTTTGTTGAACTTAATAACCTCTGGAGTCTGCGTGGGATCATGGTACGCAACCCTCACTCTAGTGTGCTTCCTAACAATATCTTTACGTCACCTATCAACAATGTATTTTTCAGGAACCTTTTCCACCTTATTCTTATCCAAGACACGTATGCAGAGCTTGCATTGGATTCCATGAGTTTCAAACCTTTTACAATCACATGAAACCTCTTTCGTCACTAGGTTGAACAAGACTGAGTAGTTACGACGTCGATTAGTGATTACTTCCTCATTTTCACCATCTGGAACAATCCACACCCTATCATCAATCACATACTGAATCGTGCTTTCATCAATCACAGTTACCTCACCATCGTAACAGTACATCATTCGGGATAGTTCTCTTTGAATTTCCTGAAACTTAGCATCGATGTATAACTTTTGAAACGATTTTCCATGTTTGAAACCACTCACAAGGCGTCTGATGTATTTGGTAGCCTTCACATCAGCTTCATTCTCATCTGCAACCCTCTTCGTCATTGCCCTTAGTAACATACAGGGAATTCGCACAATATGGTTTTCGAACCGACAAACCCATCAAAAAACTGTCCACTCGTTGTGTGGTTTTCATCCCTGCCTACAAATACTCACGCATAAAGGCTGGTATCCACATATGTTACTCATTAAACAAACCATCCAACCACTCATTCTTCTCCAACTCGTATTTTTTAATGCACTCCGACCACCGTCTTTCAAACTCTTCTACAGTAAAACTCTCATATATTATAGCCTTCAAGGGACTCTTGAACTCTTTGTACCTATTGTACAGAATATTAAATATTTCAATTGTACAAAATACTTCAGTTGTACAGAAAATTTCAAGGAACTCCTCCCTCCATCCACAATTATGGTAATTTCAACAATGTATTGTCTTAAACACTTTCAATACATAATGAATGCAAGACATGGACCATATACAAGACTAATGTGTAAATCAAAACTCAATACAACCACACACACACACACACATACATGCATCATAGGAGCCATATACAAGACTAATGTGTAAATCAAAACTAAAAAGAAGCAAACACACACATTTACATGCATATACAAGAGTAATGTGTAAATCATAAATCAAGACACCCATAGGAAGACTGGGACTAATTCAAAAAAACAAATGAAAACAATAAATAATAATAATAATATATGAGAACAATCACTTACTTGTCACACTTTCCTAATTTGTCACCAAACTTCCTAACAGTATGCCATATATACCAACGATGCCTGGAGATCGGCATTGTTTCTACCAAGGCATTCCTCATGGAGGCTGCTTGATCAGTCAGAATAGCTCGTGGAGCTCTGTTCCCCATGGAAGCAAGCCACTGTCGAAAAACCCATGCATATGTCTCAGCATCTTCTCGCAAAACTAGTGCACATCCCAACAGGATGGATTGCCCGTGATGATTCACACCCACGAAGTTCGCAAATGGAAGTTCATATTTATTTGTTAAATAGGTAGCATCAAAGCAAATTACATCCCCAAAGTACTCATATGCAACACGACTCCTAGCACCCACCCATAAAACATCCTTCAACCGACCAAATTAGTCTAAGCGGTGACAATGGTAGAAATTCTGATTGTCTGCTTGCATACGCTCAAAATAAGCCATCATGGCTGTCGCATCACCCCCCTCCATTTTCAGTCTCCTAGCTTTATAAACCTCATGTTGCATGTTCTTCAATGAAGGCAACACCTTCTTAACATGGGACTGACCATTACGAATTTTGGAAACAGATACACCCTCTTCATAAAAATTTATCAGTCTTTCTCACATTTGAGGTGTAATTATTTATCCTATATTCTTTTACTAACACTGCGTTACTGGGATTTTGTTCATGATTATGCTCATTAAAAACCTTCCTTAACTCCCACTCTCCATCTTCATTCACCCCAGCATATATCTTAACAGGGTAGTAACATTTCTTTGACTTTCTCTTCCCTTAGGCATGCTCTTGCACTCCTATGACTCCATTGACATTACCTCCACACCCAGCAACATCCATCGCCTTTTCCCTCTTCTTCGCCTCCTTTTGAGCCCTCATGTTAGGGGCACCCCAACACTCACACCTCCATGTTATGCACTTACGCTCATTAGTAACTTTAGATTTCGTCCTTGCACCCTCGTAACCCCAAACCCCTCCTGCTCACCATACTTTTTGTAATAAATCTCTATATCCTCCCATGTTTTGAAAACAATGCCCACCCTAGGGGATTCAACTACAGGACCTGGACTTACCTTATTACTTGAAACTACTATCTCTATAGTCTGCTTTGTTTGAATGGGAGAACGATATTACACACCTTTAGCTTCTTCGCGGATTGGGGACATTGGAGGCATAAGATTAATGTCATCCAGCCAACACCCCTCACCACCCACGTTATCACACTCAGAAGCCAAAACATCATAATCACCACCCATTCACTAGCCATATTGTCACATTAATGGTTATAATAAATCTATAAATTTTCACTGTTCATGTAGAGCATAGCATTAAGATTATACATTAATAGTACTGAAAAGAACAACCAACGATTTTACATTAACCCTGAAATTTTATAATATAATAGCAAAAATTATCTATTTTCCCAACTACAATTAAATTAAACCACACGCTAACCTGAATTCATGAATTTCGCACAATTTAACATGACTTCCCTCAATTAAACCATAATTGAACATGACTCCCCTCAATTAAAACATTACTAATTCAACATGACTTTTACACCTAATCAATAAATTAAAGAATTAAGTTGCATTAACTATTTTTGAACTTGCAGTAACTATAAAATAAACCATTAAAGTAACATTATCACTCAAGCTTATTTTGACGAAAATAATTATTTTTGTACTTGCATTAACTATTTTCGCATCTAATCACTCAATTAAACCATTAAATTAGCATTAACCACATGAATTTTGCACAATTAAACCACTATTGACAATAATTTAACTAATTAAACCATTACTACTTCAAGTAAACCTAATTTGTCAAAATCATATCCCTCAATTAAACCAGTAAAGCTAATTTATCACCAGCAATTGCCTCAAGAAATACAACACCATAACAAGTATAAACAACGAAGAACAACCATTGAACGAATCAGCAAGATAAATTACCTCTTCACTTCCACAATTTTAATGGCCTTCTCGATCAGAGCCAACAGTTACTTAAATTTTGTTAGTGTTCTCCTTCATTGTTCAGTTTCGAGCTCCTTTTTCATTCTCTCTCCTCTCTCTTCTCACAAAGTTACTCAATTTACTTTCTCTCTCCATGGTAAAAAACTCAAGACACACACAATTCTCCGTTTCACAAGTTGTTAACTCCACATCCAAGGCAAAACGTTGGATACAACTGGCATCTAACCACGTGGGATTATTTTTCATTTTTTTACGAATTCCAAGGCATTGTATTGACGAGAATGCCATTTGATAAACGAATCTCGTTTCTCATTTTTAGAAACCGAGGTGCCCTCATATACTACTTCCAAAGTTCCAATCAATACAAATAAAGTACTCATCCCTACATTAGTAGTGGCGGATGTAATTACACAATATAGCACATAAACTTCACTACATGCATAAGTTCATATTATTTTCAGGTTTGTCACTTTTGGTTTGGGATGGGAGCTAAACCAGGTCATTCTTTTGGATACAATTGGTGATAGACTAATAGAGTGAATGACTTTGATTGAGACTCAACACCTCTCCGATTAATGTACTTTAGTAAATTCACCTTTGAACAAATAAGATGAGATAAACAATCAAGTGAAATTGAGACAGTATTTAAGCCCAAAAATGTTGGTAGATGAAGCAAGATTAAATATCAAATAATGAATCAAATGAAAAAGGGGGGAAAACACAAACCCTAATAACCATTACTAACCCTGTGATAGTGGTCCATCATTGTAACTTAATTTAAATTTCTATAACCTAAAATTTTAAGAATAAAATTAGGGAATCTAGACAATTAAGGAACTATATGTATTGTAGAAAGTTTATGCGCAATAATATGGGCATTCAGCAGTCAATAATCAAACTAGTGACTTTTTTTTTTTTTTGAAAAAAACCCCAAAATAGGGAATTAATTAGATAAATCAGACGAAGCTAGTTCAACAAAACAGGAAGGGATCTCGTCAACCAACCTCCCAAGGTTGATAGTGAGCTAAAGTGTGAGCAACCTTATTACCCCCCCCCCCCCCAACAACTTTTAACGAAATTCCACCCAACAAAATAAAAAAAAATTACAATAAAGTAAAATGTCTTCAATAACTAAATGAAAAGCACTAGCACCTATCGTCTGATCACGCAACATCCTAATAACCTTCAAGCAATCACTTTCGACATACACCTTTCGATAGCCCAACCTTCGCGCAAGGTCCAAGCCACTGAGCACAACCTTAGCTTCAACTAGAGTAGGATCCCATTTATCCATCACTTGAGTCACCGCACAAGCTCTCACCTATCCATCGTCATCGCGCACCACTACCCCTAACCCCACACCCAAATTACCTACCAGCCAGCATCAACATAAATCTTGACATAACCTATTGGTGGTGGCGACCACGCTTCAAACCACTGCACATTCGCACCATTTTCAGCAACAGAAGCCTTCGCATTCTCCTCCTCTACCTCCTAACAGATCTTTCTCGCATAGCTAACAACTTGCTCCGGATCTTTAAGCTCAGTCGCCATCACCTCCGAGTTTATGGCACTCCATATAGCCCAGCAAAGAGTGACAACAGCAACATCCCTCTCCTCAAGCTCAAGAAAGCAACATTCTCACCAATCCACAATATTATTTGTATTAGAATTTGCAACAAAGCTCATCGAGCTCTTTCTCCAAATTTCTCGAGCACGGCTACAGTCTCTCAAAGCATGTATAGTAGTCTCCTGAACCCGATTACAAGCACTACATACCTCATCATAATCTTTAATGCGCACCGCTATACCACTTCGAGTACGGAGAGCATTAATACAAGCTCTCCACACAGACTTTGACCCTTAGGAGCACCTTCCATTGCCAAATTTTCTTCCAAATATTTCGAGCATTAGAGACCTCACACTCAACACGAGACCAACTGTCCTCAAACATAGCAAGGTAGGCAGACTTCACCGAATATTCTCCATTTCTTTCCAATTCCCAGCAGCAGAGATTAATCAGACGCCTAGCACTTTGAGGAATACTTAAAATCCTATCACATTCAAAAGGCAAGAAGAATTGAAACAATTTATCAACATCCCAACAGCAAGTACCTGGAATTAAAAATTCAGCAACTTTCATTTCTTCGCTTGCTCCATTACGAGGTGAGATAATCATATGCCTTTGAATATTAGGGACCCAAGGATCAGACCAAACCCGAATTGACTCCCCATTGTCTACTCTCCATCTCATACCACGTCGAACAACTCACCTTGCCTCTGCAATCCCACGCCAAGTGTAGCTAGGATTATTGCCAACATTCGCCTCCAAAAACGCAGAGTTGGGATAATATCGGCCCTTCAACACTTGCTCCACCAAGCTGCCTGATTTCAACACAAGTCGCCAAGTTTGTTTACCCAAGAGTGCCCAATTAAATAATTTAAAATCCAGAAAACCCAATCCACCTTCACTCTTCGGCCTACATGACTTTTACCAAGCCACCCAATGAATCTTCCGTTCCCCTTGCTTTTGACCCACCAAAACTGAGCAACAAGAGACTTTAATTCATCACAAAAATAGGACGGAAATTTAAACATGCTCATCGTATAAGTACGGAGAGATTGGGCCACCGCCTTTATCATAACCTCCCTACCCGCCTTTGATAAAACCATCCCCTTCCACCCTTGAAGCTTCTTCCATAACTTCTCCTTAATTCCTCTCGTGATCACCTTCTTTGATCTCCCAACAACCGTCGGCAATCCTAAGTATCTATCATGAATATTGACCATACGCACTCCAAGACTAGAGGCAAGCACATTGCGCCTATCACTCAGCACCCCCTTACTAAATGAAATAGTAGTCTTATCAAAATTTATTTTCTGACCGGAAGACAACTCATATACATTTAGCAGTTAGCACATCTTTAATTGTGTCCACATCACCACTTGAGGCCTTAGAAAAAATAATACAGTCATCTGCAAATAACAAGTGATTAATGGAAGGAGCCGTCGAAGCAATACGAATACCATGAAGACTATCCCGTTCTTCTGCTTCCCGGAGAGATTTTTTGTAAACTTCTCCCCCGTGGGGTTGGGGGGTCGCGTTCCTTCTTAATGTAGCTAATGTGGAGCACATAAAATAAATAAATATGGCGAAATTGGATCTCCTTGCCGCATACCTCTACCGGGAGAGAACTCAACAGACGGGTAACCATTCACAAGAACAAAAAAAATGACTAACCGTACACAAACCATAACACATCTAGACCAAGACTCATCAAAGCCAAATTTATTCAAAACGGCCTCCAAAAAATCCAACTCAACTCTATCATAAGCTTTCGACATATCCAATTTCAAAGCCATACAACCTCCCTTATTCGACAAATTTTTCATATGATGGAATAGCTCAAAAGCAACAAGAATATTATCGGGAATTAGTCTCCCCGGAGTAAAAGCACTTTGATTTATTGAAATAATCATATCAAGAAAAGATTTAAGCCTATTAGCAAGGACCTTTGAGACCAATTTATACACCACATTACATAATGAAATGGGCCTAAAATCCATCATACAATCAGCACCATTTTTCTTCGAAATAATAGCAATAAAAGTATGGTTTAAAAACTGAGGAATAGGAGCCCCTCTCAAAATAGACAACACACAATTTGACACTGACGGACCCACAATATGCCTATAAGATTGATAGGAGAGGGGACACATACCATCCGGACCCCCGGAGCCTTAATTGGATGCATTTGACTCAAGGCTTTCGTGACTTCATCATGAAAATAGTCAGCCTTCAAAATACAATTCATTTCATCAGTCACACGAGATTGGAAGCTTTGTAGTGCATGATTAATAAGAGTGGGGCTTGAAGTAGTAAAAAGCTCCCGAAAATAATTGTTTGCCACTACACCAATATTTTCATCTCCAAACTGATATTCACCATATTCATCCTTGATCTTATTAATTGTATTTTTCCTCCTACGACTAGATGTTCTTTGGTGGAAAATTTTTGTATTTTTATAACCTTCCTTCAACCAAAGAACCCGCGATCGTTGCCTCCAATACACCTCTTCATGTTGAATGAGCCCTCTGATGTCACGAATTAAGCTCTTGCGACTCTCAATTTGAGCAGCCGAGAGACCCCCTTTATTCAATTTTTTATGTTTTTACCTTTTTTCCTTAGCTCCCGAAACACTGGACCAAATTTTTTATCACTCCAGACCTTAAGCTCCTCTGCACATAGAGATAGCTTAGCATTAAGAGACGACCCCCCCCCCCCCCACCACGCACTCTCAACCATTCCCTCACAACCCTCCTCCAACTGCCAAAGTTGCTCAAATCGGAATGGCTTCTCCTTTCTTTCCGCACTAGGAATCCCCCCAAGCACCAACTTAATAGGAGCATGGTCCGACCATTCTCTATCAATATGCACCAAATTGGCCATAGGAAATATAGACATCCAATTATCAGTTGCTAAAGCACGATCCAACCGACATTGAATATTCTCCACACCCTCTCTACCATTATCATATGTAAATTTACCCGAGAAAGGGACGTTTCGAAAGCCACACCTATCAACCGCTTCCCTTGAAATTCACCATCTGCCACTTTGCACGATCATCCCCTCCACTCTTTTCTGAAGTGAAAAGGATCTCATTGAAGTCACCAATGCACGTCCACAGAAGCTGAGACTGAGTCGCAAGATGGGTCAACAATCTCCAAGAAAGATATCTATTAGCCACCTCAGGTCACGTCTCCAAGGCACATCCCCAGTACCACCTCAAACCTCTACATCAATATGATGCACTGACACAGTGCATAAATAAATATCTAACCCCTTCCTCCATAATAAGGCTAAACCACCTGAGCGACCCATAGAATCAACCACAACCCTATCATAATCACCCAAACGATCCTGAACTCTCCTAAACTCCATACTACTCAATTTCGTCCCCGACAGAAAAATCAAAGACGAGGCCTTTCTTCGGACTAAATCCCGAAGACCACTAACTGCAGAGGGATTGCCCAGCTCTTTACAGTTGAGACTAAGGATACTCATTGAGCTTGGCGGGGCTGCTCAAAGACAACCTCCACCAACCACAATCCAGTTTGATCATCAATCAATCCCACCCTTTTACTCAAACTCCCATCCCCCACAAACTCACTGCCTTCATCACGAGCTCTTTTCCCCAACGCACTATCCTCCTGTACTTCCATATGAGTATCAAATTGGTCCTTATCCCTTATTAACTTCTTATTTCTACCCTTAGTATTACTCTAACCCCCACCAAACTCAAAAGAAAAAGACACATCCCCACTAGCAAGATCATCGGGCCCCACCACTCCAACATGAGCAACATTTGACTCCAAAACTTCATTTAATTCCACTACAGCTTCATTCCCCTGCCCCACACTCTTGTTTTCAGTTTTGTCGCCTTTCTCGTTATTATTATCAACATATTTAAGGATCAAGGCACCCCCAATTTCGCCATTTTCCCCTTCCAACAGATGCCCTTTCTTCAAAGTATCATCTCCATGCTCATTAGAGAGAGAGACCTCTGCATCTTCACGCAGCACAAACAATGTCTTCCTTGACTCTAACACCGCATCAAGCTCCTCCTTCTCCTTCATTTTACCCTTCCTAGGAGAGGCCTTGAGCCATCTACCCCATCCCAATTTCTTTTTCTTACTTTCTTCCGATACCATACAACAGTCTCGCTCCGAGTGTCCGATCACACCACACGCAAAACAGAAGAACGGGGGTCATTCATATGCAAATTTAACATAAATTTCCTTTCCAGACTTATCACGGATTCTATGGTCCTCCACAACGGTTTGGAAATATTGATCATGACTTTAACCCTTCTAAATCGATCCAAATCGAAAGTATCTTCCTCCACTTCAAGCACTTCACCCCAATTTGCCACAAGCTCCTTCACATCCTCATCTGTGCGGCAGTTAAGAGGTAAATGTTCAATTTGAACCCAAAAAGGGCAGTGATAGAGGGGCACCTTTTCTGGTTGCTCGTCCCCCTCAACTTCACGCAGCACTAACAACAGATTATCAAAACACCACGGACGGCCATTCATCACCTTCTACTTGTCCATCCAATGAAAAAATTGAAAAGCGTAAAGGTTCGGAACCAAAACCCTTATCACCAATTTATCCTTTAGCGCCCACACTTTCGTCATAGTAGACTTAAAAGCCTCCACGTTATAAGGCCTCTCCGTGACGAGCCTTCCGATTAAAACGGCAGGAAAACCCTAAAACCTAGAGAGCACGGCCCTTTCTTGCGAGGGAGATATCGTCACGAATTTTTCAAACTAGTGACTTTTAATACCAACTAAACTTGTTGAAAAAAAAAAAGAAGAAAACCTTGACAACAATAATTTTAATCATAATTTTAATCATCAGCTATAAACCTATAAAAATCGTGATGAAAGTTGAGCTAACTACTTGAAAATAATTCACAAAATTCGAATCGATCAAATCATAATCAATGACCAAAACATACTAAATTTGACACAAAATCAATCAATCAATCAAACAAACAAAAATCAATTCACGTTATTCCAAAAAAAATACACCTAAACTTGAATATTAACCCAATTCCAACAACAAAATTCAAAAGAAAATCGAATAGCAGAGAAAGATCCAACCCAGAAATTATAGATTATAAACAAGGAAAAAAAAATCAAAAGAAAGCCAAAGAGAAAATACCTGTCTACATCGAATTGCTGATTACAAACCAAGCAAAAATGAAAAGCAACCCAAATTTAGGACAAAGAAACATGTTGTGATCAGATCAATAACCCATTGATAACGTGAAAGGAACATACGATACATGGCTGTGATGGAATTTGGGAAAGCAGGAGAAGCCAGAAAGCTAATAGAAAATGTTGATGTGGCACAAAAGGGCAAGCACTAAATTGTCTTTTTATTTTCAACTGTAATCGAAACTTCTCGTTTTTTTACAAAGAGTGTCACCCTCCAACCGACTCGACACTATAACTAATACAATGAAAATCAGCCATAACTAACTTGGCACTCCAAACTTCTCATATATAGATGGTGTATAGATTGTTGGACTCATTCTCTAAAAATATTTATATGAATCGCAACACTTATCCATGTTGATGTTGCAACTTGCAAGTTTATACTCGTGTATTTTTCTCAAAGGAAGCAAAAAAATTAAATAAATAAATATATATCAACCATAAACAAAATACCTTATTCATAATTGAAGTTCAAGCCTACACTACATATTATCCAAAAATATATTGCATCCATTCAGACACTGAATGCAACTCTGAAGTCTGAAATATTAAACCTGAAAACTCAAATATTGATCAAAATTCACTCCAGTACCAAGCCAAGTATTGTAAATACCACTTTTATGACAAACTCTTTAATCAATCCTCGCCAACTTTCTTCAAGCTTGCCATGTACGTTAAATAAATCGTCCACATGTAGGCAAAAGAACTATTTACTAATGGCTGCAAGCAAACAGGGGGGAATTGCAACCTATATTAGAGGTGTAGACAAATAAAAGCTTTTTACATAACATACACCATGCATAAATTCCATCTGACTCAGTAGCTACTGCACCTAAATTCAAACTAAACAGCCACATAGACTCGTTGCATTGTTCATTTCATATATCTAACAGATTTTTGTCCTAAATGATAGAAAAAAGGGTTGAAAGTTTTAGAAAGTACCTGCAGGTGGACAGGTATGAATTTGAATGTTAGAAAATCACACAATGGCCAATACATAAGACCCTTCATCAAAGTTGGGAGAAGGTCTCTCTTCAGTCTTGCAAAAATCTCTTCTCTAGTTTCACCTGCATAACACGCATAAGAAAAGCATTACAAGATCAATGAAAATTTGTTGGGTCATAATGGAGTGAGAAAAGAAGAAAATGAAAACTTTTATATTTTATCCAGGAGTGACTTTGGGAACATTAACAAACCATTAAATCAAAATGAGTTTAATTGAAAGTGTTTAGATGATGATGCATGGAGTGATGTAGTATGACCGAGCTCGACCCTCGATACCAAAGTCCATTAGTTTCCATTTTGTTAGTATAACACATAAGATACAAAAACTCAATTTTTTTTTTTTCTCAGACCTCCATAGGTTCATCAATATTGAAAATAACAATGTGCTACTCAAATGGAACTTAAATTATCCAAACAGTTGCCAGATATCATTCCAATCCCTCTACCATTCTTTTCTACTTAACCTAGCAATAGTTAAGACGATTATGTAAGCAATCAGCATACAGTGAAGTTCATTGCAAAATGAATATCTAGAACTATGACACAAGGACTGAAGTTAGAAGAAAGGAGCCTCTCCTTAGCACAAGGAAGGGCATAATGGTCTCTGTAGGAAAAGAAATTAAAAAAAAATAAAAATAAAAATCAAGCTACCAATTCTCATCAGCAATTACAGTAGTTTTCAGAGGATGTCAAGGACTCTACCTTGAAGAGCTGCATTATAGAAGAAGAAAATGTTGTTCATAATCGGTCCATAAATAGCTTGTCCCATAAATATCTTTTTCAAAGTAGTAGATACATCTCTTCCAGGCAAGATCCTTGAGAGAAAATTGAACCAAAGATGTTGAGATGGTCCCATAATTATCAATCCATATCCAGCTATACGCAATGTCCGGAATAAGTCAAATGACCCCAATGGTGGCAATGTAATGATCTAGCAAAATTTAAAGCATGAATCAGTTGAACTACATGACAATTGCTAACAATTTGGAAAAGATAAATAGAAGAGCTATGCAACCCAAGCTAACACTAAAAAGAAGTAAAGATAACACATTCAACTCAAGTTATAATGAACACAAAACTACTAAACTTTTATATCTTAGACTAAGCAAGGTGACAAGATGTTTTCCAAGTAGAAGCAAGAGGACAAGATGTTTTCAATGTAAGGTGTTAGAGTGTTATGGAAAAAGAGACTTGGAGCTATGCAGCTACCATTATGGTACAAAGAAAAAGAGACGGGATTTTTATACCACAATGATGAGGAATAGGTTTCTTGCTTAGTTTTGGTTCTTTTTAGTTTGTTTTGCGGTTTTTTAGTTCAATAAACAAATGTGTACATGCTTAAGTGATAGTTAAGAGGAATGCACGTTTATTCTCGAATTCCTTATTCATCTAATGCATTTTCCTTTGTTCTATCACCCATGCTTTGTTTGAATATTTATGTGTACGTTTGAAGGTTTTTCCATGCTGAATTGTTCAAAGAAAGTTCAAGGACGGAAGCTTGTAGATGCATGGAAGAATGGAAGGGTGAAAGGAGAAAGAAGCTAGTATGCCGTGCATAGGCCATGCAGGGATGTGGTCATGACCTTGTGCAAGTTTAAGGAGGTTTGCCACTGCATAGGGAGCACAAGGGCAGCATGGGCACGGCCTCATAGGTGCCCACGGCCCCTACATCGACTATGCACCAAGGCAACAAGCATCTAAGCTCCTAGCTTCCCTACACCAATCGCAAGCATATCGAACAGCAGCCTTTACAGCCGCAGCTCCAAGAAAGCTTTGCAGATCCTAGCACCCTCTAAATTACCCCCTTTCCATGCTCAAAGACAGTCCCAGAGCAACAAAATTGCAGCAGCCCCAAATTTCAAGCCCTCACAATAGACAACAAAAGGCAGCAGCATTGCAGCAATTTGTAGCACCTTATGGCAGCCTAAGAATCACCAAATAAAATAAAAAAGACCTCACCTAATGCTCCCAAGCGCAGCCAACAACCTCCACAAAGTAGCAGCAACATCATATCGTAGAAGCAGCAGCCGCGGACAGCAGTCAGTTGAACTGCACCTGAACACCAGGTGGCTGCGCCCACGCCCTCAGGTCTGCCCACAGCTAGCTGCTGGTTGCCCCGTTATTTTTTATTCCCTTCTTATAAATTTCCACATTCTGATTAGACAATAAATCCGCATTAGTTATCAGAATAGTCTTTCTTTACGCCCTCTCACCCCCTGGTTAGCCTAAGACCATAAGTTTATTTAACGATAGAAACAACTACAACAGTCTCTCTTAACATTGTAATGTCACTATATCTGATCAACAACAGGAATTCCTCAAAATCGTAATATGCAGGAGCTCCAAACCAGTGTAAACACATGGTCGTGTGATTCACCTCAATACTGTCAACACAATGACAAACAGTACAGGTTTAATTTTCTCAAAATCATTGGAGCAATGCAAGGTCAATAAATCACTTAACTTACTCATGAATGCAAAAGCCTTCAAATAAAATTTAAAGAGGAAATGTGCTTCCAATGAGGCAATGAAGCCTTCCAATATTTGATTTTTCGTAGAGAAAACTATATGATATGCACCAATTATCTTGTGGGCCAAAAGAAAACTTCATGCTTAAATAAAGATACTAGGCTTTGTTCCGGCAAATGATTGCCTCACTGCCTATGAGAATGTATAAAATTCTTGAAATGGTGCCTTGACAAATCAGAGGTCCCTAGATTCCCTTCATGAATCTTTTGAAGTGTTATAAAAGCCTAACATTCCTATTAAGAAACTACTGTAGCCTTTTCCTGCCCATTGTTACAAAATGGTGGAAAGACAGACACTGATCATATTGATGAAAATCATTTGAAAATTGTATACTCTATATCTTAGCTTAGCTGAAATGATGTTTTTGCAACTTCCAAGACGATAAACATCGAACCATCCTCAAATATTTGATGCACGAAGAAGGTGATAAATAATTGATGCACGAAGATGTGCTCCAAGCAGAATGCCAAGCTATTTTACAAGGTCTCATTCAAGCAAAATCAAGATGCAATCAAGTGGTGATCAAAATTGATTAATGGTGGCAATTCGAGCCCTTAAATACCCTATATCTTAGCATCAATTTGAATGCTGTCTGTAGCCTCATATGGACACAATAAAGAACCACAAAAGAATCTTACATCCGGTTACAATCCACAGCAATTATAAGCATTATTCTTCTTCTACTTGAACACTTTAATCCCTTAATTGGGGTTGGCTACATGAATTAACATGATGACATCCCAGGAGGTTAACCATCCTAGAACTACTCTGAATCATTGTGGCTCATGTCAAGCGATTAGCATTGGATTAAAAAAAAATGTAATTGTCATGTAGCTGTCCAAAATGATAAGAGTCATTTGTTAGGAAGAATTGCCTTTTATCCTTTTTGCCAAGGAATGTAATTTTGGTGTTCAGCTTTAACCCGAAATTGGTGGTTTAGAATAGAGAGGATAATTCTCTTTTTTGGACAAAGAGAGGATAATTCTCAGCTTCCTTGATATATTGATAATTTACTTGTAATTTGCTTTGAATTTTCAATTGATCTCTCTTGGCATAGTGACATACTAGTAATTTTAAGAAGGCATATCTATATTCATGCTAGTTTTTACACTTTGATTTATGCTAGTTTTAACAAACACCCTTTACACTTTGATTTATGCTAGTTTTAACAAACACACACACACAGCAACAATCATAAAAATAAAAATAAAAATAAAATAAAAATAAAAAATAAAAAAACAATAATTGCAAAATGAAAATGTAATGAGACTGAAAACTAAGAATTACCTGAGAGGTAAAATCAGCAGCAGCAAAAATAAAGGAAGAAGAGATGGCCTTGGTGATATATGGACGAGTTTCAAGCATACGCAAATACCATTGTAGAAAACCACCATACTTGGACCCAGATGTGTATGATGAAGAAGAAAATGTTCTATATGAATGCAGAAAGTAAACGCCAGAAGTGGGTATTTTAGAATTACTGGAGAGTTTTCCGACGAAATGTGAGGCGAGGAAAGCATATGCACGGCGGTGTTTCTGGTGGTGGGATCTTAACAATGAAATTTCGTGACCAAGTTCTGAGAATTGCAGCATTTGCAGGGTGCATCCCCTTCGAATTGTTCTTCCAATAGAAATTACCATTTTTACGATTTTCTGCAATTTTAAGATTTTTAAGATGTGCTTAAGCTCATGGAGAGGAGAGAACCGCCAAATCTAATTTAAGGGCCTGTTCTGTTCCGTTGAAATTCAGTTCAGTTCAGTTCAGTTCAGTTCAGTTCAGTTCAGCTCAGTTCAGTTCAGCTCAGTTCAGTTCAGTTCAGTTCAGCTCTGCTCTTAATTTATGTCTAATGATATTGCTAATGATATAAAGCCAAATTTCATTCTTTTAAGCTCTTATTCAACGACAACAACATCAAAAATAATAATAATAATAATAATAATAATAATAATAATAATAATAATAATAATAACAATAATATTAACAATAATATTAATAATAATAATACTAATAATACTAATAATAATAATCAATAAATAATAATAATAATTATCAATAATTAATAATAATGATAATAACAATAATAATATTGATACAATTCATTGTTCAAATGGTTCTATTTTTTTGAAACATATTTCTAATGTTAATCTCATTGAGAAAATTAGAGTACTACACAACTTAAACTAATTTTCATAGTCAGTTAGTTCTTCGTCTTCTTTTTGTCCACCAAACTCCTCCATTACCTCGGCATTCCTCTGAACTAACTCCCATATCTGATCAGTTATTTCTTGTCGTACAATATCCATAGCTGCTTTTCTGTTAGGATCGTACATAGTATGATCTTCTCTTCGCTCCATGACTTCAACTTGGTGCGTGATTGGAATCCCTAGTTCATGTAAATGAATAAAATTGTGTAGAGTACAACAAGCAACGATTATTTGCAACTGAAAACGTAATTCCATTTGCGGCATCAATTTAGGTTGTAGAACCTTCCACCTATTTTTCAGAATTGCAAAAATCCGCTCAATTACATTTCGACAAGACGAGTGTAGGTAATTGAAATGCTCAAACATTCCTTGTGGAGGACCTGATCTCTTGAAATCAGGCAAATGATACCTCAAATCACGTCCTGTATGGGGACTTAAGTACCCGAGTGTATTAGGATACGCTGAATCAACTACATAGTATTTTCCTGTGCAATAATGATAATGTTAGTTAACGAAACTAATAAATTTTCCCATTTTATTCATGAAATTTAGTTTGTACCAGGCGGTGGATGAGGGAATCCCATTCTTGCTTCTCCTAAACTTCGCTTCCAAACGGTGCTATCATGTGCACTGCCTTCGTAGCCTACGTTGATGTGAGTAAACAACATGTTATGTGAACACACTGCCATCACATTCCATGATTTATCCCCTTTTCGATCTCTGTGGGCCTTGCCCATAGCATCGGCAACAACTGCATGTATGAGGGTACCATCAATGGCACCAATACAATCCTAAGCACAAAAGTGAACAAGGTTATTACATAGACACTAATCATCTTGAAAATTTAATGTGAATGTGTACCTTAAAGAAAGGCCAGAGTTTGTTGTTGTTTTGAATTTCAGGAGGTGTTTCATTCAAACTTTGATAAGGTCGAATTATTTGAGTTGACAATGTCTGCAATGCCTCTAACACTTTGTGGAAATACCTCGAAATAGTAGATACCCCATGTTGAAATCTTTCAGCAGCATCACGAACAGAAGCAGGTTTGGCAAGCATGTACAAACCTATCCCAAGTTGCTCTTCAATGTGCATATGTTTACCAGAACCATCTGTCAACAATTGTTGTGCTCTAAGGACATTAGCAAGACTTATAAATATTTCTCTACTTAGCCGAAGTTGTTCTTTACACAAATTATGATGGCCTGTCACCATCCTATGAATCCATTGGCTCCCCGTTTCCCCACCAACATGCATAGGTATCCGTTCAACTTGGGACGTCAATCTCCGTAGCTCATACAATGCTATACGTGTCAAACTTTCTTGCACCAACTCATCATCCATTCTACATAACCAACAAAAAATTTAACGCAAATTACTTTATACGAAATTTAAAATAAAAAGCATAAATAAAAGTTGATACATAGTGGTCACAAAAGTTGATAAAAACATACATAACAGAAATAATGTAACCGAAATCATCCGATCATATTACAACAACATATGTTGTAACTAAAATCCACATTGAAAATTTGATCACAAACATAAAAGCCGCCAGAAAGTCACAAAATTCCAACCTAACATACTAGTTGTCATACATCAAGACATCTTCAGAAGATATTAATGAACTGAAAGTGGTGTCTGGCTTATACGTTTCATCAGGAAGCTTACAATGCTTCCTGATGAAGTGAAGTCTCCCTTCATCAGAACGCAAAATGGTGAAAATATCAACAGCACCGGGAGTTTTGCAAAAGCTATCAAGAATATCTACAGTAAAGAATTCCCCATACTGTTCTATAATCCCCATGGAGTCCAAGATACTGAGAACTTCATCAAAAGCATTTTTGGGTTTAGAAGATTGACTCAAAGAAGATCGTCTCAGTACATCAAGACACGCATCAATATCCTCTTCCCTGGACTTTTTACCAGAAATTCTAGAAGGCTGGCTGTCAATGCTTTTACGTTTTTTTGGGTCACTTCGGGCAACAGGAGGCTGGATGGAAATGTTGGGGGTTTGGGTTTCATCTCCTGGAACATCATCAGAGTCACCTGCTCCTTCATCTTCAACTTCATCAACATCTTCCTGTTCTTTATGCCCAAGTGAAGCAGGTGTAAAGCTTAAATCACCACTTGCATAACCACCTTTGAAAATGTTATTCCATTCTTGCTCATTCTCGAATGGAGTCCTAAGAAGGGATCTTCCGTTGGCTTTATATTTCTCAAAAAGGATTCCGTTTCAAAGAGATGCATTAGTAAAAAAAAAAAACATATGTGTACAGTATAGGAATTTAAATGGATAAAAATACACAACAAGTACCTTAGAAAAGGCTAGCCATCTTTCTGATTCAAGATCAACTAGAGGGCAATTATTCGGCCCCCATCCAAGACCAGTCCATCTCTTCAATTCTCTCCAAGCTTTGTGTTTTTCTTTCATATTCGAGAACCAATTCTTAACAGAAACGACTGAAAATGTCTTTCCTGCTCTTTGATTTAAAATATTTGCAACATTATCCCAATCAACTTTCCCCCCAGCCGGGGTGACATGATCCGGTAAGATTCCCAAAAGTATGGTCACAATGTCCGAAGTGAATGATGCCCGTTTGGTACTCATTGCAAACAAGATATGGCTAAACATCAACCAAAGTAACAAAACAAACATTACACCACAAAGTAACCAAAATAACTTACTGATAAATTGATTTCTACATGCTTTCTTATAATCAATTAATCATAGCTTTAATTTTATGATATTAAAAAAATAACTACACTGCAATTCATACTATTCAATTAGAAACTAGGCAATTAGAAATTAATTCAACAACTAGAAATTAATTCAACAACTATTCAATTCATAATTCAATTCATACTACAATTGTAACAACAACAGTAAAGAGAGGTTGATTCAATGTCTTAAACAACACAAATAAGAGAGGTCGATTCAAGCTTCAATGACCAAACTGTTTTTCAAATCTGGCTTAGGTTGCAATCTCCAAATAAAATAAGAGCTAGGATTCAAGATTAAAAAAGAAAAATTATAAACAAAATCTCCAATTAGAAAGGATGAATGATACTAACCTATCCAAAACAGAACTATCTAAATAGCTTGGACACCTTCAGGCCGCCGAATGATGCCCACCTTAGCTTCGACACCTTAGCTTGGACACCTTCAGGCCGCCGATCTCCAATTATAAACAAAAATTATAAACAAAATCTCCAATTATAAACAAAAATTATAAACAAAATCTCCAATTAGAAAGGAGGAATGATACTAACCTTAGCTTGGACACCTTCAGGCCGCCGAAAAATCAAAACAACCGCCTGGGCACCGCCGCTGGTGGACTACAGGCAGAAGGGGGCGCTGATACTAACCTAAGCTTGGACAACCGCCGCTGATACTAACCTTAGCTTGGACAACCGCCGCTGATACTAACGTTAGCTTGGACAACCGCCGTTTGGGCCGCTGCCGAATGGGTGAATGCAGGAGGAAGGAGAAAGTGTTTTTCTTTCTCTTTATTTGGGGTTAGAGCATCGTGGGTTAGTTAGGGTGTTTTGTTGGTTTTTTTTTTTATTTTTATTTTTATTTTTATATATATATTATTTTATTTAAAATTTGTTTAAATGGGTTAGATACATGTAAGTGTTTTGTGTTCTTTTGTCCTAATACTATTTTATTTTTGAATTAAATAGTATATGTGTTTAAAATGTTTAGAGGTTTCAAGTTTTTAATATATTTTCCATACATTTTATAATATATTTTCCATACATTTTATAATTATAATTATATAGTATATTTTTCGTAAATATTTTAAAATGTACATTTGTATATACACATATGTATAGTAATAAATATCAATAAATAATAAAAGATCACTAATCCGTAGTTTAAAATCACTAATTAATAAGTTCAGTTCAGTTCAGTTCAGTTCAGTTCAGTTCAGTTCAGTTCAGCTCAGTTCAGTTCAGTTCAGTTCAGTTCAGTTCAGTTCAGTTCAGTTCAGCTCGGTTCAGTTCAGTTCAGTTCAGTTCAGTTCAGTTCAGTTCAGTTCAGTTCAGTTCAGTTCAATTCAGCTGAGTTCAGTCAAACGGAACAGGCCCTAAGGCTGTGTTTGGTAGTTGCGTTAGCGGTTAGCGTTTTAACCAGTCAAAACACTATCAAAAAAAGAAAAAATTTGAGTGTTTGACAAAGTAGCGATTCTAGTAGCAATTAGCGATAGCGTTTAGGTAGCTTTTCTCAAATGTTAAAAATAGTAGCGTTTGGCAATTTTTTATTACTTTTTAAACAATATTTATATGAATTTTGATATATTTTAGTATTACAATCGCTACTTTTACCAAACACTTATGTCATCAGCCGTTACTTTGACAGCTAACCTCTACCCACTACTAATTGACCACTACCCGCTACCTTAAAAGCTACCTGCTACTCGACCGCTAAAAGCTACTCGCTACCGCTACTTTTGCCAAACAGGACCTAAGTAGTAACTACAAGTGCATCCCCTTTCTAGTTGGAAAAATTGTAAATAATACCCAAGCTCCATATTTTTTTTAATAATCCCAATTCTGGATTATTATGGGAGTTGCTTTTTTTTTTTTTTTTTTTTTTTGAATTAGCAAAAATATTTTATTAATTAAAAGTCATAGGACATCTACAATATAGATCGACGTTAACAAATACATAAGATATTGAATCAAATAAAATTTTCCTTCATAAAAACTACGATCGTCGAGTAGATCTTGCACTATGGAACATCTCCCGCTTATATCGCTGGAAAATACAGCATTGTTGGAGAGACAATCTAACGATCCTTTGTAGCCGTGAGGATGTTTTTCTTCGGATTCATCTGTTTGCATTCGAAAACTTGATAACTTTTTCAACAACAAAATAATTTCACGACAATTCATTAGATATAATATCATGGATTCCAAACTAAGAAATTTCTCCCCTGAAAAGGGGAGATAAACCTTGTCTTTCTAAGGAGGTCGAAAAACCCTTGTCTTTCGAAGGAGATCAGACACCCTTTCTTTCGAGGGAGAAAAGCTCCTCCCAAAAGGAAGAAGCATTATTATAAAACCTAAAAAAAACTTTAAAGAAACTAGGATTTGGGCTTTTTACTGGTTTAAACCGATGGAAGCCCCTTTAAAATTCAACAATGGAGGTTAGGGTTTTGGAGAGAGGAAGGAGGAGAGAAGAGAGGTTTTTAAAAAGTAATCCAATATTTAAATATGTCAAAGTCTTCCTAATCTCGAAATAATTTGACTAAAAATCTCGGGGGGTTGCTTGTTTTGTTCAATTCCAATTATCGGTTATCTGTTGAAAAGGTTAATTTATTTTTTATTAATATTATAATTTTCACGTGTCAAGAGCTAATTAACCAAAAAAACAACTAAAAATTTAAAATAAAATTAGAAATCCCAGCCCTAGCTACTCGACTCAACTCATTAACGTTTCGAGTAAATCTCGAGCTTAAGTCGAGCTCACTCAAGTCGAGTTTTGGCCGAGTTAAACTCCAGTGGCTCGCGGGTTGTCTCGTCTCATAAGCACCCTTAGTAGACATTTAGGATATTTTTGGAATAGAGAGATAGTGAAAAAGGGGGGGCGGATGTGATAGGAGAGGGATAGAGAACTTATTAACTAAAAGAAAAAAGTTATACATCTTGTTAAAAATTTTATTTTGGAAAATTTGTCAAGAATATTATGACCTTTGCCCGATCTTCCAAAAATAAAACGATTTTTTAATTATCCCGGAATAAAATGACCTTTGTTTAGGGTATTTTTACCCTGCCACGTGGTCCAATCAGAGGGTGACACGTGTCAGCCTCAGATTGGTCCAAAATGGACCAATCCCTGTTTGACACGTGTCATTCCAGAGATAAAGGGGAAAAGGCGGCCTTCAGGCCCAAATCCCGAGAAAGCCGGAATACGGCGCAGCCCACCAATGATTAGGGTTCAGTGACCTAATCAGGGGCAATTCCAGATGACCCTATAAATAGGGCAATGTCCCTCATTTCGAGGGCAACTTTTCCATTGATTACAACTACACTCTCTTACATCAGAGAAACACCTGAGCTTGGAATCCGAGCAGATACCCACCTAAATTTCCGTTCTCTTTATTCCGTTTCAAGTTATTAACTTGTGCGTCGGAGGCGGAGCACCACTCAACAGGTGTCTCCGTTTGTTTTGCAGGTTCAGCTCATCCCGGATCAGTCTTCGTGTTGTAACTCTCCCGAGGAACAAAAACCCCCAAAACATTTGGCGCCGTCTGTGGGGAGAGTACCTCGAAGATGGTTCAAGAGTCTGTACCACCCCCTAACCGTCTGGGCGAAGACCCAGAAGTCTTTACAGACCATGAGGAGGATGAGGATCCTCAGGTCGAAACCTCTACAGCCGAGGACGGCTCTCAAAGAGTTAAGCGCATCCGGCCCAGAGAGACTCTGGAGCGGGGTGCCACCCAGGCGGGTCCGAGCAGACCTACCGGGCAGTCGGAAGGGGCAACCCAAACGGCAGCTGGATCAGCCCCAGTCACCCGAGACGAACTCATGAGGTTCATGACGAGTTTCAAGGGTGAAATTAAAGAGCTGATCACCAAAAGCAGGGTTGGCCCAAGTAAAGGTCAGTCGGTGAAGAAGACTCCTCCAGAGAAGGGGAAGTCAGTCAGAAACCGGCAGCCCACTCCCCATCCAAAGGAGAAGGCAGCCGGGACCATTGATTGGTCAAAAATTCTCCTTCCTGGGGAAAACACCAATAACCCTCGCCGGCCTCATCAGCCGGTGAGAAGTAAAAAATCAACTCTCGATGCCCGGGAAATCATCAACCGGAAAAGAAATCAATCGCTGTCTGAGTCGGCTTCAACGTCGAACTTTCCAGACAGCTTCAACAATATTTCTGCAGGGAGTGCACCCTCCTTGCATGAGAGTCAAACAGGCGGTAATACCGTCCATTCTGGCCCTCATATGATTGGAAATGTACCGTATGTGCCTACTCAGGCTTACGGACAGTATTCTCCTCACTTCATACATCCGGCCTTCTTTGGAGGTCAGGCGGCATATCCAAATGTCCAGCCTTTGGACTGGAAGCTTCACCTGCTGCGCTTGGGTGAACAACCTTCTGCGTTCACTCGGGAGATAACCGAGGCAGCTCAGCCAGCCAAGGTTAAGAACGTGTTGGTTGGTACCTATGATGGCACCACCAATCCAGAAGACCACCTCATGGCTTACACCAACCTCATGTATCTGCAGGGGTTGGATGATGCCACTTGGTGTCGGTGCTTTCCGGCTACATTGAAGGGCATCGCCCAACAATGGTTTGGCAACCTGCCAGCCGGGTCTATAGACAGCTTCAGGAAGCTTGCCTTCCTGTTTGCTTCCAACTTCTCAATGAACATCCCTGCTAAGAAAACAAGCCTTGATTTGAGCACTGTTAAGCAGGGAGAGAGAGAGGGGCTGCGCTCATATGTCAGGCGGTTCAACCTGATCAGAATTCAGATTCAGGGGCTGTCTGATGAGGTAGCTTTTACAGACTTTTTTAAAGGTCTGAGAGACGGGTCGACCTTTAAGTTCGACCTAGTCAGAAAAGGGGCTTTCACTTTACAGGCGGCCCTGAGGGAGGCGGAAAGCTACATTCAAGCTACCGACCTCTGCTCGCCTGGTAGCCAGTCAGACTCCAAGAAGTCTGACAAACAGAAAGACAGCCGGTCAGCTCAGCCGGCTAAAAACAAAGAAGAGAGCAAGAAAAGAAAAGAAGTATGGGCGGTTACTGACTCTGACCAGCCGTCCCAGAAGAAAAAGAAAGAATTTAAACCGTACGTCCCCAAGTACGAGTTTAATAAAGACTGCAACTCCATCTTCATGGAGGTAAAGGACCGGCTGTCCATTGAGAAGCCGAATCCTATGAAGAGTTCTGTCCAGTCACGGAACAAGAATAAATTCTGTCAGTTCCATGAGGAGGTCGGCCATGACACCAACGACTGCTTCAGTCTTCAGCGTGCGTTGGACCGTCTGGCTGACAAAGGGCTGTTGAAGTCCTACATTTCTAAGTCCCCAGCCGGGGCAAAAAAGAAAAACAAGGGCCAGTCCTCCAAGACTACCCCCCAGCCTACTAGTAGCTCGGATACCGATAAGGAGCCGGTCTACACTATAGCAGGCGGGTTTTCATGTGGTGGCCCTACCATCCGGGGCATCAAGAGCCATCTTCGAAAGATGGACAAAGTTGATGATGAGCAGGCGGAAGCCAGCTCCTCCTTCCCAGATGTCTTGATCACTGAGAAGGATAGGGGAAGCGTCCGCCGCCCGCATGATGACCCGGTGGTCATTGAATGTAAGGTTGCCAACCAGCTGGTTGGACGGATCCTTATTGACACCGGCAGCTCATCAGACATCATCAGCCTCTGCTGCCTGCAAAAGCTGAAATACAACGTCAGCAGCATGCATCCGGTCACCCACCCCTTGGTTGGTTTTGGGGGTGGGATGGTCTACCCAGCCGGGAGAATTAATTTACCCATCCGGCTGGGAGAGAAAGGCCAGGGTCGACATATTGTCGTCAGATTCTTGGTCGTTGAGGAGTTGATCGCCTATAACATCATTCTTGGCAGGCCAACCCTCAACGTAGCCAAGGCAGTAATCATCCCTTCCCTGATGCTCATCAAGTATGAGAGGGATGACGGCTCTGTTGGTTCCTTGAATGGGGATCAGAAGACGGCCCGAGAGTGCTATCTCTCAGCCATCCGAGATACCGTGGCCCTAGGCGGTCAGGAACCAATAGACCTTGACAACGTCAAGGATGCCGACCCAGCTCCTGTCCCATCAGCAGCCGGAAAGAAAAGAAAGACTCCTCTGCTGGTGGAGGTGAAAAAAGAGAAAAAATAGCAATCACTGACCGGTGAATGGTCAGATGAGCTCCGTCCCCAACCGGCTGGCGAAAGCATTGATCTCGTTCTGGATGACAGCCGTCCAGAACGTACTGTTGAGGTTGGGACGGTTGTTCATGCTACCTTGGGTGCAAGCTTGCACCTCCTGTTGAAAGAATTCAAAGACATTTTTGCCTTTGAAGTGGAAGAGATGTCAGGCGTCAGCCCGGATCTTGCTGTCCACAAACTCGCCGTGGACCCCAAAAAGAAGCCCATCCGGCAAAAGAAAAGAAACCATGGCGAGGAAAGAAGTCAGGCGGCAGCTGCCGAAGTTAAAAAGCTGCTAGACGCCAGGTTCATCCGGCCTTGTAATTTTCCCGACTGGGTGGCCAATGTGGTCCTTGTGAAGAAACTGAATGGGACCTGGCGCATGTGTGTTGATTACACAGACCTCAACAAGGCGTGTCCGAAGGACAGTTACCCGCTTCCAAAGATCGACAGTCTGGTCGATTCTACAGCCGATCACGCCTTGATGAGCTTTATGGATGCCTACTCCGGCTTCCATCAGATACCCTGTGGAAGAAAGATCAAGAGAGACGACCTTCGTCACTGATCAGGGGCTATTCTGTTATATTGTGATGCCGTTTGGCTTGAAAAATGCGCCTGCCACTTTCCAACGGATGATTAATACGGTCTTCATTAATCAGATTGGGAGGAATGTGGAGGCGTACATTGATGACATGATAGTCAAATCCAAGCTACAGACGGATCACCTTGCTGATCTCCGAGAAACATTCACCACCCTCAGGCGGCATAAGGTTATGTTAAATCCTAAGAAATGCGTCTTTGGTGTTGAGTCTGGGAAGTTTCTCGGGTTCCTGATTGATCAAAGGGGGATAGAGGCTAACCCCGAAAAGATACAGGCGGTGATTGACATGAAGTCACCCCGCTCTGTCAAGGAAGTTCAGAGACTCACCGGTTGTCTGGCCGCCCTGGGGAGGTTCCTCAGTCGGTCAGGTGACAAATGCCTCTACTTCTTCCAAGCAATCAGGAAGAAGACTAGATTTGAATGGGGGGATGACGCTGAGGCGGCGTTCCAGAGGTTGAAAGAGCATTTACATTCTCTGCCTAGGTTGGTCAGTCCCTTGCCTAGGGAGACGTTGTACATGTATTTAGCCGTCTCATACCATGCACTCAGTGCTGTTCTCCTTGCTGAGCGAGACGGCGTGCAGCTCCCGGTTTACTTCATTAGCCATGTTCTTAAATTTGCTGAGCTCCGTTACTCCATGGTTGAAAAATTTGGCCTTGCTTTGTATATGACATTCAAAAAATTGAAGCCTTACTTTTTGGCACATCCGGTGGTGATTTACACGGACCAGCCACTCAAGCGGCCAATGTCTACCCTGGACTCATCCGGGAGAATGTTGAAATGGGCTATTGAAATGCAGAGCCTTGAAATCACTTACGAACCAAGGAAGGCAGTGAAAGGTCAGGCGTTTGCCGACTTCATTGTTGAAATGACCCGTCCGGTGGCTCCGGATAATCTTGATCAGGTTTGGAAAGTGTATGTAGACGGGAGCTCTACTAAGAACGGCTGTGGTGAAGGCGTAATTTACGAGTCTCCTGAAGGAGACAGATTTGAATATGCACTACGCTTCAAGTTTCAGGCCTCTAACAATGAGGCGGAATATGAAGCCCTGCTAGCCAGAATTCGCATGTGTAAGGCGGCAGGGGCCATGAAAATTGACGTCTGCTCTGATTCTCAATTGGTTGTTAGCCAGTATGAGGGAAGCTACGAGGCTACTCATCCGGCTATGATCAAATATCTTCAGGCAGTCAAAGAAGAGGTCGGGGCACTTGAGGAATTCCGGCTGAACCAAGTGCCTAGGTCTGAAAATAACCAGGCGGATGCGTTGTCAAAACTGGCATCTTCCGCCTGCCATGATACGCCTCGGTCTGTCTTCTGGGAAGTTCTGGAAAAAAGAAGCATCAATAAAGTTCCCATTGGAGTTTTGGACCGAAGCTCTACCTGGATGGATGGCATCCGGGCTTATCTCTCAGACGGCACACTTCCTGATTCGCCACAGGAAGCAGCCGTCCTGAAGAAGCGAGCTGCAAGCTTCGAGTTGAGAAATGGAGAGCTCTTCAAGGCGGGGTTTCTTAAGCCTCTGTTGAAGTGTGTCACCCCAGAAAAAGGAAAAGAAGTTCTCGAAGACTTGCACTCGGGATTCTGCGCCTCCCACATAGGCGGCAGGTCCCTAGCCGTCAGAGCCAGACGACATTACTTTTGGCCCACTCTTGAGGCAAACACCAAGGAATTGGTGAAAAAATGTGACAAGTGCCAAAAGTTTGGAAAACTTATTCATCGTCCAGCTACTGATCTGACGGCCATCCACAGCCCAATCCCGTTTGCAAAATGGGGCATGGACATTCTAGGTCCTTACACGCCTGCTCCAGGCGGAAAGCGCTATATCTTAGTGGATGTGGATTACTTCACCAAGTGGGTTGAGGCTGAGGCGGTTAAAAACATCAAGACATCAGACGTAATTTCCTTCATCTGGAAGAACATTATCACCCGGTACAGGGTACCCATGTCTATGGTCTTTGATAATGGTCCTCAGTTTGAGACGCCTCAGCTAAAAACTTGGTTGGGAGATCAGGGGATCTCAAGCTATTTCGCTTCTGTTGGTCGGCCCTAAGCAAACGGCCAAGTTGAAGCTTTCAACAAACTCATCTCAGACGGCATTAAAAAGAAAATAGAAAGAGCTGGTGGCTTATGGGCAGAAGAATTAATCCATGTCCTGTGGGCCATCCGGACAACAGCGAAAGGGGCAACCGGTGAAACCCCATTTCTTATGGTTTACGGTGCTGAAGCCGTCTTGCCCATCAAACATTACGAGCCGACTCTCAGAGTCATGCTGTATGATGAAGAGGCAAACTGGGAAGCAATGCGACTGGCATTGGATTCACTCCCAGAACGCCGGGGCAATGCCGCCTTGCGTCATGAGATTTACCGTCTGAGAATGACGAGAGCCTACAACAAAAAAGTACACAAGCGTCCTTTGAAAGTTGACGACTTAGTGTTACGAAAAATGGAGGCAACCGGTAGGGCTAATGAGCTGGGAAAGCTAACTCCAAATTGGGAAGGCCCCTACCGGATCTATGAAGAAGTAAGGGACGGCACCTACCGCCTGGAAACTCCGGACGGCAGGCGCCTGCCTAGAACTTGGAATGTAGACAATCTAAAAAAGTACTACTTCTGAGTTTGTAGTTTTTTGTAAACAATGAGTCAATTATTGAAGATTAAGTATTTGTTTGCAAAATTTGAGTTATCGTTTGATTATTCATCCGGGTAACATCCAGGCGGATTCCCTATCTACCTAAGTTCGATACTTGGTAAAGGGTACATTTTTATTTTGTTTATCCGCCTGGGTAATGCTCGGATCCCTTGTTTACTTAAGTTGGATACTTTGTTTATTCAACTACTTAACCATTTTTCTAACTAAGTTTGATACTTAGCATGGTCCGCCTGTGTAATACACAGACGGATTCTCCATTTTTTTCAACTAAGTTTGATACTTAGCATAATCGCCTGGGTAATGCCCAGACAGACTCGTTTGATTAAAAAATTAAGTTCGATACTTGGTGTAAATTCAACACTAATTAAGAAACTAAGCACAAAAACGTTTAGTGGCTACACAACCGGTCTCAAACAAGACCAGAGGCTAAAATGGCCGGATAGTTGCTCTTTTTATAAAATCGCATGTCCCAACATGGACAAAGGCGTCCGGCGACACCCCTCTGGGTGCAATCGTCACAGAGAACAGACTACCTGTCGATTCTATGTATCCATGCAGACGGCAAAAATTGAACGACCGAATTGGTCAACTCATAACCGCCTGACCGAAATAACCTACGAAGAACGAATAAGTCCCTAAATACCGGATGCCCATAGGCATCAGTCGGTCACCAGCTGAAGTTCTCACTTAGGTTATCCATTCCAAAATTGTACCTCACCCCAATTGGGGCAAGAGTTCAATGGCTATGAAATTTCTACCAGGACGGGCGTAACCCGTCTGGGTAGTAACCAAAATGCCTGTGGGTGTACGGCTGTGCACTTGGTTTGGGGCAATCACTACTGTGATTGATTGACTTACAAACATATCATGCTCTTTGCAGCATCAGACGTTTACAAGTCAATCAACCAGCTCCAACTGAAACCAATCACACAGCCGTCCAGGGGCAAGGGCAGCCAGACTATTGACTAGTTGGCAAAAAAAAAAAAAAAAAAAAAAATCGCCGCATGCTTTTAATAAGATAGGCAAAAATTAAAAATTCAAATGCAAAAAAAATCAAAACCGACTTAGTCGGTGCAATTCATAAAAGTCCATCCAACCAAACGGTTGTAATGGATCAAATGTTAACCGGACCTCGTCCGGGAGAGAGAAATTGTTAATTAATACGGCTCCACAGCCGGTAAATACAAGGATACTCGGCACGCAGGCCGAAAAAAGCAAGTTTTGGCATACAGCCGCTGAATAAAAAGAATTAAAAGAAAGCAAAAATTGGCATACTGCCGCTAAAGGGTCACTTTTGGCCTGCAGACGGAGCCTCCTGGTCCTCTCCCTTCTCCTCATCGTCTGAGGGAATTTCCTGCGCTTCACCAAGACCAGGAAGCTCAGGCGCGGACGGCTCATTGTTGCTGAGCCAGGCTTCAAAGGAGGCAGGCTCTGGCTCGCCTTGCTCTCTCAAGTACACCACGTACTCAGCATAGCTGTGTGCCATTGCCCAGATGCTATAATCAGCTTCTGGGTACAAGGCAGCCCAAGCAATCTTCATACGGGCGTCATTGTCAGCATCACTTTCAGCAACAAGGCGGTTTTGCTCCGTCTCCAGGGTTGCTGCAAAGTTCTTCTGAGCTTGAGCAGCATCCTTCTCCAGCCTCTCAACCTTGGCTTTCAATTTGCCAAGGTCCGCCTGGGCCTTCTTGAGCGCCTCATCAGCCTGCTTGGCGCTCTCGTCTGCCTTCTTTTGGGCCTCCTCCGCCCCCTTCTTGGCCGTCTCAGCATCCGTTACCCGCTGGTCGGCCGCCTTCAGATCTAGCTCCAGCTGCTGGATTTTAGACGCCTGTGTCATAATTATTGCTTTAGTTTCAAGTTCATTTACGATAGTTGAATGTAAAGCAATATTATCAGCGTCTATGACAGACTTCTTGGCCCTTTTTACCTCTTCCCGTTTGCGGGAATAAGAACGTTTGAGCCCGTCCACCCGCAGCATGGCCTGCAAATAAAGCAGGCGGTATAAGAATTACGGGCGGGGAAATTACTTGGAAAAAATAATATGGAATTGACAGGTTTCTTACCTCAGCCAGAAGGGATAGAATGCGTTCAAGATTGAACGTCTCTATCCCAGGGATATTGTCCTTATCCTTCTTCCGGACGGCGTCCAACATGGCTTTGGCGTGCTTCTGGACGTCTGGCCAGCGGGGAGATTGTGTTTGATCTGCACCACAATCAATAGGTGATGAGTGCGAAACTAAGGCGGCACCTATTTGTATCCGGATGTCTGAGGATGACGTCTGTTGGGAGTGGGATTTCACCCGTAAAGGCCACCCCAGCTCAGGCGGGGATTCAAAAGGGTTCTTACCTTCAGAGCCGGCCAAGTGGGGAACGCTTGCAGGCGTGGTGAACCCCGCGGCTGCTGAGGGGTTGGCAAGGTCTAGGCACAGGCTGCCGCCTACTTTCTCGAGCCGCCCCGCTATCCGCATCGTCTTTGCCCCGGCTGAGGCGCCAGGAGTTGACGCAGAGGCGGACTTTTTTATTCTATTGAGAACGGCTGGGGCCTCCTCTCTAGCCCGTCTGAGATTCTTCTCAAACGATTTCCCAACTTCTCCCCCCTGTGAAAATAAACAAGTAAAGGTTAGTATCCGGGCAAGACAGTTTATAAAATAAACTTAAGAAAGGGTCAGGCGCTCAATACCTTGGCCCTGACCTCGGCCGCAGCTTTCTCCGCAAGATCTTTGCGGATGGTCGCAGAAGACCGCTTGGGAGTTTTCTCCTTCTACAGCATGTTCAATGCTTCTTTTGCAAAAAGAAAGAAATTGGTCATCATAAATCAATACCGATAGAAAAGTACTACAGACGGTATGAACTCAGGTGCGTACGTTTATTAAACATGTGCCCTAGCCCACAGGCGGCTAAGAAACATTCATCCCTGAACCAGGCGCTCTTTGGGAATCCAGTTCTTAGGAACTTTTATTGTTTCCCCTGTTGACAGAGTTTCGTTTGTGAGGCCGAAAAAGTCTGCCTCAATTATTTCGTCAAAGTCTTTCTCTGGGATCCGGGGAAGAGCGCACTTCCTGCCTAACAAGTCAGGCTTCTTATTGTACAGACGGAATTCATAATTCTCCCGTCTGGTTGGGGCTGACATCAGGTAGAACCTATGCTTCCAGCCATCGAACTTGGAGACCTTGTCCAAGGTCATCATATATTGCGGCTGTGTGGTTAGAGTATACCACGCTCTCCAGCCGCCTGGGCTCCTGCTGAGGTAATGCATGCTCGCAAAAGCCTCCCACCCGGGGTTAAGCCCTTGGAACTCGCAGGCGGCAACATACCCCTGAATGTTGGTCCAGGAGTTGGGGGTAAGTTGCCAGAGCCCCAGACCGTAGCCCCTCAAAATTGCCTTCACCGCCTGGTGAAGGGGGAAGCGAAGGCCGGCTTTGAACGCCGCCTCGTAACAGCCAAAATAGCTGTTGGCGTTCTGTTGATCATCCCCCCAGACGATGGTGCCAAGTTCAGGCGGTACCCGGATCTTATACCCGTCTCCTAGCGGGTGCATTTTCTTAAAATTCTCTAAGTTCTCCCCCATCTGGATTCGGTCCTTGGAGGAGACGTGGATGCTGAAGGGATCGTCCTTCTCACTCCACTTTTTCCTTTCTTCCTCCTCACTATCCGGAAGAGGGGGCAAGTCATCGCTGCTCTCGGAGGTAGAGGCGGAGCTGTCACTCTTTGTCTCCCCCTCACTTTGGTCCATGGGGGCAGAGGCGGCATCGTCGCCGCCTTGGTCACATTCCTCTAGGAAAGAGTCAGCGGGGGTTGAGGGGGTGCGCGGAGGGGATCTTTCCAGAGTCGTCTGATCTCCCTGACCAGACGTGTCTCCCTCAGGCGTTTGGCCGCCTGAGCCTTCGCCTCTGTAATTTGGATCATTGGCCGTCTACATTGTCCGAGCCATGGTGTCCTGCACAGACACATAACTAGTCGGAATCCATGGCAAAGGGTGGTCCCAACACCCCGAGCCGACACTCCCAGTCCTAGACTCAGCCGTCCCTGGTGACCGGCTGGACTCTAACCTAGGCTGTGCCGTGTGTGTTGGTGATGCATCCATTTATTGCAAGAAATATGTACAGGCGGTGAAAAAAGAAAAGAGCTGAGAGAGACAGAGACGGTACCTTTGGATTTGGTATCTGAAGGAGGGCGGGTCCGGCTGGGTTGCGGAAGAACAAAGTTTCTTGCTTGCGCCTGACTCAAACGGATGACTTCTGCTCTCTCAAAGTTTTCCTCTCTAGAAAATTTTTGTAAAACGTACAAAATTATGAGGGTAAAACGGCTATATATAAGGGGTAAATACGGGGGCATTTCCGTAATTTACCTGGAAGGTGAACGGTTACTATGTAACGGTAAAATTACCGCCAACCGGAGAGTGGCATGTGTCACAGATGCCACGTGGCATGCCACGTCACATCTGTGAGGGGCAAATGTTTAGGGTATTTTTACCCTGCCACGTGGTCCAATCAGAGGGTGACACGTGTCAGCCTCAGATTGGTCCAAAATGGACCAATCCCTGTTTGACACGTGTCATTCCAGAGATAAAGGGGAAAAGGCGGCCTTCAGGCCCAAATCCCGAGAAAGCCGGAATACGGCGCAGCCCACCAATGATTAGGGTTCAGTGACCTAATCAGGGGCAATTCCAGATGACCCTATAAATAGGGCGATGTCCCTCATTTCGAGGGCAATTTTTCCATTGATTACAACTGCACTCTCTTACATCAGAGAAACACCTGAGCTTGGAATCCGAGCAGATACCCACCTAAATTTCCGTTCTCTTTATTCCGTTTCAAGTTATTAACTTGTGCGTCGGAGGCGGAGCACCACTCAACAGGTGTCTCCGTTTGTTTTGCAGGTTCAGCTCATCCCGGATCAGTCTTCGTGTTGTAACTCTCCCGAGGGACAAAAACCCCCAAAACAACCTTTAACATACATTTTCTATAAATAGATCAAATAACCGGTAACCTCTTCTAAAGGATAACCCTAGACACATGTTGCATAGTGATAGGTTATGAATTTTTATCTAAATTTTTACATTTTTCTTTTTAATTAAGATTACTGATTTTTTTAATAAAAAAAAATACCCACCCTCTTCCTTTAACATATCCGGCAGCCACGTGTCTTCCCCCAACCTCAATCGATCGGACACCATTAGAGAGTTTTATGGCCATTTCATCAAAACCCAAAAACACGAAGACCCAGATTCAATTTATCTAGTTTTGCGCTCATGATATTCTCTCTCCTCAACCACATTACACAAAGCCCAGATTGTGTTTGATTAAATTCAACGACCCCCATTGTTAATATGGTATCATTTGATAAAGGGATTATCCAAAAGTGATGATCCAATTAAAGCAATTTATATGTATAAATGTATAATGAAATGAGAAACTATAGGTTGGGAAATTTGACTTTTAAATTTGTTCTTAAGGCATGTAGTCGTGTTTCAGATGTTTTGCAGGGTAAAAAGATTCATGTTCATGGATTAAAACTTGGGTATGAATCATATTTGTTTGTGTTAAATGCTACATATGTATGGATCATCAGATTATGTGGGGAAATGGGTTTTGCATGAAAGGTGTTTGATGAAATGATTGAGAGAGATTTGTTCATTTGGAACTCTTTGATTTGTGGGTAATACTCGTAATAATCAATGCAATAAGTATAGGGAGGTTCTGGGTGTTTTCGAATCGATGCAGGTGGCGGAGTGTAAGGGCGGATGCTGTGACAATGGTGAAAGTTATCGTGGCGTCGATTGAGGTTGAATTTCATGGCTAGTAGAGGCCATAGGTGAGGGTTGGGGGGGTTTCACTACTGGTGGAGGCTACGGTGGGGGTTCACTTCACGGGGATGGGGGGCTGTAAGGGCAAAGGGGTTTTCTTTTTTTTTTAAAAAAAAAAAAAATTAAATTATTTTTTATCAAAATTAATTTTTTTAAATAAGAAAATTACTAAAAAAAAAAACAACTGACCAATTACAAAGTGACACGTGTCACTCTTAACCCATTAAGCAGGTCACAACCTCGCCCCATTTATGGAAGATGAATGTTAAAGGTCATTTAATTCCGGGATAATCAAAAGGCCGTTTTATTTTTGAAAGACCGGACAAATGTCATAATATTCTTGACAAATTTTCCTTTTATTTTTAAAAAGTGTTGAATCTTACTAAAAAGGCGGATGAAGTATTTTTTTTTTATATTAAAAATTTTATACATACACTTCGTACTAATGAAAATGAAAAAAAAAAATAGTTTATTTTACAATAAAAATTCAAGTAATAAACAAGGATGAAAATCATAAACTTTATCATAAAGTCCCTCCTTGTTTAAATAATTGAAACGTTTTTCTTTTCCATCTGTATTTAGATAATGAAACATATTGTTTTTAGTAATTTTTCTCTATTTTTTTTTAATATTATATTCTCAATTTTTGATACATCCTACTAACTAATGGCCCCACAAAACCTTACTCTTTTCCCTCTCCTCAACTTATATCTCACTATTTATTATTTTAATAAATTCAAGTCACCTTCCTAAAAATCCGTGAAAGTAATTTAAACACGGAAGAAGTTAATTAATTGTTATTTGGTATGATTTTAGGGTATTTTGAACCTTTTTTCATGATAAATTCTCATCATAGTTCATTACTTACTCTTATTTATGCAATTTTTGTATATACTATGCTTCACGGGTTTTGTTTGTATTTTGATACATTTTAGCACCTTTTGACACTCATGAAGTCTATAGACTGATTGAAGATGTAAGGACAAGGAAAGAGACAAGCGCGGGTTGATGGAGCTACGAAAGAAACATGAAAGAATGTCTAGGAGATAAAATAAGAGCAATTGGAAGAGTTTAGGAAGGACTTTTATGCATAAGTCAAATTCAACTTGCCATTTGGCTTCTCTATATTTTGAGGTGATTAAAATTGTAGATTAAAGTTCATTTTAAGAGCTTTCTAACGAGTATGTGGACGCATGTCTTTTTTTGACAAGTATGGAAGAAGTTATGACTATTTGAAGATTTTCCTAAAGCGCTGACGCACTTGGTGTGCCCACGACTATCCTTTGGAGAGGTCACGCTTCTCTAGTGCTAAACATTTTGCCCATCACCTATATTAAGGTGGCGTGGCCTTTCCTGTCACTTGGAGATGCTGGCCTCTATTTTTCTGCGATTTTTTTACAGAGCCATCTATGTAATTTAAGGGTAATATAAAAGCCCCCTTAGAATTTAAAAAAAAAATGAAAAAGCCCCCTTAGTTTAGTTGTAAGGCAGAGAAATTTTTTGTAGTTTTTAGCTTGGTTAGGGTTTTTAGAGAGAGAAACTCTTATTTTCTAGAGAGAGAAAGTGAGAAAAATTGTTTAAAAAGCTTGGAATATGTAGAGTTGAAGGAAGGAGACTTGAAGATTTGAATATTACACCTTGCAATATCAATGAAAATTTCTTACTATCTCTCTCACTTTATTGCTTTAATTAATTATTTTTGTATCTTTTCTAATTTTTTTTATTATTTTATTATTAACTTAATTATGTTAAATTAATAATTTGAATTCATGTTCTTAGTTATTATTTCCTTTAGTTTTGCAACTTATTATGATTTATGAGTAGTTCTTTTACTTGGGTTGGTTTTTTTTTTTTTTTTTTTTTTTTTTTTTTTTTTTTTTTTTTTTTTTTTTTTTTTTTTTTTTTTTTTTACAGCTGGAAAAGTAGAGAAGCTACTCTCTACAGTTTATACATTTAACATAAATACAATGAAAGTTTGGAAGTAATTTCCTTATGCTCTGAGAAAGCACTCTTCCTTCTTGCAATCCAATGTGTTCTCCTTGTATGCATTGGATTAGTCTTTTATCTGTGGTCTCAATGTTCAAATGCCATAGTTTAGATCTGAATGTTGCTTGTAGCCCTTTTTGCACTCCTTCAAGACAACCTGAAACCGCATCTCTTTGTTTCTTACGAACCTTGCCCTGGTCAGCAATCCTTTCTTCTATCCTCAGATTCCAAGCGCAGGCCAGCTGTTAGTTCTTTCCTTCCTACCTAGCTTTTTGATGACTAAAAGCGCTGGAACACAGTGACTATGGCCTGCAATTAAAGTAACGAACTCAGGAGGGTGATCAACCCCTTCCTGACCAACCCTTGTATCTTCCTCGAAACCTGGGGGTCTGCCAGAATCCTCGCCCGTGCTTGTCCTGCAGTCAGCATCTAGGTCCTTTGCCAACCTGCAGCTCATATTAGTCTTGTAATCTATGAGCTTCAAAACAGTTAGTGGATTAGGATCAATATTCTTGAAAACGTTATTGTTTCTAGCTTCCCAAATGCACTCCAAAACAGTAATAAAATTATAGAGGCTCCCTTCTAACTTGCTGTTCTTGGCAGAGAGGAATCTTGACCAGTTATAAAGCCATTCTGCAAACGGTATGTGGTATTGGTGGTTAACATTGATCCCTAAACTACAGCACTTCCAGATGCGGCTTGCAAAAGAGTAGTCTCTAAATAAATGATCAATGGTTTCCATGTGCTGTGTGTTTTGATTGCTTCCTTTAAGGTAGAAAATGCAGTAGTGGTTCTCCCCCAAACCTCTTCTTTTCATCTCATACCCAACTGGCAATGCTCCTTTGAGAATTTTCCATAAGAAATTTTTTTGTTTCGGAGTTCCCTGCATCCTCCAGAATTGCTTCCACTTAACTTTGGTCTGGTCTCTGCTGTTGTTCCTGGTTTTTTCCTTTGCATCTTCCTCAAGAAGTAGCCTGTAACCATTCTTGACCGAGTAACGGCCTCCTTTGTCACTCTTCCAAATTATTAAATCCTCAAAACCAGTGTCTAAACCTTTAATACTCAGAATTTTATTAACCGTGTCTTCAATGAAATATTCCTTGCATAGCTCTAAATTCCACTCTCCATCAATCTTCCAAAGTGAGGCAACATTCTCATTGTTGGAGCAACCTTGCACTCTCCAACTTGGCAATGATTCCAAAACCCAGGGGTGGTGAATTTTTGCATAGCACCCATTCCCTATGGACCACGTGCTCCCTCTCTTGAGAAGTTCCAAACCCCATTTTATACTAGTCCAACCCCACGAGCCAGCATTTCTTCTGCACCAAGAGTCCTCAAAAAGTGTATGTTTGTTAATGCCATACTTAGCTTGATATGCCTTGCTTACCAGTGACTCCGTATTGTTTATGATGCGCCACCCTTGCTTTGCTAAGAGGGCTTGATTGAAGAACCGAGCGTCAAGGATGCCTAAGCCTCCTTTGTCTTTCACTTGAGTTGGGTGGAACCAATTTTTCCAGTAAACACCTCTGGCCTTTTTGTTTCCTAGCCACCAAAATTTTGCCACAATACTATTTATTTTCTTTAATATGGTAGCATGGCATTTGAAAACATAGAAAATATAGGTTCCCAAATTAGACAAAACCGATTTAATCAAAGTCAGCCTGCTTGCTTGAGATAGAAAGATCGAATTCCATGCGTTTAGTCTTTCTTTAACACGATCCACAGTGTTGCTAAAAATTTGTGTTTTTGAAGTACCAAAATCAGCTGGAATTCCTAGGTAAATTCCAAAGCTGCTGCTCTTACCAATGCTTAGTGAGGAGGACTTATCTAATTCCAGTACTTGGGTTGGTTAAAGCCATTGATAAATTCACAAATACTTGTTTACATGTGTTGATTTAACTAATATGGAATGTTAATTATTAGTTGAGCATAAGTAGTTTTATTAATAGTTCTTGTTAGTGGCCATTGCTAGAACTATTTATCCAAGCTTTCTCAATGAAGGATCGAGAGATGAAGTTGAGTTAGCTCACTTTTGCTTAATTAACTTAAAATTCCTTGAGAAAAGGAATTCCTTATGGGAAAAGATAAATAAAAGTAGAGCTATTAAATTATACTTCTATGCATGGAGCTATTTAGATATTAATAATAGGCACAAGCTATTATTAATATCTAAATGGCTTAGCTTCATGCATATAATTTTAATATCTAAATAGCTTCATAGACAAAGTATTATAATTTGTATTAAATTTTAATAATTGTGTACATGATTAAGTTGGTACCCAGAATGGGCACCTAGTGGTTTTTCAAAATTACATCTAAATAGCTTCATAGCCAAAGTATTATAGTTCCTTGGCATTGCTATGTTTGCTGCTTTTGGTTTTTAAAAATTATTTGATATATATCATATATAATGAATCACAAATTAATTATACTTTTTTAAATCATAATAATTTTGAAAATTGTTAACAGAAAAGTGAAAACTTTTTTTTCTTGTTTTCTAAAAAACTAAAAACTGAAAAATATAAAAATAATGTCACACAAGCCCTAAATTTTAGGTTTCAGTTAAAGTGGTTCAAATTCCAATTCCAAATTTTATACATGATTCTAACCAATTTCGGGTCTAGCTCCTCAAATTTTAACCGTATATCCGGTTTGCTCATCCTAATTACACATAACTATCAATAATAAATAAATACTAAAACAGACACAGGGAGTGACACATCTAACATCCTGGGGCTGTTTTTTCTTCCAAAACCCTCCTTTCCTTTTTAACTTTTTTTTTATTGTGAATATTTTATACAATCAATCAATATCTAAATACTAAAATAAACACCGGGAGTGACACATGTCACATATAGGTCTCGTTTTTTCCCTCGAAAACCCTCCTTTCCTTTTAAACTTTTTTTTTTTTTTTTAAATATTTGTTACATTTATAATAGTATCAATCCAAATATTTTATACTATCTTATGACAAATATATTCGGTTTTATTTGGTGTTTATTATTTTTCCATAAACATTTACCTAAAATATTATTCCAACTCCTTTTTGATTATTTGATAAACGAGAGTAATATTAGATTGAGAAGATATTGTGTCAGTCCGACTGACGAAACATTTCGGTTTCGTCATTCTGGACTGACAAAATGCAGATTTTTTATATCCTCAATTGGCGGGATGATATCCTCTATTGGCTAGATGATATCCTCTATTAGCTGGATGATATCCTTTATTGGCTATATAATATCATTTATTGACTGGATGATATTTCTACTGGCGGGATGATATCCTCTGTTAGTTGGATGATATTCTCTACTTACAAATGATTTCCTTTATTGGGTAGATGATATTATTGGCTAGATGATATCCTCTATTAGCTAGGTGATATCCTCTATTGGCTTGATGATATTCTTTATTAGCTATATTGTAACACCCAAAAAATTCCTTTCTTTTAAAATACCTATGTTTGCCCTATTTAAAACTTTAAATAGGAAAATCTAAGATATTACCGCCACCGTGAAAACGGCTAAGGCAACTATCAAAGACACACAGTGGAAGATTCTCTTTTAAAATTTTTAAAACGACTCAACATAAGTCAACCAACCAATAGTAAAGTCAAACAAAAGTAAAATAAAGTCAAACCTACAACTTGGAACCATTGTAGGCCCTTAACAAAACAAACCAAATCTCAAAACCTTCCCGTTAGTCTCGCAATAATAATATTATAATATAATAAAAGCAATTATACATCATAATCTTATGGAAACTAGCATGATTTGCTCTTCACTCATGCCCATCATGAATATGCTTCATCACCTGAAAAGCTTCTCTCTACTTGTTTCCACTACTCTCCATTAAAAATGGGTCATCATAGGGCCAAGGTAAATATAAGGCCAAAACACACACAAACACACAATCAGTAAAGCTGAGTACATAAGCGTAATTAAACACACTAACATGCTTTTACGTAACTATTGAAAGGAATTGTGTCCTTCGAACAAGTGCATTATTTCGATAGAGGGTTCGGAATTATTAGAAAGCTAATTATTAAGTGAGGTCATGTGATTAGAATGAATAGGTGGAGGCCGCTTTCGATCAGTCTTATTAATTTATAATTAATATTCCAGCTTAATCTTGACTGAACCCTTCGGGTCACACCCAAGCAACTAACAAACCGAGGCGACGAATTAATTCAGAAGGAATTAATGAGTCGCCCGAGTAATTAATATTTAGACGTCGGAAAATCGAGCTTGAAGCATCGAAACCGAGCGTCAAAAGTCGAGTAAAAAATAATAAAAGACAAGACGAGAGAATTACTAATAAATCAAAAAAATTACTAAAATACCCCAAGCATTGGAATGCCCCGAGCAAACCGAGTGCTAGGGGCATATAGCCTAGCAAGGTGGCTAGCGATGTGTGCTAGCGCACCTTAGCTAGCAAGGCCAACTAGCAGCCCGCACCATGTCCGAGGCATGCTAGTAGTTGGTCGAGGCTGGCAGCCCGCACCAAGTGCATGGCATGCCAGCAAGCCGAGGCTAGCAGCCCGCACCAAGCGTGAGGCCTGCTAGGAAGCTGCAGCTAGCAGCCCGCACATGGTGCGTGGCGTGCTAGTAGGCTGCACCTAGCAAGCCGCACATAGTGCATGGCTTGCTAGCAGCAGGAGTCGGCCAAGCAGCCCGCACACTTGGTGCGTGGCCTGCTAGGCCGAAGGGCATAGTAGTGGTTGGCAGCCCACACTTGAGTGCCCATGTGTGGGGGTGCCACGTGGCGCACTTTTATTGGCTTAAGGGATTGTGTTGGCCGGCTATGGGAGAGGAGTGAGGAACAATTTTGGTCCCCCCCTCTCCAAATGGTCCTCACCTAACCTCTCTTATGAGCATGCCACTTGTTGATTTATTAATAGCTTGATTATTAATTTTATTTTTGATTTGAAATAAAATGGAAAAATCAAATCCCCCACATTGATGGGAGAGCTTTTCTCACTCTTGCATTTCCCTATAAATACCTAACTTGGGGTATTGGGAAAAGCACTTAAGTAAGTGTTGAAAACAGCATCACCATTGTGAAAACCTTTGAACACAATTATTACTCGAGTTTAGGTTGGGCTTAGCTAACTCCTAAGAAATAGGCCATTTTCGGTGTTCAAGTTGTGAGTGGACTTCGTTGGAGGTCCTCGTGTGAGCGGGGCTTAGAGCTTTTGAAGTAAGAGCTCTTTTAAGAGAGCGAAGTACGCGCCAAAGGTATTAAACTCTTTCTTAATCTTGTTGTTTAAGTTAATTATGCTTTATGGTTATAATTATTGTGAGTGTGGTCTTGGCTCGGGTTTCAAACCGCTGTGAGTCGGACTCGCCGAAACCCAACAGCGGTATCGGAGCCTTGCTCATTTATTTTTATAATCATATTTTTAAGGTGTTTTTATGGCTTAATTTTTCTGGTTTTAAGTTGCTAATTAGATTAGTAGCTCGGTTTTATTATTTTAAGCCCGTATTATAGCTGATTTCAGCCCCGAACCTAGATTTTTGCCCGAAAATAGTGAGTTTTGGGCGAAAAAGGTGTTTTTAGCCAAAAAAAAGACCTGAAATGCCTTTTTCGAGGGTTTTTTCGTTTTGATGAAAAATTTATGTCTTTCTAACTTTGAATCTTAATGGCATATTTATGGTGGTTATGTATTTGGTTTTTTCCTTAATTTATATGCAATTTAAAATCTCTGTAAGCATGGTTACTTGGTAGTAATTGGTGCTTGAAAGTTTGGTTTTCTATTTTCACATTAATTGCAAATCCAATGTATTAAGTGTGAAAAATTTGTTCTTTGTTGCTTCCAAGTACTAAAGATTCAATCTTTAATTGTTTTAAGTGATCGAATCTTTGAGTTACTAAATTCCATGAATTTTTTGTTGAACTTTTGATTTAATCATGTATTAAGTTGATTGGAATCATAAAGTTTGAATCTTGTGATAGAAATTTCATTTATCTTCATATTGAAAGATATAATTTTTCAAGGATTCACAAGTGTTAAAGTTGGAATCTTTAAATTGAACTTTGTGTTCATATTTCCAACTCCCTTTTATTTTGTTAAAATCTCCTGATTTATTTAATTAAATTAATAGTGAGTTATTGCCCTTATTATTTTTATTGCACCAAGTTAAACCAATTTTATTAAAGAATGGTTCTTGGAAACAATTTTGGTTATATGTACCTTAATGAATTATTTAATTTAAGTTGGACTTGTCTAATTTTTCATTTTTTGCTCATTAAATTAGTTCTAAAATTAATATAGAATTAATTATATATCACGCATAAATCAGGATGGAAACCCGAGGCTATGACACGCAAATTGAGGCAAGTGCCTCACTTGGCTAGCCGGGCTGCATAGCAACCCATATGTGGCTGTCAAGTGGGCTGTCCGAGCTTGTGTGCGGCTGAAGTGCGTGGCTGCTGCTTGTGTCGATGTAGACACCAAAAAATGTCTCCCCGAAACTAAACTCTATGATAAACAACCTTTCACCGCCATTATTGGTCGGGTTTACTATTTAATCTCGAGAGTGCTTAAAATCTATATTCAATTAAACTCAAACAACAAATCAGGCCTAATGTTTAGTCAAGGCACAATCCAATTTTTTGTTTTTTTAGCCCAAACCTTTTTATTCTTTTCATATTATTTATTATTTTAGCCCAATTAATAAATAATAGCTCAAAATTATGAAACGACACTTAAAAATGCTGTGCGTAATTAGGGTAAAAGTGAATTTGGACGAAAAAATGGAAATAAATTCCACCGTGTCACAAAAACAGGTGCCGCGCCAAGGGAAATCCTGCTTCGTCACGACATATTTTCTCGTGTCACTGTGCCCATGCCGTGACACGGGATTGTTCCGTGTTTTCTCCGTGTAAATTCTTCACGCGCTTTTATCTTCCGTAGGTCGATTCTTTCCCGCATCACACCATATTTCCCCGCGTCGCACTAAAGTGTACCGTGTCACGACATACTAATGATGTGTCGCGACTTTATTTTTAGGGTTTTTATCATTTTAGGGTTCCGTGTGTTCACTCTGCTCATTTTTCCTATAAATACCCCCCTCATTTCTGTTGTTTGGGGGCATCAATTAGCATTCTCTTTTCTTTTCTATGCTATAACCTAAACACTAGCCTACCTTATTCTTTCAAAATACCTTCCTTAAGCACTCCAAGGTATCTGTACTTTACCCAAGGTTCTGTCCTTAAACCAAGGCGTGAAAGCTAGAACTGTTTGAGGGTTTGGCCCAAAATCAACTCTATGTAATTTAATTTAAATTATTGTTTTATTTATTTCCTTTGAAGTTACTAACTCGTTTATTGTTTTATAGTTGCAAGCAAGCTAAATCAAAGTAAGGAATCATGTTCCTTTTAAAACTATTATTTTTCTATCGATTTTATATTGTTGGATTTATTGTTAAATTGCTTCCAATATTAACGTTTGTTCTATTACATATTTATTGATCACCATATTGCATGTTAAAGGGAATATGTAATTGAAAATCACGCCTAATAAGATAATTTGGACGACCGGTTTAGGTTTCTTTTTAATCTTGTTATTAATTCAAGTGATCACTACTATTTTAGAAGTATGTGTAGCATTAATATTCAACCAATTTAGCATAATAATAGCTCTGGAGAAAATTGAATCTTTGTTTGCATGCCTTTGAGATCGCAGGAATAATTTTCGCTATAAGAATCAAGTAGATGAATACGGGCGAATGTGACTCCATGACTCACTTCGTACCATCATCCCTGATCCTCCTTTCGTGGTTCTGAACCATATGGAGTTAGTAATCTCATGGATTATGAATGGGGTGTGACCTTCATGGGTCAATCATTGTTGCCTTTCTTTGTCCCTTAATCGTGGTTGCCTTTTATGATCCGTGAACGGTTTACAAGTTCCTTAAAAACATGTTGTTGGCTCCCTACTTTCCTTGTCCCTAATCGTATTACGTCAAATCCCACTTCCTATGAGTGCCAAGCATATTCTCCCCATGCTTAATGTAGGCGCACTTCAAATGACGCCTACAATTTGGGTACTCCACTGGGGAGGATTCTTGGTCATTTATCGATTTGAGTGATCAGTACTAAATTAAGATGAGTGGATGAGACTTGAAAGATTCTTGAAAAGTATTCCTATGATTAATTTGGCAAATTTTGCATATGCATAGACGTTTTAACGTTGCATTTAGGTCTGCCCCGTAGAAAATATTGAATAACCTGATTACAAAACGAAGGAAAAAAGGCACTAGTCAGATTTTCTAACTGCCGCGCCACGACAGATCCTGCCGTGTCATGGCGCTGTGTTCGCGGTGTTCAGCACCATGACACGGTATATTCTGCCGTGTCGCGGCAGTCCTGAAATCTTTCTAGTGGCTTTATTTCTCTTGTCACAGTCAGCTTCCTTTGGTTTTTCTGAAAAAACGTGTGTGTTCTACATACATCTTAGCCCCGGGGATTTAAGCTCTATCAACCCAAAAACGCTCATGGCAATAAGGGTTCATCCGAGTTATTAAATCCACCCAAACCATGGAGTCGTGTTCGATTTCATCACGAACTCGCGGAGTCGCCTTTTGGCATACACCCTCAAGGGAGGCTTCTTTGCTAACGCGTCCAAACTCTTAACCATGGTACCATTTGACACCAAAAAGCTTGACCATAGTTGAACATAGATCTTGACCTTAGGTTGCGAACTTTGTTTGTATCATCGTGACAAAGTGCTACGTGGTTTATTTGGTGCTAACCCCACATGTGTTTGTTCATTTTGTTTTTTGGACTAACCTATGACCAAGGGTTTTTATTTCCACATAGTAATTAGTGCGGACTTAAAACTGAATAAAATCTGGATAAATCACACAACTAAACCTGGAACTGTGCACCTTGTTTGGCAGCTCTGACGCGCCACGGTATGCAGCGCCATGACATGGTGCTTTGTATCGTCTGACGGTGCACTGCACCGTGTCACAACAGTCAGCACCGTGACACGGTGCCCAAGAAATGTGTCCTGTTGGTTTATTTTTGGTTTTTGTGCGTACTTATGTGGTTCGTATGTCCGTTTTGATGTCATTTCTAGCTGCACGGTCATAACACGAGTCCATAACCTCACTTAATCACTCACAAGTCATGTCGAGTTCACGCACTTTTCCTTGAGTCGTGCACCATTTTGTTTATAATCGTACTTTAGGATGGTTTTGTGTCGTTTTTCATTTTTTTAGGAGTAAGTCGGATGGTATCCTCCCATACATACTTTTATTTATCTAAAAAAATTTCAAAATTTTTTTTTTTTTTGCCTTTTCTTTTCCGGTTGGGTCAAGGTTAAGTCTGGTCAATAAAGGTGTGTTTGTTTCAATGTCACAGCACTTGGTCAAGAAGCATGAGTAGATTATTACGGTTCAAGTCACTACCTCAACAACCTCTTATTCTTAAGAGGTGTTCAAGAAAACCACCACAATCATCTCCACAAAGTCCATCTCTAGTTTATTTTCAACCAATGGCTTCTTAGGAGGATATTGAGAACATTAACAAGTCCATCGAGACACTCTCTACTATGAGGCAAGCGCTCACTACCAAAGTCACTACGATAGAGCAAAACAATGTCTCTACGGCTGCAATGGAAAAGATCAAAGAGCAAATGAGTAAGATCTCTGAAGAATTCACCTATGTGGAGCAACCTGCCACCTCTTTGTCCATAAGGGACATGCTTCTTGAGAAGTTTTCCACTGCTGGCATCCCCTATTTTAAGCCTATTGATAACCCGATATTCCACTTGAAGGCCTTTTTTAGCAACCATGGCTCTTAAGGGATTAGATGTAGCACTCTTCCCTATCGTGTTTCCTCTTTTCTTGGAGCATGCCTGCCAACAGTGGTTCTACTCTTTAGAATCCAATCATGTTGCGACTTGGGAGGATGTTACTGAAAGCTTCATGAGCCGTTACAAATGTAACATCCAGGCTAAGACCTCTGAACGTGAACTCTCCATTCTAAAAAAAAAGGAGAATGAAGGCTTCACTACTTATTTGAGCAGGTGGAGAGAAACAGATGCACTCTTGGTGGATCCTCCCAAAGAGAAGGAGATGGTTCGCCTCTTTATTCCAAATCGGACTCATAAGTACAAGCAACATTTGAATTTTCTGCCTTTGAACACCTTTGAAGCTGTGTACTATATTGGGAACAATATTGAGGATGAGCTGATGAAGACTGTTGGTAGCAACAATAACAACAACACTTGGAAAAAAAAGAAGAACGACAATCCTTCTTCTTTGTCTTCCAAGCCCAACAATGCTACCAACAACATCAACATCAATGATGTGTTAGCTCTTAATACTCCTAATCAGAGATTGCAAAGGCAAAAGAGGGTTTACACGCCTTTGGGAATGAGCTATGACGCAGATTTTTATCGTCTGCATAGTCAAGAATTGATCATGCCTATTGGACCCTTTTCAGAACCTCAACCAGAGAACATAAATGCTAGCTACGACCTCAATTCTCATTGCAAGTTTCATCAAGGAAAGGGTCATACTACTGAGAAATGTTAGAGGTTGAAGGATGCAATCCAAGACCAGATTGATGCTAATCAGCTTCCTGTCCCTTCAGAGGGCAAGAAGCCTAATATTCAAACAGGTCCTTTTTTGATTCTTTGGCTATCACGGGAGATGAAGTCTCCTTTGATCTGTCACTACTCATTCAATATGTGAATGAACCTCTCCTAGAAGTTGTCTTTGTTTCAAGCTATGAAGTAGTGAATGGAATTTGGGATAGTGACGCTGAAGACGTCTATCTCAAAGATATAGCCTGTTTATCTCTTGACACTAGTGAAGATGTTTGGGGGGACCTTGAGGTCAAGGTTCTCACCTGGAATGGAAGGTTGCAATAACCTAGTCCACCTCTACCGCAAGCACAACCAACAGTTGATCCTATTGACCCTGTGAGCAATGATGTGATCAAGAAACGACAAAAAACTAAGGTAGAAATAAATGTATGAAAGCTTTTAGCTACCTCCCTTGAGCATCGAAAGGCTGTGATGAATACTCTAGTGAAGATAGGAGTTGATAGTGACATGACTCCACAAAGGGCTAGTCAGCTTTCTCACAACTGAATTGCCAAGTACCAATAATCTGATTTCCTTTTCTGATAAGGATCTGCTCCCGGAAGGGAATCAACATAACAAGGCCTTATACCTTACTGTGGTGTGTAGGCAGATGAATGTTCCCATGCTCCTAGTTGATAATGGCTCAACAATCAATGTATGCCCACTACGCACTGCAAAAGAAATTGGGCATAAAAAATGAAGAATTGATCCCCTCCACTCAAGGGATTCATGTTTATGATAATACTTGCCATCAAGATGTGGGTACTAACATGTTAAACATTAGTACTAGAGCCATTGAACGTCGCACTTGTAAGGAGGGGGTTCCCATCGTAAGGGGTCCTCTCTTTAAATGCCCGTGGCCCTTTAAAAGGCTAGGACTTTACACTTGTTAGGGTGTAGTTGGATTTAAATTCCTGACTGTTTGGGGGACCTTGAATTAGAATTGATTCTATCATTACGCTTTTTTGTAAGAAACAAGTAGGGAGTCACTAATGAGTTTTAGGAAAACTCATAAACCTCGTTCATGCCTTTCTTCCATGTGGAGTTCATGGAATAATTAGCACGAATCATAAATTTACCCATGCCCAAATTGGTCTATAAACCAGAAATGAGTTTGGGAGCGAGGGTACTAAAATAATGTTCCCTTTAGAGGGGAATCGTTATCCTAGCCCTAGTGCGGCCTCTACTAGCTCTTCCTTTTTTACAAATTCATCACCAAACAATATATACAACGCGATACCTAAAACTATGTTAGTTGATTTTATTTACACATATTAATTCACGCAGGAATTACATCGTAATGTCGTTATTCTTATTTAATCTAATTCGTGAAAAAGGACAAGAAAATAAACAATATTCGCCTTGGCTTAAGTGATCAACTAACAATTATTTAATTCAATTCTAATCTTTATTTAATGCAAGATACTATGTGGAATTGATTAATGAATTATTTTAAAGGTGATCAAACAACACTAATTAATTAATTAGGGTTCTTTTAAGCAAGAAAATAAAAGTGATTTAACTAAGTGCTCGGGAATTTACTACTTCTCTTTTCTAGATCTTCGTTTAGAAAACTTATGGACTCCTTATTGTTGGGGAACCTCCACCCTAGTAACAAAATATCAAAAGGGGTGAGTGTTTGGGACAAGAGGGGCTAGGTTGCACAAGTCCACAAGCATTTCGCCAGAGTTTTAGGTTATTTTTCTGTCTGTTTAAGCCTTGATTTAAGCTCTTATTTATAGAGAATGATTAGGTTTAGGGTTACGAGCATTCTGCCGCAGCAGGTGTCGCGCGCAACAGGATGAGTTGCGCGCGACATCCCAGAGCAAGTGATTAGGTTGCGCTGCAATGGGCAGCGTAACTTATTGTCTTGTGCGCAGCTTTATGGTAAGATTCGATTTTATATTTTTCGTATAATTCTGAATCTTTTGCAGCGCAACTCTGGAGGTTGCGCTAGGTGTCGCACGCAACTGAATTAGTTGCGCGCGGCAGCCCAGCGCGACTGTTTGAGATGCGCTTGGCTTTTTCTGCGGCAGCATTAAAATTTAACCTAGGCGCTCCTAAATCCGTCATTATTGGGTTTTAAGCACGGGCTTAAGACTAATTATGATCGGGTTTAGTTAATTGGACCTTTGTTTTGGCTTTTATCTTTAATTCGGGCTAGTCTTTTGTGTTTTATGGCTTAACTATTTCTCCATAAGTATTCTTCACTTTGATCCAACACGAAGATGGTTTTATTTTTCGTCATTGCACTTCCTGTCGGGACAGGAGGCCAAAATTAGATGTCTACAGTTAGCCCCCACTTTGATCGAGTCTAGAATAGAAAATGATCAAAGTAGTCAAGGAAATAAATCCGAGACTCATTCTGCGAAGTTCTCTAAGGATAGAGAATCTTTCAGTAATGTTTAAGGATGTCGAAACAATCCTTGGTTCGCTAAGTGTTTGAAACAAGTAGCTATTAAGGCTAGAAAAAAGTTTTTAATAGTCTTAACGCGCTAAAGAATCTAGATTGATCCTTTGCAATTGTAGAACGCTTTTACAAGTAAAGGTGTTCTAGGTGATGTCAAGGCATGAGAAAAGATCGGTTTTAAAAGGATAAAAGGGGAAGATTTCCTCTCAATCGTGTCATCATTGGTCTAAAGTCCCTCGATATGTCATTGAAACTATAGCCTGACTTTAACAAAGTAAAAAAGATGAAAAGGGGATTTTGGTATTCGAGCCGAAATGGTCTGGTATTCGAGCCGGATGTCCACAAGATAGATATACATGTCTTACGACTGGAGGCATATATCCAAATCTAGTGAGAGGGAAGAAAGTCAACAACTCTCTCACTAGTTTTGTCCACAAGATGAGTACACGTGTCTCAGAACTGGGGGCACGTGACTACATAGGCGCGACATCGTCTCGTCGCTTCTTTATACAGGGAGTGGTCGGACACCCTAACTGTCCGGTAAGTTAGTAAGCGCACTAACTACCGTATTTGCTCCCATTCAAGAAGTGCCTGTTCCTGATGGTTCGGCGCGCCTGTTGACTCGTGAGCTAACGCCTACAGTAATTCTCTACCAGTTCCCAGAGGTAGATCTCGTAAAGCTTGGGATGAAGTGAAATTTTACGCAACACCTACGCCGTACGATACGCCATTTGCATTTTTACGCTGCATGAAACGCCTTCCTCTTTACTTCGGATGTGAAAAAAGAAGAAAACCCGGACATTTGTAACGTCAGTACAGTAATATGACAAACCTGTCTATGGGTGCTTTTACGTAAAGCACCACCACGAAACGTCTTAAGGCATTCTTATGAAAAAAGTTCAAAACATATGCTTGGGGAAGGCACAAAGCACGGTGTGCATGCAAGAATGATGCAAAAAACTAACAAAGAAGAAAACAAACTACAATATGAAAAGCAATTTAAAAAAGATTTTGATAATTTGCGCACCATTACGTCTAATAACGAGCAAAAACCGGTAAAAAAATGATCAAACGGATCAAAATCAAGATTCCGGTCATTTTAGTGACTAGTACCCGCGCGCAACTCAGAAGGTCGCGCTGGCCAGGCGCTCGCATCTTTCTGAGTTGCGCTGGTATGTCACGCGCAACTGATTCAGTTGCGTGTGACACTCAGTTCAGCAAAAAAAAAAATCGCAAAACGTGATTTTTCATTTCGCCTTCTCTCTCCTTCCTTCATCTATTTTCGCCCCTTTCTCTCTCTAAAGAGCTCGGTTTCTTGCGATTTTCGAAGCTAAAGGAAGCAAATTTCGTCCTTAATAATTCATATTTTCTGTAATCTAATGTAAGTTTTTTGCTAAAATTTGTTCTTTTCCAGCTGAATTTGAACGATTTTCGAATCGTTAAACCCCAAATTTCAAATTTGGGGGTTTTCGATTCAGTCCATTATTCTAGAAATTGTTTTCTCTATGTTGTTATACTATGTTTAAGGAGTGTTTTGCAACAAATTTCACAAAAAATTGTTATGCATTGAACCTTATATGAGCATTTCTTTGTTCAAGTTCGTTCTTGCCCTTTTCCTTCGAATTTTGCTTGATTTTATTGCTTTTTCTTGCTCATTTTGGTTATAATTGCAAATTATGAAGTAGATTATAGTGATGGAACCAATATTACTTTCATAATTCATTTTCACGAATTTTGAATTGTTGAAAAATGGCGCGAAACATACTCTTAGCTTATTCTTGCCATGTTCAAACTTCAAAATTGTTTGGTAGACGATAACCATGTTTATATTACCGTTATGCATCTAGAAGTAGTTGATTCTTTAAGATTTTTGAAATACAATCCCTTGAATACTTAGTTGAACTGGTATAGGATAGCTTTTGTGGGTGTTAGAAGCCCCCATTTACTAAGTTTGACTGCAAGTATCGTAGCCCCCAAGTATGGGTGGCATTCGATTTTCGTGTTTTGCCCTATTGGCAGCCGTTATGCTGCCGAAATGGGTCTAAAATACGTATATTAGTTTAGTTTAGGAAATAAAGTAAACTAATTAAAGAAACTTTATCCATCATAGCATGGACTCGCCTCCATTAGTCGATGTTGAGGAGATTCTAGGTGGTCCGGACGAGGCGGTTCGCCCTCGGAAGAGGGTGACCCGTCCTTCAGAGGAGGTTTGAGAGCGAAGCGTCGCAACCGATCGACGTCGCTAGGAGGATGTGGTTTGGGAGGCTCCTACCAACTGGGACTCTAGGGTCCTTAAGTGGGACCCAGACCATCATGTCTTGATCAAAGTGTGGCGCAGCATCGTGAGTTCTTTGCGCCTTTGTCTCTTTCTTTTTTCTTTTTTTTTTCTTCTCCTTTTAAAACCATAACCGTTCTTTTATTTTTATTCTTTTATTTTCCTTAAAGTGACCCTAGCATGTGTTTATACGACTCTGGTGACCTACGAGCCCGTTTTGAGAGTTTGCCCGAGGTGGCAAAGGAGATTGTGGCACTTTCCGGGATTGTTTCCCAGCTGGCGGCTCTTCGGGATTTATCGAGTCAGCCTGCATCGTCAGCTTTCCTCCGTGGATTGCTTGAGTTTTGGTGGGATTCCACTAACACTTTCTACTTTCCATGGGGAAAGATGATGGTTACCCCTTTTGATTTCTCTATGATTACGGGTTTTCCTTTTGGAGGCGAGCCCGTAGTTATAGAGTTCGTTAAGGGGTCAGACGAGAGACTGCGCGGCCTTGTGGGGGATCGTCTTGCGTCGGCCCTTCACTTGTACGCGTAGTCTTGTCCATACTCAGTTCTTGCCGACGAGTTTTTGGCTGACGAGCTTGATTGGCAGTGTACACCTCAGCAGCTGGCTCGGATATACATTGCTCACGATCTTTCCGTCACTATCATAAGTGATCGAGGAGAGTGTTTCGCCATTGGGTTACTTATTTGCCTCAGTGATTTGGGGCAAGTAGGTGACCTGAGTTGGGCGGAGGTGTCGTATGCCCGTATGCATACAGCTATGGCCAAGGCGGCCCGGGTGATGGATTCCGCGGCAGCTACTGAGGTGCCTCGGATCTCCCTTACGTGGCATGGTCGTGTCCTTGAGGTATGTGTTTTAAGCTTTTTTTTAGTTATTACTTTTTCTTGTCTCCTTTCGGCTTATCTTTTCTCGGTTTCAGGCTTGGGGATACTCGTACATGCCTTTCTTAGCCCCCAGGATGCTTGGGGCTGCTCGTTTTCCTATCGGCCATCGATTAGTCACGATTAAGAAGAGACGAGCCACTTTTGCTGGCGACTTTCGCCAGAGGATCCTTTCGGCGACTCATGCGTCGGTGAGTATTCCAACTACATGTGCATTTTTTGATTTTATTTATTTTCTGACAATTTTTCATGTGGTTGTGTTTTATAGATCGATCTCCGTCCTTGGAGTTTGATCGTCAGAGTCCTTGAGGTTATCCGGTTTGGCATGGTTCGTTGCCATTTTCGGGCCCTCTATCCGGGACTCTCGGTGCTCTAGAGGACAGACGCTTGGTTTTTAGGCGAGCGTGTTCTCTGGCAGTTTTCGTCCTAGAAGCCTTTGATTCCTGCGGATCCTCCGATCTGGATGTTACGTCCGGACTTGGTGTCTACCAAGGATTGAGCTCAGGCGATCCTTGGTTATCTAGCGGAGCAACTGGTGCTACCGGATGTTTCTTATCCGGCTTTTATTGCATCCAGGTTGACTCCTTTTCCAGCTTTTGTTCCGGTTGGTAATCTAACTCTCTCTTTTTCTTGTTTCTATTTATTTTTCGGAACTTTGACCCTTTTATCATTTTTGGTCATATATATTTTTTAGCGGGTCGAGCTAGGTGGTTCGGTGCCTCGTACGGCGGAGATCACATATACCGATGCTGTCGGATCGGTAATTCGTGAGACCCTTCATGCAGCGGAGGATGATGAGGGGATACCGTTTGTACCTGAGACGGTTGAGTCGGTAAGTCTTTTGTGTATATGTACTTAAACATTTCTATTTATTTTTTGTTTCATATACATTTGTTTACTAACTGTCCTTGTATTCTTGGAACAGGTTCCGCGGGAAACCGTGAACGGCATGGTGGGGACTTTACGTGCTTTCCGAGCTGCTTATCAGAGAGCCCTCGCGACTTTATCATGTCGTGATCATCGGATGACCGCGGTAAGTTTTATTTCTTTTATTTTCAATGAAGTTATTACATTTCATGTATTAATCTTCATTTTGGATTTTGCAGGATGTGCAGCAACCGTCTAGTAGTCGCCGAGCACCCTAATTCCTTTTGTACACATATTGTTATTTATTTTAGGAAACCGATGTGTGTATATATATATATATATATATATATATATATATATATATATATATATATATATATATATGTGTGTGTGTGTGTGCGCGCGCGCGCGCGCGCGCATTGTTGTACATTTGTCACTTTTGTATATATGTCATTATTATTATTATTATTTTTTGTTTCCACGTGTACATTATTACTATTTTTATTTAGGTTAATTTTTAAATTACCGCCCAAAAATATAATCATTTTCGAACTTACCACTCGTTTAATTTTTTATTTTAAATTACCACCCCTTAAATTAAATAAATGCTTAGATTACCACCCATTTCAAAAATCTAGTTGAGTTTCCGTCTGTAGGCCCCACCTAACACTTTTTTTGACCCTATTGACTGATTTTTTTCCCCGATTTTTCTAGTTTAAAAATGCTCTCTAAACTTTAATTCACATTTCCTTCACCAAATTCTAACAAATTTTAAAGAGAAAAATGTGAATTGAAGTTAGAAGAACGTTTTTAAAGGAAAAAATCGGGGAAAAATTCAGTCAAAAGGGTCAAAATAAGCGTTAGGTTGGGCCCACAGACCAAAAATCCACCGGATTTTTAAAACGGGTGGTAATCTGAGCAATTATTTAATTTAAGAGGTGGTAATTTAAAATAAAAAATTAAATGGGTGGTTAGTTCGAAAGTGGTTACATTTTTGGGTGGTAACTTAAATATTTTGCTTTTATTTATTTTATATTTTTTTTAAATAAAAGAAAAAAATTTTCGAGGGAGGGAAAGGGTTCCCGACTTACCCCTTTCAAAAAAATAACCAAAACTCGAAAAGGGAAGGCGAAAAGAAAGCAAAAAAGAATAAATAGAAAATAATAATAATAAAAAAAAATGAAGGAAGTAGGAAAATAATTAAAAAGAAAATAAGAAAGTAGGAAAAAAATAAAAAAAGAAAATAAGAAAGTAGGCAAGAAAAGGGTTAAAAGACAAGCGTATGATTCGTCTTAAGATTTCGTGAAGATTCCGTCATTATGTGAGCCAAAATACGGAAATAAATTTAACTCACATGCTGCGACAGGAGAGACGCGCGCATGTGAATTAGTTGCGCGCGGATGTCGTGCGCAACTCATGAGTTGCGCGCGCCACCTTTTGGTGAACTTTCCTTTGAGCCAAATTTGCTGAAAACTTGCCCCTTTTGGGTCTATTTAAACGTGGTTTCGTGTAGGCTTTTGATCATCTCGCATTCATTCGCTTAGTAATATAAGAAACTAACAAGAATTAATCTCTCTAAATTTTTATTCTCACTCTTTTTTTTTAACAATGTTTGAAGCAATGGGTCACTTCCCTTTCATCCAAGGACAAACTAGCTTTCAAAATTTATCACCTAGACCCTCTATTGAGTTATATGCAACTAGTGGTTAACTTTGATTTTCTTCATGCCGCAGTCAACCATTGGGACTCTATTCACCATCTTTTCTTGTTTAAAGGGGACGAAATTGTCCCCCTACCCAGTGAGTTTGAGGCCTTGCTAGGTTTCCCTACAAATACTCTCCCTGTGACTTATTCACTTACCTTGTCGGATCCCAGACCTATATTCCAAAGATTTTTTTGGCTTGTCCGACAATGTTATGACTAATATTGGAACTGAAGAAGGCGTGAACTTGATTCAATTTATTGAACATTTCGTCTCCCCTCGTGACAACATGACTAAACAATGCTTTAAAATTCGTGCTTTATGTTATTGTCTTGTTGTTAATTGTTTACTTAGGACAGGAAAAGAAAACAGAGATTATTCCATGGTGTCCATAGAAGAGCAAATAGAGGGATGTCATTCACCCGCTCCTTTGGCTTTGGCGGAAACCGTTCTATGTTTGAATCGCCTTAGAGGAGACCCTAACAAAAACGGTTTCACAGGAAGTCCATTCCTATTACGCGTACGTTATTTTTTCCGTCGTTTATCAGCGCAAGTTACGATGTTGCGCTGGCATGACTAACGCAATCTTCTGCGCTGCGCGCGGATGGTGCGTGCAACTGGTTTTAATGCGCGCGCCACCTGCTTGTGTAAAAAATCGCAAACTGATTTTTTTTTTCTGTTTTTTTTGTAGATTTGGCTCATGGAGCGTTTGCGAATTGTTGATCAGCCACAAAACCTTGAGGGTAATGGAGTGAGGACATTCCCTGGACGTCGAATCCTTTATAAGCATAAGAATGAAGAGGAATGGACGTTGTTTTTCAGTCGTAGGGTTCCTAACATACGTTTTGTGATTCCTTGGTGGAACATAAATAGTATAGTTGGGAATAGTCTCAATTGCCCTTACATTAGGCTTTTAGACCTATCTAGTACTACTTATGTTTTTCCTTGTAGGGTAATGAGACAATACGGGATGAAACAAATTATTCCCCCGCAAGATTGTGATGCCCCTAAAGATGTGACTTTTAAACCCGAGCGAATTTTTTGTTGGATGGAGTATTGGTCATGTCTTCCTAGATGGGTAGTACAAAATCCTACTGCGAGTATTGCATTATCTTCCTTTTACAAAGCTTGGATGCATGCGGCGGATAAGGGCGAATTAAACAAGGCTCGATCTTAATATCAAGCCGTCACGGCTCGCAATCAACCTAAGCCCTTGATGCATTCGGCCACCACTACTCCTCCTAGTGGCCAAAACAAAGGGGTGAGAAGAAAATTAGACTTCTCATCTCCTAAGGCGCGTTTGAAGGAAATAAAAAGGAAAGATCCCTCCAAACCCGCACAATGAGGTGTGATAATCAAGGAACCTTCGCAACAAACTAAAAAAAGGACTCTAACAAAAGCTTCGGAAAAGGGAAAAAAGGTTGAAAAGACCCCAATTCCAAAATTGAAGAACAATGTATGGGTCAAGAAGAAGAGTGTAGGAGAAAGCTCTAAGGTTTCTGAAAATACTGCGATGGAAACCACTCCTCTATCGTCCGTGACAATTGAGGACATAGTAAAACCTTAGAGTGTTACAGAGTTTCGCTATTAGTTTTAAATTGAATAAAGTGTAATCACTACTATGTTTTTTTTTCACTTACAATCTAGCTAGTTCAACAATGTCTCTCTTTTCTTTGAAATTTGAATGAAATAAAATGAGCTTTATATTTTTATATTTTGATATGACCAAATCATAAAGATTGCCTACATATTCGCATTACGAAATCAGGTCTTTGCGTAGTTCTAATGTTTTTTTTATTATGTATTTTTTTATTTTTCTTTAATCTCTTAGGTAGAAATTAAATGAAAAATTGATCAAACCTTGTTTAAAAACAATTAAATCAAAATTTTAATTTTATTTTCCGAGTATATGTTATATATAAGAAACACCCTCTTTTTGCCGCAAGTAAAAGTCGTAACTTTATTCAAACGTAAAAATTCAGGTTTGCAGTTCGTCATCAGGTGGCGAGCGCAACATCTGTAGTTGCGCGCGCTTCGAAATCTGTTGCACGTGACATCCGCGCGCAACTATTCCAGTTGCGCACGACACCTGTGCTACGAATGTCTCGCGAATTTTTTTTAAAATTTCTGTATTATTATCCCCCCAAGTGTGAAGATTTTTTCATGATGTTCGAAAAAATCTAAACACTTAGAACGGTTTATTATTTCTAAATTACCCCCCCCCCCCAAGTGTTATGTGTTTTACCGTGTTATTTGGTAAAATGCATAACACTTAGAATCTTTCCATTGAATGCTAATTAAAATTGGTTGTATGAGTGAACGAGTTTATCCGGATTTCATAAATGTTTATTAATTAGCGAATTTTATCTCCTCCGATATCCCTTAATCTGACGGCTCCTCCTGATAGGATTTCAATTACGTGGTAGGGACCTATCCAATTAGGTTTGAATTTCCCTCTTGGATCGGTTAGTGGACCCCTAACCTCCTTTAGTACAAAGTCACCTCCTTTTATATTTCTGGGTTTGACTCTTTTATTGAAATGACGCGCAATGCGCCTTTGGTAGACTTGTAAATGATGCAAAGATTTTAATCGTCGTTCATCGAGGAATAAAAGCTCTTCATACCTCGCTCTTACCCATTATGCTTTCGGTAGCTCACTTTCAAGTACAATGCATAGGGATGGTATTTCCAGTTTGACTGGTTGAACTACGTCCATTCCGAAAACTAAGGAGTATGGAGTTACTCCTATTGATGTTCGTATAGACAATCTATGACCCCATAATGCGAAGTGTAGTTTATTATGCCAATCTTTATAATTTTCTGCCATTTTCTTAATGATGACTGTTGTTTAGGGTATTTTTACCCTGCCACGTGGCCCAATCAGAGGGTGACACGTGTCAGCCTCAGATTGGTCCAAAATGGACCAATCCCTGTTTGACACGTGTCATTCCAGAGATAAAAGGGAAAAGGCGGCCTTCAGGCCCAAATCCCTAGAAAGCCGAAATACGGCGCAGCCCACCAATGATTAGGGTTCAGTGACCTAATCAGGGGCAATTCCCAATGACCCTATAAATAGGGAGATGTCCCTCATTTTGAGGACACGTTTTTACCATTTATTACAACTGCATTCTCTTACATCAGAGAAACACCTGAGCTTGGAATCCGAGCAGATACCCACCTAAATTTCCGTTCTCTTTATTCCGTTTCAAGTTATTAACTTGTGCGTCGGAGGCGGAGCACCACCCAACAGGTGTCTCCGTTTGTTTTGCAGGTTCAGCTCATCCCGGATCAGTCTTCGTGTTGTAACTCTCCCGAGGGACAAAAACACCCAAAACAACTGTTATATTTTTATTTGCCGACTTTACACCTCCATTCATTTGAGGTCTGTATGGGGATGAGTGATGATGTTTAACTTTATAACGAGTTAAGAGGGTCTCGACTTCATCTTTGAATTGAGATCCATAATCACTAATTAGTTCATGTGAAACTCCATATCTACAAAATATGTTTCGTTTGAGAAACTTTGCGGCATGTTTAGAAGTGATATTCACGTAAGAAGCGACCTTAATCCACTTAGTGAAGTAGTCGATGGCTAGTAATACGTACTCGTGCCCTCCTACTCCTGTTGGAGAGAATTTTCCAATTATGTCAATTCCCCAAGTTGAAAAAGGCCAAGGGGAAGTGAGATTGTATAGTTCGGATGGTGGAAGGTGTTGTAAATTAGCGAACATTTGGCACTCTAGACATTTTTTAACATATTGTATGCAATCATGTTCCATAGTGGACCAATAGTACCCTTGTCGTGAAATTATTTTTGAAAGCATTTTACCATTCATATGAGGTCCACAAACACCTTTGTGAGTATTTTCCATAAGGCGTGTGGCTTCCGGTTGGTCTATACACAATAAACTTTGACCATTAGGTCCTTTTTTACATAATTGACCATTTAATAGACCATATTGGGCCGCAAGTGTTCGTAAGGCTCGTTGGTCTTTCGATGAAGTATTTTCGGGATATGTGCCATGGGTAATATATTGGAGGATATGATCATATCAGGGACTGTCTCATTCCATGTCATTTATTTCCTCTATTGTGTTGCAATATGCTGGTTTTTCTCTTCTATCAACGCATAATGGCATCATATTTAAGTGATCTGGAATGTTGATCATTGAGGCTAATTTTGCTAGCACATTGGCAAATTGATTGTCATCCCTTGGGAGATATTTAAAATCATTATGTTCAAAATGCTCAATGAGTTACTCTAGGTGTGCTTGGTATATATCATTGTGGAGTTCTTTATTTTCCATTTTTTAGTACATGATTTATAATCAAACTAGAATCTCCATATACCTCTAATTTTTGAACACCTATGCTAGCTGCTGCTTCTAATCCAATAATGCACGCTTCACATTCTGCGGCATTATTGGTAACCTTATAGTCTAGTTTAATAGAGATTAGAGTATGTGCTCCCTCTGGAATTATGAGTAACACTCCTACGCCACATCCTTTTTGATTGGACGCACCGTCAAAGTACATTACCCATTTGTCATCTTGTTTCATGAGAATCTCTTCATCCGGAAGATGAGTAGTTTCTGCACGACTTGTCTAAATTTGATGTTGTGCCTGAAAGTTGGAAATCACTTTTCCTTTCATTGATTTTTCAGGAATATATTTTAACTCAAATTCGGCCAACATCACCAACCACTTAGATATCCTTCCTTGTATAGGTGGTTTTTCAAACAAATACTTTATCGGGTTTTGTTATGAAATCACATGAGTAGTGTGTGGTAGCATATAATGTCGTAATTTTTTAGTTGCCCACACTGATGCTAGGCTTGTCTTTTTCAAGGTGCTATATTTTTTTTTCATATTGAATGAATATTTTACATATGTAATATACTACACGCTCGACTTTTTCTACCTGTTGTGCTAACATGGCACCTGTGGCTGTGTCCGTAACTATAATGTATAGCCTAAGAGGTAGTTTGGGTACTGGTGGTGCTAAATTTTGGTGGACTTTTGAGATAATCTTTTATTTTCTCAAAGGTCTTTTAGCATTGATCATCCCATTCATGTTTCTCCTTTTTTTTTTCTTCAATTTTTTAAATATTGGCTCACAAGTCATAGTTAATTTGCTGATAAATCGACTAATGTATTGTAGTTTGCCAAGGAATCCCCTAATTTCTTTTTCTGTTTGAGGGGGAGGCATGTCAACGATTGCCTTTATTTTAGAGGGATCTATCTCGATGCCACTTGTGCTTACTACGTATCCGAGTAACTTGCCAGAAGTTACTCCTAAGGCGCATTTTTGTGGATTCAATCGCATTTTGTATTCTTTTATGCGAGTGAATAATTTGTGTAAATCTTTTATATGTCCCATTCTATCTTTGGAGTTCAAGATCATTTCATCCACATACACTTCTATTTCTTTATGCATCATATCATGCAAGAGAGTCGTAGCCGTTCTTTGGTACGTAGCTCCTTCATTTTTTAAACCAAATGGCATGACTGTGTAGCAATACGAACCCTAAGGGGTAATAAAACATGTCTTTTCTCCATCTTCTTTTGCCATTAAAATTTGGTTGAAACCTGCGTCTCCATCCATAAAGGATAACATCACATGTTCAGCCGTGTTATCTACCAATATATCAATATGTGGTAGAGGAAAATCGTCTTTAGGGCTAGCTTTATTAAGGTCCCTAAAGTCGACACACATGCGAACTTGTCCATCCTTTTCAGGGACTGGGACAATGTTCGCTACCCATTCTAGGTAATTACATACGCGAATAAAACCTGCGTCCAACTGTTTTTGTAATTCTGCGACATTAGGTTTCATTCGTCGAAGTTTTTTTTTACTGGTTTAGAGGTAGGGTTCAAGGGAATGGTATGTTCCGCAATTTCCCTATCTATTCCAGGCATGTCCTTGTATGACCAAGCAAACACGTCTTCGAATTCTTTGAGCATCAATATGAGGGTCGATCGCTCTTCCGGATTTAGACTTAAGCCAATTTTGACTTCTCTTTTATTTTCGTTAGTTCTTATATTAACTATTTCAGTTTCTTCAACAATAGGGTTCTTTTGCTCTCGTTCATTCATTAGCTCAACCAATTTATTAATGTTATCATCTTCATTAGATTGATTTTTATAGCATTCAAAAGATTCAAGAGAAGGCATATACTCGGAAATAGAGCTCATATTATTAAAATTAAAACAGAATACATCAAGAGAAAAATCCTTTTTGGGATATTCTTACTTAGAACTAGAAAATAAAGACTCAGTAATGGCCACAAGGCCTAGATTTTTAGCTTCCCTTGAGTCTACAATAGATTCATCGTCCGATTCTTCAAACATCTTCCCTTCGCCTGTGACGATTTTCAGCTTATCGCCTTTGTGATTGGTCTATTTGAAAGATTTCCTCCATCCATGTTCAAAAGTTTCCTTTGAAGGGGTGATCAACGAGGTTGGGTCAAAAGCTTTATCTTGAATGGCGTTTTGTTTGATCATTGTAGCGATATGATTTTGCTCTAGTCCAAATAGCAAGTTAAATTCTTGTCCATCATAGCACCCTGGAGTTGGGTTTTTTGATTTAACGATACTAAGATTGTCATCCAAAAAGTAGCAATTAGGAAATATTTCAAATCCTGACTTCTTGATTCCTTCCAGAACTAAGGGTTCTGGAAAGTCGTAGCATGGGTAATCTCCTCCCTCCCTAATGAATTGTCCATTAAGGGTTTGTTGGTAGGATGGGAGTAAAGTGATTATCCCTTTCTTATTATTGTCTCTTTGTGCTTTGTTTTTCGCATCGTGAGACTCCAATTCTTCTTTGGTTGGTTTATATCCCAATCTAAAGGAGAAGCTTTTCTTTGGGATAAGAAGTAAGATAGATTTCTTCATTCCTATTCCCAAAGGCATCCTAGGAAAGTAACTACTCTTGAGTAAGATGTTGTTTACTATCCGGGTGGAGTATGGATCAAGCTTGAATAGTTCTTCAAAGTCTTCTTCCATTTTAATTGTGTAGATTGGCTCTTCGGCAAATCCCCACATGTCCTCTTCATCATTATCATGGTTTATTTCTAAGAGTGATTTATCATTTATTGCTATTTTGAGTGGAGAAGCATGTATAGTCATAGGAAGCCCTTGATAGTTCAACCTAATCATTTGATGAAGTGAGGATGGTATTGCACCAATCTCATGTATCCAAGGATGTCCAAGTAGAAGGTTGAATGTAGATTTTATGTCCATAACATGGAATTTAATCATCTTTTGAATTGGGCCTGTGGTAATTGGTAGCTTACCAGTTCCACACAACGATCTTCTCGAATTGTCATAGGCCCTAATGCTTTGTGTTGTTGATTGAAAATCTTTTTATGGATTAATGTCTAAGTATTTTTCCATTCGTAATGGGCATACGTTTACAGCTGACCCATTGTCTACCAAAGTTAGAGGGATATTGTACCCTTTGTATCCCACAATTAAGTATAAAGCATTGTTGTGGGTAGTGTCTTTTGAAGGCAAATCATCATTAGTGAAAATAATTGATTTGTCGGATTTCTCGCTAGTAAGCAAGCTAACGAGATCCTGAGGGGTTGTGTCTGTGCTTACAGACAAAGCCGTTAGAGCGTTCATGAGAGAATTCCTATGTTCTTTAGAATTACTTAGGAGTTTCCAAATGGTAACATTCGCCTTGGATTGGCTAAGATGTTTGACCAATGGATCTTCCACCTCAAGTGGAGGTGGTATTGGATTTTGTACTTGACCTTGAGTTTGATTTTGTGTGGTTGAAGATCCATTTGGTGGTGATGCTTGGTAGACTCGCCCAAAACGAGTTAAATGATCTATCTCGTTTGGGTTAGTTGTAGAACTCACAAACCAACTTTCTTCTAGAGGCTTTGGATGTGCCTCCATTTAATGATGTTCCATGTGTTGTGCTTTATGCCATTGTTCATCCAAGGAGATATTTGATAAATCTTGCGACTTCCCTAAGAAATGATCCCAATCAAGCGCTCCATTAGTTTCATTTTGTAAACAAGATGGAGGTGGGACGGCGGCATACTTAGAGACATATAAGTCTTGAAAGTCGTCGTCCCATAGTCCACATACTTCATTAGTTGCACCTATGAGTATTGTGGATAGAGTTTCTCCTATAAGTGTGATATAGTCTAAAGGATTGAACATATCACTTCCCATATGGTCCTCATCGATGTGAAACACCCCTAAAGGGGATGCATTATTGTTAGGTTTAGGTGTGGGAATTCTCCCATCGTCTACTAAATCTTGTATTTTGTGCTTTAAGACATAACAACATTCAGTATCATGTCCAACGCCTCTATGATAAGCACAATAAGCATTACCATCCCATTGAGGAAATCTTCTTTCTGGTGGAGTGGGTGGTGCGACCCTGTTTGCGCAAGTAATCCTTTTTCATTTAATTTTTCTAAAAATTCTTTATAGCTTATAGGAAATGGAGTAAATTTTCTTTCTTTTGTCCATCTTTTTCTAGGATCATCATATCGATTTGTGTTATTGTATTGCGTAGTAGTTGCAAATACGTCAATAAAGGATGATGCGTTATCATTCCCCTTCTTGTAGTTATTCTTAGGTTGATGATGATGATGTGGTTTGTTTGCTTTTTCTTTAGCAAGATCATCTTCAATACTAGAAGACACAGAATAGACCTTTTGAAAAGTGTCTAAACCAAGGTAACGTAGATGTTTGTTGTACTTTTTTACTAACTCGAGTTTAGGCGGCCTTTGGGCAAGGTGGGTCGACTTTTCTTGCCATCTACAATAGAAAGCAAGGAAACCTTTATCGTCGCCTTGCTTAAGCATCTCGAGTTCACGTAAAGTTGACTTAAACTCTACGTTACTCTCATATTAGGTAATGAAAGCCGAAACTACATCTTCCCATGTTGCCTTGAATTTTGGATCTAGTCCATAGTACCACTCTCTCCCGGTTGGGTCTAGGGTTAAAGGGAAAGTCAAAGCATAAAGCTTAGGATCAACTCCCTTTAATGCCATAGTGCCAGTAAAACACATTAAATTATTTTTTGGATTATTAGTCACCTTAAATATTGGCAAGTTCGTAGCTACGAACTTTTCCGGTAAAGCAAGTCCTGTGGGAGGAGCAAACTTTTCTGCGTTAAATTACTTGTTCCCCATTGTAGAACGAAGAACTAGCTTCTCCAACGACTTTTCTTTGATGGATAATTGTTCCATCTTTTCTTGCAAGGCTAAGGTTTCAGCATTTTTCTTTTCAGCCTTTTCCATTTTCTTAATTCTTCTCTCCTCAGCCTCTTGAGCCTTTTCCTCTCTCAAACGAAGAATCTGTTCTTGAAGTTCTTCAATGGTTGGCATTGTTGTTGGACTAGGATTAGTTATTGAAGAAAAGTGGTTTGAAAGGGGTTGATCTTTGGGTGGAAAACGTAGAATGCGAGTGCCCGAGAGTCTTCTTTCCCAAGCTTGGAAACCGGCCCTAAAGGAGTACGAAAGGATAAGTAAATCGATACGCTTGTTTAAAGAGGGAGGAAAAAAAAGGCGCAAAAAAAATTCAAACGGATAACATCACCCTTAACAATTCTTCAATGAAGATATTGTTCGGACGAGTCAATTTGTTTTTTGAGAAATCAAAATTGACTCGTTCAGTGGGCGCGTGCAAGTGACTCAGTTGCGCGCGGCTATCGCGCGCAACGGAATCTCTTACGCTGGGAGGGGTCGCGCAACTCACTAAGTTGCGCGCGCCACCTGCTTGTAGGATTTTTTTTTTTTTTTTTTTTTTAATTCGAGCGTTTTTTTTGTCAACTTTTTTTTTTATTTGATTTTTTATGCTATCCTTTGAATATGACGCTAAATCACGAAGAGACAACTTCGTTATTGGGAACCTAGACCAAACTAAAAAGAAAAAAAGAAGACTATCCTAACACATTGCATATAGTCACATAACTACATAAGCATGCCATAAGTCAAGATTCACACAATTCCATTCTAAGGTCAAAAAAGGCTTGGGTGTCCAAAGGTACTATATCTTAAGAAACGACGCACAAATCAATCACTCAACGTGTTGACTTATGGCATCATCCTCCCAACATTTTGTTGGCGATATGGGTGGGATGATTGTTATTGATTTCAGGATAGAAGCCTAGTGTTGGTGACCCCTAGTCAATGAGCCAATCCCCAATGGTTTAAGCGTGCTATGCTTATGCATCATGCAATGTTGCTTGTTTGGTTTTTACTTTTGTGCAAAAGGAAGATATTATACGTTCAAGTCTTGCTCTTTAACTAGAATATTCAAGTTAATTCTCATTACAACCCATAGTCAACCTAGTGTTGAAAACCTTGGATCATAACTACGAACTAATCATGTAGCCTCTAAGTCCCCAGCGGAGTCGCCACTGTAAGGAGGGGGTTCCCATCGTAAGGGGTCCTCTCGTTAAATGCCCATGGCCCTTTAAAAGCCTAGGACTTTACACTTGTTAGGGTGTAGTAGGATTTGAATTCCTGACTGTTTGGGGGACCTTAAATTAGAATTGCTTCTATCATTACGCTTTTTTGTAAGAAACAAGTAGGGAGTCGCCAATGAGTTTTAGGAAAACTCATAAACCTCGTTCATGCCTTTCTTCCATGTGGAGTTCATGGAATAATTAGCACGAATCATAAATTTACCCATGCTCAAATTGGTCTATAAACCAGAAATGAGTTCGGAAGCGAGGGTACTAAAATAATGTTCCCTTTAGAGGGGAATCGTTATCCTAGCCCTAGTGCGACCTCTACTAGCTCTTCCTTTTTTACAATTTCATCACCAAACAATATATGCAACGCGATACCTAAAACTATGTTAGTTGATTTTATTTACACATATTAATTCACGCAGGAATTACATCGTAATGTCGTTATTCTTATTTAATCAAATTCGTGAAAAGGACAAGAAAATAAACAATATTCGCCTTAGCTTAAGTGATCAACCAACAATTATTTAATTCCATTCTAATCTTTATTTAACGCAAGATACTATGTGGAATTGATTAATTAATTATTTTAAAGGTGATAAAAAAAATTAATTAATTAATTAGGGTTCTTTTAAGCAAGAAAATAAAAGTGATTTAACTAAGTGCTCGGGAATTTACCACTTCTCTTTGCTAGATATCCGTTTAGAATACTTATGGACTCCTTCTTGTTGGGGAACCTCCACCGTCACTACAAGAAAATAACCTTTTCGTAGCGATTTTTTTAACCTTTAGTATCGATTGTAATTGCAACAAAAAGCTTTCCCAACGAATGGTCATTCGATACAATATCCCCCGTTTCCTTAGCCTTTAGTAGTGGTTTTCAATATCGTTGGGGTTGGCCTCAATAATCGATACGAAAAACTACATCCAATTGTGGTGATTATTGTAGCGATTACAATCGCTATAAATGTTTAACTCATTTTCTTCAAAAAAAAAAAAAAAAAAAACATGCGTATGATCTTTACAAGATTCGAACATGCAACCTCAAACTCTTATATTAAATGTTTCACCAATAAGCTATGACATATTTTATGTATTCTTTGTCAAACAATATTTACATATCTAGTGTTGAAAAGGCTTTTCGTATCGATTTTTTTGGATATAGTGGCGATTGTAAATGATACGATTTCTCAAAATTATAAATGTGTAAAAATAGTGTGGATATGTATTATTATGTTTTCCGTATCGATTTTATATGGGAAAACCATGACGATTGTAAAAATGATACGACATCCTTAATTATTTCACAAACATACTTGCATATTGTAGCGAATGTACAATCGCTACGAATTAATCGCTACGAAAAGAGATTTTTCTTGTAGTGCGTAGTAACAAAATATCAAAAGGGGTGAGTGTTTTGGACAAGAGGCACTAGGTTGCACAAGTTCACAAGCATTTTGCCAGAGTTTTAGGTTATTTTTCCTGTCTGTTTAAGCCTTGGTTTAAGCTCTTATTTATAGGGAATGATTAGATTTAGGGTTATGAGCATTCTGCCGCAGCAGGTGTCTCGCGCAACAGGATGAGTTGCATGCGGTATCCCAGCGTAAGTGATTAGGTTGCGCTGCTATGGGCAGCGTAACTTATTGTCTTACGCACAACTTTATAGTAAGATTCGATTTTATATTTTTTGTATAATTTTGAATCTTCCGCAGCGCAACTCTAGAGGTTACGCTGGGTGTCGCGCGCAACTGAATTAGTTGTACGCGGCAGCCCAACGCGACTGTTTTAGATGCGCGTGGCTTTTTCTGCGGCAGCATTAAAATTTAACCTAGGTGCTCTTAAATCCGTCATTATTGGGTTTTAAGCACGGGCTTAAGCCTAATTATGATCGGGTTTAGTTAATTGGACCTTTGTTTTGGTTTTTATCTTTAATTCGGGCTAGTCTTTTGTGTTTTGTGGCTTAACTAGTTCTCCATAAGTATTCTTCACTTTGATCCAACACAAAGATGGTTTTATTTTTCGTCAATGCACTTCTTGTCGGGACAAGAGACCAAAAGTAGATGTCTACAGCACCAAGTTTTAGGTGGTGGACATTAAGGCTTCTTTTAATCTGTTGTTAAGTCGTCCTTGGCTTCATGAGCTAAAGGCGATCTCGTCATCACTGCACCAAAAAGTAAAAGCCATAGGTGGAGGGATTCCAATCACCATTGATGCCTCTCCCATGCGTATTGTCCATGTCGAACATGATGAGGAAGATGAGGATCTCGGGAGGTTTTCTCTAGACGATGTTCTTATGATTGAAGAAGAGGAAAAGTGTTACATTGATTTTGATCCTTATTCAAATACCAACATCAATGCAATAATGAAGAAGCAAGGGCATTTCCCTAGAATGACCCTTGGACTTAAGAAAAAGATGGCTGAACTTTGGGTCTAGGGTCACCCTGGTGCTTCCAAGAAAGACACCTTTGGCTTGGGGTTCAAGCCAACAAACTATGATATGAAACAAGCTCTCTCAAAGATGAAAGCTCGCAACAATGGATCCTTATCATATCACTCTAAATGGCCAGTACATCAAAGAAGGGGAAATCTTCCTATGCTATGAATTCCCCGAGCTTTTCGTTCACAATGGGATGTGTGAGACAGGTTTCAAGATGTTCATGGGTTGTGATTTGAGGCGATGAGTTCTAAGCAGCTAAGAAACCAGTTAGTCCAAGCTATGATGATATGGATATTAATCTTCTTTTTGGGCTAGAAAAGAATGAACCCAAGCCTATCAACAATGACAATTATGAGCTCATTCAAGCTGTCATATCGAGCTAAGATTTCGATCCCTCTGAGTTAATTATCCCAGCTAATGGTGTTCTAAAGGGATGACACAAGACGGTGAAGATAACTACGCCGAGTGGAGAAAAGCTGGAAGTGACCACTAGCGAAGGTCCTATGTTTGATGAATCTGAATTGTCTAGGTCCGAGTTCAAGTCTGAGTATGTTGATGAGTCTTAGGATCTAAGGCCGACCCCCTTTCGGCTATTGAGTCTTCTTTTGTAGTTTCTCCTAGTATTGAGCCTCTTGTCGAGTCTCCTACCTCTATCCCAAATAATTTTGGCGAGGTCGCAGCTAACCTTTCCCTCTTTGATGTAATGACCAATGAGTTCAATGAAATGAGTACCTTTTCTTATGATACGTGTCATTTCCCTAACCCAGATCAATATTGTTCTGCTAATGATAAAAATGACAAAGAAATAATAAAAGCTATGGAAGAACATGAAAACAAAACTGCAATTATTGAAGATACAGAAACAGTTAATATTTCCAATGATACAACTCTTAAAGAAGTTAAAATTGGATTAACACTAAGTCAAGATGAACGCAAAGAGCTAATTAACTTGCTTAGTGAATTTGTTGATGTATTCGCTTGGTCATACCAAGATATGCCAGGGATTGACAGGGATATAGCTTGGCATACAATACCACTCATTCTAGGTATAAAGCCCGTCAAACAAAAGCTACGCCGTATGAAACCGGATAGGCCTCTCAAAATCAAGGAAAAAATCAGAAAGCAACAGGTGCAGGTTTCATCAAAGTGTCCAAGTATCCAAAGTGGATAGCTAATGTGGTTCTAGTTCCAAAGAAAGATGGAAGGGTCAGAATGTGTGTTGGTTAAAGGGACCTCAACAAAGCTAGCTGTAGACATCTACTTTTGGCCACCTGTCCCGACAGGAAGTGCAATGGTGATAAATAAAGCCATCTTCGTGTTGGATCAAAGTGAAGAATACTTATAGATAATTGGTTAAGCCACAAAACATAAAATACTAGCCCGAATAAAAGAACAAGGCCAATACAAGGTCTAATTAACTAAATCCGATAATAATTAGGCTTAAGCCCGTGCTTAAAACCCAATAATGTCGAATTTGGGAGCGTCTAGGTTAAAATTTAAGCTGCCGCGGAAAATGTCGCGCGCATCTCACAAAGTCGCGCTCAGTTGTCGCGTGCAACTTATTCAGTTGCGCGCAGCACTCTGCCAACTTCTGGAGATGCGCTCGCGAAAGATTAAGAATATCAAAATATTGGAAAATCGAATCTTACCATAGAGCTGCGCGCATCATTCACGCGCGACTTATTCACTTGCGCGTGATAGCCGCGCGCAACTCATCTAGTTGCGCGCGACACCTGCTGCGGCAGAATGCTCTTAACCCTAAACCTAATCATTCCCTATAAATAAGACCCTAATCCGAGGCTTAAACACACAAAAAATAACCTAAAACGCTGGCAGAATACTTGTGAACTTGTGCTTCCTAACCCTCTTGTCCTAAACACTCACCCATTTTGATACTTTGTTACTACGGTGGAGGTTCCCCAACAAGAAGGAATTCATAAGTGTTCTAAATGGAGGTCTAGCAAAGAGAAGTGGTAAATTCCAGAGCACTTAGTTAAATCACATTTATTTTCTTGTTTAAAAGAACCTTAATTAATTAATTAATTAGTGTTGTTTGATCACCTTTAAAATAATTAACTAATCAATTCCATATAGTATCTTTTGTTAAATAAAGATTAGAATTGAATAAAATAATTGTTTATTGATCACTTAAGCCAAGGAAAATATTGTTTATTTTCTTGTTCTTTTCACAAATTTAATTAAATGAGAATAACGACCTTACGATGTAATTCCTACGTGAATTGATGTATGTAAATAAAATCAATTAACATAGTTTTAGGTACCACGTTGCATATATTGTTTGGTGATGAAATTGTGCAAAGGAAGAGCTAGTAGAGGCCGCACTAGGGCTAGGATCGCGATTCCCTTCTAAAGGGAACGTTATCTTGGTACCCTCGCTCCCGAACTCATTTGTGGTTATGTAGACCAATTTGGGCATGGGTAAACTTATGATTCATGATAAATATCCCTTAAACTCTACTTGGGAGAAAGGCATAAACGAGGTTTATGGGTTTTCCTAAAACTCATTGGCGACTCCTACTTGTTCCTTACAAAAAAGCATGTATGATAGAATCATTTCTAATTCAAGGTCCCCCAAATAGTCAGGATTTTAAATCCTAATACACCCTAACAAGTGTAAAGTCCTAGGATTTTAAAGGGCCATGGGCATTTAAGGAAAGTACCCCTTACGATGGGATCACCTTCCTTACAGTGGCTTTTCCACTGGGGACTTAGAGGTTACATGATTAGTCGTAGTTATGGTCCAAGGTTTCCAACACCAGGTTGCCTATGGGTTGTAACGAGAATTAACTTGGAAAATCTCTAGTTAGAGAGCGAGACTTGAACGCATAATATCTTCCTTTTGTACAAAAGTAAAAACCAAACAAGCAACATTGCATCATGCATAAGTATAGCACACTCAAACATTGGGGATTGGCTCATTGACTAGGGGTTGCCAACACTAGGCTTCTATCCCGAAATCAATAATAATCATCCCACCCATATCGCCAACAAAATGTTGGGAGGACGATGTCATAGGTCAACTCGTTGAGTGATTGATTTGTGCGTCGTTTCTTAAGATATGGTACCTTGGACACCCAAGCCTTTTGACCTTAGAATGGCAATACGTTAATCTTGACTTGTGGCATGCTTATGTGATTATGTGACTATATGCAACGTGTTAGTATAGTTTTTTTTTCCTTTTAGATTGGTTTAGGTTCCCAATTACGAAGTCGTCCATTCGTGATTTAGAGTCATATTTGAAGGGTAACATAAAAAACAAAAAGAACAATGCAAAAAAAAAAAAAGGGAAAACAAAAAAAAAGCGCTCGAATTAAAAAAAAAATCATATGAGCAGGTGGCGCACGCAACTTACTGAATTGCGCGACCCCCCAGCGCAAGTCGTTTCGTTTCGCGCGCCCACTGTACGAATCAATTTTGATTTTTTAAAAAAACAAATTGACTCGTCATAACAATATCTTTATTAAAGAATTGTTAAGGGCGATGTTATCCGTTCGAATATATCTTGCGTCATTTTCTTTTTCTTTCTTCCCCTTCTAAGCAAGCGTATCGGTTTACTTATTCTTTCGTACTTCTTTTAGGGTCGGTGTCCAATCTTGGGAAAGAAGACTCCCGGGCACTCGCCTTCTACGTTTACCATCCAAAGATTAATCCCTTTCAAACCATTTTTCTTCGACAACTAGTCCTAGTCCAACAACAATGTCAACCATTGATGAACTTCAAGAGGAGATTCTTCGTTTGAGAGAGAAAAAGGCTTAAGAAGCCGAGGAGAAAAGAATTAAAAAAATTGAAAAGGCTAATAAGAAAAATGTTGAAGCCTTAGCCTTGCAAGAAAAGATGGAACAATTATCCATCAAAGAAAAGTCGTTGGAGAAGCTAGTTCTTCGTTCTACAATGGGGAACAAGTACTTCGACGCAGAAAAGTTTGCTCCTCCCGCAGGACTTGCATTACCTGAAAAGTTCGTAGCTACGGACTTGCCAGTATTTAAGGTGACCAATAATCCACAAAATCATTTAATGTGTTTTACTTGCACCATGGCATTAAAGGGAGTTGATCCTAAGATTTATGCTTTAACTTTCCCTTTATCTCTAGACCAAGCCGCAAGAGAGTGGTACTATGGGCTAGATCCAAAATTCAAGTCAACATGGGAAGATGTAGTTTTGGCTTTCATTACCCAATATGAAAGTAACGTAGAGTTCAAATCCACTCTACATGAACTCGAAATGCTAAAGCAAGGCGACGATGAAGGTTTCCTTGCTTTCTATGGTAGATGGACAAGAAAAGGCGACCCACCTTGCCCAAAGGCAACCCGAACTCGAATTAGTACAAAAATTCATTGACAACTGTCATGAAAAGTACAACAAACATCTACGTTACCTTGGTTTAGACACTTTTCAAAAGGTCTATTCCGTGGCTATACTACTAGGATTGAAGATGATCTTGCTAAAGAAAAAGCAAATATACCCATCATCATCATCAACCTAAAAATAACTACAAGAAGGGGAATGATAGCACATCATCCTTTATTGACGTATTTGCGACCACCACGCAATACAATAACACGAATCAATATAATCATCCTAGGAAAAGATGGACAAGAGAAAGAAAATTTACTCCATTTCCAATGAGCTATAAAGAGTTACTAGAAAAATTAAACGAAAAAGGTTTACTTGCGCCAACAGGTTCAACACCGCCCACTCCACCAGAAAGAAGATTTGCTAATTGGGATTGTAATGTTTATTGCGCTTATCATAGAGGCAATGGACACGATACTGAACGTTGTTTTGTTTTGAAGCACAAAATACAAGATTTGGTAGACGATGAGAGAATTCCCACGCCTAAACCTTATAATAATGCATCCCCCTTAGGGGTGTTTCACATCAATGAGGACCATATGGGAAATGACAGGTTCAATCCTTTTCACTATATCACACCTATAGAAGAACCTCTATCCACAATACTCATAGGGGAAACTAATGAAGTAAATGGACTATGGGACAGCGACTTTCAAGACTTATATGTCTCTAAGTATGCCGCCGTCCCACCTCCATCTTGTTTACAAAATGAAACAAATGGAGCGCTTGATTGGGATCATTTCTTGGGGAAGTCACAAGACTTATCAAATCTCTCCTTGGATGAACAATGGCATCAAGCTCAACTCATGGAACGTCTTGAAATGGAGGCACGCTCAAAGCCTCTAGAAGAAAGTTGGTTTATGAGTCCTACAACTAATCCAAACGAGATAGATCATCTAACTCGTTCTGGGCGAGTTTACCAAGCACCACCACTAAATGGATCTTCGACCACACAAAATCAAACTCAAGGTCAAATGCAAAATACAATACCACCTCCACTTGAGGTGGAAGATCCATTGTTCAAACAACTTCTTTAATCCAAGGCAAATGTTAGCATTTGGGAACTCCTAAGTACTTCTAAATAACATAGGAATTCCCTTATGAATGCTCTGACGGCTTTGTCTGTAAGCACAGACACAACCCCTCAAGATCTCTTTAGCTTGCTTAATAGCAAGAAATCTGACAAATCAATCATTTTCACTATTGATGATTTGCCTTCAAAAGACACTACCCACAATAATGCATTATATTTAACTATGGGGTGCAAGAGATACAACATCCCTCTAACTTTGGTAGACAATGGGTCAGCTGTAAACGTGTGCCTATTGCGAACTGCAAAATACTTAGTGTAGAGAATAATTTCAAGCCTTAAATCCCACTAGCTCGAACCCCACTATGATCATACACTAAAGTACGGTGGCGTCCAAAAGGGAAGAAGATAGAGCAAAAGAGTCGCCAACAAGTTTTTTAAGGAACTTGTAAACCGTTCATAGGATGAAGGTTACACCCCTTAACGATCCAAGAGATCGTCAACTCCATAAGGTCATGAACCAAATAAGGGTCCGGGTATGAAGGTACAAATCCAACCTAAAAGAGATTGAACCTGCCCTAATAATAGGCCTCTACTTTATTCTGATCGTATTCATGTGCGCTTTTTAACTAACATACAATCAATAGGATTAACCCTAAACCTGTTTAATCTATGTTGGTTGAATATTAATGCACAAATAAACTATTATTGGCGATCACTTGAATTATAATCACAATTAACCTAACAAGATTATTAATTATCTTATTAAGCGCGATTACAAGTACCAATTCCCTTTAAACATGCATAAAAGGTGATCAAGCAATAAAAATAAATATAATCAAGCAACATAATAAAAAATCAACATCATGAATAATAATTATAAATAAAATAATCATCATCAAAATAATAATAACAATAATATTCACAATCATAATAAATTATAACAATTATAATCATAATCATGTTAATGTTAAAGCATAATAAGAGTAAGATCCTAGGCATGATACTAACAAGATTAATAACAAACCCTAGCATGTCACTAAGCAATAAAAATCAAAGCTTTAGCCCTAACATGATACTAACATGAATTAATATTAGGAAGAACATAGGAAGCATCATAACAATCATATTTAATATTAAAATTAACCTAGACATGATACTAGGAACATCATAACAACAATATAAACATGATGTCTACATCATAATATCAATAAATCTATTAAAGCACTTACTTTGATTCCTCGTACTTCTTTCTAATAACAAAATACACACGTTAGTAACTTCAAGGAAAAATAATAATCAAAGCAATTAAATTAAATAACTGAAAGAGAGATTTGGGACCAAACCCTCAGAAATTAAAACCTTTCACGTCTAGGGCGAAGGCAACTTCGAATATGGCTAGGTTTTTCTAGATCTTGCGAATGCGGAATTTTGTATTAAAAAGCAAGAAAGAATTGAAGAAAGAAAAGAATGCTAAAGAATTAATGTTTGTTGAGAATTGATGAATGAGAGATGTAGATGATGAATGATTGTAGATGAATGAATTGTGAATGAAAGCTTGCGAATGAAGAGAATTCCTTAGAATTGGTGAATGAAAGCTTGCGAATGAAGAGAATTCCTTAAAATTGGTGAATGAAAACGGAGTTTTCGATACGATATTTATAGAGAAAATCATCTAAAAAAGAAAATTTAACAAAACAGAGTATGACGATCGCAAAACAGGATTGGCGCCAACCCTGGCTAGCTGGCGCTAGGCACCGGTGGCTAGCGCCAGGCGCCAATGGCTAGCGCCTGGCGCCAAGGCCTGGGGTTGGACGCCAAACTGGATTTCAATGCGTTTTCGAAAATCCGATAAATTTCTCGTACTGGAAGATAAAATAATATAATTTCTTCGAAAATGCTATTTGATCTTGATTAAAACTCTGAAAAGTCAACAAAGTCAACTTATCAATGCTAATTGAATTAGGAATGAAAAGAACCTTCTAGAAGATTCTAGAGGACAAAAACCATTCCTAATTGCATTAGGAAAGATAAATCATATTAGGCCCTCCCCTAGATCATTGGGCCGTACATAAAGCTCAAACCGGGCCCAGTTTAGTAAATTGGCCATAACTTTCTCAATATTCATCGGAATTGGGCTTATAATATATCGTTGGAAAGGTCTTTGCAAGCCCCGTCCAACTACACCACTATTGGACCCATATCATGGACCAACCAAACTGGATTGGCTGTTTTCTTAAAAATAAAGTTTTCAAAAACAGGGAGAAGAGAAAAGAAATAAAACTTTCCGCAACACTAGACCTTTCCACACTTCGTTTCATTCGATTATGATTCGACGTGAAAGGTACTCATCACCAGGTTTGGTTTTGGGGAGACACAAATGGGTGTCTACAGAAGCCCCCACTTTGACTGAGTTTGGAGAAACGCAAGTTTCGAAAACGAAAGTCAAAGTATGGATAGGGAAGGAGAATGATTCAGAAAGTTCTGCGATCCTAAATCAATCTTATAATGCCGATACCTGCAAAACTAGCGTTAGCTAAACAGATAAAAGAGTTAAGAAACGCGTATCTTGCACCGTCGAGCACACGTCTCTGAAAGTAACCGATTGTTTTGATGACCTCCTGCAAGCTAGAGAATGCCATCCCACTTGAAAACTGCTACGCCTGTAACTGCTTCCAAATTAGAAGATCGCTTCGCCTGAAACTATCCTTCCAGCTATGATAACATTCCACGTCCAAGGGAACATCATCGAAGATTATTTCTCTCGAAATAATTCTCATCCGCATTGATACTATTCCACGTCCAAGGGAATACTACTGAAAATTATTTCTCTTGAAATAATTCTCATCCGCATTGATAATATCCCACGTCCAAGGGAATACTATCGAAAATTATTTCTCTTGAAATAATTCTCATCCGCATTATGATCATCTTCCATGCCTAAGGGAATATGATCAAAGACAACTTCGCCCGAAATTACCTTCAGTTGTTTGTGACAACTTTCCGCAAGCTAGGGAATAATATCGAAGATATCTTCTCTTGAAGTCATCCTCATTTGATGCGATAATTTTCCAAAGGAAATTACCGAAGATCCACGCCTGTCGATCTTTAAAAGTTCGCCTGAACTTTGCCTTTGCTATGCCTGTATGTCGGCACTCTTTTGCTTTAAACCTGTATGTCGGTGCCCTTTGCTCTTGAACCTATATGTCGGTGCCTTTTGCTAATGAGCCAATTCTTAGGCGCTTTAAGCTAAGTGAGACGATCTTTTATCAGGTCGATCACTTTACGTAATCAAGCCGATTACTTAATCAGGTCAAATTGCTTGGAGGGGCTAACTGGCGTACCAAGGAACCCAAAATATATTGCAGAAGGCTAGCACAACCCCAACAAGTGGCTGGGTGCTTTGGCGTCGCTGAAAAGACCTCAGCGCCAGCCTAATATCATTAGCGCCAGGCGCTGTTGTTGGCGCCAGGCGCCAAGCCCAGATGGTGACGCCAATGCCTAGGGAATGGCGCCAGCACGGGATTCTCTTTAAATTCCCGTTTTCGGTTCATTTCTTGGCTCTGTTCGTCGCGAAAGCTGCTCGAAGAAACCGAAAGCTTCAATTGCTCATTGCTCACTCGTTTCTCAACCAAATTCGCTCAAATTTGTTGCAAATCAAAGCTCTTTTCATCTATTTTCCCGATCTATGTAAGTTTTCCTCAAACTCACACCGGTCTTTATGAATTCTTGGCATGTTTATTCACGAATTTTATGAAAATTCGAATTCTATGATTTTCAATTTGCTTATCAAGTTTTATGCCATGGAATTGCTTGTTTATGCTTATACATTGCCTTGGGAGTAATTTGAGACTTGTTTGACTCAATTTGGTGAAGAAATGAGCAATCTGCCATTGTTGGACCTCTTAAGGTCGTGAAGAACAATGTGGTTTGTTCTTGACGTTTTTGCTAGCAATTCTTGTTCAATTTGTCTCAATAATCACTATAGTGTTGCAAGAAATTGTTTGATTGCTTGAAAAAATACTGTCATGCTCAATTTGAATTTGTGCTCTGTTTTAGTACTACGTACTCTGTATTTTACGAACATAGTATCATGCGGCTAGGCGAACCTTAGATACTATAGAACCTTAATTTATGATGATTCTGCACAATGTAGCATGGCTAGACAACGAGGCTCAGGTTTACGGTCCCGAAACACTAAACGGGAGCATGAGCCCGTGGAGGACGACGTCACGCCGTCCACTTCGCTTGGTCGGCTCCCGGAGTGGGACGAGCAAACTTTGTTATTTGCCCATCTCCACCACATTTCTGAGAGGGTGAGACGGGGAACCGAGCCTGGGAGGACACGACATCATGGCTCTGGCTGTGATGGTCCAGGCGATTTGTACAGGATGCACATCGCCAGAGACCGTGAGACGAGACTCCTATGGGAGTCTTGCGGGCTAGTTACTCTGTTCGAGACCTCCGAGGCTATGGTCGCCTCCAGTGCGGGTCACCACGTAGTGCGCGCTTTGGTGGAGTTCTTCTGGGACACCACCAACACCTTTCATTTTCCCTGGGGCGAGATGATGGTCACCCCTACAGACTTCAGTCTCATCACAGGACTGGAGTTCACTTCTGTGCCACTGCCGTTCGACGGTGGGATCAACGTCTTTTCTTCAGAGGTCGAGGATTTGTTGGGGCCGATTGCTATTCGGGCCCGAGCTGAGGTCGAGACGACTCAGTTCAGTGCTAGAGGGATTTGCCGCTCGACGCTGGCAGCGGCTCTTGATGATGATGCGACCACCCGAGAGCAGCGGGTGCGCATCTTTGTGCTGATGTTATTGTCAGGGACATTCTCCCCTGACAAGGGTAGTAGGGCATTGCTTTACTACCTCCCTGCTGTCCGTGATCTCCTCCGGATCGGGACTTATGACTGGGCCAGCTTGGCCTACGCTGATTTTGTTCGTGCGCTGAGGGACTCTTGTCGTCACCGGTCCTTTAGGACGAATGTCGCTTTGTCTGCTTTCTGGAAGGTCGTAGAGGTAAACATTATTCCCTATAAAGTTTAGCCCTATATATTAGTTAGCATTTACTCACGCTTTTAACTTTTTGTAGATCTGGTTCTACGAGTACTTTTTTTCCGTTGCGCCGGCGAGACCATCGCCGAAGGGATATCCGGTGAGCGCCTCTTGGGGCGACCACCATGTGGACATGTCTACTGCACGTGTCCGGAGCCGGATCATCTCGGTACGGCTTTTAGTGTTTATCTTGCTCTTCTGTGGTATTTTAGACATATTCTTGCCTGATTGGTGCTTTTTATAGGGACCTGAGGTAGTATACCGACCGTGGAGCGGTTGGACAGTCCCTAGATTGGCCGCACAGTACTCTGCTGAGCGTCGCTATTTTCTGGGGACCTACAGAGCGGTTATGTATTTAGGAGAGAGAGTTGCTAGACAACACTCTTCTGATGTTTTCGTCGTTCCTGCTCCTCCGCCACGTCATATGTTCGACGAGAGACAGTTGTCGAGCATGGCCGAGGGATCTGGTTCCTTCTGGCGATCCCATGTGATCCTTGGGCGGTGTTATGTTGAGGAGCTACTACCTTTATTAGCTCCAGCCCCTGTACTGGCTGAGGATGTGAGGGTAAGATTCTTAGCTTTTTATTTTTCGCTAAGTACCCCCCAAGTAATACCTTACTGATTTCTTTCTGTTTTATCAGGATGGTCCCGCTGAGTTTGTGCTGCCCCGTATGTCCATTCACTACCAGGGGATATACGGGCCGATCGAGGAGATGATTTCTCCGGCTCCAGAGGGCGAGCGCTTCGTGGAGCGGTCGATTCCTCGCCACCAGACCACTGTAAGCCTAGTTTTAATTCAGAATTTTGTATTCATTTATCATGTATCTTCACTGACTTATTTTTCTGACAGTTCTCACGCGAGGTGGTTTCGGCTATGGTACGATGCATAGATGCCTTCCGGAGCCAGCTCGTCCGGATGAGGAACGCGGCTACCTGTCGTCAGGACGATGTTGTCCGAGAGGTAACCTTTCTTCACTTATTATTTCTGCATTATGGCTTCAGTTTTTTTTTTGCAGGGTCAGCCCATCGCTTCTCACACCCGTACGCGACCTGAGGGGCGGAGAGATCCGGCGAGGTCTAGCTCGAGACGTCGTCATACTTCGTCAGGAGGTAGAGGTGGTTGTTCCGAGGCTGCTCGAGTCGATGTTGCTGAGGGCTCGGGATCTTCTTCTGAGGGTGCTTCTGCTGCACCGGTAGGAGAGGCTACCTCGGCTTTAAGAGGTGGTGGGATGTATGAGGTTGGCTCGTCATCGCAGCAGCCTCCGCGGTCTCAGCCTCAGGTTGATCTTGGCTGGAGTGGTCCTGTCTTGAGTCTTCCTCCTCCTACGGAGACTGGAGCTGGTGCTGAGGCTGGAGGTGGTGGAGAGGTGACTCCTCGTACGGCGCAGTTTTATGGCATGATGGGCCTACGTCCTCCGGTGTCGTAGTCTGTTTCTGTATAAGTATTTATTTTGACTTTTTTATAGAACTTTTGCCTTTGACTCATTATTTAGACACTTTTGTTTTTTTATGTTATCGTAAATTTATTTAATTGTTTATTATTATGTTAGTGTATGGTAGTGTGTGCGAGAGAAGTGTGATACCAATTTTGCGCAAAAATTCTGTCATTTTTATTATTGATGGAGGATATTATCCGACTCTCTCCCCCAAAAAGAAAAAATAAAAAGGAAAAGAAAACGGAAAAAATGCTAGTTTTTTGAAAATTAATATAAAATCCAAAAAAAAAAAAGAAATAAAATAAAATAAATTAAAAATAATTGCGATATTTAATTAATTAAGAAAAAAATATAGAAAAGATATTTAGGAAAACGGGGCCATAAAGTCATTAACCGACTCAAGTTTAATATCAAAAACGCAAACTGAGCACGCGCGGCTGCCCTGATGACTTGGCGCCAGCTGGCGCCAGGCGCTACACTTAGCGTGTGGCGCCAAGCATTGGAGGGTGGCGCCAATGTCGGGGCTTTGACGCCAATTGACGCTGACTCCGTATTTCATTCAGATTAAAATTCTTCACAATTTGTACATAAATAGCCCCCTACTTAGCCGATTCTTCTCATAAATCTAGTGAAAAATTTATTCTCCTCTTTAGAAAAATAATAATTATGTCTTTAGCTACTAAAACCTTCACCCAATACACTCATGAATGGTGTCGATCTCTTAATGCTAGAGAAAGAAAAGAATTAGATTTATTTCACTTGGGGGGAATTTATGGAATCAAAGGGGTAGATCTTGACCTAGACTTCATACAAACCGCTTTAGATTTTTGGAATGTTGATACTCATTGTTTCAGAATAGGGTATGATGAGATTAGCCCTTTGCCAGAGGAATTTGGTGCTATTTTAGGCTTCCCTGCAATAGACCTCGTAGTAATCCCTAGAGTAGATGCATACTATTATAAGGATTTTGAGCGCTTCTTTAATTTGAAGGAAAGGGATTTATCAAAAATAGTAGATGGCAACATAGTTAATTTGAAAGAATTCGCACACCATTATTTTGATAAACCTCTTTCTGAATCTTTTCATATATATAGAAGAAGGGCGTTCTTATTTTTCATTCTTAATGAATTTTTTCTTAGTAGTGTTACAAATAACGAGGGTCAATCAATTATAACCACTGTACTAGAACAAATTGAATATGGGAGAAATCCAATGCCATTGATAGTTGGAGAGACTATGATTAGTCTAGATGAATTGAAAAGGGACCCAAAAGCGCCTCTTCGCGGCTCTCCAATTTTATTACAGGTAGAAAAATAATATAACCTAAGAGGTATTCCGGGAAGTGCTGGCGCTAATACGGGAGGATTTGCGAGATAGGCTTTGATTCTGTCAAAGGCTTTTTGACACTCATCATCCCATATTACTGGTACATTCTTCTTGAGCTTTTTGAAGATTGGTTCACATATCGTTGTCAGTTTTGATATGAACCTACTTATGTATTGCAACCGGCCAATAAATCCTCGAATCTGTTTCTCGGTCTTGGGCAGTGACATCGACATGATTGCTTTAATCTTGGTTGGATCTATCTCTATCCCTCCAGAGCTTATGACGTATCCCAAGAGCTTGCCCGAGGTGACTCCAAAAGCACATTTTGATGGATTCAACCTCATATTATATTTTCTTAGCCTTTCGAAAAATTTCCTTAAGGCTACTTGATGGCCTGGACGGTCCTTTGATTTCACAATCATGTCGTCGACATATACTTCAACTTCTTTGTGCATCATGTCATGGAGTAAGGCAGTTGCTGCGCGTTGGTAAGTAGCACCTGCGTTTTTCAACCCAAATGGCATTACCGTGTAACAGTAAGTGCCCCACGGTGTGATAAAGGTCGTTTTCTCCATGTCTTCTTCTGCCATGAGAATCTGATTGTACCCTACATATCCGTCCATGAATGAGAGAAGCGCGTGATTTGCCGTGTTGTCTACCATAATATCAATGTGTGGCAAAGGGAAGTCGTCCTTTGGACTTTCCTTATTTAGATCTCGATAGTCGACACACATCCTTACCCTTCCGTCTTTCTTTGGAACTGGGACGACGTTGACGACCCATTCAGGGTATTTGGATACGTTGATGAAACCTGCAGTTATTTGTTTTTGAACTTCTTTTATTTTAAGTGCTACGTCGGGTTTCATTCGACGCAACTTTTGTTTTACAGGTTTCATTCCTGGGATTAATGGTATAGTGTGTTGAGCTATCTCTCTGTTAATGCCTGGCATATCTTCATATGACCAAGCAAATACATCGATAAATTCTTTAAGTAAGTTAATTAAATCGGTTTTTTCTTGTTTATTCAACGTTAGTATGATTTTAACTTCTCTTTTATGAGTTGAATCATTCGAGATGTCGACTGTTTCAGTCTCTTCAATTACTGGTGTTTTCTTTTCAAGTGTTTCCATTGCTTTAATAATTTCTTTATCTTTTTCATCGTTAGCTAAGCAATGCTTGTCATCTTGGGTTAGGGAAGAACACGAGAAGTAAGGAGAACGAGAAATATTATTATACTCTGAGATCATTACATCAAAGAGTGATATGTCCTCAGGGACTGGATCACTAACTATCCTAGGAGAAGAAATAGGAAGGGGAGGCATTATTACTAAAGACTTAGAAGATTCTAAAGGGAAAGACTCTGACTCGGACTTTGACTCTGACGACTCTTCGAACATCGGCCCTTTCCCTGTCGTGATTGATATCTTCCTTCCACTCGGAGTAGTCACCTTGATAGTCTTGCGCCACCCTTGCAATGATCCTTTGGCTGGAGTAATTAGCTTCGAGGGGTCGAACTTTTTGCTTTGTAGGACCGTTTGAATGAGTGAGGAGTTATCTTCCTCATAAGCTGGCTCATTCTTTTCTCACCCAAACAGTAATCCCATGACGTTAAAGTCAACGCATGGGGGTGCTTTCTCCTTACGGACGGGAGTTGGGATTTCGTCAGTGAAGTAGCAATCCAAGAAAATCTCGAATCCTGGTTGTCGTATGCCATTTACGACAAATGGCTCGGGAAATTCATGGCATGGATAGTCCTCTCCTTCTTTTATAAACTGACCATTAAGCGTAAGAGGGTACTGATCCATTGGAACTGCTTTCTTTTGAATGCGAGCGTCCATACGTGCTTTCAACTTGTCCTGGGCTCGCTTGAGATCTTTCCGAGTCGGTTCGAAACCAAGTTCGAAAGTATCTAGTTTAGGGAGGCCAGGTGACTCCATCGATTTTTCTATCCCCTTCTTCTTTCCTAAGGTCATCCCAGGGAAGTGTCCTTGTTTCTTCAGCATGGTGTTGATAATCATGTTGGAATGGGGGTCGTGGCAAAGAGATGTCCTTTCATCCTCTTGGATTAAGGAGACTTCTTCGTTAAAGCCCCATAGGTCTTCGTCATCTTCGTCGTGCTCCACATTGATGATTGGATTTTCTATGGATTTAATTCTCATCGGCGAAGCGTCAATAGTGATTGGAATTCCTCCAACTATGGCTTTCACTTGTTGGTGGAGAGATGAAGGGACGACCTTTAGATCATGGAGCCAAGGGCGTCCTAACAACAGATTGAATGAGGCTTTGATGTCTACCACTTGAAAAGTAGTAGCATGTTCTATTGCTCCTGCCGTCACATTTAGGGTTATTTTGCCAAGAACTTGACGGCGAGTATTATCGTAAGCTCTTATTCCTTGTGTGGACGAAGTTAAATCCTCATATCTTATGCCGAGCATCCTCGCAGTCCTAAGTGGACAGACATTGATAGCTGATCCATTGTCTACAAGAGTCATTGGAACATTCATCCTTTTGCAGACTACCATGAGGTTTAACGCCTTGTAGTGTTTGTCACCTTCTGGGGGTAAATCTTTATCAGAGAAGGTGATTAGATTAATCGGACTAGGGAGGTCACTTGTGAGGAAGTTAGCTAGTCCCTCAGGAGTAGGAGTGGTGTCAGAATCTATCCCGATTTTATCCAAGGCATTCATTACAGCCAACCTATGTTCTCGAGATGTTGCCAGGAGCTTCCATACATTCATCTCAACTTTTGTCTTCTTAAACTATTTAACGATGTTGTTGTCTTCGATGATAGGTATGGGAACTTGATGTACAGTAGGCATAGGTTGTGTTGAAACGGGAGGTTGCATTCTCCCGGATCTTGTGAGGACGTCTATTGATGAATCATCTTCAGCCCAAATGTCGTCTGTGGTGTATGATACAGAAGGTGAAGGTCCTACTATGTCCTTTAGGTAGACATCTTCTTCATCACTGTCCCATAATCCATTAACAGTTATGTCCTCTTCTTGTTGAACTTGGATTAATTCCTTTTCATCAATCATTTTCTGCACCAAATCCTTGAATTTAAAACAGTTTTCTAGGGTGTGCCCCCCTGACTGATGGTACTGACAGTAATATCTATCCGTCCTTTTTAATGATTCAAATGGTCTCGGTTCGAGAGGTTTGACCTTGCCACTCTCGGAGAGCATTTCGAACATTTGTGCATATGGGATCCCAATTGGAGTGTAAACTCTATTGCTCTTCTTGGGTTTTTCGGTGACTTGTAAGGGAAAATACTTCGCCTCATAAGTCGTTTTCACCGGTGTGAATTCTCTTTTAGGTTCTTCCTTTAGACATGGAAGTTCATCATATTTCTTGTGAAGTTCGTTCATAACTTTGAGAGCTTCACGTAATAGTTGCGATGCTTCCCTCATAGACAGTGTGAGCAATTGTATGTCCTCCTTGTTTGCTTGTTCTGGAAGGTTATCTCTGACATCAAAAAAGACCTCTTCTCCTCCTTCTTCGACATTGGTTGCTTTGACAGGCTTTATGAGAGATGAGGGGTCAACTTCGTTTTCTTCATCGGTGATAGCCAAAGTATGAGCTAGAGATGCATTGTCAATACTTGGCTTCTTACTGGCAGGGGGCAACGACAGTTTGTTACTGTCAATTAGGTCTTGGATAGCTTCCTTAAGCTTCCAACAGCTTTCAGTAGAATGGCCCCTACCTTGGTAATATTTTAAATGTGCGTTAGGGTTCCAGTTAGCCGACCTCTTCTCAACTGGTGGATCCCCGAATGGTCCAATGGGAGTTATAAGACCTTTTGCATTTAATCGATCAAATGCGGTGTCATAACTCATGCCAATAGGAGTAAAGTTCCTCCTAAATGGTTTCCTTTGTCCTTGGTTGTTCATGGCGAGGACTTCTCCTAGATTAAAGGTGCTAACATTATTTGAGTGGGCGGTTTTGGAAGAAGAAGGATTGTCGTTCTTCTTTCCTTTCCATCCACTGTTGGAGCTATTGTTGGCAGCTTTAGATTTAACCAAGTCATCTTCAATATTGATCCCAATATCATAAACAGCCTTAAAGGTATGAAGGTTATTTTGATATTTAAGATGTTTGGAATATTTTTCTTGGAGGTTTTTAATGAACATTCTCACGGACTCTTTTTCACTTGGTACCTCGATCATTTTAGCTGAGGTTTCTCTCCACTTGTTAAAGAAAGAAGTGAAGCCTTCATTCTCTTTCTGTTTGAGGATTTCAATTTATCTAAGGTCAGTTTCGACTTGAATGTTGCATTTGTACCTATCAACGAAAGCGTTTGCTATGGATTCCCAGGTAGAGGTCTTTTCTTTTTCGAGAGAAAAGAACCATTGTTGGCAAACGGTCTCGAGAGATAGTGAGAACAGAGAAGGGAAGACTTTCTTATCGATACCCTTGATACTCATTATTGTTTCAAACGCTCTTAAATGAAAGTAAGGGTTGTCAATTGCCCTAAATTTTGGGATGTCGTTGGCGCTGAACTTTTGTGGAAGAAGATCTTTATCCAACGAGACCCCTTGGGATGTGAGTTTCTGAAAGTTGTAGTCGCTGGACAACTTGCTTAGGCTCTCTTTCATGAGGTCCATTTGTTGTTGTTTCATGGGATCATTGATCTTAAGTGCGAGAAGCTTCAGTGTCTCAGTTACAATAGCCAGTTGGTTCTTGAGATCATTGACTTCTTCTTGAGTTGCCATTATAACTCTTGCTTTCCTCTTGCGGCTATAGGTTTGTCTAAAAGTTGGACTTGTACGAAGAGGTTATCTTTGATTAATCGTCCTTCCTTTCTTGACCACGCGCTGTAAATTAAGCCAATTTGCGTTTTAATTACTTGACTCGAATCAACTTGACTTTATGGTTTTTTAAAAAAAGGTATGCATATTTTTGGCAACAATAATGTACATATTTTTAGGGAACTAAGTATTATTATTTATTGGAGGATTATTATCCGACCTACCCCCCTTAAAAAAAATGACGAAAAAAGCGCGCACACAAGACTCTCTTAATCATGGTCAAAACATGTGTATTGGTGTGTGCATTGAGTGTAAGTGACATGCTTGGACTCTTGTGTAAGACCATGGGACTTAGTGCCTAAACTCGAACATTGATTCAACTAAGCATTATTGTCAGCAAAATTAACCAAATTAAACAGAAAACTGATTAATTAGACATTAGGTGATGACTCGACAAATGATCCGAACTGTCGGCCAAGAGACAGGACTGGCGTCGCACTATGGTGGTTGGCGCCAGACAATTTAGTTAATGTCTGGCGCTACGCACTATAATGTGGCGCTACAGCTCAGACTTTGGCGCCAATATTGGAACTTCGGTCTGGGACTGTTTTCGGTATTATTAGTCAACTGGGGTATGCCTAAAGTCGTACTAGGTCAATTCCGATTAAAAAAAATAATGGACTTTATTGACTCGAATTAATTAATTAATTAATTAGGCAAAGTTCTTTAAGTCATTAATTTTAGTCTCAACACAAATCAACAAACGGTTAAGAGAAACATAGGATATATATGCACAACAAATAATGCACAATTAGTCAAGTAGGTACAATATGATGCAATGAGTTCGCAACCTAACCATGGCTCTAGTTCTCTAAAGTTCAGGATATGGTTTAGTCAAATAGGGTCCATGGTTAATTGTCCAGATGCACCGCGCGGAAGCCTAACCGTGAAGGGTTGGCACGAGTGGATGGGACACCGCGAGTTTTAGAAAAAACTCGCTTCCATGGTTTGGTGAATTCAACATCTCGGATGTACCCTTTGTTGCACGGAGCGTTCAATCGGGTAGATGGAGCATGAATTCCCAGAGGGTTATGTCCATATGTAGAACACATATGGGTTTCAGAAAAGTGAGAAAAAATTCAATCAGGAAGTAGGATCGAGCAAACAATACGAAAAACCGGTCGAAATTAGAACGCATATTTCTGGCTCGGTATTGGGGGAAATTGGCGCCAGCAAACAGAGATTGGCGCCAACTTTTAACTGTAGCGCCTGGCGCCAATACTGGCGTCTGGCGCTACAGCTAAAAGTTTGGCGCCAAGCTCTGGCCCCTGACGCTACTTCCCACATGCCTCAGCAGCTTTCTGTGCTCGATAAAATCTTCCAGTTTCGCGCGGTGTTATTTCATTCCTAGTTGTGAAAGACACTTCTCAAATTTCCTACGTGTAAAATCCTATCTTTTTTACTCATTACGGATGGTCTTTCCAATGAGAACTTTTTTATGCATATGACAATAATGTTAATCAAAATTACGCACATGAAATACTTAGAACTTTTCGAGTCTCATCCACTCATTCTAAATCATTGCCGAAACAAATTCAGGAATTAAAATAGAAATCCTCCCCAGCGGAGTCGCCAAAAAACTGTAGGGAATAATTTCAAGCCTTAAATCCCACTAGCTCGAACCCCACTGTGATCATACACTAAAGTACGGTGGCGTCCAAAAGGGAAGAAGACAGAGCAAAAGAGTCGCCAACAAGTTTTTTAGGGAACTTGTAAACCGTTCATAGGATGAAGGTTACACCCCTTAACGATCCAAGAGATCGTCAACTTCATAAGGTCATGAACCAAATAAGGGTCCGGGGATGAAGATACAAATCTAACCTAAAAGAGATTGAACCTACCCTAATAACAGGCTTCTACTTTATTCTGATCGTATTCATGTGCGCTTTTTAACTAACATACAATCAATAGGATTAACCCTAAACCTGTTTAATCTATGTTGGTTGAATATTAATGCACAAATAAACTATTATTGGCGATCACTTGAATTATAATCACAATTAACCTAACAAGATTATTAATTATCTTATTAAGCGCGATTACAAGTACCAATTCCCTTTAAACATGCATAAAAGGTGATCAAGCAATAAAAATAAATATAATCAAGCAACATAATAAAAAATCAACATCATGAATAATAATTATAAATAAAATAATCATCATCAAAATAAATAACAATAATATTCACAATCATCATAAATTATAACAATTATAATCATAATCATGTTAATGTTAAAGCATAATAAGAGTAAGATCCTAGGCATGATACTAACAAGATTAATAACAAACCCTAACATGTCACTAAGCAACAAAAATCAAAGCTTTAGCCCTAACATGATACTAACATGAATTAATATTAGGAAGAACATAGGAAGCATCATAACAATCATATTTAATATTAAAATTAACCTAGACATGATACTAGGAACATCATAACAACAATATAAACATGATGTCTACATCATAATATCAATAAATCAATTAAAGCACTTACTTTGATGCCTCGTACCTCTTTCTAATAACAAAATACACACGTTAGTAACTTCAAGGAAAAATAATAATCAAAGCAATTAAATTAAATAACTGAAAGAGAGATTTGGGACCAAACCCTCAGAAATTAAAACTTTTCACGTCTAGGGCGAAGGCAACTTCGAATATGTCTAAGTGTTTCTAGATCTTGTGAATGCGGAATTTTGTATTAAAAAGCAAGAAAGAATTGAAGAAAGAAAAGAATGCTAAAGAATTAATGTTTGTTGAGAATTGATGAATGAGAGATGTAGATGATGAATGATTGTAGATGAATGAATTGTGAATGAAAGCTTGCGAATGAAGAGAATTCCTTAGAATTGGTGAATGAAAGCTTGCGAATGAAGAGAATTCCTTAGAATTGGTGAATGAAAGCTTGCGAATGAAGAGAATTCCTTAGAATTGGTGAATGAAAACGGAGTTTTCGATACGATATTTATAGAGAAAATCATCTAAAAAAGAAAATTTAACAAAACAGAGTCTGGCGATCGCAAAACAGGATTGGCGCCAACCCTGGCTAGCTGGCGCCAGGCACCGGTGGCTAGCGCCAGGCGCCAAGCCTGGTTCCAGGCGCCAAGGCCTGGGGTTGGACGCCAAACTGGATTTCAACGCGTTTTCGAAAATCCGATAAATTTCCCGTACTGGAAGATAAAATAATATAATTTCTTCGAAAATGCTATTTGATCTTGATTAAAACTCTGAAAAGTCAACAAAGTCAACTTATCAATGCTAATTGAATTAGGAATGAAAAGAACCTTCTAGAAGATTCTAGAAGACTAAAATCATTCCTAATTGCATTAGGAATGATAAATCATATTAGGCCCTCCCCTAGATCATTAGGCCGTACATAAAGTTCAAACTGGGCCCAGTTTAGTAAATTGGCCATAACTTCCTCAATATTCATCGGAATTGGGCTTATAATATATCGTTGGAAAGGTCTTTGCAAGCCCCATCCAACTACACCACTATTAGACCCATATCATGGACCAACCAAATTGGATTGGCTGTTTTCTTAAAAATAAAGTTTTCAAAAACAGGGAGAAGAGAAAAGAAATAAAACTTTTCGCAACACTAGACCTTTCCACACTTCGTTTCATTCGATTATGATTCGACGTGAAAGGTACTCATCACCAGGTTTGGTTTTGAGGAGACACAAATGGGTGTCTACACTTAGGCCTTAATCTAGAAAAATATTTTCAATTAATAACACAAAGCATAAGGGCCTATGACAATTCGAGAAGATCGGTGTATGGAACTGTTAAGATATCAATTACCACAGGCCTAATACAAAAGATGGTTGAATTCCACGTTATGGACATAAAACCTACATTCAACCTTCTACTTGGACGTCCTTGGATACATGAGCTTGGTGCAATACCATCCTCACTTCATCAAATGATTAGGTTGAACTATCAAGGGCTTCCTATGAATATACATGCTTCTCCACTTAAAATAGCAATAAATGATCAATCACTCTTAGAAATAAACCACGATAATGATGAAGAGGACATGTGGGGATTTTCCGCGGAGCCAATCTACACAATAGAAATGGAAGAAGACTTGTAAGAACCTTTCAAGCTTGATCCATATTCCACCTGGATAGTAAACAACATCTTACTCAAGAGTAGTTACTTTCCTGGGATGCCTTTAGGAATAAGAATGAAGAAATCTTTCTTACTTCCTATCCCAAAGAAAAGCTTCTCCTTTGGATTGGGATATAAACCAACCAAAGAAGAATTGAAGTCTCACGATGCGAAACACAAAGCACGTAGAGACAACAACAAGAAAGGGATAGTCAATTTACTTCCATTCTACCAACAAACCCTTAATGGACAATTTATTAGGGAGGGAGAAGACTACCCATGCTATGACTTTCCAGAACCACTAGTTTTGGAAGGAATCAAGAAGCCTGGATTTGAAATATTTCACGATTGCTACTTCTTGGATGACAATTTTAGTATCGTTAAATCAAAATACCCAATTCCAGGGTGTTATGATAAGCAAGCATTTAACTTGCTATTTGGACTAGAACAAAATCATGTCGCTACGATGACCATTCAAAATGCCATCAAAGATGAAACTTTTGACCCAACTTCATTGATCACCCCTTCTAATGAAACCTTGGAACATGGGTGGAGGAAATCTTTCAAGTGGACCAATCACAAAGGGGATAAGCTAGAAATCGTCACAGGCGAAGGGATGATGTTTGAAGAATCGGACGACAAATCTATTATAGACTCTAGGGAAGCTGAGAATTTAGGCCTTGTGGCCTTTACTGAGTATTTATTTTCTAGTTTTAAGGACGAAGATCACAAAAAGGATTCTTCTCTTAATGTACTTTCTTTTGATTTTAATAATATGAGATTTATTTCCAAATATATGCCTTCTATTGAATCTTTCAAATGCTATAACAATCAATCTAATGAAGATATTAATAAGTTGGTTGAACTAATGAATGAACGAGAACAAAAGAATCCTATCATTGATGAAACTAAAACAATCAATATAGGAACTAATGAAAACAAAAGAGAAGTCAAAATTGGCTTAACTCTAAATCCGAAAGAGCAATCGACCCTCATATCGAAGCTCAAAGAATTCGAAGACGTGTTCTCTAGGACATGCCTGGAATAGATAGGGAAATTGCGGAACATACCATTCTGTTGAACCCTATCTCTAAACCAGTTAACAAAAACTTCGACGAATGAAACCTGACATCGCGTTAAAAATAAAAGAAGAAGTACAAAAACAATTGGACGCAGGTTTCTTTCGCGTATGTAATTATCCAAAATGGGTAGCGAACATCATCCCAGTAACTAAAAAGGATGGACGAGTTCGCATGTGTGTTGACTTTAGGGACCTTAATAAGGCTAGCCCTAAAGACGATTTTCCTCTACCACATAACACGGCTGAACATGCGATGTTATCCTTTAAGGATGGATACGCAGTTTACAACCAATTTTTAATGGCAAAAGAAGATGAAGAAAAGACATGCTTTATCACCCTTTGGGGTACGTATTGCTATAAAGTCATGCCATTTAGTTAAAAAAATGCAGGAGCTACGTACCAAAGAACGACTACGACTCTCTTGCATGATATGATGCATAAAGAAATAGAAGTGTATGTGGATAATATGATTGTAAAGTACAAAGATAAAATGGGACATATAAAAGCTTTACGAAAATTTTTCACTCACATAAAAAAATACAACATGCGATTAAATCCACAAAAATGCGCCTTCAGAGTAACTTCCGGCAAGTTACTCGGATACGTTGTAAGCACTCGTGGTATTGAGATCGATCCCTCTAAAATAAAGGCAATTGTTTACATGCCTCCCCCTCAAACAAAAAAAGAAATTAGCGGGTTTCTTGGCAAACTGCAATACATTAGTCGATTTATCAACAAATTGACTATGACTTGTGAGCCAATATTTAAAAAATTGAAAAAAGAGGAAAAACATGAATGGGATGATCAATGCCAAAAGGCCTTTGAGAAAATCAAAGATTATCTCAAAAGTCCACAAATTTTAGCACCACCAGTACCCAAACTACCTCTTAGGCTATACATTATAGTCACAGACACGGCCACGGTGCCATGTTAGCACAAGAGGTAGAAAAAGTCGAGCGTGTAATATATTACATAAGTAAAAAATTCATCAAATATGAAACAAAATATAGCACCTTAGAAAAGACAAGTTTAGCATTAGTGTGGGAAACTAAAAAATAACGACATTATATGCTACCACACATTACTCATGTGATTTCTCAACAAAATCCGATAAAGTATTTGTTTGAACAACCACCTATACAAGGAAGAATATCCAAATGGTTGGTGATGTTGGCCGAAATTGAGTTAAAATATATTCCAAAAAAATCAATGAAGGGAAAAGTAATTTCTGACTTTATGGCTCAACATCCAATTCAAACAAGTCATGCAGAAACTACTCATCTTCCGGATGAAGAGATTCTCATGACACAAGACGACAAATGGGTAATGTACTTCGACGGTGCATCCAACCAAAAGGGATGTGGCGTAGGAGTATTACTCATAAGTCCAGAGGGAGCACATACTCCAATCTCTGTCAAACTAGACTTTGAGGTTAATAATAATGCCGCAGAATGTGAAGCGTGCATTATTGGATTAGAAGCAGCAGCTAGCATAGGTGCGCAAAAATTAGAGGTATATGGAGATTCTAGTTTGATTATAAATCATATACTGAAAAAATGGAAAATAAAAACTCCACGATGATATTATACCACGCACACCTAGAGAAACTCATTGAGCATTTTGAACATATTGACTTTAAATATCTCCTAAGGGATGATAATCAATTTGCCGATGCGCTAGCCAAATTAGCCTCAATGATCAACATTCTAAATCACTTGATATGATGCCATTATGCGTTGATAGAAGAGAAGAACCATCATATTGCAACGCAATAGAGGAAATAAATGACATCGAAGGAAACAATCCTTTGTATGATCATATCCTCCAATATATTACTCATGGCACATATCCCGAACATACTTCTTCAAAAGACCAACGAGCCTTACAAACGCTTGCGGCTCAATACGGTCTATTAAATGGTATATTATGCAAAAAAGGACCTAATGGTCAAAGTTTATTGTGTATAGACCAACCCAAAACCACATGCCTTATGGAGAACACTCACAAAGGTGTTTGTGGACCTCAGATGTATAGTAAAATGCTTGCAAAAATAATTTCGTGACAAGGGTACTATTGGTCCACTATGGAACATGATTGCATACAATATGTCAAAAAAATGTCCAGAGTGCCAAATGTTTGCTAATTTACAACACCTTCCACCATCCGAACTATATAACTCACTTCCCCTTGGCCCTTTTAAACTTGGGGAATTGACATAATTGGAAAAGTCTCTCCAACAGGAGCAGGAGGGCACGAGTACGTATTGGTAGCCATCGATTACTTCACCAAGTGGATTGAGTCTGCTTCTTACGTGAATATCACTTCTAAACATGTCACAAAGTTTCTCGAACAAAACATATTTTGTAGATATGGAGTTCCACATGAATTAATTAGTGATCAGGGATCTCAATTCAAAGCTGAAGTCAAGACCCTCTTAACTCGTTATAAAGTAAAACATCATCACTCATCCCCATACAGACCTCAAATGAATGGAGCTGTAGAATCGGGAAATAAAAATATAACAGCCATCATTAAGAAAAAGGCAGAAAATTATAAAGACTGGCCGAATAAACTACACTTCGCACTATGGGGTTATAGAACGTCTATACGAACATCAATAGGAGTAACTCCATACTCCTTAGTTTTCGGAATGGACACAGTTCAACCAGTCGAACTGGAAATACCATCCCTACGCATCGTACTCGAAAGTAAGCTACCGGAAGCTGAATGGGTAAGAGCGAGGTATGAGGAGCTTTTATTGCTCGATGAACGACGATTAAGAGCTTTGCATCATGTACAAGTCTACCAAAGGCGCATTGTGCGTCATTTCAATAAAAGAGTCAAACCTAGAAATATAAATGAAGGTGACTTTGTACTAAAAGAGGTTAGGGGTCCACCTACCGATCCAAGAGGGAAAGTCAAACCTAATTGGATAGGTCCCTACCGCGTAATTGAAATCCTATCAGGAGGAGTCGTCAGATTAATGGACATTGGAGGAGCTGAAATTCGCCAATTAATAAACATATTGATCGACTTAAGAAATATTACATATGAAATCCGGATTAACTCGTTCATTCATACAACTAACTTTAATTAACATTCAATTGAAAGATACTAAGTGTTATGTATTTTACCGAATGACACGATGAAATACATAACACTTGGGGGGGCAATTTAGAAATAATGAACCGTTCTAAGTGTTCAAATTTTTTATCAAAGTTCACGAAAAAAATCTTCACACTTGGGGGGTAATAGCACAGAAATAATTTTTTTTTTTCGAAACACTCATGGTACAGGTGTCGCACGCAACTGGAATAGTTGCGGGCGGATGTCACACGCAACTCATTCAGTTGCGCGCGACAGGTTCGCATAACCTTAGATGTTGCGCGCGCTACTTGATCGTAAACTGCGAACCCGGACTTTTTTGTTTAAACGAAGTTGCAACTTCTACTTACGATAAAAGGAGGGTGTTTCGTGAATATAAACATGTACTCGGAAAACATAAAAATTAAACTTTGATTTAATTCTTTTTAAACAAAGTTTGATTAATTTTTTCATTTAATTTCTACCTAAGGAGTTAAAGAAAAAAAAATATATACATAATAAAAGAATTAGAACTATGCAATGACTTGATTTTGTGATACGAATACGTAGGCAATCTATATGATTCGGTCATATAAAAATATCAAAACATAAAGCTCATTTTTATTTCATTCAAATTCAAAAAAAAAAAGGAGACATTGTTGAACTAGATCATAACTAAAGAAAAGGGGCATAATAGTGATTACACTTTATTAAAAAAAAAAGAGAACATAACGAAATTGTGTAACACTCTAAGGCTTCACTATATCCTCAATTGTCACGGATGATGGAGGAGTAGTTTCCATCGCAGTATTTTCAGAAACCTTATAGCTTTCTCCTACAGTCTTCTTCTTGACCCATACATTATTCTTTAATTTAGGAATAGGAGCCTTTTCAACCCTTTTTCCCTTTTCCGAAGCTTTTGTTAGAGTCCTCTTTCGAGTTTGTTGCGAAGGTTCCTTGATTATCACAACTTTTTGTGCGGGTTTGGAGGGAGCTTTCCTTTTGGATTCCTTCGAACGCACCTTAGGAGATGAGAAGTCCAATTTTCTTCTCATTCCTTTGTTTTGGCCACTAGGAGGGGTAGTGGTGGCCGAATGCATTAAAGGCTTAGGCGGATTCCGAGTCGTGACAGTTTGATATTGAGATCGGGCCTTGTTTAATTCGCCCTTATCTGCCGCATTCATCCAAGCTTTATAAAAGGAAGATAATACAATACTCGCAGCAGGATTTTGTACTACCCACCTAGAAAGACTTGACCAATACTCTATCCAACGAAAAATTCGCTCAGGTCTAAAAGTCACATATTTGGGTGCATCACAGTCTTGCGGGGGAATAATTTGTTCATCCCGTATTGTCTCATTACCCTGCAAGGAAAAATGTAAGTAGCACTAGATAGGCCTAAAAGCCTAATGTAAGGGCAATTAAGACTACTCCCAACCATGCTATTTATGTTCCACCAAGGAATCAAAAAACGTGTGTTAGGAACCTCGTGACAGAAAAACGACGTCCATTCCTCTTCATTCTTGTGCTTGTAAAGGTTCGACGTCCAGGGAATGTCCGTACTCCATTAGCCTCGATATTTTGTGGCTGATTAACTATTCGTAAAAGCTCCATGAGCCAAATCTGAAAAAAAAAAAATCAGTTTTTACACGAGCAGGTGGCGCGCGCATCAGAATAAGTTGCGCGCGCCATCAGCGCGCAACGCAGAAGATTGCGCTGGACATACCAGCGCAACTTCATGGCTTGCGCTAAAAAAACGACGAAAAAAAAACTTACGTGTAATAGGATTGGACTTCCCGTGAAACCATTTTCGTTAGGGTCTCCTCTAAGGCGATTCAAGCATAAAATGGTTTCTGCCAAAGCCAAAGGAGCGGGTGAATGACATCCCTCTAATTTCTCTACTACGGATACCATGGAATAATCTCCATATTCTTTGCTAGTCTTAAGTAAACAATTGACAACAAGACAATAGCATAAAGCACGAATTTTAAATTAATGTTTAGTCATGTTTTCACGAGGGGCGACGAAATGTTCAATAAATTGAATTAAATTCACGCCTGCTTCAGTTCCAATATTGATCATATCATTGTCGGACAAGCCAAAAAATCTTTGGAATATAGGTTTGGGATCCGACAACGGGGGCGAATAAGTCACAGGGAGAGTATTTGTAGGGAAGCCTAGCAAGGCCTCGAACTCACCAGGAAAGGGAATAATTTTGTCCCCTTTAAATAAAAAGAGATGGTGGTTGGAGTCCCAATGGTTATCTACGGCATGAAGGAAATTAAAATTTATCACTAATTGCATATAATTCAATAGAGGGTTTAGGTGATAAATTTTGAAAGCCAGTTTGTCCTCGTTTGAAAGAGAGGTAACCCATTGATTCAAATGTTGTTCAAAGGTCTTCACCATTGTTCAATGTAATAAAAAAAGGGGAGAGTAAGAATTTAGATAAATTTTTCTTTTTAGTTCTTATAATACTACTAAGCGAATGAATGCGAGATAATAAAAAAACCTACACGAAACTGTGCTTAAATAGACCCAAGAGGGGCATATTTTTGGCAATTTTCGCCCAAAGGAAAGTTCACAAACAGGTGGCTCGCGCAACTACATCACATGCGCATGACAGCCGCGCGCAACTCATCCCGTTGCGCGCGTCTTCTCTGTCACGACATGTGGTTTAGGTTTATTTCCGTATTTTGGCTTACATAATGACGAAATCTTGACGAAATCTTAAGACTAATCATACGCTTGCCTTTTGCTAACTCTTGTGTCCCTTTTCTTTCCTTTTATTTGTTTTCTTTTTTATTTTATTTTATTTTCTTGTTCTTCTTTTCCTTCTTCCTTTTTTCCCCTATTTTCTTTTTTCTATTTTTCTTATTTCCTTTTTAGTTTTTTTTCCTATTTTCCTTTCTTTTGTTATATTCTTTTTCTCGAGGGGGTAGGTCGGGAACCCTTTCCCTCCCTCGGAAAATTTTTGCTTTTTTCTTTTATATGCGTACACATGGAAACAAATAATAATAATAATAATATAAATGACATATACAAAAAAAGTGTCATATGTACAACAAAACAAAATAATATGTACATTTGTTTCCTAAAAATATAAAAAAATGTGTACAAAAGGATCAGGGTGCTCTGCGATTGCTAGACGGTTGTCGTACATCCTGCAAAATCCCAAAACGAAGATTAATACATGAAATATAATAACTTTGTCGAAAAAGAAAAGAAATGAAACTTACTGCAATCATCTGATGATCACGGCATGACAAAGTCACGAGGGCTCTCCGATAAGCAGCTCGGAAAGCACGTATAGTCCTCACCATGCCGTTCACGGTCTCCCGCGGAACCTGTTCCAAGAATACAAGGACAGTTAGTAAATAAATGTATATGAAGCGAAAAATAGAAATATTTTAAGTACATATACAAAAAAAAGACATACTGACTCAAGCGTCTCCGGAATGAACGGTATTCCCTCATCATCCTCTGCTGTAGGAGGCACCCAACCGCCTAGCTCGACCCGCTAAAAAATAAAAAAATAATAATAAATAATAAAAAAGGGGTCAAAGTTCCAAAAAATAAATAGAAACAAAAAAAAAGAATAAGAGAGAATTAAGATACTAACCGGAACAAAAGCTGAAAAAGGAGTCAGCCTGGAAGAAATGAAAGCCGGATAAGGAGCATCCAACAGCACCAGCTGATCCGCTGGATAACCAAGGATCGCCTGAGCTCGATCCTCGGTCGACAGCAAATTTGGACGTAACATCCGGATCGGAGGATCTACAAGAACCACAGGCTTCTCTGACGAATGCTGCCAGAGAGCGCGCTCGCCTAAAAACAAAGCGTCCGTCCTCTTGAGCACCGGGAGTCTCGAGTAGAGAATCCGGAACCGGAAACGAACCATGCCAGAACGAATATCTTCAGGGACTCCGACGATCAAACTCCAAGGACGGAGATCGATCTAATGCAATCACATGAAAATCATCAATATAAAATAATAATATGTAAAGAAAGATACACATGTGATGTAAAATACTCACCGACGCACAGGTCGCCGAAAGAATCCTCTGGCAAAAGTCGCAGGCTGAAGTAGCTCGCCTTTTCCTAATCGTAGCCAGTCGATGGCCGATAGGAAAGCAAGTAGCCCCGAGCACCCTGGGGGCTAGGAAAGGCAGGTACGAGTATCCCCAAGCCTAAACAAAGAAGAAACGGCTTAAAAATAGAAAAATAAATAATAAAAAGTTTAAAGAAAGTTTAAAGTACGTACCTCAAGGATATGAACATGCCATGTAAGGGAGATCCGAGGCACCTCAGCAGCTTCCGCAGGATCCACTAATTGGGTCGCCTTGCCCATAGCTCTAAGCATGCGGGCATACGACACCTCCGCCCAGTTCAGGTTACTTACCTACCCCAAGTCTATGAGCCAAGTAAGTAACCCGATAGGGAAACGCTCCCCCCGATCACACAAGAGAGTGACAGAAAGAATGTGGGCAATGTATATCCGAGTCAGCTGCTCAGGTGTACACTGCCGGTCAACCTCTTCAGCTGATAACTCGTCAGCAAGAATCGAGTACGGACAAGACTGAGGATATACATGAAGGATCGCCGCCAGACGATCCCCCACGAGATCTCTCAGTCTCAAGTCTTGCCCCGTTACGACCTCTATAACTACAGGCTCACCTACATAAGGAAAACACGTAATCATAGAGAAGTCGTAAGGGGTGACCGTCATCTCTCCCCACGGAAAGTGAAAAGTGTTGGTGGAATCCCACCAAAACTCCAGCAATCCGCGGAGGAAAGCTGACAAAGCAGACTGACTCGACAAATCCCGAAGAGCCACTAGCGCTCGACCGATCCCTGAAAGCTCAACAATCTCCTTTACCTCATCGGGTAAGCTCCCAAAACGAGTCAGCAGGTCACCAGAGCCGTATAGACGCATGCTAGACTCACTCTAAGAAAAAAAAGGGAAGAGAGAGAGCCAAAATAATAAAAAAACGGTTATTAAAAGAAAAGAGGGAAATTAAAAAAAAGAAGGCGTAAGAAACTCACGATGTCGCGCCACCCTCGAACCGAGACGTGATGGTCTGGATCCCACTTAAGGACCCTAAGGTCCCAGGTGGGAGGAGCCTCCCATATCACATCCTCCAGGCGACGTCAATCAGCAGCGACGCATCGCTCTCGAACCTCCTCACGAGGACGGGTCACCCTCTTTTGAGAACGAATTACCTCGTCAGGACCGACTAGAATCTCCTCAGCGTCAACATATGGAGGCGAATCCATGCTATTATAGACGAGATTTCTCTATTAGTTCATTTTTTCCTAAACTAATAATCGTGTTCTAGATTCATTTCGGCAGCATAACGGCTGCCGATAGGAAAAAACACAAAAATTGAATGCCACCCATACTTGGGGGCTACAATACCTGTAGTCAAACTCAGTAAATGGGGGCTTTTAACACCCACAAAAGCCATCCTATACCAGTTTCAACTAAGCATTCAAGGGGTTATGTTTCAAAATCTCAAAGGATAAACTATTCCAAGACGAATAATAGTAAGACCAACACAATTATCATCTACCAAACAATCTTGAAGTTCGAATATGGCAAAAACAAGCTAAGTATACACTTCGCACCATTTTTTCAATTTCAAATTTGCAAAATATGAATTATGAAAGTAATACTAGTTCTAAAACTATAATCTACTTCATTATCAACAAGTATAACCAAAATGAGCAAGAAAAGCAACAGATTCGAGCAAAATTCGAACAAAAAGAGCAAGAACGAACTTAAACAAAGAAATACTCATACAAAGTTCAATACTTAACAATTTTCATGAAATTTGTTGCAAAACACTCCTTAAACATAGCATAACAACATGGAATAAATAATTTCAAGAATAATGGACTAAATAAAAAATCCCCAAATTCAAAATTTGAGGTTTTACGATTCGAAAAACGCTCAAATGCCAGCCAAGAATGAATGAATTTAAGCAAAAAATTACATTGGATTATGTCAAATGTGAATTAAGAGCAAGATTCGCTTCCTTCAGCTTCGAAAATCGCAAAAAATGAAGCTCTTTAGAGTGAAAAAGAGTCGAAAATGGAGGAAGGAAAGAGATAGAGAGCGAAATGAAAAATCGCATTCGCGATTTTCTTTTTGCTGAACTGAGTGTCGCGCGCAACTCTTGAATTTGCGTGTGACGTAGCAGCGCAACTTAGAACGATGCGCGCGCCTGGCCAGCACGACCCACTGAGTTGCGCGCGGATACTAGTCATTAAAATGATCGGTATCCGGATTTTGATCCGTTTGATCATTTTTCAATGGTTTTTACTCGTTATTACACGTAATGGCGCACAAATTATCAAAATCCTTTTAATTGCTTTGCATTTGTAGTTTATTTTCTTCTTTGATAGTTTTTTGCATCATTTTGCATGCACACCGTGCTTTGTGCCTTCCCCAAGCATACGTTTTGAACGTTTTTCGTAAGCGTGCCTTAAGATGTTCCGTGGTGGTGCTTTACGTAAAAGCACCCATAGACAGGCTTGTCATTTTACTGTACTGGCATTATAAGTGTCCGGGTTTTCTACTTTTTCACGTCCGAAGCAAAAGGAAGGCGTTTTCATGCAGTGTAAAAATGCAAATGGCGTAGCGTACAGCGTAAAGTTGTACGGCGTAGGTTTTGCGTAAAATTTCACCTCAGCCCAAGCTTTGCAAGATCTACCTCTCGGAACTAAAAGGTAGACTATTTACTGTAGGCGTTAGCTCACGAGTCGACAGGCGCGCCGAACCTTCAGGAACATGCACTTCTTGAATGGAAGCAAATACGGTATTAGTGAGCTTACTAACTTACCGGATAGTTAGGGTGTCCGTCCACCCCTGTATAAAGAGCGACGAGACAGTTTCGAACCCATGTAGTCACGTGCCCCCAGTCTTGAGACGCGTGTACTCATCTTGTGGAAAAAACTGCTGAGAGAGTTGCTGACTTTCTTCCCTCTCACTGGATTTGGATATATGCCTCCAGTCCTGAGACATGTATTTCTATCTTGTGGAATCCGATTCGAATACCGGACCCGGCTCGAATGCCGGACCCTTGTCGGTTCGAATATCGAAAACCCCTTTTTATTCTTTTACTTTGTTAAAGTCAGGCTAAAGTTTCAATGACATATCGAGGGACTTTAGACCAACGATGACATGATTGAGAGGAAATCATCCCCTTTTATTCTTTTTAAAATTGATCTCTTCTCATGACTTGACATCACCCAGAATACATTTACTTGTAAAAGTATTCAACAATTGCAAAGGATCAATCTAGATTCTTTAGCGCGTTAAGACTAGGGAAAACTTTCTCTATCCTTAATAGCTACTTGTTCAAACACTTAGCAAACCGAGGACTGTTTCGACATCCTTAAACATTACTGAAAGATTCTCTAACCTTAGAGAACTTCGCAGAATGAGTCTCGAATTTTTCCTTGATTACTTTGATCGTCATCTATCCTAGACTCGATCAAAGTGGGGGCTAACTATAGACATCTACTTTTGGCCTCCTATCCCGACAGGAAGTGCAATGATGATAAATAAAGCCATCTTCGTATTGGATCAAAGTGAAGAATACTTATGGATAACTGGATAAGCCACAAAACACAAAAGACTAGCCCGAATAAAAGAACAAGGCCAATACAAGGTCCAATTAACTAAACCCGATCATAATTAGGCTTAAGCCCGTGCTTAAAACCCAATAATGACAGATTTAGGAGCGTCTAGGTTAAAATTTAAGCTACCGCGGAAAATGTCGCGCGCATCTCACAAAGTCGCCCTCAGCTGTCGCGCGCAACTTATTTTGTTGCGCGTAGCACTCCGCGCAACTTCTGGAGATGCGCTCGTGAAAGATTCAGAATATCAAAATATTGGAAAATCGAATCTTACCATAGAGCTGCGCGCAAGACAAATAACTACGCGCATCATCCGCGCGCGACTTATTCACTTGCGCATGACAGCCGCGCGTAACTCATCCAGTTGCGCGCGACACGTGCTGCGGCAGAATGATCTTAACCCTAAACCAAATCATTCCCTATAAATAAGACCCTAATTCGAGGTTGAAACACACAGAAAATAACCTAAAACGCTGGCAAAATACTTGTGAACTTGTGCTTCCTAACCCTCTTGTCCTAAACACTCACCCTTTTTGATACTTTGTTACTACGCTGGAGGTTCCCCAACGAGAAGGAATCTATAAGTGTTCTAAATGGAGATCTAGCAAAGAGAAGTGGTAAATTCTCGAGAACTTAGTTAAATCATATTTATTTTCTTGTTTAAAAGAACCTTAATTAATTAATTAGTGTTGTTTGATCACCTTTAAAATCATTAATTAATCAATTCCATACAATATCTTTCGTTAAATAAAGATTAGAATTGAAAAAATAATTGTTGATTGATCACTTAAGCCAAGGCGAATATTGTTTATTTTCTTGTTATTTTCACGAATTTAATTAAATAAGAATAACGACCTTACGATGTAATTCCTACGTGAATTGATGTGTGTAAATAAAATCAATTAACATAGTTTCAGGTATCGCGTTGCATATATTGTTTGGTGATGAAATTGTGAAAAGGAAGAGATAGTAGAGGCCACACTAGGGCTAGGATCGCGATTCCCCTCTAAAGGGAACGTTATCTTGGTACCCTCGCTCCCGAACTCATTTCTGGTTTATGTAGAACAATTTGGGAATGGGTAAACTTATGATTCATGCTAAATATCCCTTGAACTCTACTTGGGAGAAAGGCATGAACGAGGTTTATGGGTTTTCCTAAAACTCATTGGCGACTCCTACTTGTTCCTTACAAAAAAGCATGTATGAGAGAATCATTTCTAATTCAAGGTCCCCCAAACAGTCAGGAATTTAAATCCTAATACACCCTAACAAGTGTAAAGTCCTAGGCTTTTAAAGGGCCATGGGCATTTAAGGAGAGTACCCCTTTCGATGGGATCACCCTCTTTACACTAGCCCAAAGGATGGGTTCCCTCTACCTCACATGGACATTTTGGTCGACGACACATCAAACCATGAACTCCTATCATTCATGGACGGCTACGCTGGATATAATCAAGTACTGATGGCCGAGGAAGACATGGAGAAAATCACATTCATCAATGGGGTACATATTGCTATATGGTAATGCCATTCAGGTTGAAAAACGCGGGTGGCACCTACGAAAGAGCAGCCACAACATTATTACATGATATGATGCATAAAGAGGTGGACGTCTATGTTGATGATATGATCGTTAAGTCAAAAGATCGGCCAGGCCACATCACTGCACTTCGCAAATTCTTCAAAAGACTTCGCAAGTATAACATGATACTAAATCCATCAAAGTGTGCATTCAGAGTTACATCAGGCAAACTACTTGGCTATGTGATTAGTTCTCGAGGAATTGAAATAGATCCCACAAAAGTCAAGGCAATCATGGCCATGCCACCACCCAAGACTGAGAAGGAGATTCAAGGTTTTATCGGAAGGTTGCAATATATAAGTAGGTTCATATCCAAACTCACAACAATATGTGAACCTATATTAAAAAAGCTAAAGAAGTACGTTCCAGTTACATGGGATGACGATTTCTAAAAAGCTTTCGACAAGATCAAAGAATACCTGGCAAACCCACTTGTGCTAGCACCAGCAATACTTGACTTTCCTCTTCGACTCTCCCTTACGGTCACAAGAGACACGATGGGAGCAATGTTACTACAATAGATCGAAAGCAAAGAAAATACAATCTACTATTTGAGTAAGAAGCTTCAAGGTTATGAGACCAGGTACACGCCACTTGAAAAGTTGTGTCTCGCATTCGTGTGAGCCGCACAAAAATTAAGACATTACATGCTCACCCATACAGTTTGTGTTGTGTCAAAGATGGATCCTCTCAAATACCTGTTCGAAAAGGCAACACTCAATGGCAGATTATCAAGATGGATAGTCAACCTTGCTCAGTTTGACTTAAAATTTGTACCACAAAAGGCCATCAAAGGTTCTGCAGTTTCTGACTTCTTAGCAGATTTTCCATTGGAAGAAGCTGAGAAAGAAGAAGAAGAGTATGATTTCCCTGATGAGGATCTACTAATGACCGAGAACGATAGCTAGACGCTCTATTTCGATGGAGCTTCGAACCAAAAGGGTTATGGTGTAGGAGTCTTGCTCGTATTTCCCAACGAAGAACACATCCCAATTTCCATGAAGCTCGACTTTGATGTCACCAATAATGCTGCAGAATATGAAGCATGCATGTTGGGATTAGTTGTGGCCCTTGGAATTAAGAAGCTTAGAATCTACGGCGATTCATCACTAATCATCAACCAGATCTCCAAGAGATGGAAAGTGAGAAGTGAAAATCTTGCTACGTATCAAGCTCTTCTTGAAACTCTCACGGAGCAACTAGATGAAGTAGAATACACATATTTGCCTGGAGAAGAGAATCAGTTTGCCAACGCACTAGCTAAGTTGGCATCAATGGTACGAATTCCAAGAGATACGATTCGAATGCCATTAACCATAGAATGAAGATATGAACCGGCTTATGTTCATGGGCTAGATGATGAACAAGAATCACAAGAAGAAGATGAAGAGCCATGGTATATAGATATCCTTAATTATGTAACGAGGGGAGAATACCCTTCTAACACTTATAAAAGGGCATGTCATGCTTTGAGGCTCCTGGCCTCACAATATGTGCTCATCGGAGGAGAACTCCACAAAAGGACCGCTCAAGGGAGAAATCTCTTATGCATAGGTAAGAAAGAAGCATACAGAACCATGGAAAACCTTCACGCTGGAATATGTGGAATGCATATGAATGCTAAAATGTTAGTCCAATAGATCCAACGACAAGGTTATTATTGGACTACCATGGAGAGAGACTATCACGAATATATAAACAAATGTACGAAGTGTCAAGTCTACGCAAATTTGCAACACGTTCCACCTTTGCTTCTCTACACATATACTTCTCCATGGCCTTTCTCTACTTAGGGAATCGTCATCATTGGGAAGATAACACCTTCAGGACAAAGGGGACAAGAGTTCATCCTTGTAGCAATCGACTACTTCACCAAATGGGTCGAGGTTGCTTCATATGCTAAACTCACAGCAAAACATGTAGCTCAATTCATCAAGAAAAATATCAAATGCCACTATGGTGTATCACACGAAATGATTAGTGATAATGGGACACATTTCTAAGCCGAGTGCGCAGAATTGTTATAAAAATATCATATCAAACATCACAGATCGTCACCCTATCGACCACAAACAAATGGTGCGGTTGAATCGGCTAATAAAAATGTAAAAACTATCATCGAAAAGATGACAAAAAATTACAAAGATTGGCCAAGCAAGCTACATTTCACTCTTTTGGGTTATCGAAATTCTATTCGTACAGCAACGGGGGCTACCCCTTTCTCTTTGGTCTATGAAGTTGAAGCTGTGCAGTCAATAGAGCTCGAAATCCCTTCTCTACAAATCGCGTTGGAAAGCCAACTGGATGAAGTTGACTAGATTAGAGCGAGATATGATGGGCTAGTCTTACTTGACGAAAAACGATTGGCAGCTTTGAATCATGTCCAAATCTGCCAACATCATATGGCACGACACTTCAATAAGAAAGTCAAGACTAGGAATATTAAAGAAGGTGACTTAGTGCTTAAGGCACTTCGCAAAGATGTGTTAAATCCAAGGGGAAAATTTAGACCAAACTGTTCAGGTCCATACATTGTCAAGTCCATTTTGTCTAGCAGAGCGGCACAATTAGTAGACATGGATGGAAACGGTTTCCACATTTTAACCAACTTGGATCAACTCAAGAAATTTTATGCCTAATCGCATGGGTTCAAGACCCGATAGAGCTACGTTTGGCCTGATTTCTTTAAAGGATACGCAGGCAACCCCTCAAGGGGGCTGACCATTTTAATAATAAAAATTCTTTCTTCGTCAACATACCTACAGCCACCGTGTCACATTAAAAATATACCGCGACACGGCAGAAAATGAGGCAAAACGGCAGAATTTTGGCACACATATGCAGTAGCAAAGACACCGTGCCACAGCTGCACACGTTGTAACACGAAAAAATGCACCGGGCAACGGCAAAAATTGCCGCATCACGACACAAAAAATACACCGCAGCAGCACCGTGTCACAGTAAAAAGTATCGTGACGCGACAAAAATTACCTTGGCACAGCGATTTTTACCGTGACACGGCAGTTATCCAGGATTTTTATTAAATCATTTTGTTCGATTCTTCCATTGCATCCGACTTCATGACTCAGATAAAAAAAAATAATAAAAAAAATAAAAAGGGGGAAGTCATTGTAATTTTTATTTAAGGCAAAAATAAATATGCTATTATTGAAATAAATGTGACTACGACTATTGGCATCATATGCCTTATTTAAAAATTAAAACTTAAATCATAAAAGCAAAGCAATATTGGTCTAATCCTTCTTCACTTTAGAAGCTTCCTTCTTCTTTTCAACTAGGTCGGCCTTCACCATTAGTGTGTCTTTTGTAGCCCGAACCGTCACACCTCTAGTTGAACTTTCACCCCTTTTACCCCTTTTATAGTTCTTAGGTTGCTTCTCCCTATAAACCATCTTTTCTTTACCCTTTCCTTTTCTATAACTTTTCCTTTTAGGCATTATAGGAGTTTTAAATTCAATCCCTTGTGTTCTCGGACCTAGACGATCTTTAGGGGGCGCCTTCTTACTTCCAAGTCATCCCTTCACATCAAACTTACGTGAACCGATTCGCTCCCTCCTACTTCGATGATTCAACCTTGCCTTGTATGCACTAGACAATGGGGAGGAGCTTGGTTGCTCGCAAAAACAATCTACATAGGCCTTCCAATCCAATAGGTCTCATACTTGTGAACATTAGTTTCATGCAATGATACTTCACGAGGACTATCGTTATAGCGTGGAACTACTTGTTCAAGTCCATATTGTCGCATCGATCAGGAAGGGCAATAAAAAGTCAACTTTGACATACTAGGAACACGACAATATGGTGTATCATTCGTCCCACCATCCTTGTGAGCCTCCACCAAGGCACTACCCATCGAATAGAAAATTTCCTCTTTGCAAAGAACCCCTTCCAATCATCATATGACATGTTTGTAGAGTAATTCTACTTCCTACAAACGAGATCATTAGGACCATATTTTTCAATATCGTTGTGAGAACCATATTTTTCACCGAGTAGGCGGCTCACCACTTTCCTTGTCCCTAATCGTATTATGTCGATTCCCACTACCTAAGAGTGCCAAGCATATTCACCACATGCTTAACGTAGGCGCACTTCAAAAGCCTCTTATAGCCGACATCATGCCGCGCCATGACAGCCAAGGGCAGCAGCATGGTGTTGTGCGGGCGCACCATGCGTGTAGCTGTGTGGCTGGTCGTGGCTAGCCATGGCTGGTGCGTGTTTTGAGCATGGTGTGTGTGCGTTGCTTGGTGCTTATTGCGAAGGGGCAAGCAGCCTTGGTGCGTGTGCCTAGTACTAGGTAACCCGTAGCAAACGCTACTAGGCTCAGCCTAGCTAATGCTACGTGGGGTAGTAGAGGCACATGCACTAAGCCGTATAATCCGGGGTTCCTAGACGATCTTGGCTTGCATATGGCCCGTACTTAGTGCGTGAGACACTTGAATACGGTTAGGTTCATGTTTGATTATTTTTCCGTTTTAATTATTTTATTAATTTAACTTGGTTTTAATTATTTAATAAATGTTGGAGGCTAGGCCTCAGGTTTTTGAGTGGCATCTGCAAAATTTAATTTTGGCAAGTATTTGGGTTTACCGGCTTAATTAAAATGGATGCGGAATTTAGTGGGAGCTTCAATTATTAATTGCGCTAAATTACATAATCAATTAAATAACTTTGACTAGTTTTAATTAGGCATGTTAATTGGATTAACGACCTAAATTAGTAACTAGTTTACGCGCGTTTTATGCGTTGTTACTTGTTTTATCGTTGTAATAAAATGCATGGGCCATTCATCAATAGTGAATGGATGAATGGAATAATGTATATTCTCTCACAGATTTTATAAAATGGCAACTAGTGGGGCCCGATTAGGATAGAAAATACGGACTGCGATTCGTGATGTATTTTTTGTAAATCTAAATACGGTCTGCGAACCGTTGAGTATTTTCGTACCTTAATATTTAGATTAGTTCTAATCGAAGATACTAGTATTTGCATAATTATGATTATGTCTTGAAGACGAAGGTTCTTGGAAGACGAAGCCATAAAGTTGCAAAAGCGGTCCCTTGAAGACTCAAGGGAACATGCTAGACTGGTAGTTGCCAAACGTATCTTTTTTAATGTTTTCAATATATATATTTATGAGTATTTATATATGAATTATATGTTAGATGTATGTTTAGGATTTCGAATGTTGTGATGATTAATTGAGTTCACTTAAATCAACCAACATGGAAACCCTAAGTCCCTAAAATATTAAGTGAAATTGTCATTCTAAAACAACACTTACCTATTGAGAGTAGTGATGGGCTACGCCAAAGTGAGGCATCACTATTACTCCCTAGGATACATAAGGCATACCGGGTGTGCAAGTTGGTTTTGGTTGTACTCAACAATATGAGTGATGGAGTCCTAACATGTCGTGGCAAAGTGGATAAGTTGTTGAGAGAGCATTAGATGCGACGATTTATCCAACCAAGAGTGGCTTGGAGCCCTTAGCAAAGCGTTGCTTACCTTAGGATATTGAGTGTTAAGATAAGCCAAAGCATGCTTAACTACTCTTTGTTTCTTTCGATCTTGAAATCAGCTTATTCTCACCAAAATAGGGATAATTTTAATGTGTGAATAAGACGTTTAAATAATTTTGATTAAAATGCATGATTTCAATCTAATTTAAGTATTATGAATGGTTTTTCATTTAAAATTCTTTCAATATTAGAATCTGATGAGTGTCATTTATGGAACTCTTAGGATAGGTTTTCTTCGTATTTTTATTCTTTTATGTCGTGTTTTTTGGTAATAATGCTTGATTTGTGTGTTTGTGTGTTAGTTTAGAGAAATGCGTGCTTTTAATGTTTTCTTATTATTTTATTCATTTCTCGGCTATTTCTCTCGCTTCTTCGTTTCTTTGACTTGTTTTGTAGGTATGTCAAGTTCCCTGGGATTTAATAACAGAGCCAAGTTTGGGAAGCCAAGCATGCAAGTCAAACCAACCAAGGAAGCTTCGCAAGCAAGATCAGCCAAGTTCGGGAAGCCCAAGCAAGCTTCCCCGGGCATCAAGGAGCAGGCGAGCACCCAAGCAGCCAGCGCACAGCAGCCAAACCTACAGCCGCGGGCTGGCCGCGGGCGCGGGTGGCTGCAGCCTCAAAAGCACAAATTCTGACCATGAACTTGCCGAGGGCTAGCCGAGGGCACCCCGCGGGCGCAAGCCCTAGCCCCACAGGCACGGTCTTTGGCCGCGGGTGCGGCTTCCCTCGTGCTCTGTTCTCCTCCGCGGGCGCGGGTTTTTGGGTTTTCTTTGCGATTTCTTTTCTTTTCTCCGTTTTTTTACATATTGTACGACCTTCTTTAGTTTTCATGGATGAAATTCTTTAGTTTAGAATAGTTTCTCTCTCCTCTAAGGAGGATTAGGGTAGATTAGGAGTTCCTCTCTCTATATTAGGAGTAGTTTTAGAGAGAGAAAGTGAAGGATTTCAATGGTGATCGAGAGATTGAAGATACAAGGGTGACAATTATGTTGAAGATCTTCTCTATTATCAATGAGCATTCTTAACTCTATCTCACCTTATTGCTTTGTTTAATATCATGTTTGTTTGATTTAATTTTGATGTTTTATGCTTGATTAGTGTAATTGCTCCTGATATATTGTTGATTCTTGATTTCTTTAGTTGATTGTTGGTAGATGATGATATTTGAGTAGTTGTTGGCTAGGAATTGGGTGAAACTTGTATGATTGATTAATTGTGCTTAATTTGGGAATTGTGTTGACTGATTGTTGAGATTAAAGTGATTAGTGAAGGTTTGCATGTGTGCAATTCGATTAGGCCTTGAGAATTATGCTATTGCATTGTTATTGCTAATGACACGACCAATTGATTAAGGAATTGCAATTATTGATTGGTTTGGATTGTGATTCTCTTAGTTTGTTATTCATAGTGAACAATACCTTAACAATTAGGAGATAACTCTTTGATTCTAATTGATTGCTCTTATCATTAGTCTTCACAACCTTTGATTGGCATGATCTTCCCAAGTTGCTTCAATTGACATGATTACTTGTCAATCCCCATTCCTAGTGTTTTATTTCCTTGGTTACTTAATTTGTTAGTTGTTAGTTTTCTCTCTTTATCTTTGGCTTCGATCTAAATTAGGCACCCAAATCGAAAGCATTTGAACATTACCGTTCCTTTGGATTCGACCCTTGACTTGCCTCTATACTCGTATTAGGGTTTGTTAAGTGTTTATAAATTTAGTTTGACCGAGGGAAGATTAGATAACGACCTAGATTTCCCCTCGTCATAATCATGTCTTTAATTAACTTAAACGACCAACTCTCGTTACGCTCAATTCTCGACAAGGATAAGTTGAGTAGGCCAAATTTTCTTGATTAGAAAAGGAACTTGCGTATAGTTCTCATGCAAGAGCAAAAGGAATATGTCCTTGATCAGGAAATGCCTGAGACTCCCAATGAGGAGGTGACTCACGCTGCCCTAAACCGATAGCAAAGTGCCAATCGGGATGTCAAATGCATCATGTTGGTCACAATGTCTCCCGAGCTTCAAAAGACTTTCTTTGAAAATGAGAAAGCTTTTGAGATCTGTAGACACCCATTTGTGTCTCCCCAAAACCAAACCCGGTGATGAGTACCTTTCACGTTGAATCATAATCGAATGAAGTGAAAGTGTGGAAAGTTTAGTGTTGCGGATAGTTTTAATTTCTTTTCTCTTCTCTCTGTTTTTGAAAACCTATTTTAAGAAAACAGCCAATCTAGTTTGGTTGGTCCATGATATGGGTCCAATAGTAGTGTAGTTGGATAGGGTTTGAAAAGAGCTTTCCAACGATATATTATAAGCCCAATTCCAATGAATATTGAGGAAGTTATGGCCAAATTACTGAACTGGGCCCGGTTTGAGCCTTATATGCGGCCCAATGATCTAAAGGAGGGCCTAATATGGATTTATCATTCCTAATGCAATTAGGAATGGTTTAAGTCTTCTAGATTATTCTAGAAGTTTCTTTTCATTCCTAATTAGGGATGTCAGTGGGGCGGGTCAAGTAGGAGACCTGCCCCATCCTCGCCCCAATGGGGCAGGGATGGGTCTCGATTTGGCGGGTGGTGGGGTGGGGATAGGGATAAAAACAATACCCGCCATGGGTGATGGGGCGGGGTGGATTTTAAGTTGTACCCGCCCCATCCTCGCCCCGCCCCGCCCGCCCCGCTTCGTACCCGCCCCATCCCCACCTCATACCCACATCTATATATCTTTTAAAACAAAATTACATACTTTTATTCTATTTATAAAACAATTAGATGAAATACAATATTAATTATAATACTTTGTACGACACTTATATTATAACACAAAAAATGTGTATAGAATGTTTTATTTTATCATTCGTATTAATTATGTAAGATTGTGTATTTGAGATACGGATATTAGGTGGATCTTGGGGGGAGATTAGGCGGGTCTTTGGTGGGGATTAGGTGGGGATGGATATCCAAGTGGGGGTGGGGCGGGGATGGTTTTGGAGTTGTACCCGGTAGGGCGGGGATGGAGATGAAAATTGGACCCGTCGCGGGGATGGGGATGGGGATGGGGATGAAAATATTAGGTGGGGATGGGGATGGGAAGGCCAACATCCGCCCCGCCCCGCCCCGCCCCATTGACATCCCTATTCCTAATTCAATAAGCATTGGTAAATTGAGTTTTGTTGACTTTTAAGAGTTTTAATCAGAATAAAAGAATGTTTTTGAGGAAAATACGATTTTATCCTCCTGTACGTCAAATTCTATCTGATTTTAAGAAAACGCGTCAATGATTAAGTTAGCGCCAAATGCCAGCATTAGTGCCTGACGCTAAGCTTGGCGCTTGGTCCTAGCGTTAGCGCCTGGCGCTAATGTCAGCATCTGGCGCTAACCTCGTTTTGCACGTCAGAACTCTGTTTCGATTTTCTATCTTTTTGGTTGATTTTATCTGTAAATAGTCTTCTAAAAACTCCGTTTTGATTCACCAACTCTCATCAAGAAATTCTTGATTACTCTCTCTCTCTTTTCTAAACTAGCCTTTTCTCAAAATACAAAATTCCGCACTCGCAAGACTTAGATACACCTAGCCATATTCGAAGTTGCCTTCGCCGTACACCTGAAAGGTTTTTATTTCTGAGGGTTTAGTCCCAAATCTCTCTTTTTATTATTTAATTTAATTGTTTTGATTATTATTTTCCTTGAAGTTACTAACGTGTGTATTTTGTTATTAGAAAGAGATACAAGGCATCCAAGTAAGTGCTTTAATTGTTTACATCATTATTATGATATAGAAATCATGTCTAGGTTATTATTATGATTCCTAGTGTCATGTTTAGGGTAACAACTATAATTTTAATATCAAATATGCCAATTATGATTTCTATGATGCCTTTTATTGTCTTTCCTAGTACCATGTTAGGGTTAAAGCTTTGATTTTTAATGTTTAGTAACATGCTAGGGTTTGTTATTAATCTTGTTAGTATCATGCCTAAGATCTTGCTATTATTATGCTTTAACATGATTACGATGATTATGATTATTTTAATTATTATTATTGATTATTATTATGTTGCTTGATATATATTGTTATTGTTTGATCACGCCTTTTATGCATGTTTAAAGGGATTTTGTACTTGTAATCACGCTTAATAAGATAATTAATAATCTTGTTTAGGGTTAATTTGATTATAATTCAAGTGATCGCCAATAATAGATTTATTTGTGCATTAAATTCAACCAACATAGATAAACAGGTTTAGGGGTAATCCTATTGATTGCATGTTAGTCAGAAAGCGCAAATGAATATGATCAGAATAAAGTAGAGGCCTATTATTAGGGAAGGTTCAATCTCTTTAAGGTTGGATTTGTACCTTCATCCCCGAACTACCAGTCATGGTTAAAGACCTATTGGAGTTAACGATCTCATATTCGTTAAGGGGTGTAACCTTCACCTCGTGAACGGTTTACAAGTTCCTTAAAAAACTTGTTGGTGACTCTTTTGCTCTATCTTCTTTCCCTTTGGATGCCACCATACATTAGTGTATGATCACAGTGGGTTCAAGCTAGGGGTAACGCTTGAAATATTCCCTACAGTTTTTGGCGACTCCACTAGGGAGGATTTCTATTTTAATTCTTGAAATTTATTTCGGCAATGATTTAGAATGAGTGGATGAGACTCGAAAAGTTCTAAGTATTTCATGTGCGCAATTTTAATTAACATTATTGTCATATGAATAAAAAAGATCTCATTGGAAAGACCATCCGTAATGAGTTAAAACATAGGATTTTTACACGTAGGAAATTTGAGAAATATATTTCACAACTAAGGTCGAAATAACACTGCGCGAAACTGGAAAATTTTATCGAGCACAGAAAGCTGTTGAGGCATGTAGGAACTAGCGTCAGCAAACAAAGATTACCGCCAGTATTTTGACCTTAGCGCCAGACGACAGCCTCTTTTGCCAGGCGCTAAAGCCAAAAGCTGGCGCCAGCCTCTGTTTGCTGGCGCCAAGTTCTTCCAATACCGAGCCAGAAATATGCGTTCTAATTTTGACCAGTTTTTAGCATTGTTCGCTCGATCCTACTTCCTGATTGAGTTTTTCTCACTTTTCTGAAACTCATATGTGTTCTACATATGGACATAACCCTCTAGGAATTCATGCTCCATCTACCTGATTGAATGCTCTGAGCAACAAAGGGTACATCCGAGAATGTTGAATTCACCAAACCAAGGAAGCGAGTTTTTCTAAACTCGCGGTGTCCCATCCACTCGCGCCAACCCTTCACGATAAGGCTTCCGCGCGGTGCATCCGGACAATTAACCATGGACCCTCTTTTGACTAACTCATATCCCGAACTTTAGAGAAATAGAGCCATGGTTAGGTTGCAAACTCATTGCATCATATCGTGCCTACTTGACTAATTGTGCATTATTTGTTTTGCATATGCTATGTGTTTTTCTTAACCGTTTGTTTGACTTGTGCTACGATTAAATAAATTAATGACTAAAAGAACTTTGCCTAATTAATTAATTAATTTGAGTAAATAAAGTCTAATATTTTAACCAGAATTGACTTAGTACGACTTTAGGCATACCCCTGTTACCGAAAACAGTTTCAGATCGACGACCCAGCAATGGCGCCAAAGTTTGAACTATAGCGCCACTCTGTGGAGTGTGGCGCCTGGCGACAGTTTTGTCGTCTGGCGCTACACTTCAAAGAGTGGCGCCAGTCCTGTCCTTTTGACGACAGTTCGGTTTATTGCTCGAGTCATCACTTTGTGTCTAATTAACCAGTTTGCTAAGTAATTCGGTTAAATTTTACTGTTAATAATACCTTGTTAAGTCATTAATTGAGTCTAGGCACCAAGTCCCATGGTCTTACACAAAAGTCCAAGCATGTCACTTAGACTCAACGCACACACCAATACACATACTTTGACCATGTCTAAGAAAGTCTTGTATGCGCGTTTTTTCCGTCATTTTTTTAGGGGGGTAAGTTGGATATTAATCCTCCAATTTAAATACCATACTTGGTTTTTAAAAATATATACCTTATTTTTGCCATATATATGCACCTATTTTTCCTCTTTAAAACCGTAAAGTGAAGGTCGATTTGAGTCAAGTAATTAAAACAAAAATGGTTTAAATTACAGCAGGCAAGAAAGGAAGGGCGGTTAATCAAAGACAATCTTTTTGTACAAGTCCAACTTTTCGATAAACCCATCGTTCGTAAGAGGAAAGCTAGGATAGCAATGGCAACACAAGAAGAAGTCAATGAGCTCAGAAACCAACAGGTTACAGTGACTGAGGCACTAAAGATCCTAACCCATAATATCGATGATCCCATGAAACAACAACAGATGGACCTCATGCAAGAGAGTCTGAGCAAGCTATCTAGCGACTACAAGTTTCAAGGGATTAGCTCACAAGGGGTCTCGGTGGACAAGGATCTTCCTCCGCAGAAGTTCAACGCCAACGACATCCCGAAATTCAAAGCAACTGATAACCCTTATTTTCATTTAAGAGCCTTCAAAACAATAATGAGTATTAAGGGTATCAACAAGAAGGTGTTCCCCTCTTTGTTCTCACTATCTCTCGAAACCGTTTGCCAGCAATGGTTCTTTTATCTCGAGAAAGAAAAAGCCTCCACCTGGGAGTCCATAGCAAACGATTTCGTTGATAGATACAAATGCAACATTCAAGTTGAGACTGACTATAGAGAACTTGAAATCCTCAGGCAGAAGGAGAATGAAGGCTTCACCTCCTTCTTTAACAAATGGAGAGAAACCTCAGCTAAGATGATTGAGGTGCCCAGTGAAAAAGAATCTGTAAGGTTATTCATGAAAAACCATCAAGAAAAGTAATCCAAGAATCTCAAATATCAGAATAACCTCCATACCTTCAAGGCCGTCTACGACATTGGAATCAATATTGAAGACAACCTGGCTAAGTTGAAAGCTGCCAACAATAACTCCAACAGTGGCTGGAAAGGCAAGAAGAACGACAACCCTTCTTCTTCCAAAACCACCCACTCAAACAATGTTAGCACTTTTAACCTAGGTGAAGTCCTTGCTATGAATAATCAAGGACAAAAGAAACCATTTAGGAGGAACTTTACTCCTGTTGGCATGAGTTATGACACCACATTTGATCGATTAAATGCAAAAGGTCTTATAACTCCTATAAGACCATTCGGGGACCCACCAATCAAAAAGAGGATGGCTAACTGGGACCCCAATGCACATTGCAAGTATCACCAAGGTAGGGGCCATCTTACTGAGAATTGTTGGAAGCTTAAAGAAGCTATCCAAGACTTAATCGACAACAACAAGCTACCATTGCCCCCTGCCAGTAAGAAGCCAAGTATTGATAATGCGCCTCTCGCTCACTCCTTGGCCATCTCTGATGAGGAAAACCAAGTTGATCCTTCATCTCTCATCAAACCTGTTAAAGAAATCCATGCCATCGAAGAAGAGGAGGAGATCTTTCTCGACGTCATGGATAACTTCCCAGAACTAAGAAGTAAAGAGGACTTACAATTGCTTACACTGACTATGATGGAAGGATCACACTTGCTACGTGAAGCCCTCAAGGTTATAAAAGAACTTCAGAAGAAATATGACAAGGTTCCACTCCCAAAAAATGAACCTAAGAGAGAGCTCACACCCATGGGAACGACTTATGAGGCGAAACGTTTTCCTTCGCAAGTCACCGATAAACGTTTTCCTTTGGTGTCATATGCCATGGATGACTTTTGGGTTGAAGAAGATTCATTAATAGACGTCCTCACAAGATCCGGGAGAATGTAACCTCCTGTTTCAACACAACCCATGCCAACAACACAGCAAGTTCCCATACCTATCACTGAAGATAATGACATCGTCAAACAGTTCAAGAAAACAAAAGTTGAAATGAACGTATGGAAACTTCTGGCCACGTCTCAAGAACATAGGTTGGCTGTAATGAATGCCTTGGACAAAATAGGGATAGATTCTGACACCACTTCTGAGGGGTTGGCTAACTTCCTCACGTGTGATCTCCCTAGCCCATCAATTTGATCACCTTTTTCGAAAAGGAATTACCCCCATAAGGTGACAAACACTATAAGGCATTAAACCTTACAGTGGTTTGCAAGAGAATGAATGTCCCTATAACTCTTGTAGAAAATGGATCAGCCATTAACGTCTGTCCACTTAGAACTGCGAGGATGCTAGGCATAAGGGATGAAGACTTAACCCCTTCAACGCAAGGAATAAGAGCCTATGACAACACTCGTCGTCAAGCTCTTGGTAAAATTACCATGAATGTAACGGCGAGAGCGATAGAACACGCTATTACTTTCCAAGTAGTAGATATTAAAGCTTCATTCAATCTATTGTTGGGACGCCCTTGGCTTCATGACCTAAAGGTCGTCCCCTCATCTCTCCACCAACAAGTAAAAGCTATAGTTGGGGGAATTCCTATCACCATTGATGCTTCGCCTATGAGAATCAAATCTATAGAGAATCCAATAATCAATGTGGAGCACGATGAAGACGATGAAGATTTGTGGGGCTTTAATGAAGAGGTCTCCTTAATCCAGGAGGATAAAAGGACCCTTCTCTGCTACGACCCCCATTCCAACATGATCGTGAATGCTATTCTGAAAAAGCAAGGACATTTTCCTGGGATGACCCAAGGAAAGAAGAAAGGAATAGAAAAACCGCTGGAATCACCTGGCCTCCCTAAATTAGATACTTTCAGACTTGGTTTTGAACCGACTCGGAAAGATCCTAAGCGAGCCCAGGAAAAGTCGAAGGCACGTAAGGACGCTCGCATTCAAAAGAAAGCAATCCCAATGGATTAGTACCCTCTTATACTTAATGGTCAAATCATAAAAGAAGGAGAGGACTATCCATGCTACGAATTTCCCGAACCATTTGTCGTAAATGGCATAAGGCAACCGGGATTCAAAATTTTCCTAGATTGCTATTTCACAGACGAAATCCCAACTCCTATCCATAAAGAGAAAGCACCCCCATGCTTTGACTTTAATGTCCTGGGATTACTATTTAGGCGAGAAAAGAATGAGCCAACTTACAGAGAAGATAACTCCTCGCTCATTCAGACAGTCCTACAAAGTGAAAACTTCGATCCCTTGAAGCTAATCACTCCAGTGGAAGGATCACTACAAGGGTGGCGCAAGACCGTCAAGGTGACTACTCCAAGTGGAAGGAAGATCTCCATCACGACAGGGCAAGGACCGATGTTTGAAGAGTCGTCTGAGTCAGAGTCAAATTCAGAGTCTCTCCCTATAGAGTCATCTAGGTCTTTAGTTATAGCACCTTCCCCTTCTATCTCTTCTCCTAGAATAGTTAGTGATCAAGTCCCTGAGGACATATCACTCTTTGATGTAATGATCTCAGAGTATAATTATATGACTTCTTCCCCTTACTCCTTGTGTTCTTCTTTAACCCAAGATGACGAGCATTGCTTAACTAACAATGAAAAAGACAAATTACTTATTAAAGCAATGAAAACACTTGAAAAGAAGACAACGATAATTGACAAAACTGAGACGGTTGATATCTCAAATTATTCAACCAATAAAAGAGAAGTTAAAATCGGACTAAAACTCAATGAACAAGAAAGAACCGATTTAATCAACTTGCTTAAAGAATTCATCGATGTATTTTCTTGGTCATACGAAGATATGCAAGGCATTAATAGGGAAATAGCTCAACACACTATACCACTAATTCCGGGAATGAAACCTGTAAAACAAAAGTTACGTCAAATGAAACCCGACGTAGCTCTTAAAATAAAAGAAATTCAAAAACAAATAACTGCAGGTTTCATCAAGGTATCAAAATACCCCGAATAGGTCACCAACGTCGTCCCAGTTCCGAAAAAGGATGGAAGGGTAAGAATGTGTGTCAAATATCAAGATCTAAATAAGGCAAGTCCAAAGGACGACTTCCCTTTACCACACATCGATATTCTGGTGGATAACACAGCAAATCACGCACTTATCTCGTTCATGGATGGATACGCAGGCTATAATCAGATTCTTATGGCAGAAGAAGACATGGAGAAAACAACCTTCATAACACCATGGGGCACTTACTGCTACACGGTAATGCCATTCGGGTTGAAAAACGAGGGTGCTACTTACCAACGTGCAGCGACTGCCTTACTCCATGACATGATGCATAAAGAAGTCAAAGTATATGTGGACGACATGATTGTAAAATCAAAAGATCGTCCAGGTCATCAAGTAGTCTTAAGAAAAATTTTCGAAAGGCTAAGAAAATAAAATATGAGGTTGAACCCGTCTAAGTGTGGTTTTGGAGTCACCTCAGGCAAGCTTTTGGGTTATGTCATAAGCTCTAGACGAATAGAGATAGACCTAACCAAGATCAAAGTAATCATGTCAATGCCACTGCCCAAAACCGAGAAGCAGATTCGAGGATTTATTAGCCGGTTGCAATACATAAGCAGGTTCATATCAAAATTGACGACAATATGTGAACCAATCTTTAAGAACCTTAAGAAAAATGTACCAGTAATATGGGATGACGAGTGTCAAAAAGCCTTTGAAAAGATCAAAGACTATCTTGGAAATCCTCCCGTATTAGCACCAGCACTTCTGGGAATACCTCTTAGGCTATATTTAACAGTTACCAAAGAGACAATGGGAGCTATGCTAGCACAAGAAGTAGAAGGCAAAGAAAATGCGATCTACTATCTAAGCAAGAAAATGCTCGAATATGAAGCACGTTATACACCACTTGAGAAATTGTGCCTCGCCTTGGTGTGGGCCACAACCAAGTTAAGACATTACATGCTAGTGCATACAGTCTTCGTAGTCTCCCGATTAGATCCACTAAAGTATTTATTCGAGAAATATACACTCAATGGGCGCATATCAAGATGGATAGTCAATTTAGCCCATTTTGATGTAAGGTTCATGCCACAAAAAGCCATCAAAGGATCTGTGGTGTTAGATTTTCTAGTGGACTTTCCAATAGAAGACTCGACGCCAATACAAGATAATGAATTTCCAGATGAAGACTTAATGGTCACTGAAGATGATACTTGGACCTTGTACTTCGACGGAGCCTCAAACCAAAAGGGATGTGGCGTTGGAGTATTACTAGTATCACCTAAAAAAGAGCATGTTCCAATCTCCATAAAGCTTGATTTTGACGTTACCAACAATGCTGTTGAATACGAAGCATGCGTGGTAGGCCTTGAAACAGCTTTGGCATTGGGAGTAAAAAAGTTACGGATATTCTGAGACTCTTCATTAATTATCAATTAAATCTCCAAAAGGTGGAAAGTAAGGAGCGAAAGTCTGTCCCCTTACCAAACCTATCTGGAAACCCTTACTAATCAGTTAGAGAAGGTAGAATACACATATCTACCTAGAGAAGAAAATCAATTTGCAAAACGAGCATTAAGACACTTGGCTTCCCAATACGTACTCATAGACAACGAGGTACATAAAAGGGTACCTAAGGGTCGAGCTCTCTTATGTGTAGGAAAAAAGGATGCCCAAAGAGCAATGAGGATAGTCCACGAAGGAATTTGTGGAACTCACGTAAATGGAAAAATGTTAGTCCAAAAGATAATGCAAGAAGGATACTACTGGACTACAATGAATAGGGATTGCCATCAATACGTAAAAAGATGCCCTAAGTGCCAAATCTATGCTAATTTGCAACATGTTCCTCCATCCTTGCTCTACACCTACACATCGCTTTGGCCATTCTCTACATGGGGAATTGACATCATCGATAAAATCACTCCCCCGGGAACAGGAGGTCACGAATATATCCTAGTGGCAATTGATTACTTCACAAAGTGGGTCGAAGCACAATCATACGCTAAACTCACTGCAAAACATGTAGCACTCTCTATCGAGAGAAATATTATTTGTCGATACGAAGTCCCACATGAAATGATAAGTGACAATGGAACTCACTTTCAAGCCGAATGTGAAGAATTGCTACAAAATATGGGCATTCAACATCATCTTTCTTCCCCCTATAGACCTCAAGCAAATGGAGCAGTCTAAAGACTATCATCAAGAAAATGATAGAAAATTACAAGGATTGGCCTAACAAACTTCACTTCGCATTGTGGGGTTACCGCACGTCAATTTGCACATCAACAGGAAATACGCCATTTTCCTTGGTTTATGGAATGGATGTCGTACAACCTGTTAAACTAGAGATTCCATCTCCACGCATCGCATTAGAGAGCAAACTCGATGAAGTTGAATATACTAGGGCAATATATGAAGAGCTAATTCTACTCGATGAAAAACGACTAGAAGCTCTACATCACACTCAATGTTATCAAACTCGTATGGCTAGGCATTTTAATAAGAAGGTCAAGACACAAAACATCAAAGTAGGAGACTTGGTGTTAAAAGCATTAAGGAAAAATGTTTTAGATCCAAGAGGAAAATTCAGACCTAATTGGTCTGGACCCTACATTATCAAAACAATCTTGTCAGGGGGTGCAACAAAATTAACTGACATGCATGGCAATGAGTTCTCGAACATGACAAATCTTGAACAACTTAAGAAATACTACCCAAAATTACTTGAGTAGGATACTCAAGAGAGCTACGTTTGGCCTGATTCCTTAAGAAAGGATACGTAGGCAACCCTTTACAGGTGCGGCCACTTTATTTTTTTTAAATCTCGCATCCCAAACTTAATAAAAAATTCAACAGAAGATCGACGAAATATCGGCGTCACAGAAAACATTCTGGCGCCAGACGACAGCTTCTGTCGCCTGACGCAAAACTGCCGTAGCTGGCGCCAGTCACAGAATTGTGGCGCCAATTTACTGAAAAATGTTTGGGAATATTTCGGTGTTTTTCGGAAAATTTTTGACTTTCGTACTCGAAAAAATTTCTGGAAAATTAATTCTTCGGTTTTCATTGCTTTAATAAAATAAATTTAAAGTAAATAATTTAATTAAAAATATGGAATTTCATTAATAAAATAAATTACATGATTGATGGAATTTAAATAAAAGCTTAAATAAATTAACTTTAATTTTAAAACTAAGTCTAATAATTGGAAATTAAGCAATGCTCTTAATCTTTTTTCTCTTTCTTAGTCCTTTTCCAATTCTTGTCTGCATCTTCTTCCTCATCCATAACCTTAGCTAGTAGGCATCCTTTAGAGGACCTACATTCAATCTTGGAGTAAATAGTTTCCCCCTTAGCTAGACCCCATGCTTCTTTTCTACCCAAGCTTTCTTTCCTGTGGTGTCAGCTTTCCTTTTTCCTTTATATTTCACAATACTCTTCTTCCTAGGCATTATAGGTGTTTTGAACTCAATTCTTTCACCCAATCGTTCCTTAACAGGAATCATTTTGTAACCTAGACGACTCTTCACATCGGTTTTACTCTGATTTTTCTTCACGTCCTTTGAGGGTTTCTTTAAAAGCCACTTTTTCACGTCATTGGGCAAAGAAGGAGGAACCTTTTGGGTAATTACTTCCCATAAAGGTCTAGCGCTCCAATAAGCATCAAATTTGTCTACTTCTTGGGAGACAGGGAAATCGTAGGGACGACGAAGATCACCGGAAGGAATAGTCTGAAGTAGGTCGTACTGTCTTTTTACCCTGCAGGGATAGTAAAAAATCATTCGGATTGTTCTTTAATTCATCAAGACTAAGCATAGTCTCTCCAACTATTAAAGGCATTAGATTTCTCCCAGATTCAATTTGTTCTAAAACAGTGGATATAATTGATTGACCCTCATTATTTTTACCACTAGTAAGAAAAAATTGATTAAGCATGCAAAACAAGAAAGCCCTTCTTCTATAAACATGGAAAGATTTAGAATAAGGTCTATCAAAATAATGGCGAGCAAAATTCTTTCAAATTAACTATGCTACCATCTACTATTTTTTATAGATCTCTGTCTTTTAAATTGAAGAAGTGTTCAAAACCCTTATAATAATATTCATTTATTCTAGGGATTACTACAAGATCTAGCGCAGGGAAGCCTAAAATAGCACCGAATTCTTCCGGCAAAGGGCTAATTTCATCATACCCTATTCTAAAGCAATGAGTATCTACATCCCAATATTCTAGAGCGGTATGAATAAAATCTGAATCAATATCTACCCCTTTGACACCATAAATACCCCCCAAGTGAAACACATCTAATTATTTTCTCTCCTTGGCATTAAGAGACCGACACGATTCATGAGAGTAGTTGGTAAAACTTTTAGAGACTAGGGACATGTTGTTATTTTTTTCTAAAGCTAAGGAAAAAAATTTTATTTGCTTAAATTATGAGGGAAATCGGTTGGGCAGGGGGCTATTTATACACAAAATCGGAGCAGTTTTAATCCAGGAAGGATTCGGAGTCAGCGCTCGTCAGCGCCAGACACCAAATATTGGCGCCTGGCGCCAAACGCTAAGTGTAGCGCCTAGCGTTACACCAAGACGCGTGGCGCCAGCTAGCGCTAATATGTCTCATCGTACGAGCTTTCCAATAAACCGCGTTTTTGACTTGATTCGAGTTTGCCACTGACTTTACGGTTTCCTTATTCTTCTTTTATATCTTTTACTAAAAAATTCATTTATTCCTTCCTCTTAGTTAATATAACTATTATATTAATTATATTATTTTTCGGATTTTATTTAGACTAACTTCCAAGTTTTTTTATATAAACCCAATATTTTTTATGTGACTCTTTATTTTTTCATTTTTTCTTTTTGGGGGAGAAAGTCGGATACCCTCCATCAACAATAAAAATGACGGAATTTTTTGCGCAAAATTTTTGCACACACAAACATGTACATAATAAAAATAAAAAATGAAAAAAAAACACAATAAATAATGAATAAACTCATAATAGTATGTATATACAAACATGTCTAAATAATGAGTCTAATTAAAAGGAAAAGTTCTATACAAAGTCAAAATGAAATAATAAAAAGCACAGGAACAACTACGGCGCCGGAGGACGTACACCCATCATCTCATAAAAATGCGTCGTACGAGAGTAACCTCTCCACCAGCTCCAACTCCAGCTCCAGTCTCCTCGGGAGGAGGAAAACTCAGCACAGGACCCGTCCACCCAAGATCAACCTGAGGCTGAGGCTGAGGCTGCGGATGCTGCTGCGATGACGAGCCGACCTCGTACATCCCACCACCTCTAAGAGTCGAGGTAGCCTCTCCCTGGCCTACCGGCGCAGCATGTCCACCCTCAAATGAAGAGCCTGAGCCCTCTACCGCCTCGGTACGGGCAGCCTCAGAACGACCGCCCTGACCACCCGAACCAGTGCGGCGACGTCTCATGCTAGACCTCGTCGGATCCCTCCGCACCTCAGGTCTCGTGCGGGTACGAGAAGGAATGGGCTGGCCCTGTAAGAGAAAATAAAATAGAAACATGCAAAATAGGATCGGTAATGCAAAAACGTAAGAAGGGAAGCTACCTCCTGAACGACGTCGTCTCGAAGGCACGTGGCCACGTTCCTCATCCGAACGAGCTGGCTACGGAAGGCATCTATGCACCGTGCCATCGCCAAAACCACCTCGCGTGAGAACTGTCAAAGAAATAAGTCAGTAAACATGCATAACATATATAGACAAAAGTTGCAAATAAACAAGCTTACCTGAGTCTGGTGACGAGGAATCGAGCGCTCCACAAAGCGCTTGCCCTCAAGAGCCGGAGGAATCATCTCCTCAAATCGGCCCAGTGGATAGACATACGCGGTGGCACGAACTTAGAAGGATCATCTTGACAAAGCAAAACAAAATCAGTGAAGCATTACTTAGGGGCTGCTTAACGAAAGGTAAAAGCTGAAAATCGTACCACCACATCCTCAGCAGGTACAGGAACTGGAACTAACAAGGGTAGTAGCTCCTCCCCATAGCATCGCCCAGGGATTGTGTAAGATCGCCAAGGGGTACCAGCTCCCTCTGACATGCTCACCAATCTCGTGGCGTTAAACATGTGATATGGTGGGGGAGCAGGAACGACAAAGGTATCTGAAGAATGCTGAATAGCAACCCTCTCTCCAAGATACGCAGCCGCTCCATAGGTCCCTAAGAAATAGCGAAGCTCAGCAGAATACTGCGCGGCTAGCCCAGGGACTGTCAAGTCGACCCACGGTCGGTACAGCACCTCAGGCTCCTGCAAAGAGTGTCTATCAGACAAGAATCTATCTAAGGCATCACAAAATATCAAATAAGAAAAGAATCATACCGAGATGATCCAATCTCGAACATAGGCAGTGGACATCCCCACACGGCAGCTGCCCCAGGAAGCACTAACTGGAAGCCTGCGCGGCGACGGTCTCGCCGGCGCAGCTGAGGGGAAGTACTCGTAGAACCAGATCTACAAGAAGCAAAAGTTATCAGCAAGTGCTAACTAAACTATAGAGCTTAACTTTACAGGGAATAAAGTATACCTCTACAACCCTCCAAAAGCCGGATAGAGCAACGTTCCCCGCGAAGGACCGGTGTCGACACGAGTCCCGTTATGCTCAGATGAAATTAGCATAGGCCAAATTGGCCCAGTCGTAAGTCCCTATCCGGTGTAGATCACGGACAGCAGGAAGGTAGTAAAGCAGCGCCCTACTACCCTTATCAGGGGAGAACGTCCCTGACAGCAAGATAAGTGCAAAGATGCGCACCCGCTGCTCTCGGGTAGTCGCACCATCGTCAAAAGCCGCTGCTAGAGTCAAGCGGCGAATCCCCCTAACACTGAACTGAGTCATCTCTACCTCAGCTCGAGCATGAACAACAATCGAACCCAACAGCTCCTCGACCTCAGGAGAAAAGACAGTAATATCGTTGTCGAATGGCAGCGCCACGGAGCTAAAATCCAATCCCGTAATGAGACTGAAGTCGGTAGGAGTGACCATCATCTCACCCCAGGGGAAGTGGAAAGTGTTGGTGGTGTCCCAAAAGAACTCCACCCGAGCACGGACTATATGGTGACCCCCGCTAGAGGCAATCATGGCCTCGGAAGTCTCAAACAGTGTCGTCAGCCCGCAAGACTCCCATAGAAGTCTCGTCTGATCGTTTTTGGCGATGTACATCTTGTACAGGTCGCCCAAACCGTCACAACCGAAACCATGACAGCGTGTCCTCCCAACTGTGACGCCCCGTCTCACCCTCTCAGAGATATGGTGGACGGGAGAGAAGTACAAGGTCCGCTCATCCCACTCAGGGAGTCGGTCGAGCGAAGTGGACGGTTCAGCATCGTCCTCTATAGGCTCATGCTCCCGTCGAACGTCCCGGGACCGTGAACCAAAGCCTCGCTGTCTTGCCATGCTACATTGTGCATAATTATCATAAATTAAGTTTCTATGGTATCTAAGGTTCGCCTAGCCGCATGATACTATGTTCGCAAAAAAACAGAGTACGTAGTACAAAAATAGAGCACAAATTCAAATTGAGCGTACACGGAATTTTCAAGCAATCAAACAATTTCTTGCAATACTATAGTAATTATTGTGACAAATTGGACAAGAATTTCTAGCAAGAACATCAAGAACAAGCCACATTGTCTTCCCGACCTTAAGAGGTCCAACAATGGCGATTCGTTCATTTCTTCACCAAATTGAGTCAAATAAGTCTCAAATATTTCCCAAGGAAATATATAAACATAATCAAGCAATTTCATGGCATAAAATTTGATAGACAAAGAGAATTAAGCAATTCTAAATTCGAATTTTCAAGAAATTCGTGGATAAATGCATGCAAAATTCATTAAAACCGGCGTGAGTTTGGAGGAAACTTACATAGATCAGGAAAATGGATGGAATAAGCTTTTATTTGCAACAAATTTGAGCAAATTTGGTTGAGAAACAAGCAAGAACGAGTGAATTCAAGTTCTGAGAATTCTCGAGCAAGAAACGCGAACAACAGCAACAGAAATGAAGAAGAGAAGGGTATTTAAGGAAAACCTGACTCTAGCGCCAAGCGTCAGACCTTGGCGTCAGTCGATAAGCCTTAGCGCCTGGCGCTAGTTCCAGCGTCTGGCGCTACAGCCAAATAAGCGGCGCCAACGTTGTTTTAGCGACGCCAGAACGTTCAGCCACTCAGTACGGTTGTTCCAACCTTGTGCAGTATATTTTGGGTTCCTTAGTACTTCAGTTAGCCCCTCTAAGAAATTTGACACGATTTTTAGTAATCGTCTTGATTACATAAAGTGATCGACCTGATGAAAGATCGTCTCACTTAGCTTAAAGCGCCTAAGCATTAGCTCATCGCAAAAAGCACCGACATACTGGTTCATTCAGAAAGGGCACCGACATACTGGTTCATTTCGAAAGGGCACCGACATACTGGTTCATTCCGCGAAAGGCACCGACGACATACAGGTTCAAAAGCAGCAGAAGCGCCGACGTACAGGTATAGCAGAAACAAAGTTCAAGCGATCTTTTAAAGATCGACAAGCAGAGGTCTTTGATAAATTTCTTTGGAATATTATCGCAATAAATGAGGGTAGCTTCAAGCAAGGATATCTTCGGCAGCGTTCCCTAGCTTGCAGAGAGTTGTCACAAACAACTGAAGGTGATTTCAAGCGAAGTTGTCTTCGATCGTGTTCCCTAAGATGTGGAAGATGGTCACAAAGCGGAAGAGGATCGTTTTAAGCAAAGCAATCTTCAATAGTGTTCTCTAGCTTGCAGAAGATTATCAAGGCGGAAATTGGCGGCAGTTACAAGCGTAGCAGTATTCAAGCGGGATGGCGTTCTCTAGCTTGTGGAAGGTCGTCAAAACAAAAAGCAGCAACAAATCGGTTACTTTCAGAGACATGAGCTCGACGGTGCAAGATACATGTTTCTTAACTCTTTTATCTGTTTAACTAACACTAGTTTGCAGGTATCGGCGTTACAAGAGTGATTTAGGATCGCATAACGTTCTAAATCATTCTCCGTCCCTATCGCTACTTTGACTTTTGTTTTCGAAACTTGCGTTTCTCCAAACTCAGTCAAAGTGGGGGCTTCTGTAGACACCCATTTGTGTCTTCCCAAAACCAAACCCGATGATGAGTACCTTTCACGTCGAATCATAATCAAATGAAGTGAAAGTGTGGAAAGTTTAGTGTTGCGGATAGTTTTAATTTCTTTTCTCTTCTCTCTGTTTTTGAAAACCTATTTTAAGAAAACAGAAAATCTAGTTTGGTTGGTCCATGATATGGGTCCAATAGTAGTGTAGTTGGATAGGGCTTGAAAAGAGCTTTCCAACGATATATTATAAGCCCAATTCCGATGAATATTGAGGAAGTTATGGCCAAATTACTGAACTGGGCCCGGTTTGAGCCTTATATGCGGCCCAATGATCTAGGGGAGGGCCTAATATGGATTTATCATTCCTAATGCAATTAGGAATGGTTTTAGTTTTCTAGATTATTCTAGAAGGTTCTTTTCATTCCTAATTCAATTAGCATTGGTAAATTGACTTTTGTTGGCTTTTTAGAGTTTTAATCAGAATAAAAGAATGTTTTTGAGGAAAATACGATTTTATCCTCCTGTACGTCAATTTATATTTGATTAAGAAAACGCGTCAATAATTAAGTTAGCACCAAACGCCAACATTAGCGCCTGGCGCTAGCGTTAGCGCCTGGCGCTAATGTCAGCGTCTAGCGCTAACCTCGTTTTGCGCGTTAGAACTCTGTTTCGATTTTCTATCTTTTTGGCTGATTTTCTCTATAAATAGTCTTCTAAAAACTCCGTTTTTGATTCACCAACTCTCATCAAGAAATTCTTGATTACTCTCTCTCTTTTCTAAACTAGCCTTTTCTCAAAATACAAAATTCGGCACTCGCAAGACTTAGATACACCTAGCCGTATTCGAAGTTGCCTTCGCCCTAGACGTGAAAGGTTTTAATTTCTGAGGGTTTGGTCCCAAATCTCTTTTTTATTATTTAATTTAATTGTTTTGATTATTATTTTTCTTGAAGCTACTAACGTGTGTATTTTATTATTAGAAAGAGATAAGAGGCATCCAAGTAAGTGTTTTAATTGTTTACATTGTTATTATGATATAGAAATCATGTCTAGGTTATTATTATGATTCCTAGTGTCATGTTTAGGGTAACAACTATAATTTTAATATCAAATATGACAATTATGATTTCTATGATGCCTTTTATTGTCTTTCCTAGTATCATGTTAGGGTTAAAGCTTTGATTTTTAATGTTTAGTAACATGCTAGGGTTTGTTATTAATCTTGTTAGTATCATGCCTAGGATCTTGCTATTATTATGCTTTAACATGATTACGATGATTATGATTATTTTAATTATTATTAATGATTATTATTATGTTGCTTGATATATATTGTTATTGCTTGATCACGCCTTTTATGCATGTTTAAAGGGATTTTGTACTTGTAGTCACGCTTAATAAAATAATTAATAATCTTGTTTAGGGTTAATTTGATTATAATTCAAGTGATCGCCAATAATATATTTATTTGTGCATTAAATTCAGCCAACATAGATAAACAGGTTTAGGGGTAATCCTATTGATTGCATGTTAGTCAGAAAGCGCAAATGAATACGATCAGAATAAAGTAGAGGCCTATTATTAGGGCAGGTTCAATCTCTTTTAGGTTGGATTTGTACCTTCATCCCCGAACTGCCAGTCATGGTTCAAGACCTATTGGAGTTAATGATCTCTTGGATCGTTAAGGGGTGTAACCTTCACCTCGTGAACGGTTTACTAGTTCCTTAAAAAACTTGTTGGCGACTCTTTTGCTATATCTTCTTTCCCTTTGGACGCCACCATACTTTAGTGTATGATCACAGTGGGGTTCAAGCTAGGGGTAACGCTTGAAAAATTCCCTACAATATCACTTCTGAGATGCAGAATATGTACTAAGAGCAGGCCCAAACTGAGTGATTTGAATCCCACAGGTGGATCCTTGAGAGCAAGCTCAAGAAAGGAGAGTCAGTCAGCCCACATGTACTCAAAATGATAGAATTGTTTGAGAATATGGGAAGGCTTGATGCAAGATATTTAGCCAAGATGGAAATTGACATCATTCTCCACTAACTGCACAAAGGTTATGATCAGTTCAAGATGAACTATAATATGCACAGCATGGAGAAAACCCTCACCGAGTTTCATGGTATGTTGAAGCAAGCCAAGCAAGCGCTCAAGGATGAGGGGAAGCATGATATGCTCATGATAAAAAAGGACAAGCCGTTAAAATTCTCAAGCAAGAAGAAGAAAGGCTTTAAGAAGAAGACCTTTTCACCTAAGTCTAAAGCTACCAAGGATAACAAGGAGAAGAAGTTAGCGTCTTCTAAATCTGATTCTGAATGCTTCTATTTCAAAAAGAAAGGACATTGGAAGAGAGATTGCCTCAAGTTCAAGGAATATAAGAAGAACAGAACCGTTGCTTCTGGATTAGGTATATTCATTACAGACATAAACTTCACTAGTTCAACATCATGGGTATTATATACCGGATGTGGCTCACACCTTTGTTCCAATTCGCAGGGACTAAGGAACATTAGGAAGCTAGAGAAGGGAGAGGTTGAGCTCCGTGTCAGCAATAGAGCTAGAATTGAAGTCGTATCTGTAGGAACTCTCAGCTTGTCTTTGCCCTCTTGACTTGTTTTGGAACTTGAAAACTGTTATTATGTTCCCAACATTACTAACAACATCATTTCAATTTCGGCGTTGGACGCCAAAGGTTTTGAAATTCTAGTAAAGGACAATAAATGTTCATTTTACCTCGATAATGTTTATACGGTATTGCACATTTTGAAAATGGTATTTATGTGCTTTCTTTATACAAAAAAGTTTATAATGTGAATAATACTGCCAAAAGAGCTAAGACCATGGATTCAAATAAGACGTACTTGTGGCATTGTCGTCTTGGCCACATTAACATCAAACGCATCAAGAAACTTCTACAGGATGGTGCTCTTGACTCTTTTGATTTAGAATCGTTTGAGAATTGCAAAGGATGTTTATTAGGCAAGATGATTAAACAACCATTCTCCAAGTTGGGATAAAGGGCAGGAGACTTATTGGGTCTAATACACACCGATGTATGTGGACCAATGAGCTCCGCCATAAGAAACGAACATTGATATTTTATCACCTTCACAAACGGCTATAGTAGATATAACTATGTCTACCTCATGTCGCACAAATCTGAATCGTTTGAAAAGTTCAAAGAATTTCAGAGTGAATTTGTAAATCAGCTTGGCAAGAAAATCAAAGCCCTTTGATTGGATCGAGGTGGTGATACTTGAGCCAAGAATTCGAGGATCATCTGAAAGAAAAGGGTACACTTTCAGAATTGACACCTCCATGAACTCTGCAATGGAACGGAGTATCCGAAAGGAGAAATCGAACCTTATTTGACATGGTAGGATCTAAAATGGGTCTTAGTGATCTTCCTATCTCTTTTTGGGGACACACACTTCTAACTACGGCACTAACACTGAATCGTGCTCCATCAAAAGCTGTAGAAAAGACTCCATACAAGTTATGGACAAAGAAACATCCTAGGTTATATTTTCTAATGATATGGGGATGTGAAGCATATGTCAAGAAATTAATTTATGACAAACTTCATCCCAAATCAGACAAGGTTTTCTTTGTGGGCTACCCAAAAGAAACCAAAGGGTATTACTTCTACAATAAATCAGAGAACAAAGTGTTTGTTGCTCACGATGGTATCTTTTTGGAGAAGGAGCACCTTTCCAAAATGACAAGTGGGAGGAAAACCAAACTCGACGAAGTTCGAGAGGACGAGCAACAAAATTAGAATGACAGTCAAAGTGCTCAAACAACATCTGTTGACACAAGTCAAAATGATTGAAATGTGCAAAGTCAAACCGATAATGCAAATGCTCAGTCTGTTACCCTACGTAGGTCTCAGAGGCTGAGATCTCAACCTGATAGATATTTTGGTATAGTATAAGCAAGAATCAGAATATTTTAATCATAGATGGAGATGAACCGGCAACCTACAAGCAAGCAATGGCAAGAACCAACTCTGCTAAATGGCAAGAGGCCATGAGATCTGAAATGGATTCCATGTTTGAAAATCAAGTCTGGGGCTTGGTTAACTTACCCGAAGGTTACACACCTATCTGATGTAAGTGGATTTTAAAGTTGAAAACTGACAAAGATGGAAACGTATTCATTTACAAAGATAGATTGATAGCAAAAGGTTACAGACAAGTTCATGGTATTGCTTACGATGAAACCTTTTCTCCAGTCACAATGCTTAAATCCGTTCGGATCCTCCTAGCAATTGCTGCATATTACAATTATGAAATATGACAGATGGACGTCAAAACCGCCTTCCTCAATGGTATTTTGGAAGAAACTGTGTATATGACACAGCTTGAAGGTTTTGTCGACTAAAAAAATGCTGGGAAAAGTTTGTAAGCTTAAAATTTTCATTTATGGGCTAAAGCAAGCTAGCAGGAGTTGGAATCTGCGATTCGATGAAGCCATCAGTAAGTTTGGTTTTATCAAGAATCTAGATGAATCTTGTCTTTACAAGAAGGTCAGTGGGAGTGACATCGCCTTCTTAGTCTTATATGTCGATGACATATTGCTCATTAGAAACAGCATTCTATTGTTAGAGTCTATAAAGGCCTGGCTCAAAAAGTGTTTCTCAATGAAAGACTTAGGAGAGTCTCTGTACATACTAGGCTTCAAGATCTATAGGGATAGATCGAAAAGGATGATTGGATTGAGCCAAAGTACTTATATTGATAAGGTATTGGCTTGATTCAGCATGGAGGAGGCCAAGAAAGGTCACCTACCCATGTCACATGGCATAACCCTAAGCAAGAAGCAGTTTCCACAGACGCCTGATGATAAATCACATTTATATAGAGCTTATAGACACAGTTATGATAGTTTTATAGTTGTTTTTTGAGTCTTTTATCGCTTTTTAGGCCGCAATTACATAAGTTGTCCTTTTTGTGCTCTATTACACTTCGTTTGTGTTTTTCGTAATGTTTCAGGTAGTTTCTATAACTATTTGGACGCTTTCGAAATGGTTTTGGAAGAATCGGTCAATGAAAGGATAAAAAGTCGATGAATTGAGCTTATTAATTGAAGAGATCGTGTTTGTGGATGTTGAATATGAGGATTTTATGCATGAGAAATGAAAATAGCATCCACAATGATCGTTTTGCACTTTTTGGAATTGAATTTGAGTTAGAAACGAAGAAAAACGAAGGTTTGCAAAGTATCGAAAATGACATTTTCTCACTCTTTTGATCATAACTCGAGTTCTACAGATTTGATTGAAGTGATTCAAATTGCGTTGGAAACTAGACTTAAAGAGATTTTCAATGATAGGTCACACGTCCCAAGAAGCCTTCTAGAACAGAAGTTATAGGCGTTTGAATCCAAGTGATGCTGTCAGCCACCCGCGGGATAATTGTTGCGCCCCTGTCCCGCGACCACTCGACACCAGCAGGTGCTGCTGCCAGGCCGCGGCCACCAGCCTGCGCCCGCAGGTCTGGTCGAGCAGCCTTGAAGCCTCGAGTAGCTTTTTCATTCACATCGTCACAAGTCTTCGGGCCACGTCATCTTCTATCGTCCACTAATAATGCAACTTATGTATTTATTATTTTCTTATTTCTTTTCTATAATTATTTTTAGATTAGTTTTAGGATAATATAAATACTCAAGGGATATTAATTTTCCTTATGCCTTTTTGTACTTTTTATTTTACGTTATTTTCAGTTTTCTCTCAAATCCTAGTTTCTCATGGCATCTCCATGGATTCTTCCATGGATGATTCTTGGGTTTACTATTTTAATTCATTGAGGTATTTTATTTCTATCTATTATTTTTAATTATGTTTTATTCCTTAGATCTAGTTGTAATCATTTCTTCCATGTTTGAGTAGTTTATTTCTAGGGTTTGGGAATCCATGTTTATATAATGAATCTTGATTGATATTATTGATATTTTGATTATTGATTTCTCTAATTGATAGTGTTTTATTTTTAATCTTGCAACTTGATCAATTGTTTTATTAATTTTTGTTAATAAGAGTTTGAATCAAAAGATCTTGCTTTTAGAGGCTTACCTACAATTAGCAATTCTGATTATGTTATTGTAGGCGTCGCTCGAAGTGCGCCTACGTTAAAAGCATGTTGTGAATATGCTTGACACTCATAGGAAATGGGAATTGACATTACGATTAGGGACAAATAAAGTAGGGAGCCGCCAACAAGTTTTTAAGGAACTTGTAAACCGTTCACGGATCATTTAAGGCAACCACGAATAAAGGGACAACGATAGGCGACAATGATTGACCCGTGAAGGTTACACCCCATTCATAATCCATGAGATTACTAACTCCATATGGTTCAGAACCACGAAAGGAGGATCGGGGATGATGGTACGAAGTGAGTCATGGAGTCACATTCGCCCGTATTGGCCTCTACTCGATTCTTATAGTGAAAAGTGATTCCTGCGATCTCAAAGGCATACAAACAAAAATTCAATTTGCTCCAATATATTATTAAGCTAAATTGGTTTAATATTAATGCAACACATAATTCTAAAATATTGTGATCACTTGATTTAATAACAAGATTAAAAAAGAACCTAAACCGGTTGTCCAAATTATCTTATTAGGCGTGCTTTTCAATTACATATTCCCTTTAAACATGCAATATTGTGATCAATAAAAATAATAGAATAACATCAATATTGAAACAATTCAACAATAATAGCATTAGTCAAATCAAATAATAAACCTAATCATGATACTAGCAACATTAAAATAAAATAAGAGTAATTAAATTAATTACTCACATTCCGCACGTTCCTTTAAATTGCTACATCATGAATAAACTGTTAGTAACTTCAATAAAAATATAAATCAAATTGAAATAATTAAATTAAATAAAAATTATAGATGATTTGGTCCAAACCCTCAGTTAATTATACCTTTCAAGCCTTGGTTTAAGGATGGAACCTCGGGTTAAGTATGGACTCCTTGGAGTGCTTAGAGGAAGGAATGAAAGAATAGGGAGGCTAGTGTTTAGGCTAAAGAGGGAGAAGAGAATTATTTTGTGATCGAGCTTGTTGAACATTGAAAAAGGGGAGATATGACTTCTATTTATAGAGAAAAAAGAAGGTCGAAAAATCAAGAAAAGATAAGAATTCGAATCGGATAAAATTCTTGCGATAGACAGCAATTTTTGCGGTTTTTGTTTTTATCATATCTTTTGATCCAGTAATTGGAATAAGATGAATAAAATATCGTTGGAAAGATCTTGAAGTCTACTTTCTAACCCAATCAGAATCAGATTAAAATATTTTATATAATAAAATATATGGCCGAAATAGTGGGACGATGTCAGTTTTGGATAGAGTTTTTTATTTAATTCATATCTTTTTCGTTATAGCACGAAATTGATATTATAGTATATCATTGGAAAGATAATTTCAAGGGCTATCCAAACATATAATATTAAGATAAAAATTATGAGGCACGAAATTCATATCTGTCTATCTTTGAACGTCTTTCAATTCGAATAAAATAGGACTTTAAAAAAGAGGAGTTTTATTCAATTTCAAACTCTTTAATCTTATCTTTTCAAAACGGATAATTAGGATATTTTAGAAAATTATAGAAGCTTCCAATTAATCCTAATTGGTTTAGGAATGGGATTAAATAATTTGGACCCTCCTCATGATCATTGGGTCGTAGGTAAGGTGGGCTTAGGTTCGGTTTGGGCTCACTTTAATATTTGGGCCATAACTTATTCGTTATAACTCGGATTTGGGATTATAATATATCGTTGGAAAGCTTTTTTCAAGCCCCATCCAACTATTTAATCATTGGACCCAGATTATGGACCAAAATAAACTGGATCGAACGTTTTTGTAAAAAGGACACGAAATGAATTATTTTGGGTTTAAAGGCACGAAAAGAGGAAAATAAGTTATGGTTTGGGGAAATGGGCTAGAATTTGGGTTGGTTTTATGAAATGGAAATATGGATTTAAGCACTCCAAAATTAAATACTCAACCCGACCAATAATGGCGGTGAAAGGTTGTTCATCATCGGGTTTGGTTTTGGGGAGACATTTTTAGGTGTCTATAGAAGCCCCCACTTTGACTGAGTTTGTAGAAATGTCAGTTTCGAAAACGATAGTCAAAGTAGTCGATAGGGACGGAGAATGATTTAAGACGTTCTACGATCCTAAATCATTTTGTATACGCCAATACCTGCAGAAAAATGTTAGTTCTACAAATAAAAGAGTAAATGGATAGAATGCGTATCTGACACCAGTGTATCGGTGACAAATGAGTTTGGTAGCTTCCTATGCTTAAAGGAATCCACCGGATGACGTTTGTTGAAATGCTTTCCATGCTTGAGGAAAGCCGACAGATGAGTTAGGTAGCTTTCTAGGCCTGAAGAAACCTACCGGATGACACTTTCCATGCTTGAGGAAAGTCGACATATGATTTTGGCGTTTTTATATGCTTGAAGAAATCCACCGATAATGCTTTCCATGCTTGAGGAAAGTCGACAAATGATGAGATTGCAAGTCTCTGTGTATCAAGAACCTTGCGTCATGAAATGATGGTAGTTCGATTGTCCCCGAACGTGGGCTGTAGATGGTCCGCTTGTCCCCAGACGTAGGTTGTAGTTGGTTCGCTTGTCCCCGAACATGGGTTGTAGATGGTCCACTTGTCCCCGAACGTGGGTTGTAGATGGTCCGTTTATCCCCGGACGTGGGCTGTAGATGGTCCGTTTATCCCCGGACGTGGGCTATAGATGGTCCGCTTGTCCCCGGACGTGGGTTGTAGATGGTCCGCTTGTCCCCAAACGTGGGCTGTAGATGGTCCGCTTGTCCCCGGACGTGGGATGTAGATAAGACTTGCAAAATAAAATTTGCCAAGGGACTCATATATACTGTGATTGATTTAACCAACTAACTTGACCAAGTTTGACTTGACATGACATGACATGTGTATGACTTGTGATTGTGTGTGTCTTAAATGAGTGTGTGCACTGACACAAGCAATTAAAAATGCAAAAGAAAAAAATTTCCGTTATTTTTGTCATGAGTGGAGGGTACCGAATTTCTCCCGAGAAAGAAAGACGTGAAAAATGAAGTTTTATTTTCGAACTTCCCTCGATGAGAAAATTTTGAAAAAGTTTTTTTTTTAAATATCCCCAAAAGAAAAGACGCGAAAAAAGGAAAGAAGTTTTGAACTTCCTCGTTGAGCAAGACAAAATGAATCGCATGGATTGAATTGCTTTTCTTGAAAGTAATGTATGCATGATGCATGTTCTTAGGCCAGGAGGCTAAGGACAATTACATCATGTGACACGATAGATGAATGAACTTAGGTCATGGAGCTAAGCATCATTTGTGGTGTAAAGAAACGATCTTGAACGTCACTTAAGTCTAGAAGCTAAGCACGTATACAGATGAAGTGATTATTGCATAATGAACGTTGCTTAGGTCAAGGAGCTAAGCACGATATGCTTTATATGATTAAAAATCATTGATATATAAATGTTTCTCAGCACATTATGCGATGCGTGAAACAATGAACATTGCTCAGGTTAGGAAGCTAAGCAAGTATACAATGTTTCTTTTAATTCTAGTTGTCCTGAAAGATGATGAAACATGCACAGTGTTTAAACAAGATTTCATGATAAAGGGCTCTTAAAGGGAAGGATGATTGATATGGATATGGATGTGTGAGTGAAGTGTGTGAATGTGATACTAAGGCTGGCTGCAAGGGTTATGGTAATGGAAATATATGTAAGAAGAGTTAAAGATGATGACTCTTTAGGCTGGGTAAGCTAATGTGATATGGGTTCAAGCCCCCAAGTCTAGCTCTAAATGGGTAGGGTCATAGGATTAAGCATTGGATATTCTTCTACTCGATCATGCATATGAATGTGGCTGCACCTCAATATGAGGTTGCCTACGTATCTGTTAGGAATCATGCCGAACGTAGCTCTAACTGAACTTTGCACAAGTAGTGTGTGTACACCTCAAAGAGGTCTTTCAAGGGTTGTAATATGGTTAGGTTGATGGTTTAAAGAAGAAAAGGGTACAAGGCTCAAGACCCGAGAGAATCCCCAAGATGTGTAATTGTGAATTTGAAAATTTTGAATTTTTCAAGTTTATTTTTCATTTTTTTTTTTTTTGATTTTTTTTTTTTTTTTTGGAATCAATGTGAGCAATCTCAGATCATGCGGTCCATCACTCACTTAGCATTCATGTTTCTCAGGCACGGTACCAAGCACTCGATGAGAGACGCAATTTGAGACGTGTTCATATCAAAGACATTGGAACACTTGCCTTTAGACATTGTTTTATTGTTGCTTTGCTGCTTTTTTTTTTTTATTTTTTACTTGCTTTTTGAATGTTATGCAATTACACATCTTCCAATCCCAGGGTTAAGTAAATGTGGGTTGAAGAAATGAAGGCCAAAAGTTAGACGAGGCTCAAAATGGTTGATGAAGAAATGGAATGTGATTGAACGGTTAATAGGGAATGACAGGGTTGCAAAGGTGCCTCAAGTCATTGGTGTACCTTGGGTGTAGTTCGGTAATTGATTTTTTTTTTTTTTTTTTTTTTTTTTTTTTTTTTTTTTTTTTGCGAATGGCATGATCGAATGCAAAGGAAAGAAATTCTCATTGATGGAACATGTCATATGGACATAAGGATAAGGAGAACCTATGTTAGACTTATTAGGGGTAAAGGGTTAAAACGAAAGAAAAAAAAAGCATGAAATCTTGGTGAGAAGCTTGCATTGTGCTTTATCTTCATGGCTGTTTATGAGTAACTTCTTGCTGCCTGGTGAGGAAAAAAATTTCTTGTTGTTGATGCTTTGATTGGAAGGAAAGAAGGAAGGAGTGATGTTCCCCTTATTCTTCCAACTATTGCCTAGTGATTTTAGACTCAAGTACTGTGTAAGGATGAACTCACTTAATTCATTCACTCAATACTCGAATTGGAAAGGAAGAGTGTATGAAACAATTTGAAAACTGATTGGAAATACTCCACTCATTCCTATTACGACAGAAAACGATGCATGCATGGTCCTAGTATACGATCATAAACAATATAGTGCATTACTCGAAGACAAAGTATGTGCAATGACTCAACATGTGTGATTAGGTGAGTTTATTAAGACTCGTGGTATGATCTCATGGCTAGACATGAAGACGTTGTGAAAAAACAAAGGACCCAATGACCAAATAGCACGGAAGACTAAAAGACAAACTAACTTGATTAATTTTGTCCAATTTTAATGTTTATGCTATTTACTAGGTGAAAACGGTCCATTGGCAATAATTAGTCATAAATAAGATCAACCACAATCAAAGACAAAGAACACATGTTAAGGTTAGCACAAAAAAACACAAGAAACTAATAGGAAGAGGACTAGAATTCTAGAAGAATTAGGACTCATGGATATAAAAAATAAATAATAAATAAAAAATCTATAATCCTATGTTATACGAGTTTACACAGATTAAAGGACTTGACTAAGACTAGCTTGACAAGAAAAGATATATATATATATATATATATATATATATATATATATATATATATATATATATATATATATATATATATATATATATATATATATATATATATATATATATATATATATATATATATATATATATATATATATATATATATGTTACAAAATATATTCTATGTGGATGTTCATTATCATTTGTAACTCCCTAGTATTATGCCACCCATTGTAACCCCCATATGTAATTACCTCTATTGTAACCCCCGCTTAAATGGAATCTTAATTTCCATGAAGGTTACATACTTACATTATGTATATATATATAGCATGGACAAATCAAAGGATAGATAATACAATTACCATTTACATCTCTCTCTTATATTCTCCCTTTCTCCTTATTCTATAATACGTTATCAGCACTATTGCTTTAGTTATCGGTAATCGGAGAAAACATTAATCAAACAATATAATAAGGAGGATCATATTGTTGGCTTGTTGCATTAACCTCAATTAAACGAGTTACTGACGAAATATACACTACTTCGTACACATTATTTTTTTTCCCGTTGACTGAGGTAAGCTTCACTTTGTATTGATTAAGCTATTTTGTTCTAATAGCTTATTTGGTATGATTACAATTTGCTACTATTTTATCATGGATAAATATTGCATGAGTTGGTTACAGTTATCATTATTTTATCATGCGTTGATTACAATCATGAAATTTTGGTTTTTTTTTGTTTTGTTGTGCTAAATTACATCTTTTATTTGTTAATTATTTGGTATCACATGGGTTGAGATTTACTACCATATATTACGGTTAATTGTTTCGTTTATTGTTTTAATTTATTAATTTATTACCATGGTTCTTTTGTTTTGTGTATTATGGTTTGCGACATACTTTGTTACGACATATCAATATATTTTTATAATAGTTGAGATATTTGATGCATAAAACTTAGATGTAGTATGTATGTCTTTGATCATATGTATATAATATAAAAGATATTAGAAAAATACTTTTTGATATGATCTGCTTAATTATAGCCAACGTATAATCCTCTTGATACTTTATTACTTTTGACTTTTGATTTTATTTTGCTTATAATTTTATTTTATTTGCATATTAGTAAATAGTTTGAGTGAGCATGAAATATTTAAATTTCAATTATACGAGTATTATGATTCATTAACTTGTCAGGTCATAGAATATGCTATATGACTATTTTATTCTTGCATATATGTCATTTACTGTGTGAATGTTGATAGAATCTATTTTATTCTTGCATATATATATATATATATAGGGGAGGGATCCGGTAAGAACCCCTAGATATATAAGAACCCTAGATATATAAGAATCCATCTCAACCGTAGGATCAAGTTGTTTTAGACGGTTAAGATTAAAACATGTGTCCAACTTTTTCAACCCCTTACCCACCTCCCAACCTTTTCTCTCTCCTCTAACTTTCTCTCTCTTCTTCCCGATTTTCTCATTTTCTCTCTCCTAAAACCCCCAAAAATCTGATAGAAGTTGCAATTTGAAGGATTTTCGCTTCAGGTATGTTTTTCTTTTCGATTTTCTTCAAATTTTCATGAAATTAGCATGATGTTCAAGTGAATTTGCAGTTTTAATTGGTGATTTTTGCAATTTTTAGGGTTCGGATTTAAGGTTCTATTTTTGCGATTTTTAGGAGTCGATTTTTGCATATTATTTTGTGCGATTTTTGAGTTGGATTTTTCGTATGGAGTTTGATTATTTTGAGTTCGAGTTTAGCAAATTTAGGGTTCGAATCTTTGCGAATTATTTTGTTCGATTTTTGCGAAATATTTTGTGTGATTTTTGCGAATGATTTTCGATCGATTTTTGTTCGATTTTTTGATCGATTTTTGTTCATTATTTTGTTCGATTTTTCGATCGATTTTTGTTCGATTTTTCGTTCGATCTTTGTTCGATTTTTGTTGTTGTTTGTTGGGGAATTGTGAGCAATTTGGCTGGTGTGCGTGGTGTTTGCGTGGATAGAGGTGGTTGTTGACGGTTTTGGCGGTGGCTTGAGGGGGCAGCTTGTGGTGATTGGAGGTTGTTGCTCTTAGGGATTTGTGGACAGCGTTGCTGCTGTTATTGTTTTTGTTATGGAGTGCATGAGGAGCAGGGGAGCAGGGGAGGTGTTGTGATGTTGGTGTGTGTTGTTTGGGGTGGTGTAGGATAGTTAAGGGTGTGGTGAAGGTTTAAATGGCAGCAACTATGATGGCTTGGAAGGTTTTGAATTGTGAAATTTGACACATGACTTAATAATACATGAAGTTTTAAAATAGGCAGAATAAGTATGTATGAAGCTTAGTTGATTGTATCTATATATGATAATTGTTTTATTTTACTAATATAGGGAGGAAGTTCGCTCAGGCTGAGTAGTAGACAAATCATCCTCCTTTTGTCATCAATTTGGGCGCAATCAATCTCTCCTGAAAATACACCAGAAAACTTTGAGGCAATTGCACATACATACAGCCTGGTTTTACTATTTTCTCGTGCCAAGGTGATTTGCTAATTCATAGTTTTCTTTAATCAATACACTTTTTCCTTTTACCCATAATTGCAAGTATTAGACCTTCAATAGTTTTTTTTTTTTTTTTTTTTTTTTGTATTCAGAGAAGAGAAGCTTTTTATAGGAGTATTTATTTCTTCTAGAAATTTGTTTAAATTATACTTAACTCTTATTACATGCTGATTTGAGTGTCAAGCACATCGCTCCTGTTCTCAATGATAATAAAATAATTTCGTGTTTCTAGTTTTTTAAGCTTTTTATTATATTGCTTTTGTTCTGAAGCTGCTATTTAATCTTTTCTGAGTTGTAGTGCTCTAGCCAAGAGGCACTTGTTCGAAGTTTTCAGCTTTCATTTTCCTTGAGAGGCATTTCTCTTGCAGAAGGAGGTATAAATTTTTTATTATATGCTTATGAGGATTCAATACCTTTTTTTAATTAGCTGATACAACTTAGGATTTGACGTAGATGTTTAATTAATAATTTAAGTTGTTTTAGAATTTATTGGATAATATATGCTTTCAATCTGAAATTATGTTTGTTATCTTGAATTATTAAGCAAAATTGATACGATTTTGTCGTAGAATTGTACGTTATATTGCTTTTGAATCAATTACTGAGACATTTCATTGTATGTTCGGTTTCATGTTTTTATTAGTAATGGCTATATATCTCTATGAAGTTTATGTGAGCGCTTGAGTGGTTGGCATCAATTTTTTTTATTGTTTATTGATATATGGTTATTTTTATCAAGTCCTACAACTCTTGTTGTTACCAAATGCCTGTAATTATAAATTTTTGCTATTTTCAGCATGTTCTAAACTATTTTCAGCATGTTCTAAACTATTCTTATGTTTAAAATATATTACTAACGTAGGAATGTTACTAATGTTTTTTATTTTACAAAATTTCAGCAAAATGAAAAACCAAAATGAAGAAAAATCAGAAGAAGAAATTAATATTATACCGGATGAAAAAATTACTTATGGAAGAAAAAGGTAATTAAAGTTTTCCCTTATGTTCTAAAGTATTTTTCCCTTATATTCTAAAGTTTTCTATTATGTTTTATTATATTTTTACTTATGTTTTAAAGTTTTCCCTTATGTTCTAAATTATTTCTATTATGTTCTAATATTTTCTATCCATATGTTCTAAAGTATTTCTATTATGTTGTAAAGTTTTCCCTTGTTCTAAAGTTTTCATTTATGTTCTAAAGTTTTCCTTATGTTCTAAAGTTTTCTATTATGTTCTATTATATTTTTCACTTATGTTCTAAAGTTTTCCCTTATGTTCTAAAGTTTTCAATTATGTTCTATTATATTTTTCCCTTATGTTCTAAAGTTTTCCCTTATGTTCTAAAGTTTTCCCTTATGTTCTAAAGTATTTTTATTATTTTATGAGTTTTTCTATTATGTTCTAAAGTATTTCTATTATGATATAAAATTTTCTATTATGTTTTATTATATTTTTCCATTATGTTCTAAAGTATTTCTATTATGTTCTAAGAGTAACTATTATGTTCTAAAGTATTTATATTATGATATAAAGTTTTCTTTTATGTTCTAAAGATTATCAAATATGTTCTAAATCATTTATATTTGATTTTAAAGGAAAGTTGTTGAAAATGATGCGGAAGTAATTGACAAAGCTGAATTTGAGAAACATGTGCAAAGTCAGAAACAAAAAAAAAGTGTCAAGCTTTCGTCAAGGATTCAACCAACTAGAAAAATGAAAACAAAGGAAGAAGAAGAAGATGATGATGATGAAAATGATGATGAGGATGTGAAAAAAAATCAGAAAAATAAGAAAAGAAAGATTGAAAAAGAAAAGGATGATGAGGAAGTGAAAATAATCAAAGTGGAAAAAAATAAGAGATCGGATTATCAAAGAGTTACCGCTAAGGAATTGATGAAACAAGTTTTGGTAAATCTCTCTGATAAGCATAAACAAGCTATTTAAAAAATTGGATTTGGTGCTTTTTTGAACTTGGATGCACCACATTATGTGGATTCTTGGTAAGCACTAGTGTTCTAAAGTTTTCTCATATGTTCTAAAGTTTTCCATTATGTTATAAAGTATTTCTATTTTGTTCTAAAGTTTTCCCTTATGTTCTAAAGTTTTATCTTATGTTTTATTATATTTTTCCCTTATGATCTAAAGTTTTCCCTTATGTTCTAAAGTATTTCTATTAAATTCTATGATTTTCTATTATGTTCTATTATTTTTTTGCTTTATGTTTAGAAGTTTTCCCATATGTTCTAAAGTATTTCTATTATGTTCTAAAGTTTTCTATTATGTTCTATTATATTTTTTCCTTATGTTCTAAAGTTTTCCCTTATGTTGTAAAGTATTTCTATTATGTTCTAACATTTTCTATCCATATGTTCTAAAGTATCTTTATTATGTTCTAAAGTTTTCTATCCATATGTTCACATGATATATGTTCTAAATTTTCCATTATGCTCTAAAGTATTTCTATTATGTTCAAAAGTTTTCCCTTATATTCTAAAGTATTTCTATTATGTTCTATGATTTCTATTATGTTTGAAATTATTTATATTACATGTCAATCTTTTAAAGTACTTTTATTTTTTGTTTTTATTATTTATATATCATCTATTATGTTCTAATTCTTATAAAATTCTAATTAATATTTTAAAGTTTAATTATCATGTTAATTTTTATTTTTATTTAAATTCTAATCTATATGTATTTTGTATTCTAAACCTTTAATTTAAATCTAGGTTGACACAACAACTTCTTTCGAATTTTGATCCCAAGAGATGTTGCTTGATGCTACCGGGGAGAGAAGAAGAAATACTCTTTGATGAAATTGATGTTCACATGACATATAGATTGCCAATGGAAGATATAGCAATTCTTGATACAATAGAAAACAAGAATGAATGTGCAAATTTTATGCAAAAATGGAGAAAAAACTTTAACCTTAAAGTGGTATGAATATTTTTATGTGTACTTGTATTCTAAACTTGTTATTTGGCTTATGTTCTAATTTATTTTAATAATGTTCTAAAGTATTAATGATTATGTTTTAAGATTTTCTATTATGTTCTATTATATTTTTCCCATATGTTCTAAAGTTTTCTATTATGTTTTATATTACATGTCAATATTTTAAAGTACTTTTGATTATAAAGTATTTTCTATTATATTCTAAAGTATTTCTATTATGTTCTAAAGTTTTCCATTATGTTCTAAAGTATTTTTGCTTATGTTCTAAAGTATTTTTTATTATATTCTAAATTACCTATCCATGTTCTAGTTTACTTACAGGGTGCTCCAACAAATGCACAATTGATTAGTAGGATTCAAAAGGTGAAGGAGGTAGATAAAGAACAAAAACAAGTTTCGGATAAATTCATTTGGAATTTTTTGGTTTGTGTTGTTAATAGTTGCATCCGTTCAACTAATAACAAGCAACTATACATTAAGTTTTTGTATAGTTGCAAGGATACAAAGAATATAGTTAAGTTGAATTGGTGCAAATTTGTTAAGGAGCACTTGATGGAAACTACTAAGAAATGGTTAGATGGAGAATCTTTCTTTACGGGTCCTTTAATCTGTCTTATGGTAAGTTCTAATGATGTTCTAAATTATATATCTATGTTCTACTTTACATATCAATGTTCTAAAGTATTTCTAATGATGTTATAAAGTTTATGTTAATGTTCCAACTCAAATTCTTATGATACAATTATATTATATGTTGTGTTTTATAATTATGTTTTCAAGATAAAGAAGAGAAGCAAGACCAAGGACAAGAGGATAATAAAAAAGAAACACAAGAGGCAAAGGAAGGAGAAATCCAAAAGGAGAAGGAAGGAGAAAGAGAAGAGGAGCAAGAAGGAGATTTGGCAAAAGGTTATGATCTAAAGTTTACGCTATATGTTCTAAAGTTTAAGCTATATGTTCTAAAGTTTGCACTTTGTGTTCTAAAGTTTATGTTAATGTTCCAAGTTAAATTCTTATGATACAATTATAATCTAATATTGTGTTTTATAATTATGTTTTCTAGAACAAGAAGAGAAGCAAGACCAAGAACAAGAGGATAATAAAGAAGAAAGACAAGAGTCGAAGGAAGGAGAAGGACAAAAGGAAAGTTGAAGCAAAGAAAGGGTAATCAATGTAACTTATTAATAGGAATATTTAATACATTGGTTTTGGTTTAGAACATATGTTGGACGATTTGGTAAAATCTTAATATAGGATTAATGGTTTGTGTTTTCTAGTTATATATATTGGTTTTGATTTGGGTTTGTTATTAGTATTTCAAATATGTTCCAAAGTATATATGTTTATGTTCTAAAGTATTTCTAATTATTTTCTAAATTACTTGCCCATGTTCTAAAAGTAATTTTGATTTTGTTTAGACAAAAGAATAAGCTTAAAATTTTCTTGCGTACAACAAAGAAGAAAACGAAAAGGAATGACGACACCAAAGACACCAATTCCTCCAAAAAAGATGCATAAAGATATTTCACCTCCAAGCTTCAATTTGTTGACGCCCTCACCAATAGTTGGTAAGTTTGACTTATTTTAACTTTATTTTTGTTATATGTATATTGGAAATTTATTATATTTATTATGTCAAAAGTTCTTTTAATGTTCTAAATTTTTTAAATATAGATCATCCACCTACATTGAATGAAGAAGAAGAGGACAACAAAACCAAAAAAGAAAAGAAGAAGCATGTTGAAGAAAAGAACAACAAAGAGAATAAGCAACGGTAATTAGATTTAGCCTATGGCGGTTGTTTGATTATTATTTGATTTTAGTTGTTGATTGTTTTTTTTTTTTTTTTTAAATTCAATTGAATAGGAAGCAAGAAGAAGAAGAAGAAGAAGAAGAAGAAGAAACAAAGAAAAAAAGAGGAAAGGATAAGCTTCCAATGTACTTGCGTTCGCCTTTTATGGTTACTCATGAAAAACTCTTCAATAATGTAGATCATAAAATGATAGCCGAGTATGCTTTTGCTCAAGGAGATAACGCGTAAGATTTCATTCATCTATATTTATATGCTTATGATAAAAGTATTTGATTATGTCATAAAATATATATATATTTATGTTCTAAATATTGTATTTATCTTCTAAATATTGTATTTATCTTCTAAGGTAGAAACTTATGTTTTAAAATACATGTTTGAAATTCCCATCTTCGTTTTCTAATCAAATTCAATTTTGATGGTTATATTTTTTCTGAGTAAATGTTCTAAATGTTACAAGTTTATGTTCTAAAGTACTATGCTTATGTTCTAAAGTTGTATGTTTATGTTCAAAATTACGTGTTTATGTTCTAAACTATTACGCTAATGTTCAAAATTATGTTTTGATTAATATAGTTTATGTTCTAAAAGTATTTCTATTATGTTCTAACATTTTCTATCCATATGTTCTAAAGTTTTCTCATATGTTCTAAAGTTTTCCCTTATGTTCTAAAGTTTTCCATTATGTTCTAAAGTTTTTTTATTATGTTCGAAAGTTTTTCCTTATGTTTTAAAGTATTTCTATTATGTTCTATGATTTTCTATTATGTTTGAAATTATTTATATTACATGTCAATCTTTTAAAATACTTTAAATTATATATATATGTTATAATTTACATATCAATGTTCTAAAATAATTGTAATTGAGTTCTAAATTCCATGTCAATGTTCTAATTATATTATTAATTTTTTAGTTGGAAGCATTTGGTGAATTTTATGAAGAAGTTGATAAGAAGAGTGCAATTATTTCCACTTATGAAACAAGAAATGTTGAGATGAGATGGAAAAGCAACTAGAATAAACATGATTGTGGAGTATTTCTATTGAAGCACATGGAATCCTATGAAGGCCAATGTCAAAAACAATGGAATTCAGGACTAGTGAAGGATAATGTAAGTACAAAACATATATGATTAGGTTCTAATTACGTGTCAATGTTTTAAAGTAATTCTTATTATGTTCTAAATTACATGTATATGTTCTAAAGTCAGTTTTTTTTTTTGTGCAGTTTGAGCAAATGAAAAGGTTACGAGTGGAGTATTGTGGGAAGATTATAACATCAGAAGTAAAGTGAATTACATTAGAACATATTAAAATAATACACATGATCTAAATACTATTAAAACATTAAACTAAAACTTTAAAACATTTAAGACAAAATTTATAAAATAAAAGAGAGTTGAAAAAAATGGTAAAACTATAAAAAAAAAAAAAAAAAAAAAAAAAAAAAAAAAAAAAAAAAAAAAAACTTTAAAGCATTAAAGAAAAACTTTTGAACATAAAGATTAAAATTAGAACATATTTAGACATTTACATATTACCTCATGTAAAACTCAATCAAAGTGAGATGGGGATTTGTTAACATAGTGAAAAAATTATTTTCACTTTCGGATCTAGATGTGGTCCTCATGATGCCACCTAAAAATAAATCTCTGAAATACGCTGGAATCCACATATCACGTATGTTGAACATGTGAGTCAACCACTCATGATCGTTCAAATTAAATTCTGAAATAACTTTGTTCCACTTTTCTTCACATTCTGCTGGCTCAATCTCTAAATGCCAAACACATGCACAAAGTTTTTTCAAAAAATCAGTTTCTTGGGTAATTGCCCGACCTACTTTTTCAGGCACCTTTTTCATAATATGCCACATACAAAACCTATGTTCTGCAGTCTGAAAAACATTACGAACAACAACTTTCATTGCAGGGTCTTGATCGGTAATCAAACACACAAGCTCATTATTTCCCATTGATTTAAGAAAAGTTTTGAAAACCCATTCGAAAGATGATATATCTTCATGAGCTACAAAAGAAGCCGCAAAAGTAACACATTTCTTATGGTGATCAACTCCAGTAAATGGACCAAAGATCATATTATATTTGTAACATACACAAATTATATATGCAGAAAATATTAGAACATAAGGATTAACTTTAGAACATAAAGGTAAATTGTGTAGCATAAAGGTATACTTTAGAACATTAAGGATAAAATTTAGAACATAAAGATAAATTGTGAAGCATAAATGTATACTTTAGAACATTAACGATAAACTTTAGAGCATAGAAATTTAATTAAATTATTAAACTTGCCAATATTTTAGAACATAATGCATCTATAAGTATATCAGCAATATATGTTTAGAACATTAGCAATATATGTCTAGAACATAAGATATACATAATTTAGAACATAAGAAATATATGTTTAGAACATCAAAACATGATAGATATTAATTTAGGAACATAAAAAAATCTACATTTAGAACATCACCTGTTTGTTTGGAACGTTGTATCAAAAGATACCATATCACCAAAAAGTGCATAATTTTTGCGACAAATAGGATCAACCCATAAAGCTCTACAAAGTCTACCTTCTTCATCAACATCATAGTAAAAAAAAAAGGCACTCCAAAGCAATTTCTTATTTTGAAAGTTATCCACAAACATTTGGGCATCTGATCCAGCAATATAAGCCTTCAAATCTCTATAAAAGTTTTTGAAATCTTATTTAGATGCACCAACATTATCATGTGATCCAGCTAATTCTTTCATTATTGTATAAGATCTCACAGGACCAACATTTACCTGTGTACAAAAACAAAGAGAAAGAAAAATTACTATGATTAAAAACAACTTTAGAACAAAGAAAACAATATTTGACACATAAAAATAAATCACCTTTGAATTATCAACAATCAACTTCTTATGCATAATATGCATTTTTCTATTATCCTTTTGAAATTTTGCACAATTTGGAGTATATAAACAATGATTATGTTCTTCTTTGAATTGACTAACAACATACTTTCCTACATCATATCTCATACATATGTGAGCATTGCATCCTACACGAGTCACTAAACGTTTCCTAGTAATACGAACTTTTCCTTCTTCATCAACAGTTTGTTGAGCAATAGGTTTTTTTGTTGCCTTGAAACCTTCCTTATTACAAACTCCATATTGAAAAGCAATTATATCTTTGTTATTCTTCTTCCTTGTAATAGTAGATTTCCTAGAAGTAAACCCAGCGACATTTGCATATGCTTTATAAAAACTAAGACCCTCTTCGGGATCTTTGAATATCATCCCCAAACGAGGTTTTAACTCTTCGGGAACACTTGGAATCCATTCCTTAGTGGTACCACCAGGGCTAAACGATCCAACAACCTCAGGAGTACGATAAATAACACCAACTGCATTAGAACATAAAGAGAAAGAGAAACATACATAAAAAACTTTAGAACATAATGAAAAAAGTTTAGAAAATTAAGAATAAACTTTAGAACATAGTAAATTACTTTATAACATACATAATAAAATTTAGAATAAAGTGAAAAAATTTAGAAAATAAAGAATTACTTTAGAACATAACTAGAATTTTTTTTTAATATTAAACTAATTTTGAACATAATCAACAAATTTACAAAATTACTTTAAAATATACAACTAAGTAAAGTTTAGAACATGTAAGTAAATTAAAATTAAAGTATTAAAACAATGAAAATTACCTGAATGAGTAACAACGGAAGAAGGAGAATTATCTTGAACATCATCTAAATCCATGAATATGCTAAAACCTAATTATCATAAATACAAATTGTAGTAAAAAATCAATCTAAAATTACTTATAGAAGAAAAAGGTAATTAAAGTTTATGTATTATTTTTCCCTTATGTTCTAAAGTTTTCCCTTATGTTCTAAAGTATTTTTTTTATATTCTAAGATTTTCTATTATGTTCTAAAGTATTTCTATTATGCCATAAAGTTTGCTATTATGTTCAAAAGTTTTCTATTATGTTCTATTATATTTTTCCCCTTATTTTCTAAAGTATTTATATTATGTTCTAAAGTTTTCCCATATGTTCTAAAGTTTTCTACTATGTTCTACAGTTTTCCCTTATTATGTTTTAAAGTTTTCTATTATGTTATAATGTTTCTATTATGTTCTAAAGTTTTCCCTTATGTTCTAAAGTATTTTATTATGTTCTAAAGTTTTCTATTATGTTCTATTATATTTTCCCCTTATGTTCTAAAGTTTTCTACTATGTTCTAAAGTTTTCCCTTATTATGTTCTAAAGTTTTCCCTTATGTTCTAAAGGATTTATATAATGTTCTAAAGTTTTTCCATATGTTCTAAAGTTTTCTACTATGTTCTAAAGTTTTCCCTTATGTTCTAAAGTATTTATATTATGTTCTAAAGTTTTTCCATATGTTCTAAAGTTTTTCCATATGTTCTAAAGTTTTTTACTATGTTCTAAAGTTTTCCCTTATTATGTTCTAAAGTTTTCCCTTATGTTCTAAAGTATTTATATTATGTTCTAAAGTTTTCCCAAATGTTCTAAAGTTTTCTACTATATTCTAAAGTTTTCCCTTATTATGTTTTAAAGTTTTCTATTATGTGATAATGTTTCTATTATGTTCTAAAGTTTTCCCATATGTTCTAAAGTATTTTATTATGTTCTAAAATTTTCTATTATGTTTTATTATATTTTTTACTTATGTTCTAAAGTTTTCCCTTATGTTCTAAAGTATTTCTATTATGTTCTAACATTTTCTATCTATATGTTCTAAAGTATTTCTATTATTGTAAAAAAAAAAAATTGAAATTAAAATCCAATAATAGAAAAACTCAAGCAAAAAAAAAAAATTTGGAAAAAAAAATGAAAATGAAAACTAGAAACTTAAAAAAAAAAAAAAAAAAAAAAAAAAAAAAAAGCGAAAAAAATTAGGGAAAAAACAGAAGAAAAAACGAGGAAAAAAACGAAATAAAAATAAAAAATTGAAATCGAAAAAAAAAACTGGAAAAAAAAAACGAAAAATAAAAATAAAAAACTAGAAAATAAAAATCGGAAAAAAATGGAAAATGGACAATAAAAAAAAAACTGGAAAATATAAATAACAAAATGGAAAATCAAAAAAAAAATTGAAAAATAAAAACAGAGGAAAAAAACGAATTAAAAATAAAAAATTGAAATCGAAAAAAAAAAACTGGAAAAAAAAACGAAAAATAAAAATAAAAAATTTGAAAATAAAAATCGAAAAAAAAATGGAAAATGGACAAAAAAAAAAAAAAAAAACTGGAAAATATTAAAAACAAAATGGAAAATCGAAAAAAAATTGAAAATAAAAAATCAAAAAAAATGGAAAATCGACAAAAAAAAAAAAAAAAAAAAAAAAACTAGAAAACAGAAAAAAAAAATCGTAAAAAAAAATTGAAAATCGACAAAAAAAAAAAAAAAAAAAAAAAAAAAAAAAAAACTGGAAAAAAAAAACTGAAAAATAGAATAAAAAAATGGAAAATCGAAAAAAAAATCGTAAAAAAAAATGAAAATAAGAAATCGAAAAAAAAAATGGAAAATCGCCAAAAAAAAAAAACTGGAAAATAAAAAAAAAAACTGGAAAATTGTAAAAAAAAGAATCGAAAAAACAACTTGAAAAAAAAACTGGAAATTAAAAAAATAAATTATTAAAAATCGAAAAAAAAAAAACCAAAAAAATAAACTTACCAAGTTCCTTGAGGTAGAAGAGAGAGAACAGAGAAAATGTTGAGGAGAGAGAAAATGCTAAGGAGAGAGATTTAGGGTTTTCTTTTATTTAAAGATTGAAAAAGAGTTATTAAAATTACAAAAATGCCATTAGTAAAGGGGGATTTTAGATGGTTAGATCAAAATCATTGAACGGTTGGGATGGATTCTTATATAAGATTGGATTCTTATATAGAGGAGGGTTCTTATATGAGCCTTCCTCTATATATATATATATATATATATATATATATATATATATATATATATATATATATATATATATTTTATAAGCTCTAATTTTGAATATTATTTTATATAGTGAAAATGTCAAACCTTGCCAAACTTGAATTCGTGGCCCTTGATATCACTGGAAAGAACTATTTATCATGGGTGTTAGATGCTGAAATACACCTAGATGCTAAAGGCCTTGGTGAAACCATTAAGGAGGGTAATAAAGCAACACTCCAAGATAAGGCAAAGGCCATGATATTCCTTCGCCATCACCTCCATGAAGGACTCAAAAATGAATATTTAACTGTGAAAGACCCACAAATCCTTTGGAGTAATCTAAAGGAAAGGTATGACCACCAAAAAACGGTGATACTACCTAGAGCTCGTTATGATTGGTTGAATTTGAGATTGCAAGATTTTAATCTGTTAGTGAATATAACTCAGCTATGTTTAAAATAACTTCTAAGTTGAAATTATGTGGAGAAAATATTACTGATTCAGAAATGCTTGAAAAGACATACTCCACTTTCCATGCAAATAATATTGTCCTGCAGACACAATATAGAGAAAAAGGTTTTAAAAAATATTCTGAATTAATATCTTGTCTTCTTGTGGCTAAGCAAAATAACGAGCTGTTAATGAAAAATCATGAATCACGTCCTACTGGCTCTACTCCATTCCCTGAAGCGAATGTGACAACCCATAACGGGAAAGAAACTAAAAACAAAGACCATTCCAACAGTAGTGGTCAAGGTAGAGGTCGTGGTCACGGTCGTGGCCAATGGCGTGGTCGTGGTCGTGGGCGTGGTTTAGTGGATATGGTAGAGGTCGTGGAGGTCATTACACAAATTCTCATTCCCACCAGAAGTGGGAACGTAGGGATGATAAAGAGAAAACTGAGACCAATATATGTTACCGTTGTGGAGGAAAAGGCCATTGGTCTCGGGTTTGTAGAACTCCAAAGCATCTTGTTGAACTTTATCAAGAATCATTGAAGAAAGGAAAGAAAGTTGAGGCAAACCTTGTTCTTGAAGATGGTGAAGGTGATTTTGATTTTGGCAATGCAAATCATTTCGATGTTGCTAATTTCCTTACTTCCCCAGAAGGGAATAATTTTGATTTTGGCAGTACAACTCATTTAGAAGTTGGTGATTTCTTCAATGCCCCGGAAGGGAATAATTAAATTTATATTATTTTATGTCAACTTTAAGTATTAGACTTTATCTAGTTATTTACTTATGTTATTGGGACTTTATATGCTTAATGAATTTATGAACTATTTGGGTGTTTTTATTGAATTATTTATTTTATCATCTTTATTTTTATGCTTATTATTTTGACATGTATTTTATTTCATGAAGAACATGGATATTACTCAAGTTCAGTTTGCTATGAATGGTGAAGAATTATGTCTTGCTGACAGTGCAACTACTCATACAATACTTAGAAATAAAAAATATTTCTCTAATTTGATGATGAAAAAGATTAATGTGAGTACCATATCGGGTAGTACAAATATCATTGAGGGCTCCGGAAGAGCCACTATAAAACTGCCTTGGGGAACTGAAAGTAAAATAATTGATGCTTTATACTCCCCATTGTCTCAAAGAAATTTATTAAGTTTTAAGGATATTCGCAACAATGGTTATCATATTGAGACAATCAATGAAGAAAATAGCGAATTCCTTCAAATCACAAATATAACTCAAGGCACAAAACATGTTTTGGAGAAACTCCCTACATTCTCCAGTGGTTTGTACTACACAAAAATCAATACTATTGAAACTCATGCTATAGTAAACCAGAAGTTTACTGATAATTTTGTTGTTTGGCATGACCGGTTAGGCCATCCCGGTTCAATAATGATGCGAAAAATAATTACGAATTCATGTGGACATTCTTTGAAGAGCCAGCAGATTCTTCATAATAATTTTTCATGTGCTTCTTGCTCAGAAGGCAAGTTAATAATTCGCCCATCACTAGCTAAAATTAATTTTGAATCAATTAGTTTTCTGGAACGTATACAAGGAGATATTTGTGGGCCCATACATCCCCCATGTGGACCATTTAGATATTTTATGGTTTTAATTGATGCATCAACTAGATGGTCACATGTGTCCTTGTTATCAACTCGTAACCTGGCGTTTGCGAGATTACTTGCCCAATTGATTAAATTACGGGCACATTTTCCAGATACTCCTATTAAGACTATTCGGCTTGATAATGCTGGTGAATTTACATCTCAAGCTTTCAATGATTATTGCATGTCCATTGGGATAAATGTTGAACATCCTGTAGCTCATGTTCATACACAAAACGGTTTGGCCAAGTCATTAATTAAACGTATTCAGTTAATTGCTAGACCAATGCTTATGAAATCCAATCTCCCAATTTCTGCTTGGGGACATGCTGTATTACATGCAGCAGCACTAATTCGCATTAGGCCAACAAGTTATCACAAGTTCTCCCCATTACAATTGGTTTATGGTCAGGAACCAAATATTTCCCATCTAAGAATTTTTGGATGTGCGGTTTATATTCCAATAGCTCCACCACAACGCTCTAAGATGGGTCCTCAAAGGAGGTTGGGAATATATGTTGGGTTTGAATCCCTGTCAATAATTAAATATCTTGAGCCTACAACAGGGGATTTATTTACGGCTCGTTTTGCAGATTGTCATTTTAACGAATCACTTTTCCCAACATTAGGGGGAGAAAAGAGAGAGCTGGAAAAAGAAATTAAATGGAATGAATTATCGTTATTTTATCTTGATCCTCGAACTAAACAATGTGAATTGGAAGTTCAAAAGATAATTCATTTACAAAGTTTAGCAAATCAATTGCCAGACTCGTTTGCTGACCCAAAAAGAGTGACCAAGTCACATATTCCAGCTGTAAATGCTCCATTTAAAATAGATGTCCCGGAAGGACAAAATAAATTTTCTAATGAGTCTAAACCACGTCAGAAACGTGGAAGACCAATAGGTTCCAAAGATGAGAATCCTCGGAAAAGAAAAGGAGCATTGATTGATGATGGTCAAATTGAAGAAACAATTTCCGAAGGATCTCCAGAAGAGAATTTAGACATGATACAAGAAGAAATTCAGGTACCTGATAATGAAGAAATTTCAACAAATTATATCATGTCTGGAATTACACGGAGCCGAAATCAAATCGACGTCGATGATGTTTTTGCATGCAATGTAGCATTAGATGTTATGGATAATAATGAGGATCATGAACCAAAATCCATTGAAGAATGTAGAAAAAGAAATGATTGGACAAAATGGAAAGAAGCAATTGAATCAGAATTAAAATCTCTTGGAAAAAGAGAAGTATTCGGACCTGTAGTCCGTACACCTGAAGGTGTAAAACCAGTGGGATATAAATGGGTCTTTGTGCGAAAGAGAAATGAAAAGGGTGAAGTTGTAAGATATAAGGCACGCTTAGTTGCACAAGGATTCTCACAAAGACCTGGTATTGATTATGAGGAGACATATTCTCCTGTGGTGGATGCAACTACTTTTAGATTTTTGATTAGTCTGGCAATAAGAGAAGGACTTGACTTACGTTTGATGGATGTAGTCACAGCTTATTTATATGGCCCACTGGATAATGACATTTACATGAAGCTCCCAGAAGGATTCAAGCTGCCAGAAGCAGCAAAATCTAGTTCTCGAGAACATTTCTGTATTAAATTGAACAAATCTCTTTATGGATTGAAACAATCTGGGCGTATGTGGTATAACCGTCTAAGTGAGTATTTGTCAAAGGAAGGTTATAAGAATGATCCTATTAGCCCATGTATTTTTATAAAGAAATTTGGATCAGGATTTGTTATAATTGCGGTGTATGTTGATGATTTGAATATCATTGGAACTCCTGAAGAGATTTCAGTGACTGTCAATTATTTAAAGAAAGAATTCGAAATGAAAGATCTTGGAAAGACAAAATTCTGCTTGGGATTACAAATAGAGCACCTAGAAAATGGAATTCTTGTGCATCAATCAATATACATAGAAAAGGTTCGTAAAAGATTTTCTATGGATACAGCACATCCATTGAGCAGTCCTATGGTTGTAAGACCACTTGAAGTAGAGAAAGATCCATTCCGACCTCGGGAAAATGATGAAGAAATTATGGATCCTGAAGTACCATATCTTAGTGCAATTGGAGCACTAATGTACCTTGCAAGTCATACACGACCCGACATATCATTTTTCAGTTAATTTATTAGCAAGGTTTAGTTCATGTCCAACCCGGAGGCATTGGAATGGGATTAAACATTTACTTCGTTATCTTCAAGGTACGAAGGATATGGGTTTATTTTTCCCAAAGTTGTCTAAAGAAAATTTGATTGGTTTTGCAGATGCAGGTTATTTATCTGATCCTCATAATGGTCGATCACAAACTGGATATGTGTTCATATATGGTGGTACTTCCATTTCTTGGCGTTCTATGAAACAAACCATTGCAGCTACGTCTTCCTATCATTTTGAGATTTTAGCAATTCACGAGGCTAGTCGTGAATGTGTATGGTTAAGGTCGGTAGTTCAACATATAAAAGAAGTTTGTGGTTTATCATCTGGGAAAGAGGCACCGACAACTTTATACGAGGATAATGCAGCTTGTATTGCTCAAATTAAGGAAGGATACATCAAAGGTGACAGAACAAAGCACATCTTACCCAAATTTTTCTTCACTCATGATCTTCAGAAGAATGGAGATATAAATGTTTTGCAGATTCGTTCAAGTGAGAGTTTAGCAGACCTATTCACTAAGGCTCTTCCAACCGCAACCTTTAAAAAGTTAGTTTATCGTATTGGATTGCGTCGTCTCAAAGATCTTCAGTGATATAATAATGAGGGGGAGTAATTGCGCGCTGCACTCTTTTTCCCTTATCCATGGTTTTTTTTCCCACTAGGTTTTTCCTGGAAAGGTTTTTAATGAGGCAGCATATATGCGCATTAAATATATTTAGATAATGCCCATCCAAGGGGGAGTGTTACAAAATATATTCTATGTGGATGTTCATTATCATTTGTAACTCCCTAGTATTATGCCACCCATTGTAACCCCCATATGTAATTACCTCTATTGTAACCCCCGCTTAAATGGAATCTTAATTTCCATGAAGGTTACATACTTACATTATGTATATATATATAGCATGGACAAATCAAAGGATGGATAATACAATTACCATCTACATCTCTCTCTTATATTCTCCCTTTCTCCTTATTTTATAATAATATATATATATATATATTTAAAAAAAAAAAAAAAGTCGAAGCTAAAAAGACACCTAAACTGGATAGGCTGTAGTATATCAGTTATAACTTTTGATCTGTGAATTTTATTGAGACAAAACCAACTTCAAATGAGAGATAAAACTCAGGGCTACAGATCCATAGGTGGCACGACATGTAACTCTTTTTAGAATTCCGGCTATGACCAAAACAAGTTGACTCTTGTGCAGTATACGGGAATAAAAATCCGGGTGACTCAAATTTTTTTTTAAAAAAAAATCTATGGCTCGACTCTAATAATAAAAAAAAAGGGTTTGATTAAAAATAAATAAATAAAAAGTCAAAAAATGCACATATAATCACATTGTCACGAATGATGCAATGAAGTTGGCAACCTAAAGTCAAGATCTATGTTTCACTATGGTCAAGCTTTTGGGTGTCAAAGGGTACCATGGTTAAGAGTTTGGACGCGTTAGCAAGGCAGCCTCCCTTCAGGGTGTATGCGAATGGGCGGCTCCGCGATTTTGTGATGAAATCGAACTCGACTCCATGGTTTGGGTGGATTGAAAAACTCGGATGAACCCTTATTGCCATGAGCGTTTTCGGGTTGATATAGCTTAAATCCCCCGGGCTAAGCCACATACGTAGAACACGCACTATTTTGGCAAAATAGGTGACCTAAAATTGCATATGCATATGTGACAATTCCAATTAAATCGCAGGAATACAATTCAAGAATCTTTTAAGTCTCATCCACTCATCTCAATTAAATACCGATCACTCAAATCGATAAATAACCAAGAATCCTCCCTAGTGGAGTCGCCAAATTGCAGGCGTCGCTTGAAGTGCGCCTACGTTAAAGCATGTTGTGAATATGCTTGGAACTCATAGGAAGTGGGAATTGACATTACGATTAGGGACAACGATTAGGGACAAATAAAGTAGGGAGCCACCAACAAGTTTTTAAGGAACTTGTAAACCGTTCACAGACCATTTAAGGCAACCACGAATAAAGGGACAACGATAGGCGACAACGATTGACCCGTGAAGGTTACACCCCATTCATAATCCATGAGATTACTAACTCCATATGGTTCGGAACCACGAAAGGAGGATCGGGGATGATGGTACGAAGTGAGTCATGGAGTCACAGTCGCCCGTATTGGCCTCTACTCGATTCTTATAGTGAAAAGTGATTCCTGCGATCTCAAAGGCATACAAACAAAATATTCAATTTGCTCCAAACTATTATTAGGCTAAATTGGTTTAATATTAATGCAACACATAATTGTAAAATATTGTGATCACTTGATTTAATAACAAGATTAAAAAGGAACCTAAACGGGTTGTCCAAATTATCTTATTAGGCGTGATTTTCAATTACATATTCCCTTTAACATGTAATATGGTGATCAATAAATATAATAGAATAAACATTAATATTGGAAGCAATTCAACAATAAATTGTTAGTCAAATCAAATATAAAATGACCTAATCATGATACTAGCAATATTAAAATAAAATAAGAGTAATTAAATTAATTAATTACTCACATTCTGCGCGTTCCTTTAAATTGCTACATCATGAGTAAACTATTAGTAACTTCAATTAAAATATAAATCAAATGAAAATTAAATTAAATTAAATTAAAGTAGAGTTGATTAGGTCCAAACCATCAGTTAATTATACCTTTCACGCCTTGGTTTAAGGACGGAACTTCGGGTTAAGTATGGACTCCTTGTAGTGCTTAAGGAAGAATGGTGTAATTAGGAATATAGGTTTAAGGCTTAGAATATGAGAGAGAGAGAGAGATAAGAGAATGGTTTTTGGTGTTAAAGAGAGAAAGAGAGAAGTATTTAATGATCAAGCTTGTAGATGATTCAAAAAGGGGTGATATGACCTCTATTTATAGGGAAAAAAGAGGGTCGGAGAATCAAGAAAAGATCGAGTTTGAATCGGATTAAAACTCTTGCAATAGACAACAGTTTTTACGGTTTTTGTTTTTATCATATCTTTTGATCCAGAAATCGGAATAAGATAAATAAGATATCGTTGGAAAGCACTTGAAGTCTACTTTCTAACCCAATCAGAGTCAGATTAAAATAATTTGTATAAGTAAAGATATGGCCGAAATAGTGGGACGGTGTCAGTTTTGGATAGAGTTTTTTTATTTAATTCATATCTTTTTCGTTATAGCTCGAAATTGATATTATAATATATCATTGGAAAGATAATTTCAAGGGCTATCCAACCATATAATATTCAGATAAAAATTATGAGTCACTAATATCATATATATCTATCTTTGAACGTCTTTCAATTCGGATAAAATAGGACTTTAAAAAAGAGGAGTTTTATTCAATTTCAAACTCTTTAATCTTATCTTTTCAAAACGGATAATTAAGATATTTTAGAAACTTATAGAAGCTTCCAATTAATACTAATTGGTTTAGGAATGAGATTAAATAATTTGGACCCTCCTCATGATCATTGGGTCGTAGGTAAGGTGGGCTTAGGTTCGGTTTGGGCTCAGTTTAATATTTTGGCCATAACTTATTCGTTATAACTCGGATTTGGGCTTAAAATATATCGTTGGAAAGCTCTTTTCAACCCCATCCAACTATTCAATCATTGGACCCAGATTATGAACCAAAATAAACTAGATCAAACGTTTTTATAAAAAGGACACGAAATGAATTATTTTGGGTTTAAAGGCACGAAAAGAGGAAAATAAGTTATGGTTTGGGGAAATGGGCTAGAAGTTGGGTTGGTTTTATGAAATGGAAATATGGATTTAAGCACTCCAAAATTAAATACTCAACCCGACCAATAATGGCGGTGAAAGGTTGTTTATCATCGGGTTTGGTTTTGGGGAGACATTTTTAGGTGTATACAGTTAGCGACCGAACTACATATGTTGAATTGAGAGCGTTAAGACCCGACTATAGGCTTAGAAATTGCTCTAGATGATTGATTGATTGAATTTTTATTGATATTTGATAGATTTAGAGCTATAAACATGGTGAACCATAACCCTAGGTCTTTTTGTTAATTATTTTATCCATCTTTTAATTTAGACTACTTTTCTATCCGAATTTCGAGACTTGTTTAGTTTCTCCAATTTCTTAGAGGTTAGATTGAATACCATCTCTTTGTGGATTCGACCCTGCTTACCCTGCTACATTGTTAGTTGGATTTGTTAGGAATTTATTTTTGACAAGTGTACGACAACCTATCACCTGATGAGCGGAAAAGAATGAATCAGATTCCATATGCTTTTCTTATTGGATCGATCATGTATGACATGATATGTACTAGGCCAGATGTATCGTATGCCTTGAGCGCTACAATTCGTTACCAATCAGACCCAGGTGAGGCCCATTGGACTACGGCCAAGAATATCCTAAAGTACTTGAAAAGGAACAAGGATAAATTCCTGGTGTATGGTGGTTCAGAGGAATTAGTTGTTAAAGGTTATACCGACGCGAGCTTCAAGACAGATAGAGAAGATTTCAAATCGTAATCTGGATATGTGATTTTTCTAAATGGAGGGGCGTTTAGTTGGAAGAGTGCCAACTAGAGCAAAACTACAGAATTCTACAACTAAAGTCGAATACTTGGCAGCTGCTAAAGCAGCTAAGGAGGTTGTTTGGATTCATAAGTTCGTTGGTGAATTTGATGTCATACCCTTAATCAAGGGGCCAATAGCCCTCTATTGTGACAACAATGGAGATATTACTTAGGCCAGAGAGCCAAGGGAACATTAGAAGGTCAAACATGTCAAGCGGCGGTTTCATATGATTCGAGAATGGAAATCAGAAGGTGAAATCAGAATTTACATAGTTGGAACGGATGACAATGTAGCTAATCCACTTACTAAACCTTTCCCTCAAGTGAAGCGCAACAAGCAAGTTGAGGCAATGGGAATCAGGCATGTTGGAGACTGGCTTTGATTTTCCTGTTTAGTGTTTTAGTTCATTTTTGAACATCTAATGTAAGACACTAAGAAAAACCATTCAAGCTTTGGAGTAATTTAAATTTCATGCAACATTTTATCACTGCGTATGCTATTTATTTGTGGTTTATGATTAAATAATGAGTCCATTCGATTTTGAGAATATTCATAATAGGGTATCAAGACTAGTCTTGGTAAGGAAACACCTATTAAATGAACATTGAATATTACAATCGAGAATTATCCCTAATTAAGATCATTTAAACGATGGACGATTAATGAACACTTGAGATTAGTGTGTAGTTTGATTTATAGCACCGTTTCTTGTGCTACAAGGACATGATTGTGATAAATCATTTGCATAAGTATTGGTTTAGAGCCATACTATATTGACCTATGAGAATACTTTAAGAGACTAAAAATCATCATAAGTATACTTCTCATTATGGTTATCGGAACCTATTTCCTCGACCATGAGTATTATGAGTTCTCTTGTTTGAGTACTAGTCCGCTTTGATGTTGTCAAATGTCTGCCATAAAAAGGGATTATTACGGCAGCACTCGGGCGGCTAGGTGCTCTTACTAAAAATAAGAAAGATGTCTTTGTTGTTTACAAGGCCTCTCGAAGAGCGAGACTGTAAAATGCATGGCCGTGCTCGAATGGATTTAAAAAATCATCTGTTTATTAACAGTCGGACTCGGGATCGAGAAAAACTTATGGACATAATAAGGATGACGAATAAATCTAACCTTATAGTTCATGAAGAGACATTAAGTGACATAGGAAAAAGGCTATACACTAGAAGCGTACTTGTCCGGAAGGACAAGTGGGAGATTGAAAGGAACGGTGTCCTTCGAACAAGTGTATTTTTCCAATATAGGGTTAGGAATCATTAGAAAGCTAACTATTAAGTGAGGTCAAGTGATCGGAATGCCTGGGTGGAGGTCACTTCCAATCAGTCTTATTAACGTATAATTAATATTACAGCTAAATCTTGACTGAACCCTTTGGGTCACAACCAAGCAACTAACAAACCGAGGCGACGAATTAATTCGAAAGGAATTAATAAGTCGCCCGAGTAATTAATATTTAGACGTCGGAAATTTGAGCTTGGAGCGTCGAAAGTCGAGTCGAAAATAATAAAAACGAGACGAGAAAATTACTAATAAATCAACAAAATTACTAAAATACCCCTATTATCGGAATGCCCCGAGCAAACAGAGTGCTAGGGGTATATAACCTAGCAAGGTGGCTAGCAATGTGTGCTAGCGCACCTTGAATAGCAAGGCTAGCTAGCAGCCCGCACCATGTGCGAGGGATGCTAGCAGCTGGCCGAGGCTGGCAGCTCGCACCAAGTGCGTGCCATGCCAGCAAGTCGAGGCTAGCAGCCCGCACCAAGTGTAAGGCTTGCTAGAAAGTTGCAGCTAGCATCCCGCACCAAGTGTGGGGCATGCTTGTAGGCTGTAGCTAGCAGCCCGCACATGGTGCGTGGCGTGCTAGTAGCAGGCCTCGGCCAAGCAGCCTCGCACACTTGGTGTGTGGCCTGCTGAGCCGAAGGGCATAGCAGTGGCTGGTAGCCCACACTTGGGTGCCTTGGTGCCCAAGTGTGAGGGGTGCCATGTGGCGCGCTTTGTTTGGTTTGAGGGAATGTGTTGGTCGGCTATGGGAGAGGAGTAGGGAGCAAGTTTGGTCTCCCCTTCTCCAAATGGTCCTCACCTAACCTCTCTTATGAGCATGCCACTTGTTGATCTATTAGTAGCTTGATTATTAATTTTATTTTTGATTTAAAATAAAATGGAAAAATCAAATCTCCCACATTGATGGGAGAGCTTTTCTAACTCTTTCATTTCCGTATAAATATCCAACTTGGGGTATTGGAAAAATTACTTAAGTAAGTGTTGAAAAAGGTATCACCTGTGAAAACCTTTGAACACAATTAATTACTCGGGTTTAGGTCGGGCTTAGCTAACTCCTAAGCAATATACCATTTTCGGTGTTTGGGTTGCGGGTGGACTTCGTTGGAGGTCCTCGTGTGAGCGGGGCTTAGAGCTTTAGAAGTACGAGCTCTTTTAAGAGAGTGAAGCACGCGCCAAAGGTATTAATCTCTTTCTTAATCTTGTTGATTAAGTTAATTATGCTTAAAATTTATAATTATTATGAGTGTGGTTTTGGCTCGGGTTTCCTTCTGCGGTGAGTCGGACACACCGAAACCCAACACATATCAATACACAACTTACCGTGTTGCACCTATTTTCAAGCACATAACATACAACAAAACTTCTCAAGTAAGTAACTAAATAATTTATTTAGTTTTGATTACGCATCGAACGAGTTTCCCCCTAACCTGCCCCAATAAAGGGGTACTAACACGAGAGCTAACCGTGCCAGTATAAAAGAACCACTCGTAAGTGGCGGAATTCCAGCGCATAATAAAAAGGAAAATACAGCGTCCTGTACTCCCAATAGAATTTATGGTCAAATATAAAGTCCCATAACTCACCTCATATGTTCATACTCAAGGTATATACGTTCCAAGAGTTTTGGTGCGTAATCTCTTTCACTTCACGTTCTTAACATATTATTAAACTTGATGATGACTCTCAAATCATAATAACATCAAACATTATATTATAATTATTCAAACAATTAAACACTCCAATTTAATTCTTGAATTATTAGTGACCACATAATATTTAATGTTAAACCCTTTTTAAATATATCTCGGTGTCAAAGACACCTTAAACGCTTAATGCGCCAAAAACCTATCCCTCGGTGTTAAGGACACCTTAAGTGCACTAAGGCACCAACATACAATTTATTCCTCGTGTATATAGACACTTATGTAGCTCCTTTGCCATGGTTATAGCATTAATAAAAATTATATGAACCATAATAAAATTTCCTTTTAATATTCTAAACCAAATTAAACATATAGTTTAATTAAACATGCATGCTTTCTATCATGCCATAAATAAAAAGTGTGGTTCATATTCAACATGTCAAACTATTATTTTCCAATCATTAATCCATCAAAAATAAATCATGATTCATAATTCAATCACCACAACAACCAATTCACAATTTCCAATCATAATGTAGCATGATACTATTTGGGATTAATTAATCACATCTAGCATGCCACTATATCATAATAAAATATGCTAAGTACGTGAACGTACCTTGAATACGATCTTAATATCGCCACAACTAATAGAAATCACTCACTTCAAAGTCTCCTACAAATTAAAATAATAATAGAGCATTAAAATCCACTCTTCACAAATTTCCAGCAATATATACTCTTATTAAACCACTCATAATTTAATTAAAACAAGCTTAAAGTTTATTTAAAACTTCATACTTTAATCCCAATTAATGGGTAATTAAAATTCCTTAAAGAAACTAGATTTTAATATACTATCAAAATTTCCAGCAATATATATTAGTAAAAGCATGATGTAATTATGTTTTAAAACACATAAATTAAAGGTTTAAAACACCCTTAATCATAGTCCTTCAATAATCAATTATTTATGAATCTAGGGTTTTAAAATTGGGGCTTTTTAATTTGAGTTAAAATCTGAAAATTAAATTGTATCATACATAATATCAATCATCATAAAATTAACACAAAACCCTTAATTTATAATTAGATCTAAGGTTTAAACAAAAATTAAACACAAAGATTGAATTTTTTCTCAAAGGGGAAAAGGACGGATAGCAGACCGGCGCCACTACGGGCTAGTGCGGCTGGTGGCCGACGGTGGTGATCCGAAAATAAGGGGAAGGGGGAAAAGAAAGAAAGAAAAAAAGAGAAAAGTAAAGGAGAAGAGAGAGAAAATTTATATTGGGTTTTCTCCACTCTGGACAAATTTTAATTTGCCCAAGTGTTGAATATTTATACCCCTTTCTCTAGAAACCCTTCTTACCTAATCTTTACCTTTTTACTCTTTCCTAATCCCTTTCCTAAATAAACTTTATTAAAATAAAACTTTCTAAATTAAATTCTAACTTAACAAAATAATTAATTTAAATAAAACTTTCCTTTTATAAAATATTTCCAAACTTGTTTAAAATAAATAATTAAAATGTCATAAATAATTCATTTCAAATTATTTAAATACCCCACAAAATACTTATTTTTAAATAAAATACGTTTAAAAATACGGGATATTACATATATGATGATGTCCTTTATTGTCTGGGTGATATTTCTACTCACTGGGTGATATCCTCTATTGTTTGGATGATATCTTCTATTGGCTATATAATATCATAGGCAATAGAGGATATCATCCAACCATGATATCATATAGGTAATAGAGGATATCATTTAGCCAATAAAGGATATCATAGGCACAATCATAAATGATATCTGTAGACACCCGAATGTGTCTCCCAAAAACCAAACCCAGTGATGAATACCTTTCATGTCATTGATTATAGAACGAGGTGAAAGTGTGAAAAGTCTAGTGGTGAGGATGTTTTTATTAAAATATCTCTTCTTTCTGTTTTTGAAAATATTTCTTTTCTTACCCTATTTTTGAAAAACGTGCATTCCAGTTTAGTTTGGTCCATGATATGGGTCTAATAATAGTGTAGTTGGATGGGGCTATTATTAGACCCATATCATGGACCAATTCCAACGAATAATGAGGAAGTTATGGCCAAAATACTAAACTAGGCCCAAACTGGTTTTTACCTACGGCCCAATTATCATGTGGAGGGTCCAAAGGTCTAATCTTATTCCTAAACTAATTAGGATTAATTATAAGCTTCTATAAGTTTTTAAAATATCTTAATTATCCTTTTTGTAAAGATAAGATTAAAGAATTTGAGTTAAATAAAAACTTTTCTTTTTTTTAATCCTAATTCTATTCTAATTTAAACCTATTCAAAAACAGTCAGATATTAATTTTGTGCCTCATAATCTTTATCCAAATCTTATATGGTTGAATAGATCTTGAAATTATCTTTCCAATGATATATTATAATATTAATTCCGAGCCATAACAAAAAGATATAAATGAGATACGAAACTCTATCCAAAACTGACACCGTCCCACTATTTTGGCCATATCTTTTTATCTACAAAATATTTTAATCTGATTTCAATTGGGTTGGAAATTAGACTTCAAGAGATTTCCAACGACTTATTATATGACTTGTTTGGACTTCTAGATCAAAAGATATGATAAAAACAAAATCCGCAAAACGGTTGTCTTTCGAGTTTTATTTCGATTCGAATTCGGATTCTTTTCTTATTGTTCGACCCTCTTTTTTCTCTATAAATAGAGGTCATATCTCCCCTTTTTAAAATCATCAACTCTCATCAAGTATTTCTTGATTCTCTCTTCCTCTTTCTAAACCAACTCTTTTACAATTCCTCACACATTAGCACTAGACACACCTAGCCAAGTTCGAAGTTGCCTTCGCCCTAGACGTGAAAGGTTTGATATTTCAGAGGGTTTGGTCCCTAATATCTATTTGAATTATTTAATTTAATTGTTTATTTTTTTTTTCCTTGTAATTACTAATGTGTGTATTTTGTTATTAGAAAGAGATACGAGGCATCCAAGTAAGTGCTTTAATTGCTTAATTGATATTATGATATAGAAATAATGCTTAGATTGTTATTTTAATTCTTAGTATCATGTTAAGATATTTTGATTGCTTCCTAGTATCATGTTTAGAGTAAGAATAGGTTTCTTAATTATATCAATTATGATTTCTATGATGATTCTTATTTTCTTCCTTAATATCATGTTTGTATCATGTTAGGGCTAAAGCTTTAATCTTTATATGTTTAGTGACATGCTAGGGTTTGTTATTAATCTTGTTAGTATCATGCCTAGGATCTTGCTATTATTATTATACTTTAACATGATTATGATGATTATTATGATTATTATTTTTATTATTTTGATTATTATGTTGCTTGATTATATTTATTTTCATTGCTTGATCACGATTTTTATGCATGTTTAAAGGGAATTTTTACTTGTAATCACGCTTAATAAGATAATTAATAATCTTGTTTAGGGTTAATATGATTATAATTCAAGTAATCGCTAATAATTGTTGTAAGGAGGGTGATCCCATTGTAAGGGGTACTCTTCTTAAATGCCCATGGCATCTTAAAAGTCTAAGACTTTACACTGGTTAGAGTGTAGTAAGATTTGAATTCCTGACTGTTTGGGAGACCTTGAATTAGAAATGATACTCTCATCACGCTTTTTTATAAGAAACAAGTAGGAGTCGCCAATGAGTTTTAGGAAAACTCATAAACCTTGTTCATGCCTTTCTTCCATGTGGAGTTTATGGAATAATTAGCACGAATCGTAAGTTTACCCATGCCCAAATAGGTCTATAAACTAGAAATGAGTTCGGGAGTGAGGGTACTAAGATAACGTTCCTTTTAGAGGGTAATCGTCATCCTAGCCCTAGTACGACCTCTACTAGCTCTTCCTTTTTTACAATTTCATCACCAAACAATATATGCAACGCGATACCTAAAACTATGTTAGTTGATTTTATTTAAAACATTAATTCACGAAGGAATTACATCGTAGTGTCGTTATTCTTATTTACTTAAATTCGTGAAGAGAACAAGAAAATAAACAAGATTCGCATTGGCTTAAGTAATCAACCAACAATTATTTAATTCAATTCTAATCTTTATTTAACGCAAGATACTATGTGGAATTTATTAATGAACTATTTTAAAGGTGATCAAACAACACTAATTAATTAATTAAAGTCCTTTTAAACAAGAAAATAAAGGTGATTTAACTAAGTGCTCGGGAATTTACCACTTCTCTTTGCTAGATCTCCGTTTAGAACACTTATGGACTCCTTCTGGTTGGGGAACCTCCACCGTAGTAACAAAGTATCGAAAGGGTGAGTGTATAGGACAAGAGGGCTAGGTTGCACAAGTTCACAAGTTATTTCTACAGAGTTTTAGGTTAATTTCTGTCTGTTTAAGCCTCAGTTTAAGCTCGTATTTATAGGGAATGATTAGGTTTAGGGTTTCGAGCATTCTGACGCAGCAAGTGTCGCGCGCAACAGATTGAATTGCGCGCGTTATCCCAGCGCAAGTGGTAGAGTTGTGCTGCTATGTGCAGCTGTAGACACCCAAATTTGTCTCCCCAAATCCAAACCCAGTGATGAATATCTTTCATGTCATTTGATTATCGAACAAAGCGAAAGTGTGAAAAGTCTAGTGATGAGGATGTTTTCATTAAAATATCTTTTCTTTCTGTTTTTGAAAATATTTCTTTTCTTGCCTTATTTATGAAAAACATGTATTACAGTTTAGTTTGGTCCATGATAAGGTTCCAATAATAGTGTATTTGGATGGGGTTTGAAAAGACCTTTCCATTGATATATTATAATCCCAATTTCGATGAATAATGAGGAAATTATGGCCAAAATACTAAACTGGGCCCGGTTTGGTTTTTATATGCGGCCCATTGATTTAGAGGAGGGCCTATTATTAATTATCATTCCTAAAGCTATTAGGATTGATTATAGTCTTCTAGAATACTCTAGAAGGTTCTTTTAAATCCTAATGGAGTTAGGATCGATAATTATGTTTTAAAGAGTTTGAAATTGAATAAAACTACTCCTTTTGAGAATCCTTATTTTGTACGAAGTGGAATATATTCAGATTTTATTTCCGTGCCTCATAATATTTATCCAAATTATCTTTCCAATGATATATTATAATATTAAATCTGAGTTATAACGAAAAAGATATGAATGAGATATGAAACTCTATCCAAAACTGACACCCTTCCACTATTTCAGCCATATCTTTTTGTCTTCAAAAGATTTTAATCTAAATTTAATTGGGTTGGAAAGTATACTTCAATAGCTTTCCAACCACATATTATATGCCTTATTTGGACTTTTAGATCAAAAGATATGATAAAAACAAAAATGCGTGAAACTAATTATTAGCGCCTGACGACAAGCATTAGCGCCTGGCGCTAACCTTCAGCGCCTGGCGCTAATGTCCATCGTCTGGCGCTAATCGAGTTTTATTCTCGTTGAAACTCTGATTCGTTTTTTATCCATCCGACTGATTTTCTCTATAAATAGCCTCTTAAAATTCTGTTTTCAATCATCAATTCTCAACAATAATCAATTTCCACCAACTCTCATCAAGAATTTTTTATTCTCTCTCTCTTTCTAAGCCTAGCTTTTTACAAATAAAATTCCTCATACATTAGCACTAGACACACGTACCATAATTCGAAGTTGACTTCGCCCTAGACGTGAAAGGTTTGATTTCTAAGGGTTTGGTCCCAAATCTCTCTTTCAATTATTATTTGATTTAATTTAATTTTTTGTTTAATATTTTCCTTGAAGTTACTAACGTGTGTATTTTTTTGTTAGCAAGAGATACGAGGCATCCAAGTAAGTGCTTTAATTGATTTATTGATATTATGGTTTAGAAATCGTGTCTAGGTTGCTATTATGATTCCTAGTGTCATGTTAGGGCGTTTTGATTTTCCTAGCATTACGTTTAGGGTAATTACTATAATTTCTAATATCAAATATGACAATTGTGATTCCTGCTATGCTTCCTATTCTCTTCCTAATATTCATGTTAGTATCATATTAGGAATAAAACTTTGATTTTTATTGTTTAGTGACATGCTAGGGTTTGTTATTAATCTTGTTAGTATCATGCCTAGGATCTTACTATTATTATGTTTTAACATGATTATGATAATTGTGATTGTTATTATTATGATTTTGATTATTTTTTATTATTATTATGTTGCTTGATATTTTTATTGTTATTGCTTGATCACACCTTTTATGCATGTTTAAAGGGAATTGGTACTTGTAATCATGCTTAATAAGATAATTAATAATCTTGTTTAGGGTTAATATGATTATAATTCAAGTGATCACCAATAATAGTTTATTTGTGCATTAATATTCAACCAATATAGATAAACAGGTTTAGGGTAAACCTATTGATTGCATGTTAGTCAGAAAGCGCACATGAATACGATCAGAATAAAGTAGAGGCCTATTATTAGGGCAGGTTCAATCTCTTTTATGTTGCATTTGTACCTTCATCCCCGAACTACCAGTCATGGTTCCAGACCTATTGGAGTTAACGATCTCTTGGATCGTTAAGGGGTGTAACCTTCACCTCGTGAATGGTTTACAAGTTCCTAAAACTTGTTGGCGACTCTTTTGCTCTAGCTTCTTTCCCTTTGGACGCCACCGTACTTTAGTGTATGATCACAGTAGGGTTCAAGTTTGGGATAATGCTTGAAATATTCCCTATAGTTTTTTGGCGACTCCATTGGGGAGGATTTCTATTTTAATTCCTGAAATTTATTTCGGCAATGATTTAGAATGAGTGGATGAGACTCGAAAAGTTCTAAGTATTTCATGTGTGTAATTTTGATTAACATTAATGTCATATGCATAAAAAAGATCTCATTAGAAAGACCATCTGTAATGAGTTAAAACATAGGATTTTTACACGTAGGAAATTTGAGGAATATCTTTCACAACTAGTATCGAAATAATGCTGCGCAAAACTGGAAAATTTTATCGAGCACAGAAAGTTGTTGAGGCATGTAGGAACTAGCATCGGGAAACAGAGTTTAGCGCCACTTATTTGAATTTAGCGTCAGGCGACAGCTTCTGTCGTCAAGCGCTAAAGCCAAATTGTGGCGCCGGCCTCTGTTTGCTGGCGCCAAGTTCTTCCAATACCGAGCCAGAAATATGCGTTCTGATTTTGACCAGTTTTTAGCACTGTTTGCTCAATCCTACTTCCTGATTGAGTTTTTCTCACTTTTTTGAAACCCATATGTGTTTAACATATGGGCATAACCCTCTGGGAATTCATGCTCCATCTACCTGATTGAACGCTCTGTGCAACAAAGGGTACATCCAAGAATGTTGAATTCACCAAACCATGGAAGCGAGTTTTTTTTAACTCGCGGTGTCCCATCCACTCGCGCCAACCCTTCACGGTTAGGCTTTCGCGCGGTGCATCCAGACAATTAACCATGGACCCTCTTTGACTAACCCATATCCCGAACTTTAGAGAATTAGAGTCATGGTTAGGTTGCAAACTCATTGCATCATGTTGTGACTACTTGACTACTTGTGCATCTCTTACTTGTGCATACTTATTATGTGACTAAACTAACCATTTGGTTTGACTTGTGTTTGTAAATAAGTCTTAATAAACTAATTAATTACTAGAGGACTTTGCTTAATTAATTAATTAATTAATTAATTAATTTGAGCTAATAAATATGTCTAAAATCGAGTCATAGTTCCTTTAAGTCAACCCGGATTTTTATTCCCGTATACTACACAAGCGTCAATTTGTTTTGGTCATAGCCGCAGTTCTAGGAAGAACTACGAGTCGAACAACCTATGGATCTGTAGCCCCAAGTTTTATATTTAATTTGGAGTTGGTTTCATCCCAATCAGAGTCACAGATCAAAAGTTGTGACTAAAATACCACAGCCTATCCAGTTTAATACATATACGTGAAGTCTTAACTTAGTCTTTGCTTGAGTCTAATCACATAGTCTAGCCACATGGTCATGACACGAGTCTTAACATATCACCTACACTCACTAGTATTAGCACAAACTTTGAGTATATATAACCATGACCATGTCTTAGGTTCATGCATGAGTCGGTTTTTTCCGTCATTTGAGTTGGAGGTACATTCTATTCCTAATTTTCCACATCTCGCCATCTACATGCTTTCTCCATATCACCACCCTCATTTTTCTACCTTATTCTATCCATTGCATGTTGAATAGAGTTTGAGTCAAATAATTAACAGTCGATATCCCTAATTTCCCTTTCCACGGTACTTGGTCAAGGACAGAAGGGCGATTAATCAAGGACAACACCTTTGTTTAGGTTTTACTTTTTGATGAACCGATTCGTCAAAAGAGGAAAGCTAAGAAGATAATGGCAACTCAAGAAGAATTCAAAGAACTTAGGAATCAATTGACTGGCGTGACTGAGGCGTTGAAGGCTTTAACCCTCAAAATCAATGTACGAAGCAACAACAAATGGAGCTCATGCAAGAGAGCTTGAGCAAGCTATCTAGTGACTACAAATTCCAAGGCATTAGTTCACAAGGGGTCTCGCTGGACAAGGAACTTCTTCCGCATAAGTTCAATACCACTGACATCCCTAAATTCAAGGCAACAGATAATCTTTATCTTCACTTAAGAGCCTTTGAAACTATAATGAACATTAAGGGAATTGATAAGAAAGTCTTTCATTCCTTGTTTTCTTTATCACTTGAAATTGTTTGTCAACAATGATTCTTTTCTCTTGATAAAGAGAAAACCTCTACTTGGGATGCTATTGTAAACGCTTTCATTAATAGATATAAGTGTAATATTCAAGTCGAAACCGATTATAGACAACTCAAGATGCTAAGACAAAAAGAGAATGAAGGCTTTACTTCTTTCTTCAATAAGTGGAGGGAAACCTCCGCTAAGATGATTGAGGTGCCCACTGAAATAGAATCTGTGAGGATGTTTATCAAGAATCTCCAAGAGAAGTATTCAAAGCATTTAAAGTATCAATATAATTTGAATACTTTCAAGGCCGTCTATGATATCGGTATTGAAAGGAAAAATTTAATAACAATGGTAACCACAGTGGCTGGAAAGGAAAGAAGAACGACAATCCTTCTTCTTCCGAAAACGCCCACTCTAGTAACAATGTTAGTACCTTTGACCATAACGGTGTCTTATCTATGGATAATCAAGGATACAAAAAGAAACCCAGGAGAGAGTTCACACCCATTGGAATGACCTATGATGCTGCTTTTGATCGTCTCTATGATCGTGGATTAATCAAACCTATTGGCCCTACCGAGGATCCAACGCCAGAAAATTGATCTTCGAGATGGAATCCCAACTCCTATAGCAAGTACCATCGAGGACGCGGTCATACTACTAATGAATGCTACAGGTTTCAAAATCTCATTCAAGATCTCATAGAAGCAAATAAGATCCCATTGCCTCTAGCTAATGAGAAGACTTTGTGATGATAAAGCAAACGACACAAGACAAAGGCGAGCTTCAACGACGAGATTTCATGACCTCTTTTTTCTATTTCTTTTTTTATTTACCATTTCCCCTAATAAGTCTAGCATAGGCACCTTTCTTTTCCCTTAGATTAATTTTGTAGAATCTTTCTTTTTCCCTTTTAATAAAATGAGTATTTATTTCCTTGCATATGATCATTTCATTACATTGCATTAAAAAAAAATCCATGTCAAACTAAGCACAAGGTATACCAATGATTTGAGGCACCCCTTGTAGCCACATCATATCACCTTTCACCCTTCAAATATACAATCCTTTCTTCATAAACCACTTTGAGCCTCGTCTAACGATAGACCTTTCATTTTTCAACCCATATCTACCTAACCTTGGGATGGGATGGTGTGTAACTTATGCAATTTTCAATTTCATAAAAATCTTGAGTGAATTCAAAATATTAAAATAGCAAAAAATGAATAAATAAAAGTGCCCAAAAGGGCAAGTGTTCCAATGTCTTTGATATGAAAACGTCTCAGATTACGTCTCTTATCGAGTGTTCTGTACCGTGCCTGAGAAACATTAATGCCAAGTAAGTGATAGACCGCATGATCGGGATTACCCACACTTATCAAAATAAAAAAATGTAATAGCAAGAAAAGAGAGCTAAAAAAAAGAGTAAAAAGCCTCAAGCATAAAAATATAAAGATTCAAAAGCAAGATTGCACACCTTGGGGGCTTATCTACGGTCTTGATCCTTTATCCCTTTCTTCTATAACCTTTAGCCTAACCACGTTAAAACCCTTAAAAGGACCTTTTGAGGTATACACGCTCTTGTGCGAGGTTTGGATAGAGCTATGTTCGCCTGATTCCTAACGGATACGTAGGCAACCTCACATCGAGGTGCGGCCGTAATAAACATGCATTCATATTCACATTCACATTCACACATCATGGTCATATCAAGGGATCTCCAATGCTCATTCATCCCTATTCACTTATAGCTAGATCTGGGGGCTTGATCCTTACATCATTAGCTTACCTAGCCTAAGAGTCGCCACCATTTGACTCTTTTAAAAAATAATATATTTCCACACACTTAGCCTTTACGGCCTAACTTTAGAATCACTATCACACACATCACAGATACATGACCAAATAGTCCTTCCTTTAGGAACCCTTTGTCATGAAATCTTAACACAACATTGAAGCATACTTCGTCATAAAAAAATCACTCATCAATCATAATCATCATTGCATCGAACTATGAAGTGCTTAGCCTCCGTGCCTAAGTTACCTAAATACTTCCATTATCGAGTCAACTAGGATAGTTTAAGATGTTACAATCCTTGTACTGTGAGAGAAAACATTAACGGATGAAGCTCATTCAACATGCATCTTCAAAAAAAAAAAAAAAAAAAACTTCACTTCGATTCTTTTTTGTGTCTTTCTTTTTCGGGAGAAAGTCGGTACCCTCCACAAAAATGACGAAAAAATTTTGCTTTTTCGCATTTTCGAGTCCCGCGATCACAATACAATGCACACACGAGTCATGTACACGTTGAGTCATGTCATGATATCACCTTGATTTGAGTCTAACACATGGTCAAACACTTTGTGTCGAGTCAACCTCGAGTCAATCACAGCGAGTCAAGTTCATACCTTAAGTCATGACAAGTCAATGAGTCAAGCAACACTAAGTCAACCCTAAAGAAAGATAAGCAAAGTCCTATAGTCAAAGATATAAATGCAGGTGCATCCCAGCAAGCGAGGACATTCCCGAATTTTTTTTTCGGAAAAAACCGCGAACATGACACATGAAATTCTTCCAAGATGAGAGGAGTTTGAGCAAAATTACAGGGATCGGTAAATTAGAGATGAAGAGCTTTAATTTACAAAAGATTTGAGCGGATTTTGTTGAAAGGAAACAACCAAGTTCAAAAATAAAAGCGAAACCGAGCAAGGAACAACGGCAGCAAGAGCAGAGTAGGGAAGACCCGACTCCAGCGCCAGACGACAACATCTAGTGTCTAGCAACAGATTTCAGCGCCTGGCGCTAGATCCCAGCGTCTGGCGATAGAGGCAATTCTTGGTGCCAGCGATATTTCAGCAGCGACAGAGCTCGAAGCCTCTCAGAATGGTTATTTCGACCTCATACAGCAATTTCGGGTTCCTTGGTACGCTAGTTAGCCCCTATAAGCAAATTCACATGATTAGTATTCGGCTCGATTACAATCGTAGTAAGAGATTGACCTTACAAAAAATCGTCTCACTTAGCTTAAGCGCCTAAAACACTGGCTCATTACAAGCACCAACGTATCGGTTTAAAAGCAAGCACTTAAACGACAATATTTCCAAATACGGATTGTCGCGCATTCTTCTTAAACGACAATATTTCCAAATATGGATTGTCGCGCATTCTTCTTAAACGACAATTTTTCCAAAAATTGGATTGTCATCCCCAACTAACAATATTTCCAAAAATGGATTGTCGTGCATCTTCTTCAACGACAATTTTTCCAAGATTGGATTGTCATCTCTGGCAAAGTTTCCAAGCGTGGATTGTTGTACTCCTTCTCTGTTTGGCAATTTTTTCCGAGTTCGGATTGTCATCGCAGGCAAGTTTTCCGAGATTGGATTGTCATACACCCGTTCCCTATGGCAAAATTTCCCAAAGGATTGTCGTAGGTCTCTACTCATCGTAAATTTCGGCAAAAAAGTTCCTCAACATGGATTGTCATTCATTTCAGCAAGTGGCAAATTTTCCCGAAGTGGATTGTCGATCGACTCTTTTTTGGCAAATGTTCTAAGACACGGATTGTCAATTGTGGCAATATTTTCCTAAAAGGATTGTCGCATAGCATTGGCAAATTTCCATGGTGGATTCCTTTCAAGAGCTATATTCCAAGATGTGGATTGACGATCATAGCAAAGTTCTTATGACAGATTGTTACGAAGCATTGGCAACTTTTCCCAAAATTGGATTTTGGCAAATTTTCCGAGATACGGATTGTCGCTTCATCGTGGCAACATTTCCAAGGATGGATTGTTACGAAGCATTGAAAACTTTCCCTAAATCGGATTGTCATACATCATACAAGAGTTGTGTTGACTACTATTCCCAAAGAAAAGAGGATTGTCATCACAGCAAAAGCACCGACATACTGGTTCACAAGCAGCAAAGCGCCGACGTACTGGCATAGCAGCATTAAGGATCAACAAGAAGTGATCTTTTAGAAGAATATCACAGCGGAAATTGGAGGCAGTTACAGGCGTAGCAGTCTTCAGGCGGTATTCTCTAGCTTGCGGAAGATCGTCACAACAAATTGGTTACCTCTAGAGACGTGTGCTCGACGGTGCTGGATACTCGTTTCTTAACTCTTTTATCTGTTTAAATAAAGCTAGTTTTGCAGGTATCGGCGTTACAAGAATGATTTAGGATCGTAGAACGTTCTGAATCATTCTCCGTCCCTATCGATACTTTGACTTTCGTTTTCGAAACTTGCGTTTCTCCAAACTCAGTCAAAGTGGAGGCTTCTGTAAACACCCAAATATGTCTCCCCAAAACCAAACCCATTGATGAATACCTTTCACGTCATTTGATTATAAAACAAAGCGAAATAGTGAAAATTCTAATGATGAGGATGTTTTTATTAAAATATCTCTTCTTTCTGTTTTTGAAAATATTTCTTTTCTTACCTTATTTATGAAAAACATGCATTCCAGTTTAGTTTGGTCCATGATAAGGGTCCAATAGTAGTGTATTTTGATGGGGCTTGAAAACACCTTTCCAACGATATATTATAAGCCCAATTCCGATGAATAATGAGGAAGTTATGGCCAAAATACTAAACTGGGCCCGGTTTGGTGTTTATATGCGGCCCAATGATCTAGAAGAGGGCCTATTATTAGTTATAATTCCTAAAGCTATTAGGATTGATTATAGTCTTCTAGAATACTCTAGAAGGTTCTTTTAAATCCTAATGGAGTTAGGGTTTATAATTATGTTTTAAAGATTTTGAAATTGAAAAAAACTACTCCTTTTGAGAATCCTTATTTTGTACAAAGTGGAATATATTTTTTATTTTTGTGCCTCATAATATTTATCCAAATTTTATATGGTTGGATAGATCTTGAAATTATCTTTCCAATGATATATTATAAAATCAAATCCGAGTTATAACGAAAAAGATATGAATGAGATATGAAACTCTATCCAAAAATGACACCCTTCCACTATTTCGGCCATATATTTTTATCTAAAAAATATTTTAATCTTAATTTAATTGGGTTGGAAAGTAGACGTCAAGAGCTTTCCAACGACATATTATATGCTTTATTTGGACTTTTGGATCAAAAGATATGATAAAAACAAAAACGCGTGAAACTGATTATTAGCGCCTGACGACAAGCATTAGCGCCTGGCGCCTGGCGCTAACCTTCACCGCCTAGCACTAATGTCCAGTGTCAGGAGCTAATCGAGTTTTATTCTCGTTGAAACTCTAATTCGTTTTTTTATCCATCCGACTGATTTTCTCTATAAATAGCCTCTTAAAATTCTGTTTTCAATCATCAATTCTCAACAATAATGAATTTTCACCAACTCTTATCAAGAATTTTTTATTCTCTCTCTCTTTCGAAGCCTAGGTTTTTACAAACAAAATTCCTCATACATTAGCACTAGACACACCTAGCATAATTCAAAGTTGCCTTCGCCCTAAACGTGAAAGGTTTGATTTCTGAGGGTTTGGTCCCAAATCTCTCTTTCAATTATTATTTTATTTAATTTAATTTTTTGTTTATTATTTTCCTTGAAGTTACCAACGTGTTTATTTTGTTATTAGCAAGAGATACGAGGCATCCAAGTAAGTGCTTTAATTGATTTATTGATATTATGGTATGGAAATCATGTCTAGGTTGTTATTATGATTCCTAGTGTCATGTTAGGGCGTTTTGATTTTCCTAGCATCATGTTTACAGTAATTACTATAATTTCTAACATCAAATATGACAATTGTGGTTCCTGCGATGCTTCCTATTCTCTTCCTAATATTCATGTTAGTATCATGTTAGGGATAAAGCTTTGATTTTTATTGTTTAGTGACATGCTAGGGTTTGTTATTAATCTTGTTAGTATCATGCTTAGGATCTTACTATTATTATGCTTTAACATGATTATGATAATTGTGATTGTTATTATTATGATTTTGATTATTTTCATTATTATTATGTTGCTTGATTTTTTTATTGTTATTGCTTGATCACACCTTTTATGCATGTTTAAAGGGAATTGGTACCTGTAATCATGCTTAATAAGATAATTAATAATCTTGTTTAGGGTTAATATGATTATAATTTAAGTTATCGCCAATAATAGTTTATTTGTGCATTTATATTCAACCAACATAGATAAACAGGTTTAGGGTAAACCTATTGATTGCATGTTAGTCAGAAAGTGCACATGAATACGATCAGAATAAAGTAGAGGCCTATTATTAGGGCAGGTTCAATCTCTTTTAGGTTGGATTTGTACCTTCATCCCCGAACTACCAGTCATGGTTCCAGACCTATTGGAGTTAACGATCTCTTGAATCGTTAAGGGGTGTAACCTTCACCTCGTGAACGGTTTACAAGTTCTTAAAACTTGTTGGCGACTCTTTTGCTCTAGCTTCTTTCCCTTTGGACGCCACCATACTTTAGTGTATGATCACAGTAGGGTTCAAGTTTGGGATAATGCTTGAAATATTCCCTACAGCAGCGCAACTAATTGTCTTGCGCACGGCTTTATGATAAGATTCGATTTCATATTTTCCGTATAATTCCGAATAATTATGAATCTTCCACAGCGCAACTCTGCGCTGGGTGTCGCGCGCAACTGAATAAGTTGCGCGCGGCAGCCCAGCGCGACTCTGTGAGATGCACGCGGCTTTTCAAGCGGCAGCACTAAGATTTAACCTAGGCGCTCTTAAATTCGTCATTATTAGGGTTTAAGCACTGGCTTAAGCCTAATTATGATCTGGTTTAGTTAATTGGACCTTTGTTTTGGCTTTTTCTTTAATTTGGGCTAGTATTTTGTGTTTGTGGCTTAACCAGTTATCCATAAGTATTCGTCACTTCAATCCAACATGAAGATGGTTTTATTTATCGTCATTGCACTTCCTGTCGGGATAGGAGGCCAAAAGTAGGTGTCTATAGTTAGCCAACACTTTGATCGATTCTAGAATAGACGTAATCAAAGTAGTCAAGGAAATAAATCCGAGACTCATTCTGTGAAGTTCCCTAAGAATAGAGAATCTTTCAAAAATATTAGGGATGTCAAAACGATCCTTGGTTTGCTAAGTGTTTGAAACAAGTATATTAAGGCTAGAAAAAGTTTTTCCTAATCTTAACGCGCTAAAGAATCTAGATTGATCCTTTGAAATTGTAGAACACTTTTACAGGTAAAGATGTTCTAGGTGATGTCAAGTCATGAGAAGATATCGGTTTTAAAAGGATAAAAGGGGATGATTTCCTCTCAATCGTGTCATAGTTGGTCTAAAGTCCCTCGATATGTCATTGAAACTTTAGCTTGACTTTAACAAAATAAAAGATGAAAAAGGGTTTTCGGTATTAGAGCCGAAATGGTCCTTTATTCAAGCCGGGTCCGGTATTCGAGCCGGAAGTCCACAAGATAGAAATACATGTCTCAAAACTGAAGGCATATATCCAAATTCAGTGAGAAGGAAGAAAGTCAGCAACTCTCTCATCAGTTTGTCCACAAGATGAGTACACGTGTCTCAAAACTAGGGGCACGTGACTACATAGGCGCGACATTGTCTCGTCGCTTCTTTATATAGGGGATGAATTTGACACCCTAACTGTCCGGTAAGTTAGTAAGCGCACTAACTACCGTACTTTCTCCCATTCAATAAGTGTCTGTTCCTGAAGGTTCGGCGCGCCTGTTGACTCGTGAGCTAACGCCTACAGTAATTCTCTACCTTTTAGTCCCGAGAGGTAGATCTCGCAAAGCTTGGGCTGAGTGAAATTTTACGCAACACCTACGCCGTAAAATTTTGCGTCGTACGATACGCCATTTGCATTTTTACGCTGCATGAAAACGCCTTCCTTTTTGCTTCGGACGTGGAAAAAGAAGAAAACCCGGACATTTGTAACGTCAGTATAGTAAAATGACAAACATGTACATAGGTGCTTTTACGTAAAGCACCACCACGGAACGTCTTAAGGCACTCTTACAAAAAACGTTCAAAATGTATGCTTAGGGAAGGCACAAAGCACAGTGTGCATGCAAGATGATGCAAAAATCTAACAAAGAAGAAAACAAACTACAAAATGCAATGCAATTTAAAAGATTTTGATAATTTACGCGCCATTACGTCTAATAACGAGCAAAAACCGTTGAAAAATGATCAAACGGATCAAAATCAAGATTCCGGTCATTTTAGTGACCAGTATCCGCGCGCAACTCAATAGGTCGCGCTGGCCAGGCGCGCACATCGTTTTGAGTTGCGCTAGTCTGTCACGCGCAACTAATTCAGTTGCGTGCGACATTTAAGTCACCAAAAAGAAAATCGTTGAGCGCGATTTTTCATTTCACTTTCTCTCTTCTTCCTTCACGATTTTCGCTTCTTTCTCTCTCTAAAGAGCTCAGATTTTCTTGTTTTTCGAAGCTAAAGGAAGTAGATATCGTCCCTTATTTATATTTGCCATAATTCGTTCATTCTTGGCTGAATTTAGGCGATTTTCAAACCGTTAAACCCCAAATTTTGAATTTAGGGGTTTTTAATTCGACTTGTTTTCATGAATTTGTTTGTTTGTCGTTGTGACATGTTTAAGCAATATATTGCAACAAATTTCATGTAAAGTGACAAAGTATTGATCCTGTATGAGCATGCCAAGAATATATATTTTTGTTCTAATTTTGACTTTGTGCTTGAATTTTATTGCTCGCATAGACTATACTTGTTAATTTTAATGTAAATTGAAGTGTTTAGAACAACAATTATGCATTAGAATTATCAATGAAATTTTGAACTTTTATAATAGCATGAATTTGTTCTTGCGACTCATGTTTATTATTATATTTTTTTTCATGCATAAGTTGCAAAATTGGTTTTATCAATGATAAAAATAACCGATGGTTATTATTATTCACTTATAAAACTGTGATTTGAAGATTTGCACAAAACTAGTTAGTTTAGGAAATTCTTGAAGACATCATTGAACTAGAGTAGTTTGGCTATAGTTCGGGCTTTTGAGCCCCCATTTTATATTATCGAATATTGTAGCCCCCAATGTTGGGTGACTTTGATGGCTTGTTTGTTTTTTATAATTAGACCCTTTCATGTTGCTTGAAATGGGTCTAGAAATCCTGTATTTCGTCTTATTATGATAACAACTAGGATCTTGGAAATGAATAAACTAGAGTGTTTAAATCGTTTTTTGACCATTCATAGTTTTAACAAAGAAATTTGCTAAGTCTAGTAATATTGGTCATTTATTAGAACAAGTAAGAGGAAAAAATGAAAAGTTGTTCAAATTTTTTCGTCTATTCTTACTACTTTTGAATTCTTTCTTTTGAGTTCAAATTTTGTCACTGTTTTTGAAGCTCGAGAAATTAGATGTTATCCTTCTCGCGAAATTCCAATGTGTGCAACAATGGAGAATAATTTTAAATTAAGATTCCTTAATTTAGAATTTAGGAGTCTTTTGTTTACATTCTAACTCATGAAATTGTTTGTCTTATGTTAATAAAGTGTCTTGGTACAATTTTCATGATGAATGATTGAGTACTAAACTTTCGTATGAGAAAGTATGATTTTTTTTCTTTACACTAGTCATACCCTCTAATCTCTAGAGTAAATTGAAGTATTGAAACAACAATTATGCACTAAGATTGGTTCTTGAAGTTGAATTTGAAAATGGCTCGAATATGTAACTTGTTTCATGGCCAAGTTCAATTGCAAACTTAATTTTCAAAGGAACAAAATGATTATTAAATCATTGTGATGCATTTTAAATTATAAGGCTCGAGATTTACAACTATTTAGGAGATTCTCGAAAGTAGCTCGAATGGCATGAATATCTCGTTTTGTTTCTTTGTGGATATTGGAGCCCCCATGTGTCAGGTTATGCGCATTCTTGCTATTTCTCAAGTCTTGGAGCCCCCAATTTGGGATGGTTCTAATGACTTGCTATTGTTTAGGCCATTCATATAATCATGATATTGAGATGGACCTATGTGTATGTCCTATTTTTGTTTTGAGATATTTAGGACAATGACATGGCTTTCAAATTTTAGTTAAAGTCATGTTCAAGAAAGCAAGTTTGTTCTTTGCTTGTTTATTAACCAAAACAATTGTGTTTAAGGTTTAGTATATCATACCTAATGTCTAAATGTTTGTAAAGATCATTGTGGTGATTTTATTCTCAAAGTTGATTTAGAACATCAAATATTTTCTTTGTTATTATCAATCATTGATTTTGGTCTTGCAGGTGGTTTGTTTACCATCCTTTAGCCAATATTCGCAGGAGAAGTTCGAGTCAAGAAGAAGTCGAATCTTAATTCTTTTCCTTTGGAAAAATACATGTATTATTAAAACATTTATAGAGAAGAACATTATTTATTTGAGAAAACAAAAATTCAGAAAGGAAAATTTGAATAGTATTTTTTATTAGAAACATGTTGTTTCGAACTAGAATTCAAAATTGGAAAAGGGACCCAATAATTATATTATTTTCAAAACTGAACCCAAAATGGAAAGAAAAGTCTAGCTCGTAATTGAGTGTGACTTTTTTGTCCAAGATTGATGAAGATAAGTTGTAATTTGCAACTTATTTCAACAAAGATATGAAAATATGAGCAAACTTTCGTATATCTGATTTTGTTTATGTTTTTGTGCTTGTCATCATTGTCATATTTTTCTAATTAAAAGTGAAATTCTTTCAATTAAATAAGTACCGTAGTTTGAAAATGAATGTTTATCAAACTTAGATTTGGTGAAGTGTTAGAATAATTTATAAAATCATTCTTTCTAAAATATTAAAAGTGAAATTCTTTCTAAAATATGGTCTCATCTTAAAATGAAAGTTAAGGTGAGACCTATATTTTTAATTTGAAGCCCCCAAGCGTAGACTTTAGGTGGCTTTTGGAATTCATGTATACATATGCTTGGGGATGTTTCTCATGTTTATTTAAAGTCTCAAGACTTGTGTTTTTAATTTGTGGAATATTGCATATGTTTATCACAAATTGTTTGATCAAGTAACATAATTAATTATCTTGGTCAAATAATAGGAAATGGTATTCTTCCCTTTGTCATTTAAAGTTATATATTAAGATGGTTCGTAATAAGCTTTGCATGACATTGAGTTTGCAACATAAATAGCATGTTCAAATCTGTAAATAGAGAGATGTGGGGATGCCTTGGCTTTTTTAAGCCCCCAATTTGAGGCAAAGAGCGAAAAAATTATACTATTTTCGAGTATTTTAGTTGCCAAATGGGAGGGATCATCCCGACTTACCCCCTAAAAAAGAAATGAACAAAAAAGGCGGATTTGTATGAAAAGGAAGGGGAATCCAAATTTCCCATAGAAGAACAAAGAAAGAAAATTAAGCATGTTTTCGAAAAGCAAGGATTATTGACTTAATATTTTAATCATCGTGATGACTTGGCAGTGAGGTATACGTGTGATAGTGATAACAATCATTTTTTCATGTAGCGATCATGTTCAATCAATGTTCCTCGCTTAGAGAAGATGGAGATATCCCACACAGGCGGACGTATAAGTGAGAAGGCCAATTCTCAAGAGTTGTACAAGACATCTAGAGTTGACATCGAGGCTGTCGATATATCAAATCAATTTATTGTATTAACTCTTTTTCTTTCTAGGCAATGTATATAGAACTTGAATAAATAGCCCTATTATTAAAAGAAAATAAGATGATTGTTGTTTAGAGTGATAGTCATCTCATCTTTCTTTGGCAAAGGATATGGAAAACATCGAATTTAGTTTGATTCGATTGCTTTACTAACATGATGTATTCAAGCCAATGGCTATCAAATCATCCAAATCATTTGAAATTTTTTTATATATCTTGTAATCATAACTCAACACTTCATGCATTTTATATATGGGAATGATTACTTAATAGTAGGTCCATATGTGCAAAGGCCTAAGGTTGCCATATTTTCATGGAATGATGATTTTGGTACATGGTTATGGTCTACCTCAAAGAGGGCCTTTCCAAGGTTGTAACGTGGCTAGGCTTGGGGTTATGAAGAATGCATAGGCTCAAGTATACTCCCATAATCCCTTACTTTTGGTGCTTCTTAAATTAAAACCATTATGCTTTGTGTGGCAACGTCCTACATTAGGTGCCTTTTCCTTGTCCTCTCTCTCTTTTTATTTTCTCTCTTTTTTTTTCGACAAGTTTTGTTTTGGGTTTAAAACGATTTCTTTCTTTCTTTTGCATTGGATCTTTCCTTTTGGGTTTAGACTAACTTTGCGTCCCCCTCTTATGTTTCGTTCCCCCAATTTTCTATTTGTATCTCTTTGCACCATTCCCATCCAAAGGTTCGGAGTAATGTAGGTTGAATAATTAAGGCTCAAATGACGAGGCTCAAAAAGGGTGCCAAAAGATGGATTTTTTTTTCTAAGGTTAAGAACATGGGATTATCTTTGTGGAGTTTCAAGTTGCCTCCTGTGTTGGTGAAATCATCATATCCTTTCTTTGTGGGCCAAAGATGGGCCTCTTTTCATTCAATACATCTTGTAAGCCAAAGCTCATCAAGATTCTTAAAATGTTGAGTATATATGACTTTTGATATTGCCTGTTTGTATGTATACATTTTATTTAATTCAAGTCAATAACAATAAAGAGATTGAAAAGAGAACAAGATAGACGTACTTGAAAATATATTTTTTATTCATTAATTAATGAGAGTACAAAATAAGTAGATTTGACAGCATGAATCTCTTAGTCTATCATAAAACAAAGGAAAGAAACAAAAGAAGACCTAGGGTGCTACATCTTGAATTGTTGACAACTTCTTGAGATTGCGTCTTCGAGCTTTGTCCGTTTCCAACGTAGGTGAAATCCTCTCTAAAAATCAAGTCCATCTATATGATTCATGGTTTCATTTATCAAGTCCCTTTCAATTAATGTTCCCACAGTATAGATTTTTTGAAATATGTCTAAACCAAGGTATTGTAAATGGCACTTGTACGGTGGAGACATATTGTCTATGAACTTTGGGACAAGTTCATGATCCGGAGGTCTTTGTGGAATAAGAGCAACCTTTGATCGCCACCTAGAAAAGAAGTCAATGATGCCTTCTTCTTCCCCTTGCTTAAGCAATTCGAGATCGCGCAAGGTAGTTGTGAGCTCGATGTTATCTCCATATTGGGTTAAAAACGCTTTTACAACGTCACTCCAAGTGGAAGTTTGTTTTGCATCGAGGTTATAAAACCATGATCTAGCATTTGGGCCCAATGAAAGAGGAAAAGTACATGTGTATAGGCTTGGCTCAACCCCTTTCAATGCAATAATTCCAATAAAGCTCATTAAGTGTGTCCTAGGATTGTCTGTAACCTTAAAGGTTGGCAAATCCGTAGTCAAGAACTTTTCTGGGAGAGTCTTGCCACTAGGTTGTGGTGCAAGCTCATAATTGAAGTATTTATTCCCTGAGTTAGCTTGAAGGACAAGTTTCTTCAAGGCCTCTACTCTTTCGGCTCTTGCTTTTTCTTGTAGAATGTTTTCTTTTTCTTTTTCTACTTTTATTTTAGCCTTTTTTGTTTTTTTATGAGCCTTCATTTGGGCTTCTTCTTCACGTAGGGCCTTTAGGTTTTGGAGTTCCTCTCTAAGTTTCTCCAATGCTGCTTTGTCACCCATGATTGGACTAGTATGCGAATGTGGAAGATGATTTAGTAATGTGTGTCACGAGAAATTGAGCGCGTTCACTTAAACCTTTTCTGCTAAGCATTCAAATAATGAACCAAAGTCAAAATGATTGTTTTGCTTCTTTTTTTAATCCTTGTAATACGAATTCACTTTAAGCAAGTTTGTTGATGAAGAATGTCAAAAAATTCACGAACAATCATGTCATGATTTGTGTTGACTTCAACAAGGTAATCATCTAAAGATTTTACTTTAAATGAATTGTTTTCGAAAAAGGTAGAAGAGAAAGTCAAGAAAGTTGGATTAAAAATGCTCATCAAATTTTAGGAATATTAATCAACCCGAACATACTCCTTAAAATGATCAAATATACTATGGTATTTATTGATCACTTAAATTGCAATAGATATCTATATCATTTTTTTCAATTATGATTTTCATATTGCTCATCTTTAAAGGATAATATTTTACTATTTTCTTAAAAAGAATGATGGCCTCCAAATGTAAAATCTAAGAAATAATTAAATCATTTTCTTGGTTTTATCAATCATTATCTTCTCTCTTTTTTTTTTTTTTTTGAGAATATTATTTTTTTGTATCATACTCTATTTTTTTATTTCTTTTAAGATCGACATTTCTTTTTTTTTCGTTTTATTTCTCTCCATTTTTTTTTTTTTTTTTTTTTGTGAGGCAATCACCCAAGTAAAGTTCTTGAGATTTTCCTTTTAAACCATAGATAGAACAGGTAAATAAATTGTACTCGTAAATCAAGGTTGACCAATTACATCTAAAAAAAAATGATGAACACGAAAATAAGCACGTTTAAGAATAAACATATTGATGACGTCCTATTAAGAGATGCGAACTTCTAATGACGAGCCTCATAAGAAGTAATGTCATTAGCTTGATTATAAAGTATGTAAACGAATCATCATAATCAAAAATAGTATCGCGTGCAATTTTCTGTCTTGCGCTAAGGTGGAAAGTGCAACTTCAAGAGTAACATCTGCCACATGTGTTTTTTTTTTTTTTTTTTTTTGAAACTCAATAAGAACAATAAAAAACATTTTTTTTTTTGCGAAAACGCAAAAAGGACGATAAAAACATTTTATTTTGTGAATATGCAAAAAAAACAATAAAAAAAACATGTTTTTGGATTTTTCGAAAAAAAAAAGTCATAGTAAAAGTTAGACAACGTTGTTAGCCAAAGAGATATTTTTAGCACCTACTTAACGATTAACCTTGAAGCGGTAGTATCGTTTTCTCCGTATGATATTGCTCGTAACGAGTCAAAGTCAACGTTGAACAGTGGGCGCGCGCAAGACACAGTGTTGCGCGGAGGTGCCGCGCGCAACTTCTGAACTTGCACTAGGAGGGAGCGCGCAACTTTGACAGTTGCGCGTGCCACCTGGTAGGTTCGACAATTTATTTTTTAATTTTTTTGCGAAAACACAAAAAGAACGATAATATTTTTTTTATTAATTTTTTTTTTTGTCGAACCATAATTTTTGCGATTTTTTTAATTATATCTCTAGGTAACAAGTTGGAATTAGTTAGATTAGACACGAAGCACATATTAATGTAGTCACATAAGCACATAAAAGGAATCGTCAAAGCATACAATGTCATTCTAAGGTCAAGGCTTGGGTGTCCAAAGGTACCATATCTTAAGGGACGATGCACGAATCAATCACTGAACGTGTTGACCCATGACATAGCCCTCCCAACATTTTGTTGGCAATATGGGTGGGATGATTGTTATTGATTTTGGGATAGAAGCCTAGTGTTGGCAACCCCTAGTCAATGAGCCAATCCCCTATGGTTAAAGTGTGTTATGCTTATGCATGATGCAATGTTGCTTGTTTGATTTTTACTTTTGTGAAAAAGGAAGATATTATGCGTTCGAGTCTCGCTCTCTAACTAGAGATTATCCAAGTTAGTTCTCGTTACAATCCATAGGCAACCTAGTGTTGGAAACCTTGAACCATAACTACGAGCTAATCTTGTAACCTCTAAGTCCCCAGTTGAGTCGCCATTGTAAGGAGGGTGATCCCATCGTAAAGGGTACTCTCCTTAAATGCTCATGGCCGCTTAAAAGCCTAGGACTTTACACTTGTTAGAGTGTAGTAAGATTTGAATTCCTGACTGTTTGGGAGACCTTGAATTAGAAATGATACTCTCATCACGCTTTTTTGTAAGAAACAAGTAGGAGTCGCCAATGAGTTTGGGAAACAAGTAGGAGTCAACCAACAATTATTTAATTCAATTCTAATCTTTATTTAACACAAGATATTATGTGGAATTGAGTAATTAATTATTTTAAAGGTGATCAAACAACACTAATTAATTAAAAAAAGTCCTTTTAAACAAGAAAATAAAGGTGATTTAACTAAGTGCTCGGGAATTTACCACTTCTCTTTGCTAGATCTCCGTTTAGAACACTAATGAACTCCTTCTTGTTGGGGAACCTCCACCGTAGTAACAAAGTATCGAAAGGGTGATTGTTTAGGACAAGAGGGCGCTAGGTTGCACAAGTTCACAAGTTATTTCGTTAAAGTTTTAGGTTAATTTATGTCTGTTTAAGCCTTGGTTTAAGCTTGTATTTATAGGGAATGATTAGATTTAGGGTTTAGAGCATTCTGCCGCAGCAGGTGTCGCGCGCAACAAATTGAGTTGCACGCGGCATCCCAGCGCAAGTGATAGAGTTGCGCTGCTATGTGCAGCGCAACTAATTGTCTTGCGCGCGGCTTTATGATAAGATTCGATTTTATATTTTTCGTACAATTCCGAATAATTATGAATCTTCCGCAGCGCAACTCTGAAAATTGCGCTAGCTGTCGCGCGCAACTGAATTAGTTGCGCGCGGCAGCCCAGCGCGACTTTGTAAGATGCGAGCGGCTTTTCCAGCGGCAGCACTAAGATTTAACCTAGGCGCTCCTAAATCCGTCATTATTAGGGTTTAAGCACGGGCTTAAGCCTAATTTTGATCGGGTTTAGTTAATTGGACCTTTGTTTTAGCATTTTCTTTAATTTGGGCTAGTCTTTTGTGTTTTGTGGCTTAACTAGTTATCCATAAGTATTCTTCACTTCGATCCAACACGAAAATGGTTTTATTTATCGTCATTGCACTTCCTGTCGGGACAGGAGGACAAAAGTAGGTGTCTACAATAGTTTTATTTGTGCATTAGTATTCAACCAACATAGATAAACAGGTTTAGGGTAAACCTATTGATTGCATGTTAGTTAGAAAGCGCACATGAATACGAGTTGAATAAAGTAGAGGCCAATTATTAGGGCAGGTTCAATCTCTTTTACGTTGGATTTGTGCCTTCATCCCCAAACTTCCAGTCTTGCTTCTAAACCTATTAGAGTTAACGATCTCTTGGATCGTTAAGGGGTGTAACCTTCACCCTGTGAACAGTTTACAAGTTCTTAAAACTTGTTGGCGAATTTTTTGCTCTAGCTTCCTTCCGTTTGGACGCCACCATGCTTAAGTGTATGATTACAGTGGGGTTCAAGTTTGGGGTAATGCTTGAAATATTCCCTACAATATCATATACCCAATAAAGGATATTATCCAACAATAATATCTGTAGACACCCAAATGTGTCTCCCCAAAACCAAACCCAGTGATGAATACCTTTCATGTCATTTGATTATCGAACAAAGCGAAAGTGTGAAAAGTCTAGTGATGAGGATGTTTTTGTTAAAATATCTCTTATTTCTGTTTTTGAAAATATTTCTTTTCTTACCTTATTTATGAAAAATGTGCACTCCAATTTAGTTTGGTACATGATATGGGTCCAATAATGTTGTATAGGGCTCAAAAATACCTTTCCAACGATATATTATAAGCCCAATTCCGATGAATAATGAGGAAGTTATGGCCAAAATACTAAACTGGACCCAAACCGGATTTTACCTACGACCCAATGATCATGTGGAGGGTCCAAAGGTTTAATCCTATTCCTAAACTAATTACTATTAATTAGAATCTTATATAAGTTTCTAAAAGATCTTAATTATCCTTTTAGAAAAGATAAGATTAAAGAATTTGAGTTAAATAAAAACTTTCCTTTTTTAAAAACTTTCCTTTTCTTAAATCCTAATTCTATTCGAATTTAAAGATGTTTAAAGACAGTCAGATTTTATTTTCGTACCTCATAATATTTATTCAAATTTTATAAAATTGGATAGATATTGAAATTATCTTTCCAATGATATATTATAATATTAAATCCGAGCTATAACGAAAAAGATATGAATGAGATATGAAACTCTATCCAAAACTGACACTCTTCCACTATTTCGGCCATATCTTTTTATCTATAAAATATTTTAATCTTATTTTAATTGGGTTGGAAAGTAGACTTCAAGATCTTTCCAACGACATATTATATGTCTTATTTGGACTTCTGGATCAAAAGATATGATAAAAACAAAAACGCGTGAAACTGATTATTAGCGCCTGACGACAAGCATTAGCGCCTGGCGCTAACCTTCAATGCCTGGCGCTAATGTCCAGCGTCTGGCGCTAATCGTGTTTTATTCTAGTTGAAACTCTGATTCGTTTTTTTATCCATCCGACTGATTTTCTCTATAAATAGCCTCTTAAAATTCTGTTTTCAATCATCAATTCTCAACAATCATCAATTTTCATCAATTCTCATCAATCCTTCTCATCTAATTCTCACCAACTCTCATCAAGAAATTTTTTATTCTCTCTCTCTTTCTAAGCCTAGCTTTTACAATCATAATTCCTCATATATTAGCACTAGACACACCTAGCATAATTCGAAGTTGCCTTCGCCCTAGACGTTAAAGGTTTAATATTTCTGAGGGTTTGGTCTCAAATCTCTATTTAAATTATTATTTAATTTATTAATTGTTTGATTTACTATTTTCCTTGAAGTTACTAACGTGTGTATTTTGTTATTAGAAAGAGCTACGAGACATCCAAGTAAGTGCTTTAATTGTTTGCATTGTTATTATGATATAGAAATCATGTTTAGATTGTTATTTTGATTCCTAGTATCATGTTATGATGTTTTATTGATTCCTAGTATCATGTCTAGGGTAAAGAATAAGTTTCTTAAATCAATTATGATTTCTACGATGCTTCCTATTTTCTTTCCTAATATTCATGTTAGTATCATGTTAGGGCTAAAGCTTTGATTTTTATTGCTTAGTGACATGCTAGGGTTTGTTATTAATCTTGTTAGTATCATGTCTAGGATCTTGCTATTATTATTATGCTTTAACATGAACATGATTACTTCTATGATTTATAATTATTTTGATGATGATTATTTTATTATTATTATTGTTATAATTATTATGATGATTTATTATGTTGCTATTTATTATTTATTGCTTGATCACACCTTTTATGCATGTTTAAAGGGAATTGATACATGTAATCACGCTTAATAAGATAATTAATAATCTTTTTTAGGGTTAATATGATTATAATTCAAGTGATCGCCAATAATAGATTTATTTGTGCATTAATATTCAACCAACATAGATAAACAGGTTTAGGGTTAATCCTATTGATTGCATGTTAGTCAGGAAGCGCACATGAATACGATCAGAATAAAGTAGAGGCCTATTATTAGGGCAGGTTCAATCTCTTTTAGGTTGGATTTGTACCTTCATCCCCGAACTAACAGTTATGGTTCCAGACCTATTGGAGTTGACAATCTCCTGGATCGTTAAGGGGTGTAACCTTTATCTCGTGAACGGTTTACAAGTTCTTAAAACTTGTTGGCGACTCTTTTGCTCTAGCTTCCTTCCCTTTGGATGCCACCATGCTTAAGTGTATGATCACAGTGGGGTTCAAGCTAGGGATAATGCTTGAAATATTCCCTACAATATCATATAACTAATAGAGAGGATATCATCTAGCCAATAGAGGATATATATAACTTGTTTGATCATATGTATAATTTGTTTGATAATATGTATCACAATGGCAGAACCTCCATTGAAAATCTCATATTAAGGTCATGGGTATAACATAACTTTCTCATTTCTCAACCAAAATACATGTATTTGTTATCAAAATGCTCACAATTCAACATACAATCATATGGGATACTCAATTTCAACAATTTTACATCACATAAGAAAGCCCCAATTTGAGTTTTTGGGCATTTTTCAAAAAAAATCGAGAATTTCAAGCAATTAAACTTTCTCTCTCTTTTGCCATGGATGATCTCGCTCATCTCCTTCGTCGTAACCACCACCAACTTGTCATCGGATGGAAACATGTTCATCGCAAGAAGATGACAATGATAAGTTGCTATTATCTTCTCTAACTAACGAAACATTGTCGTTCCCAATACTTTGGGCCTGTTCACATTTATTGAACTGACTTGAACTGAACTGATTAGAGGTAAACTGAACTGATTAGAGGTAAACTGAACTGAACTGAGCTAAAATGAATATTTTATGAGAGAAGGAAATTAGGAGCTGAACTGAACTGATTGGAGCTAAACTGAACTGAACTGATTGGAGCTGAACTTAACTAAAGTGAAATGAAATTAAATAAATGTGAACAGGCCCTTTGTGTATTAGATTTTGCCAAAAAAAATAGTTTTAATAAAGTTTATATTATTGATATTTAAAAAAATTAATTGTATTTAAAGGAGCAAATTCAAGTTTATCAAAATGAGAAACAAGTTTTGTTTATCAAGGGGTTTTGATGTACTTTCATCTGAAAATTTAAGGACAAAACCGACATTTTCCTGTAAACGTGAATTTGACAAAGTAATTTAACATTTTCTCTCTCTTCTAGTTATTCTGAACATTTTCTCTCTCTTGTTCTTTCAAAAAGAAAAAAAATTTCTCTCCTGCAAAGCTAAACATTACTCTTCTCTATCACAAAATTAAGATCAGAACACTCACCATTGAAGGTGGGAAATTAAAATTCACTAGATTTGGGTTGGAGGATGTAACCCTTTCCTCTTTTCACCTTTTTCAATTGGAGTTTTCGTTTTCGCCGAAATTGTGGTGGTGACATGGTGTTCACGAGCAAGAAAGCAAGAAGAAGGTGGAGGATGATGAAGATGGAGGAATGGAGGATGAAGAAGATGGAGGAATGAAGGATGAAGAAGATGGAGTAGGAAGAAGCAAAGGACAAAAAATAATGAAAAAATACCAATATGAAGCCTTACTTAATTCATAGTTGATCTAAAATACCAATTTGAAGGTGGAACAATCTGGTGGAGCAAAAACTCAATCTTCAATTATACATTCCTTCAATTTAATTTCTTTTCAATTCAATTCAATTTTATTGTTCCAAATTTATTTGTTTTTCAGCTGGATTTGTAACAAGATTAATTAGCTCAAATGTTGTCAGAAATCAAATAGTTGAAGTAGAAGTTGTCTAATCAATAGATCAATCAATGGCGGTGGAAGCTTCATCGTCGACTTCAATGGCGGAGGAGAGAGAAAATAAAGAGAGTTTGAAAGACGATGTTTATACTGCTGATGGTCTTGCCCTCATTAACTTGGCGTTAATTGTGGTCCATAAGTGCCACCTACCAACTGAGTATAAATATATTTTTTTAGGTCATTTCATGGAAAACAAAGCAAAATATTTACTAAATTGTCATTTGATCAACAAATTTTGTTTTATCATTTTGATAAACCGGGGCTCCCTCTATTTAAAGCATCACTTTTATTTGTCAGATATAGTTATCGATACTAATATATTAAAAGGCGTTTCTAACAACGTCCACGTGTCACGTAAACTCCCCTCACTACGCCACGTCACTCATGTAACTACTCATAGCGCCACGTGGCTTTCTCTTCCATTTGTCTTCATTTTATGTCATTCACTACTTATAATTAAAAAAAAAAAAAAACAAATAAAAAAACGGAAATTTCACCAAATTCCCCTGAGTTATTTTTTTATTCACCAAATACCCATCAAAACTTTAAAATTTACCAAATACTCCTGAGTTTAAGAAAAATGTCACCAAATACCCTTAATGACTAATATGCCACATGGCAGCCTCTAATTGGTTGTTGTAATATTAGTTAATTAATTATTAAAAAAAACTTTAAAAATTAAAAATAAAATTAAAAAAAAATTTAATTTTTATTTTTTAAAAAACCCCACCACCCCCAAGGGCCGACCACCAACCACCACCGCCCCCACCACATTAAATCCCATCCTCCCCCCCTGCGTCGGTGGTCCATAATCGCCGGCGAGGGCAGCCCCCCCACCTCTCCGACACCCCCCTCCCCTACCCCAGCCCCCTTCTCCCTGCGTTTTCCCCTCCCCTTAAACCCCTCCCCCACCTCGAAAAACCCCCCTCCTTCACGGCCGGCGCCCCAAACCCCCTCCCCCGCACCGGCGAACCAATTTCGCCCCACCCCCTGCCATCCCCACTAGGGATGACAACGGGTCGGATCTGGACCGGGTCCGGATGGACCCAGATCCAGATCCGTTTTTGTGTATAGGATCCAGATCCGACCCGAATCCATCGGGTCTAGAAAATGAAGACTCGGATCCGGATCCGTCGGGTTCAACGGATCCGGGTCCAGATCCGGGTTTAAAACGGGTCCAATATATTTTGCCTAATTTTTTGCAATAAATGTAATGTTCGGGTCAAAAAATTTATTTCAAACTTATGTTGTTGGTTATTAAGTTCAACCCCAAATTAACCAACTTATACACTCATATTTTGAATTAAAATTATAAATAACAAAAAAAATACGATGTTACATATGAGCTAGTGAAAAAACAACGATGATGTATATAATATGAGCATCCAAAATTCATCTCTTGAAAGAGTTAATCTTTATCATTATCAACATTTTTAATAAAGAAACAAACAATTTTAGTTTTTTTTAATAGGAAAATTTAAAAAACGGGTCCACGGACTGGATCCGGGTCTAGGGCCTAGACCCAGATCCAGATTCGTTTTTGTCAGCAGGACCCGAATCCTTCGAGTCCAAAATTTAAAGACCCAGATCCGTGAAAAACGGATCTGGATCCACGGATCTGGGTCGGGTCCAGATCCATTGCCATCCCTAATCCCCACCCCCTTTCCCCCCTAAACCACCACAAAAAAAAAATCGAAAACCCCCCAAATTGAAACCCGAGATTTCGATTTGGGGAGTTTTCAGTTTTTAGGGTGGTGGTTTAGGGGGGAAAGGGGTGGGGATGGCGGGGGGTGGGGGGAAAGTGGTTCGCCGGCGCCGAGGAGGGGGTTTGGGCGCCGACCGTGAAGGAGGGGGGTTTTTCGAGGTGGGGGAGGGGTTTAAGGGGAGGGGAAAACGCAGGGAGAAGGGGCTGGGGTAGGGGAGGGGGGTGTCAGAGGGTGGGGGGCTGCATTCGCCGGCAAAAATGGACCACCGGCGCAGGGGGAGGGGTGGATCTGAGGGGTGGTGGCTGGTGGTCGGCCGTTGGGGGTGGGGTGGGTATAAGGTGGTTGGAGTATTTTTTTTAAATTTTTATAGTTTTTTTTTAATAATTAATTAACTAAGATTAAAACAACCAATTAGAGGTTGCCACGTGGCATATAAGTCATTAATGACTAACGATGTTAACCGCCATTAGTCATTAATGGCATATGGTGACATTTTTCTTAAACTCAGGAGTATTTGGTGAATTTGAAAGTTTTGATGGGTATTTGGTGAATAAAAAAATAACTCAGGGGTATTTGATGAAATTTCCGTAAAAAAAAATGTTCACCATAAGATTTGAATCTTGTAGATATTAATATGTAGCAAATGACAATATAAACAACAAATTTAATTACAAGAAAATATAATCATAAATTACAACATACATTAATGATTAATTTCATGTTAAAATCCGGGACATCGCCCGGGTCTACAAACTAGTTTTAATATGAGACAGATGTAAAAATAAAATGTTACTCCGTACTATTATTACGAAATAGAAGAAGGATCAACTCAGTGACTCACCCATATCTGCGTAGCAGCCAAACAAATTCTCTTCGAGTGTTTTTTTTTAGGTTTCCCTAATTCAAGTGTTTAGTTAGGGTTTTAGCAACAAAACCAATTTTCGAAAATCAGCAGCAAATTCAATTTGGAAGCAGCAATAATGGCGAGCACCAAAGTCCAGAGGATTATGACCCAACCTATTGTAGTTTCACTTCCATTTTCATGTCGTTTTTGTCTTTTTACATTTCTTATGTTCATTTAATTTTAGTCTAATGCATTTTTTTTTTTTTTCGCCGATTTTCGAATCTTCCAGAACCTGATTTTCAGGTTTCTTCAAAGCGTAAGCCCCAGTTTCATTGCTATACAAGATTTAACATTTATCTTTCGTTTAATTGCCTTTATTATTTTGAGTTTAATTTGTTTGTTTTGAATGCAGAAAGCTCGTATTCAGATTTGGTTGTTTGAGCAAAAGGATGCGAGGATTGAAGGCCGTATAATTGTAAGATTTTCCTCTTACTGAGTAGTTGTTACTAGTTTTGTGATGAAATTTTATGGTGTTTTTTTTTTGTTTTTGTTTTTTAAAATCTGAATTATGGTTTCTATTTCGATTAAATCAGAAAATTTAGTTAAAACATAATGTTTCATGATTTATAAAAAACATTAGGTTGTATATATGGCCAAACTAAAACTCCTCAATTCAAGTTATGAGCAAGCATCAAAACAATGGACAAATTCAGGCTTTAATTTCAAAATTTTACTTTAAAAATTACTAATGGATACCTGCCAGCAATGTAATCATATAATATGATGGGTAGTCCTTGTGCATCTGCAATAGTTCTAGAGCCAGCCTTGGAGAAAGCCAAATAAGAATACAGATAATGGGAAAGCTAAAAATCTTCCTAATGTTATGTTACCTTGGTTATAATACAATCATAAGCTCCCAAGCACTCCTCTAGTCCTCTGTATTAATAATATAGCCCTTTGCAGAGAATTTTTTCATTGGCTATCAATTTTAAATCTTTTTAGATTTAATTGAACAAGTAATGCATAACATGAAAGTAGTAAATCTAAACAAAACCATATGAAGTGATAACCCTTTGGCTATGAAAGTAGTAAAGCTAAACAAAACCAAATTGAAATGCCTATGATGGGCCTGTAGTTTCCCTTCATACCCATAGAGAGTAATAGCTTGAACTAAATTTATTCCAACTGCACTTTCTTGCCATTCAATCGTATACAATAAAGGTTCCCCTTTATAAAGAGATTCAGCACCTTGAATATTCTGTACTTGGATTGTAATGTACTCAAGCAGATCTTCCTTGACTGTTGAACATAATAAAATAAGAGGTTCAGAAAATAAAACTGACTGTATATCGAGAGGGAGAACAATCTCAATGAAAAGTTTATCTGGTAGACAAAAAAAAAATCTATTAGGCCATGGTGTCCTTAGGATGTATAAGAAAACTTGCTAGAATTTGGACACACTATAAAGAAAAAATCCACTACGATATATACATGGAATAATATGCCAAAGTTACCAAGTCAAACAGCTAGGAATTTTTATTACAAGGATAGAGGCTTTGTTATTTTTACCTTAAATAATACGGAGTATCAGTTTTAGGTCATATAAGTCAGATAACTTTTAATAAGGTACTCCAATAACGACTGCCCATATTCAATTCTGAACTATAAAAATTGTGTGATTAGCTCAACTCAAAGATAAGTTCAGATAATGGTTTTCAGGTGAAAAGGACAAAGCCTATGCTTTGGTCATCGGCCCAATGGTGGATTTGGTCCAATTATTTTTTTTAAAAACTGTCCTTTCCCTTTTAAAATTTTAACTAGCAAAGCTCAATAAGTTAAAAGTGAAAGTTGTCCAATTTGAATAGTAGGCAGGCAACACATTAAAATATACAAAGGTTTTTTCAAAAAAAAAAAAACTGAAAGAGACCATACCTAATCAAGCCCTAATTCCCAATTTTTTTTGCAGTGACTAACAAACTCTACTGCTCTCATTCCTAATCTGTGATGTAACAGTATACATATGCGATTTTCTCTTTTGGATCCTGGCTGATCATACTATTATGTTAGCCAATAATCAAAACTTAATCAGGACTACAATTTATTATAAGTTGGGGTTCTCCCTTTATCCCTCAATAAAGTATACATCTTTGTTTAGCACAAATATTTAAGACAATAAGTTACAAGTAGTAAGTATCTAAGGATTAACTTATTTATTTATTTTATTTTAGAGAGGGTCTAAGGAATAACTTGATAAAACGAATCAATCAATCAAACCCTTAATCCTATAAGTGGGTTCGGCTACATGAACCAAATTTGATTATTCTATGTGGTCATCCACAAAAATCTTCCTACTCTATTCCTTACGATCCAATGCTTCATCCTCATGCATATCCATATACTTCATATTCGTCCTAACTCCTTCCAACCAAGTTGTTTTCGCTCTCCCTCTCCCTCGTTTAACCCCCCATGGTCCCACTCTTTCACTCTTCAAACCAGCGCCCCTTCGGGTCTCCGTCTTACATTTCCAAACCAACGCAGGCGGTTATCCCTTATTTTGTCTCCAATGCCTGCCACCACACTTACTTTCTTGCGAATAACCTCATATATGATCTTATCTCTTAGAGTGTTTACACATATCCACCTTAACATGCGCATTTCCGTAATCTCCATCTTCTTAATGTGCTTCTTCTTAGAAGCCTAACATTTTGTACCATAGAGGGCTGTAGGATTTTCCCTTCAAATGTAAGAGAATGCTTCGGTCACATAACTATCCTGGGGCCACTCTCCATTTAAGCCACCCCGGTCAATTCATTTCCATCCAAACATTCACTCATGGTCAATTCCTTTCCATCCAAACTTACCACGTCTTGATCAATGTGTAATATTTTTTGTAAGGCACCCGAAATAAAAAATATGAATAAGGTGTAACGATATGATTCATATGAACTTGATTCCAATAAGAAACTTACCACAGGAAATGGGGTAGAATATCAGGGATATGTAGTGCACCAACAAACAGACACCAAAAACACAAAATATCCTCACTACGCCTACAAGAAGCTAATGAGTTTTATCTTTCAATAAATTATTTTTAAATACATTTATCATATTCTTATATTGATGTGTAATTTCTTGTTTGTTTAAATATAAATTTATTCATATAGAGTAAACAAACTCTATGGATCTACCTTGCTATGCAAATGCTTGTTAGAAATTTCTACTAGCGGAACTTTCTCTTTTCTTTATCAATTTAACCTGCATCCCCGGTCAAGTTGCCTTAGTAGCGCGACTAATTTTGTTAATTTATTAGAATATGCCTATCAAATCAGAACTTAAGGATAAACCAACTAATTATGCTTGATTTTGGAGGGGGTGATATGGATGTTGGCCTTAGTATTCAGTATATTTACTTTAGCCTTTGAGATGTGGTTTACTTGTGCTGATCCTCTTAACTACTTAAAATAGTAAAAATCTCTTTACGAATTTTTTTTAGTGTGCTGGGGTTGATCTTATGCTTAATGTGGACTGTGGTACTGAGTTGATGAATATGACTGAGCAGACGTACTTTTTTCAACTCAAAAGTTGTTTTGCAATTTGCAATAGATGCTGCTGATATCCATCTCTGGCTCTGTGTGAACTCCGTTATGTATTGATATATGCTGATTCATGATCTCTTCTTCAGGGCTTTGATGAATACATGAATTTAGTTTTAGACGACGCAGAAGAAGTGAATGTCAAAAAGAAGACCAGAAAATCACTTGGTAAAATTTACCGTCTATCCTATCATTTCTTGATCTCAAGTCCAACTTATTTATCATTGTTTCTTTTTGTTTAGGGAGGATCCTTCTGAAAGGAGACAATATTACTCTGATGATGAATACGTAAGTTCAATATTACTCTACTGAAAAGAAGACTTGTACTTATAAACAAGGCTTATGCTGAAAACAACAAATCTCAACCATTCATTATTATCACAAAAGATCAGACAGTTCAAAAGCCTTAAGATCTTTCCAACCTCTAAATTGACGACATTTACATAGTCACTATATATAAAAATAGCGTAAATATATCAATTTTGACGATATTTACACAAAGGTTATTATATACAAAAATAAGATAATTATATCAATTTTAACAACATTTACATAAAGGTCATAGGAATAAGGTAACTATATCGACTTTGAGTTTTTGACACCATTTACATGAAGGTCACTATATATAAAATAAGGTAACATGAAACAAAAATAAAGATCTTGAAACAAAAATAAGGTCCTGAAACAAATTTTACAACATTTTCATCATGATGCTAAGCTCATTATATACAAAAATAAGGTAATTACGTCAAAATTTGACAAGATTTTCTTGATGCTAAGGTCATTACATACAATAATGTTTTCTACGGAACCACTATCAAATGTCCTTTTGCTTCACAAGGTTGCTGCCCCCCTCCTTTGTTCCTGCCCCTAAACACCTAAGCCTTCACTCCACCATCAGCTTATACAACACTAACAAGCAGCAAACAACTTTGTAACAGCAATAACAACCTTGTAACTCTGAGATAGTGAGGGATAGTTCAAGTGGTTAGAGGAAGGTACAACACTAACAAGCAGCAAACAACTTTGTAACAGCAATAACAACCTTGTAACTCTGAGATAGTGAGGGATAGTTCAAGTGGTTAGAGGATCCTTCCTGATTCAAGGAGATCCTGGGATTGATTCTCACCCTCGCCATTGTGGTTCTCTAAACACTAAAAAAAACAACCTTATAACTCTGCTGCAACCTGCAAGTATTCACCCCCACTCACCTACTTCAGCACAACCCAAAAACATAAAGTAGCTACGCTTTCCCACAACCACCAGCCACCTTAATTCGCCTAGCCAGCAATGTAGTTCATCCACCTCGCACCCTCCAAATCCACAACCAACCTCCGCGAAGTCACATAGCTATCGCAATAACCACCACAACATCAGCAGCCGTAACTCTATCGGACACCCACACAACCCAGCCATCAATTGCTCCACCGATTCGCCACCAAAGCCCGACTCCAACATCACCAATTCGACCTCTAACAATCAACAATTCAACCACGTGATTATCAAATTCTACTAATTTTTAGAAATATAAATCACACACAAGCACATTCAGATTTAACTAAAGAATTACATACTGACGCATATAGATTATAAATACTCAAAATCCCCAAATTTAATTATGTAAAATTCTCATATGTTAAAACTATTATAATAGACAAAAGCGTAAATTTATTATATAAAATTCATTGCATTCGAAATCAGAAGAAAGTCAAGAAAAAATTACACATAAAAACCTTATCTACTCAAATTATGAAAAAAAAAACATATACAAATTAAGCTCAATAATGCCCTAAGAAGGAATTAAGTCGAATCTTAACATATTTACACTTCTATGAAATTCGATTAAGCAAGAAAAAGCTCAAATAAGTGTAATTACTCCTATGAAACTCAAAAAATTTAAATCAAAAGATCAGTTTGATTTTCAAAAAAAAAAATTGAAAATACACAATTAACGAAAAATATAAACGAAAAACTTACATTTCTAGTTCAACTTTGAAGCTAATAAAAAATTATGGACATTGAAGCAAATTGTCTGTAATTTGATGATTTTTTAAGGGAAGGAGAGAGAAAGAGTGTGATGGAGTTAGGGAGATATGAGACGGAGGAGAGAGAAAAATACATTAAAAAGTAGAGGAGAGAGAAAGGATTTTCAATTCATAAATCAAGTACAAAACCCACAGTATTAACATAGATATAATCTCCTCAGTTGGATGAGAATTTAATGGTCAAGATAGCCTGTTTTTAGTTTTCAGCTTTACACTTGTTTTCACATAATCCACTCCCTATATATATTTTCTTAGTGTTCTGATGTATTCTTTTTATCCCCCCTCCTTGTATTAATTGTGCTTTGTTTATATATGTTTGTAGGGGAAAATGAGACCCAGCTGATTTGCATTTGTTCACAAGCATTAAATATTCAAACTGCTCATCCGCCTTAAAAGTTTTCTGCTTATTAATGTAATATGTACTTCAAGGCCTTCCCCTCTGTTCCGTATAGTTAATGTGTAGTTTGATAAATATGGAGTTGTGAGTTGTGACTTTGACGAATGTCTTCGTTTGTGTTTAGTAGAAGTTCTTTTAGTTGAGGTCCTGGTGGCTCTTTCCAGATAACTGTGTTTAATCAAAATGTGGTGACTGTGATTTCTGATAGCAAGCTCAAAGTCATTGACAACATGAATTTTATAATGGAATCTCTTAAAATCAAAATCCAACCCCCCCCCCCACCCCCCCTCTCCCTTTTCCTCGGTTGCATTACTTTCTTCAAAACCCCCTCTCCCTTTAACTCTATTTAAATGGCCATTCCTCAATCCTCAACTAGGTAACGTAAATCATCCATTATCCTATCTCTTGGTTATGAGAAAATTAAAATGTAGTTTTTTGTGAAAAAAAGAGTATAACATTAAAAAAAAAAAAACACAGTTGTATTTGGAAAGCGTAACACTTAAACAAACACAAAGGGAGTATTGTACTATTCACTCAATGTGAGATTGTAATTATATTAAAACATACTCCCTATGTTTTTTATTAGTTGATACGTTTTGACTTTTGCACTATTTACACACTTTTTTTGGATCGTATTTTATGCTTTATATGTAATGAAAGATATACTCATGTAGAATCTTGTCAGATTTTTCACGATATATATTTTCAAAATATCGACGTTTTATAATATTTGCTTATCGGTAATTAAAGATATTAATAGTTGAATTTGTGAATTGACAAACGTGACTAAAAAATTGTGTCAAATAAAATGAAACGGAGAAAGTATTCGGTTATATAATAATTAATATCAAGGGGGTGTTTGGTATGGGACTATGGGTATTCGGAGAAGGAAAAACAATCAAAACGGTTAATTCCCTTTGTTGGTATTTGTAATTTCAAACTTAATCAAACGCTTTACCCTATGCTTACCCCAAACTCTTCTACTTGCATTCCCCACTCCACCCCCCCTCTAATATTACCCTCAACTCGCCACCAAAAGTCACCAACACCAAAGTCGCCACTACCGCCACCAAAAGTGCCTCTCAGAACGCACAAAAGCACAAGGAATCTAGACATTGGTGAGAAAGATTTTATGACCACCTTAATAACATCAGTCATCATATCACTACCTTAACTCGCTGGAACACCTAACCTATAGGTTATGAAAACTACCGTGCTAATAAGGAAATCAACCCCAACCCGCTGGAATCCACTCAACTAGCCATGAAACTAGCCCTAACCTATAGATTCCGAAAAACCACCTTGTCGGAAACCACTCATACAATATCTAAAAAACACCCTAACATGTGGGAAACCACCCATGAACTAATCAAGAAATTTTTGTTATTTTTTAAAAAAAACTTTTTGTATCATCAACTAGTGGTTTATATGGTTAAGTTCAATATACAAGTTTCAGATTTGGAATTTTCATGTTCAAATGACTTTTGGAACCTTAAATTTACCATTATTATAATCGTAAACTATAAAGTATCATTATACTCTCTCCGTCCAGATAGTCTTTTATGGGCAAATTTTATTCCTAAAATGTTCACCCCATTTGTTTTTTCCAACAACCATTAATATTAATTTTTTACCAAAAATTCCCTACAATTTGCAACATTATTTGTGCAAATTTATATTTTCCATGTAAATTTTGTTTTCCCTGTACTTTTATTATTTTCTCTCTCTACTTTTTTGCATACCCAATGTTAATTAACTTTTTCAATGTACTTTTACTATTCTTATTTATGTTTATTAATTCCCGTGAAAAATGTCCATAAGGTACTATCAATAGGGAACGAATGGAGTATATTTTTTAAGAGAGAGAGAAAGATAGAGGTTAGGAGTGACGACATCGACGACAAAAGAGGGGAGGGGCGGCAGCGGCAGGCTGGAGGGGCGTTAGAGGGAGGTGATGTGAATTTGAGGGCAAATTCTTTCGAAAAAGGGAGAATTACGTTGGTAAAAGAGTTTTTTCTTAGTGTCCTAAAATCCTAGGTGCAAATCTAGGATGTTATCTTTAATTGCTTTCAAGTTTTAGTTAGTGTTTTGCCCCCAAGTTTTTGGTAGAAATTGCTTTGTTTTTATTGGCTGACTTGTGATTTTTAGTTAATTTATTTTGATTATTATTCTTTTTTTTTTTTTTTTTTTTTTTTTTTTTTTTTTTTTTTGACAACAGCAAAACACAAAACACCTAAGTAGCAAAACTATAAAAACTAATTCGACAAGTATTAGCTAGATCATGGGCCATTCCGACCTAGTCTCTTCCTACTTTCCAAACAACACATGTTCTTAACGTAGAAGCCAGTTGCTGGATGTCCCGGATAGTCCACCAAATGCTAACGACCACTGAATGAGGATTACCAAGGCTTTGAACCAAATTAGTAGAATCCGAGAGCAAAAAGACATGGGGAAAACCTTTCAATGTAGCCCACCTAACCGCCATTAAACAAGCAAGGGCCTCCGCATGAAGAGCGGAAACCGCTTTACAGAAATTGCCTCTCCCATCTTGGAAAGTATTGCCATCTAAAGAAAAGTCCCAACCTAACCCTGCATTGCCAGTGTCCTTCTTCCACGAGCCATCAATAAGAATAGTTACTCCTTGTGTTGTAATTGCAAATGGTCTGGAGAATAAACCTCTATCCCCAAGGAAGCATAAGTAAAACCCGGGGCCGAAAATCCACATTGTTTGTGCCATTGGAGTTACTACCCTGTCGCCCACGGAAAATATCAAGCTCCTCCTTCGCCCTATCCATATGTTGACGCCATACCTCACCATCACCGTCATTCCCTCGAAAAACCCGGCCATTCCTAGTTCTCCAAAGGCACCACAGGGTCACTATGAACTTAGTGATCCTCTCACTATGGATGCCATCCTCGCTATAAAAGAGCAGGATATATGTCTGAATCCATTGTCGCAAAGGAGTAGATTCAGCAAGATTCAAGTTGAAATAAGAGAGCAATTGTTCCACACATAATGTGCCACCACACACTCTCTGAATAGGTGTTGGAAGTCCTCCTCTTCCCCGCATAAATCACACCCCACCTGTACTGGAATACCCCTATGGTGGAGGTTGGCTTTGACTGCAAGCCCATTCAAAAGAAGTTTCCAAAGAAAAAGGCTCCACTTTGGAGGAATATTCACCCTCCAAAGAATCTTCCACACCTCCTTGTATTGAGTATGATAAGACTCCTTTCCCTTCAACCCCTGTAAAAAGGCATACCCTGTCTTAGTAGTGTACCTTCTTGTCTTATGATGAGGCCAGTATAACAGGTCTTCACTCTGGGTATCTCACAGTTCCATGCTCAGGATTTCCTTAGCACTTTCCCATTCGAACCTTGATCGTACTAGAGGGATGTCCCATCTTCTAGGTTCATTAAGCAAAAACTCACTAGCTAGACCCGTTCCTACCCCACTCAAAGATTGGTTGGAGGCCATGATCGGAACCTTTCCATTGACCCATTGTTAGCATACTTGATCTTCTCCCCAGAGCCAACCTTCCAAGCAAAACCCTCAATCAAACTATTAGTCACCGAGAACAGACCTCTCCTCCCTCATGATGGGGACTGGTCTAACTTAAACCCCTTACGACCCGTAGCAAGAAGGCTCACCTCCTTTTGATACAGCACCCTTGCGGCCAACAGTTGAGGGTTATAGTGCATTCTTTGGACTTGTTTGAAAAGCATTGCTTTATTAAGTGTTCTCATCAACCTGATCCCCAGACCACCCATCCCTTTGGAAGATGAAGAATGTCCTTCTTAACCCAATGCATTCCCTTATCCCCATTTGAAGCCCAGAAGAACCTGGCAATGAGGGAGTCGATCGCATTTGCTGTAGAAGCCGGTAATTTAAAGCACTTCATCACATGGGAAGAAATACTGATAAGGACAGAGTTGATCAAAACGAGTTTGGCCGACTGTGAAAGCTTAACAGAGCTCCACTGCATAATCCTCGAAGCAACCTTATCTACCAGAAAACGAAAATTGTCTGCCCTTTTCCTAATGAAATCAATGGGAGCCCCCAAATGTTTCCCCAAATTATCTTTCTGTTCCATCCTCAAGATATCTTTGAAAACCTGTCGCTCCAGGATTGTAATCGACGGACTAAATCGGACAAAAGATTTTTGGAGATTAAGTTGTTGACCCGAAACCTTTTCAAACCGGCGTAGGAGATCAACTAAGTGGCTACAAGAAGAGGGCGAAGCCTTAAAGAAAATCATCGCATCATCCGCAAAGAACAAATGAGAAATGGAGGGAGAGCGTCTCGTAACTTTATCCCTTTGATCAAATTAATATCTTCCGCAAGCAAAAGCATCCGTGAAAGAATGTCCATGCAAAAGAGGAAAAGGTAAGGAGAAAGAGGATCTCCCTGACGTAGTCCACACTCAGGCTTAAAAGACTCTGTAACCCTTTCGTTTACCAAAGACTTGTACGAGACCGTAGTAATGCACTGCTCCACCCATTGAATCCACTGATCAGAAAAATCATAAGCTTTCAAAATTTTGAGAATAAAAACCCAATTAACCCGATCATAGTCCTTTGACATGTCAATCTTCAGAGCAGCCATTGGGGCTTTCACTTTCGTGCCAGATATGACATGAGTTGGCTCCTGATGAGTGGCATTTATGCCACGATTAAGGTTCATTTTGATGGTCATTTTCCCACATTTGCAGCTTGTTTGCATCCTTTTCTTTGCGCTTAGTTCCCTTTCCCTTTATGCATCTCCTTTCCTAGATTTTGCCCCTTTTTCCTACTCTTTACTTTGATTTCCATGCTTATGCTTTGTAGGAACCATCGGGGTTTTCAAGAGGAGGAAGCTAAGCTCAAGGAAAGCTGAAGGAAGCAAGATTTAGAAGAGGTTCGGCCGAACCTCTTGAAGGTGTGGCCGAACCAGGGTGTGGCTGAACCTGCTCAGTGGTCCGGCCGAACGTCGAGGCAGAGTCAAGAAGCAATTTGGCAATTTTGTAGGAGTGGTCGAACCTCAAAGGTTCGACCAGACTAGGATCAGGGAGGTTCGACCGAACCTACCCATGGTTCGGCCGAACCTACCCTGTAGTCCGGCCGAACCTTCCCAGTGTTCGGTCGGACCACTCCTCTATTTCAGCTGGCTCTGTACGGACTATATAAGTCCCATTTTAGAACGTTTTGATGTAATTAGATTAACTTAGTTTTAATTTTCTGCACAACTTTTAGCTTAATTTAGAGAGAGAAACACTATTAGTCTTCATATGGTAGAGAGAGAAAGTGTGGATTTCTTCATTGATGAACTTGGATTTTGAAGAAGAAGCTTGTTTAATCTTTTGTAGATCTTCAACTTCAATTAATGAGCAATCTCTTACTCTTTCTCTTTACTTTTGCATTTAATTTTGCTTGTTTACTTTGATTATCCTTCTTTGCTTATTAATCATGTTGATGATTATTGATTTGGTGATTGATATTGTTTTCAACATGATTTGTGAGTAGTCACTTAGCCAAGGGTGTGGGGATGGTGTAGTTGCTAATTGTTCATGCTTATAATATTGGGATTAAGTTAATTGTGATTAAAATCTTTGCATGCTTGATATTCTTTGATCTTCTTGCAAGTGCACATTGTTAGTTGATTAAAGGTGAATCTTTGCTAACAAGGAACGAAAGTTGACTTAGTTGAGATTCATTACTATCGATTGTTCTTTGATTGCACCTCCCAATATATGGTTCTAGTGTGGAAACATAGAGGCTATGTTAGGAGAAACCGATTAACCCCGGAAGGAGGTTAGATTGAACCTTATATCGATATTCATGCATGTTTAGTTCACTATTAATTTGATTTTATGTTATTGCATGATCAAGCGGCATCTACATCTGCCCATCTCCCTTGGTGTTTAGTTATATTGATTTTAACTCGTTTTATCTTTAGTTTAATCTCTTATTCATTCCTATCTTTTATCCCGAGATAGCTTAAAGTCTAGTGATGAATGCGGTGTTTATGCGCTTCTCCCTGTGGTTCGACCCCTCTTCTTGCCATATACTTGTATTAGGATAAGTCGAGTGTTATAAATTGTATTTGATTTAGGTGTAGTTGTTTAACGACGCAATTATTCCTCTATCAGCTCCTGGCTAAGCAAAATGTTGTCTTCCATATATCTCCCCGGAATGAAAGCATGTTGAAATTTCGTAATCAGTGAAGGAAGAGACCCTTTCATCCTGTTAACCATGCATTTCGTAATGCATTTATAGATCGTGTTGCAAAGACTAATAGGGCGTAAGTGAGCTGCAACTTCCGGGTGATCTACCTTTGGCAGCATGACTAAGAGAGAAGCATTAAACTTCTTTAACAAGAAACCAGTGTTGAAAAAATGCTGAACAACCTCAATTACTGATTTTCCAACTAATTCCCAGTGAACGTGAAAAAATTCCGCTATGATTCCATCCGGCCCCAGGGACTTGAGATGATGAATAGAAAACATAGCCTTCCTAATTTCCTGGCCAGTAAAAGGTCTGACCAAATCCCTTGCCTCAGAGTCTTCCAATTGAGGGAAAACTATTTCATGGAAGAGCAAATCGATATCATCCGCACCTGAATTACTTGTCACAGCACTAGGAACAAAAACCTTTTTTTAGAGCGTCTTGAATTAAATTGGCAATATCATCATGGCCACTAATCCACTCACCATCATCATTTTTGAGAGTCAAAATCTCCTTCCGTTGTTGTTTCTGCTTAGCCCTATTGAAGAGAGTCGTAGAAGACAAATCTCCTTCTTTGATCCATTTATCTTTCAACCATTGTTGCCAGTAATGAAAATCTAGTTTGCATTTAGGGATAATGTCATTAACCCCTTTAACATATTCTTCCCTTTCCTCAACTGATGAAATAGCATTTCCCTGAATGCTTAAAGAATAAGTGATGCTACGCCAGTTAACACCCCCAAAAGGTGCGCTTATCAAGGCACCATTTTTTAGCACCCGTTCTAATTATTAAGGTGCTTAGCCAAAACAAACATACTTGAGCCATTCAAAACAGTATCCCAAGTATCACTAGCTAACTCCTTAATATCATTGTAACTCAAGCACCACCTCTCAAGTTGGTAAGGCCGGTTGGACCTCGGCCTAGAAGGATCCGAATCATATGTTATCGCAGCGTGATCCGAAACTATTATCGGTTCATGCAAGACTCTTCCTTCCGGAAAATCCTCAAACCATTGATCCGTGCAAAAAACTTTATCCAAACGTTCCAAAATGAGACCATTCTCAAAACGTTTATTAGTCCATGTATAACGAGGCCCCGAGAAAGGAACATCGATCACACCAATAAGAAGCCGCCAATCAACAAAGGCATCAAGCCCCTTTATGATTAAGGAACCCCCTAGTTTATCTTGTAAGCAATCAACTTGGTTAAAATCACCAATCAAGAGACAATTAGGAGTTATCGAGATAAGAGTTGTAAGTTCATCCCAAACTTTAGATCTATCTTCTACTTTAGGCTCACCATACACAAACATCACATTTCTATTACTTCCATTACCATCATCAAGATTACACAAAATGTAGTTCGGAGTAGACATAACACAAGTAACAATTCCTTGAAACCAACTAAAGACCGCTAGGCCTCCCCTAGTAACATCCGCATCCACTCCATAAGAAAAATTTGGAGTGAATGGATCAACTAAAAGTTTAACATCAACAAAAGGCATTTTAGTTTCGGATAAAAACAAGAACATAGGAAATTTAGAGGAAATAAGCCACACTAAATATGGATGTGCAGGGGCTATTGTGTCATTGAGACCCCTACAATTCCATGAAATGATCCTCATATATCCATCGGGAGCTGATCTGGTGCAGCCACCTCACCTAAGTACTCATCCATAGATTTCCAAATAGCATGTTGAACCTCAATTTCCATCTCGTCATCATCAAGTTGCTGGTGCGAATTCACTTCCTCATCCTTCCTTTTCTTAGAGGGACTTGAGAAGGAGGAGGAAGAAGAGTATTGCATTCTCTTTTTTCCCTTGCACCTATCCACCTTTCGAAGTCGCGAGAGGCGAACCTTTACCCCCCAATTCCTAGCCATGTCGACATCATAAATTGCCTTTGATTTAAATTCAAACCCTTCACCCTTGTCACGTTGCCATAAGCTGAACCCACCCTTTTTTGACCATCGATCAAGTGTCTTTCTCCTTTTTCGAGCCACCCAATCCGGAGTAAAAGAGCACTCACGATTATAACCATCATCACAAGACCGAGCCTCATAGTGTATCTCATCTCGAACCTTTTTGCGCGGCCAAAACTGGTTGTTATCCAACACAGTAGCAATACCATGACCCCTCGCCAAATCTTCTTGAGACATAGGAGAATTAGGAGGGTCAAATTCTATCATTGGCATCATCGAAAATTCCGGTTTAAAGAAAGGCAAAGTATCCGGAATCGATTCCGGGTAAACTCGAGAAGATGCGCGGCTATTGCAAAGAGAATGAACCAATCTCCTTCCTGCATCAATTACGTTTAAAGCATTAGGGAAAGCGGAAAAAGAGGAAGGAGATAGACGTTTTACCCTCGGCGCCGAAGGAGAAAATGCCCTGCATTGAAGAAGATCAGCAGTGTTCATTGTTGTTGTTGAAGCCGAAATACCCAGATTAGGAATGTCTTGCAATAACCCGGTCTGAACTGATTGACTTAAGTGACTGAAAGGGATCGTAGCCCACTCGTCAATGCCCAAAGTTTGAAAAAGAGTGGGGCCAACTGAACTTTGACGACCCGTCGCATCAGAAGATTCCCCTACCTCAAAAACTGAGTTCCCAAAATTTGGCCTAGAAGATTCTCCCACCTCGAAGGTGGAGTTCATAAATCGGGGTCGCGTAATAGGAGGTGAGTCCGGATCACACCCGACCCGATGAATTCTGAAATTTGGGCTCCACCGTGGTGGGTTGCCCAAGAGAGAGTAGGGATGCCCCTCCCCTGCTACTCCGACCTAGCAGCATTCGCACGCGGCGGATAAAACTGAGCATATGGGTCCTCTGACAGACCATACCTCCGACCCGGAGAAAGAGAAAGGTTCGGTGCAAAATCCACCTCCCCATGATTATCCAAATCATCATCTAAATCATCATCACCCGAATAGAAAACCTCTGTATCACGAGACAGAGAAGACTGATCAAATTCCGACCCCGTGATATCATTATCACGCTGGCGCCGCATCTCCGCATACAAGTCTTCCGGTTCCTCAAATCGCCAGAGATTAATCGTCGTATTTCTGAAAATGTAGCGATCTGGAAGACCATGAATCAAATTTGTGTAAAAAGGCTGGTCCATTGGACCGTACAACACCCTTAAGCCGCTTTGTTCACGCACCACCACCAAACCCATACCCAAATCCACCCAAACCCACCTCTTTGTCACCAAATTAACCCACCCACCCTAACCCTTAGCCCCTGCCTGACCTAACCAACCTAAGACCACCGCCACCAACAAACCCAAACCTAGATCTACACCACAATTACCCAAACTCAAACCCCCCACCACCACCGCCACTGCAATTCAACAAAAACCATAAAATTTTAAAAAAAAAAATCTCACAAACCAAAAATAAGTAATAAATTTCTAGATTTAGAGTTTTTATGATCGAATTTTACATGAAAAACCTTACTTTGTTCAAAAAATTAATTCTCCAGTCGAGTTTCCATGCGTGAGGTGTTAAGGCTAAGAGAAGAGGACGAGAAACAGAGGAACGAGATGAGGAAAGAGAGCAGGAGAATGAGAAGAGGAGAGAGAACAGGAGAAGAGAGAAAGAGAATCAAAGAAGAGAGGAAATGAAGGAGGAGGAGGAGAGGAAGAGAAGAGCACAAGAGAGAGGATGAGGAGAGAGGAAAGAGAAAAGAAGAAATGAAGGAGAAGTTTGTCGGTAATGGTTTTAAAAAGGTAATTTTTTATTTTTATTTTTTATATTCAATTTATATTCCAACGGAACATTCCGTAGGAAAGCCCATATATTCCGACGGTTTTTATTTCGTCGTAAATTTCCGACGGGTTATTAAAATCCGTTGGAATTTCTGATGTTTTCGACGGAATTACGTGTCCGTCGGAACCAATTCGTCGGAAATCGACCTATTTCTAGTAGTGAAGACTATTAATGCTACGCTACTATAGAGATTTTGAATGACATATATGCCAAACAAAACCTCGGATGACCTTTTAATATGAAAGCACTAAATGACAATAATGTCGAATACATAATCAAAAGAATGCAAGGGCATAATGTGGCATAAATGACTATATCAATACAAATAATCCAAGCCTGAATAAATCCCTAAATGGAATGGCGTAGTGCTCATTTTTCTTGTTACGCTAAGGTATGATATGAGTTATACCCACCTCTATCCTTAATTTTCTAAACACTAAACCCAGTGAGTTAGAGACACGGGATTGAATTTTTTTTTTTTTTTTTTTTTTTTTTTTTTTTTTTTTGGCACGGGTTGAAATTTCCTTAAACAAACATGAGATATGGGTTTTACCATTCACCTTAATTTAAACACCAACAGACCAATCTAATTTGTATTGGTAAAGAGCACAAGGCAGCACTCTATCTACAAAGTTGATTGCTTACTAAATTTTACTCCTTGTCATCCAATCAATCTATATAATATTATAAGATACTTCAACTACCAGTGGAATTGCCTACGTTCTGGGTGGAATTTCTGCGTCAACATAAATAGCCACACGAAACAGTTGAGTGGCCAATTTCCAGCTATCATCTCTTAAGAAAAGGCCATAACAAACAAATACTAATAATAATCATTAGTCTAATCAAAATGTCTCTTTCTACTCTGTCGTTTAATCTTCCTTTTTATACCACAACAATTGGATATTGTAAATTAAGTTGAATTTTATACCACCTAGCATGAAGTACAAAACCTTCCTATGGTTAAAAAAATTATTGGGCAAGCCGTTAAGGATTTTTAAATCATTTATAGAATATGAAATTACTATATGGTGGATTGTTACATGGAAGGCATTTATAAATTTATATCAATGTTGACAAGTTAATTCAAGTTAATTGGTTGTAAAAGTACGCTTTTGATCATTTAGCAAGTTAAGCCAATTATCACTCGTAAGGTAAGACATAGAAGCCATTAGATTGAACCTATTATAAGCATTCCACAAACATAATATTACTCACTCTACACATACAATTGTTGTATGTGGTCCCTACATAAAACCACAATTTGTCATGTTTTTATTAGTTAAAATTATAGGTCCAAGTTCCATTTGAATTCAATTTATATTTGACTCCTAGTTTTCTTCCCTTTTTTATAATGTGTCAAATTTCTAATGGTATTGTATGTAGGGGCCACATACAATGATTGTATGTGTATGTGTATCGCTGCTTATATAATTTACACAATTTAATCAGCATAAAGTTTTAAGTAAATTTAATTTACTTTTTTCTTATTGTGTGATGACTTGTAGTCTTTATAGTTAGTAAGTACTCCATAGTCTGTCCATAGGTAATCTTTAATTATATTCAATGGATAGTAGAAGTTTTAAAATCATACTTTGTGGATAGAGCGGAAAAAGTAGAGGCGATCAAGGTTAGCCTGCCCCGATTTTAGGCGGGTGTTGGGCAGAATTTTTCGACACAAAAAATTAATTTTTTTGAGCGGGTTTAGGGATACGTTTTTATGCATATTTAGTTGATTTTTTAGGCCCGGACGAAAAATGGCCCAAAAAACCCGAATGGCCCGACCATTTTGGACGGATTTGGGCACATTCGGGCCCAAAGCTTGGCCCGACCCAACCCAAGAAGTGGCCATAAATTTTTAGCTTGGCCCGGCCTGACCTGGCCAATGATCACTTTAGTGAGTGAGATAAGAATACTTTCGAAATATAGAGTATATTGTCAAATTAACATTTCTTTGTAATACATTAGTTAAATTTTACTAAGCTAATATTTTTAACAAATTGAAATTAGCTTTAGATGATTTTTTTAGAGCAAATTTAGCCCCAAGAGACTTGGATGTGACATTATTTTTGGTGGTCCCCATTGAAAATGATGTCATCAAATTCTTATTAAGACTCACTAATATTTACACATATTTATCACTTTAATCCTAAGACTTAAATATTTGACATATTATATGTAGAAAAGTGTAAGGAAAAAAAAAAAAGATAATAAAAATAAACGTGAGGTGTGAGTAGTGGTTCCCAATTTCAAGTCTTAAGTTGAGTCTTGAAATTTCAAGACTCAATTTGAGACTTATTTGAGATTTTTGAAAAATAAATGGGAAAAGTCTTAAGCATAAGTCTTAAGACTTAAAATGATGATGTCACCCCAAGTCTTAAGAGTGCATGGTTGTGAGGTTGTTTATTTATTTATTTATTTATTTGGTTAAACATGATGAGGAAATTAGTAAAAGGCTAGGGGTACGCTAAGTGTGAGGAAGTACTAATGAAGGTTTGATATGTATTTGCAAATACATATCAAACCTTAAAATATTAAAAAGTATTGTAAGCACATGGGGGTGAGAGAAAGGAGGAGAGAGATTGACAAGTGGGACCAATTTTTAAATGTACCACTAAAAGTTTATATAATATCATTGAAAATATAGTGATATTATTTCTATACGTAGTTGGTACCACTAAATGAATATATAGTACCATTGAATGAATATATAGTACCACTGGATGTTCAATGATACTATTTGATCATCTAGTGATACTATTAATCACCCAGTGGTACACTTAAATCCAGCACATGAGGGTGAGAGAAAAGGAGGAGAGAGATGGGTAAATTGCATGCAAAATATCTCAAATGCCCCTTGATATGTATATACAAGTGCCTATCAAACCTCCCTTTGGAAGACCTCCACTAAGTGTACAAGATTCCTTTTGTACACCACCAATAAAAAAATGTCAACTCATCAATGTAATAATGGAAACTAAAAAAAGAAGAGGGAAAGGAAAAAAAAGAAGAGGGAAAGATGAGCGCCAAAATTTTCAGCCTAGGCGCCATTGTGAGGAAGGTGAGAGGCAAAATTTTCAGTGGGCGGCAACAATTAATGGATAATACACCATTAATTTCCAAATTAAGCATCAAAATTTCCCATCTTCTCCCCCAAAATTTCATTTTTTCCCCCAAAATTCCTTGGCGAAGAACACATCCAATTTGAATAAGGGAAGAATTGTGAAAAAATTATTCAAGTGTGGATATTAATTTCGTCAATCAATTACAAATATTCGCAGGTAAGCTTGTTAGTTGTTGAATTATTTCGTTTAAAATTCCTAATTTGATGATTTTGATAATTTAGGGTTTTCATTGTTTGATTTTGAAGTAGATGATTTTTGGGTAAAAATTAGGTTTTTATAAAGATTGAATTGCAAGGGTAAATCATTTAGATTAATAGATTGATTTGTATGTTGTCTTTGGTTTTGTTTCTTGTGGGATGTTATTTAATTGAAGGAGTTTTCTAGGTTCCATTGTAATGGAAGCAATTGTTAAATGGAATCGAGGTTTATTTGCTGTCAATAATTTTATAGCATCTGTTTTTTATACGTAGGATCATTTTGTCAATATTAAATTAAAATATAATTTTATAGTATTTTTTTTTATTTTGTTGAATCTGAAATAAATAACAGTAGTGTGTTTGACATTGTGGCAGTGAAATGGAATGCAAAAACATGTCCCCTCGTTTGAACATTAATCTTAATGAAGTGATAAACGATGTGATTAGCTCAATCGGAGATGCAGATCGAATCAAACGATGTAACAGAAGAAGAAGCAACAATGCATGCCATTCGATTATTAATGAAGAAGCTGAGGTTACTAACATTAGTAATGAAGAGATTAAGGTTGAGGTTAATAACAATATAAATGAACATGATTCTCATAATTGGTCAAACGGAGATGAACAAGTCAATCGTACTCCGGCTGTGGGTATGTATCTTGCAAGCGGTGAAGAATTTACAAGGTTTTTCCATATGTATGTCTTTGAGAAAATGTTTGTATTTGTATGAATTAGATATGAATCAGTAAGCCAATATTTAAATTGATCCTGTTAATACCATTTTGATGCTGTTTAAATTCGGAAAAATGTTGTTTTATGGAATTTGATGCTCAGAAATGCGGAAAGGTTTTGGGTTTGTAGTGGGAGTTTCATAATTTCAGATTTAAAGAAACCAGACCTCGAACTGTTTTATTGACGATTGGTAACATTAGTATTTAAAATTCTAATTTTTATTAGGACGTTACTATTTATGGGTAATAGGTGAATGAAATATAAAATGCAAACAAAAATAATAATAATTGGTATATTGAATTTAAATTAATCATGACTCGAATTGTTTTATTGATAATTAGTATCATTGATATTTAAAAGTCTAATTTAAAATGGGAAACATTAGTATTTATGGCTATTATATATGTGAATGAAAACTAAAAATAAAACCCAAAAAAAAATGGAGTAGTTTGGATTCGAACACGGATCACTTATTCATAATAGGAAAGCATTCACCAACTACACCAAGGGGTATCAACACATATATTATCGTATTATTTATTTATTTGTACTATTTATATTTATGTCAAATATATTAGATGATTCTATTAAAGACAATATGATTCCTTAAATGGTAATAATACGCTTATTAATATATTATGATGATTATTGTATGTTGTTGTTTGGTTTAATAATGTGTTTCAACAAAAAAAAAAAAAAAAAAAAAAAAAAAAAAAAAAAAAAAACTTAAATATATTAATCAAAGTGAGATATTTTAATAGGCGGTCAAATTTAAAACTATTTCAATTGCACACCGTCATTCGCTAAGGGTTTGTTCTCTTCGCCTTATAAAAATAATTTTTAGGTCTAATAAGTTCAGATTAGTTCAGATAAGTTATAATAATGTCCAATAAGTTACATAAGGTCTAATAAGTTACATTAAGTTAAATAAGGTCTAATAAATTTAAATAAGTTCTAATCAAGTCTAATAATAAGTAGGAGTATCCATTCGGTTTTTGGTTTGAATTTAGCCCAAATCCAATCCAATCCGAAATAAATTTCGATTTTCAATTATCAAATCCAACCTGATCTGAATTCCTCACCAAATCCAATCCGATTCAAACATATTTAAAATTCAGTTATTTGGACTCGTTACGAGAGTGCAAATTAAAATACGTTGCATATATTTTGGGCCTAATGCGATAATAAAAATTAAAATACAATAATATAAAAAAACTATTTATTAAAAGTATAGTTGTACACGATTAATAGAGAAGTATTGAAAACGTAAATAGGTTACATGATAAATAGTAATAATTATAATAATAGTTTAGCATGATTATATTAACAATACTTATTTTTAAACTAACGATTTCATATTTAATTTATTTCGGTTATTTTGATTTAAACAAGGTCAATCCAATCCCATTCGAACGTCCGAATTTTCAAAAAAATTCAAACCGATCCGATCCGATCCGATTCAAAGTTTGGATCCGATCTGAATTAATAATTCAGTTTTGATTTGATCTAAAGTTCTGGTATAGTGAAGAATCGAACATGAATCACTTGTTTACAATAGGAAAGCATTGATCAACCAAGTCATGGGGTATCAACACGTGCACTTATAAATATTAAATTTATATATGTTATTCATTACTAAGTAAGTTTCAATTTATTAAATTGAGTTTGAAATCATTATATATTAAATTTATCATATTAAAAAACATCCACTAAAATGAACTATTTATAAAAGTTATTTGGGAATTAATATAATCGTTTTTGTATGTTTCGCATCATATCCATCAACATAGGTTACATTTATTGTAAGTTGGGTATTAAATGAAGTGGTTATCTTTTAGAATTTCTTAAATTTGAAAAATTGTTACTTAAAAAATACTTTTTTTTTTAGAAAAATAAAATACTTATTTAAGAGCACTGTGTAGATTTGATTTACTAAAAAATAAAAAATAAAGATTATTTATAGGTCCTTTTTTATTATATATAGAGAGTTACACATAAAAGTATAACTTTATTCCCTTAAAAGAAATTTAAAAAAAATCTGACTTTGTTATTTTGATATATTAAAAACAATTATGATTACGTAAAATTGGAAAGTTATCAAACCAATGTACTGTCATAGAGTTCGAACAAATATGTTTGTTAATTTCGATTTTTGTAAAACATAAATGATTCGTTCATTTCTTTTGTTAGTTATGATTCTATAAAACCAAAAATGATTACTTAACATTTAAAATTTTACTGAAAATAAAATGAGGGAAGATTTTCGCTAAACTCCCATTCAATGAACTCTTAATGGTGGTAAAATTTCATGTGGCACTGACATTTAGCTTTGGAAATACTAATTAGGAGAGAAAAAGTAATTTCCCTTTTCACCATTAGCGCATACTTAAAGTTTCTTCATCTTCTTCAATATAATTAAATTTGATATATTCATTCGTCTACTGATACTAAACATATTCAGTGAATACTTTTATTAGTAACTTGATACCAAGAAATATAATTTAAAAACAAGTCTATGGCACCACTTGACTCTGCATCTTGTTTCATTCAATATCGACTACATACATTAAAAATATAAATAAAATGAATGTATTGAATACTTGATCTCATGACCATTATAGTTTATAAGACTAACAATGCAAAATTTATTATATTGTTATTTTAAAAACTAATATACTTGACTAGTATAAATATTTAATAATTCTTATTATAAGTAATATTAAAATAAGTCACGGTGGACTAAAAGTAAACTAGGAATAGCTGAAATAAAATTGAAAATTATACCAATGAAATTAATTAGGGCTCTATTGTCATAAAAATATTTAGATAATAAAATACAAAGTCTATTGTACGCACTCTTTATTGTAAGGGAAGAAACAAAAGTTAAAATGGTAAGAGATATTAACATGAATTCATCATTATAAATACTCCGCATATAAGTCAAGAAGGGGTAAAAATATAACATTAGTGAAGGGCTAAAAAGAATTGAAAAATGATGCTACTAAAATAAGAATTCATTTTCAAATTATAGCCTAGAATATATACGAGAAATTGAAATATGATTTGATATTAATAAATGTGCTAGGATCCTGAATTCATTTTTCAATCTTAAATATATTAATCAAAGTGAGATATTTTGATAGCGGTCAAATTTAAAATTATTTCAATTGCACACCGTCATTCACTAAGGGCTTGTTCTCGTCACCTGATAAAAATAAGTTTTAGGTCTAATAAGTTAGATTAGTTATAATAAGGTCCAATAATAAGTTAAATAAGGTTTAATAAGTTACATTAAGTTAAATAAGGTCTAATAAATTTCAATAAGTTCTAATCAAGTCTAATAATAAGGTCTAATTAGTAGGGGTGTCCATTCGGTTTTTGGTTTGAATTTATCCCAAATCCAATCCGATCCAAAATAATTTTAATTTTCAATTGTAAAATCCAACCCGGTCTGAATTCCTCACCAAATCCACTCTAATTCAAACCGATTTAAAATTCGGTTATTTGGATTCAATATGAGAGTGCAAATTAAAATACGTTTCAAATATTTTGGGCCTAATGCGAAAATAAAAATAAAAATACAATAATAAAAAAATTAATTCTTAAAAGTATAGTTGTACACGATTAATAAAAGTATTGAAGACGTAAGTAGGTTACATGATAAATAGTAATAATTATAATAATAGCTTAGCATGATTATATTAACAATACTTATTCATAAACTAACGATTTCATATTTAATTTATTTCGGTTTTTTTGGATTCAAACAAGGTCAATCCAATCCAATTCGAACGTCCGAATTTTCAAAAAAATTCAATCCAATCCAATTCGATTTAAAGTTCGAATCCGATCCGAATTAATAATTCAGTTTTGATTTGATTAAATTTCGAATTTTAATCCGAATGATGGATACTTGTACTAATAAGGTCCAATAAGGAACAATAAGATCAAATTAGTTTAGTAAGGTCTGATAAGTTCAATAAGGTATAATAAGTTTGATAAGGTGTTACAAAGTTCCAATAAGTTTCATGACTTTGAAATACGGTGTAAGTTTTGATTTTACAAATACAAATATAATTCCTTTAAAATTAATATTAATTATTTTTGAGTTTTTAAATACCAAAATGATACTTAAAATGAAAATTTATAAAAAATAAAAGATCAAAACGTGTTTCTTTATACCTCCATAAGATTCGAACACAGGACGACTATCCATAGTCATTCAAGGGGTTTGTTTATTACTAGACTAAGGGGTATCAACACATACATTGGAGGAAAACAAATTAATTTTTAGTGTATCTATTAGACTAAGTTTCCTGGCTTATGCCCATAAATAATTGATTGGACACATTATACAAATAATTTACGTGCAAAACATTTAAAATAAAAAGAGTTTTTTGATTTTTTTTTTTTCACTTTGAAATATGGTGTATGTTTTGACTTTATATATACAAATATGATTTCCTAAATATTATATTAATAACAATTAGTTATGATTTTTTAAATACAAAAATGATACTTAAAATGAAAGTTTATAAAAAATAAAAAGCAAAATGTGTTTCTTTTGTACCTCCACAAGATTCGAACACAAGATGACTATCCATCATAACTCAAGGGGTTTGTTTATTAGACCATTGGAAAATATTTTATTTTAGAAAAAAAAATAGTTATTAAAGATTAGTTATACATCTAAAAGTATATCTTTGTTCCCTTCAAAGAAATAAAAAATTTATGTTTTGTTAACAACAAGGTGTTCTCCATCTTTGTACTTCAACTTAAGATAATATACAAGCCTCCCACCATGCCAGATTGTACACCTTATGGAATTTGAACATGCCATTCTGATCTTTAAAATGCATGTACTAAAAATGGATCTAAGAAAGAGAAAAAAAAAATGTGTAAAAGGGAAAAAAGGGGCAAAGTGGATTGGGAGGTGATGGCGGTTGGAAGTCTGGTCGACATATTCCACAACACATATCATTAGTTTTATTAATTCATTTCAAACTATAGTGTGTACTAGTATTTTAAACATGTTGTACGGAGATCTCATAGTGACACGTTTATCAAACAAGATTTTATTAAAAGAAGAATGCTTCTTTTAAAATAAAAAATGTTTTTAGGGGACAAAAAAAAAGATGATTTTATCATGGTCGCAAGGTTCGAACACTGAATGCATTTGAATAATACAACATTTTGATAATATCAACACCATAGGACAAGGGGGGTATCAGCACAGTCACTGGATTACATATTAATATGTATTATTAGTTGAATAGGTTCTCTTTTTATGTTTATCAAAATAGTGAAAATTTTAACTTATTAACATACTTTTTGTTTTAAATAAAATAGTTTTTTTTTTTTTTTTTTTTTTAAATACTAATAAAATAGTTATTAAATATAAATAATTTATATCTAAACGTATAACCTTGTTTCCTTCACTAACATCAAATAATTAAAAACTAAATAAAAGATATACGTATAACATTGTTTCATTCACTAACTTTTATGTTATTCTGATATTTTAAAATTAGATATGATTCTGTAAAGTTAAAAATAATTAAAAACCAGAAAAAAAAAATACAATTTATGTCGTCACAGTGTTCGAACAGTGGTTTGATGTATGCACATGCAGCTTTCAAAGTTAACCATTGGAGTAAGGGGTATCAGCACGTTCATTATGTGGGAAAAAAACTATATATTACAATGTTTGTATGAGCGTCCCAACAAATCGTTTTCTTAGAGTCGATTCAAATTCCGGATCGTTTGTTTTGGGTGAATTATAAAGATAATCTTTAACCAATTTTGCAGCTAATAATTCTAAATCTGTTTTTGTTTTTCACACCTTCACCATACTTTCATTCAAATTACTTTATTCTTCAAATATATAATCACTACAATCCATTTTAATAATTGTAAGCCACACCACGACGGGCCGGAATATACATGAACATTACAAAAAATTCACCGACGCCGATAGGTTGTTCACCGGCAACACATTCACCCACGACGTTCGCATTTTAACCAACACCTTATCGCACCGCCATCAATCTGTTTCACGCTGAAATTCAGAAAATTATATTTGTATATTGTTCTTCATTTGTTATTTACACAGATACATTAGAGGGGAAACATTAGGAGAGAGAAATTAGAAAAAACGACATATTCATCCCATAAAAATCCTAAAAATTGAAATGTTAAGTTAAATCAAATGTTTTATTTATATTTTATTCATTGTTCTTCATTCGTTATTTACACAGATACATTAGAGGGGAAACATTAGGAGAGAGAAAAAAAAATTAGGAGAAAAAAAATGAGGTCAAAAAATCTGATTATTTTTTTTTGGGATTATATACTACATTAATTTGGGTAGGTGAAAGGATAGATAAATTTGAAATTCAAAAGTTAAAATTTAAAAAACAAGTTTGAAATTCAAATGAAAATGAAGGTGGCCCACAAAAAAGGAATATTCCCAATCAACCAATAGGAAACTTGTGTACAAGATTCCTTTTGTACACTAAGTGTACCTTAAATTGCTCCCAGGAAATTACTCCCTCCATCCTCTATTGATAGTACCTTTGGGGCATTTTTCATGAAAATTAATAAACACAAATAAGAATGGTAAAGTTTTCAAAAAAAAAAAAAATAGTAAAAGTACATTGAAAAAGTAAATTGACATTGGATATGCAAAAAAGTAGAGAGAAAAAGTAATAAAAGTGCACGAGAAGACAAAATTTACATGAGAAATTTAAATTTACGCAAATATTGTTGCAAAATTGGAGGGAATTTTGGTAAAAAAATTAATATTAATGGTTATTCGAAAAAACAAATGGGGAACATTTTGAGACTAAAATTTGCCCACAAGGGACTATCATTCGGGGATGGAGGGAGTAGATTATATGTATTCACAACACGGCAATCTTAGCAAGGTCATGAAGCTCAAGATCATGACAAAACACATACCAAAACACTTTAAATCAAATTCCTTCTTCTCTACACACTAAAAATGGTTATTTTTGTCGTAAGGAAAATTTAAAGACAGTGTAATGACATGTAAAGCTTCAAAAGTTATGCTAGAAAGTGTTCTGAAGCTATGTATAGGCAAAAACTAAAAGAAATATGTAAAGGTAAAGAAATAAGGTTTATCAAGGTCACCATTAAAAATTTGCATAAATAAATAAAACTAAATAAGTTCACAAAGACAGTATAAGCTAAACTACTAAGGATTTGTATTTATTGACTGAGCTGAGTTGAGCTGAAATGAATATTTTATGAGAGAAGGAAATTGGAAGTTGAACTGAATTGAATTAAGCTGAACTTATTAGAACTGAACTGAATTGAAAATAATCTGATGACAACAGGACCTAAGGCATTTAGAAATGCGTTAGATATATTTGGTTAAAAGCTAACACAACGACTAAGGTAAGAGAAAGAGAGTGCAACATTTTGCAAATTACTACAACCAATCTTATGATATGATCATTCCTAATAATTACCAACTAACTGTCAAAGGTATCACCAGTAATAACACCAGTCTACAAGAGTCTTAAGTACCCAATTTCAAAATACACCACAAAAAAATGGTATTGAATGTTCATTACAATTTACAGTGTTGCAAATAAAAAACAAAAATATTCCACAAATTACAAATTTTGATACATAGTTAGCCACGCTATTAGTTGATGGAATGCTCACTTCACATGTAAAACAATTAATTGAGTAATAGGATATGATGAAAATCAAATGGGATTACCCTTACGGATGTAGGGTTACTCTTATTAATAAGTAGTATTATTCTTTTATTTGTCAAAATCAAAATATAGAGATTAATTGATGAAACAAATTGAATTACAAACAAATGTAGTCACACTGATAATGAATTTGGGTTTCCTTAAATTATGGACAAAATAAGGTTACTTTTATAAATAAATAAGGTTATTCCTACAAATTATTAAAGGAAACTCTTATAAACAAATGTAGTCATACTTTGTTGTTGCCAAATAACACTTTCCTTTCACAAATACTAAAAAAACCTTTCTCCGTACTTGCTCCATTTATTTGGGCACGGAGTTTTCAAAGGAACAGTAAAAAAACAAGAAACTATCATTTTATGATGGAAAGAAGGTCGGTTGAAAAAAATAAAAAATAAAAAAATCTAAAAAAGCAATAATGAGTATAATTGAAGAGAAGAAAGAATATAAAAAATATTAAAATGATAAAAGGGAACCACTAGTGGGAAGAAAAATTAGTAAAATGTTGTTTAAAGTTTTTAAAAAATGAAATGAATAAAATACGGCCGCAAAAGAGAAATGAAGCGAGTAATAAATAAAATACATACGGGTAATAATTATGATAAAGAAAAGTGGCCAACTACAGTCCAAATCCGGTAGGGGCGCTTTGTTTGGTCCAAATCTAAAGTTCTATCACTATAGTAAACTACGTCTATATTGTCACTAATCATTATTGCTAATTTACTATTTGCCACAGAGGAAAAATGAAAAAAAGATTAAAACAACTTGCAAAACACTTAAAGCCCACTAGAAAAGAAATCAAGCTAAGACTTATTATATATAAATTCATTAGACACTGCTAAATGTTAATCATTTAAGGCAAAATATACAAACTACCCACCATTCTCCTACCAAAATTAAGCACACAGCAAAGACTGAAATTATGAAGATCCAGAAATACCAATCCCAATTAATGTTCATATATATGCTATTGTTTTCCTACCACAGGTATGCAATAGCAGAGAGAAAGCATGAAAATCGAGAGAGAAAAACTTACATAGTACATATGGACAAGTCCCACATGCCAGCAAGTTTCGAACACCATCATGAGTGGTATTATACGTCACTTAAATCTGCTGCAGACTCTGCAGAGATGCTCTACACCTACAACAGTGTAATTCATGGCTTTTCGACGAGGCTGACTGAACAGCAAGCTAAATCACTAAAGAGCCAACCAGGGACTCTCTCTATTGTGCCTGAAACAAGATACGAGCTCCACACAACACGAACACCTGAGTTCCTAGGGCTAGGGCTAGGGCTAGGTGAAAGTGATCAGCTCCTGCCAACCTCTACTTCACAGAGTGATGTGATTATAGGACTGATTGACACAGGTGTGTGGCCAGAACTTAAAAGCTTCGACGACATGGGGCTAGACCCTGTGCCCAGTAGCTGGAAGGGTGAGTGTGAGGAAGGTAAAAACTTCAAGTCCTCAGACTGCAATAGGAAACTTATAGGTGCAAGGTTTTTTTGCAAGGGGTATGAAGCTATTCTAGGACCAATTGATGAATCAACTGAAAGCAAATCACCAAGGGACGATGACGGTCATGGTACCCACACAGCAACTACAGCAGCTGGTTCAGCCACTACCAGCGCTAGTCTTTTTGGATATGCAAATGGGACAGCTCGAGGGATGGCTCCACATGCCAGAATTGCAGTATACAAAGCCTGCTGGCTAGGTGGGTGCTTTACCTCTGACATATTAGCTGCAATGGAGAAGGCAATTGATGATGGAGTTAATATTTTGTCCATGTCTGTTGGAGGCAGCATCTCTGACTACTACATGGACACGGTTGCTGTAGGAGCGTTCTCTGCAATAAGAAAGGGGATCTTGGTATCCTGCTCTGCCGGAAATGCTGGACCTGACTCTGGTAGCTTGTCTAATGTTGCTCCATGGATAACCACTGTGGGTGCTGGTACAATAGACCGTGATTTCCCAGCATACGTTACCCTAGGAGATGGGAGGAATTTTACTGGTGCATCACTTTACAGTGGTAAGCCTCTTCCCAACAAGTTATTATCCCTTATTTATGCGGGGAAAGCAAGCAACATGACAAATGGCAATTTTTGCATGAGTGGCAGCTTAAATCCGGCAGATGTTTCTGGGAAGATTGTTGTGTGTGATCGAGGGGGAAATTCGAGGGCCCAAAAAGGTCTAGTAGTAAAGAGGGCCGGTGGTGTGGGTATGATCTTGGCAAATTCTGAAGCCTATGGAGAAGAACTAGTTGCTGATGCCCACCTCATACCTGCAGCTTCTCTTGGACAAAACGAAGCTGATGATATAAAGAAGTACATCTTATCCGACGATAATCCAACAGCAACAATTGGTTTTTCAGGGACAGAGCTAGGCGTGAAACCATCACCAGTTGTGGCATCATTCAGCTCCAGAGGTCCCAATCCACTTACTCCAGAAATACTGAAGCCTGATTTGATTGCTCCAGGTGTCAACATCCTGGCAGGCTGGACGGGCAGGGTGGGTCCAACTGGGTTGGAGAGTGATACAAGGCATGTGAGCTTTAACATCATTTCAGGAACATCTATGTCATGCCCGCATGTAAGCGGTCTTGCTGCACTAGTGAAGGCTGCCCATCCAGAATGGAGCCCTGCAGCCATCAAATCCGCCCTTATGACTACAGCATACACAGCCTATAAGAACGGAAAACCAATCATTGATGTTGCCACAGGACTTCCATCAACACCATTTGATCATGGAGCAGGGCATGTGGACCCTATTGCAGCCCTTGATCCAGGCCTCGTCTACGATGTCACAGTCAACGACTACATTGACTTTCTATGTGCTCTAAACTACAGCTCAGACCAAATTAAGCATACCACTTCCCAGGAATCCAGCTGTTCCTCAGGCAAGACTTACAGAGTCAGAGACTTCAACTACCCTTCATTAGCTGTCACTCTAGAAACAGCATCAGAAAATGGAGACGGTAGGGCAGTGAACTCTGTCAAATATACCAGGACCCTTACTAATGTTGGATCACCAGGAATATACAAAGCTTCAATGTCCGTGCATGATGGCTCAATAAAGGTTAGAGTGGAGCCAGAATCGTTGAGTTTCAACAGAATGAATGAAAAGAAGAGTTTCATAGTCACAGTTTCAGCTGATTCCATGCCCTCTGGCACCACCAGTTTTGGTCATCTAACATGGTCAGATGGGAGACATACAGTGACTAGTCCAATCACTTTTACATGGACATGAGAAAAGTGCAACATGAATGTTGCAAAGGGCCATAATCCCCGTTTCCTATACTTCATTATTCTCACCTCTTTTTTCAATTTCAGCAAGGTAAAAAAGTTTACAAGTACTTCATAATCATAAAGTGTACGCAGAACAAATGTATAATTTTCATTGGACTGAACTGTGGAGGAGTAATATATGTATTACCACATATACTTGCACTACGAAATGCTAAATGGTTTGAATTAACCCAGGTACAATTCCTTAATTTTTAATTTATTAGAGATCATCAAGAAAGTTAAAAGCAAGACAGAGTAACAAAAGAACAATTTTGGATGTAAAGAGACAATGGAGATGTTAACAGTAAGACACAATAACAAAAAGAGAAGGAATATGAAGATATCATGCCCCAAGTAATTTAAAGTTTCCTCCAGTTTAAAAAATAAAAGAAAAAACTGAACAGAAAAAAATGTAAAAATCCTCAATCCATCAAACAAAAGATACAGCAAGATATCATCTACAAAATCATAACTTATGCTAGAGTTTGACAGTACAATCTGGAATTGAAAAGCTAAGTACTCATTATATTCAAGCTCTCAAGTGCAAATTAATCTTTAAAATGCTCCAAACCCAATATTCAAGCTCTCTAATGCAAATTAACCTTCACCCAACAGACATGAAATGCTCCAAACCCAATAATAGCAATACATCTTTTGGATTTTCAACTATTAAGAAAAAGGTCACCATAACATTTCATTTGATTTTCCAAGTCCAACATCACCTAAGTTTCAGTAACCCCTCCCCAAACCAGGGTTACCTAATACGTAGTCCTAATTTTATTTTCACTTTGACACGTTTGAATATATTTGTCACATTTTCATTTATATATATAGCATGGACCAACTTATATTATATTACCTCTCGCTTCTCGATACCAAAGGTTAAGAGTCCTCAAATGGACTACATTTCTATTAAAATAAAATTAGTACCATATGCGTATTTTTAATACATAATTAGCAGGGGGAACCAGAATATTAGGTAACATTTCCCCCAAGGCCCCAACAGTAACAAAAATAAGGCATGCAGGGGGTTGGTAATGAATCAAAATACAGTTTCTGTAAAAAATAATGTAATCTAACTTATCTCATTGTTTTCCTAATAAACACAGGTTTATATCTACCAGATAAGGAGGACAACTTCCCTAATAATCATTAAATCAACAATGTCGATGATCGACTCACTGTTAACACTTTGATAACAATCCAGTAACTTGCTTGGTTATCAAAGTATGAAACCCACACTTTGATAACAATCCAATAACTTGCTCGGTTATCAAAGTATGAAATCCATACAATTCAAGGCAGGACACATGAATGAATATCAACTCGTTTCATTCATAGTAATAGTTCGTAACAATAAGAAAAGCTTCTGATATTACATATTGATAAATCAGCAGGACTGATAAGTCACCAACTATATAGGTCAAACAATGTTCATTAAAAGACATCACATAAACGCCATGCAAAAATACTTACTTCAGAAGTCACACAGAATCATCTGTGTAATGGCAAACAGGAAGGTAGTATGTATCTAATTGCCAATATTTCTGTCGTACACCTTTCCAGACATCCTCCGCAAGGCAATCTTTTACAGGCAAGGGAATTAACTGCGTAGTATATCCCAGGTTTTCAAGTTCCAATGAAACTATATTGCAGTAAACAACATGGAAGAACGCGTTATCTCCACAAAGACCATTGAAGAAAGAGTAAATACCCTCAGGTTTCAACAGTTTAGGAAGATGTTGGTGGAATTCTCTCATATCTTCGTAGTATTCTCCATATGTATCGAAGAATATACCTGAATTAAAATATCAAGACTATCAAAAAAGTGAAAGCACAAGAACAGACTAAGAATATCAAAGTACAGAAGCAAACAAAAGAAAGTGAAGTATCCCACAATAAGTTACAATCAAACCATGATATAAGACCTCACAAACATCAAAAGAAATAAGCAGAAAGTAAAGTGCATTAACTTCAAACACTATGATGATCAAGTCTAGTCTTTCATCATGCATTGCTGCAGCAACTTGCACACAACCTAATAATGATAGGAGCATGATACGTTCAATATCCAAAGTGATGGTTTAACACTATCTACATTGAGTCTTCAACCAATCTTCCGTCAGTAGTCTCAGTACAAAGGAAGTCCATCAACTAGCTCATTGCTGCTTCTAATTTAGCAATTCAAGGTGTAGAGTCGACCTTGGCCATGGCCACATATGCCACATTGGCATTTAAGGCCTTGCAAAGATTGCAAACAGCGAAAGAAACTACCATATATAAATGATACACGCCGAAAATCTAGAAATATTTACAAATGCATGAATAGCATGGACCCTCAAGATATTGTCATAAGAGGGAAGAAATATTAGAAGTTTTTAAGAGCATAATACCATCATAGGATTCAAGTTGGGGAAGTACATCTTGCCACCGACCAAACAAAATCTTCACATTTTCTTTCTCACCCCAGCCATTTCTAAGCATACGGTCATAAACCTCTGGGTGAGCCTCAACAATAGTATGTGAAATAGGATTATATTGCTGGATGGCCATATCTACCAGTCCCATTCCGAATCCAATATTCAACACGTGGCCTCCACCAGAGCAAATGGCTTTTGCATGAGACTCCATTAATGGTTTCTCCCATGCCATCATAACAGCCTTGCTATCTGCATCCATCAGCTTGTCCTCGCTAAAGCTAACTCTATCCTCCAAGTAACCCGCATCTGAATGGCCATCTTCTTTTGCATTTCTTGCAATGGTACCAAGTATCAATTCAGCTTGAACCCCTGCACAAGCAATATAATTAAAAATTCTAAACCAGATAAATCAAAAGATCAAAATTAACATCACATGTCTACCAACACTCAACAGACTTTAAATGACTCATTGGAATGCATCAACAATCACAGGTAATGTATAAAAACAAGTGCATCATCATTTGCATATATCTTGTTTATAGGAAGCGTTTTATAGGGGAATTTCAGGAAAGGAGGAAAAAACCAATTTTCCTGGATCCCGTTGACTAGTATTCGGTTCTATTCTCTTGAACTTCAAGGTAAGTAAACTGGCTGCCCCTAACCGGTTACCATTTTGTTATGGACAACAGTACCACTCACCATCTTCCAGATTCCACAATCAGCTCCCCCCCCCCCCCCCTCTCCTCCTTTCAGTCTATTATCATCCCCACCTGGTCCTAAGATATATTTTGTTCAACTTATTCTAATTTATTTCAAACAAAATAAGTGAAGATAAGCTTGGAGAAATGAAGATTTTTTCAAGCAATATTAGACAATGTACACACAGATAAGAAAAAATAACTTCACACAAAATAAGTTAGGAAAAAAAAAAAAAACATTTCAGATAAATTGATATAATTATATTTCAAATAAAAATAATTTTGAACCAAACAGAGCCTAAACCTGATTATTAAGTAGGTTAGTCCAGGAAAAAGAGGATCAGGTCGAAAAAGGGTTATTTCATATTAGGCCAAAATCACATTGGTCAGGTTGCCAGTAAATAAGCAAGGAAAAAAAGAGGGATGAGAGAGATAAAAACAAGTATACTAGCAATTTTTAGATTTTTCACCTTTTGTTTTCATTGAGGTAGAAGTTAATATCATTTCTTTCACTTAGTCAATATCATATCATGTCATATCTGATAAAGAACAGCAATTCAAATGTGGAATTCAAAAAAAAAAAAAATCCACCTACATAGCATATTAAAGCTTGAAAGATATAATTAAAGTCCATGCCTCAACAAGCATCCCAACATCATAAAGATATAGGTGGATATATATGCCTCTATTAACTACCAATTTGTTCATGTTTTTGTTCCAAGAAGGGGGTTATCTTAAGGCCCTCTTTCAGTTTATAGTTTATGCTGTTTTTCATAGCCATAGAGAGGTAAGCTTAAATGTTTTGAGTTATGATTTTTTTATTTTTTGGGAATTATAACTTTTAAATTTAATTGTCACAAAAAAAAAAAAAAAAACCCTTAAGCTATATATGCACACACAAATTTGGATGTAAATTTCCTTTACTAATTCTAATGCTTCGAACAAGCCCTGGGAATCCCTAAGGTAGATGCATTTGCATCAACCATAAGAACTCCCAATATAAACAACCAAGAAAGCAAAGAGAACTTGATGGGTTGGTTTTCTTTGAAGAAGCAACTATGCCATTCATAAGTCACCAGACTTTCTATAAGCATCAACATGCTCAAAATAAGAGATGAAGAAATATTGTTATACCATCTCTTCAATTAAAAAAAATAATATCATTAATTCAAAGTAACAAAGAAGACAAACGAACAAAAATTACATTAATAACAAATAGTTTTATGAGTTTTTATGGCCCCTTTCAAATACGTAATGCCAATAGGCTAGATTAGAAATTTAGAATAGTAAAGCAACACCTGATACCATGAAAATCAAAAGTATTGCAATCAAACAAGATAGTAGAAATCAATCACCTTGAAGTTCCTCCTATCAAGGAACTTCAATATATTATTGGGACATGTAATATGATTTGATATTGCAGAGATAAACTAGGAAAAACTTCTAATTGTCTTACTCTATAGTCTCCAATTACATCACATGACAAAATTCACACAATCGTGTATAATGTTCAAAGAATTTCAGGAAACAATGTACACAACACTTAAATTGTCCCTTCATCTACAAGATACATGATGGTACAATACCCATCATGTCATTTTCCAAGCTTAAATACAATGTAACACCAATCCTAGTTAGTATCCTATCTCATAAACTTACTACTCAAAGATTCGCGATAAATTAAAGTCATTAACATTGTTGTAGGGGTGCATTCTTTTTACCTTAAAGATATACTTCCTCTGTCTCCCTAATATTGCAATAATTACCATTTAGTAAGTTTTACAAATATTGCAACATTACCAACATTTGCATGTTTTCTCTATATCTATCTTATCTTCCCTATCTTTATTTTTCTCTATAATATATCTCTCCTCAATTTGATTTTCGTGTCTTCCCTATTGTTGCAATAAGATGGGAACGGAGGAATTAAATTTTAGGACTAATCAGGTCTCTGATCAATTCCAATCAGGTTTAAATATACAAAATTTTGTCAAAAACCACCCACTAAAAATACTTTTTGTGAAAAACCACCCACAATAAAAAAAAAAAAAAATGTTATAAAACACCACCCAAACTAAAAAAAAAATGTTGCAAAAAGCCACCCACTGTTGAAAACAGACCGTTGACCGTCCTCCCCCGGCGTTGACCACACTCCCCACCCCTAGAAAACCCTATAATTCACCGGAAAATTTTGGCCGTTCCTCCCCCTCGAAAACCCCTAACATTCACTCCCCCTTGAAAACCCCTAATATTCACCCCCTCCACCTCGAAAATCACTCCGACCACATTTTCCGGTGGTGGTATGAGGTTTTTCATTGTTTAAAGTGAATTTTAAAGGTTTTCAAGGGGGAGGGGGAAGGGGGATGGGACAGGTGAATTTTGTGAATTTTAAAGCTTTTTGCAACATTTTTTTAGTTTGTGTGGTTTTTTACAACATTTTTTTTTATTGTGGGTGGTTTTTCACAAAAATGTGTTTTAAGTGGGTGGTTTTTCACACAATTTCCTTAAATATATGGTGATTGGTGAATATGGGATAATCAAGTGAAGTACAAGTGAGAATAATGAACTTGTAAAATTATCAACATCATTTTTTATCTGCAATATATTGACTAATAGATAGGAAAAATTGCTTCTAACCTAATATAATAATTACTAATAAAGATGCTATTATACATACATATTCAAGATAATTACCATAGAAATGTATTGAGTAAAAATTAGGAAAATGAAAGAAAGAAAAAGAGAAAGATACCTGAATTAAGAAGGATATCGAAGGCATCTTGATGACCATTCTGCATAGCAAAATCTCCAGCACAGAGAGAAGAAGGAGAAAGAGCATTCCAAGGAGCGCCGGCTTCAAGAAGCTTACGGACGACTTCAGAGTGACCAAGCTTTGCGGCATGCATCAATGGAGTTAGGCCGTCAGCATCGAAGTAAGTGACGTCATATCCGGCACAAATGAGAGATGTAATGCCTGCTAAATCACCCACCCTCGCCGCTTCGCATAGTTTCTCTCCTTTGTCTTCCATGTCTGCGCTCAATGACTCCCTTCCACAGTTCCACCACACAATGTCAAAACTTTTAGGGAAAAATAAGTACTTCTTATGTCTCTAATTGTTTGCTCTACTTTTCTTTTTAAGGTGTCCCTAAAAGATTCTCCATAGCATTTTATATTTGTGTCAACTCATGTCGTCACGTGCACCATTTTTTGCCCAAAGCCTTAATAAAATGAATTTATGGTTTGGGACAAATAATTGGGGACAAAGGGAGTAACAAAGAATACAATCTTCGGCCAGTTCTTTTTAAATAATACTTCCTCTGTTTTATTAATATTGCAACAATAAATTTTTTATATTATTCATCACTCTTGTTTGACCATATAATATGATTTCTACGTTAAGCAAAATATAGTTGTTTAGGGTAAAAATACGCTAGACATGTGGTCCAATGAGAGAAGGCCACGTGTCAAACCCAGGTTGGTCCAAGTGGCCCAATAGCCATTTGACACGTGTCCCCTTCAGGTATCTTCTGAAATTGCGGCCTTCAAGGGCCCAATTTCTAAGAAGCGCCGTAAAACGACACAATAACCAAAATCTAGGTCAAGTGACCTAGATAAGGGCACACCTTCCAACGACCCTATAAATAGGAAGATATTTCCCCATTTTGGGGACACAATCAATCATTTTATTACACCTACTTTATCTCACATCAGAGAAATACCTGAGCTTGGAATCCAAGCAGATACCCACCTAAATTTCCGCACTCTCTATTCTCTTTCAATTTACTAACTTGATCGTCGGAGGCGGAGCTCCTACAACCGGAGTCTCCGTTGTTTTGCAGGTGAAGCTCGAGCCGGACCAATCTTTGTGACGTAACTCTCCCTAGGGACAAAAACACCCAAAACATTTGTGTAGGGAATAATTCAAGCCTTTAAATCCCACTAGCTTGAACCCCACTGTGATCATACACTAAAGTACGGTGGCGTCCAAAAGGGAAGAAGATAGAGCAAAAGAGTCGCCAACAAGTTTTTTAGGAACTTGTAAACCGTTCACGAGGTGAAGGTTACACCCCTTAACGATCCAAGAGACCGTCAACTTCATAAGGTCTAGAACCAAATAAGGGTTCGGGGATGAAGGTACAAATCCAACCTAAAAGAGATTGAACCTGCCCTAATAATAGGCCTCTACTTTATTCTGATCGTATTCATGTGCACTTTCTGATTAACATACATTCAATAGGATTAACCCTAAACCTGTTTATCTATGTTGGTTGAATTTAATGCACAAATAAACTATTATTGGCGATCACTTGAATTTATAATCAAATTAACCCTAACAAGATTATTAATTATCTTATTAAGCATGATTACAAATACAAATTCCCTTTAAACATGCAATAAAAGGTGTGATCAAGCAATAAATAATAAGCATCAAGCAATATAATAATAATCATGATGATAATAATAATCATCATAAAATTATAATCATAATCAAAACAATAATAATCATAAATAAAATAATCATTATCAAAATAATAATAATAATAATAATAATAATAATAATAATATTCATAATCATCATAAATTATAACAATTATAATCATAATCATGTTCATGTTAATATTAAAGCATAATAAAAATAGCAAGATCCTAGGCATGATACTAACGAGATTAATAGCAAACCCTAGCATGTCACTAAGCAATAAAAATCAAATCTTTAACCCTAACATGATACTAGCAATCATAAATATTAGGAAGAACATAGGAAGCATCATAGCAATCATATTTAATATTAAAATTAACCTAGACATGATACTAGGAATCATAATAACAATGTAAACATGATTTCTACATCATAACATCAATTAAAACCATTAAAGTACTTACTTTGATGCCTCGTACCTCTTTCTAATAACAAAATACACACGTTAGTAACTTCAAGGAAAATAATAAACAAAACAATTAAATTAAATAATTGAAAGAGAGATTTGAGACCAAACCCTCAGAAATTAAAACCTTTCACGTCTAGGGCGAAGGCAACTTCGAATATGGCTAGGTGTTTCTAGATCTTGCGAATGCAGAATTTTGTATGAGAAAACAAAGTTTAGAGGAAAAAGAGAAAGAATTGAAAGATTAAAGAATGCTAATTAAAACTGATTGTAGATGAATGATCGTGAGAATTGGTGAACATTGGTGAATGAAAACGGAGTTTTTAATACGATATTTATAGAGAAAATCAGCCAAAAAAGATAAATTAACAAAACAGAGTCTGACGCACAGGAAACAGAGCTGGCGCCAACCCTGACTAGTTGGCGTCAGGCGCTAGCACTAGCGCCAGGCGCCAATGGCTAGCGCCAGGCGCCAAGGCCTGGGGTTGGACGCCAAGCTTGATTTCAACGCGTTTTCGAAAATCCGATAAGTTTACCGTACTGGAGGATAAAATAATATAATTTCTTCGAAAATGCTATTTGATTTTAATTAAAACTCTGAAAAGTCAACAAAAGTCAACTTATCAATGCTAATTGAATTAGGAATGAAAAGAACCTTCTAGAAGAATCTAGAAGACTAAAACCATTCCTAATTGCATTAGGAATGATAAATCATATTAGGCCCTCCCCTAGATCATTGGGCCGCATATAAAGCTCAAACCGGGCCCAGTTTAGTAAATTGGTCATAACTTCCTCAATATTCATCGGAATTGGGCTTATAATATATCATTGGAAAGGTCTTTGCAAGCCCCATCCAACTACATTACTATTGGACCTATATCATGGACCAACCAAACTGGATTGACTGTTTTCTTAAAATAAAGTTTTCAAAAACAGAGAGAAGAGAAAAGAAAATAAAAACTTTCCGCAACACTAGACCTTTCCACACTTTCGTTTCATTCGATTATGATTCGACGTGAAAGGTACTCATCACTGGGTTTGGTTTTGGGGAGACACATTTGGGAGTCTACAGAAGCCCCCACTTTGACTGAGTTTGGAGAAACGCAAGTTTCAAAAACAAAAGTCAAAGTATCGATAGCTTAGGGACGGAGAATGATTCAGAACGTTCTGCGATCCTAAATCAATCTTGTAACGCCGATAACTGCAAACTAGCGTTAGTTAAACAGATAAAAGAGTTAAGAAACGCGTATCTTCCACCGTCGAGCACACGTCTCTGAAAGTAACCGATTTGTTGCCGCTTTACTGTTTTGATGACCTCCTGCAAGCTAGAGAATGTCATCCCGCTTGAAAACCGCTACGCCTGTAACTAGGGGTGAGCAAAAAGTCAGGGTACCCTGATATGGAACCGGAACCTGTTCGGAACCGCAGGTTCCGAACCCGGAACCTGTTGATCAGGTTCCGGTTCCGGGTAATAAAATTAGGAACCTGTTGCAACAGGTTCCGGTTTTGGGTAATAAAATTTTGGATCTAGAACCTGCAGTGTACCCTGTTAGTACAGGTTCCCTATAGGGTACATGAAACCGGAACCTATATGGTATTAAAAATTCTAGACAATTAGTGTTGGTTTGTTATATTTGAAGTACTATACTAAAGTTGTAAGCTTTTATTGTGATCATCTATTTTTACAAAAATAAATTTGTCACAATTTATCAAGTAACTATTAAACTTACTTTGACAGACAGGGTACCCTATTTAGGAACCGGAACTTGCAGGTTCCGGTTCCGGTTCCTATTTTTAGGAACCTGTTGCAACAGGTTCCGGTTCCGGGTCCTAATATTTTTACATGGTACCCTGCTACGCTCACCCCTACCTGTAACTGCTTCCAAATTAGAAGATTTCTTCGCCTGAAACTATCCTCTCCGCAATGATAATATTCCACATCCTAGGGAACATTATCGAAGATTATTTCTCTTGAAACAATCCTCATTCGCATTGACAATATTCCACATCATAGGGAATACCATCAAAGATTATTTCGCTTGAAATAATCCTCAGTTGCTCGTGACAACTCTCCGCAAGCTAGGGAACGTTGTCGAAGATATCTTCTCTTGAAGTCATCCTCATTTGATGCGATAATTTTCCAAAGGAAATTACCAAAGATCCACGCCTGTCGATCTTTAAAAGTTCGCCTGAACTTTGCTTCCGCTATGCCTGTACGTCGGCGCTCTTGTTGCTTTTAACCTGTATGTCGGTGCTCTTTGCTCTTGAACCTATATGTCGGTGCCTTTTGCTCTTAAACCTATATGTCGGTGCCTTTTTCTAATGAGCCAATGCTTAGGCGCTTTAAGCTAAGTGAGACGATCTCTTATCAGGTCGATCACTTTATGTAATCAAGCCGATTACTAAATCATGTCAAATTGCTTAGAGGGGCTAATTGGCTTACCAAGGAACCCAAAATATGTTGCAGAAGGCTAGCACAACCTCAACAGGTGGCTAGGTGCTTTGGCGTTGCTGAAAAACCATCAGCGCCAGCTATTAGGCGTTAGCGCCAGGCGCTGATGTTGGCGCCAGGCGCTAAGCCCAACTTGTGACGCCAATGCATAAGGACTGGCGCTAGCACGGGAATTTCTTTAAATACCCATTTTCTCTTCATTTCGTTGCTCTGTTCGTCGCGAAACTGCTCGAGGAACCGAAAGCTTCAATTACTCAATGCTTGCTCGTTTCTCAACCGAATTCGCTCAAATTTGTTGCAAATAAAAGCTCTTCTCATCTATTTTCCCGATCTATGTAAGTTTTCCTCAAACTCACATTAGTTTTTATGAATTCTTGGCATGAATATTCACGAATTTCATGAAAATTCGAATTTTATGATGCTCAATTTGTTTTTTTTGTCAAGTTTTATGCCATGAAATTGCTTGATTATGTTTGTATATTGCATTAGGAGTAATTTGAGACTTATTTGACTCAATTTGGTGAAGAAATGAGCAATTTGCCATTGTTGGACCTCTTAAGGTCGTGAAGAACAATGTGACTCGTTCTTGATGTTTTTGCTAGCAATTCTTATTCAATTTGTCACAATAATCACCATAGTGTTGCAAGAAATTGTTTGATTGCTTGAAAAAATGATGTCATGCTCAATTTGAATTTGTGCTCTTTTTTAGTACTACGTACTCTGTTTTTGCGAACATAGTATCATGCGGCTAGGCGAACCTTAGATACTATAGAACCTTAATTTATGATAATTCTGCACAATGTAGCATGGCTAGACAACGAGGCTCGGGTTCACGGTCCCGAAACACTAGACGGGAGCATGAGCCCGTGGAGGATGACGCCACGCCGTCCACTTCGCTTGGTCGGCTTCCGGAGTGGGATGAACAGACCCTGTTCTTCGCTCCTGTCCACCACATTTCCGAGAGGGTGAGACGGGGTACCGAGCTCGGGAGGACACGGCATCACGGCTCTGGCTGTGACGGTTTAGGTGATTTGTACAGGATGCACATCGTCAGGGATCTTGAGACGAGGCTCCTATGGGAGTCTTGCGGGCTAGCTACTCTGTTTGAGACCTCCGAGGCTATGGTCGCCTCCAGCGGGGGTCATCACGTAGTGCGCAGTTTGGTGGAGTTCTTCTGGGACACCACCAACACCTTTCATTTCCCCTGGGGCGAGATGATGGTCACCCCTACGGATTTCAGTCTCATCACTGGACTGGAGTTCACTTCTGTGCCACTGCCGTTTGACGGTAGGATCGACGTCTTCTCTTCAGAGGTCGAGGAGCTGTTGGGGCCGATCGTTATTCGCCGCTCGACGCTGGCAGCAGCTCTTGACGACGATGCGACCACCCGAGAGCAGCGGGTGCGCATCTTTGTGCTGATGTTGTTGTCAGGGACATTCTCCCCTGACAAGGGTAGTAGGGCATTGCTTTACTATCTTCCTGCTGTCCGTGATCTTCAGCGGATTGGGACTTATGACTGGGCCAGCTTGGTCTATGCTGACTTCGTTCGTGCGCTGAGGGACTCGTGTCGTCACCGGTCCTTTAGGACGAACGTCGCTTTGTCTGCTTTCTGGCAGGTCGTAGAGGTAAACATTATTCCCTATAAAGTTTAGCCCTACATATTAATTAACATTTACTCACACTTTTAACTCCTTGTAGATCTGGTTCTACGAGTACTTTCCTTCCGTTGCGCGGGCGAGACCATCGCCGAGGGTATTTCCAGTGAGCGCCTCTTGGGGCGGCCACCACGTGGACATGTCTACTGCACGTGTCCGGAGCTGGATCATCTCGGTACGACTTTTAGTGTTTATCTTGCTCTTCCGCGGTGCATTAGATATATTCTTGCCTGATTGATGCTTTTTATAGGGACCTGAGGTGGTATACCGACCGTGGGGCGGTTGGACAATCCCTGGATTAACCGCATAGTACTCTGCTGAGCGTCGCTATTTTCTGGGGACTTATGGAGCGGTCGCGTACTTAGGAGAGAGGGTCGCTAGACAGCACTCTTCTGATGTCTTCGTCGTTCCTGCCGCTTCACCACGTCATATGTTTGACGAGGCGCGATTGTCAAGCATGTCTGAGGGAGTTGGTACCCCTTGGCGATCCCATGCGATCCTCGGGCGGTGTTATGCTGAGGAGGTACTACCTTTGTTAGCTCCAGCGCCTGTACCGACTGAGGATGTGAGGGTAAGATTCTTAGCTTTTATTTTTCGCTAAGTAGCCCCCAAGTAATACTTTACTGATTTTTTCTGTTTTATCAGGACAGTGATGCTGAGTTCGTGCCGCCCCGTATGTCTATCCACTACCAGGGGATGTACGGGTCGATCGAGGAGATGATTTCTTCGGCTCCCGAGGGCGAGCGCTTCGTAGAGTGGTTGATTCCTCGCCACCAGACTAGTGTAAGCCTAGTTTTAATTCAGAATTTTGTGTTCATTTATCGTGCATTTTTACTGGCTTATTTTTCTGACAGTTTTCACGCGAGGTGGTTTCGGCTATGGCACGATGCATAGATGCCTTCCGGAGCCAGCTCGTCCGGATGAGGAACGCGGCCACCTGTCGTCGGGATGACGTTGTCCGAGAGGTAACCTTTCTTTAATCATTTTTTTTGCATTACTGCTTCAGTTTTACTTTGTTTCTGATTTAATTCTTTTTGCAGGGCCGGCCTATCTCTTCTCACACCCGCACGAGACCTGAGGGGCGGAGAGATCCGGCGAGGTCTAGCTCGAGACGTCGTCGCACTTCGTCAGGGGGTAGAGGCGGTCGCTCTGAGGCTGCTCGAGCCGACGTTGCTGAGGGCTCGGGATCTTCTTCTGAGGGTGCTCCTGCTGCACCGGTAGGAGAGGCTACCTCGGCTTTCAGAGGTGGTGGGATGTACGAGGTCGGCTCGTCATCGCAGCAGCCTCCGCGGCTTCAGCCTCAGGTTGATCCTGGTTGGAGTGGTCCTATTTGAGTCTTCCTCCTCCCACGGAGACTGGAGCTGGTGCTGAAGCTGGAGCCGGTGGAGAGGTGACTTCTTGTACGGCGCAATTTTATGGTATGATGGGCCTACGTCCTCCGGCGCCATAGTTTGTTCCTGTGTATATTTTATTTTGACTTTTTTTTTTTATATAGAACTTTGCCTTTGACTCATCATTTAGAGACACGTTTTGTATTTTTATGTTATCATAAATTTATTTGATTGTTTATTATTATGTGTATGTTAGTGTGTGCAAAAGAAGTGTGACAACAATTTTGCGCAAAAATTCCATCATTTTTATTATTGATGGAGGATATTATCCGACTCTCTCCCCAAAAAGAAAAAATAAAAAAAGGAAAAAAAAAATGTCGGGTTTTGGAATTTAAAATAAAGTCCAAAAAAAGAATAATATAAATTAAAAATAATAGCTATATTTAATTAATTAAGAGAAAAAAAAAGATAGAAAAGATGTTTAGGAATATTAAACGGAGCCATAAAGTCATTAACCAAGTCGAGTTTAATATTAAAAACACAAACTGAGCACGCGCGGCTGTCTTGGTGACTTGGCGCCAGCTGGCGCCACACTATGGCGCGTGGCGCCAGGCGCTACACTTAGCGTGTGGCGCCAAGCTCTGGCGGTTGGCGCCAATCTCGGGGGTTTGACGCCAATTGACGCTGATTTCGTGTTTCAGTCTGATTAAAACTCTTCGCAATTTCTGTATAAATAGCCCCCTGCCCAGCCGATTCTTCTCATAATTCGAGAGAATAAAATTATTCTCTTCTTTAGAAAAAATAATAATCATGTCTTTAGCCACTAAAACCTTCACCCAATACACTCATGAATGGTGTCGATCTCTTAATGCTAGAGACAAAAAAGAATTAGATTTATTTCACCTTGGGGGAATTTATGGCATCAAAGGGGTAGATCTAGACCTAGACTTTATACATACCGCTTTAGAATTTTGGAATGTTGATACGCATTGTTTCAAAATAGGGTATGATGAGATTAGCCCTTTGCCAGAGGAATTTGGTGCTATCTTAGGCTTCCCTGCAATAGACCTCGTAGTAATCCCTAGAGTAGATGCATACTATTATAAGGATTTCGAGCGCTTCTTTAATTTAAAGGAAAGGGATTTATCAAAAATAGTAGCTGGCAATATGGTTAATTTGAAAGAATTTGCACGCTATTATTTTGATAAACATCTTTCTTAATCTTTTCATATATATAGAAGAAGGGCGTTCTTATTTTGCATGCTAAATCAATTTTTTCTTAGTAGTGGTAAAAATAATGAGGGTCAATCAATTATCACCACTGTACTAGAACAAATTGAATCAAGAAGGAATCCAATGCCATTAATAGTTGGAGAGACCATGATTAGTCTCGATGAATTGAAAAGGGACCCAAAAGCGCCTTTTCGCGGTTCTCCAATTTTATTACAGGTAGAAAAATAATATTTTTAATTACAGAAATAAAAAAAATATATTTTTGTATTGTAATAATAATTTATTTGCATTGCAATTTTTTTACAGATGTGGCTAATGGAGAGGCTAGGATTAATTAGCCCTCCGGATGACATTGAAAATAATACTCCCAATTGCTTAGTGAGAAGGAAGAAGCGCATCCCTAAAATTGGGCGTCATGGGTGGATAAAAGTATTTGAATCACGTGATTTTGCTATCAAGTGGGTCATCCCATGGTGGAAAATAGAAAGGATGGTTGGTGTTAACAAGCAACTTTTCTGCCGTCTTCCAAGCTTGTCTCGTGTAACCTATTATTACCCCTGCAGGGTAAAAAGCCAATACGGCTTGCTTCAGAATATTCCTTTCGGGGAACTTCGTCCTCCCTATGAGTACCTTATATCTAAATAAGTAGATAGATTCGATGCTTACTGGAGCGCTAGACCTTTATGGGAAGTGATTACCCAAAAGGTTCCTCCTTCTTTGCCTAACGATGTAAAGAAGTGGTTGCTGAAGAAATCTTCGATTGATCAGGGTAGAACCGATGTGAAGAATCGTCTAGGTGACAGGGTGACTCCTGCCAAAGAACGTTTAGGTGCAAGAATTGAATTCAAAACACCTACAATGCCTAGGAAGAAAAATACTACCAAAGACAAAGGAAAAAGGAAACCTAACACCACAGACAAAAAAGCTTGGGTGGAAAAGAAGCATGGAGTGCTAGCTGAAGGGGAGACAATCTACTCCAAAATTGAATGTAGGTCCTCTAAAGGATGCCTACTAGCTAAAGTAATGGATGAAGAGGAGGAAGCAGAAAAGAATTGGAAAAGAGCTAGAAAGGAAAATAAAGATTAAAAGCATTGCTTAGCTTTAGATTTATTAGACTTAGATTGTTATTTTTATTTAAAGTTAATTTATTTCAGCCTTATTTAAATTCCATCATTAATGTAATTTTATTTTATTAATGAAATTTTAGCTTTCAATTAAATTGTTTACTTTAAATTCATTTTATTAAAGCAATGAAAATCGAAAAAATTAATTCTCCAGAAATTCTTCGAGTACAGAAGTCAAAAATTTTCCGAAAAACACCGAAATTCGCCCAGATTTTATTCCCAAATTGGCGCCAGCTATTGAGGTCTGGCGCCAGGCGCCAATTCCATCGGCTGGCGCTGATGACTTTTGGCTGGCGCCAGGCTCTGTTATGCGACGCCAATAATTTGCCGATTTTCTGTTGACTTTTTAATTGATTCTGGAACGCGGAGATGTCGAAAAATAAAGTGGCCGCACCCGTAAAAGGTTGCCTACGTATCCTTTCTTAAGGAATCAGGCCGAATGTAGCTATCTTGAGTATCCTACTCAAGTAATTATGGGTAGTATTTCTTAAGTTGGTCAAGATTGGTCATGTTTGAGAATTCATTGCCATCCATATCAGTTAGTTTTACTGCACCTCCTGACAGGATTGTTTTGACAATGTAGGGGCCAGACCAATTAGGTCTAAATTTTCCCCTTGGGTCTAAAACATTTTTCCTTAGTGCTTTTAATACCAAATCCCCTACTTTGATATTTCTTGTCTCGACCTTCTTATTAAAATGCCTAGCCATACGAGTTTGGTAACACTGAGTGTGATGTAGAGCTTCTAGTCGTTTTTAGTCGAGTAGAATCAATTCTTCGTATCTTGCCCTGGTCAATTCAACTTCATCGAGTTTACTCTCTAACGCGATGCGTAGAGATGATATTTCTAGTTCGACAGGTTGTACGACATCCATTCCATATACTAAGGAAAATGGCGTATTTCCTGTTGATTTACGGATTGACGTGCGATAACCCCACAATGCGAAGTGAAGCTTGTCGGGCCAATCCTTATAATTTTCTGTCATTTTCTCGATGATAGTCTTTAGATTTTTATTAGCTGCCTCGACTGCTCCGTTTGCTTGAGGTCTATAAGGGGAAGAATGATGATGTTGAATGCCGTATTTTTGTTGCAATTCTTCACATTCAGCTTGAAAGTGAGTTCCATTGTCACTTATCATTTCATGTGGGACTCCATATCGACAAATAATATTTCTTTCGATAAAGAGTGCTACATGTTTTGCAGTGAGTTTAGCGTATGATTGCGCTTCGACCCACTTTGTAAAGTAATCAATTGCTACTAGAATAAATTCGTGGCCTCCTGTTCCTGGGGGAGTGATTTTGCCAATTATGTCAATTCCCCATGTAGAGAATAGCCATGGCGATGTGTAGGTGTAGAGCAAAGATGGAGGGACATGTTGTAAATTGGCATAAATTTGGCACTTAGGGCATCTTTTTACATATTGATGGCAATCCCTATTCATTGTAGTCCAATAATATCCTTCTCGCATTATTTTCTAGACTAACATTTTGCCATTTACATGAGTGCCACAGATTCCTTCGTGAACTATTCTCATTACTCTTTGTGCATCCACCTTTCCTACACATAGAAGAGCTCGACCTTTAGGTACCCTTTTATGTAGCTCGTTGTCTATGTGTACATATTGAGAAGCCAAAAGTCTCAATGCTCGCTTTGCTCTTTTGTCAGCATGAGGAGGGTATTCTCCATTGGTGACATATTTGAGTATGTCTGTGTACCATGGTTCTTCTTCTTGTTCTTCTTCTTCGCCTTGGACTAAGTCGTCGTCTTCTATAGCCTGGATATATGCTGGTTTGTGCCTTTTTTCGATAGTTAGAGGCATTTGCTCAATTTCCGTGGGGATCCTAATCATTAAAGCTAATCTTGCCAAGGCATCAGCAAATTGGTTTTCTTCTCTAGGTAGATATGTGTATTCTACCTTCTCTAACTGATCGGTAAGAGTTTCCAGATAGGTTTGGTAAGGGGCTAGGCTTTCGCTCCTTACTTTCCACCTTTTGGATATCTGATTGATGATCAAAGAAGAGTCTTCGAATATCCTTAACTTCTTTACTCCCAATGCCAAGGCTGTTTCAAGGCCTACCACGCATGCTTCATATTCAGCAACGTTGTTGGTAACGTCGAAATCAAGCTTTATTGAGATTGGAACGTGCTCTTCTTTAGGTGATACTAGTAGCACCCCGACGCTACATCCCTTTTGGTTTGAGGCTCCGTCAAAATACAAGGTCCAAGTATCATCTTCAGTGACCTACCATTAAGTCTTCATCTGGAAATTCATTGTCTTGTATTGGCGTCGAGTCTTCTATTGGAAAATCTGCTAGAAAGCCTGACACCGCAGATCCTTTAATAGCTTTTTGTGGCATAAACCGTACATCGAATTGGGCTAGATTGACTATCCATCTTGATATGCGTCCATTGAGCGTAGATTTCTCGAACAGATACTTGAGTGGATCTAGTCGGGAGACTACGAAAACGGTATGCACCAACATGTAATGTCTTAGCTTAGTTGTGGCCCACACCAAGGCGAGGCACAATTTCTCGAGCGGTGTATAGCGTGTTTCGTATTTGAGCATCTTTTTACTTAGGTAATAGATTGTGTTCTCTTTGCCTTCTATCTCTTGTGCTAGCATGGCTCCCATTGTCTCTTTGGTAACCGTCAAGTATAACCTAAGAGGTATTCTAGGAAGTGCTGGCGCTAATACGGGAGGATTTGCGAGATAGGCTTTGATCTTTTCAAAGGCTTTTTGACACTCGTCATCCCATATTACTGGTACATTCTTCTTGAGCTTCTTGAAGATTGGTTCACATATCGTCGTCAGTTTTGATATGAACCTACTTATGTATTGCAACCAGCCAATAAATCCTCGAATTTGTTTCTCGGTCTTGGGCGATGGCATTGACATGATTGCTTTAATCTTGGTTGGATCTACTTCTATTCCTCTAGAGCTTATGACGTATCCCAAGAGCTTGCCTGAGGTGACTCCAAAAGCACATTTTGATGGATTCAACCTCATGTTATATTTTCTTAGCCTTTAGAAGAATTTCCTTAAGGCTACTTGATGGCCTGGACGGTCTTTTGATTTTACAATCATGTCGTCGACATATACCTCGACTTCTTTATGCATCATGTCATGGAGTAAAGAAGTTGCTTCACGTTGGTAAGTAGCACCCGCGTTTTTCAACCCAAATGGCATTACCGTGTAGCAGTAAGTGCCTGTAGGCATCGCTCGAAGTGCGCCTACGTTAAAAGCATGTGATGAATATGCTTGGCACTCATAGGAAGTGGGAATTGACATTACGATTAGGGACAAATAAAGTAGGGAGCCGCCAACAAGTTTTTAAGGAACTTGTAAACCGTTCACGGATCATAAAAAGGCAACCACGATAAGGGACAACGATAGGCAACAACGATTGACCCGTGAAGGTTACACCCCATTCATAATCCATGAGATTACTAACTCCATATGGTTCGGAACCACGAAAGGAGGATTGGGGATGATGGTACGAAGTGAGTCATGGAGTCACATTCGCCCGTATTGGCCTCTACTTGATTCTTATATTGAAAAGCATTCCTGTGATCTCAAAGGCATACAAACAATAATTCAATTCGCTCTAAACTATTATTTAACTAAATTGGTTCAAAATTAATGCACACATAATTCTAAAAATTTGATGATCACTTCAATTATTAATAAAATTAAAAGGATCCTAAACTGGTTGTCCAAATTATCTTATTAGTCGTGATTTTCAATTACATATTCCCTTTAAACATGCAATATGGTGATCAAAATAAATAATAGAATCAATATTAATATAAAAACCAATTTAATCATAATTCCAACAACATAAAATCGTTAGAAAAATAAAAATAATAAAAAGAGCATGAACCTTACTTCGAATCTGTTTGTTTGCAACTACAAAATAATAAACGAGTTAGTAACTTCAAGGAAATAATAAAACAATAACTAAATTAAATTAAATAAAACAAGGTTGATTTTGGGGCCAAACCCTCAAACGATTCTACCTTTCACGCCTTGGCTTAAGGACAGAACCTCGAGTAAAATATGGACTCCTTTAAGTGCTTGAAGAAGGAATTTTGAAGTGAAAAGGGTAGGCTAGTGTTTAGGTTAATAGCATAGAAGAGAGAAAATAATAATAATTGAATTCTGGTTGCCCCGTACATCAGAAATGAGGGGGTATTTATAGGGAAATGTGCTGAGGGAGCACACGGAACCCTAAAATGATAAAAACCCTAAAAAAGTATCCCGTGACACGGTCAGACTGTACCGTGACACGGTCAGGCTGTACCGTCAGACGGTACATATTCCTGTGACACGGTACAGTTTTGGAGTGACGCGGGAAATTTTCAGAAAACGGAACGAAAAACGCGTTAAGGGTTTACGCGGAAAGGACACGGAACTTCCCGTGTCACGGCAGACCTCCCGTGTCACGGGAAGTCCCACCGTCAGACGGGAAGGGTTCCCGTGACATGGTCAAGCTGTACCGTGACACGGTCAGTTCCAGTCCATTTTTCCGTCTAAATTCATTTTTAACCCTAATTTCTTTCGGCTTTTTAAGTGCCGATTGATAATTTCGGGGTTTTTTCTGACTTTTATTATTCGGACTAAAATAATAAAATAATAAAATAAAATAAAATAAAATGTTTGGGCCAAAAATAAATAATAAAATAAAAAGGTTTGGGTTTAAAATTAATTAACAAGTTTTGGCTAAAATTAAAACTATGCTTTTACCAAACACCAAGACTGATCCATAGACCTTTCAAAAATAAGAATTTAATAAAATACGATTTTTTTTAAGCACTCTCGGGATTAAATACTAAACCTGACCAACAGTGGCGGTGAAAGGTTATTTATCATCGGGTTTGGTTTTAGGGAGACATTTTTAGGTGTCTACAGAAGCCCCCACTTTGACTGAGTTTGTAGAAACGTCAGTTTCGAAAACGATAGTCAAAGTAGCCGACAGGGACGGAGAATGATTTAATGCGATCCTAAATCACTCTATGTACGCCGATACCTGCAGAAAAGGTTAATCCCACAGATAAAAGAGTAAAGGGATAGAATACATATCTGGCACCAGTGTGTCGGTGACAAACAAGTTTGTTATTTTCCTATGCTTGAAGGAATCTACCGAGTGACATTGATTGAAACGCTTTCCATGCTTGAGGAAAGCCGACTGAAGAGTTTGGCAGTTTTCTAAGCCTGAAGAAAGCTACCGGATAATACCTTCCATGCCTGAGGAAAGTCGACGAACAAATTTGGTGTCATTCTATGCTTGAAGAATTCCACCGATAATGCCTTCCATGCTTGAGGAAAGCCGACAAAGGAATTTTGTGGTTTTCTATACTTGAAGAAAAATCCACTGATGATGCTTTCCATGCCTGAGGAGAGCCGACTTGGCGGTTTTCTATACTTGAAGAAAAATCCACCGATAACGCTTTCCAAACCTGAGGAAAGCCGACTTGGCGGTTTTCTATACTTGAAGAAAAATCCACCGATAACGCTTTCCAAGCCCGAGGAAAGCCGACTTGGCGGTTTTCTATACTTGAAGAAAAATCCACCGATAACGCTTTCCAAGCCTGAGGAAAGCCGACGATTGCTGAAAATTGATAAGTGTATGGTGGTTCGATTATCCCCAAACGTGGGCCGCAGATGATTCACAATTTTAAGCCGATTATCCGACCATATTAAATGCTTAAAATGCCGAAAAATAGGCTTTGACGCTTGCCAGGGGTAAAATGGTAATTTTAGCCCCCCTTAAAAATCAGTTGGGATTTTCCGCGTAAATGTAGCGAAAAATAATCGCTCAATAAACTCGGAAAGTTAGCCAAACTGGTCAAAAATCCAAGAATGTTCCCTGACCAAGCTCAGTTTTGCCGCGCCACGTCATCAGGTTCCCGTGACACGGTCAGGGATTCCCGTTAGACGGGACTAGTATCCCGTGTCACGGGACTCCTATTTTTTTTTCTTTTTCTTTTTTTTTTCTTTTCGCTGTTTGAATCAGTCAACAACGGTCACTTTATCTCTTTTTTGTCCTTTTCTGTCTTTAAATTCGCATGCTTGCTTTCACCATTTCACCATTTCACATTTCTTCTTCACACTTGCTTTCACCCTTCACCATTTTTTGCTTTTTTCTTACCAAAAACTGCCGCGCCACGCTTGAGGTTAACCGCCGGCCGTCGAAGCTCGCCGTGACACGGTAACGGCGACCGTGACACGGTTAGTCCACAAATCTTCTCTCTTTTTTTGTTTTGCTGCGGTTTTTTTTTTCTACTGTTCTGCGCTGCTGCTGTCTGCCGTTGCTGCTTCTGTTTCTGTCCCGGAGCTGCCGCCCAATTCATCGGAGCTCCGTCAGCGTTGAAGGTCGCCGTGACACGGGACTGCTTCTCCGTGTCACGGTTAGTGTTGACCGTGTCGCGGCAGCTGCGCTGGTGGCCGGAACACATTTTCGAGTTTTGGAGTTCGAATTTCACCAATTTTGTTTTAATTTCTCGATCTTCTCCTCATTTTTGACCCTCTACAAACATTCATGTAAGCTCCCTTTGATTTTTGCTTTGAATTTGCTTCACATAAACAATTTCATGACAAACCCTAAAAAAATCAATTTGGGGATTTTTGATTTTGACGCTTTATGTTGAAATTCTTGCCATGGTTTTATTGTATATGTATACATGTATGTTTGTGAGAAATTTGAGACAAAAATTGCATGATTTGATGGAGAATTGAGCAAATCACCATTTTTGGGTGCTACTTTGTGAAATAATGTTCATGTTTTGAAATGGTAAAAAAATGGTGGTGAATCTTGTGAAATGATGTGTTGATTCATATTTTGCATATGTACTATATTGTCATGGAGAACATAGTATCATGCGGCTAGGAGAACTGTAGTATTAGTTTGTCATGGAGAAACTAAATACCATAATTTTTGCCAATTTTTAGCCTTGAGGTAAAAATTTAGCATATAATTCAATAAACAACTAAATAACTTAGGAAATGATGCTAAGTATTTAGATTTTTATTTTGCAATTTAAAATGTTTAGGAAATGATGCTAAACATTTAGATTTTAATAAAATTTAGCATATAATTCAATAAACAACTAAATAACTTAGGAAATGATGCTAAGTATTTAGATTTTTATTATAAATATGCAACTTGAATTAAATGTTTAGGAAATGATGCTTAACATTTATATATGCAACTTGAATTAAATGTTTAGGAAATGATGCTAAACATTTAGATTTTAATAATAGCATGCCTAGACGACGAGATTGCGACCTTTCTACTCTCGGCCGGCGTCGAGCTTTTCAGGAGGACACTCCCACTGTCCCTGAGGGCATGGACGACGACGTCTTGGAGTCCGAGCCTTGGACTTGTACGAGTAGGGGTAGGTGGGTTCCACCTCTGTGGACCCCAGACCAGCTGTTTTCTGCCGTGAAAACCACGTCTCTCACCGCGCGCTCTCCGGCATAGTCGATGGCACACTTCGCCAGCATGGTTCCGGGGCCGGTGATTTGATCCCTCAACTTCACCAGGTCATTACGAGGGATCCTGCTACGAGCGCCCTATGGGAGTCGTCTTGCTTGGTCAATTTCTACGCGGCGATTGTAGGGTTTCGCAGCCCCCGGGGTTGCGGCGCGACGGTCGTTCGCGCATTGTTGGAGTATTTCTGGGATACTACCAACACGTTTCACTTCGCTTGGGGTGAGATGACGGTGACCCCCTTGGACTTCAGCATGATCAGCGGGCTGCGCTTCACTGACCAGGCAGTAGGCCAGATGTCTGATCTATCCTGGACATCGGCTGAGGTAGCTGATTTGTTGGGTCCGATCGTTCAGCACATCAGGACTCGACCGGTGTCTCGAGGTGGTCCTAGGAGTGGACGATCTGAGTCGGCTTCAGTTCTTGCTCGCGGCTTCGATAGGAGGATACGACGGCCGAGCAGCGGGTGCGGATCTTTATCTTGATCCTGATTTCGATGACCCTCTCTCCCGACAGGAGTTCACGCGTGCTCCTCTGCTACCTCCCCTCTTTGACCAGGATCCCCGAGATAGGATCCTACAGCTGGGCCAGTCTTGGGTACGCGGATCTCCTTCTGTCTCTACGTCATGGATGCCGTCAGCTGAATGACGATGTCAATGCCCCAAGTGGAGAAAGGCCATGGAGAAGTATACGTGTGAAGAAGCGAAAGTGGAACATGCTGTAAGTTTGCATAGATTTGACACTTCATACATTTCTTGACGTACTCGTGACAATCTCGCTCCATAGTAGTCCAATAGTAACCTTGTCGTTGAATCTTTTGGACTAACATCTTTGCATTCATGTGAGTTCCGCATATACCAGCATGAAGGTATTCCATGGTTTTATGTGCTTCTTTCTTGGTTATACATAAGAGATTCCTTCCCGTTGCGGTTATCTTATGGAGTTCTCCTCTAATGAGCACATACTGTGAGGCCAGGAGCCTCAAAGCACGGCGTGCCCTTTTATCAGTATTAGGAGGATATTCTGCTCTTGTCACATAATTAAGGATGTCTGTATACCATGGTTCTTCATCTTCTTCCTGTGATTCTTGTTCATCATCAAGTGCATGAACATAAGCTGGTTCATATCTTCTCTCTATGGTTAGTGGCATTCTGATCGTGTCAGCTGGAATTCGCACCATTGATGCTAACTTAGCTAGTGCGTTGGCGAACTGGTTTTCTTCTCTTGGCAAATACGTATATTCCACTTCATCTAGTTGCTCCGTGAGAGTTTCCAGATGAGCTTGATACGTAGCGAGACTTTCACTCATCACTTTCCATCTCTTAGAGATTTGGTTAATGATAAGTGACGAGTCACCGTAGATTATGAGTTTCTTGATTCCCAAGGAGACAGCTGTTTCTAATCCCAAAATGCATGCTTCATATTCTGCGGCATTGTTGGTGACATCAAAGTCGAGCTTCATGGAAATTAGGATGTGTTCTTCATTAGGGAATACGAGCAAGACTCCCACGCCACATCCTTTTTGGTTTGAAGCTCCATCGAAATAGAGCGTCCAACTATCGTCTTCGGTCATGAGTAAATCTTCATCAGGGAAATCGTACTCATCTTCTTCTTTTTCAGTTTCTTCTAATGGAAAGTCTGCTAAGAAGTCAGAAACTGCAGAACCTCTGATGGCCTTTTGTGGCACAAATCTCAAGTCAAATTGATCTAGATTGACTATCCACCTTGATAATCTGCCGTTGAGTGTTGCTTTCTCGAACAGGTATTTAAGAGGATCCATCTTAGACACGACATGGTTTGTATGAGTGAGCATGTAATGTCTTAGTTTCTGTGCGGCCTATACAAGTGCGAGACACAACTTCTCGAGAGGCGTGTATCGCGTCTCATATCCTTGGAGTTTCTTGCTCAGGTAATAGATTGCATTCTCCTTGCTTTCGATCTCTTGTGCTAGCATTGCCCCCATCGTTTCTCTTGTGACCGTAAGGTAGAGTCGAAGAAGAAAGTCAGGTATTGCTGGCGCTAGCATGGGTGGGTTTGCCAAATACTCTTTGATTTTGTCGAAAGCCTTTTGGCAGTCATCATCCCATGTGAATGGGACATTCTTCTTAAGCTTCTTGAATATAGGTTCACATATCGTTGTGAGCTTTGATATGAACCTACTTATGTACTGCAACCTTCCAATGAAGCCTCGAATCTCCTTCTCATTTTTGGGTGGTGGCATGGCCATGATCGCTTTTACTTTTGAAGGATCTATTTCAATCCCTCAGGAACTAATCACATATCCAAGTAATTTGCCTGACGTGACTCCGAATGCACATTTTGCTGGATTTAATCTCATGTTGTACTTACGGAGTCTTTCAAAAAACTTGCGAAGTGCGACAATATGGCCTGGGCGATCCTTAGACTTGACAATCATATCATCGACATAGACCTCCACTTCTATGTGCATCATGTCATGTAAGAGTGCTGTAGCTGCTCTTTGGTAGGTGGCATCCGCGTTTTTCAACCCGAATGGCATTACCGTATAGCAATATGTACCCCACTGTGTGATGAATGTGGTTTTCTCCATGTCTTCTTCGGCCATCAATACCTGATTATATCCGGCGTAACCATCCATGAATGACAGGAGTGCATGGTTTGTTGTATTATCGACCAGAATGTCAATGTGAGGTAGAGGGAACCCATCTTTTGGGCTTGCTTTATTGAGATCCCTGTAATCAACACACATTCTGACCCTTCCATCCTTCTTTGGAACTGGAACCACATTTGCTATCCATTCCGGATACTTGGATACTTTGATGAAACCTGCGGCCAATTGCTTCCTAATTTCTTCCTTGATTTTGAGAGCCACATCTGGTTTCATTCGGCGCAACTTTTGTTTGTCAGGCTTCATACCTGGAATGAGTGGTATCGTATGTTGAGCTATATCCCTGTCAATTCCTGGCATATCTTGGTATGACCAAGCAAATACATCAACAAATTCACTTAGCAAGTTAATTAGCTCTTTGCGTTCATCTTGACTTAGTGTTAATCTAATTTTTACTTCTTTAACAGTCGTATCATTGGAAATGTTAACTGTTTCTGTATCTTCAATAACTGTTGTTTTATTTTCGTGTTCTTCCATTGCTTTTATTATTTCTTTGTCATTTTTATCATTAACAAAGCAATATTGATCAGGGCTAGGGGGATGGCACGCATCGTAAGCAAAGGTACTCATTTTATTGAATTCACTGGCTAATACATCAAGAGAGGCAAGGTCAGCTGTGACCTCACCAGAATTATTAGGACTAGAAGGATAGGACTCAACAAGAGACTCAGGGTTGAACTCTATAGCAGAAAGAGGGTCAGACTCAGACTCTAAGGACTCATCTACAGACTTAGACTCAGACTCGGACTCGGACCCAGACGATTCAGACTCATCAAACATAGGACCCTCGCCAGTGGTTATTTCCAACTTCTCTCCACTCGGCGTAGTGATCCTCAATGTCTTGCGCCATCCCCTTGAAATGTTGTCAGCTTGGACGATTAACTCGGAGGGGTCAAAATCCTTGTTTGCTATGACGGCTTGAACGAGCTCAGAGTTATCATTGCAGACCGGCTTGGATTTATTCTTCTCCATTCCAAAAAGAAGGTTGATTCCCAGATCATCAGAGTTCAGGCTAGCTGACTTCTCGACTGTGGAGAGCTCTTCATCGATGAAGTCACAATCGAGGAACACCTCGAATCCTGGTTCACGGATCCCATTATGGACAAATGGTTCAGGGAATTCATAGCATGGGAAGTCTTCCCCTTCTTTGATGTACTGGCCGTTGAGAGTGAACGGATATGGATCCATGGCCATTTCTGTCTTTGTGATTCGAGCATTGTTGCGAGCCTTCATTTTCAAGGCTGCCTGTTTCAGATCTTTTTTTGTTGGCTCGAATCCTAAGCCGAAAGTGTCCTTCTTGATTGCACCAGGATGGCCCCAAGACTTAGCCATTTTCTTCTTGAGCCCAAGGGTCATTCCAGGGAAGTGACCTTGCTTCTTCAGAATGGCGTTGATACTGGTATTTGAATAGGGATCGAAGTCGAGATGGCACTTTTCCTCTTCTTCGATCACAAGAACATCATATAGTGAAAACCCCCAAATATCTTCATCTTCCTCGTCGTGTTCAACATGGACGATGGGAGTATCAATAACTTGAATGCGCATAGGAGAAGCATCGATGGTAATCGGAACCCCTCCAACTATGGCTTTCACTTTCTAATGAAGCGACGACGGAATCGCCTTTAGCTCATGAAGCCAAGGGCGTCCTAACAACAGATTGAAAGAGGCCTTAATGTCCACCACCTGAAATTTGGTGCGACGCTCAATGGCCCCAGTAGTTATATTCAGTATGATAGTGCCCACGGCTTGACGGCGAGTATTATCGTAAGCTCGAATCCCTTGAGTGGAGGGAGTCAACTCTTCATTCTTTATACCCAACTTCTTTACAGTACGGAGTGGGCACACATTGATTGCAGAGCCATTATCAACCAGGCTCATAGGAACATTCATCTGCCTACATACTACAGTGAGGTGTAAGGCCTTATTATGTTGGTCCCCTTCCGGGAGTAGATCCTTATCAGAAAAGGAAATCAGATTGCTGCTACTCGGCAGCTCAGTAGTGAGAAAGTTGACCAATCCTTGGGGAGTCATGTCGTCATCGACTCCTATCTTCACCAGAGCATTCATTACAGCCTTTCGATGCTCGTGGGAAGTGGCCAAAAGCTTCCATACATTCATCTCCACCTTGGTCTTTTGTAGCTGTTTGACCACATCGCTATTCACAGGGTCGATGGGATCAACTGTCGGATTTGATTGTGGTGGAGGTGGAGGTGGAGGTGGGTTAGGTTGTTGCAACCGTCCACTTCTGGAGAGAATCTTGACCTCAAGGTCCCCCCAAACATCTTCACTGGTGCCGAGAGATGAACATGCTATATCTTTGAGATAGACGTCTTCATCATCACTATCCCAAATCCCATTCACTTCTTCAGTGCTTGAGATAAATACAACTTCCGGCAGAGTTTCATTCACAGGTTGAATGAGTATTGACGGATCAAAGGAGACTTCATCTCCCATGATAGCCAAAGCATCAGAAAGAGGACCTATCTGAATGTTAGGCTTCTTGCCCCCCGGAGGGACAAGAAGTTGGTTAGCATCAATCAGGACTTGGATTGCGTCTTTCAGCCTCCAACACTTCTCAGTGTTATGACCCTTGCCTTGATGATACTTGCAATAAGCATTGGGGTCATAGTTAGCGGTCCTATTCTCAAGTCGAGGTTCTGGAAATGGTCCGATTGGCATAATCAGTCCCTGACCATGAAGACGGTCATAAGCAGCATCATAAGTCATTCCCAAAGGCGTATAAACCCTCCTTTGCCTTTGGAATCTTTGAGGAGGAGCATTAAGAGCCAGCACATCAGTGATGTTGATATTGTTGGTAGCATTATTGGGCTTAGAAGACGAAGAAGAAGGAGTGTCGTTCTTCTTGTTTTTCCAAGTGTTGTTGTTATTGTTGCTACCAACAGACTTCATCAGTTCGTCTTCGATATTGATTCCAATATCGTATATAGCATCAAAGGTACTTAGAGGCATAAACTTCAGGTGTTGCTTGTACTTATGAGTCAGGTTGGCAATGAACAAGCGAACCATTTCCTTTTCCTTGGGAGGATCCACCAAGAGCGTAGCTGTTTCTCTCCACCTGCTTAGGTAAGTGGTGAAGCCTTCATTCTCTTTCTGTTTGAGAATGGAGAGTTCACGTTCAGAAGTCTTGGCCTGGATGTTACACTTGTACCGATTCATAAAGCTTTCAGTAACATCCTCCCAGGTCGCGACATGCTTGGATTCCAGAGAATAGAACCATTGTTGACAGGCATGTTCTAAGGAAAGAGGAAACACCGTAGGGAAGAGTGTCACATCTACTCCCTTAAGAGCCATAGATGCAGAGAAAGCCTTCAAATGGAAAAGTGGATTATCAGTAGGCTTGAACTTGGGAATATCTGCAGTGGAAAACTTCTCAAGAAGCTTCTCTCTTATAGACGAGGAGGTGATAGGCTGTTCCACATAAGTGAACTCTTCGGAAATCTTGCTCATTTGTTCCTTGATCTTGTCCATCGCAGCAGTAGTGACACTGTTTTGCTTGTCTTGCTCTACAGTGCTGACTCTAGTAGTGAGTATCTGCATCATGTCAGACAATCTTTCGATTGTCGTGTTGAGGTTCTCGATGTCTTCCTTAGTGGCCATTGGTTGAAAGTAGACTGGAGACGGATCTTGTGGAGATGACTGAGGTGGTTTCCTTGTACGCCTCTTTGGTATAAGAGGTTGTTGAGGTATGGACTCGAACCGTAACAATCTACCCTTGCTTCTTGCCCAAGCGCTGTGGCACCGAAACAAACACACCTTTAATGACCAAACTTAACCTTAACCTATCCGGATTAAAAAAAATAAAAATAAATTTGAAGCTCTACTTATTATTATTTAATTTTTAAAAAAGGAAAACATGGGAGGATACCATCCGACTTACTCCGAAAAAAAACGACACAAAAACGAGACTTCCCTAAAATACGGTCAAAAGTAGTGCACGACTAAAAAAAAGTGTGTGGACATAACATGTGAGTGATTAGGTGAGGTTATAGACGCGTGTTTTGACCGTATAGCTAGACACGACTCAATACTGGACACAAAAATCGAGAAAAAAGACTGACGGGACACTTTCCTGGGCACCGTGTCACGGTGCAGACTGGCGTGACACGGTTCAGCCTACCGTCAGACGGTAGACTTTCCCGTGTCACGGCACTGTTCACCGTGACACGACAGAAAATGCCGTGACACGGTGCCCAGTTCCAGGTCAGTTTTGTGATTTTTTTCAGATTTTAATCAATTTTAAGTCCGTACTAATTACTATGTGAGAATAAAAACCCTCGGTCATGGGTTAAAAAAAAAGAGCAAACGCATGAGGGTTAGCACTAAGCAAACACATAGCATTTAGGCACGATGATGTAAAAAAAAAAAGTTCGCAACCTAAAGTCAAGATCTATGTTCAACTATTGGTCAAGCTTTGGGTGTCAAAGGGTACCATGGTTAAGAGTTTGGACGCGTTAGCAAGACAGCCTCCCTTGAGGGTGTATGCCAACGGGCGGCTCCGCGAGTTCGTGATGAAATCGAACTCGACTTCATGGTTTGGGTGGATTTAATAACTCGGATGAACCCTTATTGCCATGAGCGTTTTTGGGTTGATAGAGCTTAAATCCCCCGGGGCTAAGACGCATGTAGAACACATACGTTTTTTCAGAAAAATCGAAGGAAGTCGACTATGAGAAAAGAAAATAAGCCACCGGACTGATTTTAGGACTGCCGTGACACGGCAGTCAGAAAATCTGATTGGTGCCCTGTTTTCCTTCGCGCGCAATCAAGTTATCCAATTTTTCCTACGGGACAGACCTGAATGCGATGTTAAAACGTCTATGCAGATCCAAAAATGTCAAATTAATCACAGGAATATTTTTTCAAGAATCTTTTAAGTCTCATCCACTCATCTTAATTAAATACCGATCACTCAAATCGATAAATAATTAAGAATCCTCCCCAGTGGAGTCGCCAAATTGTAGGCGTCGCTCGAAGTGCGCCTACGTTAAAAGCATGTGATGAATATGCTTGGCACTCATAGGAAGTGGGAATTGACATTACAATTAGGGACAAATATTAGGGACAAATAAAGTAGGGAGCTGCCAACAAGTTTTTAAGGAACTTGTAAACTGTTCACGGATCATAAAAAGGCAACCACGATAAGGGACAACGATAGGCAAAAACGATTGACCCGTGAAGGTTACACCCCATTCATAATCCATGAGATTACTAACTCCATATGGTTCGGAACCACGAAAGGAGGATCGGGGATGATGGTACAAAGTGAGTCATGGAGTCACATTCGCCCGTATTGGCCTCTACTCGATTCTTATATTGAAAAGCATTCCTGTGATCTCAAAGGCATACAAACAATAATTCAATTCGCTCCAAACTATTATTTAACTAAATTGGTTCAAAATTAATGTACACATAATTCTAAAAATTTGGTGATCACTTCAATTAATAATAAGATTAAAAGGATCCTAAACCGGTTGTCCAAATTATCTTATTAGTCGTGATTTTCAATTACATATTCCATTTAAACATGCAATATGGTGATAAAAATAAATAATAGAATTAATATTAATATAAAAACCAATTTAATCATAATTCCAACAACATAAAAATCGTTAGAAAAATAAAAATAATAAAAAGAGCATGATCCTTACTTCGAATCTGTTTGTTTGCAACTACAAAATAATAAACGAGTTAGTAACTTCAAGGAAATAATAAAACAATAACTAAATTAAATTAAATAAAACAGGGTTGATTTTGGGGCCAAACCCTCAAATGATTCTACCTTTCACGCCTTGGCTTAAGGACAGAACCTCGAGTAAAATATGGACTCCTTTGAGTGCTTGAAGAAGGAATTTTGAAGTGAAAAGGGTAGGCTAGTGTTTAGGTTAATAGCATAGAAGAGAGAAAATAAGAATAATTGAATTCTGGTTGCCCCGTACATTAGAAATGAGGGGGTATTTATAGGGAAATGTGCTGAGGGAGCACACGGAACCCTAAAATGATAAAAACCCTAAAAAAGTATCCCGTGACACGGTACAGTTTTGGAGTGACGCGGGAAATTTTCAGAAAACGGAACGGAAAACGCGTTAAGGGTTTACGCGGAAAGGACACGGAACTTCCTGTGTCACGGCAGACCTCCTGTGTCACGGGAAGTCCCACCGTCAGACGGGAAGGATTCCCGTGACACGGTCAAGCTGTACCGTGACACAGTCAGTTCCAGTCCATTTTTCCGTCTAAATTCATTTTTAACCCTAATTTCTTTCGGCTTTTTAAGTGCCGATTGATAATTTCGGGCTTTTTTCTGACTTTTATTATTTGGACTAAAATAATAAAATAAAATGTTTGGGCCAAAAATAAATAATAAAATAAAAAGGTTTGGGTTTAAAATTAATTAACAAGCTTGGGCTAAAATTAAAACTATGCTTTTACCAAACACCAAGACTGATCCATAGACCTTTCAATAATAAGAATTTAATAAAATACGATTTTTTTAAGCACTCTCGGGATTAAATACTAAACCCGACCAACAGTGGCGGTGAAAGGTTATTTATCATCGGGTTTGGTTTTGGGGAGACATTTTTAGGTGTCTACAGTGCCCCATGGTGTTATAAAGGTTGTTTTCTCCATGTCTTCTTCTGCCATAAGAATCTGGTTATACCTTACGTTTCCATCCATGAATGAGAGAAGCGCGTGATTTGCTGTGTTGTCTACCAGAATATCAATGTGTGGCAAAGGGAAGTCGTCCTTTGGACTTGCCTTATTTAGATCTCGATAGTCGACACACATCCTTACCCTTCCGTCTTTCTTTGGAACTGGGACGACGTTGGCGACCCATTCAGGGTATTTGGATACCTTGATGAAACCTGCAGTTATTTGTTTTTGAACTTCTTCTTTTATTTTAAGTGTTACGTCGGGTTTCATTCGACGCAACTTTTGTTTTATAGGTTTCATTCCTGGAATTAGTGGTATAGTGTGTTGAGCTATTTCTCTATTAATGCCTGGAATATCTTCATATGACCAAGCAAATACATCAATAAATTCTTCAAGTAAGTTAATTAAATCGGTTCTTTCTTGTTTATTCAATGTTAGTTCGATTTTAACTTCTCTTTTATGAGTTAAATCGTTCGAGATGTCAACTGTTTCAGTTTCTTCAATTACCGGTGTTTTCTTTTTGAGTGTTTCCATTGCTTTAATAATTTCTTTGTCTTTTTCATCGTTAGCTAAGCAATGCTTGTCATCTTGGGTTAGGGAAGAACACAAGAAATAAGGAGAATGAGAAATATTATTGTACTCTGAGATCATTACATCAAAGAGTGATATGTCCTCAGGGACTGGATCACTAACTATCCTAGGAGAAGAAATAGGAGGGGGAGGTGTTACTACTAAAGACTTAGAAGACTCTAAAGGGGAAGACTGTTACTCAGACTCAGACGACTCTTCGAAAATCGGTCCTTGCTCTGTCGTGATTGATATCTTCCTTCCGCTTGGAGTAGTCACTTTGATAGTCTTGCGCCACCCTTGCAGTGATCCTTCGGCTGGAGTAATTAGCTTCGAGGGGTCGAAGCTTTCACTTTGTAGGACCTTTTGAATGAGCGAGGAGTTATCTTCTTCGTAAGTTGGCTCATTCTTTTCTCGCCCAAACACTAATCCCATGACGTTAAAGTCAAAGCATGGGGGTGCTTTCTCCTTGTGGACGGGAGTTGGGATTTCATCAGTGAAGTAGCAATCCAAGAAAATCTCGAATCCTGGTCGTTGTATGCCGTTTACAATAAATGGCTCGGGAAATTCATGGCATGGATAGTCCTCTCCTTCTTTTATGAACTGACCATTAAGCGTAAGAGGGTACTGATCCATTGGAGTTGCTTTCTTTTGAATGCGAGCGTCCCTACGTGCTTTCAACTTGTCCTGGGCTCGCTTAAGATCTTTCCGAGTCGGTTCGAAACCAAGTCCAAAAGTATCTAGATTAGGGAGGCCAGGTGACTCCAACGATTTTGCTATCCCTTTCTTCTTTCCTAGGGTCATCCCAGGGAAGTGTCCTTGTTTCTTCAGCATGGTGTTGACAATCATGTTGGAATGGGGGTCATGGCAAAGAGATGTCCTTTCATCCTCCTGGATTAAGGAGACTTCTTCGTTAAAGCCCCATAGGTCTTCATCATCTTCGTCGTGCTCCACATTAATGATTGGATTTTCTATGGATTTGATTCTCATTGGCGAAGCATTGATAGTAATTGGAATTCCTCCAACTATAGCTTTTACTTGTTGATGGAGAGATGAAGGGACGACCTTTAGATCATGAAGCCAGGGGCGTCCCAATAACAAGTTGAATGAGGCTTTGATGTCTACTACTTGAAAAGTAGTAGCATGTTCTATTGCTCCTGCCGTTACATTTAGGGTTATTTTGCCAAGAGCTTGGCGATGAGTATTATCGAAAGCTCTTATTCCTTGTGTGGACGGAGTTAAGTCTTCATCCCTTATGCCGAGCATCCTTGCAGTTCTAAGTGGACATACATTGATAGCCGATCCATTGTCTACAAGAGTCATGGGAACATTCATCCTTTTGCAGACTATTGTGAGGTTTAATGCCTTGTAATGTCTGTCACCTTCTGGGGGTAAATCTTTGTCAGAGAAGGTGATTAAATTAATCGGACTAGGAAGGTCACTTGTGAGGAAGTTGGCTAGTCCCTCAGGAGTAGTGTCATAATCTATCCCAATTTAATCCAAGGCATTCATTATAGCCAACCTATGCTCTCGAGATGTTGCACGGAGCTTCCACACATTCATCTCAACTTTTGTCTTCTTAAACTGTTTAACAATGTCATTGTTTTCGATGATAGGTATGGGAACTTGTTGTACGGTGGGCATAGGTTGTGTTGAAACGGGAGGTTGCATCCTCCCAAATCTTGTGAGGACATCTATTGATGAATCTTCTTCAGCCCAAATGTCATCTGTGGTGTATGATACAGAAGGTGAAGGTCCTACTATGTCCTTTAGGTAGACATCTTCTTCATCACTGTCCCAAACTCCATTGATGGTTATATCCTCTTCTTGTTGGGTTTGGACTAGTTTCTTTTCATCAATCATTTTCTGTACCAAATCCTTGAATTTGAAACAGTTTTCTATTGTGTGCCCCCCTGATTGATGATATTGACAGTAATATCTATTTGTCCTTTTTAGTGACTCGAATGGTCTCGGTTCGAGAGGTTTGACCTCGCCACTCTCGGAGAGCATTTCGAACATTTGCGCATATGGGATCCCAATTGGAGTGTAGATTCTATTTCTCTTCTTGGGTTTTTCGGTGACTTGTAAGGGAAAGTACTTTGCCTCATAAGTCGTTCTCACTGGTGTGAATTCTCTTTTAGGTTCTTCCTTTGGGCATGGAAGCTCATCATATTTCTTATGGAGTTCGTTCATAACTTTGAGAGCTTCACATAGTAGTTGCGATGCCTCCTTCATAGACAGTGTGAGCAATTGTATGTCTTCCTTATTTGCCGGTTCTGGAAGGCTATCTTTGACATCGAAAAAGATCTCCTCTTCTTTTTCTATGACATTGATTTCTTCGACAGGTTTAATGAGAGATGAAGGGTTAACCTCGTTTTCTTCATCGGAGATAGCCAGAGTATGAGCTAGAGGTGCATTGTCGATGCTTGGCTTCTTACTGGCAGGGGGCAACGACAGTTTGTTATTGTCGATTAGGTCTTGGATAGCTTCCTTAAGCTTCCAACAGCTTTCAGTAGAATGGCCCCTACCTTGGTGATACTTGCAGTGTGCATTGGGGTTCCAGTTAACCGGCCTCTTCTCAACTGGTGGGTCCCTAAATGGTCCAATGGGAGTTATAAGACCTTTTGCATTTAATCGATCAAATGCGGTGTCATAACTCATGCCAATAGGAGTGAAGTTCCTCCTAAATGGTTTCTTCTGTCCTTGGTTGTTCATGGCGAGAACTTCTCCTAAATTAAAGGTGCTAACGTTATTTGAGTGGGTGGTTTTGGAAGAAGAAGGATTGTCGTTCTTCTTTCCTTTCCAGCCACTGTTGGAGTTATTGTTGGCAGCTTTTGACTTAGCCAAGTCATCTTCAATATTGATCCCAATGTCATAAACAGCCTTAAAGGTATGGAGGTTATTTTGATATTTAAGATGCTTGGAATATTTTTCTTGAAGATTCTTGATAAACAGTCTCACTGACTCTTTTTCACTTGGCACCTCAATCATTTTAGCTGAGGTTTCTCTCCACTTGTTAAAGAAAGAGGTGAAGCCTTCATTCTCTTTCTGCTTGAGGATTTCATGTTCTCTATGGTCGATCTCGACTTGGATGTTGCACTTGTACCTATCAACGAAAGCGTTTGCTATAGACTCCCAGGTAGAGGTCTTTTCTTTCTCGAGAGAAAAGAACCATTGTTGGCAAACGGTCTCGAGAGATAGTGAGAAAAGAGAAGGGAAGACTTTCTTATCAATACCCTTGATACTCATTATTGTTTCAAATGCTCTTAAATGGAAGTAAGGGTTGTCAATTGCTCTGAATTTTGGGATGTCGTTAGCATTGAACTTCTGCGGATGAAGATCTTTGTCCACCGAGACCCCTTATGATGTAAGCTCTTGAAACTTGTAGTCGCTGGACAACTTGCTCAAACTCTCTTGCATGAGGTCCATTTGTTGTTGCTTCACGGGATCGTCGATCCTAAGTGCGAGAAGCTTCAGTGTCTCAGTCACAGTAGCCAGTTGGTTCTTAAGATCATTGACTTCTTCTTGAATTGCCATTATAACCCTTGCTTTCCTCTTGCGAGCTATAGGTTTGTCGAAAAGTTGGACTTGTACGAAGAGGTTATCTTTGATTAATCGTCCTTCTTTTCTTGACCACGCGCTGTAAATTAAACCATTTTGCGTTTTAATTACTTGACTCAAATCAACTTGACTTTATGATTTATTTTAAGGGAAAAAGAGGGAAAAGAAAAAAAAAAGGTGCATATTTTTGGCAAAAATAATGTACATATTTTTAGGGAACTAAGTATTATTATTTTTACGTTGGAGGATTAATATCCGACTTACCCCCCTAAAAAAAATGACGGAAAAACGCGTACACAAGACTCTTAATCATGGTCAAAGTATGTGTATTGGTGTGTGCATTGAGTGTAAGTGACATGCTTGGACTCTTGTGTAAGACCATGGGACTTAGTGCCTAAACTCGATCATTGATTCAATTAAACATTATTGACAGCAAAATTAACCGAATTAAACAGAAAACTGATTAATTAGACCTTAGGTGATGACTCGACAAATAATCCGAACTGTCGGCCAAGCGACAGGACTGGCATCACACTGTGGAGGTTAGCGCCAGAAAACATAACTGTCGTCAGGCGCTACACACCATAGTGTGGCGCTATAGCTCAGACCTTGGCGCCAATAGTGGAGCTTCAGTCTAGGACTGTTTTCGGTATTATTAGTCAACTGGGGTATGCGTAAAGTCGTACTAGGTCAATTCCGATTGAAAAATTAGACTTTATTTACTCAAATTAAATAATTAATTAATTAATTAATTAGGCAAAGTTCTTTAAGTCATTAATTTATTTAATCTCAACACAAGTCAACAAACGGTTAAGAGAAACATAGAATATATATGCACAACAAATAATGCACAATTAGTCAAGTAGGCACAATATGATGCAATGCGTTCACAACCTAACCATGGCTCTTCTCTAAAGTTCGGGATATGGTTTAGTCAAAGAGGGTCCATGGTTAATTGCCGGATGCTCCGCGCAGAAGCCTAACCGTGAAGGGTTGGCGCGAGTGGATGGGACACCGCAAGCTTTAGAAAAACTCGCTTCCATGGTTCGGTGAATTCAACATCTCGGATGTACCCTTTATTGCACGGAGCGTTCAATCGGGTAGATGGATCATGAATTCCCAGAGGGTTATGTCCATATGTAGAACACATATGGGTTTCAGAAAAGTGAGAAAAAATTCAATCAGGAAGTAGGATCGAGCAAACAATATGAAAAATCGGTCGAAATTAGAACGCATATTTCTAGCTCGGTATTAGGGGAAATTGGCGCCAGCAATCAGAGACTGGCGCCAGATTTTAACTGTAGCGCCTGGCGCCAATACTGGCGTCTGGCGCTACGGCTAAAAGTCTGGCGCCAAGCTCTTGCCCCTGACGCTACTTCCCACATGCCTCAGCAGCTTTCTATGCTCGATAAAATTTTCCAGTTTCGCGCGGTGTTATTTCAGTCCTAGTTGTGAAAGACATTCCTCAAATTTCCTACGTGTAAAATCCTATGTTTTTGAATCATTACGGATGGTCTTTCCAATGAGATCCTTTTTATGCAAATGACAATAATGTTAATCAAAATTACGCACATGAAATACTTGGAACTTTTCGAGTCTCATCCACTCATTCTAAATCATTGCCGAAACAAATTCAGGAATTAAAATAGAAATCCTCCCCAGTGGATTCGCCAAAAAACAGAGTCTGATGCTCAGGAAACAGAGCTGGCGCCAACCCTGGCTAGCTGGCGTCAGGCGCTAGCACTAGCGCCAGGCGCCAATGGCTAGCGCCAGGCGCCAAGGCTTGGGGTTGGACGCCAAGCTTGATTTCAACGCGTTTTTGAAAATCCGATAAGTTTACCGTACTGGAGGATAAAATAATATAATTTCTTCGAAAATGCTATTTGATTTTGATTAAAACTCTGAAAAGTCAACAAAAGTCAACTTATCAATGCTAATTGAATTAGGAATGAAAAGAACCTTCTAGAAGAATCTAGAAGACTAAAACCACCTAATTGCATTAGGAATGATAAATCATATTAGTCTTCCCTAGATCATTGGGCCGCATATAAAGCTCAAACCGGGCCTATTTTAGTAAATTGGCCATAACTTCCTCAATATTCATCGGAATTGGGCTTATCATTGGAAAGGTCTTTGTAAGCCCCATCCAACTACACTACTATTGGACCCATATCATGGACCAACCAAACTGGATTGGCTGTTTTCTTAAAATAATGTTTTCAAAAACAGAGAGAAGAGAATAGAAAATAAAAACTTTCCGCAACACTAGACCTTTCCACACTTTCGTTTCATTCGATTATGATTCGACGTGAAAGGTACTCATCACTGGGTTTGGTTTTGGGGAGACACATTTGGGTGTCTACAATTTGGCATCGTCTGTGGGGAGAGTACCTCAAGTATGGTTTAAGAGTCTGTACCACCTCCTGAACGTCCGGTAGACCAGTCGGAGGTCTTTACTGACTAAGAGAACGATGATCCTCAAGTTGAAATCTATATAGCCAATGATGGCTCTCTGATAACCAAGCGCATCCGGACCAGGGACACTCTGGAACGGGGTGTAAGCCAGACGGGTACAAGTCGACCCCCTGGTCAACCGGAAGGGGATACCCATATGACCGGTGGATCTACTCCAGTCACTCGAGACGAACTCATGAAATTCATGACTAGCTTCAAGGGTGAAATCAAGGATCTGATCACCAAGAGTCGGGCTGGCCCAAGTAAGGGCCAGTCGACAAGGAAGATTCCCCTAGAGAAGAGCAAGGAAGCTAGTCAGGGACAGGCAGCCAACTCCGCATCCAAAGGAGAAGGTAGCCGGGACCCTTAACTGGTCCAAGATTCTTCTACCTAAGAGGAATACCAACAATACCCGCTGGAGTGAACAGCCGGTGGGATACAAAAAATCCACTCTTGATGCCCGTGAGATCATCACCCGCAAGAGGAATCAAAAGTTGTCTGAGTCAGCTTCCACTTGAAGCTTTCCAGGCAGCTTTAAGAATACATCTGCAGGGAATGTACAATCTTTGCATGAGAGCCATATAGGCGGCAATACCGTCCATTCTGGCCCTCAGATGATTGGGAATGCGCCGTACGTACCGCCTATGGTCTACGACCCGTATTCTCCTCATTTCATGCAGCCGACTCTCTTCAGAGGTCAGGCGGCATACAACAATGTCTAGCCATTGGACTAGCAGCTTCTTCTGTTCCGCCTGGGTGAACAACTTTCTGCGTTGACCCGGGAAATAACCGAAGCGGCACAGTCAACCAAGGTTAAAAATGTGTTGGTAGGTACTTATGATGGTACCTCCAACCCGGAAGATCACCTCATGGATTACACCAACCTCATGTATTTATAAGGGTTGAACGATGCCACTTGGTGTCGATGTTTCCCGGCTACATTGAAGGGCATTACCCAACAATGGTTTGGCAACCTGCTAGCCGGTTCTATTGATAGTTTCCAACTTCTCAATGAACATCCCAGCGAAGAAAACAAGTCTTGACTTGAGCACCATTAAGCAGGGAAAGAGAGAAGGATTACGCTCTTACGTTAGGCGGTTCAATCTGACTAGAATTCAGATTCAGGACTATATCTGACGAAGTAGCCTTTACAGACTTCTTTAAGGGTCTGAGAGACGGGTCGACCTTTAAGTTCGACCGTGTCAGAAATGGAGCATTTACCCTACAGGTGGCCCTGAGTGAGGCGGAAAGCTATATTCAAGAGCATTTACCCATTCGGCAGGGAGAGAAAGGAGAAGGGCGACACCTGGTCGTCAAGTTCTTGGTAGTTGAAGAGCTGACCGTCTATAACATTATTTTAGGCCGGCCAACTCTCAACGAGGCCAAGGCGGTAATCATTCCTTCCCTCATGCTGATCAAGTATGAGAAGGATGACGATTCTGTTGGTTCCTTGAATGGGGATCAGAAGACGATCCGGGAGTGTTATCTCACAGCCGTCAAGTCCACAGTGGCCTTAGACGGTCAAGGATAGGAATCAATAGACCTTGACAATGTCAAGAACGTCAGCCCCCCACCACCATCAACTAGAAAGAAAAGAAAGGCTCATCAGCTGGTGGAGGTGAAGAAAGAGAAAAAATAGCAATCACTGACCGGTGAACGGTCATATGAGCTCCGTCCCCAGCCGACTGATGAACATATTGATATACCTCTGGATGAAAGCCGTCCAGAGCGTACTGCTAAGGTTGGTACGACTTCTTATGCTAAGTAGGGTGCATATTTTCACCTATTGCTAAAAGAATTCAAAGACATTTTTGCCTTTGAAGTGGAAAAGATGTCAGGCGTTGAAGTGGAAGAGATGCCAGACGTTAGCCTGGATCTCGCTGTCCACAAACTCGCCGAGGATCCAAAAAAGAAGCCCATCCAACAAAAGAAAAGAAATCACGGCAAGGAAAGAAGTCAGGCGGCAGCTGCCGAAGTTAATAAGCTGTTGGATGCTGGATTCATTCGGCCATGTAATTTCCCCGACTGGGTGGCAAATGTTGTGCTTTTAAAGAAGCCGAAAGGTACCTGGCGTATGTGTGTTGAATACACAGACCTCAATTAGGCATGCCCAATGGATAGTTATCCGCTTCCAAAGATCGACAGTCTGGTCGACTCAACAGCCGGGCATGCCTTGATGATTTTTATGGATGCTTATTCTAGCTTCCATTAGATACCCCTGTGGAAAAAAGATAAAGAGAAGACGGCCTTCGTCACTGATCAGGGGTTATTCTATTATACTGTGATGCCGTTTGGCTTGAAGAATGCACCGGCTACATTCCAATGGAGGATTTATACTGTCTTCATTAATCAAATTGGAAGGAATGTAGAGGCATACATTGATGACATGATAGTCAAATCCAAGCAACAGACGGATCACCTTGCTGATCTCTGAGAAACCTTCACCACCCTCAGGCGGCAAAAGGTTATGTTAAATCCCAAGAAATGTGTCTATTGTGTTGAGTTTGGGAAGTTTCTCGGATTCTTGATTGATCAAAGGAGGATAAAGGCTAACCCTGAGAAGATACAGGAGGTCATTGACATGAAGTCACCCCGCACTGTTAAGGAAGTACAGAGATCGACTAACTGGTTGCCTGGCGGCATTGGGGAGGTTCCTTAGTCGGTTAGGTGACAAATGCCTTTACTTTTTCTAAGCAATCAGGAAGAAGACTAGATTTGAATGGGGGGATGATGCTGAGGCTGCCTTTCAAAAGTTGAAAGAACACTTGCACTCTTTGCCAAGGCTTGTTAGCCCTCTGCCCAAAGAGACGTTATACATGTACCCAGCCGTCTCAGACCATGCCCTCACTGCTGTTCTCCTTGCTGAGAGAGACGGCATCCAGCTCCCGGTATATTTCATTAGATATGTGCTAAAAATACTGAACTCCGGTACCCCATGGTTGAAAATTTTGGTCTTGCTTTATATATGGCATTCAAGAAGCTGAAGCATTATTTTCTGGCACATCCGGTTATAATCTACACCAATCAGCCCCTCAAGCGGCCAATGTCTACCTTGGAGTCATTCGGCAGAATGTTGAAATGGGCTACTGAAATGCAAAGTCTTGAAATCACATTCAAACTAAGAAAGGCAGTGAAAGGTCAGAAGTTTGCCGACTTCATTGTTGAAATGACACGACCGGATCCTCCGGATAACATTGATCAGGTTTGGAAAGTGTACGTAGAGGGGAGCTTGACAAAAAATGGCTGTGGTGTAGGTTTTTTTATATGAGTCTCCTGAGGGGGACAGATTTGAATATGCAATACGGTTTAAGTTCCAGGCCTCGAATAACAAGGCGGAATACGAAGCCCTACTAGCCGGAATCCGCATGTGTAGGCGGCAGGGGCAACAAAAATTGACGCCTATTTTGATTCGCAATTGGTCATAAGCAAGTATGAGGGAAAATATGAGGCAACTCATCCGGCTATGATCAAATATCTTCAAGAAGTCAAAGAAGAGGTTGGGGCACTTGAAGAATTCCGTCTTAGTCAAGTGCCCAGGTCAGACAGTAACCAGGCCGATGCATTATCCAAACTGGCATCTTCTGCCTGCTGTGATACGCCTCGGTTAGTCTTTTGGGAAGTTCTGGAAAAAAGAAGTATATATGAAGAACCCATTGGAATCCTAGACCGAAGCTCTACCTGGATGGATGGCATTCGGGCATATTTAACAGACGACACGCTTCCTGATTCACCGCAGGAGGCAGCCGTCATGAAGAAACGAGCAGCAAAATTTGAGATGAGAAACGGAGAGCTCTTCAAGGCAGGTTTCCTTAAACCTTTATTGAAGTGTGTCACCCCATAAAAGGGGAAAGAAGTTCTCGAAGAATTGCATGCGGGATACTGCGCCTCTCATATAGGCGGCAGGTCCCTAGCCGTCAGAGCCAGGCGACATTATTTTTGGCCTACTCTTGAGGCAGTTGCCAAAGTGTTGGTGAAGAAATGTGAAAAATGCCAGAGGTTTGGCAAGCTTATTCACCGTCCGGCTACTGATCTGTGGGCAATCCACAACCCAGTCCCGTTTTCTAAGTGGGGCATGGACATCTTGGGTCCTTATACACCTACACCAGGCGAAAAGCGTTATATTATGGTGGCTGTTGATTACTTCACCAAGTGGGTGGAGGCGGAAGCAGTCAAGAAAATAAAGACAAAGGATATAATCTCTTTCATTTGGAAGAACATCATCACCCGGTTTAGGGTACCTATGTCTATGGTGTTTGATAATGGCCCGCAGTTTGAAACGCCTCACCTTAAGACTTGGTAGGGAGATCAAGGGATCTCACATTATTTTGCATCAATCGGTCGACCCCAAGCAAACGGCCAAGTTGAATCCTTCAACAAACTTATCTTAGACGGCATCAAAAAGAAAATTGAAAGAGCCGGTGGCTTATGGGCAGAAGAATTGATTCATGTCCTATGGGCCATTCGGATAACCGCCAAAGGGGTAACCGGTGAAAACCCATTTCTCATGGTATACGGTGCTGAAGCCATCTTGCCCATCGAACGTTACGAGCCAACTCTTAGAGTCATGCTTTACGATGAAGAGGCTAATTGGGAGGCCATGCGGCTGGCATTGGATTCCTTCCCAAAACGTAGGGGGCAATGCTGCCCTACGTCATGAGATATACCGTCTAAGAATGACAGGAACCTAAAACAAGAAAGTACACAAGCGCCCTTTGAAAGTTGGCGACCTTGTGTTACGAAAAATGGAGGCAATCGGTAGGGCTAATGAGCTTGGAAAGCTAACTCCCAATTGGGAAGGCCCCTATCGGATCTATGAAGAAGTTAGGGATGGCACCTACCGCCTGGAAACCCCAGACGGTAGACGCCTGCCTAGAACTTTGAATGTAGATATCTTAGAAAAGTACTACTTTTGAGAATTGTAAATTTTTTGCAAACAAAAGTCTATTGATGAGAAATCAGGCTTTGTTTTCAATTGTGTTATTTTCTCTATAATTACTATTCCGTCCGGGAAATGTTCACACGGATTACTTGATAAACCAAATAAGTTCGAAACATAGTAGCGAATTCAACGTCCAAGTGACATGCGGCCAATAACAAGATAAACAAACTAGGCATAAAAACGCTTAGTAGCTATACAATCGGTCTCAAACAAGACCAAAGGCCAATGGCCGGATGGTTGCTTATTTCACAAAATCGTCTGTCCCAATATGGATGACGGCGTCCGGCGACACCCCTCCGGGTGAAATCGTCGCAGAGAGCAGACTACCTGTTAGCTCTATGTATCTATGCAGACGACAAAGATTGATCGACCAAATTGGTCAACTCATAGCCGTATGACTAGAATAGTCTACAGAACAATTTAGTTTTCAAAATACCGGATGTCCTAAGGCATTAGCCGGTTTTCGACCAAAGTTCTTACTTTGGCTTTTCATTCTAAAATTGCACAAACTCTCCCATTGGGGCAAAGGAGTTTTGTGTAATGGCTATGCAACCATCCCAGATGGAAGATTACCGCCTGGATAAGAGGCTGGAAGCACCCGTTTTAATGGCCGGCTGGGTACTTGGTTTGAGGCAATTACCATTGTGATTGATTGGCCTAAAAACATCCCATACTTCTCAAAGTATCAAATGTTTTCAAGCCAATCAATCAATTTGAAACGAAACCAACCACACAGCCGTCCAGGGGCAAGAATAACCGGATTACAATCTGTCGCATGCTTTTTATAAGTTAGGCAAAATATCAAAGAATTGAAGTATATACGCAAAATTCAATTCAAAAATTAAAATTCAAACACAAACGCAAACATGTATTAAAAACCGACAAAGTCGGAATACTTCATAAAATTAAAACTGGCACAAAGGCCAGAATGATTGTTAACCGGAATCACATCCGGAATAGAATCAAAAGAAACAAATTGTCAACCCAACTCCTTAGTTGGTAAAAGTACAGCATACTCGGCTTGCAAGCCGGAAAAGAAAATAAATGGCATACTGCCGCAGAATTTGGGGAGGCTGGTTCAAGGCTGAGGAGGAAGCTGCTGATCCAGCTGGTCTTGACCGTTAGGGAGGGCTTCTGATTGATTTTCAGCCGCATGAAGCTGGCTGTCTTGGTTTTGCTGGCCGTCCGCCGGCTCCTCTTCATTATCTAAGACTTCATATCCCAGCTCAGCAGCCCAGTCTTTTGAAGCAAGGCGGAGCTGCCTCTCCCAAAACTTGGGCATCATACACCATAGTGGCGTAATCATACCTAAGCTTGTAGAGTTAAAAGTCCGGGTAGAGGAGCCCCCAGGCTATCTTCAGGCGGGCCGCATTGTCCCACTCATTCTCCTCCATCAGCCGGGTCTGCTCCTTTGCGATTTCATCCGCCTGCTGGTTCCGCAGGTTGACAATCTCCACCCCCAACCAGGCAACGTCCGCCCGGAGCTTCGTGTTCTCCTTATCAGCATCCTCTAATGCCTTGAGATCAACTTGAGCATCCTTCAGTTTTGGCTCCAGGTCATTAGCCCGGTTGTTGGCTTCATCGTTAGCAGCCGTCAGGCTCTAGATCAACTCCTCCTGTTGCAACTCTACTGCTTTAATCTTTAATTCAGACATATAATTAGCATATTCAGTAGATTTGAGGTTTTGAGTGGCCCTCTGTTTGGCGTCATTTACCTCTTCTTGTTTCCGCCTAAAGGGGCCCCGGAGCCCATCCACCCTCAGCATAACCTAGAAAGGGACAGCCAGAATATGAAATACTTGGTAAAAACGGAAGAAAAGATATCAAAATTGAGTTGGAAAATAGTTTACCTCAGCCAATTGGCCCATTATTCGGTCGAAGTCCACTACTTGCAGATCAAGTACTGAGTTCTTCTCGGACCGGGCGAGGGTCCTCACCATCCGTTTAGCAAACCCAGGAAGATCTGGCTTGTCGGATGTAAGATCTGCACCATAAGAATTGCTTGGTGAGAGGGATGCAGCGTATTTGGCATTCATTCGTTACCGTATGCTGACTGAACCCTCCGAAGGGTCAACCTTAGTCTTGACTCACATAAAGTAAAGCGGCCAAGGAAGTTCAATCTTATTCTTACCTTGGGTTTGAGGAAGGGGCTTTGAGTCATCCTCCTCTCCATTCGTTGCCGCACCGGCTGCAACATTGGGTGGCTGGCCACCCTTCGATGCCGTAGAGGCATCCAGCGTTTTCTTCCCCAAATGTTCTGAGCTTTCACTCAGAACCTTCATGACGAATGGTGATTTGCCGCCAGTCGTAGGATGACCCGGATTGGCAGAGGAAGTTGAATGGGAAGGATTCTTCCTTACGGCCTTGGCAGTCGGAGTTTTACCCAGCTCCTCTCCTTGTCTTTTGAAAAGCTTGGAGATGGAGCGTGGAACACGTTTGCTGGCATCCTACACATAAAGAACCAAAAGTTACTAGCCAGCAAAAGCACTTAGAAGAAATTTGGGAAATTCTCAATGGTAGCCCTCTACTTTTGCTTTTTCCCAATGGTAGCCAATTTTTTTTTTCAATTCTCTTTAGTAGCCCTAAACTTTCACATTTTTACAACTGTAACCTTAATGATGATTTTCTGTTAAATTTCCGTTAAAACTAACTACGGTCTACGGAATACTAAACAAGTTAACTATTCCAATAATTTAAAAAAAAAGAAAAAGAAAAAAAAAATTCTAAAAATACCCCCACACACAAATACCTCCATCCTCCTTATTTCTCCTCTTCTTTCAACCTCCAAACTCCATAGATTTATCTCTCCACCTTCATCACCATTATTATTTGATAAATGTGTAAATGTCCATAAACCTCCAAACTTTCAATTGTTTAATTCTCTGAAATATGAAGTGCTCTTCATTTCTCCATTCTCACCCTTTTATTTTCAATCAAATTCTAGGGTTCTTCATTTTCGTGGGAGTATTTTTCGTGGATAGGGTTTTCGTGCATACATGGGTGGTGATTTTCATGGGTTGGATGGTAATATTGTGAGTTGCGGGTTTCTTGGGTGGGGTTTTGTTGGGCGGCGGTTCCATGGGGGTGTTTTCGTGGGTAGGGTGGATGGCTAATTTCGTGGTGGGTTTTGGGGTTGTTGGTGGCCAATTTCTTGGGACTATGGGAGGTTGTTGCGGTTGAGTGGAGGGGGAATGGAGAGGGGGCGGTTGTTGCGGTGGAAAGGAGGGACGGAGATGTAGTGGTTTGCGGGTGGAGGGTTTTGGGGTTAGAGGTGCTGCCGAGGAAGATGAGTGAAGGGAAGGAGAGAGAAAATGGTTAGGAGAGAGAAAATGGTTGACAATAGTTAAAGTTAACGGATATTTAACGGTTTAGACTTAATAAGGTTACGGTTGCAACTTTTTAAAAAGTTGAAGGCTACCATTGAGAATGCGAAAAAAAATTGGCTACCATTGGGAAAAAGCAAAAGTAGAGGGCTACCATTGAGAATTTTCCAAGAAATTTAAAGAAAACAAGGCAGGTTAGCCGGACTTACCCCGCCTTTCTTGGCCTCTTTGGCCTCAACGGTTGCTCTCTTGGAGAGCGCGCTCTCTTTGCGCAGCTGTGCAGCAGATTTAGCCGGGGTCTTCTCCGGATCTAACATATTCAAGGCGTCGGCTGTAAGGGGCAAACGAAGAGTTAAAATAATAAAAAGTTGAAGCACAAAAAAAAAAAAAAAAAAAAACAAAATTGCCGGATGCAAAGTGGATCTACCCTTGGGAAACATGGTGCTTAACTTGCAGGCGGACAAGAATCTTTCATCCTTGAAGAAGTCCGGATGGGGGATCCAGTTCTTTGGCACAATAATATGAGTCTCATTCCCCAAGGGCTTAGAGTGGGTTCAAAGAAACTCGGGTCCATTATTTGCTCTCGGGCTCTAGAAGAGAGTGCCAAGAAAGGACATTTTCTGCCCACGAGAGCCAGTTCCTTATTATAAAAGCCCAACGTCCGGTTGTGTCTCAAAGTGGGGGAGGAGACCAAATAATACTTCTCCTTCCACCCGAACCATTTGGACACCTTGTCCAAGGTCATTAGATATTGAGGCAAAGTGGTAAGAGTATACCACGCCCCATGACCGCTTGGAGCCTTGCTAAGATAGTGCATATGAGCGAAGGCGGAAAAGCTGGGGGATATATTTTGGAGCTCGCAAGAGTAAATGTAACTCAGAACATTCACCCACGAATTTGGGGTGAGCTGCCAGACACCCAGATCATACCCCTTGAGGATTTTCCTAATCCTAGTATGGAGGGGGAACCTAAGGCCAGTTTCTATTACCACCCCGTAGTAGACAAAGTAATTGTCTGCATTTTCAATGTTGTCCTCCCATGCCATGACCGCATCTCCAGGCGGGAAAATAATTTCCCACCCCTTTCCAAAGGGGTGTTTCTCTTTGAAAGTCCTGAAGCCGCTCTTCATCAAGGCTCTATCACCCGGAAGCATTCTTATCTTCTTCGGGTCAGGGTTAGCTGAAGCTTTAGCTGGATGCTCATAGTCAGCCGTAAAATTATCTAGATCGGAGCCAGATGCCTCGGCTCCCGATCTTTTGGCGGCATCATTACCGCCCGTCTTTTCCCCGGATCCATTAGAAGAGGCGGCTTTTTCATTGCCTACCTCTCTCTCGCTTAAGCTTCCGGAGGAATAGGGAGCCTCATTATCGGAACCACTTCTCTCCTCCGAATCCTCTTGTTCCCTATCCAAAACAACCTTATCAACGGGCACTTCTATAGCGCGCCGGCTCCTAGGCTTAATAGCCGTCCGTTTAACCCTAGCCATTGTGTCCTGCACAGACACAAAGAGGGAGGAATTCGGGGATGAGCACAACAGTTCCGACAGTCCAGAAAAGGCACCCCCTGTTCTAGATTCAGCCGTTCTAGGAGACCGGCTGAATGTCCTAGGTAGTGCCGAGTGTGTGGATTGAGAGCTCATTTTTATTTTTAAATATTATGTATACAGATGGAAAAAAAAATAATGTATACAAATTGAAATGAAGGAAAAGCTAAAAAAGGGTACAAGCGGTTACCTTACTTTAGTTCTGAAAACTCTAAAAACTGCAACAGACGGTGACCGGGTGTTGTAAAAGAGCACACATAAATCTTGAGAATGTGACGCAGATAAGATCAGTGTATCTCTCTCTAAGAATCTCTCTTTTTCTCTCTAGAAAGTCAAAGAAAAGAAAATGGTGAGAGAAGGGAGGGAGGGTAAACTCCTATTTACAAAGGGGTGAAACGGGGGCATCCCCGTCATACCCCAGATTTTACTAGCCGTTTTCACTGTTCATCTCTCTTAGATGAACATGTGTCACAGGCGTCACGTAGAAGCCACGTGACCCCTGTGAGGGGCAAATGTTTAGGGTAAAAATACCCTAGACATGTGGTCCAATGAGAGAAGGCAACGTGTCAAACCCAGGTTGGTCCAAGTGGCCCAATAGCCATCTGACACGTGTCCCCTTCAGGTATCTTCTGAAATTGTGGCCTTCAAGGGCCCAATTTCTAAGAAGCGTCGTAAAACGACACAATAATCAAAATCTAGGTCAAGTGACCCAGATAGGGGCACACCTTCCAACGACCCTATAAATAGGGAGATATTTCCCCATTTTGGAGACATAATCCATCATTTTATTACACCTACTTTCTCTCACATCAGAGAAACACCTGAGCTTGGAATCCGAGCAGATACCCACCTAAATTTCCGCACTCTTTATTCTCTTTGAAGTTACTAACTTGATCGTCGGAGGTGGAACTCCTACAACCGGAGTCTCCGTTGTTTTGCAGGTGCAGCTCAAGCCGGACCAATCTTTGTGACGTAACTCTCCCGAGGGACAAAAACACCCAAAACAATAGTCATGTGGGATTTAGTTAGATTCGTTTCATAAAATACTTTCACAATATCAACTTTTTATAATTTTTACTTTTACATAATTATAGATATTTTGCATATAAAATGTGCTTTGGGATGCGTAATTTTCTCCTTGTTGCAATATTAATAGAACGGAGGAAGTATAAACTTTTGATTATTTTTCAATATTACAATCTTTGAAGGGTGTTTTAAACAAGATATAACTAGAAACTAGTTAGTGACCCGGGTGATTTCCCGGATTGTATTTTTTAGATGATTGTGGATATAGAGTGATTGAAACTTATAGCTTTTAATATTATTACTCCGTATTACACAAATTAAAAGAATCAATAAATTGAATTGACCACAAATATCAATTCCACAATTTTCTCGAGATTATTTGATAGTTAAAAAAGTCATATTTTTTGTAAATCGTAGATTACCATTATAGTCCTAAAAAACTATATCGTTTGTACTCTTATCCTACTATACCATTTTTTTCACTCCCTATAACAGAGTCCAATGTACGTAGTATATTTCATTTTTTCTTGTCATATCTCTTCGTAAAGTGTCGACCAAAATCAGCCAGTTGAACAATATTGCAAATAAAACACACACACACAAAAAAAAAAAAAAAATAAATAAATAAAAAAAAAAATTTCATATAATTAATTGAAAACTAAGAGGAATGACATCTAATCACTGAATGTAAGCTATATTTCAACAAATGATCAATTTGTGTAAGAAGACATATTAACACTACACACACCTTAGATTGATATGATAGAAAATTATAGAAAACTAAATGGTGACAAACCTTATTAGCAGCATATAAAAACTAATGGAGCTAAGACCAAATTAGGGCCCTCAATTCTACAATTTTTCACCGTTTAGGTACTGAATTTTTTTTATTCACCATTTGGGTACTCAGACCCATTTTATGGCAAAAAAAATTAAATCAGCTCAAATAATTTAGTACCCTTGGTTAAAAGTTGAGTACCTTGGGTTAAGATGTAGGGCCCACCCAAATTTTTTTCTTCTTCCTCCCCTTTTCTAAATTAAATCCAAACATTTCTCAGTCTCCATTGAAGCGCACCCAACATTCTCCATTAAAGCGCACTCAACGTTCTCCATTAAAGCAGTTTCTGACGTAAAATTTTAATTTCTTTTTTTTCATCATCTAGTTTCAATTTCTCAATCTAGGGTTTTATCTTAAATTTTATTCACATTACACACAAATTTAGGGTTCTCCTAAGCTCCACAACATCCTCTATTTCTCGGCTTTCGATTGATCATCCTCCACCGTCGTGTAGGTGAATTAATGGGTTTTGTTGACTTGTAAGTGTTTGATTGGTGAAATTAGAGTAAAAAATTAGAATTTTATTGATTTTGAAACGCCTAAAAATGCTTGATTGGGATTTTGCTGATCAAAATTGATGAACGGCGATTGCGCGGATGGTGAAGGAAAGAAGAAGATTTTGGGTTTTGAGGATTTGAGATGCGTGGGTTATTGATTATGCTTTTTCTTTTTCTTTGTCAAAAAATACAAGGCTACTGTAAGTCTGTTATAAAGATTGCTACAATCTCTATTGAAAATCAAGTATTGCTTTGGCCTCTTCTTATTTTTTATTTTTTTTCATACAATCTCTATTGAAAATCATCAATGTGGGTTGAGTTTCTGATTTTGCAATTCTTCAAATGTAGATGACAGAGGACTGAATCACACACTAGATGAAGCAGCATTTTTTTTCAATTTTGGGCAAATCATGGATGATGAAACAGTTGAATTAATTATTATTTTTTTAATTTTAATTTAATAAGTTTTTTAATTATGTATGGTTAATGGTGAGTTAGGGGTGAGTTAGTTGGCCTGAAAATTTGTTAGAGTACCTAAAGGGTGAAAAAAAAATTTTGAGTACCTAAAGGTGAAAAAATCATTGAGGGCCTAATTGTTGACTTAACTCAAACTATTGGGGAAGGTAGATTACAATTTTCATAGTACAACCTATATAACAGTTATAAATCTACAGATAAACATGTTTTTTTTTTTTTTTGAAAGGAGATAAGTATAGCATATAGATTTAAACAAATACTATACAAACTAATGATATATAAAAACTAATGTTCTTAAAAAAAAGATGCTAAGAAAATCATGCCATTTTAGAATTACCTTTCTTTAATCAAACAATACTATAGAAAATTATGCACTACTATTTTATTAAGAGCGAATGAACGATTATTGTAACAAATCTTTGGTATTTCTGACCACACAACCACAATAGCAAAGTGTTTTATTTTATAATGAAAGGGTAAGTGTCAAAGTACTAATATTTAAGTTTTAATTTGATTATAATATTAAAAAAAAGTGTAATTCAACCATTAATTTCATAATTAAGTCATTAAATATTTAGCAGTTATAATATGAGGCAATTCAACAGTTTTTTTGTAATTACTATTTTAATGATTCCAATACTTCAGTTGAGTCCAAATAATTAGAATAGTAATTATAGTTAAAAAAAAAACACTTTGAATTGTCTCATTTTATAACTGTTAAGTAAATATTTTAATGTTGAATACATAAATCACTATAATTGACAGTTATGGTAGCATTAATAATGTCGATTACAACTTTATGGGAGGATTTTTGTTGTTGTTGTTGTTGTTTTTATTGGGTTCGAATGACATGGAGATGACATGGCGAAATGTAATAAAAAAATGACACATGGCGGATTGACACTCCTACCTTTGAGTTTTAATAATAATATTGATAGTGTTATAAACCTTACAGTACACCCAATATTATTGTCACTATGGTGTTTGGCGCACGTTCGTGCGCGTGCTAGTTGGAGTTTTAGGGTGTAATTCTTGTCTTGAGGTGTTGCAATCTGAGGTTTTTTTTTTCTTTTTTTTTTTTCAAGTAGATAATGAGTTTAAATACCTCCGTTTCTTTTTAGTTAACACATATTCCTTTTTATGAAGTTTTTTTTAGTTAACACGTTTCCTTTTGTAATAAATTTTTTACCTTGCATTTACAAGGTATCCCACTTACTTTTTCATTCTCTCTCACTCTCTCTCCTCTCCTTAATATATGTGCCTAAATCAAACGCGTCAACTAAATAGAAACGGAGAAAGTATGTGTCTAAAGTATTGTTGCTCATGGTATTTTTTTTAAAAAAATTGATAATTTATTTTTTTGTAAGGGAAAAAATTGAAGTGTATTCTATTAAGAAAGTGTAAAAAATTGATCACTTTAGTTACGTTATTTTTGTGCTAACTATAGGTGTTTAGAGTCGGTCCTCAATTTGCATGTAAGTCCAAATGCATAAGTTCGATTGAAATTTTAAATGCAGTTAAAAGATAGGACTTTTTTATTTTTTAATAAACTTAGTTGATTATGTTCTTGCGGCCTTAAGTGATCTCATATGAATTTCTTGTTCTTTTAGCAGAAATAAATCTTATTTAATTATTACATAATTTTGCAGCGATAACACATTTTATTTGTTAAGTTAGTAATTTTCATGACACAGTGGCAGATCTTGAAACATTTTATTTCGGGGGCCAAGTTGTCAAATAGATATTAGTAAAAAAAAAAAAAAAAAAAAAAAAAAAAAAAAAAAAAAGATCGAGATACTTATTGCAAAAACGTACTCTAACTTTCAAGTGAGCAATTTATCAACCTCGTAACGTCTTGTCTCCTAAAATTGGTTTTGAGTGCTCAAACTATTCAAAATAACAAATGAATTTAATTGAAAAAAATAAAAATTGAAACTGTTTTTTTTTTTTTTTTAAAAACAATACGAAGTATAGGATATAATAACGATTAATAACATTAACTATTTAATGTAAAACAAAACATGTTCAAGGTGCAAATATTTATTAATTAATGGTTTAAAAGGAAAGAATAAGTGTAGTAAAAGAGAGAAAGAACTTTTAAGGGTTGTCAGTGCTTAATGGCCTGGGAATTGGGTAGCTATAGACCTAGAGTAGTAGACTACAGTAGTAGATTAGCAGATTAGTACTTTTATTACTACTAGGTTATTTCCCCTTCCTAAGGAAATAAAAAAAAATCATTTTATTGGGCCATTTACCTACTACTGTACATTTTTTTTCCCAAATCTTTCAGGGAACAAGCCCCATTGAGCCCTAACAAAGGTCCGCCTCTGATGGCACAATATATAGTACTTGAACATCTTAGTATAAAAGATTATGTGGTCTTTCTATCTATCTCTCCTTATCCTAATAAGATAATTGCCTAAATTTTCTTTCTCAAGCCAACTTTCCTAATTACTCTTTTTTAAAGTGGTCTCTTAATTTTCTTAAGTGATCTTTCTTTTTTTAAGTGACCTTTCTTCATAAGTAATCTTTCTTCTTAAGTAATCTTTCTTTTCTTAAATGAGTGATCTTTCTTCTCGAGTGGTCTTTCTTCTAGATTGATTTTTCTTAAGTGGTCTTAATTGTTTTATCTCTCTAGCATTTAATTATTAAATCTTTAACCTAAGCTAATTTCTCTTAATTTATTAAGTAAGTAGCTTAGCTCTCTTTTTTTGTTTAGTGATATTTTTTAAGTGCTCCTGCCTCAAGTGATTGTTTCATAAAAAATTAGCTAAAGAAAATATAATTAGCTAAAGTGGTCCATCATTTCATTAGTAAGCTTCTTCTTGAGCTAATTGCTCTAATTCTTAAGTGTACTATCTCTCTCTCTCTCTCATTTTAGTAATTAAGCATTTTTCTAATCTAATAATTGTGTTTTTTCGAGCTAATTGTTCCGAATTTTCTTAAGTGGTCTCCTTCTTTCTCCTAAGCTAATTGACTTGATTTTTTTTAATGTGATCGTTCTTAATTGGTCTTTCATTTCTCCAAAGCCAATTGACCCTATTTTCAATACTTATTTTTCTTAAAGGACCCCATTTTATCTCCCTCATTTTTTTTGAGAAAGAAATTTTTTTTAATTAATCACAATAAAAGAAAATACACCGAGGCATAAGCCCTTGAGCCAATCAAGCTCACTAACCTTAATTTTCCTAATACAAACACTACTAATTCTATGGTATACATCATAACAAATTTTACCTACAACAATACTATGCCTATAAATTCTAGCATCCCAAATAGCTCTATTTCTTTGCTGCCAAATACTATACACAATTGCAGCACATATACTCTGATAAACTTGCTTCTGGAATATGTTTTTAGCCTTCCAGCACCAATCACTATTGTAGGGAATATTTCAAGCATTACCCCAAACTTGAACCCCACTGTGATCATACACTAAAGTACGGTGGCGTCCAAAGGAAAGAAAGCTAGAGCAAAAGAGTCGCCATTAAGTTTTAGGAACTTGTAAACTGTTCACGAGGTGAAGGTTACACCCCTTAACGATCCAAGAGATCGTTAACTCCAATAGGTCTTGAACCATGACTGGAAGTTCCAGGATGAAGGTACAAATCCAACCTAAAAGAGATTGAACCTGCCCTAATAATAGGCCTCTACTTTATTCTGATCATATTCATGTGCGCTTTCTGACTAAAATGCAATCAATAGGTTTAACCCTAAACCTGTTTAACTATGTTGGTTGAATATTAATGCACAAATAAAACTATTATTGGCGATCACTTGAATTATAATCAAATTAACCCTAAATAAGATTATTAATTATCTTATTAAGCATGATTACAAGTACCAATTCCCTTTAAACATGCATAAAATGTGTGATCAAGCAATAACAATAAATATATCAAGCAACATAATAATCACAATAATCATCATAACAATCATAATCATGTTAAAGCATAATAATAGCAAGATCTTAGGCATGATACTAACAAGATTAATAACAAACCCTAGCATGTCACTAAACAATAAAAAACAAATATATAGCCCTAACATGATACTAACATGAATATTAGGAAAGAAAATAGGAAGCATCGCAGAAATCATAATTGATATAAGCAAATGACCCTAAATATGATACTAGGAAGCAATAAAAACATCCTCACATGATACTAGGAATTAAAATAACAATCTAAACATGATTTCTATATCATAATATCAATTAAACAATTAAAATACTTACTTGGATGCCTCGTATCTCTTTCTAATAACAAAATACACGCGTTAGTGTAGACACCCATTTGTGTCTCCCCAAAACAAAACCCAATGATGAGTACCTTTCGCGTCGAATCATAATCGAATGAAGTGAAAGTGTGGAAAGTCTAGTGTTGCGGATAGTTTTTTAATTTCTTTTCTCTTCTCTCTGTTTTTGAAAGCTTATTTTAAGAAAACAGACAATCCAGTTTGGTTGGTCCATGATATGGGTCCAATAGTAGTGTAGTTGGATGGGGCTTGACAAGAGCTTTCCAACGATATATTATAAGCCCAATTCCGATGAATATTGAGGAAGTTATGGCCAATTTACTAAACTGGGCTCGGTTTGAGCCTTATATGAGGCCCAATGATCTAGGAGAGGGCCTAATATAGATTTATCATTCCTAATGAAATTAGGAATGGTTTTAGTCTTCTAGATTCGTCTAGAAGGTTCTTTTCATTCCTAATTCAATTAGCATTGATAAATTGACTTTTGTTGACTTTTCAGAGTTTTAATTAGAATCAAAGAGCATTTTTGAGGAAAATACAATTTTATCCTCCTGTACGGCAATTTTTATCTGATTTTAAGAAAACGCGTGATTTTCTGAATCAGCGCCAAACGCCAGCTGTAGCGCTTGGCGCTACACTTGGCGCTACACTTGGCGCCTAGCGCTAATAGCCAGCGTTGGCGCTAATTCAATTTTACGTGCGTCATAACTCTGTTTTGATATTTTATCTTTTTGGCTGATTTTCTCTATAAATAACGTTGTAAAAACTTCGTTTTCATTCACTAATTCTCGTCAACAATCATCGATTCTCTCTCATTCTCTTCTACAATCAACCAACTCTCATCAAGATTTTCTTGATTACTCTCTCTCTCTTTTCTAAACTAGCTTCTCTCAAATATAAAAATTTCGCATTCATTAGATTTAGAAACACCTATCCAAATTCAAAGTTGCCTTCGCCCTAGACGTGAAAGGTTTAATTTCTGAGGGTTTGGTCCCAAATCTCTCTTTTCATTATTTAATTTAATTTTTTTATTTATTATTTTCCTTGAAGTTACTAACGTGTGTATTTTGTTATTAGAAAGAGATACGAGGCATCAAAGTAAGTACTTTAATGGTTTTATTGATGTTATGATGTAGAAATCATGTTTAGGTTGTTATTATGATATTCCTAGTATCATGTCTAGGGTAACTTTAATATTAAGTATGATTAAAAGTATGATGCCTTTTATGTTCTTCCTAATATTTATGATTGTTAGTATCATGTTAGGACTAAAGCTTTGATTTTTATTGTTTAGTGACATGCTAGGGTTTGTTATTAATCTTGTTAGTATCATGCCTAGGATCTTGCTATTAATATTATGCTTTAACATGAATATTATGATTATTTTTATGATTATTATTATGTTGCTTAATATGATATTTATTGTTATTGCTTGATCACACCTTTTATGCATGTTTAAAAGGAATTTGTACTTGTAATCACGCTTAATAAGAGAATTAATAATCTTGTTTAGGGTTAATATGATTATAATTCAAGTGATCGCCAATAATAGTTTTATTTGTGCATTATATTTAACCAACATAGATAAACAGGTTTAGGGTTAAACCTATTGATTGCATGTTAGTCAGAAAGCGCACATGAATACGATCAGAATAAAGTAAAGGCCTATTATTAGGGCAGGTTCAATCTCTTTTAGGTTGGATTTGTACCTTCATCCCCGAACCCTATTTGGTTCAAGACCTTATGGAGTTGACGATCTCTTCGATCGTTAAGGGGTGTAACCTTCACCTCGTGAACGGTTTACAAGTTCCTAAAACTTGTTGGCGACTCTTTTGCTCTATCTTCTTCCCTTTTGGACGCCACCGTACTTTAGTGTATGATCACAGTGGGGTTCAAGCTAGGGGATTAACGCTTGAAATATTCCCTACAATTTTTGGCGACTCCACAGGGGAGGATTTCCATTTTAATTCCTGAATTTGTTTCGGCAATGATTTAGAATGAGTGGATGAGACTCAAAACGTTCTAAGTATTTCATGTGCGTAATTTTGATTAACATTATTGTCATATGCATAAAAAAGATCTCATTGGAAAGACCATCCGTAATGAGTTAAAACATAGGATTTTACACGTAGGAAATTTGAGAAATATCTTTCACAACTAGGACCGAAATAATACTGTGCGAAACTGGAAAATTTTATCGAGCACAGAAAGCTACCGAGGCATGTAGGAATTAGCGTCAGCGACCAGAGCATTGGCGCCAGACATTTAACTGTAGTGCCAGACGACAGGCTTGTCGCCAGGCGCTACAGCTAAAACCTGGCGCCAAGCTCTGTTTGCTGGCGCCAAATTCTTCCAATACCGAGCCAGAAATATGTGTTCTAATTTCGACCAGTTTTTCGCATTGTTTGCTCGACCCTACTTCCTGATTGAGTTTTTTCTCACTTTTCTGAAACCCATATGTGTTTTACATATGGACATAACCCTCTGGGAATTCATGCTCCATCTACCTGATTGAACGCTCTGAGCAACAAAGGGTACATCTGAGAATGTTGAATTCACCAAACCATGGAACCGAGTTTTTTTTTTTCTAAAACTCGCGGTGTCCCATCCACTCGCGCCAACCCTTCACGGTTAGGCTTCTGCGCAGTGCATCCAGACAATTAACCATGGACCCTCTATTGACTAAACCATATCCCGAACTTTAGAGAACTAGAGCCATGGTTAGATTGCAAACTCATTGCATCATATTGTGCCTACTTGACTAATTGTGCATTATTTGTTGTGCATATATATGTTTTCTTAACCGTTTGTTTGACTTGTGTTGAGATTAAATAAATTAATGACTTAAAGAACTTTGCCTAATTAATTAATTAATTAATTAATTAATTTGAGTCAATAAAGCCTAATATTTTAATCAGAATTGACCTAGTACGACTTTAGGCATTCCCCTGTTGATTAATAACACCGAAAACTGTCTCAGATTAAAGCTCCAGCATTGGCGCCAAAGTCTGGACTGTAGCGCCACTCTGTGTAGTGTGGCGCCTGGGGATTGCTCTGTCGTCTGGCGCTACACTACACAGTGCGACGCCAGTCTTGTCGTTTTGTCGACAGTTCGGATTATTGGTCGAGTCATCACCTAGTGTCTAATTAACCAGTTTGCTAATTAATTCGGTTCATTTTCGCTGTCAATAGTACTTGGTTGAGTCATTAATCGAGTTTAGGCACTAAGTCCCATGGTCTTACACAAGAGTCCAAACATGTCACTTACACTCAACGCACACACCAATACACACACTTTGACCATGTATAAGGGAGTCTTGTATGCGCTTTTTTTTCCGTCATTTTTTTGGGGGGGGTAAGTCGGATATTAATCCTCCATTTTTTTTTCTAAAAAAATAATACTATACTTAGCTCTTAAAACCATTTTTTTTTCCTCTTTAAAAAAACCGTAAAGTCAAGTCGATTTGAGTCAAGTAATTAAAACACAAAATGGTTTAAATTACAGCATGTGGTCAAGAAAGGAAGAACGGTTAATCAAAGACAACCTTTTTGTACAAGTCCAACTTTTCGACAAACCCATAGCTCGTAAGAGGAAAGCTAAGAAAATAATGGCAACACAAGAAGAAGTCAATGAGCTTAGGAACCAACTGGTTACCGTGACTGAGGCACTGAAGCTCCTCACACTTAAGATCGATGATTCCGCGAAGCAACAACAGATGGACCTCATGCAAGAGAGTCTAAGCAAGCTATCTAGCGATTACAAGTTTCAAGGGCTTACTTCACAAGGGGTCTCGGTGGACAAAGATCTTCTTCCGCAGAAATTCAATGCCAACGACATCCCGAAATTCAACTGATAACCCTTATTTTCATTTAAGAGCCTTCGAAACCATAATGAGTATTAAGGGTATCGATAAGAAGGTTTTCCCCTCTTTGTTCTCACTATCTCTCGAGACCGTTTGCCAATAATGGTTCTTTTTTCTCGAGAAAGAAAAGACCTCTACCTGGGAGTCCATAGAAAACGCTTTCGTTGATAGATACAAGTGCAACATCCAAGTTGAGACTGACCATAGAGAACTTGAAATCCTCAAGCAGAAAGAGAACGAAAGTTTCACCTCTTTCTTTAACAAATGGAGAGAAACCTCAGCTAAGATGATTGAGGTGCCAAGTGAAAAAGAGTCTGTAAGGTTGTTCATCAAAAGCCTTCAAGAAAAAATATTCCAAGCATCTCAAGTATCAAAACAATCTCCATACCTTCAAGGTCGTCTATGACATTGGAATCAATATTGAAGACGACCTGGCTAAGTTAAAAGCTGCCAACAATAACTCCAACAGTGGCTGGAAAGGAAAGAAGAACGACAATCCTTCTTCTTCCAAAACCACCAACTCAAACAACGTTAGCACTTTTAATTTAGGTGAAGTCCTTGCTATGAACAATCAAGGACAAAAGAAACCATTTAGGAGAAACTTTACTCTTATTGGCATGAGTTATGACACCGCATTTGATCGATTAAATGCAAAAGGTCTTATAACTCCTATTGGACCATTTGGGGACCCACCAGTTGAAAGAGGTCGGCTAATTGGAACCCCAATGCACACTGTAAGTATCACCAAGGTAGGGGCCATCTCACCGAAAACTGTTGGAAGCTTAAGGAAGCTATCCAAGACTTAATCGATAATAACAAGTTACCATTGCCCCCTGCCAGTAAGAAGCCAAGCATTGATAATGCACCGCTCGCTCATGCCTTGGCTATCTCTGATGAGGAAAGCGAGGTTGACCCCTCGTCTCTCATTAAACCTGTCAAAGAAATCCATGCCATTGAAGAAGACGAAGCAACCATTAATGGAGTTTGGGATAGTGATGAAGAAAATGTCTACTTAAAAGATATAGTAGGGTCTCCACCGTCTGTGTCGTACGCCATGGATGACTTTTGGGCTGAAGAAGACTCATCGATAGACGTCTTCACAAGATCCGGGAGAATGCAACCTCCCGTTTCAACACAACCTATGCCAACCACACAGCAAATTCCCATACCTATCATTGAAGACAATGATATCGTTAAGCAGTTTAAGAAAACAAAAGTGGAAATGAACGTATGGAAACTTTTGGCGACATCTCGAGAACATAGGTTGGCTGTAATGAATGCCTTGGACAAAATAAGGATAGATTCTAACACTACTCCTGAGGGGTTAGCCAACTTCCTCACAAGTGATCTTCCTAATCCAATTAATTTTATCACCTTTTCTGACAAGGATTTACCTCCTGAAGGTGACAAACATCACAAGGCATTAAACCTCACAATAGTTTGCAAGAGAATGAATGTTCCTATGACTCTTGTAGATAATGGATCGGCCATCAACGCCTGTCCACTTAGAACTGCAAGGATGCTAGGCATAAGAGATGAAGATTTAACTCCTTCTACACAAGGAATAAGGGCCTACGACAACACTCGTCGTCAAGCTCTTGGTCAAATTACCCTGAATGTAACGGTGGGAGCAATAGAACATGCTACTACTTTCCAAGTTGTAGACATTAAAGCTTCGTTCAATTTGCTGTTGGGGCGCCCTTGGCTTCATGACCTAAAGGCCGTCCCCCTCATCTCTCCACCAACAAGTAAAATCTATAGTTGGGGGAATTCCTATCACCATCGATGCTTCGCCTATGAGGATCAAGTCTATAGAAAATCCAATCATTAATGTGGAGCACGACGAGGATGATGAAGACTTATGGGGCTTTAACGAAGAAGTCTCCTTAATCTAGGAGGATGAAAGGACCCCTCTTTGCCATGACCTTCATTCCAACGTGATTGTAAATGCTATGCTGAAGAAACAAGGACATTTTCCTGGGATGACCCTAGGAAAGAAGAAAGGAATAGAAAAATTGCTGTAGTCACCTGGCCTCCCTAAGTTAGACACTTTCGGACTTGGTTTCGAACCGACTCGGAAAGATCTCAAGCGAGCCCAGGAAAAATCAAAGGCACGTAGAGACGCTCGCACTCAAAAGAAAGCAATCCCAATGGATCAGTACCCTCTTACACATAATGGTCAATTTATAAAAGAAGGAAAGGACTATCCATGCCATTAATTTCCCGAGCCATTTGTTGTAAACGGCATAAGACAACCGGGATTTGAGATTTTCTTAGATTGTTATTTTACAGATGAAATCCCAACTCCTGTCCATAAGGAGAAAGCACCCCCATGCTTTGACTTTAACGTCATGGGATTACTATTTGGGCGAGAAAAGAATGAGCCAACTTACAAAGAAGATAATTCCTCGCTCATTCAAACAGTCTTACAAAGCGAAAGCTTCGGTCCCTCGAAGCTAATCACTCCAGCTGAAGGATCACTACAAGGGTGGCGTAAGACTATCAAGGTGACTACTCCAAGTGGAAGGAAAATATCCATCACGACAGGGCAAGGACCAATGTTTGAAGAGTCGTCTGAGTCTGAGTCTGAGTCGGAGTCTCTCCCTATAGAGTATTCTAGGTCTTTAGTAGTAGTACCTCCTCTCTCTATTTCTTCTCCTAGAATAGTTAGTGATCAAGTCCCTGAGGACATATCACTCTTTGATGTAATGATCTCAGAGTATAATAATATTTCTCCTTCTCCTTAGTTCTTGTGTTCTTCTCTAACCAAAGATGACGAGCATTACTTAACTAACAATGAAAAAGACAAAGAAATTATTAAAGCAATGGAAACACTCGAAAAGAAAACACCGATAATTGAAGAAACTGAAACGGTTGATATCTCAAATGATTCAACCAATAAAAGAGAAGTTAAAATCGGATTAACACTTAATAAACAAGAAAGAACCGATTTAATTAACTTACTTAAAGAATTTATCGATGTATTTTCTTGGTCATACGAGGATATTCCAGGCATTAATAGAGAAATAGCTCAACACACTATACCACTAATTCTAGGAATGAAACCCGTAAAACAAAAGTTACGTCGAATGAAACCCGACGTAGCTCTTAAAATAAAAGAAGAAGTCCAAAAAAAAATAATTGCAGGTTTCATCAAAGTATCCAAATACCCCGAATGGGTCGCCAATGTCGTCCCAATTCCGAAAAAAGATGGAAGGGTAAGAATGTGTGTCGACTATTGAGATCTAAATAAGGCAAGTCCAAAGGACGACTTCCCTTTACCACACATCGATATTCTGGTAGATAACACGGCAAATCACGCGCTTCTTCCATTCATGGTTGGGTACGCATGTTACAACCAAATTCTCATGGCAGAAGAAGACATGGAGAAAACAACTTTTATAACACCATGGGGCACTTACTGATACACGGTAATGCCATTCGGGTTGAAAAACGCGGGTGCTACTTACCAACGTGCAGCAACCGCCTTACTCCATGACATGATGCATAAAGAAGTCGAAGTATATGTCGACGACATGATTGTAAAATCAAAAGACCGCCCAGGCCATCAAGTAGCCTTAAGGAAATTTTTCGAAAGGCTAAGAAAATATAATATGAGGTTGAACCCATCTAAGTGTGCTTTTGGAGTCACCTCAGGCAAGCTTTTGGGTTATGTCATAAGCTCTAAAGGAATAGAGATAAACCCAACCAAAATCAAAGCAATCATGTCAATGCCACCGCCCCAAATCGAGAAACAGATTCGAGGATTTATTTGCCGGTTGCGATACATAAGTATATTCATATCAAAATTGACAACAATATGTGAACCAATCTTCAAAAAGCTCAAGAAGAATGTACCAGTGATATGGGATGACGAGTGTCAAAAAGCCTTTGAAAAGATCAAAGCCTATCTCGCAAATCCTCCCGTATTAGCACCAGCACTTCCTAGAATACCTCTTAGGTTATATTTGACGGTTACCAAAGAGACAATGGGAGCTATGCTAGCACAAGAAGTAGAAGGAAAAGAAAACGCAATCTACTATCTAAGCAAAAAGATGCTCGAATACGAAACACGCTACACACCACTTGAGAAGTTGTGCATCGCCTTGGTGTGGGACACAACCAAGTTAAGACATTACATGCTAGTGCATACCGTCTTCGTAGTCTCCCGATTAGATCCACTCAAGTATCTATTCGAGAAATCTACACTCAATGGACGCATATCGAGATGGATAGTCAATTTAGCCCAGTTTGATGTAAGGTTTATGCCGCAAAAAGCTATCAAAGGATCTGTGGTGTCAGACTTTTTAGCAGACTTTCCAATAGAAGACTCGACGCCAATACAAGACAATGAATTTCCAGATGAAGACTTAATGGTCACTAAAGATGATACTTGGACCTTGTACTTCGTCGGAGCCTCAAACCAAAAGGGATGTGGCATTGGAGTATTATTAGTATCACCTAAAGAAGAGCATGTTTCAATCTCCATAAAGATTGATTTCAACGTTACCAACAATGCTGCTGAATATGAAGCATGCGTGGTAGGCCTTGAAACAGCTTTGGCATTGGGAGTAAAAAAGTCAAGGATATTCGGAGACTCTTCTTTAATTATCAATCAAATATCTAAAAGGTGGAAAGTAAGGAGCGAAAGTCTAGCCCCTTACCAAACCTATCTGGAAACTCTTACCGATCAGTTAGAGAAGGTAGAATACACATATCTACCTAGGAAAGAAAATCAATTTGCTGATGCCTTGGCAAGACTAGCCTCAATGGTTAGGATTCCCACGGAAATCGAGCAAATGCCTCTAACTATAGCGAAAAGGCAAAAACCAGCATAGATCCAGGCCATAGAAGACGACGAAGTAGTCCAAGATGAAGAAGAAGAAGAAGAAGAAGAAGAAGAAGAAGAAGAAGAAGAAGAAGAAGAAGAAGAAGAAGAAGAAGAAGAAGAAGAACCGTGGTACACGGATATACTCAATTATGTCACTAAAGGAGAATACCCTCCCCACGCTGACAAAAGAGCAAAACGAGCATTAAAACTCTTGGATTCCCAATATGTACTCATAGACAACGAGCTACATAAAAGGGTACCTAAGGGTCGAGCTCTCTTATGTGTAGGAAAAAAGGATGCACAAAGAGAAATGAGGATAGTCCACGAAGGAATCTGTGGCACTCATATAAATGGCAAAATATTAGTCCAAAAAATAATGCAAGAAGGATATTATTGGACTACAATGAATAGGTATTTCCATCAATATGTAAAAAGATGCCCTAAGTGCCAAATCTATGCCAATTTACAACATGTTCCTCCATCCTTTCTCTACACCTACACATCGCCATGACCATTCTCTACATGGGGAATTAACATCATTGGCAAAATCACTCCCCTAGGAACAGGAGGCCACGAATATATACTAGTAGCAATTGATTACTTCACAAAGTGGGTTGAAGCGCAATCGTACGCTAAACTCACTGCAAAACATGTAGCACTCTTTATCGAGAGAAATATTATTTGTCGATACGGAGTCCCACATGAAATGATAAGTGACAATGGAACTCACTTTCAAGCCGAATGTGAAGAATTGTTACAAAAATACGGCATCCAACATCATCATTCTTCCCCTTATAGGCCTCAAGCAAATGGAGCAGTCGAGGCAGCCAATAAAAATCTAAAGACTATCATCGAGAAAATGACGAAAAATTACAAGAATTGGCCTGACAAACTTCACTTCGCATTGTGGGGTTACCGCACGTCAATCCGTACATCAACAGGAAATACGCCATTTTCCTTGGTATATGGAATGGATGCCGTACAACCTGTCAAACTAGAAATCCCATCTCTACGCGTTAGAGAGCAAACTCGATGAAGTTGAATGGACTAGGGCAAGATATGAAGAATTAATTCCACTCGATGAAAAACGACTAGAAGCTCTGCATCACACTCAGTGTTATCAAACTCGTATGACTAGGCATTTTAATAAGAAGGTCAAGACAGGGAACATCAAAGTAGGAGACTTGGTGTTAAAAGCATTAAGGAAAAATGTTTTAGATCCAAGGGGAAAATTTTGACCTAATTGGTCTGGACCCTACATTGTCAAAATAATCCTTTCAGGGGGTGCAGCAAAACTAACTGATATGGATGGCAATGAGCTCTCGAACATGACAAATCTTGACAAACTTAAGAAGTACTACCCATAATTACTTGAGTAGGATACTCAAGAGAGCTACGTTTGGCCTGATTCCTTAAGAAAGGATACGTAGGCAACCCTTTATGGGTGCGGCTACTTTATTTTTCAAAAATCTCGCATCCCAGAATTAATTAAAAATCCGATAGAAGATCGGCGAAATATCGGCGTCACGGAAAACAGTCTAACGCCAAAAATTGAGCGTTAACGCCACCCGACGACCATCACCGCCAGCCGACGGTACCGTCTCCTGATGCCTGACTTCCCTAGCCGGCGCCAGTCGCAGATAAGCGGCGCCAATTCACAGTTTAAATTATGGGAATATTTCGGTGTTTTTGGGAAAATTTCCGACTTCCGTACTCGAAGAATTTCTGGAAAATTAATTTTTTTGGTTTTCATTTCTTTAATAAATAAATTTAAAGTAAATAATTAATTAAAAGCTGAAATTTCGTTAATAAAATAAAACTACATTATTGATGGAATTTTAATAAAGCTGAAATAAATTAACTTTAAATAAAAAATATAAACTAAGTCTAATAATTTGAAGTTAACCAATGCTCCTAATCTTTCTTTTCTTTCCTAGCCCTTTTCCAATTTTTGTCTGCTTCCTCCTCCTCATCCATAACCTTAGCCAGTAGGCATCCTTTAGAGGACCTACATTCAATCTTAGAGTAGATAGTTTCCCCTTCAGCTAGGACTCCATGCTTCTTTTCTACCCAAGCTTTTTTCTCTGTGGTGTCAGCTTTCCTTTTACCCTTATCTTTTGTAGTACTTTTCTTTCTAGGCATTGCAGGTGTCTTGAATTCAATTCTTTCACCTAAGCGTTCCCTAACATGAACCACCTTGTCACCTAGACGACTCTTCACATTAGTTTTACCCTGATTTTTCTTCAAGTCCTTTGAAGGTTTCTTCAGCAGCCACTTCTTCACATCATTGGGCAAGGAAGGAGGAACCTTTTGGGTAATTACTTCCCATAAAGGTCTAGCACTTCAATAAGCATCAAATTTGTCTACTTCTTGGGAGACAGGGAACTCGTAGGGAGGACGAAGATCTCCGGAAGGAATATTCTGAAGTAGGCCGTATTGTCTTTTTACCCTGCAGGGATAGTAATAAGTCATACGGGACAAACTTGGAAGACGGCAGAAAGGTTGCTTGTTGACACCAACCATCTTTTCTATTTTCCACCACGGGACGACCCACTTGATAGCAAAATTGCGAGATTCGAAGACCCTTTTCCATTCATGGCGCCCCATTTTAGAGAAGCGTTTCTTCCTCCTCACGAAGCAATTTGGAGTGTACTTCTCAATGTTGTCCGGAGGGCTAATTAATTCTAGCCTTCCATTAGCCACATCTGTAAAAAAATTGCGATGCAAATAAATTATTATTACTATACAAAAATATATTTTTTGATTTCTGTAATTAAAAATATTATTTTTCTACTTGTAATAAAATTGGAGAACCCCGAAAAGGTGCTTAAGGGTTCCTTTTCAATTCATCAAGACTAATCATAGTCTCTCCAACTATCAATGGTATTGGATTTCTCCCTGATTCAATTTGTTCTGGTACAGTGGTTATAATTGATGACCCTCATTATTTTTACCACTACTAAGAAAAAATTGATTAAGCATACAAAATAAGAAAGCCCTTCTTCTATAAATATGAAAACGTTGAGCTAGGCTTCACTTCCTATCACCCTTAGTTGAAGGAGAGCGTAGGGGCCAAAAAGATAGTGTGACATAATCTGCCAGTTATCATTCGAATTAACTATGTTGCCATCTACTATTTAGGCGTTAGGGAGCTGACAAAGAAGGAATGTTGGGGCAATCAATATTTTTTGAACATCCCTACATTCTCAGTCGGGATGTTTACCGGTTAGGCCATCATTTTGACTTTTTTCTGCATGCTTTTGTGTTACTTCACGACAATTGGATTCTCTAAGCCAATCAACCCTGAACTTTTGCTGGTATAACAAGCGAAAATCGACAAAAATCCTTAACAAAACCTTGAATTTTAAGAAACCTTCTTTATCAAAGATTCGGAGAGAGGTTTATCAAAATAATGGCGAGCGAATTCTTTCAAATTAACTATGTTGCCATCTACTATTTTTGATAAATCCCTTTCTTTTAAATTAAAGAAGCGTTCAAAATCCTTGTAATAGTATGCATCTATTCTAGGGATTACTATGAGGTCTATTGCAGGGAAACCTAAAATAGCACCAAATTCTTCCGGCAAAGGGCTAATTTCATCATACCCTATTCTAAAGCAATGAATATCAACATTCTAATATTCTAGAGCGGTATGAATAAAATCTATGTCAAGATCTACCCCTTTGATACCATAAATTCCCCCCAAGTGGAACAAATTTAATTCTTTTCTTTCTTTGGCGTTAAGAGACCGACACCATTCATGGTTGTATTGGGTAAAAGTTTTGGTGACTAAAGACATGATATTATTTTTCTAAGGCTAAGAATTATTTTATTTGCTGAAATTATGAAAAGAATCGGCTGGGCAGGGGGCTATTTATGCACGAAATCGGAGCAGTTCTAATCGGGGTAGGATACGGAGTCAGCGCTACTTGGCGCTAGACACCGCTATTGGCGCCAAATGCCAAAGCTTGGCGCCACACGCTAAGTGTAGCGTCTGGCGCTACACAAATACGCGTGGCGCCAGCTGGCGCCAATTTACCTCGTCATACGCGCTTTCTAAAACCGCATTTTTACCTTAATTCAAGTATGCTATTGACTTTATGGCTTCCTTATCCTTTTCTAAAAATCTTTTTATTCTTTTTTAATTAATATAGTTATTAAATTAATTATATTATTCTTTTTTTGGATTTTATTTAGGTTAATTTCCAAGTTTTTATAAACCCAAGTTTTTATTTGACTTTTCCTTTTTTCATTTTTTTTCTTTTTGGGGGAGAAAGTCGGATACCCTCCATCAATAATAAAAATGATGGAATTTTTGCGCAAAATTATTTGTCACACTTTTCTTGCACACACAAACATGCACATAATAATGATAATAATAAAAAATGAAAAAACATGATAAATAAAATAAACTCATAATAGTATGTATATACAAAATATGTCTAAAAAAATGAGTCTAAAAGGAAAAGTTCTATACAAAGTCAAATAAATAATAAAAAGTACAGGTACAAACTACGGCGCCGGGGGAGGTAAACCCATCATCGTATAAAACTCCGCCGTACGAGGAGTAACCTCTCCACCTACTCCAGCTCCAGCTCCAGCTCCAGTATCAGCTCTAGCCTCCGTAGGAGGATGGAAACTCAACCTGGGACCAGTCCACCCAAGATCAACCTGAGGCTGAGACTGCGGAGGCTGCTGCGATGACGAGCCAACCTCGGACATCCCACCACCTCTAAGAGCCGAGGTAGCCTCTCCCTGGCCTACCGGCGCAGCATGAGCACCCTTAGAGGAGGAACCTGAGCCCTCTGCCACATCAGTACGGGCAGCCTCCGAACGACCTCCTGTACCTCTGCGGCGACGTCTCGAGCTAGACCGCGCCGGATCTCTCCGCACCTCAGGTCTTGTGCGGGTACGAGAAGGAATGGGCTGACCCTGTAAAAGGAATTAAAATCAGAAACAAGGCAAAATCGAAGCGGTAATGCAAAAACATGTGAAAGAAAGACTACCTCCTAAACGGCATCGTCCCGACGGCAGGTAGCCACATTCCTCATCCGGACAAGCTGGCTCCGGAAGGCATCTATACATCAAGCCATCACCGAAACCACCTCGCGCGAGAACTGTCAAAGAAATAAGTCAGTAAGCATGCATAATATATGTGGACAAAAGTTGCAAATAAATAAGCTTACCCGAGTCTTGTGGCGAGGAATCGACCGCTCCACGAAGCGCTCGTCCTCAGAAGCCGGAGGAATCATCTCCTCAATCGGCCCGTATGTCCCCTGGTAATGGATACACATACGGGGTGGCACGAACTCAGCAGCATCGTCCTGATAAAGCAAAACCAAATCAGTAAAGCATCATTTGGGGGCTATTTAATGAAATATGAAAGCTGAAAAATCGTACTCCCACATCCTTTGTCGGTACAAGAACTGGAGCTAACAACGGCAGTAGCTCCTCCGCGTAGCATCGACTAGGAATCGTGCAAGATCTCCAAGGGGTACTAGCTCCCTCTAACATGCTTAACAACCTCGCGGCGTTAAACATGTGATGTGGTGGAGGAGCAGGAACGACAAAGGTATGCTGTCTAGCAACCCTTTCTCCAAGGTATGTGATCGCTCCATAAGTCCCCAAGAAATAGCGACGCTCAGCGGAATACTGTGCGGCTAACCCAGGGACTGTCAGGCCAACCCATGGCCGGTATAGCACCTCAAGCTCCTGTAAAGAGCGTCAATCAGGCGAGAGTCTATCTAAAGCATCACAAAATAGCAAAATAAGAATAGAATCATACCGCGATGATCCAGTCTCGGACATACGCAGTGGACATCCCCACACGGCGGCTGCCTCATGAAGCACTGACTTGAAACCTGCGCGGCGACGGTCTCGCCGGCGCAGCAGAAGGGAAGTACTCGTAGAACCAGATCTACAAGGAGCTAAAATTATCAGCAAGTGCTAACTAAAATGTAGAGCTAAACTTTATAGGAAATAATGTTTACCTCTACGACCCTCCAAAAGCTGGATAGAGCAACATTCGTCTCAAAGGACCGGTGTCGACACGAGTCCCTCAACGCTCGAATGAAGTCAGCATAGGCCAAGCTGGCCCAGTGGTAAGTCCCGATCCGATGTAGATCGCGGACGGCAGGAAGGTAGTAAAGCAGTGCCCTACTACCCTTGTCAGGAGAGAACGTCCCTGACAACAAAATAAGCGCAAAGATGCGCACCCGCTGCTCTCGGGTGGTCGCACCATCGTCAAAAGCCGCTGCCAGAGTCGAGCGGCGAATCCCTCTAGCGCTGAACTGAGACGACTCAACCTCAACTCGAGCCCGAATAGTAATCGGCCCCAACAGCTCCTCGACCTCAGGAGAAAAGACGTCGATCCCGCTGTCAAATGGCAGTGGCACGGAGCTGAACTCCAGTCTTGTGATGAGACTGAAGTCGGTAGGAGTGACCATCATCTCACCCCAGGGAAAGTGGAAAGTGTTGGTAGTGTCCCAAAAGAACTCCACCAGAGCACGTACTACATGGTGACCCCTGCTGGAAGCAACCATCGACTCGTAGGTCTCATACAACGCAGCAAGACCGCAGGACTCCCATAGGAGTCTCGTCTCGACATCTCTGGCGATGTACATCTTGTACATATCGCCCAAGCCGTCACAGCCAGAGCCATGACAACGCGTCCTCCCAACAATGATACCTCGTCTCACCCTCTCAGAAATGTGGTGGACAGGGGAAAAAAACAAGGTCCGCTCATCCCACTCGGGGAGTCGACCAAGCGAAGTGGACGACTCGGCATCGTCCTCCACGGGCTCATGCTCCCATCGAGTGTCTCGGGACCGTGAACCAGAGCCTCGCTGTCTAGCCATGCTACATTGTGCAGAATTATCATAAATTAAGGTTCTATAGTATCTAAGGTTCGCCTAGCTGCATGATACTATGTTCGCAAAAAACAGAGTACATAGTACTAAAACAGAGCACAAATTCAAATTGAGCATAACGGAATTTTTCAAGCAATCAAACAATTTCTTGCAATACTATAGTAGTTATTGTGACAAATTGGACAAGAATTGCTAACAAAAACATCAAGAACGGGCCACATTGCATTCCCGACCTCAAGAGGTCCAACAATGGCAATTCGTTCATTTCTTCACCAAATTGAGTCAAACAAGTCTCAAATTACTCCCAAGGAAATATATAAACATAATCAAGCAATTTCATGGCATGAAATTTGACAAATAAAGAGAATTAAGCATTCTAAGTTTTGAAATTTCATGAAATTCGAATATAAACATGTGCAAAATTCATAAAAACCGGTGTGAGTTCGAAGAAAACTTACATAGATCGGGAAAATGGATGGAAAGAGCTTTGATTTGCAACAAATTTGAGTGAATTTGGTTGAGAAACGAGCAAAAATGAAGCAGATGAAATTCTACAGATTTTCGAGCAAAATCGCGACGAGCAACAGCGGAAATGAAGAAGAAAGGGGTATTTAAGGAATACTCTATTCTGGCGCCAAGCGCTAGACCTTGGCGTCAACAATTAGGCTTGGCGCCTAGCGCCAATCCTAGCGTCTGGCGCTAAGGCCAGTTGTGTGGCGCTGATGCTTTTTCAGCGGCGCCAGGACACTCAGCCACTCAGTGAGGTTGTTCTATCTTTTTGCAATATGTTTTGGGTTCCTTGGTACGCCAGTTAGCCCCTCTAAGCAATTTGACAAGATTTTTAATAAACGGCTTGATTGCATAAAGTGATCGACCTGATGAAAGATCGTCTCACTTAGCTTAAAGCGCCTAAGAATTGGCTCATTAACAAAAGGCACCGACATAGTGGTTCATTCGCAAAAGGCACCAATGTACAGGTTCAAGAGCAATAAAAGCACCGACGTACAGGCATAGCAGAAGCAAAGTTCAAGCAAGCTTTTAAAGATCGACAAGCAAAGATCTTCGGTAATTTCTTTGGAAGATTATCGCAACGAATGAGGATGGCTTCAAGCGAGGATATATTCGACGACATTCCCTAGATTGTGGAGAATTGTCACAAACTACTGAAGGTGATTTCAAGCGAGGTTGTCTTCGACCATGTTCCCTTAGACGTGGAAGATGGTCATAAAGCGGAAGAAGATTGTTTCAAGCGAAGCAATCTTCAATAGTATTCCCTTGGACGTGGAATATTATCAATGCGGATGAGGATTGTTTCAAGCGAAGCAATCTTCTATAGTATTCCCTTGGACGTGGGATATTATCAATGCGGAAGAGGATTGTTTCTAGCGAAGCAATCTTCAATGGTATTCCCTTGGACGTGGAATATTATCAATGCGGAGGAGAATAGTTTCAGGCGAAGCAATCTTCTAAATTGGAAGCAGTTACAAGCGTAGCGGTTTTCAAGCGGGATGACATTTTCTTGGTAGAAGGTCATCAAAACAACAGCAATACAGCAGCAAAACGGTTACCTTTAGAGACGTGTGCTCGACGGTGCAAGATACGCGTTTCTTAACTCTTTTATCTGTTTAGCTAACGCTAGTTTGCAGGTATTAGCATTACAAGAGTGATTTAGGATCGCAGAACGTTCTGAATCATTCTCCGTCCCTATCGATATTTTGACTTTTGTTTTCGAAACACGCGTTTCTCCAAACTCAGTCAAAGTGGGGGCTTCTGTAGACACCCATTTGTGTCTCCCCACAACCAAACCCAGTGATGAGTACCTTTCGCATCGAATCATAATCGAATGAAGTGAAAGTGTGGAAAGTCTAGTGTTGCGGATAGTTTTTTAATTTCTTTTCTCTTCTCTCTGTTTTTGAAAGCTTATTTTAAGAAAACAGTCAATCCAGTTTGGTTGGTCCATGATATGGGTCCAATAGTAGTGTAGTTGGATGGGGCTTGACAAGAGCTTTCCAACGATATATTATAAGCCCAATTCCGATGAATATTGAGGAAGTTATGGCCAATTTACTAAACTGGACCCGATTTGAGCCTTATATGCGGCCCAATGATCTAGGGGAGGGCCTAATATAGATTTATCATTCCTAATTCAATTAAGAATGGTTTTAGTCTTCTAGATTCGTCTAGAAGGTTCTTTTCATTCCTAATTCAATTAGCATTGATAAATTGACTTTTGTTGACTTTTCAGAGTTTTAATTAGAATCAAAGAGCATTTTTGAGGAAAATACGATTTTATCCTCTTGTACGGCAATTTTAATCTGATTTTAAGAAAACGCGTGATTTTCTGAATCAGCGCCAAACGCCAGCTGTAGCGCCTGGCGCTACGCTTGGCGCCTGGCGATAATGTTGGCGCCTGGCACCAATAGCCAGCGTTGGCGCTAATTCAATTTTACGTGCGCCAGAACTCTGTTTTGATATTTTATCTTTTTGGCTGTTTTTCTCTATAAATAACTTCGTAAAAACTCCGTTTTCATTCACCAATTCTCGTCAACAATCATCGATTCTTTCTCATTCTCTTCTACAATCAACCAACTCTCATCAAGATTTTCTTGATTACTCTCTCTCTCTCTCTTTTCTAAACTAGCTTCTCTCAAATATAAAAAGTTCGCATTCATTATATTTAGAAACACCTATCCAAATTCAAAGTTGCCTTCGCCCTAGACGTGAAAGATTTAATTTCTGAGGGTTTGGTCCCAAATCTCTCTTTTCACTATTTAATTTAATTTTTTTATTTATTATTTTCCTTGAAGTTACTAACGTGTGTATTTTGTTATTAGAAAGAGATACGAGGCATCAAAGTAAGTACTTTAATGGTTTTATTGATGTTATGATGTAGAAATCATGTTTAGGTTGTTATTATGATATTCCTAGTATCATGTCTAGAGTAACTTTAATATTAAGTATGATTAAAAGTATGATGCCTTTTATGTTCTTCCTAATATTTATGATTGTTAGTATCATGTTAGGACTAAAGCTTTGATTTTTATTGTTTAGTGACATGCTAGGGTTTGTTATTAATCTTGTTAGTATCATGCCTAGGATCTTGCTATTAATATTATGCTTTAACATGAATATTATGATTATTTTTATGATTATTATTATGTTGCTTAATATGATATTTATTGTTATTGCTTGATCACACCTTTTATGCATGTTTAAAAGGAATTTGTACTTGTAATCACGCTTAATAAGAGAATTAATAATCTTGTTTAGGGTTAATATGATTATAATTCAAGTGATCGCCAATAATAGTTTTATTTGTGCATTATATTTAACCAACATAGATAAACAGGTTTAGGGTTAAACCTATTGATTGCATGTTAGTCAGAAAGCGCACATGAATACGATCAGAATAAAGTAAAGGCCTATTATTAGGGCAGGTTCAATCTCTTTTAGGTTGGATTTGTACCTTCATCCCCGAACCCTATTTGGTTCAAGACCTTATGGAGTTGACGATCTCTTGGATCGTTAAGGGGTGTAACCTTCACCTCGTGAACGGTTTACAAGTTCATAAAACTTGTTGGCGACTCTTTTGCTCTATCTTCTTCCCTTTTGGACGCCACCGCACTTTAGTATATGATCACAGTGGGGTTCAAGATAGGGGATTAACGCTTGAAATATTCCGTAACCACATATAAGCTGAAGCTATAGTATACCCAGCTGCATTATGCTTCCAAGTATTTCCCGAGAAGCCATCTTTAATCTTTTCCTTCACTTTCCAGATTTGCTTCCACTGCTAGCTTGATTGGGAAGGGAAATTCATTATTTTCCAGTTTTTACTTTTCACATAACGATGATTAACCCACCTCAGCTAAAGACTATCATTTTTGTTTGCTATATCCCAAATATATTTCCCTATGACTACAACATTCCACTTAACACAATCTTGAATCCCTAGACCCCCTTGCCTTTTTAGGTCTGCAGATAATATCACAGGAAATAAGAGGGGGTATGCTAAAAATAGCTTTCCCATCCCAAATAAATTTCTTGCAAATGTTTATGACACCCTCCAACACTTGTTTAGGAAGAATAAACAAAGAAGCTTAATAAGTGTGTAAAGTTATAAGGACAACATTAACTAGAGTAACTCTAGCAGTGTAATACAATATGGTTCTTCCATCCCAGGCTCTAACTCTAGCTACAATCTTATCCACCAGAACACCGCAGTCATCCTTAGACAATTTCTTTACATTCACCTTAACGCCCAAATATCTAATAGGCAAGCTCCCTTCATAGAAACCAGAGAGGCTTTAATATTCTCCTTAATCTCTTGCTCCACATAATAGAAATATACATTTGATTTACTCCCATTTACAACCAGACCTAAATTAGCTGCAAAAGTTGCTAAACCCCTCATTAAAAGAGCAGCATATTTACTATCTCCTCTTGACATGACTATTAAATCATCTGCAAACACCAGATGATTAAGCTTCACACCTCTAAATCTAGGATGAAAAGTGAAATCATTGTGATCTCTAATCTTCTAAAATAATCTTGTTAAGTACTCCATGCAAATGACAAACAAGAGTGGAGATAAGAGATCTCCCTATCTAAAACCCTTTTTGCCCAGGAAAAACCCATGAACCTCTCCATTTATCACTAAAGAAAAACTAGGAGAAGAAACACATTCCATAACTAGCCGAGTGAAATGGTTAGGAAAATTAAGAGCTATCAGCATGTCTTTAAGAAATCTCAAGTTGATGGTTTCATAAGCCTTTTTTTATATCCACTTTGAACATACAACCAAGAGGCACATTCTTCCTTTGACAACTTCCAATCAAATTGATGAGTGACATTTATGTCACTCATAAGGAGTAGTTTTAGAGTCATTTTTCGTATTTATTCTCCTTTATTTTCCCTTTTATTCTCTTATTTCTCTTTAATAACGCTTCTTGTCTATTTGGTATTTTTGGCGAGTTTTTGTTTATTTGTTTTATTTATTAGTTTTTAAGTTTATTTTGTTATTTTATTTGATTTTATTTACTTGTATAGTTTTATTTAATTTTGGGATATTATCAATGGTACACCCGTGGTATTGACTTTTATCAATGATACACCTGTGTTTTTATTATTTATCAACGGTACACCTGTCGTTTGGACTTTTCTCACTAATACACCTATTCCGTTTGAAAAGTTAAAAAACCGTTAAAAGCTTTTCAGCCACCCTCTCCCCACCCTACTGCCACCCGTCCCCCACCCCTGCTCCCCGTCGCCACCAGTCTCTCCTCCCCCACCCAGCCGGCGGCCAGCGCCCAGAGCCGACGACCCCACCCACACCCCCCTTTCCCCCACCAAGGCAACCCACCACCCTCTTTTTCCCCCTTTTTGTTTCCCGAACCCCATCCCAAAACCACCCCTAAACGCCGTCCTCCCCTCGAAACCGCCCCCCTCCTCTTCACCTCCCCCTGGAAACCGCCCCTCCCCCGGAAACCCCCCCCCCCTTAATCGACCCCTTAAGGACTCTAACGCCCTAACCCTCCCTTAATTCGCCGGCGGTTTTAGGGTTTCAATAAGGTGGTGGTTTAGGGTTAGGACCCATAGGGGGTCAATTAAGGGAGGGGGAAAGGTGACAAGAGGTTTCCGGGGGAGGGGGGAGAGGAAGGGGGCGTTTTCGACGGGAGAACGGTGGTTAGGGGTGGTTTTGGGATTGGGGTCGGGAAACGAAAAGGGGGAAATGGAGGGTGGTAGGCTGCCTTAATGGGGGAAAGGGGGGCGTAGGTGGGGTGGACGGCGTCGGGCGACCCTCTAGGCGTCGGCCGCTGGCTGGGGGGAGGGGGACCGATGGTGACGGGGAGGAGGGGTGGCAATGGGGTAGGGAGGGAGGCTGGGTTTTTTTTTTTTTTTTTTTTTTTTTTAAAGATTTTAGAATAATTTAGATTTAAAAAAAAAATTAAATTTTTTAACGGTTTTTTAACTTTTCAAACGGAATAGGTGTATTAGTGAGAAAAGTCCAAACGACAGGTGTATCGTTGATAAATAATAAAAACACGGGTGTACCATTGATAAAAGTCAATACCACGGGTGTACCATTAATAATATCCCTTTAATTTTTATTAGTTTAGTGTTATTTCTTTTATTTTCTATTTTATTTTATTTATTTTCATTTTACTATTTTATTTTATTGTCTGGTTTTCTTCTCGGTTTTGTGTATAGAGGCCCGGGTTTCAAGTGAGTTCAAAACTCGAGGTATGAGTCAAGTGGGCTATATCCCTTCATTTCCCGTGCCTTCTCACCAATTTACAACAACAGCCTGCTGCCCCTGCACCACCGTCAACTGAGCAGCCACCACCAACCTTTAATCACAGCCCGTATTAGCTCACAACTCCACCTCACAGCCGTATCCAACCGACACCCCCTACACCAGCCTGGCAGCCTCCACCGTCATAACTCCCCTGCTCCCTCACGCACAAATCAACGACCCACTCCCACAGCTCTACCACTCACCAATTAAACCGCATAGCAGCCTCAATCAACCACCAATGCCGGCAGTCGCAACACCTACAAAACCAAGCAGCAACCCTCTCCATTCACCACCAATCACCCTTAACTGCAACAGCCCTTCACCACGCGCCGTACCTGCGGCAACCTCCCATCTCCACCTTCGCAATTCGCAATTTAACACCAAATTAGATTGGAGCTTAAATTGGAGCTTTACGCGGGCGCGCAACCCTTTCAGAAGGCGCACAAATGGAGTCCAAATTCAGATTGTAGGTAGTAAGTCTGCGCGACCTCTGCGCGACGTCTTCGCGACCTCTGCGCGACGTCTTCGCGACCTCTGCGCGACGTCTTCGCGACCTCTGCGCGACGTCTTCGTGGGCGCGCAAATGTGGGTTCAATCACGATCACGTGATTTTAATGAAAATCGGATGGCCTCGATTTGATGCTCGTTTATAGTTGATGATGATGAACGGTGGGGATTTGATGATGGAGTTTGATGGTGAGTGAAGCAGGGGATCAAAACCCCATTTAGAGCAGCCAAAGAGAATCAAAGAAAAAGAAATAAGGGGGTCTGATGGTTTGGGGATTAGTTTTTCCTTTTATTTTTCTTTTCTTATTTTGTTTATTTTTATTTTATGTTACTTTCTTATTTTCTCTTTTCACTTATTTTTTTTCCTTCCTTTCTTTATTTATTTTCCTCTTTTTATTTTATTTCTTTTTATTTTATTTTTCTTTTTTTTCTTAAGTTAGTATAAATACCCATGTTTTGGGGTAATTAAAAAAGAACTTTTATTCTATTTTTCTTAATTAGTTTTAGGAGAGCTATTCTCTCTAGGGTTAGCTTAGAATTAGAGTAGTTTAGAGAGAGAAAGTGAGAGTTTTACCATTGTTGAGCTTGGATTTTGAAGAAGATGATTGATCATCTTGTTTGTAGACTTTCATCTTCAATAAATGAGAATCTCTAACTCTCTCTCCTCTATTTTATTTGCTTTCTTTTGATTATTGTTTTAGTTGTTAATGTTGCTTGTTAATCATGTTGATTCTTGGTTATTTATTAATTAATCTTGTTATTATCATGATTAGTGAGTAATTTCACTATTAAGGGGATGGTTGTGGTGTAGTTGGACCTTGAGCATGTTCTAGGGTTTGAAATTGATTTATTTGTGATTAAAGTCTTTATATGTTTGATATTCTTCAATCTACTTGCAAAATGCATGTTGCTAGTTGATTGGGAGTGAATCTTTGCTAACATGAAACGGAAGTTGACTTAGCTAGGTTCATTTTTATCGATCGTTATTTGATAGCACCTCCTAGTATATGGTTCTAATGTGGAAGCATAGAGGCTAGGTTAGGAGAAGCCAATGAACCTCGAAAGGTGGCTAGATTGGACCTTACTTCGATATTCGAGCTTGTTTAGTTCATAATTAATTCAATTTCTATGCCTTTGTTTATGTTCAAGTGAATGTTATACCTAAACCATTTCCCTTAGTGTTTTATTTATTGTTTTAGCATTTTTAGATTTTAGTTTACTTACCTCCTTTTCCGGACTAGCTTAGTTGTTGATAACATTTGGTAGTGTTTACTCGTTCCCTGTGGTTCGACCCCTATGCTTGCCTTATACTCGTATTAGGTTTGTTTAGGTTGTATAAATTGTATTTGATCTAGGGATAGACATTTGACGACGAGTTTATTCCCTTGCCAAATTGGCGCCGTTGCTGGGAAATGGCTTCCATTACTGTTGTGTTATCTTATTGAGACTAGTCCTTTGTGTATAATTTTCTTTTCATATATTTGTTTTTATTTTTATTGTTTTTGTTGAAAAAAAATGGTTTATATTTCTATTCCTCAATTTGATAATGAACCGGTTTGGGTATATTTCAATATACTTGAGGATTTCCTAGGCGGTGTTAAAGGTTTTACCAAGGGTGATTATTGTGAAATGATTAATTTGGGATTAAATGAGCATTTTAGAGGAGTGGTCGACAATATGTTGAATGGTGGATTTCAAACTATGTTTTCGGATGAAGCTTGGGATTTCTATTCATGGTTAGCTAGGGATAATTATGATTGAGAGAGGGCAATCATGAGACTTATGTTCGGGATTCTCCTGCTTTTAATGTTGATGCTAATTGTCATGATTTGTCTAATATGAATTCCCATGATGTGCTTGATGCTCCCCATAGTGACCATGTAATGCATTATTTCAACTCCTCTCCCTCTATAGCTCAATGTAATGAGGTACATTCTAATGATGATGAAGTGCATGTTCTTTTTCATATTGCATCCGATTTTTGCATGAATTCTAAAGGTGTGCCCCATAGTCCCCTAGATGATTCCAATGAGCAAGCTTTTGACTCGTTTATCTATGATCATTTGGACTCATTTGAGATTATGGCAAAAATATTTCTTGAGTCTCAAACGAAATCCCATAACCTTTTGAGTGAGTTCATTCATAATGCTTCATTAGAGAGAGATGAGGTTGAGAGAAATTTGCCCCCATTCAATCTTGATTTTGAGATGGTAGTCCTTGAGAAATTTATGGGAGATGTTGTTCAAGATGGTAAAGATGAGGTTGAGGTTGAATCCTTTGGAGTTTTTTTATCTTGAGGGAGATATAGAATGTGAGGGTTCTTCATTTGAGAATTCCATGATTGATTTCCACTCCCTCATTAGTGATGTGAGACCTTGTGGTGAGGGAGTAGCTACCCCTTTTTCCCTTTCTCATACACTTTTCTCCCAAAGGTTTAACCATATCCCCTACTATCCTGTGTTCCTCCCTTCTTTTCTCAAAGAGCCTCTTAGGGATCCTCTTCCTATTCATGATTCCAAAGCCCCCAACTCTTTCGTTGTTGATGAGAAAAAGAGTTATGATACCAACCAAAAAGATTTTTGTGAGGAGAGTTTGCCTCTTTATCTTTCTTCTTCTTCTTTTTCTTCTACTTTTTCTTCTTATTTTCTTGATTTTTCTTTTGATTCTTTTAATTTTTCTTTTCCCCCTTCTCTCAAGCATAAAGTCTCCTTGTACTTTGTGTTTTCTGGTCATATGAGCATCGCGTATGCTCTATTTCTTGATATGTTTGCCGGTGCATATGACAAGCTTTTGCATTCTTTGTCGGGTTATTTACTAGATTAGTCATGCTTGGACGTTAAGCAAGCCTTTCTCGGGAAGTAACCGTGTTTTATTGTTTTCTTTCTTTTCTTTCTTTTACGTTCCTTATTTTTGTGTATTTTCTTTTCTATGTGTATAGGTACTTGTTGCATATACTCATAGGCACGGATTTTGGATTGAGAACCTTGTAAAGAAGCACACCAATGACTGCTTGCATTTGGAAAAGCACAAAGACAAGGAATTAGATGAAAATGTGGACAATGTGCTCAATTGCGGGTTTCAACACCCACCGCACATTTGGTTCACTTTTTCCTTTTTCCCTTATCTTGGATTTGTTTTCCTATATGCATGTGGGATTGAATGAATATGATTTGTTATGTGGATATGGTTTCTTTCTTCCCCTCCCTCCCACCCTTTGTGCCTTTATTTTGAGCATTGAGGACAATGCTCCATTCTAGCTTGGGGGAGTAGCTATTCGCTAGCTTGGAGGGGTTATTTATATCTCTTAGTGGTTTCTTAATCCATAGTCTCTTGATTGCTTGATTTATCTTCCTATACTTGCCAAAGTCTATTATTGAGATTGGTTTTCTATGTTTGGATGGTCATGAGTGCCTTATTAAGTCGACTTTTGGTATATGTAGCTTTGATTGATCATGCTTTTATCTTGCACAATTGTATATGCATTCATGAGTGTAGGCGTCGCTCGAAGTGCGCCTACGTTAAAGCATGTGGTGAATATGCTTGGAACTTTTAGGAAGTAGGAATTGACATATACGATTAGGGACAAGGAAAGTAGGGAGCCGCCAACAAGTTTTTAAGGAACTTGTAAACCGTTCACGGATCATAAAAAGGCAACCACGATAAGGGACAACGATAGGCAACAATGATTGACCCGTGAAGGTTACACCCCATTCATAATCCATGAGATTACTAACTCCATATGGTTCGGAACCACGAAAGGAGGATCGGGGGATGATGGTACGAAGTGAGTCATGGAGTCACATTCGCCCGTATTGGCCTCAACTCGATTCTTATATTGAAAAGAATTCCTGCGATCTCAAAGGCATACAAAAAAAATATTCAATTCGCTCCAAACTATTATTATGCTAAATTGGTTGAATATTAATGCACACATTATTCTAAAATATTGGTGATCACTTCAATTAATAACAAGATTAAAAAGGATCCTAAACCGGTTGTCCAAATTATCTTATTAGGCGTGATTTTCAATTACATATTCCCTTTAAACATGCAATATCGTGATCAATAAAAATATAATAGAATAAACATTAATATTGGAAGCAATTTAACAATAATTCCAACAATATAAAATCGTTAGAAAAATAATAGAAATAAGAGGAACATAATTTTACTTTGATTCTGTTTGTTTGCAACTACAAAATAATAAACGAGTTAGTAACTTCAAGGAAATAATAAAACAATAATTAAGTTAAATTAAATAAAGTAGATTTGATTTGGGGCCAAACCCTCAAACAGTTCTACCTTTCACGCCTTGGCTTAAGGACAGAACCACGAGTAAAGTATGGACTCCTTTGAGCACTTGAAGAAGGAATTTTGAAATGAGAAGGGTAGGCTAGTGTTTAGGCTAAAGCATATAAGAGAGAAAAATAAAACTAGAGAATTAATTGATGCCCCGTACATCAGAAATGAGGGGGTATTTATAGGGAAAATGTGCTGAGGGAGCACACGGAACCCTAAAATGATAAAAACCCTAAAAAAGTATCCCGCGACACGGCAAAATGTACCGTGACACGAGAAGTCCCACCGTCAGGCGGGAAACATTCCCGTGACACGGTGGGTTTTTAGTGTGACGCGGGAAATTTTCATTAAACGGGGAAGAAAACGCGTTAAGGGTTTACGCGGAAAAGACACGGAATTTTTCGTGTCACGGCAGATTTCCCGTTTCACGGGAAATCCCACCGTCAGACGGGACTGATTCCCGTGACACGGTGGGTACCTGCCGTGGCGCGGGAATTCCCAGCCCACTTTTCCGTCTAAATACATTTTTAACCCTAATTTCATTCGGCATTTTAAGTGCCGATTAATAATTTCGGGCCTTTTCTGACTTATTATTATTTGGGCTAAAATAAGAAAATAATTAAATAAAAAGTTTGGGCCAAAAATAAATAATAAAACAATAAAATTAAAAAGGTTTGGGCTAAAATTAAATAATAAGTTTGGGCTGAAATTAAAACTATGCTTTTACCAAACATCAAGACTAATCCATGGACCGTTCAAAAATACGAATTTAATCAAATACGATTTTTAAGCACTCTCGAGATTAAATACCGAACCCGACCAGTAGTGGCGGTGAAAGATTGTTCATCATCGGGTTTGGTTTTGGGGAGACATTTTTAGGTGTCTACAGAAGCCCCCACTTTGACTGAGTTTGTAAAAACGTCAGTTTTGAAAACGATAGTCAAAGTAGCCGATAGGGACGGAGAATGATTTAAGACGTTATGCGATCCTAAATCACTCTGTATACGCCAATACCTACAGAAAAATGTTAATTCTACAGATAAAAGAGTTAAAGGATAGAATACGTATCTGGCACCAGTGTATCAGTGACAAATGAATTCGGCAGCTTCCTATGCTTGAAGGAATCCACCGAGTGACATTTTTTGAAACGCTTTCCATGCTTGAGGAAAGCCGACTGAAGAGTTTGGTAGCTTTCTAAGCCTGAAGAAACCTACCGGATAATACTTTCCATGCCTGAGGAAAGTCGACGAATGGATTTGGTGTCATTCTATGCTTGAAGAAATCCACCGATAATGCCTTTCATGCTTGAGGAGAGCCGACAAAGGAATTTGGCGGTTTTCTATACTTGAAGAAAAATCCACCGATAACGCTTTCCATGCTTGAGGAAAGCCGACTTGGCGGTTTTCTATACTTGAAGAAAAATCCACCGATAACAATTTCCATGCCTAAGGAAAGCCGACTACTACTGTAATCGCTGAAATTTGCAAGTGTATGATGATTCGATTATCCCTGAACATGGGCCGCAGATGATTCACACCTTCAAATTGATTATCCGACCATATTAGGTGTTTAAAATGTCAAAAAATAGACTTTGATGTTTGCTAGGGGTAAAATGGTAATTTTAGTCCCCTTTAAGTATCAGTTAGAATTTTTCGCGTAATTCCAGCGAAAAAATAACCGCCCAAAAACCTCGAAAAATCATTCAAACTGGTCAAAAACGCCAGGATTATTCGCTGACAACGCGCAGAGCTACCGTGCCACGTGGCTTTTTGCCGTGACACGGTAACATCCCCTGTCAGACGGGATAAAACCCCGTGTCACGGGGGTATTATATATATATATATTTGTTATTTTTGCTGTTTGAATTGGTCAACGCGTGGATTATTATGCTTTTTACCCACAAATCCCAACGCGCCACGTCATCAGAGTACCGTTACACGGTAACGGTCACCGTGGCACGGTGAACGGGGTGCGTAACGGTTACTTTTTGGCTTAGAATTCACGCTTCTGCTTCACCTTTTTCACCATTTCACCATTTTCTTATTCATCTCCTCTCTCTATCTTCTCCATTTTCATTTTCTTGCTTACACAAATCACCGCACCACGGTTAAAACAACCGATGCTTGTCCGTCGTCACCGTGACACGGGACCGGCAACCGTGACACGGCGGATTTCTTCGCCTGCCTGCTTCTGTGTACTGTTGCCGCTGACTGCTTCCACCGCCTGCACTCCGTTGCTGCTGCCGGAGCTTCGACGACCTTTGTAATTGCCGTGACACGGGACTTAACCCCCGTGACACGTTACCTTTGCACCGAGCCGCGGCGTAGCTCGACCGTGTCACGGCGGCTGCACTGATCTTTGTGGTTTTTTGAGCTTTTGGAGCTTAAATCTCCACCAATTTTGCTCTAATTCTTGCTACTTTCCTCATTTTTGATTCTCTACAAGAATCCATGTAAGTTTCCTTTGATTTTTGTCTCGAATTTGCTTTAAATGAGTAATTTCATGTAAAAACCTTGAAAAAAAAATCAATTTGGGGATTTTTGATTTTCAGGTTTTATATTGAAATTCTTGCCATGAATTTACTTGTATATGTATGTATGTGTGTTTGTGAGAAATTTGAGACAAATATTGCATGATTTGATGAAGAATTGAGCAAATCACCATTTTTGGGTACTACTTTTTGTGAAATGATGTTCTTGTTGTTCATGTTACTTCTTTGCACTTGAAATGGTGAAATATTGGTGGTAGATCTTGTAAAATATGTCATGATGCGTTGATTCATCATTTTTGTGCAATTTCGAAACATATTTTGTGTATGTACTATATTGTGATGGAGAACATAGTATCATGCGGCTAGGAGAACTTTAGTATTAGTTTGTCATGGAGAAACTAAATACTATAATTTTGCCAATATTTAGCCTTGAGGTAAAAATTTAGCATATAATGCGATAAACAACTAAATAACTTAGGAAATGATGCTAAGCATTTAGATTTTTTTTTATTAAAATGCAACTTGAATTAAATGTCTTAGGAAATGCTGCTAAGCATTTAGATCTTTATTTTTATAATAGCATGCCTAGGAAACGGGATCGCGATCTTTCCACCCACAACCGGCGTCAGGCTTTTCGGGAGGACACTCCCACTATTCCCGAGGGTATGGAAGACGATGCCTTAGAGTCCGAGCCTCGGGCTTCTATGAGTAGAGGTAGGTGGGTTCCACCTCTGTGGACTCCAGACCATTTGGTTTTCTGCCGTGAAAACCATGTTTCTCATCGCCCACTCTCCGGCATAGTCGACGGCACACTTCGCCACCACGGTTCTGGAGCCGGAGATTTGATTCCTCGACTTCACCAGATCATTACGAGGGATCCTGCTACGAACGCCCTATGGGAATCGACTGGTTTAATAGATTTCTATACGGCGGTCGTAGGGTTTCGCAGCCCCCGGGGTTGCGGTGCGACAGTCGGTCGCGCACTGTTGGAGTATTTTTGGGATACTACCAACACTTTTCATTTTGCTTGGGGGGAGATGACAGTGACCCCTCTGGACTTCAGCGTGATTAGCGAGTTGCGCTTCATCGACCGGGTCATAGCTTAGATGTCCGATATTTCTTGGGGAGCGGCTGAGGCAGCCGATTTGTTAGGTCCGATCGTTCAGCATATCAGGACCCGACAAGTGTCTCGAGGTGGTCTTAGGAGCGGGCGATCGGAGCTGGCTTCAGTTCTAGCTCGTGGCTTCGACATGGAGGAGACATCGGCTGAGCAGCGAGTGCGGATCTTCATTCTGATTCTGATCTCTATGACTCTTTCTCCTGATAGGAGTTCACGCGCACTCCTTTGCTACCTCCCTTCTTTGGTCAGGATCAGTGAGATAGGATCCTATAGCTGGGCCAGCCTCGGATATGCCGACCTTCTCTTATCGCTACATCATGGCTGTCGGCAGCTGAATGACGAGTCTCCCATCACTGTCTATGGTCTGTGGAGAGTCGTAGAGGTGATGATCTTTTCCTCTTCTTGTTTCATTTTAATTTGTTCGACTCATGTGCTCAAGGATTACTTTTCATTGCAGCTATGGTTCTACGAGTACTTCCCAGGCTTGGCTCCTCGCCGGCATCGTGGAGCGGTTCTTGATTTCCCTGTCGAAACCAGCTGGCGTGATCGAGAAGAGTCACGGGCAGAGTCTGTCCCTGCGCTGCGTGGGCTGCTACGCCGAGGTACCTCTTCCGTTGGCGTAAGAATTAGTTTTGTTGCCTGTTATTTTCCCTCTGTTGTTGTTTCCAGTGTTTCATGCCAACTTTTTGTGGTTTTCAGGTTGCCATTGATGTCCAGTATCGTCATTGGGCCGGGATGACTGATCTTCCCGAGGCCTTGCGTCTTTCAGCGCACCGCACCATTTTGGTTGGTACCGGACGCTTTGTCTGGTATTTGGGGGAGCGTGTCGTTCGTCAGCATAGCGGCAATTTCTTTGTGGTGCCCTCATCTCCACCAGAGTCGATGCTGGATTCGCGCTTGATTAGGGAGTTGATAAACAGGGGAGAGCGCTACACTTTCCCTTTGAAGGAGCTCGTGCACATGGAGGGTGATTATGCGCAGGACTTGCTTCCCTCTCTGGCTCCTCCACCCCGTCTTCCTGAGGTATGATTTCTTTTGAGGATCTTTGTTACTAGTCTCTGTTTTAAATAGTCGAATAACTTGATTATTCAATCATATTTTCAGACGACTATTCGCCCTGTGGGGAGGATCGAGATTCCGCCCCAATCTGTCCGCTACCCGGGGCTGATTGGTATTACCGAGGACCATATTGCTGACGCTCCAGAGGGTTATAGACAGGCGCATGAGTCTCTGCCCGAGGTCTTTGAGCCGGTAAGGTTTTTTTGATGCATTACTCATCTTTTTATCACCGCTTGTTACTGATTTTTCTTTGTTTTATCCTCAACCTAACCGCTCGGAGATGATGGGATTCATGAAGCTGGTTGACGTCCTGAAGTACTGCATCATCAATCTTTGACGTGGTGCGAGTTGTCGGAGCAGTTCTAGCGATGTTCTTGAGGTAGCCTTATTTTTTTACTTCTACCATTTGTTTTTATTTTGCATTTGTTGATGCCTTTTGATTTTGTATCTTTCAGGAGCAACGGACGTCCCGCTCGCGCTCGAGGCATAGAGGCTCGGACGAGGAGGAGCTTGGTCGTGGTAGACGATCTCCTGGGATTCATCGGCATTCTCAGTCTCAGCGAGAGCCTCAGATTACTCATTCGTTTCAGGAGGCTCAGTGGCAGCAGCCTCAGTCTTCCCAGCGCTTTCCGGGTCAGAGTCAAGGGCAGCGGCAGTCATTTTCACAGCCTTCATAGCCTGAGTTTAGGCCTGTTTTGACTCCCATGGATCCTGGTTTATTTTCAGCTTCATCGTCTGGGATTCCTCCACCGGTGTCGGGCTTGTTCTCAGTTCCGATGTATGGGACGATGCCTCCACTGACGATTCTTGTGTCTTTGTGTCAGTCTACACCGTTTGCCGGTTGGACGGGTCATGCCTTGAGTTTGACTACTGCTGGAGTCACAGGGACTAGTAGGGACACTACTCCCCGTACTCGGATGATGGCAGGACTCTTTGGCTCACCGTTCCCGTATTCACAGGGAGATGAGATTGATTCTGGTTCTGCAGAATTTTGACCGAAGGTCTTTATTTGTACATACTATGATGACACTTAACGCTGTTTATTTATTATGACTCATTTTGTACATTAGTCACAGTTTATGTATTTATTAGTGTGTGTTAGTGTGTGCTTGAGACTCATTGTGTGTGATCGTGTAATTATTAATGACGCGACAAAAAAAACGTAAGTGGAGTAAGTGGAGGGTACCGACCTTCCCCAAAAGAAAAAGAAATAAAAAGACAAGTAAAAATAAATAAAATAAATAAGTAAATAAAATAATAAAGAGGAATAAAAAAATAAAATATTAAAGTGATGAATAAATAAATAAAATAAAATGAGATGATAAAGATAATAATAATAAAAATTAAAATTAAAATTAAAAAGTTGAGAATTTTATTAGGAATAAAACTCTCTGAAAACTGAAAAATAAACGGTGAAGATAAAATACTAAAAAAAATCCGGATAGATACGGGAAAAGATGAAAAAAGAAAACGCGTGAGGTGCCGTGACACGGCACTGTACACCGTGCCACGGAAAAAACTGTCATGTCGCGGCAAAAGTTTTTGTGACACGGTGGGATTTGCCGTGTCACGGTACGCGTATTCTACAACGGTGTGGTTTACGCGTATGAAAAGATAATTTCTGAATAGTTCTGAGCGTTTTTGCTATAAAATAGGACCCGTATATTCATGATATGCATAATTACGAAACGCAAAATAATTAAAATTTCATATTTCAATAATAATGTCTCATAATTTTGATAATACATTGCGCGACTGGTCTTATTCTTTGACCAATGCTGACAAAAGAGAGTTAGAATTATTTCATGTCAGGGGTTTACTAGCCCTACGACATGTAGCTATTGAACATGATTTTCTTAGGGCAGCATTAGATTATTAGAGTTCTAAAACACATTGTTTTAAATTTGATTACGATGAAATATGTCCCCTGTCGGAGGAATTCGGTGCAATTTTTGGATTTCCTGCTAGAAATCTTATTGCCATGCCTACCCTGTGTGAATATTATTATCAAGATTTTGAACGCCATCTGAATCTAACAGATCCAGATTTAAATAGAATAGTATGTGGTAATGAGGTAGACTTAGAAAAAACTTGCAAATTTATATTTTAATCGCCCTATCTCTGAGTCTTATCATGTATATCGTAGAAGGGCATATATTTTTTGCATGTTTAGCAAACTTTTATTTGCAAACGGTAGGGTAGGACATGCTTGTCTAGCGTCTGTGCTTGAACATGTCGAATCTGGGAGATCTCCTATGCCTATGTGCCTTGGAGAAACATTTCGTGGCCTTGACGAAGCAAAAGCTGACCGGAAAGCCATCAGGAAGGGCTCTCTGGTACTGCTGCAGGTAAAAATACGCTCCGAGTAGCTCCCGTGACACAAAATAGGCACCGTGTCACGGTGGGTGTCTGTCGTGACACGGTGTGGTCTGTCGTGTCATGGGAATCTGCACTTTTCTTTTTTTTTTTTTTTTTTAACGCTTGATTTTTTTTTTTTTTGGCGCAGATTTGGTTGATGGAGCATTAAGAATTATTTGAAGCCCCCCGACGATGTTGAATAATATGGCCCTAACGACCTAGTTCGCAGGAAAAAGAATTACTCTGTGAACATGTCGTATGAAGACTGGAAAAATTTCTTTGCAAAGAGGGAATTTTCCATTCGTTGGGTGGTGCCTTGGTGGAGGCTTACTGGGATGGTTGGCACGAATGATACTCCATATTGTCGTGTTCCTAGTATCTCAAAACTGACTTTTTATTGTTCTTCTCGACTGATGCGGCAGTATGGACTTGAACAAGTAGTTCCACGCTATAACGATAGTCCTCGTGAAGTATCGTTGCATGAAAGTAATGTTCACAAGTACGAGACTTACTGGATTAGAAGACCTTTGTGGACCGTTTCTACAAGTGACCAAGCTCCTCCTCCATTATCTAGTGCATACAAGGCATGGTTGAACCCTAGAAGTAGGAGGGAACGATTCAGATCACGCAAGTCTGATGTGAAGAGTCGTCTTGGAAACAAGAAAGCACCTCCTAAAGATCGTCTAGGTCCAAGAACACAAGGAATTGAGTTTAAGATTCCTTTAATGCCGAAAAGGAAGATTTATGTGAAAGGGAAGGGTAAAGAGAAGATGGTCTATAGAGAAAAACAACCGAAGAATTTTAAGAAAGGTGAAAGGGGTGAAAGTTTGACTTGGGGTGTGACAGTTCGGGCTACAAAAGACACTTTAAAAGCCGACCTAATCGAAAAAGAGAAGGAGGTTCCTAAAGTGAAGAGGGATTAGGTCAATATTGCTTTGCTTTTATGATTTATAATTTTTTATTTAAAATAAGGCGTATAATGCCAATAATTGTAGTCACATTATTTCAATAATAATAGCATATTTATTTTAGCCTTAAATAAAAAAAATTACAATGACTTATTTATTTATTTATCCGAGTCAAGGAGTCTGACGCAATGGAAGAATGAAAATAAAAGCCTCGAACAAATAACGATTTCGCAAAGAATGTGTCACTAAAAAAAATCGGAAAAATTGAAATTCCACCGTGTCACGGTGAAAAATCCCGTGACACGTTACAAATTCCCGTGTCACGGCAATTCCTTTTTTTTTTTTTTTGTTTGCAGTGACACAATGCTGAACTGACGCGTATACTTAATCGACGGAGGGTGGATTTATATTTTTTAAAGTGGTCGGGCCCCCTTGAGGGGTTGCCTACGTATCCTTAAAGGAATCAGACCAAACGTAGCTCTATTGGGTCATGAACCCATGCGACTAGGCATAGAATTTCTTGAGTTGATCCAAGTTGGTTAAATTGTGGAAACCGTTACCGTCCATGTCTACCAATTGTGCTGCTCCGCCAGACAAGATGGCTTTAACAATGTACGGGCCTGACCAATTCGGTCTGAATTTTCCTCTTGGATCTAACACATTTTTACGAAGTGCCTTAAGCACCAGGTCACCCTCTTTGATGTTCCTAGTCTTGACTTTTTTATTAAAATGTCGTGCCATACGCTGTTGGTAGGTTTGGACATGATGCAAAGCTGCCAAGCGTTTTTCATCAAGTAAGACTAGTTCATCATATCTTGCTCTAATCCAGTCGACTTCATCTAGTTGGATTTCCAATGCGATTCGAAGAGAAGGGATTTCGAGTTTTATTGGTTGTACAGCTTCAACTCCATAAACCAGAGAGAAAGAAGTAGCCCCCGTTGATGTACGAACAAAGGTTCAATAACCCCAAAGGGCAAAATGTAACTTACTTGGCCAATCCTTGTAATTTTCTGTCATCTTTTCGATGATAGTTTTCACATTTTTGTTGGCCGATTCGACCGCACCATTTGTTTGTGGTCTGTAAGGTGATGATCTGTGATGCTTGATATGATATTTCTATAATAATTCCGCGCATTCGGCTTGGAAATGTGTTCCATTATCACTGATCATCTCATGTGGTACCCCATAGCGGCATATGATATTTTTCTTAATGAATTGAGCTACGTGTTTCGCTGTCAGCTTAGCATATGAGGCTGCTTCGACCCATTTGGTGAAATAGTCGATTGCTACGAGAATTAATTCATGCCCTCCTTGTCCTGGTGGTGTTATTTTTCCAATGATGTCGATGCCCCAAATGGAGAAAGTCCATGGAGAAGTATATGTGTAGAGAAGCGAAGGTGGAACAAGCTGTAAATTTGCGTAGACTTGACACTTCATACATTTCTTGACGTATTCGTGGCAATCTCTCTCCATAGTAGTCCAATAATAACCTTGCCGTTGAATTCTTTTGGACTAACATCTTTGCATTCATGTGCGTTCCACATATGCCGGCATGAAGGTTTTCCATGGTTTTATGTGCTTCTTTCTTGGCTATTCATAAGAGATTTCTCCCCATTGCAGTTCTCTTGTGGAGTTCTCCCTTGATGAGCACATACTGTGAGGCCAGGAGCCTCAAAGCATGGCGTGCCCTTTTATCAGTATTAGGAGGGTATTCTCCTCTTGTCACATAGTTAAGGATATATGTATACCATGGCTCTTCATCTTCTTCTTGTGGTTCTTGTTCATCGTCAAGTGCGTGAACATAAGCCGGTTCATATCTGCTTTCTATGGTCAGTGGCCTTCTGATTGTATCAGTTGGAATTCTCACCATTGATGCTAATTTAGCTAGTGCAACGGCGAATTGGTTTTCTTCTCTCGGCAAATACGTATATTCCACTTCATCTAGTTGCTCCATGAGAGTTTCTAAATGAGCTTGATACGTAGCGAGACTTTCACTTCTCACTTTCCATCTCTTGGAGGTTTGGTTAATGATTAGTGAAGAATCACCGTAGATTCTGAGCTTCTTAATTCCCAAGGAGACAGTTGTTTCTAACCCTAAGATACATGCTTCATATTCTGCGGCATTGTTGGTGACATCAAAGTTAAGCTTCATGGAAATTGGAATGTGCTCTTCATTGGGTGATACAAGCAAGACTCCTACACCACATCCTTTTTGGTTTGAAGCTCCATCAAAATAGAGCGTCCATCTATCATCTTCGGTCATGAGTAAATCTTCGTCAAGGAAATCATACTCATCTTCTTCTTTCTCAACTTCTTCTAGTGGAAAGTCTGTTAAGAAATCAGAAACCGCAGAACCTTTGATGGCTTTTTGTGGTACAAATCTCAAGTCAAACTGAGCAAGATTGACTATCCACCTTGATATCCTGCCATTGAGTGTCGCTTTTTCGAACAAATATTTGAGAGGATCCATCTTGGACACGACATGCACTGTATGACTGAGCATGTAATGTCTTAGTTTCTCTGTATCCCACACAAGTGTGAGACACAGTTTTTCAAGTGGTGTGTATCGTGTCTCATATCCTTGAAACTTCTTACTCAAATAGTAGATTGCATTCTCCTTGCTTTCGATCTCTTGTGCTAGCATTGCCCCCATCATTTCTCTTATGACCGTAAGGTAGAGTCGAAGAGGAAAGTCAGGTATTGTTAGCGCCAGCATGGGTGGGTTTCCCAAGTACTCTTTGATTTTGTCGCAAGCTTTTTGGAAATCGTCATCCCATGTGACTGGGACATTTTTCTTGAGCTTCTTGAATATAGGTTCACATATCGCTGTGAGCTTTGATATGAACCTACTTATATATTGCAGCCTTCCAATGAAACCTCGAATCTCCTTCTCATTATTAGGCGGTGGCATGGCCATGATCGCCTTTACTTTTGTGGGATCTATTTCAATCCCTCGAGAACTGATCACGTATCCAAGTAATTTTCCTGACGTGACTCCGAATGCACATTTTGCTAGATTTAATCTCATGTTGTACTTGCAGAGTCTCTCAAAGAGCTTGCGAAGTGCAATAATATGTCCTGGGCGATCTTTAGACTTAACGATCATATCATCGACATAGACCTCCACCTCTTTGTGCATCATGTCATGTAACAATGTTGTAGCTGCTCTTTGGTAGGTGGCACCCGCATTTTTCAACCCGAATGGCATTACCGTATAGCAATATGTACCCCATTGCGTGATGAATGTGGTTTTCTCCATATCTTCTTCGGCCATCAATACTTGATTATATCCGGCATAACCGTCCATGAATGATAGGAGTGCATGGTTTGTTGTGTTATCGACCAGAATGTCAATGTGAGGTAGAGGGAACCCATCTTTCGGGCTTGCTTTATTGAGGTCCCTGTAATCAACACACATTCTGACCCTTCCATCCTTCTTTGGACCTGGAACCACATGTGCTATCCATTCTGGATACTTGGATACTCTGATGAAACCTGCGGCCAACTGCTTCCTGATTTCTTCTTTGATTTTGAGAGCCACATCCGGTTTCATACGGCGCAGCTTTTGTTTGACAGGCTTCATACCTTGAATGAGTGGTATCGTATGCTGAGCTATATCCCTGTCAATTTCTGACATATCTTGGTATGTGTAGGCGTCGCTCGAAGTGCGCCTACGTTAAAAAGCATGTTGTGAATATGCTTGGCACTCATAGGAAGTGGGAATTGACATTACGATTAGGGACAAATAAAGTAGGAAGCCGCCAACAAGTTTTTAAGGAACTTGTAAACCGTTCATGGATCATAAAAAGGCAACCACGATAAAGGGACAACGAAGGCAACGATTGACCCATGAAGGTTACACCCCATTCATAATCCATGAGATTATTAACTCCATATGGTTCGGAACCACAAAAGGAAGATCGGGGATGATGGTACGAAGTGAGTCATGGAGTCACATTCGCCCGTATTGGCCTCTACTTGATTCTTATAGTGAAAAGCATTCCTGTGATCTCAAAGGCATACAAACAATAATTCAATTCGCTCCAAACTATTATTTAACTAAATTGGTTCAAAATTAATGCACACATAATTCTAAATATTTGGTGATCACTTCAATTAATAATAAGATTAAAAAGGATCCTAAACCGGTTGTCCAAATTATCTTATTAGTCGTGATTTTCAATTACATATTCCCTTTAAACATGCAATATTGTGATCAAAAATAAATAATAGAATCAATATAAATATAAAAACCAATTTAATCATAATTCTAACAACATAAAAATCGTTAGAAAAATAACAATAATAAAAAGAGCATGATCCTTACTTTGAATCTGTTTGTTTGCAACTACAAAATAATAAACGAGTTAGTAACTTCAAGGAAATAATAAAACAATAACTAAATTAAATTAAATAAAAGCAAGGTTAATTTTGGGGCCAAACCCTCAAACGATTCTACCTTTCACGCCTTAGTTTAAGGACAGAACCTCGAGTAAAATATGGACTCCTTTGAGTGCTTGAAGAAGGAATTTTGAAGTGAAAAGGGTAGGCTAGTGTTTAGGTTAAGAGCATAGAAGAGAGAAAATAAGAATCATAGAATTCTGGTTGTCCCGTTTATCAGAAATGAGTGGGTATTTATAGGGAAATGTGCTGAGGGAGCACACGGAACCCTAAAATGATAAAAACCCTAAAAAAGTATCCCGTGACACGGTCAGACTGTACCGTGACACGGTTAGACTGTACCGTCAGACGGTACAAGTTCCCGTGACACGGTCAGTTTTGGAGTGACGCGGGAAATTTTCAGAAAACGGAACGTAAAACGCGTTAAGGGTTTACGCGGAAAGGACACAGAACTCTCCGTGTCACGGCAGACCTCCCGTGTCACGGGAAGTCCCACCGTCAGACGGGAAGAGTTCCCGTGACACGGTCAAGCTTGACCGTGACACGGTCAGTTCCAGTCCACTTTTCCGTCTAAATTCATTTTTAACCCTAATTTCTTTCGGCATTTTAAGTGCCGATTGATAATTTCGGGCTTTTTTTTTACTTTTATTATTCGGGCTAAAATAATAAAATAATAAAATAAAAATAAATAAAATATTTGGGCCAAAAATAATAAATAATAAAATAAAAAGGTTTGGGCTTAAAATTAATTAATAAGTTTAGGCTAAAATTAAAACTATGCTTTTACCAAACACCAAGACTGATCCATGGACCTTTCAAAAATATGAATTTAATAAAATACGATTTTTTAAGCACTCTCGGGATTAAATACTAAACCCGACCAATAGCGGCGGTGAAAGGTTATTTATCATCGGGCTTGGTTTTGGGGAGACATTTTTAGGTGTCTACAGTATGACCAAGCAAATACATCAACAAATTCACTAAGCAAGTTAATTAGCTCTTTGCGTTCATCTTGACTTTGTGTTAATCCAATTTTTACTTCTTTAACAGTCGTATCATTGGAAATGTTAACTATTTCTGTATCTTCAATAACTGCCGTTTTATTTTCGTGTTCTTCCATTGCTTTTATTATTTCTTTGTCATTTTTATCATTAGCAAAGAAATATTGATCAGGGCTAGGGGAATGACACGCATCGTAAGCAAAGATACTCATTTTATTGAATTCTTTGGCTAATACATCAAGAGAGGCAAGGTCGGCCGCGACCTTGCCGGAATTATTTGGACTAGAAAGAGAGGACTCAACAAGAGACTCAGGATTGAACTCTATAGCAGAAAGAGGGTCGGCCTCATACTCTAAGGACTTGTCTACAGACTTAGACTCAGACTCGGACTCGAACTCGGACCCAGACGACTCAGACTCATCAAACATAGGATCTTTGCCAGCGGTTATTTCCAACTTCTATCCACTTGGTGTAGTGATCCTCAATGTCTTGCGCCATCCCCTTGAAATGTTGTCAGCTTGGACGATTAACTCGGAGGGGTCAAACTCCTTGTTTGCTATGACAGCTTGAACGAGTTCGGAGTTATCATTGCAGACGAGCTTAGACTCATTCTTTTCCCTTCCAAAAAGCTGGTTGATGCCTAGATCATCAGAACTCAGGCTAGCTGGCTTCTCGGTTGTGAAAAGCTCTTCGTCTTCATTAACAAAGTCACAATCAAGGAACACCTCAAATCCTGGTTCATGCATCCCATCGTGGACGAATGGCTCAGGGAATTCATAGCACGGAAAGTCTTCCCCTTCCTTGATGTACTGGTCATTGAGTGTTAATGGATATGGATCCATGGCCATTTCCTTCTTCATGATTCGAGCGTTATTGCGAGCCTTCATCTTCGATAGAGCTTGTTTCACATCTTCTTTTGTTGGCTTGAATCCCAAGCCAAAAGTTTCCTTCTTGAGTGCACCAGGATGGGCCCAAGATTCAGCCATTTTCTTTTTGAGTCCAAGGGTCATTCTAGGGAAATGACCTTGCTTCTTCAGAATGGCATTGATATTGGTGTTTGAATAGGGATCGAAGTCGAGATGGCACTTTTCCTCTTCTTTAATCATGAGAACATCATCGAGTGAAAAACCCCAAAGATCTTTGTCTTCTTCGTCGTGCTCGTCAGGGACGATAGGAGTGTCGATAACTTGAATGCGCATAGGAGAGGCATCAATGGTAATTGGAACCCTTCCAACTATGGCTTTCACTTTCTGGTGTAGCGATGATAGAATCGCCTTTAGCTCATGAAGCCAAGGGCGTCCTAACAACAGATTGAAGGAAGCCTTAATGTCTACTACCTAAAACTTAGTGCGACGTTCAATGGCCCCAGTGGTTATGTTCAGCATGATAGTACCCACGGCTTGACGGCGAGTATTATCATAAGCGCGAATCCCTTGAGTGGAGGGAGTCAATTCTTTATTCTTTATGCCCAACTTCTTTGCAGTACGGAGTGGGCACACATTGATTGCAGAGCCATTATCAACCAGGCTCATAGGAACATTCATCTGCCTACACACCACAGTGAGGTGTAAGGCCTTATTATGTTGATTCCCTTCCGGGGGCAGATCCTTGTCAGAAAACGAAATCAGATTGCTATTACTTGGCAATACAGTAGTGAGAAAGTTGACCAGTCCTTGAGGAGTCATGTCATCATCAACTCCTATTTTCACCAGAGCATTCATCACATCCTTTCGATGCTCGTGGGAGGTGGACAAAAGCTTCTATGCGTTCATCTCCACCTTGGTCTTTTGCAATTATTTTACCACATCGCTGTTCACAGGGTGGATGGGATCAACTATCGGATGTGATTGTGGTGGAGTTGGAGGTGGATTAGGTTGTTGCAACCGTCCACTTCTGGTGAGAACCTTGACCTCAAAGTCCCCCAAAACATCTTCACTTGTGCCAAGAGATGAACAGGCTATATCCTTGAGATAGACGTCTTCATCGTCACTATCCCAAATTCCATTTACTTCTTCAGAACTTGAGACAAATACAACTTCCGGCAGAGGTTCATTCACAGGTTGAATGAGTATTGACGGATCAAAGGAGACTTTGTCTCCCATGATAGCCAAAGCATCAGAAAGAGGACCTGTTTGAATGTTAGGCTTCTTGCCCCCTAGAGGGACAGGAAGTTGATTAGCATCAATTAGGTCTTGGATTGCATCCTTCAACCTCCAACACTTCTCAGTATTATGACCCTTGCCTTGATGAAACTTGCAATAAGCATTGGGGTCATAGCTAGCGGTCCTATTCTCTGGTCGAGGTTCTGGAAATGGTCTAATTGGCATAATCAATCCTTGACCATGCAAACGGTCATAAGCAGCATCATAAGTCATTCCCAAAGGCGTGTAAACCCTCCTTTGCTTTTGGAATCTTTGAGGAGGAGCATTAAGGGCTAGCACATCATTGATATTGATATTGTTGGTAGCATTATTGGGCTTGGAAGACGAAGAAGAAGGAGTGTCGTTCTTCTTGTTTTTCCAAGTGCTATTATTATTATTACTACCAGCAATCTTCATTAGTTTGTCCTCGATATTGATTCCAATATCGTATACAGCTTCAAAGGTACTTAGAGGCAGAAACTTCAAGTGTTGCTTGTACTTATGAGTCAGATTGGCAATGAACAAGCGAACCATCTTCTTTTCCTTGGGGGGATCCACCAAGAGCGCAGCTGTTTCCCTCCATCTGCTTAAGTAAGTGGTGAAGCCTTCATTCTCTTTCTGTTTGAGAATGGAGAGTTCACGTTCAGAAGTCTTGGCCTGAATGTTACACTTGTAACGATTCATAAAGCTTTCAGCAACATCCTCCCAGGTCGCGACATGTTTGGATTCCAAAGAATAGAACCACTGTTTACAGGCATGCTCCAAGGAAAGAGGGAACACCGTAGGGAAGAGTGTCACATCTACTCCCTTAAGAGCCATAGTTGCAGAAAAAGCCTTCAAATGGAAAAGTGGATTATCAGTAGGCTTGAATTTGGGAATATCAGCAGTGGAAAACTTCTCAGGAAGCTTTTTCCTTATGGACGAAGAGGTGACAGGTTGTTCTACATAAGTGAATTCTTCAGAAATCTTGCTCATTTGTTCCTTAATCTTGTCCATTGCAGCGGTAGTGACATTGTATTGATTGTCTTGTTCTACCGTGCTGACTCTAGTGGTGAGTGTCTGCATCATATCAGACAACTTTTCAATTGTCTTGTTAAGGTTCTCGATATCTTCCTTAGTAGCCATTGGTTAAAAGTAGACTGGATATGGGTCTTGTGGAGATGATTGAGGTGGTTTCCTTGTACGCCTCTTTGGTATAAGATTTTGTTGAGGTATTGACTCGAACCGTAACAATCTACCCCTGCTTCATGACCAAGTGCTGTGACACCGAAACAAACACACCTTTAATGACCAAACTTAACCTTAACCCATCCGGATTAAAAAAAAGAAAAAGAATTTTTTTTTATATTTTTATTAAAAAAATCTATTTTTTTTTAAAAAAATATGGGAGGATATCATCCGACTTACTCCGAAAAAAGAAACGACACAAAAACAAGACTATTCCAAAATACGGTCAAAAAGTAGTGCACGACTAAGGGAAAAAGTGTGTGAACACGATATGTGAGTGATTAGGTGAGGTTATGGACACGTGTTTTGACCGTACAGCTAGACATGACACTAAACTGGACACAACATCCACGTACGTACGCACTAAAACCGAAAAAAGACTGATAGGACATATTTCCTGGGCACCGTGTCACAGTGCTGACTGTTGTGACACGGTGCAATCTACCGTCAAACGGTAGAAAGCCCCGTGTCACGGCACTGTTCACCGTGGCGCGGCAGAGCATGCCGTGACACGGTGCGCAGTTTCAGGTCAGTTTTGTGATTTTTCCAACTTTTAATCGATTTTAGGTCCGTACTAATTACTATGTGAGAATAAAAACCCTCGGTCATGGGTTAAATAAAAGAGTGAACACATGAAGGTTAGCACCAAACAATCAAATAGCATTTAGGCACGATGATGTAAAAAAAGTTCGCAACCTAGAGTCAAGATCTATGTTCAACTATTGGTCAAGCTTTGGGTGTCAAAAGGGTACCATGGTTAAGAGTTTGGACGCGTTAGCAAGGCAACCTCCCTTGAGGGTGTATGCCAACGGGCGGCTCCGCGAGTTCGTGATGAAATCGAACTCGACTCCATGGTTTGGGTGGATTTAATAACTCGGATGAACCCTTATTGCCATGAGCGTTTTTGGGTTGATAGAGCTTAAATTCTTCGGGGCTAAGACGCATGTAGAACACATACGTTTTTTCAAAAAAATCGAAGGAAGTTGACTGTGAGAAGAGAAAATAAGTCACCAGACTGATTTTAGGACTGTCGTGACACGACAAAAATTCCCGTTCCACGGTACTGTGCACCGTCAGACGGTGCACTGTACCGTGACACGACAGATGTTGCCGTGGGACGGCAGTCAGAAGATCTGACTGGTGCCCTGTTTTCCTTCGTGCGCAACCAAGTTATTTAATTTTTCCTACGGGACAGACCTGAATGCGACGTTAAAACGTTTATGCAGATGCAAAAATGCCAAATTAATCACAGGAATATTTTTTTCAAGAATCTTTCAAGTCTCATCCACTCATCTTAATTAAATATCGATCACTCAAATCGATAAATAACCAAGAATCCTCCCGAGTGGAATCGCCAAATTATAGGCGTCGCTCGAAGTGCGCCTACGTTAAAGCATGTGGTGAATATGCTTGGCACTCTTAGGAAGTAGGAATTGACATATACGATTAGGGACAAGGAAATTAGGGAGCCGCCAACAAGTTTTTAAGGAACTTGTAAACCGTTCACGGATCATAAAAAGGCAACCACGATAAGGGACAACGATAGGCAACAATGATTGACCCGTGAAGGTTACACCCCATTCATAATCCATGAGATTACTAACTCCATATGGTTCGGAACCACGAAAGGAGGATCGGGGGATGATGGTACGAAGTGAGTCATGGAGTCACATTCGCCCGTATTGGCCTCAACTCGATTCTTATATTGAAAAGAATTCCTGCGATCTCAAAGGCATACAAAAAAAATATTCAATTCGCTCCAAACTATTATTATGCTAAATTGGTTGAATATTAATGCACACATTATTCTAAAATATTGGTGATCACTTCAATTAATAACAAGATTAAAAAGGATCCTAAACCGGTTATCCAAATTATCTTATTAGGCGTGATTTTCAATTACATATTCCCTTTAAACATGCAATATCGTGATCAATAAAAATATAATAGAATAAACATTAATATTGGAAGCAATTTAACAATAATTCCAACAATATAAAATCGTTAGAAAAATAATAAAAATAAGAGGAACATAATTTTACTTTGATTCTGTTTGTTTGCAACTACAAAATAATAAACGAGTTAGTAACTTCAAGGAAATAATAAAACAATAATTAAATTAAATTAAATAAAGTAGATTTGATTTGGGGCCAAACCCTCAAACAGTTCTACCTTTCACGCCTTGACTTAAGGACAGAACCACGAGTAAAGTATGGACTCCTTTGAGCACTTGAAGAAGGAATTTTGAAATGAGAAGGGTAGGCTAGTGTTTAGGCTAAAGCATATAAGATAGAAAAATAAAACTAGAGAATTAATTGATGCCCCGTACATCAGAAATGAGGGGGTATTTATAGGGAAAATGTGCTGAGGGAGCACACGGAACCCTAAAATGATAAAAACCCTAAAAAAGTATCCCGCGACACGGCAAACTGTACCGTGACACGGGAAGTCCCACCGTCAGGCGAGAAACATTCCCGTGACACGGTGGGTTTTTAGTGTGACGTGGGAAATTTTCAGTAAACGGGGAAGAAAACGCGTTAAGGGTTTACGCGGAAAAGACACGGAATTTTCCGTGTCACGGCAGATTTCCCGTTTTACGGGAAATCCCACCGTCAGACGGGACTGATTCCCGTGACACGGTGGGTACCTGCCGTGGCGCGGGAATTCCCAGCCCACTTTTCCGTCTAAATACATTTTTAACCCTAATTTCATTCGGCATTTTAAGTGCCGATTAATAATTTCGGGCCTTTTCTGACTTATTATTATTTGGGCTAAAATAAGAAAATAATTAAATAAAAAGTTTGGGCCAAAAATAAATAATAAAACAATAAAATTAAAAAGGTTTGGGCTAAAATTAAATAATAAGTTTGGGCTGAAATTAAAACTGTGCTTTTACCAAACATCAAGACTAATCCATGGACCGTTCAAAAATACGAATTTAATCAAATACGATTTTTAAGCACTCTCGGGATTAAATACCGAACCCGACCAATAGTGGCGGTGAAAGATTGTTCATCGTCGGGTTTGGTTTTGGGGAGACATTTTTAGGTATCTACAATGAGTATTGTTGGTTTTGTGAATATTTGTGTGTATAGTGTCTTTCCATTGCATTCAAGGCAAGGTTTCAAAATGTTTTGTTTCAAACTTGGACATATTTGGGCTTTAGCACCTAGAATACTCTCTTTCCTAGTTGTTAGAGGTTTTCATGCACTTGGATGTCGGGGTTGGTTCACACATATAACATTGCCAAGGTAGTAGAACTTAAGGGCTATGAGACCTTAGCTCACTTGGGTTGTGGTAAGATGGTTGTCGCTCTCTAGCTAGTTGAAGCTTTAAAGGTGATTTTTGCTATTCTACTACCGTCATTTTTGTGAGGATGTATATATATTGTTCTATCCTTCTACATTTCTTGGATGTGTGGAGTTTGGATCCTTGGCATTGCTAGCTCATATCGAGAATTTGGCTTGATTCTACGCGAGATCGAGACCGAACCAACCTAGGGGAAAACAAAGGCAATTAGGATTTTTGTTTTATTACTTTCTATTCTTTTATTTTTCTTTTGCATTTTCTCATTTAATAACCCAATTTAAGCCCTTTTCCCTTCTTTGTCATAACCACATTAGAAACCAATGACCTTTGCTTTATTTTCACATTTATTAGTTTTTGTGAAGCATTGTTGGGATTTGATTTGTATGTTTGGTTAACGAAAGTGAGAAAAAGAATGAAAAAGAAGTGAGAAACTCAAATTTTCGTACTTGTGATTATCTTTGGTATGTTGATAGTTAGAGCAAATGAGAAGAAAAGAAAGGAAAAGAAGGAAAAAGCCGCTCAAATTAAAAAGAGGCGAGAGCAAAGAATAAAAAAAATAAAGAAAAAAAAAGAAAAAAAAAAGTGAAAAAGTATTGAGAAAATACAAAAATATTTGTTGTTTGGTTGAAAAAGAATAAGCTTGGGGGAGGATGGAATTGCTTTGTGATCTATTGCTAGAATTTTTAATTTGAAAGTTAGTAGTTTATTGAGTTTGAATTGAGGAATGATCAACCTTGCTTCACTTCTAAGTTTACCACCTATTTCCAAATTTATTTCCATACCCTTTTACCCTAGTCTAAATGTTTCAACCCTTTTAAGACCTTTTGGCCTTAGTGAGGTTTAGTTACTACCGGTGGAGGGTAATCAAGCCAAGCCTATTGAGCGAGCTATCCAAGATGTCGGGTAGCCTAAATGTTTTTCATTGTTTATTTCTTCCGATTCCTTCGAGGAATCTCGAGATATCACCTTAAAAGTGGATGCAAAACTAGTGAGGACTCGGAAATTTGTTTGAAGATAAGGAGGAGTGTAAGTCCCTCTAAGTTCTCTATCCTTTGCATGCTTTATGTGTGTACCAACCTTAGCTATTCTTTTGCTTGACTACCTTTAATGTCTAGAAAAGATTGTATTCTTGTGCACTTAGCCCGTCGTTTGTGTTTGGTTTGAAATATCAAAACTTGAGTTTTCTTAATTTCACCTTTGCCTTGAATGTTGTGTGTTGCTAGAGTTATGGGTTAAACTTTTAGGAAACCCTTAGGAGACCTCACTCGTCCTCATTGGCGACTTTGAGGTTTTAAGGGCTTGTTGTAGCTAAAAGCAACCGTGATGCCTACGACAGTGAGTTAGTGTACAATCTTTCTCTTTGCTTCTATTTTGCTTTCAATAATTTCATCTTGTTCTCTTTTGCTCTAGCTTTGCTCGAGGACGAGCAAAGGTTTAGCTTGGGGGAATTTGATGAGTGACATTTATGTCACTCTTAGGGAGTAGTTTTAGAGTCATTTTTCGTATTTATTTTCTTCTATTTTCCCTTTTATTCTCTTATTTCTCTTCAATAACGCTTCTTGTTTGTTTGGTATTTTTGGCGAGTTTTTGTTTATTTGTTTCATTTATTAGTTTTTAAGTTTATTTTGTTATTTTATTTGATTTTATTTACTTGTATAGTCTTATTTAATTTTTATTAGTTTAGTGTTATTTCTTTTATTTTCTATTTTATTTTATTTATTTTCATTTTATTATTTTATTTTATTTGTCTCGTTTTCTTCTCAGTTTTGTGTACAAAGTCCCGGGTTTATGTCAAGTGAGTTCGGAGCTCGAGGTATGAGTCAAGTGGGCCATATCCCTTCATTTCCCGTTCCTTCTCACCAATTTACAACAACAGCCTGCTGCCCCTGCACCACCGTCAACTAAGCAGCCACCACCAACCTCCAATCACAGCCCGCATCAGCTCACAACTCCACCTCACAACCGTATCCAATCGACACCCCCCTACACCAGCCTGACAGCCTCCACCGTCATAACTCACCTGCTCCCTCACGTACAAAGCAGCGACCCACTCCCACAGCTCTACCACTTACTAATTAAACCGCATAGCAGCCTCAATCAACCACCAATGCCGGCAGTCGCAACACCTACAAAACCAAGCAGCAACCCCCTCCATTCACTACCAATCACCCTTAACTGCAGCAGCCCTCCACCGCGCGTCGTACCTGCAGCAACCTCCCATCTCTTCCTTCGCAATTCACAATTTAACACCAAATTAGATTGGAGCTTTAATTAGAGCTTTACACGGGCGTGCATCCCTGTCAGAAGGCGCACAAATGGAGTCCAAATTCAGATTGTAGGCAGTAAGTCTGCGCAACCTCTGCGCGATGTCTTCGCGGGCGCACAAACGAGCTTCTCACGTGATTTTAATGAAAATCGGATGGCCTCGATTTGATGCTCGTTTATAGTTGATGATGATGAACGGTGGGGATTAGATGACAATGGTTGATGATGGAGTTTGATGGTGAGTGAAGCAGGGGATTAAAACCCCATTTAGAGCAGCCAAAGAGAATCGAAGAAGAAGAAATAAGGGGGTCCGATGGTTTGGGGATTAGTTTTTCCTTTTATTCTTTTCTTATTGGAAAAATTCAGTTTATAAATCTCAACTTTGGGCGTTTTATTTTTAAAAATCTCAACTACACATTATCCCAAATAAATCCCAACTTTTGGGGGTATTTTCTTTCATAGGACCCAAATGGTCTGTTACCTGAAGAAAAGGTTAACTTTTTAATTTTTTTTAATTGCCATGTGTCACACAGTTAGTGACTCAAAAAAAAAAAAAAAATTGTTTTTAAAAAATCTAATTTATTTAAAAATTAAAAAAAAATAAACCAACTCTACCCAACCCAGCCCCTACCCCAAACCAACAGCCCATCCCGGAGAACACCCCCACCCCCGATGGTTATTCGTCCCCACCCTGTAAACACCTCTCGCCGCGCCGGAATTCAGTGCCCAGCCTTCCCCCGCCCTCAAAACCCATCCCTTTCCTATCCCCCACCCTCGAAACCCCCCTCCCCGTAAAACCACCCCTCTCCAAACCGGTTTTCGAGTGTGGGGGATAAGGGGAGGGTGGTTTTACGGGATAGATTTAGGGAGGGGAAGGGTTTCGCGACGGTGGGGGTTGTTTTCCAGCAATTAAAGGAGGCGAGGGGTTGGGGAAGGTAGTTTCAGGATGGGGGAATTTCGGCAGGGGAGTGGTTTTTTCCAGGGGAGGGCGGCCGATGGCTTTGGGGGTGGGGGCTGTTGGTTGTTTTTTAATTTTAGATTTTTTTCTGATTTTTTTCTTTACATTTTTTTATTTTCTGATTTTGTTTTTAATTTTCTGATTTAATTTAATTTTCTGATTTTTTTTTGGACCAATTATAGTGTGACACATGGCCTAGAAACATAGAGTAGCAAGTTTGGTGACCTGCTGGGTTCTAAAAGAAAATGGGTATGAAAGTTGGGATTTTTCTAAGATAACACATAGTTGGGATTATTTAAAGTCAACCGCCCAAAGTTGGGATTTATAAAATGAATTTTTCCTTTCTTATTTTGTTTATCTTTATTTTATTTTACTTTCTTATTTTCTCTTTTCACTTATCTTATTTCCTTCCTTTATTTATTTTCCTCTTTTTATTTTATTTTTCTATTTTCTTAAGTTAGTATAAATACCCATGTTTTGGGGTAATTAAAAAAGAACTTTTATTCTATTTTTCTTAATTAATTTTTGGAGAGCTTCTCTCTCTAGGGTTAGCTTAGGATTAGAGTAGTTTAGAGAGAGAAAGTGAGGGTTTCACCATTGTTGAGCTTGGATTTTGAAGAAGAAGATTGATCATCTTGTTTGTAGACTTTCATCTTCAATAAATGAGAATCTCTAACTCTCTCTCCTCTATTTTATTTGCTTTCTTTTGATATTGTTTTAGTTGTTAATGTTGCTTGTTAATCATGTTGATTCATGGTTATTTATTAATTAATCTTGTTACTATCATGATTAGTGAGTAATTTTCCCATTAAGGGGATGGTTGTGGTGTAGTTGGACCTTGAGAATGTTCTAGGGTTTGGAATTGATTTATTTGTGATTAAAGTCTTTATATGTTTGATATTCTTCAATCTACTTGCAAAATGCATGTTGCTAGTTTATTGGGAGTGAATCTTTGCTAACATGAAACGGAAGTTGACTTAGCTAGGTTCATTTATATCGATCGTTATTTGATAGCACCTCCTAGTATATGGTTCTAATGTGGAAGCATAGAGGCTAGGTTAGGTGAAGCCAATGAACCTCGGAAGGTAGCTAAATTGGACCTTACTTCGATATTCGAGCTTGTTTAGTTCATAATTAATTCAATTTCTATGCCTTTGTTTATGTTCAAGTGAATGCTATACCTAAACTATTTCCCTTAGTGTTTTATTTATTGTTTTAGCATCTTTAGATTTTAGTTTACTTACCTCCTATTCCGGACTAGCTTAGTTGTTGATAACATTTAGTAGTGTTTACTCGTTCCCTGTGGTTCGACCCCTATGCTTGCCTTATACTCGTATTAAGTTTGTTTAGGTTGTATAAATTGTATTTGATGTAGGGATAGACATTTAATGAAGTGTTTATTTCCCTTGTCACAAATCTTGCGTAATACAAATATTATGGCAAATCCTCCTTTCTTGGACAAAGCTTGACTTATTTGGAGAAATAATGTGAGGTAACACTTTCTTCAAACAACATAAAAAATGTCATCTCCAATAATATCCCAACTCATCTTGTAAAAGCTACTATTATACCCATCAGGACCTGGAGCCTTGATCCTACGAACACTAAACATAGCTTTCCTAATCTCTTCCTTAGTGAAGGGAGCAGACAAAAAATCACCATGCTCAGTACTGACTAAAGGACCATAATTCACAACACTCTGATCAACCCTAACACCACACTACTGTTTTGTTCCCAGAAGACAAGTTTAATAGTCGACAAAAGCCATAACAACTTCCTTCTGATCATCACACCAGACTCCATTCATATCATGAATAGCCACCACTCTCTTCTTAAAGCTTGAGTTTTAATATGCTTATGAAAGAAGGCAGTGTTCTTATCTCCTAGATTTAACCAAGTTAACTTGGGTTTTTGTTGCAAGAAACTATAGTACTGCTTTCTAACATCAGCAAATTAAACCTGTCTAGCAAGCTCTTTTCAGATCTATCAACTCAGCATTGTTATAATCCTGTTAAAATCTCTTTTGTATTTTTATAAGCCTTTTTCCTAAACTAATTGTGTTTTGCTAATAAGCTAATTTTCCTAAATTTCCTAGGTGATATTTCTTAAGTGGTCCCTCTCACTCATTGTTTATTTCTCGCTCAACCCTAAGCTAATTGTTTAAATTTTCTTTTCTAAGCTAATTACCCTTATTTTATTCAGTAATATTTCTTCTTGAGTGATCTTTCTTTTTCTTGAGTGATTTTTCTTCTAAAATTAAGTGATCTTTTTAAAGTTCTTTCTCTTTCTAGCATTTTAGTAACTCTTTTTCCTAAACTAACTTATCTGATTTTCTTAATTGCTCTCTCTCTTTCTCTTTCATTTGATTTAGTCTTTTCTTAAGCTAATTATGTTTTCCTAATCTAATTACCCTGAATTTCTAAAGTTATCTTTCTTAACTGTTCTCTTTCTCCTAATATTACACATGCATGACGTGTGTACCATCCAATATAGGAGAATAATAACCACATCGTGTATCATATACTAACCAACATAAATATTCAATGTATCCATTAGAGATGACATAAATAGATAGTGTAGGCGTCGTTTGAAGTGCGCCTCCGTAAAAGCATGTTGTGAATATGCTTGGCACCCATAGGAAGTAGGAATTGATATATACGATTAGGGAGAAAAAAAAGTAGGGAGCCACCAACATGTTTTTAAGGAACTTGTAAACCGTTCACAGATCATAAAAGGTAACCACGAATAAGGGACAACAAAAGGCAACAACGATTGTCCCGTGAAGGTTACACTCCATTCATAATCCATGAGCTTACTAACTCCATATGGTTCAGAACCACGAAGTGAGCTTACAAGAGGATCGGGGATGATGGTACGAAGTGAGTCATAGAGTCACATTCGCCCGTATTGGCCTCTACTCGATTCTTATTGAAAAATGATTCCTGCGATCTCAAAGGCAAACAAACAAAAATTCAATTTGCTCAAAACTTTCATTATGCTAAATTGGTTGAATATTAATGCACCACATAATTCTAAAATATTGTGATCACTTGATTAAATAACAAGATTAAAAAGGAACTTAAATCGGTTGTCCAAATTATCTTATTAGGCGTGATTTTCAATTACAAATTCCCTTTAAACATGCAATATAGTGATCAATAAATATAATAAAATAAGCATTAATATTGGAAGCAATTTAACAATAATAGTGTTAGTCAAATTAACCTAATCTTGATACTAGCAATATTAAAATAAAATAAGAGTAATTAAATTAATTAATCACTCACATGCCGCGCGTTCCTTTAAATTGCTACATCATGAATAAATTGTTAGTAATTTCAATAAAAAAATATAAATAAAATGAAAATTAAATAATATAAATGCAGAATCGATTTGGTCCAAACCCTCAGTTATTTGTACCTTTCACGCCTTGGTTTAAGGACAGAACCTCGGGTTAAGTATGGACTCCTTGGAGTGCTTAAGGGAAGAATGATGTAATTAGGAATATAGGTTTAAGGCTTAGAATATAAGAGAGAGAGAGAGAAGAGAATGATTTTTGGTGTAAAAGAGAGAAAGAGAGAAGGATTTGATGCCCCGAACCGTAGAAAGGAGGGGGTATTTATAGGGAAAATGAGTAGAGGGAACACACGGAACCGTTTTAAATCGGAATTGGGCTTATGATATATGGTTGGAAAGCTATATTTGAAGGCATATCGAACCAAATAATAACTGGATTAAAATTATAAGGCAAAATAATCAGTTTCTCTCAATTTTGCGATGTGGACACGAAAAGTGGAAAACAAGTTATGGTTTAGGGAAATGAGCTAGGAAATGGATTGGTTTGTGAAATGTATTGGATAGAACATGGATTTAAAAATTCCAAATACTAATTATTCAACCTGACCAATAATGGCGGTGAAAGGTTGTTCATCATCGGGTTTGGTTTTGGGGAGACATTTTTAGGTGTCTACAGATAGTGTTATAAATATATTGTTTAATAATAAAAATAATCGACTCTAGAAATTAATTAAAATAATATGAAGAATATATAAAAAATTATATAGACTATTATATACTCTGTATTAGAAACCAACCTTTGAAATCCGAACCTTCTATATAGGAATGGCGTATGCAATACAGTAGTATGTATTTTGATTGTCAAAATCCAAATTATAGTCCTAAAATAAATAATTTCATATCAAACAGATCCTTCTATTCAAATCTTGTCTTTACATCACCTTAATTTAAAGATATAATCTATTTAAAGTAATGTATGTACGAGAAGCCACCATTAGTGTGAAACATAGGCAATAGCAACTTCAAGAGTGACAAAAACGTATGTGAAGAGAAGATTTTATTATTCTTGAGTGATCTTCTATTCCTTGAGTGATTTTTTTTCATAAATGATCTTTTTTAAAGTGGTGTATTTTGGTGTAGTAACTTTTTTTCCTAAGCTAAGTAGCGTTTAAAATGAGTAGGATTATGCTAATGGATTAAATTTAAATTGTTTTGTAGTTATTAGAGCCAGTTTTAAATATTTTGGGCTATAATAAATGTCTTGTTTGTAAAATTAATAAAGTTGATTTACTTCCATTATGGATTTCATGAGCTTCTGAATTGATTTTTCTTTGCAAATTTTACCTTAGTAGTTTCTATTGATATTGAGAGCTATGAATAGGTCTCTAAAATTAGTATATATATATATATATATATATATATATATATAGAGAGAGAGAGAGAGAGAGAAAGAGAGAGAGAGAGGAGCTTTTTGCTGCAATCTTCACCATTCTTCAACTTTATTCTTAATTTGGTGCAAAATTTCTTAATTATAGAGGTAAGCATTGTAAATTTGGTGTAAATCGATTTTTAGGGTTTAATATTTTTCGTAGGATAATCGGATCGTATATACTAAAAATTTAGAGCATACATTTACAACTTCGTCAACAATTTGATATGTTTTATGTTTCAGATTCATTAGGATCATATGTCCTATCGATTTTAATAATTTTTGCTTGAAGTTTTGGAGAATTCACTTCTATTCAACTCCAGAGATTTGGTATTTGTATTTTACTGATTTGTGCTTAAATTTCATCAAAATTTAAGCAAAATAAACTGAATGCACACTAACTGTTTTGGGTGTTTTTGACCCTCGGGAGAGTTATGGCTCGAAGACTGGTCTGACTATGCTTGTACCTGCACAATAACGAAGGTTCCAGGTTGTAGGAGCTCCGCCTCCGACAATCAAGTTAGAATGTGTTGGAGAATGTAAAAAGGTGCGGAAAGTAAAGTGAGATCTTCTCGAATTCCGAGATTAGGTATTTTCTTTGATGAGAGAGAATGTAGGAGAGTGTAATAAATGATTGAATGTGTCCCAAAAATGGGGGATATCTCCCTATTTATAGTGTCATTGGAAATGGTGCCTTTTCTTAGGTCATTTTGACCTAGATTTGGTAGGTTGCGCCATTTTGCGGCGTTTATATGGAATTGGGCCTTGAAGGCCGCAATTCCAGCAAACATCTGAAGTTGACACGTGTCAGCTGGTGAGTGGCCCAGGTCGGCTTGTCCAGGCATGACACGTGTCCCTCTCTGATTTGTCCACAAGTCTAGGGTATTTTTACCCTAAACATTTTCCCCTCATAGGGGTCACGTGGCGGGCCACGTGATGCTTGTGACACGCGGCTTTCCGGGAGTGGTGAATAGTAAAAAGACTGTTCATCTTCTGGGGTGTGACGGGGGATGCCCACCGTTTTATCCTTCTATAAATAGAGGTTTACCCCCCTTATTTCCCTTCACTTTGCTTGAATTATTTTACTTTTTAGAGAGAGAAAGACTCTGCCCCCGTCTGTAACAAGTATTCGAAGCTTTCGTCTGCGTTTTTGAAGAACACATCCGGTCATCGTCTGAAGCTGTTTTCATATTTTCAGATTTAAGATAAAGGTAACCGCCTCTACTTTCTTCCAGCTTTTTACACTTTTTCCGTTTGTGTACATAGACATCCAAAATAGAAATGGACTCTTCATCGACATACACGGCATCGCCTAGGTCATTCAACCGGTGTAGACACCTAAAAATGTCTCCCCAAAACCAAACCTGATGATGAACACCTTTCATCGCCATTATTGTTTGGGTTGAGTATTTAATCTTTTGAGTGCTTAAATCCATGTTCTATCCAATATGTTTTATAAACCAATCCAATTTCTAGCTCATTTCCTTAAACCATAACCTATTTTCCACTTTTCGTGTCCACATCGCAAAACCGAGAGAAACTGATTTTATGGCTATATAATTTTGATCCAATTATTACCTTTTTTGGATAGGCCTTGAAATAAGCTTTCCAACCATATATCATCAGCCCAATTCCGAGCTATAACGAAAAAGATATGAGCAAAACACTAAACTTGGCCCAAAACCAACACCCTTCCACTAAAACGACCATATCTTAAAATCTACAAACTATTTTGACCTGATTCTTATTGGGTTGGAAATTATACTTGATAAGATTTCCAATGATATGATATATTCCTTATTCCAAGTTACGGATCAAAAGTTATGACTATTTAAAAAACGGGTAAAAAACTGGAATCATCGCGCCCAGTGCAAAAGCACCGTGTCACGGGAGTGTGCCCCGTCTGACGGTGCCTGGTTCCGTGACACGGTATTGTACATCGTGTCACAGTGCCATTTTTGAAGCTTTTTCGCGTCAAATTCCACAGTGGCACGATACCTGTTAACGTGACACGGTATTTGTTGCCAACACCGTGTTATGGTGCTTTTTCCGTGTAATTTCCGCGTTTTCCCATACCGTGACACGATGTACTGTACCATGCCACGGTGGATAATGACGTGTCCCGGAATTTTCTCGTGTCTTTTCCGCGTAAATCCTTCACGCGTTTTCACTTCCCGTAGGTCAAATATTTCCCGCGCCACTCAAGTTGTCCACCGCATCATGGGATTTTCCATCGTCTGTTGGTGCCTCCTCCCATCTTACGGTGCCTGGCACCGTGTCACGGTGTTCTCTGCCGTTTTGCGGTGTTATTTTTTTAGGGTTTTTATCTTTTTAGGGTTCCGTGTGTTCCCTCTGCTCATTTTCCCTATAAATAGGACCCCCCTTTTGGCAGTTCGGGGCATCAAATCCTTCTCTCTTTCTCTCTTTTACGCCAAAAATCATTCTCTTATCTTTCTCTCATATTCTAAGCCTCAAACCTATATTCCTAATTAAATCATTCTTCCCATAAGCACTCCAAGGAGTCTATACTAAACCCGAGGTTCCGTCCTTAATTAAACCAAGGCGTGAAAGGTATAAATAAGTGAGGGTTTGGACCAAATCAAATCTATATTTATTTAATTTAATTTTTATTTTCTTTATATTTTTTTTATTGAAGTTAATAACAGTTTATTCATGATGTAGCAATTTAAAGGAACGCGCAGAATGTAAGTAATTAATTGATTTAATTACTCTTATTTTATTTTAATATTGCTAGTATCATGATTAGGTTAATTTTATATTTGATTTGAATAACTCTATGATTGTTAAATTGCTTCCAATATTAATGTTTACTCTATTATTATTTATGATCACCATATTGCATTTTAAAAGGGAATATGTAATTGAAAATCACGCCTAATAAGATAATTTGGACAACCGGTTTAGGATCCTTTTAATATTGTTGTTTAATTAAGTGATCACAATATTTTAGAATAATGTGTTGCATTAATATTAAACCAATTTAGCTTAATAATAGTTGGATCAAATTGAATATTTTGTTTGTATGCCTTTGAGATCGCAGGATTCACTTTTCACTATAAGAATCGAGTAGAGGCTAATACGGGTGAATGTGACTCCATGACTCACTTCGTACCATCATCCCCTGTAGGTAATATTTCAAGCATTACCTTAAACTTGAACCCCACTGTGATCATACACTAAAGTATGGTGGCGTCCATTGGGAAAGAAGATAGAGCAAAAGAGTTGCCAACAAGTTTTAGGAACTTGTAAACCGTTCACGAGGTGAAGGTTACACCCCTTAACGATCCAGGAGATCGTCAACTCCAATAGGTCTGGATCAATGATTGGTAGTTCAGGAATGAAGGTACAAATTCAACCTAAAAGAGATTGAACCTGCCCTAATAATATATAGGTCTCTACTTTATTCTGATCGTATTCATGTGCGCTTTCTAACTAACATACAATAAATAGGTTTAACCTAAACCTGTTTATCTATGTTGGTTGAATATTAATGCACAAATAAATCTATTATTAACGATCACTTGAATTATAACCATATTAACCTTAAACAAGATTTTTAAATATCTTAATCAGCGTGATTACAAGTACAAATTCCTTTAAAAAATGGATAAAAGGCGTGATCAAACAATAACAATAAATATCAAGCTACATAATAATAATCATAACAATAATAATCATAATTAAAATAATCATATTCATCAAAATAATAATCATGTTAAAGCATAATAATAATAGCAAGATGCTAGGCATGATACTAACAAGATTAATAACAAACCCTAGCATGTCACTAAACATCAAAGATAAAATATTTAACCCTAACATGATACTAACATGAATATTAGAAAGAAAATAGGAAGCATCGCAAGAATCACAATTTTCATGTTTGATATTAGAAATTATAGTTATTACCCTAAACATGATACTAGGAAGATCAAAACATCCTAACATGACGCTAGGAATCATAATAACAACCTAGACATGATTTCTATATCATAAAATCAATTAATCAATTAAAGCACTTACTTGGATTCCTCGTATCTCTTTCTTATAACAAAATACACACGTTAGTAACTTCAAGAAAAATATAAAATAAAAACAATTAAATTAAATAATTGAAATAAAGAATTAAGAAAGTTTAGACTAGATTTGGGACCAAACCCTCAGAAATATCAAACCTTTCACGCCTAGGGTGAAGACAACTTTGAACTTGGCTAGGTGTGTCTAGTGCTAATGTATGAGGAATTGTGTTTGTAAAAGGGTTGGTTGGGAAAGAGAGAGAGAATCAAGAGAATCTTGATGAGAGTTGATGAGAAGAATTAGGAATTGTTGAGAAGAATTGATGATTGAAAACGAAGGTTTTAGGAGGCTATTTATAGAGAAAATCAGCCGGATGGATAAAAAAACGAATAAAAGTTTTGAAAAGAATAAAACACGATCGCAGTGTCAAACATGTGCATGGAGCCAAACGCTAGAGTCTAGTGCCAGACGGCAGATCTGGCGCCAAACGCTAAACGCTAGGCTTGGCATCCGGCGCTGCAAAACAGTTTTTTTTGCGGATTTTGTTTTTATCATATCTTTTGATCCAGAAGTCTAAATAAGTCATATAATATTTCGTTGGAAAGCTCTTGAAATCTAATTTCCAATACAATTAGAATCAGATTAAAATCTTTTGTAGATAAAAATATATGGCCGAAATAGTAGAAGGGTGTCAGTTTTGGATAGAGTTTCATATCTCATTCATATCGTTTTCGTTATAGCTCGGATTTAATATTATAATATATCATTGGAAAGATAATTTCAAGATCTATCCAATCATATAAGATTTGGATAAATATTATGAGGCACGAAAATAATATCTTAATATATTCCACTTCGTACAAAACAAGGATTCTAAAAAGGAGTAGTTTTATTCAATTTCAAACTCTTTAAAACGTAATTATCAATCCTAATTGCGTTAGGATTTAAGAGAACCTTCTAGAATATTATAGAAGACTATAATAAATCCTAATAGCTTTAGGAATGATAATTAATAATAGGCCCCCCTCTAGGTCATTGGGCCGTAGGTAAAATCCAGTTTGAGCCCAGTTTAGTATTTTGGCCATAACTTCCTCATTATTCATCGGAATTGGGCTTATAATATATCGTTGGAAAATTCTTTTCAAGCCCCATCCAACTACACCATTATTGGACCCTTGTAATGGACCAAAATAAACTGGAATACACGTTTTTCATAAATAAGGTAAGAAAAGAAATATTTTCAAAAACAGAAAGAAGATATGTTTTAATAAAAACATCCTCATCACTAGAATTTTCACACTTTTGCTATGTTGATAATCAAATAACATGAAAGGTATTCATCACTGGGTTTGGTTTTGGGGAGACACAAATGGGTGTCTACATCCTTGATCCTCCTTTCGTGGTTCCGCACCATATGGAGTTAGTAATCTCATTGATTATGAATGGGGTGTAACCTTCACGGGTCAATCGTTGTTGCCTATCGTTGTCCCTTATCGTGGTTGCCTTTTGTGATCCGTGAACGGTTTACAAGTTCCTTAAAAACATGTTGGCGGCTCCCTACCTTGCTTTATCTCTAATCGTATATGTAAATTCCCACTTCCTATGAGTGTCAAGCATATTCACTACATGCTTTAATGTAGGCGCACTTTGAGCGACGCCTAAAGCCGGTCTCCTGGTACGACTGAGTCTATAACCGGGGGTGCCCTTTCTGGACATTTAGACCTGTTTTTCTCATCCTCGAATCCTTCAGCCTTTGTGTCTATGCTGGATACCATGGCTAGAGTCAAGCAGTCGGTTACCAAGCCTAGGAGGCGGCGTGCTCTGAAAGTGCCCGCCAATGAAGTTACTCCAGATGAGGAGTATGAGGGATCGGAGGAGCAAGCAGGCTCTTCTCTTGGTGGCACCCCTTCAACCCCTAATGACTCAATCTTGGGGGAGTCAGGTGGCGAGGATTTTGCCTCCTCTCAAGGCTTAGATGGAGAAGAGTCAGGCGGAGAAGAGGCCGCTGAATGGTCTAGACCAGAAGCGTTGGGCTCTTATCAAGGGTATATTGCGGCTGACTACCAGTACCTTCTTAGGGGACCAGTCTTGCCGGATCCCTTGGAAACTAGGATGCTCCCTAGAGACCTTGCTACCATGAGGGGTAGCTTTCGAGCATTTGCAGATGCCCATCCTACAGGGGAAGGTTGGCGAATAGAGGTTCCGCCTGCGGAGGCAACAATTGCCTAAAAGGATGACATTGATAACGCCGACAACTGCTTTGGCTGCTATGAAGCTCTGATTAGAGTTGTCCTTTTTTTTTTTTCTCTCTATAGGGGAATTAAGAAGATTTTAAAGCGGTATGAGTTAGGAATCTGGCAACTCACCCCAAATTCACGGATAAATATATTAAGTTACATTGCCGCCTACAATTTTCAAAATATAGAGCCAAGTTTTGCGGCCTTTTCTCACATGCACTATATGAGCCGGACGCCAGGCAGGTATGGGGCATGGTACACATTGACCACCCATCTGCAATATCTTATGTCCTTGGACAAACCGTCTAAGTGGACTGGCTAGAAGGAGAAGTTTTCCTTGATATCCTCGCCTAAATTAGGACACAATTGGTTCCTACGTCGGTATAATAGGGATTCGATTTTCTTGTGAAGAAATGCGCCATCCCCCGTATTCCGTCTAAGGCTTACGAACAAATAATGGAGCTCAGGTTCTTTAATACTACGACTGAGCCCCTTGATGATGGGACCCATATAATTGTTCCTAAGAATTGGATACCCCATCTGGATTTTTTAAAGGATGAGGCCTTCCTTTTCGCCTGTGGTCTTAGCACCATGTTCCCACAGGGTAAATTAACTATACATCCGGCAATCTTTCGTCTCTATTGATGCACTAATTGTTTTATTGGTTTATATGACCAACTAATTTCTTCCTTTTTTTTTTGCAGAAGAAGCGCTAAACATGGTGGAACCAATCAAGACGCCTGCAAAATCGGCTGCTCAGCTAAGGAAGGAGCAGCTGCTAGAGAAGAAGGCCGCCTTAGTAGCCAAGGATTCTAAGAAGAGCGGGATAAGACCGTCTGCCATGCTTCCTAGATTTTTCTTTAAGTTAAGAATTTGCTGCCTTTAACCATTTCTTTTCATTTGAAGGAGTGGGAATAGATCCATTCCACGCTCCATAACTAAGTAGTTCAAGCGACCGGGGGAGGAGCTGATAAAGACCCCGGTTAAGGCAGCGAAGAAGAATCTGTCACAATCAACCCCTTCAACCGAACAAGATCATCCTACAACCGGGGTAAAAGCCTGGCTGTACTGAAGGATCTTCCTTTTTTTTGCAGAAGAAGCGCTAAACATGGTGGAACCAATCAAGACGCCTGCAAAATCGGCTGCTCAGCTAAGGAAGGAGCAGCTGCTAGAGAAGAAGGCCGCCTTGGTGGCCAAGGATTCTAAGAAGAGCGGGATAAGACCGTCTGCCATGCTTCCTAGATTTTTCTTTAACTTAAGAATTTGCTGCCTTTAACCATTTCTTTTCATTTGAAGGAGTGGGAATAGATCCATTCCACGCTCCATAACTAAGTAGTTCAAGCGACCGGGGGAGGAGCTGATAAAGACCCCGGTTAAGGCAGCGAAGAAGAATCTGTCACAATCAACCCCTTCAACCGAACAAGATCATCCTACAACCGGGGTAAAAGCCTGGCTGTACTGAAGGATCTGAGTGAAAGCTCGGAACGTGCTATTGGGAAACACCCGAATGCCTTTACGACATCGATGAGTGGAGAGCCACTCAATTTTGCAGTCGGCGCTGCAACAACTAAAGGGGGAGAATCTTGTCTTCCCAAAGCTCAAGGTAAGACTCGTATTGAACTCCCTTGTCCGCTTGACTTCATGCGAGTCAGGACTCGGGTCAGCCCTTCTGGAGGTTCGATGAGTAGCCTCCATAAATTGGATACCGCTTGTGCTGCTTTCTCACCAAGTAATTCTTTGGGTGCAGATGCTTCCTCAGGGTCGCCTAACGCCCATGCATTTGCCAAGAGGATGGTAAGGTCTTTGACTCGATTAGATAAAAGCTTAGTGCTAGATCTGTAGGTAGTTGACTTTGACCGGATCTAAGGCTTGCTGGCTAAGGTAACTCAAAGTTTATTTTATACTCTATTATTTTCCTTTTCCTATTCAAATGCTTAACATGCCGTCTGCATCCTTCTAGGCAATGATAAGGGTAGATAGGATGAGGCCCCTCTTCAGGCGGAAGCAAGACAAGGTAAACGATGCTAAATAAAGGGCCTATGAAGCTCTTAACTCTGCTGAATACGGTAAAATAATGTGTGATGTAGAAAATAAAGATGCGAAGTTGAAACAAGAGGAGTTGGTGAAGAGCCTGACGGCTGCAGCTGATGTCGCCAACGCCAAGGTCTCCAACCTTGAGTTGAAGTTAAAAAAATGCTACGTATGTCATTGTGGCATTGGGGGAAGCGGACAAGGAGAATGCTCAGCCAAGGGAGGATGTCAGCCAGCTTAGGCTGGAGATTGTTCAAATGAGGAACAATCACCAAGAAGAGCTCTCGAAGGAGTAGAGCCGGTTAGTAGCAGAAAACGAGCTGGACACTAAGGCCCGTCTGAAGCTTTCTTGGAATCTCCTCCACCCGACTGTGGACTTTGAGTACTTCAAACTGAGGTACAATTACGCCACAGCGGTGTATAATGCTGAGGTCTTGAAGGAGTAGGCCTCGACCTCAATTCAAAGTGTTGGCCCTAAACCAAGGCTTCGAGTTTAAGACGGAGAAGAGGAGAAAGGGGAGAACCAAACCGAAGAGGTCCCGACTGAGGTCCTCCCGGCCCTGAGAAAAAAGAAGTGCACCGACTACCCTTGCCCCTGGCGGCTGTGTGGTTAGTTTCAGTATTTCTCTGATTGATTGACTTGGGAAATTTTGATACTTTAAAGAGTATGAGATGTTCCTAAGTTAATTAATCACAGTAGTGATTGTCTCAATCTAAGTACACAGCTGTCCACACATTCAAGCAAGTACACTTCAGTCGATAACAGGCTGATGTCAATAAACATCCAGCTTTTGAGCTTAATCATTCTTTAGATTATTTTGGTCAGACGGCTATGAGTTGATCAATTAGGTCATTCAATCTTTGCCGTCTGTATGAGTAAGTAGAGCACTTGGTTACCCGGATAGAAGATACTCTTTGTGACGATTCCACCCAAATGGGCGTCGTCGGACGCCTTACTCCTGTTGGAGCAGACGAATTTATAGAATATCATTCGTTCATCGGCCTCATAGTTTGAACTTAAATTTACCCACTAAGTTTTTAACTTAGTTTAATTTATTAGTTTACCGTCTGTGCATTACATAGGTGGTACTTTAATACTACGCATGTGAATATATATATATATATATATATATATATATATATATATATATATATATATATATATATATATATATATATATATATATATATATATATATATATATATATATATATATATATATATATACACACACACACACACACACACATTTATGAATGAAATAATTCAATTGAAAACAAAAGGCAACTCTTTCATTGATGGGCTTCATTTACAAAAATTTACAAATCTCTGAAGTAGTACTTTTTCAAGTTGTCTACTTTCCAATTTTGGGAAGTTGCCTTCCGTCTGGAGTTTCCAGGCGGTAGGTATCGTTCCTTACTTCCTCATAGATCCGGTAGGGGCCTTTACAATTAGGAGTTAGCTTTCCATACTCATTGGCCCTACCAACTGCCTCTAACTTTTGTAACACAAAGTCCGCAACTTTCAAGGGTCGTTTGTGCACTCTTTTGTTGTAGGCACGGGTCATTCTCAGACGATAAATCTCATGGCGTAAGGCGGCATTGCCCCTGCGCTCCGGGATTGAGTCCAATGCTAGCCGCATGGCCCCCAGTTTGTCTCTTCATTGTATAGCATGACTCGTGGAGTCGACTCATAATGCTCGATGGGCAGAATGACTTTAGCTCTATAAACCATGAGAAATGGGGTTTCACTAGTTGTCCCTTTTTCAGTTGTCCGAATGGCCTTTAGGACATGAATTAATTCTCCATCCCATAAACCATCGACTCTTTCAATTTTCTTTTTGATGCCGTCTAAGATGAGTTTGTTGAAGGCTTCAACTTGGCCGTTTGCTTGGGGTCGGCTGAATGATGCAAAACAATGTGAGATCCCTTGATCTCCTGACTAAGTCTTGAGCTGAGGTGTCTCAAAATGAGGCCCATTATCAAACACCATAAACATAGGTACCCCATACCCTAGGAGCGTACCGTTTGTAAGTTATGCCCGGATGCCATCTTTCCATGTAGAGCTTCAGTCAAGCACTCCAAAGGGATCTTCGTCAGATATACTCCGCTTTTCCATAACATCCCAGAAGATTGACCGAGACGTATCACAGGAGGCGGAGGATGCCAATTTTGACAGAGTATCCGCTTGGTTGTTTTAAGACCTAGGCACTTGACTTAGATGTAATTCTTCAAGTGTCCTAGCCTTAGCTTTGACCGTCAATAAATATTTGCTGGATGGGTTGGCTTCATATTCACCATGGTATTGGCTAACGACTAACTGTCTGAGCAGGCGTCAATTTTTGTTTCCATTGCCGCCTTGAACATGCGGATGTCGGCTAGCAGAGCCTCATATTCCGCCTCATTGTTTGAGGCCTAGAACTTGAACTGAAGTGCTTATTCATATTTATATCCTTCAGGAGACTAACAGATTATACATGCACTACAACTGTTCATTGTAGAGATCCTATCTACATACACTTTCCAAACTTGATCAAGGTTTTTCGGAGCAAACGACCTTATCATTTCGATAATGAAGTTGGCAAACGTCTGACCCTTTACTACATTTCTTGGTTCGTAGGTGATTTCAAGACTTTGTATTTCAATAGCCTACTTGAGCATCTTGCCGGATGACTACAAGGACCTCATTGGACGCTTGAGGGGTTGATCTGTGTAGATCACCACCGTATGTGCCAAAAAGTAAGGCTTCAACTTCTTAACAGCCATGTAGAGAGCAAGGTAAAAATTTCAACCATGGGGTACCGCAGTTCAGCATTTATGAGAACATGGCTAATGAAATAGACCGAGAGCTAAATACCGTCACTCTCAGCAAGGAGAACGACACTGAGGGCATAAAGTGAGACGACTAAGTACATATAGAGCATCTCCTTTGGCAAAGGGCTAACAAGCCCTGGCAAGGAGTGTAAATGTTCTTTCAATTTTTGAAAGGTCGCCTCAGCATTATCTCCCCATTAAAATCTAGTCTTCTTCCTGATTGCTTGGAAAAGTAAAGGCATTTGTCACGTGACTTGCTGAGGAATCTTCCAATCACAGCCAGACAACAAGTGAGCTTCTGAACTTCCTTGATAATATGGTTGACTTCATGTCAATTACCGATTGTATCTTCTCGGGGTTAGCCTCTATCCCCCTTTGATTAATCAGGAATTTAAGAAACTTCCCAGACTCAACACTAAAAACACAATTTCTTGGATTTAAGATGACCTTATGCCACCTGAGTGTGGTGAAGGTTTCTCGGAGATCAGCAAGGTGATCCGTCTGTAGTTTGGATTTGACTATCATGTCATCAACATATGCCTCTATATTTCTCCCAATCTGATCAATGAAGACTGTATTAATCATATATTGGAAAGTGTACGGTGCATTCTTTAAGCCAAACAGCAGAACCGTATAATAGAATAACCCCTGATTAGTGACGAAGGTCGTCTTCTCTTAATATTTTTTCCACAGGGGTATCTAATGGAAGCCAGAGCAAGAATCCATAAAACTCATCAAGGAATGTCCGGTAGTAGAGTCAACCAGGCTGTGGATCTTTGGAAGCGGGTAACTATAAAGCAGTGTAATCTACACACATGCGCCAGGTATTATTCGACTTCTTTACAAGCACCACATTTGCAACCCAATATGGGAAGTTACATAGCCGAATGAATCCAGCGTCTAATAACTTTCTGACCTTGGCAATTGCCGCCTTAATTCTTTTCTCGCGTGATTTCTTTTCTTCAGCCGAATGGGATTCTTTCTAGGATCCACATCGATTTATTGGACACTGAGATCCAAGCTTATACGTGACACCTATTCCATTTTAAAGGCAAAAAGGTCTTTAAATTCTTTTAACAGGAGGTGAAAATCTACACCCAACCTTTCAAAGGCAGTCGCCCCCACCTTAACTGTTCGCTTTGGACAGCTGTCATCCAGAGAAATATCAATGTGCTCACCAGTCGGCTGGGGACAGAGATCATCTAACCGTTCCCCGGTCAGTGATTACTATTTCTTCTCTTTTTTCACCTCCACCAGTTGATCAACTTTTCTTTTCTTTCCGGTTACTGGTGGGGGTAAATCAGAGTCCATGACATCGTCAAGGTCTATTAACTCCTTCGGCTGATCGGCTGCAGCAGCCATTGGTTTGATGTTTAAGAGGTAGCACTCTCTTGACGTCTTCCGATCCCCGTTGAGGGAGCCAATAAAGCCATCATCCTTTTCATAATTGAGCAGAATTAGAGCTAGGATAATGATGGCCTTGCACTTGTTCAAAGTGGGACAACCAAGAATGAAGTTATTGGCGGTTAACTCTTTAATCACCTAAAATCGGACAATCATATGTCGCTCTTTTACCTTCTGCCCCAGCCGGATGGGTAGATCAATTTGTCTGACTGGGTGCACAAGCCCTCCCCTAAAGTCAACCAGTAGATAGGAGACGTCGCGCAGGATTTCCAACTTATAGCTTGGACAGACACTTCTAGCTGATGAAGGATCCGATCAACCAGCTGGTTGGCGACCTTACATTCAATGACGACTGGGTCATCATGCGGTCGGCGGACTTTTCCCTGATTCTTCTCTGTGATGAGAACATTTGGGAATGTTCCACTGGTGGACGCCTTCCCATCATCAAACTGAGTGGATCATCTTCTTTAGATGATCCTTGGTGCCCTAGATGGTCAGGGCACCCTATGCGAATCCGCCTGCTATATTGTAAATCGGATCCTTGTCGGTGTCCAAGCTACTAGTAAGCTGAACAGTCTTAGACGACTGTCCCAGATTCCTCTTGGCAATTGCTTTGGACTTCAAGACATAAGACTTTAGCAAGCCCTTATCAGCTAAACGGTCCAACGTCCGCTTGAGATTATAACAGTCGTTTGTGTCATGGCTGACTTCCTCATGGAAGTGACATTTATTCTTGTTCCATGACTGAACATAAATCTTCATAGGATTCGACTTCTCAACGGTCAGCTGATCCTTTATCTCTATGAGGATGGAGTGGCAGTCTTTATTGAACTCGTACCGTGAGACGTACGGATTGAATTATTTATTTTTCTTTTTAGACGGCTGATCAGGTTCATCAACCGCCTAAACTTCATTTCTCTTTTTGCTTACTTCAGCTTTCTGAGCCTGTTAAGCATACCGACTCTCTTTTTGTTTGTCAGACTTCTTAGAGTCTGCCTAATGGTTGGACGAGCAGAGGTCTGTAGCTTGAATAAAGCTCTCCGCCTCTATCAGGGCATCTTGAAGGGTGAAGACCCTCTTTCGGACAAGATCGAACTTAAAGGTTGACCCAGCCTTCTGACCCTTTAAAAAGTCTGTATAAGCTACCTCGTTAGATAGCCCCTGATTCAGGATTCTCACTAGATTGAACCGTCTGACACAGGAGCGAATCCCTTCTCTCTCTCCCTACCTTATGGTGCTGTAGTCAAGAGTTGTTTTCTTAGTAGGGATGTTCATTGAGAAGCTTGAGGCAAACTTGAAAGCAAGATTTCTGAAGCTGTCAATGCACTCAGTTGGTGTAGACATCTCCTTTTGGCGTCCTTTCCCGACAAGAAGTGCAATGGTGATAAATAAAACTAGCTTCGTGTTAGAAAAAGGCCAATTCCCCAAGCTGTCGTTGGAGAAATAGCCACAAAACACAAAAACTAGCCCAAACTAAAAAAAACAAAGCTAAACAAGGTCTAATTAACTAAATCCAATCAATATTAGGCTTAAGCCCGTGCTTAAAACCTAATAATGACGGATTTAGGAGTGCTTAGGTTAAATTTTAATGCTACCGCAGAAAAATCCGCGCGCCTCTCAATCAGTCGCGCTGGGCAGACACTCAGCGCAACCTCTAGAGATGCGCTCACGGAAGATTTAAAATTTTACGAAAATATAGAATCGAATCTTACCATAATGCCGTGCGCAAGACACTCAGTTGCGTTGCCCAAAGCAGAGCAACCCAATCACTTGCGCTGGGATGTTAGTGTGGACGTTCTATAACCTCATAGAGCGAAGTGTAGTTTATTCGGCCAGTCTTTATAATTTTCTGCCATTTTCATAATGATGAATGTTATGGATTTATTTGCCGATTCTACAGCTCCATTCATTTGAGGTCTATATGGAGATGCGTGATGATGTTTTACTTTATAACGAGTTAAGAGGGTCTCGACTTCAGCTTTGAATTGTGATCCCTGATCACTAATTATTCGTGTTGAACTCCATATCTACAAAATATGTTTCTTTGGAGAAACTTTGCGACATGTTTAGAAGTAATATTCACGTAAGAAGCAACTTTGTACTCGTAATCGATGTAAAATTTGGTAAAGTAATCGATGGTTCTTCTCTTCTAATAACGCATGATTGCATCATATGTAAGTGATGTGGAATGTTGTTCATTTAGGCTAATTTTGCTGGCGCATTGGCAAATTGATTATCATCCCTTGGGAGATATTTACAATCAATATGTTCAAAATGCTCGATGAGTTGCTCTAGGTGTTCTTGGTATAATATTAGTGTAGAGTTCTTTATTTTCAATTTTTTAAGTATATGATTTATCATCAAACTAGAATCTCCATATACCTTATATTTTTTCACACCTATGCTAGTTGCTTTTTCTAATCCAATCATTCACGCTTCGCATTCCGCGACATTATTTGTAACCTCAAAGTCTAGTTTGACAGAGATTGGAGTATGTGGTCCCTCTGGACTTATGAGTAACACTCCCACACCACATCCTTTTTTATTAGATGCACCGTCAAAGTACATTACCCATTTGTCACCTTGTGTCATGAGAATCTCTTCGTCCGAAAGATGAGTAGTTTCTGTATGACTTGTTTGAATAGGATTTTGGGCCAGAAAATCGGAAATTACTTTCCCTTTTGTTGATTTTTAAGGAATATATTTTAGTTCAAATTCGGCCAACATTACTAACCACTTTGATATTCTTCCTTGTATAGGTGGTTGTTTAAATAAATACTTTATCTAATTTTGTTGAGAAATCACATGAGTAGTGTGTGGTAGCATGTAATGTCGTAGTTTTTTAGTTGCCCACACTAATGCTAAACTTGTTTTGTCCAAGGTGCTATATTTTGTTTCATATTAAATGAATTTTTTTTTTTTACTTATATAGTATATTGCATGTTCGAATTTTTCTACCTATTGTGCTAGCATGGCACATGTGGCTGTGTCTGTAAACGTGATGTATTGCCTAAGAGGTAGTTTGGGTTCTAGTGGTGCTAAAACTGGTGAACTTTTGAGATAATCTTTGATTTTCTCAAAGGCCCTTTGGCAATGATCATCCCATTCATGTTTTTCTTCGTTTTTTAATTTTTTTAAATATTGTTTCACAAGTCATAGTCAATTTGTTGATAAACCGACTAATATATTGTAGTTTTCCAAGAAACCCTCTAATTTCTTTTTATGTTTTAGGGGGAGGCATATCAACAATTACCTTTATTTTAGAAGGATCGATCTTAATACCACGTGTACTTACTACGTATCCGAGTAAATTACCAGAAGTTACTCCGAAGGCGCATTTTTGTGGATTCAACCGCATTTTATATTCTTTTATGCAAGTGAAAAATTTGCGTAAAGCTTGTATGTGTCCCATTCTATCTTTGGCCTTTACAATCATATCATCTACATGCACTTCTATTTAATTATGCATCATATCATTCAAGAGAGTCGTAGCTGTTCTTTGGTACGTAGCTCCTGCATATTTTAGACCAAACAGCATGACCATTTAGCAATATGTACCCCAAGGGGTAATAAAGCATGTCTTTTTTTTCGTCTTCTTTTTCCATTAGAATTTGGTCGTAACCTGCGTATCCGTCCATAAAGGATAACATCGCATGTTCAGCCGTGTTATCTACCAATATATCAATATGAGGTAGAGGAAATTTGTCTTTAGGGCTAGCTTTGTTAAGGTCCCTAAAGTCGACACACATGCGAACTCATCCATCTTGTTTAGGGATCGGATTGGGACGATGTTCGCTACCCATTCCGGGTAATTACATAAGTGAATGAAACATGCGTCTAATTGCTTTTGTACTTATTCTTTTTTTTTTTCACAGCGAAATTAGGTATCATTCGTCGAAGTTTTTGTTTTACTGGTTTAGAGGTCGGGTTCAAGTGAATGGTATGTTCTGCAAATTCCCTAGCTATTCTAGGCATGTCCTTGTATGACCAAGCGAACACGTCTTTGAATTCTTTGAGCGTCGATATGAGAATCAATTGCTTTTCTGGATTTAAAGTTAAGCCAATTTTGACTTCCCTTTTGTTTTCATTGGTTCCTATATTGAATGTTTTGGTTTCTTCAATTATAGGGCTCTTTTGTTCTCGTTCATTCATTAATTCAACCAATTTATTAATATTATCATCTTCATTAGATTGATTGTTATAGCATTCAAAAGATTCAAAAGAAGGCATATACTCAGAAATAGAGCTCATATTATTGAATTCAAAAGAGAGTACATCAAGAGAAAAATCCTTCTTGGGATTTTTGTTCTTATAACTAGAAAATAAAGATTTAGTAATGGCCACAAGGCTCAAATTTTCAGCTTTCATAAAGTCTAAACTAAACTCGTCATCAGATTCTTTAAACATCTTCCCTTCGCCTATGACGATTTCCAGCTTATCACCTTTATGATTGGTCCATTTGAAATTTCATTAGAAGGGATGCTAAATGAGGTTGGGTCAAAAGCTTCATCTTTGATGGCATTCAAATTAGTCATGGTAGCAACATGGTTTTGCTCTAGTCCTAATAGCGAGTTGAATGCTTGCCTATCATAACACCCTGGGTTGGGTGTTTTGATTCAATGATTTCAAGATCATTATTCAAGAAGTAGCAATCGTGAAATATTATCAATCCAGGCTTCTTGATTCCTTCCAGAACTAATGGTTCTTGAAGGTTATAACATGGGTAATCTTCTCCCTCCCTAATGAATTGTCCATTAAGGGTTTGTTGGTAAGATGGGAGAAAAGTGATTATCCTTTCATATTGTTGTCTCTACGCGCCTTTTTTTTTGGTAAATAGAGATTTTATTACGAAAATAAGCAAAATACAGCATACAAAGTTAATGCTTACAAAAGCTAAACAAAAACCATCCCAAACACCATAGACCAAAAGGCTATACAACCATAACACAAGTTCTAAAGTCAAACCTAGCCACCTTCTATGAAGGGTTCTAGGTGACAAAGAACAACTACTGGCCTCAAGCAACTGGCCACACATCTAGGAAGGGTTCCTGAAGCAAGGACCAGACAAGAAACCTAAACAAGACCCAAAAACACCAGCAAACACAACACAACTACAATAACAGCAGATGCCTATCAGTAGCAGAACAGCTGCAAGCAACCCTTAAAACAATGTCTCTAAAAACAACCTCTATAGACATACAAACTCCTGAAAAAACAATATTGTTCCTCTGAATCCAGATAGCATAAAATGTTTCAGCAAGAAACAACATATGCAATCTACCAACAACTCTAGATTTCCTGCAAAATCTAATGCTCCAGGTGACTTTTTGACAGAAAGGTTGGACTACTTTCCTACACTTCAATAAAGATAATACCTTTTTCCAGATTTGTTTAGAATATGAGCATTCAACGAACAAATGCTGAGTACTCTCAACAACATTCACACACAGCACACAAGTTGTATCACACAACATATTCCAAGTTTTCACCTTATCTTTAGTAATAAGCCTATTATGCAAAGCCATCCACAAAATAAAAACACTTTATGGGGAAGCTGCATTGTTGCAAACAAGTCTTCTCCAATCAGTTTTAGGAGCTTGAGGTCAAAGAATCCTATAAAGTTTTTTAATTTGCATTCCATTTCTATGCTTCACTTTATCCCACCCTTCTATATCATCAATAACTTGTTTGCATTTTAGGATCCTTTTCAGAACCCAAGAACTTTTCGGAGGAACAGGAGCATCCTAAACATCCCTATTCTTGAAATAGTAAATGTGAACCCATTTCACCCATAAAGAATCAGCTTTATGAGTAATATCCCATAAAAGCTTAGTGATAGCAGAAATGTTCCACTGAGGAAGAGAAATCACATTCCAACCACCACTAACTTTAGGCAGACAAATTGTGTTCCAAGCTACTAAGGCTTTCCCTGAAGGACTTGACTTCCCAGTCCAAAGAAAAGCTCTGAACCTAGCTTCAATCTCTTTCAAAATCTTCTTAGGCAACACAAAAATCTGAGACTAGTAAGTTTGAACACCAAAAAGAACACTCTTGACCAATTAGAGCCTACCAGCATATGAAAGGTGCTTAGTAGTCCAACCAGTAATTCTAGAAGTAACTCTATCAACTAGAGGTTTGCACTGGCCAATAGTAAGCTTCTTTGATGAAAGAGGCACTCCAAGATATCTTAAAGGGATTGTTCAAGGAGAAACTCCAAGAACCTAAAGGAGAACAGTTTGATCAGTTTCATTCACCCCACCAAAATAAACTTCACTCTTCTCCAGATTTGCAGATAACCCTAAGGCCTCAGAGAACTTAGAAAATGCCTGGAACAAAAGCTGAACAGATATTTCATCAGCTCTAGAGAACATAAGGAGAAATGGGATCCCTCTGCCTAAGCCCTTTCTTTGCAGGAAAAGGAGGAGCAGACACTCCATTAATAAGAATAGAGAATGAGACTGTAGAAAGACAACTAATTATCCAAGAAATAAAGATACTAGGGAAACCTAACTCTTCCATGACTGTTTTTAAGAAAATCCATTCAATAGAGTCATAAGCCTTTTTCAGGTTCACTTTGAGCATACACCTTGGGGTTATGAACTTGTTTGTATACCCTTTGATGAGCTCAGTTGCCGGCAAGATGAATAAAGCCATCCTAAGCATCATCTACAACCTCTTTAATTACCATAGCTAATCTTATTGTCAAGATTTTAGAAACAATCTTGTACAGAACAGAACAACAAGCAATAGGTCTAAAGTCCTTGGCATAGTAGGGATTATGAACCTTAGGAACAAGAGTAACAGTTGTGCAATTCCACTCTTTCTACATTACACCAGTTTTAAAAAATTTCAGAATAGCAATATAGATATCGTGCTTGACATTATCCCAAGCATTCTGAAAAAAGAAAGAATTAAACCCATCAATCCTTGGTGCTTTTGAGGTATTGATACCTTTAAGATCCATATCACTCTCATTTAAAGAAATAGGGGCAATGAGCATTTGCTGAGTCTCTTTAGAAAGTTATCTCCCTTTTCTCAAAGTAATCAAATCAACAACTGGTAAGGAAACAACTCTTGCTCCTATTAGATTCTTATAGAACCCTGTAATCTCATGCTCAATCTCTTTAGGTTTCTTTAAAAGAACATGATTTCCATCAAAGATTGAATCAACCCTATTCCTATTATTCCTGGTTTTCATAACAACAAAGAAGTAATGGCTGTTAGAATCACCCAATTTCACCATATCAACTCTAGATTTTTGTTTGTAAATGTAATCTTGAATATTCCCCCAATATTTGATCTTCTGAATACAATCAGCTTCCTTAACAACCAAGTCAGTATCATGGCCATTAGCAAGCAAGCTTTGAATTTCAAGGAGAGAGTTGTGAGAAGCATCAATTCTAACCTCAATGTTGCTAAAATGATTAGCATTCAGCTTCTTCATTTGATCTTTAACAAGTTTCAACTTTGACTAAACACATTTCATGACATTACTAGATATGGGCTCTTGCCAAGCAGTCTTCACAGAATCCAATAAAAGATCATGAGAAGTAAGACAATTCAAGAAGGAAAATTGTAAACTAATAATCCCACCTTTAGTCGGTCTTCCAGAAACAATCCTACGTGTTGAAATTCCAGAAACAATCCCACCTTTAACATGGATCTTCCATTAACAATCCCTGACCGGTTGGATAGCTTTGGTAATCGGTTTTCTTAGGTTATAAGACACGTGTCGAATTTTAATAGGTTTATTCAAATTTTTAATAATAATATATATATATATAAAAAAAACAAAACTAATTAAAAAAAAAAAAAACCCATCTCCAACCCCAACACAGCCCCGCCACTGCTTTCCCCTCCCCATTGCCGCCCTTGCTTTCCCCGGGAACCCAACCTAGCCCTCAACTCACCATCGCCGCCACCAATATCAATGAAAACCTTCCAAATCAACCGCTAGAACCCCGACTCCTTCGAAACCCGAGCTCAAAAACTATGAGATCAACCTCAAGGAGTATGGTCTCATGGTTTTCGATGCTCTCATCAACATCAAGAACAAAATCGATCATTCTCTTTCACCTAGTCACCTTCTGCCGAACTTGCCACGAAGAAATTTGTGGTTTATGGGCTATGAACATCGATGGTTGTAATGTCCTCGCTGGTCTTACGAATTGAAGATCGATTCATCGGCTTCGATGACTACGTCGTTGCTGCATATGTTTGTGATTAAAGATGGTTGCGGATATGAGAAATCTCTATAATCAGTATAAGAGTATTGAGCCTTGGTTAAAGAGCAGCTTCTGGGTTTAATTTCAAGCTAAAAATTGAATTTAGAGGTAATTGGGGCTGCTGGGGTTTACTTTTTAGGGCTAAGGGTTGAGTTTTCAGGCTGGGTGGAGGTTTTTCGGGGCTGTAGGTCAAGTTTTTGGGGGTGGAGGTTGAGTTTTAGGGGTGGTTACAGCATGGTTGGAATAATCTGTGGTGGCCTTGTGGGTGGCAGTGGCGATTAGGGGTTAGGGTGACCATGGTGGTGGACTGGTGGCCCCAAAAGAGATTTAGGTTAAAAAAAAAAAGAAAAAATAATTAACCTGTTTAACATGTTGTAGGTCAAAGGGATCGTTAGTGGAAGATACATGTTAAAGGTGGGATTATTTCTGTAATTTCAAAAAGTGGGATTGTTTCTTAAAGACCGACTAAAGGTGGGATTATTAGTTTACAATTTTCCATTCAAGAATCTAAAGGTCTTGCTTTACCAGGAGAGGAAGAGAAGATCTCAAAGAGAAGAGGAGTGTGATCAGAAATAGAAGGAGGAAGATAAACAGCTTCAACATGCCCAAATTGAACAATCCAAGCTTGATTAACTAGACCTCTATCAATCCTGGTACAAGTTCTAGGTCCATCATGAGCTTTATTATATCAAGAGAAAGGCAATCCTTTACTCTTAATCTCATCCAATTCCATTTCATCAATGAATTGCTGGAAATCCCTAGTTTCATAATAAAAAACAACATTCTCGTGAATCCTGTCTTCAGAATGAAGAAAAGAATTGAAATCACCAGCACATAACCAGAAAATCCTTGGAGTAGATAGACTCCTAATTCCATCTTATAGAGCTTTCCTATCATGAATAGAATGAAGCCCATATACAAAGGTACAACTTATTTGGGTAGCCAAATCCTTAGTACTGAGTAAACAATGAATAAATTTCTCATGAATAGAAATCACATCCAAAGTAACCCTATCATCTTTCTAGCTAACCCAGATTCTGCCTTTGGGAGAGTGAGAAAGTTGGTGATCCAGGACCATTCAATACCAATCTTCCTCTGCACATTAACAACATTCTTCAACTTGACTTTATTCTCAAAAAGACCAATTACATCACAACTATTCTAAGAAAGTAGCTTTTTGACAGCAGCTACTTTATTGAGGTCATTAAGACCCCTAATGTTCTATGTGATGATAATCATGAAACCAGAGGGGGATTACCATCACCCCCGATAATATTAATAGTGAACCCTCCAGTCCCTTCAACCTCATCAGTCATCAAAGCAACATAGGCATTAGAAGTAACTGCAGCTGTACCCTGAGTTCTAGTGTCCTGAGTTTTAGTTTTCCTACCCATAATTCTCCACCCATCATCTGAATATGATGAGTATGTGTAGCAGTAGGTGTAGCAATAGCTGCATGAACAGTTTTGTCAAGAACAGAATCAGTAGCAACAATTTGTGTAGGCTTAGGAACCCAAACCTGTTTAGTAACTGGTGTTGTAGGTTTAGGAGCAGCTGGCTTTGTATCCTGGTTCTGTTTTGCAGGAACAGGTTTAGCAGTGCAATCATGCCCCACCTTGTTGCAAGTATAACAAAAAGGAGGGGTCCATACATATACCACTTTCAATTCAAGCAGCTTACTTGAAGGCTAGGGCTTTTGACAAAAACAGTCTTAGGTAGATACTTTGTCACATCTATCTCAATAAGCACCTTAGAAAAAGATACCATAAGATGCCTAGTGGTACACTCATCAGCACAAATTAGAACTCCCAAAAGACTACCAATCCTGCTAAGAGTTTCATCCCGCTAACAGTTCAATGGCAAATTAGGGAATTTGGCCAAAAGAGGGACAATCCTTAAAATCTCAGTATTAAAGTCAAATTTAGCACTCCAAGGTTTAATAGTTGCAGGTCTGCCATAAAACATGTGAGGTCAGCACATAGAACAATATTTTTATCATCAACTGAACATAGATTGACAATAAAGTACCCATCATCATGCCAAAAACACTTCAAGCTCTTGCACAGCAGTCCATTGTTGAGCAATGTATCGTTGAATAACATAAATAGTAGGATAAAACCCAACAACATAGAAAACTAAAGCATTTAACAATTTTAAGTTACTTGTAGAGAGCTCAAATTCCTGTAATTGAGCAAATTGTTTGCCATCCTCCACTTTCGGGGTAACATATGTCAGTGAAGTACCTTTAGCATTCATCTTTCCTTGGAATAATATATCTTCCTCAATTGGTGCAGATTGAGTATTAAGAATAGTAGGCTCAGGTTGACCCCCCAAAATTTCCAAAAATCAATGAAACAGTAACCCTAGGTGCTTGAGTTACTGTTCGATTGGATTATGAAGTTGTGGCTTTACCAAAATTCTCAGCAAATAGTGCCACAGTCTCAACATCACTTCTTAGAATAGGTTCCACCGCCGGATTGACAAGTGCCGGCGCCAGAGTAACCAACTCATCCACTTCATTAATCGGACTAGGTGAAAAAGTAGTCCAAGAGTTCCTCAAATTCCTCAAAATTGTATCAAAAAGTTCATGTGAGGTCGATTTTGTAGCTTATTGAGGTGCTGAAATATTTTGCTTTCTCTTTCGAGCCATTGGAGATCAGATTTGGTGTAGTAAAACCATCAAACTCAAAGAACTAAGGAGAGGAGAGATAATGGAGAAAGTCAATGAAAGTCAAACCTCATGTGTTTCATTCAATTATGTGTTTGATTTTTGTCTCTGCGCGCTTTGTTTTTAGCATCGCGAGACTCTAATTCTTCTTTGGTTGGTTTGTATCCCAAGCAAAAAGAGAATATTTTCTTTGGGATAGGAAGTTAATGAGGTTTATTCATTCCTATTCCCAAAGGCATCCCAGGAAAGTAAGTACTCTTAAACAAGATGTTGTTTACTATCTGAGCGGAATATGAATCAAGCTTGAATGGTTCTTCAAGGCTTTATTCCATTTTAATTATGCAGATTGGCTCCGCAGCAAATCTCCACATGTCCTTTTCATCATTATCATGGTTTATTTCTAGAATTTATTGATCATTTATAGCTTTTTTTGAGAAGAGAAGCATGTATAGTCATAGGAAGTCCTTGATAGTTAAACCTAATCATTTGATGAAGTTAGGATGGTATTGCACAAAGCTCGCGTATCCAAGGACGTCCAAGTTAAAGGTTGAATGTGGGTTTAATGTCCATGACATGGAATTCAACCATCTTTTGAATTGGGCCTGTGGTAATTAGTAGCTTAACAGTTCCACACACCGATCTCCTCGAGTTGCCATAGGCCGTTATGCTTTGTGTTGTTCATTGAAAATCTTTTTCAAGATTAAGGCTTATATATTTTGTTATTCACAATGGGAACACATTTCTAGCTGACCCATTGTCTATTAAAGTAAGAGGGATACTGTATCCTTTGCACCCCATTGTTAATTATAACACATTGTTGTGGGTAGCGTCTTTTGAAAATCATCATTAGTTAAAATGATTGATTTGTCGGATTTCTCGCTAGTAAGCAAAATAACGAGATCCTGGGGAGTTATGTCTATGCTTACAAACAAATCCGTTACAGCATTCATAAGAGAATTCTTATGTTCTTTATAAGTACTTAGGAGTTCCTAAATGCTAACATTCTCCTTGAATTTGCGAAGTTATTTGACCAATGGATCTTCCACCTCAAGTGGAGGTGGTATTTGGTTTTGTACTTGACCTTTAGTTTTATTTTGTGTGGTCGAATATCCATTCGGTGGTGTTTGATAAACTTGCCCAGAACGAGTTAGTTGATCTATCTCATTTGGTTTGGATGTAGCACTCGTGAACTAACTTTCTTCTAGAGGCTTTAAACGTGCCTCAATTTCAAGATATTCCAAGTGTTGTGCTTGATGATATTGTTCATCCAAGGAGAGAATTGATAACTCTTGTGACTTCCCCAAGAAATGATCCCAATCAAGCACTCCATTTGTCTCATTTTTTAAACAAGATGGAGGTGGGACAGCGACATACTTAGAGACATATAATTCTTGAAAGTCGTCATCCCATAACCCATATACTTCATTAGTTTCCCCTATGAGTGTTGTGGTTAGAGATTTCTGATGAGTGGCATTTATTCCACAATTAAGGTTCATTTTGATGGTCATTTTCTCACATTTGCGGCTTGTTTGCATCCTTTTCTTTGTAATTAGTTCCCTTTCCCTTTATGCATCTTCTTTCCTAGATTTTTCCCTCTATTTCCTACTCTTTACTTTAATTTCCATGCTTATGATTTGTAGGAACCATCGGGATTTTCAAAAGGAGGAAGCTAAGCTCAAGGGAAGCTGAAGGAAGTAAGATTCAGAAGAGGTTCGGCCGAACCTCCTGGAGGTGTGGCCGAACCAGGCTGTGGCTGAACCTGCTCAGTGGTTCGTCCGAACGTCGATGCAGGGTTAAGAAGCAATTCGACAATTTTGCAGGAGTGGTCGAACCACAGAAGTTCGACCAGACCAGGATCAAGGAGGTTCGACCGAACCTACCCATGGTTCGGCCGAACCTACCCTGTAGTCCGGCCGAACCTTCCCATGGTTCGGCTGAACCTACCCTATAGTCCGGCCTAACCTTCCAAATGTTCGGTCGGACCACTCTTCTTTTTCACCTGGCTCTATATGAACTATATAAGTCCCATCTTAGAATATTTTGATGTAATTTAGATTAACTTAGTTTTAATTTTCTACACTTTTAGCTTAATCTAGAGAGAGAAACATTATTAGTCTTCATTTGGTAGAAAGAGAAAGTATGGATTTCTTCATTGATGAACTTGGATTTTGAAGAAGAAGCTTTTTTAATTCTTTTGTAGATCTTCAACTTCAATTAATGAGCAATCTCTTACTTTTTCTCTTTACTTTTGCATTTAATTTTGCTTGTTTACTTTGATTTTCCTTCTTTGCTTATTAATCATGTTGATGCGTATTGATTTAATGATTGATATTGTCCTCAACATGGTTTGTGAGTAGTCTCTTAGCCAAGGGTGTGGGGATGGTGTAGTTGCTAATTGTTCATGCTTATAATATTGGGATTAAGTTAATTGTGATTAAAATCTTTGCATGCTTGATATTCTTTGATCTTCTTGCAAGTGCACATTGTTAGTTGATTAAAGGTGAATCTTTGCTAACAGGAAACGGAAGTTGACTTAGTTAGGATTCATTACTATCGACTGTTCTTTGATTGCACCTCCCAATATATGGTTCTAGTGTGGAAACATAGAGGCTATGTTAGGAGAACCCGATTAACCCCGGAAGGCGGTTAGATTGAATCTTAATCGATATTCATGTATGTTTAGTTCACTATTGATTTGCTTTTATGTTAATGCATGATCAAGCGACATCTACATCTACCCATCTCCCTTGGTGTTTAGTTATATTGAATTTAACTCGTTTTATCTTTAGTTTAATCTCTTAGTCATTCCTATCCTTTGTCCCAAGATAGCTTAAAGTCTAGTGATGAATGCGGTGTTTATGTGCTTCTTCCTGTGGTTTGACCCCTCTTCTTACCATATACTTGTATTAGGATAAGTCGAGTGTTAAAAATTTTATTTGATTTAAGTGTAGTTGTCTAACGACGCAATTATTCCTCTATCAAATTGGAGCCGTTGCCGAGGAGACGGCTTCCATTGCTATTTCATTGCTTGTTTGAGACTATCTCATCTTTTATTTGTTAGTGTTTGCTCCTTTTGTTACTTGTCAGTGCTTACGTTCTTCTTAGCTTTTTTGTATGAACAGAGGACGAACCTGCTCAAGATCTTTGATTCCCATCGATCTAGATCTAGAGAGGTCTTTGTCCCTACTTCGAAGAGAAGCAAGAGCAAGGAGTAGAAATTCTCACACCCCGACGAGAGAAGTAAGAGAACTAGAACATACTCCATCCTCTTCACCCGCAAGTGAAGAATTAGATAGCCCTAACTCATCATCGAGTCCGAAAATCAACCCTTTCTCAACCTATAAGTTCTAGAGTGAAGAAGGTCATAAAATGGGAGAGAATATGCCTTTGAGTCGTCTTGGGGCTCCTGAAGCCTTTAGAGCACAAAGTGGGATCCTAACTCCTACTACTCAAGCCAACAATTTCGAGATCAATCCTAATTTGATTGCTTTTATTGAGAGGAAACAATTCTTGGGTGGAAAGTTTGAGAGTCCTCATGAACACTTAAAAGAGTTTGAGAAATATTGTGACACGGTAAAGGTCAATGGAGTAACTCAAGAATATATCCGCCTCAAGATGTTTCCATTTTCACTAATTGGGAGAGGTCTAGAATGGTTAGAGAAGGAGGTGCCCCCTAATTCTCTCACAACATAGGACCAAGTTACTACGACTTTCTTGAGGAGGTTTTATAACCATAGGAAGACCGCCAAGGCTCGGTCTTTGATTCAAGGTTTTCACCAAAATAGTGGTGAGTCTCTAAGTGCGGCATAGGAACGATATAAAGAGCTTCAACGTCAATGCCCACACCATGGGATACCCAAGTATCAACTCATTCCTACTTTCTATGGAGGTCTCACACCTCAAGGAAGAACAAGCCTAGACGTCGCGGCCGGCAGTCCAATCATGAACAAAGGAGAGCATGAAGTGGAGTGTATTATAGAGGAGGCCGCAAAACAATATGATGATTGGTATGAAGGATACAGGGATGCTACTTCTAGAAAGGGTGTTTATGCATTGGAGCAAGCCAACGCAATCAACAACCTCTCTACCCAAATCTCCAAAATGACCAAGCAAATGGATAAATTGATGAAAGAAAGGTCCAACCCTCATGGTAATACCTCCGCTTCAACCAAGGGAGGCAATGGTATGGATACTTCCTCCTCCTCTTCTTACAATACAATGCCCCAAGGATGCATCTTTTGTTCTAATTGTGAAACCTATGATCATGATACCTCCCATTGTGTATATGCTTGTGAAGTTCAACCCCTTTCCCATGAAGATGATGATAATATGGAAAATGTCAATGCTATGAATTTTGCTCCTAGAATGGGAAATGTAGGGAACTTGAGGCCAAACTCCAATCAAATGGGGAATTGGAATCAAGGTGGAAACCGTGGTTGGAACCAAAATGGTGGTGGTGGTTATGATAACCAATACCATGGTAGGGGAGGCCCTTCCAATTTCTATGGAAGAGGCTACTCTAACTAAAGGAGGTATGGTAATCAAAACCAACAACCTAATTCCCGATACCATGACCATCAAAATTAAAATTTTGGTGATCAAGGTAACATGGGAAATAATCAACAAAGCAATGTTCCTAACCAAGGCACCGGAGGCAATAGGGGTCAATATGTTTCTAACTATGCCCAAACTAATAGGCCTCCGGGTTTCCATCAACCCCAACTTCCTCCACCTCAACAATCTCTTCAACTTAAAGCCTCTACAAATGATCCCGTGATGGCTAAATTAGATGCTCTTTTGAAAATGCGTGAGGAGGATCAAAAGAAACATGAAAAGGCCCAAAAATGCACCAATGCTCACATGAAAATGCTTGAGACCCAAATTGCTCAACTTGCATCTAATTCATATCCTTCTTCTTCTTCTTCTTCTTCTTCTTCTTCTTCTTCTTCTTCTTCTTCTTCTTCTTCTTCTTCTTCTTCTTCTTCTTCTTCTTCTTCATCTTCTTCTTCTTCTTCTTCTTCTTCTTCTTCTTCTTCTTCTTCTTCTTCTTCTTCTTCTTCTTCTTCTTCTTCTTCTTCTTCTTCTTCTTCTTCTTCTTCTTCTTCTTCTTCTTCTTCTTCTTCTTCTTCTTCTTCTTCTTCTTCTTCTTCTTCTTCTTCTTCTTCTTCTTCTTCTTCTTCTTCTTCTTCTTCTTCTTCTTCTTCTTCTTCTTCTTCTTCTTCTTATATTCCAAGTCAAGGAGTCAACCCTAAACCTTTGTATGTCGTGACAACTAGGAGTGGGAAGGTAGTAGGGAGTGACCCTTTAGTTGAGGAAGAACCCCAACAGGAGGTGGAGTTAGAGAATGAGGGTGAAAAAACGAATAATCCATTGAGTGTTGAAAAGGAAAAAATTGTTGAGGTGCCAAAGGAAAAAGAAGCCACCTCCTTGCCCCTAAATCGCCAATCTAGAGAGGAGAAGCTACCCTTTCCACAACGATTTGTATGAGCTAAACTTGATGCCCAATTTGAGAAGTTTTTGGAAGTCATTAAGAATTTACGTATTTTCGTCCCTTTTGTTGATGCTATGAAGCATATGCCCCACTATTACAAATTTTTGAAAGATCTTTTGAGTGGGAGAAGGGAGTGTGAGACGGTGAGTTTGACCACCAATTGTAGTGCAATTATTTCCAACAAACTTCCTACCAAATTTAAAGATCCGGGTAACTTTTCCATCCCTTGTTCTAACAATGGCATTGAATTTGTTAAAGCCTTTTGTGATTTAGGAGCAAGTGTGAGTCTCATGCCCTATTCCGTCTACCAAAAGCTTAGTGTAGGAACCCTCTCCCCCACTAACATTACTCTCCAACTAGCGGACCGTTCTGTTAAGTTCCCCATGGGCAAGGTTGAGGACATTCCTCTAAGGGTAGGAAAGTTCACATTCCCCGTGGATTTCTATGTGCTAGAGATGAATGAGGATGAGAGGATTCCTATAATTTTGGGTAGATCATTTCTAGCTACTTCTAGAGCTATCATCGATGTAAAGGAGGGTAAGATATCCTTGAAAATTGACAATGATTCCATTGAGTTTGATTTGAATAATGTTATGCAATAACCCTCCTCAAGTAGTGAATGCTTTAGGGTAGATGTTCTTGATACCGTTCTTAATGAATTTTCTCGCTCCCACTTGCATGCTTCTAATGATCCTCTCAAAAGTGTGTTGTTGAATGAATCAAAGATAGGTACTCATAAAGAAGACATACAATTCTATGAGGATTTGCTTGAGGAAAGCAAGAAGGAGTGCAAGGATGCGAGCATGGAAGAAGAGGCTCCTTACATTCATGACCTCTTTCAAGTTGAAGAAAGAGAAGGGAGCCCCAATGGTAAGGGAGCACCAAAGGTAGACTTGAAACCTCTACCTTTGGGCTTGAGGTATGCATTTCTTGGTCCCGATAAGTCTTTCCCTGTGATTGTCAATTCTAACCTAACGGAGGAGCAAACCTCCCTCTTGATCAATATTTTGAGAAAATACAAGAAAGCTTTGGGTTATACTATTGATGATATCAAAGGTATAAGTCCATCTTTATGTATGCACAAAATTTATCTAGAGGGAGATGCCAAACCTGTTAGACAAATGCAAAGAAAGCTTAACCCTTCCATGCAAGAGGTTGTGCGGAAGGAAGTGACTAAGCTTCTTGATGTGGGAATTATTTACCCAATTCCTCATAGTGATTGGGTATCTCTCGTGCAATTTGTGCCTAAGAAAGGGGGCATGACAGTAGTGAAAAATGATCATGATCAACTAGTTCCCACTAGACTTGTTGGCGCATGTGTATTGACTATCGCCAACTTAACACAAGTACATGCAAAGATCATTTTCCACTACCGTTCATTGATCAAATGTTGGAAAGGCTTACAAAGCATTCCTTCTATTGTTTCCTTGATGGTTACTCAAGATTTTTCCAAATCCCGATTGACCCCAAGGATCAAGAGAAGGCGACTTTCACATGCCCCTATGGTACTTATGCGTATTGTAGGATGCCTTTCGGGCTTTGTAATGCCCCCGCAACATTCCGACGTTGCATGATGTCCATTTTTAGTGATATGATTGAGGATGAGATAGAAGTCTTCTTGGATGACTTCTCCGTTGGAGGAGCCACCTGTATAGATTGTCTATCTAATTTATCTCGTTGCTTAGAAAGGTGTGAGAGGGCTAACCTCGTGTTGAATTGGGAAAAGTGCCACTTTATGGTGGAAAGTGGGATTGTTCTTGGGCACAAAATTTCCCATGCCGGCATTGAGGTAGATAGAGCCAAGGTAGAGGTTAGTGAAAAACTTCCTCCCCCCACCAACGTGAGGGAAGTGAGATCCTTTCTTGGCCATGCCGGGTTCTATCGGTGCTTTATAAAAAAAATTTCAATGATTGCTAAGCCTCTCACATCCCTATTGGAACAAGATAAGGAGTTTGTGTTTGATGATGCTTGTCAAGAGTCTTTTTGTAGGTGGAAAAAAGCCCTTTGCACATCTCCTTTTGTCCAAGGCCCGGATTGGTATCTTCCATTTGAGCTCATCTGAGATGCAAGCGGCGAGGCCATTGGATCGGTTCTTGGACAACGAAAGGATGGGAAACTTCATGTCATACATTATTTGTCTAAAACTCTCAATGATGCCCAACGAAACTACACAACTACCGAGAAGGAGTTCCTAGCGGTTATTCACTCATTTGAGAAGTTTAGGACCTACCTCATTGGTTCTAAGACAATCGTGTATACCGACCACTCGACTCTCAAATATTTGATAGGAAAGAAGGAAGCTAAACTTAGGTTGTTGAGATGGGTTTTAGTCCTCCAAGACTTTGATTATGAGATGAGAGACAAGAAGGGAGCTGAGAATGTGGTGGCGGATCACCTTTCAAGGTTGGGCGGTGAAAGGTTTGAAGATGATGGTTTGCCAATAGAGGACGCTCTAAAAGATGATGTGCTATATGTCCTTGAAGTGAAGTCAGAGCCATGGTATGCGAATATTGTGAATTACTTGGCTTGTAGTGCCGTACCACCAGATTTCACTTCACAACAATGTCGAAAACTCAAGCACGAGGCCAAGAGATACATTTGGGATGATCCTATTTTATTGAAGAGAAAGGTCGATGGTTTGTTGAGGAGATGCGTCCCCAACAATGAGGTTCAAAGTGTTCTCCATATGTGCTACTCTTCTCCTTGTGGTGGGCATATGAGTGCTCAAAAGACCGCCTTAAAGGTCCTACAATCTATGCTCTTTTGGCCTTCCCTATTCAAGGATGCTTGGATTTTTGTTAAGACTTGTGATAAATGTCAAAGGATGGGGAATATTTTTAGGAGGGATGAAATGCCACAAAACCCCATCCTTAAGCTTGAAGTTTTTGATGTGTGGGCTATAGATTTCATGGGCCCTTTTATTTCTTCTCATGGGAACAAATATATTTTGATTGTCGTTGACTATGTCTCAAAGTGGGCGGAAGCCGTGGCTTCCCCTACGAATGATTCTAAGGTAGTAGTTAATCTTTTCAAGAAAGTGATTTTCCCGAGATTTGGTGTTCCAAGAGCCATAATCAGTTATGGGGGGTCACATTTCAAGCACCACACCTTCGTTCGACTTCTTGATAAATATGGAGTGTCTCATAAGCGGGGGCTTGCTTACCACCCTCAAACGAGTGGTCAAGCGGAGATCACCAATAGAGAGCTCAAGGTGATCTTGGAGAAGACGGTTTCTAGATCAAGAAAGGATTGGTCTTCTAAACTCATCGACTCTCTATGGGCGTATTGGACCGCCTTCAAAACTCCAATAGGGACCACTCCCTATAAGCTTGTCTATGGGAAAAATTGTCACTTGCCCGTAGAGATGGAGCATCGAACGCATTGGGCAATAAAGCAAATCAACTTTGATCTCCATAGTGCGGGTGAGCAAAGGCTTCTAGAGCTACATGAGTTAGAGGAGTTGAGGATGAATGCCTATGATAGCGCAAGCATGTATAAGGCGCGGACTAAGGCTTGGCACGATGCTCAAATTGTCAAGAAGGAATTTGTCAAAGGCCAAAAAGTCCTCCTATTCAACTCCCGCTTGAAGCTTTTCTCGGGCAAGCTTAGGTCAAGGTGGAGTGGGTCGTACATTATCACGGAGGTGTTTCCATATGACGCTTATGAAATTTCCTAAGACGGGCATACTCCATTCAAAGTGAACGGTCACTGGCTCAAGCCCTACTACGAAGGATTCCCAAGTGATGAACGAATTTCTGTGACTCTTCTTGATATGCATCATCAATTTGACCCTCCTTGATCGATTCAAGGAACGTCGAGCTAACGACGTAAACCAAAAGCGTTTCCGGGAGGCAACCCGAGTCTCTAACCCTTTTCTCTTTCTTCTTTTCTTGATTCTTTGGTTATTTTCCTATCTACAATGTTGGATTGTTGGATTTTTGAATTTTCATTGTATTGGAATTTTCGATATGCTTTGCTTTAGCATGATGGTATGGTGTTTAGTGTGTTTTGAATAGGGGTGTTTGTGCATATTGTGTTGCAAAATGAGCATTTTTTTTAAAAAGCCAGGAGGTGCGACCGAACTCCCTGAAGGTCGAACCTTTTGAAAGGTTTGCCCGAAACTTCATGAGTTCGGTCACACCTCCTGTAGGGAATATTTCAAGCGTTAACCCCTAGCTTGAACCCCATTGTGATCATACACTAAAGTACGGTGGTGTCCAAAGGGAAAAAAGATAGAGCAAAAGAGTCGCCAACAAGTTTTAGGAACTTGTAAACCGTTTTACGAGGTGAAGGTTACACCCCTTAACGATCCAAAAGATCGTCAACTCCATAAGGTCTTGAACCAAATAGGCTTCGGGGATGATGGTACAAATCCAACCTAAAAGAGATTGAACCTGCCGTAATAATCAGCCTCTACTTTATTCTGATCGTATTCATGTGCGCTTTCTGATTAACATGCAATCAATAGGTTTACCCTAAACCTGTTTATCTATGTTGGTTGAGTATTAATGCACAAATAAATATATTATTGGCGATCACTTGAATTATAATCAAATTAACCCTAAACAAGATTATTAATTATCTTATTAAGCGTTATTACAAATACAAATTCCCTTTAAACATGCATAAAGGCGTGATCAAGCATAACAATAAATATATATCAACAACATAATAATAATCATAAATTATAAAAAATCATGATCATGATAACAAATTATAATAATCATGTTAAAGCATAACAATAGCAAGATCCTAGGCATGATACTAACAAGATTAATAACAAACCCTAGCATGTCACTAAGCAATAAAAATCAAAGCTTTAGCCCTAACATGATACTAACAATCATAAATATTAGGAAGAACGTAGGAAGCATCATACTTTTAATCATACTTGGTATTAAAGTTACCCTAGACATGATACTAGGAATTTATTGTTGTCACCCTAAACATCATATTAAGGAAAACATCCTAACATGATACTAGGAATCAAAATAACAATCTAAGCATGATTTCTATATCATAATATCAATTAAACAATCAAAGCACTTACTTGGATGCCTCGTATCTCTTTCTAGTCACAAAATACAGACGTTAGTAAATTCAAGGAATATATAAATCAACAATTAAATCAAATAATTGAAATAGAGATTTAGGACCAAACCCTCAGAAATTAAACCTTTCACGTCTAGGGCGAAGGCAACTTCGAATATGGCTAGGTGTTTCTAGATCCAATGAATGCGGAATTTTGTATTTGAGTGAAGCTAGTTTAGAAAAGAGAAAGAGAGAGTAATCAAGAAAATCTTGATGAGAGTTGGTGAGAATTGATGATTGTTGATATTTGGTAGATGAAAATGGAGATTTTACGACGTTGTTTATAAAGAAAATCAGCCAAAAAGATAAAATATCAAAACAGAGTTCTGGCGCAGATAAAAGTTAACTAGCGCCAACGCTGGCTATTGGCGCCAGATGCCAACATTAGCGCCAGGCGCCAATGCTAGCGCCAGACGCTACAGCTGGCGTTTGGCGCTGATCTGGAAATTCACGCTTTTTCTTAAAATCAGATTAAAATTGTCGTAAAGGAGGATGAAATCGTATTTTCCTCAAAAATGCTCATTGATTCTAATTAAAACTCTAAAAAGTCAACAAAATTCAATTTATCAATGCTAATTGAATTAGGAATGAAAAGAACCTTCTAGAAGAATCTAGAAGACTAAAATCATTCCTAATTGCATTAGGAATGATAAATCTATATTAGGCCCTCCCCTAGATCATTGGGCCGCATATAAGGCTCAAACCGAGCCCAGTTCAGTAATTTGGCCATAACTTCCTCATTATTCATCGGAATTGGGCTTATAATATATCATTGGAAAGCTCTTGTCAAGCCCAATCCAACTACACTACTATTGGACCCATATCATGGACCAACCAAACTGGATTGACTGTTTTCTTAAAATAAGTTTTCAAAAACAGAGAGAAGAGAAAAGAAATTAAAACTATCCGCAACACTAGACTTTCCATACCTCCTTCATTCGATTATGATTCGACGTGAAAGGTACTCATCACTGGGTTTGGTATAGGGGAGACACAAATGGGTGTCTACAGAAGCCCCCACTTTGACTGAGTTTGGAGAAACGCATGTTTCGAAAACAAAAGTCAAAGTAGCGATAGGGACGGAGAATGATTCAGAACGTTCGACGATACTAAACCACTCTTGTAACGCCGATACCTGCAAACTAGAGTTAGTTAAGCAGATAAAAGAGTTAAGAAACGCGTATCTTGCACCGTCGAGCACACGTCTCTAAAGGTAACTGATTTGCTGCCGCTTTTTATGTTGTTTTGATGACCTCCTGCCAAGAGAACGCCATCCCGCTTGAAAACTACTACGCTTGTAACTGCTTCCGATATAGAAGATTGCTTCGCTTGAAACGATCCTCTCCCGCTTTGATAATATTCCACGTCTAAGGGAACACTATCGAAGATTGCTTGAAACAATCCTCTTCCACTTTGTGACCATCTTCCACGTCTAAGGGAATATGATCGAAGACAACTTTGCTTGAAATTACCTTCATTTGTTTGTGACAACTCTCCACAATCTAGGGAACGCCATCTTGCTATTTCGATGTTCACTCGTCTCTTAATAATGGAGCTTTTTTTATATGTCCACGCGCCTCTGAACAAAGAGCTTCCTTTTTTAATATGTCCACGCGTCTCTAAACAACAGAGCTTGAAATACATGTCCACGCGTCTCTGAACAAAGAGCTTATTTTTTAACATGAACTTCTGTTTGATTTGTCCACGCGTCTCTAGAACAAAGAGGTTGATAATAGGATGCCCACACGTCTCTGAGCAAAATAGCTTGAAAATAGGATGCCCACGCGTCTCTGAGTAATAGAGCTTGAAAATAGGATGATTGAATATTTGTTGCAATAATATTCCGAAGAAAAATTTTCGAAGACCAACGCTTGCCGATCTTTAAAGATCGCTTAAACTTTGCTTTCGCTATGCCAGTACGTCGACTGTTTGCTGCTTGTGAACCATTATGTCCGTGATGAGCCAATGCTTAGGCGCTTTAAGCTGAGTGAGACGATCTTTTGTCAGGTCAATCACTTATTGCAATTGTAATCAAGCCGACTACTTAATCATGTCAAATTGCTTATAGGGGCTAACTGGCGCACCAAGGAACCCGAAATTGCTGTATGAGGTCGAAATCACCTTTCTGAGAGGCTCCGAGCTCTGTCGCTGCTGAAATATCTCTGGCGCCAAGAATTGGCTCTGTCACCAGACGCTGGGATTTAGCGCCAGGCGCTAAAACCTACTGCCAGACGCTAGATGTTGTCATCTGGCGCTGGAATAGGGTCTTCCTTATTCTGTTGCTCCTGTATTTATTTTTTACTATAGAAATTTTCTAATCTCTTTAATTATCTTAGGGTTGACCTAAAGCTTAGCGTTGACTCTACTCATTGTCTTGACACGACTCAAGGTATAAACTTGACTCTCTGTGACTGACTTGAGGTTGACTCGACTTGAAGTGAAATAACACGTGTGACTCATGACCCGTGTGTGCATAGTGTTGATTCAAGGTGACTCAAAAATGCAAAAAAGCAAAAACATTCCCGTCATTTTTGTGGAGGGTACAGACTTTCTCCCGAAAAAGAAAGACGCGAAAAAGAATCAAAGTTTTTGAAGGTGCATGTTGAATGAGCGTAGTCAAATGTTGTATGATACTATCTCTCAAGGTTCAAGGATTAATCCATCCTTGGCTATCTCAATGGTTGACTCAATGATGAAAGTATTTGGGTAACTTAGGCACGGAGGCTAAGCACTTCATACTTCGTGATGCAATGAAAATTTATGACTGATGAGCGATTTTGATGTGACAAGGCATGCTTCAGTGTTATGTTAAGATTTCATGACAAAGGGTTCCTAAGGGAAGTATATTTGGTCATGTATATGTGCAATGTGTGAAAGTGACACTAAAGTTAGGCCGCAAGGGCTAAGTGTGTGGGAAAATATTATTGAAAAGAGTCAAATGGTGGTGAATCTTAGGCTAGGTAAGCTAATGATGTAGGGATCAAGCACCCAAGTCTAGCTCTACATGGACAGGGATGAGCATAGGAGGTCCCTTGATATGGTCATGGTGTAAGTGTGTGAATTTGAATATGAATGCTTTTTTTATTACAGCCGCACCTCGATGTAAGGTTGCCTACGTATCCGTTAGGAATCAGGCCGAACGTAGCTCTAGTCGAATCTCGCACAAGTGTGTATACCTCAAAAAGGTCTTTTTAAGGGTTGTAACGTGGTTTGGCTAAAGGTTATAGAAGAAGGGGATAAAGGCTCAAGACCCTAGATAAGCCCCCAAGGTGTGCAACCTTACTTTTAAATATATTTTTTTTATGCTTGAGGCTTTTGACTCTCTTTTTTTTTTTTTTTTTAGCTCTTTTTGCTTTAGCATTTATTTCATTTTTATAAGTGTGGGCAATCCCGATCATGCGGTCTATCACTCACTTAGCATTCATGTTTCTTAGGCACGGTACCAAGCACTCGATAAGAGACGCAATCTAAGACGCGTTCATATCAAAGACATGTTCATGTCAAAGACATTGGAACACTTGCCCTTTTGTAAACTTTTATTATTATTTTTTTGCTTATTTTTTGCTATTTTAATCTTTTGAAGTCACTCAAGCTTTTGTGATTGCATAAGTTACACACCATCCCATCCCAAGGTTAGGTAGATATGGGTTGAAAAATGAATGGTCTATCGTTAGACAAGGTTCAAAGTGACTTATGAAGAAAGGATTGTATATTTGAAGGGTGAAAGGTGATATGATGTGGCTACAAGGGGTGCCTCAAATCATTGGTGTACCTTGTGCTTAATTCGACATGGTTTTTTTTTTTTTTTTTTTTTTTTTTTTTTTTTTTTTTTGTTAATGCAACATAATGAAATGATCATATGTAAGAGAATAAATGCTCATTTTATTAAAAAAAAAAGGTAAAAGAAAGAATCTATAAAATTAATCTAAAGAAAGGTGCCTATGCTAGACTTATTGGGGAAAAAGGTAAATAAAGAAAAAGAAAAAAGATGTCACGAAATCTCGTCGTTGAAGCTCGCCTCTTGTCTTGTGTTGTTTGCTTTATCATCACTCGCTCTTCTTATTATCTAGAGGTATGGGAAGCTTGTTATTATCAATCAAATGTTGGATAGCCTCCTTTAGCTTCCAACAGCTCTTAGTAGCATGACCCCTACCTTGATGGTACTTGCAGGGCACATTTGGATTCCAACTAGGCAACCTCTTCTCAAGCGAGGGATCTTGAAGTGGTCCAATAGGAGTGATGAGTCCCTTGGCATGGAGTCGATCGAAAGCATCATCGTAGCTAATTCCAATAGGGGTAAAATCCCTTTTTTGTTGCTTTCTAAATCTTAAGATCTCATTAAGGTCAAAAGTACCAACACTATTTCTAGAGTAGGTGTTTTCGGAAGAAGAAGGATAGTCGTTCTTCTTTCCTTTACAGCCACTGTTATTATTGTTACCTGTCTTGGCCTTCTTGTCGCGTGGAGGAACATGAAGGAGATTTGAATTAATGAAGTCTTGAATACGATCCTTGAGGGCGAGACACTTTTCAGTATTGTGACGGCGACCTCTATGGTGTCGACAATAGGAATTTGGATCCCAATTGGGAAAACGCTTTTCAGATGGAGGGTCTTGACTAGGACCAATGGAGTGAATATGGCCTTGATCGTGAAGACATTTAAAAGCTTCGTTGTGAGTCATTCCTATAGGTGTGTATTCTTTAATGGTCCGTTTTGCCCGTGGCTTAAGAGCATTGAGTTCTTCATTAAATCCTTGGCGAGAATTTTGTTCGATGACCATCACCTGATTTGCTAACCCTTCTACCACGTTCAAGAGCATGGCGACAACATCTTACAGTTTTCGGACGTCCTCTTTTAGACTTGCCGAGTCTTCCCTGGTATTATCTAAGAAAAGACTTTCATCCTCTCCGATCATGGCCATTTCATTGAGAGAGGTTATATAAGTTGTCTCGATCATGGGCTCTCCTACAGGTGTGATAAAAAGTGATGGATCGAAAGATGTTTGATTATCTTCGATGGCTAGAACCTCGGAAGTTTCATTGTTGTCGATCAGATCTTGAATAGATTCTTTGAGTTTCCAACACTCCTAAGTGTCGTGACCCTTTCCTTGGTGATATTTGCAGTGCTTATTAGGGTCCCACTTGGGTGGCCTGGCTTCCAGAACTGGATCTTTGATGGGCCCTATGGGCATGACTAGTCCTTTGTGATGTATCTTCTCGAAAGTTGTTTCATAACCTTACCAAGTGCAGTGAACACCCTTTTTGATCTTTGGATTCGTGATTTAGAGGCGTTCGTGGTACGTACCTCATTAATGGGAGAGGAAGAAGAAGGATGATCGTTCTTCTTTCCTCTCGCACTATTATCTTTCAGAAGGTCATCTTCAATGTCAATGCCTATGTTATACACAGCCTTGAAAGTATTCAAGTTGTGTTGGTACTTTAAGTGCCTTGAATACTTCCCTTGGAGATTCTTGATAAACATCCTCACATATTCTTTTTTGGTAGGAGCCTTGACCATATTAGCGGAAGTTTCCCTCCATTTGTTGAAGAAAGACGTGAACCCTTCGTTTTCTTTTTGTTTAAACATCTCAAGTTGTCTATGGTCTGTTTCGTCTTGGATGTTACACTTATATCTACCTATGAAAGCGTTTGTTATCGACTCCCAAGAAGAGGTTTTCTCTTTGTCAAGGGAAAAGAGCCATTGTTGACAAACGGTCTCGAGAGATAGTGGGAATAGAGAGGGGAAAACCTTCTTATCGATACCCTTAATGCTCATTATAGTTTCAAAAGCTCTTAGATTAAAGTAAGGGTTATCTGTTGCCTTGAATTTAGGGATGTCAGTGGTGTTGAACTTATGCGGAAGAAGTTCCTTGTCCAGCGAGACCCCTTATGAACTAATGTCGTGAAATTTATAGTCGCTAGATAGCTTGCTCAAGCTTTCTTGCATGAGGTTCATTTGTTGTTGCTTCACAGGGTCATCAATTTTGAGGGTTAAAGCCTTTAACACCTCAGTCACGTTATTCAATTGACTCCTAAGTTCATTGACCTTTTCTTGACTTGCCATTATCTTTTTAGCCTTCCTCTTTTGACGAATTGGTTTATCAAAAAGTGAGACTTGAATAAAGAGGTTGTCCTTGATTAATCGCCCTTCTCTCCTCGACCAAGTACTGTGGAAAAGGAATTTGGGGATATTCATTGTTAATTATTTAATTTGACTCAAACTTTATTCAACATGCAATGGATGGAGGAAGTGAAGAAAGATTGGAATAGAATGTGAAGAAGAAAGATGTAGATGGAGGGATATGAAGAATTAGGAATAGAATGTACCCCCCCAACTCAAATGATGGAAAAAACCGACTCATGCATGAACCTAAGACATGGTCATGGTGATACATGTACTCAAAGTGTGTGCTAGGACTAGTGAGTGTAGGTGACATGTTAAGACTCGTGTTATGACCATGGGACTTAGTGCCCTAGACACAATTAATGACTTAACAAAGTGTTATTGACAGCGAAATTTAATCGAATTTATTAGCGAACAGGTTAATTAGACACCAGGTGACGACTCAATTAATAATCCAAACTGTCGTCAAAACGACAGGACTGGCGTCGCACTTTGTAGTGTAGCGCCAGACGACAGAGCTGTTGCCAGGCGCCACACTCCACAGAGTGGCGCTACAGTTCAGACTTTGGCGCCAATGCTGGAGCTTCAATCTGAGACTGTTTTTGGCATTATTAATCAACAGGGGCATGCCTAAAGTTGACTAGGTCAATTCTGATTAAAATATTAGATTTTATTTACTCAAATTAATTAATCAATTAATTAATAAGGCAAATTTCTTTAAGTCATTAATTTATTAAATCTCAACACAAGTCAAACAAGCGGTTAAGAAAACATATATATGCACAAAAAATAATGCACAATTAGTCAAGTAGGCACAAGATGATGCAATGAGTTTGCAACCTAATCATGGCTCTAGTTCTCTAAAGTTCGGGATATGGTTTAGTCAATAGAGGGTCCATGGTTAATTGTCTGGATGCACCGCGTGGAAGCCTGACCGTTAAGGGTTGGTGTGAGTGGATGGGACACCGCGAGTTTTAGAAAAACTCGCTTCCATGGTTTGGTGAATTCAACATTCTCGGATGTACCCTTTGTTGCTCAGAGCGTTCAATCAGGTAGATGGAGCATGAATTCCCAGAGGGTTATGTGCATATTTAGAACACATATGGGTTTCAGAAAAGTGAGAAAAACTCAATCAGGAAGTAGGATTGAGCAAACAATGTGAAAAACAGGTCGAATTTAGAACGCATATTTCTGGCTCGGTATTGGAATAATTTGGCGCCAGCAAACAGAGGTTGGCGCCAGGATTTATCTGTAGCGCCTGACGACAGAGCTGTCGTCTGGCGCTACAGTTAAATGTTTGGCGCCAGCTTCTGTTCACTGACGCTAACTCCTACATGCCTCAGCATCTTTCTTTGCTCGATAAAATTTTTCAGTTTCGCACAGTGTTATTTCGGCCTAGTTGTGAAAGATATTTCTCAAATTTCCTACGTGTAAAATCCTATCTTTTTAACTCATTATGGATGATCTTTCCAATGAGATCTTTTTTATGCATATGACAATAATGTTAATCAAAATTACGCACATAAAATACTTAGAACGTTTCGAGTCTCATCCACTCATTCTAAATCATTGCCGAAACAAATTCAGGAATTAAAATAGAAATCCTCCTCAGTGGAGTCGCAAAAAAACTGTAGGGAATATTTCAAGCGTTAACCCTTAGCTTGAACCCCACTGTGATCATACACTAAAGTACAGTGGCGTCCAAAAGGAAAGAAGATAGAGCAAAAGAGTCGCCAAGAAGTTTTAGGAACTTGTAAACCGTTCACGAGGTGAATATTACACCCTTAACGATCCAAGAGATCGTCAACTCCATAAGGTCTTGAACCTAATAGGGTTCGGGGATGAGGGTACAAATCCAACCTAAAAGAGATTGAACCTGCCCTAATAATAGGCCTCTACTTTATTCTGATCGTATTCATGTGCGCTTTCTGATTAACAAGCAATCAATAGGTTTACCCTAATCCTGTTTATCTATGTTTGTTGAGTATTAATGCACAAATAAATCTATTATTGGCGATCACTTGAATTATAATCAAATTCACCCTAAACAAGATTATTAATTATCTTATTAAGCGTGATTACAAATACCAATTTCCTTTTAAACATGCATAAAGGCGTGATCAAGCAATAAAAATAAATATATATCAAGCAACATAATAATAATCATAAATTATAAAAATAATCATGATCATGATAACAAATTATAATAATCATGTTAAAGCATAACAATAGCAAGATCCTAGGCATGATACTAACAAGATTAATAACAAACCCTAGCATGTCACTAAGCAATAAAAATCAAAGTTTTAGCCCTAACATGATACTAACAATAATAAATATTAGGAAGAACGTAGGAAGCATCATACTTTTAATCATACTTGGTATTAAAGTTACCCTAGACATGATACTAGGAATTTATTGTTGTCACCCTAAACATCATATTAAGGAAAACATCCTAACATGATACTAGGAATCAAAATAACAATCTAAGCATGATTTCTATATCATAATATCAATTAAAAAATTAAAGCACTTACTTGGATGCCTCGAATCTCTTTCTAATAACAAAATACACACGTTAGTAACTTCAAGGAAAATATAAAAATCAACAACTAAATCAAATAATTGAAATAGAGATTTAGGACCAAACCCTCAGAAATTAAACCTTTCACTTCTAAGGCGAAGGCAACTTCGAATATGACTAGGTGTTTCTAGATCCAATGAATGCGGAATTTTTTATTTGAGCGAAGCTAGTTTAGAAAAGAGAAAGAGAGAGTAATCAAGAAAATCTTGATGAGAGTTGGTGAGAATTGATGATTGTTTATTTTTGGTAAATGAAAATGGAGTTTTTACGACGTTATTTATAAAGAAAATCAGCCAAAAAGATAAAATATCAAAACAGAGTTCTGGCGCAGATAAAAAATTAACTAGCGCCAACGCTGGCTATTGGCGCCAGACGCCAACATTAGCGCCAGGCACCAATGCTAGCGCCAGGCGCCTAGCGTAGCGTCAGGCATTACAGCTGGCGTTTGGCGCTGATCTGGAAATTCACGCGTTTTCTTAAAATCAGATAAAAATTGTCGTACAGGAGGATAAAATCGTATTTCCCTCAAAAATGCTCTTTGATTCTAATTAAAACTCTAAAAAGTCAACAAAAGTCAATTTATCAATGCTAATTGAATTAGGAATGAAAAGAACCTTCTAGAAGAATCTAGAAGACTAAAACCATTCCTAATTTCATCAGGAATGATAAATCTATATTATACCCTCCCCTAGATCATTGGGCCGCATATAAGGCTCAAACCGGGTCAAGTTTAGTAATTTGGTCATAATTTCCTCATTATTCATCGGAATTGGGCTTATAATATATTGTTGGAAAGCACTTGTCAAGCCCATCCAACTACACTACTATTGGACCCATATCATGGACCAACCAATCTGGATTGACTGTTATCTTAAAATAAGTTTTCAAAAACAGAGAGTAGAGAAAAGAAATTAAAACTATCCGCAACACTAGACTTTCCACACTTTCACTTTATTCGATTATGATTTGACGTGAAAGGTACTCATCACTGGGTTTGGTTTTTGGGAGACACAAATGGGTGTCTACACCTCCTCTGGAACCTAAAGTTGAAAACTTTCTGCCAGAATTGCAGAAATTAATAATCTAGAGTATGTTCGACCGAAGCTTGGAGAGGTTCGACCGAACCTTAGTTCGCCCAAACATTGCTGTGTTCGGTCGCACCTGCTCTGGAATTAAAACTTGAAAACTTTCTGCCATTTTTGTGAATTTCAAGTTAGAGAGAAGGTTCGACCGAACCTTGAGCAAGTTTGGCCGAACCATTTCAAGAGTTCGACCGAACTTACCCATGGTTCGGTTGAACCTTTGTCGAATTTTCAAAAAAAAAAGGGGGCTGCTCTTCTTTTCGACTTCATTTCATTCGTCCCTCTCTCTCTCTCTCTCTCTATTCTCCTCCTTCTCTCTAACCTCCATTGCAATCCCCTCCTACAACCGCAAACCTTCATCAAAATCACACCAATCTTATCTTTTTCTCACTTATTTTCCATCCTGTCCTCCATTTCTACAATCTCCATCAAAAATTCCTCACAAAAATCCCATCTTTTCATTTCCCTCAATTTCTAGGGTTTGAGTGTTTTGGTGTTTTGGGGTTTCCACTTACTTACAATCAATTGTGGTATGGTTTTCCTAACTTTTGCAAGTTTATTTCTTCAATTTCTCATAGTTTCACCATGTTTTGCATGTTTAAATATGAATTGAGGTATTCTTGAAATTGTTAGTAATAACTTGCTCGATTCTTATGGTTCTTTGGATTTACATGTTGCAATTTATTGGTAATTGATAGTAGAACATGTTGTGATCATGATTATTCATGTATACCTTGGTTTTATTTTATCTCAATGTCTTTGCTTAAAAATGTTGATTTCATGCTAGGGTGTTCTTGCTACTATTTGATGATTGAGGAATTCATGAATTGGATGTTTTTGGAGAATGATTCTTGTTGTTTTTGGTTTGATTTTGATGGTTTGGTGAATGATTGTCACATAATTAGAAGACATCATGCCAAAATTCACCTAGACTTTGTTAGGACTTATATATGAATGTCATAGGGTTTTTTGCCCATGCCTTGGTTTAAATGTGTCCATTTATGCCTTGAATTGTATTATTGTCATTATCTATATCTATTTAACAACTCAAGGAAACTACTTTCACGCATACACTTTTACCGTGGCTAGCTTCTTATGTCATCTCTTATCAAATTTTCCTAATAATAGCTCTTGGTAATTTTGTAGAATCATGGTTTTTGGCAAGAGCAAGTCAAAGAGGAAGAGAGTGGGTGAATCTTCATCAACGAGTTTCCCGCCTCCTCCCGGCATAAATGATCATAGCATAATTGCTCCGAATGAGCACTTTTTGGACGTCTACAAAGCTCTCATCAATCGTCCCATCCGTTCAACAAGGTTCTTTTGTCCTACAACGTTGCAAAAGCTCGATATATTGGATGAGGTAGTCCGGTTAGCAAAAAATTTTGGATGGGGTGAATACATCTACCTTCACGCTCACACCTATGAGCGAATGACTTTGGGATTCCTTGCCTCTCTCCACAAGGAAGTCAAAGAGCCGGAGTTTAACGATGAGGAACCTCAACTTGTGATACATTTTCTCATGTTCAATGAGGATCACTCCCTCATCGAGAATGATCTAAACGAGATTTTCCATTGGCATGCGACCGGGCTAGATCATCCTTGCGAGATGACTTCCACTCATCGCATCCCCTACAACGAGCAATAATGGTGGAGGAGCATATCCACCAGGGATAGTTTTCGAACTAACACATCTAAGGTCAACAACATCATCCACATAGCCATGAGATATTTTGCTCGGCTTCTCCAATATGCCGTGTTCTTTAAAGCAAACCTCGGCTCAATGGTTAAGGATGAGGTAGCTTGTCTATTTTTGGCCGACAACCCTCAGCGCCTCAAGTTCCAATGCTCTTCCACCTTCATCCAAAGGCTTTTGGATACTCGCGACAACCGTCTTGGTGACGACATTTTTATGGGGGGCATGATCACTATCATTTCCCTTTCCTTGAAAGATTGAGCTTACTAGGAGCAAATAGAAATGCTCCCCTTTGTGCATCAAACCCGAGAGGAAGTCACCGACGAGTTTCCTCCCTATTCTCTCTCCCTTAGTGCTCTCCGTCACAACCGCTTCATCAACTACTCCACAAGCAAGCACAAATTCATCCTCTTAGTGGACAAAGAGGTTGAATGGTGTGTCCTTCCGAACCCATCCCTCACTATGGTGGACAACTCCTCTCCTCTCAAATGGAAGATCCCCCGATAGCTCATCCCCGATGAATTAAGAAGAACAAGAGCCCGGGGTGCAGTTCCTCATCCTCCACCAGTCCACCGCACGGAGCAAATTGTTCCCCCCCCCCCTTAGCGGGGGAGGTGAGGCATCTTCCTCTTCCTCCTTTCCTCCTTTTGATATGAATGCCCTCCGTAGTATCCTCAAGGATATCCGTCGGGATAACCAAGCTTTAATTGAACAATGGTGGTACTACGGGAGGATTAATTATGATAACCTTGTACAAGCGGGCATCCAAGCGCCCTATGTTAACTACCCCTACCACCCTCCTCAAGAGGGTCCGGTTCCACATTGGGACCCCTATGACCCCAACAACCCTACCCCAATTTCACCCCTATTGGGAAGGTCCCATCGACCCTTCTCAACGCATTGGCACCCCACCTTATGATCCTTATCGCCCAGGTGGGTGTGATCCGGCTCACACATCCACCCCAAACCCTTTTGATGGTGGTTAGGGTGACCAAGGGAGGCCCTATGAGCATTTTAACCAACCCTTCCACCCATCTATGGACACTCCTGGGTTCGATTTTGAGAACCCCCCTCGACCTAGAGGGCAAGGAGAAAGGACCTCATGATAAGGGTTCCCTTCCTCCCACCCAGAACTTCTAACTTTTAACTTTTGGTTTTTTCACCAAATGCCCTTGAACTTTTCAAAAATTCACTAAATACCCTCAAGTTTTTCAAAATTCATCAAATGCCACTGACGTTTGTTAATATTCACACCGTGACCTCTGGTGTTAAAGTTTCATTAACAATAAAATTTAATTCACCAAATGCCCTATCTTTATTAAATAATTACACAAAATACCCTTATTTTTTGAAGTACAATGTCTAGTTTGAATTTTTAGGAAACTAGTCGTTAATTTTGATTTTCACCCTTTTTTGCATAAATACTCGATACATAGCATCTTTCTTATTTGCTTAACCACAAATTTTAACACCAAAAGTTATCAATCTAAATAATCCTCCTTTATGTATGAGTATTTTTGTGTAAGAGTTGTAAACATCCTCTATTCATAAAAAGAAGTATCAGATAAAAAGAGGGCCAAATGAAATAGAGGTGATTACTTACGGGCTTGGACGAAAAACGAATTGGGTTATAGTTCATATTTTGTCCAACGGAATTAATATAGCAAACTCAAGCTCCTTTTATGCGGCTTAACAATTAGTGTATACCAACCCTAGTAAACAGTCTGGGCTTGTCCGCGGACTAACTAGCGGACTCAAAAGTTCTTAATTCAAATTTTCTCCTTCTACAACAAGATTTGTTTGCAACTCTTACACAAAAGTTCTCATACATTGAGGAGGATGATTTAGATTGATTTCTCAAGAAGTTAAAAATTTGTGATTAAGCAAATAAGAGGATGCTATGTATCGAGTATTTATGGAGATAAAGGGTGAAAATCAAAACTAATGGCTTGTTTTCTTAAATTTCAAACTAGATGTTGTACACTTGTATTTCCAAAAATAAGGGTATTTTGTGTAATTATTGAACAAAGTTAGAGCATTTGGTGAATTAAATTTTATTGCTAACGGAACTTTAACGTTAGGAGTATAATGAGGTCAGGGTGTGAATATTAACAAATGTCAGTGGCATTTGTTGAATTTTGAAAAACTTAAGGGTATTTGGTGAATTTTTGAAAAGTTCAAGGGCATTTGGTGAAAAAACCGTTTAACTTTTGCTCGGGACGTGCAAAAGACTAGTGTGGGGGAAGATGTTCCTTTTGGGTTGGTTGAAGTGTACATAGGAGGGTAGTGTGGTAGAGTAGTGGCTTGTACATGAGGAGGACTATTGAGGATTGTGGCCTTGTTGTAGTTGATGATGTTGTGATGATGATGTTGTGATGTGATGATGATGATGATGATGTGATGGTGATGATGGTGATGTTTTGATGATGTTTTTATGATGATTTTTGCTGATTTTTGATGATTTCTAATGATTCTTGAGCTTTGTGTTGGCGAAGATGCTCCCAAGGAATAATCCAAAATTCCCGACAATCCAAATTCCCTTAATCCAAACTTTGTAGATAGCTTTTTATTTAATTTTATTTTTATTTATAACTTTAGTCTTTTTCTTTTTTTTCTAACTTTTTCTTGTTTTGTCATAGTTTCTTTTGTTTTGGCTCACCTTTCTTGAAGCTTGAAAGCGGAGACGACGGAAGTTAAGGAGCAACACAGGCTCCTTTGGTGAGATTGTATGAATTATCTTGTCTTCCATTTCAAGCGGCATTTAGTGAGAACTTTCCTCTCTTTTATTTTCTCTTTCTTTGAGTGTTTAGTCTAGGTTTAGCTTAGGAAGAAGTTGAATGGTTTGAGGATGTTTGCTTTTGGTTCCATGGAACCTGGGATCGTTGATGTTGTTATCGAACGATCACTTGTATGACGACTGTGATTTAATTGGATTATATGCCTCGTGTGTGAACCTTTTTTATTTCTTCGTCTTTCTTTTGTTTTGTTTTTCCCTTTTTTGTGTTACAAACATGACTATGACAAGTAAAAATGATTTTTGATGTGGAATGTGCTCATTCATTTGGTTGTGTATGCCTTTTATGATGTTGCATCTTTGAATACTTATCTTCCTAATTGATGAGGGTTTGCACGGTTTGAGAATGCTCAGGGTTGATTTAGACACATTGTAAGCTAAGGTAGCCCGGATTAGAACTTTTGAGGACATTTGAACCCCTAGTTCACGGGAAAGTGGTAAGATGGAGTTGCTCTCTATAGTGGATAGGATCCCTTCTAGTTAGTATTTGCTTATTTCTTATCCCATGTGAGCGTCATTTGTTCTAGCCTTCATCATTCTTGTGAGCGGCATTTTGGATCCTTAACTATGCATGTCTTAATCTTTGCGTTGGTATCTAGCTTACGAGATCGTGACCAAACAACTCTAGAGTAGGAAGACGGCATTTCTTCTCATTTTTCTTTGTTTTCTTTATGTTTTGTTACAAATTTGGTTTTTATTTTTGCATCCACCTACTTGCTAACCAATTTGAGCCTTATTTCCCTTTCTTGACTTAGCCATATTAAAAACCGATCGACCTATGTTCTACCGACCCTTGTAGTTAGTGAAGCATTGGCTTGTAAGGTTCGAGTTTGAGAGTGATGATTTTGAGCAAGAAAGTTGTGTAATCAGTTCAAGTAAGGTTATGAAAGTTGGTTAAGAATATGCAAAAGGTTTGTGAAGAAGGTTGAAACACATGATAACTAAGTGAAGTTGAAAAAAAAAAGAAAAAAGGTGATGAAAAAAAAAATGAATGAAATGAAAAGAAAAAAAATGATGAAAAAATAAAGATGAAAGAAATGAAAAGGGATGAAGTGATGTTGTGAGGTTTGTATTGAAGGTTGTAAGTTGAGGTTATGTTCAATTCTTAGGTTGTTCTTGAGAGATGGCCACTCTTTTGCTTCACTTAGGATTTGCCACCAAAATTTTCAAATTGATTCCCAACCTTAACCCCTAGCCATGACATTACAACCCTATTTAAGACCCTTGGACTTGGAGAAGCGCAGTCAAAGACCGGTGGAGGGAGATAGATTTCAACCCTATGGAGAGAGTATGCATAGTTGAGATGTCGGGACGACCTTATGATTCCACATAAAAATATCTTTTTCCGGTTCCGTCGAGGGATCATGAGGAGCTAGCTAGGGGATGACTTGAAACTAGTGGAGAGAACGTGGACTGTCTTGGTTGGGGCTAGGGCGGAGAGTGAAGTCATTAGTTCTCTATGCTTAGCTTAGGTTTGTCTCTTTCAACCCCGAGCATCTTATAACATGTTTTTCCTCATTGAATTGAGAATGGTGAGTATTCTTTGGTGCATGTCTTTTCGTTCGAGTTCAAATGGAGCATTTTCTACATAAGTGCTTAATTAGTTTTCCTTAACCCTTGTCATGTTATGTTTGATGTGACTTTCTCTTTGTTTTGGCATTCCTTGCTCGAGGACTAGCAATAGGCAAGTGTGGGGGAATTTGATGAGTGGCATTTATGCCACGATTAAGGTTCATTTTGATGGTCATTTTCCCACATTTGCAGCTTGTTTGCATCCTTTTCTTTGCACTTACACTTTGTTTGGATAGGAAGAAATGGTAGGAAAATAAGAGAAGAGAAATGGAGGGGGACAAAATCTCTTGTTTGGGTAAAAGATTGGGGGAAGGAAGGGGAAGGGGAGGAAGGGATCCATTTTCCTTCTCTCTTTAATAACCATAATCTCTCTAAAATTGGAGAGATTTGGAGGGAAAATGGAGCTCACCTCCCCCTCCCTTTCTTTTCCCTTCCCTTCCTCCATTTTCCCTCCCCTTCTTTTCTTTCCTTCTTTGCTATCCAAACAAAGCGTTAGTTCCCTTTCCCTTTATGCATCTTCTTTCCTAGATTTTGCCCCCTTTTTCCTATTCTTTACTTTAATTTCCATGCTTATGCTTTGTAGGAACCATCGGGGTTTTCAAGAGGAGGAAGCTAAGCTCAAGGGAAGCTGAAGGAAGCAAGATTCAAAAGAGGTTCGTCCGAACCTCCTGAAGGTGTGGCCGAACCAGGGTGTGGCCGAACCTGCTCAGTGGTTCGACCAAACGTCAATGCAGGAACCTCATTAATGTGAAATGCCCCTAGTGGGGTCACATTATTATTAGGTTTAGGCGTGGGAATTCTCTCATCGTCTACTAGATCCTATACTTTGTGTTTTAGGACATAGCAAGGTTCAGTATCATGCCCAACACCCTTATGATAAGTACAATAAGCACTACCATTCCATTTAGCATACCTTCTTTCTGGTGGCCTGGAGTGGGGGGTGTTGGCCCTATTGGTGCAAGTAGAACTTTTTCGCTTAATTTTTCTAATAATTCTTTGTAGCTCAAAAGAAATGGTGTAAATTTTCTTTCTTTTGTCCATATTCTCCGAGGCTCATTACTGTTATATTGATTCGTATTATTATATTGCTTGGAAGTTGCAAATATATCAATAGAGGATGAGGTATTATCATTCCCCTTTTTGTAGTTATTCCTAGGTTGATGATGATACAGTTTGTTTGTTTTTTCTTTAGCAACATCATCTTAAATCCTAGTAGCCACATAATAGAGTTTTTGAAAAGTTTCTAAACCAAGGTAACGTAGATGCTTGTTGTACTTTTCATAATAATTTTCAATAAATTTTTGTACTAACTCGAGTTTAGGTTGCCTTTGGGAAAGGTGAGCCGCCTTTTCTAGCCATCTACCATAGAAAGCAAGGAAACCTTCATCGTTGCCTTGCTTAAGCATTTCAAGTACACATAGAGTCGATTTAAACTTTGTGTTACTCTCATATTGGGTAATGAAAGCCGAAATTACATCTTCCCATGTTGTTTTGAATTTTGGATCTAGCCAATAGTACCACTGTCTCGCGGTTGGGTCTAGAGATAAAGGGAAAGTCAAAGCATAAAGATTAGGATAAACTCCCTTTAATGCCATGGTGCGAGTAAAACACATTAAATGGTTTTGTGGATTATTGGCCACCTTAAATATTGGCAAGTCTGTAGCTATGATATTTTCCAGTAAAGCAAGTCCTGCGAGAGCAGCAAACTTTTCTGCGTCAAAGTACTTGTTCTCCATTGTAGAACGAAGAACTAGCTTCTCCAACGAATTTTCTTTGATGGACAATTGTTCCATCTTTTATTGCAAGGCTAAAGTTTCAACATTTTTCTTTTCAGCCTTCTCGAGTTTCTTAATTCTTTTCTCCTCGGCTTCTTGAGCCTTTCCTTCTCTCTAACGAAGAATCTCTTCTTGAAGTTCTTCAAAGGTCGACATTGTTGTTGGACTAGAACTAGTTGCCGAGGGAAGGTGGTTTGAAAGGGGTTGTTTGTTTGATGATAAACATAGAATGCGAGTGCCCAGGATTCTTCATTCCCAAGATTGAAAAACCGGCCCTAAAAGAAGTACGAAAGGATGAGTAAATCGATACGCTTGTTTAGAAGACAAAAAGAAGAGGAAAGAATGCAAGATATATTCCAATGGATAACATCACCTTTAAACAATTCTTCAGTGAAGATATTGTTTGAACGAGCCAATTTGTTTTTCGAAACAATCAAAATGGATCGTAACAGTAGGCACACACATGTTACTAGGCTAGCTACGCGCGTCTGGAGCGCACATCCGAATCACTTGCGCCACCTGCTCGTAAGAATTTTTTTGTTTTAGTGTTATTTTTGTTAATATTTTCCATTATTATTTTTTTTTCGATTTTTTTTAATGTTACCCTTGGAATATGACTCAAAATTACGAAGAGACAACTTCATAATTGGGAACCTAAACTAAACTAAAGAAAAAAGAGAAAAAGCTATACTAACACGTCGGACATAGTCACGTAATCATAGAAGCATACCAATAACTAAGATACACACAATGCCATTTTAAGGTCAAAAGCTTGGGTGTCAAAAGGTACCATCTCTTAAGAAACGATGCACAAATCAATCACTCAACGTGTTGACTCATGGCATCGCTCTCCCAACATTTTGTTAGCGATATGGGTGGGATGATTGTTATTGATTTTGGGAAAAAAGCCTACTCTTGGCAACCCCTAGTCAATGAGCCAATTTCCAAAGGTTAAAGTGTGCTATGATTATGCATGATGCAATGTTGCTTGTTTGGTTTTTACTTTTTTGCAAAAGAAAGATATTATGCGTTCAAGTCTCGCTTTCTAACTAGAGATTATCCAAGTTGATTCCTGTTACAAACCATAGGAAACCTAGTGTTTGAAACCTTGGACCTTAACTAAGAATTAATGTTGTAACCTCTAAGTCCCAAGTGGAGTGGCTAATAAAAGGAGGGTGTTCCCATCGTAGGGGATCCTTCTCATTAGATGCCCATGGCCGTTTAAAAGCCTAGGACTTTACACTTGTTAGGGTGTAGTAGGATTTGAATTCCTTACTTTTTGGGAGACCTAAAATTAGAATTGATTCTATCATTACGCTTTTTTGTAAGAAAGAAGTAGGAGTCGCCAATAATGAGTTTTGGGAAAACTCATAAACCTCGTTCATGCCTTTCTCCCATGTGGAGTTCTTGGGATAATTAACACAAATCGTAAGTTTACCTATGCCCAAATTGGTCTACGTAAACAAGAAATGAGTTTGGGAGTGAGGGTACTAAAATAATGTTCCCCTTAGAGGAAAATCGTTATTCTAGCCCTAGTGCGGCCTCTACTAGCTCTTCCTTTTTTCACAATTTCATCACCAAATAATACATGCAACATGTAACCTAAAACTAAGTCAGGTAATTGTATTTACATGCATCAATCACGTAGGAATTACATTGCAAAGTCGTTATTCTTTATTAATCTTAATTCGTGAAAGGAGCAAAAATAAATAAGATTCGCCTTAGCTTAAGTGATCAACCAGTCAATTAATTGTTTAATTCTAATCTTATTTAACGCAAGATACTATGTGGAATTGAGTAATTAAATATCCTTTGAAAGTGGTCAAACAACACTATTTTATTGATTAAGGTTCTTTTAAACAAGAAAAGTAACTATAATTTATCTAAGTGCTCGGGAATTTACCACTTCTCTTTGTTAATTCTCCGTTTAGAACACTTATGGACTCTTTCTTGTTCGGCAACCTCCATCGTAGTAACAAAGATTAAGAGGGGTGAGTGTTTAGGACAAGAAGGTTTGGTAGCATAAGTTCACAAGATTATTAGCCAGAGTTATTAGGTTAAATTATATGTGTTTATGCTTTGTATTAAGCCCCTATTTATAGGGAATGGGTGCAATTAGGGTTTTAGACACTCTGCCCCAACAGATGTCGCGCGCATCTGGATAAGTTGCGCGCGGCATTCCAGCGCAAGTAATTAAGTTGCGCTGCTATGGGCAGCGCAACTGGATGTCTTGCGCGCGACATTATGGTAAGATTCAAATTTATATTTTTATGAAATTCAGAATCTTCCGCGAGTGCATCTCTAGAAGTTGAGCTGGGTGTTGTGCGCAACTAAATTAGTTGTGCGTGCCAGACCTACGCGACTCATTAAGATGCGTGTGGCTTTTTTCTGCGGCAGCATTAAATTTAACCTATGCGCCTCTAAATCCGTCATTATTGAGTCTTAAGCACCTACTTAAGCCTAATTATGATCGGGTTTAATTTATTGGACCTTATTTGTATTTGTTTTTTGGGTTAGGTTAGATTTTTTGTGTCTTTGCGGTTTAGCCAGTCATCCATAAGTATTCTTCACTTTGATCTAACACGAAGATGGTTTTATTTATCGTCATTGCACTTCCTGTCGGGACAGGAGGCCAAAAGTAGATGTCTACAACCTCTAGAATCGCTCCTACCGGGAACACGATAATCTTAGGTACCGTGCTCATCAGGGAATGATCGCGTCTCGGTGTTGGACCCCGGAGGTCCTTGCCAATAAGGATACCCACTTGATGGAATAGGACAAAGTTGGGGTGGAAAGTGAGGATTGTTAATCACAGGGGAGATCTCCCTACGGTTAACACTAGCATCATACAAATGTTGTTGGAGAAACATACCTTGTTGCATCTCCGAAATGCCTCTAATTTGATTATACATTGCTTTAAAATCTTGATCATTCATGACTTCCAAACTAATTTGTAGCCTCTTCATTTTGTCACTAAGAGCATCCATATTGGGGTTAGCAAATTTGTATTGTTGTTTCTCTTGATGTTGTTGTTGCGATTGTCGTCGTCGTTGTTGTTGTTGAAGATGTTGTCGTTAAAATTGTTGTTGTACGTTGTTGTGGAGCCATTTCTTCCTCTTCATTTTCTTCTTCTTCTCCTAATTCCTCATCATCATCATCATCATGGAGGCGGTTACTTAGGGGAACATGCCATTTATTAGGCACATCCTCACTGTGGATAGAAGTTAAGGAAGGGTGAGGTAGATAACACCAATGCTTATTCTCCCTAAGCCACTCGAACACCTCATCATCATCATTCTTTGCCAAAAATTGCACTTGCTTCAATTACGCAATATCAAGGCAGAGTGTGCTCATAGTACCCACCGGAGTACATGAAGGCAAATATTGACCAAGGCGAAGGTTGGTCATGAGCCTCATAACCATGCTACCACAAGGAATCTCTCCGAACTCCCTAGATTGCAACTTCTTGCAATATCTCACAACCATGAACCCTAAGTTAAATCAACCTCGGTAATCCTCCCTAGTAGCCAATCATAGAATCCGGAGCTCTAATTGACTCAATTTTATCAATTCTTGCTTTAGGATTATCGAATATCCTAAAAGTTGATGAAAAATCTGAAGACATGGTTGAAAAACTTTTCTCATCGTAGCATACTGAGTTATAAAGTCACCTTCCCCCGAAATATCATTTCACCACGAGTTTTGGTCATATTCATCGAAGCAGCACTTAAGGTCCAAGAGATACGCCCCCGGATTTAGATTAAGCGCTACATTAAACTCGTCGAGAGAAAGATCTTTGTGAATGTTGAAGAGTTGAAAAGTGACCTGATGGTTGCCATTTTCTACTACGTCACATCTAACCGTAGCAAAGAACTCAAAAGTTGGCTCCAACTAAGTACAGTAACAAGAGCTCATGAAGGTGCTCATTCGAAGATTACAGAACAACTCCCTTAAATCCTCATCAATTCCCAATTTTATCCATATCCGGTTGAAGTAGTGATGAGAAGGCTTTAGGGAACGATTCCTTTTGAGCTTGGCGTATCGGTCTTTGTGTATTGGGTCACGGATTTTGTTCTAGGTAGAGGAGTAGGATTTTTTTTTATTGATAAGTAGATGGGTTTGAGGAAGGTTCTTCAATGGTGATGGTGGTTTTTCGCTTTTTGGAGGTAAGGTTTTGAATATATTTTGACATGGTGATTCCTCCAAATAAACTAATTCAAAATCAAATTAACTAACTCCCCAAACACCATAATAGCACCACAAAACACTTCCAAATACCAAATGCACAACTCCTTGAGCAATGACACAAATCACACAAGCAACAACTCACTACCAAAAATCCAAATTTCGAACTTCTTGCAATCACCACCAAATTAACCAATTTTGCTACACAAACATACAACAATATAATGTTAAGCAAAATAAATCAGCAACAATCACAAATAATAAACCAAAAATCATATTTAGTCATCAAAATCACCAAAACACATACTATTACTATTTACTAACATGAACTATCAAAATCTTTCAACAATATGATACAATTATTTAAAGTAAAGTCAAAGAAGAAGATTATACCACACTTAAAGGGAGATTGATCAAGAACTAGACACCAATTCCCACCAAGTAGAATAACCCTAAATTGGTTTTCAATGGAGGAGAGAGATTGGAAGTTGATAATTGAAAAAAGTAGTATGATTTTTATTGTTAAGGATTATTTTGTAGAAGGAATTTGATAATTTGTGATGGATTTTTGATGATTAAAGATGCAAATTTGATTAGCAAAGCTTAGAGTTTTTGTAGACACCTAAAAATGTCTCCCAAAAACTAAACTCGATGATGAACAACCTTTCACCTCCATTATTGGTCAGGTTGAGTATTTAATCTTTAGAGTTCTTAAATACATGTTTCCATTTAATACATTTCATAAATCAATCCAACTCATAGCTCATTTTCCGAAACCATAACTTACTTTTCACTTTTTGTGTCCGCATCACAAAACCGAGGGAAAGTGATTTTGTAGACTTATAAAAGACAATACGGCAAAACGGTAATAAATCAACAATGACCAAAATACCCCTAGTATTAGAACAACGAGTTCTAGGGGTTAGCAAAGCTAGCAGCCTGCACTAAGTGCGAGGCTTGCTAGCAAGCTGCGGCTAGCTGCCCGCACTTAGTGTGTGGCGTGCTGCAGCTAGCATCTTGCACTATGTGCGAGGCGTGCTAGCAGCAACCCGCACTCATGTGCGTAGGCATGCTGGCCGAGAAGGCTAGCAGCAGCAGCCCACCTTGATGCGGGGCTTGGCTGGGCCGAGTAGCAAGCAGCGGCAACATGTGGGAAGCCCACATAAGTGGGTTGGAGGGAGTTGCAAAGTGGCGCAAGGTGAGGGAGAGAGTGGGGAGCAAGTTTGGTCTCCCCCTCTCAAAGTGGTCCTCACCTACTCTCTCATATGTAGTTGACACTTGTTAATTAATTACTAGCTTGCTTGAATAATTATATTTTGCTTTTAAAATAAAATTTGCAAGTCCCACTATCCCACATTGGTGGGAAAGACCATCATACTCTCATCATTTCCTATAAATACCCAAGTAAAGGCATTGGAAATGATGCTTGAGTAAGAGTTGGAAAGGGCATTACTAGTAAGTGAAAACCCTTGAACTCAAGAGTTGAAAAAGGTATCAAATTTAGTGAAAGCCTTTGAACTCAATTACTTGGGGTTTATTGGTCGGGTCTTGCTAACCCAAAGACATTGGATCTTGTCAGTATTCGTTGGCGCAGGTGGATCAACGTTGGAGGATTCGTGTTTTCGAAGCTAGCTTTCAAGTAAGAGCCCATTTGGTCGAGCGAAATACCCTCCAAAAGGTAATCGTTTTATCTTAATCTTATGATTAATTTAATTATGGTTGTGATTTTATTTATTGCGAGTGCGGTCTTGTTTTTGGTTTTGTTTCTGCGGTGAGTTGGAGTAACCAAACCCTAACAGAGGTATTAGAGCCTCGCTTGTTTATTTTTAAAATATTAATATTTTTCAAGGTATTTTAATGGCTTAATTTTTCTGGTGTTAAGTTGGTAATTAGATTAGTAGCTCATTTTATTCAATTTAACCTCGTATTAGAGCTGACTTAAGCTCCCGAACCAAAATTTCGACCCAAAAATAGTTAATTTAGGGTGGAAAAGGCGTTCTGAAAATGGTTTACCCTATCAAGCCTTGGGTTTTAGCTAAAAAAACGACCAAAAATGCATTTTTCTAGGGGTTTTTCGTTTTTACGAAAAATTTTAAGTCTTTCTAACCTTGAAAACATATTACATATTTATGGTGGTTATGTAATTGGTTCAATATACATATTTTATATGCAATTTTAAACCTCTTTAGGCATGATTACTTGGTGGTAATTTGTGTTTGAAAGCTTGTTTTATATTTCACATAATTGCAAATTAATTGCATTAAGTGTGAAATTGTAGTTCTTTGAGGCTTCCAAGTACTAAAGATTCAATGTTTAATTATGTTAAGTGATTGAAACTTTGAGTTACTAAATTCCATGAATTTTTGTTAAACTTTTTTGATTTAATAATTTCTTAGTTGATTGGAATCATAAAGTTTGAAACTTGATATAGAAATTTGTTTATCTTCAGATTGGACGATATAAATTTTTTCAAGGATTCACAAGTATTAAAGTTGGAATCTTTATTGAACTTACGTTCATTTTTCCAATTCCCTTTTATTTTGTCAAAAACACAAGATTAATTTATATTAACTAAATTGATAGTGAGTAATTGCCCTCTTATTTTTGTTGCACCAAGTTAAACCAATTTTATTAAAGAATGGTTCTTGGAAATAATGTTGGTTACATGCACTTGGATGATTTTTTATTTATGTTAGAATTGTTTAAATTTTCAATTTTACTCATGAAAATTAGTTCTAAATTAATTTAGAATTAATAAATTGTCACTCGAAATTTGGGATTAAAATCCCGAGGCTATGGCACGCAAATCGAGGCAAAGCCTCCCTTGGCTAGCCGAGCTGCATAGCAGCCCGCATCTGGCTGCCAAGGGGATGCTCGATGTATGCGGCCATGTGCGTGGCATGCTCGCCCAGCCACATCAGCAACTCAATAGCACCAGCTATGTGCGTGGCGTGCATGAGCGTTTTAGTGCGTGTATGTGCTTGGTGTTTCGGTGTAAAGGGGCAAGCAGTCGTTGCCTTGTGTCTAGCACCATGTAACCCATAGAAAACGCTACTAGGGTGTACCTAGCTAGTGCTACGTGGGGTGGTGAAGGCACGTGCACCAAGCCGTATAGTGCGGGGTTGTTTGACAACCTTAACTTTTATATGGCACATATGTAGTGCGTGAACCAATTGAGTACGGTTGGCTTCGTGTTTGCTTAATTTGTCGTTTTAATTATTTTACTAATCTAATTTGGTTTTAATTATTTTAAAAAAGATTAGAGGCTAAGCCTCGGTTTTAAAGAACAGCAATTGCAAATTCTATTTTGGCAAATAATTGGGTTTTACCGGTTAATTAATTGGATTAATTAAGATGGATGCAGAATTTAGTGGCAGCTTTAAATATTAATTGTGCTTGTTTACATAATCGATTTAAACAACTTTTACTAGTTTTAATTAAGCGTGTTAATTGGATTAACCATCTAGATTAGTTACTAGTTATCCCGTGTTTATGCATTGTTACTTGTTTATTGTTGTAAAAAGCATGGCCCATTCACAAATAGTGAATGGATGAATGGAATGTATATTCTCTCACAGGTCTTATAAAAATGGCAACTAGTGGGGCCCGATTAGGATAGAAAATACGGATTGTGATATGTGATGTATATTTTGTAAATCTAAATACGGTCTGCGTACTGTTAAGTATTTTTGTACCTTAATTTTTAGATTAGTCCTAATCGTCCATACTAGTATTGCATAATTATGGTCAAGTAGTGAGGATTGAGGTTCTTGGAAGACAAAGCCATGAAGTTGCAAAAGAAGACCTTTTGAAGACTTGAAGAATTCAAGGGGTCATGCTAGTTGCCAATATGCATCAAAATGCTTATGCTTTACATATTCATGATTATTTACATATGAATTATATGTTAGATGCATGTTTAGGATTTCAAATGCTGTGAGATTAATTAAGTTCACTTAAATCAACCAACATAGAAACCCTAGGTCCCTAAATATTGAGTAAAATTGTCATTCCAAAACAACACTTATCGACCTATTGAGAGTAGTGATGGGCTACGCCAAAGCGAGGCATCACAACTACTCCTAGACTCATAAGGCATATCGGGTATGCAAGTTAGTTTTGGTTGTACTCAACGATATGAGTGATAGAGTCCTAACATGTCGTGGCAAAGTGGATATATTGTGGAGAGAGCATTAGATGCGACGATTTATTCAACCAAGAGTGGCTTAGAGCCATTAGCAAAGGGTTGCTTACCTTGGGAGATTGAGTGGTAAGACAAGCCAAAGCATGCTTAGCCACTCTTTGTTTCCTTGGATCTTGGGATCCACTTATTTTCATAAAGAGGGGACAAATTTTAAGTGTGAATAAGACGTTAAATATGTTTGAAATATGCATGATTTAAATTCAATCTTATTTAAGTATTATGAATGGTTTTTCATTAAAATTCTTTCAATATTAGAATCATGTCTTCAAATATCGACAACAATCTAATATTCCCAGAAATCCCGAGAAGTTACCATTTAGCTTGAATTTGGTAAACTTCAAGGAATAGGAAGAGGAACTCTGTTTGACCCTCCGCAGTTGCTACCTAGAGCATATCTTGGATACACCCATCCCAAGTTTCTACTCAAAAGGGGTCATGATCTATGAGGCTCATGAGGAGTGGAGTTATGATTGCAAGAGAGTCTCTAGACTCATGGCAAACTCCATTCCGGAATAGTGGAAGATTAAATTCTCCAACTACCTTCCGGATGTACTTCTCAAGGCTCTAGAAGATGTGGTCAATCTGAGGGTCACAAAGAGCGACAAGGGAAACTATGATGGACTTGTGGAAGAAGTGACTAGGTCATTGTCTAACATGAGGATCAAGCCACCGCAAGATGGGTATATCAGCAAAGAGAGGCAAGAAGTATGGGCTACGTTCTATAGTGCAAGGCTTAGAGCTGGGATGCCACTTCAAGCCCATGTGCAAAAGATGACAAGGTTATTTAACCATCTGGAACTTATTAGTAGACCGATGGAGGATGAGCAAGCGGCTCATATGCTTTTAATCTCACTCCACTCAGGGTACGTTGCAATTAAGATGCAACTTACCAACAATCGGAACAAACTATCCCATATGAAAGTTGTCCAAGAGCTCCAGAAAACCTATTATTGCAAGGAGGCTAAGTTTGCTCTAAGGCCACAGAAGAAGGAGTTCAAGAACAAGGCTAAGATGCGCTGCTTCTATTATAGTAAGCAAGGCCTCTATAAAAGAGAATGTAGCGAGTATCTGGAAGATGAAGAAAGAGGAAAGAAAGTCTTTATCTCAGGTATCATCTTGTCACTTGAATATAAGCAATTTGTAAGGTATTAGATATCGGAAAATTGACTTAATTTATGCTCCTATTTACGGAACAAAGTGAGCGACACTTTTCAAGTGGACATGAGTACACAAGTGGAAGATGAAGAAAATGTATCCTAAGAAAGCTTGTAATCTCATGTATTTTGTCTAAATTCTAAAACTTGCTAAGTTTTATCTACCATACTTTGATCTTGCGACGTTGGACATCATTTTAACCTTGATCACAAGGCCTTTTGTTTCATGTCTTGTTTATATTTACAGAAATGGTATTTTTGTGTGTTTAGACAAAATTGTTTATAATTATACCAAAAGAGCTAATACCATAGAGTCAAATCAAACTAACTTAAGACATTATCGTCTTGGCTACATTAACATTAAACACATCAAGAAGCTTCTTCAAGAAGGCGTTCTTGACTCTTTCGATTTAGAATCTTTTGAGAATTGCGAAGGATGTTTATTATGCAAGATAATAAAGCAACCATTCTCCAAGTTGGGAGAAAAAGCAGGTGACTTATTAGGTCTAATACATACTGATGTTTGTGGACCAATGAGCTCCGCCATAAGAAACGGACATCGACATTTCATCACTTTCACAGACGACTATAGTAGATAGGGCTATGTCTACCTAATGTAGCACAAATCAGAATCGTTTGACAAGTTTAAAGAATTTCAGAGTGAAGTGGAAAATCAGCTTGGCAAGAAAATCAAAGCCCTTCGATCGGATCGAGTTGGCGAATACTTGAGCCAAGAATTCGATGACCATCTGAAAGATCATGTCATACTTTCAGATTCGACACCTCTAGGAACTCCACAATGGAACGGAGTATCCGAACGGAGAAATCAAAACTTGTTAGACATTGTAAGATCAACCGTGGGTCTTAGTGATCTTCCTATCTCTTTCTAGGGACATGCACTTTTAACTGCGGCACTAACACTGAACCGTGCTCCATCGAAAGTTGTAGAAAAGACTCCATACGAATTATGGACGAACAAACTTCCTAGGTTGACTTTTCTAAATATATGGGGATGCGAAGCATGTGTCAAAAATTGATTTATGACAAACTTCATCCCAAATTTGATAAGGTTTACTATGTGGGCTACCTAAAATAAACCAAAGGGTATTACTTCTACAACAAATCGGAGAGCAAAGTGTTTATTGCTCGCGATGGTGTCTTTTTAGAGAAGGAGCACATTTCCTAAATGACAAGTGGGAGGGAAATCAAACTCAACGAAGTTCGTGAGGATGAGCAATAATATAAAAATGATAGTCAAAGTGCTCAAGTAGCATCTGTTGACGAAGGTCAAAATATGCAAAGTTTAATCAACAATGCAAATGCTCATTCTATTACCCTACGTAGGTCTCAGAGGCCGAGATCTCAACCTGACAGATATCTTGGATTGTTTTTAGTCAAGAATCATGACATCCTAATCGTGGATAGAGATTGTAGACACCTAAAAGTGTCTCCCCAAAACCAAACCTGATGATGAACAACCTTTCATCGCCATTATTGGTCGGGTTGAGTATTTAATCTTTGGAGTTTTTAAATCCATATTCAATCCCAATACATTTCATAAACAAACCAATTCCTAGCCCATTAACATAACTTATTTTCCTCAATTCGTGCCTTTAAACCAAAAATAATTCATTTCGTGTCCCTTAAAATCATTCATTTCGTGTCCTTTTTATAAAAACGTTTAGTCCACTTTATTTTGGTCCATAATCTGGGTCTAATGATTTGATAGTTGGATGAGCTTGAAAATATTTTTCCACCGATATATTATAAGCACATATCCGAGTTATAACGAATAAGTTATCGCCAAAATATTAAACTGAGCCCATACCGAACCTAAGCCCACCTTACCTACGACCCAATGATCATGTGGAGGGTCCAAATTATTTAATACCATTACTAAACCAATAAGGATTAATTAAAAGCTTCTATAATTTTCTAAAATATCTTGATTATTCTTTTTGAAAAGATAAGATTAAAGAGTTTAAAAATAAATAAAACTCTTCTTTTTGAAAGTCCTAATTCAATTTGAATTGAAAGACGTTCAAATATAGTCAAATATTATTTTTATGCCTCATAGTTTTTATCCAAATAATAGATGTTTGGATAGCTCTTGAAATTATCTTTCCAATGATATATTATAATATCAATTTCGATCTATAACGGAAAAGATATGAATGAAATATCAAACTCTATCCAAAACTGACACTGTCTCACTATTTCGGCTATATCCTTTATTATACACAGTATTTTAATCTAATTTTAAATGGGTTAAAAAGTATATTTCAACAGCTTTCTAAAGACATATTATTTATCTTATTCCGATATCTGAATCAAAAGATATGATAAAAACAAAAACCGCAAAAACTGCTGTCTATCGCAAGAGTTTTATCCAATTCGAGTTCTTATATTTTCTTGATTATTCGATCCTATTTTTTCCATATAAATAGAGGTCATATCTCCCCTTTTTCAATCATCAACAAGCTTGATCACTAAATCCTTTTCTCTTTTCTCTTTTACACCAAAAATCATTCTCTTCTCTCACTCTCATATTCTAAGCCTTAAACTTATATTCCTAATTACACCATTCTTCCCTTAAGCACTCCAAGGAGTCTATACTTAACCAGAGTTTCCGTCCTTAAAACTAGGCGTTAAAGGTACAATAAACTAAGCGTTTTGGACCAAACCAAATCTACATTTATTTAATTTAATATTCTATTTGATTTATATTTTTTTTATTGAAGTTACTAACAATTTATTCATGATATGATGTAGCAATTTAAAGGATTGCGCGGAATGTAAATAATTAATTAATTTAATTACCCATTTTATTTTAATATTGCTATTATTATGATTAGGTTTATTTATATTTGATTTGACTAACGTTATTATTGTTAAATTGCTTCCAATATTAATGTTTATTCTATTATATTTATTGATCACCATATTGCATGTTTAAAGGGAATATGTAATAGAAAATCACGCCTAATGAGATAATTTGATGACTGGTTTAGGTTATTTTTTAATCTTGTTGTTTAATCAAGTGGTCACGATATTTTAGACTTATGTGTTGCATTAATATTCAACCGATTCAGCCTAATAATAGATTGGAGCGAATTGAATCTTTGTTTTCATGCCTTTTAGATCGCAGGAATCACTTTTCACTATAAGAATCGAGTAGAGGCCAATACGAGAGAATGTGACTCCATGAATCACTTCGTACCATCATCCTCGATCATCCGCTCATGGTTCCGAACAATACGGATTTAGTAATCTCATGGATTATTAATGGAGTGTAACTTTCACGGGTCAATCGTTGTTGCCTTCATTGTCCCTTATTTGTGGTTGCCTTAAATGATCCGTGGGCGCTTTACAAGTTCCATAAAAAACTTGTTGGCGGCTCCCTACTTTCTTTGTCCCTAATCGTATTATCTCAATTCCCACTTCCTATGAGTGCCAAGAATATTCACAACATGCTTTAACGTAGGCGCATTTCTAACGACGCGTACAATTTGGCGACTCCCTTAGGGAGGATTCTTGGTTATTTATCGATTTGAGTGATTGGTATTTAATTAAGATGAGTGGATGAGACTTGAAAGATTCTTGAATTGTATTCTTGCGATTTAACTGGCATTTTCAGATATGCATATGCTTTTTAGGTTACCTATTTTGCCACAATAGTACGTGTTCAACGTATGTGGCTAGCCCGGGGATTAAGCTCTATTAACCCGAAAATACTCATGGCTATAAGGGTTCATCCGAGTTTTTAAATCCACCCAAACCATGGAGTCGAGTTCGATTTCATCACGAACTCGCCAGGTCACCCGTTGGCGTACACCCTCAAGGGAGGCTGCCTTGCTAACGCGTCCAAACTCTTAACCATGGTACCCTTTAACACCCAAATAATCTTGACCATAGTCGAACATAAAAATTGACTTTAGGTTGAGAACTTCATTGCATCATGCGTGACAATGTGCTTATGTTTGTATTTCTCTTTATATTTCATTTATTTATTTATATTTTTCTTGTATCAAACCCTTTTTTTATTAGAGTCGAGTCATAGATTTTTTTTTCATTTTTTATTTTAGAGTCACCCGGACTTTTATTCCTGTATACTGTACAAGAGTCAACTTGTTTTGGTAATAGCCGGAGTTCTAGAAATATTTACGTGTCATACAACCAATGGATATGTAGCCCCGAGTTTTATATTTCATTTGGAGCTGGTTTCGTCATAATCAGAGTCACATATCAAAAGTTATAACCGATATACTACAGCCTGTCCAGTTTAGGTGTCAATTTAGCGTTACCTTTTTTATTATATTTATTAAAAAAAATTCGTGCCAAGCTAGTCTTAGCCAAGTCCTTTAATCCATGTCAACTCGTATAACATAGGATTGTAGATTTTTATTTTTATTTATTTTTTTTATACCCATGAGTCCTAACTCTTCTAGAATTCTAGTCCTCTTCCTAGTTTCTTGTGATCGATTTTTTATGCTAACCTTAACTTGTGTTCTTTGTCTTTGATTGTGATTTATCTTATTTATTACTAACGATTTCCAATGGATTGTTTTCACCTAGTAAATAGCATAAACATTAAAATTGGACAAAATTAATCAAGTTAGTTTGTCTTTTAGTCTTCCGTGCTATTTGGTCATTGGGTCCTTTGTTTTTCACAACGTCCTCATGTCTAGCCATGTTATCATACCACGAGTCTTAATAAACTCACCGTTAAGTCATTGCACACACTTTGTCTTCGAGTAATGCACTATATTGTTTATGATTGTATACTAGGACCATGCATGCGTCGTTTTCCATCGTAATAGGAATGAGTGGAGTATTTTCCATCAGTTTTCAAAAATGTTTCATACACTCTTCCTTTCCAATTCGAATATTAAGTGAATGCATTAAGTGAGTTCATCATTACACATACTTGAGTCTAAAATCACTAGGTAATAGTTGGAAGAATAAGGGGAACGTCACTCTTTCCTTCTTTCCTTCCAATCAAAGCATTAACAACAACTAACTTTTTTCCTCACCAGGCGGCAAGAAGTAACTCATAAATAGCCATGAAGACAAAGCACGATGCAAGCTTCTCACCAAGATTTCATGTTTTCTTCTTTTGTTTCAAACACTTCCCCCTAAAAAGTCTAGCATAGGTTCTCCTTATCCATGTGTCTATGTATCACATTTCTTACCTTCTTCATAAATGAGCATCTCTTTCTTACATTCGATAACAATGTCTAAGGGCAAGTGTTCCAATGTCTTTAATATGAACACGTCTCAAATTGTGTCTATCATCGAGTGCTTGAAACCGTGTCTGAGCAACATGAATGCTAAGTGAGTGATGGACCGCATGATCTGAGATTGCCCACATTGATTCAAAAGAATGAAAAAAAACACGAAAAGCAAAAAAAAAAAAAAAAAAAAAAAAAAAAAAAAAAAAAAAAAAAAAAAAAAAAAAAAAATTGAAAATGAAAATAAACATGCAAAATTCAAAATTTTGAAACTCATAATTACACATCTTGGGGATTCCCTTGAATCTTGAGCCTTATACCCTTTTCTTCTTTAAACCATCAACTTAACCATATTACAACTGTTGAAAGTCCTCTTTGAGGTGTACATACACTGGTGCAAAGTTCGGTTAAAGCTACGTTCGGCCTGATTCCTAACGGATACGTAGGCAACCTCACATTGAGGTGCGGCCACATTCATATGCATGACCGAGTCAAAGAATCCAATGCTTATCCCTTTGACCCTATCCATCTAGAGCTAAACTTGGGGGCTTGAACCCACATCACATAAGCTTACCCAGCCTAAAGAGTCATCATCTTTGACTCTTCTCACATATATCTCGATCACCATAACCCTTGCAGCCAGCCTTAGTATCACATTCACACACTTCACTCACACATCAATATCCATATCGATCATCCTTCCCTTTAAGAACCCTTTACCATGAAATCTTGTTTCAACACTGTACATGTTTCATCATCTTTCAAGACAACATTCATTAAAAGAAACATTGTATACTTGCTTAGCTTCATGAACTGAGCAATGTTCATTGTTTCATGCATCGCATAATTTGCTGAGCAACATTTACATATCAATGATTTGTAATCATACAAAGCATATTGTCTTGATTTGTAATCATAAAAGCATATCGTGAACAGCTCCTTGACCTAAGCAACGTTCATAATCACTTCATCTATATACGTGCTTAGCTTCCAAACCAAAGTGACGTTCAAGATCGCTTCTTTACACCATATATGATGCTAGCTCCATGACCTAAGTTCATTCATCTATCGTGTCACATAATGTAATTGTCCTTAGCCTTGTAGCCTAAGAACATGCATCATGCATACATTATCTTCATGAAAAGCAATTCAATCCATGCGATTCATTTCGTCTTGCTCAACGAGGAAGTTCAAAACTTCTTCCCTTTTTCATGTCTTTTCTTTTGGGGAAGTTTAAAAAAAATTTCTAAATTTTATCATCGAAGGAAATTCGAAAATAAAAGTTTAGTTTTCACGTCTTTCTGTTTCGGGACAAAGTCGGTACCCTCCACTCGTCTCATGACAAAAATAACGGAAAATTTTTGCTTTTACATTTTCGGTTGCTTGTGTTTACACACACACACCATATAAACACACAACCACAAGTTATACATGTCATGTTCTGACTATTTAAACTCGGTCAAGTCAGTTGGACAAGTGAATAACAGTCTATACGAGTCCCTTGGCAAATTTTTATTTTGCAGGTCTCAATTATAGCCTGCGTCCGGGGACAAGTGTATCATTCACAACCCACGTTCAAGGACAAACGAACAATTTACAGCCCACGTTCGGGGATAAGCGGACCATCTACAACCCACGTTCGGGGACAAGCGGACAATCTATAGCCCACGTTCAGGGACAAGCGGACCATTTACAGCCCACGATCGAGGACAAGAAGACCATTCACAGCCCGCGTCCGGGGACAAGCGGACCATCTACAGCCCACGTTCGGGGACAAGCGGACCATTTACAGCCCACGTCCGGGGACAAGCGAACCATTTACAGCCCACGTCCGGGGACAAGCAGACCATCTACAGCCCACGTTCGGGGACAAGCGAACCATCATCATTTTAGTGATCATCTCCTAAGCAAAGATGATTCACGGTGCAAGGTTCTTGACACATAGAGACTTTCAATCTTATTAGACAATTTTTTCCCCAAGCATGGGTAATTGTCGCTCGTTGTCATCTCTCAAAGCGAATAAGTCAGCGAATACCTCATATGTCGACTTTCCTCCAGCATGGAAAGTACTATCCGGTGGATTTCTTCAAGAATAGAAAACTGCCGAATTCATCTATCGAATTTCCTCAAGCATGGAAAGTATCATCCTGTAGATTTCTTTAAGCATAAAAAGCTACAAAACTCATTAGTCGACTTTCCTCAGGCATGGAAAGTATTTCAACAAAACGCCATCCGGTGGATTTCTTCAAGCATAGGAAGCTACCAAACTCATTTGTCACCGATACACTGGTGTTAGATAATCATTCTATCCCTTTACTCTTTTATATGTTGAAATAACATTTTTGTGCAGGTATCGGAGTATATAGGGTGATTTAGGATTGCAGAACGTCTTAAATCATTCCCCATCCTAATCGACTAATTTGACTATTTTTTTTTAAACTCATGTTTCTACAAATACAGTCAAAATGGGGGCTTCAACAGACACCTAAAAATGTCTCCCCAAAACCAAACCCGATGATGAACAACCTTTTATTGCCATTATTGGTCGGGTTGAATATTTAATCTTTGGAGTGCTTAAATCCATATTCAATCCCAATAAATTTCATAAACAAACCAATTCCTAGCCCATTTCCCCAAACCATAACTTATTTTCCCTTTTTCGTGCCTTTAGACCCAAAATAATTCATTTTGTGTCCCTTAAAATCATTTTTTTCGTGTCCTTGTTATAAAAACGTTTATTCCAGTTTATTTTGGTCATTAATATGGGTCCATTGATTTGATAGTTATATGGAGCTTAAAAGGAGCTTTCCAACGATATATTATAAGCCCAAATCCTAGTTATAACGAATAAGTTATAGCCAAAATATTAAACTGAGCCCAAACCGAACCTAAGCCCACCTTACCTACGACCCATTGAACATGTGGAGGGTCCAAATTATTTAATCTCATTCCTAAACCAATTAGGATTAATTAAAATCTTCTATAAGTTTTTAAAATATCTTGATTATCCTTTTTAAAAAGATAAGATTAAAGAGTTTAAAATTGAATAAAACTTTTCTTTTTGAAAGTCTTAATTCTATTTCAATTGAAAGACGTTCAAATATAGTTAGATATTATTTTTGTGCCTCATAATTTTATCCAAATATTAAATTTTCGGATAACTCGTGAATTTATCTTTCCAATGATATACTCCATCCGTCCTTGAATGATAGTCACTATATCCATTTTTGGCCACCCAAATTGTTAGTCACATTTTACAATTTTAGGTCTCATACAATAACACAAAATGACCTATATACCCTCAATTTTTTTTGCTATATTATCTGTGCTTCCCAAAATACCCTCATATTTGCCTTTGTACTTGTGCCTTAATTGAATGAGTTGTCTCCCTTTTTAATGACAATCAGTTTCTCTCTCTTCTTTTTGTTTTGCACATGATTGGATTTTAGTTTCCATGTACTTTATTTATTTCTCCTTAATTCCTGTGATTTTCACCCAAAATTGACTATCATTCGGGGACGAAGGGAGTATTATAATATCAATTCTGAGCTATAACGGAAATGATATGAATGAAATATCAAACTCTATCAAAAACTGACACCATCTCACTATTTCGACTATATCTTTTATTCTACACAGTATTTTAATCTGATTTTTAATGGGTTAGAAAGTAGATTTCAACAGTTTTCCAACGAAATATTATTTATCTTATTCCAATATCTGGATCAAAAGATATGATGAAACCAAAAACCGCAAAAACTGTTATCTATCGCAAGAGTTTTATCCGATTCGAATTCTTATCTTTTCTTGTTTCTTCGACCCTCTTTTTTCCTTATAAATAGAGGTCATATCTCCCTTTTTTCAATAATCAACAAACTTGATCACCAAGTCCTTCTATCTTTCTCTCTTTTACACCAAAAATCATTCTCTTCTCTCTCTCTCTCTCATATTCTAAGCCTTAAACTTATATTCCTATTTACACCATTATTCCCTTAAGCACTTTAAAGAGTCTAAACATAACCCGAGGTTCTATCATTAAACAAAGGCGTGAAAGGTACAAATACTGAGGGTTTGGACCAAATCAAATCTACATTTATTTAATTTAATTTTCTATTTTATTTATATTTTTTATTGAAGTTACTAACAATTTATTCATAATTTAGAAATTTAAAGGAACACGCAGAATGTGAGTAATTATTTAATTTAATTACTTATTTTATTTTTATATTTCTAGTATCATGATCAGTTTTATTTATATTTTATTTGACTAACGTTATTATTGTTAAATTACTTCCAATATTAATGTTTATTTCTATTATATTTATTGATCACCATTTGCACGTTTAAAGAGAATATGTAATTGAAAATCACGCCTAATAAGATAATTTGACGACCGGTTTAGGTACCTTTTTAATCTTGTTGTTTATTCAAGTGGACACGATATTTTAGAATTATGTGTTGCATTAATATTCAACCAATTTAGCCTAATAATAGATTAGAGCAAATTGAATCTTTGTTTGCATACCTTTTAGATCGCAGGAATAACTTTTCACTATAAGAATCGAGTATAGGCCAATACGGGAGAATGTGACTCCATGACTCACTTCTTACCATCATCCTCAATCCTCCTTTCGTGATTCCAAACCATATGGAGTTAGTAATCTCATGGATTATGAATGGGGTGTAACCTTCACTAGTCAATAGTTCTTGCCTTCGTTGTCCTTTATTCGTGATTGCCTTAAATGATCCGTGAACGGTTTACAAGTTCCTTAAAAACTTGTTGGTGGCTCCCTATTTTCCTTGTCTCTAATCGTATTATGTCAATTCCCACTTCCTGTGAGTGTCAAGCATATTCACAACATGCTTTAATGTAGGCGCACTTCGAACAACGCCTATAGAGATGAACCGGCAACCTACAAGCAAACGATGGCAAGCACCGACTCTGATAAATGGCAAGAGGCCATGAGATCTGAAAAGGATTCCATGTTTGAAAATCAAGTGTGGGACTTGGTTGACTTACCCGAAGGCTACACACCTATCGAATGTAAGTGGATTTTCAAGTGGAAAACCACATAGATGGAAATGTATTCATTTACAAAGCTAGATTGGTAGCAAAAGGTTACAGACAAGTTCATGGTATTAATTACGATGAAAGCTTTTCTCCTGTTGCAATGCTTAAAACCGTTCGGATCCTCCTAGCGATTGCTGCATATTACAATTATGAAATATGGAAGATAGACGTTAAAACCGCCTTCCTAAATGGTATTTTGGAAGAAACTGTGTATATGACACATCCTGAAGGTTTTGTCAACCAAAACAACGCTGGAAAGGTATGCAAGCTTAAGAAGTCCATTAAAGCAATCAAGCAAGCACAAGTTGGAATCTGTGATTTAATGAAGCCATTAGTAAGGATGGTTTTATCAAGAATCCAGATGAGTCTTGTGTTTACAAGAAGTTTAGTGGGAGTGATATCGCCTTCCTTGTCTTATATGTCGATGACATTTTGCTCATTGGAAACATCATTCCATTGTTAGAGTCTGTAAAGGCTTGGCTTGGAAAATGTTTTTCAATGAAAGACTTGGGAGAGGCTTAGTACATACTAGGCATCAAGATTTATAGAAATAGGTAAAAAAGGATGATAAGATTGAGTCATAGTACTTATATTGAGAAGTAACTAACTCGATTCGGCATGGAAGAAGCCAAGAGAGGCCACCTTCCCATGTCGCATGGCATAACCCTAAGCAAGAATCAGTGTCCAAAGACACTTGATGAGCGAGAAAGGATGAATCAGATTCCATATGCTTCGCTTATTGGATCGACCATTTATGCCATGATATGTACAAGGCCAGATGTGTCGTATGCCTTGAGCGCTACGAGCCGATACCTATCAGATCCTGGAGAGGCGCATTGGACTGCGGCCAAAATTATCCTAAAGTACTTGAAAAGGAACAAGGATAAGTTCCTGGTCTATGGCGGCAGAGATGAATTAGTTGTTGAGGGTTATACCGACGCAAGCTTCCAGACAGACAGATATGACTTCAAGTCACAGTCTGGGTACATATTTTGTCTCAATGGAGAAGCGTTTAGTTGGAAAAGTGTTAAGCAAAGCACAATTGTAGATTCTACAACTGAAGCTGACTACTTGGCACCATCTGAGGCAGCTTGCACCCTCCATCAAGGGACCAATAGACCTCTATTGTGACAAGAATAGAGCTATTGCTTAGGTGTTGACTCGAATGAACAATACAAGAGGGGGGGTGAATTGTATTGAGGAGAAACTGGGGTAATTTTTGCGGAATTCTAAAAGAAACTTAACAAAAACATTAAAGTGCAAGAGAGATTTTACGTGGAAAACTTCTTGGCCCTAATCAAGAAGAAAAACCACGATCACAAGGGATTTTAAACTCAATTCTTAATAATAATAGGGCAAACAACCTATTACAAATTAAGACTATAAACTCAAGTTCCTCTATGAACTTAAGTTCCCCCTCAACTGATCCCTCAATCAGTTAAGCTCTCAAATCTCTCTCTTTCTCCTTGCTTCACTCAAAGCAATCTACACTTTCTAGAGTTTACCCAAACTCTTCCCCAATACAACTCGAATTAAAAACTCTAAGATGCTAAGTACAAGGACACTCAAGGACTTAAGTGGATTTTTGACTCTTTTCGAAAAAGTAAGAATTGTAATGCTCAAGTGTACTTTTCAAAACAGAAAACTAATCCTATTTATAGAAGAGGAGAACGGTTGAAACTTTTACGTTTGCTTCCAACTCCCACTATACCACAACTTCCATTAATGTAGGAAGTGCAGTTCGTGGAGGCTTGAGCAGCAAGCTAAATCACACAATAAGGAAGTGGTTCCTTTATTTTCTCAACCTCCTTGACTCAGTAAAAAGACGTTTGCAAAATCAGTTTTATCAAGTCAGATTTTCCAAAATATTAGGATAAAATCAAAACAGAAAATCTTTAAGAACAAATAAGATAGTTTTTCTTTAAAAGATAATTTTCCAAATAAGATAGAATCTTTTTTAAATAAAGGAAAATAAAATCTTTATAAATTGAAATTAAATCCACTTAAAATCCTATCAATTATCAATGTACTTAGCAAATATACAAGAAGCCTAAAATAAGTAATAAAGACACAATAGACTTCTTGGAACTCAGTGAAGCTTCGACTCTGGAGCTTCAGTTCCTCACTCAAGGAACTAGGTTTCTGATTGTCTTCTATGCTCGTCCATAGCTCAATCTTAAGACTTGTTCCATGCTCCATTCTGACTCTAGAACTTCGTTGCCAATAAGAACCTGTCAAACACATCAAAGATAATAGACAAAGGTTAAAGCCCTTATGGGTTTGCTTTGGTTCCTTAAGTCATCATCAAAACTTAAGATCAACAATATTCCCCCTTTTTTATGAATGACAAACCTAAGCAAACTCACAAAATAAAAAGTAGAAGACAACCAGAAAAGGAAAAAAAACTTAAAATGAAAAATGAACTAGTTAAAATTAAACAAGGAACTGAATGAAAATAGTTATGAAAATAGTTATGTACCTTCTATGTTAAACGCATGGATAGCTTGTCAACAATTGAGTTTGCCTTCTTTTTCCCCCTTTTGGCGTTCATCAAAATTAATGCATACAAAGACAGATATCTAAACACAGCACCATTTTAATGGTTTGTGTCCAAAGCACAGAACAAAGCACATATCAGCAGAAATAGTATGCAAATAGTCATAAAAGCAGGCAGGCAACATCCATATAAACAAACTGATGTTCCTCCAGAACATCGGAACAAAAGAAAATACCCTGTTTTAGGTGTTTACAGACCAAAAGAAGCAAAAAGAAACAAGGTTTTCAATCCAGACCAAGTTCAAGAATTAAAAAGTTTGATAGCTAAAACATAAGAGAAACAGAGTTAGGCTTCAGGGGCAGAGGATAGATGCTCTTCTCCTGCATCTTCTTCTGGAACTTCTTCAATGACCAGATCCTCCAGTTTCTTCAAAAGATCTGACTGCCCTTGAGATATAGTGGAGGTACTCTGCTGCACTGCTGATGTGAGCGCAGTAGAGGCCTTTGCCAAGTCTAACACCATCTTTTCTAGAGCCTCAATTCTCTGAACCAGAGCAGGTTGTGCATCCACCAGCTTTTGCACTGTATCCTTGAGATTCTTTAATTCCAAAGCAGCACTAACAGAGTTAAATCCTGTAAACCCTAGATCTTCTCCTGTTGGAACAAACTGACTTCCTCCAGTTTCTTGCACAAAGGTTCCCTGTTCCCCCTGAACCAAAGTTCTCCCTTCTCCCTTTTCATCACATAAATCTACTACAGCAGTAGATTCAGCCTTGTCTTTTCCTTTTGGCCTAAAAGCCAATCTTGTACTCTTCCTTTTTCCAACACTAGGAGCACTCTTTGTAGGCATTATGAGCACTTCCTTAGTCTTTTTTTCTCCCTCACCCTCACTGTCGTCCTCCTCCAGCCATCTATCTAACTCCTCTTCCTCCAATTTCTTCACAGTTCCTTCATCCTGCTTGGTTTTTGGAAGAGATTTAGAGAGGAATTGGGTTACTCCATTTACAATAGTTAGGTTTCTGGCCTCAAGGGTTCTTGGTTGCACATAATGGTTTGTTTTTAGTTTGAGGTGTTCATAATTTGTCATGGAGACACCACAGCTTTCTAGGAGAGTGATCAACAAGTTAGCATATCCAACCTTCAAATGGTTGGCGATGCAGTGAGAGAGGTGCTAGATCTTTTTTTTATATCATCGTGACTAAATGCTACATAGTGTGTTTGGTGCTAACCTTCATGTGTTTACTCTTTTTTATTTAACCCATGACCGAGGGTTTTTATTTCCACATAGTAATTAGTACGGACCTAAAATCGAATAAAATCTGGAAAAAATAACAAAACAAACCTGGAACTGCGCACCGTGTCACGGCAAGTTCTGCCGCGCCACGGTGAACAGTGTCGTGACACGGCGCTTTCTACCGTCTGACAGTAGACTGCACCGTGTCACGACAGTCAGCACCGTGCCCAGGTTAAGTGTCTCGTCAGTCTTTTTTCGGTTTTTGTGCGTACGTATGTGGTTTATGTGTCCAGTTTGGCGTCATGTCTAGCTGTACGGTCATAACACGCGTCCATAACCTCACTTAATCACTCACATGTCGTGTTCACACACTTTTTTCGTTAGTCATGCACCACTTCTTGACCGTATTTTAGGGTAGTCTTTTTTTTTGTGTCGTTTTTTTTTTGGAGTAAGTCGGATAGTATGCTCCCATATTTTTTTAAAAAAAAACAAAAAATAAATAGAATTTCAAAAGTATAGATTTTTAAAATTCAAGTGTTTTTTATTCGGATGGGTTAAGGTTAAGTTTGGTCATTAAAGGTGTGTTTGTTTCGGTGTCACAGCACTTGGTCAAGAAGCAGGGGTAGATTGTTACGGTTTGAGTTAATACGTCAACAACCTCTTATACCAAACAGGCGTACAAGGAAACCACCACAATCATCTCCACAAGATCCATCTGCAGTCTACTTTAAACCAATGGCTACTAAGGAAGATATCGAGAACATCAATAGGACAATTGAAATGTTGTCTAACATGATGAAAACACTTACCACTAGAGTCAACACGATAGATCAAGACAATCAGAACAGTGTCACTGCCGCTGCAATGGATAAGATTAAGGAACAGATGAGTAAGATTTCTGAAGAATTCACTTATGTGGAGCAACCTGTCGCCTCTTCGTCCATAAGGGACAAACTTCATGAGAAGTTTTCCACTGTTGATTCCCAAGTTCAAGCCTACTGATAATCCGCTTTTCCATTTGAAGGCTTTCTCTACAACCATGGCTCTTAAGGGAGTAGATGTTACACTCTTCCCTACGGTGTTCCCTCTTTCCTTAAAACACGCCTGTCAACAATGGTTCTACTCTTTAGAATCCACGCATGTTGCGACCTGGGAGGATGTTGCTAAAAGCTTCATGAATCGTTACAAGTGTAACATTCAGGACAAGACTTCTGAACGTGAACTCTCCCTTCTCTAAAAGAAAGAGAATGAAGGCTTCACCACTTACTTAAGCATATGGAGGGAAATAGCTGCGCTCTTGGTGGATCCCCCCAAGTAAAAAGAGATGGTTCTCTTGTTCATTTCCAATTTGACTCATAAGTACAAGCAACACTTGAAGTTTCTGCCTCTGAGTACCTTTGAAGCTGTATACGATATTGGAATCAATATCGAAGATGAACTGATGAAGACTGCTAGAAGCAACAATAATAACAACAACACTTGGAAAAACAAGAAGAATGACACTCCTTCTTCTTCGTCTTCCAAGCCCAATAATGCTACCAACAATATCAATATCAATGATATGTTGGCCCTTTATGCTCCTCCTCAAAGATTCCAAAGGCAAAGGAGGGTTTACACGTCTTTGGGAATGACTTATGATGCTGCTTTTGACCGTTTGCATGGTCAAGGACTGATTATGCCAATTGGACCATTTCTAGAACCTCGACCAGAGAATAGAACCGCTAGCTATGACCCCAATGCTTATTGCAAGTTTCATCAAGGCAAGGGTCATAATACTGAGAAGTGTTAGAGGTTGAAGGATGCGATCCAAGACCTAATTGATGCTAATCAACTTCCTTTTCCTCCAGGGGGCAAGAAGCCTAAAATTCAAACAGGTCCTCTTTCTGATGCTTTGGCTATCATGGGAGATGAACTCTCCTTTGACCGTCAATTCTCATTCAACCTGTGAATGAACCTCTGCCAGAAGTTGTATTTGTCTCGAGTTATGAAGAAGTGAATGGAATTTGGGATAGTGATGATGAAGACGTCTATCTCAAGGATATAGCCTGTTCATCTCTTATCACAAGTGAAGATATTTGGGGAGACCTTGAGGTCAAGGTTCTCACCAAAAGTGGACGGTTGCAACCTCCACCTCCACCGCAATCACATCCAATAGTTGATCCCATCGACCCTGTGAACAACGATTTGGTCAAACAATTACAAAAGACCAAGGTGGAAATGAATATATGGAAGGTTTTGGCCACCTCTCACGAGCATCGAAAGGCTGTGATGAATGCTCTGTTTAAAATTGGAGTTGATGATGATATGATTCCTCAAGGACTGGTCAACTTTCTCACTACTGAGTTGCCAAGTACTAACAATTTGATTTCCTTTTCTGACAAGGATCTGCCCCCGGGAGGGGACCAACATAACAAGGCCTTACACCTCACTGTGGTGTGTAGGCAGATGAATGTTCCTATGAGTCTGGTTGATAATGGCTCTGCAATCAATGTATGCCCACTCCGCACTGCAAAGAAGTTGGGCATAAAGAATGAAGAACTGACTCCCTCTACTCAAGGGATTCGCGCTTATGATAATACTCGCCGTCAAGCTGTGGGTACTATCATACTAAACATAACTACTGGGGCCATTGAACGTCGCACCAAGTTTCAGGTGGTGGAAATTAAGGCCTCTTTCAATCTATTGTTAGGACGTCCTTGGCTTCATGAGCTAAATGCGATCCCATCATCGTTGCACCAGCAAGTGAAAGTCATAGTTGGAGGGGTTCCAATTACCATTGATGCCTCTCCCATGCGCATTCAAGTTATCGACACTCCTATCGTCCATGTCGAACATGACGAAGAAGATGAAGATTTTTGGGGATTTTCACTCGATGATGTTCTCATGATGGAAGAAGAGGAGAAATGTCATCTCGATTTTGATCCCTATTCAAACACCAATATTAATGCCATTTTGAAGAAGCAAGGGCATTTCCCTGGAATGACCCTCGGACTCAAAAAGAAAATGGCTGAACTTTGGGGTCATCCTGGTGCACTCAAGAAAGATACCTTTTGCTTGGGATTCAAGCCAACAAAAGAAGATGTGAAACAAGCCCTCTTGTAAATGAAGGCTCGCAATAACGCTCGAATCATGAAGACGGAAATGGACATGGATCCATATCCATTAACCCTCAATGGCTAGTACATCAAAGAAGGGGAAGACTTCTCATGCTATGAATTCCCTGAGCCTTTCGTCCACGATGGGAAGCGTGAACCAGGATTCGAGATGTTCCACGATTGTGACTTTGTTGATGAAGGCAAAGAGCTCTTCACAACTGAGAAACCAGCTAGCTCAAGCTCTGATGATCTAGGCATTAACCTTCTTTTTGGAATAGAGAAGAATGAATCTAAGCCTGCCTGCAATGATAATTCCGAGCTTATTCAAGCTATGATAGTAAACAAGGATTTTGACCCCTCTGAGTTAATCGTCTAGGCTGATGATATTTCAAAGGGATGGCGCAAGACATTGAAGATCACTACACCAAGCGGAGAGAAGTTGGAAATAACCGCTGGCGAAGGTCTTATGTTTGATGAGTCTGAGTCGTCTGGGTCCGAGTCTGAGTCTGAGTCTAAGTCTATAGACGAGTCCTTAGGGTCTGAGGCCGACCCTCTTTCTACTATAGAGTCCAATCCTGAGTCTCCTGTTGAGTCTTCTCTTTCTAGCCCAAATAATTCTGGTGAGGTCGCAGCTGACCTTGCCTCTCTTGATGTATTCACCGATGAATTCAATAAAATGAGTACCTTTGCTTACGATGCGTGTCATTCCCCTAGCCATGATCAATATTGCTCTGTTAATTATAAAAATGACAAAGAAATAATAAAAGTAGTGGAAGAATACGAAAATAAAACAGCAGTTATCGAAGATACAGAAACAGTTAATATTTCCAATGATACGACTATTAAAGAAGTAAAAATTGGATTAACACTAAGTCAAGACGAACGCAAAGAGCTAATTAACTTGCTTAGTGAATTTGTTGATGTATTTTCTTGGTCATACCAAGATATGCCACGAATTGACAGGGATATAGCTCAGCATACGATGCCACTCATTCTAGGTATGAAGCCTGTCAAACGAAAGTTGTGTCGTATGAAACTGGATGTGGCTCTCAAAATCAAAGAAGAAATCAGAAAGCAATTGGCCGCATGTTTTATTAAAGTATCCAAGTATCCAGAGTGGATAGCAAATGTGGTTCCAGTTCCAAAGAAGGATGGAAGGGTCAGAATGTGTGTTGATTACAGGGACCTCAATAAGGCAAGCCCGAAAGATGGATTCCCTCTACCTCACATTGACATTCTGGTCGATAACACAGCAAACCATGCACTCCTATTGTTCATGGACGGCTATGCTAGATATAATCAAGTATTAATGGCCGAAGAAGATATGGAGAAAACCACATTTATCACACAATGGGGCACATATTGCTATACGGTAATGTCATTCGGGTTAAAAATGCGGGTGCCACCTACCAAAGAGTAGCCACAACATTATTACATAATATGATGCACAAAGAGGTGGAGGTCTATGTTGATGATATGATCGTTAAGTCTAAGGATCGCCCAGGCCACATCATTGCACTTCGCAAGTTCTTTGAAAGACTCCGCAAGTTCAACATGAGATTAAATCCAGCAAAGTGTGCATTCGGAGTCACGTTAGGCAAATTACTTGGATATGTGATCAGTTCTTGAGGGATTAAAATAGATCCCATAAAACTCAAAGCGATCATGGCCATGCCACTGCCCAAGAATAAGAAGGAAATTCGAGGTTTCATTGGAGGGTTGAAATACATAAGTAGGTTCATATCAAAACTCACGGCGATATGTGAACCTATATTCAAGAAGCTTAAGAAAAATGTCCCAATCACATGGGATGATGATTGCCAAAAACCTTTCGACAAAATCAAAGAATACCTGGCAAGCCCACATGTGCTAGCGCCAGCAATACCTGACTTTCCTCTTCGACTCTACCTTACGGTCACAAGAGAAACGATAGGGGCAATGCTAGCACAAGAAATTGAAAGAAAGGAGAATGCAATTTACTACTTGAGCAAGAAGCTTCAAGGATACGAGACACGATACACACCACTTGAAAAGTTGTGTCTCGCACTTGTGTGGGCCGCACAGAAACTAAGACATTACATGCTCACTCATACAGTGCATGTCGTGTCCAAGATGGATCCTCTCAAATACTTGTTCGAAAAAGCAACACTCAACGACAGATTATCAAGGTGGATAGTAAATCTTGCTCAGTTTGACTTTAAATTCATACCACAAAAAGCCATCAAAGGTTTTGCAATTTCTGACTTCTTAGCAGACTTTCCGTTAGAAGAAGTTGAGAAAGAAGAAGATGAGTACAATTTCCTTGACGAAGATTTACTCATGACCGAAGATGATAGCTAAACGCTCTATTTCGATGGAGCTTCAAACCAAAAAGGTTGTGGTGTAGGAGTCTTGCTTGTATAACCCAATGAAGAGCATATCCTAATTTCCATGAAACTCGACTTTGATGTCACCAACAATGCCGTAGAATATGAAGCATGTATATTGGGATTAGAAACAGTTGTAGCATTGGGAATTAAGAAGCTCAGAATCTACGGTGATTCTTCACTAATCATTAACCAAATCTCCAAGAGATGGAAGGTGAAGAGTGAAAGTCTCGCTACGTATCAAGCTCATCTGGAAACTCTCATGGAGCAATTAGATGAAGTGGAATATACGTACTTGCCTAGAGAAGAAAACCAGTTCGCCGACGCACTAGCTAAATTAGCATCAATGGTGCAAATTCCAACGGACACAATCAGAATGTCGTTGACCATAGAAAGAAGATGTGAACCGGCTTATGTTCAAGCACTTGATGATGAACAAGAATCGCAAGAAGAAGATGAAGAGCCATGGTATACAAATATCATTAACTACGTGACAAGAGGAGAATAACCTCCTAATACTGATAAAAGGGCACGCCGTGCTTTGAGGCTCCTGGCCTCACAGTATGTGCTCATCAGGGGAGAACTCCACAAGAGGACTACAATAGAGAGAAATCTCTTATGCATAGCTAGCCAAGAAAGAAGCACGCAAAACCATGGAAAACCTTCATGCCGTTATATGTGGAATGCACATAAATGCGAAGATGTTAGTCACAAAGATTCAACAACAAGGTTATTATTGGACTACTATGGAGAGAGATTGTCACGAATAGGTCAAGAAATGTATGAAGTGTCAAGTCTACGCAAATTTACAGCACGTTCCACCTTCGCTTCTCTACACATATACTTCTCCATGGCCTTTCTCTACTTGGGGCATCGACATCATTGGAAAGATAACGCCACCGGGACAAGGGGGGCATAAATTCATCCTCGTAGCAATCGACTATTTCACCAAATTGGTCGAAGCTGCCTCATATGCTAAGCTAACGGGCGCACCTCTCTCGGGAGCGGGCGCGCTTCTCTCAGGCGCAGGCACACCTGTTCAAGTCCCTATTTAGTACAAAGATTTTTGCGGCCGCTCTCTCTCTTATAGTTGGCCACGCCTGTTCAGCTTTATTAGATTTTCTTTCTATTTTATGAGATAATAGAGTTTTTCAGAAATTAGAATAGAATTACGTTAGATTTTTAGATAGAGAAACTCTAGTTTTTAGAGAGAGAAGTTCTTGATTGATGATTGAAGATTGATGATTCCAAGTGTTTTTCTCCAATGAATTGAATCAAGTTTGTAAGGATTACATTACTTTAATGCAATCTTAGTTTTTATCTCAATTTCTTTGTTAATTGTTCAAGTTGATTGATTTTTGAACTGGTATATTTTTTATTAATATGATGATGATGAATTTGATACTTCGTTTAGTTATGATGAGTATTTCAATGAATAGTAAGTAGTTTTCTTGCTAGGGAATTGGTGAAGCATATATGAGTAATTGATTTATGCTAATTGGGGGAAATTGATGGAGTTGATGTTGTGATTAAATTGGTTGATTGATTATGTGCATGTGTGTGTAACCTAATTAAGTTTCTCATACTAGATTGCATTATAGGTTCACATTGATACGGAAAATTGATTTGTGTCTTACATTTGTCGATTGAGTAGAATTGCAAGTTTCCTAGCTTGAGTCTGTCGTAGTTGGCGCTAGTTCAACCTTTAGGAGATTAAGTAGGATTGCAAGTTTACTATATTCTCTTGATTGCTTTATTGATTTTCCCACGCAACACTTGACTTAGTTGAATTAATTACGAGTATATCAGTATCCATACCCTAGTGCTTGAAAAATTTGATTTTCGTTTTGATTGTTTGATTGGTAGAATAGACACACCTCACCTCATTTGCTTCGAAATAGCTTAGCTTTGAATTAAGCATTCACCTCCCATTCCTAGTGGTCTGACCCTCGACTTACTCTATGCTTGGTATAGGGGTGTGTTGAGAGATTATAAATTGTGTTTTGACCAAGGGTAGATTAGTTTTCAATAACCTAGTCTCGCCCTAGATAAAAAATGGCGCTGTTGCCGGGGAATGGCGTAGATGATTGCTATTATTGTTGAGTCTATTTCCCAAAAAAAAATTGAAATACTAAAAGGTTTTCTTCTTTAGGCTACATTTGTAGCCGTGCTACTAATAATTTTGTTTGAGTATTTGTGTGCAAGTGAACATGGGAGAAGCTCAAAGGGTTACATTGAAGAAGTTTGGCACTCCGGGTGCATACAAGTATGAGAGCGGGATTTCTTCATTATTAATCCCGGATATTGAATTTGAAACCATGCCGGTAATGATAACCTTAATCGAAAGGAGAATTATAGTGGAGGAGTTAATGAGAGCCCCCTAAATCATTTTAAGGAATTCAAGAAATATTGCAACACAATTAAGGTGAGCGGGGTAGCTCCAGAATTCATATGGCTTAATCTATTTCCTTTTTCTCTAATTGGAAGAGCTCAAGAGTGGCTAGATAAGGAAGTGAAGCCTAATTATTTGAGAACTTGGGATGAAGTCACCAAGGAATTCCTTTCCCGTTTCTCCCTTCAAAAGAAAACGGCGGATGCAAGAGCTTTAATTCAAGGTTTCAAGCAAAAGTCTAGTGAAAGCCATTATGAAGCATGGGAGAGATATAAAGATTACCAATGTGAGTGTCCTCACCATGGGATCCCCACTTACCTAATAATTCAAATTTTTTATGGCGGTTTGAGTCCTCAAGGGAGAGCAAGTCTAGACGCCGGAGTCGGAGGCCCAATTATGAATAAGACCTAGGAAGAGGTTGTAGGTATCATTGAGGATGTAGTTGGAAACTACATGGAATGGCAAGATTGTGAGAAGGAGTCGATAAACAAGAGTTATACAATGGGATGCTCAATGGAACAACTCAATGCTATCAATTTGTCAACTCATATTTTGGATTTAGGAAAGGAGGTAGATTCTATCAAGTATAAGCTCGAGAGCGCGACCTCACAAGCACCGATTCTTCCCTCCCAAATTAAGGGGAGAGGTACTCCTTCCTCTAACTCTCTTCCTTCTTCTTGTTGCATGATTAGAGAATGTTGGTTTTGTGATTTGTGTGGAATGAATGATCATGATGCTTCTTTTTGCCCTAATGTTTCTTGTAATGAGTATGTTGGGATTGAGAATGAACATGTGAACTTAGTTGCTAATAACAATGTTGGACCTAGATTTGATGCTCAAAGGAATGTTGGAAATAGGAATTATCACAATCAAATGAACTATGAGAATTATAACCAAAATGGCGGTTATAGAAACCATGGAATCCAAGGGAATTGTGGTACCTATAACAACCATAGTTATATCGGTCAAAGTCATGGCCAAGGATATGGGGACTATAACCAAGGTTATTGTAACCATAATCACGATAGTGGCCAAAATCAATGTAGAGGTAATTGGAACAATCAAAGTAGGGGAAATTTACAATCGAATGGTCAAAGAGATGCCCCACTTGGATTTGTCCCGAATACCCAAGAACATAGTGATAATTTGTATGATCAATCATTTTCCTCTAGGAGTTTCTTGGAAGGTGTCATAGAGACGAAAGCCAAATTGTTGAACACCTACATAACCCTAAGTAATGAGAAATTCAATGACATGTTAAATTGCCATAAGGGATTAGAGAACCAAATTTCTCAATTGGCTAATGAGTTTAAGGAATTTACAAATCTTTCTTCTTTGTCTTCACAAATCTTAGATCTTAAGAGCCCTATGAATGCTATTGTGACTAGAAGTGGTAGGGTTCTTAACAGTGAAATCTCTAAGAAGAGTGATGCTAATGATAGTCTTAGCAATGGTCAAATTGAGAATGAAGGAGATGAGAATACTTTAGTTGAGGAAGTCAATAAGGAACAAGTTGAGAAGGTGAAAGAGATAGACAGAAAATTTTACAAACCTAAGCTCCCTTACCCCCCAAAAGTTTAATAGGCACAACCTAGACAAGCAATTTGGGAAATTTATAGAGATTCTTAGACAACTTCATATTACTCTTCCTTTTATCGATGTGATAGAACAAATTCAAAATTATTCAATGTTCCTTAAGGAGATTTTGAGTTGAAAAGAACATGTAATGTGGCGGAAATGGTTAACTTGACCGAGAATTGTAGTGCAATCATAATGAACAAAATCTCACCCAAGTTGAAGGATCTCGGAAACTTTTCTATCCCTTTGTGCTATTTATAAAATGCAAATTGATAATGCCTTGTGTGATTTAGGAGCTAGTGTTAGCATGATGCCATACTCGGTATATCAAAGACTAGAGAAGGCGGAACTTTTACCTACCAACATTACCTTGCAATTAGCCAATAGATCAATTAGGATCCCAAGGGGCAAGGTAGAGGATATTTCCTTAAGGGTAGGAAAGTTCATCATTCCGGTTGATTTTGTGGTCCTTGACATAGATGAGGATTCTATAATTCCTATTATTCTTGGTAGACCATTTCTTGCTACTTCAGGTGCTTTGATTGTTGTCAAAAGTGCTAAGATTTCACTTAAAATTGGAGATGAGGGAGTTGAATTTAATTTGAATGAAAGTATGAAATATCCTTCTTCATCTCTTGAGAATTTCATGAGATTTGAAATCTTAGATAATCTTGTATATTCAATGCATGAGGACTTTCTCACAACCAATGATCCTCTTGAGTGTGTTTTGTTGAACAATGAAAAGATAGGTTCTCCTAGCAAGGACATGGCTTTGTATGAGAGCTTGTTGGATGGAATCGTTGAGGGAAGTGATGAACAAATTTGCATGAAAATCTCAAGCCCAGAGGCTTTGAAAGCGGCTTCAATCAAGGAAGGTAAATGTATTCCTATGGTAGAGCTCAAACCTTTACCATCATAAGTAAGGTATGAATTCTTAGGCCCAAATTCTACTTACTCCGTGATTGTTAGCGCATTTTTGAGTAAAAGCCAAGCTCAAGCGTAATGCGGTGTTTTGAGAAAGCACCAAGGTGCTTTGGGTTATACCATTGATGACCTCAAAGGTATAAGCCCCGCTTTATGTACACACCACATAACCCTTGAGGAGGGTGCCCTTCCTTCTATTGAACGACAACGGAAATTACATCCCCAAATGGGGGAGGTAGTGAATAAAGAGATTTCTAAGCTTTTATATGCGGGAATCATATTTCCCATCTCAAGCTTTAGATGGGTTTCACCCGTTCATGTCGTTCAAAAGAAGGGAGGCATTACCGTCGTCAATAATGAAAAAGGTGAGCTAATTCCAACAAGGACGATCACCGGTTGGCGGATGTGTATAGACTATAGACGTCTAAACACATCAACTAAGAAAGATCATTTCCCCCTTCTTTAATTGATCAAATGCTTGAAAGACTAACGAGGCACAAGTATTATTGTTTCCTTGATGGTTACTTGGAATTTTTTCAAAATTCCTATTCATCCCGATGACCAAGAGAAACTGCTTTTACTTGTCCCTGTGGTACCTTTGCTTATAGAAGAATGTCATTCGACTTTTGCAATGCTCTCGCCACTTTCCAACGGTGTATGTTGAGTATCTTTGGAGACATATTGGAGGAGGAGATGGAGGTGTTTGTGGATGATTTTTCCTTAGGTAGAGTTTCCTTTGAAGCATGCCTTGAAAATCTTGAAAAGTGTTTGGCAAGATGTAAGAAAGTGAATTTGGTGTTGAATTGGAAAAATTGCCATTTCATGGTGGAAGATGGAATAATTCTTGGGCACAAAATTTCCCACAAAGGCATAGAGGTTGACAAGGCGAAGATTGTGGTTATCGAAAAGTTTCCACCTCCGGTCAATGTGAAAGGTGTGAGATCATTTTTGGGCCATGCCGGTTTCTATAGAAGATTCATTAAAGATTTTTCACTCATTGCAAAGCCCCTCAATGATCTTCTTCAAAAGGATGCCGAGTTTGTATTCGATGACAAGTGTTTGGAGGCATTCAAAAAGTTGAAGGAAGCTCTAAACTCCACTCCAATTGTTCAAGCTCCAAGATGGGATTTGCCATTTGAGTTAATGTGTGATGCAAGTGATACAACTATTGGAGGAATTTTAGGTCAAAGAGTTTATAAGAAACTTCATGTGATTTATTATATGTCCAAGACTCTAAATGGAGCTCAACGAAATTACACTACAACGGAGAAGGAGTTCTTGGCTATTGTTCATTCCTTTGAAAAATTTCGTTGCTATTTGTTGGTGTCCAAAACAATTGTGTACACCGATCATGTGGCCCTAAAATACCTTTTTGAGAAGAAGGAATCAAAGACAAGACTAATTCGTTGGGTGTTAGAGCTTCAAACTTTTGACCTTGAGATTAAAGATAAGAAAGGAGCGGAGAATGTGGTAGCGGATCATTTATCTGGGCTTGAGGATTTTCAAGTTCAAGATGATGGATCTCCCGTTAAAGATAAAATGTTAGATGATTCTTTGTATGCTATAGATGTGAATGAACTCCCATAACTAGTAGAAAAATTGTCATTTATAACACCCTATTTGTAACGGGGATAAAAGAATTCTTTACAAAAAGAGTAATTGTAACTGGCAAAATATATAACCGTTACGGAAAAAAAACTCATTTGTAACGGGAAACCAATTATCCGTTACGAATAGTTAATAATTGTAACGGGAAAATAATTTCTCGTTACGAATAGTTGATATTTGTATGGGATAAATAAATGGCCGTTACACCTAAATCAAGCACTAGGGTTTGAAACCTTATTTTTTTCCCAGCTACTTTTCTTCCTCAAACGGGCTTTCTCTCTCCTTATTTTTCATACTCTTATATTTTTCCTCAAGCTCTCGTTCTCTCTCTCTCTCTCTCTCTCTCTCTCTCTCTCTCTATCTATCTATCTATCTCTCTCTCTTTCTCTCTCTTTCTCTCTCTCACTCTCTACTCTTTTCTCGCTTTCCTCTATCAACGGCGGCCATGGAGAAAATTGTTTGCTCGATCTTAACATTGCGAGAGCGAGAACTGCGTAGGAGCTGAGGTTTCGGATCGAATCATTTCGATTGTGTTGTTGAATCGTTTTGGAGCTCAGATTAATTGGGAAGCTGATAAAATGTAAGCTTTCTTACCAAAAGCTCATCTTTTTTTCCAACAAATTTCTTCTTTTTTCTCTTGTTTGTGGTACCTTTTTATTTTTATTTATTTATTTTTTTTTACATTTTCTTCATGATTTTTGATTTTTCTGGGTATCTGGGCATTCCTAATTTTTCTGGGTTTTAGTTTTTTCACCAAAAATCTCATCTTTTTTAATATTAATTTATGAGAATTGAGAAATAAATTTACTTTCTCTTCTTAATTTAGCTTCTAGGTTATTTTAAGCCTTTTGGGTTTGTTCAGTTTTTGCATCACATTGTTTCTGACCATTTTTTTTTTGTTGTTGTTGTTTCAGTTTAGGTTTAAAGTTGGGTTTAAAGTTTTTCTAATTAATAGTAGTAAACCCACAAAACTTTCTCTTTTAAGTTTACTTATGGTTTTAAAGTCTGGGGAGCTGTATAAAATGGTGCCTCTTTAGTATGCATGCCTCCATTTTCTGTGATTTTCTGCAATTTTCTGATTGGTTTTAAGATTTTTGGCTGATATATTGCATAATTTCTCCTTCCTTAAAGATTTTTCCATGTATTCTTTCTTTAATTTCCCCAATTTAATTTCCCAATTTTCATATCTAACTTTAGCTTAGATCTAGTTCATATATAATTTAACAAAAAACACTATATTTTAATTTCAAAAGTTTGTTAGATCTAACTAGAATTTTTCTAAATTAACCAGTAATTATTTTGGATTAGATCTAGCTATTTCAAAATTAACCAATGAAAAATCTGGAATTAATTCTATCTATGAGCTGGGTTGATGATCTTTAAGAAAAATTTGCTGAATTAAATTCCTTTTTTTTTTCGGGCATTAATTTTTTAGCAATGAATCTTACTATGTGACCAGTGTCAAATATTATATATTTATACTCCCTAATACATAATTGTTAAGTCAATAATAAAAAACTCCTTCGAAAGATAGGGTTACGCTCTCTCGAAAGAAAGAACCGTTCTCCGTCGTTTTGCACGTTTCGATATCCGGCACTATGGCCGATGATTTAGCACTGCAATACTCCTCTCTCAGACTGGGAGAGGATGAAGGGGATATAATTGATCTCGGTGATGTAGAATGCTCTGAATCGAATTATAATCTGGAACTTTTGCTTGTAGGGCGGCTATGCACTGAACGCCCGTATAATATTGAAGCTTTTATAAGGACCATGTTTAAGTCATGGAACCTGTCGAATAAGATGGTAATTAGGGTTCTTAGCCCTAATTTGTACGCTTTCCAATTCTTTCATTGGAGAGATAAGAAGAAGGTGTTGAAGGGAAGGTGATGAGTGACATTTATGTCACTCTCAGGGAGTAGTTCTAGAGTCATTTTCGTGTTTATTTTATCTTATTTTCCCTTTCTTTCTCTTGTTTTCTTTTTAATAAAGTTTCTCGTTCATTTGGTAGTGTTGGAGCGTTTTAGTTTATTTTCTTTATTTTATTAGCTTTAGTTTATTTTCGTATTTTATTTTACTTTATTTGCTTGCATAGTTTTTGTTTATTTTTATTAGTTTAGTTTTATGTCTCTTATTTTCTATTTTATTTTATTTATTTCTATTTTATTTTTTTTATTTTATTTGTCGTGGTTTTGTTTTATTTCGTCCTTTGTTTATTTTCATTTTATTTTATTTTAGTCTTTGTCCCAATTCTCTCCTCAATCTTGCTCGTGTTTGTAGGTGTGTTCGGGTTGACGCTCGATTTCCGTGTTCAAATCAAGTTCGAAGTCCGAGGTTCGAGGCACAAATTTTGAGCCAAGCAAACTGTGTTGTGCTACCTTGTTGGTGCCCCTTAACCTTCACCCCACCTCCCTTATCCTCCACCACATCAACCACAGCAGCCCCTCAGCCAACCTCCTCTGCTTCTCCCCTGCTGCCACCAATCAAACACCACAGCCCGCCAGCTGCTAACACCACACACAACCAATTAACTCCCCTGCTCCCTCGCGCACACAGCAGCCTGCCAAACACCAACATCGCAAACCACCAGCGCACCTCCATTAGCACCAACAGCAGCAACATTACGCAACCTAACGCCACCAGCAACTGCCCGTGCCTCACTTCCAGTTGCCAGCAACAACAACCATAATCGCCCACCAATTCACGCATCCCCTGCTCCACCAACACCAACAGCACCACAACCCAGACCACCGCAACCACACCTCAATTCTACCACCACTGCGCAACAGAGCAGCCACCACCAACATCAATTACAACAAAAATTGCACCTTACCGTCACCAATTCGCACAACAACATCCCCAATTTACAGTAAATCACAAATTCTCAAGTTCGAGCAAACCGGTGGTGGTTCGGTCGAAGTTCGAGACAGAGACTTTGTGGGTTTCGTTAATCGAAGAGGAGTGGTCGAACATACTCATGGTTCGACCGAACCAACCCCGTAGTTCGGCCGCACCAACCCATGGTTCGATCGAACCATTTCACGAGCTATGCACATGGCTTTTAATGAAGATGAATGACCTCGATTTGATGATGATAGTTGATGAACGGTGGTGACGGTGGTGCGTTTCAATGGAGTTCTTGAAGCAGGCTGGTTTCGAGGAAGAAGAGGGAAATCGGGGGGGGGGGTAGCTGATACTTTTGGGGTTTTGGTTTTCTTTTTTTTTTTCTTTTTCTTTTATTTTTATTTCCTTTCCTTTTCCTTTTCTTATTTCTTTTCTCTTTTGTTTTCTTTTCTTTTTATTTGATTTTCTTTTTATTTCCTTTTCTTTCTTTATTTTATTTCCTTATTTTATTTCTCCTTTATTTTTCCTAGTTTTATTAGCTTAGTATAAATACCCAATTTGGGGTAATTAAGGGAGGGGAATAACTATCTATTCTTCTCTCTAATTAGTTTTAGGTTAGGTTAGGATCAGTCTTCTTTGGTAGAGAGAGAAAGTGAGGTTTTCTTTATTAATGAACTTGGATTTTGAAGAAGGAGCTTGTTCAATCCTTTGTAGACCTTCATCTTCAATTAATGAGCAATTTCTTATTCTCTCTCCTCTATTTTTATTTGTTTATTTTGATTATTATTTTAGTTGTTGGTATTGCTTGTTGATCATGTTGATTCTTGATTATTTGTTGATTAATCTTGTTATTATCATGATTAGTGAGTAATTTCCCCATTAAGGGGATGGTTGTGGTGTAGTTGGACCTTGAGCATGTTCTAGGGTTTAGAATTGATTTATTTGTGATTAAAGTCTTTATATGCTTGATATTCTTTAATCTTCTTGCAAGTGTACATTGTTGGTTGATTAAAGGTGAATCTTTGCTAACAAGAAACGGAAGTTGACTTAGTTAAGGTTCATTACTATCGATTGTTATTTAATAGTACCTCCTAGTATATGGTTCTAATGTGAAAACATAGAGGCTATGTTAGGAGAAGCCAATTGACCCCGGAAGGCGGCTAGATTGGATTCTCAATTTCGATATTCGAGCATGTTTAGTTCATAATTAATTCAATTTCTATGCCTTTGTTTATATTCAAGTGAATGCTATACCTAAACCATTTCCCTTAATGTTTTATTTCTTGTTTTAGCATTTTTAGACTTTAGTTTATTTATCCCCTATTCCGAACTAGCTTAATTGTCGATAACATTTGGTGGTGTTTACCGTTCTCTGTGGTTCGACCCCTATGCTTGCCTTATACTCGTATTAGGTTTGTTTAGGTTGTATAAATTGTATTTGATCTAGGGATAGACAATTGACGACGCGTTTATTCCCTTGTCAAATTGGCGCCGTTGCCGGGGAACGGCTTCCATTACCGTCATGTTATCTTATTGAGACTAGTCCATTGTTTATTTTTCTTTTGATTTGTTTTTGTTCTCTTTGTTTTGCTTGAGAAAAAATGGCTTATATTTCTATTCCTCAATTTGATAATGAACCGTTTTGGGTGTATTTCAATAGACTTGAGGATTTCCTAGATGGTGTTAAAGGTTTAACCAAGGGTGATTATTGTGAAATCATCAATTTGGGATTAAATGAGAATTTTAGAGGAGTAGTTGATAATATGTTAAATGGTAAATTTCAAGACATGTCTTCGGATGAAGCTTGGGATTTCTATTCATGGTTAGCTAGGGATAATTATGATTGGGAGAGGGCCAATCATGAGACTTATGTTCGGGATTCTCATGCTTTTAATGTTGATGCTAATTGTCATGATTTGTCTAATATGAATTCTCATGATGTGCTTGATGCTCCCCATAGTGACCATGTAACGCATGATTTCAACTCCCCTCCCTCTATAACTCAATGTAATGAGGTACATTCTAATGATGATGAAGTGCATGTTCTTTCTCATATTGCATCCGATTTTTGCATGAATTCTAAAGGTGTGCCCCATAGTCCCCTAGATGATTCCAATGAGCAAGCTTTTGACTCGTCTATCCATGATGATTTGGACTCATTTGAGATTATGGCCCAAATATTTCTTGAGTTTCAAACGGTAGCCCATAACCTTATGAGTGAGTTCATTAATAAGGCTTCATTAGAAAGAGATGAGTTTGAGAGAAATTTGCCTCCATTCACTCTTGATTTTGAGATAGTAGAAGGAAAGGTTGTTTATTGTGGTGAAAAGGAGGATAAGGTTGATTACCTTGGAGTTTTTGAGCTTGAGGAAGATGTAGAACATGAGGGTTCTTCATTTGAGGATTCCATGATTGATTTTCATTCCCTCATTAGTGATGTGAGATCTTGTGATGAGGGATTAGCTACCCCTTTTTGCCTTCCTCATACACCTTTTTCCCAAAGGTTTAACCATATCTCCTACTATCCTATGTTCCTCCCTTCTTTTCTCAAAGAACCTCTTAGGGATCCTCTTCCTATTGAAGCTTCCAAAGCCCCTAACTCTTTCATTGTTGATGAGGAAAAGAGTTATAATGCCAACCAAAAAAATTTTTGTGAGGATTTTTCTTTTTCTTCTTCTACTTTTTCTTGATTTTTCTTTAGATTCTTTTACTTTTTCTTTTCTCCCTTCTCTCAAGCATAAAGTCTCCTTGTACTTTATGTTTGCTTGTCATATGAGCATCGCGTATGCTCTATTTCTTGATATGTTTGTCGGTGCATATGACAAGCTATTGCGTTCTTTGTCGGGTTATTTACTAGATTGGTCATGCTTGGACGTTAAGCAAGCCTTTGCGGGAAGTAACCCGTGTTTTATTGCTTTCTTTTTCTTTCTTTTGTGTTTCTCATTTTTGTTTACTCTCTTGTCTATGTGTATAGGTACTTGATGCATATACTCATGTGCAAGGATTTTGGATTGAGCTCCTTGAGAAGAAGCACACCAATGATTGCTCGTTTTGCCTCAAAAAAAAATTGTAAGTCATTAATTTATATAAGTGTGCACTAATTCTTCCGATTTTATTGTAAAATAAGTAAGTACTACCTCCGTCCCATTATTACATGCCTGTATTCCCTTTTGGGGTGATAAAAATTAAGTGCCTATTTTTATTTATAAGTTGTACTTTTTGACAATATTATTCTCTTTTTGATGATTTGTCACCTTTTTTCTTTTTCTTTTTTGTACTTTAACATCAATTTCCAATACTTTCTCTCTTCTAATTCCCAACCACTATTTCTTTCTCTCTATCTATCTCTAACCCCACATGCATATTTATACTCTCAATTATTAGTTTTAAGGAATCTTTAACTTTCTTAATTCCCGTGCAAAATGAGAAATAGACATGTAATAAAGGGACAGAGGGAGTAGTACATTGGGTGCATATTATGCGTGTATTTATTTGTTAACAATTTGTCATATATGACAAAACTCATCTAGTTATATTTTGCAGGTAGTCAATGATTTGTAACTAAGGGAATTAAAAGGGAAGAAAGCCCATTTGGCCACATTAGTTGAAATTAAAAGAACGCGGTTTTGCTTGATGAGTCAAAATCCAATCACTGTTTCACTCCTTTAATCTCACAGATTAAAAGCAGCAAGAATTAAAAAACAAAATGAGGATTTCCTTGAAACCCCACGAGATTAAGAAAGAAAAGGGAAATATCCTTTCCTAATGAGCACTAGCTATTGTATGAAGAATTTCCTTGATTCTTCGCAAGGTAATTTCCTGTTTAATTTTCATTTAATTGATATTTATTTATAATTAAATACTTTCTAATTTTAGTGATGTATATGGAATGATTTATCTTATGTGACTAGCATAGTTTTGTATGAAGAAATGGTTGATTTTAGTTGATTATGGTAAATCTTGAAGGTTGATTTGTTGAGGTTGCATAGTTGTTAAAACGTTATTTGCTTTGATTTGATATAAAGTGAATTAGGGATCTTCAAGGAAAGTTGTATTTCTCCTGCACAATCCTTATGCATATTTCTTTCAATTTGGGGTTTGGCTAAATTGGCAGTGTTCTATTGATGAAATGTTGAATTGGATGAATTTACGGAATTATGATTCTTTGAGATGCGATGAATTATGTATATTGACTTGTTTCTTAATTGTGGAATATCACATTTCTCAAAGAAATTAATCTGTTTAAGCTTTTATAAATTGGGATGAGAACTGACGAATGAGGATTTTGTTAAAAGAGTTGATAGTGGAAAATCTTTTATTCTATTTCGTTGTAACTAGTGTATTGTGTAGTACTTCGTATAATAAAGGGTGAAGCTGTCTTGAGCTGGACAAATATGTAAGAGAGCATAACTGCATACCATTCTACTAAGTTTTAACTGTTCTGTTGTTTCAAAAACAAAAACAAAAAATCTCACTGTTCTGATTACCAGGATAGCCATTGCATTAAAGGCTACATTACTAAGGTAACACCCAACGAAATATTCTGTATCTATGATTGTCTCCCCTCCCCCCAATTTCAAGTTATAACAAAAGGCTTTTTAATGATTATTGCATGTTTCAGTTAGAGATTGGAGATTATGCTTATACACATAGAAAGTATGGTGACGTAGTTGATATGGTTGGTTGATCACTATTATGGAATACAAGACTCGTACTATGCTTCAAGACTACGAAATATTTCGTATTATGTAAATCTTAGATTTTCAAGAAAATAATTTGTTCCCTGTTTTGTAGGAATTTTTTTTCTCTGTATTACCTTTTTGGCCAAATGTACTATGGAGTAATAAAATTTTCGAAATAAATAAAAAGTTATATTAAATAAAAGATTCCTAAAAAAAAAAGAAAAGAAAAGAAAAAAAGAATGAAAGATGCAATAGAATGTTGACAGCCCAGCTAAACATGCTGGGCTTTTTTTTTTTAAATTTCCACAAAATGTATTCTTAACGGGCAACCAAAATGCCAGTTACAAATAACGGGCTATTGTAACGGGCAGTGCATATGCCCGTTACAAATAGTCCGTTATTTGTAACGGGCATTTCGTCTGCCCGTTACGAATAACCCGTTATTTGTAACGGGCATTTCGTCTGCCCGTTACAAATAACCCGTTATTTGTAACGGGCATTTCAGCTGCTCGTTACGAATAGCCCGTTATTTGTAACGGGCAAGTGCCCGTTACAAATAACATCTTTAATTGTAACGGCCGTATACGTAACTGCCGTTTTCCGTTACTGAAAGCCCCTTTTTGCTCGTTACGAATAGTACTTTTTCCATTGCATGTTTTGCTGATTTGGTGAACTATCTTGCTTGTAGGGAATTTCCTCCTTCATTTTCCAAGAAATCGAAGAAAGAAGCTGAAAAGGGAGATTAAGCATTATGTTTGGGATGAAACGATTTTGTACAAAAGGGGTGTTGATAGGTTGTTGAGGAGATGTGTTCCAAATGAGGAGTTGCTTACTGTGTTGAAGATATTTCACTCGGATCCGAGTGGAGGTCACATGGGTGTCTCAAAGCCGTCTTCGAAGGTGCTTCAATGCGGATTATGGTGGCAAAACTCTTCAAGAATGTTTGGGAGTTTGTTAAGAGTTGTGACCGATGCCAAAGGACCGGAAACATTTCAAAGTGAAACGAAATGCCCCAACAACCCATTCTAGAGTTGGAGATTTTTGGTGTATGGGGAATAGACTTCATGAGTCCTTTTCCTACTTCATATGGGAATCAATATATTCTTGTTGCCGTTGATTATGTGTCAAAATGGGTTGAAGCTATAACCTCACCTAAAAATGACCATAAGGTATCAATGAAGATGTTCAAGAAGGTAATCTTCCCACAGTTTGGCATCCCAAAGGCAATTATTAGTTATAATGGATCTCATTTTGTGCATAGCGCCTTCCACAAGATGTTGAAGAAACATGGAGTTAATCAACGTTTCGGGCTCCCCTATCACCCTCAAACTATTGGGCAAGTTGAAGTGTCTGACCATCAAATCAAATTGATTTTTGAGAAGACGGTAGCAAGAAATAGGAAGGATTGGTCAGATAAGCTAGATGATGCCTTGTGGGCATATAGAACGACTTTTAAAATTCCTATTGGCACTACTCCTTACCGCTTGGTTTATGGGAAGTCTTGTCATCTTCCGGTCGAACTTGAGCATCGTACTCATTGGGCTATAAAGAAAATCAATTTCGATTTGGCGAGTGCGGGTGAGCAATGTTGGCTTGATCTTGAGTTGGAAGAACTTCGATTGGATGCTTATGATTGTGCAAGCATGTACAAAACTCGCACTAAGGAAGTGCATGATAAACTCATTGTGAAGAAGGAGTTCAATGTTGGTGACAAGGTCCTCCTTTACAATTCTAGGATGAGATTATTTCTCGGGAAGCTAATGTCTCGTTGGAGTGGTCCTTTTGTTGTTCAAGAGGTTTTTCCTAATGGTGCGGTTGAAATATCTCCTTTGGATTTTTCAAGAACTTTCAAAGTCAATGGTCATAGGCTCAAGCGCTACTATGATGGATTTTTTGTGGGGTTTGTTCATGATATGAATCTTTTTTATCCACCTTGAAGGGTGCAGAACGTCAAGCTAATGACTTTAAACAAGCGCTTTTTGGGAGCCAACCCGATTTTCTAACCATTTTCACTATTTATCTTGAATTTTGTTTTCTTTTTGTTATTTCTATTCTTATTTGATTTATTTTCTTGATTGTGTTTTTAGGAGGTTTTGATTGGATTTCAAAAAATTTTGGTGACTATTTTGAAGAGAGAGTGCTCAAGTTGATGAATTGGAAGTATGCTTAAAAGTTGAAGTTTGGTGGGTTCAAATGGTGGGCTCATAAAAAATCTTGTGTTGAACCCACATTCTTGGGGTTTAGAAACTGCTTGCCTCGAACTTTATCATGATCATTTCCCATGTATTCACGAGAAGGGATTTGGATGATGGCATACCTAGAAGGGCGCGGCCGCGCGCGACTTAGATGCGGACGCGCGGCTCTATGGCCCTGAGGCGCGGCCGCGCACCCTCTGCTGATGCCCCCAAAACGCACCGACCTTCTCTCTTTTTCTCTCTCTTATTTTCATTTCATTTCTACTTGGTCATTGTTCAAGCATCATCAACATTTTCCTTCATTATTTTACTACTGAAATTTCACCATTTTTCACTTCATCTATTTGTTTATTACTCTTAATCCCTACTGTAACACTTTCATTGTGATTTTCTCTTTCCTAAAGTTGGGATTTTTTGGTACCCTTTTGGTTTGGGGTTTGTTGCTTATAATTTGGCATAATTGTGTTTGCTAGTGCTTTGGGTTCCTTTTCTTTGTAAACTCTTATCAATCTTAGGTATGATTTCTTCATTTCTATTGATACTATTGATATATTTTCTACCTTGGTTGTTCATGAGTGTTTAGATTGATTTGGTTATAGCCTCATATTTGTATGCATATTGCCTACTATCTACTTCATTTGTTGTTTTAATGATGAAATCTTTGGTGATTATATGAACTTGTATTTGATGATTTTGCTTCACCATACTATAATTTTGGCACCACCTTTGTTGGAATTATAGTTTGATGATATTGATTTGGAAATGTTAACGTGCATAGTTTGTTTTTTTTTTATGGTTTGGAGTGTTGTTGCTCATGATGCATACTTGTGACTCAGATCATAATCTTTACTCACTAGAGCATTTTTCAATTATGTGTGTAGAATGGTTCTTCTCCGTCGAGCTAAGAGAGCTAGATGCTCTACCTATAGGGAGGTGGTTCCTCCTCCTTCCCACATTTCAAAGACTTATGGAATTGAGTTCACGAAGGAAGAGCATTTGGAGAGATTTTCCAAGCTTTCAACTCGGACACTCTTTTCTACTAGATTCTATGATTCGTCGGCGACTACTTTGTTGGGTATCGATGATGATGTGAGATTTTTTGCTCGAAACTTGGGGTTAGAGGAATTCTTAAGCCTTAATGCTCCTACCTATTCTCGGATTACTTTCGAATTCCTCTTTTCACTTGAGGTCCTTGAGGAGAATTTGGAAGGTTAAACTTCTAGAAGAATTTCTTTTCAAGTTTTCAACAATGATCATTCGGTGCCTCTTTCCTATCTTAATGAGGTTTTTAAGTTTCCAACTCCTAGTGAGGATGTCCCACTTGTGTATGAGGCATTTGATGCTGTGCAACGTGATAACAATTATAGTGAATTCAAGTGGTGGAGGCATAATCATGTCGAGGACTCATATAGTCTTCAATATTCTAAGGCGGCGTCAATTATTCATGCGGCCTTGACGTATTGTAGCCGACTCCTCACATATGATTTCTTCTCCAAGGAATCCCTTAGTGCTATTTGTCGAGAGGAGTTGAGTTGGTTATGGCTAGCAGGGGTAGCGGTCATCGACTTCGCTTCGCATTTAATTTGCTCAATCGTTTCATTGATATAAGAGATGGTTTAGGGGGGTATGATTACCATTTTGATCTTTTCTCTTAACAAGAAGTATGAAGCAATGCTAAAGTCGCTTGTCCCAATCCATGATAAAAGGGAGAAAGCTCCTTACCACTTCTTAAGCATCTATGCCATGATTAATCAATGTTTTTTGGAGCTCACCACCAAAGCAAACTTGTACAATTGGAAGGTTACAAGGACTACGAATTGGTGCCCTATCCCTCATCCCAAGGCTATGGTTAGATGTGTGGACACCCCTCTTCCATGGAGACCTAACAAGGTGTTGATTGATCAAGCCCTCAAGAGACCTCTGTTGCCTAACCTCCGGCATAATCCTTATCTTCCTCTTGCTCCATCTTCATCTCGGGGAGGTACATCCTTTACTCCTCCCTCTTCTTCTACTATTTCTACTATTGACTTGTCTCTTTTGCATGCAAAAATTGATTCCATATCGAATGTTCTAAACAGTTCACCTTTAGGGTACGATTTTTTATTAGGCTACTACTTTAATGCTAGACAAGTCTATGATTTCCATTTCATGAGAGGTATCCAACCATATCTTAACTATCTGTACCTACCGGTCCAACAGGGACCCATACCTCAGTGGGTGCAATTTGATGAGATCGTAGGCCCTAGGTTGTGTTACCCTTATTGGGAGGGGCTTAATTTACCTCCTCATGCTATTAGAGAGACCTCCCCGACCTCTTATGATTATTAGAGGCCGTGTGGATGTGATTTTACTTATGATCCAGCAAACCCTACCTCATTTCCTTCTCCTGAGACTTTTGGCCGTTGGGGGTTATCGGGCAAGTCGGTCCTTGATGATTGGTCCCACTATTTTGCTAGGGATAGAGCTTAGAAGGTGAGGAGGTTGAAGGGTAAGGGTCCTATGCTCATGGATGATGTTTTCTAGCCAGGTTTCTAGTCATGTTGGTGAGGGGAGTTCTCATTCTACCCCTTACTATAGTGCCGAGTGATACCATATTAGCTACCCTCCCTTTTATGCTTGTGTGCTTTTCTTTTGTTTCTTTTCCAGCTTGTAGCTTGGTTTTAGCTTTGGGGGGGGGGGGGGGTAGCTCATTTTTAGCTTGGGGGGATATTCTTATGTCTGTTGCACTTCTTTTGTCTCCCCCTTGCTTCTTTGGTTCACTTTTGCTTTATCTCACACCTAGTGTTTTTCTCTGCTGAAGATTTATGCTGCTGTCTGTTCCCTGCGATAGTATTCTGCTGATGCTTCTTGATTCTGTTATCTGTCTGTTGATTTCTGCTGCAGATGATATATTGATGTTCTAGTTCTTGATTTCTGTTTTCCTGATGATTGATTTCTGTTTGTTGATTCTTGATGCTGATAATTAATTGCTCTCTAATTGGCTGATTTTTCTCTCTGCTCTTTGATTCTCTGTGTCTGCTGCTCTGATAATTTCTGTCACCTATGATGCTATTTGATTTTGTTTGGAAGTTACTAACAATTTTGTTTCTGTATATAGCTTTATTTTTCTCACTTGGTTTATTATCCTTGCAATTGCTCTTGGAGTATCTTGACAGTTTGCGTTTGCTTTCTTTCTTATCATTTTATCAATACCCGGTGAGACCTTTCTCATTTTTCTTTATTTCTCTTTTATTTTCTTGGATGCATAGTTTAGGATTAGTTTTAGGAAAAGTTGAATGGTTCGAGGATGGATGCTTTTCACACCTATGGGATCATTGACGATGTTATCATTTGATCACTTGTTTGTCGATTGGGTATTACATGCTTTACTTGCATATTTGTTCCATTCTTTATTATCTTTCTTTTCCTTTAACTATGTTTTTCCTTTTCTCTTTTCTTATCTTTCATTTTTCTTTCCTTTTGTTTTTGGTTTTTGATATATTTTGAGGCTTTATTTGTCATTTTTTTTGTTTTTCTTTTGAATTGGACTATGTATTGCTTTTAAATGAATATATTCCTAAATGGTATGGCTATGCACGGTTTGAGAATATGCTTGGTTGACTCTATGATAGGTGTATGCTAAGGTAGCATGTTCTAGAACTAGGAGGATCATGAAACCAGATTCTACTTGTATGTGGCATGTTGGTAGTCGCTTCCTATGGTCGATTTGACACCTATAATGAGTTTTTGCTACATCCATGTGAAGTTCATCGTTTTTCAAGCCTTCTACATATTTTCCATGAGTAGCATGGATCCTTTACTATTGCGGACCTAATCTTGAATCTTGACTCATAATTCTCAAACACGAGACCGAACCATCTAGGGAGGACAAAGGCATCTTTTCGGGTGGTAATTTTTCTTTTTCTAGGTTTAATTTTCTTCTTTTAGTTCTTTGGGTTTACATTTGCCTTGTTGCTAACCATTTGAGCCTTCCCTTCTTTTCAAGCCACATCTTTAGAATTTTGAGCCTTTTGTTTCTTTTTGTTCCATTATTGGTTTTTGTAAAGCAAATGGTCATGTTCTTGGAATTTGTGGTCTATAAGTATGGATATTGGTTCCTTTTGTAAGCAAGCTTGTGTTTAGTGAATATTTCGTGAATAATGGTAAATGATTGATGGAAAAAGCCGGCCCAAGTTAAAGAGGCATGGACATTTGCTTTGAAATTTTTTAAAATAAACAATGAAAAACAAAAAACTAAAATAACAGTTGAAAATGAGAAAAATCAAAAATATTTTGATGTGACTCTTTTTCCCTACAAGCATTTAGGACAATTCTTTCTTTTAGCTTGGGGGTGAAGCGTTTACGCTTTTTGTATATATGCTATTGGATATAGATTTGAATAAGCTTGGGGGTATTAGTTTTTTTTTTTTGGTGACTTCTCGGTTTTGGTGTTGAGATTTGGCCAATATTTGGTTCATCATCTAGGTGTACCACCAAATTTTAAAACTTTAGCCTACCCCTAACCTTTTGCCTTTACGTTACAACCTTGGGGAAAGACCTTTGGACCTAGAGGTTGAGTCATATTTCGAGGGAGGGCATTATGAGTTAAAGCCTAGAGAGAGGGGATGCATAGTCAAGACGTCGTGTAGCCTAAAAGTATTTTTTTTCCGGCTCCTTCGAGGAGCTATTGAGATGCTCATTAGATAGAGGGAGATTTGTGACTATAGGAAGAACACGGTAAAATCAAACGGGATGAAGGTGAATTGTGATAAATAGTTCTCTATGCTTTGCATACTCTATGTTTCAATCAACCTCTGATATCTTGAAACGTGCATACCTCTATATGCTTAAGAAAGATGTTTATTCATTTGAAATGTGGTCATTTTGTAAAGTCCAATTCGTAAAGGTTTCAATTTTGTTTTTCTTACTTTTACTTTCCTTTTTGTGGTTTGCCTCATGTATGTTGGTGGAGAGTTATAGGTTAAGCTCTTAGGAAACCTTTACGAGACCTCACTCGTTCTCATAGGCGACTTTGGGGTTTAAAGGGCTTGTTGTAGCTAAAAACAATTGTGATTCCTACGATAGTGAGTCTTAGTGTATATTCCCGTCTTATGTCTTTCTTTTTCTTTTTGAATAAGTTTTTCATCCTTATTCTTTCTTGCTTTGTTTTGCTCAAGGACGAGCAAAAGTTTAGCTTAGGGGAATTTGATGAGTGTCATTTATGACACTCAATTGGTTCTTTTTAGGGTGAATTTCATGTTATTCTATAGCTCTTTTACTAGCTTTTCCTTGATTTTAATCTTTATTTCTTTTAGTTTTCATTTTCTTAGTTGGATTTCTTTCTTTATGCATTTCTTGGTTTATTTTGTTACTTTCTCTTTTATTTGCTTGCTTTCCTTTAATTTTCAGGTTAAGGTCGGTATCCAAGTTTCCTGAGGCCTTTTCCTAAGTTTGGCATTAATTAGGATGCCTAGTGGTCTCCCTTTGAAGCTCAAGAACGGAGAAGTGCAAGTTTCTAAAATACCTTGAGATGTGCATTCAAGCCGTGGGGGCATGATTTTTAGTCTCGAACCTGCAAACATGGAGTTTAGAAACTGCAAGGTTTCATGTTTATCAAGAGCATTAAGTGGAACACACGAGGAGCATCGGAATGATAGGGAAGATGGCTGCCTTGTTCCTTGGCGTGGGCGCGCTCGACTATGGCGCGGTCGGCGGCTTGGTGGCGCGAGCGCGCCTCTCTCGGGAGCAGGCGCGCTTCTCTTTGGCGTGGGCGCACCAGTTCAGGTCCTTATTCCGTACCCAGATTTGCGCGGCCGCTCTCTCTGTTGTTGTTTGTCGCGCCTGTTCGAGTTTATTTGGGGACGATCGAACGAATTTCTCTTAGTTAGTTTCACTATATATAGATTTCTTTCTATTTTTAGAGAGAGTGGAATTTTTCAAATATTAGAATAAAAATAGGTTAGTTTTTTAGAGAGAGAAACTCTAGTTTGTAGAGAGAGAAGTTCTTGGTTGATGATTGAAGATTGATGATTCCAAGTGTTTTTCTCCATTGAATTGAAGAAAGTTTGTATGGATTACTTTACTTTAATGCAATCTTAGTTTTTATCTCAATTTTTTTGTTAATTGTTCCAGTAAATTGACTTTTGAATTGGTATATTTTTTATTAATATGATGATGATGAATTTGTTGCTTAGTTTAGTTTTGATGAGGATTTCCATGAATAGTGAGTAGTTTTCTTGCTAGGGAATTGGTGAAGCATATATGAGTAATTGATTTATGCTAATTGGAGGAAATTGATGGAGTTGATGTTGTGATTAAATTAGTTGATTGATTATGTGCATGTGTGTGTTTCATTTAGGAGTGATCAACCTAAGTTTCTAATACTAGATTGCATTGTAGGTTCACATTGATACGGAAAATTGATTTGTGGCTTACATTTGTCGATTGAGTAGGTCTGAAAGTTTCCTAGCTAAAGTCTCTTGTAGTTGGCGCTAGTTTGACCTTTAGGAGATTAGCCTACTATATTCTTTTGATTGCTTAATCGATTTTCCCTCGCAACACTTGACTTAGTCTTCTCCAATCCCAATTAGTTGAATTAATTACGAGTATATGTGGATCCGTACCCTAGTGCTTGATAAATTTGATTTTCGTTTTGATTATTTGATTGGTAGAATAGACAAACCTCACCTCATTTGCTTCGAAATAGCTTAGCTTTGACTTTAGCATTCACCTCCCATTCCTAGTGGTTCGACCCTCGCCTTACTCTATGCTTGGTATAGGTGTGTGTTAAGAGATTATAAATTGTGTTTTGACCAAGGGTAGATTAGTTTTCAATGACCTTGTCTCGCCCTAGATCATCTAGGAAATAGCCTATTGAGTGACTACAATTTCTTGTTCTATTTTCCCTCGCATTGCTTTGTTAATTGAATCCTCCCAAATTAACAAGATTGTTAGCAATGCATGTGGATCCTAAGTTCCCTAGTGTTTGATATTGAATTCTAATTGATTTTCCTAATTGATTTGATTTCCATAAGTGTAACCAACCTACACTCTATTCTTCGGAATATCTTAGCATTGACCTTAGCACTTCGTCCTTCCCTTGGGATTCGACCTAGACTTACCCTATACCTCGGGTCGGTTTAGTTTTATAAATATTTTTTTGCCAGAAAATCTAGACCCCAATGACATAGATTCACTCGCGTGTAAGATTGGTCTTTCTTAAAGGAATGTTGTAGGAAAAGTGTCCAACAAACAACATGATTGGAGTAGTGAAGCAATTTATCCATCTGGCTGGCAGGCTGTTGGATTAGTCTTGTACCACGCCCTTAAGGGTGGCCGGGAAGCACCTACACCAAGTGGCATCATCAGCACATTGTAGGTACATCAGGTTTCTATACGAAGTGATGTGATCCATTGGGTTGCCCGAACCATAATAGGCACCCACAAGTACACTCTTCACCTTCACGGGGTGAGGAGAGCTAAGGATCTCTTGAGAGAACGAAAGCGGCTTGTCTTCAAGATTAAGCAGATGCATTTGCCAATTGATGGGTTGAGGTTGTCCGGCCAGACCGCCCAGGTAAGGAACCTTGTCGAACGGATGGGTGAATTGTCCATACTGTCCAACGACATTAGGATTGTGCGACAGAAAAACATTAAAATCTTGAGGAATTTGATATTGGACTAGTTGAATTGGTTAAACTGGAATGGGAGTTAGAGTATGAGCAGTTTGGCTCTTGCTAGTCCTTGCCGACTTGGTATGTTGGGAAAGAGAGTAGTTAGAGAATTCATTCAGCATTATGGGAGCAGAGGCCGTGTCCGACTGGGCATCCCGCTCGAGCCACTTGTGCCGAATGTACTCCCTAGCATCCCTCCAATGTTAAGACGGCTCAGGATCCTCCCTTTGACGTTGTTTGGTCTGCCCCCTATCTGATTGGGTTTTCTCAAGGAGCCTTAATAGATTCGTTCGTGGCACCCTAGGAGACCTACCATGCGGCCGGCAAAAATGGGGCATTGCCATCATCTTCAACGTTAGTTGCCTTACATTGATTTCTTCTTTGAGCGCCATTGTCCACCCTTCCAGACGGTTGTCTGGAGGTGGACGACCTCTTTTCTTCCAACTCCTTTTGAAGCTTCTTTAGAGCGACCTTTAGGGAGGCAGCAGTAACTGGTAGATCCTCGACATCATGGAATGTGGCGATCAGAGCATCATTGGAATTAATTATTGTAGTTGTATCCTCTACATGACCTTCCTAAATAGGATCAGGACCGGCATTAGGTGTCAAACAGTCTATTTCGATTATGAATGAGTATCCCCACAAACCGTTTTTTTTTAAATCCCTCTAGACACCGGTCACATACAGCCGGCAAGAAGACTTGACACATGCAAACCAACGAATATTCCGTCACCGGAATATTACCCTACGACGATTTAGTATGTAATGGAAAAAGGGAAAGGCTAGAGGGAGAAAGTAGAGAGAAGCTGAAACGTTTAGTGCTAAATTAATTTTTATGTAACAATCCAACCCTTCTATCATAAATGATTGGGGTATTTATAGGGGTGGAAATTTGAGCCCCTTTAGGTTTTGCGCCCTAAATTTCCGTGCCTTGATTGGCATCGCAATTAAGTGTTGACACGTGTCAATTGACGATGCCATTTTGCGGCTTTTATAGGAATCTCGATATTTGGGCTCTGATGTAAGAAAGGCCCCTTTTTCTCTTATTTAAGGTGCTCTTTGTGAGCTTGTTACACATGTCATCTTCCCATTAGGACACGTGTCACCCTTTGATTGGGCCACGTGTCACTATGGGATTGGACCACGTGTAAGGGGTATTTTTACCCTAAACAACCTCCACAATCTTAGCAAAAGCTATCGAAGATCGCCCATCTCGTGTCATATTCTCAAATCAAATGATAACCTCCACAATCTTAGGGAAAGCTTTCAAAGATCGCTTCATCTTGAAATGTCTTTCTTAAATCCAAGCGAGAGACCTTTTAATCTTAGATCCCTCCCCGTCGAAGATTTTTTCATCTTTAGTCTTCAATTTTTGTCGTTACTCCAAGAAGTAATGGACCTTTCTATATCTGGAAAGTTCATCATAAGAACCATATCTAAGATTCTTAAAGTCTTCATATTGATTCGTAGAAATCTTCCATCTTAGGTTTCCTTTTGTGATTATAATCAATCACTACTCAAATGTTCTTAATCAATTTTCAAGTCTACTTCATTCGATTGTCATCAAGATGATCATCAATCAAGTTATAATCAGGGTGACTACTAATCAAAGGTGTAATTTCAAAGCTGTTCATTTGACACAATCGTCGTCAGGCTGATCCTCAATCAAGTTGTAATTGGGCCTGATTACAAATCAAATAAGAATCAAATGCTCATTAAGAGGCTTAAATGAGTTAGTCGTGGACAAACCAATCGAAGTTGTGAGACCACCGAAGGCTGACGCGGGCAAATCAGAGCCACCGTGCAACAACAATACTTTCATAGAGCGACATGTTTGTTGCACTGCGTCAGGGTACATTGCGCTGCGCCAAGGTGCATCGTGTTGCGTTATTTTGTTTTGCAATGCGCTTATATCCAAATTAGAGCTTTTTCTACTCGTTTAGCTTTGGAAGTGATGTACCTTCATGTATATTTTAGACTATAGGAGTTCGTTCATGTTTAGGGTTGATCTACCTAAGGCTTGGTGTTATTTAACTCATTGTGACTCGATGTGTTTTAGCACATGTGTTAGACTTAAATCAAGGTGCAAACTCGACTCGGTGATGACTCAATATGACATGACTCGACGTACATGAATCGTGTGTGTATTGTATTGTAAAAAGTTAAAATTTTCCGTCATTTTTGTGGAGGGTACCGACTTTCTCCCGAAAAATAAAGGCGCAAAAAGGAAGAAGTTAAGTTTTTGAGTTTTTGCGGTGCATGTGGAATGAGTTAAGCCAAATGTATGCGTTAATTTTGTATCACAAAGTGCAAGGATTAATTCATCCTAGGCTATCTCAATTGTTTACTCGATGATGAAAGTATTTGGGTAACTTAGGCACGGAGGCTAAGCCCTTCATACTTTGTGATGCAATGATGTTTATAAGTGATGATGATACGACAAGGCATGCTTCAACGTTGTGTTAAAATTTCATGACAAAAGGTTCCTAAGGAAGGATTATTTGTATATGTATCTTTGATGTGTCCAAAAGTGACACTAAGTCTAAGCTGCAAAGGCTAAGTGTAAGGAAAAGTATTTTGAAATGAGTCAAATAGTGGTGACTCTTATGCTACGTAAGCTAATAGTGTAGGGATCAAGCCCCCAAGTCTAGCTCTAAATGGATATGATGAGCATAGGAGATCCTTTGATATGATCATCCATGAATGTGTGTATAAATGAATGCATTTTATTATGGCCACACCTCAATGTGAGGTTTCCTACTTATCCGTTAGGTATCAGGTCGAATGTAGCTCTAGCCGAACCTTACATAAGTATGTGTATACATCAAAGAGGTCTTTTTAGGGTTGTAACATGGTTAGGCTGAAGGTTGAAGAAGAAGGAGATAAAGGCTCAAGACCCTAAATAAACCCTCGAGGTGTGCAACCTTGCTTTTGAATCTTTGTATTTGTATGCTTGAGATTTGTCACTTTTGAATTCTCTTTTACTTATATTTTTTTTTCTCTTTATTTTGCCTTTGCATTTTTTATTTTGAACCTTTTTTGATAAGTGTGGGCAATCCCGATCATGCGGTCTATCACTCACCTGACATTCATGTTTCTTTGGCACGGTACAGAGCACTCGATGAGTAACACAATCTGAGACGTGTTCATATTTATGACATGTTCATATCAATGACATTGGAACACTTGGCCTTTTGTACACTATTATTGTTTCTATTTATTTTTTTGCTATTTTTAATCACTCAGGATTTTATATTTTCATAAGTTTCACACTATCCTTTCCCAAGGTATGGTAGATATGGGTTGAAAAAATAAAGTTCTATCTTTAAACGAGGCTCAAAGTGGTTTGTCAAGAAATGTTGTATAGTTGAAGGGTGCCTCAACTCAATGGTATATACCTTGTTCTTAATTCGATATGGATTTATATTTTTTATTTTTTTTAATAAAATGAAATGATCACATGCAAGAAAATAAATGCTCATTTTATTTTATATTTTTTGAAAGTGAAGGGTAAAAAAACAAACGCTAAGAAATAAATTCAAGAGGATTAAGGGTACCTATGCTAGACTTGTTGTGAAAGGGTTTGGAAAAAGAAGAAAAATGAAGTCACGAAATCTTGTTGTTGAAGCTTGCCTCGTATCTTGTGCTTCATCATCACTTGGTCTTCTTGCGAGCTTGAGGAATGGGAAGCTTGTTATTGTCTATCAAATCTTGGATGGCGTTTTTTTTTTTTGCTTCAACTAGCTCTCAGTAGTATAACCTCTACCTTGATGGTACTTGTAATGTGCGTTTGGGTTCTAATGGGAGTAATGAGTCCTTTGGTCTGGAGTCGTTGAAAGGTAGTATCATAGCTCATCCTAATAGGAGTGAACTCTTTCCTTAGTTTCTTTTTAGGTCCTTGATTATCCATGGCTAAGACTTCATTGAGGTCAAAGGTACTAACATTGTGACCAGAGTGGGCGTTTTTGGAAGAAGAAGAATTGTCGCTCTTTTTCATTTTCCAGCTATTGTTGTTACTATTATTACTAGCTTTTTTCTTTGCAAGGTCACCATCAATTTCAATACCTATGTCATAGATGGCCTTTAAAGAATTTAAATTGTGTTGATATTTCAAATGCTTTGAATACTTTTCTTGGAGGTTCTTGATGAACATCCTTACAGACTCCTTTTCAGTAGGAACTTTGACCATATTAGTGGAAGTTTCCCTTCACTTGTTGAAGAAAGAGGTGAACCCTTTGTTTTCTTTTTACTTTAGCATCTCAAGTCTTCCATGGTCAGTTTCAACTTGAATGTTACATTTTTATCTATCGATGAAAGCGTTTACTATTCCATCCCAAATAGAGATATTCTCTTTATCAAGAGAAAAGAACCATTGTTGCCAAACGGTTTCAAGAGATAAAAAAAACAAAGAGTGAAAGACTTTCCTATCAATCCCCTTAATGTTCATTATGATTTCAAAAGCTCTTAAGTGGAAATAAGGATTGTCAGTAGGTTTGAAGCTAGGGATGTCAGTGGCATTGAACTTTCGTGGAAGAAGCACCTTGTCCACCGAGACCTCGTGTGAGCTAATGCCCTGGAACTTTTAGTCATTGAAGAGCTTGTTAAAGCTTTCCTCCATTTTTTACATCTGTTGCTGTCTCGCAGGGTCAGTGACTTGAAGAGCCATAGTCTTCACCATGTCAGTTACATTAGCCAAGTCTTGCCTAAGTTCATTGACTTCTTCTTGAGTTTCCAATATCCTCTTAGCCTGTTTATTTTGACAAATCGGTTTATCAAAAAGTATTACTTGGACGAAAATGTTTTCCTTGATTAGCTTGCCTTCTCTTCTTGACCAAGTGTTGTGGAAAAGGAAGTTAGGGATACTTTTTATTAATTATTTAACTGAAACTCGATTAAACATGCACAGATGGAGAAAGATAATGGAATAATGAAGGGAATGATATGCATAGAGGAAGTATGTGGAGTGTGGAAAGACGATGTAGATGGAGATATGCAGCAAAATTTAGGAATAATGTGGACACCTAACTTAATTGACGGAAAGGACGACTCATGCATGAACCTAAGACGTGGTCATTGTATAAAAAGAGTATGTGCAAACTGTGTCAATACTTGTTAGTGTAAGTGATATGTTTAAGACTCGTGTTATGGCCGTGGGACTAGACTATGTGACTAGACTCAAACAAAGACTAAGCTAAGACTTCACGTATGTGGACTAAACTGGACAGGCTATGGTATTTATGTCATAACCTTCGATCTGTGACTCTAAATTGAATGAAACCAACACCAAATTAAAGATAAAACTCGGAGCTACAGATCCATAGGTTGTACAACTCGAGAATACTTCTAGAAATCCGGCTATGACCAAAACACGTTGCCATTTGTGCAGTATACGGGAATACAAAATCCGGGTTGACTCAAAGGAACTATGACTTGATTTTAGAAATATTTATTAGCTCAAATAAATTAATCAATTAATTAGGCAAAGTCCTTTAGTCTTTAGTCAGTTTATTTAAGCATATTCCTAAACACGAGTCAAACCAAACGGTTAGTTTAATCACATGTAAGTACGCACAAGCAAATATAGCACAAGCAGGTAAATAGTCACAATATGATGCAATGAGTTTGCAACCTAACCATGGCTCTAGTTCTCTAAAATTCAAGGATAAGGGTTTGTCAAAGAGGGTCCATGGTTACCCATCCGGGTGCACCGCACGGAAGCCTTACCTTTGGAAGGGTTGGCGCGTGTGGATAGGACCCCGCGAGTTAAACTTGCTTCCACGATTTGGTGAATTCACAAACTCGGATGTACCATTCGTTTCCATGAGCGTTCGATTGGGTAGATGGAGCGTGAATTCCCAGAGGGCTATGGCCATATGTAGAACACATATTGTTTAAGAAAAGTGAGAAAAACCCAATCAGGAAGTAGAATCAAACGAACAGTACTAGAATCGGTCGAAACAAAGAAGGTAGATTTCTTGCTCGGTATTGGAAGAATATGGCGCGATACAACAGGGCATGTACTAGACAATAGCCCTGTCACTAAATGACATTGCAGTCGCACGAAAACAAAGCCATCGCATGGCGTTTAACTTTTTCTCGGCGTTCCTACATTCCTAAACAGATTTCTATTCTTTGAATTTTTTGATTTTTCGATCCTTTTTGTGAAAGATATTTCCCAAATTTTCTACGTGTAAAAATTCTATGTTTTTAACGCATTACGGATGGTCTATTCGATGTGGAATTCTTTTATGCATATGTCAGTAATGTCAATAAAAATTACGCACATAAATATACTTAGAATGTTTCGAGTCTCATCCACTCATTCTAAATTATTGCCAAAATAAATTTTAGGAATTAAAAAAGAAATCCTACCCTATGGAGTCGCCCAAAAACTGTAGGGAATATTTTAAGCATCCCACACTTGAGCCTCATTATGATCATACACTTAAGCATGGTGGCATCCAAAGGGAAGGAAGCTAGAGCAAAAGAGTCGTCAACAAGTTTTAGGAACTTGTAAACCGTTCACAGGGTGAAGGTTACACCCCTTCACGATCCATGAGATCGCTAACTCCATAGTGGTCTTGAACCATGACTGGATATTCGGGGATGATGGTACAAATCTAACCTAAAAGACATAGAACCTCCCCTAAAAATAGGCCATGCACTATTCTTCTCATATTCATGTGCACTTTGTGACTAACATACAATCAATATATTAACCCAAAACCTGTTTAACCTATGTTGGTTGAATATTAATGGACAAACAAATCTATCATTGGCGATCACTTGAATTATAATCATATTAACCTAAATTCGGTTATTAATTATCTTATTAAGCCTGATTACAAATACAGATTCCCTTTAATCTTGCAAGAGAGGGCGTGATCAAGCAATAACAACAATATCAAGCAACATAGTCATTACAACAATCATCACTATAATAATAGTCTCATCAAAGAATAATATTAGCGAGATCCTAGGCATGATACTACCAAGATTAATAGAAAATCCTAGCATGTCACTAAGCAATAAAAATAAAACCTTTAGCCCAAACATGATAGAAGAAAGAATAGGAAGCAACCTAAGCATGATACTAGCAACATACATGACATTAGAAATATTAGTTATTACCCTAAACATGATACTAGGAATTAATATAATCTAAGCATGCTTTCTATATCAAAAGAATAATTAAAACAACTTACTTTAATGCCTCGTATCTCTTTAAAATAACAAAATACACACGTCAGTAATTTCAAGAAAAATATTAAATCAAACAATTAAATAATCGAAATAGGGATTTGGGACCAAACCCTCAGAAATTATCAACCTTTCACGTCTAGGGCGAAGGCAAATTCAAACTTGGCTAGATGTGTCTAGAAATTGCGGATGCGGAATTATTTTATTTGAAAAGGGAAGGCTTATAAAGAGAGAGAAAGAATAATCTGTAGCTTATTGATATGTCTATTTTATATAGTATTTTACCCCCGTTCCTTCGTCATAATTAGTAGTGTTTTTGGCTCTTTAGAGCCACTTTTATTACTAATTGGTGTTTTCTAGTGTTTTCGTAGATTTGGTTGACTTTTATTGGGATTTGCACTTTTGGAGCATTTTCCCGAGATATTCTGGAGTATCTACGAGCATTGGAGAAGAACGACCATCCTTTATAGCCTAGGGCCGGTTAGAGCCATCGAACTAGTGATTAAAGGCTTGGTATATGTGATACCGGGGCATTTGGACCGAGTATTAAAGGCCCAAAGTCGAAATTAGGATTGGTCTAAAGAATTGGAGCCCAATCGAAGTATAAAGAATAGCCCAAGAGTGCCGCCTGGCCAATAGAGGACCCGCTTGAAGGTGCGCCCGGCCGGGCGGGGAAGTTAAGCTGGCGCCCAAACTCGCGCCCGGTCGGGCGCGAGAGACATACCTGGGAGTAAAATGGGGGTCCCGATCGGGCGCGTGTCATTATTAGGTGGTTTAATCGTCGTTTAAGTTTATTTTAGTGTAGGATTCTTGCTGAACATAAATACTTTTCGGTTAAGCAAGTTTAGCATCTTCTTTCACACCTTCTTAATTCTTCTCTTAGTGTTTCTCTCTCTACTTAGCTTTTAGATTAGTTTCTATCTCTAATATTTTGTTCTTAACTCTACTCTTAATTCCAGATTACTTTGGTAACGATTTCTTCCACTTTAATCTCAGTTACTTATTTTAGTTCTTTCATCATGTCTTATTTTATTGCTTTGATTAGTTTAGATTTAATTATGTGTGAGTAGTTTTATTTCTAGGGTTTGTGGGGATCCATAAATCATATGAAGTGGTAATTTATTGTTGTTGATTATCAATGCCAAATTAATTTCCTATTGATTGATTTAATGCTTTGTGACTAGATTAGGCCTGATCTTTTATGCATGAGTTTTACAATATTGATTCGAGATTCTAGAGAGGAGAATTGATGTTGAGGTCTAGTTTCAATAGGCAGGTTAGTTTATAAATGGTTAAGTCGAGAATTGAGAGAAGAGATTTAATACCGGTAGATTAATTTTGTGATTGTAATATGTAGCGAAAGCCCTTTATGATCTGATTACTTAATGCATTAATGTTTGATTATTATGCTTTACCCTGGAATGTTATTTATTGGTGAACCTATGCCTTAGGCCTTCTATTCATTTTTTTCTCTATTCTTTTTCTTCCCTACTTTTACTCATATAGCTTAGTTATCCTTTGATTATAATATTTTGGTTACTTTATAATTTAGATTGCTTGAATTAATTAGGAATAGAAAGACCAGTTTTCCTGTGGATTCGACCGTACTTCCTTATCTATTATTTGTTAGAGGTTTTAGGAATTATTTTTGATTAGGTGATACGACTTTAGCCTGTCAAAATTTTGCACCTTTGCCGGGGAGACAGTTTTATTTTTATTTCAGATTATTTTTGTACTCTAGGTTATTTCTTTTTGTCTCTGAGAACGTTAGTTCTTTGAGGCAAGTCTCATATTTGCTTTTAGTTCTTTGTTTATGCCCAGGTGTTCAAGATCAGATTACATCCCATTCGATCCTAAGATTGAACGATCCTTCCATAGACAAAAGAATTTCTACAGGCAAATCTTGTCGGGTTCTGGTGATAATTATAATCACCGAGACCCTCCAACTGATTTTAGAGATTCAGAGGTATCTTTTGATCCAGAATCAGAGATGGCGATACCTAAGAAGCTTAGTGATTATTCACAACCAAAGCTTACAGATTTTCCACACCTTACTCCCACTCCAGCTCTTGATCTGGTACAATTCGAGATTAAACCCCAATTTATCACGAAGATAGAAAGGAAGCAATTTAGTGGAGCTAAGGGTGAAGACCTAAATCTTCATATTGCAGACTACTGTCTGTACTATAATACCATCAGGAAAGATGGGGTCACACAAGACAAAATCAGGGAGATTCTCTTTCCTTACTCTTTAAGTGGAAAAGCCAAATTATGGTTTAATGGATTAAATAGAACTTCACTTGGTATAACCGACTGGGAAACTCTTGTTTTGAATTTTTATAGCAAATATTATCCTGTAGAGAGAACAACTGTACTGTGGAGTGCTATTCAGGACATTTCCCAAGAGGCTGATGAAACTTTATATGAGGCTTGGGAGAGGTTCAAGGATCTACAAAGAGAATGCCCCCACCATAATTAGGCACAATGGCAGTTGATCCAAGCCTTTTACAATGGGATTGGAAATTGTTCTAGAATAATATTGGATTCTGCAGCTAGTGGGAGGTTTATGAACCTTAATGTTGATGATGCAGGTCAAGTTATTGAAGATATGGAAATACATAATTCTCAATATGGGAATCCCAGAGGCTTTGCTAATAAAGGGAAACATAGTGTCGACTCTGTATCCTTTTTACAAGCTCAATTAACCTTTATTTGCAGACACTAGATAATCTTAGTACTGCAAATGTAGCTTATATTTCTGCAATTAATAATAATGCTAATGAGGCTTTCTGTGAAAATTGTGGAATTTTAGGTCATTGGGAGCAAGATTGTAGGAGTTCCGTGGAGCAAGTCATTGCCTTTCAAGCTTATAAGTAGAATAACTCATACTCCAACACCTACAATCCTGGGTACCAAAATCATCCGTACCTTTCTTATCAGAGCACCAATTTAAAAATCCACCACCTCCACAAGAATCACAGGCGCCACAAAAAACTCAGCAGAAATACTACCATCCCAATGCTGGCCAGAAGAACCAACCACAATAACCCTCCGACCCTGCTTTGGTAGAGATTAGAGCGATGCTGGTTAATATGCAGAAGCACATGGAGAATAGAGATGCCCAAATTGATTCGATCCTAACACATAATAAAATTGTAGATAATCAAGTTGCGCAAATTTCTACTACTCTGCAAGCCCGTTAACAGGTAGCCCTCCCAGCACAGCCGACCAGGCCTACGGATCAAGCCTAGGAAATTTCTCTAAGGAGTGGGTTCAAACTATGAAGGGCCCCCTATGCCTAGAGATGATGAACCTGTTTTAATAAATAATGCTAATCTTGATTCCATTAAACCTAACAATGTAGCTAATAGCCCTGCAGGGCTAAAGAGTAATACTAATATATCTGATTTTACATTGCAGGGTACGACTCCAGGGAAGGTAGCAGCTCCAGATAAGAGCAGTAATATTCCTAAGCCAGTTATCAAACTTCCATTCCAAATCGTCACTTGAAAACAAATTTGGATAAGCAGTTTGGTAAGTTTCTTGAGATGGTTAAAGGTTTGCAGGTAACAGTTCCTTTCACTGAATCAATTACCCAAATTCCTGCATATGCAAAATTGATGAAGGAAATATTGACAAGAAAAAGGTTTATTAGTGAGGTAGGGACAGTATCTTTCACTGCAGAATGTAGTGCCGTACTTCAAAATAAATCTCCACCTAAACTGAAAGATTCGGGTAGTTTTTCTATCCCTTGTCATATTGGCAATATAATTACTGATAATTCATTATATGATTTGGGCACTAGCGTTAGTGTTATGCCATTATCTGTGTGTTCTAAGTTAAATATGGGTAAATTAAAAGTTACTGATATTACTCTACAAATGGTCGACCGTTCTTTTAAATACCCCTTAGGTCGGTGTTTTAGAGGATGTTCCTGTTAGAGTAGGTAAATTTTATATACCTGTTGATTTTGTTGTTCTTGATATGGCTGAGGATATGCAAAACCCAATTATTTTGGGTAAACCATTCCTTAACACTGCATGAGCAATTATAGATGTGAGATGTGGCAAATTGACACTATCAATAGGGGATGATAAAATTATTTTTAACCGTAATAATACCTCTAAAAGCCCCATGACAGAGGAGAAGTGTTTTAGTGTTGATGTGGTTCAAAATTATTCTAACAAGCCCGAAGCTCTTGTAAAAGATCCCTTGGAGGAGGTATCTTGTGTTACATCCTTTACAGATGAAATAGACAAATGGCAAAAGGGAGTTGATGCAATAGAAAGAGCCCTCTACACTGTCAGTCTTGGCTTTGAGGATGAGAAGGTGGAATTAAACAAGCAAGCTATGGAAATTGAGCCTACAGTAAGTGTTCCGCCAGATCGAGATGCAAGTGCTAAATGAAGTGACAATTTAAAGCAACCATCGATCAAAGAGAGATCTTTTTTGCGTAGCATTAAAGAACCCCTTGTCCAATTCAAGGAGGATCCACCAGATAAGGTGAATTGGCGTTCCACAGGGTATGTGAGGAAGCCGCGTCATGGCCTAAACACCAATCGACCGGGTGAGAAACCACCCGACCAAGCGTTAGGCCAAGGGTCCTAGTTCTTATACTTGGTAAAAAGGTCGTGCGGGACCTAGATAAACCAACGCTTTGCGGGAGGCAACCCATATTTTAATGCTTTTTAGACAAGTTTTTATTTTCTTTTTCTTGTGAGAGGAGGGAATCTAATGAGTTTTTGTGCAGGTTTGAAGGAAAAGAGTTAGCCAAAAATTGAAGAAAAGAAGAAAGACAAAAATCGTCCAAGCTAGCCTTGGGCCCGATCGAGCGAAGCTCGCCCGATCGGGCGCGAGAGCAAGGGTTCAAAAATTGTAATTTTTGCCCGATCGAGGGAAGGTCCGCCCAACCGAGCGTGAAAGTTGAGGTACACGGACATTTTTTTACCGCCCGATTAGGCAAAGGGCGCCTGACCATGCGTGAGAATAGAAGATTTTTTAGTCATCAAATCGCCTGACCGGGCGCGAGAAGAGTATAATTCAAGAACCAAAGTTCGCCCGATCAGGCAAAGCACCGCCCGACCGGGCGCGACATTTTGAATAGCCGGCCCCTTTCTTTTCTTCCTTCTTTCTTCTTCTTCCTCCTTTCTTTCTTCATTTCTCTTTTCCTCCATAACTTTCTCTCTCTAAAACCTTAAAATCTCTACCTTTTCTCTAAGATCTTCTCTTCATTACTCACCCAAAGTCAAATTTTTTTACATATTCCTTCTCCTCTCTTCATCCTCTACAATCATACATAAAAATCTTCAAGTTCCAGTCAAATAATTTTTATACCCATTCTCAAAAATGGCGGCAAAGAGGGCAATAACAATTCTAGGGGGAAGCTCAAGCCAACAATACGACCCGGCGTTGCAACTACCACAATGGCCAACGATTAAGATATCAACCCTAAAACAGAAGAAAAAGCTTGAGCAGCTCTACGAGCGAGAGGTAATTCCTTCACGGTGGTTACACCGCCCTTCTCTTGAAACATTGGGATTATATGACTATGTTAGGAGATTTTTGAACGATATTGGTATGAGTAAATTTGTTGATATGCATTATTCCACTTATCGTGAATTAACATGTGAATTTCTTTTATCTTTACATGTTCATAACCATAAAACTGGGCCAAAATTGATATTTAGGTTAAATGATAGAAATATTACTTTAACTTTTGTTGATTTTTGTAAATTATTTGATTTGGAACCTGATTTGCCTCCCAATGGCATGCTGAATATAAAATGGATGATATTTATACTGTTTTAACTGGTTTGCCGGCGCCTAACGCCCAACATGCTAGTCCTAAACCAATTCATCACCCCGTCCCCAAAATATGGCAAAGATTTGCGGGTGTTAACTTTTTAGGTAGGAACGAGCCCCAAAACTTTTAGACTAATGAACTTGCTTTTATTGGCCATTATGTGTAAAGGTTCGGGAAGCTTAACATAGCTAGGTATATCATCCATCACTTAGCTAGGCATGCCACATCTAGTAACGCCGCTAGTATCCCCATTCGTCTAGGTGGCCTTATCACTAGGATAGCTATTAAGAAGGCCGGTTTTGTAGCGATTAGACCCCACCAGATGACTAACTGTGGACCAGATATCTACATGACCACTAGGTACCTGGAGGAGTTGGGTTGGGTTTGATTGGATAGTGAGCAGACCCCCCACTGGTGTATTAGGACCGGGATTGAGCAGCCATTGCCTATTTTTCCCCTACCTAGTCCTGACTTGACCGCCTTTTCCCCCGGGAAAGCGTCCGACATGTAAGACCTATTAGTTCCCCATGCTAGGGGGCAAGCACCGCCAGTACCACAACCCTTCCCACCACCCCAGCCTAAGCCCGAGGTTGTGCGTTCACCACCTCGAATGTCTCACTCTGTCCCCCATGTGGACTCTGACCTAGTTTGGGACTTCTAGAGTATAGGCCAGACTTTAGGCCGTATTGAGCATTCCCACACTGACCTTAGGAGGATGGTAGGCTCCATTGACCATAGGTTAGGATACCTTAAGAGGAACCAGGGTAAAGCTCTTTACCCTATATATGATGATTATGCTCGTCGGGGCAACATTCTTGACGATGCCATTTACCCTGATTGGTTTCACCCTCCACCCTAGGGATACGATAGGGATCCCACTGCCCATGGTATTTATACTGACTATTATGCCTTCCATGGGTACGGCCAGGACATTCCTTTCGGGGGACCGGCGGGGGGGAGTTTTCACGCTGATTATTTTGGTGGTAGCTCTTCCGGTGTAGGTGGCAGCGGAGGTGGAGGATTTGGCTCCATGGATGAGGATGATGAGGATTAGCCATGCTGGGCTAGTTCCCGAGCCAATGAGGACATTGTCTGATTCTGGCTTGGGGGAGATTTTGGATTTGGTATCTTTCTTTTTCTCTTCTCTTTTGTTTTTGGTGTTTTTTCGTAGATTAGATTTATTGCTTTCTTCTATGAAAATTACAAAAAAATTTGAAAAATAAAAAAAATCCAAAAATACGTTCCAATGAATTGTAAATCATGCTTTCCTGTGCCCCATGCTTGGAAAATATTGTTTTGATTCTTTGTATATGATGATAAACTTTGTGGATTTGTTGATCATGATTTGAAGTTTTATTGCTTAGATGTCCTAACATGCGTCAATTTTGTCCAATTGCTTGTGAATACAGTGCTTGACTAGTTGATTTGGTTAGCAATTGTGTGATAGTTCTTGGTATGTCAATGAATTTGAGTATTGGTTTGCAACTATAAGTAATGTTTATATGACTCGTTATTATGCACATTAAGGAGGACAAAGGCATTTTTTTCTTTTAGGTAGCCTCCAGATGATTGTAGATACATTTTTTCCCTTCTTGCTACCCATGTTGTTGCTTGTGCCCTTTTATTGTTTATTAGCCACATTACAAGTCTGTTTTGCCCCATTGGTTACTACTCCCAAGTTCGGCTTGGCGGAGCTATTAGTGAGTGAGGTGAGGTAGTTTGTAGTGTGCTTATTATTTGCACAATTTGGGTGGGTTTTGAGAAGTTATTTTGTTTTTTATCATGTTTATTTTTTGATGAGTTTGAAAGCTATATCTTTTGAAAAAAATAAAGTATGATGTTATAAAAAAAAAGAGAAGTTCAAGAAAAAAATAAGTGAAAAGAATAAGTGAACTTCAAAAGAATAAAAGAGAAAAAGGAAAAAAATTGTTCAATGTTCAAATGTTCTAGTTGGAGGGTGATATTTAGATGATGAGTTTCAATGAGAAATTCAAGTTTGGAATATAAAGTGTTTTATTTCACTCTAATTCTTCGTTATTATATCTTTATGAGTGAAATTTGTAAGTGTTGGGATTGTTTGATATGTTTGGAGTAGTATTTGGTGGATCTTTTTTTGGAGTTGGTTATGTTGGAGATGTTGATCATTATTTATTTTGATCATGGGTTTTATTAGGATTCGCTCCCTTTAAGCATAGCTTTTCTCTCACTTATTCACAAATGTTTCTTACCCTTTATCCTAGCTTTACATTACAAGCTTTAAAGACCTTCCGACCTTTGTGCATAGAGTTGTATGAATGTGAAAGTGTAGTTTATCAATGCAAGTTATGATTTGACATATTTCGAGTCGACTAGTAAGTTGAGTGTACATCTTTTTTATGCACACGAGAGTGTGAGTTGGGAGGGCATTGTTCACATTAAAGGGGTTGGTTGGAGAGCGATCAAGTACATCTTTTACTCGCCACGTAAATGAGAGTTGAGTGTGTGAGCACTAGTCTTGAATTCTCTATGCTCTTGTGGTTTGCTCTATTTGACAATTGTTAGGGAAGATTGGTAATTGGATGAATTTTATTGGTTGACTTTGAAGCATGTTTATTAGATTTACCTTGAGTTGTTTGTGCTTGATTTTTACTTTTTTGGGTGAAGCATATTTATTTATTCATTGATGAGATCTTTGCTTAGGGACAAGCAAAGGTTTGGCTGGGGGAGATATGTCTATTTTATATAGTATTTTACCCCCGTCCCTTGGTCATAATTAGTAGTGTTTTTGGCTCTTTAAAGTCACTTTTATTACTAATTGGTTTTTTTCTAGTGTTTTCTTAGATTTGGTTGACTTTTGTAGGGATTTGTACTTTTAGAGCATTTTCCCAAGATATTCTGGAGTATCTACGAGCATTGGAGAAGCACAACCATCCTTCATAGCCAAAGGCCGGTTAGAGCCATCGAACCGGTGATTAAGGGCTTGGTAGATGTGATACCGGGGCATTTGGACCGAGTATTCAAGACACGAAGAGGAAATCCGGATTGGCCCGAAGAATTGGAGCCCAATCCAAGTCCAAAGAGTAGCCCAAGAGTGTTGCCCGGCCAATAATGGTCCCGCCAGAAGGCGCGCCCGGCCGGGCGGGGAAGTTAAGCTAGCGCCCAAACTCGCGCCCGGCCGGGCTCGAGAGACATACCTGGGAGTAAACAGGCGGGCCCGATTGGGCGCGTGTTATTATTAGGCGGTTTAATCGTCGTTTAAGTTTGTTTTAGTGTAGGATTCTTGCTTTATATAAATACTTTTCCGTTAAGCAAGTTTAGCATCTTCTTTCACTGTTTCTTAATTCTTCTCTTACACTTTCTCACCCTACTTAGCTTTTAGATTAGTTTCTCTCTGTAAAACTTTGTTCTTAACTCTACTCTTAATTCCAGATTACTTTGGTAACGATTTCTTTTACTTTAATCTCAGTTATTTATTTTAATTCTTTCATCATGTCTTATTTTATTGCTTTGATTAGTTTAGATTTAATTATGTGTGAGTAGTTTTATTTCTAGGGTTTGTGGGGATCCAAAAATAATATGAAGGGGTAATTTTGTTGTTGTTGATTATCAATGCTAGATTAATTTCCTATTGATTGATTTAATGCTTCGTAACTAGATTAGGCCTGATCTTTTATGCATGAGTTTGACAATATTGATTTAGGATTCGAGAGAGGAGAATTGATGTTTAGGTCTAATTTCAATAGGCAGGTTAATTTATGAATGGTTAAGTCGAGATTCGAGAGATGAGATTTAATACCGGTAGATTAATTCTGTGATTGTAATACGTAGCGAAAGCCCTTTATGATCTGATTACTTGATGCATTGAAGTTTTATTATTATGCTTTACCCTGGAATGTTATTTATTGGTGAACCTATGCCCTAGGATTTTTATTCATTGATTTCTTCTATTCTTATTCTTCCCTACTTTTATTCCTATAGTTTAGTTATCCTTTGATTAAAATATTTTGGTTAGATTATAACTTAGATTGCTTGAATTAATTAAGAATAGAAAGACCAGTTTCCCTGTGGATTCGACCCTACTTCCCTATCTATTATTTGTTAGAGGTTTTAGGAATTATTTTTGATTAGGTGATACGATTTTAGCCTGTCACTTATGGAGAGGAGAATAAAATAAGAATTGATGATTGTCGATTGTTGGTGATCAATCTTGTTGATGATTTTGAAAACGTGGAATATCGACCCTATTTATAGATAAAATAGTCCGGAAACAGTGAAAAATAATTAGAATTAGAATCGGAATAAAATTGGCTCTGCCGCAAAGCTGTTGTGCGTGACAGAGTCTGTTGCGAAACGACAAAAATCACGCATGGCGACAGACTTTGTCGTTAGGCGACAAGGCTGACGTTTTCCTTTGAGATAGTTTTTTTTTGTGGATTTTGTTTTTAACATATCTTTTGATCCAAAAGTCCAAAAAAGTCATATAATATATCGATGGAAAAATCTTGAAGTCTAATTTTTAACCAAACTAAAATTAGATTAAAATTGTTTGTAGAAAAAAAATATATTTCTGAAATAGTGGGACGGTGTCAGTTATGGATAGAGTTTCGTTTTTCTTTTATATCTTTTTTGTTATAGCTCAGAATTAATATTATAATAGTTCATTGGAAAGATAATTTCATGATCTATCAAACCATATAAAATTGGATAAAAATTATGACACACAAAAATAATATCTCAACATATTCTATTTTGCATAGAACAAGAACTCTCAAAAAGAGAAGGTTTATTCAATTTCGAATTCTTTTATCTTATCTTTTTTTAAAAGAGGAAAATTAATATCTTTAATAAACTTATAGAAGCTTCTATTAAATTCAAATTATTTTAGGAACAGGATTAAATATTTAAACCCTCCATATGATCTTTGTGTCGTAGGTAAAATCCGGTTTGGGCCTAGTTAAGTATTTTTACCATAACTTCGTCATTATTCATCGGAATTCGGCTTATAATATATCGTTGGAAATTTCTTTTCAAGCCCCATTCAACTACACTATTATTGGACCCTTTTATTAGACCAAAATAAACTAGATTGGACGTTTTCCATAAATAGAATAAGAAAAGAAATATTTTCAAAAACAAAAAGAAAGTATTTTATTAAAAACAATTGCATCACAAGACTTTTCACACTTTCACTTTATTCAATAATCAAGTGACGTGAAAAGTAATCATCACTAGTTTTGGTTTTTGAAGAGACAACATTAGGGTGTCTACAATGTGTTAGCATCTGGGGAGTCCATTTGGACGCCTCGTAGAGTGACATATGCCACACTCTCATTGGGCCACTTGGTAGGGTATAAATACCCAAATCAGAATGAGGAGTAGGGTTAGAAGGTATATGTACCTCTCCCCTTATTGTGGGAGGGAAGAATTGGTGCTTGTGAAGAAGCAGTCTCAAGCTTTGCCTTAACTGAGGTAATTTCCTTTCTAAAGTTTAAGATTTTTTAGGACAAATTGTTCATGGCATTGAGATGGTCGATTTAATAAACCGTTGAACTGCTTTTGCTTGTTGACTCTCTCTTACCTTCTTTCCAATCCATGTGATATCTTACCACATCTTCAATTAAGTCCACCACTTCATCCTCCGTTTTGTTCATGATAGGGCCTCCCGCACTGACATCTAAGTAAGACTTTCTTTAGGGGGCTTAAACCTCCATAAAAGATTTGGATGATTTGATAGGTGGGAATCCCATGGTGTGCACACTGTCATAGGTATTCCTTATACCTTTCCCATGCCTCATAAAGACTTTCATTTGACTTTATCTTGATGGATTGAATGAGAGCTCTTGCTTCAATTGTCTTTTTTTATTGATAGATTCCAGATACAAACTCCTTAGTCACTTCATCTAATCTTCTCATCGAGTTTGGCTTATCCTCTTTGTCCAACCACTCTAGAGCATGTCCAACAAGAGAGAAAGGGAAAAGTTTTAGCTGAGTGAACTCTTGAGAAACCCCATTTACCTTAATGGTATTGCAATACTACTCAAATTCCTTAAGACGGTTGAGGGGACTCTCATGCTTTCCACCACTATTTTGATGCCTCACTATCAAAGTAATCATCACGGGCCTTATCTTAAAGTCATTTTTCTATGTCGTAGAAAGAGCAATTTTTCTTTCAAACGTATAAGCTCCTGGACTTCCCAACTCCTTCAATGCTACTCATGCAATTAGTACCCAAGCTTTCTCGTTCTTCTTCTTATTCTTCTTGATGGATTTCCTCTCTTAGGGGAATTGAGCTTGAGGAATGATTAACAAACCTTTTCCTTGTTATGGTCCCATCAATTTTCAAATCAAATGGCACTAAATTTCGATCTCGTGCCCTACGCAGACAAATCTCAAAGTAAGATATCAATAGCATGGCTACAAATGTAGCCTAAAAGAAAGAAAATCTTTTCGTATATTTTAAATAAATTGAATAGACTCAATCAACAATAGCAAATCACCATGCAATTCCCTGGAAACAGCTTCATTTTTGACATGGGAGAAACCTAAGCTAGGTCGTTGGTCTCTAAGATTCCCCAATAAAAAAAAATTTGTAAAACAAAACCCAACCTTAGTATAAAGGTAATTCCGGGTCGAACCCAGGGGAATCCGGTTTTTGGTAAGGTCTCAAGCTAAACTATTCTGAAGTCTTAAAATTTGGGCTAAACTATGCAATCGAATCAACTCAATCAAAGCTTACAAATAGAATTCAAATATCAACGCACTAGGGAATTTAGATCCATATGCACTCGTGATAAACTTTCTAATTTGACGGGAATTTGATCAATTAATAAATGTGAGGGAAAACGATATTTGCAATCAAAATCAATCAAAGGGCTATTTCCTAAGGTCAAGCTAAATGTCTCTACAAATTACTTCAAGGGAAAATCGTAAAATAAGATCAATCGAGAATAATAGCTTCCAAATTAATTTTTCATGTCATTGAAAACTACTATGCAATCTAACTTGATAATCTAGGTTAGCTACTCCTGTTCAAACTAATCACATGCACAAATTTTATCAACCAATTCAATGAAATCATCAAATCAATTAAAACCCCAAATTAGCTGTAGATTATCACTAATACATGGTTCACCACTTACCTAGAAAAGGAAGTACTCACTAAACATTTTAAAATTAAATAGCATAGCAAAGCTAATCATCAATTCCATCATCAACATTATAATCCAAACATCAAAAATCAAATAAAAAAAAGCTAATGAAATTCAATAATATATCTTAAACACAACATTGCATTGAAAAGGAAAGATTCTTACAAACTTTTGATCGATTACAAAGAGGAATAAAGATCACAATGTAACAATCAACAAATACAAAGTTTCTCTCTCTAAAATCTAATAACAAAACTCCAAAATCTGGAGCTTCTCTATCTAAAATTCTAATAAGAATCTAATTCTAATTTAATCCTCTAATTCTTCTCTAATGATTCTCTCTCTAGAAAATGAAAGAATTCTAATTTTAGTAAAACTAATTAAGGAGAAGTTAGGTAGACGTCCAAAAATAAAACTAAATGGCATGGCCTCTCATCCAATTGCAGGGACGCAACAAAATGGCTACAGAACAGGGGGAAGGATCTGTGCGGTTGTCCCTCCCTCGTGCGCGAATGTTGATGCTCCCGTGTGTTCGAATTTGGTACATGTTAGGGGAGGCAGTCACTAGAGGCCTTCACGGTGGGTTCAACACCGACTTTGATGTCCACGCGGCATGAGAGCGTGGTCTTGAAAACTTGGCTTATGCACTCCTTCACTTTTGAGCTTCTAAAGGAAGAACCGGGTTGCATCTTAAGCTTTGTATGTCCCGAGAAAACTCCAATGAGCTTCTCAAACATCAACATTCTCTTAAAATACTAGACAAGCAAAAAACTAAAGGAGAAAATGAAAAATAAACTAAGATAAGCAAGAAAAAAAGAAAATAATTAAGTAAAACTCATACAAAAGAAAATATAAGTGAAACTAGGGAAAAGAAGATAAAAGAGATACTTAAGTAAAAAAAAAACATCCTAAAAGAAGCTAAATGAGTGCCTTAAATGACACTCATCAACAAGACTTTGGAGCTCGAGACTCGCCCTCTACGAGCAAAGGTAGGTGGACCCCACCCTTGTGGACACTAGATGAGCAAGTTTTTCGTCGTTAGAACCATGTTTCTCACCATCCACTCGCCGGATAAGTCGATGTTGTCCTTCGCCATCATTGTTCAAGAGCTGGAAACTTGATTCCTCATCTTTACGGGCTCATCACAGGAGATCTCGCTACCAACGCATTGTGGGAGTTTGTTGATTTAGACAATTTTTACTCAGCGGTTGTGGGATTTCACAACCCCTGAGCTTGTGGTTCAACAGTTGTTAGAGCGTTGTTGTAGTATTTTTGAGATAATACCAACACTTTTGACTTCACTAGGGGGGAGATGACAGTGAATTCTCTTGATTTTAGCATGATCAGAGGCCTTTGTTTCACTGCTCGGCCGGTTAAGTAGATACATGACCTTACTTTGGGGGCGATTGAGGTAGTGGACTTGTTAGGTCTTGTTGTTCACTATATATAGACTTGGCCAGTGCATCGGGGTGGTCCTTGTAGTGGGCGTTCAGAGTCGGCTTCTATTCTTGCCCATGGTTTGGATATTGATAAGATAACACTTGAGCAGCGTGTACATATTTTCATCTTGATCCTTATTTCCGGGACTCTTTCCCTTGATAAAAGTTCTCGCACACTTCTCAGCTACCTTCCATCTCTTGCCAAGATCGCTGAGATAGGCTCTTTTAGTTGGGCTAGTCTAGGGTAAGCTTTTCTACTCTCGTCGCTGCGTCATGGCTGTAGGCAGCTTGATGATCAGTATCCTTTTATCATCTTTGTCCTTTGGAGAGTTGTAGAGATGACGTTCCTTTTTTTCATCATTTTTTGCTCTTACTGTTTTGGCTCATTTACTTAAAGATTATTATTGTTGCATCTATGATTCTATTAGTACTTTCCAAGATTATCCCCTCGGCGACGTCGGGGGGTGGTCAATGATTTTCCTATCTATGTCCGCTGGCCTGATTAGGGCGAGTCTCGAGTGGAGTCTGTACTAAGTCTACGAGGGTTGTTACGCTAGGGTACCACCATTATTGGCGAAAAGATCAACTTTACATTGTATTTCTTTTAATTCAATATTATTTCTTAGCATTCACTGTGTTCTTTTATCGTTTTCAAGTCCCTGTAAAAATTCATTATCAACCGTAGGCTTGCTAAACTGACTTTCCCGAGGCTTTTAAGCGCTCGACGTACCGTACCGTCTTATTTGGTACATCATGTCTTTTATGGTATCTTGGAGAGTACGTAGTCTGTCAGCACTGCATTCGCCACTTTGTAGTGCCATTGCCTCCGCCAACGTCAATGTTGCACTCACACTTGTTAAAAGCGCTGGTGAGCGGAAGAGAGTGCTATCAGTTTTCTTGGCGAGGGCCCGTGCGTACAGATAGGGATTATTTATAAGACCTTATTCCTTTCTTGGATCCTCCACCCCATCTTCCTAAGGTTTGATTTTTGATAATTTTTTATGGTAGTCCCTACTTAAACCGTGAAACAACTTGATTATTCAGTTAATTTTTAGGAGATTACTAATTGTAGGGAGGATTAAGATCCCATCCTTGTTCGTCTGTTATACGGGGCCAATTGGTATGGTTGAGGACAATATTGTTGATACACCACAGGGTTTAAGAAAGGCCCAGGAGTCCTTGCCCGAGGAGTTTGACCCGATAATCTTTTTGACACAGCTTTCACTTTTCTTAATATTGCTTGTTACCAATTTCTTGCTTTCAGGCCATTGATGAGTGGAATTTATGCCACTCTTTTATCCTTTTTCTCTAAGGTTTTTCCCTCATTTGCACTTGTTTGATCCTTCTTTAAGCAACTTACCTTAGTTTGTTTTCTCTTTTCCATTCTCGATTTTCCTTTCCTTTTTCTTCGGTTTTACTAGTGCCTATTTGTTGTTTTGTAGGTTTTGGCCCTTTTGGATGTACCTTTGGATGCTTGGAAAGGAGAGGATATTCTCAAGGATGGTATAGAAGCCATATAGGAGCCGCGGGCGTAGAGATTGGTGATTGAAAACTTCCCAACTTTCGAAAGAGTCGCGTCGCATCCTGGAAGAGGCCTCTCCTCCTTGGCCACGGGCGCGGCTCCTGGAGCCGCGGGCACGGGGTTTCAAGGATGCTTTTCCCCTGCTTCCCAGCCGCGGCCTCTCCTCAGCAGGAGAAAGGTCTCTCGTATCCTCAGCTGCGGGCGCGGGTTGCTGGTTAAGAAACTCTGTACCCAGACTTAAGAGGGCACGACTGCTTGCTAGAGAGCTCTCCTAGGTGTTTTATATCTGTCTTTTATGATGAATATAAATAGTCTCCTATTTAAAGTTTGTAATCATCATCTATCATATCAACATTTAGCTTAATCTAGAGAGAGAAACACTATTAGTTTTCATTTGGTAGAGAGAGAAAGTGTGGTTTCTTCATTGATGAACTTGGATTTTGAGGAAGGAGTTTGTTCAATCCTTTGTAGACCTTCAACTTCAATTAATGAACAATCTCTTACTCTTTCTCTTTGCCATTGTACTTGATTTTGTTTGTTTACTTTGATTTTCCTTGTTTTCTTATTGATCATGTTGATGCGTATTGATTTGATGATTGATATTGTTTTCAACATGATTTGTGAGTAGTCACTTAGCCAAGGGTGTGGGAATGATGTATTTGATAATTGTTCATGCTTATAGTATTAGGATTAAGTTATTTGTTATTAAATTATTTTCATGCTTGATGTTCTTTAATCTTCTTGTAAGTGCACATTGTTGGTTGATTAAAGGTGATCTTTTGCTAACATGAACCGGAGGTTGACTTAGTTAGGGTTAATTATTATCGATTGTTCTTTGATTGCACCTCCCAATATATGGTTCTAGTGTGGAAACATAGTGGCTATGTTAGGAAAAACCGATTAACTCTGGAAAGCGGTTAGATTGGACCTAGTTTTGATATTCATGCATGCTTAGTTCACTATCAATTTACTTTCATGTTGTTGCATGTTCAAATGCCATCTAAATCTACCTATTTCTCTTAGTGTTTAATTATATTGATTTTAACTCGTTTTACCTTTAGTTTAATCTCTTAGTCATTCCCGTTCTTTGTCCCGAGATAGCTTAAAGTTTAGCGATGAATGCGGTGTTTATGTGCTTCTCCCTGTGGTTCGATCCCTCTTCTTGCCTTATACTTGTGTTAGGTTTGTTTAGGTTGTATAAATTGTATTTGATCTAGGGATAGTCGTTTAACGACGCGATTATTTCCCTTTATCAAATTTAAGCCGTTATTGGGGAGACGGCTTTCATTGCTATTTCATTGCTTATTTGAGACTATTTCACCTTTTATTTGTTAGTGTTTGCTACTTTTCTTACTTATCAGTTCTTACATTCTTCTTAGCATTGTTGTATGAACAGGGGAAGAACCCGCTCAAGGTCTTTGATTCCCATCGATCCAGAGCTAGAGAGGTCTTTGTCCCTACTTCGAAGAGAAGAAAGAGCAAGGAGTAAAAATTCTCACACCCCGACGAGAGGAGTAAGGGAATTAGAAGATACTCCACCCTCTTCACCCTCAAGTGAAGAATTAGATAGCCCTAACTCATCATCGAGTCCGAAAATCAACCATTTCTCAACCTATAAGTTCGAGAGTGAAGAAGGTCCTAAAATGGGAGAGAATACACCTTTGAGTCGTCTTGGGGCTCCTGAAGCCTTTAGAGCACAAAGTGGGATTTTAACTCCTACCACTCAAGCCAACAATTTTGAAATCAAGCCCAATTTAATTGCTTTGATAGAGAGGAAACAATTCTCTGGTGGAAAGTTTAAGAGTCCTCATGAGCACTTAAAAGAGTTTGAGAAATATTGTGACACAATAAAGGCCATTGGAGTGACTCAAGAATATATTCGCCTCAAGATGTTTCCATTTTCTCTAATTGGGAGAGGTCTAGAATGGCTAGAGCAGGAGGTGCCCCCTAACTCTCTCACAACATGGGACCAAGTGACTACGGCTTTCTTGAGGAGGTTTTATAACCATAGGAAGACCGCCGAGGCTCGGTCTTTGATCCTAGGTTTTCGCCAAAAGAGTGGTGAGTCTTTAAGTGCGGCATGGGAACGATATAAAGAACTTCAACGTCAATGCCCAAACCATGGGATACCCAAGTATCAACTCATTCACACTTTCTATGGAGGTCTCACACCTCAACGGGGAACAAGCCTAGACGCCGTGGCCGGCGGTCCAATCATGAACAAAGGAGAGGATGAAGTGGAGTGTATTATAGAGGAGGCCGCAAAGCACTATGATGATTGGTATGAAGGAGAAAGGGATGATACTTCTAGTAAGGGTGTTTATGCATTGGAGCAAGCCAACGCAATCAACAACCTCTCTACCCAAATCTCCAAAATGACCAAGCAAATGGACGAATTGATGAAAGAAAGGTCCAATCCTCATGGTAATACCTCTTCTTCAACCAAGGGAGGCAATGGTATGATCACCTCTTCCCCCTCTTCTTACAATACAATGCCCCAAGGATGCATGTTTTCTTCTAATTGTGAAACCTATGATCATGATACCTCTTATTGTGTATATGCTTCTGAAGTTCAACCCTTTCCTTATGAACATGATGATAATATGGAAAATTTCAATGCTATGAATATTGCTCCTAGAATAGGGGATGTAGAGAACTTGAGGTCAAACTCCAATAAAATAGGGAATTGGAATCAAGGTTGACCGTGGTTGGAACCAAAGTGGTGGTGGTTATGATAACCAAAACCATGGTGGGGGAGGCCCTTCAAATTTCAATGGAAGAGGCTACTATAACCAAAGGGGGTACGGTAATAAAAACCAACAACCTAATTCCCGACACCATGATCATCAAAATAAAAATTTTTGTGATCAAGGTAACATTGGAAACAATCAACAAAGCAATGTTCCTAACCAAGGCACCGGACGAAATAAGGGTCAATATGCCTCTAACTATGCCAAAACTAATAGGCCTCCGGGTTTCCATCAACCCCAACTTCCTCCACCTCAACCTCTTCAACTTGAAGCCCCTTCAAATGATCCCGTGATGGCTAAGTTAGATGCTCTATTGAAAATGCGGAGGAGGATCAAAAGAGGCATGAGGAGGAACAAAAAAGATATGAGGAGGATAAAAAGCAAACCAATGCTCATATGAAAATTCTTAAGACCACACACTCGGATATGATGGTCATGATGAAGCTGGTTGATGCTCTGAAATATTACATCATTAAGGTGCAACGTGGTACGAGTTGTTAGAGCGATTCAAACGGTGTTTTTTTTGGAAAATAAAAGATTTTATTACCAAAAGGAACAAAGAATACAGGAAACAACTTACAAAAGCTAAGTTGTAAACAAATAAAACAGGCCAAACAAAACAAAACAAACCCAAATAGTCCCTAAACTCTACAATGCCACCTTTTAGGAAGGGTTCACCATAGACAAAATTCAAACGATGTTTATGAGGTATATTCGCCTATTTTTTTCCATGTTTACTTTTTATTTTATTTTACACCATTGATATCTTCTCATTTTGTGTCATTCAGGAGAGACAAAAGCGACGAAGGTCTCGCTCGCGCTCGAGTCATAGAGGCTCGAATGAGGGGGACCCTAGTCACCGCAGACGATCCCTTGAGATTTGTTGGCATTCTCTGACCTATTGGTAGAAACCTCATTCTTCTTAGCCATTTCAGTAGTTTCAAACTCAGTGGCAGCAGCCTCAGTTTTATAAACCATTGTAGCATTATTTTCAGACCTGGTGGCAGCATCCTCTATCTTCCCTGCAATTTCAGCCTTTACAACTTGAGTTTAGGTTGATCATTGCTTTTGTGGATCATGATTATATTCGGTTCCAATGTCTGGGACGATGCCTCCACCGACGATGCCTACATCTTGGAGTTAGCCTACGCAGTTTACCAGTTGGTTAGGGCCTTCCATTACTTTACCTTCTACAGGAGTCGCGGGACCTAGTAGGGACACTACTCCTCGTACTTGGATGATGGAGGGCCTTTTTGGTCCTCCATTCCCTTACTCGTAGCCTCAGCATGACATCGATCCTACTTCTTCCAAATCTGGAGAATTTTGACCAAGGGTTTTTATTATGTACTTGACACTTGATATTATTTGTGTATCATGACTTACTTTGTACTTTATATTCACACTTTCTGTGTTGGACATTTTATTTATTTGATTGGTGTGTATTTTAGTGTGTGCCTGTGCCTGTGCCTGTGCCTGTGACTGTTTGTGTGTGAATGTGTATTTATCAACGATGCGAAAAAAAATCCGTAATTTCTCGTAAGTAAAGGGTACCGACAATCTCCCAAAATGAAAAAAATCCAAGAATGGAAAAAGTTTAACAACCTCCCTAAAATAAAAAGAAATAAAAAAATAAAATGGGACAAGTTTTACAATTTCCCCAAAAGAAATAATAAAAATAATATGGGACAATTGTTACAAATTCCCTAGAATAAAAAAAATAAGAATAATATGGGTCAAGTTTTACATATTCTCCAAAAAGAAATAAATAAAAAAAATAAAAATTATAATGATAAAAATAAGGGGAGAATTTTGTTAGGAATAAACCACTTAAAAAATAGTTTGAAAGAGAAACAGTTAAGGGAAACGAAAGAAAATTTGTAAAAATAAGTCGGGGATAAAAATTGGTGAAGCATAAACACCGCAACACGTGATATATATTGTGTCAAGGTGTAAGATGTCGTGCCATGGTGATCTTTACCGTGACATGGTGTCCTCTGACGTGTCGCGGTGCGTAAATAAAGCAGCGACGTCTTTTCTGGTTTAACTGGATAACGTTTTTGCTTTTCAGAACTAGAATTTCATATTTCAATTATAATGACTTGATATGCATAATTACGAAACATAAAATAACTAGAATTTCATATTTCAATTATAATGTCTCATAATTTTGATACAACATTGCGTGACTGGTTGTATTCCTTGATAAGTGCAGAGAAAAGAGAGCTAGAATTATTCAAAGTCAAGGGTTTATTAGCGTTAAGGGACATAGCAATTGAACATGATTTTTTTAGAGCAGCCTTAGATTATTAGAGTTCGGAAACCGATTGTTTCAAGTTCAATTATCATGAAAATGTCCTTTGCCGGAGGAATTTGGTGCTATTTTTTTCTTCCCCGCTAGAAGTCTTGTTGCAATGCCTACCTTGCGTAAATACTACTACCAGGATTTAAAGCGTCATCTAATCTGACAAACACTAATTTAAATAGAATTGTGTGTGGTAACGAGGTAGATCTAGTAAAGCTTGAAAATTTATATTTTAATTGTCCTAACTCTAAATCATATCATATATACTGTAGGAGCGCATATATTTTTTGTATGTTTAACAAGATTATATTTGCAAACAGTAGAGTAGAACATGCTAGCTTAGTTTCTGTGCTTGAACATGTTGAATCTTAAAGATCCCCTATGCCTACTTGCTTCGGAGAAACTTCGCATCGTCTTGATGAAGCAAAATCTGAGCGAAATGCTTTCCAGAAGGGTTCTCACGTACTATTGTAATTAAGAAAGAATTTTTCTCTACCACTATGACACCTGGTATGTGTCGTGTCACGGTAATGGCTGTCGCATCACACTACTTTTTGCCGTGACACGTCATCATCTCCCGTGTCACAGTGCATAGCCTATTGCGATGCTGAATTTTTGTTTCGAGAATATTTGGTTGATGGAGCGCCTGGAACTTTTTAAAGCTCCTGACGATGTTTACGGTCTCAATGATCTAGTTTGTAGGAAAAAAAATTGCTCTACAAACATTTCTTATGATGATTGAATTTTACATTCGATGGGTGGTGCCTTAGTAAAGGCTTACTAGTATGGTTGAGAAGAATGATACTCCATATGGTCGTGTTCCTAGTCGCTCAAAACTAAATTTTTATTGCCCTTCCCGATTGATTCGACAAAATGGATTTAAACAAGTAGTTCTACGCTGTAAGGAAGGTGTTCCCATCGTAGGGGATCCTTCTCCTTAGATGCCCATGCCCGTTAAAAGCCTAGGACTTTAAACGTGTTATGGTGTATTAGAATTTGAATTCTTTATTGTTTGGGAGACCTTGAATTAGAAATGATACTCTCGTCACGCTTTTTTGTAAGAAACAAGGAGTTGCCATTTTTTAAAAAAAAAACTCGTAAACCTTGTTCATGCCTTTTACCCAAGAAGAGTTCAAGGAATAATTAACATGAATCGTAATTTTACCCATACCTTAATTAGTCTACATGTACCAGAAATGATTTTGGGAGTGAGGGTACTAAAATAACTTGGCTCTTAGGGAGGAATCGCTATTCTAGCCCTAGTTACGGCCTCTACTAACTATTCTTTTTTCACAATTTCATCACCAAACATTATATGCAACGTATCTCCTAAAAACTAAGTTAGTTGATTTTATATACAAGCGTCAATCACGTAGGAATTACATTACAAAATTCGTTATTATTATTTAATCAATATTCGTGAAAAGAATAAAATAAACAATATTCGCTTTGTCTTAAGTGATAAAATAACAATTAATTATCAAATTCTAGTCTTGATTACTAAAAGAATACTATGTGAATTAATTAATTAAAAGTTTTTTTTTTTTGTAGTGATCAAACAATACTATTTATTCATTAATTAATGTTATTTAAACAATAAAAGAAAAGTTATTTATCTAAGTGCTCAGGAACTTGAAAGATTAGGGTTTCGAGAATGCTAGGGTTTTAATTATTTTACCGGCCCTTTTTCGAGTTGAACAAAGACCCCTTTTCATTAGTGTAGGGACCTAGGTGGTGCGCGCAACTCTATGTGTCAAGCTAGGTGTCGTGCGCATGTCAATGAGATGCGCGCGCCAGGCGCGCGCATCTCACTTAATTGCGTTGGGTACGATTTGCCTTATATGAAAATGCATTTTTTAAAACTTCTATAACTTTTAATTGCAAAGTCGAATTAAGGCGTGTCAGATATAATTCAAAATATTTTAATGTATACATTCCAATGCCGTTTGAATTAGGTTAAAATCTATTATGGATCAAAAGATATGACAGTTGGAGTTCAAGGGTGTCGGTTTTAGGGCCCGGTTTAGTGTTTTGATCATAACTTCTTCGTTTTAGGTCGGAATTGGGATTATAATATACCGTTGGAAAGATATTTGAAAGGGATATCCATATGTATATGCCATACATGAAAATTTAGTGTTTGGTTTATCTGTTTGGCTCGGTTTTCAACAATTTAAGATTCGTTGAATCCAATCATTGCATTTGACGCATTGAGGTCCGTTATTAATCAAGTTAAAAGATGTATGAACACGTTTTAGGTCTAATTAGTAATCTTACAAGGCTCTAATATAACTTGGTATCAAATTTGAGTTTTAACTTTCTTCATAATGCATTTCGTAGTCCATACTCACCTCAACTTGATCTAGCATGAAAAATGAGTTTTTGTTACATCATCGCACTTCCTTTCGGGACAAGAGGCCAAAAGTAGATGTCTACAGTTAGCCCCCACTTTGATCGATTCTAGAATATACGATGATCAAAGTAGTCAAGGAAATAAATCTGAGACTCATTCTGCAAAGTTCATAACAATAGAGAATCTTTCGGTAATAACTAAGGACGTCGAGACGATTCTTGATTCGCTAAGTGTTCGACACAAGTAGATATTAAGCCAAGAAAAATTATTTTCTAGTCTTAGTGCACTAAGGAATCTAGATCGATCCTTTGCAAATGTAGAACACTTTAACAAGTAAAGGTGTTCAGGGTGATGTCACGTTATGAGAAGAATTCGGTTTAAAAAGGAGTAAAGGGGGATAATGTCCTCTCAATCATGTCATCGTTGGTCTAAAGTCGTCCCTCGATATTTCAATGAAACTTTAGCCTAATTATAACAAAATGTAAAGATGATAAAAGAGTGTTTGACTTGCAGCCTGAATAAAGTTCTCGACAATTCGCTTGTTAAAACGCAATGCACGGTGTCAACAAGATAGATATAAATGTCTCAGGACTGGAGGCACATATCCAAATCCAGTGAGAGAGAAGAAAATCTCCAACTCTCATAGTAGTTTTGTCCACAAGATGAGTACACATGTCTTAAGACTGGGGCACGTGCCTACATAGATGCGACATCGCACGTCGCTCTTTATACACGGGGTGGACAACACCCAAACTGTCCGGTAAGTTAGTAAGCTCACTAACAACCGTATTTGCTCTCTTTATACAGGGGGTGGACGACACCATAATTGTCCGTTAAGCCAGTATGAACTATCGTATTTTCTTCCAATCAAGAAGTATCTGTTCGCGAATGGTTCGACGCGCCTGTCAACTCTTGAGCTAATTCCTAAAGATATTCTACCTTTTAGCTACGAGAAGTAGATCCCGTGTAAGCTGGGAATAGGTGAAAATTTTCAAAACAACTATTGTTGACACCCAAATGTGTCTCCCCAAAACCAAACCCAGTGATAAATACTTTTCATGTCATTTGATTATCGAACAAAGCAAAAGTGGGAAAGTCTGGTGATTAGGATGTTTTTATTATAATATCTCTTCTTTTTGTTTTTGAAAATATTTCTTTTCTTACCCTATTTTTGAAAAATGTTCATTAAAATTTAGTTTTGTCCATGATATGGGTCTAATAATGGTTTAGTTGGATGGGGCTTGAAAAGAACTTTCCAACGATATATTATAAGCCCAATTTCTACAACAAATTAGAGAACAAAGTGTTTGTTGCTCGCGATGGTGTCTTTTTGGAGAAGGAACACCTTTCCAAAATGACAAGTGGGAGGAAAATCGAACTCGATGAAGTTCGTGAGGATGAGCAACAAAATTAAAATGATAGTCAAAGTGCTCAAACAGCATCTGTTGACGCCGGTCAAAATGATCAAAATGTGCAAAGTCAAACCGACAATGCAAATGCTCAATCCATTACCCTACGTAGGGCTTAGAGGCTGAGATCTCAACCTGATAGATATCTTGGTTTAGTATTAACCGAGAATCAGGACATCCTGATTATGGATGGAGATGAACTGGCAACCTACAAGCGATGGAAAGCACTGAATCTGCTAAATGGCAAGAGGCCATGAGATCTGAAAAGGATTCCATGCTTGAAAATCAAGTCCGGGACTTGGTTGACTTACCCGAAGGTTATACACTTATCGGATGTAAGTGGATTTTCAAGTTAAAAATCGACAAAGGTGGAAATGTATTCATTTACAAAGCTATATTGGTGGCAAAAGGTTACAAACAAGTTCATGGGATTGATTACGATGAAACCTTTTCACCAGTCGCAATGCTGAAATCCGTTCGGATCCTCCTAGCGATTGGTGCATATTACAATTATGGACGTCAAAATCTCCTTCCTTAATGGTATTTTGGAAGAAACTGTGTATATGACACAGCCTTAAGGTTTTGTCGACCAAAACAATGCTGGGAAGGTTTGTAAGCTTAAGAAGTCCATTTATCGACTAAAGCAAGCAAGCAGAAGATGGAATATGTGATTCGATGAAGCCATCAGTAAGTTTGGATTTATCAAGAATCCTGATAAATCTTGTGTTTACAAGAAGGTCAGTGGGAGTGACATCACCTTCCTAGTCTTATATGTCGATGACGTATTGCTCATTGGAAAAAACATTCCGTTGTTAGAGTTTGTAAAGGCCTGGCTTGGAAACTGCTTCTCAATGAAAGACTTAGGAGAAGCTCAGTACAGACTAGGCATCTAGATCTATAGGAATAGATAAAAAAAAAAGGATGATTGGCTTGAGTCAAAGTACTTATATTGATAAGGTACTTGCTCGATTTGGCATGGAGGAGGCCAAGAGAGGTCACTTGCCAATGTCACATGGCATAACCCTAAGCAAGAAGCAGTGTCCACAGACACCTGATAAGCGGGTAAGAATGAATCAGATTCCATATGCTTCGTTTATTCGATCGATCATGTATGCCATGATATGTACTAGGATAGATGTATCATATGCCTTTAGTGCTACGAGCCATTACCAATCATATCTAGGAGAGGCCCATTAGACTGCGGCCAAGATTATCTTAAAGTATCTGAAAAGGAACAAGGATAAATTCCTGGTGTATGGTGGTTCAAAGGAATTAGTTGGGGAAGGTTATACCGACACAAGCTTCCAGAAAGACATAGATGATTTCAAATCGCAATCTGGATATGTGTTCTGTCTAAATGGAGGGGCTTTTAGTTGGAAGAGTGCCAAGCAGAGTACAACTGCAGATTCTACAACTGAAGTCGAATACTTAGCAGCTGCTAAAGTAGCTAAGGAGGTTGTTTGGATTCGTAAGTTCGTTGGTGAACTTGATGTTGTACCCTCCATAAAGGGTCCAATAGCCCTCTATTGTGACAACAATGGAGCTATTGATCAGGCCAGAGAACCAACGGAACATCAGAAGGTCAAACATGTCAAACGGCGGTTTCACATGATTCGAGAATGGAAATAAGAAGGTGAAATAAGAATTTGCAAAGTTGGAACGGATGACATTGTAGTCGATCCACTTATTGAACCTTTGCCTCTAGTGAAGCACAACAAGCACCTTGAGGCAATGGGAATCAAGCATGTAGGAGACTGGCTTTGATTTTCTTGTTTAGTGTTTTAGTCAATTTTGAACATTTAATGTCAGACACTAAGAAAAACCATTCAAGTTTTGGAGTAATATAAATTTCGTGCAATATTTTATCACTCCGTTTCCTATTTAATTGTGGTTTAGGATTAAAAAATGAGTCCATTCGATTATGAGAATATTCAAAATAGGGTATCAAGACCATTCTTGGTAAGGAAACACCTATTAAGTGAACATTGAATATTATAATTGAAAGTTATCCCTAATTAAGGTCATTTAAACGGTGGACAATTAATGACCAATTGAGATTAGTGTGTAGTCTGATTTATAGCATCGTTTCTTATGCTACGAGGACATGATTGTCATAAATCATTTACACAGGTATTGGTTTAGAACCATACTGGATCGACCTATGAGAATACATTAAGAGATTGAAAATCGTCATAAGTATACTTCTCATTATGGCTATCGGAACCTATTTCCTTGACCATGAATATTGTGAGTTCTCTTGTTTGAGTACTAGTCCGCTTTGATGTTGTCAAACGTCTGCCATAATAGGGGATTATAAGGCAACACTCGGGCGGCTAGGTCCTCTCAGTAAGAGGAGCTACATTACAAGACTAGGAAAGTCCCCCTACTAAAATACGGAAGATGTCTTTGTTGTATACAAGGCCTCTCGTAGAGCGAGACTGTGAAAATGCATGGCCGTGCTCAGATGGATTTTAGAAATCATCTGTTTATTGACAGTCGGACACGGAATCGAGAAACACTTCTGGACGTAATAAGGATGACAAAATAATCTTAACTTATAGTTCATGAACAGACATTAAGCGACATAGCAAGAAGGTTATACGCTAAATGTGCACTTGTCCGGAAGGACAAGTGGGAGATTGAAAAAAATGGTGTCCTTCGAACAAGTGTACTATTCCGTTAGTGGGTTTAGAATAATTAGAAAGCTAATATATTTATTAAGTTCAGGTGATCGGAATGCCTGGGTGGAGGCCGCTTTTGATCATTAATATTAATGCATAATTAATATTACAGCTTAATCTTGACTGAACCCTTCAGGTCACCCAAGCAACTAACGAACCAAAGCGACGAATTAATCCGGAAGGAATTAACAAGCCGACCGAGTAATTAATATTTAGACGTCGGGAATTTGAGCTTAGAGCGTCAAAACCGAACGTCGGAAGTAGAGTAAAAAAATAGTAAAACACTAGACGTGATAATAATAATAAATCAACAAAGACCAAAATACCCCTAGCATCAGAATGCCCCGTGCAAACCGAGTGTTGGGGGCATATGACCTAGCATTGTTGCTAGCATACGCACCAAGCCGAGCCTAGGCCGGCTGGTGCATGCTAGCGCACCAATGCTAGCATCGCAAGGCTAGGCGCGCCAGCTGCAGCAGCTAGCAGCAGCATAGCTGGGCCAATGCGTGCTGCCTAGCAATGCTGGACCAAGGCGGAAGGCCAGCAGCAGCTCTCAGCAGCAACCCGCATCCTTGGTGTGTGGATCGCTGGCTGAGAGCGCTAGCAGCCCACACAAGCATGCTGGGCTTGCTGGCTGGCAGCAGTAGCAGCCCGTAGGCTTGTGCTGGGCGTGCTAGGCGAGGTAGCCACGGACAATGCATCCCATCTTGGGTGCCTTGATTCCCAAGGGTGGGTGCCATGTGGCGCATGGTGAGAGGTGTGTGAAGTGTTGTATTGGCCGGTTTTGGGAGAGGGAGTAGGGAGTAAGTTTTGTCCCCCCTCCTCAAAATGGTCCTCACCTAACCTCTCCCATGTGATTGCCACTTGTTGATTTATTACTAGTTTGATTATTAATTTTTTTTTTAGCTTTAAAATAAAATGGGAAAATAAAATTCTCCCACATTGATGGGAGAGCTTTACACTCTCTAGCTCTTCCCTATAAATACCCAACTTGGGGCATTGGGAAGAGCACTGAAGTAAGAGTTGAAAAAGGCATCACCATCGTGAAAACCTTTGAACTCATTAATTACTCGGGTTTTGGTCGGGCCTTGCTAACCCCAAGGAGTTGGACCGTTTTCGGTGGTCGAGTTGTGGGTGGACTATTGTTGGAGGCCGTCGTAATTTCGAGGCTTGCTTTCGAAGTAAGAGCCCCTTCCGGTCTGGCGAAGCACGCTCCAAAGATAATCGTTCTATCTTATTCTTGTTATCAATTTAACCATGTTTATGATTTTATTTATTGCGAGTGCGGTCTTGTTTTTGAGTTTGTTTTCGCGGTGAGTCGGACTCACCAAACCCCAACAATTTCATTACTCAATATGAGAGTAACGTAGAGTTCAAATCGACTCTACGTGAGCTTGAAATGCTTAAGCAAGGCGACGATGAATGTTTCCTTGCTTTCTATGATATATGGCGAGAAAAGGCGGCCCACCTTGCCCAAAGGCCACCTGAACGCGAGTTGGTACAAAAATTCATCTACAGTGCAAAAAACATCTATGCTACCTTGGTCTAGACACTTTTCAAAAGGTCTAGTATGTGGCTACTAGGATTGAAGATGATATTGCTAAAGAAAAAGCAAATAAACCCCATTATCATCATCAACCTAAGAATAACTACAAAAAGGAGAATGATAATACATCATCCTCTATTGATGTATTGGCGACCACCACGTAATATAATAATACAAATCAATACAATAATAATGATCCTAGAAGGAGGTGGGTAAAAGAAAGAAAATTTACACCATTTCCTGTAAGCTATAAAGAGTTATTAGAAAAATTAAGCGAAAAAGGCTTACTTGCGTTAACATGGCCAACACCACCCACTCCACTAGAAAGAAAGTTTCCTCAATGGGATACTAATGCTTATTGTGCTTATCATAGGGGCGTTGGGCAAGATAATGAACGTTGCTACGTCTTAAAGCACAAAATACAAGATTTAGTAGACAATGGGAGAATTCCCAATCCTAAACCTAACAATAATGCATCCCCATTAGGGGTGTTTCATATTGATGAGATTATATGGGAAGTGGTACGTTCAATCCTTTGGACTATATCACACCTATAGAAAAACCTTTAACCACAATACTCATAGGGGCAACTAACGAAGTATGTGGATTATGGGGCGACAACTTTCAAGACTTATATGTCTCTAAGTATGCCGCCGTCCCACCTCCATCTTGTTTACAAAATGAGACAAATGGAGCGCTTGATTGGGATCATTTCTTGGGGAAGTCAAAAGACCTATCAAATATCTCCTTTGATGAACAATGACATTAAGCACAACTCATGGAACATCTTGAAATGAAGGCACATCCAAAGCCTCTAGAAGAAAGTTGGTTTGTGAGTCCTACAACTAATCCAAATGAGGTAGATCATCTAACTCGTTCTGGGCGAGTTTATCAAGTACCACCACCACCAAATGGATCTTCGACAACACAAAATCAAACTCAAGGTCAAATGGAAAACACAATACCACCTCCACAAAATCCAAGGCGAATGATAACATTTGGGAACTCTTAAGTACTTCTAAAGAACATAAGAATTCTCTTATGAATGCACTAACAACCTTGTCTTTAAGCACAGACACGACCCCTCATGATCTCGTTAGCTTTCTTACTGGCGAAAAATGTTACAAATCAATCATTTTCACTAATGATGATTTGCATTCAAAAGACACTACCCACAATAATGCATTAAACTTAAATGTGGGGTGCAAGGGATACAACATCCCTCTTACTTTGGCAGATAATGGGTCAGATGTAAACGTATGCCCATTGCGAACTGTGAAATATTTAGGCCTTAATCCAGAAAAAGAATATCAATCAACAACATAAAGTATTAGGGCCTATGACAACTCGAGAAGATCGGTGTGTGGAACTGTTAAGCTACCAATTATCACAGGCCCAATTCAAAATATGGTTGAATTCCATGCTATGGACATTAAACCTACATTCAACCTTCTACTTGGACGTCCTTGGATACATGAGCTTGGTGCAATACCATCCTCACTTCCTCAAATGATTAGGTTGAACTATCAAGGGCTTCCTATGACTATACATGCTTCTCCGCTCAATCACTTTTGGAAATAGACCATGATAATTATGAACAGGACATTTGGGGATTTTCCGTAGAGCCAATCAACACAATCGAAATGGAAGAAAGCATTGAAGAATCATTCAAGCTTGATCCATATTCTACCAAGATAGTAAACAAGATCTTATTTAAGAGTAGTTACTTTCTTGGGATGCCTTTGGGAATGGGAATGAAGAAATCCCTCTTACTTCCAATCCCGAAGAAAAGCTTCTCCTTTGGATTGGGATATAAACTAACCAAAGAAGAACTAGAGTCTCACAATGCAAAAAACAAAACACGTGGAGACAACAACAAGAAAGGGATAGTCACTTTACTCCCATCTTACTAACGAACCCTTAATGGACAATTCATTAGGGAGAGAGAAGATTACCCATGCAACGACTTTCCTGAACCATTAGTTCTAGAAGGAATCGAGAAGCCTAGATTCGAAATATTCCACGATTGCTACTTCTTGAATGACAATCTTAAAATTGTTGAAACAAAACGCCAAATTCTAGGGTGCTATGATGGGCAAGCATTTAACTTGCTATTTGGACTAGTGCAAATTCATGTCGCTACAATGACCAATCAGAATGTCATTCAAGATGAAGCTTTTAACCCAACCTCGTTGATTACCCCTTCTAATGAAACCTTTGAGCATGGATGGAGGAAATCTTTCAAATAGACCAATCACAAAGGTGATAAATTAGAGATCATCACAGGCGAAGAGAAGATGTTTGAAGAATCAGACGATGAATCTAGCATAGACTCTAGCAAAGTTGAAAATTTAGGCATTGTGGCCCTTACTGAATCTCTATTTTCTGGTTCTAAAGATAAGGATCCTAAAAAGGATTCTTCTCTCAATGTACTCCCTTTTGAATTTATTAATATGAGCTCTATTTCCGAGTATATGCCTTCTCTTGAATCTTTTGAATTCTATAACAATAAATCTAATAAAGATGATGACATTAATATATTGGTTGTACTAATGAATGAACGAGAACAAAAGAACCCTATCATTGAAGAAATTGAAATAGTCAATATAGGAACCAATGAAAACAAAAGAGAAGTCAAAATTGGCTTAACTCTAAACTCGAAAGAGCGATCGACTCTCATATTGACGCTCAAAGAATTCGAAGCGTGTTCGCTTGGTCATACAAGGGCATGTCTGGAAGAGATAGAGAAATCAAGGAAAATACCATTCCCTTAAACCCTACCTCAAAACCAGTAAAACAAAAACTTCGACGAATGAAACATAATGTTGTATTAAAAATAAAAGAAGTACAGAAACAATTGGGTGTTGGTTTCATTCGTTTATGTAATTACCCAGAATGGGTGGCAAACATTGTCCTAGTCCCATAAAGGATGGACGAGTTCGCATGTTTGTGGATTTTAGAGACCTTAATAAGGCTAGCCCTAAAGACGATTTTCCTCGACCACATATTGACATATTGGTAGATAACACGGCTGAACATGCGATGTTATCCTTTATGGATGGATACGCAGGTTACAACAAAATTTTAATGGCAAAAGAAAACGAAGAAAAGACATGCTTTATTACTCCTTGGGATACATATTGCTACACAATCATGCCATTTGGTTTTAAAAAATGCAGGAGCTACGTACCAAAGAACGACTACAACTCTCTTGCACGATATGATGCATACAGAGATAGAATTATATGTGGATGATATGATAGTAAAGTCCAAAGATAGAAGGGGACATATAAAAGCTTTACGCAAATTGTTCACTCGCATAAAATAATACAAAATGCGATTGAATCCACAAAAATACGCCTTCGGAGTAACTTCCGGCAAGTTAGTCAAATACGTAGTAAGAACACGTGGTATTGAGATCGATCACTATAAAATAAAGGCAATTGTTGGTGACATGCCTCCCCCTCAAACAAAAAAAGAAATTAAGGGGTTCCTTGGCAAATTGCAATACATTAGTCAATTCATCAACAAATTGACTATGACTTGCGAGCCAATATTTAAAAAACTAAAAGAAGAGGAAAAACATGAATGGGACAATCAATCCAAAAAGGCCTTTGAGAAAATCAAAGATTATCTCAAAGTCCACCAATTTTAGCACCACCAGTACCCAAACTACCTCTTAGGCTATACATCACAGTTATAGACACAGCCACAGGCTCCATGTTAGCACAAGAGGTAGAAAAAGTCGAGCGTGCAATATATTACATAAGTAAAAAGTTCACTCAATATGAAACAAAATATAGCACCTTGGAAAAAATGATTCTAGCATTATTGTGGGTAACTAAAAAATTACGACATTATATGCTACCACACACCACACATGTAAATACTCAACAAAATTCAATAAAGTATTTGTTTGAACAACCACCTATACAAGGAAGGATATCCAAGTGGTTGGTGATGTTGACTGAATTCGACCTAAATTTTAGTCCTAAAAAGTCAATGAAAGGAAAAGTGATTTCCAACTTTCTAGCCCAACATCCAATTCAAACAAGTCATGCAGAAACTACTTATCTTTCGGATGAAGAGATTCTCATGACACAAGATGACAAATGGCTAATGTACTTCGACGGTGCGTCCAATAAAAAAGGATGTGGCATAGGGGTGTTACTCATAAGTCCAGAGGGAGAACATACTCCAATCTTTGTCAAATTAGACTTTGAGGTTCCTAATAATGCCTCGGAATGTGAAGCGTGCATTATTGGATTAGAAGCAGCCGCTAGCATAGGTGTGCAAAAATTAGAGGTATATGGAGATTCTGGTGAAGTAGGGGATTAAAACCCCATTTAGAGCAGCCAAAGAAAATCGAATAAGAAGGGGAATTAGAGGAGATAGCTGACGGTTTTGGTGGGGATTTTGAAGATTTAATGTTTTTATTTCATATTCATTATTTTCAAATTTCTTTTCTATTTTCATTTTATTTTCCTTTTGTTTATTTCTTTTCTTTCTTTCTTTCTTTATTTCTTTCTTTATTATTTTGCTTCTTTTATTCTTCTTATTTTTATTAGCTTAGTATAAATACCAATTTTGGGGGTAATTAACAATCATCAATTATTCTATTCTCTTAATGAGTTTTAGGAGAGCTTCTCTCTCATAGGGTAATATTAGATAATTTTAGAAAGCGAAATTAGATTATTGCTCAAGTTTATCTATTGTATTCAACTTTTGGTCAAGTTCATTTCAATCAAGCAATTCTTCCAAGTTTTCATCTTTAATCAAGTTCATCTTTAGTAATCTCTAATCCCTTCTTTTAGCTTTATTTATTTGCTTTATTGTTGATTATTTCCTTTCAACTTTTTAGTTGAACTATTTGGTATTGTTTTCATTGTTCTTAATCCTGCTTAGTTTTGTGCTTCTTGAATTCATGTTTAGTATTGTTATTAAGCTTAATCTCCCTTCCCTAGGCTAATTTCTTAGCTAGGGGAAGGGAATGGAAAATATGTGTTGATATTGGATGAATGATGATGGTTGGATTAAACTCATGTCAATAATTAATGAAAGACATGATTTTTGATAGCTTGACAATATTGTGGCACTTTATTTGATGCTCTCTAGTTTAAATGCATGAAAGTGATTTGAACTAGATTAAGATCATCTCTATTTTAACGATTGCATGAGAATGAGTTGTTAAAGTGGAGTTTTATGGATTGTGCTTCTTTATTCACTTGATTTGATTGAAACTAATAGGATTCATGAGAATGATCCTTATTAGTATAGACCTTTTTCATTGATTTTCCGGGACTATTGCATGAGAATGAATTGTTTAGGTAGAATCTTGTGTTCTTTGGCATGTTCTTCATGATAACCGTTATTGTTCCCCCCTTTCTAATCATCTTTGACACCACTGTATCCCTAGCATCGTTCTCTCTTGATTTTAATCATCATTTTCTTTGCTTATTTGTAGTTTTAGTGCTCTTTATTCAAAAACCAACAAAAACATTCCCTTTTTTACTCTTGCATTAGTTAAAATTGATGTTGAATGAGTAATCTTCCTTAGTGGTTTGACCCTTTACATGCCCCTATACTTTGTATTAAGGTAGTGTAGGAATATAAATGATTAATTTGATTAAGGTAATAGTTTAACGACCTATCTAACCCTCGATCAGTTGATAGAAGAGAAAAACCATCGTATTGCAACGCAATAGAGGAAATAAATGATATTGAAGGAGATAATCCTTGGTATGATCATATCCTCCAATATATTACCCATGGCACATACTCTGAAAATATTTCATCGAAAGACCAAAGAGCCTTAAGAACACTTGCGGCACAATATGGTTTAGTAAACGGTCAACTATGCAAAAAAGGACCTAATGGTCAAAGCTTATTATGTATAGACCAGCCCTAATCCACACGCCTTATGGAAGATACTCACAAAGGTGTTTGTGGACCTCACATGAATGGTAAAATGCTTGCAAAGATAATTTCACGACAAAGGTACTATTTGTCCCCTATGGAACATGATTGCATACAATATGTCAAAAAATGTCTAGAGTGCCAAATGTTCGCTAATTTACAACACCTTCCACCATCAGCACTATACAACCACACTTTCCCTTGGCCTTTTTAAACTAGGGAAATTGACATAATTGGTAAAACTTCTCCAGCAAGAGTAGGAGGGCAAGAGTACGTATTAGTAGCCATCGATTACTTTACCAAGTGGATTGAGGCCGCTTCTTACGTGAATATCACTTCTAAACATGTCGCAAAGTTTCTTGAACGAAACATATTTGGTAGATATAGAGTTCCACATGAACTAATTAGTGATTAGGGATCTCAATTCAAAGCTGAAGTCGAGACCCTCTTAACTCATTATAAACTATAACATCATCACTTATCTCCATACATATCTCAAATGAATGGAGCTATAGAATCGGCAAACAAAACTATAACAGTCATCATTAAGCAAATGACAGAAAATTATAAAGACTGGCCAAATAAACTACACTTTGCATTATGGGGTTATAGAACGTCCATACGAACATCAATAGGGGTAACTCCATACTCTTTAGTATTCGGAATGGAAGCAGTTCAACCAATCGAACTGGAAGTACCATCCCTACGCATCGTACCCGAAATTAAGCTACCGAAAGCTGAATGGGTAAGAGCATGGTATGAAGAGCTTTTATTCCTCGATGAATGGCGGTAAAGAGCTTTGCATCATGTAAAAGTCTACCAACGGCGCGCTGCGCGTAATTTTAGTAAAAGGGTAAAACCCAGAAATATCAAAGAAGGTGACTTTGTACTAAAGGAGGTTGGGGGTCCACCAACCGATCCAAGAGGGAAATTCAAGCCTAAATGGATAGGTCCCTACCGCGTAATTAAAATCCTATCAGGAGGAGCCGTTAGATTAATGGATATTGAAGGAGATGAAATTCGCTAATTAATAAACATTGATCGAGTTAAAAAAATATTACATATGAAACCCGGATAACCACATTCATTCATTAAATAAATTATTTTTAAGCATTCAATTGAAAGATTCTAAGTCTTATACACTTTAGCGAATAACACGGCAAAGCACATAACACTTGGGGGGGAATGTAGATTTAAAAGATCATTTTAAGTGTTCAGATTTTTTCGAACATAGTGAAAAACTCTTCACACTTGGGGGGGTAATAATGCAAAAAATAAAAAATATATTTTTTATAATGGTCGTAGCACAGTTGTCACGCGCAGTTGGAATAGTTGCACGCGGATGTCACGCGCAACAAATTTCGTTGCGCGCGCCACCTGACAATGAACTACAAACCCGGATTTTTATGCTTGAAAAAAGTTTCGACTTTTACTTGTGACAAAATGAAGGCATTTCTTAAAAATAACATATACTCGGAAAAAAAATAAAAATATATTAAACTTTTATTTGAATGTTTTCTTTTTAAACAAAGTTTGATTAGTTTTTTCATTTAATTTCAATTCAAGAGAATAAAGAAAATAAAAAAAAAATAAATAATATACAATAAATAAAAAAAAGAACTACACAAAGACCTGATTTCTTATTATGAATACGTAGGCAATCTCTATGATTCGGTCATATCAAAATTAAAAAAACTATATAATAAAGCTCATTTTTATCCATTCAAAATCCTAAAGAGAGAGAGACATTATTGAATTAGATAGTAAAAAAAAAAAACATAGTAGTGGTTACACTTTATTCGAATTAAACTAATAATAGAACTGTGTAACACTATAAGGTTTTACTATATCCTTGATTGTCACATATGATTGAGGAGTAGTTTCCATCGACGTATTTTTAGAAGCCTTGGAGCTCTCCCTTACACTCTTCTTTTTCACCCAAACATTGTTTTTCAATTTAGGGATTGGGGCCTTTGCAACCTGTTTTCCTTTCCCTTTGACAATTGCAGCTTTCTTGCGAGTGTTTGTTGAAGGTTCTTTGATTTTCACACCTTCTTGTACGGGTTTGGAGGGAACTTTCCTTTTTTGTTTCATTCGAACGAGCCTTAGGGGATGAGAAGTCTAATTTTCTTCTCACTCCTTTGTTTTGGCCACTAAGTGGAGTAGTAGTGGTTTAATGAATCAAAGGCTTAGGTGGATTGCGAGCTGTGGCGGCTTGAAGTTGAGATTGAGCCTTGCTTAATTCGCCTTTATCCGTCGCATCATCCAAGCATTGTAAAAGAAGATAATACAATACTCGCAGTAGGACTTTGTACTGCCCACTTAGGAAGACTTGACCAATATTCCTTCCGACGAAGAATTCTTTCGGGTTTAAAGATCATATCTTTAGGGGAATCACATTCTTGTGGGGGAATGATTTGTTTCATCCCTTATTGTCTCATTAACCTACAAGGAAAAATATAAGTGGTACTAGATAGGCCTAAAAGCATAATATTAGGGCGATTAAGACTATTTCCCACCATACTAGTTATGTTCCACCAAAGAATCACAAAGCATATTTTGGGAACCCCGTGACAGAAAAACGACGTCAATTCTTCTTCATTCTTATGGTTGTAAAGAATTCAATGTCCAAGGAATGTCCTTACTTCGCTAGCTTCAAGATTTTGTTTCTAATCAACAATTCGCAGACGCTTCATGAGCCAAATCTAAAAAAAAAGAAAAAAAATTAGTTTGCGATTTACACAAGCAGGTGGCGCGCACATCAATATCAGTTGCGCGCATTGCAGAAGATTGCGCTGGTCCTTCCAGCGCAACATCATGACTTGCGCGGGAAAAAAAAACGTACGTGTAATAGGAGTGGACTTCCCGTGAAACTGTTTTCGTTAGGGTCTCCTCTAAGGCGATTCAAGCATAGAACGGTTTAGTCATCCTTCTATTTGCTCTACTTTGGACACCATGGAATAATCTCCATATTCTTTGCCTGTCCTAAGTAAACAATTGACAATAAGATAATAACATCAAGCATGAATTTTAAAGTGTTGTTTAGTCATGTTGTCACAAGGGGCGACAAAGTGTTCAATAAATTGGATCAAATTCACGCCTTATTCACTTCCAATGTTACTCATATCATTGTCAGACAAACCAAAAAATCTTTGGAATATAGGTTTGGAATCTGACAAAGTAGACACATAGGACACAGGAAGAGTGTTTGTAGGGAAGCCTATCAAGGCCTAAAACTCATCAGGAAGTGCAACAATCTCGTCCCCTTTAAACAAGAAAAGATGATGGTTATAGTCCCAATGGTTGACGGCAGCATGAAGAAAATCAAAATTGATCACTAGTTGCATATAGTTCAATAAAGGGTCTACGTGGTAAATTTTGAAAGCTAGTTTATCCTCGGTTGAGAGGGAGGTGACCCATTGCTTCAAGCGTTGTTAAAAGGTTTTCAACATTGATTAAATAAAAAAAAAAAAGAGAGAGAGAGAGAATTTAGAGAGATTAATTCTTTTTAGATTCTTATTACTAAGCGAATGAATGCGAGATACTGAAAAGCCTACATGAAATCGCGTTTAAATAGACCCAAGAGGGTCAAAATTTTTGCAATTTTTGCTTGAAGGAAAGTTCACCAGCACTTGAAGCTTAATGGTTTTGATGATGATGAACTTAGACTAAAGCAAACATAACTAATAAAAGTTATTAAGTGTTTAATTATAGCAAACTTAACTAATAACCAAAAAATAACCTAATTCATGAACAATTAATCAATTCCTTGCAAGTTTGAGATGCATTCTCTCAACTTTTAACCCTACCAACAACAAAAAAAACCCAGAAATTCAGAAAAAATTACCAGATAATTATGCCTCAATTTTGGACGGTGGCTGTGGGATGGTGGTGCGGTGGCTATGGGATGGTGGTGCGGTGGCTGTGGCGTCAGTGCTGACAGGTGGTGGACGGACTACGCACCTGGTCAGTGGTGGAGGAGATTCCCTCGAAAATTCGAAAAATCGAATAATATACAACCCGTGGCTGCTTGCTACTTTGCTCAGTGCTGGAGGAGGTTCAGAGGGAGTGCGGAGGTGGTGGATGGTGGTGCGGTGGTTGTGGCGTCACTGGTGGCGTGTGTGGTGGTAGGGTTTGGATGCGTTGTTGATGCGGCTCGAATTGGAGGTTTGGTCGCAATATAATAGTGAAGCAAAGTATAGAGAGAATGGGGAAAGAGAAGAAGAAGGGGCGGGGTTTTTTTTTAATTATTCAAATATTGCCACCGGTTCAAAACCGGTGGCCTTAATTATTATTGCCATGGGTTCGGTTCAAACCGGTGGCAATACCATTTGCCTTCTGCGCGGCCTTTAAGCGGTGGCATTTTCAATTTTTCTACTAGTGCTAGTACAGATCACTAGTGGAAAAATTGTCATTCATAACGGGTTATTTGTAACAGGCAAAGCTATGCCCGTTACAATAAACATATTTGTAACGGTCAAAATAACAGTTCGTTACAAATACATATTATTCGTAACGGGGAACACGGTGCTCGTTACGAAAACTATGTTTTTTTGTAACGGGCAAGATAGTGCCTGTTACGAATACTTATTTATTCGTAACGGACAAGATAGTGCCCGTTACGAATATTTATTTATTCGTAACGGACAAGATAGTGCCCGTTACGAATGTATGAATTCGGCCCAGCTGATAGAAAAACCCATTCTTTTATAACTAGGGTTTCCTTTCTCCTCTCTCCTTAAGCCGTCACCCCTCTTTCCTCTTTCTTCTTTCTTCTTTCTCCTCTCTCATTTCACTCAATCTCTATGTTCTCCTCACTCAATCTCCTCCATTTTTATTTACTCTCTTTGGATATACGAACAATGGAACAAGCATAGGATTCCGACTGAAGGTTTTTTAGCTTCGGTGGTTGTTGTGGTCCTATTGGTGAATTGCTCTTTAAGATTCGGTAGATCAAAGCCTCTTCATAAGGTCCTTGGTGGTGGTAAACGTATGTTTTTTCAATTTTCAATTTTTCCGTTAATTTTTTTGAAATGTTGTTTGTATCTTCTGAATTTGCTTCTTACTTGTACAATTTTTGCGAATTGATGATTGTTTTTAGCTTAATTATTGTTTATTAATGGAGATCCAATGTCATTTTGATTGTATTTGTGGTTTTTATTGATTGATTTGTTTGTATGATGGTTTTGACTAACGTTTAGGATTTGATCATATTTAATTGATTAGAGTTGGTGTGACTAAATTCGAAGGATAATTGGCATATAGATCTTAGTCGGGCAATAGTTTACGGTCAAATTTGACCAAGTATTGTTTAGTTGGGAATATTAAAGATAATTTCAAGTGTAGGATTTTTTAATTAGGTCATACCCTTTGCTATCTAGCTACACCTAGCTGTTGGGTAGAATCTGTTTTGTCATTATAAAATTTACCTGTGTTTTTTTAATTGCATTTGCTTTCAAATTTCTGACTTCTTATTAATTTAAGTATATTTTCATTAATTACTACTGCTTGTTTCTATGAATTAATTTTTATTGGTTTTATATTTTTCTTAATTCATTTAGAATGATTAAAGACATGGTTATCTTTTTCGGTCTGTTTGTATCGTGATGCATTTTCTCCTCTTGTGATATGACCTTTAAAGCATAATTTTAAACCTAAGATAAGTGATGTATTAATCAAGTGCAAATGCATCAACATAAACACCAATAGATACAACATGTTAAAGCCATTATAAGCTTCGGGCGTGTTAGGTGTAGGGGGAAGAGAATTCATATAATACTCAACTAATCAATAAATAAATGAAGTTTGGATATCAATTACCTTTCCTAATTTTAGTACCCCCTCTACCAAAATTTAAACCTTTGCTGACGTTATTATATGCTGAAAGTTAAGTTGGATGTCTCAATCTTATAAAGTTGTTTTTATAAAAATGATCTTGTATAAAACTGTACTCTAGTTGGCATTTTGTTTCCCTTTTAGTGCATATTTTACCTTACTCGTAGAGCTTGTATGGTAATATGGAAGTAATGAAAATAAAGGTTAGGTAGTTTTGAGGTCTATGAGAAATCTGAATAGGAGTCACCTCTGGAGTAGTAATAGTTTGCAACCTGGCCAATTTAATTGTAATATATTCATGATACATCATTTAATTCCCCTTTTGAATTTGTTAGTGCCCATTGCCCAGTTTGTATGATCTTTTAGTTTTGGTTGGTAATCTGGTGTGTAATGCGAGAAGTTTGGCGGCTTTAAATGTTTCAGGTAATAATTCAGCACAGTAATTTATATGTCTAATGTACTAGTGAATTAATGACTATATCTATGCATATGGCATACCGAAATTTTTTGAAACTATCATAGTCTTCAAACTATCTCTGGTTTAAATGAAGTTAATTCACTCTATCGGCATATTCTCTATCCTGCTTGCTCAGGAGTAACATTTTTGAATTTGAGCGAAGTACCTTTACAATGTGATGATCTTGCTATGGTAACTGTCCAAATCTCTGACGGCATTGGGTAGGCATCTAAATCCTTATTTCTAACATGAGACGAGATGCTTATTACTTGCACAGATTAACAATCAAAGCACCTGCGCTTTCAAAATAAATTTGCTCAAATAATCTCGACATTGTTTTGTTTATTGGATGCACTGCTTGGTTTATTCATACATTTAAATGAACTTGATCCTTCTAAAGCAGTGACAAGTCATGTCTTTGATGCACTTATGTCATGTGGACTGCCTTTCATTATTGATAATCACATTTGCGGTTTGATAGATGATTGAATACCTGTGCAATGAAATTAATGACCGCGTTAAAGTGACTGAATGTTGATTATACTTGCTATTAAGTTCAAAATGCGTTAGGAAGAAGCTTTAACATTTGTTGCATAGTTTTTTTGGCTCTATACGCTCCCAAAAGTGAGTAATAGTCAGTTTTCATTAATTTCAATTCATAGAAAACAAAATATAAGGTAATTAAGGATGTTATGTGTTATATTGTGACAATTTGAACCAATACATGAAATATGGGAAAGATAGAATTCCCTTAGGCAATTTTGAAGCCTTTTTGGCTCTATAAGCTCCCAAAAGTGAGTAAATGTTCACTTTTCATTGATTTCAATTCATAGAAATAAAAATATATGTTCATTAAGGAATTTATGTGTTTTATTGTGCCAATTTGGACCAATACCAGAAAGATGGGAAAGATAGAAGTCCCTAGGAAATATTGAAGCCTTTTTGGCTCTATATGCTCCCAAAAGTGTGTAAATGGTCACTTTTCATTGATTTCAACTCATAGAAACCAAAATGTAAGTTAATTAAGGATGTTATGTGTTATATTGTGTCAATTTAAACCAATACATGAAAGATGGAAAAGATAGAAGTCCCTTAGGCAATTTTGAAGCCTTTTCGGCTCTATACTCTCCCAAAAGTTAGTAAATGTTCACTTTTCATTGATTTCAATTCCTAGAAATAAAAATATAAGTTAATTAAGGATTTTACGTGTTTTATTGTTTTAATTTGGACCAATACATAAAAGATGGGAAAGATAAAAGTCCCTTAGCACAATTTTGAAGCCTTTTGGGCCTTATACGCTCCCAAAAGTGAGTAAATGTTCACTTTTCATTGATTTCAATTCTTAGAAATCAAAATATAAGTTAATTAAGGATGTTTTGTATTTTATTTCTATATTTTGAGTGTTATTTCTGTAATTTGGACAATCACATTTATTCTAATGATTGTTTTTATTATGGATTGCTTATATTTTGTAACCTCATTCATATGTTTTTTTTTTCAATACGATTTTTGTCCAAGGACAATCCCGTATGATGTTGACGAGTTCAATGTGGTACGAGAACAGTGGGCGCAATACCTTAGACGTAAATATATATTGAACACGTAACTATTAGCTTAGGAAGAAAAAAGTAATATTTTTAGTGTTGTGTATATGTTGGATAAATTTATACAAGTTTTTATTTGTAATATGTTACTACTTAAATTTTTATATTACGTCATATTAATTTTTACGAAAGATTGTTAGGTATAATTGTTTATTTAAAGAAACATGTTTAATATAATAGGTTTTAATTAATATGTATTAATTATATATAAACACATGCTGTCGAAATTTAATAAAAAAATAATAATTTAATGATTATTTGTAACGGGCAAGACATTTGTCAGTTACAAATAACATCTTATTCGTAAAAGGAATTTTTGTTGCCCGTTACAAATAAATGTTTAGCTATATACTATAAAAATATTTTCGTAATGGACATTTAAAATGACAATTACGAATAATCACTTATTCGTAACGGACGTTTGAGATGCCCGTTACGAATAAGCACTTATTTTAATACAAAAAAGGATTTATTCGTAACAAACATTTCAAATGTCCGTTACGAATAAACCATTATTCGTAATGGACATTTGAAATGTCAGTTACGAATAAGGGGTTATTCGTAATGGACGCAGCCCGTTACGAATGGGCCCTTTTTGCCCGTTACGGATGGCCTTTTTTCCACAAGTGGGTAAAGCTGACCTTGGAGGTGGAAAAGTAACCTGGACTGTGAAGACATGAAGAGATCTTTAATGAAAAGTCAAAAAATATATAAGAAGAGTTTTATAACAAGAACTGAGTTTCTTAATAGGAATGTTCCCTAACAGGAACTTGAAGGATGCGAGCTAAAGACAGTAAGTTCTAGATGGAACTTAGTCTGCGATGTTCCAATTGAAGGCTAAAGGACGAGTGACAGAAGGAACTTGTTCCTGGACTGCGTGAAGCCAAAGTAACTCTGGATTACAAAAACGCGGCACGACGATATTAATTTAGTTAAGATTTTATCTTCTAGATTTGTTGTTTAATATGATAAGTAGGTATGCACGAAATTTATTAAAAGCGTGATAAAATAATTGGCAAATATAATTAAAACGGAAAAAGATAAAAGATAGATTTTGAGAAAAGATTTTCGAATTGTTTTGTTTCTTAAAATCAGTTTTAACAAAAGATTTTATTCGTTTTCCTAAAACTTATTTTATCTTAATTTCTGAAATAGATTTTCTTTTAAAAGATTTACTCAAAACTATATTTTGTGATTTAGTTAATTTAACTTATGTATCTTTTAAAAAACCCTAATAGCTATACAAGTTAATCTTGTATAAATAGTAGAGATCACATCTTCATAAGTTTTTGTGAGTTTTGTGTGAAGAAATCTTTGAGCATAATTTGTGTAAGTTTTCCAAGCTTTAATCTTGTCATATTTGTTTCCGATTTCGCGCATTGCTTGCCTAACATATTCTAGGTGTTATATTGTCTGTAATTGGTTGGGTTATTGGGTGTGAGTGTATGAAATTTATATTGCATACAGGTGAGACAGCTTTGAGTGCAATGGATGTGATTGTACAAGAGAGTACGAGTGAATTCAAGTTAGGAACTTGAATTGGGTAGGATAGAGTCCTACTGTGTAGCAAGTTCTATTTGGAACTTGTGAGTAAAGGACTGTCTTATAATAGGTTTGTAACTTGGTGTTTGCCTTATTATACTGGATTGGTTTTTGTGTGGAAATCCCTTAGAAGGGTCGAGGTTTTACTTCCAGTTGGGCCCTGGAAGGTTTCCTCGTAAAACCCTGTGCGCTTTGCAAAGTTCCTTTTATGTTTTGTTTTATAATTTGCAAAAGTAGTCACTAGGAACTCACATACAATTTACCCCCCTCTTGTAGTGTTTGTTTCAACTAACAATTGGTATTAGAGCAAGGTTCTCACGTTTAAGCAGATAATTTTGTTGAGTAAGTTCATGAGGATAAATGAAGTACAAGGAGAAACTTGAATAAGGGTATTCCACCAAACTTCCACCTATGTTCAATGGTAAGTTTTACACCTACTAGAAGAACAGAATGGAGATCCTTATTAAGGCTAAAAATTACCAGGTTTGGCATGTTATTGAAGTTGGTGATTTTTAGGTAATTACAACCAATGACAAAAACGAGGTAGTTCCTAAACTTATTTCTGATTGTGATAAAGAGGACTATCAGAAACTTGAATTGAATGCTTTAGCAATAAAGTATTTACATTGTGGACTTGGACCTCATGAACATAATCGTACCATGGGGTGCAAGACTGCTAAACAGATTTGGGATCTACTAGAGGTAACTCAAGAAGGTACAAATGAGGTAAAACGTTCTAAAATCGATTTATTAATGTCTAGATATGAAAGGTTTGAAATGAAGTCAAAGGAAACTATAGAAGAAATGTTTTCTAGATTTAATGATATAATTAATGAACTGAGTTCCCTTGACAGGCATATTCCTATTGATGAACAGGCTAGAAAGATCTTGAGAAGCCTACCATAAGATGAACGATGGAGATCCAAAGTTAATGCCATGCAGGAAGCAAAGGACTTCACTAAGTTCAATATGGAACAGCTAGCAAGATCATTGATGACTCATGAACTACACTTGAGTTCCAATACTGAAAGTTCCAAAAATAAAAGTCTAGCTCTTAAGGCTCAATTCTTAGAGGACTCAGAAGTCGATGAAGAAGAGATGGCCATGCTAGTGAAACGATTTAAAAAGATGATAAATAACAGGGAGTTTGACAGGAACAAAAAGTACACTAGTTCAAGAGACACTACATGTTTCAAGTGTGGAGCAAAAGATCATTTCAACAAAAATGGTCCTCTTAAGGAAGGAAAGAACAAAGGAAAAGAGCAATCCAAAGAATCTAGAGTATATAAGCCTTACTTCACTAAGGACAATGTGAAGAAGCCAATGCTAGCTGCCTGGGGAGACACAGATTCAAAAGAGGAAGAAGACCAACCTCCTAAAGAAACGGCTCATTTATGTCGCCAAAACTAATGAAAAGGCCAAGCTAAAGGAACTTGAGGCTAAGGTATGGTTTTCTAAAAAAGATTTAAAACATTTTTCTAAAGAGAATCTAACGTTTTCTGTTTTAGATATTCAAGAGGAACTTAAAGAATTTCAGAAATGTGATAAAGCTTTAACTACTTACAAAAAAAATAGTGAGTGGGTTGATAACATGAAATTTTACATCCAATACAGGTTTTTTAGTCTTTTTTATGACAACATTTTTTAAAAGAGACTATAGAAAGATTAAAACATGATAACATACTCTTGAATGTGGAACTGTCCTTGTTAAAACTTGGTATTGATACTCCTAATTCTAAAGTTCCTTCTCTAGCTCATTCCACCAATTTTGAAAAATTAAAATCTTATTTAGAAAAGGTAAAGATGGGGAAAGCTAGACTTGAGGGGGAACTTGAGAAGGTTAGGAAAGAAAAGCAACCTGTTTAGTGCAGAGTTCCTGACTGTATCACTAATGCTCAGACCAAAAGAACATAGGGATTAGGTTTTAAGAAGAAGTTCCAAAAGGAAAAGAAGTATGTTAATTTTTCTAGTAGTTTGTTTGTTACTTCTGTGGTAATACAGGACATAAGCAGGTAAATGTCCTAAGAAAGAAAAATATACTCAGAAGAATGATAAATTTGTTGAACAGATTTGGATTATGAAAAATAATCCGACTCCTATTACACGGGAACCCAAGGAAACCTGGGTTCCTGATACTAACGTTTGACTCTTCATGCAGGTTCTAGTGAGGGGGAACAATACTTGGTACCTCAACAGTGGTTGTTCTAAGCACATGACTGGAGATAAATCTAGATTTCTCTCACTAGAGGCATATTATGGTGGAACTGTGACCTTTGGTAATAATATAAAAGGAGATATAATTGCTATTGGAAAGGTAAGAAGGTCTAGTTCCCATGTAATTGATAATGTATTTTTAGTCGATGGTCTCAAACACAACTTGTTAAGTATTTCAAAATTTTGTGACAAAGGTAACTCTGTTAGCTTTACTTCTAATAAGTGTCGAAGCATACACAATGACACTGGGAACATAATCTTATAAGGAACTCGAAAAGGGAACACATATGTTGTTAATCTTAACGAGGTTCCTAACAGCAGTCTAACATGTCTCAGTGTTATTGAGGATGATCCTCTGTTATGGCTCAAGAGATTTGGTCATGAAAGCTTTTCATTACTTGATAAACTTAGATATAAGGAATTAGTGGAAGGACTTCCTTGCATTAAGTTCCTAGATGACAAAGTTTGTGCTGCTTGTGTTAGAGGAAAACAGACTTGAGTTTCTTTCAAATCCAAAAAGATTGTAAGCACCAAAAGGTCTTTGGAACTTGTTCATATGGATCTATGTGGTCCTATGAGAATCCAGAGCACAAGTGGTAAAAGATATGTCATGGTTATTGTTGATGATTTTCTCAAGGTTTACTTGGGTTTTCTTTCTTGTAAGCAAAGATGAAACATTTGATGAATTTATAGCTTTTGTTAAAAAAGAACATAGAAGAACAGATAATCCATTGATTCATCTTAGATCAGATCATGGAATAGAATTTGAAAACTCAGGATTTGATGAATTTTGCACTGAGCATGGAATTAATCACAACTTCTCTTCCCCAAGACCTCCACAACAAAATAGAGTGGTGGAACTCAAGAATAGAAGCCTAGAAGACATGTCCAGAACAATGTTGATCTCAAGTGGACTGCCTAGGAACTTCTGGGCTAAAGCAGTGAACACAGCTTGCTATATTCTAAATAAAGTATTTGTTATAGCCATCACCCAACAAAACTCCTTAGGAACTCATCAAAGAGAGAAAGCTTAACATTTCTTATTTTAGATCTTTTAGATGTAAATGTTTTGTTTATAATAATGGTAAAAGGAACTTGGGAAAGTTTGATGAAAGGAGTGATGAAGCAGTCTTCTTAGGATATGCTTCTAATAGTAAAGCTTATAGAGTTTATACTAAGAGAACAATGTGTGTTGAGGAATATGTACATATTATATTTGATGAAACTAAACAGTTAATTGATGTACAGGATTGTGATGATGATTTTGAAATTGGACTTGTACGTAAGCAGGATCCAGATGAGGAATCAACATTATTGCAGAAGTAGTAGGTGAAAAATGAAGCAAATCCAGAAGCAAATGAAGCACCTACATTGGAGGATGCAACAGGAACTCCACAAGTTCCAGAACAGAATGATGTTAATATGGAAATTACTGAAGAATTTCAAACTAAGAATCAAGATGAAGTTCTTATTGTTGAACCAATCATCAACAATGAAGAAAGATTGTATCCAATTAAAGACTTTACACCAAAGCCTTGGAAACATCAGAAGTCTCATCCAGTAGATGCAACCATGAGCGATATCACAAAGGGAACTTTGACCAGACCTCAGCTTAGGAACTTCTTTGCATTCTATGCATTCCTTTATTTTATGAAACCTAAGAACTATGTTGAAACTTTGACTGACGCAAACTGGATTAATGAAATGCAAGCTTAACTTAATGAGTTTTAAAGTAACAAAGTTTGGCATCTGGAACCTAGACCTAGTCAGAAGAAGACAATTGGATTAAAATGGGTGTTTAGGAACAAGCTAGATGAGCATGGTATTATTGTCAGCAACAAGGCTAGACTTATTGTACAAGGTTTCAATGAACAAGAAGGAATTGATTATGAAGAAACATTTGCTCTTGTAGCTAGGTTAGAAGCTATACGTTTACTTATTGGTTTTGCTGCTTAAATGGGATTTAGGCTGTACCAGATGGACGTTAAATGTGCATTTTTAAATGGATTTCTTGATGAAGAAGTCTATGTAGAATAGCCTCCTTGATTTGAGAATCCAGAGTTCCCAAATCATGTATATAAGCTTGACAAGGCTCTTTATGGGTTAAAGCAAGCTCCTAGAGCATGGTATGAAAGATTATCAAAGTTCCTATTGAAAAATGGTTTTAAACGTGGCAAAATTGATAAAACTCTGTTTTTAAAATCAAATGGAACTGATATATTAGTTGTACAGATTTATGTTGATGATATTTTATTTAGTGTAACTAAAATCTTTGTGTAAGTATTTTGCTAACCTAATGAGTGGAGAATTTGAAATGAGTATGATGGGGGAGTTAAACTTCTTCCTCGGTTTGCAAATTAAACAAATTGAAGAAGGAATTATGATCCATCAACAAAAGTATATCAAGGAATTTATCAAGAAATACAAGATGAATAATGCAAAAACCAATAAGACTCCTATGGGAATTGGAACTAGGTTGGATGAAGATCCAACAGGAACTTGCATAGATCAAACTATGTATTGAGGTATGATAGGCTCTCTACTTTACTTAACAGCATGTAGACCTAACATATCTTTTTAGTGTAGGTCTTTTTGCCAGGTTCCAAGCAAATCCAAAGGATTCTCACTTAGTAGCAGTAAAGAGAATCCTTCGTTACTTGAATGAAACTGATGACTTGAGTCTCTTCTATCCTAGAAGTGATTCATTTGAATTAAATAGCTTTACTGATGCTGATTATGTAGGTTATTTGTTTAATAGAAAAAGTACTTCAGGTATGGTACAGTTTTTAGGATCTTGTTTAGTTTCTTGGGGTTCCAAGAAGCAAAACACAGTTGCATTATCAACAGCTGAAGCGGAGTATATGGCAGCAGCAGCATGTTGCTCACAAGTTTTATGGATAAAACAACAGGTTAGAGAATTTGGTATTATTTTTGAATGTGTTCCTACTTACTATGATAATACTAATGCTATTTTTATTTCTAAAGATCCAGTTACACAATAAAAGGTAAAGCACATCCACATTAGGCATCACTTCCTAAAAGATAATGTGGGGCAAGGGAATATTAAGTTAGAAATTTGTCAAACTGAAAATTAAATTGCTGATATTCTAACCAAGCCCTTGAACAGAGAAAGGTTTGAGAAATTGAGATTGGAACTTGATATGATCAAGCTAACTTGATTTATTTTGAAGTTCTAAGATATGGCAAAGTCAAAAATAATGTAAATAAAGCAAAAAGAGCATTTAACGCAATTTTGGTGTGCTAAACATAGCTGAAGTGTCACCGTTATTAATCAATGAAGGTTAGTTCACTACACACTTAAATTCGTAAGTTATTAGTGATGTACAATGCATGTGTGTAAAAAGCGTGTTCCAATCACGCGTAATTATACAAAATTGTATTTTCGAAAATTAATTGAATTTGGAAAGTAAAGATTTTTGAAAAATTCATCCTGGGAAAATGTTTTATAAAAATTAATTGAACTTGTTCAATTAAATGACTGAATAGTGAAACCCCTTAAATTCCTTTACACCGGTTCATTAAATATAAAAGCATCTTTCACCCACCACGTTTACCTCACTGTCAAATCAAATTAACCTCTTTTCAGTAAAAATCCATCAAAGCTTAATACCACCTTTCAAAACCATGGTCATCATTGCTGAAATTGTTTCATCAGAAAACTCTCACAACTCAGAAAATACAATTCATGAAGAAACCTCTCCCTTAGCAATGGTTAACTACAAATCCTCTTCAAATTTAACTAAAGCTACTGAAAACCCTAAACCCTCATCATCCAAACTAGAAGAATTGGAGAGTAATTAAGCGTGACAAAGATGAGTCGTCTGTTTCTAGTGTTCTAGAAAGGCTCAAAGAATGGAAAGAGAAGAAATAAAAGGGAATTTACTTAAGGAACAGATGGAAGAGGTTGACAATTTCGCTTGTGGGAAACAGCCCGAGGAAGATAATAATGAGGACGTTAGAGAGGAAGAAGAAAAGGACAACTAAGAGAAAAGAGAGGGAGTAGAGAATGAAGAAGATGATGATAAGCAATCGGAACTTATTGCAAGTACCGATAGGTATGTTATAGGACATAGACTTGATTCATCTTGGTGCAAGAAATCTAGGTTTTTGGAATTTTTCGAAGATCTTGTCAAAAGATTGAGTCTGGAAGGCTATCTCTAGAAAGTCTTACCGCGTTTCCGGCTCTACTTGCGGTTGATTAAATTTCAAGGGTGGGAATATCTATTAACTACTGCCTCAAATAATGTTATGTATCCTGCTGCTATGACTGAATTCTGTGGAAAATTTAAAGCCAAACAACGCAAAATATTGAGTGTAGTTAACAAAAAGAAGATTGAGTTTGATGTTGCAAAATTAGGGTCAATTATGAAAGTACCTAGTGAGGGTTATGAGATGTACATACCTTAAAGGAAAGGGGACTGTGAAAGTGGGTGAGTATTTGGGAGGTGATATTGCTGAAGACCTAAGAGGAATAAGGGGGAAGAATGTCATGAGCCACAATGATCTGAGTCCAATGAATAAGTTGTTATTTAATCTGTCAAAAAAACAATTCTGCCTAGAACTCAGAAGAAAAGTAAAGCATGTTTGATGGATATGGTTGTCATCTTCTATATCTCTAGGAAAATCAAATTTAATTTTCCTTCACTGATGTATAAACACCTAGCTCACTTGGTTCCAGGAAAGAACAAAGTAGGTTATGGAGCTGTTTTGTCCACTGTTTTTGAATCCCTTGGTGTTAAGCTGAAAGGAATTTATGAGGGATTGGAGGAAAAACCTGAAAACTTTAATTAATGGTTAGACACTATAGGGGATTAGTTTGGAAGTGGTGAGTGGAAAAGTGAGGAGAGTAGAAGAGAAAAAGACAGCAGGAGGGAAGAGGAAAGGGAAAGAGGTTACATAGAAGCCTGTAAGGAAGAGCAGGAGAATGTCTGCCAGCTATGTTTTTAAGACAATGTGTTGTTGGATAGGTGGCTGAGCTCACTGACCAAGTTGACATTGCAGAGAAGCAACTCAAGGCAGCCACGGGTCAGGTATAAAAGCTGGAGAAAACTTTTTAGGAACTTAAGACCAATCTTAGGACTCGGCAGGAGGAGTTCCAAACGGCTATTAAACGTCTTGAAGACAAACTGGAAGCTTCTTCACAGCAAAACAAGGAGGATAACAAGAAGATTTTGGAGCTTCTTGAGACCTAGCTCATCCTATTTCCAACCTAGCCCTTCCTAGCCTATCTCTATTTCAGTAATGAACAATTTCACTTTATGTTTCGGCTTTTCAACAATTTCTTTTAAGTCTGTAAAATTTTAAATTGTTCTGCAGGAGGTTTATTAATCTTTTGTTTTAATGGATGCTTTTGGAACTTTCTATACATGCGTGTATCTGTATATTATGAATGGTTATGCATGAAAGTGGAACTAATTGACATGAAGTTAGCAGCACTGCATTCAGTTTCCCACACTCGATTAATTACTTGTGGGGTTGTGGCTAGATGCTTACTAACTTGAAAAGGAAGGACTTTTTTATGATGCCAAAAGGGGGAAAAGAAAAAGCAAACTTGAAGGTTGAAGTTGTTCTAGGTTCCAGTTGAGAAAGTATCAAATTTTTCTCATGATAGAGATGTTAGTAGCTAGTTTTATTTAGTTTTTGTTTATTTTATTTCATTTTGTTTTTGTTGTTTCTGTTTTTTATTTAAGTTGTGTGTTTACTTTTTGTCAATAAATAAAAATTCAAAAATACGCCCTTCTATTTGTTTTTAACTTTTCATAAGAGTTTGCTTAAGTTTATCATCATCAAATAGGGGGAAATTGTTGAAGCTTAAAGGTTTTGATGATGATGAACTTAAACTAAAGCAAACTCAACGAATAAAGGTTTTTAAGTTTTTAACTAGGACAAGTAAAGCTAACCTTGGAGGTGGAAAAGTAACCTGGACTATGAAGACATGAAGAAATCTTTAATGAAAAGTCAAACAATATAGAAGAAGAGTTCTATAACAAGAACTGAGTTCCTTAACAGGAATGTTCCCTAATAGGAATGTTCCCTAACAGGAACTTGATGGATTCAAGCTGAAGACAGTAAGTTCTAGAAGGAACTTAGTCTGCAAAGTTCCAGTTGAAGGCTAAAGAACGAGTGACAGCAGGAACTTGTTCCTGAACTGCGTGAAGCCCAAGTAACTCTTGATTATAGAAACGCGGCACATCGATATTAATTCAGTTAAGATTTTATCTTCTAGATTTATTGTTAAATATGTTAAGTAGATATGCATGAAATTTATTAGAAGCATGATAAGATAATTGGCAAATATAATTAAAATGGAAAAAGATAAAACATAGATTTTGAGAAAAAATTTTCGAATTGTTTTGTTTCTTAAAATAAGTTTTAACAAAAGATTTTATTCGTATTGCTAAAACTTATTTTATCAGAAAAATGGAATCTAAAAATCCAATCTTTGCACAGTCTGATAATAAAGTTTCAACCTTTCATTAATCTCAAAAAAAATCCAACCTTTGCACCCTACCTTCATCAAAAGATCCATTACCTGTTGATGATTGGTATTTGTAAGTTATATGCCACGTGTCAGCCAATAATAGGTCAATTAACTTTTTAATTAATAAAAAATAAAAATAATTAAAAGAAAAAGAAAAAAAAATTCAGAAACCCTTTCCACCACCACCACCTTCCCCTACCACCACTCCCTCTCCCCTGCGTGCCCACAACACCAATTAGCTCACCAGCTACACCAATCAACAACACCAATAACTCGATGAACAATCACACCACTCCGATGAACTCACGCATAACAACATCCCCACAATCACCGAACACCGCATCCCAGAATCTTCATCGACCTTCACATTGCCACCACTCACCACCAAAACACCAATAAGCTCACGCACATCCCACACCAACCACCTGACCAGTCTGCAACAACAATGTAGTCACCAGCTAAACCAATCAACAACACCAATCACCCCCTTACCCTAATCACAAAACCACAATTGCCGCCCAACAATAGCCTAATTAAAAAAAAATATCATTAATTAAGATCGAACGGTGGTTATATGATAATTTCAATTTTCGGTGATGATGAGCGTTGGTTATTCATTCAATGATGAAGATTGATGCTGTATTTTGATGGTGTTTGAAAAAGGGAATCAAAGCCCAAGTTGGAGCAGCCAATTCAGATTGAAGGAGAAATAGGGGGCGAGTTTAGGGGACGAGTTTCGTTGGTGGCTGAGGTGATCGTGATATTAGGATGGTTGGTGTTAGGGCCGGGGTTTTGTGGGTGGTTGGTGTTAGGGACGGGGTTTTAAGGGTTTCGAGGCGGCAGGTTGTGGGTTGTTTCCGTTTTGTGGTGGGTTGTTGGGGTTGTTTCTGGTTTTTTTTTGGTGGGCTGTTGGGGTGGCAAAATTAGTGGATTTGTGGGTTGTTTTTGTTTATTAGAAGAGGAAAGAGAAAGAGGAGGAGTGAGAAGACAAATAAAGAGAATAAATAAAAACTTTTTAACCTGTTTAATAGGTTAAAGGTCAAATGGATTTGTTGGAGAAAGTGGGGTGCAAAGGTTGGATTTTTTTGAGATTAATGAAAGGTTGTATTTTAATAGTCAGACCGCGCAAAGGTTTGATTTTTAGTTTCCACTTTTCCTATTTTTTCTTATTTTCCAAAAAAGATTTTCTTCTAAAAGATTTACTAAAAACTATATTTTGTGATTTAGTTAATTTAACTTATTTATCTTTTGAAAAACCCTACTAGCTATACAAGTTAATCTTGTATAAATGGTAGAGATCACATCTTCAAAAGTTTTTGTGAGTTTTGTGTGAAGAAATCTTTAAGCTTAATTCGTGTTAGTTTGCCAAGCTTTAATCTTGTCATATTAGTTTTGGTTTTCGTGCATTGTTTGCCTAACATATTCTATGTGTTATATTTTCTGTAATTGGTTGGGTTATTCGGTGTGAGCATATGAAATTTATATTGCATACAGGTGAGACAGTACAGCTTTGAGTGCAAAGGCTGTGATTGTACTGGAGAGTACAAGTAAATTCAAGTTAGGAACTTGAATTGAGTAGGATAGAGTCCTACTATATCGCAAGTTCTAATTGGAACTTGTAAGTAAAGTTCTGTCTTATAATAGGTTCGTAACTTGTTGTTTGCCCTATTATAGTGGATTGGTTTTTGTGTGGAAATCCTTTAGAAGGGTCGAGATTTTACTTCCAACAGGGCCCTAGAAGGTTTCCTCGTAAAATCATGTGTGCTTTGTAAAGTTCCTTTTATGTTGTGTTTTTTAATTTGCAAAAGTAGTTGATGAGTGTCATTTATGACACTCATAGGGTAGTCTTTTAGGGTTATTTCTTTCCCTTTTTCATGCTTTCTTCTCTTATTTTTGGTCCTTTTTCCTTTAGTTTCTCTTTCTCCTCTTTTCTTTATGGTTCTCGTGTTTTTCTCGTGTTTTCCTTTTTTTAGCTCTTTTTCCCTTTTATTTCCTTTCTTTGTTTGCTTGTGTAGGTACTTGGAGAATCACCTTTGCAAAGGAATCAAGTTGGGACCTTAATGACCAAGCAAGGAAGAAGCATTTGGCTAGAGAGGGCTTAAAGAGGCCTTGGAGAGGCCTCAGAGAGGTCTCCAAGGTATTTCCAGCAGGCCGCGGGCGCGAGCCAGTAAAGCCGCGGGCGCAGGCTCAAGAAGCACAAATGGCCAGATTTTGGCAGGAACTACCCGCGGTTGCCCCGCGGGCTCTCCGATGCCGCGAGTTTATACTGCTGCGAGCGCGGGTGTTGCCCAGATAGCCCGCGGAGGGTTCCGTAATCATTTCTCCGCGTCCGCGGGTTCATAGGGAGAGGACGCGCGATTTGCCGGTTTCTTCTTTGCTTATAAATAGAATTTTAATTCCTTTTTAAAACCAACTTTTTTGACCATATTTTCTCAGCTTAGTTGAGAGCTTCTCTCTCTAGTTTTAGGGTTAGATTAGGAGTAGTTTTAGAAAGAGAAAGTGAAGGATTTCAATGGTGATTGAGAGATTGAAGATACAAGGATGACAATTGTGTTCAAGATCTTCTCTATTATCAATGAGCATTCTTAACTCTGTCTCTCCTTAATGCTTTGTTTAATTTCATGTTTGTTTGGTTTAATTTTGATGTTTGATGCTTGATTATTGTAATTGTTCTTGATATTTTGTTGATTCTTGATTTCCATAGTTGTTAGTTGATAGATGATGATTCTTGAATAGTTGTTTGGCTAGGAATTGGGTGAAACTTGTATGATTGATTAATTGTGATTAATTTGGGAATTGTGTTGATTGATTGTTGAGATTAAAGTGATTAGTGAAGGTTTGCATGTGTGTAATTCAATCTGGCCTTGAGAATTATGCTAGATTGCATTGTAATTGCTAATGACATGAACAATTGATTTAGGAATTTCAATTATCGATTGGTTTTGATTGTGATTCTTTTAGTTTGTTATGCATAGTGAACCCTAGCTTAATAATTAGGAGATAGCTCTTTATTCCTATTGATTGGTCTTATCATTAATCCTCACAACCTTTGATTGGCATGCTCTTCCCAAGTTGTTGCAATTGACATGATTACTTGTTGATCCCCGTTCCTAGTGTTTTATTTCTTTGGTTACTTGTTTCGTTAGTTGTTAGTATTCTCTCTTACCTCGTCTTCGACCTAGCTTAGGCGCATAATTGAAAGTGCTTGAACATTACCGTTCCTTTGGGTTCGACTCTTAACTTGCCTCTATACTCGTATTTAGGTTTGTTAAGTGTTTATAAATTTAGTTTGACCGAGGGAAGATTAGATAACGACCTAGTTTTCCCCAGTTGGAGGATGAACCATTTTGGGTGTACTTTAATAGACTAGAGAACTTCATTAGTTACCATGGTTGTCATATTTGGGAGGCTTGCGAGATTTGTTATCATAATTTGAATGAGCAAACTAGAGACATTGTTGAAAGCATGTTTAATGGTGGATTTCGGGCATTGTCAATCGATGATGCTTGGGACTTTTATGTATGGTTTGCTAGAGATAGTTGTGATCGTGGTCATGGTTATTCAAATGCTTCCATTGATGACTGTTATGGTCCATGTTCCATGAATGATGAACTTTGCATGCCTACTTGTGCCCCCATTCCCCAATTTGATGATGCCACTCATATCTCTAATGTTGATCCTTGCATGCTTGCACATAATTCTTTCCCCCATGATGCTTCTTAATTCTCTTCATCTTTCCAATCTTTAGATCTTACCTTTGAGTCTTCTTATAATCAAATTGGTGGTTCTTTGAGAAAATTGGAAATGAGTTCTAATTTGGAACCAAATGAGATGAGATATTTGGAGATTGTGAGAAACCAAATGGAAATGTTGAAAAAGTTGGAAGACAGTAATGAGGGTGTTTTTGGGAGGAATGAGGAGATGGAGAGTCAATTGTCATCAATATTGAATGTAAATGAAGTTTCTACCACATTGGTAGGTATGGAAGACGATGATGATGATTGTTTTGGGAGCTCTAAAGTATGTGAGGAGGATGTTAGAGAGCCCATGAGTGAGGAAAAGGGTGTAGAGATGGATGTTCCTAAAGAGAGTTTGCATTTTGAACCTCCTTCCAAATTTGAATTTCGTTCCATTGAGCCTTTAGATGGAGTTGAAGAGAAACTAAAAATGTTGGCTTCTCTTAATTTTGAGGAAATGGTAATTCAAGTTATGAAGGATGGGACATTGCAATTTTTGAAGCGTGAAGAATTTGTGAGGAAATAGAGTAAGGACGAGGAGGATGAAGTAGTCTCCATGGGAGATTGGATGTTTGAGGGTGATGAGGACCAAGAGGTTTTGAGTGTTGTAAAACCAATTGGTGAGTCAATTCTCCCACCCACCTCCCTTGATTGTGATTTCATTCCTCCATTCCTTAATTTTAAAAACCAAATTTCTTCCACCCCATCTCCTTTGATTAATAACCATGGTTGCTTTGAGAGTGAGGCCTTGAGCTTAGAAGATTTTGATGAAGAAAAGGTCCTTTATGATAAGGTTGAGGAGGTAGAGCCTACTTTTGATGATTATGAAGATGAGAGTGAAGTGTTTGGTGAGGTTGAGTCTCCAACTCCTATCTCAAATCTTAAACCATTGCTTTCTTCTTTCACCTTTGATGATCCTTTCTCTTCTACATTTTCCACCATTGAGAATGGTGAGGCCTTTTTAGAGGGAGATTGTACTTCTCATGTTTATTTTGAGCTACCTCCCAAGTTTGACCCTCAACCCTTTGATGAGCTTCCTTTGAACCTTGATGATAATTTGAAACTTTTGAGAGCTTATTTAGGGTGTGAAGTTTTTGAGGAGGGTGTGATTGAGAATAAGCTAAATTTGAATAATGACGAGTTGGAGAAGAGCCCTTTGGATGTGAGTTCATTGGATGAGAGAGTTTGTGTTTCAATAGATAGTGGTGTAAGTGAACAACCAATTCCTATTTCTTTACCTTGCACCTCATTTTCAAGAAAGCTTGATCTTATTCCCTCCTATCCCATGTCATTACCTTCTTTTCTCATATCCCCTCCTCTTGAAAAGCCTTTAGTCCCCCAAGTGCCTCATTTGATGACTTTTGACGACGATGGTGGGATTTCCAACCAAAAATATTTTGTTGAGAAGAGTATGCCTTCTTCTTTTTCTTTTATTTCTCTTCCTCTTTCTTATATTCTTGTTTTTCCCTTCTCTCTTTCTTCTTCTTGGCATACTTCTTCTCAACTCCATAGGTGTGCACTAATCTTGTTGCATGCCTTTATTTTGTCATGTGCATACTTACTTTCCTATGAAATGTGTAGTAGTGCATTTGATAAGCTCTTGCGCGCGTTGAATTATTATTTTCTAAAGCGGTCAAGCTTGGACCTTAAGCAAGCCTTTTTTGGGAAGTAACCCGTGTTTTATTGCTTTTATTTTCTTTTATTTTTAGAATAGATTTTCTCTCATGGAAATATTTGTGTTCCTTTTGCTAGGTACATGACTTGATATACTTCGGTGCTTCTATTTGGATCGAGAATCACGGAAGATAGGCACCACATTTACTAGCATATAGAAGGCAAGATTCAATATTAGAGGTTGTTAGCTTTGAAAGGTTAAAATTGGGTCATTTGCGGGTATTTACACCCACCTAATATCCGGTAATATCCTTCCTTCCTCTTTCTCTAGTGGATGATGACTTGTTAGACATATGTTGGTTTGATTGGATTAATCTCCTTGTTTTTCCCCTCCCGTTGAATATTTGATTTATGTTTGAGCATGTTGTCTCATTAAAGCTTGGGGGAGGGTATTCCATCATGTTTGGTGGAATGTTGATTCATATATGTCATGCACCTTTGTATATGTTTTTCCATGTTCTCATATTTTGAAAAACTCCAAAAAGATTTTTGATTTTATCAAGGCAAATTTTCAATATGTTTTGTTTTGTTCTTGCTTTGGACATAATAACAATTGGACTTGTATACTTGAATGCTTTTCTTCCTAAATGGTAGTGGTGTGCACGGTTTGAGATTACGTTTGGTTGATTCTAGGATAAAGCATGCTAAGGTAGTTGTCTAGAACTAGGGGGATCATGAAGCCGGATTCTACTTGTTTGTGACACCCATATTGAGTTTTTGGCTACATCCGTGTGAGGTTCATTATTTTTAAAGCCTCCAACATTTACTTGCATGAGCGGCATGGATCCTTGACTATTGCGGACCTAATCTAGAATCTTAACTTATGGTTCCTAAGACCGAGACCGAACCACCTAGGGAGGACAAAGGCATCTTTTCGGGGTGGTAATTTTTCTTTTCGAGGATAGTTTTCATTTTCTTCGGTTTTTGGGTTTACATTGCCTACTTGCTAACCCTTTGAGCCTTTTCCCTTTTTTCAAGCCACATCTCTAGATCTTGAGCCTTTTGTTTCATTTTCGTTTCCATTCTTGGTTTTTGTGAAACAATTGTTCATTATTGTTGGAGTTTGTGGTGGAGGAGTTTTGATATTTGGTTCTCTTGAAAGCAAGTTTGTGTTGTGTATATTTTGTGAATAATGGCAAGTGAATAAATGAAAAAGCCGTTCAAATAAAAAAAAAAAGAAAATAAAAAAAAGTGAAAAATGCAAAAATATTTTTATGTGAGTATTCTTCCTTTTTTAGCATTGAGGACAATGCTCCATTTAAGCTTGGGGGGAAGCGTTCTCACGCTTTTTGTGTATATGTTTGTGATCTTAGCTTTGAATAAGCTTGGGGGTGTTGGTATTTTTGTTTGGTGATTACTTGGTTATGGTGTAAAGAAATGTGCAATCTTTGCTTCACAATTTAGGTTAACAACCAAATTTTAAACTTAGCCTACCTTAACCCTTTTTGCCTTACGTTACAACCTTTGGGAAGACCTTTTGACCTAGGGGTTGAGTCATTCATCGGTGGAGGGAATCATGGGTTATAGCCTAAGGAAAGGGGATACGAAGTCAAGATGTCGAGTAAGCCAAAAATTTGATCTTTTTCCGGTTCCTTCGTGGAATCTATGAGACGCTCACTAAGGGGAGATATGAGATTAGTAGGGGGAACGCGGTAAGACCGTTTGGGATGAAAGTGGAGTGTGATAACTAGTTCCTATGCTTAGCATATTTATGTTTCAATCAACCTTAGGTATCTTGGAGCGTGCACTCCCTTACTTATTTAGAAAGATTTGCATTCATTTGTGCTTGTACATTTTAAAAAGTCCTTTCATGAACATGTGTTTGCTCTTCTTTTCTTTTGATTTCCTTCTTTATGCTTTGCCTTGTTTGTATTATTATGAGAGTTATGGGTTAAACGCTTAGGATACCCTTACGAGAGCATCACTCGTCCTCTAGGGCGATCTAGGGGTTTAAATGGCTTGTTGTAACTAAAAACAACCGTGATTCCTACGACAGTGAGTCTTAGTGTAAATTCTCGCCCCTCTTTTTCTTTTTGCTTCGAATAAGCCCTTCTTTTTTCTTTTTAGCCTTTGTTTTGCTCAGGACGAGCAAAAGTCTTGCTTGGGGGAATTTGATGAGTGTCATTTATGGCACTCATAGGGTAGTCTTTTAGGGTTATTTCTTTCCCTTTTTCATGCTTTCTTCTCTTATTTTTGGTCCTTTTTCCTTTCTCCTTTTTTCTTTATGGTTCTCGTGTTTTTCTCGTGTTTTCCTTTTATTTGGCTTTTTTTCCCTTTTATTTCCTTTCTTTGTTTGCTTGTGTAGGTACTTGGAGAATCACCTTTGCAAAGGAATCAAGTTGGGACCTTAATGACCAATCAAGGAAGAAGCATTTGGCTAGAGAAGGCTTAGAGAGGCCTTGAAGAGGCCTCGGAGAGGTCTCTAAGGTATTGCCAGCAGGCCGCGGGCGCGGGCCAGTGAAGCAGCGGGCGCGGGCTCAAGAAGCACAAATGGCCAGATTTTGGCAGGAACTACCCGCGGTTGCCCCGCGGGCTCTCCGATGCCGCGAGTTTATACTGCTGCGAGCGCGGGTGTTGCCCAGATAGCCCGCGGAGGGTTCCGTAATCATTTCTCCGCGTCCACGGGTTCATAGGGAGAGGACGCGCGATTTGCCGGTTTCTTCTTTGCTTATAAATAGAATTTTAATTCCTTTTTAAAACCAACTTTTTTGACCATATTTTCTTAGCTTAGTTGAGAGCTTCTCTCTCTAGTTTTAGGGTTAGATTAGGAGTAGTTTTAGAAAGAGAAAATGAAGGATTTCAATGGTGATTGAGAGATTGAAGATACAAGGATGACAATTGTGTTCAAGATCTTCTCTATTATCAATGAGCATTCTTAACTCTATCTCTGCTTAAAGCTTTGTTTAATTTCATATTTGTTTGGTTTAATTTTGATGTTTGATGCTTGATTAGTGTAATTGTTCTTGATATTTTGTTAATTCTTGATTTCCATAGTTGTTAGTTGATAGATGATGATTCTTGAATAGTTGTTTGGCTAGGAATTGGGTGAAACTTGTCTGATTGATTAATTGTGATTAATTTGGGAATTGTGTTGATTGATTGTTGAGATTAAAGTGATTAGTGAAGGTTTGCATGTGTGTAATTTAATTAGGCCTTGAGAATTATGCTAGATTGCATTGTAATTGCTAATGACATGAACAATTGATTTAGGAATTGCAATTATCAATTGGTTTTGATTGTGATTCTCTTAGTTTGTTATTCATAGTGAACCCTAGATTAACAATTAGGAGATAGCTCTTTGATTCCTATTGATTGCTCTTATCATTAATCCTCACAACCTTTGATTGGCATGCTCTTCCCAAGTTGTTGCAATTGACATGATTACTTGTTGATCCCCGTTCCTAGTGTTTTATTTCTTTGGTTACTTGTTTTGTTAGTTGTTAGTATTCTCTCTTACCTTCGTCTTCGACCTAGCTTAGGCGCATAATTAAAAGTTCTTGAACATTACCGTTCCTTTGGGTTCGACCCTTAACTTGCCTCTATACTCGTATTTAGGTTTGTTAAGTGTTTATAAATTTAGTTTGATTGAGGGAAGATTAGATAACGACCTAGTTTTCCCCTCGTCAGTAGTCAATAGGAACTCGCATACAATTCACCCCCCATCTTGTAGTGTTCATTTCAACTAACACCAGCAGGTGTCGCGCGCAACTCATGAGTTTCGCGTGACGAACGAGCGCAACCAATTCACATGCGCGCGACAGCCACGCGTAACTCCAACAGTTGCGCGTCTTTGCTCTGTCGCGACAAGAGAGCTAGGATTATTTCCGTATTTTGGACTACATAATGACGGAATCCCACGAGATCTTAAGACAAATCATACGCTTACCTTTTACTAACCTTTGTGTCATTTTCCTTAATATTTTCTTACATTTCATAATCTCTTTTTTATTTTCCTTTACTTTCTTTTTCTTTTTTCCTTTTTTCCTTTCTTTTTTCTTTTCCCCTGTTTCCCTTTTGTTATTTTTTTGAGAGGGTTAAGTCGGGAACCTTTCCCTACCTCGGAAATTTTTTTGCAAATTTTTTATATAAAAAAAAAGAGAAAAAGGTAAAAAATAATAAAAAAATATCAAATAAAAAATGTACACATGGAAACAGAAGAAAATGACATATATACAAAAAAATGTGTCATATGTACAACAAAAAAAATATATACATTTGCTTCCTATTATAAAAAATGTTTGTGTACAAAGGAAGTCAGGATGGTCGGCGACTCCCAGACGGCTGCTGCACATCCTACAAAATCCGAACGAAGATTAATACATAAAATAAGTGATAACTTCATTAAAAGAAAAATAAATAATAAACTTACCGCGACCATCCGATGATCACGGCATGACAAAGTGAGGAGTGCTCTCTGATAAGCAGCTCGGAAAACGCGTAAAGTAATAACCACGTCGTTCACGGTCTCTTACGGAACCTATTCCAAAAGACTAGGACAGTTAGCAAAAATGTATATGAAAAAATATATATAAATACGTATGCATAGGGACCATACCGACTCAACCGTCTTAGGAATGAACGGTATCCCCTCCTCATCCTCCGTTACTGGAAGGATCTCATGAATTACAAATCCAACGGCATCGGTATACGTGATCTCCGTTGTAGGAGGCACCCAACCACCTAGCTCACCTGCTGAAAAAAAAGGGGTCAAAGTTCCGAAAAAATAAATAAATATAAATAACAAAATAGAGTTAAAGTACAAATCAGAACAAAAGCTAGGAAAGGAGTCAGCTTCGATGCAATAAAAGTCGGGTACGATGCATCCGGCAGCACCAGCTGCTCCGCTAGATAACCAAGGATCGCCGGAGCTCGATCCTTGGTAGACAGCAAGTCTATACGTAACATCCGGGTCGGAGGATCCACGGGAACCATGGGCTCCTGGAATGTTGACTTCCAGAGAACACGCTCGCCTAAAAACAAAAGCGTCTTTCCTCTAAAGGACTGGAAGTCCCTGATAAAGAGGCCAGAAACGACAACGAATTATGCCAGACCGGACAGCCTCAGGGGCTCCGTTGATCAAACTCCAAGGAAAGAGATCGATCTACAAACACAACCACATGAAAAATTGTCAAAAAATAAATAAAATTAAAAGATGCACATGTAGTTGGAATACTCACCGACGCACGAGTCGCCAAAAGGATCCTCTGGCAAAAGTGGCCGGGAGAAGTGGGTCGTCTCTTATTAATCTTGACCAATCGATGGCCGATAGGAAAACGAGCAGCCCCAAGCATCCTGCGGGCTAAGAAAGGCAGGTACGAGTATCCCCAAGCCTAAAACCGCAAAAAAAAAAAAAGGATAAGCCTAAAGGAGACAAGCAAAAATAATAATCGAAAGAAGCTTAAAGTATGTACCTTAAGGATACGACCGTGCCATGTAAGGGTGATCTGAGGCACCTAAGTAGCTGCCGCGGAATCCATCACCTTGGTCGCCTTGCCCATAGCTGTTAGCATACGGGCATACGACACCTCCGCCAAACTCAGATTACCTACTTGCCCCGAATCACTGAGGCAAATAAGTAACCCAATGGCAAAACGCTCTCCTTGATCACTCAAGATAGTGACGGAAAGAACGTGACCAATGTATATCCAAGCCAGCTGCTCAGGTGTACACTGCCGATCAAGCTCGTTAACCGACAACTCGTCGGCAAGAACCGAGTACGGACAAGACTGCGCGTACATGTGTAGGGCCGACGCAAGACGGTCCCCCACAAGGTCGCGTGGTCTCTCGACTGACCCCTTAACAAACTCTATGGCTACGGGCTCGCCTCCAAAAGGAAAACCCGTAATCATAAAGAAATTGAAAGGGGTAACTTTTATCTCTCCCCATGAAAAGTGGATGTGGAAAGTGTTGGTGGAATCCCACCAAAACTCCAGCAATCCACGGAGGAAAGCTAACGACGCAGGTTGACTCGATAAATCCTGAAGAGCCGCCAGCTGGGAGTCGATCCCCCAAAGTGCCACAACCTCCTTTTTCACCTCAGGAAAACTCTATAATTGAGCTCGCAGATAACAGAACCGTATAAATGCATACTAGGCTCACTCTAAGGAAAATTAAAAAAATAATAATAAAACAACAATTACGAATTAAAAAGGAGAAGAAACAAAGGAAAAGAGAAAGAAAAAAAGGCGCAAAGAACTCACGATGCCGCGCCACCCTCTGATAGAGACATAATCGTCTTGGTCCCACTTAAGGACCCTAGGGTCCCAGTTGGGAGGAGCCTCCAAAACCACATCCTCCTGGCGACATCGATCGACTTTGACGCGTCGCTCTCGAACCTCTTCTTGAGGACGGGTCACCCTCTTTCGAGGGTGAACCGGCTCGTTAGGTTCCCCTAGAATCTCCTCAGCATCGACGAATAGAGGCGAGTCCATGCTATGAAGGATAAAGTTTCTTTATTAGTTTACTTTATTTCCTAAACTAAACTAATATACGTATTCTAGACCCATTTCGGCAGCATAACAGCTGCGGATAGGGAAAAACACGAAAATCGAATGCCACCCATACTTGGGGGCTACGATACCTTCAGTTAAACTCAGTAAATGGGGGCTTCTAACACCCACAAAAGCCATCATATACCAATTTCAACTAAGCATTCAAGGAATTGTATTTCAAAATCTCAAAGAATCAACTACTCCTAGACGAATAACAGTAATATAAACATGATTATCGCCTACCAAAAAATTTTGAGGCTTAAACTTAGCAAAAATAAGCTAAAAGTATGTTTCGCGCCATTTTCAACAATTCAAAATTCGCAAAAATGAATTATGAAATTAATATTGGTTCCATCACTATAATCTACTTCATAATCAACAAGTATAACCAAAATGAGCAAGAAATAGCAATAAAATTTGAAGAAAAAGTGCAAGGACGAACTTAAACGAAGAAATGCTCATATAAGGTTCAAGAATAATGGACCGAATCAAAAACCCCCAAATTCAACATGAAACAAACAATTTCAAGAATAATGGACCGAATCGAAAACCCCCAAATTCAAAATTTAGGGTTTAACGGTTCGAAAATCGTCCCAACTAAGACTAAATTAAACGAAATATAACAAAAAACTTACATTGGATTATGGAAAATATGAATAAGGGACGAGATCTACTTCCTTTAGCTTTAAAAAACAAGAAAATTTGAGCTTCCTAGAGGGAGAAAGGGGCAAAAATGGCGAAAGAAGGAGAAAGAAAGTGCGAAATGAAAATCACGCTCAACGATTTCATTTTGCTGACATAAATGTTGTGCGCAACTGAATCAGTTGCGCGTGACATACCAATGCAACTCAGAACAATGCGCACACCTGGACAGCGCGACCCACTAAGTTGTGTGCGGATACTGGTCACTGAAATGACCGGAATCTTGATTTTGATCCGTTTAATCATTTTTTAACGGTTTTAGCTCGTTATTAGATGTAATGGCTCGCAAATTATCAAAACCTTTTAAATTGCTTTGCATATTGTAGTTTGTTTTTTTCTTTGTTAGTTTTTTGCATCATTCTTGCATGCACACCGTGCTTTGTGCCTTCCCTAAGCATACGTTTTGAACGTTTTTTGTAAGAGTGTCTTAAGACATTCCGTGGTGGTGCTTCACATAAAAGCACCCGTACACAGGTTTGTCATGTTATTGTACTAACATACAAATGTCCGGCTTTTTTTCTTTTTTCACGTCCAAAGAAAAAAGGAAGGTGTTGTCATGTAGCGTAAAAATGCAAAAGGCGTATCGTACAGCGCAAATTGTACGGCGTAGGTGTTGTGTAAAATTTAACTTCAGCTCAAGCTTTGCGAGATCCACCTCTCGGAACTAAAAGGTGGAGGATTACTTTAGGCGCTAGCTCATGAGTCGACAAGGGCGCCTAACCATCAGGAATAGACACTTCTTGAATGGAAGCAGATACAGTAGTTAGTGAGCTTACAAACTTACAAGACAGTTAGGGTGTGCGTCCACCCCATGTATAAAGAAGCGACTAGACGATGTCGCGCCTATGTAGTCACGTGCCCCCAGTCCTAAGACACGTGTACTCATCTTGTGGACAAAACTGCTGAGAAAGTTGTTGACTCTCTTCCCTCTCACTGGATTGGGATATGTGCCTCCAGTCATGAGACACGTATTTCTATCTTGTGGACATCCGGCTCAAATACCGGACCATTTCGGCTCGAATACCAAAAACCCTTTTTCATCTTTTTACTTTGTTAAAGTCAGGCTAAACTTTCAATGAAATATCGAGGGACTTTAGACCAACGATGACATGTTTGAGAGGAAATCATCCCCTTTTATTTTTAAAACCGATTTCTTCTCATGACTTGACATCACCCAAACACCTTTTCTTGTAAAAGCGTTCTACAATTACAAAGGGTCAATCTAGATTCTTTAATTAGCGCGTTAAGACTAGGGAAAAACATTTTCTAGCCTTAATAGCTACTTGTTTCAAACACTTAGCGAACCAAGGATCGTTTTCGCATCCTTAAACATTTCTAAAATATTCTCTATTCTTTGAGAACTTCTCAGAACGAGTCTCGGATTTATTTCCTTGACTACTTTGATCATCATTTATTCTAGACTTGATCAAAGCGGGGGCTAACTATAGACATCTACTTTTGGCCTCCCATCCCGACAGGAAGTGCAATGACGATAAATAAAACCATCTTTGTGTTGGGTTGAAGTGGAGAATGCTTATGGATAACTGGTCAAGCCCCAAAACACAAAAACTAGACCAAACTAAATAAACAAAGCTAAAACGAGGTCCATTTAACTTAATCTGATCAATATTAGGCGTAAGCCGGTGCTTAAAACCCAATAAAGATGGATTTAGGAGCGCTTAGGTTATATTTTAATGTTGTCGCAGGAAAATCTGCGCGCATCTCAATCAGCCGCGCTGGGCAGGCGCGCACAACTAATTCAGTTGCACGCGACACTCTGCGCAACCTTTAGACATGCGCTCGCGGAAGATTAAGAATTTTATAAAAATATAAAATCGAATCTTACCATAATGCCGCACGTGAAAGGAATGGTGTCCTTCGAACAAGTGTACTATTCCATTAATGGGTTCAGAATTATTAGAAAGCTAATATATACAAGTGATCGAAATGCCTGGGTAGAGGCCGCTTCCGGTCAGTAATATTAATGCATAATTAATATTACAACTTAATCTCACTACTAGAGAATCCGTGCTTTTTGGACGCTTTTAAAGCTTTTTTTCGACGCCAAAAAGCGTCGGAAAATTATTTCTCAACGCTTCAAAAAAGCGTCGAGAATAAGTGAGTCGAGAAAATTAGGCGTCATCAAAAAGCGTCGCAAATCTCGACACTATATTGTGTCCAAATTTTTATACGAAGCGTCGGAATTTGCAATAGTTGGCGCACTTTCTCAACTTAGCGACGCTGTTTTGTGTCTAGTATCTTAAATTTGGCGACACTTTTTAGTGTCCAGAGCTTCATTATATTTGATGTTTAATATTTTGCGACGCTTTTTAGTGTCCAGAGCTTGTCCATATTCATTAGAAATTATATAGAATATATTTACTAAAAAAATCAAAAAATTTCACACTAATGAAAATTACTACTTGTAGTATTAGCAAAATATAAATAATATATATATTAGGAAAAAAAAAATTGCATATAAATATATTTAGTAAACAATTTTTGTACAATATCTCATATTAATGAGTTTTCTATTACAACAAATATAATTATAACTTATACGCTAAAAGAATATCTTTCTTCCATCCTTGTAATCTTGCACCATTAGATGTCAGACCTTTTCTACTACTTCTCAATATTCATACAAGTCGCATAATTTTTGGACCCTCCACCAAGTTCAGCATTTGCATCAAGACATCACCAAGAGAATCTAAATACAATAATAGACCAAAATTAGTAACACTAGGGAGCCATATGCCAAAAAAAAACATAGAAAATACATTCTCTGAAAAAAAAAAAAAAAAAATTCCACCAAATCTAACCAAAATCACAACTCTCTAAAACCAATCCAATTCCGAAGTTGAAAACTTACCAAAAGTGTCAAGGCATCCATACTCAGAATAAAAGACATCATTAGCCAACATTTAATAGGTCACGATAAGCTCAAAATATGATATGCACCAGAGCCATGACCTGCAAAGTTGTCATGCAAGCTAAAGCGTATAATTCCAAACCTGTATATCCAATAGTCTTAAGTTAAATTATCTCACAAATGTAACTAACATTACAGTCTACAGGCATCCAGGCCCTAATTTTAAGCATATTTTTGACCTATAAACCATGTACACCAAAAGAAAATGTTCATGGTTAAGAATTCGGCAACTATCCTTCAAAGAAAAATTTATGATCTCAGTTTAAGGAGAGCAGCAGGACTCCCCTAGGTAATTTTATGTCCAATATCATCATGAGAAACAAAGTTGTAGAACTTCTTAACCACATACAGCAAAAGGGTTAGAAACCTAGAACCTGCAACCACATACAGCAAATGAGCCCCCAAACTTTTCAACTTCACCCTGTCATGCTAACAGAGACATGTGTTATTCTGATGATATTTAAAATTGATACAGAATAAGTGAGTAATTATGTTTGACATAGCAATTTCAAGGCATATTTTGAGCTCGTCTTGGGCGTTCCCTTAGAGCACAGCTCTAAAGTTAGGTCAATAATATAGGTAAAAACATAATATAGGTGGTCGATGTCATTTAGAGCTAGTAGAGCTTTTATTGGCTTCAACCATCAAGAATTGAGTTTCAAACGGAATGTCTCCTCCACAATTACCCATTCTCTGAGTCATCCACCATAGCTTGAATCTGAATACACACATAAAACACAACTCCCTACACGCATAAAAATTACAGTTACCAAATCAACAAACTTTCGGGATCTCTCTACAAGCAATAATTCAATTGAATTGGAACAAATCGAGTTGAATCCAAACAAGAGCTAAATAAAATACCCGAGAGAGAAATGACAGAGAAGAGAGCAGGTTCTCATATCAAAGTCAAAAATTTCAAGCAAAATAAGATATGACCTGATTCACAAATGAGCCAAGATAGACATATATCGGTATATCCTTCTTTATTATCCATAAAATTATAATATAGAATCTAAATAATCACAAAATAGACTAACATTCATGATATTTCATATATACAAGTGCTAAGATAAGGGCCACACAAAATTGTTTCAGCATACACCTCTAGTAAAATATTTAGCTTACAATTCAGTTGAAAAGAGAAAATCTCAGGGTAAGCTAAACACCCAGCAGATTGAGAAAATGAAGATGAAACATCTCCTATACTAGCTAGTAAAGTTACGAAGTATACCAAAAACAAAAAGAGGGATTGACAAATCAGCTGAACCTAGAACAATTATGAAACAACTAAAATGATAAATTTAGAGTTTAAATTTCATTCTCCAGCTCTCAGCTGTATAATCCTCTTTTAATTAGTTAATTCCCTCGAATATTTGCTTGTAATCAGTAATAAACAAGCAGCAGCAAATGTCAGCTACTGATAGTATAAGTAAAGCAATCAAATCTAACTTGTGTTCCTTCAAGTAGGATTAGAGTATATTAAGTTAGAGGTGCAAACCTTAGTGGACACTAATCAGTTTGTAGAGAGTGCCAAAACAATAGCAAACTTTACTAGCAAAATGAGATATAGAAGCAACAAGCATAAAAAAAATAAATAAATAAATAACATGTACCAAAACATGCACTTACAAACAAAAACCTGAAGTCCACAACTAATCATGCATCAAATTGGCTCCAATAATTAGAAGCTTCTAAACCAGGTAAATCTAGTCGGTAATCAGCACTACAAACAACCAACTTAATTAAATCTGCCTTGGATCCTTGACATCAGGCAGTAAACTCCCAATACTCTTTTGCCCTGCCTGGGAATACCAAAATGCTATGAATTAGCTCAGGTAAGTAACCAAACAAAGATATTTAAGGACAGAAACGAGAGATTAAGGGATGAAGAAGAACAATCAGAGATATAGGTGTATGAATGCTAAGCAATTAGAACTCTAAATTGAAACGAAACACCCACAAAAAGTATTTCTCAAAGAATAATTGCAATTAGACCCAAAATTGGAAAAAAAAAAACATGAATTTCTAAGTCTGACCAAAATCAACAATCAAAAATGAATTCTACATCCCTGCGCCCAACACGGCATACAAAAAATCCCTAGATTCCAATACAATGGCTTTCTACATACTACTATAAAATAACTACAAATTCAATGTTAATTTTTTTTTTTTTTTTTTTTTTGAGGAAAACAAATTCAATGCTATTTCACAACAATTAAATATAACAAATGAAATTTGAACGGTATTTTAGCACAAAATCTTGGAAATTGATGAGGAGAAGAATGAGATTACCTTAAATTGAAGAAATTAACAAGGAGAGGAAGGAAATTATATCATAGCTTCTACCCAATCCGCTAAATTTCAAGCGATTTGAACCATAGATGAACTGAGATGGTATAAAAATGAAGGGAAAAAAACAATTAGGTTTAATTCGTGATGAAATGCTGAGATCTAAGAGCTAGAGAGAGAGAGAGAGAGAATTATGCGTGTGAGACTGTGGGTATAATCGTGGGTATAAGGCGGTTTCTAATATTTCTTTTTTTTTTTTTTTAATTTTCCTTGCCTTTAGTCACGTGAAAATCATACGAAGTTGTCGACGCTTTTGAAACTGGTTCGACACATAAAAGCGTTGAAAAAAGCGGGAATTAATTTTTACGTTGACACCTCATACACAGCATCGAACCAATAGCGTCCAAAAACTAAGGGATTTGTAGTAGTGTCTTGACTGAACCCTTCGGGTCACACCGAAGAAACAAACGAACCGAAGCGACGAATTAATCCGGAAGTAATTAATAAGTCAACCGAGTAATTAATATTTAGACGTCAGGAATTCGAGCTTAGAGCGTCGAAACCCAACGTCGAAAGTCGAGTCGAAAAATAGTAAAAGACGAGACATGAAAATAATAATAAATAACCAGAGACAAAAATACCCCTAGCATCGGAATGCCCCAAGCAAACCGAGTGCTAGGGGCATATGACCTAGCATGGTTGCTAGCATGCGCACCAAGCCGAGTCTAGGCTGGCTGGTGCGTGCTAGGGCACTAATTCTAGTATTGCAAGTCTAGCTGCGCCAACAGCATCAGCTAGCAGCAACATGGCTGGGCCAATGCGTGCTGCCTTGCAATGTTGGGCCAAGGCGCAAGGCCAGCAGCAGCTCTCAGAAGCAGCCCGCATCCTTGGTGCGTGGCTCGGTGGCTGAGAGCGCAAGCAGACCGCACAAGCATGCAGGGCTTGCTGGCTGGCAGCGCTAGCAGCCCGCACACTTATGTTGGGCCTGCTGGGCGAGGAAGCCACGGACAAGGCAGCACACCTTGGGTGCCTTAATGCCAAAGGATAGGTGCCACGTAGCGCAAATTGATGAGAGAAGCTTGAAGGGGTGTGTTGGCCGGTTTTTGGAGAGGGAGTGGGGAGCAAGTTTGGTCCCCCCCTCCTCCAAATGGTCCTCACCTAACCTTTCACATGAGCTTGCCACTTGTTGATTTAGCACTAGTTTGATTATTAATTTTATTTTAGCTTTAAAATAAAATGGAAAAATCAAATTCTCCCACATTGATGGGAGAGCTTTTCACTCTCTTATTTTCCCTATAAATACCCAAGTTGGGGTATTGGGAAAATCACTTGAGTGAGAGTTGAAAAAGGCATCACCATTGTGAAAACCTTTGAACTCATTAATCACTCGGGTTTTTGGTCGGGCCTTGCTAACTCCAAGGCATTGGACCATTTTCGGTGGTCGAGTTGTGGGTAGACTATCGTTGGAGGCCGTCGTATTTTCGAGGCTTGCTTTCGAAGTAAGAGCCCGTTCCGTTTGGGCGAAGCACACTCCAAAGGTAATTATCTTGTCTTAATCTTGTGATTAATTTATTTATGCTTTATGGTTTTATTAATTGCGAGTGGTTCTTTGGGTCGGGGTTGTTTCCACGGTAAGTTGGACTTACCAAACCCTAACAGCGGTATCAGAGCCTCGCTCATTTATTTTTAAAATTATAATTTTTTTTCAAGGTGTTTTTTATGGCTTAATTTTCTGGTCTTGAAGTGCTAATTAGATTAGTACCTCGTTTTATTTATTTTAACCTCGTATTTAAGCTATCATCAACCCCGAACCCCAGATTTTGACCCAAAAATAGTGAATTTTTGGTGGAAAATGTGTTCTGGAAATGGTTTTATTCATCCAGGGAACGGTTTTTAGCCAAAAAAAAACGACCAGAAATGCACTTTTCGAGGGATTTTTCGTTGTTACGAAAAGTTTTAAGTCTTTCTAACCTTGAAAATTAATTGCATATTATTTATGGTGGTTATGTAATTGGTTCAATACATATTTTATATGCAATTTTAAACCTCTTTAGGAATGATTACTTTGTAGTAATTTGTGCTTGAAAGCTTGGTTTTATTTTTCACATAATTGCAAACTAATTGCATTAAGTGTGAAATTATTGTTCTTTGAGGCTTCCAAGTATTAAAGATTCAATTTTTAAGTATGTTAAGTGATTTAAACTTTATGTTAATAAATTCCATGAATTTTTGTTAAACTTTGTTGATTTAATCATTTTTTAGTTGATTGGAACCATAAAGTTTGAAACTTTGTGATAAAAAATTGTTTATCTTCACATTGGAAGATATAATTTTTCAAGGATTCATAGGTATTAAAGTTGGAATCCTTAATTGAACTTAAGTTCATATTTTTCCAGATGAAGTTTTTTCGAAAACTCAAACAACAACGAACAGCGGCAGGGAAATGAAGAAGAAAGGGTTTAAATCCAAAAAACCAACTCTGTCACCAAATGACATATTTTACGCGCGACGTGATTCTTGTCGCAACGCGACAAAGCAAATGCGTCGCGACAGGAGGTTCCTACGCCCTTGGCTCAGCGATAGGACACATGGCCCCCATACTCGTCTATACGAACCTAAAGCAGCAGTTTGGGTTCTTGGTATGCCAGTTAGCCCCTATAAGCAAATTGACATGATTAGTAGTGGTCAGATTACAATCGTAGAAAGTGATCGACCTGACAACGATCATCTCACTTAGCTTGAAAAGTCTAAGTACTAGCTCATCACAAGCACCAAGGTAATGGTTCACAAGCAAGCACAAGCGCCAAAGTACTGGCTCATTTACAAAATGCGCCGAGGTACTGGCACAGCAAGGAATCACAACGAAATAACGACAAATATCAAAAGCGAAGTAAAGCACTAAGGATCAATAAGCGGTGGTCTTTGATAACTTTCCTAGGAAGGTTAACATTATAAAACTGAAGATGGCTACAAGCTATGGTCTTCGACGATTTCCTTAGGTATAAAGGAGATTGTCTACAGCAGGGAGGCACACCCATGCCAGGGTAGGGCCACAACTCTGAAGATAGCTACAAGAAGTGGTTTTTGACGATGTCCTAAGGCAGAGATAAGATTATCTACAACGGTGAGGCACTGCTGTGGCGAGGTACTTCCACAACTCTAAAGATGACGAGGCACGGTCTTCTTTGATGATGTTCCCGAGGCATTGTAGAGGATTGTCACAAGCAAATGAAGATAGCGTGGAATTGTTACAATCAGATGGCATTCACGAGGCGATGTGGAGGTTGTAACCAACAAAAATACAGCAACAAAATCAGTTACTCTAGAGACGTGTACTCGACGGTGCAAGATATGCGTTTCTTAACTCTTTTATCTGTTTAACTAATGTTAGTTTGTAGGTATCTGCGTTACAAGAATGATTTAAGATCGCAATACATTCTGAATCATTCTCCGTTTTGATTGCTACTTTGACTTTTGTTATTGAAACATGCATTTCTCCAAACTCAGTCAAAGTGAGGGCTTATGTAGACACCCAAATTTGTCTCCCCAAAAAACTAAACCCAGTGATGAATACTTTTCACATTTATTGATTATCGAATAAGGTGAAAGTGTAAAAAGTCTTGTGATGTGTTAGTTTATAATAAAAAATCTTTCTTTCTGTTTTCAGAAATCTTCTCTATTTATGAAAATAGCCAGTCTAATTTAGCTTGGTCCAATTTCTGAGGGTCTGGTCCCAAATCCCAATTTCAATAATTTAATTTGATTGTTTGATTTAATATTTTTGTTGAAGTTACTAACGCGTGTATTTTTTTATTAAAAAGAGATACGAGGCATCCAAGTAAGTAAATTATCATTTTAATATAAAAATCATGCTTAGATTATTTTTATTCCTAGTATCATGTTAGGATGTTTTTATTTCTTCCTAGTAACATGTTTAGTGTTTTAGGTGTTTTTGTCCCTCGTGAGAGTTACAGCTCAGAGACTGGTTGTGCGCGGCCTGTACCGGCAAAACAACGGATACTTTGGGTGGTTGGAGCTTGAAGAATAATGGGAGAAAGTGTGGAAAAAGAGGTAAGATCTTCTCAGATTCCGATATCAGGTGATTCTCTGATGTAAGAGAATGTAGGGTATGCTGTATTAATTTTAGATGTCCCAAAATTGGGGGGAATCTCCCTATTTATAGGGTCTTTGGTAAATGTGCCCCTAATTAGGTCATTCTGACCTAGTTATTATGGGATGCGCCGCATTGTGGCTTTCTCGGGATTTAGGCCGATGAAGGCCGCCTTTTATTCCTTAGTTCTAGGAGAGACACGTGTTAAAAGGAGATTGGCCCAATTCGGACCAACAAAAGTGAGACACGTGTTAAGGTCTTATTGGGCCAGGTGGCATGGGTAGAATTACCCAAAACGTTTGCACCTCACAGATGTGATGTGGCGCGCCACGTGGCATCTGTGACACATGTCACTCTTCCATAGGTGGCAATTCAAAAGGTTTTTTTTACTGTGAAAATTTTAACTTTTCACATTCCGGGGAAATTATCCTCAAATTTACCCCTCTATAAATACTAACTTTACCCTTCTAGTTTTTTACGTTTCCAAAACATTCTAGAGAGATAAAATCAAAGAGTGTCTAGAGAAAGAGTCTACCTTTCGTCTGTGTGTGAACACAAACCTTGAATTTCTTCTGCCTGTGTCAGCCGGTTATCAACCGCCTTTGCCTCAAGCAAGTAGGATCTTCTTTTGCAGCAACTCAGTCGGACCTCGCCGATTGCCCCCCTTTATGAGACAAACGTAAGGTACCACCTCTACCCCTCTCAACTCATCTCATTTATTTTAATTTATTCAATAAATGGACTCGTCACCAACACACACGGCACGGCCTAGGTCAGTAGTCAGTCGGTCACCTGGGACGGTTGTGTCTAGGACTAGGAGTGTAGGCTCTGGGTGCATGGAGCAATATTATACTTCTCAACTGACCATTTATGTGTCTGTGCAGGACACGATGGCTAGAACCAAATACACGGCCACCAGACGACGTTGAGGTGACGGTACTTTGGAAGTACCGTCTAGAGAGGTAACCCCGGTTGAAGGGTCTCAGGGTAACGAAAGTTCTGGGGAGTATTCCCCATATGGCATCCCAAGAACCCCCAGCAATACAATTTTGCATGAGGGTAGAGGCGGTGAAGATACCGTCTCCTAGATGGAAATCGATCAACCTGATCCTGTACACCGAAAAGGGGAAGAGTTCACTTCAGGGTCAGCCAGTTACCAAGGAGACGATGAGGTATCTACCTCGGGGTCTAACTCTGAGGATGACAGTGACACTCCCCTCCCTCCGCTTGAGGATAGTGAGGTTGAGGAGAGGAAAAAGTGAGAGGATAAAGACAGTCCTTTCAGAATTCATGTTTCCGCTAAGGAAAAAGAGAGCATGTGAAGCGGAATTGAGGGCTTTGTAAAGAAGCGGCCCTTGGGTAAAGGCTATACCATCCGGGTACCACCTGTGTTAGACACCATCTCTTGGGAGGACGACTAGCCAAACGCCGACGCTTACTTTAGCTGCTACTAGACGGCGTTTTAGGCAAGCCTCCAGTACCCGCTTCACAATGCGGTGAGAGCCATTCTTAGGGCTTATGGCCTAGGAGTCTGGAAGCTCTCACCAAAAACATGGGCTAACATTCTGGGGTTATGTTGTCGCCTGCGAGATGCAAAACTTGAACCCCAGCTGGTAGGCTTTTACCCATATGCATTAGAGTCGCAACCCAGGCGGCTGGAGGGCATGGTTCACTCTAACCATCCTTCCCAAATATCAAATGACCCTGGACAAGGTGTCCAATTATGACAGTTGGAAGACACAATTTTATTTGATGTATGCCCCAACCCACCGAGAGAACTTGGAGATGCGCCGGTATAATAAGAAACCCGACCTTCAGGGTTGCTAATGCGCTCTCCCCAAAATACCGGGAGATGACTATGACGTAATCATGGAGACCGAGTTTTTTTAGCTCCATCCGGAGACTCTCTCAACTGGGGACGTAATCAAAGTCCCTAATAACTGGATACCCATGTACGCATGGTTCAAAGACGAGGTGTTCTTGTCCGCCTGTGGTCTCAGCACCATAATTCCAAAACGTATGTTTGGCCGGCATCCGGTTTAATGCCACTTATATTTCTGCTACTTAATCAGATATGTCTAATGCTTTTGTTACATTTTGCAGAAGAAGCTCTAAACATTGTTGCTTAAGAGAAGACCCCCAGACGGTCTTCCGCTCGAATAAGGAAAGACATGGCAGAGGCCAAGGCTGCCAAGCTGAGGGCAGAGAGAGTTTCCCTTCTCATATCCTCATTTTATCAGGCGCATCCAAAAATCCTTCACCAGGAACCTCTTCAAGCGGGGCCCGGAGGACGCCTCCACCCAAATCAAACCTACTAAGTCTACAAAAGTAACTTCAAGTAAGACGGGCCCGGATGGGTCTTCTAGAAAGAACCGCCTCCAGATCGGAGGGGGAACACTGTTGTAGGAGGCTTCGGAGGGGGCTTTGACTTGGTCCCATCCGGCTTTTCTGCGCCTATGGGTGGAGCAAACCCACAAGCTTCTGAAGGTAAATTTAATCCCTTCGAATCCCCGCCTGAGCTAGTCTGGCAATTGCGAGTGAAATCACACACGTAACAAACTTCTTAGTCCGACAACCGGTATCAAACTGGTGCCGCCTATATGGCTCACTGACCTTTAACGACTGGTGCAAATCAATCCCCTCGATGGACGGATGTCCAGGCGCATGCCCGAGCCATGCTGGCGGCTGTGCATAAGAGGGAGAAGGATGCTATTCCCGGCAATGAGATGTTCAATATCGAACAGATCTTGGCACTTCTATCTGAAGTACACTTAACACAATTTTTCTCTAATTAAACATAAAGTATCCCGCATGATTGACACCGCTTGTGTTTGCAGATCATGCTCAGGGTTGAGAAACTCAAGCGGCCTTATGCCCGGAAGAGGGAATATGTAAAAAGAGCCATTAAATCGGCTAGGGATTCTCAAGATTTTGCTAAATATGAGTGTACAATCAGTGAACTTGAAACTAAATCCTACTTGATGCAAAAGGCGGAGGAGGTTAAGGGTCTCAAGCAGGCTCTGGAGGAGGAAAGGTGGAAAATAAGCACGGCTGAGACTAAGCTAAAGAAAGCGGAGGAAGACCTTTTGACCTTGCAGGGTGTCTCCAAAGAGAATGATGACATCAAGGTGGAGGTTGAGAAGCTGAAGCAGGATGCAAAGATGGTCCTGAAAAACCTCAAGGCAAACATTGAGGCGGTTGAAGAGCGGGTGATCACCGAAAATGAGGAGGATGCTGACACCCAGATGAATATCGCCTGGGCTGCTCTTTATCCTGATAAAGACTACCGCCTGTGGTCTCAGGCTTTCCAATATGACGAGACTGGAGTATATTTAAGAGAGAAGGGTGAGCCGGAGCCCAAATCCTTCTCCACCTGGATGAACAAAGAGTTCTCCGAGCCTCTAAGAGATCAGCCTGGGGAAGGGGAAGCTATCGATGTCCCTTTGATGGGGAGAACCCCAAAGAGGACTAGACGGCTACCAACGAGTGAATTCAGCATCGGAGAACCAGGCGGCCCTTCCTCAACCATGATTTCAGAGGCAGTATGCCATTTTTATGCTTTTTTATCTTTCCGGCCTGTGTGTCGAGTATTCGTGTTTGCTTTGCCGACTATGGAGTCGGGTAACAATTTATCTTCTCTTCTCCCAGATGTTATCCAGTTAACAATATTTATCCGACTTTTTGCTGGTTTTGAATGAAAATATGCCAACTAAGTCAGCTTTGTGAAATTCTTTTTTTTGTTTTGATTTATGCATATATATATTCTTCAATTTGAAATTTTTGCCTACCTTTTACAGCATGCGGCAAAGTCAAATAGTATATCGGCTATTCTTGCCCCTGACGGCTGTGTGATTGGTTTCAGTACTTGTATAATTGATTGACTTTGTTTGATACTTTGAAGAGTGTGGAATGTTCCAAGGTCAATCAATCATAGTAATGTTGCCCCAAACCAAGTGGAGAGCCGTCAATCAGCAGTCGTCGTACCCAGCCCGGGTATCCATATAGGATTCTTTGCTAGCCACACGGGCAATTACTGTTATTCGGTCAATAAAACAGGGTTCATTGTTCGTCAATCTGATATCCTTCAACCTTCAATCACCTGCCCCATTGGGGATATTTGTATTTCATTGCTAGCCATGCAGGATGGTTCCGCCTGACCATATATGGAACAAGAGACACGTTGTTCACCAGTTTGTCAAGTCTCATACAGCATAGAGGTTGTCTGGGGCATCTTCAATCCATTGTACCTTAATCGTCTGCCCCATTATTAGAGCAATTAAGCGTGATTACAAGTATAAATTCCCTAAACAAGATTATTAATTACCTTATTATAATAAAATTAACCCTAAACAAGATTATTAATTACCTTATTAAGCGTGATTACAAGTATAAATTCCCTTTAAACAAGCATAAAAGGCGTGATCAAGCAATAACAATACATATATATCAAGCAACATAAAAATCATCATAAAATTATAATCATAAATCATAAATACAACCCTAGTCATGGTAAAGCATAATAATAATAGCAAGATCCTATGCATGATACTAACAAGATTAATAATAAATCCTTGCATGTCAATAAACATAAAAATCAAAGCTTTAGCCCTAAGATGATACTAACATGCTATCAGGAAAGAAAATAGGAAGCATTCTTTTAATCATACTTGATATTATGAATTTTTAGTTGTTACCCTAAACATGATACTAGGAAGCAATAAAACATCCTAACATGATACTAGGAATCAAAATAACAATCTAATCATGATTTCTATATCATAATATCAATTAAACAATTAAAGCACTTACTTGGATGCCTCGTATCTCTTTCTAATAACATAATACACACGTTAGTAACTTCAAAGAAAATAATAAAATTCACAATTAAATTAAATACTTGAAAGAAAGACTTAGAAAGTTTAGACTATATTTGGGACCAAACCCTCATAAATAAAATCTTTCACGTCTAGGGCGAAGGCAACTTCAAATTATGCTAGGTGTGTCTAGATCTTGTGAATGCGGATTTTTGTTTGAGAAAATCAAGTTTAGAAATGAGAGAGGGAGAGAGTATCAAGAATTTCTTAATGAGAGTTGGTGAGAGGGAGAATTAGAGAGAATTGATAGGGAGTTGATGATTGAAAATAGAGGTTTTAGGAGGCTATATATAGAGAAAATAGGTCGAATATGATAAAAAACAAATAAGAGTTTCGAAAATAATAAAACACGACGTTGTCGCCAAACACACGCCTGTCGCCAGACGACAAGGCTGTCGCCAGGCGACAGACGTGTCGTATGGCGCTGCAAACCAGTTTTCCACGCGTTTTCTTATTTTGATAAAATTTAAGCGTACGAGAGGGTAAAACTGTATTTTCCTTAAAAACACTTCTTTTATTCTAATTAAAACTCTTAAAAGTCAATTTATCAATGCTAATCAAATTAGGATTCAAAAGGATCTTCGAGAAGATTCTAGAATACTATAATCAATCCTAATTGCATTAGGAATTATAAATCAATAATAGGCCCTCTTCTAGATCATTGGGCCGCATATAACAATCAAACCGGACCCAGTTTAGTAATTTGGCCATAACTTCCTCATTATTCATCGGAATTGGGCTTATAATATATCGTTGAAAAGCTCTTTTTGAACCCGACCCAACTACACTTTTATTGGACCCTTACCATGGATCAAACCAAACAGGATTGGCTTTTTTCTTAAAATAGGTTTTCAAAAAACAAAGAGAAAGAAAAGAAATAAAAACTAACCGCAACACTAGACTTTCCACACTTTCACTTCATTCGATTATTATTTGACGTGAAAAGTACTCATCACTAGGTTTTGTTTTGGGGAGACGCAAATGGGTGTCTACAGTAACCAAAAAACGAAAAGGCTAGAGAGAAAGTAGAGCAAAGTTTGAGCTTGTACTGTTGTTCTCTTAAATGTTTTGTCACAATCCACCCCTCCCATCATAAATGATAGAAGTATTTATAGGGGTGGGGAATTGTTCCCTTTAGGGATGTTTCCCTAGAATTACGTGATCTGATTGGCGGCGCAACCAGGTGGTGGCACGTGTTTTAACAGGGGTGTCCTTTTGCGGCGTTCTCGGGATTTGGGCCTCCTGATATAAGGAAGCCCTTTTCTCTCTTTTTCAGGTGCTACCTATAGGGCTTGTACACGTGTTATCTTCTTATAGGGTTATGTGTCGCTATTGGATTAGTCTACGTATTAGGGTAATTTTTACCCTAAACACCACAAAAAATTTTATTTTTAGCCTAACTTCACCCTTTTTGCTCTTACATCCCTTTTCAAGACCTTTTTACCTTTTTGGTTAAGTCATAAGTCGGTGGAGGGAGATGTGAGTCAAGCCTATGGAGCGTTTACAAAGTCAAGATGTCAAGTAGCCCTAAAATCTCTTCATTTCCGGTTTTTTCAAGGAATCATTAAGATTCTCACTAGGGGTGGATATGAAACTAGTAGGGAGAACTCGGTAAGATTGTTTGGGTTGAGGATGGATTGTGTCTCATGAATTTTTTATGCGTAGCATATGTTATGTTTCAATCAACCTTGGATATCTTGGAACGTGCATAACCCTTATTTGTCTAGGAAGTTGTTTATTCATTTGTATTTGGTCATTTGAAAAAGTCCATTTCAAAAGCTTTTGGTTTTACGTTTTTCCTTTTTAATTTCATTTTCCTTTTATGATTTACCTCATTTAAATGTTCAAAGTAATGGGTCAAACTCTTTGGATATCCTTACGAGACCTCACTCGTCCTCGTTGGTGACTTTGGGGTTTAAAGGGCTTGTTATAGCTAAAAACAACTATGATTCCTACGAAAGTGAGTCTTAGTGTACATTCTTTTTCCCTTATTTTCCTTTTTCTTATTTGAACAAGTTTTCATCCTATTTTAACTTGCTTTTACTTGGCGAAATTTGATGAGTGTCATTTATTGTACTCATTTGGTTTCATTTGGGATGACTTTTAGTCGCTTTTATAGCTCTTTTAATGTCTTTCTCTCTAATTTAGGCCTTTATTTCTCTAGTTTGTTCATTCTTAGTTGTTTTCCCGTTTTCTTGCATTTTCTTAGTTTATATTGCCTTTTCTCTATTATTTTTTTAATTTTCTTTGTTTCCAAGAGAGAGCGATGGTGTCCAGGGCTCTCCATGGCGTTTCCTTAGGTCTTATCAAGCTCAAGATGTAAGTTAATCACTCCTTTGTAGCTGACAAGTCAAGGCGGGCTAACTCCAAGTCATCAAGGCTGCGCTCTCATACTGCGCTAGCATTAAAGAGCAATATTGAACCCACTGTGGGCACAATTTGGGACTGCCACACTTAATGTTCATCAAGAGGAGCGCACGGGTTGCATCGACAAGCGCACAAAGAGGATCCCCAGCTCCCATGGCGATGTCGCCCTTGTTCCCCGTTCCGTACCCTTTTCTTCACGGTTGCGCAATCTGAAATGAAGGCGCGTCTATACGGGTTCTTCTCGAACGTCCAACTACCTTCTCCTTATTTAGTTTTACTTTATATAGATTTTCTTTTTATTTTTAGGGGGAGTGAGAATTTTAGGGATATAAGCTAAATTTGGGATAGTTTAGCTATAAGATTCTAGAGAGAGAGAAAGACTAGGATTTGATTTGTTCTTCAACACTTGCTACATTTTAGTGTGGATTTTCCTTTAATTAATGACAATTAGTGAGAATTTATTCCTTTAAGTCATTTTCTACTACTTGTTTTCTTTAGATTCATGTTAGATTGTTTGATTTGCTTGAAATTCAGATTGATAGTTTAAATGTTTGGAAATTCTACTTGATTTAGATTGAGATGATGATCATTGTGATTTCTTGTGTTTTGTTCTTCATATATACAATGTGAAGTGAGTTGTTTCATTACTAGGGATGTGGTGAAGCATGTACAAGTGATAGATAATAGTTAATTGGTGGATTTTTTATTGATTTGATGTTGTGTTTAAATTGGTTGATAGAATAATTGTGCATGTGCTTGATTTTTAAGGAGTGATCAACCTGGTTCTTCATGCTAGAATGCATTGTGATTCTATAATGACACGACACATTGATTTGGAGTTTTAATTTATCGATTGGGCTTGATTTGTGATGTTCTTAGCTAGTCATTCATAGAGACCACTAATTTGACTCCTAAGAAATAGCCTATTGAGTCTTCTTGCGTTGCAATTATTATTTTCCCTTGCAATGTTTGATTAATCAATCTCATATACAGTTAACATATCTATTGTGAGTGTATGTGGATGTAATACTCCGTATTTTCATACGTATTTTCTAATTAATTAATTAAGAATTATTTTATAAAAAGGGTATTTTAGTAAATTTATTATTTGGAGCCAAAATAATATTTTAATTTTATTTGGCGCCAAAAGTATTTTGAAAATTAATCATTATTTTGGATAAGATTTATTATCCATTTATCCTATTTTAAAAACCGGATTATTTACATATTTCGGATATTTTAATTAAAGCAAAAAAAATATTTGATTAATTATTTTGTTATGGACGAAATTTTCCAATAATTAGCTAGGATTTTTGGATTTTCCATGTATGGAAAATCTGATTTTTCATGATTATTTTATTGGTAAATAATTTGTAATTAATTAACTAATTATTCTATATCATTTATACAATTATTTTTATTCCTAAAAAACAGAGCAAAATCTTCCAAAATATATTTATGGGAGTCCAAAAATTTGATCTATGGTAAGCTCAATATTTTCGGCCCTATTAAATTGTTTTGGGGCAATTTAATTGGTAAAATTATATTTTTACTTATCTCCCAAAATCTCTTATTTTCCTTAATTCTAATTCTCCATCTTTTTAATATCTAATCACCATATTTTCTTTCCATTCATTCTTTTTAATTATTCCCCAAGTAATTCTAAATTCCTTATTATTTTTCTTGACATACATACCTTCCATATTAAAGTATACACAATCATCTTAATATCCAAATTTTCCTTAATTCTTTTACTCACTTCTCCAAGTAATCCCTTAAACCCTACTTACTATAATTCTTCACAAATTCTCTTGCCATAATTCACACATGTGCTAGCCTATATATACCCCTCCATACCTCTCACATTCTTCTCACCAATTCTCTACTTTTCTTCTCCTCTTTTTACACAAATCATCCCATTTATCTTTAAAGCCAATTTTTGGGCACTTCTGTTCAGTTTTTGGGGTATTAACACTCCCAGGAGATTGTTCCTCTTGAAAAATCCTTGAGGTTAGGCTCAAGAATCACCCAATTCAGAGTTATATCGAATGAGTTATAGCCTCTGCAAGTTCTACCTATTCTTTCCAATGCAAATCCAATTCTTCTCTTTTCCTTGGTTTCTTATCTTTTCTTCTTCTCTTCTCTTATTCAATAATTGTTATTATAATGGGGGATTTATAAATAGTTATTATGAGTAGTTTTAATCTTATAAAATCATATTTTAATAATGTTTATAATGAATTAATTTAAGAGGTTCATGTACATATAGGTGGGAGGATTTTAGTTTAATTATTGTGATTATTTGTTAGCCTTATATTAATTAAGGTTATATTTATATGTAGAGTGTGTTCGAGAAAGAATCTTGAGGTTCCGTTTGTGTGTTTTAATAAGCAAGGATCAAGGTACGTTAGGTGGTTAGATACCTTGTGAGCATGTTTTAATGATTTCTTGTAATGATTGAATTAAATTGAATTCCATTATGATTATGAAATAAAAGTATGTTTTAATAAATAAATTAGAGTATTGATTTTATATCATGTTTTAAATGAATGAATTATTATTCATGTTTAAAAAGGGTTTTATTTTGAAAGAATGTGGAATTTAATAAAAAGGAGTTTTGGAATTATTATTTAGTAAAGGTTGAATTATTGGATTTAAAGAGGATTTAGTGAATTATTATTATTAAAGCTTTATAAGCATGTTAGTAATCCCACTATGCGGATTTGGTTTATTTGATAAGATTTTGGACTTTGTATGACCGAGTCTTTCCTCAAGAATATCATTGTAAAATAAGGAGACTAGATTGGGGAGTGTGCACACTTGGGAGAGGAATTGGAATTGATTTTGAGTAATTAGAATTGGTTTTAAAGGAATTGAATTTTAATGAGGAATTGGTTTATTGAATTTGACTATTGATTATTATTATTGAATTTGGTTTTGGAATCTTAAGTTGCAATTATTAATTTAATCATTGGAATGCATGGAATTGATTTCAAAAGCATGTTTATGAATAAATTGAATTTAATTATCTCACACTTATCGTACTTAGCATATTTTGCTAATCCGTTTTTCTTATTTTGTTTTAGCTCGCCCTGTTTACCTTAATGGTAAGTAGTGTTGACTAATTTCAGGTGAAGTCATAAATGAGCATTTGGAGTCCCGGGAATGGTTCACCTAGATTAGGATATGTTGGTTCTTGTATTTTTTCTAAGTACTCATAACATTGGTTACTATTTTTAGTCTATTATAAATAAAAAAAGAGTTTTGAAGTTTCCGCTGCAAAGTATTGGTTTGTTTTGGTAAGTTTGAGTAGCCTTGTGAAATCACGTGGTGGTAATACGCCTAAGTCTATCTCTACGGTATAATTATACGTATTATACTAGTATTTCCGTAGAAGGAGATTTGGGGGTGTTACACTACGTGAAAAAATGAAATTGGCACCGGTTCAAACCCGGCCTAAGGCACCGGTTTGAACCGGTGTCAATGTGGGGGGTGCCAATTACCCTTCTTTTTGGCACCGGTTCAAAACCGGTGCCATAAACAGGTTTTGGCACCGGTTAACCGGTGCCAAAAATACTCAAAAAAAAAATATTATCCCTCCTTTTGGCACCGGTTAATCGGTGTCAAAAATATCCAAATTTTTTTATTTTTTTTTTTGTTATTTTTTCACTTAACAGTTAAATCAACTAAAAAAATAACATCACAATATAAATCGAATTGGTTTCAACATTTACAATAATCAAAAAATTTTAATATAATCCAAAATTTACAATATATAATCAACTCCAAAATTACAATATAGTTCAATTACCACTAACATATAAATAAATAAATAAAATTACATTATAAATCATAAAAAAATTACAATATACTAGTAAATCAAAAAGAAATTTACAATATGAACATATCAATATTCTTGCATAATATGTACCTGCACCAATTAAAACAGAAAAAAAAAAAAATCAATTGGTAAAAATAAGCTTAAGAAAAAAAAAAAAAAAAAAACCCAAAAATTCAATCCAAACAATTCAAACACAGAAAAAAAAAAGCATTAATTCAAACCAAGGAAAAAAAAAGAAATTGAATTGAAATTAAAAAAAAAAAAATCGAAAAAAAAAAACCAAAATTGAAATCGAAAAAAAAAACCAAAAATCGAAAAAAACAAAATCAAAATCGAAAAAAAAAACCAATTAAAATTGAAACCTAAAAAACCAAAATCAAAAACAAAATCCCAGAAATCGAAAACAAAAACCAAAATCTAAAATCAAAATCAAAATTGAAACCCAAAAAACCAAAATCAAAAACAAAATCCTAGAAATGGAAAAAAAAAACCAAAATCAAAATTGAAACCTAGAAAACCAAAATCGAAAAAAAAATCCCACAAATTGAAAATAAAAAATCAAAATCGAAAATAAAAACCAAAATCGAAAAAAAAGAAAAACCAAATCCGAACAAAAAAAAGACCAAAATTGAAATTTTGAATCGAAAAAAAAAACAAATAAAATCGAAAAAAAACCAGAACTTGAAAAAAAAACCCAGAAATTGTTGTTAATGTTGATGCCGGTGGTGGTGCTCGAACTTTATGGTGGTGGTGGCGGATGTTGTTGTGGCGGCTGTTGTTGCGATGGCGGCTTTGGTTGCTGCAGATCTAAGGGGAGAGGAGATCGAAGGGAGATGAAAGAAGAACGAAGAGAGAGAGAGAGAGAGAGAGAGAGAGAGAGAGAGAGGAGATCGAAGGGAGATGAAAGAAGATAAAGATGGAGATGAAAGAAGAAAGAAGAACGAAGAGAGAGAGAGGACAGAGAAGGGAGAGGAGAGAGAAGGAGATGAGAGGAAATGGGGAATAGAGGCGGATAGAGGAAAATTATTACGGGGTTTAGGGTATAAATGATCCGTTTTTTTCTTTTTGAATGTTGGACTGGTTCGGTGGCACCGGTTCAAACCGGTGCCCTTTGTATTTTTGGCACCGGTTTGAGCTGAACCGGTGCCATTACTCTTGGTCTAAAATCCCGCCCATTTTTAGGCCGGTTTTTTCCACCGGTTTGGTCTGAATCGGTGCCATTTGGGGCTTGCCTTTTTGTATTTTTACAAGTGTTACAAAGTGGTATAAGTTTTCAAGGTCCTAAAAAGATGAAAATTGGTATAAAAAAATGGTGGGTAGACTTAAGAAGGGTATATAGGATAGATAGAGTTTCGCATTTGTGTGAGAGTCAAAAGCTTTATTTTTATGTAAAACTATTTTCCTATTTATGGAAAGATGAATGATTAAAGTATGCTCGAATTCTCTACGGAGGCCTATAATGGGTATGACTCTCTGTCTAGGAAAGGCTTACCTTAATATCGAAGGTAACTTTCCTAGGAGACGCGGGCTCGACCGACCTATAATCATGATTCAAGTACATATTTATTATTTTCGAAAATAAAAAGAATTGAAATTATTTGAAGCTTGAGTATGCGATTATGTGTGCATTAAAGTTGGTGTTAAAACACCTTGAAGTGTGTATAGGGGGTCCGAAATTTTTAGAGTATTACCCATGGTTGAGTGATTTTGAGTTATACTTGGTTTAATGAGTTAGGAGTTGCTTATTGCAAATGGATTTTGAATTGAATTGTTTTTGTGATTCGAAATTTAATTAATTGTTTTGCATGTGTGTGTGAAACAGATCGAAAAGATTGATGAAATGAGACACCATTATTTTGACATTTATTACTTGAAAGATAGTGGAGTAACAATTAGTGATTTCATGACTGAAATTTGTACTTTGGCCTTTACCCTTTACGAGAAGTTTGGTGAGGAAGTCTTGACCCAACAACCTTGGATAGTTCTTTTGGGCTTAGCCCATTTGCCTAGAATTGAGAGATATCAACCTCTTTTTGATAAATATGGGGATGTGATCAGGGAAAATGGGATGTTGAATGAGAAGCATCATCATGAAGGGAAATAGTTAGCAAGCATTTCTAGCCTTAAGAGGGACTTGCAGTATGTGGAGCGCAAGTATGAACCTAAGAGAAAAGCTGTGAAAATTCCCAAGCCTCCAAAAGATTGCACCTATGGAGAAAATGACCAAATGTACTATTTAATAATTTGAGATTGTAATGTGATAATAATCATTACTATTTACAATTTAAATAAAGTAGTTTGTGCTTTTGAGTTTCATTTAAAATGGACGAGGAGGTCAACCAACCTCATCCTGTGTTATCTTATTATTTCGTAAAAAATAAAAATTTAGGGCTCAATTTCTTAGTTTAGAACAGGGCGTCCTAAATAATTGGCTCGGCCCTGCATAATACTATAACATCTAATTTCCATCCATGGTGATTCGATATGTTAGCTTGCATTATATCAGTATTTTGGTTAAGTTGATTGTTTACATATTTGTTTGACCATAGGAAGATAAGTTGTTAGTTTAGATGAACTACTACAAGAGGGGGGGGTGAATGGTAGTAGGTTCCAATCGCGGAACTTATGCGGAAATAAACAATTGAAACGTAAAGGAACTTAAAGCACACAGCAAGTTTTACGAGGAAACCATCCAGTGCCTAACTGGAAGTAAAACCTCGGCCCTATTGGGACTTATAAACAAATTCCACTATAATAGGCAACTCTCCTAGTACAACCTATTACACAGACCTTTGCTTTGCAAGTTCCACCACGGACACTTGACTCTATGATAGGACACTTCCTACCAGACCTAAGACACTTCTCAGGACCCTTTTTCTCCCCTTACCCAGGACACTTCCTAGGTGACCCAAGACACTTCTCAGGTTCCTTTCACTCACTGTGCACTCACAGCTACCACTCGAATTTTACGAGATTTCAAACTCATCACTTGCGTGAATTTAAGAGAATTCACAATCTCACCCCAAAATACAAAACACTCAAAACCCTTTTTCCATTACAAGATCTCATTGAATATCCCTAAATACATATCTATGAATAAAGAGATAAAACTAATATATTGGACACTCGAGACCTGTCTGGAACTCACTGGACGTACTGTAACCAAAACCTGATAGGAACTTTGACCAGGAGAACTGACTTAGCTTTGTGGTGAAGGATAAAACCATTAAGCACGACCACTACACTTCGTCAGCCTCAACTTTGAATGAATACTTATGAGCATATTTATAGTACACTCGAAATATTCATTTCATCTTGAAAAAGATAGATTTTCTGAAAAGATAAAAAGATATTTTCTAAAAACAAGTTTTCCGAAAATATATCTTTTTGTTCAGAATAAAATCTGTCAATAATAATAAGATAACTTAGCATAAAATCAGCTTTTATTCCAATCTTATCTTTTAGTTTAAAAATACTTTTTAAACAAAATTTATCTTTTTCCAAAAGGGATTTATTAGAAGATAAATATCTTTATTCAGTAAAACCAAATCCCTAAAAGATATGCACGTATTAAGTAAATATATATATCATTAAAACCAACTTTTAACGACGTGCATACTTAAGTTCCTATTAGGTTCCTGAACTCTGACAGTCTCTGAGTTCCTGACAAGTCAGTCACTCTAATTTCATTAACTGTTTGGAGTTCACCTTGGTTCCATATAGACTTGTTCCAGACCGACTTTTATGTCCAACATACTTACATGAATCCTAGAGCAATATACTTCTATTTCTCTGTCTTCATGTTGCTTCTCTGAAACTCTTGTTCTGGAATCCTGTAGTCTTGATATATTCTGGATCTTAGGGTTTGCCCCAGCATTACACCAGAACCAGGTCGTTACACCCGTTTTGAAGTTCCTGTTGAGAAACTTCGGGAAGTTCCATTGCTGGAACTCTTCTTCTGTTCTTTACTTGTCCTCATGGATCTTCCAAAGTTCCTTTGTTCCAGTTCCTACTTCAGCCCTCTACGCTTACTGAACCTGCCAACATCACAACACTAGAAAATCCTTATTAAATGGAAGTTTGCTCAATTCTTAACATCATCATCAAAACCTCATAAGGGTCAACAAGTTGCCCCTTTTTAATGATGACAAACTGAGCAAACTTCTGAGGATAACAAAGTAACTCAGAAGGTTAGTTTTTTCATTTATAAAAACAATAAAGAAAACTAAACTAAATTAAAAGACTCCTACACATACATGACCTATATATGTATAGGATACTTACCTTATGAAGCTAACATATGCAAACACATGTTTACATAGTTACCTTCATGGTTCCTTAGCCATCATCATGCTTATCAACCATAACACTTATCGTTGTTCTTGTTCCTCTATTGCTTATCCTATATTGCTCAAGTTCCTTACATATATACCTGTCATTACTCAGGTTCCTTGTATCCTGTTCCAAGCATAACTTGCTCTTTCTATGCACAACTTAACATACACGTTAGATAGATAATCATCATTAGTTTATAATCATCAAAACCTAATTGCTCAACAATTTCCCCCTTTTTGATGATGACAAACTAATGATGCTTATCACATATTAAAGGATAATCGTTGTACATTTATTCCCCCTTAGTTTTTCAAGGAAATAACTTATGAACAAGTTAAGAACATACACAGGAACTTAACATAGTTAGGAACTTAGAAATACACATCATTATCAATATATATATACTTTCAACGATCATGATGTAAGAACTTTAGACTTAATTACTGCATACCATAAGCATCATACATATTCTTCCCCCTTTTGTCATTATCAAAAAGGGTATTGTTCCACATGTTTGTTTTTCGTAAATTATACACACTTAAAGTCATATGTCACACCTACCACCATATAATAAGTAAATATATAATGGTTAAACACTTGTTGTTCCTAAAAGCCTCAAGGTACTCACTTTTCAAACACGGATGCCATTTTCACACTAATTTCCAACTCACAATCCAAAGGCCCAACTTCAAAACCCTTAATTGAACTTGACAAATAAGAGGTTAAGAATCAAGTAAAGATCAGAGCTAAAAAGTTAGGAATGAACTGCATGAATAGACAAATGAAAGCGCAAATTCAAGGATATATAAAGAAGCATATGGAACAAAATAAGTAGAGGGAACATGAAATGGAATTTGTGCTCTTCGTTTAGACCTTTTGAGATGATAAGGTTCACCACATTTGTTCTTCATTTCATACTCTTGAACCTTCTGCTAAACACAACACATATTCATCTTACCAATTGATAACCAAATTCCCTTACTTCTACCACCAACTTCTTTGAGGAACATTCTGCATACTGGAACTTTATAGATTTCAGTTTCATCATAGCCAAGTTCCTTCAACGTTTGTCGTTGTTCCTTCACTAGCTCACCAAGTATACGAGTACTCCACATCAAAGTCAATATTCTTCATCTTTAGATATCCAGGAAATTAAATATTTGATCACCCTTTTCTTTTTCTTTTCTTTTCTTTATTTTTTTTTTTAAAGGGTGTCATTATACAAATTTTGCATACTTTCCTGGAATAACACATTTTTAAATCAATGAAGATATTACTTACTCATACACTTGAGTTCCACAACCAGATCTGAACCATTTTGATTTCTTGGTTCCTGCCTTATTCCCCCTGAGTCCCTTACCATTCTTCTTCCTTTTCAAGTACTTACTTCTTTATTTATCTTCAACTTCCCCCTCAAAATATAGTCACCATTTTTCATGTTTCATCAAATCATAAAAAGATGATCAACAAACTTAGAGCACATGGGAATCAAGAATAAGAAGTAAAAGTGTGTGAACGGAAAGAGGAAATTGAATTGGGTGAATAAGAATCTTCGATTTTCTGAATATGGGACAATTAAAGTATATGCAACACGGACACACAACTTAGAGTTGTAGAATAATGTTGCGATCGAAGATATATGACGTGGATGCTTGAAAGTTGGCTAAAATATAGGTTAGTTCCCTCTGAAATTTAAACAAGTGAGGTGTAAACGGTCTGGGAACTTACCTGTCTTGTTCCATCAAAGTTTCTTTCATTGTTCCTTTGGCAACTTAGGAACTTCGTGTTTGACAGCACCCATAGTTCTATTATGAGACCTCTAATACTCTTAGGCAAGTAAGTATGTCTTTTACAACACAAGAATTAAGTGTGACACATAAACAATAAGCACATATTCTTTACTTTAAGTATTACATGCATAGGAACCCCAGCTTGACATAACTTATGGGAAAAATACTTTATACTCATGTTATGTTTCATCAAGTCTTGTTCTATTAAGCAATAAACAAGAATATGACAAGTCAAGACAAAACCATAAGAGAATCAATTCACAAATTCACATATTGCATTCATACCACAAATATATCAATTCAATTCATCTAATGCCGACATGTGAAAAGGAACTTGTATCTTATGTAGTCTCTTACCAGTAAAAATATAACTTTAAAGCATTGGTTGAATATGATGGCTTACCTTGGAGTTCTTGAAGTGGCTGTTATGTTCCTTGATGATCTCGAATCTAATATGAACTTCCACTTCTAACTCAAGTTCCATTGTCAGTGGTTAATGCTTACAAATATATTTTCTTATCACAAATTAGCAAAAATCAATGCACAATGGCTCGTTAGTAGTACCAGAGATATATCAATGTAAACAAGTACTACTAATAACTCAGTTCATCTTGAAAACAAAAATTGATACTTTTTAAAACTCAATTTTCAAGAAGGAACTTGGATAGCATTCTATCCTAGAGTATGTTCCACATAGACGTCTACAAAAATTCATATCAAGACATACAGGACATCTATGTGGTACAACTCTAATCCCATATAAACAGCAAGAACAAATATTATTCAATTTGCTTCAAGTCTAGCTACACACGCAACAAGTTCCTTAAAGACAATACATACCTTTGTATTGGTTGTTTCTTTTAAGAACCAACCTGGCCTTGTTCCATCCACGTGCCTTACTCAATAAGCATTTTCCAGAACACCCTTTTTAATCTCCGACCCTTTTTAGGTGTTCTAGAATAGGTTCAGGATGTGACATGCATCCTCTTCCTTTTAAGCTTATTAAGTTCCTGCTGCACATCTAACCTGATAACAACCAATTATATGTTTACATCAACCTTAAAAACAAACTTATCTTTTATACAACTATGAGTTATGAAGTCCATCTTTTTCAGTTGATATCTCGAGCTCTTCTCTGATCCTTGGTTGTTGAGGTTTTCCCTTTGGTTACATATGCATGAAAGACACTTTAGTTCCATAGTTTGTTGAGATATTGCTGGTCGGAACAAATATTATCTCAGCTCTGGAACTTCGTTGGAACTTGCTTTCTTGTATTGAGTTCTTTGAACTTTGCTGCATGAGTTGGAACTTAACATCTCGAAGTTCCTCAACATATGTAGCTATCCCTTGCTGTTATTCTTAGTGACATATTTCTTTACTAGGAACTCAGATAGTTCTTCAAGAACTTGCGAGTTCACCTTTTATCACCTGTCTGATGGGAACAAACATGTTAGTCTCAAAATATGTTCACTTATTGCACATTAAATAAGATAGGGTAAACTCTTTATGTTTTGCTGTTCTCGGCGTTTATGGATAAATCGCCTTGGCACTTCTATCATCAAACATCCCTAAGTGGAACATAGGGTGTCTTGTTAATCAAAGATCTATTGCTTCAGTGTTGATGATGTAGCAAGAGGCATTGAAAACTATTCCAAAGAACCTGCAAAGACCATTAGTATATAACTTTGTTCTCTTCTTGTCTTTCATGATTCAAAATTGAAAACTTGTTATCAATCTGTGTTCCTGCAACAAACACTAAACATGACTGGAACTAGGTTCCGTTGTTAGATCTATAACCTCATAGATGATGAACACTTAGCCACTTACCCTGTGATAGAAAAGACTTTCAAACAATTCATCGTCTCTTCTATTAAGAAAAGTAACCAAGTGCACATTTGCTTTCATTACTTATAAACAAGACATCTCTTTCAATTAGTCTCTACATATCACATGGTAAACATATCCATATCACTAAGATCCAATGGATTAGTGTTGCTTACCATCTACCTGATGTTGAAAGAGAATGTAACATGTGTTTGATTCTCATGCTTTTCGATCTTAACCTGTTTGGAACTTACATATACATATACCTATTATCGAGTTCCTACTAGGTTTATCAAGCATGAAAAGATTTACATGTTCACAGTTTGAAGCATAGAAGTATCTCATCTTCAATAAAACCTAGAAATGTCAGGTTGTTGTTAGGAATCACCTTGAGATCCACAAATGATGTGTTCCCTTTTTGATTCCCTTCATATGTGACATTTCCACTCTTTATTGATGATGTCATCTTGAAGCCATGAAACAAATAGAGTTACAAGCAATTGAAAACCAGAATGTGCATTAAAAACTCGACGAGAAAAATATTCACAATGGGATAGGAACTTGACTTACTAACTTCCTGTTATGTAGAAATTTTACCTTTCGTGTTAGTATTATAAGTCAAAGTTCTTCCATTGTAGGTTTATAGTAAGAGATACCTTGATTTGGCTATCATCATCTCTTTTGGAACCTCGCTGTCGAGATAATGCGAGTTCCCTCCTATTATAAACCTTCAACTCTTCCATGTTCCTTTTGACATAAAGTTGGAACATGTCTTCTGGTCCTTTAGACCATTGTATCTTGGGTAGAGGAACGTGTTGATTTAATCTCAAATTCTTCAACACCTTGTCAAAGTCCCTCATATTATCATTCAAAAGATATAACCTGAAAGTTCACAACCCAAGAGATTCCTTTGTGCCTTTAAAATGTCAGTAGGTTAGTCAAAAGAGATAGAAAAAACCTAAAGCATAAAAGTGTTGAAACATAAAGTTCCTGTAAGAGTACTCCCTTTTAGATGTCGTTCCATCAACGAAATGATGAATCTCCAACACGCAGTCAAAGATAATCATCTTAACTCATCATCCTTCATAAGAGTCTGCTACAGGAATTAATGCTTTGTTCCAAGGAACTTTGAATACTAAGAACTTAACTGGAACTTGAACCAGAATCTTTACAGGAACGTATACGCTAACTCCTATAGCACCTTGATATAGAAGCTTTGTTATTCCTGTATCCCTAATTCGTTCTATCATTTCAAGTTCACCAAGTTCCAACCAATTTAAGCACTGAGCTCCTAATGGAACAAACTTTTATGCACCAATTTGTCTCAATGGACAAACCTACAAAACAATCATTAATAACTTGCACAAAACTAGAAGAGAAGTTAGTTTGTCATGATATACATTATAAACATCAAAACAACTTCTCTTTTTATCCATTCACAAATAACCTTCATAAGAATAGGGAATTGAATTTCAATAGGAATTTGTGAAGGATTAATACATACCAAAAGCACATGACCAATATTTACAGAGAGATGTATAGGTGACTTACACACTTATCCATATTGTCGCTTCACCTACTATAACCCTCTTATAAAGGCTTTCTAGTGAGAGGAACTTGCACATAATTCCTTATATACAAACAACCAAAGATCATCGTTATTAATAAGTTGTCTCCACTCATATAGCCTGCAAAATCAGTCATCTTTTGGCTTTGGTTACCCAATATATATTGGGTACCTTCATGTTAGTAGTTAACGTCAATAATCCATAATTAAAACAACTACGGTTAAACCAACTATCTTTACTAACAATAAACATCATGTGTCTACATAATAAATATTCAGAATGACACATACACATGATAAGGTCATTCTTTGGCAAATATTCAAAATATACGTTCATTACCTTGCCCAAAGAATTAAGTTTCCATTCAGTAGTAATCCAGGTTCCAAGAGACCAAATATGCATAATTCTACACAATACGTTCCTTGAACTATTTCTCAAAGATGTTCATCTTTGAATCACTTCTGCTTCACAAGCAGACTTTGGTCTTCACGTGGTATTGGGTACGTTCTAGGGTTGAGTTCCATTCGTTGCATTCCTTGTAGATATCCATCCTAGCCTGGAACTTGCTCGCTCCTCGGGGTTGCCCGGTTTATCAAGAGCACCTGCTCTGATACCAATTGTTAGTTTAGATGAACTACTACAAGAGGGGGGGGTGAATGGTAGTAGGTTCCAATCGCGGAACTTATGCGGAAATAAACAATTGAAACGTAAAGGAACTTAAAGCACACAACAAGTTTTACGAGGAAACCATCCAGTGCCTAACTGGAAGTAAAACCTCGGCCCTATTGGGACTTATAAACAAATTCCACTATAATAGGCAACTCTCCTAGTACAACCTATTACACAGACCTTTGCTTTGCAAGTTCCACCACGGACACTTGACTCTATGATAGGACACTTCCTACCAGACCTAAGACACTTCTCAGGACCCTTTTTCTCCCCTTACCCAGGACACTTCCTAGGTGACCCAAGACACTTCTCAGGTTCCTTTCACTCACTGTGCACTCACAGCTACCACTCGAATTTTACGAGATTTCAAACTCATCACTTGCGTGAATTTAAGAGAATTCACAATCTCACCCCAAAATACAAAACACTCAAAACCCTTTTTCCATTACAAGATCTCATTGAATATCCCTAAATACATATCTATGAATAAAGAGATAAAACTAATATATTGGACACTCGAGACCTGTCTGGAACTCACTGGACGTACTGTAACCAAAACCTGATAGGAACTTTGACCAGGAGAACTGACTTAGCTTTGTGGTGAAGGATAAAACCATTAAGCACGACCACTACACTTCGTCAGCCTCAACTTTGAATGAATACTTATGAGCATATTTATAGTACACTCGAAATATTCATTTCATCTTGAAAAAGATAGATTTTCTGAAAAGATAAAAAGATATTTTCTAAAAACAAGTTTTCCGAAAATATATCTTTTTGTTCAGAATAAAATCTGTCAATAATAATAAGATAACTTAGCATAAAATCAGCTTTTATTCCAATCTTATCTTTTAGTTTAAAAATACTTTTTAAACAAAATTTATCTTTTTCCAAAAGGGATTTATTAGAAGATAAATATCTTTATTCAGTAAAACCAAATCCCTAAAAGATATGCACGTATTAAGTAAATATATATATCATTAAAACCAACTTTTAACGACGTGCATACTTAAGTTCCTATTAGGTTCCTGAACTCTGACAGTCTCTGAGTTCCTGACAAGTCAGTCACTCTAATTTCATTAACTGTTTGGAGTTCACCTTGGTTCCATATAGACTTGTTCCAGACCGACTTTTATGTCCAACATACTTACATGAATCCTAGAGCAATATACTTCTATTTCTCTGTCTTCATGTTGCTTCTCTGAAACTCTTGTTCTGGAATCCTGTAGTCTTGATATATTCTGGATCTTAGGGTTTGCCCCAGCATTACACCAGAACCAGGTCGTTACACCCGTTTTGAAGTTCCTGTTGAGAAACTTCGGGAAGTTCCATTGCTGGAACTCTTCTTCTGTTCTTTACTTGTCCTCATGGATCTTCCAAAGTTCCTTTGTTCCAGTTCCTACTTCAGCCCTCTACGCTTACTGAACCTGCCAACATCACAACACTAGAAAATCCTTATTAAATGGAAGTTTGCTCAATTCTTAACATCATCATCAAAACCTCATAAGGGTCAACAAGTTGCCCCTTTTTAATGATGACAAACTGAGCAAACTTCTGAGGATAACAAAGTAACTCAGAAGGTTAGTTTTTTCATTTATAAAAACAATAAAGAAAACTAAACTAAATTAAAAGACTCCTACACATACATGACCTATATATGTATAGGATACTTACCTTATGAAGCTAACATATGCAAACACATGTTTACATAGTTACCTTCATGGTTCCTTAGCCATCATCATGCTTATCAACCATAACACTTATCGTTGTTCTTGTTCCTCTATTGCTTATCCTATATTGCTCAAGTTCCTTACATATATACCTGTCATTACTCAGGTTCCTTGTATCCTGTTCCAAGCATAACTTGCTCTTTCTATGCACAACTTAACATACACGTTAGATAGATAATCATCATTAGTTTATAATCATCAAAACCTAATTGCTCAACATAAGTCATGACAAGGAGCTAATTTTTTCGTCTTCATGCACGATTCATAAGTGAATAGCAAATTTTCTAACTTTCTTATTTAAAGAAAATACAAATTATGACATAGTTCTATAAGAAGACATTTCTAATCTATTCCATGTATCTTACATTACAAAAATTAGAAGGAAAATAACGACTACATTTAGTTACGTAGTAGCAAAGTGGCCATCGCATGTTGTTAGGTTACCATTAGTTAGTAATAGCTAATAGTATTTAGAAATCACGCCCATACATAAGGTAAGTATTATAAAAACATTAAATCATATAGTTTCATGTCGTTTAGTCCATCGAATTGAATATATACGAATACAAATATGCATATGTAAATAAATTAATAAGCATGAATATATATAAATTGTAGTCTATGCATTCAAGGCTTCAAGGACACTTTGGTTTTCCCTTGGAATTCTTCTTGTCTCTGTAGCAAGGGCACTCATCCTTATTCCCAGATGTTCCAGAAGGTACACATTGGCAATCCTCACAGCATATTCCACAGTATTTCAAGCATCTGTCTTTAAATCCTGCTTTAGAGCATCTAACACTGCACTTCGAGTTGCAAAATTCTGGATGGTAGAATTTATTAAAATGTCATATTGTGAATCACCATAGTTCAACTATGAAGGTAATTTTGACCAACTATATCCCATATTCAAAATTTCATTACTCCATATCAAACATCACAACAAAATTTAATTGTCGTAGTTAACATGTTAGTCATATATTTGGTCTTTTAATTTGGAGGATATATTTTGTATCAATGTTTGTTGACTGAGAAAAAATATATATATATATATATATATATATATATATATATATATATATATATATATATATATATATATATATATATATATATATATACACTCTTTTCATAATAGTTTTAAATTGTTAATCCCTTCCCAAAGATAATTCACTACTTGTATACGAAATTAAGTATCAAGTGGATGATACAAAATTAAATTAGGGGTTACAAATTGGGTATCAAGTAAAATTTTAGGATCTAGAATTAGTTGGGATTGGTTCCTAAAATTTAGAATTGGAAGTGGTACCATTTCAATCAGGTCCAAACTTTAGGAATTGAAATTGGAATCACCGGATATCAATTCTAGTTCCACGTACCTATTTATGTATATAATTGTTAAACTTTAATAGAAATTATAATACTTATTTTAGAATTGGAATTGGTACTCCACTTATTTTAGATTCCGGTTTCGGCTACTCCACTTATTTTCTTTATTTTTTTTCCGATGTAATAAAATAATTTATTTAACAAAAATAAGGTTAAGTGTATTATAAGAATTTTACAAGAAATTCTGATGGGTACCATACGATGGCAATTTCTATATGGGAAACGAAAATACATATAAACCTCTATTGCTGACTTTTCTTAATCTTAGGAGAGAGTGTATGTCTTTTTTTGTCCCCTTTTTTTTTGGGTTTTTTTTTTTTTTTTTTTGGTTTTTTTTTTTTTTTTTTTTTTAGCCTACCTACGAGAGAGTGTTTATATATTTCAGTAAATCAAAGCAGACCCTTAATATATTATCTATACTAATATATTAAAAGGCGTTTCTTAGAAGAAACAATGCCACAACGCTCAAGCGACAAACATTACCATATAAAAACATAAGGATAGAGGGGTTCTAACCCTCAACCTCTTATAACACATATAACAATTAAACCATCTAAGCCAATATTAACTATATTATTTAAATGAAAAAAAAAAATTCACATAAGTGTCACAAGGTTCAATTAAAAAATAATAAAATAATATTTAAAAAATAACTCAATTTTAGTTTGACAACAACAATTGTTGTTTTGAAAAACTTTTAAAAAAATTATCAATTGCTCGTCTACAACAGTAGAAACCCGTGGCAACGCCCGAGCTTACTCACTAGTTATACAATTAAAATGAAGGGTGTGCTAATGAAAACGCCGGATAATTAAATACCAATGTCCATTTTTGGAGCGCTCACAAGTCACCAACTAATATAAGTTAATTGTTCAATTTAAGTGATATACCATTGTTTTATTTTAAATTATTCTGTACATTGTTTAAAAATATACTCTATATTAGACTATATAACGAGGAAAACTACAACTGTACTCTATACTTAATATAAGTATTTAAAAACACAAACCGTAAATACATACTAAGTCACATGTCACTATAAGCACTCATATATTCATATATTACGTGTCACCTCTCTTAATCATTATTTTTTATATTCCCTTTTTCATATAAAAATAAAATAAATAAATAAATAATATTCAGTCTTTATACATTCCAAAACTTACAAATTTAAGTAAGAAAATGAATCATACTCCCTCCGTTCCGATTGATAGTCACTTTTGCCACTTTTGGTGACTCAAAATGTTAGTCACATTTGCTTTTTTTAAATACCATTAACATTTTTTTTTACCAAAATTTCTAACATTTGCAAAAATATTTGTACAAATTTGAATTTCCCATGTAAATTTTACTTTCCCATTTACTTTAATTACTTTCTCTCTCTACTTTTTTGCATACCCAATGTAATTTTTACTTTTTCAATCTACTTTCTTTAATTCTCCTTAATTCCCGTGATTTTTGTTCAAAAGTGACTATCAATCGGGGACGGAGGAAATATCGAATATAATAAATTACAGCTAAACTAATTAGTGCAATTTACATTAACAATAAAATAGTCTTTTCATCTTCTAAAGTTAAAATATAATTTAAACCAATATGTCTTTTCATGCCCTACAATATCAATGTATATGTACCTAATTAAATTCATCAATAACAACAATGACACATATAACACAAACTAGTGTGTAGCCCGAGCGTTGCACCAGATCGTTACTCTAATTATTTCTTGTAATTATATGTATTTGATATTTATAATGTTTTTTTTAATTAGATCTTGTAATCATCAAAATATATATATATATATATATATATATATATATGTATATATATATATATATACATACACATACATATACATACTATATATATATATACACATACACATACATATACATACTATATATAAATATATATATATATAATAGATTAGTATAGATATGCAACACAATGCAAGAAAAAATAACCTAAGTAACGATCCCTTCTTAAAGTCTATGAATTATTTTGTACGAGTATTGAGTATAATATTGTGTTATCTCAAAAAGTTAAAAGGAGATGACACGAAAAAACAATGTCAGATTACTAAAAATCATTTTTAGTGATGTTAGAATTTAAGAGTTTACACGATGTAACCATTATTTTCAGATATCATAGGTAATCAATGTATTTCGCAGGCAATTATTTACGGAGTAGTATTTATATGCTTGAATCACTTAAAAATAAGATCATAACGAATATGTGCAATGCCTTTAGCAATTTACGAAGTATTTTTTAGGAGTTTGAAACTCACAAAATTCATCTCATGCATAGATGTATTATAAAAATATTTTTTGTGAATAGTACCTTATTCGAAAAACTACCTTAAAAATAATTGTTATAAGAAACTACTATAAAAAAAAACTAAATATTGTAAGTTCCTACCATATGCTAAATTTAACAATGAAATAGAAGAGGAAACGGCTATGGAGAAATTGGGTGAAATATGGAGAGAAAATGATTGAAAATGAATTATTTAACATCTCTTATTCAATGTAATAATACAACAAAAGGTAGTTTTTTACAAAATTAATTGTCTTATAAAGTAATCCCTCCATTCCAGAATGATGTTCCTGTTTCGTAAATCGATTTAAATTTTTACCAACTTTGACCGCAAATATCTTTAAACGAATTCACATTAGCAAAAATTATAAAAGTTAGATATTAATAATCTATTCACCAAGACCAATCAAACTAGATCTCACATGACTATATTTATTCTCATAAATTAGGATAAATTTAGAAGATTCTCTCTTTCTTAAATAAGTCAAAGATTCCAAATAAGAACATTATTTTGGAACGGAGGGAGTAGTTTTGTACAATATCTAATGTTTATAAGGTGGTTTTTTACATTTTTTTAATAAGGTAATTTTCACAAAAACTGACTTATATGAGGTATTTCTTCACATAAATTCCGTATAAAAAAAATATATATAATAACAAAAAGAATAGAAAAAGACTGGCATGCAGGACTACGTCGACATAGAAAATTCATAATAGAATACGATGAACAAGTTTTAGTGTTATACCAGAGCCTGCTATTGTAGTATCCACAAATGTGGCGGCAACAAGAGTGACGATCAGCAGAATTCCTACAACAATCTTCATGGTTTTCTTACACGAACAAAGACTATTGTAAAGCTTTGTGATTTGTTGGGAGAAATATATTGTGTGGAAGTGTAATTTATATACAATAATACAAGTAAGAAATACTTAGCAAGGAGAAACGTAAGGGTCAGTCTCAAGCATCGAATGAATTTTTGTAAAACAGCAAATCCACAGCCTGTCTTTTGGCTTGTTTTTGGTATGATGACCCTACATTTATCGTTTTGGTTAGCAGCGTGTGGTAAATATTACTCTTATCATACAAGGAAATACCATTATTGTACTACTATTTATGTCTTGATTTTGACTAATTTCTAACTTGTAATTAACTTAATGAAAAGATCTAAATAACCTAACTTATCAAACATTTATAATCCTAGGATACAAAGTTTGATTCATGTATGTGAATGTTTATGTACACAACAATATTCACAACAAGAGTAAGGGATGATAGCTCAAGTGTTTAGAGCCCCCTATCGATTTTCTAAAATCGGATCGATTCTCATCTCTCACCCAGTCGTCCTTGTGGTTTTCTAAACAAACACAAACATACAAAAGAAAAAAAAATGAAGGTCAAATTCGGAAATTTGGAAATAGTTTTAACAACCTCACCACCATAAATATGTGAAAGGTAACTTGTTTTCAAAAAAAATGTGAAAGGTAACTGGTCTTTGCGGCAAGTGATTATGAAGGAAAAACATTATTGATGAATAGTTTACCTCAAGTAAAATTAATGTAACTAATGTGGATTAACTCAAAGCTTTCGGATATAATTCTTGTATGGTGCAAATTATTTAAGCAATCAAGTAACATTTTCCATCCTTAATATTCTCAAAGGTTCAAAGTATACTTTGTGTTTCGGGGGTTTTTTGGAATCCATCGGGATACTGGTCACGCTCTAAGGACTCGGGCACCTGCAAAATACGAATTTCCAGTGATCGAAGATTCGCTTGCGACGATCAAGTTAGTGACCAGAAACGGATTAAATGTAGAGAGAGAAAATAGAGAGAAGTTGGAGCTTTTAGTGCTCTATTGAATGTTATGTAACAATTCACCCCTCCCATCAGCATGATTGGGGTATTTATAGGGGTGGAAATTTGTGCACTTTAGGGTAAGTGACCTAGAATTTAGGGTCATTGATTGGCTGCGCAATCAGCGAAGGACATGTGTCCTCTGGGGGCGCCGTTTTGCGGCATTCTAGTTGCTTCTGGGCCTCCTAATGTAAGGAAGCCTTTATGACATATTTGATTTCAGGTACTCTCTTATTCATAGTACGTGTCATCTTCCTATGGTGACACGTGTTGCCCATTTATTGGGTCACGTGTCATCATGGGATCGGACCACGTGCTTGAGGTATTTTTTACCCCAAACAATTTCCCCTCAGAGGGGGTGGCTCGTCCCAACTGGGCCGCCTCCTCTGATCTTCACTCGTTTGAGTACCTTGGGCGCATTTGAAGCATTTCAAATTGTTAGCAAGAGTCGGGCCTTATTGGGCTGAACGCCTTGTCAGAATGGCCTGACGCTCTTTAGGAGCTTGGCCGAGTCGTTTGGATAGAGTGGGTCGAACGGCCTGGAATTGGGCTGAATGTTTTGATTGCCTTGTCTTGGCGTTTTCAAGAAATATTGCCAAGTGATCGGTCAGTCAGTAGCGGCCGAAGAGACTTTTTTCTGACATCCAATTGCGTTGCACTTTCCAATGAAGTGGTTTAACTTCCGAGGTATATGAAGAGAGTTACGGGTGTTTATGACGCCCGTTCGAATTCTGTCATAAATGGTATGGAATTTACACTGATTTCGTTTAACAAAAGGTTTTAACCGTTTGACTTCTAGGTTAAATTCTTTGAATTTTTACCCTTTGGCATTGTTTAGGCGGGAACAATTTTTACCATTTTACCCCTCCAAATTTTTCCTATTAATAGCAAGGGTTTGACCTTCATTTTTTTTACTTTGGATTTTCTTGCTTTCTAGAGAGAAGTCAGAGCCTCTAGAGAGAGAAAATTACATCTTCCCGAAATCTTCGAGAGCTCCGCCGCACATTCGAGTTTTTCGTTCATGATTTTAAGTTTTCCGGCCATTCTTCATCCAAGCGTGATCAAGCAAGATTATTAATTATCTTATTAAGCGTGATTACAAGTGTTTCGGGGTTTTTTGTGTCCCTCGGGAGAGTTACAACTCTAGACTGGATTCAGCAAGGACGCATGTACCTGCTAAACAAACGGAGCACCGAATGGTCGGTGGTCTTCCTCCGAAGATTAAGTTAGTACGGTATTCGGAATAAAGCGTGCAGAAGTTAAGTTATATGCTCGGAGTCCAAGCTCAGGTGCTGTTTGTTTCTTGAGAACGACAGCTTTGTAATGATTGAAATAATTAACGTAACGTGTCCCCATGAATGAGGGAAATGTCCCTATTTATAGGGTCTTTTGGGAAGTGTGCCCTTCCTAGGGTTTGATGACCTAGAGATTAGGGCACGCCGTTTTGCGATGCCTTAAAGTTTGGGCTTTGAAAGCCGCCTTTTCATAAAGGGATATTTGAGTGACACGCATCTAGAGAGGCCATGGAAGAACCTCCACTTTCAATGTCATATTCAATAGGGGATTCTTGGGATGAAGAGGATTCACCCATAGACGTCCTCACAAGATCTGAAAGAATGCAACCTCCCATCTCTACGCAACATATTCCTACCACGCAACAAGTTCCCATACCTATTACACTACTAGAAAACAGGCCATTTCCGACGGAACTTTTTCGTCGGAAACACCCTGAAATCCGTCGGAAATGGTGTTGCCGATGGAATTCCGTCGGAAATGGTTGTCGGAAACGGGGTTGTAGGAAAAATCACTATTTTCGTCGGAAATTCCTCGTCGGAAATTCCGTTGGAAACACTTTTCCGACGGATTTTTCCCTCGAAAAGTGGTTTTCAGGTGCAGGAAAAATCCGTCGCAAATTCCGACGGATTCACTTCCGTTGGGAAGTTACGACGGAATTTCCGTCGGAAAATTATTTTACGAAATTTAAAAAAAGTCGTGCCACCACCGGCACGGCATATGACTGCCTCTAACCACCACAACCCATTACCCTTACCACGACTTAACCCACCACCACCACCCACCACCCAAACCCAAAAATTAAAAAAAAAAAATATATGCCACGACTTAACCCATCACCACCCACCACCCAAACCCACCCCACTTTACCAAACCCACCACCCACCACCCGAACCCACCCCACTTAACCCTAACTAACCCAGATGTGCAGCAACCACCCAAAAATTAACAAAAAAAAACAAAAAAATACAACCACAACAGCCGAAAACCACCGGTACAACCAAAAAATTAAAAAAAACAACCAAAAAATTAAAAAAAAAACCAATACATACCTTAATACGAAGTAGGATGTTAATTTCTCCTCGAATTTGGTTTAATACGGCTGAATTCGGCCATGAAACCTCTAGATCTAGAGATTTCATGGTCGAATTTTACCATATAAACCATTAATATGAAAAAAATAAAGAAAATTATAGAGGAGAGAGGAAATTCGTGAGGAAAGAAAAGAAAAGAAGTGAGGAAAGAAGAGGAGAAGAAAGAGAAGTGAGGAAAAAAAAGAAGTGAGAAAAGAAGAGGAAAAGAAAGAGACTTGAGGAAGAGAGGAGAGGAGAGAGAAGCAGAAAAGAGGAGAGAGAATAAGAAGAGAGGCGGGGTGAGAGGAGAGAGAGAGAAGTCAAAAATAAATGAGGGGGGAGGGGCGTCGAAAATATTAGGGTTCAGGGGGATTTTGTTTTTTTTTTTTTAAATTAAAATCCGTCGGAAAGGTATTAAATTCCGTAGGAAATTTCCGACGGAAATTAAATCCGTTGAAATTAAAATATAACACTTCCGACGGATTTTCGGTCGGAAGTAAAGAATTTTCCGACAGATTACAATTTCGTCGGAAATTTCCGACGAAAATAAAATCGGTCGGAATTTTCGTACTTTCCGATGGATTTTAGTGTCCGTGGGAAACGTTCCGTCGGAAATGACCTGTTTTCTAGTAGTGTTATAGAAGAAATGACATTGTCAAGAAATTCAAAAAGACCAAGGTCAAAATGAACGTATGGAAACTTCTAGCTACGTCTCGAGAACATAGGTTAGCGGTAATGAATGCCTTTGATAAGATAGGGATAGATTCCTACACCACTCCTGAGGGGTTTGCTAACTTCCTTACGAGTGATCTTCCTAGTCCTATCAACTTGATCACTTTTTCTGACAAACATTTACCTCCAGAAGGTGACAAGCATTACAAGGCACTAAATCTCACAGTAGTCTGCAAGAGGATGAAAGTCCCAATGACTCTTGTAGACAACGGATCGACAATTAATGTCTGTCCACTCAGAACTGCAAGAATGTTAGGCATAAGGGATGAAGACTTAACCCCGTTAACACAAGGAATAAGAGCCTAGGACAATACTCGTCGCCAAGCTCTTGGAAAAGTCACTATGTATGTCACGGCGGAAGTAATAGAACATGTCACTACCTTTCAAGTGGTAGATATTAAAGCTTCATTCAATTTATTGTTGGGATGTCCTTGGCTTCATGACCTCAAAGTCGTCCCTTCATCTCTTCACCAACAGGTAAAAGCCATAGTTGGAGGAATCCCTATCACAATAGATGCTTCACCTATGAGGATTAAAGCTGTTGAAAATCCGATCATTAATGTGGAGCACGACGAGGATGATGAAGACTTGTGGGGCTTTAATGAAGAGGTCTCCTTAATCGAGGAGGATGAAAGGACCCCTCTTTGTCACGACCCCCACTCCAATATGAAAGTAAATGCTATTCTCAAGAGGCAGGGCACTTTCTTGAAATGACTCTAGGAAAGAAAAAGGAGATAGAAAAACAACTGGAATTACCTGGCCTCCCTAAGTTAGATACTTTCGGACTTGGTTTCGAACCGACTCGGGAAGATCTTAAGCGAGCCCAGGAAAGGTCTAAGGCGCGTAGGAATTCTCGCACCCAAAAGAAAGCAATCCCAATGGATCAGTATCCTCTTACTCTCAATGGACAGTTCATAAGAGAATGAGAGGACTATCCATGCTATGAATTTCCCGAACCTTTTGCTGTAAATGGCATAAGGAAACCGGGGTTCGAAATCTTTCTGGATTGCTACTTTCTAGATGAGATCCTAAATCCTATTCACAAGGAGAAAGCACCCCCCATGCTTTGACTATAATGTCATGGGACTACTCTTTGGGCGTGAAAAAGATGAGCCAAAATTTGAAGAGGATAATTCCTCGCTCATCCAAATGGTCTTACAAAGCGAGAACTTTGACCCTTCGAATCTCATCACTCCAGCGGAAGGATTAGTGCAAGGAAGGCGCAAGACGCTCAAGGTGACTACTCCAAGTGGAAGGAAAATCTCTATAACAACAGGGCAAGGACCAATGTTTGAAGAGTCGTCCGAGTCAGAGTCAGAGTCAGAGTCGGAGTCTTTTCCTGTAGAGTCTTCCAAGTCTTTAATTATAGCATCCCCTATTTCTAATACTTCTACTCCTAGGATAGATAGTAATCAAGTCCCTGAGGACATTTCCCTTTTCGATGTAATGATTTCAGAATTCAATAATATATCTTCTTCCTCTTACTCCTCGTGTTTTTAATTAACCCAAGATGATGAGCATTGCTTAACTAACAATGAAAATGACAAAGAAATGATTAAAGCAATGGAAACACTTGAAAAGAAAACACCGATAATTGAGGATACTAAGACGGTTGATATCTCAAATGATTCAACCATTAAAAGAGAAGTTAAAATTGGATTAACGCTTAATAAACAAGAAAGAACCGATTTAATTAATCTACTCAAAGAATTTATTGATGTATTTGCTTGGTCATATGAAGATATGTCAGGCATTAATAGAGAAATAGCTCAACACACTATACCACTAATTCCAGGAATGAAACCTGTAAAACAAAAGTTGCGTCGAATGAAACCCGACGTAGCTCTTAAAATAAAAGAAGAAGTTCAAAATTAAATAACTGCAGGTTTTATCAAGGTATCCAAATACCCCAAATGGGTAGCCAACGTGGTCCCTGTTCCAAAGAAAGATGGAACAGTAAGAATGTGTGTCGACTATCGAGATTTAAATAAGGCAAGTCCAAAGGACGACTTCCCTTTACCACACATTGATATTTTAGTAGATAATACAACAAATCATGCGCTTCTCTCATTTATGGATGGATACGCGGGGTACAATCAAATTCTCATGGCAGAAGAAGACATGGAGAAAACAACATTCATAACACCAATGGGTACTTACTGTTACACGGTAATGCCATTTGGGTTGAAAAATGTAGGTGCTACTTACCAACGAGCAGCGACTTCCCTACTCCATGACATGATGCACAAAGAGGTTGAAGTGTATGTAGATGACATGATTGTGAAATCAAAAGATCGCCCAGGACATTAAGTAGCCTAAAGAAAATTCTTTGAAAGGCTAAGAAAATACAACATGAGGAATAGAGATAGACCCAACCAAGATCAAGGTGATCATGTCAATGCCACCGCCAAAAAACGAGAAACAAATTCAAGGGTTTATTAGCCGGTTGCAATATATAAGTAGGTTCATATCGAAGCTAACAATGATATGCGAACCAATATTCAAGAAGCTCAAAAAGAATGTGCCAGTAATATAGGACGATGAGTGTCAAAAAACCTTTGAAAAGATCAAAGCCTATCCCGCAAATCCTCCCGTATTAGTGCCAGCACTTCCAGGGATACCTCCTAGGTTGTACTTAACAGTCACCAAAGAGACAATGGGGGCTATGCTTGCACAAAAAGTAAAAGGTAAAGAAAATGAAATCTACTATCTAAGCAAAAAGATGCTTGAGTATGAAGTACACTATACACCGCTTGAGAAATTGTGCCTCTCATTGGTGTGGGCTACAACCAAGCTAAGACATTACATGCTCGTGCATACAGTCTTTGTAGTTTCTCAAATGGATCAACTTTAGTATCTATTCAAAAAGTCTACACTTAATGGGCACATATCAAGGTGGATAGCCAATTTAGCCTAGTTTGATGTAAGATTCATGCCTCAAAAGGCTATCAAAGGATCTATGGTCTCGGATTTCATAGCGGATTTTCCAATAGAAGATTCGACCCCGATACATGACAATGAATTTCCAAACAAAGATTTGATGGTCACAGAAGATGATACTTGGACTTTATACTTCGATGGAGCCTCAAACCAAAAGGGATGTGGCGTTGGAGTATTATTAGTATCACCTATAGAAGAGCACGTTCCAATCTCCATAAAGCAAGGTTTCGACGTTACCAACAACGCTGCTGGATGCGAAGCATGCGTGGTAGGCCTTGAAACAGCTTTGGTATTGGGAGTAAAGAAATTATGAATATTTGGAGACTCTTCATTAATCATCAACCAGATTTCTAAAGGATGGAATGTAAGGAGTGAAAGTCTAGCCCCTTACCAAACGTATCTAGAAACACTCACCAATCAGCTGGAAAAGGTAGAATACACCTATCTACCTAAAGAAGAAAACCAGTTTTCTAATGCCATGGCAAGACTAGCCTCGATGGTTAAGATTCCTACGGAAATCGAGCAAATGCCTCTAAGTATAGAGAAAAGGCATAAACCAGCTTATATTCAAGCCATAGAAGACGTTGAAGTGCTCAAAGATAAAGAAGAAGAAGAACCCTGGTATACAGACATACTTAATTACGTCACCAAAGGAGAATATCCTCCTCATGCTAATAAAAGTGCAAAACGAGCATTAAGACTCTTAGCTTCCCAATACGTACTCATAGACAACGAGTTACATAAAAAGGTATTTAAGGGTCGAGCTCTCTTATGTGTAGGCAAAAAGGATGCCTAATGAGCTATGAGGATAGTCCACGAAGGCATTTGTGGAACCCATGTTAATGGCAAGATGCTAGTCCAAAAGATAATGCGAGAAGGGTACTATTGGACTACCATGAATAGGGATTGTCATCAATATGTAAAAAGATGCCCTAAATGCCAAATTTATGCCAATTTACAACATGTTCCTCCATCTCTACTTTATACCTACACTTCTCCATGGCCATTCTCTACATGAGGAATTGATATTATTGGTAAAATTACCCCTCTTGGGACAAGAGGTCACAAATACATCTTAGTAGCAGTTGATTACTTCACAAAGTGGGGTTGAAGCACAATCATATGCTAAACTCACTGCAAAACATGTAGCACTCTTTATCGAAAGGAATATTATTTGTCGATGCGGAGTCCCACATTAGATGATAAGTGACAATGGAACTCACTTTCAAGCTGAATGTGAAGAATTTTTACAAAAATATGGCATTCAACACCATCATTCTTCCCATTATAGACCTGAAGCAAATGGAGCAGTTGAGGCAGCTAATAAAAATCTAAAGACTATTATCGAGAAAATGACATAAAATTACAAGGATTGGCCTAACAAACTCCATTTCGGACTTTGGGGTTATCACACGTCAATTCGCACATCAACAGGAAATACGCCATTCTCCTTGGTTTATGGAATGGATGTCGTACAACCTGTAGAGCTAGAGATACCATCTCTACGCATTGCATTAGAAAGTAAACTCGTTGAAGTTGAATGGACTAGAGCAAGGTATGAAGAGATTATTCTACTTGATGAAAAGCAACTAGAAGCTCTACATCATACCCAATGTCATCAAACCCGTATGGCTAGGCATTTTAATAAGAAGGTCAAGAAAAGAAACATCAAAGTAGGAGACTTGGTGTTGAAAGCACTAAGGAAAAATGTTTTGGATCCAAGAGGCAAATTTAGGCCTAATTGGTCCGGACGCTATATTGTCAAAACCCATCCTATCAAGAGGTGCAGCAAATCTAACTGACATGGATGGCAATGAGTTCTCAAACATGACGAACCTTGACCAACTTAAAAAGTACTACCCATAATTACTTGAGTAGGACACTCAAGAGAGCTACATTTAGCCTTTATAGGGTGCGACCACTTTCATTTTCGCAAACCTCGCATCTCAGAAATAAAAAGAAACTCGACGGAATAGCAGCGCCACAAGAAGAAGTCTGTCGCTGGCCGACAGACAGCAGCACAAAGCGACAGCGCCTGTCGCTCGCTGGCCGACAGCAACTCCCGGCGACAGTTGCAAAACGGCGGCGCCGCTTCTTCTGGGAGTATCTGAGCAAATTTTGGTGTTTTTCGGAAAATTTTCGACTTCCATACTCGAAAAAATTTCCGGAAAATAAAATTATTTTATTTTATTTTCATTGTTTTAATAAAATTAAATAAAAATTACATTATCGATGGAATTTAAATGAAAGCTTAATAAAACAAATTAACTTTAAATTTTAAACTAAGTCTAATAAATTGGAATTTAAGCAATGCTTCAATCTTTCTTTGCTTTCTTTGCTCTTTTCCAATTTTTATCTGCATCCTCTTCATCATCCATGACTTTAGCTAGTAGGCATCCTTTAGAGGACCTACATTTAATTTTAGAGTAAATGGTTTCTCCCTTAGCTAGGACTCCTTGTTTCTTTTCTACCCTAACCTTCTTTTATGAAGTGTCAGCTTTTCTTTTACCTTTATCCTTTGTAGAGTCTTTCTTTTTAGGCATCACAGGTGTTTCAAATTCGATCTTTTAACCCAAGCGTTCCTTAACAGGAATCACTTTGTCACCTAGACGATTTTTTACATTGGTTTTACTCTGATTTTTCTTCATGTCCTTTGTAGGCTTATTAAGAAGCCATTTCTTTACATCATTGGGCAAGGAAGGAGGAACCTTTTGGGTAACCACTGCCCATAAGGGTCTAACACTCCAATATGCGTCAAATTTCTCTACTTCTTGTGAAATAGGGAATTCATAGGGATGACGAAGATCCCCAAAAGGAATTGTTTGAAGTAGACCGTACTGCTTTTTACCCTGCAGGGATAATAAAAAGTCATCTTGGTTAAGTTTGGAAGACGGCAAAAGGGTTGCTTGTTGAAACTAACCATCTTCTCTATTTTCCACCAAGGGATGACCTACTTGATAGCAAAGTTGCAAGAGGCAAAGACTTTATTCCACTCATGGCGCCCAATCTTAGAGAAGCGTTTCTTTCGTCTCACAAAGTAATTTAAAGTATATTTTTCAATATTGTCAGGAGGACTAATTAATTCTAGTATCTCCATTAGCCATATATGCAAAAATTCAATGCAAATAAATTAGTATTACTATACAAAAATATGTTTTTGATTTCTGTAATTAAAAATATTATTTTTTACCTGTAATAAAATTGGAGAGCCCCGAAAAGGCGCTTTTGGATTTTTCTTCAATTCATCAAGACTAAGCATAGTCTCTTTAACAATTAATGGCATTGGATTTCTTCCAGATTCAATTTGCTCCAAAAAAGTTAATATAATTGCTTGACCCTCATTAGTTCTACCACTAGTGAGAAGATATTGGTTAAGAATGCAAAAGAGAAAAGCCCTTTTTCTATAAACATGAAAAGATTCATATTAAGGTCTATCAAAGTAGTGGCGTGCAAATTCTTTTGAATTAACTACGCTACCATCTACAATATTTGTTAGATATCTGTCTCTTAAATTAAAGAAGCGCTCAAAATCTTTATAATAATATTCATTTATTCTAGGGATTACCACAAGATCTAATGAAGGGAAGCCTAGGATGGCACTAAATTCTTCCGGTAAAGGGCTAATTTCATCACACCCTAATCTAAAACAATGAGTAAGTGTATCCCAATGGTCTAAGGCGGTATGAATAAAATCTATATCAAGATCTACCCCCTTAACACCATAAATACCTCCCATGTGAAAAAAGTCGAGTTCTTTTCTCTCTTTAGCAGTTAAAGACCGACACCATTCACGAGTGAAATTGCTAAAACTCTTAGTAACTAAAAACATGATTATTTGTTAAGAAACTAAGATAATAATTACTATGTTCGAATTATACAGAAATTTGGCAGATTACGGGTCTATTTATACACAAAATTGATGCAGTTTGACTCCGGAAAGGACTCGGAATCGGCGCAGTGCAGCACTAAACAACAAGCCTATCGCCTGGCGACAGTAGCAGCGCTCGGCGACAACGCTAAACGCGTGACGACACATGGCGCTGCAGCGTTTCCTCAACGTGCTATGCAAACCGCGTTTTTCTAGCTATGATTCGAATTCGTACAATAACTTTACAATTTTACCCTTTCTTCAAATACCCATACATATTAATTTAATATATTTTCCTTCTTTTTTTCTTGGATTTACTCAAACTTAATTAAATTTAGGTTTGTTTCAAGCCCGATTTATTTTTCATTTTTTCTTTTTGGGGGAGAAAGTCGGATACCCTCCATTAGTAATAAAAATGACGGAAAAGTTTTGCGCAAAATTAATGACAATATTATCACAATTTTTCGCACACACACATATGCACATAAAAATGAAAAATAAATACAGTCATAATAGATAATATGTATATACATAAATATGTCTAACAAATGAGTCAGTCAGGCAAAGTCCTATAAAAGTCAAAATAAATAACAACACATGTACAACTATGGCGCTGGAGGACGCAGATGATGAAGAGGGAAACTCAACTCAGGACCCATGCACCCAAGGTCGCCCTTGTGATGAATCAGCAGAGGGTGAGGCTGCGGAGGCTACTGCGACAATGAGACGACCTCATACGTCCCACCACCTCTCGGAGCTAAAGTCGCCTCTCCCTGATCTATCGGCCCAGCCACTGCACTCTCAAATGAAGAGCCCGAGCCCTCAACCGCCTTGGTCCGAGCAGCATCAGATCGACCACTTTGACCACCAGAAGTAGTGCGGCGACGCCTCAAGCTAGACCTAGCCGGCTCTCTACGAACCTCAAGTCTTGTCCGGGTACGGGAAGGAATAGGCTGTCCCTGCAAAAGGAAATCAAGTTAAAAGCAACGAAAATAGAAATATAAACAATGCAGAAATAAAGAGGAAAAAGCTACCTCTCGAACAATGTCGTCTCGACGACAGGAAGCCACGTTCCTCATCCGCACGAGCTGGCTCTGGAAGGCGTCTATGCACCTCGCCATCGCTGTGACCACCTCACGCGAGAATTGTCAAAGAAATAAAATTAGTATCAATGCAAGACATATATAAATGAATAGCCAGTAAATAACTCACCCGAGTCTGGTGGCGAGGGATAGATCGCTCAACAAAGCACTGATCCTCGGGAGCTGGGGGGATCATCTCCTCAATATGCCTATATGTCCCCTGGTAGTGGATGAACATACGAGGGGGAACGAACTTAGTAGGCTCGGCCTAACAAAAAAAGCAAACCAAAGTGAATAAAATAATACTTGGTGGCTACTTAGCAAAAAGATAAAAGATAAAAATCATACCGTCGCCCCGTCAAAAAGAATAGGGGCCAGAGCTAACAATGGAAGCAGGTCCTCCTCGTAGCACCGTCGTGAGCTAGCATGAGATCACCAAGGGGTACCAGCAAGCGACCTCTCCGAGAAGTTGAGCAGCCTCGCGTCATCGAACATATGATGCGGCGGGGAGCAAGGACGACTAAAATCTCTGAGGAGTGCTGAATAGCAACTCTCTCTCCTAGGTAAACCGTCGCCTCATACGTCCCCTGAAAGTAGCGACGCTCAGCAGTGTATTACACAGCCAGCGCAGGAACAACCAAACCGCCCCATGGACGGTATAGCACGTCAGGCTACTGCGAACAATGCCTATAAGATAAAGCTCTACCAAAAGCAATACAAAGATTTCAACTATGCAAAAGAACATACCGAAAGTACCAGCTCTCAAAAACGGGCAATAGTCGTCTGGTTATGGTAGCAACCTCCCCATCAGGCGCAAACAGGTAACTCGCGTGGAGATGGCCTCGCCAGCGCAAACGAAGGAAAGTACTCGTAGAACCAAATCTACAAAGATAAAAATATATCAGCAAGTGCTAATAAGAGCTTAGAGCTAACTTTGTAAGAGATAAAGTTTACCTTTACACTCTTTAGAAGCCAGAAAGAGTGATGTCTCCAGTGTAAGACCAGTGTTGATAGGAGTCTCGTAATCCTCGCAGAAAGTCAGCAGAGGCCAAGCTGGCTTAATCATAAGTTCCGATCAGCTAAAGATTGCGATTGTAGGAAGGTAGTAAAGCAGCACCCTACTACCCTTGTCAGGGGAAAACGTCCCTGACAGCAAAATAAGTGCAAAGATGTGTACCCGCTGCTCTCGGGTGGTCGCATCGTCCTCGAAAGCCATCGCAAGAGTTGATCGGCGAATGTACCTGGAGCTGAATTGTGATGGCTCCACCTCATCACGAGCCTGAACAACAATCAGACCTAACAGCCCGTCGACCTCAGGTGAGAAAACACTGATAGAGTTGTCGAACGGCAGCGCAGTTTAACTAAGTTCCAGTCTCGAGATGAGACTGAAGTCGGCTAGGGTGACAATCATCTCACCCCAAGGAAAATGGAAAGTGTTGGTGGTGTCCCAGAAGAACTCCACCAAGGTTCGAACCACGTGATGGCCCGCGTCAAATGAGTACGTGGCCTGCGTGGCCCGAAACAGTGCAGTCAGCCCACAAGACTCCCAAAACAATCGCAACCCCTCATCACCACTGAAATACTTGCCGTACAGCTTGCCTAGGGTGTCATTGCCCAAGTCGTGGCAGCGCGTCCTACCGCTAGTGATCCTGCGACGCACCCTCTCTAAAATGTGGTGCTCGGGGGCAAAGAACAGTGTCCGCTTGTCCCACTCGGGGAAGGGACCAAGAGAAGTGGACGGATCGGTGCCCTCCTGAACGGGCTCATGCTCCCGTTGCGTGTCTCGGGACCGAGAACTGGAACCTCGGTGTCTAGCCATGCTACATTGTGAAAAATTGACAAAAATTAAGGTTCTATAGTATCTAAGGTTCGCTTAGTCGCATGATACTATGTTCGCAAAAAAAAAAAACAGAGTACGTAGTATTAAAACATAGCACAATTTCAATTCAAGCATATATGGCATTTTTCAAGCAACCAAACAATTTCTTGCAATATTATGATAAATATTGTGACAAATTAAACAAGAATTGCTAGCAAAAACATCAAGAACAAGCCACATTATTTTCCCGACCTTAAGAGGTTCAACAATGGTGAATTGTTTGTTTCTTCACCAAATTGAGTCAAACAAGTCTCAAAATACTCCCAAGGTAATATACTAACATAATCAAGCAATTTCATGGCATAAAATTTGACAAACAAAGCAAATTGAGCAATATAAGTTTTGAATTTTCAAGAAATTCATGAGCAAACATGAACAAAATTCATCAAAATTCGAGTGAGTTTGGAAAAAACATTACATAGATCAGCAAACTAGATTAACAAAGCTTTGATTTGCAACAAATTAGAGTGAATTCGGTTGAGAAACGAGCAGGAACAAGCGATTCGAAGTTTCCGCAACGAACTCAAGTAAAAAAAGAGTAGTAGCAGCGAAATGAGGAAGAAAAGGGATTTATATGAAAATCCCGACTACAGCGTCGCACGACAGCTCTGTCGCCGAGCGACATAGTACAGTGTTTGGCGACAGGGCAAAATCGCGGCGCCAGAGAGGTTGCAGCGGCGACAGAGCGCTAAGCCTCTCAGAATGATTATTTCGACTTCGTACAACAATTTTAGGTTTCTTGATACGGCAGTTAGCCCCTATAAGCAATTTGACATGATTTAGTAATCGGCTTGGTTACAATCGCATTAAGTGATCGACCTGATAAATGATCGTCTCACTTAGCTTAAAGCGACTAAACATTGGCTCGCTGCAAAGGCACCGACATAATAGTTCATAAACAACAGAAGCACCAACATAATGGTTCACAATTTAGAAGCACCGACATACTGGTTCACAAGCAGCAAAAGCGCCGACGCACTGGCATAGCAAAAGCAAAGTTCAAGCAAGCTTTAAAGGATCGACAGGCGTTGGTCTTCGGTGATACTCTTAAGAGTATTATCGCAACAAATGAGGATAGCTTCAGGCGAAGCAATCTTCGATCATGTTCCCTGGCTTACGGAAGATGGTCACAAAGCGCTAGAAGGTCGTTTCAGGCGAAGCAATCTTTGATAGGGTTCTCTAGATTGCAAAAGACTATCACAGCAGAATTGGAGGCAGTTACAAGTGTAGCAGTCTTTAGGCGACATGCCCTAGCTTGAGGAAGATCGTCAAAGCTCTTTGTTCAGAGACGCGTAGACATATTAACATCAAAACAGCAAGATGGCGTTCCCTAGCTTGTAGAAGGTTGTCACAACAACAAATGTAGCAACAAATTGGTTACCTTAGAGACATGTGCTCGACGGTGCAAGATACGTGTTTCTTAACTCTTTTATCTGTTTTACTAATGCTAATTTGCAGGTATCGGCGTTACAACAATGATTTACGATCGCAGAATGTTCTGGATCATTCTTCGTCCCTATCACTACTTTGACTTTTGTTTTCGAAACTTGCGTTTCTCCAAACTCATTCAAAGTGGGGGCTTCTGTAGACATGTAACACCCCGTCTAAAATAGAAGGCGAGTCGTTAGCGGAAATAACGTTAAGACAGAATGTCACTCTAAGGGTTACTAAAAACTAAAAAAAATAAATAAATAACTGAAATAAAAATAATACAGAGAAAGAAATCCCAAATGATCAAATAAAACTTTTAACGAGGCAGAACAACCTCAAATTCGACTATTTTATAAAGAGAGGTAAAGACATCAAATGATAGTTGATAAAACTACTTGGGAACAACCTAAACACTCTAGTCTTAGCCTAGACTCAACAAACGCTACTCTTCCCCTTCAAATAACATTTAGGTTCCACAATCAGTGAGAAGTAACTAGCAGTTCTCCCAAAACAAGTAGAAACACAAAGCTAAGCATAGTGTAAAGTATAGAAACATACATACAATTAATACAACATATATACAAGTCAAAAAACAACTTCATAATATAGACAAGATAAACATGATAAGATACATAGATAGGAATCCAAGTCAACACATGCAACCTGATTACAATACAAAACAAAATAAACATGTATATTGAACAAAGTAATTATATTACCACATGATTACAGAGTAAGAATAAATAGCACCCAAAACACAGCAATAGACTCATAAACACAATAATTAACACTTATTAAGGTTCTTTAAAGAGATCTAGAAAATTCTTGACTTGACTTAAGAAGACCTTCTCAAAAGCGTAATAATATTAAAATAGAGAAATTTAACTTTTTGAAAACTGATCCATAGTGAGGTAAGCATTTAAAATATGAACGCCGGTGAATTCTGCAGCCCACCATCAAAGGTTTGTCAGGGCGAACCTACAGAAGATTCTGCAGTCGTCTGTGTCTGAGAATGGCCAAACTCTCAGTTTTCCTACTCGGATTCCCCAGCCCGAGTAGTTTCGGAAGACAACAATTAACCCAGAAAATTACATCTCGAATTCCGCAGCCCATGATGTTGGCATGTTCCAATCATTGAATTCCGCAGCCTAATGGTTGTCTTACACTCACGAATCATATAAAACAGTAAAAATACTTCTTCAAAATCATCCAAACACATTTTAGTGATCATCAACCCTAATTTAAAATACTGCAAGTCTTTACTTCTATGACCAAAATTCAACGAAAACCTTCAAATGAGTTTAACTTCCAAATTATTCAAAATATACAAAAAATCATTTATATATCAAACAAGGTGTCACTCTTATTGTCTAGATTTGGGTACGATGGTAATTATAATAAAATATCACAATAGACTTCGTACACAACCCTAGGTGATGCGGTGCTAAAAACAGTGTTATTCTACTTTAAAGCACAACGACGTCGACAACTTATTTAATAACATGAAATGGCGGCAACTGTAGTACTTCGTTAACACTTCATAAACACACTCAAATCATGTCAAAATGATGAATTAAGACTATGAATATTATTCCACATATTAAGAAATATATACATACAAGATAAGCCTAAATTCATAAATTTAACATGGTGAAAACAACATGAAAACGGAGTAGCCCCTAATCAGAATTCAGCAACATATTGCACAACAATTTCACCTAAAACCAATCATAAATCCATAATTAACCTTAGCCCATTAACATACATACTCAAAAAACATAATAGGTCATTATAGGTAAAAGATTAGGCATAAAAATTAGGCAACACGTCTCTTAAATTTAATCAATTCACAGGGTCCAAAAACTGATATGATGGCAGCAGTACCTTTGCTTGGTTTTAGGCATATAAATGACGAGTGGCATTTATTCCTGATGAGTGACATTTATGTCACTCTTAGGGAGTAGTTTTAGAGTCATTTTCGTGTTTATTTTATCTTATTTTCATTTCTTTCTCTTGTTTTCTCTTTAATAAAGCTTCTTGTTTATTTTGGTAATTTTGTCGTGTTTTAGTTCTTTTCGTAGTTTTTATTAGAATTAGTCTATTTTCGTATTTTATTTGCTTTTCATTTGTTATATTTCGTTCTTTATTTTGATGAGTGGCATTTATGCCACTCTTTTATCCTTTTTCTCTAAGGATTCTCCCCTCGTTTGCACTTGTTTGGCACTCTTTCTAAGCATTTTTACTTAGCTTTGCTTTCTCTTTTCTTTCTCCTTTATCCTCCCTTTTCTTAGTCTTCTCGCTTTGTTCTTATTGTGCTTTTCATGCTTATGCTTTGTAGGAGCCATCGAGATTTTCAAGAGGAGGAAGCTAAGCTCAAAGGAAGCTAGAGGAAGCATGATTCAGAAGAGGTTCGGCCAAACCTCCTGATGGTGTGGCCGAACCAAAGTGTGGTCGAACCTGCTCAGTGGTTCGGCCGAACTTCAAGGCAGGGGCAAGATGAAAATTGGCAGTTTTGCAGGAGTGGCCGAACCACAGGAGTTCGACCAGACCAGGATCAGGGAGGTTCGACCGAACCTACCCATGGTTCGGCCGAACCTACCCATGGTTCGACCGAACCTACCCATGGTCCGGCCGAACCTACCCTGTAGTCCGGCCGAACCTTCCCATTTGTTCGGTCGGACCTCTCCTTTTCTCAGCTGACTCTGTACGGACTATATAAGTCCCTTTTTTAGAACGTTTTGGGGGGGAATTCAATAACTATCTATTCCACTCTCTAATTAGTTTTAGGGGAGCTTCTCTCTCTAGGTTAGGTTAGGATTAGTCTTCTTTGGTAGAGAGAGAAAGTGAGGTTTTCTTCATTAATGAATTTGGATTTTGAAGAAGGAGCTTGTTTAATCCTTTGTAGACCTTCATCTTCAATTAATGAGCAATTTCTTACTCTCCCTCCTCTATTTTTATTTGTTTATTTTGATTATTATTTTAGTTGTTGGTATTGCTTGTTGATCATGTTGATTCTTGATTATTTGTTGATTAATCTTGTTATTATCATGATTAGTGAGTAATTTCCCCATTAAGGGGATGGTTGTGGTGTAGTTGGACCTTGAGCATGTTCTAGGGTTTAGAATTGATTTATTTGTGATTAAAGTCTTTATATGCTTGATATTCTTTAATCTTCTTGCAAGTGCACATTGTTGGTTGATTAAAGGTGAATCTTTGCTAACAAGAAACGGAAGTTGACTTAGTTAAGGTTCATTACTATCGATTGTTATTTAATAGTACCTCCTAGTATATGGTTCTAATGTTGAAACATAGAGGCTATGTTAGGAGAAGCCAATTGACCCCGGAAGGCGGCTAGATTGGATTCTTAATTTCGATATTCGAGCATGTTTAGTTCATAATTAATTCAATTTCTATGCCTTTGTTTATGTTCAAGTGAATGCTATACTTAAACCATTTCCCTTAATGTTTTATTTCTTGTTTTTAGCATTTTTAGACTTTAGTTTATTTATCCCCTATTCCGGACTAGCTTAATTGTTGATAACATTTGGTGGTGTTTACCGTTCTCTGTGGTTCGACCCCTATGCTTGCCTTATACTCGTATTAGGTTTGTTTAGGTTGTATAAATTGTATTTGATCTAGGGATAGACAATTGACGACGCGTTTATTCCCCTGTCAATTCCACTCTTTTATCCTTTTTCTCTAAGGATTCTCCCCTCATTTGCACTTTTTTGGCCCTTTTTCTAAGCATTTTTACCTAGTTTTGTTTCCTCCTTTTATTTCTCCTTTATCTTCCCTTTTTTCAGTCTTCTCGCCTTCTCTTTATTTTGATTTCCATGCTTTTGTTTTGTAGGTATTTTGTGCCGAAAGAAAGAGAATTCCAAGGAGCCAAGAAAACTGTTTTGCGCAGCATGTTGTGCGACTGTTGCGCGGGCGCGCGCCCTTGGCTGTGCTGGCGCGCAGCCCTGTTAGAACCCACGCAGTTCGGCTGAAGAAACAGAGCCAAACCAGAGAGTTTGCGCGACATATTGTGCGGCTTCTGTGCGGGCGCGCAACCTGTTGCGCGGGCGCGGAGATTTACTGTGCGGGCGCACTTGATTTCCCTGTACCCTTAAAGTTGCGGCCGCGCACTATGCTGAGAGGGCACACACTTCTACTGCGCGGGCGCGCATATGTCGTGTGCGGGGGCGCACCGCTGGGTTTCTAATTTCCTTGCGCCTTGTTTCCCAAGTTTCTTTCTTTTAGGGGGAGCCACATATATATAAACGGGACTCTTTGTAATAGAGGACACTTAGTACTAATTCCATAGAATATTAGCCTAATCTAGAGAGAGAAAGTAGATTGTTATTTAAGCATCCTTTGTTGTATTCAACTTTGCTCAAGTTTTAATCTTCAATCAATCAAGCAAGAATCCAAGTTTTCATCTTTCATTAACCCTTTCTTTAGTAATCTCTTCTCCTACCCTTTAGTATTATTTATTTGTTTTATTGTTGCTTATTCTTGTTAATCTTATTAGTTCATCTAGTTGTTATTGATTTCATTGATTTTAAATCATGTTTTGGTTTGAGTTTCTTGAGTTTATTTCTAGTTTTGATATTATGTTTAATGTCCCTTCTCTAGGCTAAACTCTTAGCTAAGGAAAGGGGGTGGAAGATATGAGTTGATATTGGATTAATGATGATGGTTGGATTGAACTTATGCCATAAATTGATGAAAGACATGATTTATAATAGCTTGAGATTATTGTTGCACTCTATTTGATGTTTTCTAGTTTAAATGCATGAAAGTGATTTGAACTAGATTAAGATTATCATTATTTTAATGATTGCATGAGAATGAGTTATTAAAGTGGAGTTTTTATGGATTGTGCTTCTTAATTTTCTTGATTTGATTGTAACTAATAGGATGCATGAGAATGATCCTTATTAGTGTAGACCTATTTCATTGATTTGCCTAGACTATTGCATGAGAATGGACTGTTTAGGTAGAATCTTGTGTTCTTTGTCATGTGTTTCATGATAATCACCATTGTTCCCCTCTTTCTATTCATATTGGACACCCCCGTATTCCTAGCGTCATTTTCCCTTGATTTTTATCATCATTTTCTTGTTTATTTGTAGTTTTAGTGTTCTTACTCAACAAACCAACAAAAACAATCCCCTTTTCACTCTTGCATTAGTGATTATTGATGTTGAATTAGTGTGCTTCCCTAGTTGTTCGACCCTTTACTAGCCACTAACTAGTTTAGTGTAGGTTTAGGTATTATAAATGATTAATTTGATTAGGGTAGTAGCTTAACGACCTATCTAACCCTTGATCAAATTTTGGCGTCGTTGCCGGGGAGACGGCTTGTTTAGCGTCTATTATTGCTTTTTTTAGAGTCATTTTACTTTCTTTTCTTTTTGTTTTATTTGTTTTATCATCCTTATCATTGCTAATTATTTTCTTAGCTTTGGTGAATGCTTAGGAGGTCTGAAGGAGCACCCTCACATCAAATTGACCACGAAATCAACCGAACCTTGAAACAAGTCCGTAGGCTTTATCAAGACGAGGGAAGAGGTTTTGGTGATATAGTTGATAGTGAGAGTGATACTTACTCTTCAAGTTCACCAAGCGGATCAATGGGGGGACAAGAAAATGATTTTTTTTTTCGTGAGTTCGGAAATCCGGAGGATTATGAGCTCACGGGAGGGATTTTGCTACTCGTCACGGAAACCAACTTCTCAATCCATCCACAATATACTAGAATGGTCCAATCGGAGCAATTTTCCGGAAGTGCAAGTGAGGACCCTATTGAATATTTGGACCGATTCCTTGAATTGTGCGCAATGATGCAAACCAATGAAGTGAGTCAAGAATACATTCGTATGCACCTTTTCCGACAATCTCTCACCGGACGAGCAAAGAAATGGCTAAAGCAAGTAAAGCCTAACATTCTCACAACATGGAGGAAGGTGGTAAAGGCGTTCTTGAAGCGATTTATCTCCGAGGAGAAGACCGCCAAAATGAGAAGGAAAATCGCATCATTTGAGCAAGATGCCAATGAAAGTCTTGGTGAAGCATGGGAGAGATTCAAAGAGTTAGTACAAGCGTGTCCCCACCATGAGTACAATCAAGGATTGCTCATGCTGTTTTTCTACGACGGATTGGAGCCCATGTCAAGAGCCAATTTGGATGCGGGGGCGGGTGGTCAATTAATCAAAATCCCTCAAAATCAAGTTGAAGCCACAATAAAAGAGGTAGCAAAGAATTACTCTTGGGGGGGGCCGAAGAAGAAATGCTCCAAAGAAAGGTGGTATTTACGAATTGGATAAAGTTGATCAATTACAACATCAAATTGATCAACTAACAAAAGGGCTTTCTAAGTTGAACACGAGTGTGAATGCAAGTTCAAGCGGTGGAGCAAGCTCCTCTCAAGTTAACTCTTTCTCTTGTAAAAATTGTGGAGGAATGAACCATGATACATCTTATTGTGGAGGTTTAAGCCCCGAGCATGTAGCGGCATACAACACAAGGCAAGAGGGATTTAGAGGAAGCGGCGGTGGAGTAGCTTGAAGATAACCACCACCCGGGTTTGTACCTCAACCTCAACAATGGAACCAACAAGCTCAACCTTCCTACAACTCCAACCCTCAATATCAAAATCCACCTCCATCTCAACCCCAAAACCCAAGAGGAAGCTACCCAAGGAGCAACCAATACAACAATCAAACCCAAGCACCTTAAAGAAATCATCAAGAACAAGCACCTCAAGCGGAGCTAACTCAAACTCAACTCCTCCAAGCCATGCATGCGCAAATGCAATATTTTGGGAAAAAAATGCAAGAGATAAGATCTCACAACAAGATGGTTGATTCACAACTAGCTCAATTGGCCGAGAGAACTCCTTTCAATTCACCATCTACTCTACCCGGACAACCACAACCTAACCCATCTCACAACCCAAAACCCGATACATGCAAGGCGATCACATTGAGGTCGGGAACTTCCTATGAAGGGCCAAATGAAGGGGATATTGAGGAAAACAAGGGAGGAGAGGAGAGTGTGAATGAAAATAAGGGAGGTAAGAAAGAAAAGGGTGATGAGATAGAAGGAGGTTCGGAGAAGAAGAAGCTTGACAATGAGAAGACAACTTCAATTCCCAGTGAGGCTAGGAATCTTGATGGACCGATTCCTTTTCCTGGTCGGCTTGTGGAGAGGAAGTTGAATGACAAGTTTGCAAAATTTCTTAGTGTCATGAAGAATTTGCATATCAACCTCCCTTTTCTTGAAGTTGTGACACAAATGCCATCTTACTCCAAGTTCCTCAAAGATATTCTCACCAACAAGAGGAAGCTCAATGATGAGATTATCACCCTTCCACATCAAGTGAGTGCTCTTGTCCAACATAAGATGCCCAAGAAGGAAAAAGGCCCGGGAAGTTTCACTTTGCCAATGAAAATTGGGAACATGGAAGCTAAGGGCGCCTTAGCCGATCTTGGAGCAAGTATTAGTTTAATCCCTCTATTCATTGCTCAAAAACTCAATATGAGATGATCCCTACACGGAAGACAATTCAATTGTCCGATCGGTCGGTGAAATTACCTTGTGGAGAGCTTGAGGATGTTCCAGTTCAAGTGGGACACATCTACGTGCCTTGTGACTTTGTAGTGATGGATATGGAGGAAGATGTTAACACTCCTTTGATTTTGGGACGTGATGCTCTTAAAACTTTGGGGGCGGTCATCAATTACAAGAACAACACCATCACATGTGAGGTGGCCGATGAGAAGATTGTCTTTGAGTTTTCTAAGTTGCTCAAGACCCCCATGGTTGAAAAATGTTATAGAGTTAATGTTGTGAATGAGGAGCTAGATCGCTTGGGGAGGGTTGTGATGAGGCCTCAAGATCCAATGATAGAAGCTCTTACATGCAAAGAAGAGTTCCACTCTCAAGAGGCTAAAGAGTTTGTCATGGCAATGAAGGAATCCTCAAAGGAGGAGGTTGAACAACAAGTTGAGATCGAGCTTGAGTCCAAGGAGGAGAAATTAGAGGAGAGTTCTAAGCCTCCTCCCAAGGTAGAACTCAATCCCCTTCCCCCTTCTTTGAAATATGCTTTTCTTAATAAGGAGGGAAAATACCCTATTATTGTCAATGCTACCATAGATGGTCTTAATTTGGAAAAACTTCTTGATGTTTTCAGAAAATATAAGGATGTGATAGGGTATAGTATTGATGATATCAAAGGTATTAGCCCTTCTTTATGCATGCATCGTATTCATCTTGAAGATGACCATTCCACCTCCATTGAACCTCAAAGAAGGTTGCACCCCAAACTTTAAGAGGTTGTGAAGAAAGAAATTTTGAAACTACGTGAGGCGGGCATCATCTATGCTATCTCCAATAGCAAATGGGTTAGCCCGGTTCATGTAGTTCCAAAGAAGGGTGGAATGACCATAATCAAGGATGAAAAGGGAGAGGAAATCTCCACCCGGATGGTGACCGGGTGGAGAATGTGCATTGATTATAGGAAATTGAACAAAACACCAAGAAAGATCATTTTCCTCTCCCTTTCATGGACCAAACGCTTGAAAGGCTTTATAACCATGCTTTCTTTTGTTTCTTGGATGGGTACTTCGGATTTTCCCAAATCCCTATCCATCCAAGTGATCAAGAGAAAACTACTTTCACATGTCCATATGGGACATTTGCATACCGAATAATGTCATTCGGATTATGCAATGCTCCCTCTACTTTTCAAAGATGCATGACTTCCATTTTCTCTAAGATGCTTGAAAAAGAAATTGAAGTTTTCATGGATGATTTTAGTATTGGTGGCTCGTCTTTTGACACTTGTCTTTTTAACCTTGAAAAAGTTTTGAAAAGGTGTCAAGAGACGAGTTTGGTTTTAAATTGGGAAAAGTGCCATTTTATGGTCAAGGAGGGCATTGTCCTCAGCCGTAAGGTTTCAAAAAATGGCATTGAGGTTGATCCGGCCAAAGTTTTGGTGATTGAAAAGTTGCCCCCTCCTACTTCCATCACGGGGGTTCGAGCTTTTCTTGGGCATGCCGGTTTTTACCGGATGTTTATCAAAGATTTTTCATCAATTGCCAAACCTTTGACCGAATTACTCAAAAAGGAGGTTGTTTTTAGCTTCAATGAGTCTTGCCTTGAGGCATTTCGTAAGCTCAAGGAAGCTCTCATTTCTTCTCCCGTTGTGCAAGCTCCGGATTGGAGCTTGCCTTTTGAGCTAATGTGCGATGCTAGAGAATTTGCAGTAGGTGCTGTTCTTGGTCAAAAGAAAGAAGGGAAATCATGTGTCATTTACTATCCAAGTAGGACTCTCGATGAGGCTCAAAAGAATTATACAACAACGGAGAAAGAGATGCTAGCGGTAGTGGTTGCATTCGATAAGTTTCGGTCCTATCTTATATGCTCAAAAGTTATTGTGTACACGAATCACATCGGGGTGCAATATCTCATGACCAAGAAAGAAGCAAAACCTTGATTGATCCGTTGGGTTCTCTCTCTCCAAGACTTTCACATGGAAATGAGGGACAAAAAGGGAACGGAGAACTATGTAGCGGATCATTTGTCTAGGCTACCTTTTGAGAACAAGGAGGATGTACTAATTAATGATGAGAGAGGATTCGAGGATCTCATGGCTATGGTGTCGACTTCTACCCCTTAGTATGCGGATATAGCAAACTATCTTGCTTATGGAGTCGTTTCCCCGGAGTTTTCTTCTAAACAAAAGAAGTTTTTCAAGGATGTGAGGAGGTACTTTTGGAACGACCCATACCTATTCAAGCAATGTGGAGATGGTCTTTTTCGGAAGTATATTCCATATCATGAAATTTAAGGAGTTCTTGAGCATTGACACTCACTACCATGTGGAGGACATGGTGGTGTTGACAAAACAGTGGCAAAAATCTCTCAATCTTTATTTTGGTGGCCGACAATGCATAGAGACGCCCACAAATTCGTTGCGCAATGTGATAGATGTCAAAGGAGCGGAGGCATTACCAAGAGGGACGAAATGCCCCAACAAAGTGTTTTAGAAGTTTAGCCATTTGATATATGGGGAGTGGACTTTATGGGGCCTTTCGTTTCTTCTTGTGGAAATATATATATCTTGGTAGCGGTTGATTATGTGACAAAATGGATTAAAGCCATACCCTCACCTACCAATGATCACAAGGTTGTGCTTAAGCTTTTAAAGAAGATCATTTTTCCTAGGTTTGGGGTTCCGAGGGTGCTAATTAGTGATGAAGGCTCCCATTTCGCCAAAAAGCAATTTGAAGCTCTTCTCAAGAGGTATGGTGTTCATCACAAGGTTGGATTACCTTACCACCCTCAAACTCAAGGACAAGTGGAGGTCTCGAATCGTGAAATCAAAAATCTTCTTGAAAGGATGGTGAACAAATCAGGGAAAGATTGGTCTCTCAAACTTGATGACACACTATGGGTGCTTAGGACGGCGTACAAGACTCCAATTGGCACGACCCCTTATAGATTTGTCCATGGAAAGGCTTGTCACTTGCCGGTTGAGTTAGAATATAAGGCTTGGTGGGCCATCAAAGAGCAAAATATGGATTTATCGTTGGCTGGTGAGAAGAGATTGCTTAAGCTCAATGAACTTGAAAAGCTTAAAGATGATGCTTATGAGAGCTCAAGGTTATATAAGGAGTAGACCAAAAAGTGGCATGACCAACATATTCGAAACACGAACTTTAACGTTGGAGACAAGGTTTTGCTTTTCAACTCAAGGCTTCGTTTGTTTTCCGGTAAACTCAAATCAAAGTGGTCGGGTCCTTTTGTGATATCAAAGACTACTCCTTATGGCTCCTTTGAGTTAGATGCGGATGGTAACAAGTTTATGTTTAATGGTCATCGTTTAAAGCATTACTTTTGCAAGGAAGAAGTTGGTATCATCGAATGTATAATGCTTGATCCTTTGGATCCCAAGCCTCCCACTTGAAGAATTTTCCTCATGGTCAAGCTAGTGACCTCATAAAGAAGCGCTTCTCGGGAGGCAACCCGAGTTTCTAACTCCTTTCTATATATTTTTTAGTATTCCGATTTCACTTTCTTCTTTGAATTTTAATTTTATTTTTCCTCTTTTGGGTTTGATAGGTGTTTAAATGATGAAGGAGTAAAGGATTTTCTATATCGAAGATGAGAGGAGAAAGAAATTGAAGTTTGCTCTGCGCGACCCTGTGCACGACTTCTGTGCGGGCGCGCAGTGTAAAGTGTGCGGGCCCGCAGCCCTGTCAGAACCCGCACACTTTTATTCGAAATTGGAGATTTGAGACATAAGGTTTGCGCGACCTCTGTGCGGGCGCTTAGGGAAGGGTGTGCGGGCGTGCGGGCATTGTCAGAACCCACACACTTTTATTCAAAATTGGAGAATTGAGGCAGTGAGTCTGCACGACCTAGTGCGCGACCCCTGTGCGGGCGCGCAGAGCTCCTGTGCGGGCGCACAGAGCTAGGAAAATCGGGTTTTAACCTTTTCTTCCCCATTTCGCCCTCATATTTTCACAACCCTTATTCCTTGCTCTGTTCTCTCTCCTCACAAACTCAAACCCTAGCCTTCCAATTTCACCCATTTCTCACAAATTCCATTGATTTTCCTTCAAATCCATCAATATTTTTCACTCTACTCACAAATTTACCCACTTTCTCTCTCCAGAATACCCAAAAATCCTCCATTTTCATGGTGTGCAAGCTTAGTTGAAGGTGGTGTTCTTGGAGGTTCTTAGTGGTGTTCACGCTTCTACTAAGTGGTATAACTCTAAATTTTGCTATTTTATTGCTTAGTTTCACTTGTTTATGCAAAATTTTTAGTTATTAAGCATGGATTAGCTTGAGTGAGTTTCATGTGATTTTGATTTTCTTTGCTAAGGATTTGTTGGTTGTTAGTGTGATATTTAGTGATTTTGGGACATTGTTTATAACATTATTGATTTGGAAGCTATTTTCATGAAATTAAGTTAAGCAATTTTGTGTTAGTATTGATGATAATGCAACTATTTTCATGAAAATTGCTTATTATCATAATGTATTGTGATTGAGTGCTTTGTTGTTGATTCTAGATGTTTTTGGAGCTATATTTGTGTGGTTAGTTGTTAGTACTAACCTTTTTACAGATTGTTAAGTTTTGGGTTGTTGTTGTTGTGTTTCAATTATTGGTTGAGTTCGAAGGGAGTTCTCATTTGGTTTGGTTGTTTGTATTGCTTGAGGCCACAATGAGTAAAAGGAATAGTAGAAAAGAGCCCCGGTTAAGGGTTAAGGAACCGAATACTCAAACTCAACAAACTAAAGCTCAAGGACCAAATATTCCCCCTCGATTGAAGTTCTTGAACAAGGTCCATGCTACTTTCTTTAATAACCTTCAAGGACGAAAGCTAAACCCCTCGAGACACTATGATCAACTCTCCATGAAAGCTTTGGGGATTGACGATGACATAAGGTTGCTCCTTGACAACTTAGGGATGAATAAGTTCATCAAGTATCAATTTTAAACATATAAAGAGCCCACCTTTGAATTCTTGTCCTCATTTGAAAAGGAGCCTTATGGGAACAACGACTTCAAAATTTCCTTCCAACTATTTAACAACCAGCACACTATGACTCTTAGTGAATCTCAATACATTGTTGGATTTGAACCCCGAGGCGGACCTCCTTGCCCCTTCATTGAGCCTATTCTCAGAGTACGATGCATTTCGATGGTAGAAAACTATTACCGATTTTGAAGAGTTCAACACTAGGTATTCGGTGGCCAACCATATTATCCACCCTGTGCTCCGTATCCTTCACCGCATTCTGGGGTTTGCGGTGTTTAGCAAGCAAGACTTGAGTAAGCTCTCGCATGAAGAGCTCTTTACTTTGTGGGTTGCTACTAGGGGGAGTTGAGAGGACGGCTCAACATGGGGTACTGGTTTGACATGTGCTGCGAGGCAATCAAGTCGGGTCACAAGACGGGAGAAATTTCCCTTGGTGGGATGATCACAAGGATTGCCAAGAAGCTTAACTTTGAACGCTTCTTCCCCTCATGCACTCACATTGGGTTCGAGAAGGATCTATTCATTGACATACAACATATGAGAAGGTCGGGGTTCCTCCAAGGAACTTTATATTTTAACAATTTTCATGCTTGGATTGTTGACCGCGATCACCATTATATCTTGCCTTACCCCAGCCGTACATCCTTGGAGCGAAACGCTAGGAATGTATGGAAAATTCCGCGAGATAATGGTGTGTTACCCACTGATTTGGGTGGCGCAAGGAATATGGTAGTCGATCAGAAACAACAACAGCAACAACAACAACAGCAACAACATCAGCAACAACAACAACAACATCAGCAACAACAACAACAACAACATCAACAACAGCAACAACATCAAGGCATGAGTAGCCTTGAACAACAAATGATGAGCATGCAACTTGGCATGCAGAGCCTGATGGAGAAACAACAGGGTATGTTTATGCAAACCCAAGCTCTCTATGGTGCGGTCGTGGATAGGGGTGAGGTCACCGTTCCAGTCTACTACCCCTATTGGCCACCCCAACAAGGCCCGGTACCTCAGTGGCAGGGATCACAACCTACTTGGCCCTATTGACAAGGGCCCTCCTCCCACGGTGTTTCCCGAGTAGACTACCCGATGGAAACCGGGTAGGATTATCGTGCCCCGGGGGGGCGATTTTAGGGGTGACCCCAACTATCCATATGTCGACCCTACCCCCCTTCTCCTATTCAGCTTCCCGCCCCTTTCGACCCGTTGCCTCAATGGCAACAAGACCTCTTTCGAGGTCACTATGGTTGGCCTCCGGGTTTCACCGATGGTTGGGACCCACACGGCATCCCTCCGGACGGTTTCACTTACGACACCGAGGATGATGGAGATGATGACGAAGACGGCCCTAGTGGCCACTAGCCCCCCTTGTTCTTTATTTTTCCCCTTTGCCCCCTCCCAATGTTTTAATTTGGCGCACCACGGACGGTGCATTGTTTTAGTGTGTGGGGGTGTGTAAGAAGCAAAGGGATGTTTTTTGATAGTGTGGGGGAAGGCTTATCATCATGCTAGTGTGGGGGGGATTTCATTGTAGGTGGTAGAGCTCTCATGGTTCGGTTGGCTTTATCATGTTTTGATGTTGATTTATCTTCTTGATTGTGATGATGATGTCTCTGGGTGATTTTGATGAGCTTTTACTAATGAATTTTCAAGTGTTTGTGTAGGTGATGGCGCTCCTATGAAGAAAAATCCACACTCCCGATAGTCCAAATTTCCCTTAATCCAAAATTTTTTTTAGATAGTTTTATTTTATTTCTATTTCTTCATTTTGTTTAAAGTCTTAGTTTCCTTCTTTGATTTTTAACTTTTTTTTTTTATTTATTTTTGTTTTATCTCAGTTGTTTCTTTCGTTTTGGCTCACTTTTCAAGCTTGGAAATGGAAATAAAGGAAGTTAAGGGGCACATCGAGCCCCCTCGGTGAGATTGCATAATTTATCTTGTCTTCATTTCAAGCGGCGTTTGGTGAGACCTTTCTCTTTTATTTTCTTTTTCTTTGGGTGTTTAGCGTAGGTTTAGCTTAGAAAGAAGTTAAATGGTTCGAGGATGTTTGCTTTTGGTTCTATGGAACCTGGGATCGTTGATGTTTTTATCGAACGATCATTTGTATGACGATTGGGATTTAATTGGATTATATGCCTCGTATGTGAACCTTTTTTATTTCTTCCTCTTTCTTTTGTTCTGTTTTCCCCTTTTTGTGTTACAAGCATAATTATGACAATTTGAAATGATTTTTGATTTGTAATTTGCTCACTGTTTTGGATTGGTTTGCCTCTCTTGATGATGTGTCTTTGATTGCTTATCTTCCTAGTTGATGAGGGTTTACACGGTTTGAGAATGCTTTGGGTTGAATTAGACACATTGTAAGCTAAGGTAGCCCGGTTTAGAACTTTTGAGGACGTTTGAACCCCTAGTTCACGGGAAAGTGGTAAGATGTTGTTGCTCTCTATGGTGGATAGGATTCCCCTGGTTGGTATTTGCTATATTTCTTATCCCGTGTGAGCGTCATTTGTTCTAGCCTTCATCATTCTTGTGAGCGGCATTTAGGATCCTTAACTATGCATATCTTAATCTTTGTGTTGGCGTCTAGCTCCCAAGATCGTGACCATATAACTCTAGAGGAGGAAAAGGGCATTTCTTCTCATTTTTCTTTGTTTTCTTTGTGTTTTGTTACAAATTTGGTTTTCATTTTTTTTTTTACATTGACCCACTTGCTAACCAATTTGAGCCTTATTTCCCCTTTCTTGACTTAGCCATATTACAAACCTATCGGCCTATGTTCTACCAACCCTTGTAGTTAGTGAAGCATTGGCTTGTGAGGTTCAAGTTTGATAATGTTGAAATTGAGTAAGAAAGTTGTGTAATTTGGTTCAAGTAAGGTTTCGAAAGATTATTCATGAAAAGAGTATGCAAAAAGGTTTGGCAAGAAAGTTGAAACTCATGAAAACCAAGCAAAAAAAAAAAAAAAAAAAGAGAGATTAAAGTAATGTGGTGTGGTTTGTTTTGAAAGGTTGTAAGTTTGAGAATAGGTTCAATTCTTAGGATGTTCTTGAGAGATGGCCACTCTTATGCTTCACTTAGGAATTGCCACCAAAATTTTCAAATTGTTTCCCAACCTTAACCCCTAGCCATGACATTACAACCCTACTTAAGACCCTTGGATTTTAGAGGGGCGTGGTCAAAGAACGGTGGAGGGGGTAGATTTCAACCATATGGAGAGAGTATGCGTAGTTGAGATGTCGGGATGACCTTATGATTCCACATTAAAATTTCTTTTTCTGGTTCCCTCGAGGAATCATGAGGAGCTAGCTAGGGGATGAATTGAAGCTAGTGGAGAGAACGTGGACCGTCTTGGTTGGGGCTAGGGTGGAGAATGAAATCATTAGTTCTCTATGCTTAGCTTAGGTTTGTCTTTTTCAACCTTGAGCATCTTGGAACGTGTTTACCCTCTTTGAATTGAGAAAGATAAGTATTCTTTGGTGCATTTATTTGCATGTGAGTCCAAATGGAGTATTTCACTACCTTGAGGCTTGATTGATTTTTCTAATACCTTGTCATGTTATGTTTGTTGTGTTTGTCTTTTTGTTCCAGTTTTCCTTGCTTGAGGACAAGCAAGAGGCAAGTTTGGGGGATTTTGATGAGTGGCATTTATGCCACTCTTTTATCCTTTTTCTCTAAGGACTTACCCCTCATTTGCACTTGTTTGGCCCTTTTTCTAAGCATTTTTACCTAGTTTTGTATCCTCCTTTCGTTTCTCCTTTATCTTCCCTTTTCTTAGTCTTCTCGCCTTCTCTTTATTTTGACTTCCATGCTTTTGTTTTGTAGGTATTTTGTGCCGAAAGAAAGAGGATTTCAAGGAGCCAAGCAAACTGTTCTGCGCAGGATGTTGTGCGGATGTTGCGCGGGTGCACACCCTTGACTGTGCGGGCGCGCAGCTCTGTCAGAACCCGCGCAACAAGGCTGAAGAAACAGAGCCAAACCAGAGAGTTTGCGCGACCTATTGTACGACTTCTGTGGGGGTGCGCGACCTGTTGCGCGGGCGCGCAGGTTTACTGTGCGAGCACACTTGATTTCCCCGTACCCTCAAAGTTGCGACATCGCACTATGCTGAGAGGACGCACACTTCTACTGCGCGGGTGCACATATGTCGTGTAAGCCAAGCAAACTGTTCTGCACAGGATGATGTGCGGCTGTTGCGCGGGTGCGCACCATTGGCTGTGCGGGCGCGCAGCCCTGTCAGAACCCGCGCAGCCAGGCTGAAGAAACAGAGCCAAACCAGAGAGTTTGCGCGACCTATTGTACGGCTTCTGTGCGGGCGCGCAGGTTTAATGTGCGAGCACACTTGGTTTCCCCGTACCCTCAAAGTTGCGGCCGCGCACTATGCTGAGAGGGCGCACACTTCTACTGCGCGGGTGCACATATGTCGTGTGCGGGCGCGCACCACTGGGTTTCTGATTTCCTTGCGCCTTGTTTCCCAAGTTTCTTTCTTTTGGGGGGAGCCACATATATATAGACGAGACTCTTTGTAATAGAGGACACTTAGTACTAATTCCATAGAATATTAGCCTAATCTAGAGAGAGAAAGTAGATTGTTATTCAAGCATCCTTTATTGTATTCAACTTTGCTCAAGTTTTAATCTTCAATCAATCAAGCAAGAATCCAAGTTTTCATATTTCATTAATCATTTCTTTAGTAATCTCTTCTCCTTTCCTTTAGTATTTTTTTTTTTTTTTTATTGTTGCGTATTCTTATTAATCTTATTATTAGTTCATCTAGTTGTTATTGATTTCATTGATTTTAAATCATGTTTTGTTTTGAGTTTCTTGAGTTTATTTCTAGTTTTCATATTATGTTTAATCTTCCTTCTCTAGGCTAAACTTTTAGCTAGGGGAAGGGGGTGGAAGATATGAGTTGATATTGGATGAATAATGACGGTTGGATTGAACTTATGCCATAAATTGATGAAAGACATGATTTTTAATAGCTTGAGATTATTGTTGCACTCTATTTGATGTTTTCTAGTTTAAATGCATGAAAGTGATTTGAACTAGATTAAGATCATCTCTATTTTAATGATTGCATGAGAATGAGTTATTAAAGTGGAGTTTTTATAGATTGTGCTTCTTTATTCTATTGATTTGATTGTAACTAATAGGATGCATGAGAATGATCCTTATTAGTGTATACCTCTTTCATTAATTTTCCTAGAATATTGCATGAGAATGAATTGTTTAGGTAGAATCTTGTGTTCTTTGGCATGTGTTTCATGATAATCACCATTGTTCCCTTCTTTCTAGTCATATTGGACACCCTCGTATCCCTAGCATAATTTTCCCTTAATTTTTATCATCATTTTCTTGCTTATTTGTAGTTTTAGTGTTCTTACTCAACAAAACCAACAAAAACAATCCCCTTTTCACTCTTGCATTAGTGATTATTGATGTTGAATTAGTGTGCTTCCCTAGTGGTTCGACCCTTTACTTGCCACTAATTAGTTTAGTGTAGGTTTAGGTATTATAAATGATTAATTTGATTAGGGTACTAGCTTAACGACCTATCTAACCCTTGATCAATAAACAAATCAAAATTTACCCAAAAACATAATAATTTAATTTAGGATTACGCCTAACATGATTCTATACCCTTTTAGGCACAAAAACAAACTAAATCAATGGAAGTAAAGGCTTGAAACGTACTGCACAATGGCAGGAATTACAACTGCAGTTTTATTAGCATTAGTGTTCATATCATTCTTAAAAACCACCCAAAAATACAAAAACAATCTATGGAACCGAGACCTAGTATATTTACAACTTCTAGGCAAGATTATCAAGCATAGAAACCAGCAATAAACATGAATAAGAGACCCTTTTTTCTCACGCACAAAGCAGCAAACAAACATGAAATTCTAGCACCCTAAATTACTACAAATTCTAATATAACCAACTCTAATTTGCACCTAGCCTTAACCTATCCTAGCCATGATTCCTAAAGCTTGGAATAGTGCTAGTTACCTCTTAAATGAAGTCCATAAAATTCAGATTAAATTGCAGAAAGGGTTGCCCACCAAAACGCCCCAAACGAAGCTCCATTCACCCCTTTGTCTTGATGTTCTTGAGTACAATTGAGTGATAGAACTTGAGAGGAAAAGCAGAAGCAAATTAACCATGAAAATCCCCATGTTTGAGCCTTTAGATCACACCAAAATTTTGAGGGAAATGAGGAGAGAAATGGAAGAGATATGAGCAGCAAAAAGGATGCTCAAAACCATGAGGTTTTGCACGTTCAAAAGGGGGGAAAGGAGAAGAGTCCTTGATAGCTACTTCAAGAGGAGTAAAGGGGGTGTTATAACATGAGTAATTAGGGAGTTTTAGACTTTAGAAACTGATCAATAATCAGCCTAAGGCTGGCGTGAGAAAGGAGAGAAATTGGGCTTCAAATGAGCTTCTACAAACCCTAACTTAAGCTACACTTATGGGTTTGATTGAATGATTAATTTAGTCTTAAGAACGGGATTAGGAAAGCTAATAAACAATTCTATATTAATCTATTTAGTCATGAGAGCTTTCAGGAAAAACCCGACCCATAGATAAATGCTAGTTGGCCCAAAACTAGACTAGGAAAGGAATATAACGGGAGGCATTTTAAAACGCGTTTAAAAACGATAATATAGATTGTATTATTGATATATCCAAAAATAATATCAATAATAATAATGAAAATAATAATTTAAATTACAATACAGAATTATATATAAAGTTCATATGTACCGGAAAACGATATAAAAGACGAAAAGCAAAACTAGTAATATTATTCATTTATAATGACCTAATTAATAAAAGGACATTATAATGTGTTTTATAAATAAAAGAATTAAAGAACACATTATAAACAATACCAATTTGATAAACGAGTTGATGGAATTACCTAATACAACTCTATTTATCGATATTGATACTATAGCACGTAAAACGTTTTTAAAACTCCAAAATTCATTTTTGTACCTATTAGATTGGTACTTTAGTCAAGGAATCACTCATGATGACCTGTATCAATTGCAATAGGTTAAATATCAAAATTATATATAATTTAGTAACACGTAGTTAATTAATGCTTAAGCTTAAGGAATCACCCTTTTATGCTAATATCAATTAAGACAAGGCAAATATAGTTGAAATGATTAAAACTCAAACATTAAACCTTTTAAATAATAACTTTCAATCGTTTTGGTAAAACATTATAATAAGGGTTTCAAAAGCTTGAGATTACCCTTAAATCAAGTAGCGATCATAATAATTAAATGAGCATTTCAATTTAGAAATTGAGATTTAAATTAGAAATTAGGCTTTATAGGTTGAAACACATATAAGGTAATGGTTCAAAAATACGAGGTGTTACAAGACACCCATTTATGTCTCCCCAAAACCAAACCTGGTGATGAGTACCTTTCACGTTGAATCATAATCGAATGAGGTGAAAGTGAGAAAAGTCTAGTGTTGCGGTTAGTTTTTAGTTCTTTTCTTTCTCTCTGTTTTAGAAAACCTATTTTATGAAAATAGTCAATCCAGTTTAGTTTGGTCCATAGGAAGGGTCCAATAATGGTGTAGTTGGATCGGGTTCGAAAAGAGCTTTCCAACGATATGTTATAAGCCCAATTTTGATGAATAATGAGGAAGTTATGGAAAAATTACTAAATTAGGCCCGTTTTGATTTTTATACGCGGCCCAACGATCTAGAGGAGGGCCTATTGGGATTTATCATTCCTAATGCAATTAGGATTGGTTTTGGTCTTCTAGAATCTTCTAGAAGGTTCTTTTGAATCCTAATGTGATTAGCATTGATAATTGAGTTTTAAGAGTTTTATTTAGAATAAAAGATGTGTTTTTAAGGAAATTAAAGTTTTACCCCTCGTACGCTTAAATTTTATCGAAATATGAAAACGCGTGAAAAAAGTGATTGCAACGCCGCACTACATGCTGTCGCTTAGCGACAGGGGCGTGTTTGGCGATAGCATCGTGTTTTATTCTTTTTGAAACTCTGATTCTTTTTTATCATAATCCGGCTGATTTTCGTTATAAGTAGCCTCCTAAAACCTCCGTTTGGAATCACCAACTCTCATCAAGAAATTCTTGATATTCTCTCTTTTTTTTTTCTAAACTAGCCTTTTCTCAAATACAAAATTCCTCATTCACAATATCTAGACACACCTAGCATAATTCGAAGTTGCCTTCGCCCTAGACTTGAAAGGTTTGTTTTCTGAGGGTTTGGTCTCAAATCTAGTCTAAACTTTATTAATCTTTATTTAATTTAATTCTTTGATTTTATATTTTCCTTGAAGGTACTAACGTGTGTATTTTGTTATTAGAAAGAGGTACGAGGCATGCAAGTAAGTGCTTTAATTGTTTAATTGATATTATGATGTAGAAATCATATTTAGGTTGTTATTTTGATTCCTAGTATCATGTTAGGATGTTTTATTGCTTTCTAATATGATATTTAGGGTGATTTGCTTATATCAATAATGATTTCCATGATGCTTCCTATTTTCTTTCATAATAGCATGTTAGTATAATGTTAGGGCTAAAGCTTTGATTTTTATTGTTTAGTGACATGCTAAGGTTTGTTATTAATCTTGTTAATATCAAGCCTAGGATCTTGCTATTATTATGCTTTAATATGATTATTTTTATAGTTATTATTATTATTGTCATCTTTCTTGATATATATTTATTGTTATTGCTTGATCACACCTTTTATGCATGTTTAAAGGGAATTTGCACTTGTAACCACGCTTAATAAGATAATTAATAATCTTGTTTGGGTTAATATGATTATAATTCAAGTGATCACCAATAATAGTTTTATTTGTGCATTAATATTCAATCAACATAGTTAAACAGGTTTAGGGTAAACCTAATGAGTGCAAGTTAGTCAGAAAGCGCACATGAATGCGAATAGAATAAAGTAGAGGCCTATTATTAGGGCAGGTTCTTTTTATTTTAGATTGGATTTGTACCTTCATCCCCGATCTTTCAGTCGTGGTTCAAGACCTATTAAAGTTAAAAATATCCTGGATCGTTAAGGGGTGTAACCTTCACCTAGTGAACGGTTTACAAGTTCCTAAAACTTGTTAGCGACTCTTTTGCTCTAGCTTCTTTCCCTTTGGACGCCACCACACTTTAGTGTATGATCACAGTGGGGTTCAAGTTCGGGGTAATGCTTGAAATATTCCCTACTGCGGTAAAATACAAAAATTCTTGACTTAGTAATTTGTATGAATTAGTAATTTAAGCAATTGTCCTGGTGGTTATTACTTGTTGTCTTTTAATTATTTAACAAACTTTCTGCCTTGATAAAAAAAGATGAATTAGATGGTGATAGTTACGAGGTCATCTTATTCCTAGGTAGAGAGTATTGCAAGAGATGGCTATGTCTTACAACTCAAGTATGTTATTTGCAACTCCTTATGTTGCATACTTTTTTTATTAGTTATTTTAGCTTTTCCTTTAGTTTTGTAGAACTTTCATCTAAAACTATGAACTGATCGTATGGCCTAGGATCTAGTTAGTCAATTTACTATTGAAGATAAATAAAGTAATTGAATGGTATACAATTATAATGAAATGGACTATGTGATAGTTTAATGAATCGATTGCATACAATATCGTATCTTCTTTCAATTCATAATAATTATTAATACATAAAGATGATAAAATTACATAGTATATGAATTGACTCTATAATTATATACTTTAGCAGGGATAAAACTTCTGTTTTTAGTTTGATTCTCACTTTTTCATCTTTTTATACTCGAATTTCATAATGGCAAAAGATATAAGGTTTGTCAATATCTAGCTATGTGGGAGTAGGAACTTTCTTCAATTCCAAATTAAAAAAAGTGTGCTCAAGTAAGATAATTCTCACCTTCTCTAGCTTTCCCATTAGTGAAAGAGTATTAGACCGTTGTTGATTTAATACTAGATTTTTGCTCCATTAAATATTGATGGAAATTGTTGAGCTTCTTAATCAAATATATATATATATATATATATATATATATATATATATATATATATATATATATATATATATATATATATATATATATATATATATATATATATAGAATCAAGATCATGTGAGAACCTAGGTCTATAATAGGAACTAGGAACTCATCACAGCCGTTGGTCGCTCATCATCGAACGATCATAATCTTACCCGCTTTTTTTTTTTTTTTTTTTGAAGGGGGGAGATTAAAATTCATTAATAATAAGCCATACGGCACTTACATAAGAGATCATAATCGAACAATACAGAGACAACAGAACCAATTACAAGTTCGAAATAAAGGAAACTACAATTGCACGCGCAAAATGACATTCTTAAATACCCTTGGCTCATATAACGCTGTTCTATGAAGCCTCTTGCAAGGGGGTCTGGCAATATGTTGCAGTTTCTGACGTGAACCTTCATTGACTCAGAATCCCGTACTCCTCGACCAGAAATCAGACTTGGTACCATACACTTCGCCATTGACAATACAATCTCTAATTCAAACATGGACCCTAGCTTGGAAGCGTAACCCTTTAGCACAAACCAACAGAAGATCAAACCAAAGCCCCAAAGCCAAAACACTCGGTTCAAATCATGCACCAGAAGATCGGCACACCGATCTGCACACCCCATAGCACACAAACGTACCACACAAAAAGCAAAAATAACAAACCCTAAAGAACAACACACACAACGACTAAAATAAGAAAAAGACGGAAAATTAAAAACGAGACCTACAAACGAAACCCTAGCAAAAGACCCCGCAACCAATCCTAGAACCACCATCCAAGCACCGTGGTTCACCAACCCGACCCACAAACCACCGTACAAGGAAGCCCGACCCGCAGGAACCCGCTCGAGAAGCCCAAACCCCACACAACCTTGAACCGCGGCAACGACGTCTGGAAACACCAGACTGAGACCGGCCCTACGCGAGGGACTTAGAGGAAACACCCTCCCCGTTCTCTTGCAACACGTCGCGACGACGACGACCATGGCGGTGGAGCAGAGACACGGCGGGCAAGCGGGGAAAAAGAACGGTGGCAAGCCTGCAACAAGGCCGGTGAGGGATAGCGGCGGCCGAAAAGTGAAAGCGGCGCCAAAAGCTAGGACGAGCGGACAAAAAAACAAAGCAAAAAAAGAAAAAGACACCTCTAGGAGGTAGATCGGAGGCTCGCCAACATAATGGCATGGGCAGTGAGCCTCACACCCGCCGGCGAGCCTCATGGCCGGAGCGAAGAAGAGAAGACGGTTGGGGTTTTTTTGGGGGGAGAGAGAGAGAGAGCGTTTTTCTTTTTTATTTGTATTGGATTATCAGGTTGGTTGTATAATTAATTTTCTTACCCGCTTCATTAAGGGTAAATAGTCATTTCGGCATATTGAATGATTACCTAGAAATTTGGCTGTTTCTTTTTTTTTCTCTCTCTTCTTCACACTTTCTCTCTCTTCCTTCAAAACTCTCTCCTGCTATTTCTTTTCCTGGGGAATCTCTTTGCATATCAAATTCATTCATTCTCAAATCTTCATTGCCTTGTTAATTCTGATCAAGTAAGTTTTTTTATTATGTTTTTCGTTGTTCTTTTTATTTAATTAGGGTCTCTATTTTCGAGTTTTCATTATTTCAAGTTTAAAATAATTAGGATTTTTGCTATTTTTTGATAGATAATTTTGCGATTTTGCTTATTTTGATTGTGATTTTGTTGAGATGTTTGTTGATTTTGATTGTGAATTTAGATCTTGTTGTGTATTCTCGTGATTTGTTTGTATATTTGTGATTTCAATTACAAAAATTGCGGTTTTATAAATTTGAGTCTGAAATTAAGATTTTGGTTGTTCTAGTATGAGCAATTTTGTTACGATTTTTGTTAACATTTCTCGGAATTTTTGGTCCTAGGTAGAGAATTTAACTTAACCTTTTATTGTAGTAGTTTGAATTTTTTAGAACTTTAGATAATGATTATATGTCGTACACGTTGATGATATGTGTATTCTATGAATTTTTATTGATCGAATATTGCCTTATTGTATGGTTTTAATAGAGTGGCAATGTTTTTCCTGAGTAATTATGTATGTTATGCATAGCTAATAAATTTAGATAAAGTTTGCAGTTGGTACTCTCAATTCAACATCATTTATTGTCTTGCTATTGTATCTTTATAATTGTATTTCCTTACTGTGAGTGTAGATTATGACATACACTTCACCATATTGATTTACAGAGTTTTTATTTTGTTTTATTTACTTTTGAAATATTTTTATTTACGTTAGAGTAATTTTTCCTTACTATGCATGATACACTAGCCTACTTGCTCAAGTAATTTACTTTTGAGCTCATATAATTTACTTTAGACTGTGGTTCTAATTGATGAGATGCACATTCGTAGCTTGGTTTTGCCAAATAAACAAGTACACGTGAGCTAGTGTTAGATGATAGATGTGTATTTCTTGATTACTAGCACAAAGCTTACATGTATACTGGAATTAACATAAGTGGACGCAATGGGGAGGTTATGCCAGGTTTCCATTTTACACTTGCTCCTGTAGTGAGAATTTCAGGTTAGTCCTAGTGTTGAAATTGTTTCACGATTATCTTATCGGGTCTGATTGATATATTCTTGAGATATCCTATGTTTTTGCATTTGCAATAGTACCAAATTGGGGGTAGTTCTAGGTGTAAACTCTTTTATTTACATATAATATAATCTTAATTAAAATAATACTAGTAATAAAAAAATTGGGGATAGTTTGATTTTTGTTTGATGTGAATTTGATATAATGAGTTTACTTGTTTAAGAGCACTTGGTGAGTTAAAGAGCCATTTTTTTTCTCTGTAACAGGAAAAACTAACATAATAAAGATATCATCGTCTACAACAACTTAATCTATCTCATGTTGTTTTGCTGTGGTGCTGTTTGCTGCCATGGGTTAGAAGAGTAGGTGGTGTTAACAGTTGCGAGGTCATAATGATGTGAGGGTAACTTTTTTTTTTTTTTTTTTTTTTTTTTGGCTATGTGGGGGTGCTTTGGCTGTGTGAGGACTAAGGAGCTACTTTGTGGGGGTGTTTTGGCTGCATGGGAGAGCTACTGTATGGCATTGCTATTTGGTGGAAGTAACAAAGGTTTTGTAAAGTATGTGGCACTATATTCTAAGCTCTAAAACTTACGTTTAATGTCACACTCATGCATAAGCTATATTCTAAGCTAGTTGGTGAGAGTAACAAAAGTACTACGAAGCTTGTGGTATTATACTTTGAGCTATAAAGCCATACTATAAAAATATATTTGGTTTGTTTAGTTCAGAAAAATATATTCTGAGCTATTAAGCCACACTCAAAGTTTGTGGCTTTATATTCAGAGCCTAAGTGATTGTTCCTATACTTTATTGATTATTTAATTTACTTTTGAGTATAATATATTTACTTTTATTATTATTATGTATAAAAAATGATTGATTATGTTAACTAATTATTCTTACTCTATAATAGCCTACTAGCTCAATAGGTAGAGCAATGTGCAATTACACAAAAGATGTGGGTTCGAATCCCATGTAGGTTCTTCTAATGCTCCAAACCATTTGATTGTAAACATTATTTTTATATTAACTTTTAAGTTTTTCTAGTTTACTTTTGAGTAATTATTATTTACTTTAAAGATGACATTATTTTATTTACTTTAATGATATTGTTTTTGAGTTGATATTATTTACTTTAGAGTAATTAGGATTTACTTTTGACATCTTTTGCTCTATTTTTGATTAAACCTTTACATTGAGCTTCATATACTTCTTTCTCATAACTTAAGTCAATGACTCAAAAATTTTGTGATTTTTCCAAGTTTCCATAGTGTCATTGCTCATTAAAAGCCAATTAATTGTTTGTATAGATTAAGATAATTTGATTTACTTTTTGGTTATCTGATTTACTTTTGAGGTATTTTATATAACTTTAGAGTGTTTGATCCTTAACTTAAAAAAAAGTTCATCACTTCATCCCTAACTTGATATACTCACTTTTTTTGTGTTTACTATTTCGCTACTATGATTTACTTTTAAGATGATTTGGTTTACTATATGGGTTTTTTTTAATTACTTTTAGAAACAACCTATATAGGAGTCGAACCTACATCTCCTATGCATTTGCATAGTGCTATACCATTTGAGATAATAGGTTTTAGTATACTTTGTGTAATAATCATGTGCCATAAAAATATGGCACATGATTCATTGTATACTTAACAATTTAACTGTGTAGTTTCACCTATTCAAGCTCATCTGCCACCGATACACTGGTGCTAAATAAGCATTTTATCCCTTTACTCTTTTATCTGTAGAACTAACATTTTTCTGCAGGTATCGGCGTATACAGAATGATTTAGGATCGCAGAAAGTCTTTAATCATTCTCCGTCCCTATCGGCTACTTTGACTATCGTTTTCGAAACTGACGTTTCTACAAACTCAAACAAAGTGGGGGCTTCTGTAGACACCTAAAAATGTCTCCACAAAACCAAACCCGTTGATGAACACCTTTCACCGCCATTATTGGTCGAGTTGAGTATTTAATATTTGGAGTGCTTAAATCCATTTTCTATCCAATATATTTCATGAACCAATCCAATTTCTAACTCATTTCCCTAAACCATAACCTATTTTTCACTTTTCGTGTCCACATCGCAAAACTGAGAGAAACTGATTTTATTGCTATAAAATTTTGATCCAATTATTATTTTGTTGGATAGGCCATTAAATAAGCTTTCCAACCATATATCATAAGCCCAATTCGGAGCTATAACGAAAAAGATATGAGCAAAACACTAAACTCGGCCTAAAACCGACACCCTTCCACTAAAACGACCATATCTTAAAATCTACATATTATTTTTACTTGACTCAAATTGGGTTGGAAAGTAGACTTGATAAGATTTCCAATGATATATTATACGCCTCATTCCGAGTTACGGATCAAAAGTTATAATGGTTTTAAAAATGGGTAAAAACCTGGAATCACCGCGCACAGTGCAATTCCACCGTGTCACGGGAAATTGCACCGTCTGACGGTGGGAATCCCCGTGACACGGTTCCCTTGCTGTGACGCGGGGCTATTCCGTGTCCTATTTGCGTTTTACGTACCTAAACAACTCCCGCGTCACGGCATTTTCCACTGTGTCACGGGAGTTTACACCGTCTTACGGTGGGATTCCCCGTGACACGGAGCTGTTTTCGTGTAATTTTTGCGTCTCCCATACCGTGACACGGTGTACTGTACTGTGTCACGGTGGATATTGCCGTGTCACGGGACATTCCGTGTCTTTTCCGCGTAAATCCTTAATGCGTTTTCTTTCCCGTTTTCTGAAAATTTCCCGCGTCACACTAAAAATGTACCGTGTCACGGGAAAGTTTGCCGTCTGACGGTGGGACTTCTCGTGTCACGGTACACTTTGTCGTTTCGCGGGATACCTTTTTAGGGTTTTTATCATTTTAGGGTTCCGTGTGCTCCCTCAGCACATTTTCTCTATAAATATCCCCTCATTTCTGAAGTACGGGGCACCAATAATCATTCTCTCTCACCTTACACCAAAAATCATTCTCTTCTCCCTCTTTAACCTAATTTCTAGCCTCCTTATTCTTCCATAATAATTCCCCTAAGCACTCCAAGGAGTCTATACTTAACCCGAGGTTCCGTCCTTAAACCAAGGCGTAAACGGTACAAATAACTGAGGGTTTGGACCAAATCAATTCTACTTTTTATTTAATTTAATTTTCATTTACTTTAATTTTTTATTGAAGTTACTAACAGTTTATTCATGATGTAGCAATTTAAAGGAACACGTGAAATGTGAGTAATTATTAATTAATTTAATTACTCTTATTTTTATTCTTGTTGCTAGTATCATGATTAGGTTATTTTATATTTGATTTGACTAATGCTATTATTGTTGAATTGCTTCCAATATTAATGTTTATTTTTTTATGATCACCATATTGCATGTTTAAAGGGAATATGTAATTGAAAATCACGCCTAATAAGATAATTTGGAAAGCCGGTTTAGGTTTCTTTTTAATCTTGTTATTAAATCAAGTGATCACCAATATTTTAGAATAATATGTTGCATTAATATTCAACCAATTTAGCTTAATAATAGATTGGAGCAAATTGAATCTTTGTTTGTATGTAGAGGCCAATATGGGCGAATGTGACTCCATGGCTCACTTCGTACCATCATCCCCGATCCTCCTTTCGTGGTTCCGAACCATATGGAGTTAGTAATCTCATGGATTATGAATGGGGTGTAACCTTCACGGGTCAATCGTTGTTGCCTTCGTTGTCCCTTTATTCGTAGTTGCCTTTTATGATCCGTGAACGGTTTACAAGTTCCTTAAAAACTTGTTGGCGGCTCCCTACTTTCCTTGTCCCTAATCGCATCTGTCGATTCCCACTTCCTATGAGTGCCAAGCATATTCACACATGCTTTAACGTTGGCGCACTTCGAACAACGCCTACAATTTGGCGACTCCACTGAGGAGGATTCTTGGTTATTTATCGATTTGAATGATCGATATTTAATTAAGATGAGTGGATGAGACTTGAAAGATTCTTGAAAAATATTCCTGCGATTAATTTGGCATTTTTGCATATGCATAGACGTTTTAACGTCGCATTTAGGTCTGTCCCGTAGGAAAAATTGGATAACTTGATTGCGTACGAAGGAAAACAGGGCACCAGTCAGATTTTCTAACTGCCGTGCCACGGCAAAATCTGCCGTGTCATGGTACAGTGCACCGTATGACGGTGTGCCGTACCGTGGCGCGGGAATCTTTGCCGTGTCACGGCAGTCCTCAAATCAGTCCGGTGGCTTATTTTCTCTTCTCACAGTCAACTTCCTTTGATTTTTCTGAAAAAACGTATGTGTTCTATATACGTCTTAGCCCCGGGGGATTTAAGCTCTATCAACCCAAAAACGCTCATGGCAATAAGGGTTCATCCCAGTTATTAAATCCACCCAAACCATGGAGTCGAGTTCGATTTCATCACGAACTTGCGGAGCCGCCCGTTGGCATACACTCTCAAAGGAGGCTGCCTTGCTAACGCGTCCAAATACTTAACCATGGTACCCTATTGACACCAAATAAACTTGACCATAGTCGAACATAGAACTTGACCTTAGGTTGCGAACTATTCTTTGCATCATTGTGCCTACATGTTTTATGTTTGGTCGTTTTGATTCTAGCCTTAACGATCTTTCTTTGTCTATGGTGACTAACGATTGCCAATGGACCATACTCACTTAGTAATTAGCAAAAAAAAAAAAAAAAAAAAAAAAATAAGGGAAGGGGTGCCGCGACACGGGACTGTCCACCGTGTCACGGCACAGTCCACCATGGCACGGTGGACCTCAAAAAAAAAAAAAAAAAATCTGCCGCGCCACGGGAGACTCTACCGTGTCACGGCAAATTTCCAACGTGACACGGTGGATTTTCAAAAAAAAAAAAAAAAAAAATCTCGTGCCACGTCAGCATCCACCATGGCACGGGAATGTTTACCGTGGCACGGGAAAGTTCACCGTGTCACGGCGATTTCCATCGTGACACGGTGGATTTCCCAAAAAATAAACAAAAAAAAAAAAAACGCGTCAGTCAAGTCTTCCGTGTTAATTTGGTCCTTGCGACAGTCATTTTGGTTATTGTTCACATGTCTAGCCATACGATCATACCACGAGTCTTATAACATCACTTAGTCACTCACAAGTCAAGTATAGTCCACACACTTTCTTTATGTTCCGACTCGAGTCGTGCACTAGGTCATTTATGATCGTATATTAGGTTCATGCACCCTTTTTTCGTCATAATAAAAAAATGAGTGGAGTTCTCTCACCTGTTTTCAAATGTCTATTTTTTTTCTTCCTTTCCTATCTTGAGCAATGAGTCAATCAATTAAGTGAATTATTTTATTTCACAGTACTTGGTCAAGGAACAGGGATAGATTAATACGGTTCGATTCATTACCGCAACAATCTCTCGGATCTAATAGGCGTTCAAAGAGAACTATGTCATCTCCATTACTCATCACCTTACAATGGCCACTAAAGAAGATATTGAGAACATCAACAAATCCATCGAGGCACTGTCTTCCATGATGCAAACCCTTACCACTAGGGTCACTACCATGAAACAAAACAAGGTCACAGTTTCCACCCTTGACAAACTGAAGGAACAAATGAGTAAGATTTCTGAAGATTTCACTTATGTGGAACGGCCTCCCACTCCTTTGGATGTGAAGGACAGACTCCCTGAAAAGTTCTCCACTGCTGATATTCCAAAGTTCAAGCCTACTGACAATCCAATATTCCATTTGAAGGCGTTCTCTGCAACCATGGCTCTTAAGGGATTGGACGTAACACTCTTCCCTACGGTATTCCCTCTCTCCTTAGAACATGCTTGCCAACAATGGTTTTATTCCTTAGATGCCAAGCATACTGCAACTTGGCAAGATGTCACCGACAGTTTCATGAATCGTTACAAGTGTAACATTCAAACCAAAACTTCTGAACGTGAACTCACCATTCTCAAACAGAAAGAGAATGAAGGCTTCACCGCTTACCTGAACAGGTGGAGGAAAACAGCTTCACTCTTGGTAGATCCTCCCAAAGAAAGAGAGATGGTTCGCCTCTTTATTCAAAATCTGACTCATAAATATAGGGAACATCTCAAATTTTTTCCACTGAACACTTTTGAAGTTGTATACGACATTGGCATCAATATCGAGGATGAGCTAATAAAGACTGCTGATAGTAACAATAATAACACTTGGAAAAACAAGAAGAGCGACCATCCTTCTTCTTCGTCTTCTAAGCACGAAAATACTACCAACAATATAAGCCAAGTTGATATCAATGAAGTGTTAGCTCTTGATGCTCCATTGCCTAAGAAGAAAAGAACTTACACTCATTTAGGAATGACTTATGATGCGGCCTTTGATCGCCTTTACGGTCAAGGCTTGATCACACCTATTGGACCATTTCCAGAGCCAAAACCTGAGGAAAGGAGCGCCAAATGGAATTCCAATGCCCATTACAAGTACCATCAAGGAAGGGGCCACACTACGGAGCAATGTTGGAATTTGAAGGACGTCATTCAAGACTTGATGGATGCAAACAAACTTCCTGTCCCTCCAGGCGGCAAGAAGTAATGAATACAAGGCACACAGATCCTTCGTGCAAGATTTCATGATTTCTTTCTTTATCATTCTTTTCCATTCCCCCATTCATGTCTAACATAGGTTTTCCACTTTGAATTTTTTTTATATGTTTCGCTCACCTTTTCCATTAATAAAATGAGCAATTTTCCTTTACATCTCGATCATAGAATTTTTCATTCATTCATTAATTCTAAAAAAAAAAATAAAAAAATAAAAAATAAAAACTCAATTACCGAACTAAACCCAAGGTACACCAATGACTTGAGGCACCTTTGCAACCCTGTCATTCCCTGTTAACCGTTCAATCACATTCCATTTCTTCATCAACCATTTTGAGCCTCGTCTAACGTTTGGCCTTCATTTCTTCAACCCACATTCACTTAACCCTGGGATTGGAAGATGTGTAATTGTATAACATTCAAAAAGCAAGTAAAAAAAAAAGCAGCAAAGCAACAATAAATGCCTTTGATATGAACATGTCTCAAATTGCGTCTCTCATCGAGTGCTTGGTACCGTGCCTGAGAAACATGAATGCTAAGTGAGTGATGGACCGCATGATCTGAGATTGCCTACATTGATTCAAAAGAATGAAAAAAAAAATCCAAGCAAAAAAATATATATTGAAAATAAACTTGCAAAATTCAAAATTTTCAAATTCACAATTACACATCTTGGGGATTCTCTCGGGTCTTGAGCCTTGTACCCTTTTCTTTTTTTAAACCATCAACTTAACCATATTACAACCCTTGAGAGACCTCTTTGAGGTGTACATACACTTGTGCAAAGTTCGGTTAGAGCTACGTTTGGCCTGATTCCTAACGGATACGTAGGCAACCTCACATTGAGGTGCGGCCACATTCATTTGCATGATCGCGTCAAAGAATATCCAATGCTTAACCCTATGACCCTATCCATCTAGAGTTAGATTTGGGGGCTTGATTCCACATCATTTAGCCTACCCAGCCTAAAGAGTCACCATTTTGACTCTTCTCACATAAATTTCCATCACCATAGCCTTTGCAACCAGCCTTAGTATCACATTCACACACTTCACTCACACATCCATATCCATATCCATATGATCTTTCCCTTTAAGAACCCTTTTTTATGAAATCTTATTTCAACACTGTGCATGCTTCATCATCATTCAAGACAACATCCATTAGAAGAAACATTGTATACTTGTTTAGCTTCCTGACCCGAGCAAAATTCATTGTTTCATGCATCGCATATCGTGCTTAGCTCCTTGGCCTAAGCAACATTCATTATGCAATACTCATCAATCATTTCATCTATATACGTGCTTAGCTTCCAGACCTAAGTGACGTTCAAGATTGCTTCTTTACACCATATATGTTGCTTAGCTCCATGACCTAAGTTCATTCATCTATCGTGTCACATGATGTAATTGTCCTTAGCCTCCTAGCCTAAGAACATACATCATGCATACATTATACTCAAGATGGGCAGTTTATTATGACAAGAAGAAAATCCATGTGATTCATTTCGTCTTGATCAACAAGAAAGTTCAAAACTTCTTCCCTTTTCTTATCATAACTTTTATTTTGGGAAAGTTCAAAAACAAAACTTCATTTTTCACGTCTTTCTTTCTCGGGAGAAATTCCGTACCTTCCACTCATGACAAAAATGACAAAAATTTTTGCTTTTTACATTTTTAATTGCTTGTGTCAGTGCCCACACTCACTCAAGACACACACAATCACAAGTCATACACATGTCATGTCAAGTCAAACTTGGTCAAGTCAGTTGGTCAAGTCAATAACAATATATACGAGTCCCTTGGCAAATTTTATTTTGCAGGTCTTATCTACAGACCAAGTCCGGGGACAAGCGGACCATTTACAGCTCACGTCCGGGGACAAGCGGATCATCTACAACCCATGTCCGGGGATAAGCGGACCATCTACAACCCACGTCCGGGGATAAGCGGACCATCTACAGCCCACGTCCGGAGATAAGCGGACCATCTACAGCCCACGTCCGGGGACAAGCGGACCATTTACAACCAGCCCACGTCCGGGGACAAGCGGACCATCTACAGCCCACGTCCGGGGACAAGCGGACCATCTACAGCCCACGTCCGGGGACAAGCAGACTGTCGAATTTCCTCATGCATGGAAGTTTTATTCGGTGGATTTCTTCAAGCATAGAAAACCGCCAAATTCATATGTCGTCTTTCCTCAAGCATGGAAAGTATCATTTGGTAGATTTCTTCAGGCTTAGAAAGTTACCAAATTCATCAGTCGGCTTTTCTCAGGCATGGAAAGCGTTTCAACAAACGTCATCCATGGATTCCTTCAAGCATAGGAAGCTACCAAGCTCATCTGCCACCGATACACTGGTGCTAAATAAGCTATCTATCCCTTTACTCTTTTATCTGTAGAACTAACATTTTTCTGTAGGTATCGGCGTATACAGAATGATTTAGGATCGCAGAAAGTCTTTAATCATTCTCCGTCCCTATCGGCTACTTTGACTATCGTTTTCGAAACTGACGTTACTACAAACTCAGTCAAAGTGGGGGCTTCTTTAGACACCTAAAAATGTCTCCCCAAAATCAAACCCGTTGATGAACACCTTTCACCGCCATTATTGGTCGAGTTGAGTATTTAATATTTGGAGTGCTTAAATCCATGTTTTATCTAATATATTTCATGAACCAATCCAATTTCTAGCTCATTTCCCTAAACCATAACCTATTTTCCACTTTTCGTGTCCACATCGCAAAACTGAGAGAAACTGATTTTATGGCTATAAAATTTTGATCCAATTATTATTTTGTTGGATAGGCCTTTAAATAATATTTCCAACAATATATCATAAGCCCAATTCCGAGCTATAACGAAAAAGATATGAGCAAAACACTAAACTCAGCCTAAAACCAACGCCCTTCCACTAAAACGGCCATATCTTAAAATCTACATATTATTTTTACTTGATTACAATTGGGTTGGAAAGTAGAATTGATAATATTTCCAATGATATATTATATGCCTCATTTTGAGTTACGGATCAAAAGTTATGATGGTTTTAAAAACGGGTAAAAACCTGGAATCACCGCGCACTATGCAATTCCATCGTGTCACGGGCTGTGACGCGGGGCTATTCCGTGTCCTATTTGCGTTCTTCGTACCTAAACAACTCCCGCGTCACGGCATTTTCCACCGTGTCACGGGAATTTAAACCGTCTGACGGTGGGATTCCCCGTGACACGGAGCTGTTTCCGTGTAATTTCCGCATCTCCCATACCGTGACAAGGTGTACTGTACCGTGTCACGGTGGATACTGCCGTGTCACGGGACATTCCGTGTCTTTTCTGCGTAAACCCTTAACGCTTTTTCTTTCCCGTTTTCATCAAATTTCTCGCGTCACACTAAAAATGTACCGTGTCGCGGGAAAGTTTTCCGTCTGACGGTGGGACTTCCCGTGTCACGGTACACTTTGCCGTGTCGCGGGATACCTTTTTAGGGTTTTTATCATTTTAGGGTTCCGTGTGCTCCCTCAGCACATTTTCTCTATAAATGCCCCCTCATTTCTGATGTACGGGGCACCAATAATCATTCTCTCTCACCTTACACTGAAAATCATTCTCTTCTCCCTCTTTAACCTAATTTCTAGCCTCCTTATTCTTCCATAATAATTCCCCTAAGCACTCCAAGGAGTCTATACTTAACCCGAGGTTCCGTCCTTAAACCAAGGCGTAAAAGGTACAAATAACTGAGGGTTTGGACCAAATCAATTCTACTTTTTATTTAATTTAATTTTCATTTACTTTATTTTTTTATTGAAGTTACTAACAATTTATTCATGATGTAGCAATTTAATGGAACGCGTGAAATGTGACTAATTATTAATTAATTTAATTACTCTTATTTTTATTCTTGTTGCTAGTATCATGATTAGGTTATTTTATATTTGATTTGACTAATGCTATTATTGTTGAATTGCTTCCAATATTAATGTTTATTTTTGTATGATCACCATATTGCATGTTTAAAGGGAATATGTAATTGAAAATCACGCCTAATAAGATAATTTGGACAACCGGTTTAGGTTCCTTTTTAATCTTGTTATCAAATCAAGTGATCACCAATATTTTAGAATAATATGTTGCATTAATATTCAACCAATTTAGCTTAATAATAGATTGAAGCAAATTGAATCTTTTTTTGTATGCCTTTGAGATCGCAGGAATCACTTTTCACTATAAGAATCGAGTAGAGGTCAATACAGGCGGATGTGACTCCATGACTCACTTCGTACCATTATCCCTGATCCTCCTTTCGTGGTTCCGAACCATATGGAGTTAGTAATCTCATGGATTATGAATGGGGTGTAACCTTCACGGGCCAATCATTGTTGCCTTCGTTGTCCCTTTATTCGTAGTTGCCTTTTATGATCCGTAAACGGTTTACAAGTTCCTTAAAAACATGTTGGCGGCTCCCTACTTTCCTTGTCCCTAATCGCATATGTCAATTCCCACTTCCTATGAGTGCCAAGCATATTCACACATGCTTTAACGTAGGCGCACTTCGAACGATGCCTACACGGACGGTGCATTGTTTTAGTGTGGGGGGGGGGGTGTGTAAGGGGCAAAGGGATGTTTTTTTTTTTTTTTTTTTTTATAGTGTGGGGGAAAGCTTGTCTTCATGCTAGTGTGGGGGGGATTTCATTGTAGGTGGCAGAGCTCTCATGGTTCGGTTGGCTTTATCATGTTTTGATGTTGATTTATCTGCTTTATTGTGATGATTATGTCCATGGGTGATTTTGATAAGTGTTTGCTAATGAATTTTTAAGTGTTTGTGTAGGTGATGGTGGTCCCATGAGGAAAAATCCAAACTCCCAATAGTCCAAACTTCCCTTAATCCAAATTTCTTTTAGTTTATTTTATTTTATTTCTATCTCTTCATTTTGTTTAAATTCTTAGTTTCTTTCTTTGATTTTTGACTTTTTATTTTATTTTTGTTTCATCTCAGTTGTTTATTTCGCTTTGGCTTACTTTTGAAGCTTTGAAATGGAGATAAAGGAAGTCAAAGGGCAATTCGAGCCCCCCTCGGTGAGATTGCATAATTTATCTTGTCTCTATTTCAAGCGGCATTTGGTGAGACCTTTCCTCTCTTTTATTTTCTTTTTCCTTGGGTGTTTAGCTTAGGTTTAGCTTAGGAAGAAGTTGAATGGTTCGAGGATGTTTCTTTTGGTTCTATGGAACCTGGGATCGTTGATGTTGTTATCGAACGATCACTTGTATGACGATTGGGATTTAATTGAATTATATGCCTCGTATGTGAACCCTTTTGATTTCTTCCTCTTTCTTTTGTTTTGTTTTCCCCTTTTTGTGTTACAAGCATAATTATGACAATTTGAAATGATTTTTGATGTGTAATTTTCTCACTCTTTTGGATTGGTTTGCCTCGATGTGTCTTTGAATGCTTATCTTCCTAATTGATGAGGGTTTGCACGGTTTGAGAATGCTTTGGGTTGAGTTAGACACATTATAAGCTAAGGTAGCCCGGTTTAGAACTTTTGAGATCGTTTGAACCCCTAGTTCACGTGAAAGTGGTAAGATGGTGTTGCTCTCTATGGTGGATAGGATTCCCTTGGTTAGTATTTGCTATATTTCTTATCCCGTGTGAGCGTCATTTGTTCTATCCTTCATCATTCTTGTGAGCGGCACTTAGGATCCTCAACTATGCATGTCTTTATCTTTGTGTTGGCGTATAGCTCCCAAGATCGTGACCATATAACTCTAGAGGAGGAAGAGGGCATTTCTTCTCATTTTTCTTTGTTTTCTTTGTGTTTTGTTACAAATTTGGTTTTCATTTTTACATTCACCCTCTTGCTAACCAATTTGAGCCTTATTTACCCTTTCTTGACTTAGCCATATTACAAACCTATCGGCCTATGTTTTACCAACCCTTGTAGTAAGTGAAGCATTGGCTTGTGAGGTTCGAGTTTAATAATGTTGAAATTGAGCAAGAAAGTTGTGTAATTTGATTCAAATAAGGTTTTGAAAGGCTATTCATGAAAAGAGTACACAAAAAGGCTTGGCAAGAAAGTTGAAAGGACTTGAAACTCATGAAAACCAAGCATAAAAAAAAAAAAAAAAAAAAATGAAAAAGATTGAAGTAATGTGGTGGATTTGTTTCGAAAGGTTGTAAGTTTGAAGAATAGGTTCAATTCTTAGGATGTTCTTGAGAGATGGCCACTCTTACGCTTCATTTAGGAATTGCCACCAAAATTTTCAAATTGTTTCCCAACCATAACCCCTAGCCATGACATTACAACCCTACTTAAGACCCTTGGATTCTAGAGGGGCGTGGTCAAAGAACGGTTGAGGGAGATATATTTCAACCCTATGGGGAGAGTATGCATAGTTGAGATGTCGGGATGACCTTATGACTCCACATAAAATTTTCTTTTTCCGGTTCCCTCGAGGAACCATGAGGAGCTAGCTAGGGGATGAATTGAAGCTAGTGGAGAGAACGCGGACCGTCTTGGTTGGGGCTAGGGCGGAGAATGAAATCATTAGTTCTCTACGCTTAGCTTAGGTTTGTATTTTTCAACCTTGAGCATCTTAGAACGTGTTTTCCCTCCTTGAATTGAGAAAGATAAGTATTCTTTGGTGCATTTATTTGCAAATGATTCCAAATTGAGCATTCCATTACCTTGAGGTTTGATTGGTTTTGCGAAAACCTTGTCATGTTATGTTTGTTGTGTTTGTCTTTTCATTCCGGTTTTCCTTGCTTGAGGACTAGCAAGAGGCAAGTGTGGGGGATTTTGATGAGTGGCATTTATGCCACTCTTTTATCCTTTTTCTCTAAGGATTCTCCCCTCATTTGCGCTTGTTTGGCCCTTTTTCTAAGCATTTTTACTTAGTTTTGCTTCCTCTTTGCTTTTCTCCCTTATCTTCCCTTCTCTTAGTCTTCTTGCTTTGTTTTTATTTTGATTTCCATGCTTTGGTTTTGTAGGTATTATGTTCCGAAAGAAAGAGGATATCAAGAAGCCAAGCTGACTGTTGTGCGTGGAATATTGTGCGGCCTCTGTGCGGGCGCACATGTGAGGCTGTGCGGGCGCGCAACCCTTTCAAAACCCACACAGCCAGACTGAAGAAACAGAGCCTAACCAGAGAGTTTGCGCGACCTTACGCGCGACTTGTGTGCGGGCGCACACACCAGATGCGCGGGCACGCAGGACTAATGTGCGGGCGTGCTCATTTTCCCCGTACCCTCAAAGTTGCGGCCGCGCACTACGCTGAGAGGGCGCACAAACATTCTGTGCGGACGCGCAGCTCATCTGTGCGGGCGCGCACGGCTGGGTTTTCGATTTGTTTGCGCCTTGTTGTCCAAGTCTCTTTCTTTTCAGGGGAGCCACATATATATGGACGGGACTCTTTGTAATAGAGGACACTTAGTACTAATTCCATAGAACATTAGCCTAATCTAGAGAGAGAAAATAGATTGTTATTCAAGCTTCCTTTATTGTATTCAACTTTGCTCAAGCTTTAATCTTCCATCAATCAAGCAAGTATCCAAGTTTTCATCTTTCTTCAATCCTTCCTTTAGTAATCTCTTCTCCTTTCCTTTAATATTATTTATTTGTTTTATTGTTAGTTATTTTTGTCTATCTTATTAGTTTATCTAGTTATTATTGATTTCATATATTTCAATCATGTTTTGTTTTGAGTTTCTTGTGTTTATTTCTAGTTTTGATATTATGTTTAATCTCCCTTCTCTAGGCTAAACTCTTAGCTAGGAAAAGGGGGTGGAAGATATGCATTGAATGGTGGATGAATGATGATAGTTGGATTGATTACATACCTTAAATTAATGAAAGACATGATTTTTAATGGCTTGAGATTATTGTTGCACTTTATTTGATTGCCTTCTAGCTTAAATGCATGAAATGATTTGAACTAGATTAAGATCACCTCTATTTTAATGATTGCATGAGAATGAGTTGTTAAAATGGAGTTTCATGTATTGTGCTTCTTTATTCTCTTGATTTGCTTGTGTCTAATAGGATGCATGAGAATGATCCTAATTAGCATAGACTTCTTTCATCGATTTGCCTAGACTATTGCATGAGAATGAATTGTTTAGGTAGAATCTTGTGTTCTTTGGCATGTTCATCATGATAACTATCATTGTTCCCCTCTTTCTAATCATGTTTGAAACCCCCGAACCCCTAGCGTCATTTTCTATTGATTTTAATAATCATTTTCTTGCTTACTTGTAGTTTTAGTGTTCTACTCAACAAAACCAACAAAACAATCCCCTTTTCACTCTTGCATTAGTGATATTTGATGTTGAATTAGCGTGCTTCCTTAGTGGTTCGACCCTTTACTTCCCACTAACTAGTTTAGTGTAGGTTTAGGCTTTATAAATGATTAATTTGGTTAGGGTGGTAGCTTAACGACCTATCTTATCCCTATCAGGCTAAAGAGGGAGAAGAGAATTATTTTATGATCAATATTTTTAATCATTGAAAAAGGGGTGATATGACATCTATTTATAGCGAAAAAAGAGGGGTCGAAAAATTAAGATAAGATCCGAATTAAATCGGAATAAAACTCGATAGACTGCAGTTTTTACGGTTTTTGTTTTTATCATATCTTTTGATCCAGAAATCGGAATAAGATGAATAAGATATCGTTGGAAAGATATTGAAGTCTACTTTCTAACCCAATTAGAATCAAATTAAAATATTTGTAGAAAAAAATATATAGCCGAAATAGTGAGACGGTGTAAGTTTTGGATAGAGTTTGACATTTTATTCATATCTTTTCCGTTATAGCTCGGAATTGATATTATAATATATCATTGGAAATATAATTTTAAGGGCTATCCAACCATATAAAATTCAGATAAAAAACATATGAGGCACGAAATTCATATCTGTCTATCTTTGAACGTCTTTCAATTCGGATAGAATTAGGACTTTAAAAAAAAGGAGTTTTATTCAATTTCAAACTCTTTAATCTTATCTTTTCAAAAATGAATAATTAAGATCTTTTAGAAACTTATAGAAGCTACTAATTAATCCTAATTGGTTTAGAAATTGGATCAAATAATTTGGACCCTCCACATGATCATTGGGTCGTAGGTAAGGTGGGCTTAAGTTCGATTTGGGCTAGTTTAATATTTTGGCCATAACTTATTCGTTATAACTCGGATTTGGGCTTATAATATATCGTTGGAAATCTATTTTCAAGCCCCATACATATATTTAATCATTGGACCCAGATTATGGACCAAAATAAACTGGATGAAACGTTTTTATAAAAAGGACTCGAAATGAATGATTTTAAAGGACACGAAATGAATTATTTTATGTTTAAAGGGACAAAAAGTGGAAAGTAAGTTATGGTTTGGGGGAAATGGGCTAGGAATTGGGTTGGTTTATGAAATAGAAATATGGATTTAAGCACTCCAAGATTAAATACTCAACCCGACCAATAATGGTGGTGAAAGGTTGTTCATCATCGAGTTTGGTTTAAGGGAGACATTTTTAGGTGTCTACAACGTGAATATTATTACCAGGACTTTGAACGTCATATGAATTTGACAAATCTAAATTTAGATAAGATTGTGTAGGGTAATGAAGTAGATCTAGAAAAGCTTGCAAATTTATATTTTAATTGTCCTGTCTCTATGTCCAATCACATATATCGTAGAAGGGCTTATATTTTTTGCATGTTTAGCAAGCTTTTATTAGAAAACCATAGAGTAGGACATGCTTGTTTAGCATATGTGCTTAAACATGTTTAATATGTAAGATCCCATATGACTACTTGCCTTGGAGAAACTTTAAGTGGTCTCGTCAAAGTGAAATATGACCGGAAAGCCATCAGGATGGGCTCTCTAGTACTGTGGTAGGTAAAAACAAGCTCAAGCTAACCCCCATGAACATGGCAGGCACCGTGTCACCGTACTACTTGTCACGACACGGTGCATTATGCCGTGTCACGGTGCTCTGCTGTGTCACGGTGCTTCTATGTGGTTTACTCGTTCATAGGAATAAGAATTACTCTACAAACATGTCATATGACGATTAGAAGGTGTTCTTTGCAATGGGGGAATTTTCTATTCGATGGGTGGTGCCTTGCTGGAGTCTCACTGGGATGGTTGGAATGAATGATATGCCATATTGTTGTGTTCCTTGTATGTCATAGTTGACTTTTTATTGTCCTTCCCAATTTATGCGACAACATGGACTTAAACAAGTAGTTCCACGCTATAACGACAGTCCTCTTGAAGTATCTTTGCATGACAGTAATGTTCACAAGTATGAGACCTATTGGATTGAAAGGCCTATGTTGACTGTTTCTGCGAGCAACTAAGCTCCTCCCCCTTGTCTAGTGCATATAAGGCGTGGTTGAATCCTCGAAGTAGGAGGGAGCGAATCGGATCACATTAATTTGATGTCAAGGGACGACTTGGAAGTAAGAAGGAGCCTCTTAAAGATCGTCTAGGTCCGAGAACACAAGGGATTGAATTTAAAACTCCAATAATGCCTAAAAAGAAAAGTTATGTAAAAGTAAAGGGTGAAAGGGGTAAAAGGAGTGAAAGTTCAACTAGAGGTGTGACGGTTTAAGCTATAAAAGATACACTAATGGTGAAGGCCGACCTAGTTGAAAAGAAGAAGGAAGCTTTTAAAGTGTAGATGGACTAGACCAATATTGCTTTGCTTTTATGATTTAAGTTTTAATTTTTAAATAAGGAAGATGATGCAAATAGTTGTAGTCACATTTGTTTCAATAATAATAGCATATTTATTTTTCATTAAATAAAATTTTTAATGACTCCCCCCCCTTTTTTGGAGTCAAGAAGTCGGATGCAATGGAAGAATCAAACAAAATAATTCAATAAAAATCTAGGAAAAATGTCGTGACGCGGTGTACGCTGCAGTGGTACGGTGCCTTTGCTCCTGCATATGTGTGCCAAAATTATGTCTTTTTGGTTCATTTTCTGCCGTGCCGCGTTGTTTTCTTGACGTGACACGATGGTTGTAAGTATGTTCATGAAGAAAGGATTTTTAGTTTTTAAAGTGGCCAATCCCCCTTGAGGGTTTTCCTACGTATTTTTAAAGGAATCAGGGAAAACTAGATCTATTAGGCCTTGAACCAATGTAACAAGGCATAAAATTTCTTTAGTTGATCCAAGTTGGTTAAATTATTGAAGCCGATGCCATCCATGTCCACTAATTGTGCTGCTCTGCCAGATAAAATAGACTTGACAATGTATGGATCTGACCAGTTTGGTCTAAATTTTCCTCCTGGATACAACATGTTATTTCGAAGTGCCTTAAGTACTAAGTCACCTTCTTTGATATTCCTAGTCTTGAACTCTTTAATGAACTGTCTTGCCATACGTTGTTGGTAGATTTGCACATGATGCAAAGCTGGCAAGCGTTTTTCGTCAAGTAAGACAATGTCATCATATCTCGCTCTAATCCAATCGACTTCATCTGGTTTGGTTTCCAACGCCACTACAAGAAAAATCTCTTTTTATAGCGATTATTTCGTAGAGATTGTACATTCGCTAAAATATGTAAGTATGTTTGTGAAATAATTAAGGATGTCATATCATTTTTACAATCACCATGGTTTTCCCATATAAAATCGATACGGAAAACATAATAATACATATCCACACTGTTTTTACACATTTATATAATTTTGAGATATCGTATCATTTACAATCGCCACTAAATCCTAAAAATCGATACGAAAAACCTTTTCAACACTAGATATATAAATATAGTTTGACAAAGAATACATAAAATATGTCATAGCTTATTGATGAAACATTTAATATAAGAGTTTGAGGTTGCATGTTCGAATCTTGTAAAGATCATACACATTTTTTTTGAAGAAAATGAGTTAAACATTTATAACGATTGTAATCGCTACAATAATCACCACGATTGGATGTAGTTTTTCGTATCGATTATTGAGGCCAACCCAAGCGATATAAAAAACCACTACTAAAGGCTAAGGCAACGGGGGATATTGTATCGAATGACCATTCGTTGGGAAAGCTTTTGTTGCAATACAATCGATACTAAAGATTAAAATAATCGCTATGAAAAGGTTATTTTCTTGTAGTGCGCGATTCGTAGATAAGCGATTTTGAGATCTATTTGTTGCACAACTTCAACTCCTCATACACCAAAGAGAAAGGAGTAGCCCCCGTTGATGTACGAACAGAAGTTCAATAACCCCAATGAGCAAAATGTAGCTGGCTTTGCCAATCTTTGTAATTGTTCGTCATCTTTTCGATGATAGTTTTCACATTCTTATTGGTCGATTCAAGCGCACCATTTGTTTATGGTTTGTAGGTTAACGATCTGTGATGTTTTATATGGTATTTTTGTAACAATTCTGTGCACTCGGCTTGGAAATACGTCCCATTATCACTGATCATTTCGTGTGGTAAACCATAGCGGCATATAATGTTTTTCTCGACGAATTGAGCTACACGTTTTGTTGTGAGTTTAGCATATGAAGCAGCCTCGACCCATTTGATGAAGTAGTCGATTGATACAAGGATGAACTCGTGTCCTCCTTGTCCTGCTGGTGTTATCTTCCCAATGATGTCAATTACCCAAGTATAGAAAGGCTATGGAGAAGTATATGTGTAGAGTGGTGAAGGTGGAACGTGTTGCAAATTTGCGTAGACTTGACACTTCATACATTTCTTTACATATTCGTGACATTCCCTCTCAATAGTAGTCCAATAATAACCTTGTTGTTAAATCTCTTGGACTAACATTTTAGTATTCATATGCATTACATTTATTCTGGCGTGAAGGTTTTCCATGGGTTTTATGGTTTTGTGCATTTTGATGGTTTTTCTAGTGTTTTCACCTTTATTTCTCTTCTTTTTGTGGATTTAGGTATTGTACGAGGTTCGGGTCTCGATAGTGATGATTTTCTAAGTTGGAAAAATGCTTCTTGAGTAAACTCATAGCATTGAGAAAGCTCAATATGCAAGGAAGTGGATGCTCCAAGTTCTAGCTCTTGCGCTCTCGAGCCGTGCTCCAATGAAGAAGTGATGTTGAACCCACTAAAAGTGATTTTAGCTACTGCCCTTACCATCATATATCATCGCAGTTCGCTGGTTCATTATCGAGCGCACGAAGCGGCGAAGAAGTCGGAAGAAACCCAATAGGAACGGGCGCGCAGCCTAGCCCTGTGGGCACACCACCCTTCACTGCGGGCGCGCATGGCTCAGGTGCGGGTGCACGCCTCTTCTCGCATGGTCTCTCCTCCCCTGCTTTTTGATTTTGCTCGATCTCTTTTAAGCGCCTCTATAAATACCTTTCTTTACCTGCTTTTTATAGGAGGTAATTAGACATAATTTTGATCATAATATTAGCTTAGTTGAGAGCTTCTCTCTCTATATTTAGGGTTAGTTAAGGAGTAGATTTTAGAGAGAGAAAGTGAGGAATTTTAATGGTGATTGAGAGACTGAAGGTTCAATGGTGACAATTGTTTTGTAGACCTTCTCTGTTATCAATGAGCATTTCTAAATCTATCACATATTATTGCTTGTTTAATATCCAAGTTTTTTTGGATTGATTTTGATGTTTAATGCTTGATTAGTGTAGTTGATGATGATTCTAGATCATTTGTTTGGCTAGGAATTGGGTGAAACTTGTATGATTTATTGATTGTGATTAATTTGTGAATTATGTTGATTGATTGTTGTGATTATATTGATTAATAGAAATGGTGCATGTGAATAATTTGATTAGGCCTTGAGAGTTATGCTAGATTGCATTATGATTGCTATTGACACGAACAATCGATTTAGGAATTACAATTATCGATTGGTTTGGATTGTGATTCTCTTATTTTGTTATTCGAAGAGACATCTAACTTAACGATTAGGAGATAGATCTTTGATTCCAATTCATTACTCTTATAATTAGTCTTCACAACCTTTGATGGGCATGTTTGTCCCAAGTTGTTGCAATTGTCATGATTACTTGTTTATCCCCATTCTTAGTGTTTTATTTGTTTGGTTCTTCATTTTGTTATTTGTTAGTGTAACCTCTGTAACCTTGTCTTCGACGTAGCTCAGGCGCCTTATTTGAAAGTGCTTGAACATTACCATTCCTTTGGGTTCGACCCTTGACTTGCCTCTATACTTGTATTAAGGTTTGTTAAATGTTTATTAAATTAGTTTGACCAAGGGAGGATTAGTCAACGACCTAGTTTCACCCCTCGTCAATTTGGCGTCGATGGCGGAGAACGTGTCTATGTTTGATTGTTTTTTATTGCTTGAGTCTAGGTCGTTGTATATATATTTCTTTTATTTGTTTTTTTTTTTATTTTGTAAAAAAAAAAAATCATGTTTATCATTTCCTCAATACGAGAATGAGCATTTTTGTGAATATTTCAACGGACTTGAGGTATTTCTTGAATATAATTGTTGTAATCTTTTGGAAGCTTGTGAGATTTATTATTTTGGTTTGAATGAACAAACTAGAGATGAAGTTGAAAGCATGCATATTGGTGAATTTAGAGTATTGTCAATTGATGATGCATGAGATTTCTATGTTTGATTTGCTTGGGATGTTTATAATAGAGGTAATCATGTAACTATTGTCTATGTGCAATGTCTTGATTATTCTAATATTAGCATGAAATCCCATGATTTTTCACATGATCCCATTAGTGAACTTAGAACGAATCCATTAAATTCTTTTTCCCCTTTTGGCCATGATGATGAAGTGAATGCTCAAGTTGATGCTAATGGTGTGTTTCAGTTTTCTTCATAATTTAACATGCCTTCTTGTGATGTGCTTCGTTCCCTCAATAACGAATCTCATGTGTTTGATTATGCCCCCACTCCCCATTGTTATGAATATCATGATTTTAATGTTAATGATCCTACCCTTGTTTGCGACTCTTCTTTTACCATTGATCAAACATCTTCACCTTTTCATTATCCAAATTCTTGTGATGAGTCTCTAGTCCCTTATAGCGAAATTGATGAATCTTTGAGGGAGTTGGAGATGAATCCTAACCTAAGCCATTGGAAAGACAAATGATGGAAACTTTAAGAAGCCAATTGGAGATGATTAGAGAGCGTTAGGATTTTTGTAATGAAGAATTGAAAAAAAAAAGAAGAGTTAGAAAATAAATTGTCATTTTTGATGTTTTTTTGTGAAAAACCTATATCCAATGTGTGTGTTGAGGATTATGATGATGATTTTGAGCAACCAAGAGAGGTGAGGATCCTTTTTGCGAGCATTTGAGTGATGGTGAAGGTGTTTAGAGTGAAGATAGTGTAAATTTCGAAAACCTCAACCCTCCTTCCTATCTTGATGAGTCTCTTATGCATGATTGAGATTCTTCTATCCATGAGTACTTGGACTCATTTGAGGTTATGTCACATAAGTTCTTTATGATTCAAAGTAAAACCCATATCCTTTAGATGAGTTCATTTAGAATGCTTTATGGGAGAGAGATGATTTTGAAATGAATTTGCATCCATTCATGCATGGTTTCGAGACTTTGGGCTTTAAGGAAGTTGAGGGAGTTTTTGTTCATGAATGTAGCGGAGGAGAATATGTAGTTCCTCTTGGAAGTTGGATGTTTGAGGGATATGGTGATCATGAGTGTTCTTTATTTGAGGATTCCATGATTGAATTCCATGCTCTCATTGGTTATTTGAGGCATGGTGGTGAGAAACAGTTTATTTGTGAGACCATTGCTCCCATTCCTTCCTCTCATGTCCCTTTGTCAAGGAGTTTTAACCAAATCTCTTACACTTCTATAACCCTCCCTTTCTTTGTTGATGAGCCTATTGGGGACCCCCTTGTCTATGATGATTTAAATGTGCCTCATTTGTCCCATATTGAGGAAAAGGGTGATGTTGCCACCTAAAAATATTACAAGGAGAGTTTGCCTCTTCTTCTTCTTATTTTTCTTGTTTTGTTGAATTTTCTTTTGATTCTTCTTCTTTCTCTTGGCATCTCTCTCCTCATAGGTGTGCACTAAGCTTGTTGTATGCCTTATTTTTTCCATGTGTACACTTACTTTCTGATGAAATGTGTAGTAGTACATTTGACAAGCTCTTGCATGCGTTGAATTATTATTTTCTAGAGCGATCAAGCTTGGACCTTAAGAAAGCCTTTCTAGGGAAGTAATCCGTTTTTTATTGCTTTCATTTTCTTTTCTTTTTAGAATAGATTTATCTCATGGAAATGTTTGTGTGCCTTTAGCTAGGTATATGATTTGATATACTTTGGTGCATTAGTTTGGATCAAGATTCAAGGAAGTATGATTCAACATTTGCTAGCATAAAGAAGACAAGATTCAAGTAAAGTGGAAATCGGCTTTGAAAGGTTAAATTGGGTCATTTGCGGGTATTTACACCCACCTAATCCGATAATATCTTTCCTTTCTCTTTCTCAAATTGTTGAAACCTTGTTGGAAATGTGTTGGTATTGTTGGATTGATCTATTTATTTTCCCTTCCCGTGGATTCTATTATTTTTATTTGAGCATGTTGTCTCATTCAAGCTTGGGGGAGGCTTTGCTATCATGTTTGATGGGATTTTGATTCATATATGCCATGCACATTTGTATATGCATTTTCATATTCTTTTATTTTGAAAATCTCCAAAAAGATTTTTGTTTCTATCAAGGCAAATTTGCATTGTGTTTTGTTTTGTTCTTGCTTTGGACATAATACTTTTAGACTTGTATAATTGAATGCATTTCTTCTTAAATGGTATTGGTTTGGACGGTTTGAGAGTATCTTTGGTTGATTCTAGGTTAGAGTATGCTAAGGTAGTTATTTAGAACTTTTGGAACCTTGAAGCCGGATTCTATTGTTTTTGAAAAATCGCAATTGCTCCCTTTTGGTGAATTTGAAGCTTATAGTGAGTTTTTTCTACAACCATGTGCGGTTTCATTGTTTTTAAGCCTTCTACATATCTTGCATGAGCGACACATGGATCCTTGACTATTGTATGCTTTATCTAGAATTTGACTTTCATCTCCCAAGATCGCGACTGAGCCATTTAGGAAGGATAAAGGCATCTTTTTCGGGGTGGTAATTTTCCTTTTTCTAGGATAGTTTTCTTTTCTTTGTTTTGGGTTTACATTTGTCTACTTTCTAACTATTTGAGCCATATACCCTTCTTTTCAAGCCACATCTTTTGATTTTGAGCCTTTTGTTTCATTTCAGTTCCCATCTTTGGTTTTTGTGTAGCATTTGGTCTCTATTGTTGGAGTTTTGGTGGATCATAATTATTGTTTGGTTCTTATAATGAAAGTGTAGACACCCATTTGTGTCTCCCCAAAACCAAACCCAGTGATGAGTACCTTTCACGTCAAATCATAATCGAATGAAGTGAAAGTGTGGAAAGTCTAGTGTTGCGGTTAATTTTTTATTCTTTTCTTTCTCTCTGTTTTGAAAACCTATTTTATGAAAATAGCCAATCCTGTTTAGTTTGGTCCATGGCAAGGGTCTAATAATAGTGTAGTTGGGTCGGGTTCGAAAAGAACTTTCCAACAACGTATTATAAGCTCGATTCCGATGAATAATGAGGAAGTTATGGCCAAATCACTAAATTGGGCCCATATTTATTTTTATATGCGACCCAATGATCTAAGGGAGGACCTATTATGATTTTTCATTCCTAATGCAATTAGGATTGATTATAGTCTTCTAGAATCTTCTAGAAGGTTCTTTTAAATCCTAATTTGATTAGCATTAATAATTGAGTTTTAAGAGTTTTATTTAGAAGTGTTTTTAAGGAAATTACAGTTTTACCCCTCGTACGCTTAAATTTTATTAAAATAAGAAAACGCATGGAAAAACTGATTGCAGCGCCGCACTACAGTCTTTCGCCTAGCAACAAACCTGGCGTCGCGGCGACACGTTTGTCGCCTTGCGACAGCCATGTCGTTTGGCGATTAGGGCGTGTTTGGCGACAACGTCATGTTTTATTCTTTTCGAAATAGTGATTCTTTTTTAACATATCTGGTTGATTTTCTTTATAAATAGCCTCCTAAAACCTCTATTTTCAATCACTAACTCCCATCAAGAAATTCTTGATATTCTCTCTCTCTCTTTTCTAAACTAGCCTTTTCTCAAACACAAAATTCCGCATTCCAAAGATCTAGATCGACACACCTAGCCAAGTTCAAAGTTGCCTTTTCCCTAGACGTGAAAGGTTTGATAATTTCTAAGGGTTTGGTCCCCAATCTCTATATCAATTATTTAATTTAATTGCATATTTTATTATTTTCCTTGAAGTTACTAACGTGTGTATTTTGTTATTAGAAAGAGGTACGAGGCATTCAAGTAAGTGCTTTTAATTGTTTCATTGATATTATGATATAGAAATCATATCTAGGTTCCTATTTTGATTCCTAGTATCATGTTAGGATGCTTTTCTTAATTTGATGTTTAGGGTGACAACAATAAGTTCCTAGTATTTTGTTAAAGGTAAAGAATATAATGTCAATTATGATTTCTATGATGCCTTTGATTTTCTTTCTTAATATTCATGTTAGTATCATGTTAGGGATACATATTTGACCTTTGATGTTTAGTGACATAATAGGGTTTGTTATTAATCTTGTTAGTATCATGCCTAGGATATGGCTATTATTATGCTTTAACATTATTAATTTAATTATGATTGTTATTCTTATAATTGTTATAATTATTATTATTATGATGATTATTTTAATTATGATTATGATTATTATTATGTTGCTTGATGCTTATTGTTATTGCTTGATCACACCTTTTATGCATGTTTAAAGGGAAATTGTACTTGTAATCACGCTTAATAAGATAATTTATAATCTCGTTTAGGTTAATACGATTATAATTCAAGTGATCGCCAATAATAGATTTGTTTGTGCATTAATATTCAACCAACATAGATTAAACAGGTTTACGGTAAACCTATTGATTTCATGTTAGTCCGAAAGCGCACATGAATACGAGAAGAATAAAGTAGAGGCCTATTATTAGGGCACTTTCAGTCTCTTTTAGGTTGGATTTGTATCTTCTTCCGCGAACTTCCAGTCATGGTTCCAGACCTATTGGAGTTAACGATCTCCTGGATCGTTAAGGGGTATAACCTTCACTTTGTGAACGGTTTACAAGTTCCTAAAACATGTTGGCGACTCTTTTGCTCTAGCTTCCTTCCCTTTGGACGCCACCATGCTTTAGTGTATGATCACAGTGGGGTTCAAGTTTGGAGTAATGTTTGAAATATTCCCTAAAGTTTTTTAGCGACTCCACTAGGGAGGATTTTTATTTTAATTCCTGAAATTTATTTCGGCAATGATTTAGAATGAATGGATGAGACTTGAAAAGTTCTAAGTATTTCATGTGCGTAATCTTTATTAACATTATTGTCATATGCATAAAAAATATCTCATTGGAAAGACCATCCATCATGAGTTAAACACATAGGATTTTTACTCGTAGGAAATTTGAGGAATATCTTTCACAACTAGAACCGAAAATAATGCTGCAAAAAACTTGAGATTTTTTATCAAACACAAAAAGCTACTGATGCATGTAGGAACCGGCGTCTAGCAAACAAATCCTGTCGCCGATGATATGGCTCTGTCGTCGAGCGACACTTCTGTCGCCAGGCAACAAGGCTATATTGCGGCGATGGTCTCTGTTTGCTGGTGCTGCGTTCTTCCAATACCGAGCCAGAAATATGAGTTCTAATTTTGACCAGTTCTAGCACTTTTGGCTCGATTCTACTTCCTTATTGAGTTTTTCTCACTTTTCTGAAACCCATATGTGTTCTACATATGGACATAACCCTATAGGAGTTCATGCTCCATCTACCTGATTGAACGCTCTATGAAACAAAGGGTACATTCGAGAATGTTGAATTCACCAAACCATGGAAGCGAGTTTTTTAACTCGCGGGGTCCCATCCACTCGCGCCAAACCTTCCAAAGGTAAGGCTTCCGCGCCGTGCATCCGGACTCATAACCATGGATCCTCTTTGAGTAACCCATGTCCCGAACTTTAGAAAAATAGAGCCATGGTTAGGTTGCAAACTCATTGCAGCATATTGTGCCTACTTGACTAATTGTGCATTATTTGTGGTGCATACTCTATGTGTTTTTCCTAACTGTTTGTTTGACTTGTGTTTAATCCTTACGTAAACTAATTAATGACTAAAAGGACTTTTCCTAATTAATTAACTAATTAATTGAGTAATTAAAGTCTAATAATTTAATCAAAATTGACTTAGTAAGACTTTAGGCATGCCTCGTAGAGTAAAAATACAAAAAGAAGTCCCAGATTAATGCTCCAGAATGGCGCAAAAATTTGGGCTACAGTGCCAAACGCTGTTGTGCAACGCCGAGCAACAACTCTGTTGTCTGGCGCTGCACTGCAGTGTGCGGCGACAGTCCTCTTGCTTTGGCGACAGTTCAACATTTTTCTCGAGTCATCACGAGGAGTCTAATTCAACAGTTTGCTAATCAGCTCGATTATTTTGTTAACAACATTACCTTTGTTAAGTCCTTAATTAATTCTAGACACTAAGTCCCATGGTCTTACACAAGAGTCAAAGCATGTCACTTGCACTCACAAAAAAAAAAAAAACACACACACTAATATGTATGTACACTTTAACCAGGATTAGAGAGTCTTGTATGCTCGTGTTTTCCGTCATTTTTTTATGGGGGTAAGTCAGATATTAATCCTCCAATTAAACCACTTGTTTGAACCCTATACTTGATTCCCAAAAATATACACCCTATTTTTTCCTTTTATTTTCTTTTTCTTTATAAACCCTTAAAGTCAAAGTCAATTTGAGTCAAGTCATTAAAATAAAAATGGTTTAATTTATAGCGCGTGTCAAGAAAGGAAAGGCGTTTGATCAAAGACAACCTTTTCGTTCATGTACAACTTTTTGACAAACCAATCGCTCGAAAAAACAAAGCCAAGAAGATAATGGGGAGTCAAGAAGAAGTTAATGAGCTCAAGAAGTAAATGACTGGTGTTACCGAACTATTAAAGACCTTAACCCTCCAAATTAATGACCCTGTGAAGCAACAACAAATGGAGCTCTTGCAAGAAAGCTTGAGCAAGATATCTAATGATTACAGGTTCCAAAGGATTAGTTCACAAGGGGTCTCGGTAGACAAGCACCTTCTTCCGCAGAAGTTCAATGCCAACGACATCCCAAAATTCAAGGCAACTGATAACCCTTATTTTCATTTAAGAGCCTTTGAAACAATAATGAATATTAAGGGAATTAATAGAAAAGTATTTCATTCTCTATTTTCCTTATCTCTTAAAACCGTTTGCCAACAATGGTTCTTCTCCCTTGACAAAGAGAAAACCTCTACTTGGGAATTTTTAGTAAATGCTTTCATTAATAAGTATAAATGCAATATTCAAGTTGAAACTGATCATAGGGAACTTGAAATACTTAAACAGAAAGAGAATGAAGGTTTCATTTCTTTCTTCAACAAATGTAGAGAAACCTCTGCTAGGATGATTAAAGTACCAAGTGAAAAAGAATATGTGAGGTTGTTAATCAAAAACCTCCAAGAAAAGTACTCCAAGAATCTAAAATATCAAAATAATCTACACACCCTCAAGGCTGTTTATGATATTGGGATTAACATTGAAGACGACCTTGCTAAACAAAAAGCTGCTAATAATAACTCCAACAGTGGCTGGAAAAGCAAGGAGAACGACAATCCTTCTTCTTCCAAAACCACCAACTCAAATAATGTTAACATCTTTAATTTAAGTGAAATCCTTGCTATAAACAACCAAGGACAAAAGAAACCATTGGGAGGAACTTTACTCATATTAGTATGAGTTATGACACCGCATTCAATCGACTGAATTAAAAAGGTCTTATAACTCCTATTGGATTATTTGGGGACCCACCAGTTGAAAAGAGGACAGCTAATTGGAACCCCAATGCACAGTGCAAATATCACCAAGGTAGGGGTCATCTCACTGAGAATTGTTGGAATCTTATGGAAGCTATCCAAGATTTGATCGATACGAACAAACTACCATTGCCCCCTGCAAGTAAGAACCCAAGCATCAACAATGCACCTCTCTCCGATTCCTTGGCTATCTCTGATGAGGAAAACCATGTTGATCCCTCAATCTCTCATCAAACCTATTGAAGAAATTCATGCCATCAAATAAGAAAAGGAAATCTCTTTCGATGCCATGAGTGATTTCCCAACAAGACAAGGACCGATGTTCGAAGAGTCGTCTAAGTCAGAGTCAGAGTCTTTTCCTATAGAGTCTTCCAAGCCTTTAGCTATAGCACCCCCTATTTCTTCTATTTCTACTCCTAGGATAGTTAGTAATCATGTCCCTGAGGACATTTCAGTTTTCGATGTAATGATTTCAGAATTCAATAATATGTCGTATCTGCTTACTCCTCGTGTTTTTCATTAACCCAAGATGACGAGCATTGCTTAACTAACAATGAAAATGACAAAGAGATTATTCAAGCAATGGAAACACTTAAAATTAAAACACCGATAATTGAGGATACAGAGATGGTTGATATCTTAAATGATTTAACCATTAAAAGAGAAGTTAAAATCAGATTAACTCTTAATAAAAAAGAAAGAACAAATTTAATTAATCTACTTAAAGAATTTATTAATGTATTCTCTTTGTCATATGAAGATATGACAAGCATTAACAAAGAAATAGCTCAATAGACTATACCACTAATTCCAAGAATAAAATTTGTAAAACAGAAGTTACGTCGAATGAAACCCGATGTAGCTCTTATAATAAAAAAAGAAGTTAAAAAAAAACTAACTGAAGGTTTTATTAGGGTATCTAAATACCTCGAATGGGTAGCCAACGTGGTCCCAGTTCAAAAGAAGGATGGAAGGGTAAGAATATGTGTCGATTATCGAGATTTTAATAAGGCAAGTCCAAAGGACATGACGACTTCCCTTTACCACACATCGATATCTTAGTAGATAATACATCAACTCATGTAATTCTCCCATTTATGGAGTGATACGCGGGATACAATCAAATTCTCATGGCAGAAGAAGACATGGAGAAAAAACCATTCATAAAACCATGGGGTACTTACTGTTACACGTTAATGCCATTCGGGTTGAAAAATGTGGGTGCTACTTACCAACGAGCAGCAACTTCCCTACTCCATGACATGATGCACAAAGAGGTTGAAGTATATGTAGACGACATGATTGTGAAATAAAAAGATCGCCCAGGACATCAAATATCCTTGAGAAAATTCTTTAAAAGGCTAAGAAAATACAACATAAGGTTGAATCCATCAAAGTGCGCTTTCGGAGTCACCTCAGGCAAGCTCTTTGGGTATGTCATAAGCTCTAGAAGAATAGAGATAGACCCAAGCAAGATCAAAGAAATCATGTCAATGCCACCGCCCAAAACTGAGAAACAAATTTGAGGGTTTATTGGCCGGTTCATATCGAAGCTAACAATGATATGCGAACAAATATTAAAGAAACTAAAAAAGAATGTTTATGAGTGTAATTTATGGCACTCATTAGGCTTCTTTTAGGATGATTTTCATGCTCTTTTATAGCTCTTTTCTTTAGTTTTCCTTAGTTTTGTTATTTATTTCTTTAGTTTGTGCTTTCCTTAGTTAGTTTTCTTTCTTTGTGCATTTCTTTGTTTATTTGGTCTATTTCCCTTTTATTTGCTTGTTTTCATGTATTTTCAGGTTATGATCGTGTTCCAAGGATTCCCAAGCCTTCCTCTCATATTTCTCATCATTTTGGATGCCTCTTGCTTGTCATTTGGAGCTGAAGTTTGAAGAAATGCAAGGAGCAAGTTCATAAGATCGGTGCATGCATGCGGTGGGGGCATCATTTTTGGTGTGAACCCACCAAAGAAGCCATTTCAAGACTGCCTCCCTTAGTGTTCATACCAAGACGAGCGCACTAGGATGAGCTAGGACGAAAAAGAGGAAGCCTCCAAGTGCGGGCGCACCATTCCTTGGTACGGGCGCACCACTCCTTGGTGCGCGCGTACCACCCCATGGTGCGCGCGCACCACCTTGTGCCCCTGTTCCGTACCCATTTTCTCGCGGCTAAACGTGGGCTGTAGATGGTTTGCTTGTCCCCGAACGTTGGCCGTAGATGGTCTGCTTATCGTCCGGACGTGGGCTGTAGATGGTCCGCTTGTCCCCGGACGTGGGTTGTAGATGGTCCGCTTGTCCCCGGACGTGGGATGGTTTTAATTGGTGCGCTTGTCCCCGGACGTGGGCTGTAGATGGTCCTCTTGTCCCCGGACGTGGGCTAGTTGTTAATGGTCCGCTTGTCCCCGAACGTGGGTTGTAGATGAGACCTGCAAAATAAAATTTGCCAAGGGACTCGTATAGACTCTCATTGACTTGGCCAACTCACTTGACCAAGTTTGACATGACATATCATGACATGACATGTGTATGACTTGTGATTGTGTGTGTATAGTTTGAGTGTGTGTGTAGACACAAGCAAACGAAGATGCAAAAGCAAAAAATTTTCGTCAATTTTTGTCATGAGTGGAGGGTACTGACTTTCTCCTGAAAAAGAAAGATGTGAAAACTGAACTTTTATTTTCGAACATCCCTCGATGAGAAAATTTTGAAAAAGTTTTTTTTTTTAAACTTCCCCAAAAGAAAAGACGCGAAAAAAAGGAAAGATGCTTTGAACTTCCTCATTGAGCAAGACAAAATGAATTGCATGGATTGGATTGCTTTTCTTGAAAGTAATGTATGCATGATGCATGTCCTTAGGCTAGGAGGCTAAGGACAATTACATCATGTGACACGATGAATGAACATAGATCATGGAGCTAAGCATCATTTATGGTGTAAAGAAACGGTCTTGAACGTCACTTAGGTTTGGAAGCTAAGCACGTATACAGATGAAGTGATTATTGCATAATGAACGTTGCTTAGGTCAAGGAGCTAAGAACGATATGCTTTGTATGATTAAAAATCATTGATATATAAATGTTTCTCAGCACATTATGCGATGCACGAAACAATGAATACTGCTCAGGTCAGGAAGCTAAGCAAGTATACAATGTTTCTTCTAATGAATGTTGTCTTTAAATATGATGAAACATGCACAGTAGGGAAACAAGATTTCATGATAAAGGGTTCCTAAAAGAGCAGGATGATATGGATATGGATGTGTGAGTGAAGTGTGTGAATGTGATACTAAGGCTGGCTGCAAGGGTTATGGCGATGGAAAGAGATGTGAGAAGAGTAAAAGATGATGACTCTTTAGGCTAGGTAGGCTAAATGGGTAGGGGTAAGCATTGAATATTCTTTGACTCGATCATGCATGGATATGAATTGTGACCGCACCTCGATGTGAGGTTGCCTACGTATCCGTAAGGAATCAGGCCGAACGTAGCTCTAAGCGAACTTTGCAGAAGTGTGTGTACACCTCAAAGAGGTCTTTCAAGGGTTGTAATGTGGTTAAGCTGAAGGTTTAAGGAAGAAAAGGGTAAAAGGCTCAAGACCCGAGAGAAGCCCCCAAGATATGCAATTATGTATTAGACTTTGCAAGTTTTATTTTTCATATTTTATTTTTTTTTTGTTTTGAATTTTTTTTTTCTTTTTTCCATTCTTGTGAATCAATATATATAGGCAATTTGAGATCATGCGGTCAATCACTCACTTAGCATTCATGTTTCTCAGGCATGGTACCAAGCACTCGATGAGAGACGCAATTTGAGACATGTTCATATTGGAGACATTGGAACACTTGCCTTTAGACATTTTTTTTTATTTGAACTTGCTTTCTGACTGTTACACAAATTGCACACCTTCCCATACCAGGATTAAGTGAATGTGGGTTGAATAAATAAGGTCAATCGTTAGACGAGGCTCAAAGCGGTTGACGAAGAAATGGATATGTGATTGAATGGTTAATAGGGAATGACAGGGTTCCAAAGGTGCCTCAAGTCATTGGTGTACCTTGTGTTGAGTTCGACAATTTTTTTTTTTTTTTTTTTTTTTTTTTTGGCGAATAACATGATCGAATGTAAGAAAGAGATGCTCATTTATGAAGAAGGTAAGAAATGTAACACATAGACACATGGATAAGGAGAACCTATGCTAGACTTTTTAGGGGGAAGGGTTTAAAACAAAAGAAGAATAAAACATGAAATCTTGGTGAGAATCTTGCATCGTGCTTTGTCTTCATGGCTGTTTATGAGTTACTTCTAGCTGTATGCTGAGGAAAATAGTTTCTTGTTGTTGATGCTTTGATTGGAAGGAAAGAAGGAAAGAGTGACGTTCCCCTTATTCTTCCAACTATTGTCTAGTTATTTTATACTGTGTAAGGAAGAACTCACTTAATGTACTCACTCAATTCTCGGATTGAAAAGGAAGAGTGTATGAAACAATTTAGAAAACTGATGAGAAGTACTCCACTCATTTCTATTATGACGGAAAACGATGCATGCATGGTCCTAGTATACGATCATAAGCAATATAGTGCATTACTCGAAGACAAAGTGTGTGCAATGACTCAACATGTGTGATAAGGTGAGTTTATTAAGACTCGTGGTATGATCGCATGGCTAGACATGAGGATGTTGTGAAAAACAAAGGACCTAATGAACAAATAGCACGGAAGACTAAAAGACAAACTAACTTGATTAATTTTGTCAAATTTTAATGTTTATGCTATTTACTAGGTGAAAACGGTCCATTGGAAATCGTTAGTCATAAATAAGATCAACAACAATCAAAGAACACTTGTTAAGGTTAGCACAAAAATTGATCACAAGAACTAGGAAGAGGACTAGAATTCTAGAAGAGTTATGACTCATGGGTACAAAAAATAAATAAATAAAAATATATAATCCTGTGCTATATGAGTTGACACGGATTAAAAGATTTGGCTAATACTAGCTTGACACGAAAAGATATAATAAAATTAAAAAATAAAAAATAAAACAAAAGAAAGTTGACGCTATAAAGACACCTAAACTGGACAGGGTTTAGTATATCGGTTATAACTTTTGATCTGTGACTCTGATTAGGACAAAACTAATTTCAAATGAAAGATAAAACTCGGGGCACAGATCCATAGTTGGCACAACACGTAACTCTTTCTAGAACTCCGGCTATGACCAAAATAAGTTGACTTTTGTGCAGGATACGGGAATAAATATCCAGGTTGACTGAAATTTAAAAAAATCTACGACTCGAATCTAAAAAAATAAAAAGGGGTTGATAAGAGAAAAAAAAAATTAAAAAAATGTCAACAAAAAAAAATGCCTATACAAGCACATCGTCTAGCATGATGCAATGAAGGTCGCAACCTAAAGTCAAAATCTATGTTCCACTATGGTCAAGCTTTTTGGTGTCAAAGGGTACCATGGTTAAGAGTTTGGACGCGTTATCAAGGCATCCTCCCTTGAGGGTGTATGCCAATGGGCGGCTCCTCGAGTTCGTGATGAAATCGAACTCGACTCCATGGTTTGGGTGGATTTAAAAACTCGAATGAACCCTTATTGCCATGAGCGTTTTCGGGTTGACAGAGCATAAATCCCCCGGGCTAGCCACATACGTAGAACACGTACTATTGTAGCAAAATAAGTAAGCGAAAATGCATATGCATATGCATATGTGACAATGCCAATTAAATCGCAGGAATACAATTTAAGAATCTTTCAAGTCTCATCCACTCATCTCAATTATATACCGATCACTCAAATCGATAAATAACCAAGAATCCTCCCCAGCGGTGTCGCCAAATTGTAGGCGTCGTTCGAAATGCGCCTACGTTAAAGCATGTTGTGAATATGCTTGGAACTCATAGGAAGTGGAAATTGACATATACGATTAGGGACAAGGAAAGCAGGGAGCCGCCAACAAGTTTTTAAGGAACTTGTAAACCGTTCACGGATCATAAAAGACAACCATGATAAAGGGACAATGATAGGCAACAATGATAAGTGACTTTTATGTCACTTTTAGGGTGTTTATTGAGTCGTTTTCCGGCTTATTTTCCAATAATTTAACCCTTTTTTATCCTTTATTACTATTATTTGCTTATTCTCGCCTTTTATCTTTATTTTGAGCATTTTTCTAATTTTTAATAGTTTTTAGTTTATTTTCGTGTTTTATTTTATTTTTCTTACTTTTAATGTTTGTAGTTTAAGTTCTTAGTTTTTAGTTTTAATAATTTCTCTTTTTATCTCGTTTTCTTATTTATTTTAGTTTCGTATTTTATTTTATTTTACTTCCTTTTATTTTATTATTTTAGTTTTTGTCCCTATTTCTCTTGGGTTTTTGGTTGTGTAGTTATGTTTTCGGGTTGAAGCACGAATTTCAAAGTGAAATGGTTTGCATTGGAATTTTGGGACCTGAGTCAATCAAGTTCAACAAAATTCCAAGCAAGCTGCTGCCCTTTACCTCCATCAACCACCAATAAACTACCAACCTCAATCCACCAAACCACCTCCAATCACACCAATCTCCAGCCACGCAGCCACCAGCCACCTCACCTTTTTCGCACCATCTCGACTCAGCCCACAATCAACCACCGCACCAATTTACAACCACCACCAACCTCCAATCACAGCCTCTTCCAACCACCGTTAGCCACCAATAAAAGCCAACACAGCAGCAGTATAAAATCGCAGAAACCCATGTCCAATTCCACTCTCACCAGCCACCAAAATCACAACCAAACCACCACCTATCACAACCACCACAAACCCCTGCTCACCTCACACCAAGAACCACCTTTAGCCACGCATTTCGCCACCAATCCTAGCCAACTCGCAATCCGTCAGCCGCCAAAACCACCGAAACAGTAGCAGCCAACAAAGCGCAACAATTCACTTCAATCAAGCGCCCAAAATCAAAGCAAATATCAATTAATCAAGTTCGAGCAAACCAAAGGAGTTCGGTCGAAGTTTGAGTCAGAAACTTTTGAGGTTTTGTAATTTGAATAGGTGTGGTCGAACACACCCACGGTTCGACCGAACCAACCCCGTAGCTCGGCCGCACCAACCCATGGTTCGACCGAACCATTTCACGAGCTTCGCGCGTGACTTTTAATTAAAATCGGACGGCTGCGATGTGATGATGCTTGATGATGATATTGATTTACGCTGGTGATGATGATGATAGTTTGCTGTTGATATGGAGAATGAGAGCAGCAAATTTCGAAGACAAAGAAGATGGGTTTGGCGGTTTTGTGGGGAATTTTGGGGGTTATTTTCCTTTTTTTTATATTATTTTATTTTATTTTTAGTTTTTTTTTTTTTGGTTTTTAGTTTAGTCATTTTAATTGTTTTAGTTTAGTTTTATTTCTTTTTAATTTCTTTTAAATTATTTTAACTTGTATTTTAAATACCCTCTTTAGGGTAATTTTCTAAAAACTTTCAATCAACATTTTTTTTAGATAGATTAGATTAGTTTAGCCTTTATTTTCTTTCTCTTAGGGTTAGTTTAGGAGTAGTGTAGAGAGAGAAAAAGATTGGATTTCCATGGAGTTTTTGAGAGGTTGAAGAAGCAACTTTGTGGAACTTCTTCTCATCTATTCAATGAGCATTTTCTAACTTTCTCTCATCTTTATTTCTTTGCTTAATTCTTAGTTTTTTTCTTTTTGTTAGTTGATTTGAGTAGGTTAATTAGTTTGTTTATTTAATCTTGTTTTTATTCTTATTTTACCTTGTTTTCTATGTCTTTCTTCATTATGTTTGCTTAGATTTTGTTGTAAGGAAATGTATGAAGGTTATGTTAATAAATTGATTGATTGATTGTGATTACTATGGAATTGTTTCTTTATTATTGTGTATGGATGATGCTTTTATGAATTAGAATCTTTCTAGCTAATTGATTCTATGTTCTTAATTGTGCTTTCCATCGATTGTGCGAGAGTGAGTTGGTTGAGAGCCCTAATTTCTTCCATACCTTTGCTAGGCTAGTTGCACGAGAGTGAATTAGTTTAGTAGGATAATTTACATGCTTAATTTTGCGAGAGTGAGTTAAATGTGTTGATTGTTCCTAATAAAGGTCATTTTCATCTAATTGTATGATGTTATTGAATGTATTGATGTAATTTGATTCTACTTTCCCTAGTTTTAGTTACTTGTTCTTAGTTGTGTTTAGTTAAACCTCTCTGTATCTCACAAGCTTTCCTAGTAGTCTAATTAGCACAAATTGATACACTTAGTCCTTTTGGGTTCAACCCTTTAATTGCCACTAACTAGCTTAGTGTAAGTTTAGGTATTATAAATTTCTAATTTGGTTAGGGTTAGTAGTCCCAACGACCTACTTTTACCCGCGATCAAATTTTGGCGGCGTTGCCGGGGACTAAGGCATTCATTATTTTGTGTTGATTAGATTAGCAAGGTTCTTGTATATTATTTAATTTTTATTTGCTTTTTTTTTGTTCTTTGTATAAAATGGCATACTTATCTTTTCCTCAATTTGATAGTGAACCCTTCTATGCTTACTTTGAAAGACTATATGGTTTTCTTAGTTACCATGGGTGTTCTCTTAGTGATTCTTGTGGTATAGCTTATTGGGGCATGATTGAGTATACTAGAGGAATGGTTGAGGACATGACTAACGGTAGATTCTGTCATTTGTCTATGCATGATGCTTGGGATTTCTTCACATGGTTTGCTAGGAATTCTTTTGATAGAGAATCTCATGTTTCTTGCTTTGATTCTCATTGCCAAGATTCTTTTAATTTTTGCATGAATTCTCTTGATATTTCTTATGTGCCTTGTGATAATCCAAGTATGCAAATTGACACCTTTCCCCCTTATTCTCATTTTGATGAGGTTTGTGTTAATTTTGATGATGTGCAATTTGACTTTGATCATGAACCTCAACCCAATAACATTGATGCCCAAATTCTTTCTCAAATGCAATATCTCACCCAACAACTCCAAGAGCTTCAAGAGGAACAAAAATTGAGAGAAGTGAGGCTTGCCCAAGTGATGAGTGCTTTGGTTGATGTAAATGGATGTGAGGCACCTCATTTGGGGTGTGAGAGTGTTTTTGAGAATGATGTGGGCCAAGGGTGTGAAGGTGAAGGGAGATTTTCTTGTGGTGAGAGGATTTTTGAGGATTTTAATCCTTTTCATTCCCCATTTGAGCTTGATTGCCATCCTTTCCCTTATTCACCCCCTTTGAGAGCTTCCCTTGGTGAAGATGTGAGTGAGCCATCTTCATGTTTGAATGAGGGAGTTCATGAGTATGATGATGATGAGTTTGAGCAATCAAGAGAGATTGAGAGTCCCTTGAGTGATGGTGGAGGAGTTGTGAATGAAGAAAATGTCGATTTTGAGGATTCCAACCCCCTTCCCCATCTTGATAAGTCCACCTTGCATGTTTGTGACCCTTCTATCCATGAGTCTTTGGAATCATTTGAGGTTATGGCTAGTATGTTCATTGAAGGTGTAACAAATTAAATCATTATAGCCTTTTGAGATAGTTCATTGGCAGTGCTTCATGGGAAAGGGATGAGTTTGAGAGAAACCTTTATCCTTTCATAAATTGTTTAGAGACTCTAGGCTTTAAGGATCTTGAGGGAGTTGTCTTTCATTGTTGTGATAGAGAGGAGGATGAGGTTGTTTCTATTGGAAAGTTTTTGTTTGAGGGATATTTGAGTCATGAGTGTTCTTTTGAGGATTCTATGATTGATTTCCATGCCCTCATTGGTGATGTGAGGCTTTCTGAGACCATTGTTTCTCCTCCCCTTCCTCATGTCCCTTTCTCAAGGAAATTTGACCACATCTCCTACTATCCCATCTTCCTCCCTTCTTTTGTCAAGGAGCCTATCGAGGACCCTCTCTTGTTTGATGAGACTTTTCCTTTTCACCCTCCTATTATTGAGGAAATGGGTGATTGTTTCACCCAAAAAGATTTTGAGGAGGCTTTGCCTTTTTATTCTTTTCCTTATTTTTCTTCTTCTTTCTCTTCTTATTTTCTTGATTTTTCTTTTGGTTTTTCTTCCTTCTTTTGGCATCTTCCTCCTCACTTACGTACAACAATCTTGTTGCACCTCCTCTTTCCTTCATTTGCCTACTAGTTATCATATGAAATGTGTTGTAGTGCATTTGATAAGCTCTTGCGTTCGTTGCAATATTATTTACTAGAGTGGTCTCGCTTGGACGTTAAACAAGCCTTTCTCGTGAAGTAACCCGAGGTTTTTATTGCTTTAATTTTCTTTTCTTTTTAGATTAGATTTTCTCTCATGGAAATGTTTGTGTGCTTTTTTCTAGGTACATAACTTGAGATACACTTATGCATTGGTTTAAATCAAGAATCAAGGAAGTTTGATGCCAATTTTTGCTAGCATATGGAAATCGAGATTCAATTCAAGAGGAAATCGGTTTTGAAAGGTTAAATTGGTTCATTTGCTGGTAATTACACCCATCAATATCCGGTAATATCTTTCCTAGCTCTTTCTCTAATGGTTGGTGACTCGTTGGACTAGTGTTGGTTTGTTGGATTGATTTCTTTCTTTTACCCTCCCATGGATTATTTGGTTTATATTTGAGTATATTATCTCACTCAATCATGGGGGGAGGGTATTCTATCATGTTTGGTGGGATGTTGATTCAAATATGCCATGTACTTGAGTATATGCATTTCCATATCTTTTCTTATATTTTGAAAAGTCCAAAAAGATTTTTGTTTACTTTCAAGGTAATTTTGGCAAAATGTGTTTTGTTTGTTCATATTTTGGACATTCTATTTTGGGAATTGCATCCTTGAATGTTTTTCTTCCTAAGTGGTAAATGTATGCACGGTTTGAGAGTGTTATTGGTTGACTCTAGGATACTATATGCTAAGGTAGTCGGGTTAAGAACTTTTAGGGGTCCATGAAGCCTTAGTTCACGGGAATGTGGTAAGATGGAGTTGCTCTCTATAGTAGATTTGAAACCCTTTATTGGTATTTGTTTGGTTATAATCCCTTGTGAGCTTCATTTGTTATAGCCTTCATCACCTTGTTGAGCGGATATTTAGGATCCTTGACTATGCATGTCTTAATCCTTGTTTTGACCTCTAGCTCCCAAGATCATGACCGATCCACTCTAGGGGACGAAAAGGGCACCTTTTCTCATTTTTCTTTATCTTCTTTTTATTTTGTTACAAATTTGGTTTTCTATTTTGCATCGACCTACTTATCAACCAATTTGAGCCTAATGTTTCCCGCACTTGTTTAAACCGCGTTACAAACCCAATGGCCTATGTTTACCAACCCTTTTAGTTAGTAAAGCATTGGCATGTGAGGTTTGAGTTTTGAGAGTGTTGAAATTTAACAAGATATTTTGTGAATTGGTTTAAGTAAGGTCTTGAAAGTTGAGCTTGAAAAGAAAATGCAAAAAAGTTTGAGAAGAAAGATGCAATTCAAGAAAATCAAATGAAGTTTCAAGAAAAAGCCGTCCATAGTTGAAAAAAAAACAAAAAAAACGGAAGGACACCAAATAAGATCTTAAAAAAAAAAAAGGACACACACAAATATATATTTTAGTTTAGTTTCGTTTTCTACCCTAGTTTAAGCATTGAGGACAATGCTTCGTTCAAGCTTGGGAGGGGGGTGGTGGAGCGTTACTTCGTTTTTGGTATATATTGTGTTAGTGTTGAATAAGCTTGGGGGAGATGGCATTATTGGTATTTTTGTTTGATATATCGTGACTTCTTGAGTTTGTTTTTGAGAGTAGGCCACTCTTTTGCTTCACTTAGGAATTATCACAAAAAATTTCAAATTTATACCCCGCCTTAACCCTTAGCCTTACGTTACAACCCAATAATAGACCCTTAAACTTTAGTGGGGTTAGGTCAAAGAATGATGGAGGGAGATAGGCTTCAAACCTGTGGAGAGAGTATGCATAGTTGATATGTCGGTATTACCTTCTCAAAGTTTTTCATTTCTTTACCTTTTCTCCGGTTCCTTCGCGGAATCATGAGAAACTAGTTTAAGGGTTGATTTGAAGCTAGTGGTGAGAACGCGGCCCGATTGGTTGGGGCTAAGGTGGATTGAGTCCTCATTAGTTCTCTATGCTTAGCATATGTTATGTTTCATTCAACCATTGCCATCTTGGAACGTGCATACATTTGTCAATTTAGAAAGGTTTGCATTCATTGGTGCTTGTTCCTATCTCTCGTCCAAATATAAACTTTGTGTTTTGTTTCTATTTTTATGTTTCTTTTTCTTTTCTTTAAAATTGCCTTGCCTTGGTTTTTGTTTAGAGTTGTGGGTTAAACTATTAGGAAACCATCACGAGAGCACACTCGTCCTCTAGAGCGATCTAGGGGTTTAAAGGGCTTGTCTTTAATTGCTAAAATTGACCGTGATTCCTATGAAAGTGAGTTAGTGTACATTCTTGTCTCCTTTAGTGTCTTAGATTTCCTTGAATAAATCACTCTCCTTCTCTCGTGTTTCATGTTAATTTGCTCGAGGACGAGCAAAAGGTAAGCTTGGGGGAGTTTGATAAGTGACTTTTATGTCACTTTTAGGGTGTTTATTGAGACGTTTTCCGGCTTATTTTCCAATAATTAAACCTTTTTTATCCTTTATTTCTATTATTTGCTTATTCTCGCCTTTTATCTTTATTTTAAGTATTTTTGTAATTTTTAATAGTTTTTAGTTTATTTTCGTGTTTTATTTTATTTTTCTTACTTTTAATGTTTGTAGTTTCTGTTCTTAGTTTTTATTTTTAATAACTTCTCTTTTCATCTCGTTTTCTTATTTATTTTAGTTTCGTATTTTATTTTATTTTACTTCGTTTTATTTTATTATTTTAGTTTTTGTCCCTATTTCTCTTGGTTTTTTTGGTTGTGTAGTTATGTTTACGGGTTGAAGCACGGATTTCAAAGTGAAATGGTTTGCATTGGAAGTTCGGGACCCGAGTCAATCAAGTTCAACAAAATTCTAAGCACGCTGCTGCCCCTTACCTCCGTCAGCCACCAATTAACCACCAATCTCAATCCACCAAACAACCTCCAATCACACCAATCTCCAGCCACGCAGCCACCAGCCACCTCACCCTTTTTGCACCACCTCAACTCAGTTCACAATCAACCACTGCACCAATTTACAGCCACCACCAACCTCCAATCACAGCCGCTTCCAACCACCGTTAGCCACCAATAAAAGCCGACACAGCAGCGGCCAAAAATCGCAGCAACCCATATCCAATTCAACTCTCACCAGCCACCAAAATCACAACCAAACCACCACCTATCACAACCACTAGCAACCCCTGATCACCTCACACCAAGAACCACCTTCAGCCACGCACTTCGCCACCAATCCCAGCTAACTCGCAATCCGTCAGCCGCCAAAACCACCGCAACAGTAGCAGCCAACAAATCGCAACAATTCACTTCAATCAAGCGCCCAAAATTAGAGCAAATAGCAATTAATCAAGTTCGAGCAAACCAAAGGAGTTCGGTCAAAGTTCGATTCAAAAACTTTTGAGGTTTTGTAATTTGAAGAGGTGTAGTCGAATACACCCATGGTTCGACCGAACCAACCCCGTAGTTCGGCTGCACCAACCCATGGTTCGACCGAACCATTTCACGAGCTTCGCGCGTGACTTTTAATGAAAATCGGACTGCTGCGATGTGATGATGCTTGATGATGATGTTGATTTACGGTGGTGATGATGATGATAGTTTGCTGTTGATATGGAGAATGAGAGCAGCAAATTTCGAAGACAAAGAAGATGGGTCTGGCGGTTTTGTGGGGAATTTTGGGGGTTATTTTCCTTTTCTTTTTCTTTTATTTTTTTTTATTTTTAGTTTTGTTTTTTTTTTGGTTTTTAGTTTAGTTATTTTTAATTGTTTTAGTTTAGTTTTATTTCTTTTTAATTTCTTTTAAATTATTTTAACTTGTATTATAAATACCCTCTTTAGGGTTATTTTCTAAAAACTTTCAATCTACATTTTTTTTAGATAGATTAGATTAGTTTAGCCTTTATTTTTCTTCTCTTAGGGTTAGTTTAGGAGTAGTGTAGAGAGAGAAAGATTGGATTTCCATGGATTTTTTGAGAAGTTGAAGAAGCAACTTTGTGGAACTTCTTCTCATCTATTCAATAAGCATTTTCTAACTTTTTCTCATCTTTATTTCTTTGCTTAATTCTTAGTTTTTTTGCTTTTTGTTTGTTGATTTGAGTAGATTAATTAGTTTGTTTATTTAATCTTGTTTTTATTCTTATTTTACCTTGTTTTCTATGTCTTTCTTCATTATGTTAGCTTAGATTTTGTTGTAGGGAAATGGATGAAGGTTATGTTAATAAATTGAATGATTGATTGTGATTATTATGGAATTGTTTCTTGATTATTGTGTATGGATGATGCTTTTATGAATTAGAATCTTTCTAGCTAATTGATTCTATGATCTTAATTGTGCTTTCCATCGATTGTGCGAGAGTGAGTTGGTTGAGAGCCCTAATTTCTTCCATACCTTTGCTAGGCTAGTTGCACGAGAGTGAATTAGTTTAGTAGGATAATTTACATGCTTAATTTTGCGAGAGTGAGTTAAATGTGTTGATTGTTCCTAATCAAGGTCATTTTCATCTAATTGTATGATGTTATTGAATGTATTGATGTAATTTGATTCTACTTTCCCTAGTTTTAGTTACTTGTTCTTAGTTGTGTTTAGTTAAACCTCTCTGTATCTCACAAGCTTTCCTAGTAGTCTAATTAGCACAAATTGATACACTTAGTCCTTTTGGGTTCGACCCTTTACTTGCCACTAACTAGTTTAGTGTAAGTTTAGGTATTATAAATTTCTAATTTGGTTAGGGTTAGTAGTCCCAAGGACCTACTTTTACCCACGATCAAACAACGATTGACCCGTGAAGGTTATACCCCATTCATAATCCATGAGATTACTAACTCCATATGGTTCGGAACCACGAAAGGAGGATCGGGGACGATGGTACGAAGTGAGTCATGGAGTCACATTCGCCCGTATTGGCCTCTACTCGATTCTTATAGTGAAAAGTGATTCCTGCAATCTCAAAGGCATACAAACAAAGATTCAATTTGCTCCAAACTATTATTATGCTAAATTGGTTGAATATTAAGCAACATATAATTCTAAAATATTTGTGATCACTTTAATTAATAACAAGATTAAAAGGGAACCTAAGCTGGTTGTCCAAGTTATCTTATTAGTCTTGATTTTCAATTACATATTCCCTTAAATATGGTGATCATAAAAAATATAATAGAAAAAACATTAATATTGGAAGCAATTTAACAATAATAGTGTTAGTCAAATCAAATATAAAATAACCAAATCATGATGCTAGCAATATTAGAATAAAATAAAAGTAATTAAACTAATTAATTACTCACATTCCGCGCGTTCCTTTAAATTGCTACATCATGAATAAACTGTTAGTAACTTCAATAAAAATATTAAGTAAATGAAAATTAAATTAAAATAGAGTTGATTTGGTCTGGACCATCATTTAATTCTACCTATCACGCCTTGGTTAAAGTATATAACTTCAGGTATTGTATGGACTCCTTGGAGTGCTTAAAGGAAGAAATAGTGAAAAAATGGGGAGGCTAGAGTTTAGGATAAAGAGGGAGAAGAGAATTATTTGATGATCAATCTTGTTGATGATTGAAAAAGGGGTGATATGACCACTATTTAAAAGGGAAAAAGAGGGGTCGAAAAATTAAGATAAGATCCGAATATGACAACTCTTGCGATAGACAGCAGTTTTTGCGGTTTTTGTTTTTATCATATCTTTTGATTCATAAATCGGAATATGATAAGCAAGATATAGTTAAAAAGCTCTTGAAGCCTACTTTCTAACCCAATTTGAATTGTATTAAAATATTTTGTAGAACAAAAGATATAGCCGAAATAGTGAGATGGTATCAGTTTTGGATACAATTTGACATTTTATTCATATCTTTTCCGTTATATCTCGGAATTGATATTATAATATATCATTGGAAAGATAATTTCAAGGGCTATCCAACCATATAAAATTTGAATAAAAACTATGAGGCACGAAAATAATATCTGTCTATCTTTGAATGTCTTTCAATTCGGATAGAAATAGGATTTTCAAAAAAGGAGTTTTATTCAATTTGAAACTATTTAATCTTATCTTTTCAAAAAGGATAATTAAGATCTTTTAGAGACTTATAGAAGCTTCTAATTAATCCTAATTGGTTTAGGAATGGGTTTAAATAATTTGGACCCTCCACATGATCATTGGGTCGTAGGTAAGGTGGGCTTAGGTTCAGTTTGGGCTTGGTTTAATATTTTGGCCATAACTTATTCGTTATAACTGGGATTTGGGCTTATAATATATCGTTGGAAAGCTCTTTTAAAGCCCCATCCAACTATTTAATTATTGGACCCAGATTATGGACCAAAATAAACTCGATCAAACGTTTTTATAAAAAGGACACGAAATGAAATATTTTAAAGGACACGAAATGAATTATTTTGGGTTTAAAGGCACGAGAAGAGGAAAATAAGTTATGGTTTGGGGAAATGGGATATGAATTGGGTTGGTTAAGGAAATGGAAATATGGATTTAAGCACTCCAAGAGATTAAATACTCAACCCGACCAATAATGGTGGTGAAAGGTTCTTCATCATCGGGTTTGGTTTTGGGGATACATTTTTAGGTGTCTACAATAGCAGAGTGGGTATAAAGGTGGGATTATTTAAAAATAATCCAAAGATGGAATTGTTTTTAATGGACGACCCAAAGGTGGGATTATTCTTGGCAATTTTTCCTTACAAAATTTAATAAGTGTAGACACCTTAAAATGTCTCCTCAAAACCAAACACTATGTTGGACAACCTTTTACTTTCATAATTTGTTAGGTTGAGTATTTATTCTTGGAGTGCTAAAATCCTTGTTACCATTTAATACAATTCATAAACCAATCCATTTCCTAACTCATTTCCCTACACCATAACTTGTTTTCCTCTTATTCTGTCCACACGCAAAACCGAGAGAAACTGATTTGTTGCCATAAAATTTTCATTCACCTATTATTTTTTTACAAAGGACTTTTAGTAAGATTTCCAACAATATATCATATGCCCAATTCCGATTTAAAACAAAGAAGATATGAACCAAACACTAAGCTATGCCCAAAACCGACACCCTTATACTAAAACGGTCATATCTTAAACTATACAAATGATTTTGACCGGATTCTAATTGGGTTAAAATGCAGACTTGATACGATTTCCAATGATATATTAAATGCCTTATTCAAAGTTACGGATCAAATGTTATGATAATTTTAAAACACGTGTTAAAAACTTGAATTACCGCGCATTAAGCAAAACTTTCGTGTCACGGCGCCAGATGACGTGGTGCGGTGCCTGGTACCGTGACACGGTATTCTTCACATGTCACAGTGTTTTCCCGTGTTTTTTCCGCATTCTTTTTCTCACGCGCTTATGAACTTGGACGCAAAAAATGTCCCGCGTCACATCATATTTTGCCGCGTCACTCCATATTTTGCCGCATCGCTCTATATTTTGCCATGTCACGGTGCATATGGAGTGACACGGGAATTTCTCGGGATTTCTCCGCGTTAAACCTAAATCGCGTTCTATCATTTTAGGGCTGCTAATTCCCCACATCACACTATTTTTCCCCATGTCGGGGCATAGTTTACTTATCTAAGGCGAGACTAGGTCGTTGAAAACTAATCTACCCTCGGTCTAAACATCATTTGTAATCTCTCAACACACCCCTTTGCCAAGCATAGAGTAAGTCAAGGGTCGAACCACTAGGAATGGGAGGTGAATGCTAAAGTCAAAGCTAAGCTATTTCGAAGCAATGAGGTAAGGTGTGTCTATTCTACCAATCAAACAATTTTAAACGAAAATCAAATTTATCAAGCACTAGGTTGTGGATACACATAAACTTGTAATTAATTCAACTAATCGGGATTGGAGATGACTAAGTCAAGTGTTGCGAGGGAAAATCAATTAAGCAATCAAGAGAATACGGTAAACTAATCTCCTAGAGGTCAAACTTGCAAACCTACTCAATTGACAAATGTAAGCCACAAATCAATTTTCCGTATCAATGTGAACCTACAATGCAATCTAGTTTGAGAAACGTAGGTTGATCACTCCTAAATCAAACACACACATGCGCATAATCAATCAACTAATTTAATCACAACATCAATACCATCAATTTCCACCACTTAGCATCAATTACTCATATATGCTTCACCATTTCCCAAGCTAGAAAACTATTCACTTTTCATGGAAATCATTATCAAAACTAAACTAAGCAACAAATTCATCATCATCATATTAGTTAAAAAAAAATACCAATTCAAAAATCAATCAACTTGAACAATTAACCAAGAAAATTAGATTTAAACTAAGATTGCATTAACGTAAAGAAATCATTACAAACTTGCTTTAATTCAATGGAGAAAAACACTTGGAATCATCAATCTTCAATCATCAATCTAGAACATCTCTCTCTAAAAACTAGAGTTTCTCTCTCTAAAAATCTAACCTAATTCTATTCTAATTTCTGAAAAATTGAATTCTCTCCAAAAATAGAAGGAAAATCTATATATAGTAAAACTAATTAAGAGTAATTAGTTAGATCGCCCCAAATAAACCCGAACAAGCGCGGCCAACTATAAGTGAGAACGCGGCCGCGCAAATCTGGGTACGGAACAGTGACCTGAATAGGCGCGCCCGCACCCAAGAGAAGCGCACCCGCACCACCAGGCTATGTGGCTGCACCAAAGCTGCACGCGCTCGCGCCTGGGAGCAGGGTAGCCTTCTTCCCTATTATTCAGATGCTTCTCGTGCGTTCTACTTAATGCTCTTGATAAACATGGAACATTGCACTTTCTAAACTCCATGTTTGCGGGTTCAACACAAGAAATCATGCCCCCACGGCTTTAATGCACAGCTCAAGGACTTTAGGAACTTGCACTTCTTCATGCTTGAGCTTCAAATGGAGAACACTAGACATCCTAATTAATGCCAAACTTGGGAAGAGGCTTTGGAAAACTTGGATACCGACCTTAACCTTAAAAATAAAGGAAAATAAACAAATACAAGAGAAAATAACAAATTAAACCAAGAAATGCATAAAGAAAGGAATCAAATAATGAAAATGCAAACTACAAGAAATAAAGAGTAAAATTAAAGAAAAGTTAAGTAAAAGAGCTATAGAATAGCATGAAATTCACCCTAAAAAGAAACAAATGAGTGCCATAAATGACACTCATCATCTACCGTGTCGCGGCAATGTTTTTTTTTTAGGGTTTTTGTCTTTTTAGGGTTGTGTGTGTTCCCTCAGCTCATTTTCTCTATAAATACCCCCCTCCTTTCTACAATTTGGGCACCAAATCATTCTCTTTTCCTCTCTTCTACACCAAAAAAATCACTCTCTCTCTCTCTTTCTCTCTCTTTCATATTCTAAGCCTTAAACCTATCCTCCTGATTACACCATTCTTCCCTTAAGCACTCCAAGGAGTTTATACTTAAACAGAGGTTCCGTCCTTAAACCAAGGTGTGAAAGGTACAAATAACTGAGGGTTTGAACCCAATCAATTCTACATTAATTTCATTTATTTTCCGTTTGATTTATATTTTTTTTATTGAAGTTACTAAAAATTTATTCATGATGTAGCAATTTAAAGGAACGCACGGAATGTGAGTAATTAATTAATTTAATTGCTTATTTTATTTTAATAAAGCTAGTATCATGATTAGGTTATTTTATATTTTATTTGACGAACGTTATTATTGTTAAATTGCTTCCAATATTAATGTTTACTCTATTATTGTTATGATCACCATAGTACATGTTAAAAGGAATATGTAATTGAAAATCACGCCTAATAAGATAATTTGGACCATCGGTCTAGATTCCTTTTCAATCCTATTATTAATTCAAGTGATCACAAATATTTTGGAATTATGTGTTGCATTTATATTCAACCAATTTAGCCTAATAATAGTTTGAAGCAAATTGAATATTTTGTTTGTATACCTTTGAGATCGCAGGAATCACTTTTCACTATAAGAATCGAGTAGAGGCCAATACAGGCAAATGTGACTCTATGACTCACTTTGTACCATCATCCCCCATCCTCCTTTCGTTGTTCCGAATTATATGGAGTTAGTAATCTCATGGATTATGAATGGGGTGTAACCTTCACGGGTTAATCGTTGTTGCCTATCGTTGTCACTAATTCGCGGTTGCCTTCTATGATATGTGAACGGTTTACAAGGTCCTGAAAAACTTATTGGCGGCTCCCTACTTTCCTTGTTCCTAATCGTATATGTAAATTCCTACTTCCTAAGAGTGTCAAGAATATTCACAACATGCTACACGTAGGCGCACTTCGAACGACGCTTATAACTTGGCTACTCCACTGGGAGGATTCTTTGTTATTTATTGATTTGAGTGATCGGTACTTAATTAAGATGAGTGGTTAAGACCTGAAAAATTCTTGAAAATATTCCTGTGATTAAATTGACGTTTTTACATATGCATAAACGTTTTAACGTCGTATTTCAGTTCTTTCCCGTAGAAAAAATTGGATAACCTGGTCGTGAATGAAGAATATAGGGGCACTAGTCAGATTTCCTGACTGCCGCGCCACGAAAAAGCTTGTCGTGTCACGGTGCAAGACACCGTGACACTATGTCCAGCACCATGACACGATATATTCTTTCGTGTCGCAGAAGTCCTAAAATCCTTGCAGTTGCTTTATTTCTCTTCTCACAGTCAGCTTCCTTCGATTTTCTGAAAAAAAAAACGTGTGTGTTCTACATATGTCTTAGTCCCGGGGGATTTAAGTCTATCAACCCAAAAACACTCATGGCAATAAGGGTTCATCCGATATTTTAAATCCCCCCAAACCATGTAGTCGAGTTTGATTTCATCATGAACTCGCGGAGCCTCCCGTTGGCATACACCCTCAAGGGAGGCTGCCTTGCTAACGCGTCCAAACTCTTCACCATGGTACCCTTTTGACACCAACTAAAACCTGACCATAGTGGAACATAGAACTGAACCTTAAGTTGCGAATTATTCTTTGCATTATTATACCTACGTGTCCTATGTGTATATATTTGATCGTTTTGATCATAACCTTAACGATCTTCCTTTGTCTATGGTGGATCATTTTGTGACTACAAATTGCTAATGGACCATACTCACTTAATGATCAGTGCAATCTCTAAAATTGACAAAACAACTGGTAAAATCACGTAAAAACCTAGAGTTAATTACCGTGCCACGGCAAAAAACGCCGCGTCACAGCAATCAATACCGTGTCACGGCGTCCTGTACCGCGCCACGGTGCAGGTTTGCCATGTCACAACAGTTGCGCGGCGACACGGTGCCCAAGTTTAAGTCAAGTCAGCACCTATTTTGATCTTCCGTGCTAATATAGTTCGCGTGTCGGTCATTTTGGTTACAGTTCACATGTCTAGCCATTCGATCATACCACGAGTCTTATAATATCACTTAATCACTCACGAGTCAATTATAGTCCACACACATTCTTTATGTTCTGACTCGAGTCGTGCACCATGTTGTTTATGATCGAATATTAGATTCATGTACACTTTTTTTTCATCATGATAAAAAAAATGAATGGAGTTTTTTCTCACCTGTTTTCAAATGTCTATTGTTTCCCTTCCTTTCTTATGATGATCAGTGAGTTAAAAAATTAAGTGAATTGTATTATTTCACAATTCTTTGTCAAGGAGTAGGGGTAGATTAATACGGTTCGAGTCATTACCGCAACAATCTCTTAAATCCAACAGGCATTGAAAGAGAAATTTGCCACATGCACATTACTTATCACCTTTCAATGGCTCCTAAGAAGGATATTGAGAACATTAACAGGTCCATCGAGAAAATGTCTACCATGATACAAGCGCTCACTACCAAAGTCAACACAGTAGACCAAGACAATCAAAACAATGACATTATGGCTGCAATGGACAAGATCAAAGAGCAAATGAGTAAGATCTTTGAAGAAATCACCTATATGGAACAGCCTCCCACTCCTTTGGGTGTGAAACACAGGCTTCCTGAAAAGTTCTCCATTGTTGATAATCCAAAGTTCAAGCCTACTGACAACCAAATATTCCATTGAAGGCATTATCTACAAACATGGCTCTTAAGGGATTGGACGTAACACTCTTCCCTACAGTGTTCCCTCTCTCCTTAGAACATGCTTGCCAACAATGGTTTTATTCCCTAGATGCCAAGCGTAGTGCGAATTTGAAAGATGTCACCGAAAGTTTCATGAATCATTACAAGTGTAACATTCAAACTAAATCTTCTTAACGTGAACTATCTATTCTCAAACAAAAAGAGAATGAAGGCTTCACCGCTTATCTGAATAGGTGGAGGGAAACAACTTCACTCTTAGTAGATCCTTCCAAAGAAAGAGAGATGGTTTGTCTCTTTATTAAAAATATGACTCACAAGTATAGAGAACATCTCAAATTTCTTCCACTCAACACTTTTAAAGTTGTATACGACATCGGCATCAATATCGAGGATGAGCTAATAAAGACTGCTAGTAGTAACAATAATAACACTTCGAAAAACAAGAAGAATGACCATCCTTCTTCTTTGTCTTCTAAGCATGAAAATAATACCAACAATATAAGCCAAGTTGATGTCAATGAAATGTTATCTCTTGATGCTCCATTGCCCAAGAAAAGGAGAACTTACATTCCTTTAAGAATAACTTATAATGCGGCCTTTGACCGCCTTTACGGTCATGGCTTGCTCACACATATTGGACAATTTTAAGAGCCAAAACCTGAAGAAAGGAGCGCTAAGTGGAATCCCAATGCCCATGGCAAGTACCATCAAGGAAGGGGCCACACTACCGAGCAATGTTGGAATTTGTAGGACGTCATTCAAGACTTGGTGGATGCAAACAAACTTCTTGTCCCTCAAGGCGGCAAGAAGTAATGAACACAAGGCGCACAGCAGATCCTTCGTGCAAGATTTGATGATTTCTTTTTTTTCTTTTTTTTATCATTCATCTCCATTCCCCTATTCATTTCTAGCATAGTTTTTCCATTTTGAATTTCTATATGTTTCATGTGTTTCGTTCACCTTTTCCATTAATAAAATGAGCATATTTCCCTTACATCTTGATCATAGCATTTTTCATTCACTCATTCAAAAAAAAAAATAAAAGAAATAAAAAAAATTCAATTGTCGAACAGAACATAAGGTATTCCAATGATTTGAGGTACCTTTGCAACCCATTCATTCCCCATTAACCACTCAATCACATATCCATTTCTTCATCAACCACCTTGAGCCTCATCAAACAATTGGCCTTGTTTATTCAACCTACATTCACTTAACCCTGGGATGGTAAGGTGTGCAATTTGTGTAACATTAATAAAGCAAATTAAGAAGGAAAAAAATGTCTAAAGGCAAGAGTTCGTATGTCTTCAATATGAATACGTCTCAAATTGCGTCTCTCATTGAATGCTTAGTACCGTGCCTGAGAAACACAAATAATAAGTGAGTGATGGAACACATGATATGAGATTTCCTACATTGAATCAAAAGAAAAAAAATATATTCAAAACAAAAAATATATGAAAAATAAAACTTGCAAAGTCCAATACATAATTACATATCTTGGGGGGCTTTTCTCATGTCTTGAGCCTTTTACCCCTTTCTTCTTTCAACCATTAGCTTAACTACATTATAACCTTGGAAAGACCTCTTTGAGGCGTACATACACTTGTGAAAATTTTGGTTAGAGCTACGTTGGACCTGATTCCTAACGGATATTCATATGTATGACCGAGTCAAAGGATATCTCATGCTTATCCCTATCACCCTATCCATCTAGAGCTAGACTTGGGGGCTTGAACTCACATTATTTAGCCTAAAGAGTCACCATCTGGACTCTTCTCACATATATTTCCCTCACCATAGCCTTTGCAGCCTCACCTAATATCACTTTCACACACTTCTTTCACACATACATAGCCATATCATCTTTCCCTTAGGAACCTTTTATCGTGAAATCTTGTTTCCCTACTGCGCATGCTTCATCATCTTTCAAGACAACATTCATTCGAAGAAACGAAAATTTCACCAAATGCTCCTGAGTAATTTTTTATTCACCAAATACCCATTAAAACTTTTGAATTCACTAAATACTCCTAATTTTAAGAAAAATGTCACCAAATGCCCATAATGACTAACGACGGTTAACACCATTAGTCATTAATGACTAATATGCCACATGCCAGCTCCATGATCTAAGTTTATTCATCTATCGTGTCACTTGATGTAATTTTCATTAGCCTCCTGTCGTAAGAACATGCAGCATGCATACATTATTTTCAAGGCAAGAAATTCAATCCATACGATTCATTTTGTCTTGTTCAACGAGGAAATTCAAAACTTCTTCCCGTTTTCATATTTTTCTTTTTAGGGAAATTAAAAAAAAAATTAAAAATTTTCTCGTTGAGGAAGTTCGAAAATAATTGTTTAGTTTTCATGTCTTTCTTTTTTGGGAGAAAGTCGGTATCCTTCAATCTTCTCATGACGAAAATGACAAATTTTTTTTGCTTTTGCATTTTCGTGTTTGTGCACTCACTCACCCAATACACATATACACACAATCACAAGTCATACACATGTCATGTCATGTCATGTCTAGTCAAGCTTGGTCAAATCATTTGCTCAAGTCAATCATAGTGTATACGAGTCCCTTAGCAAATTTTATTTTTCAAGTCTCATCTACAGCCCACGTTCGGGGATAAGCGAACCATCTAAAGTTAACATTCGAGGACAAGCTAACCAATTACAGCCCACGTTCAGGGACAATCGAACCAACTACATCCCACGCCTGAGGACAAGCGGACCATCTACAACACATGTTCGGGGACAAGCAAACAATTTACAACCCACATTCAGGGACAATCGAACGAACTACAGCCCACTTTCGGGGACAATTCAACCACCATCATTTCATGGTGCAAGGTTCTTGATACATAGAGACTTTTAATCTTATTAGACAAGTTTTTCATCATGCATAGAAAATTTTCAGACATTGTCATCTCTTAAAGCGAAGAAGTCAGCGATTACATCATATGTTAATTTTCCTCAAGAATGCAAAGTATCTCAACCGGTGTATTTCTTTCATCAAGCATAGAAAATTGTCAGTCATTGTCATCTCTCAAAGCGAAGAAGTTAACGATTACATCATATGTCGATTTTCCTCAAGCATGCAAAGTATCTCAACCGGTGGGTTTCTTCAAGCATAGATAACCATCAATTCATACGTCGACTTTCCTGAAGCATGGAAAGTACCATCCGGTAGATTTCTTCAAACGTAGAAAGCTACAAAACTCATAAGTCGACTTTCCTCAAGCATGGTAAGTATCTCAATATTACGTCATCCGGTGGATTCCTTAAAGCATAGGTAGCTACCAAAATCATTTGTCACCGATACACTTGTGTCAAATAAGCAATCTATAATTTTATTCTTTTATCTGTGGAATGAACATTTTTCAGCAGGTATCGGCGTATAAAGAGTGATTTTGAATCGCAAAATGTCTTAAATCATTCTTCATCCTTATGAACTACTATGACTATTGTAGGGATTATTTCAAGTGTTAACCCCTAGCTTGAACCCCATTGTGATCATACACTAAAGCACGATGACGTCCAAAGAGAAAGAAGATAGAGCAAAAGATTCGCCAACAAGTTTTATAAGGAACTTGTAAACCGTTCACGAGGTGAAGGTTACACCCCTTAATGATCCAAGAGATCGTCAACTCCATAAGTTCTTGAACCAAATAGGGTTCGGGGATGAAGGTACAAATCCAACCTAAAAGAGATTGAACCTGCCCTAATAATAGGTCTCTACTTTATTATGATCGTATTCATGTGCGCGTTCTGACTAACATACAATCAATAGGTTTAACCCTAAACCTGCTTATCTATGTTAGTTGAATTTAATGCGCAATAAACTATTATTGGAGTTCACTTAAATTATAATCCTAATTAACCCTAAACAAGATTGTTAATTATCTTATTAAGCGTGATTACAAGTACAAATTCCCTTTAAACATGCGTAAAAGGTGTGATCAAGCAATAAATAATAAATAAATATAATCAAGCAACATAATAAAAAATAATAATAATCATGAATCATGTTAAAGAAAAATATTAATAGCAAGATCCTAGGCATGATACTAACAAGATTAATAACAAACCCTAGCATGTAACTAAGCATATAAATATCAAAGCTTTAATCCTAACATGATACTAATAATCATAAATATTAGGAAGAACATAAGAGGCATCATACTATTAATCATACTTGATATTAAAGTTACCCTAGACATGATGCTAGGAATCATAATAAAAACCTAAGCGTGATTTCTACATCATAATAATAATAAAACCATTAAATCACTTACTTGGATGCCTCGTACCTATTTCTAATAACAAAATACACGCGTTAGTAACTTCAAAAGAAAATAATAAACAACAATTAAATTAAATAATTGAAATAGAGAATTAGGACCAAACCCTCAGAAATTAAACCTTTCACGTCTAGGGCGAAGGCAACTTCGAATATGGCTAGGTGTTTCTAAATCTTGCGAATGCGAAATTTTGTATTTGAGAAAAGGCTAGTTTAGAAAAGAGAAAGAGAGAGTAATCATGAAAATCCTGATGAGAGTTGGTGAAAGAGAGAATTGGTGAATGAAAATGGAGTTTTTCAGAAGCTATTTATAGAGAAAATCAGCCAAAAAGATAAAACATCAAAAACAGAGTTCTGACGCACAAAACCAGGTTAGCGCCAAACACTGACGTTAGCGCCGGGCGCTAAGGCTAGCGCCAGGCGCCAAGCGTAGCGTCAGGCGCTACTGCTGGCGTTTGGCGCTGACTGAGTTTTTGACACGTTTTCTTAAAATCAGATTGAAGTTTCCGTACAGGAGGATAAAATCGTATTTTCCTCAAAAATGATCTTTTATTCTAATTAAAACTCTAAAAAGTCAACAAAAGTCAATTTATCAATGCTAATTAAATTAGGAATCAAAAGAACCTTCTAGAAGAATCTAGAAGACTAAAACCATTCCTAATTGCATTAGGAATGATAAATCCATATTAGGCCCTCCTCTAGATCATTGGGCCGCATATAAGGCTCAAACCAGGCCCAATTTGGTGATTTGGCCATAACTTCCTCAATATTCATCGGAATTGGGCTTATAATATATCGTTGGAAAGCTCTTTTCAAGCCATATCCAACTACACTACTATTGGGCCCACATCATGGACCAACCAAACTGGATTGACCGTTTTCTTAAAAAAGGTTTTCAAAAAAAGAGAGAAGAGAAAAGAAATTAAAACTATCCGCATCACTAAACTTTCCACACTTTCACTTCATTCGATTATGATTCGACGTGAAAGGTACTCATCACTAGGTTTGGTTTTGGGGAGACACAAATGGGTGTCTACAGAAGCCCCTACTTTGACTGAGTTTGGAGAAACGCAAGTTTCGAAAACAAAAGTCAAAGTAGCGATAGGGACGGAGAATGATTCAGAACGTTCTGCGATCCTAAATCACTCTTGTAACGCCGATACCTGCAAACTAGCGTTAGTCAAACAGATAAGAGAGTTAAGAAACGCGTATCTTGCACCGTCGAGCACACGTCTCTGGAGTAACCAATTTGTTGTCGCTTTACTGTTTTGATGACCTCCTGCCAAGAGAATGTCATCTCGCTTGAAAACCGCTACGCTTGTAACTGCTTCCAATCTCCGCTATGATAATATTCCACAAACCAGGGAACACTATCGAAGATTGCTTCTCTTGAAACAATCCTCTTTCGCTTTGTCACCATCTTCCACATCTTACGGAACACGATCGAAGACAACTTCGCATGAAATCATCTTCAGTTATTTCTGACAACTTTCCATAATCTAGGGAACGCTGCCGAAGATATCCTCGCTTGAGGTTGTTGTGATAATTTTCCAAACGAAATTACCAAAGATCTCCTCTTGTCGATCTCTAAAAGAAAGCTCGCTTGAACTTTGCTTCCGCTATGCCTGTACGTCGGCGCTTTTGCTGCTTTGAACCTGTATGTCGGTGCCTTTTGCGGAATTAATGAACCAATATGTCAGTTTCTTTTGCGAATGAACCAGTATGTTGGTGCCTTTGCAATGATCCAATGCTTAGGCGCTTTAAGCCAAGTGAGACGATCTTTCATCAGGTCGATCACTTTATGTAATCAAGCCGATCACTAAAAATCGTGTCAAGTTGCTTAGAGGGGCTAATTGGTGTACCAAGGAACCCAAAATATATTGCATAAGGTTAGAACAACCATACTGAGTAACTGAAAATTCTGTCGCCGCTGAAAGAACATCAACGCCATTATTTGGTTGTAGCGCCAGACGCTGGAGCTAGCGTCAGGCGCTAAAGCCTATCGACTGAGGCCAAGGTCTGACGCTTGGCGCTAGAGTTGGGTTTTCCTTAAATACCCTTCTCTTCTTCATTTTCGCTGCTGCTCTTCGCGTTTCGGCTTCGAGAATTCTCAGAACTTCATTTAAGTCGTTCTTGCTCGTTTCTCAAACAAATTCGCTCAAATTTGTTGCAAATCAAAGCTCATTCCATCCATTTTCCCGATCTATGTAATTTTTCTTCAAACTCACACCGGTTTTAATTATTTTTGCATGTTTTTATTCACGAGTTTCTTAAAAATTCAAAATTTAGAATGCTTAACTCTCTTTATTTATCAAATTTTATGCCATAAAATTGCTTGATTATGTTTTTATATTGCCTTGGGAGTAATTTGAGACTTGTTTAACTCAATTTAGTGAAGAAATGAACAAATTGCCATTGTTGAACCTCTTAAGGTCGGGAATACAATGTGGCTTGTTCTTGATGTTTTTGCTAGCAATTCTTGTCCAATTTGACACAATAATCACTATAGTATTTCAAGAAATTGTTTTATTGCTTGAAAAATGTCGTTATGCTCAATTTGAATTTGTGCTCTGTTTTAGTACTACGTACTCTGTTTTTTGCGAACATAGTATCATACGTCTAGGCGAACCTTAGATACTATAGAACCTTAATTTATGATAATTCTGCATAATGTAGCATGGCTAGACAACAAGATTCTGGTTCACGGTTCCGAGATGTTCGACGGGAGCATGAGCCCGTAGAGGACGATACTGAACCGTCCACTTCGCTTGTTCGACTCCCTGTGTGGGATGAGCGGACCTTGTACTTTTCTCCTGTCCATCACATATCTGAGAGGGTGAGGCGGGGCATCACAGTTGGGAGGACGCGCTGTCATGGTTCCGACTGTGACGGCTTGGGCGATCTGTACAAGATGTACATCGCTAGAGATGATCAGACGAGACTTCTATGGGAGTCTTGCGGTCTTGTTCCGCTGTTCGAAACCTCCGAGGCAATGTTTGCCTCTAGCGCGGGTGACCATGTAGTTCGTGCTCTGGTGGAGTTCTTTTGGGACACCACCAACACTTTCCACTTTCCCTAGGGTGAGATGATGGTAACTCCTACCAACTTCTGTCTCATCACAGGACTGGAGTTTAGCTCCGTGCCACTGCCGTTCGACAGCGAGATTGACGTCTTTTCCCCCGAGGTCAAGGAGTTGTTGGGTCCGATTGCTATTCGGGCTCGAGTTGAGGTAGAGTCGACTCAGTTCAGCGCTAGGGGGATTCGCCGCTCGACTCTAGCAACGGCTTTTAACGATGGTGCGACTACATGAAAGCACCGGGTGCGCATCTTTGCACTAATCTTGCTATCAGAGAAGTTCCTTCCAGCCGTCCGCGATCTACACCGGATTAGGACTTATGATTGGGCCAGCTTGGCCTATGCTGATTTCATTCGAGCGTTGCGGGACTCGTGTCGACATCGGTCCTTTTGGTTGAATGTTGCTTTGTCCGGCTTTTGGAGGGTTGTAGAGGTATCCTTTATTCCCTATAAAATTTAGCTCTACATTTTAGGTAGCATTTACTGATAACTTTAAATTTTTGTAGATCTGGTTCTATGAGTACTTCCCCTCAGCTGCGCCGGCGAGAATTTCGCCGCTCAAGCTTCCAGTTAGCGCTTCCTGGGGCAGCCACCGTGTGGGGATGTCCACTGTATATGTCCGAGATTGGATCATCTCGGTATGATTCTTTTCTTATTTGACATTTTGTGATGCCTTAGATAGACTCTTGCCTGATTGACGCTCTTTGCAGGAGCCAGAGGTGTTGTACCGACCGTGGGTCGACCTGGCAGTCCCTAGGTTAGCCGCACAGTATTCTGCTGAGCGTCGCTATTTCTTAGGGACCTATGGAGCGGTTTTGTACCTTGGAGAGAGGGTTGTTATTCAGCATTCCTCCGATACCTTTGTCGTTCCTGCTCCTCCACCACGTCACATGTTTAACGCCACGAGATTGGTGAACATGTTAGAGGGAGCTGGTACCCCTTGGAGACCTTACACGATCCCTGGGCGATGCTATGTAGAGGAGCTACTGCCGTTGTTAGCTCTAGTTCCTGTATCTGCTGAGGATGTGGCGGGACGATTTTTCTGCTTTTACCTTAAGTTAAGTAGCCCCCAAGTAATGCTTTAGTAATTTTGTTTTGCGTTGTCAAGATGATGCTGCTGAGTTCGTGCCACCCTGTATGTCTATCCATTATCAGGGGACATATGGGCCGATTGAGGAGATGATTCCTCCGGCTCTTAAGGACGAGCACTTTGTGGAGCGGTCGATTCCTCGCCACCAGACTCGGGTAAGCTTGTTTATTTACAACTTTTTTCCATATATGTTATGCATGTTTACTGACTTATTTCTTCGACAATTCTCACACGAGGTGGTTTCGACGATGGCACGATGCATATATGCCTTCCGGAGCCAGCTTGTCCGGATGAGGAACGTCGCTACCTGCCATCGGGACGACGCCGTTCAAGAGGTAGTCTTCCCTTCTTATGTTTTTGTATTAGCGCTTCCATTTTTCCTATTTCTGATTTTAATTTCTTCTCGTACCCGCACGAGACCTGAGGTGCGGAGGGATCAGGCGAGGTCTAGCTCGAGACGTCGCCGCACTACTTTGGGAGGTCGGGGTGGTCGTTCTAAGGCTGTTCGTACAGAGGCGGCAGAGGGCTCAGGTTCTTCCTCTGATGGTGCACATGCTGCGCCGATAGGCCAGGGAGAGGCTACCCCGGCTCTTAGAGGTGGTGGGATGTACGAGGTTGACTCGTCATCGCAGCAGCCTCCGCAGCCTCAGCCTCAGGTTGATCTTGGGTGGACGGGTCCCATGTTGAGCTTTCCTCCTCCCGCGGAGACTGGAGCTGATGCTGGAGCTGGAGTCGGAGCTGGTGGAGAGGTTACTCCTCGTACGGCGTAGTTTTTATGCGATGATGGGTATACGTCCCCCGGCACCGTAGCTTATTCCTGTGCTTTTAATTATTTATTTTGACTTTGTATAGAACTTTGCCTTAGACTCATTTTTTAGACATGCTTTGTATATACATACTATTATGAGTTTTTTTTTTTATAATGTTTTTTTTTTATTATTTTTTGGATGTTTTGTGTGCAAGGAAATATGAAATAATTTTGCGCAAAAATTCTGTCATTTTTATTATTGATGGAGGGTATCCGACTTTCTCCCCTAAAAAGACAAAAATGAAAAATGGAAAAGTCAAATAAAATATTGGATGTATAAAAACTTGGAAATTATTCTACATAAAATCCAAAAAATAATATATTTAATATAATAGCTATATTAATTGAATATTTAAAAAGAAAATAAGGAAGACGTAAAGTCATTAGCAGACTCAAATTAATTCGAAAATGCGGTTTTGTAGAAAGCGCGTACGATGAGGCATATTAGCGCCAGTTGGTGCCACGCGTTTTGGTGTAACGCCAGGAGCTACACTTAGCGTTTGGCACCAGGCTCTGGCGTCAGGCGCCAAGAGTTGGCGTCAGGAGCTAAAGTGCGCTGACCACGAATCCTTTCCAGATTAAAACTGCTTCGATTTTGTGCATAAATAGCCCCCTGCCCAGCCGATTCTCTACATAATTTCAGCAAAAAAACATATTTCTTAGCTTTTAGAAAAATAACATCATGTCTCTAGTCACCAAGAGTTTAACCAACTACAACCATGAATTGTGTCGGTCTCTTAATGCCAGAGAAAGAAAAGAATTAGATGTGTTTCACTTGGGGGGTATTTATGGTATCAAAGGGGTAGATCTTGACTCATATTTTATTCATACTGCTCTAGAATATTGGGATGTAGATACCCATTGCTTTAGAATAGGGTATGATGAAATTAGCCCTTTGCCGGAAGAATTTGGTGCTATTTTAGGTTTCCCTGCAATAGATCTTGTAGTAATCCCTAGAATAGATGCATATTATTATGAGGATTCTGAACGCTTCTTCAATTTAAAAGACAGGGATCTATCAAAAATAGTGGATGGTTACATAGTTAATTTGAAAGAATTTGCTCGCCATTATTTTGATAGACCTTATTCTGAATCTTTCCATGTTTATTGAAGAAGGGCTTTTTTGTTTTATATGCTTAATCAATTTTTTCTTACTAGTGGTAAAAATAATGAGGGTGAATCAATTATAACCACTGTATTAGAATTAATTGAATCAGGGAGAAATCCAATGCCTTTAATAGTTGGAGAGACTATGCTTAGTCTTGATGAATTAAAGAGGAATCCAAAAGCACCTTTTCGGGGCTCTCCAATTTTATTACAGGTAGAAAAAAAATATTTTTAATTACAGAAATCAAAAATATATTTTTGTATAGTAATAATACTTTTTTTGCATTGCAATTTTTTTTTAGATGTGGCTAATGGAAAGACTGGAGTTAATTAGCCCTCTAAAAAACATAGAGAAACTCCAAATTGCTTCGTGAGGAGGAAGAAACGCTTCTCTAAGCTGGGGTGCCATGAATGAAAGAAGGTCTTCGAATCTTACAATTTTGCCATCAAGTGGGTCATCCCTTGGTGGAAAATAGAAAGGAAGTTTTGTGTCAACAAGCAACAATTCTGCCGTCTTCCGAGCTTGTCCCGTATGTCTTTTTATTATCCCTGCAGGGTAAAAAGACTATACGGCCTACTTCAGACTATTCCTTCCGGAGATCTTCATCGTCCCTACGATTTACCTGTCTCTCGGGAAGTAGACAAGTTTGATGCTTACTGGAGCGCTAGACCTTTATGGGAGGTAATTACCCAAAAGGTTCCTCGTTCCTTGCCCAATGATGTGAAAAAGTGGCTCCTGAAGAAACCTTCAAAGAACTTGAAGAAAACTCAGGGTAAAACTGATGTGAAGAGCCGTCTAGGTGACAAGGTGATTCCTGTTAAGGAACTCTTAGGTGAAAGAGTTGAGTTCAAAACACCTATAATGCCTAGGAAGAAGAGTAATGCAAAAGATAAAGGAAAAAGGAAAGCTGACACCACAGAAAAGAAAGCTTGGGTAGAAAAGAAGCATGCAGTCCTAGCTGAGGGGGAAACTAACTATTTACTCCAAGATTGAATGTAGGTCCTCTAAATGATGCCTACTAGCTAAGGTTATGGATGAGGAGGAAGAAGCAGACAAAAATTGGAAAAGGTCTAAGAAAGAGAAAGAAGATTAAGAGCATTGCTTAATTTCCAATTATTAGACTTAGCTTATTTTTTATTTATTTATTTAAAGTTAATTTATTTAAGATTTATTTAAATTCCATCAATAATGTGATTTATTTTATTAATGAAATTCCATCTTTTAATCAAATTATTTACTTTAAATTTATTTTATTAAACCAATGAAAACTGAAAACTTAATTTTCCAGAAATTCTTTCGAGTACGGAAGTCGAAAATTACCCGGAAAACACCGAAATATTCCCAGAATGTTAACTGTAAATTGGCGTCACCGATCTTAGACTGGCGCCGGTTGCGGCAGTCTGGCGTCAGGCGACGGACACCATCGTCTGGCGCTAACAATCATCGTCTGGCGCCAGAATATTTTCTGTGACGCCGATGTTCCGTCGATATTCTGTCGAATTTTTAATTAATTCTGGGATGCGATATTTTTAATAAATAAAGTGGTCACACCCGTAAAGGGTTGCCTACGTGTCATGTCTTAAGGAATCAGGCCAAACGTAGCTCTCTTGAGTATCCTACTCAAGTAATTATTGGTAGTATTTCTTAAGTTGGTCAAGATTTGTCATATTCGAGAACTCATTGCCATCCATATCAGTTAATTTTGCTGCACCTCCTGACGTGATTTTTTTTTGACAATGTAAGGTCTAGACCAGTTAGGTCTAAATTTTCCCCTTGGATCCAAAACATTTTTCCTTAATGCGTTTAACACCAAATCTCCTACTTTGATCTTTCTTGTCTTGACCTTCTTTTTAAAATGCCTTATCATACGAGTTTGATAACACTGAGTGTGATTTAGAGCTTCTTGTCGTTTTTCATCGAGTAGAATTAACTCTTCATATCTTGCTCTAGTCCATTCAACTTCATGGAGTTTTCTCTCTAGCGCGATGTGTAGAGATGGAATCTCTAGTTCAACAGGTTGTACGGCATCCATTCAATAAACCAAGGAAAATGGCGTATTCCCTAATGATGTGCGAATTGACGTGCGATAACCCCACAATGCGAAGTGAAGTTTGTCAGGCCAATCCCTATAATTTTCCGTCATTTTCTTGATGATAGTTTTTAGATTCTTATTAGCTGCCTCGACTGCTCCATTTGCTTGAGGCCTATGAGGGGAAGAATGATGATGTTGAATGCCATATTTTTGAAGCAATTCTTCACATTCGGCTTGAAAGCGAGTTCCATTGTTACTGATCATTTCATGTGGAACTTCGTATCGACAAATAATATTTCTCTCGATAAAGAGTGCTACATGTTTTGAAGTGAGTTTAGCGTATGATTGCGCTTCAACCCACTTTGTGAAGTAATCAATTGCAACTAGGATATATTCGTGGCCTCCTGTTCCTAGGGGAGTGATTTTGACAATGATGTCAATTCCCCATGTAGAGAACGGCCATGGCGACGTGTAGGTGTAGATCAAGGATGGAGGAACATGTTGTAAATTGGCTTAAATTTGGCACTTAGGGCATCTTTTTACATATTAATGACAATCCCTATTCATTGTAGTCCAATAATATCCTTCTCGCATTATCTTCTGGACTAACATTTTTCCATTTATGTGAGTGCGAAAAGTTCCTTCGTGGACTATCCTCATTGCTCTTTGGGAATCCTTTCTTCCTACACATAAGAGAGCTCGACCCTTAGGTACCCTTTTATGTAGCTCATTGTCTATGAGCACATAATTGGGAAGCCAAGAGTCTTAAAGCTCGTTTTGCTCTCTTGTCAACATGGGGAGGGTATTCTCCTTTGGTGACATAATTGAGTATATCCGTGTACCACGGTTCTTCTTCTTCTCCGTCTTTGTCTTGGACTACTTCATCATCTTCTATAGCCTGGATGTATGCTAGTTTGTGCCTTTTTTCTATAGTTGGAGGCATTTGCTCGATTTCCGTGGGAATCCTAACCATCGAGGCTAGTCTTGCCAAGGCATCAACAAATTGATTTCCTTCTCTAGGTAGATATGTGTATTCTACCTTCTCTAACTGATTAGTAAAAGTTTCCAAATAGGTTTGGTAATGGGCTAGACTTTCGCTCCTTACTTTCCACCTTTTGGATATTTGATTGATGATTAATGAACAGTCTCCGAATATCCGTAATTTTTTTACTCCCAATGCCAAAGTTGTTTCAAGGCCTACCATGCATGCTTCGTATTCAGCAGCGTTGTTGGTAACGTCGAAATCAAGCTTTATGGAGATTGGGACATGCTCTTCTTTAGGAGATACTAGCAATACTCCAACGCCACATCCCTTTAGGTTTGAGGCTCCGTCGAAGTATAAGGTCCAAGTATCATCTTCAGTAACCATTAAGTCTTCATCTAGAAATTCATTGTCTTGTATCGGCGTCGAGTCTTCTATTGGAAAGTCCGCTAGAAAGTCTGACACCACAGATCCTTTGATAGATTTTTGTGGCATAAACCTCACATCAAACTAGGTTAAATTGACTATCCATCTCGATATGCGTCCATTGAGTGTAGATTTCTCTAATAGATTCTTGAGTGGATCTAATCAGGAGAACACAAAGACGGTATGCACTAGCATGTAATGTCTTAGCTTGGTTGTGGCCTACACCAAGGCGAGGCACAATTTCTTGAGTGGTGTATATCGTTCTTCATATTCAAGCATTTTCTTGCTTAGATAGTAGATTGCATTTTCTTTGCCTTCTACTTCTTGTGCTAGCATAGCTCCCATTGTCTATTTGGCAACTGTTAAATACAACCTAAGAGGTATTCCGGGAAGTGCTGGTGCTAATACGGGAGGATTTGCGAGATAGGCTTTGATCTTTTCAAAGGCTTTTTAACACTCGTCATTCCATATTAATGGTACATTCTTCTTAAGCTTCTTAAAGATTGGTTCACATATCGTTGTCAATTTTGATACAAACCTACTTATGTATTGCAACCGGCCAATAAATCCTCGAATCTGTTTCTCAGTTTTAGGCGGTGGCATTGACATGATTGGTTTGATATTGGTTGGGTCTATCTCTATTCCATTAGAGCTTATGACATAAACCAAAAGCTTGCCTGAGGTGACTCCAAAAGCACACTTGGATGGGTTCAACCTCATATTGTATTTTCTTAACTTTTCGGAAAATTTTCTTAAGGCTACTTGATGGCCTGGTCGGTCTTTTGATTTTACAATCATGTCCTCGACATATACTTCGACTTCTTTATGCATCATGTCATGGAGTAAGGCAGTCGCTGCACGTTGGTAAGTGGCACCCGCGTTTTTTAACCCGAATGGCATTATCGTGTAGCAGTAAGTGCCCCATAGTGTTATGAAGGTCGTTTTTTCCATATCTTCTTCTGCCATGAGAATCTGATTATAACCTGCATATCCCTCCATGAACGAGAGAAGTGCGTGATTTGCGTGTTATCTACCAGAATATCGATGTGTGGTAAAGGGAAGTCATCCTTTGGACTTGCCTTATTTAGATATCGATAGTCGACACACATTCTTACCCTTCAATCTTTTTTCGAAACTGGGACGACGTTGGCGACCCATTCGGGGTATTTAGATACCTTGATGAAACCTGCAGTTATTTGTTTTTGGACTTCTTCTTTTATTTTAAGAGCTACGTCGGGTTTCATTCGACGTAACTTTTATTTTATAGGTTTCATTCCCAGAATTAGTGGTATAGTGTGTTGAGATATTTCTCTATTAATGCTTTGCATATCTTCGTATGACCAAGCAAATACATCGATAAATTCTTTAAGTAAGTAAATTAAATCGGTTCTTTCTTGTTAATTAAGTGTTAGTCCGATTTCAACTTCTCTTTTATTGGTTGAATCATTTGAGATATCAACCATCTCAGTTTCTTCAATTACCGATGTTTTCTTTTCGAGTATTTTCATTGCTTTAATAAGTTCTTTGTCTTTTTCATTGTTAGTTAAGCAATGCTCGTCATCTTGGGTTAGAGAAGAACAAAAGAAGTAAGGAGAATAAGATATATTATTGTACTCTGAGATCATTACATCAAAGAGTAATATGTCCTCAGGGACTTGATCACTAACTATTCTAGGAGAAGGGATAGAAGGGGAAGGTGCTACTACTAAAGACCTAGACGACTCTATAAGGAGAGACTCTAAATCAGATGACTCTTCAAACATTGGTCCTTGCTTTGTCGTGATGGATATCTTTCTTCCACTTGGAGTAGTATTAATAGGTTTGATGAGAGAAGAGGGGTCGACCTCGTTTTCTTCATCAGAAATAGCCAAGGAATGAGCGAGAGGCGCATTATCAATACTTGGCTTCTTACTGGCAGGGGGCAATGGCAGCTTGTTGTTGTCAATTAAGTCTTGGATAGCTTCTTTAAGCTTCCAATAGTTCTCGATGAGATGGCCCCAACCTTGATGATACTTGCAGTGTGCCGGGGACTAAGGCGTTCATTAGTTTGTGTTGATTAGATTAGCTAGGTTCTTGTATAAAATTTGATTTTTGTTTGCTTTTCTTTGTTCTTTGTATAAAAATGGCATGCTTATCTTTTCCTCAATTTGATGGTGAACCCTTCTATGCTTACTTTAAAAGACTAGATGGTTTTCTTATTTACCATGGGTAATCTCTTAGTGATGCTTGTGGTATAGCTTATTGGGGCATGAATGAGTATACTAAGGGAATGGTTGAGGACATGAATAATAGTAGATTTTGTCATTTTTCTATGCATGATGCTTGGGATTTCTTCACATGGTTTTCTAGGGATTCTTTTGATAGAGAATCGCATGTTTCTTGCTTTGACTCTCAATGCCAAGATTCTTTTAATTTTTGCATGAATTCTCTTGATACTTCTTATGTGCCTTGTGATAATCCAAGTATGCAAATTGACACCTTTCCCCCTTATGCTCATTTTGATGAGGTTTTTGCTAATTTTGATGATGTGCAATTTGAGTTTGATCATGAACCTCAACCCAATAACATTGATGCCCAAATTCTTTCTCAAATGCAATATCTCACCTAACAACTCCAAGAGCTTCAAGAGGAACAAAAATTGAGAGAAGTGAGGCTTGCCCAAGTGATGAGGGCTTTGGTTGATGTAAATGGATGTGAGGCACCTCATTTGGAGTGTGAGAGTGTTTTTGAGAATGATGTGGGCCAAGGGTGTGAAGGTGAGGGGAGATTTTCTTGTGATGAGAGGATTTTTGAGGATTTTGATCCTTTTCATTCCCCATTTGAGCTTGAATGCCATCCTTCCCCTTATTCACCCCCTTTGAGAGCTTCCCATGGTGAGGATGTGAGTGAGCCATCTTCATGTTTGAATGAGGGAGTTCATGAGGATGATGATGATGATTTTGAGCAATCAAGAGAGATTGAGAGTCCCTTGAGTGATGGTGGAAGAGTTGTGAATGAAGAAAATGTCGATTTTGAGGTTTCCAACCCCCTTCCCCATCTTGATGAGTCTACCTTACATGTTTGTGACCCTTCTATCCATGAGTCTTTGGACTCATTTGAGGTTATGGCTAGTATGTTCATTAAAGGTGTAACAAATCACTATAGCCTTATGAGAGAGTTCATTGGCAATGCCTCATGGGAAAGGGATGAGTTTTAGAGAAACCTTTATCCTTTCATGCATGGTTTAGAGACTCTAGGCTTTAAGGATCTTGAGGGAGTTGTTGTTCATTGTTGTGATAGAGAGGAGGATGAGGTTGTTTCTATTGGAGAGTTTTTGTTTAAGGGAGATGTTAGTCATGAGTGTTCTTTTGAGGATTATATGATTGATTTTCATGCCCTCATTGGTGATGTGAGGCTTTGTGAGACCATTGTTTCTCCTCCCCTTCCTCATGTCCCTTTCTCAAGGAAATTTAACCACATCTCCTACTATCCCATGTTCCTCCCTTCTTTTGTTAAAGAGCCTATTGAGGACCTTCTCTTGTTTGATGAGACTCTTCCTCTTCATCCCCCTATTATTGAGGAAATGGGTGATTGTGCCACCCAAAAAGATTTTGAGGAGGTTTTGCCTTTTTATTCTATTCCTTATTTCTCTTCTTCTTTCTCTTCTTATTTTCTTCATTTTTCTTTTGATTTTTCTTCTTTCTTTTGGCATCTTCCTCCTCACTTACGTGCAATAATCTTGTTGCACGTCCTCCTTCCTTCATTTGCCTACTTGTTATCCTATGAAATGTGTAGTAGTGCATTTGATAAGCTCTTGCGTTCGTTGCAATATTACTTACTAGAGCGGTCTCGCTTGGACGTTAAACAAGCCTTTCTCGGGAAGTAACCCGAGGTTTTTATTGCTTTCATTTTCTTTTCTTTTTAGATTAGATTTTCTCGCATGGAAATGTTTGTGTGCCTTTTGTTAGCTAGGTACATGACTTGATATACTCTTATGCATTGGTTTGGATCAAGAAACAAGGAAGTTTAACTCCTATTTTTGCTAGCATATGGAAATCGAGATTCAATTCATGAGGAAATCAGCTTTGAAAGGTTAAATTGGGTCATTTGCGGGCATTTACACCCACCTATATCCGGTAATATCTTTCTTAGCTCTTTCTCTAATGGTTGGTGACTCGTTGGACGTGTGTTGGTTTGTTGGATTGATTTCTTTCTTTTCCCCTTCCATGGATTATTTGGTTTATGTTTGAGTATATTGTCTCATTCAAGCTTGGGGGAGGGTATTCTCTCATGTTTGGTGGGATGTTGATTCATTTATGCCATACACTTGAGTATATGCATTTCCATGTCTTTTCTTATATTTTGAAAAATCTAAAAGGATTTTTGTTTACTTTCAAGGTAATTCTGGCAAAATGTGTTTTGTTTGTTCTTATTTTGGACATTTTGTTTTGGGAATTGCATTCTTGAATGTTTTTCTTCCTAAGTGGTAAATGTGTGCACGGTTTGAGAGTGTCATTGGTTGACTCTAGGATACTATATGCTAAGGTAGTCGGTTAAGAACTTTTAGGGGTCCATGAAGCCTTAGTTCACGGGAATGTGGTAAAATGGAGTTGCTCTCTATAGTGGATTTGAAACCCTTGGTTGGTATTTGTTTGGTTATAATCCCTTGTGATCTTCATTTGTTCTAGCCTTCATCACCTTGACTATGCATGTTTTAATCCTTGTTTTGACCTCTAGCTCCCAAGATCGTGACCGAGCCTCTCTAGGGGAGGAAAAGGGGACCTTTTCTCATTTTTCTTTATGTTCTTTTTATTTTGTTACAAATTTGGTTTTCTATTTTGCATCGACCTACTTATTAACCAATTTGAGCCTAATGTTTCCCGCTCTTGTATAAACCGCATTACAAACCCAATGGCCTATGTTTACCAACCCTTTTAGTTAGTGAAGCATTGGCATGTGAGGTTTGAGTTTTGAGAGTGTTAATCATGAGCAAGAAAACTTGTGAATTGGTTTAAGTAAGGTCTTGAAAGTTGAGCTTGAAAAGAAAATGCAAAAAGTTTGAGAAGAAAGATGCAATTCAAGAAAATCAAATGAAGTTTCAAGAAAAAGCCGTCCATAGTTGAAAAAAAGCCAAGGACACCAAATAAGAGCTTGAAAAAAAAAATTGAAGAAGAAACAAAAATCAGAAAAATATTTTAGTTTGATTTCGTTTTCTTCCCTAGTTTAAGCATTGAGGACAATGCTTCGTTCAAGCTTGGGGGGGAGCGTTACTTCGGTTTTTGTATATATTGTGTTAGTGTTTAATAAGCTTGGGGGAGATGACATTATTGGTATTATTGTTTGATATTTTGTGATTTCTTGAGTTTGTTTTTGAGAGTAGGCCACTCTTTTGCTTCACTTAGGAAATATCACCAAAATTTTCAAATTTTTACCCCGCCTTAACCCTTAGCCTCACGTTACAACTTAATAAAAGACCCTTAGACTTTAGTGGGGTTGGGTCAAAGAACGGTGAAGGGAGATAGACTTCAAACCTATGGAGAGAGTATGCATAGTTGAGATAACGGGATTACCTTCTCAAAGTTTTTCATTTCTATACTTTTTTCCGGTTCCTTCGTGGAATCATGAGAAGCTAGCTTAAGGGTTGATTTGAAGCTAGTGGAGAGAACGCGGCCCGATTTGTTGGGGCTAGGGTGGATTGTGTCCCCATTAGTTCTCTACGCTTAGCATATGTTATGTTTCATTCAACCATTGACATCTTGAAACGTGCATACATTTGTCTATTTAGAAAGGTTTGCATTCATTGGTGTTTGTTCCTATCTCTTGTCCAAATATGAACTTTGTGTTTTCTTTCTCTTTTTATGTTTCTTATTCTTTTCTTTTTATTGCCTTGCCTTGGTTGTTGTTTAGAATTGTGGGTTAAACTCTTAGGACACACTCACGAGAGCACACTCGTCCTCTAGGGCGATCTAGGGGTTTAAAGGGCTTGTCTTTAGTTGCTAAAATTGATCGTGATTCCTACGAAAGTGAGTTAGTGTACATTCTTGTCTCCTTTAGTGTCTTAGATTTGCTTGAATAAATCATTCTCCTTCTCTCGTGTTTCATGTTAATTTGCTCGAGGACGAGCAAAAGTTTAGCTTGGGGGAGTTTGATAAGTGACTTTTATGTCACTTTTAGGGTGTTTATTGAGTCGTTTTCCGGCTTATTTTCCAATAATTTAACCCTATTTGTCCTTTATTTCTTTTATTTGCTTATTCTCGTCTTTTATCTTTATTTTGAGTATTTTAGTAGTTTTTATTAGTTTTTAGTTTATTTTGGTAGTTTTAGTTAATAATTTCCGTCTTCTCTCATTTTATTTATTTTCTTTTAGTTTCTAGTTTGTTTTATTTTATTTTATTTTATTTTATTTTATTTCATTTAATTTTATTATTTCTTTAGTTTTAGCATTTTATTTTACTTTATTTATCTTATTTTATTTTACTTTATTTTTCTTATTTTATTTTATTTTATTTTATCTTCCAATTCACCCTCGTGTTTTTGGTTGTAGGTGTTCTGGGTTTCAAAGTCATATTCGCGTTCGGAGGTCCAAGGTTCGAGGCACAATGCACAAGCACCACTACTGCCCTCTTGCTATCACCTTAACCATCACCACCCATTTTCTTAACCTCCACCACACACACACACGCCACTCAAGGCAGCAACCACTTCAATCCCCTGTTTTCCCTCTCCTCTTCTCAATTTTACGCCCTTCACCAAACCACCTGAACCACCAACAACAACCAGCCGCTGCAAACACACCTCCAATCACCACCACACAAACCACCAACCAACTCCCCTGCTCCCTCAATTGCACCTCACGCAACAACAAAATCACCAAACAACACCAACAGCCAACACCTTCAGCCGCAACCATTCCGCCAGCATCACCACCAATTCTCTCCTGCTCCCTCACGCAAAACAGCCCAACAAAAACAACTAGTAGCGCCACCCAAAACCCGCACCAGCCATGCCTCCTTCACCAATTCGCACCAATTAAACCACCAAGACCACCGTCAGCCACCTCCAATCAACAACAACCACCCAAATCACCACCAAATTACTCACCTCATAGTCGTGCAACTTACAACACCCAAACTCACCATCTCAAACCTCAAACGCGGGCGCACAACCCTGTCAAAAAGTGTGCAATTGGAATCCAAAATCATAGTCGATGAATTAGCTTTGCGCGACTTGTTGTGCGGCTTCCGTGCCGGCGCGCAATTGTGGGTCAATCACGAGCTTTTCACGTGATTTTTATGAACATCGGACGGCCACGATTCCTTCAATTAATCCAAAGGCTGCGATTTGGTGATGCTAGATGATGATAATGTTGGTGAACGGTGATTATGAGGATCGTTTAACTAATTGATATGGTCAATGGGAGCTGCCACGAAGAGAAAGGGAGAGGATGAGGGTGGTCTGGTGGGGGATTTCGTGGGTTTGGACGGAAATTGTGGGTTTTGGGGTTTGTTTTCTTTTTTTTTTTTCTTTTCATTTTCTTTTATTTTATTTGATTGTAGTTTTGTTTTTATTGGCTTTTTGTTTAGTTAATTTATTTGTTTTATTTAGTTTTATTTCTTTTTAGTTTCTTTGTTTTATTTTATTTTTTATTTTAGCTTGTATTATAAATACCCTCTTTGGGGTTGTTTTAGAAAAACTATCAATCAACATTTTATTTTAGATAGATTAGATTAATTTAGCCTTTATTTTCTCTCTCTTAGGGTTAGTTTAGGAGTAGTGTAGAGAGAGAAAGCTTGGATTTCCATGGAGTTTTTGAGAGGTTGAAGAAGCAACTTTGTGGAACTTCTACTCATCTATTCAATGAGCATTTTCTAACTTTCTCTCATCTTTATTTCTTGCTTAATTCTTAGTTTTTGCTTTTTGTTTATTGATTTGAGTAGATTAATTAGTTTATTTGTTTAATCTTGTTTTTATTCTTATTTTACCTTGTTTTCCATGTCTTTCTTCATTATGTTAGCTTAGATTTTGTTCTAGGGAAATGGATGAAGGTTATGTTAATAAATTGAATGATTGATTTTGATTAGTATGGAATCGTTTCTTGATTATTGTGTATGGATGATGCTTTTATGGATTAGAATCCTTCTAGCTAATTGATTCTATGTTCTTAATTGTGCTTTCAATCGATTGTGTGAGAGTGAGTTAGTTGAGAGCCCTAATTTCTTCCATACCTTTGCTAGGCTAGTTGCACGAGAGTGAATTAGTTTAGTAGGATAATTAACATGTTTAATTGTGCGAAAGTGAGTTAAATGTGTTGATTGTTCCTAATCAAGGTCATTTTCATCTAATCGTATGTTGTTATTGAATGTATTGATGTAATTGGATTCCACTTTCCCTAGTTTTAGTTATTTGTTCTTAGTTGTGTTTAGTTGAACCTCTCTCTATCTCACAAGCTTTCCTAGTAGTCTAATTAGCACAAATTGATACACTTTGTCCTTTTGGGTTCGACCCTTTACTTGCCACTTACTAGTTTAGTGTAAGTTTAGGTATTATAAATTTCTAATTTGGTTAGGGTTAGTAGTCCCAACGACCTATTGTATCCCGATCAATTGGGGTTCCAATTAGCCGACCTCTTTTCGACTGGTGGGTCCCCAAATGGTCCAATGGGAGTTATAAGACCTTTTGCATTTAATCGATCAAATGCGGTGTCATAACTCATGCCAATAGGAGTAAAGTTCCTCCTAAATAGTTTCTTTTGTCCTTGATTATTCATAGCAAGGACTTAGGTAAAAAGTGCTAACGTTGTTTGAGTGGGTGGTTTTGGAAGAAGAAGGATTGTCGTTCTTCTTTCCTTTCCAGCCACTATTGGAGTTATTGTTGGCAGCTTTCAACTTAGCTAGGTTGTCTTCAATATTGATTCCAATGTCGTAGACGACCTTAAAGGTATGGAGATTGTTTTGATACTTGAGATGCTTGGAGTATCTTGAAGGTTTTTTATGAATAACCTTACAGACTCTTTTTCACTTGGCACCTCAATCATCTTAGCTGAGGTTTCTCTCCATTTGTTAAAGAAGGAGGTGAAGCCTTCGTTCTCCTTCTTCTTGAGGATTTCAAGTTCCCTATGGTCAGTCTCAACTTGAATGTTGCATTTGTATCTATCGACGAAAGTGTTTGCTATGGACTCCCAGGTGGAGGTCTTTTCTTACTCGAGAGAAAAGAACCATTGCTGGCAAACGGTCTCGAGAGATAGTGAGAATAGAGAGGGGAACACTTTCTTGTCGATACCCTTAATACTCATTATTGTCTCGAAGGCTCTTAAATGAAAATAAGGGTTATTGGTAGCTTTGAATTTCGGGATGTCGTTGGCATTGAACTTCTGCGGAAGAAGATCTTTGTCCACCGAGACCCCTTGTGAGCTAATCCCTTGAAACTTGTAGTTGCTAGATAGCTTGCTTAGACTCTCTTGCATGAGGTTCATCTGTTGTTGCTTCACGGGATCATCGATCTTAAGTGTTAGGAGCTTCAGTGCCTAAGTCACGGTAACTAGTTGGTTCCTAAGCTCATTGACTTCTTCTTGTGTTGCCATTACTGTCTTAGCTTTCCTCTTACGAGATATGGGTTTGTCGAAAAGTTGGACTTGTACGAAAAGGTTGTCTTTGATTAACCGCCCTTCCTTTCTTGACCACGCGCTATAATTTAAACAATTTTGTGTTTTAATTACTTGACTCAAATCGACCTTGACTTTACGGTTTTAAAGAGGAAAAATAAGAAACATAGGTGTATATTTTTGGCAAAAATAATGTATATATTTTTTAGGAAATAAGTATGGTTTTTAAATTGGAGGATTAATATCCAACTTACCTCCCTAAAAAAATGACGAAAAAAACGCGCATACAAGACTCTCTTAAACATGGTCAAAGTATGTGTATTGGTGTGTGCGTTGAGTGTAAGTGACATGCTTGGACTTCTGTGTAAGACCATGGGACATAGTTTCTAGACTCAATTAATGACTTAACAAAGTATTATTGACAGTAAAATTTAACCAAATTAATTAGTAAACTGGTTAATTAGACATAAGGTGATAACTCGATCAATAATCCGAACTGTCATCAAAACGACAGGACTGGCGCCTCTCTTTGCAGTGTAGCGCCAGACGACTGTCGCCAGGCACCACACTCCACAGAGTGGCGTTATAGTTCAGACTTTGGCACCATTGCTGGAGCTTCAATCTGAAGCTGTTTTCGGTGTTATTAATCAATAGGGGTATGCCTAAAGTCGTACTAGGTCAATTCTGGTTAAAATATAAGACTTTATTTACTCGAATTAATTAATTAATTAGGCAAAGTTCTTTTAGTCATTATTTTATTTAATCATAACACAAGTCAAACAAACGGTTAAGAAAAACATATACCATATGTACAACAAATAATGCACAATTAGTCAAGTATGCACGATATGATGCAATGAGTTTGCAACCTAACCATGGCTCTAGTTCTCTAAAGTTCGGGATATGGGTTAGTCAATAGAGGGTCCATGGTTAATTGTCCAGATGCACCGCGCGAAAGCCTAACCGTGAAGGGTTGGCGCGAGTGGATGGGACACTGCGATTTTTAGAAAAAAACTCGCTTCTATGGTTTGGTGAATTCAACAATCTCGGATGTACCCTTTGTTGCTCAGAGAGTTCAATCAGGTAGATGGAGCATGAATTCCAAGAGGGTTATGTCCATATGTAGAACACATATGGGTTTCCAAAAAGTGAGAAAAACTCAATCATGAAGTAGGACCGAGCAAACAATGCGAAAAACTGGTCGGAATTAGAACGCATATTTTTGGCTCGGTATTGGAAGAATTTGGCGCCAGCAAACAGAGATTGGCGCCGGATTTTGGCTGTAGCGCCTGGAGACAGAACTGTCGTCTGGCGCTACAGTCAAATTTCTGGCGCTAATTTTCTGCTCGCTGACGCTAATTTCTACATGCCTCAGCAGCTTTCTGTGCTCGATAAAATTTTCCAGTTTCGCGCAATGTTATTTCGGTCCTAGTTGTGAAAGATATTCCTCAAATTTCCTACGTGTAAAATCTTATGAATTTCCTCATTACGGATGGCCTTTCCAATGAGATCTTTTTATGTATATGACAATAATGTTAATTAAAATTACACACATGAAATACTTAGAACGTTTCGAGTCTCATCCACTCATTCTAAATCATTGCCGTAAAAAATTTCAGGAATTAAAATAGAAATCCTCCCCAGCAAAGTCGCCAAAAAACTGTAGGGAATATTTCAAGCGTTAACCCCTAGCTTGAACCCAACTGTGATCATACACTAAAGTACGTAGCGTCCAAAGGGAAAGAAGATAAAGCAAAAGTGTCACCAACAAGTTTTTTAAGGAACTTGTAAACCGTTCACGAGGTGAAGGTTACACCCCTTAACGATCCAAGAGATCGTCAACTCCATAAGGTCTAGAACCAAATAGGGTTCGGGGATGAAGATACAAATCCAACCTAAAAGAGATTGAACCTGCCCTAATAATAGGCCTCTACTTTATTCTGATCGTATTCATGTGCGCTTCTTGACTAACATACAATCAATATGTTTAACCCTAAACCTGTTTATCTATGTTGGTTGAATTTAATGCGCAAATAAACTATTATTGGCGATCACTTGAATTATAATCATAATTAACCCTAAACAAGATTGTTAACTATCTTATTAAGCGTGATTACAAGTACAAATTCCCTTTAAACATGCGTAAATAATAAATAAATATAATCAAGCAACATAATAAAAAATAATAATAATCATGAATCATGTTAAAGCAAAATATTAATAGCAAGATCCTAGGCATGATACTAACAAGATTAATAACAAACCTTAGCATGTCACTAAGCATATAAAAATCAAAGCTTTAATCCTAACATGATACTAACAATCATAAATATTAGGAAAAACATAAGAGGCATCATACTTTTAATCATACTTGATATTAAAATTACCCTAGACATGATGCTAGAAATCATAATAACAACCTAAGCATGATTTCTACATCATAATAATAATAATAAAACCATTAAAGCACTTACTTGGTTGCCTCGTACTTCTTTCTAATAACAAAATACACGCCTTAGTAACAACAATTAAATTAAATAATTGAAATAGAGATTTGGGACCAAACCCTCAGAAATTAAACCTTTCACGTCTAGGGGGAAGGCAACTTCAAATATGGCTAGGTGTTTCTAAATCTTGCGAATGCGGAATTTTGTATTTGAGAAAAGGCTAGTTTAGATTAGAGAGAAAGAGAGAGTAATCAAGAAAATCTTGATGAGAGTTGGTGAAAGAGAGAATTGGTGAATGAAAACGGAGTTTTTAGGAAGCTATTTATAGAGAAAATTAGCCAAAAAGATAAAACATAAAAAACAGTGTTCTGACGCACAAAACCAGGTTAACGCTAGACGCTGACGTTAGCGCCAGGCGCCAAGCGTAGCTTCAGGCGCTACTGCTGGCGTTTGGCGCTGACTGAGTTTTTGACGCGTTTTCATAAAATCAGATATAAATTTCCGTACAGGAGGATAAAATCGTATTTTCCACACAAACGTTTTTTTATTCTGATTAAAACTCTAAAAAGTTAACAAAAGTCAATTTATCAATGCTAATTAAATTAGGAATGAAAGGAACCTTCTAGAAGAATCTAGAAGACTAAAACCATTCCTAATTGCATTAGGAATGATAAATCCATATTGGGCCCTCCTCTAGATCATTGGGCCGCATATAAGGCTCAAACCAGGCCTAGTTTGGTGATTTGGCCATAACTTCCTCAATATTCATCGGAATTGGGCTTATAATATATCGTTGGAAAGCTCTTTTCAAGCCATATCCAACTACACTACTATTGGACCCACATCATGGACCAACAAAATTGGATTGGCCGTTTTCTTAAAATATGTTTTCAAAAACAGAGAGAAGAGAAAAGAAATTAAAACTATCCGCATCACTAAACTTTCCACACTTTCACTTCATTCGATTATGATTCGACGTGAAAGGTACTCATCACTGGGTTTGGTTTTGGGGAGACACAAATGGGTGTCTACAACTATCGTTTTCAAAACTGATGTTTCTATAAACTCAGCTAAAGTGGGGGATTCTGTAGACACCTAAAAATGTCTCCTCAAAACCAAACCCTATGATGAAAAACCTTTCACTGCCATTATTGGTCAGGTTGAATATTTAATATATGGAGTACTTCAATCCATGTTTCCATTCAATACATTTCATAAACCACTCCATTTCCCTACACCATAACTTGTTTTCCTCTTTTCGTGTCCACATCTGAAAACCAAGAGAAATTGATTTTGTTGCCTTATAATTTTGATTAAATTATTATTTAGTTAGATATGCCTATTAATAATATTTTTAAAAATATATCATAAGCAAAATTTTGACATAAAACAAAGAAGATATGAGACAAACACTAAACTCGTCCCAAAACCGACACCCTTATACTAAAACGGTCATATATTAAAATTTACTAATGATTTTGATCTGATTCTACTTGGGTTAGAAAGTAGAATTGATAAGATTTCTAATTATATATTATATGCCTTATTTCAAGGTACGGATCAAAAGTTATGACAATTTTAAAAAAACGTGTTAAAAACTGGAATTACCGCGCATTAAGCAAAACTGTTGTGTCACGGCGCCTGATGATGTTGCGCGGTGCCTAGTACTAGGACCTGGTATTCTTCACGTGTCACGGTGATTTCCTGTGTTTTTTCCAGGTTCCTTTTCTCACGCACTTATGAACTTGGATGCAAAAAATGTCCCGCGTCACTCCATATTTTGCCCTGTCACGGTGCATATGGAGTGACACGAGAATTTCTCGAGTTTTCTCCGCATAAAACCTAAAACGCATTTTATCGTTTTAGGGCTGCTAATTCCCCGTGTCACGGCATAGTTTCCTATGTCACGACAGTGTTTTTTTTAGGGTTTTTATCTTTTTAGGGTTTCAAGTGTTCCCTCAGCTTATTTTCCCCACAAATACCCCCTTCATTTCTACATTTCAGGGAACCAAATCATTCTCTGTTCTACACAAAAAAATAATCATTCTATCTCTCTCTCTCATATTCTAAGCCTTAATCCTATCTTCCTAATTACACCATTCTTCCCTTAAGCACTCTAAGGAGTCTATACTTAACCAGAGGTTCCGTCCTTAAACCAAGGTGTGAAATGTACAAATAATAGAGGGTTTAGATCAAATCAACTCTACATTTATTTAATTTAATTTCCATTTGATTTATATTATTTATTGAAGTTAATAACAATTTATTCATGATATATCAATTAAGAGGATCGCGCGGAATGTGAGTAATTAATTAATTTAATTACTTATTTTATTTTAATATTTCTAGTATCATGATTAGGTTATTTAATATTTGGTTTGATTAACGTTGATATTATTAAATTAATTCAAACATTAATGTTTAATATATTATTATGATCACCATATTACATTTTAAAGGGAATATGTAATTGAAAATCACGCCTAATAAGATAATTTGGTCAACCGGTTTAGGTTCCTTTTCAATCTTGTTATTAATTCAAGTGATCACAAATATTTTAAAATTAATTCACAGGTCAATCGTTGTTGCCTATCGTTGCACCTTATTCGTGGTTGCGTTTTATGATCCGTGAACGGTTTATGTAAGGAGGGTGATCCCATCATAAGGGGTACACTCCTAAAATGGCCTTGGCCACTTAAAAGCCTAGGACTTTACACGTTATGGTATAGTAGGGTTTGAATTCCAGACTATTTGGGGGACCTTGAATTAGAATTGATTCCATCATCACGCTTGTTTATAAGAAACAAGTAGGAGTCGCCAATGAGTTTTAGGAAAAAACTCATAAACCTCGTTCATGTCTTTGTTCCATGTGGAATTCATGGAATAATTAGCACAAATCATAAGTTTACCCATGCCCAAATTTGTCTATAAACCAGAAATGAGTTCGGGAGCGAGGGTACTAAGATAACGTTCCTTTTAGAGGGGAATTGTCATCCTAGCCCTAGTACGGCCTCTACTAGCTCTTCCTTTTTTACAATTTCATCACCAAACAATATATGCAACGCAATACCTAAAACTATGTTTGTTGATTTTATTTATGAACACTAATTTACTTAGGAATTACATTGCAAAGTCGTTATTCTTATTTAATAATATTCGTAAAAGAACAATAAAATAAACAAGATTCGGCTTGGCTTAAGTGATCAACCAAAAATTATTTAATTTAATTCTAGTCTTTATTTAACGTAAGATACTATGTGGAATTGATTAATTAATTATTTTAAAAGTGATCAAACAACACTAATCAATTAATTAAAGTCCTTTTAAACAAGAAAATAAAGGTTATTTAACTAAGTGCTCGGGATTTTACCACTTCTCTTTGCTAGATCTCCATTTAGAACACTTATGGACACCTTCTTGTTGGGGAACCTCCACCATAGTAAAAAAGTATCAAAAGTGTGAGTGTTTAGGACAAGAATTCTAGGTTGCACAAGTTCATAAGTTATTTTGCCAGAGTTTTAGGTTAATTTATGTCGGTTGAAGCCTCGATTTAAGCTCGTATTTATAGAGAAGTATTAGTTTTAGGGTTTTGAGCAATCTGCCGCAGCTGGTGTCGTGCGTAACAGATGAAGTTGCGCGCGACAACCCAGCGCAAGTTATATAGTTGCTCTGATTTGTCTTGCGCTCGGCTTTATGGTAAGATTCGATTTTATATTTTTCGTATAATTCCGAATAATTTTGAATCTTTCGCAGCGCAACCCTGAAAGTTGCGCTGGGTGTCGCGCGCAACCTAAATAGTTGCCCGCGGCAGCCCAGAGCGACTTTGTGAGATGTTTGCGGCTTTTTCTGCGGCAGTACTAAGTTTTAACCTAGGCGCTCCTTAATCCGTCATTTTTAGGGTTTAAGCACGGGCTTAAGCCTTATTATGATCGGGGTTAGTTAATTGGACCTTTGTTTGGGCTTTTTCTTTAACTTGGGCTAGTCTTTTGTGTTTTGTGGCTTAACCAGTTATCGATAAGTATTCTTCACTTTGATCCAACACGAAGATGGCTTTATTTATCGTCATTGCACTTCCTGTCAGAACAGGAGGCCAAAAGTAGATGTTTATAGTTAGCTCCCACTTTGATCGAGTCTAGAATAGACGATGATCAATGTAGTCAAGGAAATAAATCCGAGACTCCATCTACAAAGTTTGAACAAGTAGCTATTAAGGCTAGAAAAAGTCCATCCTAGTCTTAACGCGCTAAAGAATCTTGATTGATCCTTTGCAATTGTAGAACGCTCTTACAAGTAAAAGTATTCTAAGTGATGTCAGGTCATGAGAAGAGATCAGTTTTAAAAGGATAAAAGGGGAGGTTTTCCTCTCAATCCTGTCACCGTTGGTATAAAGTCCCTCGATATGTCATTGAAACTTTAGCGTAACTTTAACAAAGTAAAAGATGAAAAAAGGGTCCGGTATTTGAGCCAAAATGGTCCGGTATTCAAGTCGGGTCCGGTATTCGAGCCGAAAGTCCAAAAGATAGAAATACATGTCTCGGGAATGGAGGCATATATCAAAATTCAGTGAGAGGGAAGAAAGTCAGCAACTCTCTCATCAGTTTTGTCCATAAGATGAGTACACGTGTCTCAGGATTGGTGGCACGTGACTACATAGGTGAGACATCGTCTCGTCGCTTCTTTATACAGGGGGTGGATTCAACACCCTAAATGTTCGGTAAGTTAGTAAGCGCACTAACTACCGTATCCATTCAAGAAGTGCCTGTTCTTGAAGGTTCGGCGCACCTATCGACTCGTTGAGCTAACGCCTATAGTAATTCTCTATCTTTTAGCCCCGAGAGGTAGATCTCGCAAAGCTTGGGCTGAGTGAAATTTTACGGAAAACCTACGGGGTACAATTTTGCGTCGTAAGATACGCCATTTGCATTTTTACGCTGCATGAAAACGCCTTCCTTTTTGCTACGGACGTGAAAAAAGAAGAAAACCCGGACATTTGTAACGTCAGTACAGTAAAATGACAAACCTGTCTATGGGTACTTTTACGTAAAGCACCACCATGGAACGTCTTAAGGCACTCTTACGAAAAACGTTCAAAACGTATGCTTGGGGAAGGCACAAAGCATGGTGTGCATGCAATATGATGCAAAAAAAACTAGCAAAAAAAGAAAATAAACTACAATATGCAAAGCACTTAAAAGATTTTGATAATTTGCGGGCCATTATGCAAAAACTAACAAAAAAAAGAAAATAAACTACATTATGTCGCGCTGGCCAGACGCGCGCATCTTTTTAAGTTGCGTTGGTATGTCATGCGCAACATCTAAAGTTGCGCTCGACATTTGTGTCAGTAAAGTGAAAAATCGCAGACGCGATTTTCAATTCACCCTTTTCTCCTTCCTTCGCCATATTAGACTCTTTCTCTCTCTAAAAAGATCGGCTTTTTGCAATTTTTGAAGCTAAAGGAAGCTAATATTGTCCTTAATTCATATTGGTTGTAATCCAATGTAAGTTTTTTGCCTAAATTTCCTCTTTTTCGGCTGAATTCGAACGATTTTCGAATCGTTAAACCCCAAATTTTGAATTTGGGGGTTTTTTATTCGGGTTATTTCTCTTGAAATTGTTTGCTCTATGTTGTTATGCTATGTTTAAGGAGTGTTTTGCAACAAACTTCATGAAAAATGGTTAAGTATTGAACCTTGTATGAGTAATTCTTTGTTCAAGTTTGTTCTTGCGTCTTTTTTCGAATTTTTTGCTTGATCTTGTTGTTTTTCTTACTCGTTTTGGTTATATTTGTGGATTATGAAGTATATTATAGTGATGGAATAAATGTAACTTTCATAATTCATTTTTTGTGAATTTTAAATTGTTGAAAAATGGCGCGAAACATATTCTTAGCTCATTTTGCCTTATTCAAATATCAAAATTGTTTGGTAGACGATAATTATGTTTATATTACTGGTATTCGTCTAGAATTATTTGATTCTTTGAGATTTCGGAATATAATCCCTTGAATTCTTAGTTGAAACTGGTATAGGATGGCTTTTGTGGGTGTTAAAAGCCCCCATTTACTAAGTTTAACTGCAGGTATCGTAGTCCCAAAGTATGGGTGGCGTTCGATTTTCGTGTTTTTCCCTATCGGTAGTCGTTCTGCTGTCAAAATGGGTCTAGAATTCGTATATTAGTCTAGTTATGGAAATAAAATAAACTAATTAAAGAAATTTTATCCGTCATAAAATGGACTCGCCTCCGTTTGTGGATGCCGAGGAGGTTCTCGTTGGTCCGGACGAGGCGGTTCGCCCTGGGAAGAGGGTGACCCGTCCTCGAGAGGAGGTTCGAGAGCGACGCGTCGCGGCCGATCGACGTCTCTATGAGGAGGTAATTTGGGAGGATCCTCCCAACTGGGACCCTAGGGTCCTTAAGTGGGACCCAGACCACCATGTTTCGATCCGAGAGTGGCGCGGCATCGTGAGTTTCTCGCACTTTCGCTTCTTTCGCTTTTCTTTTGTTTCTTCTTCTTTCTAAACCATAACCGTTTTTTTTTATTTAGAGTGATCCTGGCATGTGTTTGTGCGGCTCTTGTGACCTGTGATCCCGTTTTGAGAGTTTGCCCGAGGTAACAAAGGAGATGGTAGCACTTTCAAGGATTGACTCCTAGCTGGCGGCTCTTCGGGATTTATCGAGCAAGTCTACGTCGTCAGCTTTCCTCTGTGGATTGCTGGAGTTTTGATGGGATTCCACCAACACTTTCCACTTCCCATGGGGAGAGATGACGGTTACCCCTTTCGATTTCTCTATGATTACGGATTTTCCTTTCGGCGGCGAGTCTGTAGTTATAGCGCACGTAAAGGGGTCAGACGAGAGATTGCGCGACCTTGTGGGGGACCGTCGTCAACCATTGGGACTCTAACCACCATCTCTTCTTGTTTAGAGGGGACGAAATTGTCCCCCTTCCTGGTGAGTTCGAGGTCTTGCTAGGTTTACCTACAAACACTCTCCCTGTGACTTATTTGTCTACTTTGTCGGATCCGAAACCTATATTTCAAAGATTTTTTGGTTTGTCCGACAATGATATGACCAACATAGGAACTAAAAAAGGCGTGTAGTTAATTCAATTTATTGAACACTTCGTCGCCCCTCGTGACAACATGACTAAACAACGCTTTGAAATTCGTGCTTTATGTTATTGTCTTCTTGTTAATTGTTTACTTAGGACAGGCAAAGAATACGGAGATTATTCGATGGTGTCCATAGTAGAGCAAATAGAGGGATGTCATTCACCCGCTCTTTTGGTTTTGGCGGAAACTGTTCTGTGCTTGAACGCCTTAGAGGAGATACTAACGAAAAGTCTAGTCCTATTACGCGTACGTTTTTTTCGGCGTTTATCAGCGCAAGTCAAGAAGTTGCGCTGGCATGACCAGCGCAATCTTCTGAGTTTCGCGCGAAGGGTGCGCGCAACTGGTTTAGTTACGCGCGCCACCTGTTTGTGTAAAAAATCGAAAACTAATTTTTTTCTTTTTTTTTTTCAGATTTGGCTCATGGAGCGTTTGCAAATCGTTGATCAGCCTATATTGAGGCTAATGGAGTAAAGACATTCCATGGACGTCGAATCCTTTATAAGCATAAAAATGAAGAGGAATGGACGTCGTTTTTCTGTCATGGGGTTCCTAACATACGGTTTGTGATTCCTTTGTGGAACATAAATAGTATGATTGGGAATAGTCTCTATTGCCCTTACATTAAGCTTTTAGGTCTATCTAGTACTACTTATATTTTTCCTTGTAGGGTGATGAGACAATACGGTATGAGGCAATTTATCCCTCCGCAAGATTGTGATGCCCCTAAAGATGTGACCTTTAAACCCGAAAGGATTGCTCGTTGGATGGAATATTGGTCAAGTCTTCCTAAGTGGGTAATACAAAATCCTCCCGCGAGTATCACATTTTCTTCCTTTTACAAGGCTTGGATGAATGCGGCGGATAAGGCTGAATTAAACAAGGCTCGATCTCAACTTCAAGCCGCCACCGCTCGCAATCCACCTGAGCCTTTGATTTATTCAACCACTACTACTCCTCCTAGTGGCCGAAACAAAGAAGTGAGATGAAAATTAGACTTCTCATCCCCTAAGGCTCGTTTGAAGGAAACAAAAAGGAAAGCTCCCTCCAAACCCGCGCAACAAGGTGTGAAAATCAAAGAACCAAATACTCGCAAGAAAGCCCCAATAGTCAAAGGGAAAGGAAAATAGGATGCAAAGGCCCCAATCCCTAAATTGAGAAACAATGTTTGGGTGAAGAAGAAGAGTGTAGGGGAAAGCTCCAAGGTTTCTGAAAATGCTGCGATGGAAACTACTCCTCCATCATCTGTAACAATCGAGGACATAGTAAAACCTTAGAGTGTTACACAATTTTGCCATTAGTTTTTTTTTCGATAAAAGTGTAATCACTACTATGTTTTTTTTTTCGTTGACTATCTAGTTCAATAATGTCTCTCTTTTGAATTTTGAATGAAATAAAATGAGCTTTATATTTTTATATTTGATATGACCGAATCATATTGCCTATGTATTCGCATTACGAAATCAGGTCTTTGCGTAGTTCTATTTTTTTATTATTATGTATTATTTTTATTTTTTCTTTAATCTCTTAGATAGACATTAAATGAAAAAATTAATCGAACCTTGTTTAAAAGAATTGAATCAAATTTTTATATTACTTTCCGAGTATATGTTATATTTAAGAAACACCCTTATTTTACCGTAGGTAGAAATCACAACTTCATTCAAACGCAAAAATTCGGGTTCGCAGTTCGTCATGTGGTGGTGCGCGCAACTTCTGCAGTTGCGCGAACCTGTCGCGCGCAACAAAATCAGTTGCGCGTGACATCCGCGCGCAACTATTCCAGTTGTGCGCGACACCTGTGCTGTCCTACGAATGTCTCGAAAAAAATTTCTTTAAAAAATCGTATTGTTACCCCCCCCCCCCCCCAAGTGTAAAGATTTTTTTGTGATGTTCGAAAAAATTTGAACACTTAGAACGGTTTATTTTTTCTAAATTACCCCCCAAGTGTTATGTATTTTACCGTGTTTTTGGGTAAAATGTATAACACTTAGAATCTTTCAATTGAATGCTTAATTAAAAATGGTTGTATGAGTGAAAGAGTTTTATCCGGATTTCATATGTAATATTTCTTAAGGCGATCAATGTTTATTAATTGACGAATTTAATCTCCTCCAATATCCATTAATCTGACGGCTCCTCCTGATAGGATTTCAATTACGCGGTAGGTACCTATCCAATTAGGTTTGAATTTCCCTCTTGGATCGGTTGGTGGACCCCTAACCTTCTTTAGTACAAAGTCACATTCTTTTATATTTCTAAGTTTTACTCTTTTATTGAAATGATGCGCATTGCGCCTTTGGTGACTTGTACATGATGCAAAGCTCTTAATCATCGTTCGTCGAGGATTAAAAGCTCTTCATACCTCGCTCTTACCCATTCAGCTTCCGGTAGCTTACTTTCAAGTACGATGCGTAGGGATGGTATTTCCAGTTTGACTGGTTGAACTGCGTCCATTCCGAAAACTAAGGAGTATGGAGTTACTCCTATTGATGTCCGTATAGACGTTCTATAACCCCATAATGCAAAGTGTAATTAATTCGGCTAGTCTTTGTAATTTTCTGCCATTTTCTTAATGATGATGTTATATTTGTATTTTTCTACTCTACAGCTCCATTCATTTGAGGTCTGTATAGGGATGAGTGATGATGTTTTACTTTATAACGAGTTAAGTGGGTCTCGACTTCAGCTTTGAATTGAGATCCTTGATCACTAATTAGTTCATGTGGAACTCCATATCTACAAAATATGTTTCATTTGAGAAACTTTGCAACATGTTTAAAAGTGATATTCACGTAAGAAGCAGCCTCAATCCACTTGATGAAGTAATCGATGGCTACCAATACGTACTCGTGCCCTCCTGCTCCTGTTGGATAGACTTTTCCAATTATGTCAATTCCCCAAGTTAAAAAGGGCCAAGGGGAAGTGAGATTATATAGTTCGAATGGTGAAAGGTGTTGTAAATTAGCAAACATTTGGCACTCTGGACATTTATTGACATATTGTATGCAAACATGTTCCATAGTACACCAATAGTACCCTTGTCGTGAAATTATTTTTGAAAGCATTTTTCCATTCATGTGAGGTCCACAAACACTTTTGTGAGTATTTTCCATAAGGTGTGGTTCTTCCGGTTGGCCTATACATAGTAAGCTTTGATTATTAGGTCCTTTTTTGCATAATTGACCATGTATTAGACTATATTAGGCTGCAAGTGTTCGTAAGTGTAGACATCTACTTTTGGCCTCCTGTCCCGAAATGAAGTGCAATGACGATAAATAAAGCCATCTTCGTGTTGGATCAAAGTGAAGAATACTTATGGATAACTAGTTAAGCCACAAAACATTAAAGACTATCCCAAATTCAAGAAAAAGCCAAAACAATGGTCCAATTAACTAAACTCGATCATAAATAGGCTAAAGACCGTGCTTAAACCATAATAATGACGGATTTAAAAGCGCCTAGGTTAAAACTTAGTGCTGCCGCAAAAAAAGTCGCGCGCAACTCACAAAGTCGCGCTGGGCTGCTGCGCGCAACTATTTCAGTTGCACGCGACACCCAGCGCAACTTCCAGAGTTGCGCTGCAGAAGATTTGTAATTATTTGGAAATTATACGGAAAATATAAAATCGAATCTTACCATAAAGCCACGCGTAAGAACAATAGTTACGCTGCACATAGCATAGCAACTCTATAACTTGCGTTGGGTTGCCGCACGCAACTTTAGCTGTTGCGCACGACACCTGCTGCAGCAGATTGCTCGAAACCATAAACCTAATCCTTCTCTATAAATACGAGCTTAAACCGAGGCTTCAACAGACAGAAATTAACCTAAACTCTGGCGAAATAACTTGTGAACTTGTGCAACCTAGCCCTCTTGTCCTAAACACTCACCCTTTCGATATTTATTACTACGGTGGAGGTTCCCCAACAAGAAGGTGTCCATAAGTGTTTTAAACGGATATCTAGCAAAGAGAAGTGGTAAAATCCCGAGCACTTTGTTAAATAACCTTTATTTTCTTATTTAAAAGGACTTTAATTAATTAATTAGTGTTGTTTGATCAATTTTAAAAGAATTAATTAATTAATTCCACATAGTATCTTACGTTAAATAGAGACTAGAATTGAAATTAAATAATTGTTGGTTGATCACTTAAGCCAAGGCGAATCTTGTTTATTTATTGTTCTTTGACGAATATTATTAAATAAGAATAACGACTTTTACAATGAAATTCCTACGTGAATTAATGCTTGTAAATATAATCAACTAACATAGTTTTAGGTATCGTGTTTCATATATTGTTTGGTGATGAAATAGTTAAAAAGAAAGAGCTAGTTGAGGCCGTACTAGGGCTAGGATGACGATTCCCCTCTAAAAGGAACGTTATCTTAGTACCCTTGCTCTCGAACTCATTTCAAGTTTACAGACCATTTTGAGCATGGGTAAACTTATGATTTGTGCTAATTATTCATGAACTCTACATGGAAGAAAGGCATGAACGAGGTTTATGAGTTTTTCCTAAAACTCATTGGCGACTCCTACTTGTTTCTTATTAAAAAGCGTGATGATAGAATCAATTCTATTTCAATGTCCCCCAAACAGTCAGGAATTCAAATCCTACTACATCTTAACAAGTGGAAAGTCCTAGGCTTTTAAGTGGCCAAGGGCATTTAAGGAAAGTACCCCTTACGATAGGATCACCCTCCTTACAGTGGCGACTCCGTTGCGGACTTAGAAGTTACAAGATTAGTTCGTAGTTATGATTCAAGGTTTCCAACACTAGGTTGCCTATGGATTGTAACGAGAACTAGAGAGAAAGACTCGAACGCATAATATCTTCCTTTTTTACAAAAGTAAAAATCAAACAAGCAACATTGCATCATGCATAATCATAGCACAGTTTAACCATGGGGATTTGCTAATTGAATAGGGGTTGCCAACACTAAGCTTCTATCCCAAAATCAATAACAATCATCCCACCCATATCGTCAACAAAATGTTGAGAGATGTTATGAGTCAATACGTAGAGTGATTGATTTGTGCATTGTTTCTTAAGATATGGTACCCTTAGACACCCAAGCCTTTACCTTAGAATTGCATTGTATGCTTTGACGGTTCCTTTTATGTGCTTATGTGACTACATGAATATGTGCTTCGTGTCTAATCTAGCTAATTCCAACTTGTTACCTAGAGATGTAATAAAAAAAAAGTCGCAAACATTATGGTTCAACCCCAAAAAAAAAAAACAAGCGCAATTTCTGAAGTTGCGTGCGGCACCTCTGCGAAACTCTGTGTCATGTGCGTGCCCACTGTTCAACGTTGACTTTAACTCGTTACGAGTAATATCATACGGAGAAAACGATATTACCGCTTCAAGGTTAATCGTTAAGTAGATGCTAAAAATATCTCTTTGGCTAACAACGTTGTCTAACTTAGTTACCTTTACTTTGATCGTCGTTTTCGTTTTTTGTTTCAAAAAAATTAAATTCGGAAAAAAAAAAAAATTATCGTTCCTTTTGCGTTTTTGCCAAAAAAAAAAAGAAAAAGAAAAAGAAAAAATGTTTTTCACCGTTCCTTTTGCTTTTTCGGGAAAAAAAAACTCATGTGGCAGAAGCTACTCTTGAAGTTGCACTTTCCACCTTAACGCAAGACGGAAAATTGCGCACAATACTATTTTTTATTATGATGATTCGTTTACGTACTTTATAATCAAGCTAATGACATTACTTCTTATGAGGTTCGTCATTAGAAGTTCGCATCTCTTAATAGGACGTCATCAAAATGTTTATTCTTAAAACGTGCCTCGTGTTCATCATTTTTTTAGTTGTAATTAGTCAACCTTGATTTAAGAGTATAATTTATTTACCTCTTCTATGGTTTAAAAAGAAAATCCCGAGAACTTCACTTAGGATGATTGCCTCACACACAAAAAAAGAGAGAAATAGAACGAAAAAAAAAAAGAAATGTGGTTTTAAAAATAATAAAAAAAAAATAAAGTATGATACAAAAAAAAAACATTATTCTCAAAAATAAAAAGAGAGAAAATAATGAATGATAAAACCGAGAAAATGGTTCAATTATTTCTTAGATTTTACATTCAGAGGCCATCGTTCTTTTTAAGCAAATAGTAAAATATTATCCTTTAAAGATGAGCAATATGAGAATCATAATTTTAAAAAATGATATAGATCTCTATTGCAATCTAAGTGATCAACAAATACCATAGTGTATTTGATCATTATAAGGAGTATGTTCGGGTTGATTAATATTCCTAAAATTTGATGACCTTTTTCAATCCAAATTTCTTTACTTTCTCTTCTACCTTTTTCAAAAACAATTCATTTTAAGTAAAATCCTTAGATGATTACTTTGTTGAAGTCAACACAAATCATGACATTCTATTAATGATTGTTCGTGAATTTGTTGACATTCTTCATCAACAAACTTGCTTAAAGTGAATTCGTATTACAAGGATTAAAAAAAAGAAATAAAACAATCATTTTGACTTTGGTTCATTGTTTGAATGCTTGGCAGAAAAGGTTTAAGTGAACGCGCTCAATTTCTCTCGATACACATTACTAGATCATCTTCCACATTCGCATAATAGTCCAATCATGGGTGACAAAGCAGCATTAGAGAAACTTAGAGAGGAACTCCAAAACCTAAAGGCCCTACGAGAAGAAGAAGCACAAATGAAGGCTCATAAAAAACCAGAAAGGCTAAAATAAAAGCAGAAAAAGAAAAAGAAAACATTCTGCAAGAAAAAGCAAGAGCAGAAAGAGTAGAAGCCTTGGAGACACTTATCCTTCGAGCTAACTCAGGGAATAAGTACTTCAATTATGAGCTTGCACCACAACCTAGTGGCAAGACTCTCCCAGAAAAGTTCTTGACTACGGATTTGTCAACCTTTAAGGTTACTGACAATCCTATAACTCACTTAATGAGCTTTATTGGAATTATGGCATTGAAAGGGGTTGAGCCAAGCCTATATGCTTGTACTTTTCCTCTTTCATTGGACCCAACTGCTAGATCAAGGTTTTATATCCTCGATGCAAAAAAAACTTCCACTTGGAGTGACGTTGTAAAAGCGTTTTTAACCCAATATGGAGATAACATCGAGCTCACAACTACCTTACGCGATCTCGAATTGCTTTAGCAAGGGGAAGAAGAAGGCTTCATTGACTTCTTTTCCATGTGGCAATCAAAGGTTGCTCTTATTCCACAAAGACCTCCGGATCATGAACTTGTTCCAAAGTTCATAGACAATATGTCTCCACCATACAAGTGCCATATACAATACCTTGGTTTAGACACATTTCAAAAAGTCTATACCGTGAGAACATTTATTGAAAGGGACTTGATAAATGAAACCATGAATCATATAGATGGAATTGATTTTTAGAGAGGATTTCACCTACGTTAGAAATGGACAAGGCTCGAAGATGCAATCTCAAGAAGTTGTCAACAATTCAAGATGTAGCGCCCTAGGTCTTGTTTTGTTTCTTTCCTTTGTTTTTTATGATAGACTAAGAGATTCATGCTGCCAAATCTACTTATTTTGTACTCTCATAAATTAATGAATAAAAAATATATTTTCAAGCACGTCTATCTTGTTCTCTTCTCAATCTCTTTATTGTTATTGACTTGAATTAAATAAAATGTATACATATAAACAGGCAATATCAAAAGGCATACATACTCAACGCTTTAAGAATCTTGATGAGCTTTGGCTTAAAAGATGTATTGAATGAAAAGAGGCCCATCTTAAGCTCACAAAGAAAGGATATGATGATTTCACCAACACAGGAGGCAAGTTAAAACTCCATAAATATAATCCCATGTTCTTAACCATAGATAAAATCCATCTTTTTGGCAGCCCCTTTGAGCCTCGTCAATTGAGCCTTAGTTATTCAACCTACATTATTGCATACCTTGGGATGGGAATGTTGCAAAGATACAAATAGGAAATTGGGGGAACGAAACATAAGAGGGGGACATAAAGTTAGTCTAAACCCAAAAGGAAATATCCAATGCAAAAGAAAGAAATAAATTGTTCTAAACCCAAAACAAAACTTGTCGAAAAAAAGAGAAGAGAGAAAGAAAAAAAAAAGAGAGAGGACAAGGAAAAGGCACCTAATGTAGGAGTTGCCACATAAAGCAAAAAGGTTTTAATTTAAGAAGCACCAAAAGTAAGGAATTTTGGGAGTATACTTAAGCCTATCCATTCTTCATAACCCCAAGCCTAGCCACGTTACAACCTTGGAAAGGCCCTCCTTGAGGTAGACCATAACCATGTACCAAAATCATCATTCCATGAAAATATGGCCAATCTTAGGCCTTTGCACATATAGACCTACTATTAAGTAGTCATGCCCATATATAAAATGCATGAAGTGTTGAGTTATGATTACAAGATCATATAAAAAAAAATTCAAATGATTTGGATGATTTATTAGCCATTGGCTTGATTACATCATGTTAGTAAACCAATCGAATCAAACTAAATTCGATGTTTGCCAAAGAAAAATGAGATGACTATCACTTTAAAAAAAAAAAAAAAAAAAAAAAAAAAAAAAAAAAAACACAATCATCTTATTTTCTTTTAATAATAAAGCTATTTATTACCAAGGTAATTTAGGTTATATATACATTGCCTAGAAAGAAAAAGAGTTAACACAATAAATTGATTTGATATATCGACAGCCTTGATGTCAACTTTAGATGTCTTTTACAACTCTTGAGCATTGGTCTTCTAACTTATCATAAGCAACTAAAATATCCGCCTACGTAAGATATCTCCATCTTCTCTAAGCGAGGAATATTGATTAAACATGATCGCTACATGAAAAAAAAATTATTGTTATCACTATCACACGTATACCTCACTGCCAAGTCATCACGATGATTCAAATATTAAGTCAATAATCCTTGCTTTTCGAAAACATGTCTAATTTTCTTTCTTTGTTCTTCTATGGGAAAGTTGGATTCCCCTTCCTTTTTATACAGTTTTGTCTTTTTTGTTCATTTCTTTTTTAGGGGGTAAGTCGGGATGATCCCTTCCATTTGTCAACTAAAATACTCCAAAATAGTATAATTTTTTCGCTCTTTGCCTCAAATTGGGGGCTTAAAAAAGCTAGGACATCCCCACTTCTCTCTATTTACATATTTGAACACGCTATTTATGCTGCAAAATCAATGTCATGCAAAGCTTATTACGAACCATCTTAATAACTTTAAATGACAAAGGCAGAATACCACTTCCTATTATTTGACCAAGATAATTAATTATGTTACTTGATCAAATAATTCATGATAAACATATGCAATATTCCACAAATTAAAAATACAAACCTTGGGCTTTTAAATAAACATGAGAAACATCCCTTAGCATATGTATACATGAATTCCAAAAGCCACCTAAAGTCTACGCTTGGGGGCTTCAAATTAAAAATATAGATCTCACCTTAACTTTCATTTTAAAATGAGTCCATATTTCAGAAAGTGATTCGAATGATTTTATAAATTATTCTAACACTTCACCAAACCTAAGTTTGATAAACATTCATTCTCAAACTACGGTACTTATTTAATTGAAAGAACTTCACTTTTAATTAGAAAAATATGACAATGACGACAAGTAGAAAAACATAAACAAAATCAGATATACGAAGTTTGCTCACATTTTCATATCTTTGTTGAAATAAGTTGCAAATTACAACTTAACTTCATCAATCTTGGACAAAAAAAGTCACACTAAATTTCGAGCTAGACTTTTCTTTCCATTTTAGGTTCAATTTTGAAAAATAAAATATTATGTATTTTGCCAACTACAAAAGTTGCTTTTTAAAACAAACTTTTATTATTGGACCCTTGCCAAATTTTGAATTCTAGTTCGAAATAACTTGTCTCTAATAAAAAATACTATTTAAAAATTTCCTTTCTGAATTTTTGTTTCATTCTCTCAGATAAATTAATTTTCAGATTCTCAATAACCGTTTGGATAATACGTGTATGTACATTTATATTTCTAAAAGGAATGAATTAAGATTCGACTTCTTCTTGACTCGAACTTGTTCTTGCTTATTGGCTAAGGGATGGTAAATGAACCACCTATAAGACCAAATTCAAAGATTGACAAGAACAAAGAAAATATTTGATGTTCTAAATCAACTTTGAAGAATAAAATCACCGCAATGATATTTACAAACGTTTAGACATTAGGTAAGATTACTAAATCTTAAACACAATTGTTTTTGGTCTATAAACAAGCAAAATACTAACTTGCTTTCTTGAAAATAACTTTAACTTAAATGTGAAAGTCATATTACTGTCCTAAATATTTCAAAAACAAAACTAGGATATATACACAAGTCCATCTCAATGTCATATGAATGGCCTAAACAATAGCAAGTCATTAGAATTTACCCCCAATTGGGGGCTCCAAGACTTGTGAAATAGAAAGAATGCGCATAACCCGACACATGGGGGCTCCAATATACTCAAGAAAAAAAATATAATAATAAATGAGATATTCATGCCATTCGAGCTACTTTCGAGAATCGCCTAAACTACAAAGGGTTTATGTAGATCTCGAGCCTTACAATTTTCAAACGTATCACAATGATTTAATAATCATGTTGTTCCTTCAACTAAGTTTGCAACTAAACTTGGCCATTAAACATGTTACATACTCAAGCCATTTTCAAGTTCAACTTCAGAAACTAATCTTAGTGCATAATTATTGTTCCAATACTTCATTTTACTCTAGAGATTAGAGAGTATGACTAGTATAGAGCAAAAGAAACAAAATCATGATGAATAAAACATACTTGCTCATACGAAAGTTTAGTACTCAATCATTCATCATGAAAATTTTATCAAGACACATTATTTCATGAGTTAGAATGTAAACAAAAGACTCCTAAATTCGAAATTAAAGAGTCTTCATTATTATCCATTGTTCCACACATTAGAATTTCGCAAGGGGGATAACATCTACTTTCTCGAGCTTCAAAACAGGGAAAAAAAAAATTCAAACTCAAAAGAAAGAATTCAAAAGTAGAAAGAATAGACGAAAAAAATTTGAGTAACATTTCATTTTTCCTCTTACTTGTTCTAATGAATGACCAATATTACTAGACTTAGCAAATTTCTTTGAATAGTAAAAAAAAAACGATTTAAACACACTAGTTTAATCGTTTCCAAGATCCCAGTTGTTATCATAATAAGACGAAACACAGGATTTCTAGACCTATTTCAAGCAACATGAAAGGGTCTAATTATTAAAAAACAAACAAGTCATCAAAGTCACCCAATATTGGGAGCTACAATATTCGATAATATAAAATGGGGGCTCAAAAGCCCGAAGTATAGACAAACTACTTTAGGTCGATGATGTCTTCATGAATTCCCTAAACTGACTAGTTTTGTGCAAATCTTGAGATCACAATTTTATAAGTGAATAATAATAACCATCGGTTATTTTTATCATTGATAAACCAATTTTGAAATTTACGCATGAAAAAATAAACATGAGTCGCAAGAACAAATTCATGCTATTATAAAAGTTCAAAATTTTATTTATAATTTTAATGCATAATTGTTGTTCTAAACACTTCAATTTGCATTAAAATTAACAAGTATTTGAGTAAAACAAAAGAGAAAAAAAATTCAAGCACAAAATCAAAATTAGAACAAAAAAAATACATATATGCTTGACATGCTCATACAGGATCAATACTTTATCACTTCGCATGAAATTTGTTGCAATATATTACTTAAACATGTCACAATGACAAACAAACATATTCATGAAAACAAGTCAAATAAAAAAAACCCCCCAAATTCAAAATTTAGGGTTTAACGGTTCGAAAATCGCCCACATTCAGCCAAGAATGAACGAACTATGGCAAATATGAATAAGGGACGAGATCTACTTCCTTCAGCTTTGAAAAACAAGAAAATCCGAGCTCCTTAGAGAGATAAAGAAGCAAAAAATCGTGAAGGAAGGAGAGAGAAAGCGAAATGAAAAATCAGGCTCAGCGATTCTCTTTTTGCTGACTTAAATGTCGAGCGCAACTGATTTAGTTGCGCGTTACAGACTAGCGCAACTCCGAACGATGCGCACGCCTAGCCAGCGCAACCCACTGAGTTGCGCGCGGTTACTGGTCACTCAAATGACTTGTATTTGGATTTTGATCCGTTTGATCATTTTTCAACAGTTTTTGCTCGTCATTAGACGTAATGGCGCGCAAATTATCAAAATATTTTAAATTGCTTTGCATATTGTAGTTTATTTACTTTTTTGTTAGTTTTTTTGCATCATATTGCATGTACACCGTGCTTTGTGCCTTCCCCAAGCACACATTTTGAACGTTTTTTGTAAGAGTGCCTTAAGACGTTCCGTGGTGGTGCTTTACGTAAGATCACCCATAGACAGGTTTGTCATTTTACTGTACTGACGTTACAAATGTCCGGGTTTTTTTCTTTTTTCACGTCCAAAGCAAAAAGGAAGGCGTTTTCACGCAGCGTAAAAATGCAAATGGCGTATCGTACGGCGTAAAAATTGTACGGCGTAGGTGATGCGTAAAACTTCACTCAGCCAAAGCTTTGCGATATCTACCTCTCGAAACTAATAGGTAGAGAATTACTATAGGAGTTAGCTTAACTAGTTGACAGGCGCGCCGAACCTTCAGGAATATGCACTTCTTGAATGGGAGCAAATACGGTAGTTAGTGTGCTTACTAACTTACCGGACAGTTAGGGTGTCGAATCCGCCCCTTGTATAAAGAAGCGACGAGACGATGTCGCGCTTATGTAGTCACGTGCCCCTAGTCCTGAGACATGTGTACTCATCTTGTGGACAAAATTGATGAGAGAGTTGCGGGCTTTCTTCCCTCTCACTGAATTTGGATATATGCCTCCAGTCCTGAGACATGTATTTCTATCTTGTGGACGTCCGACTCAAATACTGGACCATTTTGGCTCGATTACCGGACCATTTAGGCTCAAATACCGAAAACCTTTTTTTTCATCTTTTACTTTGTTAAAGTCAGGCTTTATACCAACGATGACACGATTGAGAGGAAATCCTCCCCTTTTATTTTTTTAAAACCAATTTCTTCTCATGACCTGACGTCACCCATAATACTTTTACTTGTAAGATCGATCTCAAATTGCAAAGGATCAATCTAGATTCTTTAGCATGTTAAGACTAGGAAGGACTTTTCTAGCCTTAATAGCTAATTGTTTTAAACACTTAGCGAACCAAGGATTGTTTCGACATCCTTAAACATTACTGAAAGATTCTCTAGGAGAACTTCGCAGAATGAGCCTCGGATTTATTTCCTTAACTACTTTGGTCATAGTCTATTCTAGACTGGATCAAAGTGGGGGCTAATTGTTGACATTCACTTTTGGCCTCCTGTCCCGACAGAAAGTGCAATGACAATAAATAAAGCCGTCTTCGTGTTGGATCAAAGTGAAGAATACTTATGGATAACTAGTTAAGCCACAAAACACAAAAGACTAGCCCAAATTAAAGAAAAAACCAAAACAAAGGACCAATTAACTAAACCCGGTCATAATTAGGCTTAAGCCCGTGCTTAAACCCTAATAATGACGAATTTAGGAGCACCTAGGTTAAAACTTAGTGATGCAGCAGAAAAAGCCGCGGGCAACACACAAAGTCACGATGGGCTGTCCCGCGCAACTATTTTAGTTGCGCCCGCCACCCAGCGCAACTTCCAGAGTTGCGCTACAAAAGATTTATAATTATTCGGAAATAATACGGAAAATTAAAAATCGAATCTTAACATAAAGCCACGCGCAAGAACAATAGTTGCGCTGTACATAGCAGAGCAACTATATAACTTGCGCTGGGTTGCCGCGCGCAACTTCATCTGTTGTGCGCGACACCTGCTGCGGTAGATTACTCAAAACCCTAAACCTAATACTTCTCTATAAATACGAGCTTAAACCGAGGCTTCAATAGACAGAAATCAACCTAAAACTCTGGCAAAATAACTTATGAACTTGTGCAACCTAGCATTCTTGTCCTAAACACTCACCCTTTTGATACTTTTTTACTACGGTGGAGGTTCCCCAACAAGAAGGTGTCCATAAGTGTTCTAAACGGAGATCTAGCAAAGAGAAGTGGTAAAATCCCGAGCACTTAGTTAAATAACCTTTATTTTCTTGTTTAAAAGGACTTTAATTAATTAATTAGTGTTGTTTGATCACTTTTAAAATAATTAATTAATCAATTCCACATAGTATCTTACGTTATATAAAGACTAGAATTAAATTAAATAATTGTTGGTTGATCACTTAAGCCAAGGCGAATCTTGTTTATTTATTGTTCTTCCGCGAATATATTTAATAAGAATAACAAATTTTACAATTTAATTCCTACATGAATTAATGCTTGTAAATAAAATCAACTAACATAGTTTTAGGTATCGCGTTGCATATATTGTTTGGTGATGAAATTGTGAAAAAGGAAGAGCTAGTAGAGGTCGTACTAGGGCTAGGATGACGATTCCCCTTTAAAAGGAATGTTACCTTAGTACCCTCGCTCCTGAACTCATTTCTGGTTTACAGACCAATTTAAGCATGGGTAAACTTATGATTTGTGCTAATTATTCCATGAAATCCACATGGAAGAAAGGCATGAACGAGGTTTATGAGTTTTTCCCAAAACTCATTGGCGACTCCTACTTGTTTCTTATAAAAAAGCGTGATGATAGAATCAATTCTAATTCAAGGTCCCCCAAACAGTCAAAAATTCAAATCCTACTATACCTTAACAAGTGTATAGTCCTAGGCTTTTAAGCAGCCAAGGGCATTTACGGAGAGTACCCCTTACGATGGGATCACCCTCCTTACAGTAAGGCTTGTTTGTCTTTCGATGAAGTATTTTCGGGATATGTGCCTTGAGTAATATATTAGAGGATATGATCATACCAAGGGTTGTCTCCTTCAATGTCTGTTATTTCCTCTATTGCGTTGCAATACGCTGGTTCTTCTCTTCTATCAACGCATAATGGCATTATATTTAATTGATCTGGAATGTTGATCATTGAGGCTAATTTTGCTAGCGCATCGGCAAATTGATTGTCATCCCTTGGGAGATATTTAAAATCAATATGTTCAAAATGCTCGATTAGTTGCTCTAGGTGTGCTTGGTATAATATCATTGTGGAGTTCTTTATTTTCAATTTTTTTTAATATATGATTTATAATCAAGCTAGAGTCTCCATATACCTCTAATTTTTGCACACCTATGCAAGCCGCTGCTTCTAGTCCAATAATGCACGCTTCACATTCTGCGTCATTATTAGTAACCTCAAAGTCTAATTTAACAGAGATTGGAGTATGTGCTCCATCTGGACTTATGAGTAACACTCCTACGCCACATCCTTTTTGATTGGACGCACCGTTGAAGTACATTACCCATTTATCACCTTGTGTAATGAGAATCTCTTCACCAGAAAGATGAGTAGTTTTTGCACGACTTGTTTGAATTGGATGTTGCGCCAGAAATTCGTAAATTACTTTTCCTTTCATTAATTTTTCAAGAATATATTTTGGCTCAAATTCAGCCAACATCACCAACCACTTAGATATCCTTCCTTGTATGGGTGGTTGTTCAAACAAATACTTTATCGAATTTTGTTGAGAAATCACATGAGTAGTGTGTGGTGACATATAATGTCCTAACTTTTTGGTTCCCCACACTAATGCTTGGCTTGTCTTTTCCAAGGTGCTATATTTTATTTCGTATTGGATGAATTTCTTACTTATATGCGGCCGTTCTTACTTATATGTGGCCATTACGGATGGTCATTGTTATTCGTAACGGGCACTTCAAGTGCCCATTACGAATAATGGGTTATTCGTAACAGGAGTTTCAGGTGCTCGTTACGAATAATGAGCACCTGAAACGCCCATTACGAATATCCCATTATTCGTAATGGCCACTTGACGTGCCCGTTACGAATAAGTACTTATTCGTAACGGACACTTACAATGCCCGTTACAAATGATTACTTATTCGTAACGAACATTGTAAGTGCCCGTTACGAATAATGGGTTATTGGTAACGGGCAATTACAATGCCCGTTACGAATAATCTCTAAATAAGACAAAAAATTAGGGGCATTTGTAACTAGCATTTCAGGTGCTAGTTACAAATACTCCTATTCTTCTTTCCATTTACCATCAAAATTATTATACAAATCCAATATTTCATGCCACAAACATATTATCAAACATAACATATAAACTAAATCCAATTTTGTATGCTAATTATTAATTCTCCTATTGAGAAGTCCAAAACACTATTGATTACAAAATTTTGTAAACAATGGTGCACAAACAACCCAATTTTATATATGATGAATAAGTAAACAATATCCGAGTCATTCCCGTCTCCTGTAAATGGGCTTAACAGCCATCTTGAAGATTTCTTGTTGCTGTCTAAGCCAAAATGGCTTGTTACTTCGCTAGAGCAAGAGCTTAATCTCCTACTAGGTGGTTCACAACTAACCTCGGAGTCATTCCCGTCTCCTTCAAATGGAAATAACTCGGCATCAGGTAATCTGAACGAAGCCCCAGTACTAGTTCCAATGCCCTAAATTCTCAACTATAGCCAGGGCACTTCTTGTAGTATAATCTTGACAATCAAAGAAGCTCACTTCAGCAAGTAAAATAAATTTAAGCAAATATATGACCAATTTATTAAGAAAAAAAAAAACTATGTTAAGAAAAAGCAAAGTAGAGGAAAAAAGTTCAACATAAAATGAGTAAAATTCAACAAAAGTTGATAGAAATTCACAATTTAAATCTAAAAAACGAAGATCTGCAATTTAAAGTTTTAGATTGAGGAGAGAGAGAGAGAGAGCAAAAGAGAGATATGAGAGAGAGAGAGAGAATGAGGAAAACGACTGATGGAAGAAAAGAACGACTAATTTCTCAAAACCCTAATGTTAGTGCTAAAACGTTATGGAATTGTAATGGACCTTATTTGGCCGTTACGATTAGAGCAATAATTATAACGGACAAATTTATGTCCGTTACGAATACTGTTTAATTTTATTGTAACGGTCAAATTTTCGCCCGTTACAAATATTAGTTATTTGTATCGGACCTTTATATTGTCCGTTACGAATCATCTATTTCTAACGGATTTAATTATTCATGCATTGCTTGCCCTCATATATTAGTGTCTTTACTTTGTAATTGGTTGGATTCTAAGGTGTGTGTGTGTGTGTGTGTGTGTGTGTGTGTGTGTGTGTGTGTGTGTGTGTGTGTGTGTGTGTGTGTGTGTGTGTGTGTGTGTGTGTGTGTGTCTGTGTGTCTGTGTGTAATCATCTTTTCAAAACAATAGTGAGAGTAGTACTCCGTGAGTACGAGTGAATCTATGTCCAAGACTTAGATTATGTAGAATAGGGTCCTAATGTGTACCAAGTTCATTCTGGAACTTGTGAGTATAGGTCTCATTATAATAGGTTTGTAACTAATGAAGTTTGCCCTATTATAGTGCATTGGTTTTGTTTGGAAATCCCTTAGAATGGTCGAGGCTTTACTTCCAATTGGGTCCTAGAAGGTTTCCTCGTAAAATATTGTGTGCATTGCAAGTTCCTTTACATTCTGCAAAAAGTAGTCAATAGGAACTCACATACAATTCACCCCCCTTCTCTTAAAGTGTTTTTCTTAACTAACAATTGGTATCAGAGCAAGGTTCTCACGTGTAAGCAGATAACTTTGCTAAGAAAATTCCTGAGGAGAGATGAATTACAAAAAAAAACTCGAAGAAGGATATTCAACCCAACGTCTACCCATGTTCAATGGTAAGTGTTATACCTACTGGAAGAACATGATGGAAATATTCATCAAGGCTGAAAATTACAAGGTTTAGCGTGTTATTGAATCTGGTGATTTTGAGATAACCGTAACTAAAAAAAATGAGGTAGTTCCTAAACTTATTTCTAATTTTGATAAAGAAGACTATCAGAAACCTGAGTTAAATGCTTTAGCTATCAAATATTTTCACTGTGGTCTTGGACCCCATGAACATAACCGAATCATGGGATGCAAGACTGCTAAACAAATTTGGGATCTACTGGAAGTTACTCATGAAGGTACAAATGAGGTAAAACTTTCCAAAATAGATTTGTTATTGTCTAGATATGAGATGTTTGAAATGCAATCTGAGGAAACCATAGAGGAAATGTTCACTAGGTTCAACGATATAATTAATGAATTGAGTTCCCTTGGCAGGCACATCCTTATAGATGGACAGGCTAGAAAGATCATAAGGAGTCTACCACAAGATGAACGATGGAGATCCAAGGTTACTGAAATGAAGGAATCCACGGACTTTACAATGTTCAACATGGAACAGCTGGCTGGTTCATTGATGACTCATGAACTTCATTTGAGTTCCAATGCAGAGAGTTCCAAGAACAAGAGCCTCGCTCTTAAAGCACAAGACTCAGATGAATCAGAAGTTGATGAGGATGAGATGGCAACGCTAGTTAGTAAGTTTAAAAAGATGATGAACAACAGGAAGTTTTATAGGAACAAGAAGGCAATGAATTCCAAAGATACTACCTGTTTCAAGTGTGGTTCCAAAGATCACTTTATAAGGGATTGTCCTCTAAAGGAGAATGATACAAAGTCTACAAGCCAAGGAGTCCAAAGCCTACAATCCTTACTTTACCAAGGAGAACGTAAAGAAAGCTATGATGGCTGCATGGGGAGACTCAGATTCGGATGAAGAATAAGATCAACCCTAAGAAGAAATGGCTCATCTATGTCTTATGGCTAAGACTGATGAAAAGGCCAAATTACAATAATATGAAGATGAGGTATGGTTTTCTCCTAATGAATTGAGACATTTATCTAAAGAAAATTTGATACATATTGTGCTAGATATCTAAGAAGATTTAAAGGAACTCCACAAAGCTAAAGCACAAAGTGATAAGGCACTTGACACTTACAAAAAAATAGTGAATGGATGAACAATATGAAATTTGATATTCAAAAGAGGTTCTTTAATTATTTTTATGACAATGTCAATCTAAAAGAAAATCTTGAATGACTAAAACATGATAACACTCTCTTGAACGTTAAACATTCTTTATTTAAAATTGGTGAAGTAGTTCCTAACTCCAAAGTTCCTCTTCGTGATCTGTATCCAAACTTTGAAAAGTTAAAATCTAATTTAGAAGAATTAAAAATGGACAAAGCTAATCTTAAGGGGGAACTTTAAAGAGTAAGGAAAGGTAAACAATCCATTGAATACAATGTGACTGACTAGATTGTCAATACTCAAACAAAGAGAACTGAAGGGTTAGGATATAAGAAGAAGTTTCAGGAAGAAAACAAGTATGTTAACTTGTCGAGTAGTATTATCTATTATTTTAGTGGTCAAACTAGACATAAGCAAGCTAAATGTCCTGACAAGGAAAAGAGCACTTTAAAAAATGAAAATCATGTTAAACACATATGGGTTAGGAAATCTGATTCAACATCTGTTACATAAGAACCCAAGGAAACCTTGGCTTCTTGATACTAAAGTTTGATTCTTCATGCAGGTTCCAGTAAGGGGGAACAACACGTGGTACCTCAACACTGGTTGTTTAAAGCACATGACTGGAGATAAATCTCGATTTCTCTCACTAGATGCCTACTATGGTGGAATCGTGAACTTCGGTGATAATATGAAAGGTGACATTGTTGCTATTGGTAAAGTAGGAAGATCAAGTTCCCATGCTATTGATAATGTTTTTTTTGGTCGAGTGTCTTAAACACAACTTGTTAAGTATTTCACAATTTTATGACAAAGGTAACTCTGTTAGCTTCACTTCTAACAAATGTAAAACCATCCGCAATAACACTGGAAACATAATTCTAGAAGGAACTCGTAAAGGGAAAACATACATTGTGGATCTCAAAGAGTCTACTAAGAGTAGTTTAACATGTCTTAGTGTTATTGAGGATGATCCTCTACAATGGCATAAGAGATTAGGTCATGCAAGTTTTACTTTGCTTGATATGCTTAGATCCAAGGAATTAGTAGAAGGACTGTGTTGCATTAAGTTCCTATAAGATAAAGTTTGTGATGCATGTGTTAGAGGAAAACAGACTCGAATTTCCCTTAAGTCTAAAAATATGGTAAGCGCCAAAAGACCATTATAACTTATTCATATGTATCTCTATGGTCCAATGATCGAGAATCCAAAGTAGAAGTTGTAAGAGATATGTAATGGTTATTGTTGATGATTATTCAAAGTATACTTTGGTATTCTTCCTTGTGATTAAAGATGAAACTTTTGATGAGTTTGTTGCTTTTCTGAAGAAAGAACAAGAAAAATAGGTAAATCAATTAATACATCTCAGATCAGATCATGGAACAGAATTTGAAAAGTTCGAGTTTGATGAATTCCGCACTGAACGTGGAATCGATCACAACTTCTCTGCCCCAAGAACTCCACAACAAAATGGTGTGGTAGAATGCAAGAATATATAGAAGCCTTGAAGACATAGCTAGAAGTAAGCTTATCTCAAGTATATTGCTTAGGAACGTTTGGGCAGAAGTAGTGAACACCACATGCTACATTCTTAACAGAGTATCTGTTAGAGTCATCACCAACCAAACTCCTTATGAACTCATTAAAGGGAGAAAGAGTAATATTTCTTACTTTAGATCTTTTGGTTATAAATGACTTGTTCATAACAATGGTAAAAGGAACTTGGGAAAGTTTGATGAACGAAGTGATGATGCAGTATTTCTAGGATATGCCTCAAATAGTAAAGCTTATAGAGTTTATAATAAGAGTTTGTACACGTAATTTTTGATGAAACTCATAATATGTTTGATGTAAAGAATGATGATGATGATGATTTCGAGATAAGACTTGTAAGGAAGAATGATCAATATGTAGAAGTATCATCATTGGAAAGCAAATTATAGAAAATAAAGGTGAGCAGAACACTAAAGAAAATAATAAGGAAGCTATAGAAGTTGCACAAGGAACTACAGCTCAAAATCTAGATTAAGAACAACCTGAAATTTAAGAAGAAGTTCAAGCTGGACAACAAGATGAAGTTCCAACAGAGGTTCAAGTTAACAACAACCTAGAGAGGCTGTATCCAATCAAGGACTTTGCTCTAAAGTCCTGGAAGCGTCAGAAATCACATTTATTAAATGTAATCATGAGCGATATTACAAAAGGAACTCAAATCCCATATTTCAGCTTAGGAACTTTTCACTAGTGGAAAAAATCTCATTCGTATCAAGCTATTTGTAACGGGCAAATCTTTGTCCGTTACAATTAAGATATTCGTAACGGGCAAAATAGTGTCCGTTACGAATACTTATTTATTCGTAACGGGCAAAATAGTGTCCGTTACGAATACTTATTTATTCGTAACGGGCAAAATAGTGTCTGTTACGAATACTTATTTATTTGTAACGGGCGAAAAGTGTCCGTTACGAATACGTATGTATTTGTAATGGACAAATTATTGCCCGTTACAAATAAATAAGTATTTGTAACTGACACCATTTTGCCCGTTACGAATACTATATTACACGTAACCTGGCCCAACTGATAGAGAAGCCCATTACTTGGCTTTTTAGGGTTTCACCTAGTAGCCGTCATTTCTCCATTCCTCCTCTCTCTCTCCTCTCTCCTCTCTCTCTCTCCTCTCATCTCCTCCCCGCCATTCTCCTCTCCTCCTCTTTCTCTCCTCCCCGTCCTTCTCTCCTCTCCTCCATCATTTTTAGAGAAAAAAACTACTGCGCTTTCGTTGTCGTTGTCAATGTCTAATTTGAATTGCGAGTTGTCTTCAATTTTACAGCCTCCATTTTTGAACTACTGCGCTTTTGTTGTGGTTGTCAATGTTGCCGTTCTAGACTACTCTTCCGGCGAAGTCCGATGACTTGCCTTCTGAATGGGATGGAGTTTACTCCGATTGATCTTGGTGTTGTTCTACTTGGTATCGCTTTTGTTCCCGATGACCCTAATCACGGTACTCGCTTTCTATTTTTATTTTGCTGATTTTTTATTTTAATTAGTTTTTGAATCATCTTATTTTTCTACTGTGTGTGGTTTAATTTTCGTTTTAATTAATATTTTTTTGGCTGAATTAGTAAATTTTGTATAATCTAAATTTTCTAATATTTTGATTTTAATTTTCATTTGAATAATTGTGTTTTCGGCTGATCTTTCATCACATTTTGAGTCTGTTTTGTGTAATCTAATTTTCTAATATTTGTTATAATTATTGTTTTTTTCTGGTTTTTTTTTTGTTTTTTTTTTTGCTGAATTTTCATTTTGAGTAGTTTTTTGCATTAACTGATTTTTCAATTGTTTGTGGTTTAGTTTTCATTTGAATAATTGTTTTTTTTTTGCTGAAAATTCATTTTGAGTAGATTTTGTATAATCTTATTTTCAGAATTATGTTTTGTCACTCTGTGATATATTTTTTTTATGTAGTTGATGTGATGTGCTTTTGATAGAATTTGAGTACTTTGAACAATTCAACAAATGCGCTATTATTGTCATTGTGAAAAATGAATTGGAGGGGTGATATATAAATAATTATGAGAATTAGAGAGTACTTAATTCTGGATGAATGAATGGTGGTCTTCTTATGCTGGAAGGAGTGGGAAGAAGAGAGAGGAAATGTCATTTCGTTTCAAGCAACTAGTATATATACAGAGCTATCAAAGTAGGAAGTCTTTGGTTGCATATTTTTTGGGTGATATTAGTCAATGCCTTTTGTCTCTAAGGTAATGAGTGCTTGCTTTTGTTACTCACCCTTATTCGATGAATTGGTGAAAAATAATAGGAATTAATTTCACTGATCAATTTGTTCTGGCTCGTGTTATGGGATATGATGGTGTGGGTTCCAATGAAAGATAAAATTCTATATGCCTTAAAGCTGTTAGTTTGTATCACTGAGTATGAGGTAGAGAGAGTCCATTGTGGAGCACTGGCCTGGTGTAAGATAGAGAATTGATTTGTTGGATACTTTATTGATTTATTACCCCTTTACTTCTTAAACTTCTGCTAATTCGTTCTGTAAAAAAAAATGGTTTTGATACTATCTAACAATAATTTATGAGGGGCTCATGTTTTCAATGATTAAACATGTGTTCTTTGTAGGGGAAAATTCCTATAGAGGAGGTGTTTGAGAGTTTGAGATGCTCAAGAGAAGGTCTAACTTCAGATAATGCAACCAACCGTCTTCAAATTTTTGGACATAACAAGCTAGAAGAAAAAAAGGTTTATCCATTGTTCTTTCACTCTTGAAGAAAATTACGTATTAACTGTGTTCATTAACTTCCAGTCGATCTAATCAAGCTTTTTTAACATCAGATACCATTGATCTGGAACTAACAGGAGAGCAAACTCTTGAAGTTTCTTGGCTTTATGTGGAATCCATGGTCATGGGTTATGGAAGCAGCTGCTTTAATGGCTATTGTATTGGCAAATGGTGATAATAAGCCTCCAGATTGGCAGGATTTTGTGGGTATCATGGTGCTTCTGGTGATCAACTCTACTATTAGTTTCATAGAAGAAAACAATGTTGGTAATGCAGCAGCAGCGCTTATGGCTAACCTTGCTCCTAAAACAAAGTAAGTCACTAACGAAAAAAGGCTCAAGTGTAATTGCAGCTGTATGATTTATAAAAATAATGCTAACTCTTCAATACAGGTTCTTCAGAGATGGACGATGGGGTGAAATGGAGGCATCAATTTTAGTCCTAGGAGACATAATTAGCATCAAGTTAGGAGACATAGTCCCTGCTGATGCTCGTCTTCTTGAGGGTGATCCTTTGAAGATTTATCAATCTGATCTCATTGGAGAATCTCTTCCTGTCACTAGGAATCCTAGAGACGAGGTCTTCTGTAGTTCAACCTCTAAACAAGGTGAATTAGAGGCAATTTTCATAGCTACTGTGATTTTACTATTGATTTGAATTTTGATTTGTGGGTTTATGACTTATGAGGATTTTTGATCTTAATATGGTTAATAATGTATGAGTTGTATTGAAATTGTGATTATTTGTAATTTTTTGTCCGTTTGATTTCGATTTGTTAATATGTGATGTAAATTCGAAATGAACCTTTTTTTAGATGATGGGACTTAAGCTATGAAGAAACTATTGATTCAAAACAATGAGCAGCTGGACTTGGTGAGGGAGGAGATCCGAGTTTCCTCCCTGTTTACATATCCCAATCTGCTTCCCCTTCTTGATCACGCTATCATCAAAGTAAAGGTAATCGACTGTGTTTAGGTCCTTCTCTTTTCCCCTCTCTGAGCTCTATGTATGTTATAAATCCGGATTACAAGGTGTTGAAACTTGAAAGCATGTATGCATGTACATAAATAAATCAATTATTTTGAATCCACAATCAATTATAAATCTCAATGTAAGGCTCTTTCAATACTTCCTGGAAGTTCTTTTAATCTAGTTGTAGACACCTAAAAATGTCTCCCCAAATCCAAGCCCGATGATAAATAACCTTTCACCGCCGCTACTGGTCGGGTTTAGTATTTAATCCCGAGAGTGCTTAAAAAATTATATTTTATTAAATTCATATTTTTGAAAGGTCCATGGATCAGTCTTGGTGTTTGGTAAAAGCATAGTTTTAATTTTAGCCCAAACTTGTTAATTAATTTTAAGCCCAAACCTTTTTTATTTTATTATTATTTATTATTTTTGGCCCAAATATTTTATTTATTTTTATTTTATTATTTTCTTATTTTAGCCCGAATAATAAAAGTCAGAAAAAATCCCGAAATTATCAATCGGCACTTAAAAAGCCGAAAGAAATTAGGGTTAAAAATGAATTTAGACGAAAAAGTGGACTGGAACTGACCGTGTCACGGTCAAGCTTGACCGTGTCACGGGAACTCTTCTCGTCTGACGGTGGGACTTCCCGTGACACGGAAAGTTCCGTGTCCTTTCCGCGTAAACCCTTGATGCGTTTTCCGTTTCGTTTTTTGAAAATTTCCCGCGTCACTCCAAAACTAACCGTGTCACGGGAACTTGTACAGTCTGACGGTACAGTCTAACCGTGTCACGGTACAGTCTGATCGTGTCACGGGATACTTTTTTAGGGTTTTTATTATTTTAGGGTTCCGGGTGCTCCCTCAGCACATTTCCCTATAAACACCCCCTCATTTCTGATTAACGGGGCAACCAGAATTCGATTGTTCTTATTTTTCTCTCTTCTATGCTCTTAACCTAAACACTAGCCTACCCTTTTCACTTCAAAATTCCTTCTTCAAGCACTCAAAGGAGTCCATATTTTACTCAAGGTTCTGTCCTTAAACCAAGGCGTGGAAGGTAGAATCGTTTGAGGGTTTGGCCCCAAAATCAATCTTATTTTATTTAATTTAATTTAATTGTTGTTTTATTATTTCCTTGAAGTTACTAACTCGTTTATTTTTTTGTAGTTGCAAACAAACATATTCAAAGTAAGGATCATGCTCTTTTTATTACTGTTATTTTTCTAACGATTTTTTATGTTGTTGGAATTATGATTGAATTGGTTTTTGTATTAATATTGATTCTATTATTTATTTTGATCACCATATTGCATGTTTAAAGGGATTATGTAATTGAAAATCACGTCTAATAAGATAATTTGGACAACCAGTTTAGGTCCTTTTTAATCTTGTTATTAATTGAAGTGATCACCAATATTTTAGAATAACGTGTGCGTTAATATTCAACCAATTTAGTTAAATAATAGTTTGGAGTGAATTGAATTATTGTTTGTATGCCTTTGAGATCACAGGAATGCTTTTCACTATAAGAATCGAGTAGAGGCCTATACGGGCGAATGTGACTCCATGACTCACTTCGTACCATCATCCCTGATCCTCCTTTCGTGGTTCCGAACCATATGGAGTTAATAATCTCATGGATTATGAATGGGGTGTAACCTTCTCGGGTCAATTGTTGTTGCCTATCGTTGTCCCTTATTGTGGTTGCCTTTTTATAATCCGTGAACGGTTACAAGTTCCTTAAAAACTTGTTGGCGGCTCCCTACTTTGCTTTGTCCCTAATTGTAATGTCAATTCCCACTTCCTATGATTGCCAAGCATATTCACAACATGCTTTTTAACGTAGGCGCACTTCGAACGACGCCTACAATTTGGCGATTCCACTGGGGAGGATTCTTAATTATTTATGGATTTGAGTGATCGGTATTTAATTAAGATGAGTGGATGAGACTTGAAAGATTCTTAAAAAAAAAATATTCCTGTGATTAATTTGGCATTTTTGCATCTGCATAGACATTTTAACGTCGCATTCAGGTCTGTCCCGTAGGAAAAATTGGATAACTTGATTGCGCGCGAAGGAAAACAGGGCACCATTCAGATTTTCTGACTGTCGTGTCACGGCAGAGTCTGCCGTGTCACGGTACAGTGTACCGTCTGACGGTACACTGTACCGTGACACGGGAATTTCTGCCGTGTCACGGCAGTCCTAAAATCAGTCCGGTGACCTATTTTCTTTTCCCACAGTCGACTTCCTTTGATTTTTCTGAAAAAAACGTATGTGTTCTACATGCGTCTTAGCCCGGGGGAATTTAAGCTCTATCAACCCAAAAACGCTCATGGCAATAAGGGCTCATCTGAGTCATTAAATTCACCCAAACCATGGAGTCGAGTTCGATTTCATCACGAACTCGCAGAGCCGCCCGTTGGCATACACCCTCAAGGGAGGCTGCCTTGCTAACGCGTCCAAACTCTTAACCATGGTACCCTTTTGACACCCAAAGCTTGACCAATAGTTGAACATAGATCTTGACTTTAGGTTGCGAACTTTTTTTACATCATAATTTTGACAAAGGATTGCTTATTTAGTTGGCATAATTTTGTGTGAATTATTAAAGGCTTAATTGTAGACTATTCTGTTCACTTGATGATTGCTAATCTGAGTAACTTGTGAGATATTAAGTCTATCCTATAAGAATTAAGTTTAAAGAAAAGAAACAGACCCATGTGGAATTTTTGGAGTTTTATAGTCTTTTTTGATATGCAAACAATTGCATTTTCATCAGCTTTCTGTTCTTGTTCTTGGTTGTTATATAGTAAAGTTGTTGATCATGATTACAACCTTGTAGCAATGTAGTGGTCTCTCAATATTGTAGATTGTGCATCTGTATATTCATATCTAAAAGTATCTTTTAAATTAATATGTTTGCATTAATTAGGCCACTCAAGAGCAATCTTGGAATCATGAAGCGTACCTGTTATTCCCAGTTCATTTGGATGGAACTTTGCTGGACAACTCAACCGCTATGAAAGCTAATCAGGCCCTTCTGGTGGATTTAAGTTTGGGTGAAGGTAGCTTAAGTGTACAATGTCAAATAAGTAAAACATAACGCCTTTAGAGGAAACAAATGTAATTTTTTTTTTTTTTTTTTTTTTTTTGAAATCAGGAAACAGGTGTACTTTAGATTTGGTTTAACTTGGCTATTCTTTTAAAGTTTTAGTTATTAATATTAATTGTATATTTTTTTTTGGAAGAAATATAAATTGTATACTATATTTGTATAAAAATATATACATCTCAAATTAAACGATAAAATGGTGTGCAAAATCCAGCATTTTGCTGGATTTTTTTTAAAATTTGATTACACAGTATTCGTAACGGGCAAGCCAGGTCCCGTTATGGATAATGGGGTTATTCGTAACGGGCACTTGAAAATGCCGTAACGGGCACCCGAAAAGCCCGTTACAAATAACAAAGGCCATCCGTAACGGCCGCATACGTAACGGACGTTACCCGTTACGGATGGCCAGTTTTTGCCCGTTACGGATGACCTTTTTTCTACTAGTGTTTGTGCATTCTATGCATTCCTCTCTTCCATGGAAATTCTGTGCATTCTATGCATTCCTCTCTTCCATGTAATCATGAGCGATATACGTGGGTGATTAGTAATGTACATTGCATATAAGTATAAAGCGCGTTCCAAATAGGTGTTTTTATTTTGGAAATTAATGTGTTTTTGGAAATAAATTGAATTTGGAAAGAAAACATATTTTAGAAAGATTTTGATTAAAAATCCTGTTTAAATTTGAAATAAATTGAACTTGTTCAATTAATGACCAAACGGCACTAAACCTTCCATTTATGTCACACCGATTCATTTAATATAAAAGCATATTTTACCCACCTAACATCATCACTATCAAATCATATTTATCCTCTGTGAAAATCTCTCTCAAAGCTTCTTAAATATTCCAAAAATTCAATCCCATGGCAATCATCACTTCCTTAAGCTCCTCTGAAAATTCCAAACACGAGTCAAAATACGAATCCAAAAGTGTATCCATTCTAACCATGGTTTCTTACAAGGAACAAGAGGAAACTCAAACCGAAACTGCACCAACATCATTCACTTAAAACAAAAACCCTAAAGATAAGAACCCGTCAAACAAGGAAGTGAAAACCTCCAACATCTTTGAAAAATTGAAAGAGTGGAATGAAAAAGGAAACAAAAAGAAGTCAGTGGAAAAACATATCAAGGAGGTCGAGGACTTTGTGGTAGGAACTTGAGAATCAGAGGGGGAAGACAATCCAATGGGGGAAGATGTTACGGCTATGAATCAGATATTGAAGCTCAAGTGGGAAGGTATGTGGTTGGCCATAGAATTAATTTAACTTGGTGTAGGAAAGCTAGGTTTTAGGAATTTTTGGATTTAATCAAGTTCCAAGGATAGGAGTTTTTGCTATCTAGGGCTTCAAATAATTACATGTATCATGTTGCTATGACTGAATTTTGTCAAAATTTTGAAGTAAAACAAGGGGTTATTTCAAGTGAAGTGAATGAAATAAAAATTCAATTTGATGTAGAAACCCTAGGCAAAATTCTAAAAGCTCATAATGAGGGGTATAAAACTTATGTGAAGGGTAAATCAACTATGAAAATAGGGAACTTTCTAGGAGCTGATGTTATTGAATCTCTGGGAGGAAAAGGGGGGAAGAACATCATGAGTCGTAATGATCTGACTCCCTTAAACTAATTATTATTTAATTTGGTTAAGAAAGCCATTATTCCCATGACACAAAAGAATGGTGAAGCATGCTTAATGGACATGGCTGTCATGTTTTTCTTAAGTAGGAAAATCAAGATAAATTTCCCATCACTCATTTACCAACATTTGGCTCACTATGTTCCTAGCAAGAACAAAGTGGGTTATGGAGCCAATCTGTCTATTGTTTTTTAAGCACTTGGAGTAATTTTAAAGGGAAATGATGGTGCTCTTGAAGAAAAGCTAGAGAATGTGATAAATGAAGAAACTTTGCTAAGTCTTAGCTTAGAGGATGTGAATGGGAAAATTAAGAAGGTGGAAGAAAAGAAAGAAAAGAAGGCAACTGCTGTAGGGGAGAGAAAGGAAGGAACTGTTTCTGGAGAGAAGTTAAGGAAAAGCAGGAGACTATCTACAAGCACACTCCCCAAAACATGCATGGAAAGGTCTTTGGAACTGGATGCTGATGAAAATGTGCTTGAAGGGCAAGTGTTTGAGCTTACTGACAGAGTTGAGGTTGCTGAGAAACAGGTTAAAGAGGCTATGGGAAAAATTTAAAAGCTAGAGAGAGGAGTACAAGGACTGGAAACGAGTCTTAGGGAATAGAAGGTGGAGTTCCAAAAGACTATTCAGGACTTGGAAGATGAACTAGAAGCCAGTATTGAGCATTAAAAGGAAGAAAACAAGAAGATACTAGAGTTTTGTCAGAGTTCACCAGTTTATATCTCACCAGCCTATCATTAATCTAGCCCATCCAAAGCCTAGCCTAGCCTTAACTCTTTTCTTTGCTGTTTTAGTCATGAACTTATTCTATTTTCTTTTGTTAAGTTTGAAAATATTTTGGTTTTGTAATCGGATATGCAGGATTATATTTTGGTATTAATAATTATTTGGAATTTTGCCTACACTTGTATGTTTTGTGTGATATGAAAACATATATATGAAAGTGGAACTAACTGACAGGGGTTTAGTAGCGCTACCTTTAGTTTCCCACACTTGATGAATTGCTTGTGGGGCTGTGGCTAGTTGCTTAAGAAACTTGAAATGCAGGACTTTTTTATAATGCTAAAAAGCAGAAAAGTAGAAACAAACTTGAAGGTTGAAGTTGTTTTGGGTTCCAGTTGATAAAGTATCAGAAGTTTCTCTGATGCTACTGTATTGTGTTTATTTTAGTGTTTATTTTAGTTTTAATCTTTATATTTTGTTTGCTTTCTATTCTTTAGTTTTGTCCTGTTTTTGTTCTGTTTTTATTCAATTTTGTTTATCTTAGCTTTGAAGTTTTATATTTATTTTTTTCCTCTTTTCTATCTCAAAAAAAAAATACAAAAATATGTCCTTCTTATAAGAATTAACTTTCCTTTGAAGTTTGCTAAATTTTTTCATCATAAAAAAAGGGGAAATAGTTTAAGCTTAAAGGTTTTTATGATGATGAACTTAAACAATGCAAACTTCAAACTAATAAGAGTTCTCTAAGTGTTGTGACAAAGTTGACTTTGGAAGTGGAAGAGTAGCCTAGCTTTTACAGACTCATAAGAGAACTCAAGGAAAGTTAAGGAAGATAGAAGAAGAGTTCTATCATAAGAATTAACGAAGTTCCTTAACAGGAACCTGAACATAGCAAGTCAAGAGGATAACATGGTCCGCGTTGACGACAACAAGTTTTGGAAGAACTTGGTCTGCGAAGTTCCACTTAGAACTGGAAGGAAATTGACAGCATGAACTTAGTCCTGGACTGTGTGAAGCCCAAGTATCCTACATAATAAGAGTATTGATGCAAGCAATTCAGTTTTAATATAGTCTTTATCTTTTAGAATTGTTGTAAATATGTTAAGTTGGTTTACAAATGAGATTGATTAGAAGCTTGACAAAAACTTGGCAAGCTTCTTAAAATTGGAAAGTTAAAAAGATAAGTTTTTAGGAAAATATTTTATTGATAAGATTTATTTTCTTAAAAATCGAATATCAAAATGATATTTTTTAAGATAATTTATCTTTTTTAAATTTCCTACAAGATAATCTTCCAAAAAGATTTAGCTAAAAACCGTGTTTTTGGATTTAGGAAAATTAACTTATTTATCTTTTAAAACCCTACTTCTATACAAGCAAGTCTTGTATAAATAGTGGTCATCTGACAATTCATTTTCTGTGAGTTTAATGCGTAAAGAAGTCTAAGTGTGCTTAATTGTCTAAGTTTGCCAAGTCCTTTACTTTGTTATATTTGTTTCCGGTTTTTTTAAATGAGACGAACACTACAAGAAGGGGGTGAATTGTATGTGAGTTCCTGTAGCTACTTTTTGTGAAATATAAAAAAGCTGCAAATGAACTTGCAATGCACACAGATTTTTACGAGGAAACCTTCTAAGGCCCAACTAGAAGTAAAACATCGACCCTTCTAAGGGATTTCCAAAACCAAATCACTTCACTATAGTAGGGCAGTCCCAAATTACAACCTATTATACACAGACTGTTACTCACAAGTTCCACACTAAACTTGCTACACAATGGGACCCTATCCTACCCAATCTAAGTCCTAAACTTAGATTCACATGTACTCCCAAAGTACTCTCTCAGCCTCATACTAGAAGCTTACACACTATATGCAAAATATAATTCACACACTCACCCAAGAACCTAACCAGTACAAAATATATTACCCTAGTATATGTTAGATAAGTTATGCATGAAACTCGAAACTAATATGACAAAGTTATAAGCTTGGAAAACTTACACAACTCACGAATGATTTCTTCAAGCATAAAACTCACAAAAACTATGAAATGAGATTTGAACTATTTTATACAAGTCTAGCTTGTATAGTAAGTAGGGTTTTCAAAAGATAATTATGTTAAATTAACTAAATATCAAAGCACGGTCTTTAATTAAATCTTTTTTAAAGAAAATCTTTCCGGAAAACAAGATGAAGAAAGATTATCAAAAAGAACAATATCTTTTTGATATTCAGTTTTTAAGAAATAATTATTTAGAAAATCTTTTCTTAAAATCTATCTTTTTATCTTTTTCCGTTTTAATAAATTTTCCAAGCCTTTGCCACGCTTCTAATAGATTTCATGAATATCCTACTTAAAATATTTAACAACATATCTAGAAGTTAAAATCTTAACTAAATTAAGCTACTGCGCCGTTTATTTTGGACTCAATGTTTGCTTGGGCTTCATGTAGACCACGACCAAGATCCTGCTGTCTTCAAGTTCCTGTTAGGGAACTTAGATAGTTCTTGTTAGAAAACTAAGTCCCTGTTAGGGAACTCTTATTTTATCTTATTTAACCTTCTAAAAGTATTCTCTTCATGTCCTCTTAGTCAAGGTTACTCTTTCACCACTAAGGTCCGCTTCACCTTTTCTTAATCAAACACTTAAAGAAATCTTTATTAGTCGAGTTTACTTGAGTTTAAGTCTATCGTCATCAAAACCTATAAGCTTCAACAATTTTCCCCTTTTTGATGATGACAAACTTAAGCAAACTCTAGAGAGTTAAACAAAACAAAAGGTAGTACTTTTTTCATTTTTGATTTTATTGACTGAAAATAAACACAAAACATAAATTAAAGACAAAATAAAAACAAAAATAAGAAAATCAAATAAAACTTAAAAATAAGAGAACACAAAATTAACCTAAGTTAAAGAACTACTGGCATTAATATCAGATAGAACTTTCTAATAATGAGAGAAAGTTCTGATACTTTCTTAACTGGAACCCATAACAACTTCAGCCTCAAAGTTTGCTTCTTATTTTCCCCTTTTGGCATTATCAAAAAGTCCTTTTTTTCAAGGTTATTAAGCATCTAGCGACATCCCCACAAGCAATTCATCGAGTGTGGAAAACTGAAGGCAGTGCTGCTAACTTTCCTTAAGTTTGTTCTACTTCCCTACATAAGCTTTTATAACATACAAAAACACACATGTATTAGTAGAGTTCCAAAACATTCAATTTATTATGATCCTGCTAGATAAAAATTATTACAAACCAAAGCAAATTGTTCAAAAATCAAAAAAGAAACTGAAATTGTTCATAACTAAAACAGTTTTGAAATAGGCTAGGCAATTTAGGCTAGGAAGGCTAGGTGTAAGATAAGCTGGCCTAAGTCTCAAGAAGTTTAAGAATCTTCTTGTTGTCTTCCTGAGTTTGAAGCACGTTTGCCTCCGGCTTTTCTTCAAGGCTCTTAACAGCCATCTGGAACTCTAGCCTCTGCAGCTTGAGACTATTTTCAAGTCCCTGTACTGTCCTCTCTAGCTTCTGAACCTTTCAAGCTGCATCCTTCAATTGCCTCTCAGACAGCTCCAACCTCTTAGTGAGCTCTGCAACTTGCCATTAAAGAACCTTTTCATTTGTGTCTAACTCAAAAGGTTGTTCGTAGCTGGTCTGAGGGAAAGAACCTTCAGGCACCTCTTTCTCTTTTCTCTTTCCTGTTCCTTTCTCTTTTTTATCCTCCACCTTTTGAACTTTCCCATTAACCACCTCTAGGCTAATTCCCAACAGAGTTTCTTCATTGATCACCTTCTCAGGCTTCTCATCCAAACCCCCATATTTTCCTTTTAAAACAACTCCAAGAGACTCAAAGATAGTATACATAATAGCTTCATATCCCACCTTAGTCTTTCTAAGGACACAATGTGCCAAGTTTTGGTACATTAAAGCGGGAAAATTGACTTTTATTCTTCTAGATAAGCAAAAGATTACATCCATGTCCATTGGACATGCTTCCCCCTTCATAGCATTCCTAAGCAATATAATCTTTTTAACAAGATTAAAAAGTAACTTGTTTAGAGGACTCAAATCATTGTGACTCATGGTATTCTTCCCCCTTTTTCCTCCCATAGCTTCAACTACATCACCACTTAGATAATTTTCTACTTTAACACTTGACTTTCCCTTGATATAAGTCTCATACCCCTCAGTTGGAGTTTTTAGAATCTGACCTAGTGATTCTACATTAAATTCAATCTTAACACCATCAACTTCACTAGAAATTACACCCTATTTTACTTGAAATTTTTTACAAAACTCATTCATAGAAATCGGATACATGCAATTATTTGATCCATTAGATAACAGATGTTCCAAACCTTGGAACTTAATCAAATCAAGAAATTCTAGGAACCTAGCTTTTCTACACCAACTTAAACCAATTCGATGACAAACAACATACCTCCCTGCTTGTGATTCAAGCTCTACTTGATCAATTTCCTCTTCCTCCTCCTTCTCTGAATCCTCCTTCTCAGAATGTTCTATTTTCTCTACAAACTCCTCTACTTCCTCAATGTATTCTTCCACTGTCTTTTTGTTCTCCTTTTATTGCTTCCATTCTCTTAGTCTTTAAAGAATTTCCTCGGAAATGAATTTCTCGTTCAGTGGACATCTCTTTAGGGTTTTGCTTTTCCGAGGATGAGGAAGGTTTGCTTTCGGCTTGTGGTTGTTCTTGTTCCTTGTAAGAGACCATGGTGAGAGAGGATAATACTTCGGGTTCTAATTTTGGTTCATTTTGTGAGTTTTCGAAAGAGCTAAGGGAAGTAATGATGGCCATGATTTTGCAATTAAGGGTTTTAAGAAGGTTGTAGAAAACTTTCACAGAGGGTAAATTGATTTGACAGTGATGATGTAAGGTGGGTGAGAGGTTCCTTTTATATTTAATGAAGCGGTGTGATGGAAATGAGGGGTTTAAGTGTTTAGTCATTTAATTGAACAAGTTCAATTAATTTCAAAACACTTTAATCAGGATGAATTTACCAAAAATCCTTTTCTTTCCAAATTCATTTAATTTCCAAAAAGAAATTATTTACTAAAAACACGTATTTGGAATACGATTTTTACACACATGCAATGTACATTACTAATTACTTTATACAATTAAGTGCTTAGTGAACTAACCTCTAGTAATCAACAACGGTGACACTTCAGCTAAGTTTAGAACACAAAAATTGTGCTAAATGCTCTTTTAGCTCTATTTAATTATTTTTGACTTGCCATATCTTGGAACTTTAGCAGCAATTAAATCAACTTGATCATCCCAAGTTCCAGTCTGAATTTCTCAAATCTTTCTATGTTCAAGGGCTTGGTTAGAATATATGCAATTTGATTTTCAGTTTGACAAAATTCTAACTTAATATTCCCTTATTCCACATTGTCTTTTAGAATGTGATGCCTAATGTGGATATGTTTTTTACCTTTGAGTGTTGAACTGGATCCTTTGAAATACATACAGCACTAATATTATCATAGTAAATAGGAACACGTTCAAATATAATACCAAAATCTCTAACCTGTTGCTTTATCCATAGAATTTGTGAACAACATGCTGCTGCTGCCACATATTCAGCTTCAGCTGTAGATAATGCATCTGTGCTTTGCTTCATGGAACCCCAAGAAACTAAACAAGGTCCTAAAAACTATACCATACCTGAAGTACTTTTTATATTAACCAAATTACCTGCATAGTCAGCATCAGTAATGCCATTTAAGTCAAAAGAATCACTTCTAGGATAAAAGAGACTCAAGTCATTAGTTCCTTTCAAGTATCAAAGGATTATTTTTACTGCTATCAAGTGGGATTCCTTTGGATTAGCTTGGAACCTAGCACAAAGACCTACACTAAAAGATATGTCAAGTCTACTAGCTGTTAAGTAAAGTAGAGAGCTAATCATACCTCGATACATAGTTTGATCTATGCAAGTTCAAGATGGATCTTCATCCAATCTAGTTCCACTCCCGTAGGAGTCATGTTGGTTTTTGCATTGTCCAACTTAAATTTCTTGATCAGTTCCTTGATATATTTTTGTTGATGGATCATAATTCCTTCTTCAGTTTGTTTGATTTGCAAGCCGAGGAAGAAGTTTAACTCACCCGTCATACTCATTTCAAATTCTCCACTCATTAGGTCAGCAAATTACTTGAACAAAGACTTATTAGTTGAACCAAACAAAATATCATCAACATAAATCTATACAACTAAGATATCATTTCCATTTGACTTAAAAAAAAAAGTTTTATCAATTTTTCCACGTTTAAAACCATATTTCTAAAGGAACTTAGATAATTTTTCATACCATGCTCTAGGAGCTTGCTTCAACCCATAAAGAGCTTTGTCAAGCGTATAGACATGGTTTAACAACTTTCGATTTTCAAATATAAAGAAGCTGTTCCACATAGACTTCCTCATCAAGAAATCCATTTAGAAAGGCACATTTAGCATCTATCTGGTACAGCCTAAATCCCATATAAGCAGCAAAAGCAATAAGTAAGTGAGTAGCCTCTAACCGGGCTATATGAGAAAATGTTTCTTCAGTCAATTCCTTCCTATTGATTGAAACCTTGTACAACAAGTCTTGCCTTGTTCTTGATAATAACACCATGCTCATCTTGCTTCATCTAGCTTGTTCCTAAACACCCATTTTAATCCAATGGTCTTCTTCTTGTTAGGTCTAGGTTCCAGATGCCAAACTTTATTTCTTTCAAACTCAATAAGTTCAACTTTCATAGAATTAATCCAGTCAGCGTCAGTTAAAGATTCAACATAGTTCTTAGGTTCCAAAGTGGATAGGAACGCATAGAATGCACAGAAGTTCCTAAGCTGAGATCTGGTCTGAGTTTCTTTTGTGATATCGCTCACGATTGCATCCACTGGATGTGACTATTGATGTTTCTAAGGATTTGGTGTAAAATCCTTTATTGGATACATTCTTTCTTCATTGTTGCTGACTAGTTCTTCAATATGAACTTCAACTTGATTCTCAATTTGCACTTCTTCAAGAACTTCCCCATTTTCTACATTCTATTCTAGATTTTGTGGAGTTCCTATTGCATTATGCATTGTAGGTGCTTCATTTGCTTCTAGATTTGCTTCACCTTCATTTTCAACCTGCTGCTTCTGCAATGATGTTGATTCTTCATCTGGATCCTGCTTGCGTACAAGTCCAATTTCAAAATCATCAACACAATGTTGTACATCAATCAGCTGTTCATTTTCATCAAATATAATATGTACAGATTCCTCAACACACATTGTTCTCTTATTATATACTCTATACGTTATACTATTTGAGGCATATCTTAAGAATACTGCCTCATCTTTACGTTCATTAAACTTTCCCAAATTCCTTTTACCATTGTTATGAACAAAGCATTTACAACCAAAAGATCTAAAGTAAGAAATATTAGGCTTTGTCCCTTTAATGAGTTAATAGGGAGTTTTATTGGGGATGGCTCCTAGAAGTTCCTAGGCAATCTACTTGACATCGGCATAGTTCTAGCCATGTCTTCAAGGCTTCTATTCTTGCGTTCCACAACACCATTCTGTTCTGGAGTTCTTGGTGTAGAGAAGTTATGATCCATTCCATGTTCAGTGCAGAATTCATCAAACTTGGAGTTTTCAAATTCTATTCCATGGTCTGATCTGAGATGTATCAATTGATTACCTGTTCTTCTTTGTTCTTTCTTCACAAAGGCAACAAACTCATCAAACATTTCATTTTTACTAACAAAAAAGAATAACCAAGTATACCTTAAATAATCATCAACAATAACCATTTCATATCTCTTACCACTTCTACTTTAGATTCTCATTTAACCACATAGATCCATATGAATAAGTTCCAAAGGTCTTTTGGTACTTACCATCTTTTTAGATTTAAAGGAAATTCGAGTCTGTTTTCCTCTAACACAGGCATCACACACTTTATCATACAGGAACTTAATGCAAGGAAGTCCTTCCACTAATTCCTTTGATTTAAGTTTATCAAGCAAAGTAAGACTTGCATGACCAAATCTTTTATGCCATAATAGAGGATCATCCTCAATATCACTAAGACATGTTAGACTGCTGTTAGGAACCTTTTTAAGATCCACAACATATGTGTTCCCTTTACGAGTTCCTTCTAGGATTATGTTCCCAGTGTCATTGTGGATGATTTTACACTTATTGGAAATAAAGCTAACAGAGTTACCTTTGTCACAAAATTGTGAGATACTTAACAAATTGTGTTTGAGACCCTCGACCAAAAATACATTATCAATAGCATGGGAACTTGAACTTCCTACATTGCCAATAGCAACTATATCTTCTTTCATATTATCACCAAAGATCACAGTCCCACCATAATAGGCATCCAGTGAGAGAAATCTAGATTTGTCTCCAGTTATGTGCTTAGAACAACCACTGTCAAGGTACCAAGTGTTGTTCCCCCTCACTGGAACCTGCATGAAGAATTAAACGTTAGTGTTATCCTGGATTCTTGTGTAAAATGCGTGGGGTTATCTCTCTTAACCCAAATCTGTTCTACATATTTTCCATTCTTCTCTGTGCTTTTTTCTTTCTTAGGACACTTAACCTTTTTTTGTCCTGTGTTTCCACGAAAATAGCAAACAATACTACTTGGCAGATCTACATACATACACTACTACAAAATAGGCCAAAGAGACTTGTTCAAATAAGCCAAAGAGACTGCCTTAGAGGCGGTATCTAGCTAAGCGGTCTCTTTGGCAAAGAGACTGCTTTATTAGAGCGATCTCTAGAATAAAATAGTGAGACTACCTTTTGAATAAAAGTGGTCGTTAAAAAAGGAAAAGTGAGACTGCTTATTATAGAAAAGCAGTCTCTTTTTTAAGAAAACTAAGACGGCCTATTTAAATTAGGCAGTCTCTTTTTTGAAAAAAGAGAGACCACTTATGGAACTTAACGGGTCTCTTGGTGTCATTTTAAAATAAAAAAAATATATTATTTAGTTTAATATTTAAATTTTAAATTATAATTGCATTTAATGTTTTATATAAATACTTGGTATATGGTACAGACTACAAATTACACATTCTGTCAAATTACAACCCAATGTAAAAACTATTAAAATCTTTAAATCCTAATATGCATCTTTAGTGTGAGCTTCAAATATTCATATCATGTTGGACAATGTCTTTAGCTTCGAATATGGAATGATCCATATGCTTCTTACGCTCATAAGCTGCAATTAACATAAAAGAATTAGGTGAAAAACTCAAACATTTGACCCATAAAATTGTAAATAACAACTACCTTTGCTTAAAAAAAATTCACACCTAGAAATCTAAAAATACAGAAATTAAGTTACCTTAGAAAAACTACTAATCCAATTGAAATGATAAAAATCATTAGTACCAAATAACATACAGAAAATAAAAGAAAAAATATACAACTAAACATAATTCTATTTTTAGAAAAAAAAAATACAACTAATTTGTTAAAATCAAACGTCTCTAATCAATAAGATAAATGCAATAAATTGTGAAAGAGACACGAATTTCTTTTTCAATATACTCTTCCGAATAGAGAATGCATGGTAATATGAAAGTATAAAACAACCTTTTCAAGATGAGAGCTAGAAATTTTTGAAACTATTATTGTGATTTTGAGATGGATTTTTATTTAATTTAAACCTTAAACGAAAAGATAAGTTTGGTGCGGTATCAAAAAGTATTAAAGAAAATGAAAATTTCAATCCGCTCTCTCCATAAAATTATCTCCAAAATTCAAAATTCAAAATTCAAAATTTAGAAAAATTCACCAAACAAATTACACAAACAAAATTTAGAAAAATTACAGACAAATATCAATTCAAAAATCAGTACATTCTGAAAAATAATTAAACAAAAAGATAAGATGAAGAGGGGAGAGACACAAAAACCTTGGAACCTAAAGAGAGAGTACATAGTGTTCGGATCGAAGCAAGGGAATGATGAACCTATTGCAGACGCTAGCTGCCGCCGCGAGGCAGTGATAAGGGAGGGATGCGGTGGAGTTGTTGGCGGTGGTTAGGCAGCGATAAGGAGAGAGAATGGATGAAGGTAAGAGGTGGATACATGACTTGCATCAAAATAGAGAGAGAATTCAAGGGAAGGAGAATATAAGAAAAAGAAGGCTGGAGCTAGAAGCTGGAAGCTAGGGTTTTAAGGAGGAGAGAGAATTAAAGACATAAGAGGTCAGAACTCATATGGCGTAAAGGAGCATTAAAAAAAGAAATCCAGAAAAGAAAAAAAGAAATCCAAGAGACTGCCTAACTTGATAGGCGGTCTTAAGTTTTAGTTCCAAAGACCGGTTATTCAATAAAACAGGTCTCTCTTTTACTACATTAAAAAAAAATCAAGAGAGACCTGTTATCTTTAATGAAGGGTCTTAATTAATTTTCAACTCCCAAAGCTAATACCAAATAGACCCGTTATTTGTAAAATTGGGTCTCCTAAATCAAAGAGATCGATTATTGAATAAAATGGTCTCTTAGTTTGGGTCTCTTTGACCATTTTTGTAGTAGTGATACTTCTTTTCCTTTAGTAACTTCTTTTTAAAACCTAGTCCCTCTATTCTCTTAGTCTGAGCTTCAACAATCTAATATGTAACTTTATATGCCATGGGTTGCTTTCCTTTCCTAGCTCTCAAGTTCCCCCTCAAGTCTTGCCTTATCCATTTTAGATCTTCCATATCAAATTTTAATTTTTTAAAATTCAGATAATGCATAAGTGGAGGAACTTCAGAGTTAGGAGTATCAACACTGAGTTTTAACAGAGATAATTCCAAATTCAAAAGTATGTTATTATGTTTTAGTTTTTCTATAGTTTCTTTTAGGACAACATTGTCATCAAAGAGACTAAAGAACCTATATAGAATATCAAACTTCATATTGTCAACCCATTCACTATTTTCTTTATAAGTTAACAAAGCCTTATCACTTTGCTGTTTTTCCTCTATGTAATTCTTTTAGTTCTTCTTGAATATCCAAAATAGCACATATTAGTTTCTCTTTAGAAAAATGTCTTAATTTATTTTGAGAAAACCATACCTCAGCCTCGAGTTCTTTCGGTTTGGCCTTTTCATCAGTTTTGGCCATTAGACAAAGATGTGCAGTTTCTTATGAAGGTTGGTCTTCTTATTTTTCTAAGTCTGTGTCTCTCCAGGCAGCTAGCATAGCCTTCTATACATTGTCCTGAGTAAAGTATGGCTTATAGACTCTGGAATCCTTGGATTTCTCTTTTCCTTTAGTCTTTCCTTTGTCACCTTCCTTGATTGTACAGTCCTTGATGAAATGATCTTTTGAGCCACAACTAAAACAGGTAGTGTCTCTGGAACTTGTATCCTTCTTGTTCCCATAAAACTTCATGTTGTTTATCATTATCTTGAACCTTCTTACTAGCATTGCCATCTCATCCTTATCAACTTCTGAGTCATATGAGTCCTATGCCTTAAGAGCAAGGCTCTTATTTTTGGAACTTTTAGTCTTGGAACTCAAGTGAAGTTCATGAGTCATCAGGGAGCCTACTAGCTATTCCATGTTGAACTTAGTGAAATCCTTAGCTTCCTGTATTGCAGTAACCTTGGATCTCTAGCGTTCATCTTGTGGTAAACTCCTTAAGATCTTTCTTGCCTATTCATCTATAGGAATGTGCCTGCCAAGGGAACTCAGTTCATTAATTATATCATTAAATCTTGTAAACATTTCTTCTATGGTTTCCTTAGACTGCATTTCAAACCTCTCATGCCTAGACATCAATAAATCAATTTTAGAACGCTTTACCTCATTAGTTCCTTCATGAGTTACCTCTAGTAAATCCCAAATCTGTTGAGTTGTCTTACATCCCATAATACGATTATGTTCATGGGGTCCAAGACCATTGTGTAAATATTTAATCGCTAGAGCATTTTAACTCATGTTTCTGATAGTCTTCTTTATCATAATCAGAAATAAGTTTAGGAACTACCTCGTTTTTGTAATTGGTTGCAGTACCTGGTAATTTTCAGCCTTGATGAAAATCAGCATCCTATTTTTCCAGTAGGTATAAAACTTACCATTAAACAAAAGTGGACGTTTGGTAGAATACCCTTCCTCAAGTTTCTCCTTGTAATTCATCTCTCCTCAGGAACTTACTAAGCAAAGTTATCTGCTTGCACGTGAGAACCGTTCTCTGATTCCAATTGTTAGTCGAGACGAACACTACAAGAGGGGGGTGAATTGTATGTGAGGTCCCATAGCTACTTTTTGCGGAACATAAAAAAAACATTAAAGGAACTTGTAATGCACACAGATTTTTACGAGGAAACCTTCCAGGGCCCAACTGGAAGTAAAACCTCGACCCTTCTAAGTGATTTCCATAACCAAATCACTTCACTATGTTAAGGCAATCCCAAATTACAACCTATTATACACAGACATTTCCTCTAAAGTTCCACACTGAACTTGCTACACAGTAAGACCCTATCCTACCCAATCTAAGTCCCAAACTTAAATTCACTTGTACTCCCAAAGTATTCTCTCAGCCTCACACTAGAAGCTTCACACTGTATGCAAAATATAATTCACACACTCACCCAAGAACCCAACCAGTACAAAATATATGACCCTAGTATATGTTAGGCAAGTTATGCACGAAACCCGAAACTAATATAATAAAGTTATAAGCTTGGAAAACTTACACAATTAAAGCACGAATGATTTCTTCAAGCATAAAACTCACAAAATCTATGAAATGAGATTTCTACTATTTATAAAAGTCTATCTTGTATAGTAAGTAGGGTTTTCAAAAGCTAATTATGTTAAATTAACTAAATCTCAAAATACGGTTTTTAAGTAAATTTTTTTTAAAGAAAATCATTTAGGAAAACAAGATAAAGAAAGATTATCAAAAAGAAAAATATTTGTTTGATATTTAGTTTTTAATAAATAATCATTTAGAAAATCTTTTCCTAAAATGTATCTCTTTATCTTTTTCCGTTTTAATAAATTTGCCACGCCTTTGCCACGCTTCTAATATTCCCTCCGTTACATATTACTTGCAACAAAGGAATATTTTATGTCTCACAAATAATACTCCTTTGTTGCGAGTAATATGTAATGAAGGAAGTAGATTTCATGCATATCCTACTTAACATATTTAACAACATATCTAGAAGATAAAATCTTAACTAAATTAAGTTGTTGCGCCGTTTATTCTGTACTCGAAGATTGCTTGGGCTTCACGCAGACCAGGACCAAGATCCTGCTGTTTTCAAGTTCCTGTTAGTGAACGTTCCTGTTAGAGAACGACCCTGTTAGGGAACTTAGATAGTTCTTCATATGAAATAACCAAGGAAAAACAAGAAAAGGGGAGGAGAAATCAAGTAACAACACTATCAAATCAACAAAACAAGATAAAATTATCTCAACAATCACCAAGATATATGAAATAGGGGTTCTTAATGAAAGCTAACACAAAGTAAAGCTAGGATTAAGTTTTAACCACAAAGATTACAAGGTATCAATCACAAAGAAAACAAATAATCACACAAATTATGGGTAGAGAGAGAAAGTCTCTTTGATTACAAAATCAAGCAAAGTTCAACATAAATTAATGCAAAACGTTCTCAAAACACGTCAAACTGGGTAGGTTTGGTCGGACTACTGGATAGGTTCGGTCGAACCAAGGGTAGGTTCGGTCGAACCAAGGGTATGTTCGGTCGAACCAAGGGTAGGTTCGGTCGAACTACCCTGTTCCTGGTTCGGTCGAACTTTGAAGTTCGACCTCTCCTGCAAATATGTTGAAATTTGGTTTGCTATTGCCTGGGAGGTTCGGTCAAACTTCCTTGGTTCGACCGCACCATTTCAAATCTTCCGATCTTCAAGTGTAATGATAGTCAACCCCGAGAGGTGACCACTAAGGAACTTGGCCCGACTACATGTCACAACACGTGGCATATCTTCCACTTCTTCCACCAAGTTCCATGCACCTGCGTCAAACCCCTCCTCTTTAAAAGGAATTGCCCTCAATTCCGGATCATCATCACCAATATCATTTTCAAAAAGAAAGGAGCAAGATCACCAACATTAAAGGTAACATGAACTTCAAAGTCTCCCGATAATTTAAGCTTGTAAGCATTAGGTTCAACCCTCTCTAAAACTTCAAAAGGGGCCAGATCGCGGATAGATAGGTCGTTATGCTACTACCCTAACCAAATTAATCATTTATAATACCTAAACCTACACTAAACTAGTTAGTGGCAAGTAAAGGGTCGAACCACTAGGGAAGCACGCTAATTCAACATCAAATATCACTAATGCAAGAGTGAAAAGGGGATTGTTTTTGTTGGTTTTATTGAGTAGAACACTAAAACTACAAGTAAGCAAGAAAATGATGATTTAAATCGATAGAAAATAACGCTAGGGATACGGGGGTGTCCAATATGATTAGAAAGAGGATAGTAATGGTGATTATCATGAAACATATGCCAAAGAACACAAGGTTCTACCTAAACTATTCATTCTCATGCAATAGTCTAGGCAAATCAATGAAAGAGGTCTACACTAATAAGGATCATTCTCATGCATCCTATTAGTTACAATCAAATCAAGAGAATAAAGAAGCACAATCCATAAAAACTCCACTTTAATAACTCATTCTCATGCAATCATTAAAATAGAGGTGATCCTAATCTAGTTCAAATCACTTTCATGCATTTAAACTAGAAAACATCAAATAGAGTGCAACAATAATCCCAAGCTAATAAAAATCATGTCTTTTATCAATATATGGCATAATTTCAATCCAACCATCATTATTCATCCAATATCAAATCATATCTTCCACCCCCTTCCCCTAGGTAAAAGTTTAGCCTAGAGAAGGGAGATTAAACATAATATCAAAACTAGCAATAAACTCAAGAAAGTCAAAATAAAACATGATTGAAATCAATGAAATCAATAATAACTAGATAAACCAATAAGATTGACAAAAATAAGTAACAATAAAACAAATAAATAATATTAAAGGAAAGGAGAAGAGATTACTAAAGAAGGGATTAATGAAAGATTAAAACTTGGATCCTTGCTTGATTAAAGGAAGATTAAAACTTGAGCAAAGTTGAATACAATAAAGGAAGCTTAAATAATAATCTATTTTTCTCTCTCTAGATTAGGCTAATGTTCTTTGGAATTCGTGCTAAGTTAATCCAAAAAATTACATCAAAACATTCTAAGATGGGACTTATATAGTTTGTACAGAGCCAGCTGAAAAAAGGAGAGGTCTGATCGAACAATGGGAAGGTTCAGCCGGACTACAAGGTAGGTTCGGCCGAACCATGGGTTTCGGTCGAACCTCCCTGATCCTGGTCTGGTCGAACTTTTGTGGTTCGACCACTCCTGCGAAATTTCCAAATTGCATCTTGTCCCTGCCTTGACATTTGCCCGAATCAATGAGCAGGTTCGGCCACACCTTAGTTCGGCCACACCTTCAGGAGGTTCGGCCGAACCTCTTCTGAATCATGCTTCCTTCAGCTTTCCTTTAGCCTAGCTTCCTCCTCTTAAAAATCCCGATGTTTCCTACAAAGCATAAGCATGGAAATCACAATAAAAACAAAGCGAGAAGACTAAGAAAAGGGAAGATAAAGGAGAAAAGAAAAGAGGAAGCAAAAGTAAGTAAAAATGCTTAGAAAAAGGGCCAAACAAGTGCAAATGAGGGGAGAATCCTCAGAGAAAAAGGATAAAAGAGTGGCATAAATGCCACTCATCCAAATCCCCCCATACTTGCTTCTGTCTTGTCCTCAAGCAAGGAAAATTGAAACAAAAAGACAAACACAACAAACATAATCATGACAAGGTTTTTAGCAAAACCAATCAAGCCTCAAGGTAATGAAATGCTCAATTTGGACTCATTTGCAAATAAATGCACCAAAAAATACTCATCTTTCTCAATTCAAAGAGGGAAAACACGTTCCAATATGCCCAAGGTTGAAAAAGACAAACCTAGGCTAAGCGTAGAGAACTAATGATTTCATTCTCCGCCCTAGCCCCAACCAAGACGGTCCGCGTTCTCTCAACTAGCTTCCATTCATCCCCTAGCTAGCTCCTCATGGTTCCTCAAGGGAACTGGAAAAAGAAAATTTATCTCCCTATGCATACTCTCTCCATAGGGTTGAAATCTATCTCCCTCCACCGTTCTTTGACCACGCCCCTCTAGAATCCAAGGGTCTTAAGTAGGGTTGTAATGTCATGGCTAGGGGTTATGGTTGGGAAATAATTTGAAAATTTTGGTGGCAATTCCTAAGTGAAGCGTAAGAGTGGTCATCTCTCAAGAACATCCTAAAAATTGAACCAATTCTTCAAACTTACAACCTTTGAAAACAAACCACACCACATTACTTCAATTATTTTTTTTTCATCATTTTTTTGTTTTTTTTTGCTTGGTTTTCATGAGTTTCAACTTTCTTGCCAAACCTATTTGCGTACTCTTTTCATGAATATTCTTTCAAAACCTTATTTGAACCAAATTACACAATCCTTCTTGCTCAATTTCAACATTATAAAACCCAAACCTCACCGGCCAATACTTCACTAACTACAAGGGTTGGTAGAACATAGGCTGATAGGTTTGTAATATGGCTAAGTCAAGAAAAGGGGAAATAAGGCTCAAATTGGTTAGCAAGAGGATGAATGTAAAAATGAAAACCAAATTTGTAACAAAACACATAGAAAACAAAGAAAAATGAGAAGAAATTCCCTCTTCCTCCTCTAGAGTTATATGGTCACGATCTTGGGAGATAGACGCCAACACAAAGAATAAGACATGCATAGTTAAGGATCCTAAGTGCCGCTCACAAGAATGATGAAGGCTAGAACAAATGACGCTCACACGGGATAAGAAATATAGCAAATACTAACCAAGGGAATCCTATCCACCATAAAGAGCAACACTATCTTACCACTTTCCCGTGAACTAGGGGTTCAAACGTCCTCAAAAGTTCTAAACCGGGCTACCTTATCTTACAATGTGTTTAATTCAACCCAAAGCATTCTCAAACCGTGCAAACCCTCAACAACTAGGAAGATAAGCATTCAAAGACACATCGAGGCAAACTAATCCAAAAGAGTGAGCAAATTACACATCAAAAATCATTTCAAATTGTCATAATTATGCTTGTAATACAAAAACGGGGAAAACAAAACAAAAGAAAGAGGAAGAAATAAAAAAGGTTCACATACGAGGCATATAATTCAATTAAATCCCAATCGTCATACAAGTGATCGTTCGATAACAACATCAACGATCCCAGGTTCCATAGAACCAAAAGCAAACATCCTCGAACCATTCAACTCCTTCCTAAGCTAACCTAGACTAAACACTCAAAGAAAAAGCAAATAAAAGAGAGGAAAGGCCTCACCAAATGCCGCTTGAAATGGAAGACAAGATAATTCATACAATCTCACCAAGGGAGCTTGTGTTGCTCCTTAACTTCCTTCGTTTCCGCTTTCAAGCTTCAAGAAAGATGAGCCAAAACAAAAGAAACAATGACAAAACAAGAAAAATAAAAAATAAAATTAGAAACCAAAGAAAAAGACTAAAGTTATAGATAAAAATAAATAAAAAGTAAAGAAAATTAAATAAAAAGTTATCTACAAAGTTTAGATTAAGGGAATTTGGATTGTCGGGAATTTTGGATTTTTTTCTTGGGAGCAACTTTGCCTACACAAAGCTCAAGAATCATCATAAATCGTCAAAAATCAGCAAAAATCATCATAAAAACATCATCAAAACATCACCATCACATCATCATCACATCATCACATCACCATCACAACATCATCAACATCATCAACTACAACAAGGCCACAATCCTCAATAGTCCTCTTCATGTACAAGCCACTACCCTACCACATTACCCTCCCCTCCTATGTACACTTCAACCAACCCGAAATGAACATCCTCCCCCGCACTAGTCTTTTGCACGTCCCGAGCAAAAGGTAAAAGTTAGAAGTTCCGAGGGGAAGGAAGGGAACCCTCATCATGGGGTCCTGTCTCCTTGCCCTCTAGGTTGAGGGGGGTTCTCAAAATCGAACCCGGGAGTGTTCATAAATGGGTGGAAGGGTTGGTTAAAGTGCTCAAAGGTCCACCCCTGGTCACCCTATCCACCATCAAAAGGGTTTGGGGTGGATGTGCGAGCAGGATCATAAGCCGGATCACACCCACCCGGGCGATAAGGATCATAAGGTGGGGTGCCAATGCGTTGAGAAGGGTCGATGGGACCTTCCCAATAGGGGTAGACGTTGGGGGTAGGATTATTGGGGTCATAGGGGTCCCAATGTGGAACCGGACCCTCTTAAGGGGGGTGGTAGGGGTAGTTAACATAGGGCGCTTGGATGCCTGCTTGTACAAGGTTATAATAATTCATCCTCCCGTAGTACCCCCATTGTTCAATGGAAGCTTGGTTATCCCGACGGATATCCTCGAGGGTACTACGGAGGGCATTCATATCAAAAGTAGTAAAGGAGGAAGAGGAAGATGCCTCACCTCCACCACTAAAGGGGAGGGACGGTTTGCTCCTGGCGGTGGACCGGTGGAGGATGAGGAATTGCACCCCAAGATCTTGTTCTTCTTATAAGTTCATCGGGGATGTGCTGCCGAGGGATCTTCCATTTGAGAGGAGATCAGTGGTCCACCGTAGTGAGGGATGGGTCTGAAAGGACACACCATCTAACCTCTTTGTCCACTAAGAGGATGAATTTGCGCTTTTTTGTTGAGTAGTTGATGAAGCGGTTGTGACGGAGAGCACTAAGAGAGAGAGAATAGGGAGGGAACTCGTCGGTGACTTCCTTTCGGGTTTGGTGCACTAAGGGGAGCATTTCTATTTGCTCCTTGTAAGCTCCATCTTTCAAGGAGAGGGCAATGATAGTGATCATGCCCCCCATAAAAATGTCGTCACCAAGACGGTTGTCCCTAGTATCCAAAAGCCTTTGGATGAAGGTGGAAGAGCATTGGAACTTGAGGCGCTAAGGGTTGTCGGCCAAGAATAGACAAGCAACCTCATCCTTAACCATTGAGCCGAGGTTTGCTTCGAAGAACACGGCATATTAGAGGAGCCGAGAAAAATATCTCAAGGCTATGTGGATGATGTTGTTGACCTTGGATGTGTTGGTCCGAAAACTATCCCTGGTGGATATGCTCCTATACCATTCTTGCTTGTTGTAGGGGATGCGATGAGTGGAAGTCATCTCGCATGGATGATCTAGCCCGGTCGCATGCCAATGGAAAATCTCATTAAGATCACTCTCGGTGATGGAGTGATCCTCATTGAACATGCGGAAATGTATAACAAGTTGAGGATCCTCATCATTAAATTCTGGCTCTATGACTTCCTTGCGGAGAGAGGCAAGGAATTCCAAAGTCACTCGCTCATAGGTGTGAGCGTGAAGATAGTTGAAGTCGCCCCAACCAAAATACTGTGCTAGCCGGACTACCTCATCCACGATACCGAGCTTTTGCAAAGTGGTAGGACAAAAGAACCGTGTTGAATGGATGGGACGCTTGATGAGGGCTTTGTAGACGTCCCAAAAATGCTCATTTGGAGCAATTATGCTATGATCATTGATGCCGGGAGGAGGCGGGGAACTCGTTGAAGAAGATTCACCAACTCTCTTCCTCTTGGACTTGCTCTTTCCGAAAACCATGATTCTACAAAATTATCAAGAGCTTTTATTAGGAAAATTTGATAAGAGATGTCATCAGAAGCTAGCCAAGGTAAAAGTGTATGCGTGAAAGTAGTTGCCTTGAGTTGTGAAATAGATATGATGGAATGACAACAATACAATTCAAGGCATAAATGGACACATTTAAACCAAGGCATGGGCAAGAAATCCTATGACATTCATATAAAAGTCCTAACAAAGTCTAGGTGAATTTTGGCATGATGTCTCCTAATTATGTGATAATCATTCACCAAACCATCAAAATCAAACCAAAAACAACAAGAATCGTTCTCCAACAACATCCAATTCATGAATTCTTCAATCACCAAATAGTAGCATGAACACCCTAGCATGAAATCAACATTTTTAAGCAAAGACATTGAGATCAAACAAAACCAAGGTATACATGCATAATCATGAAAATAACATGTTCTACTATCAATTATAAATCAATTGCAACATGTAAATCCAAACAACCACAAGGAACAAGCAAGTTATTACTAACAATTTCAAGAACACCACAATTCATATTTAAACATGCGAAACATGGTATAACTATGAGAAATTGAAGAAATAAACTTGCAAAAGTTAAGAAAATCATACCACAATTGATTGTAAATGAGTAGAAACCCAAAAATACCAAAGCACTTAAACCCTAGAAATTGGGGGAAATGAAAAATGGGATTTTTGTGAGGAATTTTTGTTGGATATTGTAGAAATGGAGTAGAGGATGGAAAATAAGTGAGAAAAAGAGAAGATTGGAGTGATTTTGATGGAGGTTTGAGGTTGTAGGAGGTGGTTGAAATGGAGGTTAAAGTGAGAAGGAGGAGAATAGAGAGAGAAGGGGTCGAATGAAGTGAATGAGGAAGAAGAGCAGCCCCCGTATTTTTTTAAAAAAATCGACAAAGGTTTGGCCGAACCATAGGTAAGTTCGGTCGAACCATGGGTAAGTTCGGCCGAACTTGCTCAAGGTTCGGTCGAACCTTCTCTCTAATTCTAAATTTGCAAAAAAGGCGGAAAGTTTTCAAGGTTTGATTCCAGAGTAGGTGTGACCGAACACATCTATGTTTGGGCGAACCTAGGTTCGGTCGAACCTCTTCAAGGTTCGGTCGAACCTACTCTAGAATACGAATTTCTAAAGTTCTGGCATAAAGTTTTTAACTTGAGATTCCAGAGGAGGTGCGACCGAACTCAGGAAGGTTCGGGCAAACCTTTCAAAAGGTTCGGCCGAACCTTCAGGGAGTTCGGTCGAACCACTTGGCTTTTTCAAAAAATGCCATTTTGCAACATAATATGCACAAACACCCCTCTTCAAAACACACTAAACACCATAACATCATGCTAAGGCAAAGCATACCAAAAATTCCAACACAATCAAAATTCAAAAATCCAACAATCAAACATTGTAGATAGGAAAATAACTAAGCATCAAGAATGGAGGAAAAAGAAAAGGGTTAGAGACTCGGGTTGCCTCCCGAGAAGCGCTTCTTTATGAGGTCACTAGCTTGACCATGAGAAAAATTCTTCAAGTGGGAGGCTTGTGATCAAAAGGATCAAGCATTATACATTCGATAATACCAACTTCTTCCTTGCAAAAGTAATGCTTCAAACGATGACCATTAACCATAAACTTGTTACCATCCGCATCTAACTCAAAGGAGCCATAAGGAGTAGTCTTTGAAATCTTAAAAGGACCCGAACACTTTGATTTGAGTTTACCCGGAAACAAACGAAGCCTTGAGTTGAAAAGCAAAACCTTGTCTCCAACTTTAATGTTCTTGTTTCGAATATGTTGGTCATGCCACTTTTTAGTCTTCTCCTCATATAACCTTGAGCTCTCATAAGCATCATCTATAAGCTCTTCAAGTTCATTGAGCTTAAGCAATCTCTTCTCACCAGCCAACGATAAATCCATATTGAGCTCTTTGATGACCAACCAAGCCTTGTATTCCAACTAAACCGGCAAGTGACAAGCCTTTCCATAGACCAACCTATAGGGGGTCATGCCGGTTGGAGTCTTGTACGCCATCCTTAGATCCCATGGCGTGTCATCAAGTTTGAGAGACCAATCTTTCCTTTATTTGTTCACCATCCTTTCAAGAAGATTTTTTATTTCACGATTCGAGACCTCCACTTGTCCTTGAGTTTGAGGGTGGTAAGGTAATCCAACCTTGTGATGAACGTCGTACCTCTTGAGAAGAGCTTCAAATTGCATTTTGGCGAAATGGGAGCCTCCATCACTAATTAGCACCCTGGGAACTCCAAACCTAGGAAAAATGATCTTCTTTAGGAGCTTAAGCACAACCTTGTGATCATTGGTAGGTGAGGGTATGGTTTCAATCCATTTCGTCACTTAATCGACCGCTACCAAGATATATAGATTCCCACAAGAAGAAACGAAAGGCCCCATAAAATCCACCCCCCAAACATCGAAGGGTTCAACTTCTAAAATACTTTGTTAGGGCATTTCGTCCCTCTTGGTAATGCCTCCGCTCCTTTGACATCTATCACATTGCACAACGAATTGGTGGGCGTCTCTATGCATTATCGCCACCACAATAAGGATTGAGAGATTTTTGCCACTGTTTTGTCAACACTACCATGTCCTCCACATGGTAGTGAGTGGCAATCCTCAAGAACACCTTGAATTTCATGATCCAGAACGCACTTTTGATAAAGGCCATATCCACATTGCTTGAATAGGTATGGGTCATTCCAAAAGTATCTTCTCACCTCCTTAAAAAACTTCTTCTTTTGTCGAGAAGAGTACTCCAGGGGAACGACTCCACACGCAAGATAGTTGGCTATATCCGCGTACCAAGGAGTAGAAGTTGACACCAAAGCCATGAGAGCCTCGAATCCTATCTCATCATTAATCGGTACATCCTCCTTGTTCTCAAATGGTAGCCTAGACAAATGATCCGCTACATAGTTCTCCGCTCCTTTCTTGTCCCTCATTTCCATGTGAAAGTCTTGGAGAGAGAGAACCCAACGGATCAAGCGAGGCTTTGCTTCTTTCTTGGTCATGAGATACCGCACCGCAATGTGATCCGTGTACACGATAACTTTTGAGCATATGAGATAGGACTGAAACTTATCAAATGCAAACACTACCGCTAACATCTCTTTCTCCGTTGTTGTGTAATTCCTTTGAGCCTCATCTAGAGTCCTACTTGCGTAGTAGATGACACATGATTTTCCTTGTTTCTTTTGACCAAGAACGGAACCTACTGCAAAGTCCCTAGCATCGCACATTAGCTCAAAAGGCAAGCTCCAATCCGAAGCTTTCACAACGGGAGAAGATATGAGAGCTTCCTTGAGCTTACGAAACGCCTCAAGGCAAGCCTCATTGAAGTAAAAAACAACCTCTTTTTTGCATAATTCGTTCAAGGGTTTGGCGATTGAAGAAAAATCTTTGATAAACCTCCGGTAAAAACCGGCATGCCCAAGAAAAGTCCATACCCCCGTGATGGAAGTAGGAGGGGGCAACTTTTCAATCACCGAAACCTTGGCCAGATCAACCTCAATGCCATTTTTTGTAACCTTATGGTCGAGGACAATGCCCTCCTCGACCATAAAATGGAACTTTTCCCAATTTAAAACCAAACTCGTCTCTTGACACCTTTTCAAAACTTTTTCAAGGTTAAAAAGACAAGTGTCAAAAGACGAGCTACCAACACTAAAATCATCCATGAAAAGCTCAATTTCTTTTTCAAGCATCTCAGAGAAAATGGAAGTAATGCATCTTTGAAAAGTAGAGGGAGCATTGCATAATCCGAATGGCATTCTTCGGTATGCAAATGTCCCATATGGACATGTGAAAGTAGTTTTCTCTTGATCACTTGGATGGATAAGGATTTGGAAAAATCCGGAATACCTATACAAGAAACAAAAGAAAGCATGGTTAGAAAGCCTTTCAAGCATTTGGTCCATGAAAGGGAGAGGAAAATGATCTTTCTTGGTGTTTTTGTTCAATCTCCTATAATCAATGCACATTCTCCACCCGGTTACCGTCTGGGTGGAGATTTCCTCTCCCTTTTCATCCTTGATTATGGTCATCCCACCCTTCTTTGGAACTACATGAACCGGGCTAACCCATTTGCTATCGGAGGTAGCATAGATGATGCCACCCTCACATAGTATCAAAATTTCTTTCTTCACAACCTCTTAAAGGTTGGGGTTCAACCTTCTTTGAGGTTGAATGGAGGTGGAATGATCATCTTCAAGATGAATACGATGCATGCATAAAGAAGGGCTAATACCTTTAATATCATCAATGCTATACCCTATCACATCCCTATATTTCCTTAAAACATTAAGAAGTTTTTCAAAATTAAGACCATCTAGGGTAGCATTGACAATAATAGGGTAATTTCCCTCCTTATCAAGAAAAGCATATTTCAAAGAAGGGGGAAGGGGCTTGAGTTCTACCTTGGGAGGAGGCTTAGAACTCTCCTCCAATTTCTCCTCCTTGGACTCAAGCTCGGTCTCAACTTTTTGTTCAACTTCCTCCTTTGAGGATTCCTCCATTGCCATGACAAATTCTTTAGCCTCTTGAGAGTGGAACTCTTCTTTGCATGTAAGGGTTTCTATCATTGGATCTTGAGGCCTCAATACGACCCTCCCCAAGCGATCTAGCTCTTCATTCACGACATCAACTCTATAGCTTTTTTCAACCATGGGGGTCTTGAGCAACTTAGGAAACTCAAAGACAATCTTTTCATCGGCCACCTCACATGTGATGGTGTTGTTCTTGCAATTAATGACCGCCCCCAAAGTTTTAAGAGCTTCATGTCCTAAAATCAAAGGAGTGTTAATATCCTCCTCTATATCCATCACTACAAAGTCACAAGGCACGTAGATGTGTCCCACTTGAATTGAAACATCCTCAAGCTCTCCAAAAGGTAATTTCACCGATCGGTCGGCCAATTAAATTGTCTTCCTTGTAGGGATCATCTATATATTGAGTTTTTGAGCAATGGATAGAGTGATTAAACTAACACTTGCTCCAAGATCGGCTAAGGCACCCCTAGCTACCATGTTCCCAATTTTCACCGGCAAAGTGAAACTTCCCAGGTCTTTTTCCTTCTTGAGCATCTTATGTTGGACAAGAGCACTCACTTGATGTGGAAGGGTGATAAGCTCATCATTGAGCTTCCTCTTGTTGGTGAGAATATCTTTGAGGAACTTGGAGTAAGATGGCATTTGTGTCACAACTTCAAGAAAGGGGAGGTTGATATGCAAATTCTTCATGACACTAAGAAATTTTGTGAAATTGTCATTCAACTTCCTCTCCGCAAGCCGACCAGGAAAAGGAACCGGTCCATCAAGATTCCTAGACTCACTAGGAATTGAAGTTGTCTTCACATTGTCAAGCTTCTTCTTCTCCGAACCTCCTTCTATCTCATCACCTTTTTCTTTCTCACCTATCTTATTTTCATTCACACTCTCCTCTCCTCCCTTATTTTCCTCACTATCCCCTTCATTTGGTCCTTCATAGGAAGTTCCCGACCTCAATGTGATCGCCTTACATGTGTCGAGTTTTGGATTGTGAGATGGGTTAGGTTGTGGTTGTCTGGGTAGAGTGGATTGTGAACTAAAAGGAGTTCTCTCGGCCAATTGAGCTAGTTGTGAATCAACCATCTTGTTGTGAGCTCTTATCTCTTGCATTTGTTGCCCAAAAGATTGCATTTGTACATGCATGGCTTGGAGGAGTTGAGTTTGAGTTAGCTCTGCTTGAGGTGCTTGGGTTTGATTGTTGTATTGGTTGTTCCTTGGATAGCTTCCTCTTGGGTTTTGGGGTTGAGATGGAAGTGGATTTTGATATTGAGGGTTGGATTTATAGGAAGGTTGAGCTTGTTGGTTCCATTGTTGAGGTTGAGGTACAAACCCGGGTGGTGGTTAACTCCAAGCTACTCCACCGCCGCTTCCTCTAAATCCCTCTTGCCTTGTGTTGTATGCCGCTACATGTTCGGGGCTTAAACCTCCACAATAGGATGTATCAGGGTTCGTTCCTCCACAATTTTGACAAGAGAAAGAGTTAACTTGAGAAGAGCTTGCTCCACCACTTGAACTTGCATTCACACTCGTGTTCAACTTGGAAAGCCCTTTTGTTAGTTGATCAATTTGATGTTGTAATTGATCAACTTTCTCCAATTCGTAAATACCACCTCTCTTTGGAGCGTTTCTTCTTCAGGCCCCCCAAGAGTAATTCTTTGCTACCTCCTCTATTGTGGCTTCAACTTGATTTTGAGGGATCTTGATTAATTGACCACCCGCCCCCACATCCAAATTGGCTCTTGACATGGGCTCCAATCCGTCGTAGAAAAACCGCATGAGCAACCCTTGATTGTACTCATGGTGGGGACATGCTTGCACCAACTCTTTGAATCTCTCCCGTGCTTCACCAAGACTTTCATCGGCCTCTTGCTCAAATGATGCAATTTTCCTTCTCATTTCGGCGGTCTTCTCTTCAGAGATAAAGCGCTTCAAGAACGCCTTTACAACCTCCCTCCATGTTGTGAGAGTGTTAGGCTTTACTTTCTTTAGCCATTTCTTTGCTCATCTAGTGAGAGATTGCCAAAAAAGGTGCATAAAAATGTAGTCTTGACTCACTTCATTGGTTTGCATCATTGCGCGCAATTCAAGGAATCGGTCCAAATGTTCAATAGGGTCCTCACTTGCACTTTCGGAAAATTGCTCCGATTGGACCATTCGAGTATATTGTGGATGGATTGAGAAGTTAGTTTCCGTGACGCGTAGCAAAATCCCTCCCGTGAGTTCATAATCCTCCGGATTTCCGAACTCACGAAACAAGACATCATTCTCTTGTCCCGCCATTGATTCGTGTGGTGAACTTGAAGAGTAAGTGTCACTCTCACTATCAACTATATCACAAAAACCTCTTCCCTCGTCTTGATAAAGCCTACAAACTTATCTAAAGGTTCGGTTGATTTCGTGGTCAATTTGATGTGAGGGTGCTCCTTGAGACCGCCTAAGCATTCACCAAAGCTAAGCAAACAACTAGCAATGAAAATGATGATAAAACAAAAAAAACAAAATGAAAAGAAAGCAAAATGACTCTAACAAAAGCAATAATATTCGCTAAACAAGCCGCTTCCTCGAAAACGGCGCCAAAATTTGATCGCGGATAGATAGGTCGTTATGCTACTACCCTAACCAAATTAATCATTTATAATACCTAAACCTACACTAAACTAGTTAGTGGCAAGTAAAAGGTCGAACCACTAGGGAAGCACGCTAATTCAACATCAAATATCACTAATGCAAGAGTGAAAAGGGGATTGTTTTTGTTGGTTTTGTTGAGTAGAACACTAAAACTACAAGTAAGCAAGAAAATGATGACTTAAATTGATAGAAAATGACACTAGGGATACGGGGGTGTCCAATATGATTAGAAAGAGGAGAATAATAGTGATTATTGAAACATATGCCAAAGAACACAAGGTTTTACCTAAACTATTCATTCTCATGCAATAGTCTAGGCAAATCAATGAAAGAGGTCTACACTAATACGGATCATTCTCATGCATCCTATTAGTTACAATCAAATCAAGAGAATAAAGAAGCACAATCCATAAAAACTCCACTTTAATAACTCATTCTCATGCAATCATTAAAATAGAGGTGATCCTAATCTAGTTCAACTCACTTTCATGCATTTAAACTAGAAAACATCAAATAGAGTGCAACAATAATCCCAAGCTAATAAAAATCATGTCTTTTATCAATATATGGCATAAGTTCAATCCAACCATCATCATTCATCCAATATCAAATCATATCTTCCACCCCCTTCCCCTAGATAAAAGTTTAGCCTAGAGATAGGAGATTAAGCATAATATCAAAACTAGCAATAAACTCAAGAAACTCAAAACAAAACATGATTGAAATCAATGAAATCAATAATAACTAGATAAACTAATAAGATTGACAAAAATAAGTAACAATAAAACAAATAAATAATATTAAAGGAAAGGAGAAGAGATTACTAAAGAAGGGATTAATGAAATATTATAACTTGGATCATTGCTTGATTGAAGGAAGATTAAAACTTGAGCAAAGTTAAATACAATAAAGGAAGCTTGAATAACAATCTATTTTTCTCTCTCTAGATTAGGCTAATGTTCTTTGGAATTCGTGCTAAATTAATCCAAAAAATTACATCAAAATGTTCTAATATGGGACTTATATAGTTCGTACAGAGCCAGCTGAAAAAAGGAGAGGTCCGACCGAATAATGGGAAGATTCGGCCGGACTACAGGGTAAGTTCGGCTGAACCATGGGTAGGTTCGGTCGAACCTCCCTGATCCTGGTCTGGTCGAACTTCTGTGGTTCGACCACTCCTGCAAAATTGCCAAATTGCATCTTGTCCCTGCCTCGACGTTTGGCCGAACCACTGAGCAGGTTCGGCCACACCTTCAGGAGGTTCGGCCGAACCTCTTCTGAATCATGCTTCCTTCAGCTTCCCTTGAACCTAGCTTCCTCCTCTTGAAAATTCCGATGGTTCCTACAAAGCATAAGCATGGAAATCACAATAAAAACAAAGCGAGAAGACTAAGAAAAGGGAAGATAAAGGAGAAAAGAAAAGAGGAAGCAAAACTAAGTAAAAATGCTTAGAAAAAGGGCCAAACAAGTGCAAATGAGGGGAGAATCCTTAGAGAAAAAGGATAAAAGAATGGCATAAATGCCACTCATCAGGGCCTTCGGATCTTGGCATGAATTTGTTCTTTCTCTTAGCCGAAAATCTCTCCTTCCAAAGATGGAGCCACATAAGATCACCTTCATTGAATTCCCTTGGCTTCTTTAATTTGTTTTCCCTTGCCTTATAACTCTCATTTTCTTTCTCAATTCTCTTCTTGACATCTTCATGAAGTTTTTTCATTGTTTCAACTCTATCTTTTGCCTCAAAGCTTAGTTCCTCTTGAGGAATACTGGCAACAAGTCAAGTGGTAGACGGGGATTGAAACCATACAGTACTTCAAATGATGTTTTCTCGGTAGCTATTCAATGAGAGCGGTTGCAAGCAAATTCAACTTGAGGAAGTTTAAGATCCCAATCTTTCATGTGTTTGCTAATGATATCTCGGAGAACAATGGACATGGTAAGATTAGTTACCTCAGTTTGGCCGTCAATTTGAGGGTGACTAGAGGTACTAAATAAGAGCTTGGTTCCCACTAACTTCCACAAGGTCTTCCAAAAGTAGCTCAAGAACTTAGGATCTCGATCCGACACAATACTTTTTAGAATTCCATGAAGCTTCACCACATCTCTAAAGAACAAGGTAGCCACATGAGAAGCATCATCAGTCTTGTGGCAAGGAATGAAGTAATCCATCTTACTAAAACGATCAACAACAACAAACACGGAATCATTTTTCCTTTGTGTGCGAGGGAGAGAAATCACAAAATCCATACTAAGATCATCCCATGGGTGACTAGTAATCTGAAGAGGATAGTAGAGTCCTTCACGGAATTGACTCTTAGGCTTGTGACAAGCCCCACATCAAGCTATTACATCTTGCACATCACCAAACATCTTGGGCAAATAAAAATGTTCTCGAAAGATGTCATAAGATTTTGCAACCCCAAATTGTCCGGCTAGGCCTCCTTGATGAGCTTCTTTAACAAGTAACCGTCAATGAGAGCATTTTGGAACACAAAGCTTGTTTCCCTTGAAAAGGAAATGTTTTTGCACCATGAAAGAGCCATCGACCCCTTTCTCAAACTTATTCATCAACCCACCAAAATCCTCATCATCACCATACAACTCTTTGAGCAATTCAAACCTTAAAAATTTTGCATCAAGAATAGTGATCGTATAATGCCTCCTAGAAAGAGCATCGGCCACAACATTGCTCTTCCCTTACTTGTATTTAGAAGCGAAAGTGAATGATTGGAGGAATTCAACCCATTTAGCATGCCTTGCATTGAGTTTATGGGAACCAATGATGTACTTGAGAGATTCATGATCGGAATGTAGTACAAATGATCTAGGCCTCAAGTAATCTGACCAATGATCAAGAGCCCTCACAATGGCATAGAAATCCTTGTCATAGGTGCTATATCTCATTCTTTCCCCACCAAGATTCTCACTAAAATAAGCAACCAGTCTCCCTCCTTGAACAAGAACCGCCCCAACTCCAACCCTACCAGCATCATATTCAACCTCAAAGGGTTGATCAAAATTCGAAAGATCCAAGATTGTATATTCACACAACTTCTTCTTGAGGGTCTCAAAAGCCCTTTGAGCCGATGGTGTCCACTCAAAAGTAGCCTTCTTTATGCATTCATTTACCGGAGCCAAAATAGTGCTAAAATTCTTCACAAATCTCCGATAGAAAGAAGCTAGGCCATGAAAACTCCTAACTTGAGTGAGAGTGGTAGGAGTAGGCCAAGATTGAACGGCTTTCACCTTACTAGGGTCCATTGAGATCCCTACATTCAAAATCACATAGCCAAGAAAAACAAAACTATCCGCCATAAAAGTTCATTTTTCTAACTTGGCAAAAAGCCGCTTACTTCTCAATGTTTCAAATTCTTGCCTGAATGTTTAACATGATCGAGTTCACATTTTCTATAAACAAGTATGTCATCAAAATAAACAACAAATTTACCAATGAAGGGGCAAAGTACCTCGTTCATGAGTCTCATGAAAGTGCAAGGAGCATTAGAGAGCCTAAATGGCATAACTAGCCACTTATACAAGCCTTCCTTTGTCTTAAAAGCGGTCTTCAACTCATCTCCTTCACGCATGCAAATTTGATGGTACCCTATCCTCAAGTCAATCTTTGAAAACACCTTGGAATCATGTAACTCATCAAGCATATCATCAAGTCGAGGAATAGGGAAGCGATACTTGATGGTGATTTTATTGATAGCCCTACTATCCACACACATCCTCCATGTACCATCTTTATTTGGAACCAAAAGAGCTGGAACCGAACAAGGGCTAAGGGATTCCCTCACAAATCCTCTTTCTATCAACTCACCAACTTTTTTTTAAGCTCTCTTGTTTCATCGGGGGTACACCTATAAGCCAGTCTATTAGGGCTCACAAATCCTCTTGCTATCAACTCACCAACTTTTTTTGAAGCTCTCTTGTTTCATCGGGGGTACACCTATAAGCCAGTCTATTAGGGAGTTGTGATCCGGGAATAAGATCGATTTGATGCTCAATTCCCCTAATAGGTGGCAAACCAAGTGGGAGATCATCGGGGAAAACATCATGGTACTCAACCAATACTTCCTTGACAAGGGGGTGGATTGGGTTATCTCGCTCACTCTCTTGTGTTTCCTAAGAAGACAAATAAAGATAATGTGTCCTTTATCTATCTCCTTTCCCATCTCATTTTCCCCAATGAGAAGGTTCTCTTTTATTGTGTTTCTAGTACCCAAGGGTTCTTTGTGTTTAATTGTAGGGGACAAGGGGTTGAATACAATCTTCTTATTATCCATCATGTATGAATAAGTGTTCTTTCTTCCATCATGCAACGGATCTCTATCAAATTGCCAAGGTCTTCCAAGTAATACATGACAAGTATCCGTAGGAAATACATCATAAAGCACCTCATCCTTATATAGTTTTCCAATTGAAAAAGAAAGAAGAGCTTGTTTTGTTACCTTCACCTCATTGTGATTGTTAAGCCATTGAAGCTTGTAGAGAGTGGGATGATCAGTAGTTTCAAGATTGAGCTTGCTCACCAATGTTGTTGAAGCCACATTAGTGCAAGAGCCACTATCAATGATAAGGCTGTAAACTCGATCCTTGATGGTGCAACGAGTTTGGAAAATGTTTTCCCTTTGCTCCTCCGCTAAAGGGGTGAAAATGGAGTGAAGTGCCCTTCTCACAACAAGGATTTGACCCTCATCAGCTTCAAATAAAATCTCATCTTCCTCATTATATATAGGGTCCCCAAAATCCTTCATCTCATCTTCGTACTCTTCATCATCCACTTCACGAATCATCATAGCTCTACTATTTGGACACTTGATAACTTTTATTTTGGTATGGTTTTAGGGTGTCTTTGAACCTTGTTTACTTGATAAAATCGGTGTTTTTGTTCACTTTCACTCCATTATTATACAATTTATGTGTATCCTATGCTTCATGGGTTGTTCGTATTTTTATTGAGTTTTTATGCCTAAAGACGATTAAGTGAAGCCTATGGATGATGAACCAAGTTTGAAAGCAAGAAGATGATGGAAAGAAGCCAAGGCAAGGGAGCCAAGTCAAGAAAAAGAAAAAGGCTACAGTAGAGCGGCCTCTCCATCGACTGGAGCGGCCTCTCCTGAGCCACGGCCTCTCCTGGTCAGTGGAGAGGCCTCTCCACCCTGTTGCTGTAGCTATTGCCTTCTTTGGCAGTTTCAAGGAATTTTTTAAGGAGAGGCCTCTCCAACATTGTGTCGCAGCCTCTCCACCTCATTGCTGAACTTCCTGCCTCACTTAGCAGATTTAAAAGAAGAAGTGAGGAGAGGCCTCTCCAACATGGTGTCGCGGCCTCTCCACCTTTTTGAAGAGCCCTCTCTGCCTGGTACGGAACATTCTTCCCCATTTTTCCCAATTTGGAGCGGCTTCTCCAAGACATGGAGCGGCCTCTCCAGTCCTTTGGAGCGGCCTCTCTAGGCCTTAGAGAGGTCGCGCCCGATAGGTTCCGCGAGCTTTCTATTGCGGAGTTTACTATGTAATTAGGGGCTATAAATAGAATTTGGGGGCTCATTTGTACGGATCTTCTTCCTCCTTAACTCCTTTAGACTTATCTTCTTAATTAGTTCATAGTTTTCCTCTCCCTTAGTTTAGTTTCTCAAAAACTCAATCATTTGTAAGAATTATTAGAAGTTTGTTCCATCAATTTAAACATTTTCTCAACCTTGAAGCTTATTTAGTAATCTCTTTCTCTCTCATTTGCTATTTAATTTTCTGGTTTTATCTTTGATTAATCTTAGGTCTTGCTTAATCTTAGTTAATTGTTCTTGCATTCTTAATCATCCTTGTGTAATCTCTCTCCTAGTTTAATTGAATTCATGTTAACCCTAGATTTAATTGTTAGATTACTTTCCACCATGTTTAGTGAGTAGTTTCTTAGTTAGGGGTTGGGTGAAAACCCAACCAAGCAATGGTTGATTGATTTGGATTTTTTCATGTTCTACCTTTGATCGATGGTTGTTTGTGTATGAATTGATTATTGCATGTGTATTTTTATGGCCACTTTATACTCATGTGTTCATCCCTCTTCTCACATCGAAAGATGGGGATTTGGAGTGAGTCCTTTCTTGTGTAATTAGATTATGCTACCTTTATGATTGTGGATGTTTGGTTTCATTGAGTAGGATGCTTTAGTGTGGTAATTAGGTGAGAAATCCCAATTGTTTGTGCTTCATGCTAGTTCGGAACGATCGAGAGACAAACTCGAGCTAGAAACCCACTTCTTATCCTTGATGCTTAATCCTTGTTATTTTGGTACTTAATCTAGGAAGTGTTTATGTTGTAATTTTGAAAGAAGACAATGTTAAATTCCTATTCTATCTTCCATGTGTGCTCATGATTTATCCTTGTTATTGATTCCTTGGTTTTGGTTGGTGTTGAATCCCATTTCCCCTGGCGTTCCTTTATATAGTATTTAACCAATCAAAACCCAATTTGTGACCGAATTAGCTTACAATCGTTTCATACTCTTGGTGTTCATTACCCATTCCCTGTAGATACGATCCTTTACTTACCCTAGACTTGTCTTAGGTTAGTTTAGGTAGAAATATTGTTTGGTTTACGGTGATTGTCCAACGACCAATTATTCCTCTACCAACACTCATTAGCAAAATGTTCATAGCCTCTACACTTGTACCAAGTCTTCCTATTGCTCATCTTGTTGTGATCATCTTTGCTAGAAGAATGCATGGGAGCCTTGCCTTTGTCATCCTTGGCAATGGGTTTGCTTGTCTCATCCTTTGGAGCAAAATAATTCTTGAAGTTAAGTTTAGGATACCCACTAGCACTAATCATCTTGTCATACTTCTCAAACTTGAAAGCCTTTTGCACCACTTGATCAAAACTTCCATGGGCATGCACATCAACCTTTTGCCCAAGCTTCCTCTCAAGACCACCAATATACCGAGCAATATTATGCTCCAGTGCTTCTTAAATCCACTCATAATAGAGAGTTTTTCAAACTCACTAGTATATTTCTCTACCAACATAGTCTCTTGCTTAAGAGAATTCAACTTAAGATATGGATCTTGCAAATAATCTCTAGGCACAAAAGCCTTATTCATATGTTTTTTTAATTTCTCCCAAGAAGTGATTTTTGATTTTCCATCTTTCCTCATAAGATTCTTTAAGTTCACATACCACAAAGAAGCATGTTTTTAAAGCTTAAGGATGGCCAATTTGAAACGGTTTTCATCATTATAACCCCTATATTCAAAGATATTCTCCATATTCCTAACCTAATTTAAGAAATTCATTAGGATCAAGATTACCTTCAAAATCCAAAAATTCCAACTTGATGTCTAGGTCACGGTTTTCCTCATGGTGTCGTTGGCAGTGTTCCCTTCTCCGGTGAGGAGAGTGAGAATCATCTTCTTCACTAGGGCTTCTCCTCCTTCTAGGACTTCTTCTATTCTCCAACACCACAAGAAGTCTATCAAACTTCCTTTTTAAAGCATCCAATCTAGAGTGTTCATTGTAACCTTCATCATCTTCGTAATAGTATCTATCACCCATGTTTCTAGATAGAAAGCTTGTATCTTTGAAACAAAATTTTAAATTTTCTGGGAAAAGATGAGATCTTTTGAGAGAGGGAAAGAGAAACTCAAGAGGTAGGATCTTTCTAGACTAATAACCTAGGCTCTTGATACCAAATGATATGAAATAACCAAGGAAAAACAAGAAAAGGGGAGGAGAAATCAAGTAACAACAATATTAAATCAACAAAACAAGATAAACCTATCTCAACAATCACCAAGATATATGAAATAGGGGTTCTTGATCGAGGGTTAGATAGGTTGTTAAACTACTACCCTGATCAAATTAATCATTTATATTCCTAAACTACCCTAATACAAGTATAGGGGCATGTAAAGGGTCGAACCACTAAGGAAGCTTACTCATTTAACATCAATTTTAACTAATGCAAGAGTAAAAAGGGGAATGTTTTTTGTTGGTTTTTGAATGAAGAGCACTAAAACTACAAATAAGTAGAGAAAATGATGATTAAAATCAAGAGAGAATGACGCTAGGGATACGGGGGTGTCAAACATGATTAGAAAGAGGGGAACAATAATGGTTATCATGAAGAACATGCCAAAGAACACAAGATTCTACCTAAACAATTCATTCTCATGCAATAGTCTAGGCAAATCAATGAAAAAGGTCTATACTAATAAGGGATCATTCTCATGCATCCTATTAGTTACAATCAAATCAAGAGATTAAAGAAGCACAATCCATAAAACTCCACTTTAATAACTCATTCTCATGCAATCATTAAAACAGAGATGATCTTAATCTAGTTCAAATCACTTTCATGCATTTAAACTAGAAAACACCAACTAAAGTGCCACAATAATCTGAAGCTATCAAAAATCATGTCTTTCATCCATTTATGGCATGTGTTCAATCCAACCTTCATCATTCATCCAATATCAACACATATTTTCCACACCTTTCCCCTAGCTAAGAAATTAGCCTAGGATAGGGAGATTAAGCTTAATAACAATAATAAACATGAATTCAAGAAGCACAAAACTAAGCATGATTAAGAACAATGAAAACAATACCAACTAGTTCAACTAAAAAGATGAATGAAATCAATAATTAAGCAAATAAATAATGCTAAAAGAAGAGATTAGAGATTACTAAAGATGAACTTGATTAAAGATTAAAACTTAAAAGAATTGCTTGATTGAAATGAACTTGACCAAAAGTTTAATACAAAAGAGAAACTTGAGCAATAATCTACTTTCTCGCTCTGAATTTATCTAATCTAACCCTATAAGAGAGAAGCTCTCCTAAAACTAGAGAAAAATATCTCATCTTATCTAGAAGTCCTGTACAAAAACAAGCCTCGAATATAAATAGATACGCGCAAAAACGCTGAACAGAGCTCGATGTGCGCCCGCGCAAGGTAGATGTGCGCCCACGCACTGTAGTTGTGCGCCCGCGCCTTCGTGGGTTGGGGCTTGCTGGCTGAGTTGTGCGCCCGCACGCCTTGGTTGTGCGCCCGCACAAGGGAGTGTGCGCCCGCGCACAGGTCACACACAACCCGTGCAAATCTCTCTGCCTCGATTCTGAAATTTACATCCTTCTGCGCGGGTTCTGACAGGGCTGCGCGCCCGCGGCTATGGCCGCGCTCTCGCGCACGTTTTGCACTTCCTCACACCTTGCTTCTTCGATTCTACTCTCGTGCTTACTTTTCCTCTTCTTCGCAATCCAAGATTTCAAATAGCTAAGCACAAGTACCAAGGGAAGCAATCAGGTATAGGCAATGGTGAAAACACGCAATAAAGGGAAGCATTTAAGCATATATGCGATTTCATCCAAAACACATCGAGACATGTATGAACGCATTATTTGAACAAAACAACTACAAAACACCTCAAGACAAGCTAAAACAAAGCATAAACACTTCCCTAAGAGTGACATAAATGTCACTCATCAAATTCCCCCAATCTAAACCTTTGCTCGTCCTCGAGCAAAACTAGAGAAAAAGAGAATAAGATGAAATTATTGAAAGCAAAAGAAACAAAATAGAAACAAAGAGAAAGAATGTACACTAACTCACTGCCATAGGAATCACGGATGCATTTAGCGTATGCATCAAGCCCTTTAAACCCCTAGATCGCCCTAGAGGACGAGTGTGCTCTCGTGAGGGTTTCCTAAGAGCTTAACCCATTACTCTAGACAAAACCAAAGCAAAACAAAAAGAAAAAAGAAAATCAAACACAAAAGGCAAACACAACCATGACCAACATAACATGGCAAGGTTTAGGTAAACCAATCAAGCTCAAAGGCGGAAAATACTCCATTTGGATCAAAAAGGAAGAACATGGATACTTCATGCTTTCATTCAAATCAAATTCAATGACCTCTTCTCCTACTTTGAGTGAAATTTTTGCACTCTTAACATCCATCATGACACCCGAGGTAACAAGAAAAGGTCTACCAAGAGTAATGGGAATGGTAGCATCTTCATCCATTTCAAGAACAACAAAATCTACCGAAATCACAAACTTTCCTTGTAACACCCCAATAATTCTCTCTTTAAACCTGTGAGGACCCTGAACAACATTCAAGAGAATTACTGGCGTGCTACCGCCACGTGTTCAAACGTTAAGGATTTATTAGAAAATAGCAACGGAAAAACTAAATAGGTTATAAATAAGTTTCAAAACCAACGAATGAAACCAAATTAAGTCATACAACTTGGAACCATTAAGGCCCTTATTCAAAACCCAATAAAAGTAGTAAGTTATTAAATTCAGTGTTCAAATAAATTCAAACCCAAAAGAAATAGTGTCGAATAAAATCGAATTAAAATAAATTCAAACTTGCAAAAGAAATAAAATGCAAACAACCAACTCTCTACTCAAGATCCCACAACCCTGATGAATGCTGCATGTGTAAGAACCTGTGGTAATTCTGCTCCCCAATATTACAAGTGTAAAAATTGGATCGTCACAGGGTCATTGAAAGGCGAAGGCCGTGACCAAAGAAAGATACATAAAGCACGCAATCAGCAAAGCTGAGTACATACAAGCTGCAAATTAAAATAAATTAAGAAATCCATAACATGCTACTAATAATCAATCATCATGCATCATTAAATTATAGACTCAACACACGACTCAACTATTTATATTACTAAGACTCCATTAATTAATAATAGGTAAATCATTATTTTTATTCATTGGATTACGCAATAGACAAGGTTGTCCAACCCATGCTCCATTTGGAACATCAATAAAAGAAAAACCCTATGCCTCCTTTAGGAAACATCAATAAACATCCAACGACCACGGGCGCGACTCCATGACCGTAGTTAGTATGAGATCTCACCTAACTCCTAGTTTTGAAAAATATTTGAAATAAGAGACTCGTAGATCAGACGGCCTCGAGAAAAGTATACGTCTAATACCCCATGTACCCCAACCCCTGATTGTTATTACTCTAGAAGTGCACCAATCCAGAGTTTTATTGCTCATCCATCTTGCATTTTACGTGATTTACAGGTTTAGACTTGGTGATGACTCATATGCATAACAATACAATCAATCCAATATCAATTCAATCAAGTAAAACAACTTTTCAATTTCAATTCTTGATTTATTAGTGGCAAGCAACATTTATTATTTATTCCTTTACTACCTCGGTGTATAAACACCTTGAGTGCATAAGGCACCCCAAAACCTTAACCTCGTCTTAGAAGACTTAAATTCTTCCTTTACTCATCTTGCATAATCATGAATGAGTAATAAATTAATCATTACACCAATCATATACCTTTGCCTCTAAGCGCACCTTGCATAATTAGAGCACAAATAATACTTGCAATATAAAATAGTGCACGTCATACGAAATTCACAATGTATAAGAAAACAATTTAACTCAGTCATCCCTATACATGATACTAAGTTCTCGATCCGTCGTCCTTAAACATGCACCCAAAAGAAAGGTTTCGTAACTTGTACGTACCTTGAGCAAACGAATTGGTATGTCACTTTACTAACTAGAAATCACCTTCAACAAACTCCTCTCCTAAGCCAAATAATAACATCTCAATCAATTCCCAATCAATCAAATTTATAGCAATACTAACTTACTTTAAAACCTTCAAAATCCAAATCAAACAACACTTTAAAACCTTCCCTTTAGTTAAAATTAAAGGCTTATAAATAGTTCTTTAAATTTTCTTCATAAAAACCTTAAAATACACTCTTATACATGAAATTACAGCAAGTTCAAAGTCAAATAAAAATCTGAAAATTATATAACCCCTAAAAATCTCCCTTTTTAATGGGTGATTAAACCCTCTTTATAAAACATCAAAAGTAGTACTTAGAAACTATTTCCAACACTTAAAACTTCAATAAAGACATATATTTATGCTTAATTAACTTTAAACATAATTAATTTTATTTATCAAACTCAAGGATAATATTTTAAGTATAAAAAAAACTTCGTTAAAATCAAAAACTGCCCGAAAATCATAGTTAGAGGGTGCATTTGGCCACGAGAGGCTGGTGCTCACTACTAAAGATAGTGAGTCTTTCTTAAAACATTGTTTTCACATGGAAAACACTACTTTTTCATCAAAATTGAATGAGTTCAGAATCTGATCGGGATTAAAACGGGATTAATATTATCGAACGAAAATCTAAAAATTAAAACACGAATCTATGTATTCAAAATAATCTGGAATTAAGTTAAACTAATCAGTAGTTATAATCACCAAAATTTCAAAACATCATTACTATAAAAGCCCTAAATCAATTGTTCATAAAAACCCTAAAATCATGATTTTCAATAAATTGAAACCCTAAGTTTATAATTCATAAAATATGAAATTTATAACATAAATATAATCTGAAATTTATAATCATTATACCATTAAAATATAATTTGATACTAAAAATATAATCTTTATACTAAAATCAAAACCCAAAACAATTAAATTAACATTAAGCAAAATAATGAAACAAAGGAGCATGAAAATAACACTAACCTTTTTGTGTGGGAAATTTTTGGGGATTAATGGGGTATTTATAGGAGAGAATGTTGTAGGGTAAGTAAGAAGATTGGGCCTCATAAAATTATTGGGCCAATTAGGTAAATGAAATGGACTAGGCTTTGTTTGTATGATCATGAATTGTAGAACATAGGTTCATAAAATAGTTTGTGCTAAAATAATTTTTGACCAATATTAATAATTTGAAACTTTTGAAATTAAATTATGAAAAATAACAAATAAATATTATAAATAAAATAAATTTTCATTTATAAAATATTTTAAAATACGGGGGATTACATTCCTACTCTCAAAGGAACATCCTCTACCTTCCCCTTTGGAATCTTAATTGACCTATCGGCCAATTGCAAGGTAATTTTGGAAGGCATAAGTTCCCCTAACTCGAGTCTTTGATAAATCGAATATGGCATTAGGCTAACACTAGCTCCTAATTCACATAAGGCATTATCAATTTGCATCTTGTTAATGGCACAAGGGATAGAGAAGTTTCCGGGATCTTTCAACTTGGGTGGCATCTTGTTCATTATAATTGCACTACAATTCTCGATCAAGTTGACCGTCTCCACAACATTACAAGTCCTCCTACCACTCATAATGTCTTTGAGGAATTTTGCATAGTTGGGCATTTGGGTAACAACTTCGGTAAATGGTAGAGAAAGATGAAGTTGCTTAAGCATATCAATAAATCTTCCAAATTGTTCATCCAACTTATGTCTCATGAATCTTTTTGGATATTTGTAGGCATCGTTCGAAGTGCGCCTACGTTAAAAGCATGTGTGAATATGCTTGGCAATCATAGGAAGTGGGAATTAACATAATACGATTAGGGACAAGGAAAGTAGGGAGCCGCCAACAAGTTTTTAAGGAACTTGTAAACCGTTCACGGATCATAAAAGGCAACCACGATTAAGGGACAATGATAGGCAACAACGATTGACCCGTGAAGGTTACACCCCATTCATAATCCATGAGATTACTAACTCCATATGGTTCGGAACCACGAAAGGAGGATCGGGGATGATGGTACGAAGTGAGTCGTGGAGTCACATTCGCCCGTATTGGCCTCTACTCGATTCTTATAGTGAAAAGTGATTCCTGCGATCTCAAAGGCATACAAACAAATTCAATTTGCCCCAATCTATTATTAAGATAAATTGGTTGAATATTAATGCAACACATAATTCTAAAATATCGTGATCACTTTAATTAAAAACAAGATTAAAAAGAACCTAAACCGGTTGTCCAAATTATCTTATTAGGCGTGATTTTCAATTACATATTCCCTTTAAACATGCAATATGGTGATCAATAAATATAATAGAATAACATCAATATTGGAAGCAATTTAACAATAATTCCAACAATATAAAATCGTTAGAAAAATAATAGAAATAAGAGGAACATAATTCTTACTTTGATTCTGTTTGTTTGCAACTACAAAATAATAAACGAGTTAGTAACTTCAAGGAAATAATAATAGAAAAATAATTAAATTAAATTAAATAAAGTAGAGTTGATTTTGGGCCAAACCCTCAAACAGTTTTACCTTTCACGCCTTGGCTTAAGGACAGAACCACGAGTAAAGTATGGACTCCTTAGAGTACTTGAAGAAGAAATTTTGAAATAAGAAGGGTAGGCTAGTGTTTTGGCTAAAGCATAAAAGAGAGAAAAAACTAGAGAGTTAATTGATGCCCCATACATTAGAAATGAGGGGGTATTTATAGAGAAAATGTGTTGAGGGAGCACACGGAACCCTAAAATGATAAAAACCCTAAAAAAGTATCCCGCGACACGGCAAACTGTACCGTGACACGGGAAGTCCCACCGTCATACGGGAAACATTCCCGTGACACGGTGCAATTTTTGAGTGACTCGGGAAATTTTTAGTAAACGGGGAAGAAAACGCGTTAAGGGTTTACGCGGAAAGGACACGGAAATTCCCGTGTCACAGCAAGTTTCCCGTGTCACGAGAAATCCCACCGTTAGACGGGAATGATTCCCGTGACACGGTGGATTCCTGCCGTGGCGCGGGAATTTTCAGCCCGCTTTTCCGTCTAAACACATTTTTAACCCTAATTTTGTTCAGCATTTTAAGTGCCGATTGATAATTTCGGGCCTTTTTTATTTATTATTATTTGGGCTAAAATAAGAAAATAAGCAAATAAAATAAATAAAAGGTTTGGGCCAAAAATAAATAATAAAACAATAAAATAAAAAAGGTTTAGGCTGAAATTAAATAATAAATTTGGGCTGAAATTAAAACTATGCTTTTACCAAACATCAAAACCAATCCATGGACTGTTCAAAAATACGAATTTAATCAAAAACGATTTTTTAAGCACTCTCGGGATTAAATACTGAACCCGACCAATAATGGCAGTGAAAGGTTGTTCATCATCGGGTTTGGTTTTGGGGAGACATTTTTAGGTGTCTACAGAAGCCCCCACTTTGACTGAGTTTGTAGAAACGTCAGTTTCGAAAACGATAGTCAAAGTAGTTGATAGGGACGGAGAATGATTTAAGACGTTTTGCGATCCTAAATCACTCTGTATACGCCGATACCTGCAGAAAAATGTTAATTCCATAGATAAAAGAGTAAAAGGATAGAATACGTATCTGGCACCAGTGTATCGGTGACAAATGAGTTTGGCAGCTTCCTATGCTTGAAGGAATCTACCGGATGACGTTTGTTGAAACGCTTTCCATGCTTGAGGAAAGCCGACTGAGGAGTTTGGTAGTTTTCTAAGCCTGAAGAAACCTACCGGATGATACTTTCAATGTCTGAGGAAAGTCGACATATGATTTTGGCGTCATTCTATGCTTGAAGAAATCCACCGATAATGCTTTCCATGCTTGAGAAAAGCCGACAAAGGAATTTGGCGGTTTTCTATGCTTGAAGAAAAATCCACCGATAACGCTTTCCATGCTTGAGGAAAGCCGACTTGGCGGTTTTTTATACTTGAAGAAAAAATCCACCGATAACGCTTTCCAAGCTTGAGGAAAGCCGACTTGGTGGTTTTCTATACTTGAAGAAAAATCCACCGATAACGCTTTCCAAGCTTGAGAAAAGCCGACTTGGCGGTTTTCTATACTTGAAGAAAAAATCCACCGATAACGCTTTCCATGCTTGAGGAAAGCCGACTTGGCGGTTTTCTATACTTGAAGAAAAAATCCACCGATAACGCTTTCCATGCTTGAGGAAAGCCGACTTGGCGGTTTTCTATACTTGAAGAAAAATCCACCGATATTGCTTTCCAAGCTTGAGAAAAGCCGACGACTACTGTAATCGCTGAAATTTGCAGGTGTATGTAATCTGGGAAAAATTCTAGCTTTCTTTGTTTACTTGATCTAGGTCATTATTTTCAAATGAATATTCAACTCTTTTTAGTTGACCTATAGTCATTTTGCTTTTCTCTTCCTCATTGTCATCTGATTCTGAATTTTCTATCTCTTCTCCTTCCATCATATTATTTATTTCTTCATAATTTTCATCTTCAAACTCATCACTAACTTTAGGTTCTTCATTATACTCATTTTCTTCTTCTATGATTTCTATTATTCCTTTATTATTGCTGAAAGCCAATTCTAAAGCCTCGTCTTCTAGCATTTCTATGTAATCCAACTTCCTAAGGCTTCTATTAGTTTATGATTAGCTTTCTTACATTCATTAGCATAATGTCCTAATTCTCCACAAGACCAACACTTGCATGTCTTCTTTTTCGCTGGACAATATATTGCCTTTCTGAAAGACCTACTTGGTTTTCTATATTTATGTTTATAATACTTCTTCTTATAGGTTTCTCCTCTTGATCGGTTAAATTTATTTTTCTTATAATTTTTTCTCTTATTATAATTTTTTTCCCATTCATAGTTATTTGGGAAATCTGAACAAGTGAGAAATTGTCTTTTCATTTGTTGAGTTCCTGTAACCTCTCTATATTTCTTTTCAATCCATTTTCTTAGAAAAGCAATTCTATTACCTAAGCTAAGGTATCCCTAGCTAAGAATTTCTCTCTCCATTCTTGATATATTTCACTAATTTCTTCATTAATGGGATTTGGTAATTTATCGTAGAATATTCCAAGATTTGTTTCGTTTTCACCAATTTTATAATAACATGTTTCAAATTCCATAATGAAATTTATCAACATATTTCATATTACAGATGGAAAAATTACTCAACTTCCTTAGATATTCCATTTGTTTTTCATTAGTTACGGCTCTAGGATCTATGAGTTCTAACTCAGTGTATTGACATAACTGTCTGAACATTCTAGTAGATGACTCACTAGCTCTTAATGCAGTTTTGACTTCTTCATCTATTCCATCGTACCATTCTTCTACACATCCATAGAGACTTTGTTTGATAAAATTTAATAATTTTTTTGAAGTCCATTCAGTGTTTAAATTAAGTACACTACTCATACTCTTTTTCCACTAATCTAAAACATCTTGTCTATCTCTTACACCATCTAGTTTAAGCTTATAACTAGTTTAACTTATAGGTTCAAGGGTCACTTCTTCTTGTTTAGGTGTATGATTAAGCATAACCTTGACACTAAATTGGGTAGTCTTCCTTGGTATGTATCTTGGCCGTGTGCAACTTCCTTCTCCTTGATACCTAGGTCTTTGAATAACATTGTTTACGTTAATGTTTTCATTAATAATTTCTTCTCCAACATCATTATTATCCATTACTCTTTTTCCTAGTTTAATTTAAATCTTTTGTCGAACAACTTCTATGGGTAGAAAGTCTAGATCATTTAACTTCATTAATCCCATTTGTTGATATAAATCTTCCTCTAAAGTAACGTAATTATTTTCCTCTATTTCATTATCAGAAGCAATCCCTTTTTAAGAAATTAAGTTCATGATTTCGTTAAGCTTATTAGGGTCTTCTATTAAATAGGGCTTGTTATTCCTTAAGCGTTTTCTCTTGAAGATGAGAGCTCATCTTTAGTTTCTTTATTCTTTTCTTGGTTACTAGTAGGTCTTTTAGGGAGTGATACAATAAACTTTTTATTTTTATCTAAATTTTGAAAAGGATACTTATATTTATACGGGAGAATTTTCTCTTTATTAGGTGATACTTCTATTCCGAATTGATGCCTAACTTCGTTTGTTAAAGCAAGTTGAACTTATTTAACCTGTTCTTTTAAATCGCTTACTTTTTTTTATTAATATCGGTTGTTGCTATTGATATCTTATTTTCGATATTAATACAACGAGCATGTATGTTATTAACTTTCGATCTTAATTCACCAATTTGATCTACTATATAATTAAGAATTGAGCCAAAATTACTAGTATTTTCAGGAATATGATAATAATGCATAAAATCAGGTTTTTTTACACTCAGTAGAAGGTCTAGTATTCTCTAATTTTACCTAATTATTAATTAAATTAACAACTTAATTTAACTTTTAACCGTATGGCTCTGATACCAAATCTCACAGCTTAACAATTTCTAATTTATAATAACAGTATCGTCTTCCTTAATAACATATTTCACTTATATGATAACAGTATACGAATATAATACTTAGTTTCAAACACAAATACTTAGCCTTTTAATATATAAATATTGCTGAAAAGAGCAAAATGACACCTCGAAAAAAATATTGAAGATACATATAAAAATATTAAATTTATAATAACAAGATCAAACTTAAAATAACAGTATTAAAATAGCAAATGACGTTTTTCCAACACTTAGCGGAAAAAAAAAATTCAATGTAGATATAGACCTTCGTTGTCCATTTTTTTTTTTTTTGAAAAAAGTCTTAAATGACACTAAATTTCATTAATATAAGTCATACGACATCCACAATTGATAATGAAAACAAATTTAACAAAATCAAACAAGAATTAATCGGCAGACTATCGTAAACCCAGGTAGCGCCGTTGAATGCGTTTCGACGGAGTGGACAAACAAAATTAAAATAAATTGAGTCGTCTTTCCTTTTCCTCTCCCTTTGGTCCTCTGCTATTCTCACGAGAAAAGCAAGCATTATTACACTAATTCCTTATTTCAGTTCCATTTAGTGCAAGATCCTCCTCCCCACCCCCTTTCCCAGTTTCGCTACCAATCGTAATCTTTAATTCTTTTTGAAATATTAATAATACTAGTAAAAATAATAAAAATAATCTGCTCCCCTAATCTAATCTACTTTCATCATCATTTCTTTTTTAAATTTATTAACTTTAATTTAATTTAATTTATGCAACAGCACTGGCCCCAGTTTAGACCAAAAGCAGAAAAAAAAAAGAGAGAGAAATCACATTCTCCCATTTGCTTCTCTCAAACGGCATTCTCCTTCTTCTCCTTTTCACACTCCCTCACTCACTATCTCCCACTCTCTCTCTTTCACTCTCACTTTCTCTCTCCTCCTCCTCCTTTCACCAGTTGCTCAACAACTGAATACCTCTTACATTTTTCTGCTCACCCTAAAAATGTCCAGAAAATTCCTCTAGTTTCTCCATTATCACCTCCCATTTCCTGCAAATACCCAAAAAAAATAGAAAAATCATTGCATGATTTGGGTTTTTTTTTTCTTTATTAATTAATAAAATAAGAAATGGAGAGGAAACAGGGTTTTTTCTCAGCATTAAAAGATGAAGTAGTAAGAGGCTTATCTCCAGGAAAATCAAGGTCTAGAAGTCCAGCAAGAAGTGGGTCAGCCATGACTGGTTTACTTCGACGGCGGAAAGGCCACCACGTGGCAATACCAGAGGTGTTAATCGCGAGATCCGGTAGCTTAAGGCCGCCGGAGATGTTATCGCCGTTAAGAGAGGGTCCTGACCAGTGCAGCTCACGTGAGGAGAGAGAAGAAGGAGGATGGGCCCACTGGATGAAACGGAATCCCTCGGTTTCCGGTTCATCTTCATCTTCTTCCTCGGCTGCTTGTAAAAGGTCGGATCTGAGACTTTTACTTGGTGTTTTGGGTGCGCCGCTAGCTCCGGTGCACGTTAGCGCCACTGAGCCCCTTCCTCATCTCAGCATCAAAGACACTCCCATTGTTAGTCACCTTTCCTCCTCCTTCGGTCTCTTTCACTTTTTTGAATTTATTTTTTTAAGAAAATATTTTGTTTGGCTATCAATTTTTCTTTTTTTTTTTGTTTGTTTTCATTTGTATTTACAGGGGTTCTGATCTGTTCAATTATTTATTTATTTATTTATTTTAATATGATTTATTTCGGAGATAATGCTGAAATAGGCCAATGAGAATGTTTTTTATACACTTGTATTGGTAATTTTCTAGGAATTGATATATTGATGAATTTTATTTTTGATATTATAAATACAAAAATACAAACAGATAAGTTAATAAAACGCATAAATTTATGAGGTCCTGGGAAAATGGACTGTTTATCCGTGATAAAGGAGTAGATTACAAAAAAATTGTGTTAATATCAATATACGGAGTAGAATATAGCCCAATTGTTATATTATTGTTATTATGTTGTTTCATGTATTTTGTGCAGTACCCAATTTACAATAAAATGCTGGAAGGGTTAATAAAAGGCATTAATTAATGAAATTAGAAAAACAAATACTCAGTACAATTTCTGTTGCTGAATTTAGCTGAGATTCTTGGTTGTTGCTTTTGTTTAAAAATATTAAACACAGAATTGGTAGCTTTAGTTGGGGGGTCATTTGTCAATTACTGAACTTGGAATTGCTGATGAAGGGTGGACGATTCTTTTGTATTGTTTCTCTTGGGGCTATCCACAATTGATTTAAGATGTAGCCTATACCTTTGCAACTTGTGATGTTTTGTTGTTGACGGGCCAGTTATGAAGTGTGTCGCATCAAACTCGGGCTTGTATTACGTATGCTCTTTGAATATCTTTGTTATGTATTACCTAGATACTTAAGATTGGGTTTACGAAATTGTTTAAAATCTCTTAGGTTAGGTGAGGGATTTTTTTTCTACATTTAGGTACATTGCTTTCAAAATTCTTGTTTAGGTATGTTGACAAGCAGGAAGCAACTTTAGTTGAATCTCTTGTTCATCAATCAAACTACGAGTATATGTGTTTGGTGGTCTAAGGAATTTACTTTTATACCTGCATTTTTTATTTATTTATTTTTTTGTCATGCCTGGCATGAATTGAGCCCCCCCTCCCCCCTCTCTCTCTCTCTTATATTTCTCTGCATGTGAATATGAAGTTTCTGCTTCTGCCCTTTTGTCCCCATGAATTGTAGGTCTGTAGTAGTACTCCAGCATTATTTAAGGATGGGTTTGGAGTATACAAGGAATTTGTTGTTATTCTATTATAGTCGAATAGACTATCCAAATTTACTACTTATGGTGTAAATTTGAGACTGATCTAACCGAGACTCAAGATGTTTGGTGAACTGTCAATGTTCTTTCTTTTAACTCTGGCTCATTTTGAAAACGAATTTTCTTTTGAGTTTTGGAGGGCCCTTTAGGGATTATGTTGCTAGTTTCATTAGTTCAGTCTTTTTATTAAGCTGTCAGTGTTGTTTGTGTGTTAATTGGTGAATTTATTTTAGGAAACTTCATCTGCACAGTATATTTTGCAACAATATACGGCTGCTTCTGGAGGGTTGAAGCTTCAAAATTCTATCCATAATGCATATGCTATGGGCAAGTTAAAGATGCTAGCTTCTGATATTGAGACTCCTAATAAAGTCATTAAGAACAGAAACTCTTCCAAGTCTGCAGAGTCTGGTGGATTTGTGTTATGGCAGATGAATCCTGACATGTGGTATGTTGAGCTTGCACTTGGTGGTAGCAAGGTTCATGCTGGTTGCAATGGGAAGCTAGTTTGGAGGCACACTCCTTGGCTTGGGGCACATGCTGCTAAAGGTCCTGTTAGACCCCTTCGACGTGCACTTCAGGTGAGTGTCTGGCTTCTTGCGGTAAATAAATTGGTGAATGACTTTGAATCTATCGTATCCTTGTAAAATATCGAGTATGAAGATTTTTATTTATAACTAAGAGGACTTTTATATGAATATAAATCGTAGTTGCCCTTTTAGCTTATATATTTGAAAATTATGCATGTTCTAAATCTCTTGGATTATTTCAATTTATAGGGTCTTGATCCAAGAACCACAGCAGCAATGTTTACAAATGCAAGATGTATTGGTGAAAAGAAGATTAATGGAGAAGATTGCTTCATCCTGAAACTGTGTGCTGATCCCAAGACGTTGAAGGCCAGAAGTGAAGGGCCTGCTGAAATTATACGCCATGTATTGTTTGGTTACTTCAGTCAGAAAACAGGGCTTCTTGTACACATTGAAGATTCTCATTTAACCCGCATTCAGTCTAACGGAGGAGATGCTGTATATTGGGAAACTACGATTAATTCATGTCTTGATGATTACAGGCCTGTGGAAGGTATAATGATTGCTCATTCTGGACGTTCTGTGGTGACCCTTTTTAGATTTGGGGAAACAGCAATGAGCCACACAAAGACAAGGATGGAAGAAGCTTGGACAATTGAAGAAGTAGCTTTCAATGTCCCTGGCTTGTCGATGGACTGTTTTATCCCTCCTGCTGAGATTAGATATAGCTCTGTTGGAGACACTTGTGAGCTCCCCCATGGTGATAGGCTGAAGACCATGTCTGCAACAGCAGCAGCATATCGAGCCAAAGTTGCTTCAATGGACAGATCATATGATAAGAATATGGGTAACATTACCTGGCAGATGGATGATATGCATGTTTGATGGTGGTTTTATTCTGGAATTCTCCATACAGGTTAGTAACAGGGTAGCTAGACTTGTAGAACATAGGATTTTTAAGGTTTTGTGTGTAGGAGCTTTCTTCCCTTTAGCAGAAATTTTCCATTGGATTCTTTTTTCCCATTGAATCTGTAAATAGGAGCACAATGATTCACAAGAAGACTCTTTTACAAAAGGGCAAGTGAGCTTTCACTGTGCAAATGTGAATTTTACTGCGAATCTTTGTGTTGAGTGTGGATCTTGAATCTAATGGATTCTGCGATTTAGTACTTTCCTTGAACTGATGGTATAAAATTATCATCGTCTTTGTAACATTAGTTGAAGTATTGATTCTGCTGACCTAAGTGATGATGAAATATCTTCAAATTATCTTGTACACGGGCTTACATAACTATCTTCAATCGGCCTTTGGTGCCCCTTCGCCGTAATTTTATTTTATCTGTATGCATGTACCCTAGCAGTTGGTGGAGGGATTGCCATTGATCTCGGGCCGAATCCCTGGAATCAAAGCTGCTCTAAATTTAACACTTTTGCTGCTTTTATCTTTGTCTCTTTTACCTTCTTGTTTTTTGTTACACAAACCGAAAGATAATTACATTAATAGGCTATTGTCAAGTTAATAATTACAAGCATCACCTTTAAGCTTATAAAAAACTTGGTGATGGGCAAAAGATAGCTAGAAAGGAACAAAATAGTTCGTGAAACTAGTACAAGTATACTTCAACCAACCATACATTTAAAGCAACCATCCCGAAGAAGGTAATACCAACAATGGACTTGAGTAGTAAGAGCAGCAGTAGCAGCAGCAGCAAGCTCCTCTTCATAGATTTCTTTGACACAAACAGACATCAAGTAGTGAGTCTTGTATCCTACCGCTATGTTCTTTCCAAATGCAGCCAACTTATGAGCTAGGACGTTCTCGCGAGGCACATGAGAGATAAGAGCAACTTGGAAACTTTTGAAAAGATGTGCCGCCACATCATAAATTGCAGCAGCCAACTCCTGGTGTGGATTCCCAGCAGTAGTTATGAGCATGGTACGCAGAGAGCTTGCATCTTCTTCATTCTCAAATCTCGAGCTATGCCCAAATCATCAATTATAGCGCACCGCACCGCTGCCACAGGGTTAACAGAATTGTATTTCCCTGAGAATCTACTTAAAAGCTAGTAAAGTCTTACTTTTTTTGTAAAGTCTTACTCTTTATTTGATACGAAGTATGTTTTTGGTTTATTTTACTCCTTTCCTTTTATTCATTACTAGGGTGCCTAATTCGCGACATTGCGCCATAGCTAGCATATTCAAGGAGCTCTTTCAGTTTGTCCCTATGTCAAAACTTTAGTTATTGTAGCATTAATGAAAGAAGAAAATATGTAAACAAATCATTTATGGGTACAAATGTTTGCACAATATTCTCAATAGTAAAAAAAAAAAGATATTATTGATAGCTTGTAATTTGGATGATTTTAGAGTGGTTTTGAGCCTTATAATTAAGAGGAATCAATGTATTAATTCACTAATTACTCTATTTTTATACATTTTTTTTGTGTATCTTATGCTTCATGGGGTTGCTAGTGTTTTGGTGCATATTTAGGTACAAAGATGACACTCTGAAGCTTTTGGATAAAGAAGCAAAGAAGTTGAGGCAAGAAAAGGAAAGAAGGGAGCTATGGAAGAATTGTTGAGATTACTAATAATGAGAGTTAAGCACAAATTCAGGTACTCAATTCTTCCTTTTTTCACCATTTAGGTACTTAATTTTTTTTACTTTGCTTTTGGGTACTGAGTTAAGAATTCCGGCCAAAAAAAATAAATCAGCCTAAGAATTCAGTACCTTTGGTTAAAGAATTCAGTACCTTGGTTAAGAGAAAGTGGGCCCCACCCGATTAAAAAAATTCGTGGGTCACTCTTAATTTTTTTCCCTTTCTTATTCTTTATTACCCCCTTTTGCTCCCTTTATTCTTTCCTTTTCTAGAAATTCTGCTGCGTCATTGTCGAAGAACACGAGCAAGCTTGGGCTCGATTATGGGGAAAACGACACCAAAAGCCGCCATTTTTTTGAGCTAAGCTCAATTACTCATGGATTATGTTGATATTTTGATATAAATTTTGAATTTTTTGCCCATTTCTTGATGCTATTTGCGATCTAGGGTTTTCGATTTTTTGGGGTTTTTTTGGAACAAATTGATGATGTCGATTTCTTGTGTTTTTTTTTGTTAAATTTGTTGCTTTGTTGTTGTTTGTTGTTGGATTAAGCTATCAACTTTTTAAATGGTTGGGATGATTTTCATGGATTTCAGGATAAGATCCTGGTGTTGACTACCCCTAGTCAATGAGCCAATCCCCATTGTTTAAAGTGTGCTATGATTATGCATGATGCAATGTTGCTTTTTTGACTTTTACTTTTGTGAAAAAAAGAAGATGTGATTATCCAAGTTAGTCTTTCATTACAACTCATAGGTAAGAAAAAATTGTCAGGAATTACCCGCCTAATAGGTCATTTTCTCAACAATTACTCGCTTAAAATTCTTATCAAAAAAACTTTCCATCAAATTTAAAAAGTTTGACTAGCACTACCCATTTTGGTTTTCCGGCAACAAAATCCGACGAGTGGTGCTCACTTTTATTTTTTCTTCCAATATTTAAATATGAAATGATGAAGCACTCAATTAAGAAGTGAAAACAAATGAATATAACATCAATTTAGAAGCATTACATATTTCTTAATTAAAATCATAATTACTTTCACCCTCTTCAATTGGGGAAATATTAAAAATTTTGTGTTTTTAGGGTGATTCGTTGTAAGGAGATTAGGCTGATTGTTATTTATGAGGTTTAGGCTTAAATTTTGGAGGAAAAAATAAAATGAGGCCACACTTGCCGAATTTTGTTGTCGAAAAACCAAAATGGGTAGTGTTACTCAAACTTTTAAAATTTAGTGGGTAGTTTTTTTTTATAAAAATTTTTAGTAACTAGTTATTGACAAAATGACCTATTAGATGGGTAGTTCTTGACAATTTATCCCATAGGTAACCTAAGTTGGAAACCTTGAACCGTAACCAAAAGCTAATTTTTTTAACCTCTAAGTCCTTAGTGGAATCGCCATTGGGGATCCTATTTCCTCTATGCTCTTAGCTTGGCCCTTTAAAAGCCTAGAACTTACACTTTATATGGTGTGTTAGGATTTGTTTAATTGGTAATATGTAATTGAAAATCACGTCTAATAAGATAATTTGGACAACCCGTTTAGGTTCCTATATATTAATCTTGTTGTTTAATTCAAGTTAGCACAATAATTAGATTTATGTGTGCATTAAATATTCAACCGCCTTAAAATAATTAGTTTGGAGCGAATTGAATCTTGTTTGTATGTCTTTTGGGTTAATGTAGAAACCCAAATGTGTCTCCCCAAAACCAAACCCGGTAATGAATACCTTTCGCGTCATTTTATTATAGAACGAGGTGAAAGTGTAAAAAGCCTAATGATGAGGATGTTTTTATTAAAATATTTCTCTTTCTGTTTTTTAAAAATATTTCTTTTTCTTACTATTATTTATGAAAAATAGCCAGTCCAATTCGGTTTGGTCCATAATAAAGGTCCAATAATAGTATAGTTGGATTGGGCTCGAAAGAGCTTTCCAATGATATGATACAGGCCCAATTCCGATGACTTATGAGGAAGTTATGGATTAGATTAGATTAGGCCCAATGATTTTCAAAGGTGGCCCGATGATCTAGAGGAGGGCCTATTATTTTTAAAAGAATGTTTTATTTTGAATAAAACATTAAATTTGATTTCGAAAACTGCTCGGACGCATAATTACCTGCAACCGAGGTTGAACGTAATTATGCGTGGAAAAGCGCGTTGTTTAGGGTTAAAGCGCGTTCTTTCGTCGCCTGGCGACGGGCTCGTTGTTTGGTCCTAGCTCCTGTCGTTCGCGACGGGAGGAGTTTTATTTCGAATATGATTTTCTTTGATCCCTTGCTGTTTTTCTTATAAATAGGGGTTACATCTCCCTATTATCAAATCATCAATATTAACAACAATCAACTCTATCTATTCTCTCTCTAAAAAGCTAGAAGCTTTCCTTCTCACTCTATTCTTTTTCTAAACCTTCTATTTAACAAAATTCCTCATACATTAGTTCTAGACACACCTAGCCATGTTCGAAGTTGCCTTCGCCCTAGACGTAAAAGGTTTGATATTTCTGAGGGTTTTGTCCCAAATCCCTATTTCAATTATTTAATTTAATTGTTTGATTTATTATTTTCCTTGAAGTTACTAACGTGTGTATTTTGTTATTAGAAAGAGGTACGAGGCATCGAAGTAAGTGCTTTAATTGCTTTACTGATCTTTTGATATAGAAATCATGCTTAGATTGTTTTGTTGAAACCTAGTATTATGTTAGGATGTTTTAATGCTTCCTAGTATCATGTTTAGGGTAACAATTAATATTTCTAATATCAAGTATGATTAAAAGAATGCTTCCTATTTTCTTTCGTTATATCATGTTAGTATCATGTTAGGGCTAAAGCTTTAATCTTTAATGCTTAGTGACATGCTAGGGTTTGTTACTAATCTTGTTAGTATCATGTCTAGGATCTTGCTATTAATATTATGCTTTATTTTTAACATGATTATGATTATTATTTTAAATATGATTGTTATTTCGATTATCATTATTATGTTGTTTGATATATATTGTTATTGTTATTGCTTGATCACGCCTTTTATGCATGTTTAAAGGGAATTTAATAAGATAATTAATAATCTTGTTTAAGGTTAATTTGATTATAATTCAAGTGATCGCCAATAATAGCTTTACTTGTGCATTAATATTCAACCAACATAGATTAAACAGGTTTAAGGTAAACCTATTGATTTTATGCTAGTCAGAAAGCGCGCATGAATACGAGAAGAATAAAGTAGAGGCCTATCATTAGGGCAGGTTCAATCTTTTTTAGGTTGGATTTGTACCTTCATCCCCGAACTTCCAGTCATGGTTCCAGACCTATTGGAGTTAACGATATCCTGAATCGTTAAGGAGTGTAACCTTCACCTTGTGAACGGTTTACAAGTTCCTAAAACTTGTTGTGTAGACACCTAAAAATATCTCCCCAAAACCAAACCCGATGATGAACAACCTTTCACCGCCACTATTGGTCGGGTTCAGTATTTAATCCCGAGAGTGCTTAAAAAATCGTATTTAATTAAATTCAATTTTTGAATAGTCCATGAATCAGTCTTGATGTTTGGTCAAAGCATAGATTTTTTAATTTCAACCCAAACCTTTTTTATTTGATTGTTTTATTATTTATTTTGGCCCAAACCTTTTATTTATTTTATTTACTTATTTTCTTATTTTAGCCCAAATAATAATAAATCAGAAAATGACCCGAAATTATCAATCGGCACTTAAAATGCTGAACGAAATTAGGGTTAAAAATGAATTTAGACGGAAAAGCGGCTTGAAAATTCCCTCGTCACGGCAACAGTCCACCTTGTCACGGGAAACTTTCTCATCTGACTATGGGTCTCCCCGTGACACGAAAAACCTGCTGTGACACGAGAATTTACGTGTCCTTTCCGCGTAAACCCTTAACGCGTTTTCTCCCCCGTTCACTAAATATTTCCCGCGTCACACAAAATGTGCACCGTGTCACAGGAATTTTTCCTGTATGACGGTGGGATTTCCCGTGTCACGGTACACTTTGCTGTGTCGCGGGATACTTTTTTAGGGTTTTTATCATTTTAGGGTTCCGTGTGTTCCCTCAACACATTTTTTCTCTAAATACCCCCTCATTTCTAATGTACGGGGCATTAATTAATTCTCTGATTTTTCTCTCTTCTATGCTCTAGCCTAAACACTAGTCTACCCTTCTTCTTTCAAAATTCCTTCTTCAAGCACTCCAAGGAGTCCGTACTTTACTCGTGGTTTTGTCCTTAAGCCAAGGCGTGTAAGGTAGAACTGTTTAAGGGTTTGGCCCCAAATCAACTCTACTTAATTTAATTTAATTCAATTATTGTTCTATTATTATTTCCTTGAAGTTACTAACTCGTTTATTATTTTATAGTTGTAAGCAAACAGAATCAAAGTAAGAATTATGTTCCTTTTATTTCTATTATTTTTCTAACGATTTTATATTGTTGGAATTATTGTTAAATTGCTTCCAATATTAATGTGTATTCTATTTTATTATTATGATCACCATATTGCATATTTAAAGGAAATATGTAACTGGAAATCACGCCTAATAAGATAATTTGGACAACCGGTTTAGGTTCCTTTTTAATCTTGTTGTTTAATTCAAGTGATCACAAATTTTATAGAATTATGTGTTGCATTAATATTCAACCAATTTAGCTAAATAATAGTTTGGAGCAAATTGAATATTTTATTTGTATGCCTTTGAGATCGTAGGAATAACTTTTCACTATAAGAATCGAGTAGAGGCCAATACGGGCGAATGTGACTCCATGACTCACTTCATACCATCATCCCCGATCCTCCTTTCGTGGTTCCGAACCATATGGAGTTAGTAATTTCATGGATTATGAATGGGGTGTAACCTTCACGGGTCAATCGTTGTTGCCTATTGTTGTCCCTTAATCGTGGTTGCCTTTTATGATCCGTGAACGGTTTACAAGTTCCTTAAAAACTTGTTGGCGTCTCCCTACTTTCCTTGTCCCTAATCGTATTATGTCAATTCCCACTTCTTATGAGTGCCAAGCATATTCACACATGCTTTAACGTAGGCGCACTTCGAGCGACGTCTACAATTTGGCGACTCCACTGGGGAGGATTCTTGGTTATTTATCGATTTGAGTGATAGGTATTTAATTAAGATGAGTGGATGAGACTTGAAAGATTCTTGCCTACAATTTGGCAACTCCACTGGGGAGGATTCTTGGTTATTTATCGATTTGAGTGATAGGTATTTAATTAAGATGAGTGGATGAGACTTGAAAGATTCTTGAAAAATATTCCTGTGATTAATTTGGCATTGTTGTATAAGCATAGACGTTTTAACGTCGTATTTAGGTCTGTTCCGTAGGAAAAATTTAATAACTTGATTGCGTACGAAGGAAAACAGGGTACGAGTCAGATTTTATGACTGCCATGCCACGGCAGAATCTGCAGTGTCACGGTGCAGTGCATCGTTTGACGGTGTGCAGTATTGTGGCACGGGAATCTCCGACGTGTCACGGAAGTCCTAAAATCAGTCTGGTGGCTTGTTTTCTCTTCTCACAGTCAACTTCCTTTGATTTTTCTAAAAAAACGGTGTTCTACATGTGTCTTAGCCCCGGGGGATTTTAGCTCTTTCAACCCAAAAATGCTCATGACAATAAGGGTTCATCCGAGTTATCAAATCCACCCAAACCATGGAGTCGAGTTCGATTTCATCACGAACTCGCGGAGCCGCCCGTTGGCATACACCCTCAAGGGAGGCTGCCTTGCTAACGCATCCAAACTCTTAACCATGGTATCCTATTGACACCAAATAAACCTGACCATACTCGAACATAGAACTTGACCTTAGGTTGCGAACTACTCTTTGCATCATTGTGACTACGTGTTTATGTTTGGTCGTTTTGATCCTAACGATCTTTCTTTGTCTATGGTGGATTATTTTATGACTAACGATTGCCAATGGACCGTACTCACTTAGTAATTAGCGAAAAAAAAACCCCATGCCACATCAGCATCCACCGTGGCACGGGAAAGTTCACCGTGTCACGGCAATTTCCATCGTGCCACGGTGGATTTCCAAAAAACAAATCCCGTGCCACGTCAGCATCCACCGTGTCACGGTGGATTTCCAGCAAAAAAAAAAATTTCCCGTGCCACGTCAGCATCCACCGTGCTAGACCTGGCAAATATGTCATTCGGGTCGGGTATGGGTCGGGTCATTTCAGGTCGGGTCAAGTTCGGGTCAAAAGATTATCGTGTCAAGTTTGGGTCGGGTCGGGTCATTTCGGGTTTCGGGTTGATTTCGGGTCGACTGATAATCAGGTCGGGTCGGGTATCGGGTCAACACTTCGGGTCGAGTTCGGGTCGGGTCAAGTTTGGGTCGGGTCAGTTAGGGTCGGGTCAATTTTCGGGTCGGGTCAGTTCGGGTCAGGTCAATTTTCAGGTTCAATTTCCGGGTCAACTTCGTATCGGGTCAACTTCTAGTCGAGTCATATTCGGGTGATTCATTGGGTTAAATTCAACTCTGTATATATATTTATTTATTTTTTGACGAAAAACTTACTATATTTATTAAGGCTATTTTTTTTCATGGATTATAGTAATTGTTTGACTTTTATTAACTTTTTTTTTTATTGTGTGTGTTTAGAACTTTAGGCTTAGAATCACTTTCAGGATCTACTGAAACTAAGAGGGATGCTCTAACTAATTGAGTTATACCTCACTCTCTTATTGATCTTAGTTTTAATACTTACCCTTATTATCATTGTCATTGTTGTAGTAATTTCTTTGAATTATTCTTATACTCCCTCCGTCCCAAATTACTCTTAACGATTTGACATTTTGCATTATTCACATATCTCACATTGACCATCTTTTTTAGCTATTATATGAAAGTCAATGTAGTCATGTAAGATGTTGTTGGGTCTATTTTAATGTATAATTTCCTAATATAAACTTTTTATATCTTATGTAATTATTTACTAAAAGAAGTTAAAGGTCGGGTCATTTTCGGGTCGGGTCAACTTCGGGTCTCGGGTCAACTTCGGGTCGGGTCGTTTCGGGTCTCGGGTCAACTTTGGGTCGGGTCATCACGGGTCAGGTCGTTTCGGGTTGGGTCATTTCGAGTTTCGGGTCAAGGTCGGGTCAGTTCCACTTCGGGTCGGGTATGGGTCGGGTCGGGTTAATTCGGGTTTTGGGTCAATTTCGGGTCATGGGT